>NW_023503012.1:0-2535000 GCF_014461135.1 Mycena indigotica | reverse complement strand
GTTCGACGAGCCACCGCCGACAACACCACATCTCATTCTGCCCAGCCTCTCCACGCTGACGCTAACATCCATAAACACACCTTTTGAACTTCTCAGATATGTGGCGCTACCGCGGCTCACACATCTCAAAGTGCCACTCTGTATGCTGGACACCTTTGTCGATGGTATGCCCTCCATGTGTATGTCCGTGGCCGCCACTATCACTCGTCTGCACATCCGACTTCTCTTGGAAATGTTTCTGGATGATATTCCATACGACAAACTCCGCACTATTATAACCTCCTTCTCTGCCCTCGAAATACTCGACATGGAGTTGGTCTGCAGCTTCAAAGACACCAACGCTATCCACCTCAATCCTCTGGTGTGTCGAATCTAATATTCCCCAGTTCATCCCAGCTAATTCAAGTTGTCTCTCTCGCTAGCTAGCAGACCTTTTTATAGGCCTCCCCAACCTCCCCCATCTCCCTCTTGCGCTCGAGCGTATGGCGCTGCACTGTACATTCAGCAACAGTCGGGACACTGACATCTACCCACGGGGCGAGCACCACTCTGCTGGTGAGACGGGTTCCTTACTCGCCGATGCCCGCCAGAGCTTTCCCAGCGCTGCCCCAGCCTTCGAGACGTCTTCATCGACGGTGCCCTCTTCGGCTACTGGTGGCGCGGCATCGAGTGGTATAGAATGCGAAGACTTTATCGACAATTCAGGTGGGATTAACTCGCTCTTTGTTAGCCGACTTTCTTACTTCTGCCACAATAGCCGACTCACAGAACGGAAAAGCTTTACAGGAGCTCAGGGAGCGCTCGTGGGCAGCCAACGGACGGGTGTATTATGAATAAGGCACTTCTGCACAAAAGGTCTGACGGTGACACGGGGAAAAAAGAAAGGTGCTGGTTTGTGAAGACTATTTAGACGTCGAGATGCGGGGGCCCGGGGGACTTCGTTGGAGTAGAAATATGTGCTTTATCATCGACAGAATTCGAATTGTTCATCGCAAACTCTCCATACATTGCACAAGTCTCGCCTCGGGCATCTCAAGACGTGTTAATTTCCCCAGCTGTCCCCGTCTTTCGCCACTCCCAATAGGCTTCCCGCAATGAACAAGGAGATGTAGTCGTGCTACGTCGGTGTGGCGATGGCATATGCCATTGTCGAGGCTCCGCAACAATGAACCCACACAATAGAAGGAGGACGGGCCCGGGAACACCTACAGCCTCCAACCAGCCTGCCAGGGTTCCGCCGTTTCTGACTCGGGAAAAAGCGGACATATAAGGCTTAGGTCGTATCCCCATGAGATGCGGCTGCGCTACCGCGTATGCCGACGATCTCGGAAAAAAAGTCGAGGATGAGTCCTGAGGGTGAAAGGAATCACCAGCGAAATCCTGTCCAACGACAACCGTCCCGGTCAAAACCACGGGCCGAAAGAGTTAAGTAGGCGCGGTATAAGTTCGCGCAGGCGATGGTCGGGTCGATTGAGCCACAGAGGATATGCTTGTGGAGTTATATGGCCGTCAAATTGAGAGCGAAAAAGGTAATGTGACCGATGTGACCGATGTGACATTATTCGCAAGGGGAGAGGAAAGGCGGGTCATGAGGAGGAAACCGAAGCCGAAAGCTGGCGATATATGACGGGGGAGGTTGACACAAAGTTAAGGTGAGGTTGTAGAGGTTTTGGGGGGTCGGGTGTCATGTTAGGCATATGCGGAGGAGAAACACGGTGGGAGATGGCAGGATATATTCAACAAGGAAAGTGTTGGCTATCTGAATCGGTTGGACACATGGTTGCGAGGCAATCAAGTGATAACTTGAAATGGACAGCTAGGTAGCCGTAAGAGACCAAAATAATGAGGCAAGAGCGAACACGGACTCACTAAGAATGTCGGTCCACCAAGCAGTTAATCCACTGCTTATTCGTTCTTCGCAGTCCTATACAAGAAGTAGCGTGGGAACCGCTTTACACGTAGCGGGAAGTCGACTTCGGCGAGGCTATTCGCTGGACAAACACAATTGCGTCTTGAGTGTTCCCTTCTCTCTGGTGGTGCGACCATGTTGGGGTTTGGGGAGCCTCTCTGTTTGATTTTGGCATCTTTCATGCTCCTCTCCAAGACGAAGGGTGAGGATTTCGGCCTTCAGCGTGTTTGAGCGTGTTTGGCGGGTGAGGAGTAAAAGGCAGGGAAACGAGGATGATGGTGTTGGAGGAGACGGCGAAATACTCGGTCAATTAGACGAAGCGGTGTATATGAGTCAACTGAAGATGTTCGAGCTGAGACTCAGAGCAAGCGTGGAGAAGAAAGTAGCGCAGACAGACCTTCAAGCCCAGTAGTTCCGTCTCCACTCATGCTTCCACTCTCCGCGGGGAAGCCGCTCTGGTATGTCCTTCGACTCATCCCTCGGTTTTGCTCTAGGCAGAGTGACAGAGTCTTGTCATTGGAGATGCTGCGGGGACAGTTTTCAAAAAGAAAGCCGGCGCCGTCTACACAGAGCGCTCAGAACGGTGTTGGATATAGCATAATATGAGGTCTCACCAGAGCTTGGCTGGTTGCTGAGAAGGTACTATCAGCAGTTCGGCGCGGTCATCGTGGTCAAGGAGGAAAAGAGTTGTGAGCATGTCACAACAGCAGTGTAGTCCTTGATCTCTTCGACGATTGTCGATTCCGTGCTATGCCTGCCGTAGCGCTCCCACCAGAGCTCTGGCTCGAGATCCTATCCGAAATCGCAGGGGTATCCCGCTCCTATGATTTCTGCCAACTTGCATTCATCAATCATGAATTCGCCGAGCTCTCCCGCCCCCTTCGATTTGCCACCTTCCACTTTCACCCTTATGCGATTTTCAACCCGACGATGGGCGCCGATCCGCCGACCATGCTTCTCCCTTCCGTAGAGCTCCTCTCGAAGAACATGGAACGGCTCGAGTTCTTTGCATCAACTGCGATCGCGCCGCATGTGCGCAAGTGCATTCTCCGTCCATGGCGAGCGGCTTCCAACGCTGGGTTCGATGTCAGACGACCCATACCTTCTGCTCTCTGCCTTCCTCGACCGCCTGCCACAATTCCATAATCTCCAGTTTCTGCAGCTTGAGGACCTTGACTTGAAATGGTCGCATATCGACAGCCTCCCTCGCTTAAAAAGACTCGAGGTCCATGGTGGCACCTTGGAGGGGATCCTGGGGATCAAAGACTGTCCAAAGCGTTTGATACACACGCTGGCCGTGCAGGACTTCTGGGTCGCTAATACCTTATTCGGCCCTTGGATGGCACTTCTCGATCCATCAAGACTGGCCTCAGTCTTCGTAGGCTGTGAAATGGTAGAGTTGGATGCAATTTTCCCTTCTGTCACCCACATTAGCCTCACTCCCCTGCAAGAAACGAGCATGGGACAAGTCACACGGGTCCTCTCTGCATTCCCCGCCCTCACTACTTTCCACCTTCAAGTTCTATTCTTGGTCCCCGACGGGCCCCCGGCGACAAATTTCATTTTGCCAAGTGTCTCCACGCTAACCCTAACTTCCCTAAACTCACCTTTTGAACTTTTTCAATATGTGGCGCTACCGCGGCTCACACATCTCAAAGTCCCGCTCTGTACGCTGGAGCTATTTGTCGCCGATTTGCCGTCCATGCCTACTTCAGTGGCCGCCACTCTCACCTGTCTCCACGTTCGACTTCACCTGGAGATGTTTCTGGATGATATTCCATACGACAAACTCAACGCCATCGTGCCCTCCTTCTCTGCCCTCGAGATACTCGACATGGAGTTAGTCTGTAGCTTCAAAGACAACAACGCTATCCATCTCAATCCTCTCGTGTGTCCAATCTAATATTCCCCCAGTTCATCCCAGCTAATTGTCTCTCCCATTAGCCAGCGGACTTCTTTATCGGCCTCCCCGGTCTTCCCAATCTCCCTCGTAGGCTCGAGCGTATGGCGCTGCACTGTACATTCAGCCACAGTCTCTACCCGCGGGGCGAGCACCACTCTGCTGGAGAGGCTGGCTCCTTACTCGCCGATGCCCGCCGCGAGCTTTCCCAACGCTGCCTCAGCCTTCGAGACGTTTTCATCGACGGAGTCCTCTTTGGCTACTGGTGGCGCGCGGCATCTAGTGGTATAGAATGCGAAGACTTTATCGACAATTCAGGCGAGAACAAGTTTCCTTTGCTCAGCCAAGTTTCTTACTTCTGCTATAATAGCCGCCTCACGGAACGAAACTGCTTTACAGGAGCTCAGGAAGCGCTCGTGGGCAGCCAACGGACGGGTGGATTACATATAAGGTGGTTCTGCACGAAATGTCTGGCGGTGACACGGAAACAGGAAAGGTGCTGGTTTGTGAAGACTGTTGCGACGTGAAGATTGGAGGTATTTTGTTGGAATAGGGAAACACGCTGTATGATCGAGAGTATTCGAATTATCGCCAAATCTCCGGTATATAATTTGTATCCTGTGCCAAAGATGTTAGTGCGAACAAAAGCAAGAACAAACGCTACATACGTTGTACAAGTTTTGCCACACACAAGTGTCGCCTCAGAATCAACGCCCCTGCCGGGCGCGTCTTCCCCCCTTCCAGCAGGTCTTCCGCAATGGAGGAGACGATGTAGTTGTGCCACCCTGTATGGTGATGGCATGGGTCAAGGCTCCGCATCAACGGACCCGCACAATGAAAGGAGGGTGGGTGGAATACAGGAAATAGTGACCCCGACAGCCTCCCAACATTTTGCTGTCGTTGCTGGCTCGGATGACGGCGATAATACCAAGAGTGGGATGTATTGTGGCACGAGAGACGACTCTGCCGCCGAAAGCTCGCCACCGGAGTAAAAAAGTCGATTATGAGGGTGAAGGGATCACCTGCGAAATGGTGTCCAACGAGGACCTTCCCGGGCAAAACCACGGGCAGAAAGAATTGATTACGCGCAGAATACGTCTGCGGAGACGGAGGTCCGGTCGATTAAGCCACAGAGACTATGTGTGTGGAGTTATATGGTCGCCAAATCAAGAGCGAAAAGCGTGACGTGACCAATGTGACGCTATTCGCAAAGGGAGACGAAAAAGCTGGTCATGGCGAAGAAATAGAAGCCGAAAGCGGACAATATATAATGAGGGAGGTTGACACAACGTAAATGTGAGGTTGTGCATCTGTTTTCTGCGCCCCGGTCCGTTCGGCAGATGTAGCTTGAAGGCTTCCACAGAAAAGCGGCGGTCGGGTGTCATGTTAGGCATATGTGGAGGAGAAATGCGGAGGGAGACGGCAGGATATGGTCAAGGAGATTGTGAGCGCCAACTCCAGAGATGAGTGCCCGTATTGTGCCGGAGTGGAAATGATAGTCAAGAACGCCGTGACCAGAGCCCATTCTATCCGCTGTGGATGCCGAGTCGCACTCCTGAGCGACGATACGACAAGGGAGAGCAGTAACTCTATCCTCCGTCGCAAGGTCCTCTCCAATTTTCTGCCCTGGTGACTTTGGAATGGAGCAAGCTTGTAGCCTCTCCCGCGCCACACTGGCAGCAGCAACACCTCGGAGAGTCTCGTTAACCTCCGCCAATGAGGGGTGAGCAGTCCACCATGTGAGGCCGTGAAGCTCAGGGCAAAGCTAGCGCGATGACAGTGTCAATTTGGGAAACAATGCGTAAAAGTCGCGCACCAATGGCCCCAGAAACCGTAATGTATATCCAGTCGCTCCTTGCCGCCTATGGGCACGGCGCCTGGGGTCGTATCTTCCTTGCCGTTTTTGTGGGTGGTAGATAACAAGTGGAAGTCAAGAGGAAGAAAGTCACGCCGTTACTCCTCTCTTTCTTACCATTTCCATCATCATTCAACGAGACAAGGGCAACGTCGAAGCTTACACAGGACTACTACACTCGTCATCTCACTCGAATAGCCGTCCGCTTGACATGCCAGAGCCCCAGCAAAAACGAAAGTTCAGACTCCGAAGACCCGATCGACCTTCACGCTGTCGGCGAGCTTGACATTGTCCGGTCCGGTGTGGTTCGATGATGGCAACATCGTCATTCAAGCGCAGAAAATGCAGTTCCGGGTTCTCCGTAGCCAACTGGCGCTGCATTCTCCCAAGTTCAAGGCTCTTATGGATCATGCGCCACCACCCACAATCCTAGTCGTGCCGGATAACCCCGTCGATCTGGACTACGTCTTCAAACGTCTATTTTATCAGTGTGTGGCTTTCTATTGCACCGACCCAAGGCTAATGATCTTGATTATACTCCCCAGTCGTTATCCGGACAAAGACCCCCTGCCGTTTCCTGTCATCGAAGCCTTTGCGCGCATTGGAAAGAAATACCAGATAGATTGGCTGTTTAACAGCGCCATGCAGCGCCTGACGGCCGCATATCCATCCACCCTTGATGAATGGCTGGACTCGGCACGTGTCAACGCCTATATTTTGCCCGATTCAGACACCGAATCAGCCTGGTTCACCGTACATAACCGAGCACTCGACGTCAGTGTCCTTGCACGAGAGCTGGATCTGCCGCAGCTGCTCCCAACCGCCTTCTGGGTGCTCGCTTCCCCCCAACCGCTTCCCCCTCCTCGTCACGCCCAAGGCAGCCTCGCTAACGGAAGCTGACCGTCGAACAATACTCGAGGCGGTCTTCAAGCGTGTGGCGGCGCAGCAACAAACGACCGGAAAATGGATCCAAAAGGAGGGCAGTGATGAATGCAAACATCCGTCTACCTGTGCTTTGGCTCGAATGGAGCTCTTCGCCTCGCTTTGGAACCCGTCGCATAAGACAAGCTCCTGGGTTTGGCGGTCTTCCTGGTGCAAAAATCTATGCCGTTTTTGCACTGCTGCCGGAAAGGCATCGCACAAGGAGGGGAAGCAAGAATTGTGGGAGCGTATACCATCGTTGTTTGATCTTCCACCTTGGGAAGAGTTACGAGGTGAGTTCCAGAGTACCGCACCGGCGTTTCAAGTCTTCATCTTTTTCAGGACTAAATTCGTTATAAACTTTCAACCAATGCGCGGTAACAAATTTTATTGATTCTATAGGCTAGAAAGTCAGAGTACATAAATGAGCCACGATGATCGGCGGTGATAGAGAACAGTGGAGGAAAATATACTACATAGCTGATAGTTATGGGTGATACGAAGAGAATGAAGCGGAAGAAGCAAATTGAGATGAGTGGGTACAGTAAGTAGTTGGATGTGGAATAAACAGGAGAAGAAACCATATAGAAATATCAAAGGGGAAATTTGAGAAGATGGGGAGAGGTCATTACATTTGAAGTCATTCGGATGAAGCGGGGGCGTGAATCGAATGATGATTGAGCAGGTAAAGAAAACCAGAGACAACCCGCAGTTATAGTAGGAGAACCAGGCAGGATGGCGAGGCTTGCCTAAAGGTAAGCCTGTAGGAGGTTCAGTAAATGATGCAAGTAGCGAATTCGTTGACAGCACCATTTGGAGGACGTTGCGATAAAGTTGATGAGAAGTTGGCCGCTATTATGAGGAAAGCCATGGATATAGATCTGTCGACAAACGTGCAAGTGGTGAAGGATGGCGGGGATTTGGGTGGACAGAGCCTGCGACCCGGAATTTGCTTTGAAAAAAGCGCTCCACATTGTCGGTGCATCGCAAAAAGCCGCAGGAGCCAGGTAAGCAAGTCGAACGTCGTTGGGAAGGCGAATTCTACGGCGTATCCCTCAAGGTGTGCTGAGGAGCAAGTGGAGTAAACTATAATGGCCACGGAGACACGATGGGAGCAAGTTCTGTCGATATATTTGAACGTTTATCGCGAGGTTAAAAGGGGAGGGGGGGGGTGTGTGGGAGGTAGCTGGGTGAGATGAAAACGCCGACAGGACCACGATTACTTGGATTGCGATAAAATGGTTATTGTCAGAGGACAAGGATTTTGTCGAGACGGAGGACTTGCGTAGTTCTGGTTGTATAAGAGAACTGTACGAGGATGACTGAGTTTACGAAAAGAAAGAGATGAATCGCGTTCACTGACAAGCATCTTCCGAATTAGGCAAGTGGCGAAAATTGCGTCGTCTGCCGTTGTGCTTATCCGTTGCAAGGAACGAAGAAAGCAGCGATGGGGATATCGTATGCGAAGAGCCCTAGAAACAGTTACGGCCGAGGAATTGCCGTATTTACGACTTCGATTTGTCCACCAAGAACGACCATTGTGAGGCCTGCGAATGCCTCTGTGCCGCATATAGTGGCTTCCCGTTCCATTTCATCGTATATAGAGTCGCAGGAGAAGATGCGACAAGTCCCAAGTTGGCTGGGGGGGAAAGTCGCCTTCATTCGCCTCGACGGCAGTTCACGCGACAGTTATGGCGAGCGAAGATGTCGATGGTAGGATGAGGGGGGGTTTTATGCGGTAAAGATGGGGCCCGTGTTTTCGATTTTCGAGGGCGTAAGGGAATAGATAGTGGCGGGGGTATACAAAAATGCATCGACAGGCGGACATCGGCGGGAATGAAGAAACACGTCGTGGATGGCTGAAAACATGGATATCGAGGTGAAATATTCGTCGTAAAGCATCTGGGCAAGTGTCAGAGAGAAGAATAACAAGGTAAAGAAAAACTTCCGACGGACCAAAAAGTCGGTCCAAATTAGGAAAGTGGCGACAGCAGCGAATCTGCCTCGCGTTTGCCTTTGCACGGTTTCAGACGTTTCCGAAGGGTCTGAAGAGGGCGTGTAGAAGCTTGAAGATAGCCACAATAGAGTTTGACGCCGACAAGTGTCATTCGGTGAGATGAAGTTAACAGCGGTAGAGAAAAAACGATTCTTGGTGTTGCTAAGCACACACACAGCTCCAGGAGGAGATTGAGGATAACGCACATGTGGTCCCAAGCTCCCGGACTGCTCACTAGACAGTATCACTTTCGCCTTTCCCCGTTTCTGCCCGCTAGCGCTGAAGAGACCGTCCCGGTCTTTAAGGAGTCTTTACTCATCCTTCTAGCATCATTCATAGCCTCCACGTTGGTGACTGGGTCGAGTCGCCGGCCTTCAGCGTGTCTTGACAGCGGATGGGGGGAGGAGGAGGAAGATACAAGGACGAATGAGGACAATGGTGGCCGCCGGTGCAAGATAGAGTGGCTCGACACATTAAAGAAGTGGAGGTGAGTACTGACGAATAGTTTTAAGCTGAAAGAAAGCGTGGAAGGGGGAGTGAGGAGAAGACACACCTTCAAGCCAAGCGTTTCCCCAACGCCTCAGTCCTTCATGTATCCGCTGTGGTAAGCCGCTATTCGTGCCGAATTGGATATACCGCAGCGCTAGGTGAAGTCGCGGCCATCTGTCAGGGGAACCTCCCTTTCGGCCCCTCGGAGACGCCTCCGATTCCGGTCCGACTCCGATTCCGTCTCCGGTCCGGCCCTCCATCTCGCCCGCACAATCACCGATCCGTCAACGCCCTCCCGACGGTCGCCCTGGGACCTCGCCTGCGACGCCGCCCAAGCCTTCTGTGCCCGACAGCGGCAGCTACGGACAAGCAGTATATAGTCAGCTACCTAGCAGGCGGACCCTTAGAGTTTCTTCTCTTTGGATCCTCCCCTGCTAGGTCAGCTTCATTTGTATTCGCTTACCAATGTTCACGCTTTGGATCCTCCCCTGCTAGGACCTTGATCTCAGGCCTCCGGGGTTGCCCTTACAGCAGAAGAAACTCTCTACGGGATCAACCGGACAAGATTGCCAGGTTCGGCGCTGACTCAGGCTCGGAGTACGAGTCCGTTCCGCCCTCGTCACCGCCCCTGCCACTTGTCCCCTCCTCCTCTACTCCTGTGGTCCCCGCACCCGTCATGCCGTCCGGAGTCACTCCTACCGCAGACGCCCGGCTGGACTCACTCGAGGCGAAAATCGATAGCCTAACTGAGGCCCTTGCTTTACTCACCAACCAGGCTTCCGCTGCCGCTGCCGCCGCTAATAATGCTGGCGGACCCCAAACACCATCGCCGGAGACGTCGATTCCGACTCCGACTCCGGTCCAGGGCGACTCCGAAGCCCTTTTTGGCGACATCAACCTCGCCTCAAAATTGGTCTTGCGACCAAACCCCCGTTCACCTTCAACGGCGACCGGAAACGCGGCCGCGCGTTCCTCTACGCGGTCCGCACCTACGCCCGCCTTGCCCCTGAGGCCTTCGTGGTCAACGGAGAGGCGAGCGAGGAAAAGGCTGTCCGCTATGCCATGTCGTTTATGGCAGAAGGACCCGCTCAGCAATGGGCGGAGCGCCACGGAAGCAAAGCCCCGTTTCCGTTTCCGTCCTGGGGCTCGTTCGTTTCCGAGTTTCGACTCCGGTTCGTCGAGGAGAATGAGCAAGATCACGCTCTCTCCAAGCTGGAGACTTCCGCCTATCACATGGGTACAAAGGATGTCTACCAGTACACCGACGACTTCGAGGACCTGATGGACCTCGCCGGATTCGAAGACGCGCTGGTCAAGGTGACCAAGTTCCGCCACGGACTTGACCCCCTGATCAATAACGGAATCACGTCCTCGAACGACCCCCGGACCTCCGGGATTACCTTAGCTGGCGCACCCGGGCCTTCCGTCAATACGAGGCCCTGGTCCGGGCCAAGCTGATCAAGTCAGCCGCCCCCAAGACGCCTGGCGGTTTGATTCGGACTCCGTTTCCGGTCAACCGCATCCCGGCTCCGGCCCCTTTCCGCCCGGTGGCTCCGGTCGTGCCACCCGCGGCCCGCGCCCCCGCTCCGGCGCCTCCAGCTCCCGTCCCTATGGAGTTGGATCGCACCAGGGCTCGGGGTGCCCCTCGTCGCGCCTGCTTCAGGTGCGGCGACCCAAACCATCTCGCCCGGGATTGCCCCCTCCCCGCCGATGTCCGCTCAATGGACATCCTCGACGAGGTGATCCAACAACTCGGTGACGAGATGTTAGCGGAGTTGATCGCCCGCTACACGGACACAGCTGCCCTGCCGGAGACGGCAGCGGAGTCGATGGCCGGAGAGGATTTTGTCCCCCGCGACGAGTGACTGGTGTGCCCTCGTTCGCGTCTATAAATCGTTTTGCCTCTTTGTATGATGAATGCAGTTCCTTGCCCTACAATGAGCCCGAAACGAAAGACACACCCTCTCCTGCCCCCGCCTCGACTCCGTCTCCGACTCCGCCCGCGACTCCGGTCATCGTCCTCCGCCGCCTCACTGCCTGGGAAAAGAAACTGCCCAAGCAGTACACTGTTGCCGCTGCCCCTGGGGCGAACTCCCTCCACCTCCCGTTAGAGCTCGAGTCCACCGCCAGCGCGCTGAAGCTCTCACTCTCTGGGCTTGTCGACTGTGGTGCCACCTCCGACTTCATTGACACGAACTATGTTGCTCGGAATGGCATTCCGGTCCGCACCCTCGATCAGCCGATTCCGGTTTTCAATGTCGATGGCACCCCCAATGACGCTGGCTCCATCAAACAGATCGCGGACTTGGTCCTGCGCTACAAGGGCCATGCCGAACGAGTTCAGCTGGCCGTCACCCATCTTGGCAAGCAAGACCTCATCCTGGGGTATTCCTGGTTGCGGAAACATAACCCAGAGATCAATTGGGAAACCAAGGAGGTCAAGATGACACGGTGCCCCCGCAATTGCTCGACCTGCCGTGAGGAAGAGCGGGTCGAACGGACCGAGTTGCGGCGACTCCGGTCGCTTCAGAAGCGTCTCCGCTCCGGCCCGTTCCCCTCAGTCTGCGCCATGGACCTCTCTGGGCCTGACGACGGAGACGATTCCGTCTCCGGTGACGACTCCGCCCTGCCTGATCTGATGCCGGACTCCGACGACGATGAAGACGATGGTCAGCTTGAAGATGGTGACCGCATCTTCTACACCTCGTTCCGCCCCTCGGAGGAGATACGCGCTGGCAGTACTGTCTCGCAACGCCTGGCCGAAGCCTTCGCCAGGAACTCCGCCCCTCCGCCCTCCGAGATCCCGGACTGGGCTAAGGAGTTCCAGGACGTCTTCAACAAGGAGTCCTTCGACACGCTACCGGAGCGGAGAGCCTGGGACCACGCCATTGAACTCGTCCCCGACGCTAAGCCCACCAACTGCAAGGTGTACCCCATCTCGCCCCTCGAGCAACGCGAGCTCGGCGCGTTCATCGAGGAAGGGCTTTCGACGGGCCGGATTCGCCCCTCCAAGTCTCCGATGGCGTCTCCGGTCTTCTTCGTCAAGAAGAAGGATGGCGGACTCCGCTTCGTCCAGGACTACCGTGCTCTCAACGCGATGACTGTCAAAAACCGGTACCCCCTTCCGCTGATCAACGACCTCATCAACCGGCTCAAAGGCGCTCGTTACTTCACCAAACTCGGCGTCCGTTGGGGCTTCAACAACGTCCGGATCAAGGAAGGTGACGAGTGGAAAGCGGCTTTCCGGACTAACCGAGGCCTGTTCGAGCCCTTGGTGATGTATTTCGGCCTGACAAACTCTCCCGCGACGTTCCAAACGATGATGAATGACATTTTTCAGGACCTCATCCTCTCCGGAGACGTCATGATCTACCTTGACGACATCTTGATCGCCCATTCCGACCTCCGGAAACACCGGCAGATTGTTCAGGAGGTCTTGCGGCGACTCCGAGAGCACAAGTTGTACCTCCGAGCGGAGAAGTGCGACTTTGAAAAATCGTCAATCGAGTACCTCGGAGTCATCATCTCCCACAACCACGTCGAAATGGACCCCGTCAAGGTCGCAGGCGTCTCCGCTTGGCCGACTCCGGAAAACAAGAAGGACATTCAGCAGTTCCTCGGGTTCGCTAACTTCTACCGCAGGTTCATTCGGGACTTCTCGACCCTTGCGCGCCTCTTTTCGTGCTCACCAAGAAGGACCAGCAATGGACTTGGGGCGACGCGGAGGCCTCCGCGTTCCAAGCGATCAAGGACGCGGTCACCTCGGAACCGGTCCTGGCGATTCCGGACGACACACGGCCTTTCCGACTCGAGGCGGACAGCTCTGATTATGCGGCGGGGGCGGTTCTTTCACAATCCGCCCCGGACGGGAAGTGGCACCCTGTAGCATTCTATTCCAAAAGCTTAAATGATGTCCAGCGCAACTACGAAATCCACGACAAGGAGATGCTCGCGATCATCCGCGCACTCGAGGAGTATAGACACTTCCTCGAGGGCGCCGCGCACCCTGTCGAGATTTGGACTGACCATAAGAATTTGGAGTACTTCAGGAAGACGCAACACCTCAACCGGAGACAGGCCCGGTGGTCTCTGTACCTCTCCCGGTTCGACTTCACGCTGCACCACAAGCCTGGCCGCGATATGGGTCGGCCTGACGCCCTCTCCCGGAGACCCGACCACGGAGTCGATTCCGACAACTCCGGCGTCGTCCTTCTGCGGCCTGAACTCTTCCACGTCCGCGCACTCGAGGGCGTTTCCGTCTCCGGTCCCGGCTCTGAACTCCTCCGTGACATCCGTGATGCCCTCTCCGGTGAGCCTGACCTGGAGGAGCCCGTCGCACTAGCGGCCCGGCAACTTCTTAAGGTTCAAGGTCAAGCTCGAGGCCCCCGCTCCTCACGTTCTGACGAGTGGGCCGTCTCCGGCGGTCTTCTCCATTTCCGAGGAAAGATCGTCGTACCAAAAGACAAGGACCTCCGGAGACGCATCATCGAGCTCTGCCATGACACCCGAGTCGCCGGACACGCAGGTCGTTTCAAGACCCTGGAGTTGGTCTCCCGGAACTACTGGTGGCCTCAGATGTCTCGCCATATCGGCCGGTATGTTGCGACCTGTGACTTGTGCTGTCGCACCAAGGCACTCCGGAGACTGCCCCACGGAGAACTGCACCCCACGGAAACGCCTCCGGGAACGCTGGCATACCGTCTCCGTCGACTTCATCGTGGAGCTTCCCGAAGCCCATGGGTACGACGCGATCATTGGTCGTCGTTGACACCCTCGGAAAGCGCGCCCACTTCTCGGAGTGTCATACGACGGTCGATGCAGTAGGGGCAGCCCGCCTCTACTACCGGAATGTCTGGCGGCACCATGGGACTCCGGAGAAGTACGTCTCCGACCGCGGCTCGCAGTTCATCGCAGACTTCACCCGAGAACTTTGGCGTCTAATCGGCATCAAGCCCGCCACGTCCACCGCGTACCACCCGCAGACAGACGGTCAGACAGAGCGCGTCAACCAGGAGCTGGAGCAGTACTTGCGGATCTTCACCAACTACCAGCAGGACGACTGGGATGAGCTGATTCCGGCCGCGGAGTTCGCCTACAACAACCATGTTCACTCCTCCACGCAGCAGGTCCCCTTCATGACGGACACGGGACGGCTCCCGCGCATGGGCTTCGAACCCGGAGTCCGTTCCGCCATGGAGTCAGTGAACGAGTTCCGCGACCGGATCGCCACTGGTGTTGCTGAAGCCAAGGCCGCCTCACTAAGGCCAAAGAGGAGTACAAGCGCTACTACGACCGGAGACGGACTCCGTCTCCGGAGTTTAAGGTTGGCGACCGTGTTTGGCTGGATGCCTCTGACATCAGGACGACTCGCCCCTCGGAAAAGTTCTCCCATCGCCGCCTTGGACCGTTCAAGATAGTCGCGGAGATCAGCAAAGGTGCCTACAAGCTTGACCTCCCTCCGCGCTACTCAAGCTCCACCCGGTCTTCCCCGTCGTCAAGCTCGAGCTCGCCCAGGACGACCCCTTCGACGGACGCCCCGGCTACGACCAGCCCCTCCGGACCTCGAGGACGGAGTCCCGGAGTGGGAAGTAGAGGAAATCCTGGACGCAAGGGTGAGGTATAAGCGGCTGAACTACTTCGTCAGATGGAAAGGCTACGACGCATCGCACGACCAATGGGTCCGCTTCGACCGCGTCTTCGCCCCGGAGAAAATTGCGGAGTTCTATCGTAAGTACCCTGGCAAGCCACGACACATCGCCTCCGCGACCTTCGACTCGATTCCGTTCCGGTCTATGCGTCGGGACGCCGCATTCAAAGGGGGGTGATGTCAGGGGACCTCCCTTTCGGCCCCTCGGAGACGCCTCCGATTCCGGTCCGACTCCGATTCCGTCTCCGGTCCGGCCCTCCATCTCGCCCGCACAATCACCGATCCGTCAACGCCCTCCCGACGGTCGCCCTGGGACCTCGCCTGCGACGCCGCCCAAGCCTTCTGTGCCCGACAGCGGCAGCTACGGACAAGCAGTATATAGTCAGCTACCTAGCAGGCGGACCCTTAGAGTTTCTTCTCTTTGGATCCTCCCCTGCTAGGTCAGCTTCATTTGTATTCGCTTACCAATGTTCACGCTTTGGATCCTCCCCTGCTAGGACCTTGATCTCAGGCCTCCGGGGTTGCCCTTACACCATCATGAGAGTCGCTGAATTCGTTGGGAATGGTCTACGCTTGAGTACGGCCGCAAAGCATCGGCACCGGCTATAAATGGATGAAAAAGGATTGGAAGACAGTAAACAGAGAGGTTTAATACGTTGTGGCACGATTTCCTGAGGGTCCAAAAAGTGTTTGTGGGCTGGGGACGTTCCAGGTGGTGGTTGTCGTCAAGAAGAAGAAGAAGCTGTCATGCTGATGAGTCAGCACTTCTCTCTTGCAGCTGACGACGATTGACTCTCACAATTGACTCTGCAGACACAATGTCCCCCTCAAATCTCATGCTCCTGAATGACCCAAAGCCAGCAAACAACTTTCGATGGGCCGATTTAATCCAAAGAACTTGAACGTCTCCATGAGAGAGATAGAAGCAGCGCCGATAGCTTTCTATTGTTACGCCACTCAATGTCGTCTTTCACGTCCGCGAACGAGTTTCGCTCCCGAGTGGAGGGAGGACGGACAAGAGCCACAAGACCGCTTCTTCTGTCTTCGGCAACTCATGCCATGCAGGTGTGTTCTCGCGGTCCCGGGTCTACTAAGTATAAACGAATGGCTCGACGTGGGAGCATGTAGTCGCCCACCCTCACATGTTATCTGCAATCGTCTTCCTTCTGCTCTCCGCCTACCTTACTCGCGCCCTTTTCAACGAGGCCCGTCGGCGGCGCGCAATACAGCATATCCAAGGCCCACTTCCCAGCTCATGGCTCCTTGGTGCGCTTTTGCTTCACGTTACTTGTCGTCGGGAGCACTCACTCTCACCACTAGGCAATCTCGTGGAGCTTCAAATCCCGCAAATCTACGGCGACTTTGAATCCGCTTGTCGCAAGGCATATGGGCTTGTCTACCGGTTCAAGGGCGGGTTTGGTGTAAGTTATCAATCATTATATCTTTGAATCGCTCCAATTGCAACGCGTTGACTTTGCATTTTCTCCAGCGCGATAGACTGGCCATTTCGGACCCCAAAGCACTCCAATACATCTATAACAGCGCCGCATTCGTGAATACGCCTGCGTATGGGACACTTATCGTCTGGTTGCTCAGCGAGGGCGGCGTCAGCGGCAAAATGGGTACTTGTATTTTTTAATGCGCTGTGCCAATAGGTTGACTGACTCCATTTATTCAGGACGGGAGCACCGGGAGCTGCGTTCGGCGCTCAACGTCGGCTTTTCCCCAGCAGCTATCCGGAACTACGGAGTGATATTTGAGCGCGTTGCACAGAAGGTACGCAACAGTCAACGAAACGAATAGTCTGTTTAAACTAGGGTGTAGCTTGTGGATCGTTTGGCCGCATGTATGGACGAGAACAAACATGGAGTCGTTGATATCGTCCCTTTGTTGACCAAAGCGGCACTGGCAAGCATTAGTGAAGGTGAATTGAAGCCGTCAGTCGATATTGATCAGCCGAGACTCACATAGTACAGCTGCTTTAGGAGTACCACTGGAAGAAGTCCCGCCGGAGGTCGTTGAAACCAATCGCCAAATTGTGTGGGTCAAACACATACAATGCTCGAATGCTCTACTCACTACTACCATAACAGCGAAGAATCCGCCACGCGCAGGCCCGCGCAGCTCATCGTGGACGAAATACTGAACCTCGAGCTTCTGCCCGGCTGGCTGCTGCGCGCCATGCCCAAGTTGGCCATCGGGGAGGTCTTTAAGCGCATCAGGGACCAAGTCCGCTATACCGAGCGGCTTGGTTGGCAAGCAGTGGATAGCTATATGGAGAGGGGACTCGACGACTCGAACGCGCTAGAAACCCTCTATGGCGCGCTTCTCTCTGACAACAAGCAAGGTATGTATTCTCATCATGATAATTACTATGAATAATCAAGTTGGCTGAGCACTGTTGCAGGACTCGGAAATCTGACGGTAGAGAATCTTGTACAGCAAACATCCACGCTGTTCATTGCGGGGCAGGAGACGAGCGTATGGGCTAGCCCAGACGGCATTACCTCAAGCTGATCGTTCAATCTAGGCGATCGCGCTGTCGTGGCTATTCACCGAGCTCGCCCGCAAACCAGCGCTACAGGACGCTCTGCGCACGGAGGCGCTTGAGCTGCGCGCCAAGCAAGTTCCGTTCGAGCAGTACCCGTTGCTCAATGCGGCTATCAAGGCCAGTTACATGGCCCTTACTAAATACCTGCTTTTCAAGTGACTGTCATCGCAGGAAACACTCCGTCTGTATCCGGCCCTCCCAATTATGCATCGGATGGCCGACCAGGACGCTGTCATACCGCTTTCCCAGCCTATCACGACGACGAGCGGCAGCACGGTGGACCATATCGAGGGGTGCAAGGGGCAGCTGCTGGTGCTGTCGATCGGCTCCTTCCAACGGCGAGTTGAATTCATGGTCACCATAGCCATTTGATTATGCTACATACATATAGGCTTGAATCACGCTGGGGAGCAGACGCCGACAAGTTTGACCCGTATCGCTGGATCGAGGGGCGCGTGGTGCAGGGTGATGGGATGGGCCCATATGCAAATTTGTACGTGACCATCGTCTTCTGTCGCGACTGCAAGCTGAGGGCAGGTAGGCTGAGCTTCGCCGCCGGCCCGCATGTCTGTCTCGGGTCAGTCGCCCAGTCTCTTGTCTACAGCCCAAATGCTAACTTGCCCTACTTATGCACACTGTAGATGGAGATTTGCGTGAGTATCCTCACTTGTGGGCGTTACCGGGTTTTGAACACAGCACAACAGGATACAGGAAATGCACATCATCGCCGCAGAGCTGATCTGCAACTTCGCTTTCATGCCCGCTGCTGATGGCGTCGTTCACGCGCGACTAGGGACATTTCTCATGCCGACGGACTCGACCGGGCGGAAGTGTGCTTTGTTGAGAGTGAAAAGGGAAGCTTCAGATGTGTCGACACAAATATGAAATATTATTATTTTGTTACTAGCCTGAGCCTGAGGGCCCCAGATATCAGAATACTTCAAGTTCGGGGGCTAAAATCTATGATTTCAAGTAAAGCGTTAGACAGTTTCAAGTTTGGTCATTCGATGTTCATAGACCAGATCCGTGTTACATGAACACATCGTTAACAAACTGCATTTCGTGGAGCTGGTCAGTTTCATCGCGTAGCAGGTTCCACTTGTCGACCTCAGTGAAGCACCTGTGCGGGTTCCGCCGTAGGAAGTTTTCAAGCTCCCCATATTTGGGCCATTTGCGGACATTCGGAATCGTCAGGACGCGGCTAGCTTCCCTGTGCCACTTGTCGTAAAACACGGCCTGTAAGTTGACGTCAGAAAATAAGAGGAATATAAGTGTGAAACGTTACCCATCGCGCAAACACGTCCGGTCGCAAGATTCCAACGGCCTTTTCCAGCGGAAACTGCAAGCAGTGCCGCGCAGCGTCGTTTGCAAGAGTAGCGAAGTCGTGTGGTACAGCAAAATTCAGCACGACCAACGGATGGCGCGTGATATTCGCACTATTGTAATTGAACACGTTAGAAAGATGTCGATCCGGGAGTTGTCGATTGGCATACCGCATATGAGCATGCAGCGCCGTCATCGCAGAGTAAACGAGGTATTTCTCAGCCGCCTCTGCAACGCCGGCACAGACCGAGAACGGCAGCGCGTCGAGGCTGGGCTGCGGCTGGCGGTACATGTACTGGAACAACACCTCCAGCACGGCCGATGGCTCCGATAAGCCGATCGTCTCCTCGCTCTTCTTCGTCGCGGCCTCGAACATGTCGCCGAACACCTCCGAGTGCACCTCCAGGTTCTTGCGGTGGACCTTGAAGAGCACGTTGTCTGACGCGCAAAACGTCAGGTCGGCATCGGCCGAGGAGACTAATTAGTAATTTGTGGTATTCACTGATAATGACGGCGAAGAGAAGAGAGGTAGACGCACATCGTTCAAAGGAAATCGTCTTCGCTTCGGGCATTTTGTCAAGTTGTGGTTGCTGGAACGACTCGGAGGATGGAGGAGATTCTGGGGGAGGAAAAGGCAAGGGCGAGCGCGAGTAGTTGTCTTCGTAAGGTCTGTCACTGTGAGGCAGCCAAATCCAACAGTAGCCCGGTGGAGCTTGAAGCTGAGGAGATGGTGGTCAAGACGAAAACGTGGGTGGTAACGTCACCGGCCAGAGCGTGCGTAACAACTGCCACCCGGGGAAAAATAGCATTAACTTTTTTCGGTGTAAATGGAGAACTGTGGGCGGAAGATGAGGGGGGGAAGACTCAAGACTGAGCAGACTGGGAACGCACCTTGTCCCCCCGTTTACACTGCTCCGGACCTCCGGTTCTGCTCCCGGAGACCCGGACCCCCGGTATTTTGTCCATTCAGCCAGCTACGCGTTGTCCAGTCAGCCCACACGGTAGTAGAACTCAGAGATATGCGACACATACCAGGTCTAAACCGATATCTGTTGCGGTAGCGTATTGCTTGGGTCAACGGAAACCAGGCCGTCTGCGCTCTCCTCCGCGGATTGCTCTCCTAGTAGAGCCGGCTAGAACCACATTTTCGCTGTCGAGCTGAGGACGATGTGACGCGGAAATCACCCGCCCACAGAGGCTGTAGAGCGGCCACGAGTCCACAGCACGCCACCGCTTTGGAGGTGGTGCCGGCAAGAGAAGAAAATCGATTTCCTTTTTGGGAACGGCTTGGTTGTTCCCGACCATAGGAGTATGCCATTTTGCCATTTGGTGCGTCTGCCATCGATACTGAGCTTTCCGCGTCGCTCACAGTGTGTAGATGCTCAGTTGCAGGAGCTTTTGGTTGTTCCATGGCATCGATACGGCCCCTCCCGCGTCGCTCACAGTATGCAGATGCTCTGCCGTCGATCGCATTGCCGTGGACCATGTCACGGACAGCGTGACATTGAAAGCCTGCGCGCTTGCCGGCAAGAAGCTGCAGTGACTCTGTCACTCGCCGCCCGCAGAAGCTTCAGAGCGGCCACGACTCGACAGCACGCCACCGTTCCAGAGGTGATGCCGGCAAGAGCATTAAATCGATTTCTTATTTAGCAAACGACCTTGTTGCTCCCGACCATCACCAGGAGTATGGAATTTGGTGCGTCTGCCATCGATACGGCCTTTCCTGGGTGGCTCACACTTTGCAGACGCCCTTTCGCAGGAGCTCGTCGACCTCATCGTCGACCATGTCGACGACAGCGCGACATTGAAATCCTGCGCGCTTGCCGCGAATAAGCTTCGTCCCGCCGCTCAGCGCAACCTCTTCTCCTCGCTGCAGATCATGGCGCCCCTTAAGCCACCGATGAGTTCATACCCCACCATCGCGCAACTGGACAGCATCTTTTCATCTGCCGCACATCTCCCGCCCTACGTCCGCTGTCTCACATTGCGTGGCGACCCTGAGCGCCATGTCGTCACGTGGATCAATTCCCCAGAGCCCGCGGCCCTCATCTCTCGCTTCAACCATCTTACTACGCTTGTAATCGACTGCGAGGTGTTCCAGATGTTTCCCAATGCCTGGGCAGACCTCGTCCATCTGGCGACCAAGACCGCGCTGGCGAGCCGGCTTACGCTACCCACTATGCGGACGCTGGTGCTCCGATATCTGCCGCTCGCCAAACTCGTCGAGCTGCTCCAGCTGATTCCAGAGCCCTGGGAGCGTCTGCACATCCAACATCTGTTTGTCAACATCCCGGACCTGGCAATCAACGGGCGGCTTGACCCCCCGCAGCTCGAGATACCTGCCAATTTACAAAGGCGCAAGCTTCCGCTCGAGACACTCGTGCTGGATGGCCCTCTCGCCGACTTCCCGCCGTGGATCCCTGACTTCATCAATGTCCCCGTTCTCCGTCAACTCCACATCATCGTCCGCCTCGTATGGGACGAGACATTCGCGCAGTCCGTGTTCATGGAGCGTGCGACCGCGCTGGAGCACCTGCACATCGTCCTTGACCAGCATCTCATGCCCATCGACCTTGGGATCCCGGACCTTATGCCTCCCCGCGTCACCTCCCTCGCTATCGGCCGCCTGCCCAACCTACGGACGCTCCGACTCCAGTTCGCACTTTTGACCGACCTGAGGACCGTGCAGCTGGCGGTCGAGTGGGTCCGCAGTGTGCTCGCGTGCATCACACCCCCCAGTCCCATGCGCCACGTCCTCCTCGACGTCACGCTCGCGTTTGGATCGGAAAGGCTCGGGCCGGAGCTGTCCGGGGATCCCGACATACACAACCTCTTCGCCGGCGCGCTCGCGCCGTTTCTGGTGCCCTTCATCTCCTGGGCACAACAGCAGGTACCCCTCGTCCCCGCCCTCATCGTTCGCCTCCACTTGGCTCCCGGCGCGCCGGACGCTCTTGTCCTGGCCAGATCCGCCCTGCTAGACACCTTCAAGCCCTTCAGGCTGCCGCACAGGGTCGTCGTCGTCGAAGCGGCCTAATTGCGCCGCTGGACAGTTGAAACTGTGCCAGTGCTGCTCTAGTCGATTTGTTCTTTCTTGTATCTGCATTGCACATTCCCCGAGGCTGTTCACGCTGCCTAGCACCGCCTCTCGATCATCCAGTAACCTCAGGCTCTCCATTGCCAATCCTCCTCTCCGAGTCGTTGACCGACTGCAATACTTACTATTACTCAATGTTCACGATTACATCATTTACATGCACATACTGCTAGTCCTAGTCCTTACTTTTTGCATCACTAAATAGAACTGCCCGCGATATGAGAGCGACCCGACCGATTAAGTTTGGCGTCTCCCAATACTCGCATTCTCACTGGAAGGCGCAATAACTTGTATGGGGAACATACTGTAAAAAAAGTCTTTGATACATGTCTTAAACTGGATACAACTTTTTGGAGGTACAACTTGTCTTTTTTAAGGTTTTTAAAATACAACTTTGCAAATTAGATACAATTTTTGTTACCTTTCACCCTATGTACAAGTCAACCTCAAAGACAACTTTTCTGGTGACATATATAATGATATATTTTAGTCTGACTAGTGTATGGGGGACATACTTATGGGGGACATACTGTAAAAAAAGTATTTCATACATGTTTTGAAATGAATACAACTTTTTGGAGATACAACTTGCCTTTTTTACAATTTTCACATACAACTTTAAAAATTAGATACACCTTTTCACCCTGTGGACATGTACAAGTCAACCCCAAAGACAACTTTTCTGGCAACATGTTTTACTCTGGCTGGTGACATGTTTATACTTGATGACAACCCCCCAAAGACATGTTCAACTTTACCAAGTCCAACTTTTCTGACTATTGACAACTTATAATGAGCAGACAACTTTTCCAGCAGCATCTTCAACTTTCTTAGATGCAACTTGGTTTTTCATTTTGAGTACCACTTTTTTCAAGTACAACTTTCTTTCTGAGGTACAACTTTCTTAAGAGCTACTTCAACTTAGAATGTCGGAAAACTGAGAAATAGGTTATCGGCACCAGTAGGGCCCAATCAGGCAATATAAGATCATCAGATTTTCGTGTGCATATCAGCTGCAAAACCTCCCAATGCGATCCAATTTGCCCTGACCATCCTTTTGGGACCTTATCAGAGCTTGTCTAGGTTATAAGGTCATATCAGGATTTCACCTAGAAATAGGAATTATACAAAAAAATCTTCATTTTTTGTACTTGCTTCTAGCACTCACACTCTTTCAATTGCAGAAGTAGTTCATTAGCTATCAGAGGTCAGAGCTGAGATCACAGTGGTATTTGAACACTTACAAGAGAATTAAAGATACAGAGAACTACCAGTACACTACGCGACTATATAATTTATAGTGCTTAAGCTCCATATATGATGCTCCAGTGGAGCGTCATATGACTTCATCGATGCTGTGTGGAGTGACTATTAGATTGAACAACGTCGATATATGCTAAAGGGTAACATTGTGATTACTTATACTTAATCGGCATCCTCCGACTCTGGCCACTTCCTCCATCAGCGCCGCGAGAGCCGCTTGGTTTCCCGTACTCTTGGCCTGACCACGATGCCCACATGTTGAGCGAGGGAAGATAGTCTCGTTCCATACTTTGAAGATGTTGAGAATGCTAGGGCTTCTGTTGCGCAGGCCAGTGACGAGAATCTCAAGGTATTCTTCGAAGCGGTCGCCGTAATTGATTCCAGTCTGGCGCCCTATTTCGGAGAATTGCTCGTCAGCAGACAGAGCCCAGATTGCCCGCAAAAGCACATTAGTGTAGTGTCGGGCATAATGAATGTTATTCACCATGACAGCAGAGAGTGCAATACCACCAGCAGTGATTTCTTGAAGATCAAGAATGGACGCCATATCATCATTGGATGGTGGTGGAACGACGACGACAGGTGCTTCGCGAGGATTATTGGTGTGGGCTAACTTGTATTGGTCGGTCATCACTCCTGCAGTCGATGGACCATGAATCAATGCGGCGTAGAGCTGTAAAAAAGGATCAGCCAAACCAAAGATAAAGATGAGACAGACACAAAAGAGGCACGGGTGAAGAAGGAATGTCTTGAGATTGAATTCACTAGATTCGTCTTCATGTAGGATTGGGATGTCGAGGCTGCTGTAACGAGCACCGTCGTTATCGTTACCTGTGAGCCAGCCGATCTTTTCTTGAAATTTATCTCGTGCTTGCTGTGTGCGAAGGTCAGAGGCAGGGCAGTTGAAGATGTCTGCGCCAGCCTGTCGTCGAACACGAGTGCTGAGATTGGGTCGTTGGTCGCCGATTGCATCCATGAACTGTATTGAACACATTAGTAGTAAAAAACACTAGGAAAATAAACCACGCACCAGCTTCGAGACGGTGTCTTGTGTCTGTCTATCGCTGAGGTCATACTTCTCAGGAAGTATATCAACAATTTCGTGAAGCTGGGCTTGCTGCTTGGTCTCGCGGTCTTTGAAGCGCTGCTTGACGTCGAAGTCCTTGTCAAGCGGGATGGCAAATATTTTCCTCTTCCCCTCAACCCAGAGCCCCTTCGTGTAGAGAAACTCCTGCGCAGCACGCATGAAGCCCTTGTTCTCCGCTGCTAGTGCATCCGAATTCGGCCCAGATTCGCTGTCGGACGAGTTGTCATTATTCCGAGGGCTCTCTCCCTCTTCATCAAGTGGAGAGGAGTCATGCGGGTGAGTGCGTGGACGCTTGCACAGTGGTGACAGTGCGTCCGAGTCAGCTCGTGCCCGTTTCGTGGCTGTCGAGCGGTCGGGAATGTTGCTGACATCGCCCAGTTCCTTTCGCTGGTGACGTTGAGCTTTTTCCTGCTCAGCTATCATGCGGTAGAGGTTCTATGACTATCGTGAGCCAAGAGCAAAAGGTTTAATTGAAGTAAAGTGCATACTGCCCGCAGCTCGTCCTCGCTCATCCCACCCACATCCATTATTCCTGGTTCATCATCATCACTGTTATGGCTGGACATTGCCGCTGTTGGTGCGCGTTGAGAGAGGTGGTGGGGTGACGAGTGAAAGAGTGGGTGAAGAGTGAAAGAGTTGGTGACAATTTTAGCGGGTGGAGCTGTTTTTGTGATTCGCAAATGAGTGTAAGCCGTTGCGTGTGAGGATTGAATACCAGAGTAGGCTCGGAGCAGGTGAATGCGACGCAGCGACCATTCCGACAATGAAAAGTGAGGGTGAGAGGGAAGTTGCAAGGTGGCTTGGACCGTATTGAGTAGTCACATGCACATCTCCACAGACTTATCTCTTCTTTCGACCAATGCATCATGACTCGTACCAGACAGAAAAGAGTCAAGGCCTGTGAGCGGGGTGGTCTTACTCGTCCATACTGCAAATGGTGCAAATCACACCGTAACCCCCAACGATTCGACTCTCATGTCGAATTCTGTCATCAACGTTACCTGCTATGCAAACAGCGAAGGCTGAAGAAACTGAATGAACAAGACATACGAGGGGAGACGGCAGATCAGAGAATGCAAGATATTGAGACGTTATCTGCGGAGGCTTCACAGGTGTGTTACTCATTGCTACTTGAATTCGACTTGACTTGGAAAGCCGGAGGTACCTCCACTAGAGCTATTCCAACCTCAGCTCCTGGACGATCCATCTCCTACCACTTTTATCGGACCCCGCCTTCCACCTGTCTACATCAAAACTGTCCCACACCCCCACAGCTCAGAGCCAGCGACCATTGTACCGCTCGGGGCACCACCACCACCGCCTACTGATCCAGTTGCTGCAAGCGCTGAGCAATCTTTTGGACGCTCTCCGTGGTTTCCTCTCACAACTCGAGCAGACTTCGAAGTCACTGAAGTCATTGTAAAGACGGGCATGAACGCCGACATGGCCAAGAAGCTGTTACCTTCTGGCGCGAATAGTGTCTGGATTCGCGATGGAAGCCAGGTCACTTTGAAGAGCTATGATGATCTCCAGAATGCCCTTGCGACAGCACGGAGGTATGGGATACGGGTAGGTTGATTAAATGTGCTTTTTGTTCACTAATCATTGACTTGCAGTTCCAATCGGACACCGTCCACTCTTGCTTCTTGGGGAAGGAATATGAAGTCAAATTCGAATATCGCGATCCGTGGACCTGGGCAACAGACCTATTGGATGACCCTACTCTACATCCAACGGCTATGTATCACGCGGTGCGGAAATACTATTGCGTCGGGGACATGGAAGAAATATCTGCCGAGAGATTCATCGCTGAGCCAAATAGCGCCAATGCCTGGTATGAATGTGATGTATGCTTCGTTTTTCTCAATCTAAATGATATTAACTGACCGAAAGCCTGACAGTCCGAACTACCCAACAAAGATCCCTTCGAGCACTGTCTCCTCCCGCTACATTTTTGGCTTGACGATGGGCTTGTCACAAAACGAGTAACTGTCCACCCAATGGTCCTCCGCGCTCTTTGGCAACCAAGCAATATCCGCAATGCAAGTGGGAATGGAGGCGGAGTTCTCGTTGGCTACATGATCGCAGTACATTCTTATATTGCTTAATTTTCCTCGTTGCTGATCTTTAGCTTAGCCTGATGTTTCGAAGGAGTCTTCTGGTCGAACAGCCGCGGAGAACTTGGCTTACAGTCAGTTCCGCATGCATATCTACCAGAAAATCCTGGCAAAGATTTTTGCATCACTGAAGGAGCGTTCGTGGGTGGGAGAGCCAGTCGTATGTGCAGATGGCATCATTCGAGTTTTCCATCCCGGCCTTCATACCAGCTCACTTGACGGAAAAGAAGCTGCTTACTTCAACGCGTGTCGTGCTGCGACAGCGAATTGTTCCTGCCCCAAGTGTCTAGCTCAAAAAGAGATGCTTCACAAAATCACTTCCAAATTCACGCTCCGGACTCCAGAGACAATGCGAGCAATTATCGAGAAGGTACGAAAGCTTCCGACAAAGGGAAAACGGGAGGAGTTGCTTAAGGAGTATGGATTGCATGATGTCGAGGTATGTTATGGTTTCTCCTGGGAGGAGAAGGCTAATTTCGAGTCGGACAGCACTTTCTCTGGGATTTTCGATTCTCTGACCCGTACAACGCTTACGCGTACGACACACTCCACTCAGACGACCTCGGGAAATGGCGAGTTCATCTTTGGGAATCGGTCGTGTTGCCAACACTCGAGGAAAGAAAAATGAAACTTAAATTTGCGGAGAAGTAGGTCTCAAATCCTGTCCGAGTCGAACTGTCATTAACCGATTAAACCAGTATGAGAAACTTTCCACGGTGGCCAAACCTCAAGCATTTTAACCATGTCACCACAGTCCACTTTACGGACGGTCAGAGTTTCTATGATATATTAAAGGTGCGTCGTTATCTTTCCTATTGATTTCTTTTGCTCAGTGATGCAGTGTATCCTGCCATGTATCGTGCAGCTACTGCCCCACAACGACCCTCTTATCCATTGTATACGTGCGTATCAACGCTTTCGGATCATGGTTGGGATGCATTGCATGCCCCAGACCCGACTTGCGCGGCTCAAGATATTCATCAAGGATTATGAGTTCTGGTGCTCGGTATGATTGTTTCTGATGTCAGACACATTACTGACGTGCTGCTAGTGTGTCTCGGAGAAGTATGGAAAGTCTTTTGACTTCTTTAAGCAACATGCCGTTTCCCATGTTGTCGAAACTATCCAGGCGCTGGGAACAACAAATCATGGCTCAACGCGCCCAGGCGAAGGCTTCCAACAGGAAGCGCGGGCCGCATACTCACAAACAAATCGAAAGGATGCAGAGCATCAGGTATATTCTTCTTTTTTGAGTCTTTCTCTGGTACCTTACGTTGATGCATAGATGAATCGTATCGACGAAACACAAGAAGCTATTGCTCGCATTCGAATGCTCGTTGACCAGGCTGATGAGGCTGCACAAAAAGCTTCTGACTGCGACAACAAGGTTGATGAAGCACCAGTCGATCCACAAGGTACTGACCATTGGTCGTTTGGCACCGTCGTCCCCGGAGGATGGGTAAACTCCCGTGCTATCGAAACTATGCATCGCGGAGAGGTAGAATTCAAAGGATTTGATCTATACCTACGTCGATTCCTGGTGGCCGAGTATCCTGAAGAGGACATCACTTTTGAGGATACAATTTTGGTCAGACTACTCTTCTTATATGCAGATTGACTTGACGGTCAAACAGGTCCAAACCTTCAAGACTGCCTATGTCTCTTATCAATCGCGCGAAGACTGGCGAGCAGCCCGTGATATCATCCGTGCCAATCCTCTCTTCCATCAACGTGAACGCTACGACTGTCTTCTCGTCAATATGGCCGAGGAGGGCTTGTATTTTGCACGAGCACGGGTATTTATTCGGTGCAAGCTACAAGGGGGACGGCGTGTCGACTGCGCCATTGCTCGAATGTTCAAAGCCAGCAAGTGGAAACCACGAACAGTATGGGCAGGTATTCAGGTACGCGACGAGACCACTCAATCTTCATTTCTTTCAATGGCGTATGTTGTCCGTGGGGGCACTCATGGCACCTGTGTCACTGAATAAGGGAGAGAAAACACATATTCTAGTAGACTCTGTTGATGCCGATATTTTTTTGCGTGCAGATAATGAATCATTGTAATTTTCAATCCAAATTACTTCTCCTACGTTGCTGCTCCTGCCTAACTTTCTCCCGAATCTCCTCATTCCTACGTTTATCCTTCTGCCGGCGTCTTTCGTCAGCGTTGACTACAGACTCGAACTCGTCCAACTGTTGCCACATAATATCGCGCATATTTTGAAGATGATCCATTTCTCCCTTTGCGACGAGCGGCTCTTCAACGCCACCAGAGATTGGGCTGTCTGGACCAACAGATTTGTCCGCCAGCTTTCGATTTGGGTGATGTGGGGTGCGAGGAGGTTGCGATGGAGCTACTTCAATATTTTCAGTTGAATGTCGTAGGACTATAACTTGATAGCACACCTTTTAAGTCCTCTCGCAGCTTCCACAAAGCCCACTCCGCAGCCTTGAGATGAGAGAAGGCCTGGTTGTATGTCGAAGATTGGGTTCGAGTCCAGCGAGGCCGTTTCCCGGCTGTGCCAGAACCTGTGTCCGAGTCTTCCGAGTCCGAGTTGGCCGCTGCAAGTCGCTCGGGTTCCGAGTCAGGGATCTCGCTCATAGGAGAGAGGGGGCGCGTAAGTAAATTAATGGGGCGGCGACTGGGAGGCATGAGAGTAAGAAAAAGAGTTGTTGTCACGGACCGGTAATGATGTCATAACTTACCGCGCGGCCATGCTTGAACAACTCAAAAATTTATCATTACATGTCCTTATAAGCTTTAAACAGGGCACTGATAATACCCTATGCCCTCTTATTCGGCCTTATAGGCTTCAGTAGTCGACCTTATTCGGCCTGATGATCCTATCAGGCCTCGTCAGGTCCTTATATGGATTTTCTGACTTTTCCGACAAATGCAACAACTTTGGCAATCACAACTTTCCAAGATACATGTTGTCAAGGCCTCTGGTACAACTTTTGTGGGCCTAGATACAACTTTTTTCAGGCAAGGTACAACTTCAGTTACTCCATCACTTGCCATCAGCAGCCATTAAAGGCAATCATAAAGGCAGTGGTGAGGTAAGGCATATTTAATATCTTTGTCTGATCTGCTGATGATATCAGTGATGGATGGCCAAAAAGGTCCAAGTTGCGTCCAAATAAGCTGTATACAGAATTAAAGGTGTACTAAAAAAAAGCTGTCCAATTGGCTAGTTGTACCCCAAAAAAGTTGTACTCAGAACAAGTTGTGCTTTGGAAAGTTGTATGCAATGACAGGTTGTGCTTTGGAAAGTTGTATGCAATGACAGGTTGTCTTTGCCTAAGTTAGACTTGTCACAGCCAGACTCAATTTGCCTCACCCAGGAAAAAGTTGTACCTGAATTAGGGCCAAAGATGTCTTATTAGAAGTTATAGTTGTCTTTGGCTAAATGAAAAGTTGTTTCTGGAAAAGTTGAGATACTGAAAGTTGTACATGCTTCCAAGAAAGTTGCATCCCCTAAAGTTATACATGCTCTCAAAAGAGTCGTCTCATGATGAAAAGTTGTACTCAGACAAGTTGTATATGTTATTGCTAAAGTTATATTTAACCAACATGTAGTTGTAGTCAATATGAAGTTGTACTATATTTCTTGTTGTATCTTACCTAAGTTGTCTCTAATCTTTTTTTACAGTATGTCTCCCATACATACTGTAAAAAAAGTATTTAATACATGTTTTAAACTGGATACAACTTTTTGAAGGTACAACTTGTCTTCTTTAGAGTTTTTAGATACAACTTTGCAAATTAAATACAACTTTTCACCCTGTGTACATGTACAAGTCAACCTCAAAGACAGCTTTTCTGCGGACATGTTTTACTCTGGTTGGTGACAAGTTTATACTTGATAACAACTTTTCTAGACACATGTTAAACTTCTGCAAGTGCAACCTTTCTGACTGTTCTGGGCCTACATACAACTTTTTCAGGCAAGGTACAACTTCATTTACTCCATCATTTGCCATCAGCAGCCATCAAAGGTGATTGTAAATGCAGTGGTGGAGCAATGAATATTTAACATATTTATCTGATTCACTGATGATATCAGTGATGGCTGGCCAAAAAAGTCCAAGTTGCATTCAAATACTGTAGTATTTTATTCAATTCGGCACCCAAATTGGGTGTGACATCGGCGTCGAAATGAAATTTTCGGCGTCCGGTGGCTCCGAGTGTGACCGCTGAAAAATTTCGGCATATTACGGCGCGGCCCTGTGGGCCGCGGCACCCAAAAATGGTAAATCAGCCAAGGGAATTCGGCATCTGGGCTGTGGGGTGTGACCGCTGAAAAAATTTCGGCATTTTGAGGCCGGTGTGACGCGTCACCGCCAAACTGAATAAAATGCTACAGTAAGCTGTATGCAGCAATAAAGTTGTACTAGGAACAGTTGTCCAACTGGCTAGTTGTATGCCCAAAAAGTTATACTCAGGAAAAGTTGCATTTTGGAAAGCTGTATGCAATGACAGGTTGTCTTTGCTCAAGTTGGACTTGTCACAGCCAGACTCAAGTTGCCTTACCCATAAAAAGGTTGCACATGAATTAGAGCCAAAGATGTCTTATTAGAAGTTGTAGTTGTCTGTAAGCAAAAGTATGGGAGACATACTGTAAAAAAAGATTAGAGACAACTTAGGTAAAATACAGCTAAAAATATGATACAACTCTATATCAACTACAACTACATGTTTGTCAGATACAACTTCACCAATAACATGTACAACTTGTCTGAGTACAACTTTCCAACATGAGACAACTTTTTTGAGAGCATGTACAACTTTGGGGGATACAACTTTTTTGGAAGCATGTACAACTGCCAGAATCACAACTTGTCCAGAAACAACTTTTCATTTGGCCAAAGACAACTACAACTTTTAATAAGACATCTTTGGCCCTAATTCAGGTACAACTTTTTCCTGGGTGGGGCAACTTGAGTCTGGCTGTGACAAGTCCAACTTGGGCAAAGACAACCTGTCATTATGTACAACTTTCCAAAATGCAACTTTTCCTGAGTACAACTTTTTGGGCATACAACTAGCCAGTTGGACAACTTTTCATAGGACAACTTTATTTCTGTATGCAGTTTATTTGAATGCAATCTGAACTTTTTGGCCGGCCATCACTGATATCATCAGCGGATCAGATAAACACATTAAACATGCTTTGCTCTACCACTGCCTTTATGATCACCTTTGATGGCCGCTGATGGCAAGTGATGCAGTAACTGAAGTTGTACCTTGTCTGAAAAAGTTGTACCTTCAAAAAGTTGTATCCAGTTTAAAACATGTATCAAATACTTTTTTTACAGTATGTCCCCCATACAAAAGCCTAGCAGGGGAGGATCCAAAGCGTGAATAGAAGCTACGGAAATACACGGGGGGACCGACCTAGCAGGGGAGGATCCAAAGAGAAGAAACTCTAAGGGTCCGCCTGCTAGGGCGCCAACTATATACTGGTCGTCCGTAACTGCCGACGTAGAGCGCAGAAGGCCTGAGCGGCGTCGCAGGCTCTGTCCCAAGGTGATCGTTGGGAGGGTCTTGACGGATCGGTGATTGTGCGGGCGAAGGAGGCCGTGGACGATGGTCGGGGTGGGTCGGAGCGTCCGAGGGGGCGCCAGTCGGATGCGCCTCGGATGCGTTCGGAGGGTCCGAGAAGGAGGCCGAAGCGGGGGTTCCCCTGACATTGTCTTTGGCCAAATGAAAGGTTGTTTCTGGAAAAGTTGTCATTCTGGTAGTTGTACATAGTTCCAAGATAGTTTTATCCCCCTAAAGTTATACATGCTCTCAAACAAGTTGTCTCATATTGGAAAGTTGTACTCAGGCAAGTTGTACATGTTATCAGCCAAGTTGTATCTGACAAACATGTAGTTGTAGTCAATATAAACTTGTACCATAGTTTTAGTTGTATTTTACCCAAGTTGTCTCTAATCTTTTTTTACAGTATGTCTCCCATATGAAGACAACTTGGCAGAAATGTTAGACAATTTGGAAAGTGACAACTTTAGTCTCAGCCACGTTGATTTAAGACAAGGCCAACTTTTCCGGAAGGTGGGTACAACTTTTTTCAGTTCTATAGCTAGAACAACAACTCATTTCTCCCAGCCAAGTTGTACCCAAAGACAAATTAATGATTGCTTACTGAATAAGACAAAACTCAGGTTTAGACACCATGTGCCTGACAAGAATCTTGACCCCCCCCGATCAAATCAGGGTTGCGGGATTCATCCCATAGGCCCCGCTTTTTCCTCCTTGTGCAGGTATAGCTACGCCGGCGGCGGATGGCTGATAGTTCACACCGGATTTAGTAAAATATATCTTGCCGCTGAAACCGTCGCTGAAATTGTCGGGGAAACCCGGAAGCGACCCGATTAGAACGGCATATTCGGCCCGGGAGAAATTTCCCTGACAGTTTCGTTTCAGCGGCGAGATATATTTTGCTAAATCAGGTGTGGTTGTTCAATCCCATCACGGTGGGAGTTTGGGAATAAACAGTGCCCATTTCGATCGATTATACACACAGTGCATGATGGGAATTTTCGTATATTAATAATCAACTTCTCGCATTCGCCTGATAATCTGCACATAAGTATCGTTGAACAAGGTGTTGGAAACGGCCATAATATCATATATCTGCGCTGCTTAGGCTCCAACAGCGTTAGCCAGCCCCGCCAACAGCCCATTCACCGCCGCCACCACCCGCGCGTCCACACACTTGCACTCCAGCCCCTGCACCTGTACATCCACCACACCCTGCAGCACCGCCCCCACCGCCCCCACCACCTGCCGCACGAGCGCATCCGCCGCGCCGCGGACCTGCGCCGCCTGCAACAGGAAGCCGGCCACCGCCCGTAGTAGGAGCGCGGCCGGGTCTCCCGCCGGCGCGGGCAGCTCGGCGATGATCGCCGTGGCGACGACCAGCACGGGCGCGAGGGCAGAGGTTGCAGCGTCTGCGGCCGCGGTCAGGACGGGCAGCAGGCCGCTGGTGATAAGCGTGCCCGGCAGGTCCGGCAGTGCGCCGGCTAGGGCTGCGCCGAGGAGGCCGTTGGCCGCGGCAGCGACGCCTTCGTTCCCACTGGTGGGGAAGAGCGTCTTCTGGCTTTCAGTAAACGCTGCGATCGGCAGACGCTGCAGACCTCCTAAATACCATTAAACTGCTCCAGCACGCCACCTGTGCCCACACTGGCAGCGCCGCCAGTGTCCGCGTTGACGAGGGCTTGGGCGAGCGACGACGCGCTGTTGGCCCGGCTGATGAGGGACGCGGCGGCCAGGACGAGCGCCTGCTGGCCCGCGGTCTGGACACACGTCAGTTTCCCCTCGCTGTGCAAGTCCCAGCGTGGTGCGGCATACCAGACTGATATTGGCATCAGTGCGTTGACTGAGCACCGACACGGGGGTCGCACTCGCAGCCGCGGCGCGGTAAAGGCACACTGTCGCGATGCTAACCAAGAGACTCAGACGCATGTCGGAGCTAGGTGGACGTTCTCCCCCTAGTCTGCCTATTTGAGCTCGGGAGGGAATGCACCCGGGCCCACGAGCAATCTTCCTGCCCGCGTCACTGTCACCCTGGAATGAAGGGAAGACGATGCAGGCGCTGTTCAGCCGATCTCTCTCCCTCGCTTCCGACTCGAACGCGCCCGAAGAACGGCCATCGCCATCGCCATCGCCATCGCCATCGCCATCGCCATCCTCGATCTCGCTACGTTCGACTTCAACCAACGTGGACACATCGCTGAAACGCCGGCGCCGGAACAGGTAAGTATCGTCGCTGGGCATCGTCTGTGGCTGGCCGCTGCCGCATTCGTGCTGATCACGATGCATACATAGGAAGAGTCACGAGCATCCCATGCATGGTTTGTCCCTGGCGACTTTGGACGGGGACCGGGAGAGGGAGAGAGAGGGAAAAGCAATTTACACCAACGCACGAAGAAAAATACGACCATGTAGTGCATTTAGGACGGGCACGGCCCGGGAGGAATGCATATATGAGGGACGGAGGGAGCATTACAGAGCAGGGAGCGAGGAAAGGCGGGGAAACAATGGGAGTATAAGTATATCATAATAGACACGGGGAAGAAACAGTGTCTAGCGAGCGCGATAGAAGCACACAGAGAAGCGTGAAAGGACCAACGACCACGCAGACCGCCTTGAGACGGACTCCAAACGCTCCGCGTCATCTACACACTCGGGAGAGCCACCAGCACCGGTCCTCATCTCACTTTCCGTCATATAACCGGTCTTCACCGTAAGCGCGTGCAACGACGACCTTCCGCGTCGACCAGCGGGGCAAAAAGAAATGGGCATTTCGGTATTGGAGTGGGGAAAGGCGAGATGTAGTCGATAAGGCTATATGCTCCGTGTGCGCCGCGATATAACGTCGTTTTCCGTGGGCAAGGTTGCACGTGACTTCCTATGCTTGGGACAGAAAGCGCAGGAGCTGCGCGTTGCGGGTGGAGGTTGTGGACTGTTGACGCAGTATTTTGTAAGCGCGGGATGATGGAGAAAGGGTCCATTTGAAAGGAGATGCGGTGTCGGATGAGCATTTGCCAGTGGTTGGCGAAAGCCTTGTCAATCATAATGTTGTTGTAAGGCATGTATGGCGCGTGAAGCGGAGTGGGCGAGGCACGCTGATAGTGCCTGGAAATGACACGGGGAGAAACGAGGGGATCGATATAACGGTGACGAAAGAGTTATTGTCTAAATGGGTGTCCGGGAAGCTCTGGGGTCATCCTTTTGAGACGACTGTGCAGACGTGGCGAAAGGGGAAGGGAACGTCCACTCCTTGGCACAAGCCGACATCGTCTGAGGTGAAGGGAATAGATTATGGTCAAAGAGCCTTCAGGCGGGGGATAGCAAAGCTGACGAAGGAGGTGAAAGGACGAGTAGGGAGGCGCCAAGGACACACACGCTTGCAGTGTCCCCTCGATGTTCTAGCAGCTTCCAGGACCTTGCCCTCCCTGCTAGCGGGCTTTGACGGTGCACGCGTAGGTGGTGGAGCTGAGCCCGCCTATCTTCCCGCGATTTAGCAAGAGATAGACAGAAGAGAGTCTACACGCACCATTACCATGCCCATATTGATTCAGCCCATTCTCTCTGCGGTCCTTCGACCCGGACAGCTGCAGAAAAGCCCGCCCGCACATCGTCCCCCCGCGTCCAAGCCAAGCCTCCGCGAAAAAAGTCTGCCATGTGGCTTTGAGGTGTCAAAGACGCCAACGGGGCGCTCTGTCGAGTGGTCCAACAGCAGGTCCGCGCGGCCGTCGATACGAGTGGCGACAAAGAGGAAAGATTGGAGAAGATAGATGGGGGATAACCGGACTCGTTGTGGTGGGCGGAATGAAAGATGATTTTCGCGGTCACACTGTTGATCACAAATCGTCTTTGCTTCATGCTCACTCCTTTCTACTCTCACCAAGGCTCGAGCTCTCCGCCGTTAGGACAACTAGCTGAGCCGGGTATTACTCACCACATGACGAAGAATCAACGGCACCATGGACCACTCAGCTTATCTTTCCCTTTCAAAACGCGCGTCGCGTTGCAAAGCGCCTTTCTAAGCCTTTGGCACTTGGCACATACGTGGCCATATACTCCTTGGTAGTCGTTTGCCGATGCGCGGGGGCCTTTCACGCGGAGGTCGAAAGGTGCATTATGTCGCTTGCTCTTTGAAATGACTATTTAGACACTGGCAGTCAGCTCGCGTTCCGCTTCAGCATACCTATCTTTCCTCACTGGCATGGACAACCCGCGCCCCCCTCGAAAAGTTCGCTTCTTTGGTGTACACGACGGGGGCGCCGACAGTGTCCCCGATAGGGCTCCAATCATTTCCGTGTACAAACGTTTGTACACGGTTATAACCGTCTTTATTTTCATTTAGTTTACCATGGCATGTAAATGGTAAACAAATGAAAACAAATAGTTTAAATGGTTATTCCCTAATCACAATATTAGAAAAGCTTATGACTATGTTACTACTAGGAATATGTCTGGCTACCAAATGCATACTAGTGTAGGACATATATTCCACATGAATATGGATAGTGGTTGCATTTGTAGGCTTCCTCTGGAAGGAATCCATCACATGATCTGACATCAAATAAGTCAAAGGCAGTGAATCTTGACCTACCTGCTCATCTAGAACAGTGTTGCAAGTGATAAAATAACATCTTTCAGTTAAATCAACCTTCTAAACTGTCGGAGAATGACGCGAGTCTTCCCATTATCTCTTGATCACATCTTATCTCAATACCGATCTGACTACGACTGGAACCTGGTCAACGAGAGGGGCTTCCAACCCTTCTCTCGTTGTACCAGGTATGACTCCTATTTACTAACATTCATGTACTCATTATCAACCCTTCTCTCGTTGTACCAGACCAATATATTGCCTTCCTTTCACAGGTTATGGGCCCCGGCTGAAGTCTGTGCAACACATAACAATTCAGCCAAACGTACTTGACTCCTAACCAACCTAACCAATCTCGTCCTACTCGTCCGCCGTCCTACTCGCCCTGCTAACAGGAACCACGGCTTATCCATATCAATATCTGTTCGAAATGTCATCAGCCGACAACGAGAAAGAATGGCGACAACTGAAACTCACCTCCATTGTCGAAAATACCGACGGTAGCAACAACTACTCGGAATTTAGAGCAAAAGCAAAATGCAAACTCGATGCTGCTGGGTACTGGAAGTTCATTGACGGCGACGAATACAAGCCTCCAGTAATCCCTGTCTTGGTCAACAGCCAAATGTATACAGGGGTAGATCCTACCGGGACCACAGTGACAATAACCACCAAAGGCAATGAAGTCGAAGTGAATGTAGCGAAGAAGGCTGCCGAAAGTTGGTTGTTGCAAGACAAGAAAGCGCTCTCCACCATAGTGGACGCTGTTCCAATAGCGAAACTCTATGTTGTCGACCATTGCAAGTCAGCAAGAGAAGCTTGGTTCGCTTTGAAAGAAGCCTACGAACCAACAAATACTTTGACGGCCATCACTCTCAAAGGCCAAATATCTTCTCTCATGTGCGGAACGGGGAATCCCATTGTGTGGAGGGTGACAAGTTTGGGCAATTACGCCGCGCTGACCCCGACATGCTCCCCGACCATGAATTTGCCAAATGCCTCATCACCAACATGCCGCAAACCGAAAAATGGCAATATTGTCGTGACTCATTACTTGAAGAGATGACGAATGCCGAGAGGAATGGGAAACCATTGAGTTCTGCGGCGGTGGTAGCACGATTGCAACGCGAAGAAGCATTCAAGATGGGAACTGCTTCAACGACGACTGCCTTGCAGACGAGCACTGATCCTGATACAAGTGCTGTCGCAAGCGCATCGTTAGTCCATACAAACAATCACAACCAACGCCAATATCAACGCACTCACCAACGTGGGGACCGACGTCCAGCACCTTACCGCGCCCCAAATCCCAACGCGGGCGCATCGGGTCGCAGTCGACTGTTTTGCGAGAACATCGAATGTTCGACTCCCATAGGACATTGTCAAGCGGACTGTTTCGCTTACAAAGGCGGTAAAGAGGGTCAGTATCCGGAAGGTTATCGAGGATCACGAAACGTTCACCTGCCACCCGCGGAAAGAATTGCTGCACAAAGACGTCAAGCGAGACAAAACTTGGGTCTCCCACGTCCAAGGATGGGAGATCGCCCTGCTGCTACCATGGGAGGAGACCACTTTGCTGGAATGCTGGACTTCACGGAAGATAGCGAGGAGGATGTGATGGAGGCGGTAGGAAATGAGACGGGCGCGGCGATGGGCGTTCATGATGAGTGGTATGCAAATCGACGACGATGAAGGAGACATCTGGGTAAACGCTGTAAACGTTATGCCCAACGAGGAGACAACACGCACCGAGAATATATATCACGACACGGGTGCCTCGCGCCACGTCTTCAACAATATAGTGTCGTTCCAAGATTACAAAACGTTCAGGAACCCGGTGAATGTTCATGGTTTCGGGTCGAATTTGACTACCCAGGCTTTAGGCAAAGGACGTATCTTCTTGGAAGGAACTCACCAGGGAGATATGAGTTTTTCGCTGAGCAATGTCTTACACATCCCCACTGCTCGATGCAACCTTATATCCGGTACGCAACTCGACGTGAAGGGAGTGCAAACGGAAACGGGGGGTGGCCGCATCCAGTACTACAATCCGGAAGGCTTTCCGTTTGCGTCAGGCGAGATAGTGGGAGGACTCTACAAGATGGGACTCAAGATTGTCGCAAATGACAATCCAAACGGAACAGAACCAAATTCGGCCCAAAATCTCGCCAACTCGACATCAGCCTCCGCGGAAGCAAATTTTGGCACAAATCTGATCGCCGCGACAACGCCGACCACTATGGCAATACTTGGTTCTGACGGCGACAAGACGTCGAAGGAACAGGTTTTTTCCACCGTCTAATGGGGCATTTAGACGTTAAAGGGCTCCAACGCGCCACGGTCGGCCTGCCCCAAAGCATTGACTCGGTCAAAGTCAAGGATTGCCGGCTTCCAACCGCGCCGAGCGCGCCCTTTTTCGAATTCATTCCGACATATGTGGACCTCTCCCAGCTGGCTACGGGGGGTTCAAGTACTTTATCACATTCACGGACGACTTTCGGCGCTACTCTTCAGTATATTTCCTCAAGACCAAAGACGAGGCCTTGAAGTGCTTCCACGAGTTCCCGAGTCGGAGCCGAAAATCTACTGGGGACCAAGCTCGTCTACTTGCGAATCGACAACGCCCCCGAGCTCATACACGGCCAATTCCAACAGTACTGCGCCGACAACGGGATTGCATATGAAAAATCTGTACCCGACGCTTCGCAACAAAACGGCGTGGCGGAACGCCTCAACCAGACCATCGAAAACATGACTCGAGCCATGTTAGTGGACGCATCGTTAACGACATGGTTTTGGCCGCTTGCAGTCCAAGCGTGCATCCATATAAAAAATCGCGTCCCACACTCAGCAAACCCAGACGGATCAACGCCTTTTGAAAGCTGGTTCAAACACAAGCCGGATCTGTCGCATTTCAGACCCTTCGGCGCTCTCGTAACCGCTCGAAAACCAAACTCGACAGAACAAATGAAATTTGCCGCTAGAGGAGAAGAAGGGAAATTTGTCGGATACGCACGCGATTCCAAGGGCTATCTTATCTGGTTTCCCCACTCCAGAGCTATACGCCCACGTCGAGACATCGAATTCCATGGATTCCCTGAATTCGTCGTTTCACCTTCTCATTCCGAACTTCTCTGGGAAGATGTTCCTTCCGAGCTTGAAGAACATTTCCGCGAACGAGAGCCGAATAAGATTCCTGAGCCAGCCAAACTGCTGAGCGAACCCATGGCCATCGAGCCTAACTCCGCCTCTGAGCGTAACTCCGCCTCTGAGCGTAACTTAGCCACCGAGCTTAACCCGTATGTCCGTCGCTAACGACGATGAAAACTATGTTGACCTGTTTAACCAGGATTCCTCCCATACTGGTAGAGGCACAACCTGAACGCGGTACGACCCCAGAGTGCGTGCTAACCCGCATGGGAGTCAGTAACTGACGAAACTTAGACCCGTCCAACGTCTTCTAGACGAAGTGATCGAGGAAATTTCAAAGCCACGAGCTATACCGCTATTTGACCAAGATGTGCCGATGCCTAATGCGGACGAGATAGACGACACGCCTCTTGCCCAAAGGAAGGCTCCTCGTGTACGCAGAGTTCCCGCACGACATATAATCAATCACGCGATGCCGGACGAAGGGGGGGAGGATCTAGTCATTTCTGAAGACTACCTCTTATCCGTCCTGCTATCGGGCGATGAACTCGAAATAGAATGCGAACTCGAAGAATTGGTCGATCTGGTACAGGCAATTGACAAAGCAGAACACGTATACTCCACCCTCACCAATCCCATCGACGATCCCAACGCCAAAGACCCCAACTCAATACCCGAAGCCAAAGCTTCGATGTATTGGCCACAATGGTTAATCGCCATATTCGAGGAGTTGGAGTCATTGCGAGCAAAAGGCGTTTATGTCGAAGTAGATGAGGTACCGCAAGGACGCAAACCTGTTGCCTGCAAATGGGTACTGCATATCAAGCGAGACCGAGACGGTCGTATATCCCGATTCAAAGCACGACTAGTCGCAAAGGGATTCACCCAGATTCCGGGTCAAGATTACACCTATACATTCGCACCCGTCGCACGATGGGAATCCATTCGTTTTGTCCTCACACTTGCCGCCACCTACGACATGACTCTGCGCCAAATCGATGTCAAAACTGCCTTCTTGAATGGCCCACTCGATGAAGAGATATACATGCGTAAGCCTGAAATTGCGGGCCCGGGGTTTTGGCGGTTGCTCAAAGGCCTATATGGTCTGAAACAGGCTGGGAGGCAATGGTACCTCGAGCTCAACTCAAGACTCGAGCTTATAGGCTTCAAACGCGTCGAATCTGATTGGAGCGTTTACGTGAGGAGAACTGACAATAACCTCAGTATCATAACGACCAGCGTGGACGATATGCTAATTGCCTCCTCCTCCCAAACCGAATCAGATGCTGTAGTGTCTGCTCTATCTGCTCAATTCGAAATCACCGACAACGGCGAGCCGAAACTACATCTGGGATGCTCAGTGGAGCGAGATCGAAGTAACCGCACCATTCGTTTACACCAGAAAGCATTCACGGAATCCATCCTTCGCGACTTCAAATTCGATAAAAGCAATTCGGTACAAACCCCGATGGATCCCAGCACAAGATTGACACCGGCTACAGACGCGGACGTCCAGAAAGCAAAGGACTTTCCGTATGCTGCTATAGTCGGACGGTGCATGTATCTTTCTACCTGCACACGACCTGACATCTCGTATACGGTGCGAGAATTGGCCCGATTCATGGCAAAGTACGGTCCCTACGCATGTGGCAGCGGCGAAGCACCTATTGCGATACTTGCGGGGAACGACAAACCACGGAATACTACTTGGGGGAAAGAGTTTGTCGGAACCCATGGTCACAGCACTGAGCGACTCAGACTGGGGAATGGGAAACGACAGGAAATCCATATCGGGTTTTGTCATCTTGGTAAACGACTCCCCGGTGTCGGGCCACCAGAAATTGGCGCTTCGCTCCTGGAAGCGCCAATTTGTCACGCTGGAAGCGCCACACTGTGACATCTGAAGCGCCAAAGTCGTGACACATTTTTTCACACACACATCAATATGAACTGATAGAACAAAAACCAGTGAACAACTTGTGAGATCGGAGTTCTTTTGCCTTAGGGGAATGCTGGAGACAAACATATATATGAGTGCCAGTAATATGAGGTGTTTTATCAATAATTGGGTAAAAAATCGTCTAATAATCAACCGATACCGAGTGTTTGGAGTTGACTTAGATGTTATTTTCTGTGCAAAGGGCTGAAGATTTCCATAAAATTTCATCTGGGCTACATGTATTAGTACAGTAGGGATCTTGGGAGCTTATTTATTCCAATCCTAATTTTTTTTGACTTCATGCAATTGTCACGCTGCAGCGCCAAAGTGTGACTTACATGTCACCCTGCAGCGCCAGATTTGTGACATGCAGCGTCAAGTGTGTGACGTGCAGCGCCAATGCGGCGTCACAGCAGCGTCAGTACGACGGAACAAAGCAGCGCCAGCATGACATGACTGAAGCGCTAGTATCAGATGTTGCTGCGCCAATATTCCATGGCGCAGCGCCAACATTCCGGCAGTGCATCACTGTGCATGGCGCTAACTTCAAGTTGGCTCTACTGGAAAACCTGAATGCTGCAATTGATCAATGACAGTAAATACTATTGTGGAATTTTCGGTAGTTACATGGAGTTCTAACTCTGAATTTCATCCGGGGAGCCTGCGAACTTCGAAGCAACGTTGACAGGTTGGGTGCCTGCCCAATCCCACCAGCAGTATGATGCCTATTACCAGTCGATTGTTGCGGACGACGATGGCGCCACCGGAGGCCTGCTGGCCGCTAAACGCGGAACGCCGACAGCTCACGCTATCGCGTCCTCGGATCTGGTGGACCCGAATGCTGCGCTGGCCCGGGTCCAGTCCCTGCAGAGTCCAGACTGCCCGGATCCCCATCCCACCTCCATGCCTGCCGACGTACGCTCAGAGCGTTATCGAGAGCACCGGCAGCCGGACGGCGGCGATGTAGAATGGCGCCGATGTTCACGCGACGCACATTTAGGAGGAATCCTGTGTCCCTTCCTGTGAGCCTGTTTCTTCGGATACCCGCCAGAGAGCGGAGGCGATCTGACGAAGGGATGCGCTGTCACGCGCGTTTGGCGGGGGCTGCTGTGCAGGGATGTATGGAGGTCGGGCTGGAATGTGAGACAGAAAGCAAAGACGTCGGAGAGTGGCGAAGGTCATGGGCATGGGGAAGAAAGACGAGGCGCGGTCAAACGCGCTGCTTGAAAGATTAATGGTCCTGGTCCAAGCGCAGGTCAGCACCCGCTACTAGTAAGGCTCGCAAGAGGGAGATATACCGCAGTATGCGCGTCCGCATTGTCATCAGCGCCATCGGCAGCAAGAAGGGCCCCGCATCGCTGCCATCGTCCTCTGCATCAGCCAACCCCGGGTCGAACCCAGCGCCATAGCCCGCCCGCGGCAGCGGGCTGCGCGGGAAGCGCCGGCGAGCCGCACATGGAACTGTAGCTCGGCCAGCGCGCGTGCCGGCGTATTGACGACGAGCGGGACGAGTGCCACCCCCGCCGGTCCACCAGCTGCACAAGCTTACAACGCAGTACCGGGTCATGACTGTGCATAGCGCCCATTCAAGCCAACGTTGCCTCAACGTTTAGATGCTGTATATATCCCCGAGCCGTAGCCGAACGGTGAACCACGGCGATTCGAACACAGAACAAGAGTGCTCCACGGGGCCCTGTACGTATCGCACTGGTGTTTGTTTGTAGACAGCCTGCGCAAAGTCCCCAGACACAACAGTCGTGGCGGTCAAGCTGCCGCAAGACCATGAGCCGTAACAAGCCGTGAGGAAACTCTCGAAGCGGAGCCTGCGAGTAGAGCCGTCGGAGTCGGGCGCCAGCGGAGGCGAGATGGTAGTTGTCCAGTCAAGAATGGTGATTGTCCAGAGACTAGAGTGTCGATGAAGTAGGGAACCAGTTGATGATGGTGGTCCAGAGTCAAAAAAAAATCCACGCGTGACATCAATCTGATGGGTGCGCCAAGATGTCGTAATGCAGCGCCAACCGCGGAGATAATGCGTCGATGCAGCGCCAAAAGAAGCGCTAGAAGCGGTGAATCGCCAATTTATGGTGGCCCCCCGGTGTCGTGGAGCTCAAAGCAACAAGCTGTTGTGGCTCTTTCCTCCCTGCGAAGCCGAATACCTCGCGACCACACACTGTGCGAAGGATGTCCTCTGGTTCCGAAACATCATGAACGAGCTCGGATTCCCACAACGCCAACCAACGACCATCTTCTGCGATAATCAAGGAACGGTCGCCTGCACCCATGATCCACATTCACATTCAAAAATGAAACATATTGCCATTCGCGAACACTTCATCCGCGATTGCGTGCTGAACCGCCTCGTCGATGTTATGCACGTAGCAGGCAACAACAATGTTGCTGACCTTTTCACGAAACCTTTGCACCGCACAATACACGCACGCTGGGTAAAGATGCTAAAGCTGGACTCGCGTCAAGGGGGGGTGTCGGAGAATGACGCGAGTCTTCCCATTATCTCTTGATCACATCTTATCTCAATACCGATCTGACTACGACTGGAACCTGGTCAACGAGAGGGGCTTCCAACCCTTCTCTCGTTGTACCAGGTATGACTCCTATTTACTAACATTCATGTACTCATTATCAACCCTTCTCTCGTTGTACCAGACCAATATATTGCCTTCCTTTCACATAAACTCAAGTATGTGCCATGAAATTGTTGATCATTTTATATTATTATATTACCATTTTTAACCGTTTTTAAATGGTAATAAATCTTTACTAAACATTTTCTTACCATTTCCATTTAGTTTACCTGGCGGTGTAAATGAAAACTAAATAGTTGGAGCCCTAGTCCCCGACAACGCGCAGGCTAATGCTAGTACTACTGCGACAACTATTGATACTAGTCGTGGAAGCGAGTCAGAGGCGAGCTGTGAAGACTCGAACTCGGATTCGCAGACGTTGTGCGTAGAAAGCGAGGCAAGCTCGCCACCGGGTGCGTCCTATACACTTTGTGCCACTGTTTTATCCAACGTTGACGAACGACAGATGAGAAGCCGGACATGACGCCTCGTGAGGTCTTAGACGCCTTCTTCCAATCCCTGCGGGCTCAAAACGATGTTCAACCCACTCTTACGGGAAGCATTAGCCATCCATCACCCACCGAACTCGATGTTCCAAGGCTGACTGCGACGAGTCAGATTCCCGCCACCCCTGCACAAGATGACTCGGAGTCTGCGGCATCTGAAACTGAGGATAACCAGGGCATCGTTAACCTCGACTCGGACAAGCAAAGCCTGGACCACGATGCGTCTGATACCAACATTTCAAGCTCCTTCATGCACATCGTCCTGTCGCTCATCGCGCTTCTCAATCTAAGTGGATGGCTTCAAGTACTAGTGTTTGCCAACTTGTTGCTCCCTTTCGGCAAACGGCGTCGCGGCGAGTTTTTCCTTCAATCCACACACGTCCTCTCTTATCATTCTGACTCTTTAGTAGACTCCACCGGGGAGATGCTGCGCCATCCTCGGTTTTTCAGGCAAGACGGAAAAGTTGTCCTACGCGTGAAATCTACGCTCTACAAAGTCAGCCGCTCTGCCTTTGCTTTTCAATGCTTTGTGCCGACTGATTTTTCAGGTGCACAAGCATTATCTCGTCCCGGACTATGATCGTTCGGTCTTTACGGACCGCGAATCGGCCAGCGAGCATAGCCCGCTCGTGTTGGATGATGAGGACGGCGGCAGTCTTGAGGCCTTTTTGGATTTGGTGTACGGAAGGCAAGCCGGATTGTCTGCGTCTTGCTGCATGAATACTGAGAACACGTTCCAGGCGCAGACTTCAGCTTACCTATCAAGTAAAGGCCATCGACCTGGAGGCGTTCATGAAAGCCCACGACTTTGCTGAGAAATATGGGCTCCGCGATATGGCAGGCTGGACACTCGCGAACATCGGGTATGTCCTTTGCCACTTCGCGTGGGGCGAGAAGGAAGTTCTCCCACTCGATGAATTACCAGCACATCTCTGCATCATCATCCTTCGTTTCATACACAATCGTAGCCGAAGAGGACTTCTATCCAGTTGGCGGTGGTGGTATGAGACGGACGGAGAAATCCTCATACGACGTCTGGAAGCAACCTGGCTGCACCTTGTTTCCAGCGGCGCCGTTAGTGATGGCCAGGTCCGGTTCGGGATTTCGGTTCGAACCCGAACCGGACCGGACTGAACGCGCGTTCGGCGTTCAGGTTCGGCCAAGGCCGTTTCCGAACCGAACCTGGCCCTCGGTTCGGCCAGGTTCAGCCGTTTTCGGTCCAAAAACGCCGGTTCGGGGCCGGTTCGAACCGACGTTCGGCGTTCACGTTCGGCAAAATCCCGTTTTGAACCGAACCGGCGGTCCGGCGTTCGGCCGAAAAGGGCCAAGAACCGGACCGAACCGGACTTGGCCATCACGAGGCGCCGTGATTTCGGTCCGCGACGCGCTCGATATCGCGGAGGCGAACGGCTTCCGGCGGCTCCTCGGCGAGCTGTACTACAGGGTACTCTGCAGCAAATTTTGCACCGGCCCCACGGTCGTTGCTGCCGCCGTCACCAGTGCGCCGCCCACAGCCCTTAATGTCACTGCCGAAGGGCTCGGCGAGAAACACGAGCACCGTCTCCTTCGCGGCTACATTTCCCTCTTCTCTTGCACTCGCCGCGTGGCGCAGGACTTGTGGGCGATTGGCAGCTGTCCTGTCAGCGATCGACCTGGGCCGTGTCGGGACAGCCAGCAATACACTGCATTCCTGGCGCACAAGTACGGCCCCGATCTGCGTGGCTTCCTCGAGGAGGCGAATCTGGGCGGCGCGACGAATCCCGACGTGTTTTGCTGTGCAGAGAGGTTTCCAGCGTGGATAGCGCGAGTGAAGGCCATCCGCGGAGAGCTGGACCGAACACTGGCCGACCATTTTATCAGAGATTGAGTTGTGCGGTAATTTTTTTTTTTTTTTTTTGAATTGACAATGGGGGAGAGTGGAATTACTTATAATTTATGTGGAGGAGAGGGGTAAAATAAAACGGTACGAATGCAGAGTGCGGAATGGGTTTTGACCATGTAGGTAGCGATAGAGTAGACAGCATAGAGGGTGTATTAGGAGTCAGATTTCGCCGACAAATGAGAGGGATTGAGCGTTAAAGCAAGAGGGGTTGTAAGCGGCGGGGAATGCGTCGTGTCGGCAAAGCATCTCCCTTTTTCCAGCTCGATAGCGCCAAGGTCTAAAGAAAACGCGTCCAATGACCGTCTTCCTCTCGGCTATGCCCGCGCGAAAAATGTTGAGTGGGGAGCCTTCGGTGTCCGTCAGTGCGGGATACGGTCGCCATATGTGTCGTGGTTCTTAGTGGCATTGTAGTTTTTCGCTCGGTGGCGCGCCACTTGCCATTTTGGGAAGGGTGCACGATTGCGGCATGGTTGGGAGAGGGAAACGCATGCGCGGGCACGGGAGGTAGAGGGAGAAAGTGTATGAGACGAGGCGCAGTGGGAGCGGAAGAGACATTTGGGTCGGCAATTGTGGTTGCTGGGTATAAATTCAAGAGTAAGGCGGAGGGACATTGGAATTGGGGGAGAGACGAGCGAAACGAATGCTGACGTTCGCTGGGCTTTGGGTGGAGGACGCCTGTCGACCGTCTTCAGCTTGTCTTCGGAATGCCCCCTCGAGCGCAGCTAGCCGAAGCGTGAGCTGGTAGGAGCTACACGCAAACGGCGATGGCATGGCCTACAGAAGCTCTCTTGTCGTTGTCATCGCACACGCGGAAACCGCCTGTTGCGGAGGGTGTATATGAGGATGGGAGGGAAAAAAACTGGGTGGGGCAAAATTAGACAATGCGGGCGAGAAGACGACTGTTACGCACCTCAATCTTGTCCCACTGCATATGGAACCGCCCCTTCGACCACCTTTCCGCTATGCGGGGCTTACTTGAGCCAAACTTGAGCTCTCAGCTTCGTAATCGGTTGCAGCCCAATAGCGCGCAAGCTTTGCAAGCGAGTCAGTGAAGCTAGTGTATGGAAAGTACACCCAGGGACCACATTCTCGGTATAATCCGTTGCTCCCTCTGAGCGAACGGTGCGTTGCAGACGAGGGAAGCGGGAAGAGTGGTAGTGATTTAGAGAAGAGAAGGAAAAATGTGATCGATCATGATCACACTTCTCGAGACTTGTCTTACGCGCTCGTGTCGCTCTGTGTTCGACAGCATACGTTGGACGCGTTTCTTTGCCTGTGGAACGCATCACTGTCTTGCGACTCCCGAAATAGCCCTCCAAGTAGTGCAGCAACTTGCCAGTCTCAGCACGTCAGGAGACTACTCTAGTGCCGCCGACCTTGCACGTCTGGCGCGTACATGTCGGCTCTTTTCCGGCTTTGCACTCGAAGAACTCTGGCGCGACGGGATATTCAACGACAAGCCACTTCTGAATCTGTTGCGCTGCTTCCCCCACGATTTGGTAATTTTGGTCGAAGTCTCAGGCTCGGAGACGGCGGAAAACGGAATGGGAGTGGTCAGCACCGCGTATACTTGGCTTCCGCTAGACATTAACGCTGCGACTTTGTAGATTCAATCGCGGTCTTTCGAGCTCCCCGACTTCGAGCGCCCAGAGCGTTACTTTCGGCTGGTCGAAGAGTTCACCCATGAGCCCAGCGGGGAACGACTGCCAAGGGACATTGGCACTTATAATCGGCTTGGCTACCATGGGACTGCATATTCCCTTCCCTCAAGAGCCTCACATGGAGCATAGAAGACTCTTATTCGCATTGGGGCCATCTTTGGCCCAATGATTGGCATTGATTGGGCCAAACTTGAAGATGGGGATAAACCCAAAGTCATAAATCTCCTCCGTTCCTTGCTGGGGCCGCAACTCAGCAGATGAGAGCTGCGCGTGCTCGGCGCGATTTCGCTATCCTTTATCCCGCACATAACCGCCCGCAATCTGCCCATCCGTGACTTGACTTTGTCGAGACGCAGCAGTCCATGTAGAACGCGGTCAAAAGTTGCTGTATTCTTGCGGTGACCGGTCCCCAGCCTGAGGTCGCCTAGAACGCCTCAAGCTCTCGTCGCCTGTGGATCAGCAACTGTTCACCTATCTGGGTTCGCTCCTGCATCTGGTCAAGCTTACCTTCTGGCTGTTCTTCCCTGCGCTAGAACACCTCGGATTGACCAACGTCAGTTTAAATGAAGTCCTCAGACTTCTCCCGGCGATTGCTGCTTCGCCCCTTCGGCTCATATTGTTTGATCCCGCAGATTATTCAACGACTACCGAACTCGTGTCGGCCGTCTTCTCCGCCCTTGGCACGTCAGCGCTTCCCCGCGGCGCATTCATTACACCGCTTCTTCTTCGGCAGTATTCCCTACAAGGAAGAGGAGGCCTGGGCAGGAGATTGGCAGGTCACCGGAACGGCCATGGCCAACTTGGGCTGCTTCCCCAGCCTGACCAGCTGAACGCACCTGGCGGGTTCGACCTTGACGACGGCACATCTACCGAGTTTCTTGTTCAACTACCCGACCTCAAGCGGCTCCACCTTGGCCAGCTACGTCCATTCCCAGGTAGCGGGCTAAGCTTGCACGCCTTGGCAATCGCTGCCCGCTGCCCGACACTGCAGGACTTGGATCTGACAATGGACAGCAGTTCCGGGCTGCCGACGCCCACGCTGGACGCCGCATTCTCAATCGCACTGACAACGGGTACACGCGCATCGAAAATCCGGCACAGATGGCACGGCTGCTAAATATGACTTTCTTCATTCTTTATACGACAACCACTAATGTAAGGAAGAAAAAATACTGCTCTATTGGAACTCTGGCGCGAGCGCATAGTACGCGGGACACAGGTTTCGCCACGGGGCCGGGATGATGTTGGACTTGGGCCCCGAGCGGATTCCCGCGGGATCCTCAGCAAACACGACCGCAAGTCCCGCCTCGAGATGCCAGTCGATGTGGCAGTGGAGGAACCACGGCCCGGGGTTGTCCGCGCGGAAGCGGATGATGACGCCTCCCCCGTCGACGCCGACAACGTCCCGGCGCGGGCTGCCGGTTTGTCAGCGAATTTGTCTGCGGTGTCGGAGATGGACTCACGGATTGACGTAGTTGGTTGGCCCGGAGATGCCCTTGACGACGTCGAATACGTGGCCGTGGAGATGGAACGGGTGCGTTATGCCGTGGTTTGAGCCCTGGATGCGAAGCTCGACTACCTCGTCCGGCTTCAGGATGATCGTGTGCTCCGAGGTGGTGAAGTCCGACGCGTTCGTCGCGCCATTGATGATTTGGAGGAGAGTTGGCAGCCGTGGAGAGGCGTAGGCAATGCCGTTGATGTCCCAGATGCCGCTACCAAGCTGCACACACGAGTTGAGGGTTTACATCGGAAAGAAAAGCAACACTCACGGTGCCGAAGGTCAAATCGATCACATGGTCCGCCGGCCCGCTGCCCCCTGGCGCGCCGGGATTGATGAGGGTCTTTAGCCAGAGCTCAGCTGCATTCAATGCAATGTTAGTCGACGCACCTGCAGCTGGTACTCCTCCATCATCTGTCCGCCGCTCTTCGCCTCAACTAGATCCGCAGCCAGCTTCGAGCTCGTCGTTGGGTCCCGGATCGGCGCGCCGGTGTACCGCAAGATTGCCTTGACGTTGTCCTTGTCGACTACATCTACGTGAGCAAAAGGCAATGTCCCAAGAGACGGGACTCACGCGTGCTGCTCGAACCAGCGACCTCCATTGGGGCACGGACCCAGTAGTTGCTCACAGGCTGGTTGGCATTCAGCACGATGCTGTAGCGCTGAGCTATCAACACATCATCAACACCATACCGAGGTCAAAAAGAGAGGGCGTACCGGCATGGATTTCGAAGGAGCTGGTCGTGAGCGGAACCGTGAGGATGCCGTCTGTCTCGATGACTTGGAATTGGTGGTTATCGATGGAGAAGGTGAACGCGGCGAAGCCGGCAATGTTGACAACCCGGAAGCGGTACCGCTTGCCCTGGACGACGGAGATGACCGCCCACGGCACTGCCGGGCCGCCTTTGTAGCGCTGTTGCGGCGGTCAATCTCATTAGTACGTGAAAGCTGGCTATCACGCACCCCGACCCCGTTGATCAGCCCAGAGTCCGGCACAGGCTCGTGTCCGTCGCGCACAAACTGCTCCATAAGCGCTTCAGCCGGCGCGTGGTACCAGTCCGCAAGTGTGATCACTGTCCCTGCGTTGTCGATGTCGTATAAGCCCTTATGCGGATCATTCGGGTCGTCTGGCGGAAATCAGCACGGTAATGATATGTTCGGCAGAAGAACAGACAAATCACGAGCGTGCCGCGTTCGCCGTCGATGTACTGGGTGGACAGATGCGAGTGGTACCAGTAAGTGCCGGTCTGGTCGAGCACGGGAAAGTTGTATTCTGCCCGAGGCAGATGTCAGATTGAGGCCAAAACAACAGCTGTTGAAGTGGAGGACGCACGGTAGAACATTCCGGGCGGGATCGGGCCTGCGGCGCCCGTGAGACACCGACAACGTTAACGAAGGGCGGAATGGAATGCTCACATTGGTTGACGAACGACGGGCCGTCCTCGCTGGAGGTGCGGCTTTGGAATATTCCGTGCCAGTGCTGCAAAAATACACATCAGCGACAACGTCGGGCGGAGGAGGGCATACAATGGATGTGCTGCGTCGCATCGTCGGGTCGACAAGAGAGTTGGTGACATTGATATGGAGGGTGTCGCCCTTGTTGCAGGTTATGAGCTTGCCCGGGAAAGCCCCCGCCTGGATTGTGGCCCGAGAGAAGCCGTCTGGGGCAACGTTAACGTTGGTCACCTTCCAAACGGTCAGCGAAAAAATCGACAGAGCAGTATTTTGCAAACCGGTAAGTCGACATAGACATCCGCGGCGCGAATACGCGCAGCGAGAAGTGCTAAAGGGAGAAGGGTAGCGAGGCGGGCGAGGAAGGCCATTGCGGGAGACAGGGCGAGCTGGGGCTTCGACTCCTTCCACCATTACTCTGCAGCTTATATGTCTCGCGCGCCCTTACCGCACCAAGTTTGCGCGCTCCCAGGGTTGTACCCCTGGTTTTTAATTGCGCGTTCGCGTCCGCAAATAATTGAGGCATAGGAGCTGGGCATCAGTCGCTGGCAGCTTGGCTCCTGCGCAGAAACGGCTCGCGTGACGACATCGGCAGGTGCAGGTGATTTCGGGATCCACGCGTACGCGTCTACGCAAACGATTTGGTGTCTTTTTTGTTGCCGCGGGCAGGTAGGGGCACACCGGAGGTAAATTTGGGTCCGATTCTTGGCAAATCTTGAAATGGTCGTCAGGGTGGTCCTTTCTCAGGCTCGTCAGCGTCGGAGACCGTCCCGGGCTCCGCACTCGGCTCTCGATGTCCAAAGTCGCTGGCGCCCGACTCGTTCCAGAAGACGGTTGGTGAACGTTTCTTCCGGTTTGAAGCGCATTCAGTATCGGGCTCCGCATGGCCGGTGCTGACTTCTCAGCGCTGACTCCGCTGAGCTATAGCGATGGACAGCGGCAATGAAGGCCGATAGCGCTGAGCTAAATGCGCATCATCATCAATGTCGCCAAAATATGTCGCCCGTCGCGTCTGTATTTGGTCTGTATAGCGCATTTGTAGCGCATCGTGATTGGCCTCCTTATTACCCAAAATGGACGGCAGGACTCGGAAGCGGCTTGGCGCGTAGCAAGACGCAGCTGTGTCAGACGAGTGTCTGCATTTGGGGTGGAGTCGCGAAGCACTTGCAACCAGGAACTGGACAATCGGCCCGTCACAGGCAGACGCGTCACTGGCGCAGACAGCGAGTTGTTGGTCGTACCAATGGCCAAAGGGTAAAGGGTACAGTGTTTGTGCGACATCGGTTAGTCGGTATATTCCTCCGCTCCAGAGCAGAGCGGACTAGCACGCAAGTGTCGGCGTACCTGCAGCTGGCCCTGGCTGGAGGTTTTCGTTCTGCTTCGGCTCCTGGCGGGCTAGGGAGGGGAGGGCGGGCGCGGCAGCCTAGGGCGAAAGCGCGGGAGCCTGAGGAGCCAGGAATTGGGGCTGTAAAACGTTTTGCAGCAGCGAAGTCCGAGTCGATGAAGCGGATTTGGGGATGAGCGTCATGGATCGTGTTCGCTTCTTTTCCTTCTGGTGGACGGCTGCCGAGGAGCATTCACGTCATAGAGTGACTCTGCCAGAAATCCAGCAACAGAATCACAATGACAGAATCGAGCCGTTGTCGCTGGTCACCCGGGTAGTCATTGACGACGACTGTGAGCACCATCTACAGCCACTGGCATCGGTCACCGGTGAGAGAATTGAGAATCAACGTAGCGTCAAATGGCGGAACGACAGAGTGGCGGAAGTTGCGTCATGAGCGTCACCGTGACGCCGTGACACTCCCCTCTTCCCGACGGCCATGTCGGACCGAATGCCTGTTTTCTCGCATTCGCCCAGATCCACAATACACACATCCCATTCGCAATGCACTCACGGTCAGCACTATACTTTTCACCCATCATTCATTCACCACTCAATACCGTTCCAGAGTCCAGACTCGTCCTTGCTTGTCGGCGCGAGCAAGGAACCTACACACATTGACCGACTTGAACTTGGAAGGAGGCGAAGGAATAGACGCGGCGGGATGTCCTGGAGGTGGAACTTGGTGCGTTTTAACCGACTCTTGTCCGTAGTATTTCGCTTACTATTCTCTCCCGACCAGAACTCCCGACCAGAACTCCACTACTCGGTTTTCACCTACCCACACCCACCCGGATCCTCCTTAGCAACACTCTTGCCGGCTTCTCAGAGAGTCATCCGCGAGCTGCAGCGCGTGCTTTCCTACGTCTTCCAGGTACGGACTCAAAAGCGAGTCCAACGCCGGGTACCCTGCGATGTCGCTCCTCTCATTCAGCAACGCATCTGGAAGGGACTCGATCACGGATATGTCTCGTTAGCTACACCGTCCGGAAACGTTCACATCTCGTTTGAACCATCTGCTCCCCGTTTCTACGTCTTTACGAGGGGATATCGCCGGAGGCAAACCCATTGCTTTCTCTGGCGGCTCCAAAGACAAAAGAGGCCTCCTCCATTTTTCTGCGGCCTTCCTTTCACACACACTCTTCCACGAAGTCATCTGTATTCACCGACCCGAACAATGTCGACACATGCCATACAAATCCTCCTACAATTACAATCCCGCCATGTCGCGCTGGCTGCGCTTTATTTCTTTTTCGCATTTACCATCGGTTACGCATCGCCCGCCCAAGCCTTTCAACTCCTTATCCACGTTTCTCGGGACTCGACCTCGGGCAGTAGTTGTCCCATGATCGCTGAATCCATTGTTGATTTTTTTTCGCGGCGTTTATGACTTTTTTGCGAAGGCACTGCCATCCGTCGAGCATGTTGCTTAGTATCAAACTGCTCTTGAATTCATTCAAATCACTCCTTCCTTTTGTTTGCGACGGGCGCAACTATCTTTTCGCAATATTCGGCATCGCTCCACCTCTGCAATTGCCATTTCCGGGGCGGTGTCCAAAGAACCTAGGCCCATCTGTGGTTATAATCGAAATTTTGCGCGGGTATCCTGTCCAATCGTAAAAAGCAACGAGAAGCTGACGAGATTTCAGGGACTTGCCCAGGCTCTCGACTTGCATTATCCAATCCACTGGCAGGAAGGCATGGACTTTCGGCGGCTCTCAAGTCTCGATGTCTAGGAAGTGGTGATCTGCAAGCACGCTGCACAAAGCCGGAACATCGAGATAAGCATTTGTGCTTACTTGCCAACGAGAAATTCCGGCCCGTCTGGTCCAGATTTTGCTCGTATCCCTGATGTTCGCACACTTCCGCTAGTGACTGACCGTTGTCTTGATACTCAACATCCGCGATGCCAGGTATTTCGGACTTCGCTTGGGTTTTGTCTACGCTGTTGCCCACGACGATCCCATTCGGCAGGCGGTATCTCGACAGCTTCGTTCCACTGAACCACGGGTTGGTTCCATTCAGCGGAAGACGGGTTTCGCGCCGGCGGGTGAACGCGAAATATCGGTGCGTTTCCGCTTGTGCCGTTGGTCCAGACACTTGATATTGGCAACCTTCCTGCAACTATGTACTCGTGGTCGGCCATAGTCCGCATACTCGATATCGGCATCTTGGTGTTTCATCAACATCTCCGACTCGGACATCAACCCACATTCGCTGCTCGAGTACATCTTGAGGGCCATCACTCGTGTTTTCTTCAAACTTGTTGCTAGCGTCGTTATTCCTTGTGGTGGGTCCGCGATCCCCACGAGGCTGGTATGACTGTATAGAGGGTACTCCTTCTGAGGCGTCTGTGCTGTCGGGTAAGTCGCCCATTGCGGCTAGTCGCTCAAACAACAGTGACTTGAATGACTTATGGGGCACTTCTGCATTTAGTGCGCGCATCCCGCGCTCGTCAAGGTCCATGCGCTTCCATCTTCTGGATCCGAAAGCCAAGCCCAACCCATAGATTCCAAGTTGCGCCTCGAGGTTCTCATCATAATCTGATGCACTGTCTCACATGTTAACCAATCAGAACGGGTGGGAGCTTACGACCTCGACATTCAGTTGCGTTCCCAGTCCTACTCCATGTCAAGCCTCGATAACTCTCATGAAAGTATTTCAGGCTGTTGGCAATTCAAGCTCGGATACTGCCAACCATAACAGCCTTGTTAACACCGCGAGGCCGGCGGCGGCGTGGAGTGTACCTAGCGACTCTTCTGCGTCATCCCACACGACAAGCCTCAATCTTGCCTCAATCACTTCTTTTGCGGCTAAAAACAGCATATTCGTCTGTCATTCCACTTTAAGCCTTCTTCTTACCATTTGCGGCCAGACGTCAAGCATTAACGGCAGCGTTTGGCAACTTCCGCTTGGCGATCGGCTTCAGTGTCCCAAGCCCGTGGGTTGTACCTCGATGCCGAACTAATGGATATGTCGCTTGTCCATGGGTACGGGTCTTGTTTGCATTCGGCCGTCAATTTACCACTCCATCGGGCTGTTATGATGGGCGTGTTACCGTGGTATGAGCCTCCGCCCTGGCCCGAATCCATGGCAGAGCTCCAATAAAGTTCTATTTGAGGCCGTCTCCGTCCCTGGTTCGAAATTACGATTGAGCGGATTCTGCGCGGACAACTTATGGGAACGATTTCCAACAATGTCCTGCCAACTCGATTGTCTGGCGCTCATCCTTGGGCGCTGACCAGCGCTGGCTACGGTCTGTTGAGTCGCAAGCACTATTCAGAACCCCCAAAAATTCTTGATTAGGTCTAAACTTGAAGCCGCATCAGAACCGGTGCTTCCAAGTTTCCATCGACGTAAACCCTTTCTTTCGTTTCTCCCAGCGCACCACTCCACATCCGTGGATACGGTATCTCTGTATAATATCTGCAAGGTAACGTACGACCCCGATCCATGGCCGAGGGCACTGTCATTAGCTCACATGACCGCGTCACGTCGCGCGTCGTGCAGCCGTCGTCAACGCATGCAATATTTGCTTCTGTCTCTTTCCCTTCATCCAGTATGTCTCTATGCCTAATATGTGCACAGTCAACTCTTATCTAATGTGGTACTAGTACAGTGCTCATTGAAACTCAAGTTCGCATCAATAAAATGTGCGACCTTACTATCATAGCCCTCAACTCATGACCTTTCTGGAATTCCGGTAGGGTCCTCTGATACTATGCGTCTTAGACTAGTAGTATTCATTTAATCGGCGGCAAACGGTTCTTATCTATGGCGCATCTTTTCCCGCCCACCGCCATCGTGATCTATCTCACTTATTTCAGACTCGCGTCCCTGTACCTCGGGTCCAGTTGGGGCAATACATCTGTTTCCTCACTGGCAATCAGCACCGTAATCCTCCAGCGCAATATCCAATAGTACATCAAAGGTCAACGCCAACTTGAGATGGCGACTCAAAATCCAGAGCCGTTTCTACATCGCATTCAAGGCTTCTCCTGGCGGCCGCGGCGGAAGAGACCTGGAATTCTGTTAGCTCATCACACGGAACTCCCATCCGGACAGCCTGGGTGGGCACTCCGCCAAAGCGAGCGATAATCAAGCGCCTAACAGGTTGTTTGAAGTTGGTGTCAGTCGTCATGAAGGCACCTCGACGACTTACATGCCCAAGGCCCCGGTAAGACGCCGTGCGGGCCCACAACATCGTCCAGGATCCACCTTGCCATCGCCGAGTTTTGAGCGGACGATTCGTGGGCTTCGCGGTGTCATAGTGGAGCCGGCAGTGCGGTTGCTCACCGGCCGCCGGTCCGAGGCCGGCGGTGTTCCCGTTTTGCTGTTTCATTTCGTCACTAGTGGCAAGTCAGCGACCCAGACAGAAGGACGCAGAAGGGGCATCCCTGGGGCACCCAGAAAAATGGTACGATTTGCGCGGATCTCGATTCGCCCGTCGATCGCCTGTCCAGATCGGACGTGGGAAGATGAGAATGATGCCGTACACCGGCGCCCCTTCCGGCACGTGCTTCCTTTTTCTTCTGTCGACAACCACCATAACCGCGGATTACGCATATGCATCGACTGGTGTAATTTCTCTCACCCACACTATCCCGACTCTGGCCCCGCTATAAAACGTGATATCGGCCGCCCATGTACCCCTCCCCTTCTCAATTTGTCGACGTCCCCGTCGTCGGTCCTCAGTCCAAGCCATGCTCGCCCTCCAACCCTATCACTTCTCTGAGGAATGCCATTTGGCAGTCCCCGCTTTCCAGTCGCCCCCGGTCATCATATCTCTAGAGGACGCCTCGGATTCTGCTTCAGAGCCCACAACTCCTCCCAGACGACACCGTCGACCGGCTGCAAAGTTCCACTGCACCGGTTATGGAGAGTGCAAAATGGTCTTCACCCGTAGTGAGCATCTCGCGCGTCACATTCGGTGTGTAACGATTCTGCTCGTCAAGCTCCACACTCACATATCTGCGGTAGAAAACACACGGGCGAGCGCCCCTTCACTTGCCATTGCGACAAGCAATTCTCAAGACTCGATAATCTGCGTCAGCATGTTCAGGTATGTTCTTGCTATATTGTTTCCTATCTATGATCGATGACCTTCTCTAGACGGTGCATTCGGATCCGGACGACAAGCCTCTCAACGAGCGCATGATGCGCAATCTTTCTGCCATCAATGCAAGCATTTTGGCCAGTGCTCGCGGCCGAAAGCCTCAAGGGTCGAGTCCAGAGCGACAATCTAAGTCCCCTTCGCCTACTCGTGATTCGCCGCCGCACGAAGAGATCACCCTTGGGCCTGCTACAGAGTCAACGGAGGCCGCCCACTCCTCGTCGACCGTCTCATTATCTGCAATCACACCGGCTACATTCCCTTACAAGCTTGAGCTCGCGGATGCCAATGGATCAGCTCACACTTTCTATGCTATTTATGCGGGTCCCACCTCAGGCTCCGACTCCAAGTCGTTCCCTTTGCCCACTTCCCTGGCCAACCTCGGCGCCCTCCCGAATCCTTTCGGGTCGGCGGTTGGGCATATTGATCTTCCTGTCCCCCCATCAACGGATAATGTTGCCGCAGGCAATGGGGTGGATTCGATTGTCGCTGCGATCCTGGCTCAGATGCGCCAACCACAAGACGCACCGCCGGTTGAGCAAGACACGGCGATTCTGAACGAGTTTTATCGCACCGTTTGGGACTCGTCGTTGGATGGACTAGCTCGCCAGGGGCTTGATTACGAGCTGTCTCCAAGACCGGCGAGCTTCTCATGTTCAAGCCCGCCGGAGAGTCCTTTGGAATCTGGTCTCCCCGCACCATATGCCTACGGAGATATTTTGGCGGACACATCAACCATATTCCCTTCAATCCAAACCGACTACTTCGCAGACAGTCAGCACCTTATGGAGCAGGTGGGCTATGGATTTGCCTGACAAGTTATCTATTGACGCCCTCCGTCTGTCCCTTCCTCCTTCCCTGTATGATATTGCCACACTCTTTCTGTCACATTCTTTGCGTTTAATGTACTCATAAAAATTTTGGGGCGATCGGTGTACTTTTTCAAATTGGGCTCGCCTTCGTTTTCGTTGTGGCTGTGACTTACTTATTTCGTATGTATATGGACACGTAGTCGGCCTGTATTATTAAACACGCAGAAATAGAAGTCTGGCCTGAGAACTAAATGGATCCGTGGAAACTGAGAACCTTGAACCCATGATCGTCGAGCACGACGGTACCTGAGCCGTGCTACTAGTAGGACCCTGGCCGCCGGTGGGACTGGTTGCACGACTTCCAACCAATGGGCGAGCGCGTGCGGCGATAATCTGTCTTGTGCCAGTGGCTGAAAGTTAACAAAAGATTCAGATTACACAGCCTGTTGAGATAACAGCGTGCAACTTATCTTCAAGATACTAGTAGTGAATACGTCTCTGATTGCCAGTCAAAGTGCTCCGCCAGCGTTCCCAGAGTCCCGACTCGCCCTTGGTATAAAATTGCTTGTTGCAGGAACGTAGCATTCTCCAGGCAAGTCCTGCTCCATTCTCCGAGGCTCCCGGACCAACACTATGCGTCAATGCGTTATTGGTTTTCACGTCAGCCCACTGCCATGCGCAGTGCGCACCGCTCTCGCCATTTCCGTTATTTCCGCCGTCATCATGGCCGCAGCCGCTCAACCCGTGCCCACCTCGGAGGCCGACATGATTAATTAATATTGCGGCTCGGGCGCCCGACGCAGGCTACCCTGCAAGAGGCTCCAACCAAGCCTGAAAAAAAGCCTGCAGGTCTCAGAGTACAAACAGCTCGGAGAGGAGGGTCGATCTATTACGAGTATTGTTCATGTCTAGACTCGCTATAGTATACTTACTGTGTCCGCAGTGTTAGTTTTAAGTTGGTTTCAAGGCCAAATTAAGGCCCTTCTACTTCAAGTGGTCGCGAAAGTGACCCTAGGCCATGCTCCTGGGCCTTCTCCCCCCCTCCCGTGTCCGTGTCCGCGTCCAGCTTGCTCCGTGCATCTCTACGAACAGCAACCACGAGCAGCACGAAGACGCATGCGCCGGCAAATGCCATGACCTGCCAGCGAACCGTGTCGTGAACACCAAGACGACCAGGGACAGCATGAGAGACGCACACCGCTGAACACCGCCGCGCGCCACCAGCGGAAGCCGCCCGTCAGGAGCGCGCCGCTGATTGGCGGCGCAACGAGCCCGCCGAGGGCAACGACGGCGAAGAAGATGCCCATCCGGAGCCTGGTGGCCAATGTCCTCAGTATCATCCAACCGCTGGGACGAAAACATACCCCAGTTCGCCCATGTCCTTCGTCAAAAACGCGACGAGCGGCGGGCTGAGGGTGATGTCTGTCTGCATCAGCCGCCAGCAGGAGATGTAGCAGGAGAATAGGACGCACATAGCCCGGCGCACAGCCCATAGAGGACACCGATGATGACAAAACTCGCGACACTTTTGAGTGCAATCATCGCAAAGATCAAGATGCTCGCGCAAAACGCGGCGCCGGTGACCAGGTACACGATGCCGAACTGGCCCATTTGCGGGAGCAGCACGCCGGGCGAGAGACGGCCGAGCACAGCCGCAGAGTTCATAATGACGAGCTTGCGAATTGTTACTCAAAATACCCGGTGAAAGTCACGGTGTGGCTCACGGCATAGAACGCGAGGCCCTCGTCGATGCCATGCTGGATCGCGTCAAGCTGGAAGTAGAAGATGGGGAAGTTGGGCCCCATCGTGAACAGTGTCATCCTCCAAACCGCATTAGCAGAGAGAAACGCAAGGTTCGAGAAGGTACCCGATGGTGGCGAGCACAAACGCCCTGTCCCCGGAGAGCCGCTTGACCGATGCCCACAGCGGCGCCGACTTGAGCGGGGGCGGCAAGCGCGAGCGCATCAGCAGACACGCGATGAGCACCATTCCCGAGACGAGCCCTGCACTCGCGCGAACGGCGACAGCAAACCCGCGCGTCTTCAGCAGATTGTTGAGGAGTATTGGGTGTATGACTGCTCCGAGTGAGGACCCGCTCGCGACAATTGTCAGTGCAAGTGCGCGTCTGCGCTGGAAGTAGTGAGAGACAACAGAAACGGACGGGACGTAGACGACGCCCGCGCCGACGGCGACTCCGACGCCTTGTGCGAGGAATATCTGGTGGAGCTGTTGCGGCCGGCAGAGCGAGAGCATGAAGAGACTAAAGCATTGGAGGACACAGCCGCCATAGAGTAGGTGGTAGCTAGTAATGCGTCAGAGTACTAGCGAAGAGGAGGGAGCGGACACACAAGTAGCCACGGTCGAACAGCCGTCCAGATACCAATCCACCAAAGACAATTAGAAAGGCATTGACACTGCCAATCCACCTATAACTTCATCAATGAAGGCAGAGAGCAGGACAGGGCATGACGGACGCGATCGTCGATGGCGAGCGCGCGGAGAGATAATCTCGGGTATAGAAATCTGAGAGAAAGCATGAGTGACAACGAAGAATGACAGAGAAAGGACGACGCGCCTTGATAGACTCCAAACGAAGTCATGTAGCCAAAGCCCACAAACTGGATGCACCACCTATCGCCAGATCAGTGGCATTCACAGCGCAACACTCCAGCACGCACGCGCCGCCCACGGTCGCCCACGCCCGGGCACCGCCCTCAGGAAATGCCACTGCTGCCATATCTTCAAAACCACCCCCGACGTCGAAGCCTTTATACGTCGAGCAGCCACCGTAAGCTGTTTACGCTGCCTGACGAGCGCTGGCGTGTCCTGGAATACATTCCCCCGCAGCCGCGGCGGCCATCACGCGCGACTCTGGCCCATGCGCGGATGCGCGCCCGAGCACGTGTGTGTGTCAGCAGCTGGCCGTCAGCGAGCGCCGAGCAGGGTCCGTCGAGGGCCGACTCGGAAAGCAGGCGGAACGGGTAAGCCGTTTGTATCTCCTTACTATTTGCCCATCTTAAGGGAAGGGAGGTAGTTCTTGACGATGTTCTTCGTGTGTATCCAGGTTCTTGGGGGTCATTGCATATCATACTGCCAGTCGGCGGGCTTAAAGTCCGTAAACCTGGTTCTCGAAACCAGCGAAAGTCCTTCTTAACAGGAGTAGTTCGAATCAATGAGTAGCGTACGACAAAGAGGCACTAGCGTGGGGCTTCAATGCTGGGCAGGCGGCTCACGGGCAGATTGAAGCAAGTGCGCGTTTTGTCGGTCGTCGTCGAGAAGAAGAAAGCAAGAAGAAAGATCACGATGTGGCCGCATTATGCCCCAATACTGCCTTGAAGATATGAGTTGGAGCGCCGCATCGAAATGGTGTGACGTGTCGTGAAGGAGAGGAAGAAAATCGTGCGATCATGATTACTTACGTCCGATGACTCATTGCGATCAATTTGTCAACAATCGGGGTGACATCCCGATTGGATTGTGTGACAAGCTTGCGGGAAACCACCATGTCTGATATCGACCATTCCTCGGATGCGATCTTTCCGCCGGAGCTCGAATATGTGATCTTCAAGCTTGCGGCTGCGCAGGATCGGGGGAGCATACCGCGGCTCATGCTCGTCGCTTGGCGGGTGAAAGAATGGTGCGTGTCTCAAGCATGCGCGCAAGGCGTTTACGAGTCATCAGGATCGAGCCGCTGATGTACCAGCCGCTGCTTTTTGACAGTCAAATCACGCGCGACAACAACCTTGGGCTGCTCTTCCCGTTCGAGCGGCTGCCCCAGCTCAGTCCAAACGTGGCTGCCGGCGTGAAGAGCAGCATGATCAGCATATTCCCCGCTGCGTCCGTCCTGGCCATCCTGGGCAAGCTGCCGGCCCTCGAGAACGTGTTCCTCTCCGTTACGGACAAGCTCTACACCGACTCCGAGCCGCTCCCAGCGGCGTTCATGCGGCTGCCCTTCCGCCATCTGTATAGGGCTCCCAACCGTCCCCGTCTATGGACGGGTCTACGGTGCCGTATTTACGGTACGGGACCCGTACCGTCGGCGGTGTTGGTCCCTTCCTGTACGGGACGGGTGACGGACGTGGGAAGCCCGGATACGGGCCGCCGGCGCCGTCCCACCTTATTTAGGTAATTGGGACAAGATTGGGACCTATTTGAGCCAGTCAAACAAGTTTCGTAAGGAAATCCGCTGAATGGGGACAATAATCCGTGCTTACCAACTTTTTCCAGGTAAACCATTGACATATAACGGCTGTCTACGGTACGGGTTACGGCCATACGGTGCCGTACCGTATGAGATCCGCCGGCGCCACTTGACGGTACGGGGAAGGCCTTCCGAGTATGCTCTGGAGCAACTACAACGAAGGAAAATATGATGATGGGCTTCTTCGCGGCTGTCTCCCACTCACTGTACGTCTAACCACCGACATTTAATGGTACTGATGTGTTGAAAGGTTTTCCGCCACATCTGGTGCTCCCCACGCCGCGCGAAGATGCCACCGAAAGGTCCGTTGCCCGCAAACTGCAATGCGCGCCTCCACAAGACATATAAAGTCACACCTGCAATGATAGCATATGCCTGCGTCCAGGTACTTGTCATATTTTGTTGTCGACTACTGACTGCTGCTATTGCAGGCACGCACGATGCTCAGCTCGTCCGACTGGAACCACGAAGGCCACGACGGCCTGTTCGACTACAAGGACATGTTCAAGACCATTGTTTCGCTGTTCGAGGAGGAAACACCCGAGGGTCGTGTATGGGCGGAGGAGACGTTAGGCTGGTGGCAGAGGTTCGTAGTTTCGTCTTCTCGGACCCAATCTGACTGACCTCCGACAGCAATACATTTGGCGTTGGCGCAACACCGTATCTGCCCCCGATGATGACTCGGAAGGCGAGGATGGCCCCGCTGGCCTCCGTGTGATTCGTGGCGCGACGTGCTGCGGCTGCGGCTGCTCCCAATTAACTGGCTGGGTATATATCTAGATATCATCGGTCCTCCGCTAACTTACCTTGCAGTTTGCTTCTCTGTCTATTTCCCTTCTGGTATGTGTGCTTCAGTGTGTTCACCATCTACTGATGCTTCCTTCGCCAGCTATAAACTTTGCACGCTATTCTGCTGTCGGCTCAACGGTATGTCCTTGCAGTGGTGACGACCCAGTGCTAATTCAATTACAGTTATGCTCTCAAGTGTATCAAATCGCATCAAAACTGTTTTCGGACGCTCTGTATAGACTTCTGTATTAGATAGATGAACTAAGCTGTATTTGGACTAACAAATTGGGATTCAGGTGTGGTCATAAGTTGTATTTGAGATAACTCAGGCTGGGACTGACCTGCAAGGGCCTTGCAACTCGATGCAAGGGCTGATAAGTTCTCGCAATCCTTGTTTGGAATTGCAAGCTATTTCACAAATAGCAATACCTAGCAACATGCACTGAGAGCTTATAACTTTACTTCAGCCTGTATTAGATTCACAAGTGGGTCCATCAGACATTTTATTTTTTGAGACTTCATGTGAATTGCAAAACTGGGCTTGCACAGACTCGAGAGCCCTGTGTTGGGTTACCAGCTACCACACAGTGGATGTCAACATCTTTCCCCTTTTCGTGATGGTGCGACCACCTCGAGGTCGCGCACCTGCGGCTCCCGATGGAGGAGCCGCCGCCGACCGAGGAGATGGACAAGTGCGTCGCGATTCCTAGGGGCATCCACGGGCTGACTCCGAGGCAGGCAGTGCGACGAGCACTGGGAGCAGATCCGCGCCGGCGTCATCCCGTCGTACTACTGTGACGGCAGCCCCGGCGCCCGGCCCGTTGCGTCCGGCAGCCCGGAGGCGGCGGCGCGTGTGGCGGAGTTTTTTGCTCGACAGCACGCGGAGCGAGTCGCTGCAGAACAGTCATATGGAGGATACTATCGATACTAAGTACTACTAGTAGGTAGCGCAATCGGCGGTAGTGCTGTTCAATTATGATTATAAATACGAAATTTTCTCAATTTATTCATATCCATAATATATTCTCCCTGGAGCAAGTATGGCAGTCGGTCAACGACTCGGAGAGCAGGATTGGCAGGGGAGGTTACTACATAAGTCGATGATTGAGAAGCGGCGTCAAGCGTGAACAACCTGAGTCTGAGTTGAGTAATGCAGATTCCAGAACAAACAAATTGACCGTAGAGCAGCACGGTTTCAACTGTCCAGCGGCGCAATTAGGCCGCTTTGACTACGACGACATCCCGCGGCAGGTCCTTGAAGAAGTCCAGCAAGGCGGATCTGGCCAGAACAAAAGCCTCCGGCGCGCCGGGAGCCAGGTGGAGGCGGACAGTGAGTGTGGGGGCGAGGGGTACCTTCCGTGCTGCCCAGGAGAGAAAAGGGCCACAGAAACGGCGTGACGGACCTGACGAGGAAGTCGGGATACCCGGGTGCCTCTGGCCCGAGCCGCCCCAGTGCGAGCGCTACCGTAATGTCGAGGAGGACGTGGCGCATGCGCCGCGCACGGAGCTGGGGGTGTGATGCACGAGAGCACGCTGCGGACCCACTCGAGCGCCTGGTGTAGGAGCCGCAGCTCGGTCGAGAGCGCGAACTGGAGTCGGAGCGTCCGTAGCTTGGGCAGGCCGCCGATCCCGAGGGAGGTGGCGAGGGGAGGCAAAAGGTCCGGGCGCCCAAGGTCGAAGCGGAGAAGATTTTGGTTGAGGACAATGTGCAAATGCTCCAGCGCAGTCGCACGCTCCATGAACACGGATTGCGCGAATGTCTCGTCCGCTACGAGGCGGACGACGATGTGGAGTTGACGAAGAACGGAGACATCGATCAAGTCGGAGGTCCACGGTGGGAAGTGGGCAAGAGGGCCATCCAGCACGAGTGAGTCGAGCGTAAGCTTGCGCCCTTGTAGATTGGCAGGCATATCAAGTTGCGGGGAATCAAGCCGCCCGTGAATTGGCAGCCCCGGGATCTTGACGAACAGGCGTTGGATGCACAGACGCTCCCAGGGTTCTGGAATCAACTGGAGCAGCTCGACAAGTTCAGCGAGGGGCAGATATCGGAGCGCCAGCGTCCGCATAGTGGGCAGCGCCAGCCGGCTCGCCAGTGCGGTCTTGGTGGCCAGATGGACGAGGTCCGCCCAGGCATTCCCAGTGGGATGCATCTGGAACACCTCGCAGTCAATCACCAGGGTGGTAAGATGGTCGAAGCGAGCGATAAGGGCCGCGGGGGCGGCGGACTGGATCCACGTGACGACCTGGCGCTCAGGGTCGCCACACAAGGTGAGACAGCGGACGTAAGGCGGGAGATGTGCCGCAGATGAAAGCATGCTGTCGAGTTGCGCGATTGTGGGGAACGAGCCCAAGGACGCCATCGGTGGCTTAACGGGCGCCATGATCTGTAGCGAGGAGAATAGGTTGCGCTGGGCGGCGGGACACAGCTTCTTCGCGGCAAGCGCACAGGATTTCAATGTCGCGCTGTCCACGACATGGTCGACGATGAGATCGACGAGCTCTTGCGACAGAGCATCTGCACACTGTTAGGGACGCAGGAAAGGTCTAGTATCGATGGCAGACGCACCAAATTCCATACTCCTGGTGATGGTCGGGAGCAACCAAGTCGTTGCTAGATAGGAAATCGATTTAATTCGAGTCTTGCCGGCATCACCTCCTAAACGGTGGCGTGTCGAGTCGTGGCCGCTTGGAAGCCTCTGCGGGCGGCAAGTGGTGTCACGGCAGCTTCTTGCCGGCAAGCCCGCAAGCTTTCAATGTCGCGCTGACCACGACATGGTCAACGATGAGGTCGACGAGCTCCTGCGACAGAGCATCTGCACACTGTGAGCGACGCGGGAAAGGTCTTATCGATGGCAGACGCACCAAATGGCATACTCCTGGGTGATGGTCGGGAACAACCAAGCCGTTCCCAAAAAAGGAAATCGATTTTCTTCTCAGTGCCGGCACCACCTCCGAAGCGGTGGCGTGCTGTGGACTCGTGGCCGCTCTACAGCCTCTGTGGGCGGGTGATTTCCGCATCACATCGTCCTCAGCTCGACAGCGAGAATGTGGCTGTAGCCAGGGCCCAGCTCTGGTGACCGGGAAGCCATAGCCGCGGAGAGTGCATACGACACTGTGTCGGTTTAGGCCCAGTAGGTATCTTGTGTCTCTGAGGTTTACTACCGTTGTAGGCTGACTGGACGACGTGTAGGGGGCTGAATGGACAAGATCCCGGGAGGAGGACCGGAGCGGTGGTAGACGGGACTCGTTAAGGGAGGGCTGGCAAGGTGCGTGTCTGCTCAGTCTTGAGTCTTCCCCCCTATGCTCAGCCTGAGGGAGTCATACCGCGGCACCGCCCACGTTTTTCATCTTGGCCACCATCTCCTCAGCTTCAAGTCCCAAGATGCCCCAAGCGAACACGGCGATCTCCTTTGAACCACCCTCTCTTCTCTCCCCCGTCATTGTCATATGCATTTGACTACAATACTTAAAATAGTCTCTTCGGCCGATGCTGACCTGACGTTTTGCGCGGCGGACAACCGTGCTCTTCACGGTCCACCGCAAGAACCTGGAGGTGCACTCAGAGGTGTTCGGCGACATGTTCGAGGCGGCGACAAACAAAGTCGAGGAGACGGACGGCTTGTCGGAGACTCGGAGCAATCGGCCGTACTGGAGCTGTTGTGCCAGTACATGTACCGCCAGCCGCAACCCAGCCTCGACGCGCTGCCGTTTGCGGTCTGTGCGGGCATGGCTGAGGCTGCTGAGAAATACCTTGTCTATTCTGCGATGCCAGCGCCTATGGTCAAATCTTCGACATTACTGAGTTGTCGGAAGCAACAAGTTGTCAGGAGTCACTCCCATGTCTCAGAATGCCGAGCCGTCGGAGGGTTCAAGTTCTCGGGACTCAGTCTTCCGAGACATTGTCATATAAAATGACGAAAGTTCTCGGATTGCAACAGGTAAGTTCTCAGATACAGGTTTCTCTCCTGGGGGAATTTTTCCCCCGTTTCAAGCGCCATACTATGTCGCGGTATTTCACGATAGTAAGCGTATGGTACTGTCATGATGCGATGTTCCTTCGGATGATCCATTTCCCAGACCTCATTCCACTGGAACAAATGTTTCAAGAAAGATCTACCTTTGCTACACTTTACTATGAATACTATATTGTGCGTCGCATGTCTATGGCTAGTCGATATATTAACTAATCCTATGCCAAGATCAAAGCTTCCATGTAAGGTGCTCAATTGCAAATTGGACCACTGTTTTTCATTTTACAGAAAACAGATACTTGCTTGCTACTTTGCGCTAAGAATGGGCCTCAAAACTATGGTGTGTGTGCCGCTTCATGTGTTAACCTAGCTGAAGCTCCACCATCAGAGGTCCAGCATGTTCACTCTTTGGATGTGCTGCTCACTGCGTTGCGTAACACTTGAAATATATCCGGCGGCACCAACACGATATTGGCTATACCTTACTATATTCAAGTTCCACTGGAATGATTTCCATTTCCTTGACCTCAATTGTGATATTCTGCAGATACGTCCAGTTGCCATCAATACCCAGGAAATGATCAAGGATTTGAGCATGGACCGCTTTATATCCTGGATAGCATATTCGTCCGCAAGGCTTGGAGAAGCACTGCCAGTGGATCCCTCTTGCTCCACCCTAGAGCTCTCCCAGTCTCCTCAGTGATGGCGATTAATCTTTGCGAGGCAGAGAGGGATAATCCTAGCTATGTTCTACGACACGATTATACCTACATGTAGGGAAGGATTAATCTATCTGCAGTGTACTGAGCTGGTTGACCTAGGATTAATCCCCGGAAGATCAAGGCTGAGAAAGGTTTTGACGACTGCTGGCAGGGAGGATTAGTGCGGAGATTATATTTCGGATTATTGGGGATTATGCTGCATTACGATTACCGTCAAGATTATGTCGTGGATTATTATGAAGATTATGTCGGATTATCTCGAGATTAGCATGAAGATTATGTCGTGGATTATGAACGTTCCAAGCTGCCAGCTCAAGCCCAGCTGCATGCTAGAGACAATCCTTCTCAATGACAATGAGCAAAGGGAGGCACAACAGAATTGCTGAGCTACTCACTTGAGTATGATCTTGCCACCGAGGTTTGAGACAAGAAGTATCTGCGCCCGTGACCAAGCACGAGCACATTAAGGTGAAATAAGTCGTTAATTGTGGTCGATATAGCACAAGATGGCAAGTAATCTACTCCAGGTCAGGCCAAACTAGCCATTGCACCTCCTCCGGATACCTCTCACGAAACTCGGCTGGAAATGTGTTTGCGTACTCTCGGCCTGAATATTTCCTCGATACACCATCCTTTGTCAAAGTTACCCCCCAACTAAGTAAAGGATCCTTCTTTGGTTTCGTTGACACCAACGCAGGGCCGCGACTTCGAGTTTTACGAGGAGATATAGCCTGAGCCACTGGCTGGGCCTTGGCCTTTGTCGGAGCCTTCTTTGGTTTTTTGGGTGGTCTGGGGGTAATTTCTTCGCCTTCGCGGGACGCTTCTTCAAAACCTTGGTAGTGTTGGGTGTCTTGGATAGAATGGACGGTGATGTAGGTGGTAGTGGTAAAGGGTTGATGACGGGAGGCAGAAGACCATTAGGATTGGCGAGTTCTGGCTGAATGGGAGGCAGCGGCGGAACTGGTTGTGTCGTTCCCACAATTGGCACAACCCGTGCAGGGTTGTTTGTGCTCCCGGCCGGCACAGCATGGAAGATAAGTGGAGGCGGGGGGGAGAACGGGAGGCACAGGAAGAGGCGGTGGGACAACAGGAGGTGCAGGCGGAGGCGGGGGTAAAACGGGAGGTGGAGGTGGGGGGAGGTACTGCTTGCATGGGTGGTAGAAGCGGCGGCGAACTTTGTGGAGTCAAGGCCGGTGAGACTGCTACGAATTAGTAAGTATGATTTGATTTGTATGGTCAGAGTCGAAAATGGAACCTACCAGGTTGTAGAGTATGCATTGCATAAGTCTTCCAAGCTTCGAACTCCTCTGTTGTTCCGCCAAACTTTTCGTCGCTGAAGCCGTTGACCGTAATTCTTGTCCCCATAAGCATAGTGTTAACACGAAGGAATTGCCACTCACTTCTTGAATCCAATTTGGTTAGTCTTGGGGTCCACGAACGCGTAACGCGCAAACAAAAAATGGCATCACCAATCTGCTTGCCATGCTTGCCAAAGTAGCTGGCAACAACAGTCGAGAGCTCACGCCCAAACTCCGATTGATTGCTGAATGTTTCTTAGTTGCTGTTGAAGAAATAGGGAGAAAAAACGCACAGACTTAGTTGCTCGGGCGTAAGCTCTGCTTCACGCACTGCATTCTCCTCAGCAGCACGCTTCTCATATTCTTCTTTGTTGTCGCAATTAGTCCATAGCTCTGTCACTGCCTCTGCCCGTGCTTTCAAGTCCTTTCCATCTCGGTGCGCCCGCTCCTGTCCCTCGAGTTTCGCATTCGTCAGCCTCTCAATTTCGGTCTTTTGATCTTCCTCGAATATGCGGCGAACACTCATTTTCGGGCGCGTAGCAGGACGCGCAAATACGGGCAGGTAGACGGTTGACACGAGGAACAACAGTCGTTGAGGCAGGCGTCGTTGTGTGGCCCTCGTCGACTTCAGGTTGCATCCCGGGGAGATACCCGTTGTTCTTGCGAGCCTCTCGAATAAAGTTGTTGATAGTTTTGTGCAATGCCTAGTAAGCGATAAGGGGGAAGTAAGACAACCGGGCATCACTTACTTGGAGAAAGTTTGAGATTCGAAAGCCGTTTGGCCCGCTAATTTCGAACCGGCAGTCCAGGTCGGGATAGATAACCGTGTCGATATAATCTTTGCGATCCATCTTCTTGGTAATCTGGATAATGTTAGACCGAGATTACGACGAGGGAAGTAAACATACCGCAGGGTTAGGATGTTTACTTCCCGCATTCTCCCATTCAACTACTTGAGTGAAGCTAGTGCTCTTGACATAATTGAAGATGGTGTCGGCCCTCTCCCGGGAGGCGGCGCTCGCTGTCGGTTGTGCCCTTCGTCTTTCGGATGATGGTGTAGAGCGGGCGGCTGTCCTCGTTGGTATCGTTCGCAGACATGGGTGGTATTGTTGAGGCCAGAGCATGGGAGGGACTTTATAGTGCCCTGAGAGCACAAAGGTTTGACCGTCCATTGACAATCGCTCACTCAGGCTTGCGCTTGGAACAAGTTTGCGCTTGGGACAAGGTACTTGACCTGGTGCTTGGGACAAGGTGCTTGAGCTGGTCCAGGCACCAGAAAGCACTGCAGACTGTCGAGAGGTGAGACATGCGTAAGGTGGCAAATGAAGGATTGGGCGTGACGGTCGCGCCAGCAATCGAGACACGTGACATTCGGGGTTGGTGGACCGTCTTCCAGAGCGGAGGAAAATGCAACGGACACCGACGGAAGGGTGCCCGAGCGAGCAAATATGTGATTGGTACAAGTCGAGTCTCCTTGTCTTCCGTCTCCGCCGAGCACTACGCCAGAAGCTCCGCATGGACGTAGTGTGGAATGCAGTATGGAAAGATCGACTGGGTCGGGCGAAATCGAATGTGAGGGTTGCTCGCAGAGTCGCGGGGGTGGATGTGTCCATCTAGACGATAAGAACGCTGAAGTAAGCTTGAGTTTGCGAGCAGAAACAATCAACGCACCCGGTTTTCAGCAGTAAAACACAAAACTGTGCGACCACGGACTTCGGGCCTCGAAGCCGGGTCCTCACAGTCATCCTCCAGGAATGACCACACGCAGAACGTGGGTCCTCTCAAGTAGGGGACAGTCAGGTTGGTTCCTCACAAATAGAATATGGACTGGGAGTGGGCGGTGGTTGACGAAACTCACACAATATATCCACAACTGTGGCCTCCGACACGAGCGACCATTGCGGAGCTCTTTGCTGCATCAGCAGATGGCTGTTTCGGAGGAGAAGCACCCAAGTCCTACTTTTGCTCGTCCAGCAAAGCCAAGAGGACGATCGTAGTTGGAGGATGTGTTGCAGAACGGTGCATGACTTGTTTGGAGTGGCTGAAACAAGTCGACAAAACACCTGCAACGGATATAGTCAGAAAAAATGGGAAGGTATGTGTAGCCTTTCACGCACCTTGTATCTGCGCATCATCTGCAATACACCATCACAGCTCTACTCTGCATCGTCTACCAGTGTGGCGCTGGCGTGGTATGAGCGCAGGCCAGCATCAAGTATGGTCGTCGTCATTGGAGAACTTTTTTTGCGTAGAAGTCACGTGCGCGTGACTTCTACGCAAGTGTGTACAGATATTTACTCAAACGCATACATGTTATTATACCAGTCGCTCAGCTGCGTAACCCCCCTGACTCGCAAGCCTAAAGCTTCACCCTTGACCACGCGCATCGGCTCGTTCCAACTCACTGGCACCCACTTGCCATCAACATATCGTCGAAGTGCTGTCCCTTGACGCAGGCCCTTCTCAAGCAATATTACGGTGTTCCTGTGGAACGATAGGCGGACTCCACATGGCTCCATCTCGAGTAGCATTCGTGCTGGGAATTCGCCATCCTAATCACAATCTTCAGCAATACCAAAAGTCAGAGCGCTTCACACACCTGACACCATATCGCAACGAAGTGCTTGCGATACTCTGGAAACTCGATAGGCTCTTGGGGAAGCTCTGAGAGTGCCTGGATGATGCGCTGCTCTGCAGGCGACAAAGTCTCGTGAGCAGCCTTTGCAGCAGCATACATGGGATGGTCAATCAGTTCGGGAAGGATGTCAAAGTGGTAAGCGTTTTCGAAAGCGGACATGGTGTGGTTGGAAATAGATGGGTGGTACTCACGTTTATAGGCTCACCATCGCTTGGAACTGCAGCGTCGACCTCAATTGTTTAGACCAGTTCAGGGCAAGACCCAAGCGCGCAGATTAGGCCCAAGCGTTGCCTCAGTATATAAGAGCTAACTGAACATACCAACAGGAAAAACGAATCAAGCATGGACCAACCGAACAATAACCTCAATAATGAAGATGATGCCGATATGATATCTGTCGTTTCTGACGCAGCACCATATGGCGATGAAGAGGTCACCCTTGAAGCTTGTGAGTGGTTGTACTTTTCTCTATCTCTGTCGCTTCATTGCTAATGCCAGCTTTCAGTGAAGGACGAGTATGACAGTGATGTCTACGAGATTATGCCAACTCAAAGCAAGTGGTTTTTGTTGCTTGTTTCCGCTAACTGACCATGTTACAGCTCGTGAATGCTATCTCACTTTCTATCTTGAAGATCACGTAGAACCCATCGAAGTGACGGTTCAAGTGCGCTGCCTCAAGGCTTTCAGACTGGGTATCCTCCCGAGGCCGCTTCTCGAGGCCATTGGCGCTGTAACCCAAGATGGTCGACCAAACCAACAATATGTATTTTACGACACATTGCATCGTCGATGGAAGGGGAACGCTTATCTTCGACTGATGAATCTGACACGTTATGGTCAGTTTATGGTCTTTCGCTCACTCTGTGGATGCGAGCAACTGTGTCGGGTTGGAATGGCAATTATATCGCGCAATGCGCTCCGTAGTTCGGATGGCTCATGGTATGCATGCCCATTTCAACCAGCGTCCATTTACGATATAAACAGACTTAAATCTGCTGCCGCCAGGGAATAAGATGAATCCTATTTATGTCGACGACAATTTAAACGAGTAGAAGAAATTATGCGTTATTTACAATGTGGTACAGAACTTATTCTAAGGTTAAATCGATAATGGTGGCTTTTACTCTTGCAAGTGGAATAAGTGATTGATATAAGGCCAGTAGGCAACGAGAGAGGGTTCACACTCATCGTTTAGAACATCTGCGCGGGCGACAAATAAGTTGATCTCCTCGGTCGAGCAGATTGATATGAGTAGTGAAGGCCCCTGGCATAAATTCCCCCCCCCCCACGACACAGAACCAATCATAAGAGACTGGCCCGTCCAAATACTCCTGCGCAAATTGAAAATCTCCGAGGCAGACGTTCCCAGCATGGCGAAGCTCGAGGGAATTTTTTGATAGACTGGGACCGCCATCGAGGATAATGACATCGATTCTACGATCTGAACAACGTGTTAAGCACTTATGAAGTGAGAGCGTAAAATCCCATACAGTGGGCGGGGTTGATGATAAACACTGTTGGGTCAAAGCAATCTTGCTCTAAGACTGCTGCGCTTTGACTCGGTGTAAGATCGTCAAACTTTCGCTTTCCTGAGCAAGTGCATCAGAGGCAAAAGTTTGAGCGGCTAGATTGGTGCACGTACTTGTAGCCCGGACGACGGGAGGCTCTTGACGATTTGCTTGCCATTCCTTGATTGTTTCCTTTAATGCAGCGCCTGATTTCTTGAGTTTCCGAAATGCCTCGTGGTCAAACTGAGGTTGTGCCACATCTCGATATAGTGACCGATATTGGCTGTCGAGTTCATGGAGATCGTGGCGGATGTCACTTGGAAACAGTGCTGTTGCACGTGAAGTACAGCCAACACGACCAGGACACTAGAGAAGTGTTGAGGACAAGTCTCCGAATCAACATGGACTTACAAAGGTGGTGTACTGGCCAATCTTGTCTCGGGTTTTCTGCGTTTGCCCTTGATTGAAGTTGAGGTGGTGCTCGTAGTCCGCCTTACAAGCAGTAAACTCTGGTGGTGGCGAAGGAATGATGCTGCGAAGAAATGCCTTGGGTGTTGGTGGAGGAGACATGGGGGCAAGAGATGGTTTGCAGAATAGGTCACAATGGTACAACGAGCAAGAGACAATTGTTTGTGCTTTGACCGACACGATCTATAAAAGGTCAGTTGTGAGTGAATAGTGGAAGTACATGGCTTCCCAAGCAGCGCCCTCAAAACGAAGTCGTGTCCTCGCAGCTCTTGATGCACGTCGACCTCCAAGTAAAGCTCCTAACGAAATGGAAACTCTTGGGGCAACGATTCTCGCCCAGCTGTCCTCTTCGGACCGGCAAGCTGTGGAGTTATTCTTGTGCTCTGCGCGCACCAAACCAGTCGCACTCCCGCAACAAGTTCCCCAGCAGCCAGGACAAGCAACCTTCGTGTCACGGATAAGACCCGGCCCGTCCGCTCCGGGCGCTGGTGTCGGGCCATTGCGGGCCCGCAACACGCAGCACGTGACGACGGGGAACATGCGCCCCAGTAGGAGGAACGCACACGTGGGAAGCACGTGACCGAGAACGACGTCGAGCCGTCGCCGAGCCCAACTCGACACCAGGGGAATGGGGAGGAGTGCTAGGAGGTCAGGAGTAGCGCCTGGCCCGCAAGGGATGTGCGATCGTCCCCTCTGCGGCCAGGAACGGGAGCGAGGAGGAGGAGGAGAGGCCAGGGTGTCCGATCACCCCCTTTGCGGGCCCGCGTATATAATGCGCGATAGTGTACCCTGTACTCTATCGCTTAGATCGTCTAAAGAACTACCTTACTCCGTGCGAGGAGACGCTATCGACTCATCGGGCCCGACACGACCCGATTCGAACCTTCGACCACCGACTACGGCAAGGGACCGAGTTCACGGGCCCTTTCGGTTTCGATCTACCCCGCCCGCCATACTTGCGGGCCCGACTATTCGTCTGTTCTGTTCCGGGCGCACGTTCTTAGGAGAAGTCCTTGCACGGCCCGACCCGCAGTCTGACAGAATCTAAGCGATCCCCCTACACCCGCAACAGAATGGACGCTACCACCGTTATCGCACTCCCGGCGTGGGCTACGATCGTGGCTATCGTCATCGCCTCCCTTGCCTACCTATACGGGCGCACTCTCGAAGCCCAACCCGTGGTCTTTAACCGCGTCCTCTACGGGAGAAAGGAGCCCGCCCTGAAGTGGGGTACCCCTAGGCGGGTCTCCCTGGGACGAGCACCATCGGCACATGGAACACGCTTGCCCGGCCCATGGCGCCGGGCCCGCCGCAAAGCGCCGACGCCTCAACAACTCACCGCCCCCCCCCGCTCGGCCGGACCCCTTGGTCCGACCGTCTCGGACCGCCCCGCGCCACCGGCACACTCTGCCTGATGAAATGGGGCACACCTCCCTCCGCACGAGAGCCCTGGGGGCCGCTCTTATCTCTTTCGTAATCTGCTCTACTTAATCTGTGGCGGGGCCTCTGTCCCCAGTAATAAATCTCTTTCTTCCTCCATCACAACAACGAACGAGCGCAAGATGAATCGATCGATTGCAAGACAGCGAAAAGGAATACAAAAAGTCAAAATACATAGACAAAAAAAACACGATACGGTCCGAACCACCACGGGGGCGCCCTACGAAAGAAGGCCGATTTGACAGGGCGCGCGAACGACGACAGCAGACGAGAGGATGAGGATACCCGAACGCCGAGACCCGAGTAGACGGGGAACTCCGGCCGAGGTCGCCGAAAGACGACCAACGACCCGCCGAAGCCTAATCCAGGTCCATCATGTCGAAGCTCAGGCCGTCCTGACGGCACACATTCACATATACCTCTCGTTCAGCGGCCCGACGCTCTAAACCCTCCAGGCGTTTCCCAGAATCCCGACCTCTCTCCTTCGGACCGGTGGATAGCCAGAAGAATGGCGCCCAGATAGCGGCACACGTCGGCGACGTCCCGCGAGGCGGTCAGGGACTCCAGCGAGTTTACCAACCGGAGGTCTGCGTCCAGGGAACGCATCGACGACAACTCCGCGAGTGCGCGGGTCCGAGCATCCGGGAAGCCCCCGTCGGCCGAATGAACCGCCGACTGTTGCAGCAACAGCACGCCCAACGGAGACAAGCGCTGATCGGCGCGTACCGACGGGTCCCCATGCAACCGGGCGAGACTCGGCAATGGCCCGATCCAAGTCCCATCCCCTCCCGAACCACAGGGAGACTCGAGGGAACGAAGGCACCTGGAAACCCATGGTGGGATAAGAAAGAGGGTGGGTCTCACCGGCAGGAACGGATGACCGGGACGATGCCTCTCCTAATGAGCGATCCGCGACAGGGGAGGCCGGCCGGCGGAAAGTGGGGCGGGGCCTCGGCGGGGGCCGACTTGACGATGGTGGGGGAGACGGCGAGCGGGTGCGAACTCGTTTTCGCGCACGGGGACGGGGAGGAGTCCCGAGAAGACGCTGACGAAAGGACGACCGGGCGGCGACGACGGCCCGAAGAAGGCCCGACCGTCGGAGTCGGGCTCCGCCCGAACCGATCCTCGTTTGATCGGGGCAAATAGGAGAACAAGAAGGACCGGTACGGGACCGAAGCGGACAGCCCGACTAGATCAGCGAAGCGGGGATCGGGACGTAGCAGCGCAAACTCGCCATCCTCGACCTGACGCTCCCAAAACTCGAAGGAAAAATCGTGCAGAGCCGCGGAGGCGAGCCTTGTACGCATCTGCAAAAGACCGCCAACGCAGACAAGCACGATGGAGCGGGCTGCACGCGTCCACAAGCCCGACGCACGGGACCAGGGAGTCTCTGGGGAGAACTATCTGGGACGCCCCACACGGTGCACAAACGATCGTGGGCGATGCAATACTCACAGCGAGGGGAAAGGGATCGGATCACTGTTCCCGGTTGACGAGGGGGCTCCCCTCGAAAAAGCGCCAGCTGTCCAGTGGATTCAAGACGAGGGGCCAAGGGGGTGCCGAAATCCCGTTGCAACGGGGCAGGCGACACGGCCGGGGAGAAGGAAGGGTCGAGGGCATCCGTAGCCGACTCGTGTGTTCAGAGGCGTCGATCCCCACCAAAGACAAACGACGAGGGCCGGCGATCACCTCCACATCCGAATCCGAACCCGAGTCGGAAGGTAGGAAAAGTAGGGTCGAAACCGGCGGGGCACCATCCCGTTCCACGTCGACCTCCATCGAAGACGAAGACCGCGCCCGAACCACCGGAGTAGGGGGAACGCGTTTCATAACCGGGGCCGTCGACTCGGAATCCTCCGGATCACTCTCGGTGCTCGGGAATTGATCATCCAACCAGGCCGCCAACGGGAGAAAGCTGAACGAAACACCCGCTTCCGCCTCATCCAACGAGGGGCCGCCCGAGAAGGCAAACTCCTCCCGAGGATCGGGCAAAGAAACCACCCGGATGAAGGACGACCACCGGTCGGCATGAAGGAACGGCGGCACGAGAGATGGAGGGAGAGGACCCAGTAGTCGGGCCAGCGTATCGGGCCGAGCTACGTTCTCTTCGGGAAACACACGAGCCGCCACGTGGGCTAGGACGAGGAATCGATCTGAGACGAAGGAAGGGAGACCGACAGAAGCGGCGCAAGACAAGGCGTGAAGGATGAGGCGCTGAACGGAGCCAGTCAGCACGCGGCCGAAAGCGCACAGAGAGGGAGACATACCACCCAACGCCACAGACGGGGAAAAAACGAATCACTGGGCGAAGCAGCGTCGGCAGCGAGGAGGTGCGCAAGGAGGCCACGGCCCAGCTGTCCAAACAAAGGGCGAACATCCTGGAGAGAGCCGTCCTCGCGACGCCAGACGAAGGAGGAGGGGAACGCATCGAACAGAACACCGAAATAGAGGTGATGGGGCCCGAAGACCAGCGGCTGCCACAAACCGGCCTTCATTAGGCGGTCGAATTCGCACTGCCACAGGATTCGGCGGGAAGACGACGGCCGCGGGGGCGCTGCGGGGGGAATTGGGAGAGCGGGAGCTCGATGTGAATGGACTACGGGGGCCAGCAGAGGGAGTAGCTTGGAGGAATAGTCGACGGCTTGAGACGGGGGCAAGTCCTCCAACAGGCGCAGGGGCTCGAACGACTCCCGGTGCACGACGGGTCTCGCCCTTGCGCGATGGGCCAGGAAGCAGGAAACTCGACGAGGGACATAGAGGCGAAACGGACGAACAGACGACCCGGCTCTGAGGATGGGGGAACCATCTGAGAACTGAGAGGGGGCAATAACCCGGAGCGGTACAAGTTGGGGGACGACATAAAGAGGATTAGAAGGGGAAGCTCCGGCTTATATGGGGAAACGAACGCGTTCTATATTCGAACTCGACCGAGGCGCGCAGCACAGCCTACTCGCAAGCAATACGAACAAAGGACGCGCAACTGAATTGAAAAGGACCTACGCTATACCGCACGTGACCGCGATGAAACACTTGATGGACAGGAAGAATCGATCTGCGGACGCCACGAGGCGTCAGAAGCCGCGGAGATTAAAATGCGCAGCCAAGCTTAGCTTAAGCTTATGGGCTGGATGGAATTTGCGATTGGAAGGACGAGCTAGAGTCAAAATTAAACCCGAGAAACCGGGGCGACCGAGCCACGCCGACTCGAGACGAGTCGTTCCTAGGGAGGGGGTGATGTCACGGATAAGACCCGGCCCGTCCGCTCCGGCGCTGGTGTCGGGCCATTGCGGGCCCGCAACACGCAGCACGTGACGACGGGGAACATGCGCCCCAGTAGGAGGAACGCACACGTGGGAAGCACGTGACCGAGAACGACGCGTCGAGCCGTCGCCGAGCCCAACTCGACACCAGGGGAATGGGGAGGAGTGCTAGGAGGTCAGGAGTAGCGCCTGGCCCGCAAGGGATGTGCGATCGTCCCCTCTGCGGCCAGGAACGGGAGCGAGGAGGAGGAGGAGAGGCCAGGGTGTCCGATCACCCCCTTTGCGGGCCCGCGTATATAATGCGCGATAGTGTACCCTGTACTCTATCGCTTAGATCGTCTAAAGAACTACCTTACTCCGTGCGAGGAGACGCTATCGACTCATCGGGCCCGACACGACCCGATTCGAACCTTCGACCACCGACTACGGCAAGGGACCGAGTTCACGGGCCCTTTCGGTTTCGATCTACCCCGCCCGCCATACTTGCGGGCCCGACTATTCGTCTGTTCTGTTCCCGGGCGCGCGTTCTTAGGAGAAGTCCTTGCACGGCCCGACCCGCAGTCTGACACTTCGGGCGTTGTGAAACGAAATGCACTCTGTATTATTTGGATATCAGTGAGAGGCACAGTCTTCGAAGATGTGGACAGACACTAATACTTACCAGGATTATACTACTCCAACACAAATATCCTTGCCTGCGGGAGTCGATGGGTTTTGCTCGCCTGCAGAATGGTCGTGCGAGAATAGATGTGGAACGAAGCCTTGGCGGAAAGTTTCAGATTTGGCACAGAGGGAAATGGAAGCCCATTACTTGGGAAACTCCACTTACAGTTAAGCGTCGTGGTGAAACGGTATATCTTGTCAAAGTGGTTGGTGTGAAGCAGCTAACTGAGTGGGAGGAAATGTCTGCACTGTACAAATAATAGAGTACTTACAGACCTAAATGACCGATTTGCGATATGAGTGACACTTGTGACAACTCAGGTTGTTGATGCCAATGCCTCCGCGACGACGCAAACGAGGTCCTGAGGAGGAAGATGGTCCGTCTGAACGACCTCCCCCGGTATACTCTCAACATGCAGAGGACGAAGGATACTTCCCCATTTACCATCATGATGATGGCCCATCCAATCGACTGCTCATCCACCATCTCCTGACCACACCGTCCTAAGCGACATCATGGGCCTGAACAAGATGAAGGCAGCTACCCAATTAGCGCTGAACACAATCCTGCATTCTTACCTCCTGTTCTTGAATCACAACTCGAAGCAGAACTATTCGATTTTGCCCATACGGAGACATCTGTAGAGTTCGGGGGACCAGGGAGAGGAGGAGGTTGAAATGGAACCAGATGGAATCATAGTCGATGTTTTTGGAGAGCCCGAGCCCATTCGTCCTCAAGTGAGTTGCGAATGTGCTTTCTCTCATGCGTCTTGAAACTGATCTGCGAAGGGAGCGTCGGTTGCTATGAAAGCAGCTCTTCCACACTTTCCAAAGATTCAAGATATTATCTTGGATAGTTTTGCCGCTCGAAAATTGGGTTCAACTTGCTCATGTGGAGTCTCGCAGCCAGAAGCAACAATCTATCGCTGTTGTGATTGCTTCAAGCCAAAACTCTCCTGCGCCAGCTGCATGATTTCGCAGCACGCTCCAAACCCCTTCCATCAAATCGAGCGTTGGAATGGCAAACACTTTGAACGACTTTCCCTTCACTTACTCGGTTTTCGACTTTATACTTGCCCACGCACGACTGGAAAACGCTGCCCCGAGGTCTCCGAGCACGATTTACGGACACAACGATTCACCATGTATGACTCAAATGGTATACATGAGCTTGACGTCGAATACTGCTCCTGTACAGCTGGCATCGGAGCAGCGCCACTCCCCTATTGGGAGCAACTCCACTCTCTTCAACTTTTCCCGGCCTCGTTCACCCAACCAAAGACTGCATTCACCTGGAGGGTGCTCAAGCAGTTCCATATCCACTCAATGACCTCGAAAAAGTCAGCATACGATTTCGTCAAGGCTCTTTGTAAGCTTACCGACAATGCCTTTTCGCCTAATGTCACGGTACGAGAACGACATCCTCTATTTTGCAGATACTGACTCAAAGTAGGATCGATATCGAGAATTTCAATTCGTCTATCGTATATGGCGCTACCTGGCTTTAGTCCGTCGGTCCGGGCAAGCCTTCGGAATCAATGATGTCCAGCCCAAGGTCGACGGTCAAATTCTCTTGTTGTTCGTTGTCCTGCATGCCCTGAGGCCAACTTCAATGTTGATTTGAAGACCATAGATGAAGCCTCGGGCGACGAACAGTATGGTGACATCTCTTACTGCGATCTGCTGCTGCTGATCTTTTTCAGGCACAAATACACGCTCTTTCTTTCGGCAGACGGTAACTTCAAACTACGACGTAAAAAGAAGAAGGGAGATCCAGAAGATCTTCAGCTTAACAACGGGAATGCCTACTTCGTGGAGTCAATTTCATACAAGAAGTATATCAAGGTCGTTAAACCTGTCGCACCGGTGAGTATTTCTTGTCAAGGCAGCAGACTTTCAACATTTATTAGGCTGGAACATGTGCTCATTTGCGTGCTGCGCGACTACAAAACCACGCCAAGTTCAATAATACCCCAGTTACCGGAGTTATTGCAATCCAATGCGCCCGACACGGGTTTTTCCTTCGTCTTGTTGATCTGTTCAAGGGCGAAAGGTATTTGAACTCAGCCGTATGTTTCCCCAGTATTGACTTGGCAACAGCTTTGAATACAGACTATGCTTTGGCATATGTTCTTGTCGAAGCACTACTCCTCCGTTGGATCTTTATGACTTACGACATCTGGTGTCAATTCGTCATTCACCTTCTCGATCGCTTCAAGAGCACTTCCCACAACTGCGTGAAATTATTTCGAAGATTCGGGGTGGTATTCCAAAGATGCATATCCACAACCACAACCAGGACTGTCAACTGGAGTGGAATCTCAACTGGATGCTATTCGTGGCCTTGACCGTGGGCGAGCTGATTGAAACAGCTTGGGCCGAGCTCAATCTGACTGCGGGAAGTACTCGAGAGATGAACGATGGTAATCGACATGACTCGATCGATGACTTTTGTGGACACTGGAACTGGGACAAACTCGTTCTGATGGGTATGCTAACTGTTTTGGTTTCTTCAGACTGAGCAGTTCTTTTAGCTTCGGCACTCCAACGACTTGCTCGCTATGCAGCAAATGAACTCCGGAAGCGACAGGCTGCCTACGTTGCCCTCACTGCCAAATACTCACCCGAATTGATTCAGCAGTGGGAGTCGATGAAAAGCGAGACCGTCAATGGCAAATTCCAGAGTGTCCATGAGGCGCGATCTAAATCCGGTATGTGTTGCAATCTGGCTTTCGACTACATCTTGAGCCGATTCAGGCCCTCCGACACATGCTGCTGCGTACGCGAAGCTTTTATCACGAGAGGTGGACACAATCCTCTCTTCTCAAACAGTTGATGAGCAGCATGTTGGTGACGCCTCCCTGATTTCGAAAGGTCTTGATCTTGACAAAGACCGGTACGCAGTTGTCGTATTATATATGTGTCCTAACTAAATGCAGTTTCCATATCCGACGTCTTGTCGCTACCAAGGCGGATGCTATCATCATTGCTGGTTATCGGCTTCGCTTGTTCAAAGGTTTGGCAGATTTCCGAAACCGGATGGCCAAACGCACTCCCCTTCTTGCCAACAAGATGGAGGAGATAGACCCTGACAAGCCTGAGGACGCACTGCTGATGCTCCCATCCGATTTTGGCTTGACGGAGCGGAAGGCTCTTGGGCTCGAAACACTCGCACAAGTCGAATTCACTCTGCGAGAAGGTCAAGCGTTTGACCTCCTTTCCATCATTCGAACAAGAGTCCGCATCTTAAACGCCGCGTTACGGGAGAAGAAAACGCAAATTCATGGAGTCGGTGCCAATACACGTGCCCAGAACGTGCTCAAGACCATGAAGAACAGTGTTGAAGAGCCGGTTGGTGTCTACCGATACACATGGGATGCGCTTGTTCGATTGGGCCTCAACCCGGAAGGGGTTTTACAGGAGTTGAAGAAGGGAGATATCTACGGCAAGAGCGGAAAGGAGCGCAAGATCGGTGACTCAAAGTTGACTGACTCCTGGTTCTGGAGCACACCCCGAGGTCCTACGAGCAATGAAGCAGCCGAAGATGAGTGGGAACGAGAGCGTGCGTGATGTATTGTGTCTACTGATTGTCCACTTACCATCTGTGAAGTTGAGTGTGTCGACTGGTTTGATACACGGGCGTACTACCTTCGGGCAAAGGAGGAGACAGAGTTACTTGAAGAAGAGTTCCGCCGAACTGAGTTATCTTTCAAGAAAACTGCTGAGCTCTGGGACCAACTTGGCGCACGGTCGGCTGCCGATGGTGCAAAAGCTTACAGCTTTAAGCAGGCTACCATGTTTTCGGCATTGGCTGCTGATGTCTCCAAAAAACACTCCGATCTCAAAGGAATTATTGCGGCTGACTTGCGCTCAGCATTGGAAAAGGAACGTCAACAAGATACTGTGTTGGATGTCTTAATGTCGAAGAATGCCAAAGCATTTGAGGAGGAGGACTTTTCGGTAAGTTCTACTTCTTAGAAATAGTTGACTGGCAGACTGACTGCGTGACTTAGGCATATTTCGATACCCTCGCTTTGATTCCATGCTTTGACCACACTTATTGTATCATTTCTTGTCGTAGTAATGTGACCAATTCATTGTGACTACTCTTTGCCACTGTCTACTCCTACCATCGCGAACGATACATCACCTTGAACACACAAGCCATTAGGGAAGCCAAAAGGGGCCAGAGTTCGCTAGAGTTCCGCAGGTGAGCTGATATGATACTATTCATATGAGTGGGTAACTATTGTTCATAGTACTGCAACGATTTGCGTCGACCATAAGCCGCACCAACATCCCTGTCATAATCTTCGCCACAATCCCGACCATAATCCGGAGCATAATCCAGAGCATAATCCCGCGAAATAATCCCACGAGTAATTCTGTTGGAACACATTGCTCGGGTTGACTTATTTCACCAGGATTAATCGCCGACCGTGATTAATCCTAACGGTCATCGACGTATCATCCCTGCCGCCATCTGCGCTGGGATTACTGCAGTGTTTTGGGTCGGGATTAATCTTGCTGGGGGCGAACGATGGCTCTCCTGTGTAGGAATGCACAGATGGTGGATTACGTCTTATGGGTTGGTACACACCTGTAGTTCCATGCAAGCTGCATGTGAACCAGTGGGAGGTCAGAGAAAACAACTTCACAATGGATGGTGTGCTAAATGACACTGTCATCAATATTTCTGTTGTCCCAACAACAGGTTGGTCACGGTTGGTCTATTCTCTGGCTTGATATACTGGGCCCAATTACTAATATTTTTACTCCAATCAGGCTACAAGATGCATTCAAAATTGGGGCAGAGTAGCATGAGCCTGCTACTTTGAATTATCAGATGTTTATTCAAGCCTGTGATGCTCAAACATCATACCCAGTGAGAAGTCAGTGAGCCAGAATGGCACAGAATGAGAGAGATCTGTGGAGACTGTCAGGGAAAGCGATAAAGCAAGACTGATTTGGACAATATCTCAATGTAGCTCATTTTATCCCTCTTATCACACTTATCTCTCTATGTACGAGAGAGTCGCTGCCTGTTAACTATCCCATTGCGCAAACTAGATGTACAACGGCTTTGGCAATGGCTACGACTTCGGAGACAACAAGAAACTGTGTAAATGTCCTGATATCTGCGCAAAACTGACTGCTGGCGGGAAGAAAGTCCACATACGGACCTACAATTGGCACCATAGCCAGAACCCAAGCAAACCCTTGCAGCGAGCTGTCCCGGCGCCACTGACCACTGCCGTCATCGCAGCTTCCAGCACATACAAACAATCCCGTCTGCGTAGCGATTCCGATGAGAGCACAAAAGCTTCAAATATGATTCATGACATCTTGGTAGGGCTCGATCATACATGGCATGTGTGTTTCTAATCGTTGCCAGAACCCCAAATTTGTGATGGACACAGTTGGAGAGGCACCACTGGCACAGGTACAGTCATGGAACAATCAACGAGTTGCTGCTTACAGTTATCAGAAAAACCCTATGCCGCGCATGTTCCTCAACACACCTGATCCAACTATCGATGCAACGGAAATCGACGACTTGAGGGACCTTGCATCAGATGATGAGAATTTGGATTATACATGGCATTGGTTCGGAAACTAGCTGGGCAACAGAGGCGCCGCCGCCCACTCACCCTCCCTACCACCATTACTCCCATCGAAATCAGCGACAGCGACGACGACATCCAATTTGTGGGCTTTGGCTCAAGCTCAACTCCTTCTACCCACACATGCGAGGAATGGCACAAAGAGTAGGAGTAGGACTCAGGGAATCCTATGGAGTAGGACTCAGTCCTGTGCCCGAAGACCTGGAAGCGGCACATGATATATATGACACTTGATATAATGATAATATCATCACAGTATGATGATAAATTGATTGCAACAATAAATATTTTATTGTAATTAGTGTTGGTTAGTATTGGTTAGTGTTGGTTAGTGTTGGTTAGTATTGGTTAGGGTTGGTTAGGGTTCAGTTAGTTAGGGTTTGGTTAGTTAGGTTTTGGGTAGGGGCAAGGAACGTATATATATGCTGTTGGGGAAAGTGCTGAGTTAATGCTGTGACTTGTTAGGGTTTGGTTAGGGTTGGTTAGGGCTTGGATAGAGAGTGATAAATATTAGTATTGAGTGTGATATAATCATTGATTGCTGTTGACAACATTTGTCGATTGATTTAATTATCAACATTTGACAGGGAAGTGCTGTAATTAATAGGACTAAGTCCTATTCCATAGGATTGAGTCCTATTCCATGGGACTGAGTCCTACCCAGCCAGTCCTACTCCTACTCTTTTCGTATATACTCGAGCTGTGATGAGACTATAAATGATTAGGATTCCATATAGATATACTGTAGTATTTTACTCAATTCGAATGCCAAAAATGGCCTGACATTTGATGCAAAATTTTGAATTCGAATTATTGCCTAATTAGAAAGTTGTTGGCACCAGAGGCACCCGGGAACATCGGAAATTGCCTTTTTGGGACACGGATTTGAGCAAAATGGTGTGACATGCGAAAAAATGGAATTTTATGGCAAGTGTGACGTGTGACATGCGAACTGAGTAAAATACTACTGTAGTATTTTACTCAATTTGAATGCCAAAAATGGCGTGACATTTGATGTGAAATTGAGAATTCGAATTATTGCCTAATTAGGAAGTTCTTGGCCCTGAAGGCGCCCGGAAATTTCAGAAATTGCCTTTTTGGGACACGATTTTGAGCAAAATGGTGTGACATGCGAAAAATTTCAAATTTATGGCAAGTGTGACGCGTGACATGCAAACTGAGTAAAATACTACAGTACAGTATATATACAGATGTCTATACCTATAGCTGGACAATGATGAGCCTTGCTTGTTATACATGTCATGTGACTACTCTGCTTTGTTAGCAGCCATATCTGGCAGTAGCCTTGGTTTCTCTTAGTTTTCATTTCCCTTATGTTGTCAATATCTCGTCCCTGTTCCTCCTCCTTTACTTATGTTTCCCTTTGACGTCTTCATTAATTAGAGCTCCTAGCCTTTTAGTCCATATATGTAAGGACAACCCTGGAGACCTGAAGTCAAGGTCATAGCAGGGGAGGATCCAAAGAGAAGAAACTCTAAGGGTCCGCCTACTAGGTAGCTGAACTATATACTGTGCTCTTGATGCGCCAAATGTGATTATTGCTCCGTGCAGTATGCCTGTGCCATGTCACAGGCCAGGTCCCAGGGGTATTGCCAGTGATAGAGGCAGTGATGTGATCACCGGAGTCAGAATCGGAATCGGGGCAATTCCGGCGGGCCGAAAGGGAGGTATCCCTGACAATACTGTGCCATTTCGATCAAGTGTCCGTGTTACACGTTACATTGGCAAAAAGACTCCTTGTTGAAAATCACCACAGATTAAAAGAAATTTTTTGGTCCTAAATTTCAAAAAACTTGCGGACAAGTGATTAAAAAAGGACAATATAAGCCACTGTTTTAGTTAGTTCAAATCATTATCATCTTGTTTATCCTCTCTGCATCAGGGAATACCCCCCCAGGTAACCTATCCACAATTTGATATAATTATCGATAATTATCCTCTATTATCTCATTATATACAATTATCCCACAAGCACGATAATTTATGTTCTTGGTCGATAATTTAGGACAAATGTGATATAATTTAGCGCTACTTTTCAGTGAATATGCTTGCATTCTTCTTCTTCAGTCATACAGTAGAAGGCACAAGAAACTATATATTCAAAGGCTATATACAATACATTCCATGTATCTGATCAGCAATGCAACATCCTCTAGGTCCCTCCATCTCGATGGACCTCTTCAATGCGCCGCCAACGGCCGCGCCGACAACCGGGGCGGCGCCTGAGAAGCCGCGTGCCCGGGAGTATGGGACGGCCAGTGGCACATGGATGGTCGGGGAAGTGTTCTGTTAGCCACGAGTAAGTTCTGAGATCATGCTGAAAAGGGGACATACCACGGGGGCAGCGGGTGGGCGTGAGATCGACACGTAGACACGCGCCTGTAAGTGAGGGCACGGTGCGAGAACCTGCGTCGTTGCTTTAGATACATGTGTTCAGCCCAAAGGCTGAATGGACTCACCATCAGGAGACTGGACGTCGAGGGCCAACGCCTCGGTCACTCCACTTGCAATTTGCACAACATGGGCGGGCATGTGCTCGCCGTCAGAGCGTCAGTTGTCGGGCAAGAACACCGGCGGCGTGGGCCGGACGGCCACTCGTCGGGAAAAGCGCCAGCCGGCCGATGCAGACCTAAGCGCTCGCTTGTTGTGTAAGTTCCGGGGCCGAGCGCGTGAGGACACGACCCACCAGCCCCCAGTTTAGCGTACCAGAGCTCAGCCGCTGGCCCATTCCCCTCGGAAGCTTCAAGACCAGGAGGGGTAAGCTGGCGCAACCTATGCTCAACAGATCAGACAGAACAAATGAGAAATGAGGCCAGCGCTCACCAGTCTCGCGCCAGATGTCGCCCCTGGAATCAACGTCTAGTCTGTGTCGTCCGCGCAGGTGGAGCCAGGATGGGAGGTGGAGTGGGAGTGGGAGCCCAACTGGGAAGAGTGGCTGGAGGGGCAGAGAAGTGTGGTTAGTTGCACATATGTGGGGCTGCAAGAAGACTCACCGGATGAAGCGCAAGCCACCACACACAACCTTCAGCGTGCAGTTGCTGCAGAGGCTGAGCGGGGCGTGGAACAAGGTACTTCTCGGGGATGGGGGCGGAGGTGAGAGGCGAGTCGGAGGCCAAAATTTGGGCGAGAGCTGGGGGAAGATGGGGGGGAAGAGAAGAAAGAAAGTGGTGTGACGGATGAAATTTTTTCGTTACAGTAGAAGCTGATGATCATTTGATATATGTCCTGTCCTTGACACCAGGACAGAACGTTGATCCTGACATTGAGTCAAATTGATTGAGCAGATTGAATTACCTCAAGTATGCTGGTGTGCCGGCCCTAAAGCAATGGGAAAAGAAAAAAAAATGTTGTGAAATCATCGAATTGAATAAGAATGGCATTGCTGTTATGGTCCTTAGGCTCCTCTATACTAGCCTCTGGTAGAAAAACACTATCTACACTCATATTACCTGGAATTATCACAAATTATCTCACATTTTATCAAATTATACAGGCCCCAAAAAATTATATATAATTTGATCTAAGCTACCTAGGGAGGTTTTTCCTGATGTGTTGCCCTTACTGTTCCTTCTTTCTGCTACCTCTCAGTTCTCTTTGCTTAAGTCCTTTAATGTTGAGAGTTTGGCTGCTAAGTGCATAAGTTTTGAACAATACTTAAGCTATTAATTAGTAGTATGTCTTGTTCAATGTTTCTCTACCCAGTTGGTTAAACTTGACTCCAACTTTTTTTGCATGCCAAAATATCGATGTTCTAACAAGAAAAGGACTAGTAAGGCTGTACATGCTTAGATTATGCATTTATCTCAGAAGTTGTGGCAAACAAAGTTACAAAATGAATGCTAACAAAAACAGTAGAGGGTAAAAATATTGGATATTCTCTCTACACTATCATATCACTGACAATTGCAATAATTCACTGTTTGACATTGTCCAATATCACACATTTCTTGAATCCCAGATGTTTAGCCACCTCCAGTGAGTATGGATCAAACCCTCTGCCACTAAAGTATTCAACAATAGCAGCATACACCTCATCTTTCCATGAGTAACCTCTGACCTCCAGTCTGATATCAAGCTCAGGGAGTCCGGCCCCAACAGCATCTGCCACAGGCTCATTGCCCCAAGGGTCAAGAGACCAGTAAGCAATTTGCGCAGGGTATCTAATTTTATGGCCATCGAGAAACTCCCAGTGTGGACATAGGAAAAGATATGCCCCCGTGCTATTCTCAGCCAGTGGCTTGGATTTGAACCTCACTATACATAACATACTCTTCAGAAATGCTACATGGAGATCAGCATCTCAGTTGTCAAGTCTGGATACACTTGCTATATCGATTGCGATTCTCAGAAACACCGAGTTTATGGAAAATGGAGGGTGCCTGGGCAATCCATGATGTTGGAGCATCCGTATTGTTGCCAATCGACATCACACTGTATATCTTGGCGGCATACATCGAGCGGGAAGCCTTCGGCGTGTAGCTGACCACTTCCCCATCGGAACTCGGCGTAGACCGCAGTCGCAGATGTCGCAAGTCTATATCGCCCCACCGGATTCGCCGGTAATCGTCTGCGGTGCTTGTCATCCTTGGAGGAAGAATAAGCATGACCAGCACACACCTTCACCTTCGGCATTGGCCTCCGGTGCGGAAAAGTGGAGATGGTAGGAAGTGCTGACGGCGTTGAAGCTCCCGCCATTTACCGTGACGTTTTGCGCCTGCGAGAACATTTGCGGAGCTCCACCCTCTCGCTGCATCAGCCCTGACTCAAGCGTTGCTCCTTCCATGAGGGGCGTAGTATCCGTATTGTCGAGCTCTGGGTTGGGCATGAGGATTGGTGGGAAGGGACGAGATGGGAGGAAGACAAGGGACGAAAGCTGTGATTGATTGACAGTCGCCTCGAGGCGTTACTTCTTGACAAGACGATATCAGAACTGTGTGAATAACAACAGGACTGAATTGAGTATATACCTGACAAGACGATATCTACATAGAGTCATAAGCATATGTAAGATAGAGGAAAGCATGTAAGTAACTCACCAGAACTGTGTGAATAACAACAGGACTGGAGAGACGACGAGCTAGACTACTCAGTATATATACTCAGGCTAGCTATGCTGACTACACTACGTTGACTACGATTTATAAGTACGATGAGTAAGTAAAGGTAGAGGATGACTGAGCGAGTATTCAGTCCTTACCAAGCGCATTGGTTATTACCAAGCGGTCATGTGCAAGTATGGTAAGCGGATATGACTTCAACTTCAACACACCCCAGAAGAACATATACGTCTTCAACCAGTATACTCAACGATCCCGAGCAAAGGAACAAACTTTGAGAACTTGTCATAACTCAAAGACTTTGTCAGGATGTCAGCAACTTGGTCCTCTGACGGAATATGATAGAGCCGCTCATAACACCGTCTTCGACTTTTTCACGAATGAAATGATAGCGCATGTCGATGTGTTTGGTACAGCGATCATGAGTAGGATTCGAAGCCAAGAATATAGCACCCTGATTATCCACGCACAGCGGGATGGGTGGAGGCTCGAACCCAAGCTCTGTCAAAAACATCTGCTGCCAACAGAGATGACGAGAAGCGTCACTCTCAGACATGTATTCCGCTTCAGTAGAGGAGAGGGCCACAGTGGCCTGGCGGCGGGAGACCCAAGTAACTGCACCATTGGCAAGGAGTGTAACATAACCGGTTATAGAGCGTCTATCGTCTTTATTTTCTGCCCAGTCTGCATCGGAGAAACCAATCAAACCACTTTTGGATTTCCCATCATACTTGATATTGTAATCAAGTGTGCCTCAGAGATACCGCATTATATCCCGGGCTAACTTCAAATGATGTTCAGACGGATTTGAGCTATATCTAGCTAGACGTATGACGTAATAGGCGATGTCTGGTCGCGAGCCAAGCATGCCATATAGAAGAGAACCGATCATCTGTTGAAACAGAGTGCGTGTTTCCGGATCACAAGTTTCCTTGTTCTCCGTAATAACAACTCCTGGTGCAAAGGGTGTATCTATGGGGATACTATCCATCATATCAAAGCGCTCTAGGACACTGACTAAGTAGCGACGCTGATTGATGAGAATTGAGCCAGACTCTTTATCTTGGACAATATCCAAACCAAGGAAGTCAAGTTCCTGGCCTAAGTCGGTCATTTTAAAACGACTCTTGAGCTCTGACTTCAATGTAGCGATAGATTTCGAGTTATTCCCCATAATAAGCATGTCGTCGACATATAGCAACAAAACAACAGTGATGCTTATATCTCCCTCCTGTCGACGATATACGTAGACACCCCCATCAGAGTATGTCCTGAGGAAACCAAGTTCAAGCAACGCCTCATGAATCTTCTTGTTCCACACACGTGCGGCTTGATGAAGACCATATAATGACTTTTTGAGACGAGCGACTTGATCGCGGGTAAACTGAGGAAAGGACGGTGGTAGTTCAGGCAATTCCATGTAGATCTCCTCGTCTAAGTCTCCATGGAGGAAAGCGGACTTGACGTCCATGCCATGAATTTCCCAACCTTCAAGTGCAGCAATAGCTAAGAGTTGTAAGGGGAGCATGTGATGTGACAGCTGTGACTGATCACGTGACTGGTCCGTGCGCAGATAGCCCTGTACTTAAGTAGTTGGCCGTGGGGCTGTTCCCCCAGCTTTGGTATCAACTAGGCACCTGGACCCTCATCCCCTGACAGCATACCAAAGCCTCTATATCGACTCTGGCACTCTTCTAGCTCCAGTTGATCCTCTCTATCTCCTATATTCGTCCTCACCCTACTGTGCTTGCCTTCTCTCCTCCAATGACGACTCCCGGCATCCCTGTTGACCTGTATTCGTACTGCCTGCTTCTGCAGAGCGAAATTACTCGCCTCACCGACCGTCTCGACCGTCTTGAGTATGGTACGCCTGCTCCACCCCCTGCTCCCCCTTCCCCTGGTCCTACATTCCATGGTGTCTGGGACGGCAGTCGCTGGGTTCTTCCAACGATCCCGGCCCCTACCCCTGCCGTCATTGCTGCGGCCCACACTTCCATACCACTTGCCGAAACCTTCCCCCTACTGCGCCCGACACTGTCACGCGCTTCTCTTGTACGCTTGTGGTGCCTGACTCGGCTGTCGGGCATATCGTGGGTCGCGGTGGCAAGGGTCTCCACCAAGCTCACGACACTTCCGGTGCTCAGTTGCGCGCGTACTCTGATCGCCGCTGCGCCTGGCGAGCGCCGGGTCTCTATCCGGGAACCGACCAGCAATCGGTGAAGCGCTTATCGCGCTTGGGAAACGGTTCATGCGCAAGCGTGTCCGTGCGAAGAAGCAACGTCAGCCACCGTCTGCTGAGGGACCTGCCCCCCCTCCTCCTGCCGCGCCTGTGCCTGTACCACGTGCCACGAAGATGGATGTCGACCGTGCCCCTCTGCACCGCTCGTCCACCGTGATCCACGCCCAGTCTCAGGTGCCCCGCGCCACTACTGTGGTTCGACCTGCCACTCATCCGAGGGCCTCGGCCGCTGGTGGGCCAGCTGGGCATTCGCGACTGTCTTCCCCCCTCTTCCCGTCTTCTCTACCCCGCCAACCTGCTGCTGCCACTACCCCACCTATGCAGGCCGCGGCACCATCTCTTCCTACCCCCCAGCCTTACCCTACTCCCTTCGCACCCTCGGTGGTTATGGCCACTCCGTCGGCGCTGACCAGCGCGTCACCTACCCCGATTGGCTCTCCTATGCAGATCGACGTAGCTCATGCCCGGCCGCGTAACCGGCAGACTGCCCGACGAGGGGGTGTACCTGCGCAGTCATCGCGCGTCATAGGCGACAACCTCTATTTCCCTGGCGATCCCGAATACGAGTTCGCAGAACCCTACACTCCGCCTATCCGTCGAGGCGACGGATCTTGAGGAGGGGTTGGTGTAAGGGGAGCATGTGATGTGACAGCTGTGACTGATCACGTGACTGGTCCGTGCGCAGATAGCCCTGTACTTAAGTAGTTGGCCGTGGGGCTGTTCCCCCAGCTTTGGTATCAACTAGGCACCTGGACCCTCATCCCCTGACAAGAGTACGCGAACAGCCTCAAAGCTAACAACAGGAGCGAAGACTTCGTTAAAATCAACGCCGTGAATTTGTGTGTACCCCTTGACAACTAACCGAGCCTTATAGCGACCATCCCGTTTCTTCGTAAATACCCAACGACATTTGACAGTGGAGCGACCCTTTGGAATATCTTTGCGATTGACAACTACCCAAGTGTTATTGTCCTCGAGTGCATAGAACTCTTCGCCAACCGCAATGATCCACTCAGGGGCCTCATCACTATCCAATGCGTCTTTAAGATGTTCGGGTATTCCATCTGCCCTCATTTTATTAAGATAATCAGACAGATTAAAATCGGGAGGAATGACTTTTCGCATAAGCTCGTCAATTGAATCAACTTTCCCTTCAGCACGACGACGACGTGTCTGTGCGTCCGGGTACTCGGGCCATTCCTTTTCAACAGCTGTCCTCTCCCTATTGCTACGACGCAAAGGCGGAGCAGGAGGAGGAGGTTGAGGAGGTGGCGGAGCATTATTATCAAGGGGAGGAGCACCCCCATCGGGCTGTGCCGGGGGTTGCTCATGCTGCGGAACTGTCCAATCCATGTAAACAGGCTCAGGAACATACCCTCCTTGAGATTGTATCCGCTCTTTGGCTGGGAATACTCCTTCATCAAAGACAACATTTGAAGAAGTAACAACCCGTTGTTTAAACGGATCCCAAAAACGATATACACTTCCTTCGGAATTATCGTAACCAATAAAGATGACGAAATTATTGTGAGCGTCACCCTTGGTAGCATATCGGTTCTGATTAACGATGGAAGCTTTACAGCCAAATACGCGGAAATATTTGATCGATGGTTTATTACCGACCCAAATCTCATAGGGGGTACGCCAACCAATCCTCGCCATTGGTTGACGATTGTATATGTGGGTTGCACATTCTAATGCCACCTGCCAAAAGCGCTTCGAGAGGCCTGCGTCTAGACGCATTGACTCGGCCTTCTCTTGTAAAGTCCGGTTGATCCGTTCTGCCCGACCATTCTGCTGGGGTTCGTATGCAGCAGAAAGATTGTGCGTAATGCCATGCTCAGCCAAAAAGGCTTCAAATTCCTCGGAGATAAACTCCTGAGCACGGTCAGAACGGAGAGCTTTGATCTTTCTCCCAGTTTCAAGTTCAACTCGTGCCTTAAAACGTTTGAAGGCCTGCAGAGCTTCACTCTTATGGGCTAGGTAGTCTTGGTTGGCGACCGAAGAATGATCATCCAGGAAGGTAATAGCGTAAGCCTTCCCTCCTTTTCCACTACCATATTTGAGAGATTCAACCGGAAATGGTCCCATGATGTCCATATGTATGAGGTCTAATACATCCTCACTACGAGACGTGGACTCAGGGTAGTGGCGCTTATGCTGCTTCCCGAGCAGGCAACCATCACAAATGGGATGACCTTTGTCTTTAAACAGAGGAGGGACGCCATCAACCTGTGTAGGCAGGCGACGAACAGCCCTCTCAGACGCGTGGCCAAGACGCTTATGCCAAAGATAAGTAGACTCTGGCTTGGATGCAACATGGAGAGAAGGTGGTTTGATGATCTCATCTGGTATAAACCAGTAGAGTCCGTGGATATTACGACCCTCCATAAAAACTTTGCCCGAACGGCCACCAGAAGTAAAATACTTTGCATCCGTAATCTGGCATAAACCGTTCCTAATAACCCAAGTATAGCCGGCGTGGTCCATGGGCGATGCGGATAAATAGCGACCTTTGACATGAGGATTGTATATAACATCCTTAAATTCAAGGACTTCACCATGGTTTCGGACTTTTATGGTACCTACGCCAAGACTGGCATGTCTCGAACCATCGGCTACGGTGATATGTCCACGCATTGGGTGATCATAGTCGATCTCGTAAAAATCCTCAGGATAACTAGACACATTGTTCGTACATCCAGAATCCTGAAGGAAACCTCTCTCTGATATAGCCACAAGATCATCAATATGATCGTGGTTTGCTACTGCTTCACTTGCGCTCACTCTGATATAAGCGGAGAAAACAGGTGTATTGGTACCGGACCAGAAGCAACAGCATTGTTTACATTTGAACTACCCCCATTGGCCTTTCCTTTGCCCTTGCCTTTACCCTTGCCTTTGCCCTTATGATGCTTAGGGCGCTTCTCAGGGTACTTGACCCAGCATTGGTTCGAAGGATGATTACCCCCACAAGTTTCACACTTCTTCTTGCCAGGAAGACGAGTGACTGTGGAAATATTATGGGCTGATCCTTCGCCCTGGGAAGTGTTGAATTTGACTGTGGTCAAGATCGTCTGCTTGACCACACCAGGCTTGAGCTTGTCGGCTGCAGTGTTAGCAAGGTAGGAAGTTACCCAGCCTTCAGAAGCAGGGAGTGCCGACAAAAGCATAAGAGAATACTGGGTATCAGTGACCTCCATGCCAGCAGTGATAGCAGAGTTACGAAGGGTGTCCATCTGGTCGATTTGCTTCTCCAGAGTCTCCCCCAACAAACTTGTAGGAGTTGAGCAGCTTCCAATGCAAAAAGCCTTCTACTGCAGCTGTTTTGCTAAAAGCTTCTGCTAGAGCATCCCAAAGCTCCTTGGCATTTCGCTTGACCTTGGTAGTGCCGCTGACCTTGGAGCCGTATTCTCTCTGCAGGGTATTGGTCATATGGGCCTTCATGAGACCAACAGCGACCCAATTGGCTTCGTCCCATTTGGCTAGGACTTCTACCTGGTCATCTGCAGGGCGATGAATGGTTCCTTCAGTATGCCCCCACACTTTCTGGATCATAAGGAGGTTCAAATACTCTCCTCCCAGACCTGATAATTGGTGCCATCCAACTTTGGGATGACAGTTGAAACAGTACCAGTAAGCGACATTTCTAGCGCAACTAGTTCCTGGAGAGTTGGTGGGATTGGATAGTAAGGAGTACCAAAGAGTCGATGAAGTTCAGGAGAGTAATTTTCGGCGTAATCGTCGAAATCTGGATTTTCGTGGTCTCCTACAGCGTAAAGCTCAGCAGAGTTATATCCTCCACTGGTGTTCAAAGAGTTGTAGTAAGAGTGTTCTTCGTCAGTAATCACCGGGGTACCAGTAAAGAATTGGTGTAGACGATGGATCCAGTTTAATCTGATACTTCAAAGGAAGTCAGATCGGTTGTAAACAATAGAGAGAGGTGGATAGTGCTCTGTGACCCTACAGTCAACAGAGTGCCAAGTACTAAAGGCCTAGCATAGTGTGCCCCAAATATGTAATGCCCCAGAAGAAAGGTAAAGTCTATCTATCCAAGGGACCCAGATGCCCCATGCACGCAGTTGTGTTGCCCACATGGTCCAGTTCGTCCAAGAACTGTTTTAGGTGGCTTGTCCCAAGGACTACGTAATTATCTAAGTATAGTATATGCCGCCGAAGGGTGTTTATGACGACCACAATGGGCAATCATTCCCTTTTGACACATCTGCCACACGAGGACAGAGGTCCACCCTTTTCTGTTCAGGACAGCATCTCACAGCCTCGCAACTCCCTAAGGAGATGTCCCCAACAATCCCTTCTATGCAGAGGTCTGATCGAGTTTGACATGCACTGACAGGGCCTGGTCGCTAGCCAGAATGATCGGTGTTGAACCGTCATATTGCTGTTATGAATTTACCCCACTGGGGAAGGACTGGCTATGCGCTTGAACCTGAAGTGAGAGCAGGGCCGGCAATGGCAATACTAGGTTAAGAAATAATAGGTAAAAAGAGGGGGCTTTGTGTAGGTAAAGGGGCAACACTAGCCTTGACACAAAGTGCCATGCCATGTCCAAATTGGACAGTCCAATAAAGGACAGTACAATAGAGGCAGCACCGATCCGAGCAAGAAGGACTTGCCTTATGCAGGAGAAGGGGCGGGGCCCATAACCTGACAAGACGATATCAGAACTGTGTGAATAACAACAGGACTGAATTGAGTATATACCTGACAAGACGATATCTACATAGAGTCATAAGCATATGTAAGATAGAGGAAAGCATGTAAGTAACTCACCAGAACTGTGTGAATAACAACAGGACTGGAGAGACGACGAGCTAGACTACTCAGTATATATACTCAGGCTAGCTATGCTGACTACACTACGTTGACTACGATTTATAAGTACGATGAGTAAGTAAAGGTAGAGGATGACTGAGCGAGTATTCAGTCCTTACCAAGCGCATTGGTTATTACCAAGCGGTCATGTGCAAGTATGGTAAGCGGATATGACTTCAACTTCAACACTTCTCATTGCACAGGAACGAGGACTCCAATGACAAGGACACAGACACAGCCGTGATTCAAAAATGTTTATTAGGTGGGAAACATTAGTGGGAATATATAAAATTTTTCTTGGCCCAAAAACTCATTGCAAAAGATTAAATATTTTGGTCCTAAAAATCTGTTCACCCCAGCCAAGTAAAGCAGAAAAACAAAGTTTTTTACACCATACAAAATTAAATGCAAGCTTTATATATTCCCACTAACATTTCCCACCTAAACATTCTTGAATCACAGCTGTGAGAAAGCATACACATATGCCATAGCATGAATTTTGAAAGGGTCGGCGCTACATCGCGAGCTAGCCACAACATCTTATACGAGCCCGCCTTCCTTTGCGAAGAGTCGACATAGGCAGCGAGAAACGTAGGAAGGGGAAAGAGGGCAGGGTAAAACTGAAGGGAAGGGAAAGAGGAATGTGAGTCCTAAAGAGTCGGTCAAACCGCGGCGGAGCGACGAACGGGTGCCGATAGCGACATGGCGCTCCCAGGGGAGGTTTGATCGGCCTCGGTCCTGGGGTGGGTCGATATTACAGACATGTCCCCGCCCACATCCCGTATATAGCGAACCAATTACCGGTACAGCGGGAAGAAGGATATGAACATGTAGTGCATTTAGGACGGGCACGCAGGAATGCATGATGCATGTAGGAGGGACGGAGTGGCAGCATAGTGGGGAAAGGGGAGGATATATCATAATAGACGGGGAAAAAAACAGTGTCTGGCGAGCACAGAGAGGCGTGAAAGGGACAGCGAAATCGTATCTGTTCGCCGCGAGATTAAGCCGCAAGCCCAACGGAAAGAAAGGACGGCCTAACGGACGCACCTGTGGTCAGCCCCACATCTGCCTCCACGTCTTCCCTGGACCGTCCACAACACTACACTTGCCGCTGTCCATGGCCAGATAGTGCGGAGAAGAGGAAAAATAGGTTAGGAGTGGACAGCAGCACGCTACGAGGACACACCGGGGCGCTTTCCAGTCTGTGGTCGGGCGGGATCCTGCATGAGTACTAAGTAGACCGGGCAGGACCACCGCCGCGAGAACGTTGTGGGACACACCGTGTGCACGACAGCAGCGGCGGAAGACCGCGCATGGCAGCCTGGCGTGCCCGACTCGTCGTCGTCGTCGTCTGGCAGCCGCAAAAACATGGGCGGGTTATGGCGACGGGCGTCGTCTCTCGGCTCCTAGGCCCGTCCTAGGCCGGGCCCGCTATAAAAAGGGCCCGGAAAGAGGAGGGGCCCGGAAAGAGGAGGGGCATGCCCATGGTCGTCGTCGTCACTGGCAAGAGGAAAGAGTGCAGATGGCGTGATTTGACTTGTGACTTGTCTTCTTCCGCATCCCCCCGCACCGACTTCTTGCCCGCACCTCCGCGCCCGCCCCGGGCGAGCAGCCTTCTGCGGGCGGCGAGCGTTAGCTTCAAGTTGTACTTCCTATGCCTGTCCCGCCCGGCCCCCGTGCGAAACACCTCGCAAACGCGCTTCATCCCTTGCAGCCTTGCTTCCCGCCAACCTCGCTACAACCCCACTGTCCCTAGTCGAAACGCGGTTTCAAGTCGAAGCTCGAAGGAGTACAAGGGCCTCCGTCCGGGCAGGGTAAATATAGCCCGCCGGGGCCGCCACCTATACAAGCAACGATCACAGAAGGCACGAAAGATCGGGAGCTCCAGCTCCAGCCGCGCGACTCCCCTGGGTAGCTCGCTGGCCCTACGATACCAGTCAACACCCCAACGCGCGGTTCCAAAGAGAAGAAGAAGCAGGACACAGCACGCGCGTCTTCGCCATCTTCTGTCTTCTGCGCACGCGGGATCGCCGCTGCCGCAGATATTCCAGTATGCGCTATTCCTGGGCCTGCTCCGAACTATCAAACCCACCCATTCATCCGCCCGTCAGTAACGATCACGATCCCCCAGCTAGCTGCCCGACAGCCGAGCAGGAAGGCCATTGGCCCGCGCGATTCGCTGGCGGGCACCGTGCGATCTCCAGCCAGTGTAATAATCCGTGGAGCAGGGTATAAATGTGCCCCCCGTATGGGTGCGGGGCCCCTTCCCATTCGTTCGTTCGTACTCCCCTTGTTTTCCCTGCTGCCAACTGGCCCGGGTATATCCCGTTGTCTTTCCTCCCCCTCCTTCCTTTGATAAACGTCTTTCGCTTCCATGCCCGGCCCTGGAGCCGAGCTCGTGTGCGTCGTCCCCGTTCTCGGGAAAGTCACTTCTCTGACATGGCATTCTGCACTGGCAGTTTAGGTCCGATGCTGTTCGGTTTGCCACTGCTGATCTGTGCAGCGGAGCATGACTCACATCTACGTGCCAGGCGTCCTGCTCAGCATCGGCCTCTACGGCGTGCGTCACAGTCTGGTATTGAAGCTTTGCTAACCGCTCTTGCAGGTGATGACAGCACAAGTACCCACTCCGTCTCGTCACTTCTCGTGGTCCTGACAGAATCGCAGATGTTCGCGTATTACCAACGCTTCCCCAAGTGCGCCTCCCTCCCCCCCTTCGTCCGCTCCACGCATAGCTGACGCCCTCAGCGATTTTCGCTGGATCCGCCTGTTCGTGCGTACCAGGATCCAGTCCATTCTGTGAGGCTAGCAGTTGACGGGGGCGCAGATGCTGTACCTCTTCCTCGCGGAGACCGCCGTCGTCGTCGCGGAGGTGGGGATCATCTACCAGCCGCTCATCCAGGAGTTCGGTGGGTGCTCCGCTATTTATGGAGGCCGGTGTACTGAGGGATCATGGATGCAGGATCGCCGCTGGCGCTGCAGAACCGCCCTGCGTGTACGTCTTTCCGCTCTCCGTGCGTCAGGTCGCCGATCCAAGTTGGCGCGCAGTTTTCCCTGCAGGTACGGCGGTCTCCGGTTTCGGCTCGTCTGCTTACACGCCAAACTTGCAGATTCGCTCTTGATCATCCTCGTCTCCACCCCGATCCAGCTATTCACCGCGTGGCGGATCAAAGGTCCATTCCCCCCTCCCACTGGCATCCCTCCGCTGACACCCCCCAGTGATAACCCACTCGTACATCCTCCCGTCAATCATCTCCCTCTTCGCCATCGCGTCCTTCGGTGCGTCCTCCACGCCGTTCCATCCAGAAAACCCCCTGATATTTAGCGCAAGCCTCGGGCCTCGTCCTATCGGCAAACGTCTTCGCGCACGCGCACTTCCGCGACTTCCCCGCGTTCGCGACGGAGGCGATCACGTGGCTCGTCGCGACGGCGGCGTGCGACGTGCTGGTCGCGGTGGGGATGACGCATGCGCTGGTGCGTGCCGTTCCGCCGCTTGTTGTGATCTCGGGCGTTGATTGATGGTGGGCGTAGTTGACAAGGAGGACGGGGTTCGGCGGGGTGGACGGGCAGATTAACCGGATTGTGAGGAGTGAGTCGCGGTGGTCGTGCTGTGTGCGGGAAGCAGATGCTGATGTTGGTAGTGACGATCGAGACGGGCGCGGTGACGGCGGTCGCGGCGATCGCGGATATCCTCCTGGCGTCGTTCGTCCCCGGCACAACGTAAGCGGCCGCTCCGCATTGACCTCACAGTGGATGATCCGCCTCGCTAGCAACTTTATCGTCGACTTCCCGCTCTCGATGCTGTACACGTGCTCCGTCCTCGCAATGTGCGTCGCCCCCTCCTCCTGCCCATCGCTCTGCTCAGCGCGCATCCCCAGGCTCAACTCGCGCACGCCGCGCAGCGGCAAGAACAGCAGCAGCAGCAGCGGCCCGCAGATGCTGCCCTCGCCCGCGACGTCGCGCACCGGCGCCGGCGGGGCGGCGAGGTGGCACACGCAGCTCGCGCCGACGATGCACGTGCGTGTCCCGCCCCACCCCGCCATCCGCCGTCAATCGTACTTACTACGACGCACAGCTGTCCCGCTCGCCCCGGCCGACCGTCCGGCGCGTGACGGCGGGGTACACCAGCCCCGGGCCCACGCTCGACATCGCGCGCAGCCCGGAGTCCGCCGAGTGGCCATGGTACGGCATGACGAGTGCGAACAAGCCGGCCGACGCGTTCGCGATGCAGCCGCTGGCCCGCGAGTCGGCGCCGGCCGGGCCACAGAAGGTGGCCGTGCCGGTGCCGAGGCCGGCGGAGCCGCATTTCTTCTGATCCTTCTTCCACCCCGTCTTCGATGTTCCCCGTGTCACCGCGTGGTACGTATACTTCCATCGTGTAGCCTTGCCTGTATCTTGTGTTTGTCCTTCTGCGTAATTGTGGTCGAGTTATGTGTTAATGTGCGCGTTATCTCGTTGAATCTTGAATCTTGATATTTGCAGCGCATCGGGAGCGCTAGAAGTCGAGGACTATGAAGGGCCAGCCATCCGCCGTCCGTATAGGATATGCACAGGACTCGGAAGAAAAAGCGGCAAATGCTCCGGACTAGGATTTAGACTGCAATATAACCCGCAGCCCCGATTCGATCCGGGGACTCGCATTGCGAAAGTTAACACGCAGAACAGCAGAGGAGCACAGTGGGCAGACGTGTCCGGGTCCGTTCATGATCAGTGCTGGCAGTCCATATGCATAAGATATTGATGCGGGGAGAGCGGGCAGTTCCAGGTATTGCAAGGTCCAGGCAGTGAGTAGTATTGCAATTGGGAGAGACGAGAAATTGCTCAAAGGGATAACTTGGACCCCGAGTTCTCCTCCCTCGCGCACATCGAACGTGGCTTGTTCATTGCATTACTACATTTCGCAGACATCGCGTATCCGTATTGCTTGTCGCTGAAGACGCAACGCGGACAAGAACCGTCCAAAATGCCTCATAGCATGAACGCGACAGCCGCGCACCCACTTGCGTCCCTGACGATGCCCCAGCAGACCCGCTGCCGGGCTGGTGGTCGTGCTGACGACAGCGGAGAAAACGGTCGAAGCAGGCTAGGCGTGCCTGTGAGAATGCTGGGAAGATTATCGGCCGCGAGGCTCTCGTTGTCGCACGAAGTGGCGCATATCCAGTATATAATACCCCTCCGCCGCGCCTATCATCCCAACGCCCCTCCAAACACGGCCCCTCCGCAAGATCCATCGCCGACGAAAACGTCTCCAACGAGGGCCTTCCGCTCCATAGGCCCGGGAGGTATGAATTGGGGGAGCGCAGTACCTGCTGGCGCGCACGGGATTACGGTCGGTTGAGGACGAAGCGCTTCCGGATGGTGCAGTTCCAAGGTCGCCAAATCGAGCGTAAAAAGAAGGCGAGGCGAAAAAGTGGGTTATGGGCGGGAAATAGAGTCGGAAGCCGTTGAATATGCTATGATATCGGTCGGGGAGGGTTGAGGAACGGTTTGAGAAGCGCGTATTCTGCGCGCATCGTGTTCCTGGATCGCTTGAAGTCGTAAAAGACCGCTGTCCGCCGGAATTCTGCGTTTCTAAGGCGAAAGTCCAGATAGGTCGGACTACAATGTTGTATTGCAGCAGAAGATATCGCTCCGCCGCCCCCAAACCGATTATCGGAACAGAAAGCTCGGCTGCAGCGCCGAATGTATCGCACGCAAGATCGCGTCCAACGACCGCCTTCCGGGTCGAATTGACGGGCAGCAAGAATTCGGTAGGCGCAATACATGTCTGCGCAGCCGCAGAGACATGCAGTTAAGGGCCAGCCGCGATGGGTGGGGAGGTACAATGCTGCCAAAACGGGCGGAAAAGCGTGACGGTGACCTCTGTGACATGGCACATGACTGCGGAAAGGTGGGGCGGAAGAAACGGTCGGAGTCGAGGATGATGCTGGCGGCGCGAGAGGACCGAGCCTCAGACAGCCGGTGTAAGATGGATATAGGGGGTGGTCGCAGGAAGAAGGCGTTGGAGTGATGACGTTGGCAAATGGGGGCTTGGAAGATGAGGGTAACGACCAAGCGGGAATTCATGGACGGTCGACAAGGACGTCGAGGGATTGTATACGGAATAGAGTTGATGTGTGTGTTAAGGTGGTTGGACGGACTTTGGCCAAAGTGCCTACGACGCTTCTGAAAAGTCGCAGAACGGCACCAATTGAGCGTGAATCTCGTACTTGTCGTCGAGCAGGACCACGGTGGGGTAGGTTTTGTGTACACGCAGTGAGAAGGTCGGTGTCATAAAGCTCGGGGGAGAATGGTATGCCCTATGCAGCCCAAATGGAGCTTGAATATCTTGAAGGGCCTACGGGGACACAGTTGCCATGCGATAGTGCGTAAGGGTCAATGGGAGAGTGATGATTCAAGGCGGCTCGCTACCACTACAGTGAAGCCTGTTAGTTTCAAGATGCGATGAAAAACATGACGGCGCACAAGATATCCATGCTTTCTAGCCAGCTACCATATCCACCTTCCTGCAAGTCCAACTACTTTGCGAGATTCGCCGTGTTTGGCACGGTTTTGGACGAGGTTGACGATAGACGTGAAAGTTGGGAGGAAGAATGTCACGGACGTTACCTGAGCCTCTTTCTCTTATCCCACGTTGGAACCTACACATTCTTCTTCTCCTTCTGCGAGGCTCCTAGCCGCTCTCTGTTGCTTTGCTCTATTGTATATAACGCCTGCCAGTGGGTAATGTGATGATTTTGCGTGACAAATTTTGCTTTTGATACTTAACCACAACCACAAGCACTCGACTCGGAACTTGCTACGGAGAATTACTTCTCTAAGTTTTCCGCACCCCAGCACTCCTTCAAGTCAGACTTCAGAAGTACCTTGGCCTTGGCTAGCGGAATAACACCATGCGCGGATCCAGGCACCTTCTTCACAAGACCAAGCCCCGTAGTAAAGACAACGAAGTCCTCCACCACGGTACGTCTGCTGCGCCCATCATCCCACATGTTTTCCATCGCCCTTGTATCGAGTATGTTGCCTGGTGTAACACTAAGCACCTGCAGGTCATCGGATACCATTTTTGCCCCGATTGTGTGCTGCAAATCGAGGACAGCTCCGACAACGGATGCGAGGCGCTCCCCGACCAAGGACGTGACGCGTTCGGCGGTATACTCGGCGTTGGTGAGCTGCAGGATGGCTGTGACGTGGAGATTGAGCTCGCCAGCGAGTTGCTGTGGTTGGGGAACGAAGAGGGCTTTGAGATGTTTGTGGGTGAGTGCTCTCCAGCGTGAGGCGTCAACAGGGTCCTCTGGTGCGTCTCGATTAACACTTTCTCATGCACAACGTGGACCACTAACCGTTCTTCCTCACAGTTGCGCCTAGAGCTGACAACATCTCCTCGACTTCCCTCGAAACCACTCCCATACCCCACGACTCCAGAATATGTCCGCACCAGCTCGTCATTGCTGCCTGCAACAGCATCTGGACAACGACATCGGGAACCTCGCATGGCTTCTGGTGCAATATGTCATTTAACATGTCTTGACCGGCGAGGTGAACGAAATATGACCAAGATTGCTGAAGGACATAGGCTGAATTGGTCGATGGAGGGCGAGGATGGGCTTCTGAATCGGCCAGAAGTGTGGCGATGTGATAAATCTCCGCGTAAAGGTCGTCCATTTTGCGCACCACATCCGCGGTCGAGGCCTCGTTGGTCGCAGTCTGCAACTGGTCGTTTTTCTGCGCGGCCTGACGAGCGAGCGCTAACTCGGCTTGCAGCTTCCGGATTACTCCATCCTTCTCGCGCGATGCCCCTTTGTGGTTGAGAAGCTCTGCGCGTATAATCCGCAACTCGGCCAGAGCACTGTCTTCGACTCCCGAGCGGACTTGAGCTGGTTGGACGCGCGGCCAGGCAGTGACTCCTTTCGACTCATAGACCGTGGCCTTTGGGACCTCTTGGTGCTGGGAGAGAGCTGGAACGATAATGTCTTTGTTCTGGTTTCCCGCTTTCGACGGAGGGTCATGAGAGGCAGCTGAAGGCGCTTTGGAATCGACTTTGGCTGGGGTTGTTGCTTCTCGAATCGGGGCAGTCTCCTCTGTGCCAGTGGGCGTGGTCGGGTTGGGGGAGACCATGGTCAAAATCTTGGTGGCGAAAGCATACATGGGTGGGTGGGAACGACACGCAACTCCGTTCTAGTCGCTCTGACGAGACGTAATATACAGGGCCTCATCGAGGGCACGTTGCCGATACGATGCTCTTTCATTGTCTTTGTGGCCACGTTCCGACCACTTTAACGCCCGTTAAAAGACGCCGCGTCTTTGTCCTCGCCCACACAGAGCTTCTTTCAGACTTATGCCCTCACGCACCATCTACACCGGCACCCACCGCAAGCTCATCCTTGGTTTCGATGTGGGGACGACATTCTCTGGGATATCGTACTCGTGAGTTTCTGCCGACCGATTGCAACCTGTAGTTGACTCATTTTCTGCGAAGCCTCCTCGAGCCGGGCAAGGTCGGCAGTATTCTACCAGTCACTAGGTCAGCCTGAGCGTCTTCAGTAAATCATTTGCAGGACTTGATCTCAGACCAGATTTCCTCCTCAGCCACTTGTCGGCGGGGACTCGAAAGTACCATCGATAGCCTACTACGATAATACCGGAGCTGTCAAGGCGGTCGGCGCTGAGGCAATGGAGGAGAGTGCGAGAGAGCGTGCCGAGGCAGAGGGCTGGGTGAAAGCATCTTGGTATGTCTGTTCATATTCCGACCAACAACTTGAATATCTTTCTACCAGGTTCAAGCTTCACATGCGGCCAGGCATCGTAACTCTTCCTCGCCCCGACGTCAAACTCGTCCCGCTCCCCGCCAACACAACCACTGTCGACATCTTCACCGACTTCCTTCGCTACTTGCTCAAGTGTGCGCGGACCTACATCTCTGAGCATTACCCCAACGGCGCCGCCATGTGGGTCACACTGGAAGACACGATGGAGTTTGTCATCACCCATCCTAACGGGTGGGAGGGGGAGCAGCAGGCGAAGTTGCGGGCAGCCGCGATCGCAGCGGGGCTGGTCCCGGACACGCCCGCTGGCCATGGCCGTGTCTATTTCGTGACGGAAGGCGAGGCGAGCCTTAACTTTTGTATCCTAAATGGGCTTGCCACCGATCCTCTGAATGTACGTCACTCTATCGTCGTTGTACCTTTTTTAACCCCGTTTCAGGAAGGGAAGGGTGTAGTCATCGTCGATGCTGGCGGTGGAACGGTCGATATCAGCGCCTATCGCAAAACTGGCGACTCATTTGAGGAAATTGCGCCAACCGCCTGTAAGTGTTTCGAAAGTACAGCTGCGGTGATCCGCTGACCTTCGTCCAGGTCTCATGGACGGGTCGGTTTTCGTGACGAAGAATTGCCGCGACTATCTCGACGGCAAGCAGCCCATTCTCCTCAGCGTCTCCCGCATTCTCATACTTTCTATAGTATTTCTCAGAAATTCCAAATACCACCCCGAGGTCGCCGAAATTGCTGAATTCTTTGACCAGAGCACAAAACTCAAATTCCGCAACGCCAGCGAGTTTGCGTACATCAGGTTCGGCACCCTGCGCGACAAGGATCCGGCGTTCAACATCACGAATGGACAGATGAAGCTGCCTGGGTGCGTGCTCCTTTACTTTTCTGCTGTCTGCTCAACGTCGAATAGCACGGTTGTGGCGAAGTTCTTCGAGCCCTCGGTAGACGCCATCGTACAGGCTGTTGAAAAACAGTGCGCGAGCGCCAAGGCACACATATCGGTGAGCCTAAACCAGAGATAGAGAGAGTGATCAATGTGTTGAAGATGTCCCCAGAGTGTTTTCCTCGTTGGAGGTTTTGCCGCTAGCGAGTGGCTATTTTCCCAGCTGCAACAGCGTCTCGGCGCCTTGGGGCTAGATGTATCGCGCCCCGATAGCCACGTGTATGTCTTTGGGTGTTGGTGTTGCTAATGATGCCGCTGATCATCTTGCAAGGAATAAGGCCGTGTCGGACGGTGCGGTATCATTCTACCTCGATCACTTTGTTTCCGCGCGGGTTGCGAAGGACACATATGGAATTGAACACTTCCCCTCATATCAAGCTTATCTTCCTGACCATTCAGCACGTTCACACCTACTTTTAACGTTGGCTGATGGGCAAGTGTATGTTCCCAACGGCTTCTCCTCCATCCTACCACGCGTAAGCCTGTCCTGTTTTCATCTTTGAGTATTGTGTGACTCCACATTCAAGGGAACGACTGTCTCCGAGACGCAAGAGTTCCGCTCACCCTTTCGTTTCACGCAGCAGTCCCGCTCGGAGCTGTGCAGTGTCTCCGTTGACATTCGGCGCTACCAAGGAAACCAGAACCCCAAGTGGATCGACGTCGATAAGGGTATGTAGCCCTCCCAGCTCTGTATGATCTTACGCTAAATTAAGGCATCCACAGAGAACCATACTGTCCTGTGCACCGTACATGCAGAGACTTACGAGATGGCACAAACTCTCAAGCCTCTGCACGGGCGCAAGGGAGTCTACTACGTGCTCCCGTTTGAGATGGTGTTTTCGTTCGGGAAGACGGAGTTGACGGCGCAGATAGCGTGGAAGGAAAACGTAGGCTATGACGTCTGCAAAAGTACTCGTCTTTTCTAACGCAGTATTGCCTAGGGCGTGGAAAAACGGTAAGACCCTTTTAGCATTGCGATTGGGCATTCAATCCTCTGATTCATAGAAGTCCTGCCGAGATTCTATATGAGCGGTCAGGATAAAGTTACTATAGTTCTGACTTGATTGTTGTATGCTATGGTATGAAATCGAACCCTCCAAACACCAGTTCAACCTCTGTTTCATAAATGCTACTTCAAGTTCAAGTTTGTAACACATACTTACAGACAGTTATGCCTTATAATAGCGAGTCATGATGTACATCCTCCCACCAGAGCTCACTAACCTCTTGTCGAAGAGTGTAATACGATTCTGTAGCCCCATGCAATGTAAGTATTAGCTCGTCATGCTGATCGGGATGGGTACTTACGTGTCTGATCATTGCGGTCCTCATTCCTCTTCTCCACAAGCAGGTAGCCGTCCAGGTCCCGCCTGCGCGATTTCAGAAGGAATGAGCCCCCGTCGATCCCGATTGTCCTCAGTGCTGGGTAACGTGCTACGAGCAAGGTGCTGAGCGAGGCCAGGTCGATGGGTGCGTGATAAAACCCCATGTATAGTGCGGAATTCTGAGAGGCAAACGACCAAGAGAGAACCAGCGTTTTCAGCATTGGTGGAAGCCACGGAGTTGAGGAGGTGTAGAGGGTGGTCAGAAACTCGGTCGCCTTGAGATAGTTAGTCACGATTCGATGAAGAGGGCGATACAGTTACCACAGATGTGCCATACGCTTGTTGTGTTGTCGAGAGATAGCAGGAGAACCCAAGATCAAGGTGCTTGAGGGCCGGAAAGCAATACCAGATTGGTTTGAGACTGTGAAGCGAGACAACGCCAACAAGCTGGACTGACAGGGAGACAAGGGAGGGTAGACGGAATGTGCTGAAGAAAGGAAGCAGGGCGTCCGGCTCCAGTCTGCCGTGGTATTTGAAGCATGTCAGACATGTCGAGCCGGGCATGAATATAGCTAGGACCACGGGGGAATGAATGTGGAAGTACGTGGTAACCATCTGCAGTACGGGCAAGAGGGCCTTGCAACCTGTGGCCACGTCGTCCAGCCAGTATGCGTCAAAAACCTCGTCTGTGTCATCCAAGCCGTACAGCGACAAAGACTTCACGTTTGGAAATTTCGGCAGCACGACAGCCAATTTCGGGTTGGTGCCCTCGCGGTATATGGAAATAGCCAGCCGCCGGACGTTGGAGAATGTTGGTATGGCGTCTGGATTTGTGCTCCACAGGTTCAATGGGCCTGAGAGACACAACTCTCGCAGCGATGACGGAACGAAGAACGGCACATATGCCTGGAGGCTATCCGCACTGTAGAGTTCATTGTCCTCCATCTCGAGGATGAATTTGTTGAGAGAGGGTGGAAGGGACCGAGGGGTAAAGGACTCCGAGACCGGAGAGACACCCAAGTTGAGCAGCAAGCTGGTCAGGCTCGGAAGACAATGGAAGATCTTCGACAGCATGCCTCCAGTCAGCGTGACGTCGTACGCGGAGAAAGTGTGTAGTCGTGTGAAGTGGTGGATGCGGTCGAAAAATACGTTGAGGAGACGTAAAGCAACATCCTCCGCGACGATAAATGTCGTATCCGTTTCCTCCGGATCCCAGGGCACGATGGAACATTCACGCACAAGTGGCGCGATATTTTCAGAAGTCCAGAACTCGATTCTGTCAATATCGAATTGTTGCAAGTCCGGCCCTAGTGTGAGATAGACGGCTTGGCGCCGCGATTCGTGAGGATTTGGTGATTGCAAGCCATAAGGGCCGAAGTAGAAATGGGCGAAGAGAAGAGGTCGAGCAAGGACAGCGAATGTCCGACCAGTGCTGACGATGCCGGGTAAACATGTTCTTGGGAGCTTCTCGAAGATATCCAGCCAAATCTCTGGCGGCAGGGATTGGGAGGCCATCGGCTCAGACGATGATTTCAAGAGGAAAGCCGCAAGATCAGCGATCATTACACTTCACTCTTTGCTTTTGACCCCCACCTTCGTTACACCGACATGAGCATTCACCAACACATGGCTTACCAGCAGGGGCGAGGGTGCGAAGAAAGAGCTAAATATGGTTTTGGAGGACAAATCTCCGAGTGCGTAATCCTGCTTTTTTGTCTCTTCGCTTGGGTCTGAGTGAAACTCGTAGCCCTACTCGAAATCCACCTGCCCTTCCCACACACCGAGCTATAAGGCCTTGACGGACGCTTCTCCCCCCACACTCGCCCCGATACCACGCTGCTACAGGCTCTCCAACCCCCTTGTCCGCAGCCCGCGACATCTCGCACACCCACACCCTATCCCTCTTTTTCTCTCTTGATCGATGCCGTCGCCTTTTCGCTGCCCGCCATACCAAAGAACCCTCTGCCCAAGAATCGGGAACACCATTGTGGCCCTTGTAGCCAGTTTCGACATGTCAGTGCCGCAGAGCACTGTCAGGTCTTTGTGTGCTTACCAGTAACAGCAGACAAAGTCCGACTTTGACTGCAAGACGCCTCTAGCTTCTTGTGTTGCCTTGGAGTTGGTCGTTCAGGCGAAATGGAACCCCAAGTAAAGATAGAAGTTCGACGTCGACAAGCACCCCACGATTCGCTCGCCTCAAGGCCTTGTAGCGCCAAATTGCCTGACACTTTGCCGTCTACAACGCGACCTCTATCCTCTCTTCACCCACTCCCGCGAGCTCTCCCCGCGCTCGAAGCGACGAAGCGGTATTCAACTCTAACCGCTTTTTTCGCCTCCCCATTCCGAAGTCCTGTTGACGCCGCAGTCACGCTTTTGCCCTCAATCTAGCTCCACATTCATGGTGTATGGCTCTCAAAAAGAGTGTGGTCATGTCTGGTGCCACCCGGAAACGATGAAGGAATACAATGTTCTGGTGGTGTCCCACTCAGAAATGCCGGCTTCTCGCAAACAACGGTCCCGACGACTTCTATCGTTCCGACAATAACATTGATGTTTCAACACACACCACAATCGCGTCCCAAAGCGTCCCCCATCCTTCCCCCGACATATATCATGACATATTCAACACTTTCTGACCCTATTTCCTGCCCACCACCACCTTTCCGCCTCACTTTCTCCAAAAATGTCACGACTGTCACGTCACACGTTTTGCTCTCGATTTGGCAACATTATATCTTCACCACCAGAGGGGTCCAGCCTTAACCAGCCGTACTTCCATGTGCGCAAACACATACTGCACTACCCCAATTCTTTTCTTCTGGGTTTACGAGGTGGAAGGCCGTCGTTGGAGCTGTTTTCGCGGGCGACGCACCTGTCTCTTTTCGTTGACCAGTTACTTATTTTTGCCCAATTCCACTCCGAGTCTTTTAATACATGCCTCACATCATTTGCCCAGAACACACACTCTTGACACAACTTCTTGCTGTCTCTTCAGTCCGAAATTTAAGTTTTACATCCTTTGGCACTGGCCCTCAAGTATTCGATTTGTTTTTGTATGTATGTATATATGTTTAACCCGGAGATTTAGCCATATCGAATAACACATCGGGGTTTTGAGCAAAAACGGCGACCCGGAGCTGGACTTTTTTGTGAGAAATCAGGTGCCAAAAATGGGAACCCAATTTTCGACAAATCAGCGTCGCAGATTCGATGCCCAAATTACCAAACAAGGTAATTTTGACGTCACGTGCTGCACGATCAAGGCCTTTGATTTATCAGAAATTTAGGGCACTGATTTCGGCCCCGATCTCTGCTATATAAGTCCAGCTTTGGGTGGCCGTTTTGGCGCGAAACCCCGATGTGTAAGTAGACTATCTTCCGCATCGACTATCAAGAACCATTAGTCATTTAAGTTCCGCGCTGGAGATTTCAAAACGCTTACTGTTGGCGCCTATCGGCCAAATATATTGTTGGTCCTCGAATTGACCAGACGGTTTGCCTTGAAAGAAGGCAAAATCTAGCCCAGCTGTGACCATGCCGGGTACTGTGGCAAGTAGCGCGGGACTAGTCAAGCGGACGTGGCTAAGCGGAATGGCAAAGTCCGAGAGGTAGATGTGGAAGTACGTGAGCGGCGTTAACGCTCCAGGTGTCCTGCGGGAGAAGAGGAAGTCGATGACGGTCCTTGTATCAAGTACGTGCGGCCTTTCCGAGCGAATATACCACGGAATTCTGTCGTTGTCGCTCCCTAAGGTAATGCGCAGGGCGTGTAGATGGGGGAGGGCCTGGGGCTCCATCAGCATTTGAAGCAGCTCATCCATCCGCTCGGGTAGCTCGAAATAAACGACCAAGACTTCAAGTCCGGGAGTGACCTCAAGAAAGTGGAAAGGGCTTTCGCAGTCATGAAATGTCCGGTTGAGATATCGCAGGCGAGGACAGCCTTCCAGCAGCTTGTCGAACTCGTCGACCCAATTGTACACGTCCAGCGAGGTGAGATTAGGCATCCGCAATGAGCCGAGAAGCGCCACTTCTTTTTTGAAATCAGAGTAGAAGAAGGACAACTCAAAAACCTGCAGGTTTGGAATAACTGAATGATGGAGGGCCGCTATGTTGCCTTTGTCTTCCTCAGGCGCCTCGTCTGAGGAGCTGGTGACGGAGAGTTCGATCAAGTTGAGGAGCTGGAGCAGGATGGCAACGATACGGTAGGTCGACACCGGGTTGTGGTTGATATGAAGCACGCGAAGGTGGGAAAATGAGTGTGCCGGAAAGTGTGCTGAAACGTCGATTGGCCCCTGCAGTGTGTGCAATCCAGGCAGAAGTCCAAGTGTCATGTCGGGTAAAGTGCTCTCGGAATACTGAGGGTAGTACATGTGCAGACAGAGATGGCGGACATTCGAGAAGGAAACGCGAAGGGAATCCAGAGCCAAGATTGCTGCACTAGCCGGTTTCTGTGATTCTCGTTAGTCAATGTGATGTTCAGCCTAAGGTAAGAAATTGAGACGTTCGTACCTGGAGTCGTACAGAGAGAGGCAATGTTTTTGCCTGTGTAATCCACCGTTGAACCCCTTCCTCTCTTCTGAGCGTGATATCGGACAAATCCCCATCTAGGGCTAAAGCGGACAGCTGGAAATCTATCGACGCCCACAATTCAGGTGTATCGAGGGCCACATTACGCCAGAGACGACAGATGGATGTCAAAAGCAGCGGCGCAGTTTTTGTGGTTGGAAGCACATATTGCTCGGTGGGCAGGCAGTGTATGAAGATGGCGGAAAGCAGTTCGCGAGGAAGGTTAGAGATAGGAAAAATGGCAGCTTGAAGACGGCCAACGACGTTTGCACGTTGTTGGTGTAGTGCGGCGCGTGTTTCATCGAAAAACCGATTTAGTGCAGCGATCTCCTCGTTAATCCGGGCCACAGCTGCGCGTTGACAGGCTAAGGGCTCCTCTATGGTTGGGTAAATCCCCGAAATAGAGACGGTGTGGGTTGAGGCAGCAGGGAACATGGTGGACAGTGGAGACTTTGAGTAAGTAGTAAGTACGAGTTGAATTATTGTTAGTTGATCTTGCCTTGTCAGCAGGACTATCTTTCTTTTCCTGGGACTTGAACAGAAAGAGGGAGGTCGTGCAGGTCGATACGCTGGCGCGGACACTGAGTTGGTGGTCAAAACTGACTGAAGGTAACAACCGTGACACTTTTCTTCCCTACTTCCACTTACTTGCGGACAACCCTTTAACCAGGACGGCAGAGGCTCATGGAGATGGAGAGACGGGTGTGGGGCTGTTTGCAGAATCCATGATGTTCCCTAATGGTGTGTGTGTAACCGTCTCTTCTTCGCGCTTGTGATACTTATTCAAGTTCATGGCATTGAGTCGGCATTGCTGTGGCACGACACTGTAATCGAGGAAGCTGGCTTATGTTGTATGAAGGAATGAAGCACGTCGTCGCCGTCGAGAACAGCTGGGATGGGCATATGGCGTGATGGATTGCATACGACCACAACCACGCCGTGTTCGGATGTCAGCAGCCCACTTGCAAGAAACGACTTCTTACATGCGCTCTCAGGTGCCATCTCCTACTCTCGACTCCAACTGGCGTTGAGCTTCCCTCAATGTGTGGAATTCGCGGAGTAGCGGTTGCTACCGGATGGGCTATGCACTTTCCTCGTTGGGGGCAACTTCAAGTCGGAAATGGAGAGATAGAGATGTTTCGGGCCTTTGGCGGGCAATGCTATCTGTGGCTAGCATCTCTCCCCTTCTTCGTCGCCCTTGTACTCAAACTGGCTCTCACGCTGCGCAACCTCCTCCAAATATTGTGTACTCCAGCCTCCAGAACGGCGTAGATGCGAACGCGCGCCGACCCTCTTCCCCTCCATTCCTTGGTTTTACGATATTTCCGCATCCACCAGAGCTCTCTTTGTCGCCCTCTGCTAAACTCGCCGTTGCGCCTTTCAGGTTATGTTTGACACCTGCTGGTTGCGGAAATACTGCTGCATTCCTTCTCGTGTCAACTACGCGGCGGCGGGCTTGACGAGTCGGACCTCGCGGCTCAGCGCTCAGCGCTCGTTTTCGGGAAACGAGGCATCCTTTATGGAGAGGCATCCTGGTTCCAATCATCACGCAAGCTCTCTATCGTCGCTGCACTTGCGTGGTCAATACCCCCCGTCCATTTCCTGCCTCCGCGCTGCTTTTTTTCGCCATCCTCCCGAGGTCATGTGCCCCGTCACGGACGTCACTGTCACGCTTTTGCCCTCGATTTGGCAGTGTTGCAACTCCACGCTCATTGGGTCCAGCCCTTAAACGAGTGTATCTACGTCTGCGTGGACATGTATTGCGCCCATCTAATTCTTGCTGCCGGGCAAATTGACCAGGAAGGCAGTCTTTGGACACGATCTTGCTTGTGATACTTTCGGCGCCGCAACCGACCTTTACGTTCCAGTAACAAGCGTGGGGGGCAAAGGAGCTATATCTTGTATTGTGACACAACCATGGGGCTTGACCTATCGCGACTTTTGACTCAGAAACGCACAATGTCAGCAGAAAGCTATTTTTACGACTTCAAGCGATCCAGGAACACGATGTGCGCAGAATAAGCGCTTCCCAACCCATTCCGCAACCTTCCCCGATCGATAATATAACATATTCAACCACTTCCCACTTCATTTTCCGTCCATACCCCACTTTTTCGCCTCGCCTTCTCTAAAGATGTCACGAATGTCACGTCACGCTTTTTGCGCTCGATTTGGCGATGTTATAACTTCACCACCAAAGTGATTCCCCCTTAACCAACCATACCTTCATGTGCACCAGCATGGACTGCGTAACCCCAATCCTTGTCTCCCGGCTTACAGAGCAGAAGGCCCTCGTTGGAGACGTTTTCGCGGGCGACATATTTTGTACGAGGACCTTTTTTTGGCGCAAAGTGGGGGTGATATGTGGGGCGGACAGTTATCCTTGGGCTCGATATGCGTACCCTTGTGGTAGGAATACGACGTGGCGACTCAGAATCCTCGCAGGACTGTAAAGAAGATGACTTCTGACCATTCCCCAAAGTCCTTCCGGCCCCTCGAGTCTTGGTCGACTAGAATTGTGTTATTCGATCGTATCTCGGGATATATCAACCTCTTCGATAGCAGCTGCGATAGCAGCTGCGATAGCCAGACCGGTTGTTCAGTGGTAGGGAATCGTCATACAAGGGAGAGGTGGCTGTTGCATTTATACATGTTTCCTATTCACGCTATGCAATCGGCCAGTATCCCACCGCATCCCACAGACTTCCTGTCGGCGACTGTGATCGACATTCACCGGTAAGTAAATACTTATACGAGAAACACAAGCAGTGGTCACTCGCCTTTTTTGTAGAGATATACAACCCAGGCGCTGAGAACGTAAAGTGACGCGTCTTGGCCATATTCGCCACCGTTCCTCGCAGATGCTTCACGACCTCCACGCTCTCCTCCCCAACTCGAAGTACATGAGTGGGCAAGCACAGCACCGCTGCGAATTCGATCTCCCGCAGACTGTACATGTGAGCCCCAAGTTCAACAGGAGAAGAGTCGCGAGAGAATGCATGGAATGACTGGGCTATAGACACGAACGGCGCTGCTGAGGCTGAGTCTTCGAGCAATGCGCGGATGTACAGTGAGCGAAGCCCAGATAGCGTGCGTGTGTTGTCTGCGTATTTGTCCATGTTCATTACAGAGAGAAACACTTCGTGAGCTGTTGACAAGTCCAGCGCATTGAGGACGGTCAGATCTTCTAGTGTTGGAATGTTGTCCAAGATATGTAGGGCGGCCCCACTAATCCGAGGCAAGTCCAGGGTAAGTGATTTGAGAGGGCATCTTGATCGCTGCAAAAGAGCAGAGAGGGAAGAATCCGCCTCGAGATCCAGCCCTAAAACGTCCAGGTCGTCGAGCGAGGGGAGCACAAGTCTGTCCGACCACGAATATTGACACTTGTCGGAGTACATGACTCGGAGAGATCGGAGATACGGAAGAACAAGTGTTTCCGCGTGAGTCATTCTCCTCGGGACATCGAGGATTTCATACAGCACCTCTATGCTGAGGCTCGTGAGCAGTGGCGTACATTCTAGTAGCTCGTTTATGCACTCGAGATCGAGCTGCCTGAGTGACAGTTTGGTAATTTGCTGCCAAGGGACGACGAGCTGCGCTACTCGTATATTTTGAAGATCCAGCTCGCGCAGGGCGGGTGAATCTGCAAACAGGGTCAGTGGTGGGTGCGGCGTCAAATCCGAGTCGTTGCCCGGGGCCCAGGCCGCCCAGGGGACCGGGATATAAAGGAACAGACTGCTGAGTGCCGAGACCTGGCCCTCGAAGTCCATAATGGAATGAGCATTTTCGACTAGAAAGTTGAGATTCCCCGCGTATTTGACAGTCCTCTTGGCGACGGAGCTGGACCAGGGGAACAGGGTCCTGTTCATTGCGTGTATTTCGAGGGGATATTCCCGTGATCTGGTCAAGCACTGTTCCAGACACCAGGTATTGAATTGCCCCTTGGCAGTATTGTCGTCCCAATTCCACAACAGAAGTTTCGACCAGAGGCACGGTAGCCCCAGTGCCACTTCTCGCCAACGGCTACACACAGCTGCCAGAGTCCGGGGGCTGCAGCGGTTAAGCATGATCCTATGATCGGTGGGTATTTGCACTCCGAGTTCGTCGACGCAGTGGGCGAAGATCTTGCCGAGAATGTCAAACGGCAAGCTCAGAATGTCGCGGTAAGTGACTTCCCTCAGTCGGGCAACGACGCTGCGACGAGCATCGATATAGGCAACGAGCTGGTTACGGAGAGTGTCGATATGGGAATCGATGGCGGCGAGTTGTGTACGCAGTTCGGTAGGTGTCAGCTGTTGGCCGTTCATCGGGAGGATGGACGCAAGAGTCAAAAGAGGTACGTGGGAGCCCGACAATCTTCGTGACATCTGATTGGATAAGACATGGGAAATTTTACGGGGACCCATGTCAAGTTTACAAGTTCATTAACTTGAACTTCAGGAGTCTCAGACGTCCTGATATGTAGTTAGTCTCTGTGTGCTCAGTTAGCACTTGTATCAGCTTTAACACCTGGCTTACAGTTTACGTGACCCGTTGATGCTCCCAGCCATGCTTCCTCTCGCGCTGTCCAGTATCACACCCTCCCTGAGTCCGAGATGCAGGACCATATCCAGAGAGTGCGGATCCATACCCTTCGCGATGCACAGCTCGACAATCGCCTCATATGTCGCGTCGTCCCATGAATGGTCGTAAACATGCATCTGGATCTCAAGCGCGGGAAGTCCCAGGGCAAGCGCTTCGGCTGCAACCAGCGGCTCGCTGGCTTCGGGGTCAAGTGACCAATAGGCGACCCGCTCGGGGCGTTTCACTCGCAGACCCAGCGGACCGTCGAGGAATTCCCAATACGGGCAGAGGGCCAGATACGCGTCAACCTTCGTGTCGAGAGGCGGCACATGTGCCGATCTGAGGCGAACCTCGCAGCTGGCACTTGACGGCAGCGCTGCAGAGATTATATAGTACGGTGATCAACTTGAAGTGGCTGAGACAACGTACAATATTCTGGACGAGTCCGAGAAACGCCGAGTTCTTTGAAAACGTAGGCCGCTTGCGCAAGCCAAGTCGTCTCGATATCTTGATAGCCCCGCGCCGACCACTCATCTGTGTCAATCGAAATCCGGAACGACTGCCATCGCTCTTCTGCGCTGGAATCGCGCGAATATGGGACACTGGTAAATCCAATTAGCAAGCTTCAGGCACGGATAGACTATAGTATGCAGAACTTACTGAGACCACCCGGTTCCTCTCCTCATCATTAGCCGAAGATCATTGGATAATGAGTGACCTATCCAGGAATACATCTGCCCCCTCTGGAAATTGGCGGCACTTGAAAACCGCACCACAGGCTCGTACGCATACATTGGGCTCAGAAGCGCATGTATCGGTAGTTGAAGCTCCATTCGCGTCTGCTGGCGCGAAACGACATTGAGCTCTACCCGGGACTGAATGACTTGGCGCCTGTTCCTGATTGGTAGACATGCCGCGAGGAAGTCGCGGATAGAAAACGCCTTGATCATCTCTGGGATATCCTTTGCGACGGGGTTCATCTGCGGCTCAGGGTTCGCGCCAACCCGAGTTTGGCATTCGAACTGTTGTGGCAAGAAGTATGTGAGATCTCCTTGGAATATCTCCAGAGCTAAGCAGCGCGTGGAAGAGCGCATCCAAAACGTGAACATCGGTGATTTCTCATCATAATATGAGCGGCTTCACTGAAACAATGGGACAAGCACCTACCACAGACGAAATGCCCATTCTCTGCCCCACATATTTGCCAACTTTCTGTTTGAGGTAGGATTCTGGCGGGTCTGCCGGTCACTTTTGCTTACCAGGAACTCAAGCATCTGTGTCGCAGATCAACAAGCGTGCTAGGACCAACTCCAAGAGTAGGCAGAACCCACCAAATATTGCCGATAGTACATTGTCGCGAGCATAGATGGCTCCTGAAACATTTGCTCGGGCGGTACCAGGTCTGAAAATTGCCTGTCAGTAGGACTGAGTCATACGTCAAAGCAATATTTACCGTCATGGAACACAGCAGCATATATTCCCTTCCGACTGGCTGTTCCAAATAGCTGCAGGATGGCAGGGCTTCTGCCAGGGACGAAGTTAAACGTGAGTGGAATCATGACGCCACGCGAAAGCTTGCCGAAAATGTGCATGTTCTGTAATGGCCCTAATCCAGTCCTACGATATCGCGATTCAGAGGGTGAGTTGGGTGGTAGGAAGAGCAACACGCACCTGCTGCGCCTTGTCTCCTTCATAAATGGCAACACTCATGTCCGACGTTGAGCCATACACCCGAGCAGCATACATCGACCGCGAGGCTCTTGATACATGGGTGGCTGTTGCTTTTCCATCCTTTGGTCCATGATTTGTCTGGAGCCGGAGGTGCCGCAGGTCTAAATCGCCCCACCGGATGCGTCGGAAGTCTTCCGTCGGGTCTGTGTTGATCAGCCATACTGGGGTTAAGAGACGCGCAAGACACACCTTCGTCCTCCTCCCCGACCGAAGGAGCGGAAAAGTGCAAATGATACGACTCTGCCCGGAAGGTCCCGCCAGAAACAGAGAAGTTGTGCGAGTTGGCGAAGATTTGTGGGCTTGAGGCGAGATTTGTGGTAGTCTGCAGTGATAAACCTTGTGTTGTGGAGGCGGAAGTGGGCGTGGTAGACACCTGTGGTGGGTCCAGGTTCGAAGCGGGCATCGAGGTGGAAGTACAGGTGGAAGAGCAAGTGGAAGAGGACGGAAAGCTGTGGAGATGATAACCTGACATACTTAGCTTGACATTGTGGCAGGTCGAGGTCGCTTCCTGGTTTCGACTCTTGAACGGTATGGCAGGGTTTCGCCTCCGGTAGATTGAGCAGCGTGCCCAAAGCGTCCCCGTCTGGGAAACAAATGAGAAGTGCTGACTCATCAAGGTGACGACTTTTTCATCTTGACCACGACGACCACCTGGAGTCTCCTCCACTGGCAGACGCCTCAGCACGCGTTTGGAGACGGCCTAAAACATCGTACGATTCACTCCATCATGTCTCTGATCCTGTTCTAACCTACCCATAGCTCGCGCTGAGGTTTTTCGATAGAGTGGCCTGGCCCACCAGTTACAACTGTAACCTGTCCAATGACGACAGCAACTCCACCCAAAGATAGGAAGGCTCTCGGGCGATGAGAAGCAGCCTCCATTGGATCGTTTACGTGCAGGATGGAATCGTGGTTGGTCGAGAATGAAGCACCTGGCTCCAAGGTCCGTTTGCGCTATCTTCTCCAAGTTTTCTCTGAGCTCACAGGTACTCAGCATTCGACATCTCCATGCTGCTCCACTCTCCTGGACGAGCCTCCAATGGCCCTTTAACTCCTCAGTCCCCACATTTCTTCCAGCACCGGCCCTTCTTAGCCCCACCTTCTTGCCAGACGTGTCAGGCCGACAGCTCTGCGTCTTCGTCCACCAAGGAGATATGTGGCACAATCTCGAGACAACGAGAGGCCAGAAACACTGGGAGGGCTGCACTCATGGTCGTGGGCCAGGCGCTTTAGCCTCATCGCACTCGTCTTGACGACAAACACGCGCGTTGTCGTCTAAAACTATCCATAGTATCTTGCTGGAGCCTTCGACGCAATATCGCATTCGAGCCACTTGATACCGTCGCCACTTGCTTATTTTGGACTTTTCGGTGAGTCGAAGCTCGCTTTTCGCCCATTTGTTGTGTCGCTCATCGTCTTCCAGCCCTTCCTTGGCTCTCTTAGTTCTATATCCACACTATCCCTCCAACGACTCATTTCCCGACTGCGGCTCTTGTCTGCGTACCCACCCATCGCATCGACCTACCCCTTCTCCATTCCAATCCTCTCATAACCGCGGATTGTAGACACCATTTGCGAACCCCCAGCCTTCCTCAACCCGTTCGTCGTCATCACCGCCAGCTATGGTTGACACGTCAGCACCTTCGGGATGAGGGAAGACGACTTTCTCCGCCGCCTGACCTTTTGCTCAATGGCGTTAATCCCGCTACTTTTCGCATAAACCACTCAAGCGGGAAGGCTCTTTCTGAGGCATTGGCAGCCTCATCGTCGCTCATTTTGTGGATAAGCCTGAATGAAGATTCATACATCAGTTCCACGACGCAAACGTGTAAACGGCCTCGTATGTGGAAGCCGTCATGTTGGATGCATCTGCGCTCGGGACCCTTCGCACTAGTGGAAGAGGACTTGGGTTTCGCCACTTGCCTAATTTGGAACGTGCTGGTGTCCGAATTTCTTTTCTTTTGTTTACAACACACTTATATGTGCGCAGTTTCACCTTGAAGCTCATCGGCTACACCTCCTCTATCAGCTCCGCCCCATCATCTTCCGTCGACTTCCTCCGTTTCCCCGAAAAGCATCATACCCGCTTTCTCGCTTTTCCCTCAGGCCTCAGCGGTACTTGCCTCCAATTCCCATCGAAATCGAGACCTTCGAATACGAGACATATGCCCTCCATTTCCCCGCCATATTCCACTCCTTTACGGCTTTAACATCGCCTTTACCTGCCATCTTATCGCGGTCGAGGCAGACATGGTCGACTTCGGGTCGGAGGCCAGCGTGGCAAAGTGGCTGCGGCTCGTTCTCATTCGATGGGAACCTATTACTATTTGCGGGTTTTCATTCCTATTATCATTGTCTTTCCACCCACTCTCCGCATTCCCGGATGAAAAACGTTGCATACTATATTTTTATCCTTTCGTACTTCACCATGCATATGTTTTGCTTGTACCTTTTCTTTACTCTTCTTAGACAACTCTTACTTATCACTTATGTATATTGCATAGTCCTTTTCTTCCCCATCTTCCCCAGACATCATTATCCGATACGACCTGCAGATGTTACTTACAGCCAACTCTGGCTCCTTGATACGGTCCTGGGCGCACAGTTTGGTTCTAGGGTGATGTGTCTGGCTGTAGCCGCATGACGCAGCGCACCTTCGCTGAGCCTGTCATCCGGAGGTGCTGCAGAATCTGCCGCCGGAACACCCTCTCTGCGGGACACATCTCCTCGCGCTCCATTAATGCCGCGTCCCAGCCCTCCGCCGGGTCGTAGTGGTTCGCGGCCGGCTGCCCGTGTTGGTCTGCGTGATGCCCCCCGCACAGTACCGTGAATTGGAGCATCCGCAGCCGGCCAAGTTGTGCAGAGTCCAGGCATGCAGCGAAGCGCTGCAGGTCTGGCGGCGGAAGTTGGACAAAGAGGCTGTGGTGAGTGAGCAGGCCAAGGGATAGGTGTGCGAGGGGGGAGTTTGTGGGGAGTTGCTCGAGGAGGGTGGGGAGGATAACACGGAGGAAGGCTTTCCAGGAGCTCACGAAGCGGTCGCCGTCGAAAGTTATGTGGAGGGTTTCAAGATTGGGCATAAGGCTGAGGTCGAATGCATGTCCGGTTAGGGTTTGGACTAAATATCCAACGTCAGCTGTTTACTAGTACAAGCGTAAAATCAAGGACTGTCTCACAGAGGACATCGAAGCAAAGCGATAGACTGGTGATACCCGCCCCGCAATTGTGGAAGTAACCATTTAACAGGATCGGTTGGGATGTGGCGAATGAGATTCTTGCGACAGAGAGATTGAGTATGAGATGGGCGGTCTGCGGCGCCGTCGTCTTGTCGTTCAGCCAGTCGAAGAAATACACTTCGCTGATGGGGCGTGCCGTGATGTTGAGGTTCAACGTGTCCAGCTGGAGCCTGGGACGCGGGACATCGTCGTCTGCGTCCTCCACCGCCGCCCAGCCCCGCGCTGCTGCCCATTCTATCGACTCCAGTGCTAGATGCTTGAGTTTTGGAAGAGAGGCAAGCATCACGGTGAAGTGCGAGAAGCTCCCAAAGTTTACTCGGGACAGCTCCAGACGTTTGAGGTTCGGAAGTGGAGGGAAATCGAAGTAGTACATGGTCGAGTCGATGCGTAATTCCGTGAGCCGCGGAAAGTCGGGCAAGTGCCGGAAAAGCCTCTGCGTAGGCCCGTTTTCACAGAAGAAGAGGTCTAAGCGGCGAAGGCTGGGGCGAAAAACGTCATTGTCGAGATGGTGAAGGAAGTCGTCGAGGTCTTCGCCGCGGAGAACGAGTTTGGTGTACAGATTGTGTCGGCTGGCGAAGAGCCAGGAGCGACAAACAAGCGTGCACGCGCGGAGCGTGGGCTTGTCGAAGATGTTATCGATAATGGCGTCGATGAGCTCCTGGGGTAGAGCCGAGTGTACCACCATGTGGTCGAGGACAAGTGCAAAGGCACTAGTCACGCCGTGACACTCCGCTTCCCGACGGTCATGTCGGACCGAATGGCTATCTTCTTTTTTCTCGCCTTCTTGTCGCCTTCGCCCAGATCGACAATCCCTTCGCAATGTACTCACGGTTAGCACTATGCTTTTCACCCATCGTTCACTCACCACTCACCACTCTAGACCTGTTCTTGCTTGTCAGGGCCAGTCTTGGGGCCGGTAAGGAACACGCACATAACTTGGACAGAGGAGAAGGCATGGAGTCCGCGGGATGTCCTGGAGGTGGAACTTGGTGCGTTCTAACTGTCTCTTGGTCTTCGTATTTCGCTCACTGCTCCGGAGAGAACTCCACTACTCGGTTTTCGCCCACCCACACCCACTCAGCAACACTCTTGCCGGCTTCTTAGAGCCATCCGCGAGCTGCAGCGTAGGGTGCAGGATTTAAGTGGTGTTTCAAACCACGTTTCGAAACAGCTGTTTCAAACCGCTGTTTTTAATTATTTCCAGAAAAAGTGCTGTTTCAAAACACATGACCCGTGGGAAAATTAGGCAATTCACTGGTTTTAGACAGACTTTGGCTCATGCTGTAGCAGCTATACTTACAGCTATAAAGGTAACATCCTAATCAGCTATTGTTACTCTCCATTTAATGTCACTGGAGGTCTTTTAAAGGCTCCAAGTGTTACCATCACATCAGTGATAGGGTCACAACATATACAGATAACACAGAATATAACTTAGGATAGCAAGGGGTACCCTGAAAGCTTGAGAAATGGTGTAAAAGACCAAGTGAATACATATGCTAGCCCAAAAAATCATTCAAAAGGTCAAAAATTGCCATTTTAGGCAATTTTAATCAATCCCTGTTTGCAAACCGGTTTCTAAATCGGCTGGGAGTTCAAACCGGTTTTAATAACCCCCCATAATTCAATCCTGAACCCTACCAGTGCAGCGCGTGTTTTTGCGCGTCTTCCAGCATAATAAGCTGCTACTTTCGAGGGATGGTACGGACTCAAAAGCGAGTTCACCGCCCTCTCGTCTCATTCAGCAATGCATCTGGGAGGGACCTCGTCACGGATATGTCTCGTCAGCGGGTACCCATACAGAACCACTAGGAACACCGTCCACGGGAACGGAATTTACGGTTTCTACGTCTTTACCTGGGATAACGCCGAAGGCAAACCCATCAAGCTACAAAAGAGGCGTGATTCCCATTCTCCTCGGCTTTCCTTTCACACAATCTCCTACAAGAAGTCATCGTTATTATTCACCTACTCGAAGGGCCACTGTCTACACGTACCATGCAAATCCTTCTACAATCACAATCCCGCCATGTTCTGGCCGCGCTACAAATCTTTTTTTCGCATTTACCATCCTTTACGCGTCGCCCCGCCCAAGCCTTTCGACTTCTTATCCACGTTTCTCGGGACTCCTCCTTTGCGGCTTTTCTGTGCCCTTGCGCAGACATCGTCGATTTGGGGGTCAGAATCCAACCCCATCTTCCCCGTGCATCACATTCTATCCTATCCTATCATATCATATACTATACGATCTGTAGAGCCTATCCCAGACCTTACCTACAGCCCAACTCTGGCTCCTAAATACTGGGCATGTAGTCACTCTAGGGTGACGTGTCTGGCTGGAGCCGCAAGACGCAGCGCACCTTCGCCGACTCGGAGCCTGTCATCTGGAGGTGCTGCAAAATCTGCCGCCGGAACACCCTCTCCGCGGGACACATCTCCTCGCGCTCCATTAATGCCGCGTCCCAGCCCTCCGCCGGGTGGTAGTGATTCGTGGCTGGCTGCCCGTTGACAAGCTTTCTCACTGGTGTGAGAAAGAACAAGAAAAGCAAGAGCCCTTCAAACTGCTCTAACTGCAACCAAAGGCTACAGCACAACCAGAGAGGGAGAAGAAGAGGAAGACTTTGAACTCTGAGGAAACTCTGCTGGGGGAAACTATATGATATGATGAACTAACTAGAGACAGGCTTATATACCCTACTAACTAGGAGCTAGGAGAAAGGAACAGGAACTACAGAAGGAACCATATAGAAACTAAGGAACGCATAAAGGGAGAGATCAGGAACAACTACCAAATATGAGCAAACAAGCACAAACAAGCAACAACAAGCTGAAGGCTTGTCATCCCCTCCCAACTGAAAATGTGACTGTCCCCAGTCACTGACAAGGAGGTGGAGAAGAGAGGAAGGCTTGGTGAAGGTTTATGAAGGATATGTGAATTGTTGAAGGCATTAAGTCAATGAGAGATGCTGGTCAGGTGATCTGCCTGTCACACGCAGCACGAGACAAGTGTCGGAAGTGAGGTTCGAAACGTTGAAGCGCTGAGCGCGGCCAGTTGATCAGCATCAAACACACAAGCATCTTGTTGATTTGATTGGGGAGTGACCGGAAGCACCAGCAAGCGAAGGGGAAAGGTCGTTGAAGAGGCGGCAGCGGTAGTTAGGGCCAACGTTGCTCGTCGATCAACTGTGATCGTGTCAGCATTCGGAGATGTTGAACGGCCCAGGTCCGTTTGCACGTAAGCGGCATCACACGCCGCGGCTAAAAGAAGCACGGGGGAGGTCGAAAAGGAGGCTGGGGGAGACCGGCTGGTGTTGTGAACCGGTTCCGGGTTTGTGGTCGCTAGGGACAGCTTGTCGCTCGCCGTTGGCGCGAAATCTTGGAGCAGGAAGGTAACCGGGACGCTCGGAGGAGTTGTCCGAGGATGTCGAGGCGAAATTAGCGGGAAGATCGGCCTTCGGGCGGTGATCGCTGATCGCCGGGCGGGGCTGTGCACTCATTTGCTTCCGCCCTCATCTCCTCTCCTGCTCGTTTCGCCGCCATACGGGCCTGCAGCACGCGCTGCTCGATGGCAATCGCTTCAAGACGTTGTTCGTCGCTCACGGACGACGATTCGAGGAGGGGAGCTCGGGTGGAAGTGGTGGGAGTGGTGGAATGGGGGAAAACATCGACAACGAGATGTGGGGTCGGCGGCGTGCTCTGCATGCCATTTCAGCATGCGGTCGCGTAAGTAGGGGAGTCGTGGGTCGCGAGCCGGGTACCGTCCGTTTGGCAAGGTGACTTTGCCTTCGCTATTGCGACTGACTAGTCCATTCTGTAGGTCCTCGCGAATCTGTGGGCAGACGCGAATGAAGTGCGAGATTCCGCTGCAGTATGAGCAGCCGGGCTGGCGCTGGACAATCGCAGGGCTAGGGACCGCATGGTAGAAGGTTTGGACTGGAGTTTGGACCACGGGCTCGCGTGTTTGACTGGCGAGGAGAGCGACGAGTTGGTTAACTGAGGTGAGCAGCACTTTCATGTCTGTTTCGAGTTGGCTAGCAGAATGCGGCTTTTCAGAGCTTGGCGGGCGCTCAGAAACAGGCTGCAGAGGTGGCGGGGGCTCCGTACGCGAATACGAACCCGCGAGCACGAATTTCGCCGCATCGTAGACGTCTTTCACGTCGTAGGGGTCGTCGAGGGGAATGCTGGGCCGTAAAATCTGAAGACGCTGTGTGACGGCAGTATGGAGGGATGCGGGCTGAAGTGCACGAAGACATGCGCGGCTCTGTTCGGTCTCGGAGAGCCGGTTCTTCGAGATCAAGAACTTGCCCATGCGGACAAGCGAACGGTAGAAGATGGCAAGGTCGTTTTCTGAGTGTATGCCAGCGGCGGCTGTGGCACTCAGGTGCGCATCCCATTCTTTCAACGTGTAAAGATGCTGTTCGTCGTTGCCAGCATAGTGCGCCATCGTAGCAATCTTCAAGTCGTCGCAGGACTTGGTTGTGTCAGCAAATTCGTCAAGGCCTTCGACCAGTTCTTGGTCGTCCATTGGCAGGTACCGCGCGCAAGCTTTCTTCCGCTGTTGCTCATCACTGATTTGCGCCAGATCGAGCAGGTATTCGACATCCGAGAAGTAGCGTCGCAGCTCCGAAGGCTTCGAAGGGTCGAATGTGGGTGCAGTCAACGCGCCGCGTGCGGGGCATCGGGATGGCGGCAGGCGCGGAGGTTGTTGGCATGCTGGGAAGTGCAGCGAGGCGAAGCGCGATGAGCGAGGGGCGAGGCGGGGTTGGAGAGGAGGTCGGAGGGGTGCGCTGAAGCAGGGGGTGTCGAGGTGGAGAGCCGAGGGGGAGTAGAGTGAGCGTAGATCCAAGCTGTAGTAGATGGGGAGTAATAGACCGATTTCTGAGACTGTTACGTAGCTGTGCTGTGAACCAAGAGGTGTGTCGGATGCACTTTGAAGTACCCTCTGGTGGGCTCCAAAATGACAAGCTTTCTCACTGGTGTGAGAAAGAACAAGAAAAGCAAGAGCCCTTCAAACTGCTCTAACTGCAACCAAAGGCTACAGCACAACCAGAGAGGGAGAAGAAGACTCAGGAAGACTTTGAACTCTGAGGAAACTCTGCTGGGGGAAACTATATGATATGATGAACTAACTAGAGACAGGCTTATATACCCTACTAACTAGGAGCTAGGAGAAAGGAACAGGAACTACAGAAGGAACCATATAGAAACTAAGGAACGCATAAAGGGAGAGATCAGGAACAACTACCAAATATGAGCAAACAAGCACAAACAAGCAACAACAAGCTGAAGGCTTGTCACCGTGTTGGTCTGTGTGATGGCCCACGCAAAGCACCGTGAATTGGAGCATCCGCAGCCGGCCGAGTTGTGCAGAGTCGAGGCATAACGCGAGGCGCTGTAGGTCTAGTGGAGGGAGCTGAACGATGAGGCCGATGTGGGCGAGGAGGTCGAGGGAAAGATGCGCGAGGGGGGAGTCAGTGGGGAGCTGTTCAAGGAGCGTGGGGAGGATGTCGCGGAGGAAGGCTTTCCAGGAGCTCAGGGAGCTGTTTCCGTCGAAGGTTATGTGGAGGGTTTGTAGATTACGCAGAAGGCCGAGGTTGAACGCATGTCCAGTGAGAGCCTGCACTAGATATGTATTGTCAACAGTTTATAATAGTAAAATAAGACCGTCTCACAGAAGACATCGAAGCAAAGCGATAGGCTGGTGATGTCCGCACGGCAGTGATGGAGATAGCCGGTCAACTGTATCGGCGGGTGGAATGGGGCGAATGATATTCTCGGTGCGGTAGAGAGGTTGAGCACGAGGTGGGCTGTTCGCGGCGCCGTCGTCATGTTGTTCAGCCAGTCAAAAAAGTACACCTCGCTGGTGGGCCGCGTCGTCGTAATGTTGAGGTCCAGCGTCTCCAGCTGGAGCCTAGGATGTGGGCTATTAACCTCTGTATTCATTACCGCTGCCCAGCCAGGGCGCGCGGCGGCCCACTCCATCGCCTCCACTGCCAGATGCTTCAGTCTGGGAAGAGACGCAAGCATAGCTGTGAAGTGCGTGAAGCTTTCAAATTGTACCAGACACAGCTCTAGACGCTGTATGCTATGAAGTTCCGGGAAGTTTAAGGAATACATTGTCGAGTCGATTCGTAATTCTGTGAGCCGGAGGAAGTCGGGAAGACGGCGGAGGAGCCTTTGTGTCGGCCCGTTTTCGCAGAAGTAAAGCTCTAGGCGGCGGAGGCTGATGCGGAAAACGTCGTTGTCGACATGGTGTAGGAAGTCGTCGAGGTCTTCGCCGCGGAGAACGAGTTTGGTGTACAGATTGTGTCGGCTGGCGAAGAGCCAGGAGCGACAAACAAGCGTGCACGCGCGGAGCGTGGGCTTGTCTAAGATGTTATCGATAATGGCGTCGATGAGCTCCTGAGGTAGAGCCGAGCGTACCGCCATGCGGTCGAGGACAAGTGTCACGGCACTAGTCACGCCGTGACACTCCTCTTCCCGACGGCCATGTCGGACCGAATGCCTGTTTTCTCGCATTCGCCCAGATCCACAATACACACATCCCATTCGCAATGCACTCGCGGTTAGCACTATGCTTTTCACCCATCATTCACTCAGCACTCCAGACTCGTGACCTCGTCCTTGCTTGTCGGCGCGAACTTGAACAAGGAACCTACACACATTGACCGACTTGAACTTGGAAGGAGGGGAAGGAATAGACGCGGCGGGATGTCCTGGAGGTGGAACTTGGTGCGTTTTCACCGTCTCTTGTTCGTAGTATTTCGCTCACTACTCCCTCCCGACCAGAACTCCACTACTCGGTTTTCGCCCACCCACACCCACCCGGACCCCCCTTAGCAACACTCCTGCCGGCTTCTTAGAGCCATCCGCGGGCCGCAGCGCGTGTTTCCGCACGTTTCCAGCATGATAAGCCGCTCCTTTCGAGGATGGTACGGACTCAAAAGCGAGTCCAACGCCGCGCATTACCCTGCGATGTCGCTCCTCTCATTCAGCAACGCATCTGGAAGGGACTCGGTCACGGATATGTCTCGTCAGCTACGCCGTCCGGAAACGTCAACATCTGTTTCTACGTCTTTACGAGGGGATATCGCCGGAGGCAAACCCATTGCTTCCTCTGGCGGCTCCAAAGACAAAAGAGGCCTCCTCCATCTTTTCTGCGGCCTTCCTTTCACACACACTCTTCCACGAAGTCATCTGTATTCACCGACCCGAACAATGTCGACACATGCCATACAAATCCTCCTACAATTACAATCCCGCCATGTCGCGCTGGCCGCGCTCTATTTCTTTTTCGCATTTACCATCCGTTACGCACAAGCCTTTCAACCTCTTATCCACGTTTCTCGGGACTCGACCTCGGGCAGTAGTTGTCCCATGATCGCTGAATCCATTGTTGACTTTTTTTCGCGGCGTTTATGCCTTTTTTGCGGAGGCACTCCATCCGTCGAGCATGTTGCTTAGTATCAAACTGCTCTTAAATTCATTCAAACCACTCCTGCCTTCTGTTGATGACGGGCATATCTTTTCGCCATATTCGGCATCGCTCCAGTTCTGCAATTGCCATTTCCGGGACGGTGTCTAAAGAACCTAGGTCTGAGGTTATAATCGAAATTTTGCGCGGGTATGCTGTCCAATCGTAAAAAGCAACGAGAAACTGACGAGATTTCAGGGCTCTCGACTTGCATTGTCCAATCCACTGACAGGAAGGAATGGACTTTGAGCGGCTCTCAAGTCTCGATGTCTGGGAAGTGGTGATCTGCAAGCACGCTGCACAAAGCCGGAACATCGAGATAAGCATTCCAGCGGCTATTGGTCACATACCCCCTCATTATGATGAGAGCTGTTTTATCCACCAGAGACTCGACGGATGCAAACGGCCAAAGCGGGTTGCCGTCGACAGATCCTGGTTTTGAGTCACGACGCGTCATCCACAACGATTAAGGCCAGCCCACGCACCGACAGCTTAGCACATTGGAATGGACAGTGGCCTGAATATCTTAATGGTGTATTGTTGCAGCTGGGGTCGGTCCCGCAACTGCGGGGCCGCGGTCCTGAAGAGAAAAACGACCTCAAAGAGTAATCCCACACTCTCTTTCGGCATGCTTCCTCGATCTTTCAGGGGCTTAACCGGTGAGATAAGTGTTGCTACCGCATCATTGCACTCGTTGTCAGCCGTGCCCATAGAACTCGCAGCCACCAACCGCATTTCAATTTGGACAAAACCCACACGCCGGTCATTCGACGCCTAGAAATATGCTTCGAAGACGACTTTCCCGAACTGCCAACCACACCATCTCAACCCCCCACATGGTGGCTTGTCGCAACCCCGTTATCGCACTCGAAACCACGACTCGCGCCCCGGGTATTCTTCGGACCGGCTCGTTTTAGCCACGCTGTCAAGTCAAAATGTGCGTCTAATCTTATCCGCGATTGGCCGCTGACGATGCGCATTTCGCAGGCCGTCTTCAGATGTCACTTCGGACAGCACTCAAAAATGGGCTGCCTCACGCGAAACGCTGCGAGAAGCATAGATTAGATTGCCGCACGCACGTCGAACTGGTTGTTCGACGCGCTGTCCTCTGTGGCGCATGGGTAGCTCTTCGATTCTGTGTCGCAATTGCCGCTTCGGGACGCAGCACTGGTGCCTGGTGCTGGCTATGTGCATTCCCGAGCTGCATCTGTGCCCGGATTTCTGGAGCGCTTGTACCATTGGACGCCACCAGTGCTGCAGCCAGCCTGCTTGGCATCGACGCGGCGACCGGCTATTTCTGGGCCCCCCTTCCAGCCGGCGGGACGCAAAAATAGACGCGTCGCCTCGGTGCCGCAGCCATTCGATTAAAAGGGGACCCACCCAATATCTGCAGCGTGCTTCCAGCTTGCGATGCAGCCCTCTCTGCTTGTGGCCGTCGTCGCTCTCGCTCTCGCTCTCGCAGCCTCTGCCGCCCCGGGACAGCCCGAGAAGCGCGCTACCTGCAGCGGCGGGCGGACTACCGCACACGCGTCGTGCTGCGTCTGGTTCGACGTCCTCGACGACATCCAGGAGAATCTGTACGTGTTCTTCCCCTGCCCGCGGCCGCATGTTGGTGCTTAGATTTTGCTAGCTTTGACGGCGGAGAGTGCGGTTCGTGGCTCCCCCTGCTCTCCAACAGCATCTGTTCACTCATCTCGGCCCGTAGGCGAAGAGGTTCATGAGGTATTTGACGAGTCTGTTGTCTGCAGCGGGAATGCTCAACACCTCCGTGAAATTTGCAGTCCCTTCGTGTACGCGGAGCTGCACTGGTATTGTTTTGCATGCTGATTCTGTTTTCAAGCTGACTTTCCACGACGCAATCGGGTTCTCTCCGCTCATGTTTTTGGAAGGCGACTTTGGGTACGTTTTTGCGCGCTGCTTGTCATCGTCATGATTTGACGGGTCATCTCTGTTACAGCGGTGGCGGAGCCGGTAGGATGCTGATTCCCATCTAGCCTTCGCTCATTTTGATGTATAGACGGCTCGATCATGGCGCACTCGGATATAGAAACCGCTTTCCGTACGTCTCATCAAAGAACAATCGCAGTACAATCCTGATCCTTCACTCTCCAGCTGCCAACAACGGAATCGGTATGTTTCTGAGTGCAAACATCATCTGGCACTAAGCATCGACATCAAGACGACATCGTGGATTTGCAGCGACCGTATGCCATCGCGCACAAGGTCTCCTTCGGCGACTTGTGCGTTGGCTACACTGCCGATCATCTTATCACTGACGTGGCTACTTATCAGCATCCAATTCGCCGGCGCCGTCGGGATAACCAACTGCCCCGGGGCGCCCCGCCTGGAGTTCCTCGCAGGGCGCTCCAACTCGTCGCGCCCCTCGCCCGACAAGCTTGTCCCTGAACCACAGGACTCGATTCTTTCGATTCTTCTGCGCTTTGCTGACGCGGGCTTCACGCCGAACGAGATCGTCGACCTGCTCGTCAGCCATACGGTCGCGGCGCAGGACCATGTCGATCCGACGATCCCGGTAAGCGCACTTTTTCATTTCGAATTGGTGTGGTGTGTTGATAGAACCAAGGGCACGCCGTTCGACTCGACGCCGGGAGTGTTTGACTCGCAGTTCTTCATCGAGGTGGGTCTGGTTTTACACCGACGAATCGGCAGGTAACTCACGCCCCGCTAGACGCTCCTTGTCGGCACGTCGTTCCCGGGCAATGGGAGCAACGTCGGCGAGCTCAAGTCCCCGCTCCGCGGCGAGTTCCGGCTGCAGTCCGACGCGGCGATCGCGCGGAACCTCATGTGAGTGTGCACTGTTGCAGTTGATCCTTGGCTGAATTTCTGCACAGAACCGCCTGCCAGTGGCAGTCGTTCATCAGTGCGTGCTGCCCCTCGCTCTCGCTTTGCCTCACAACCGCCCCGCAGCCGACCACGAGCTCATGATCGGCCGCTTCCGCGCGGCGATGGCGAAGCTCGCGACGCTCGGGCAGATCCGGGCGCTGCTCACCGACTGCTCGGGTATGTCTTGGGTTTCCATGTCAGTATTTATTGACGTCCGTATCCCAGACGTCATCCCCGTGCCGAAGCCGCTTCCGGCCGGCAGTACACCGATGCTCCCGGCGGGAAAGACGATGAAGGACGTGCAAGCTGCCTGTCTCGATACCCCGTTCCCCACGCTCACGGCCGCGCCTGGTACGTCTTTTCCCCTGATGATGACAACAGGCAAACAGATTGACCACCACTTCCCAGGTCCGGTGACGAGCGTGGCCCCGGTGTGCGTAGTCTGCGGTTCTCCTGTTTGCCCCACAACTGACTGGTTATCGCAGCCCACCTTAGAGGAATGCGTTAATCCATTTCCTGCTGGTAGATTTTCTTGCGGATTAAGATTGCTCATTTCCTCTCTGGATTTTATTCTTCTCCTGTCTGTGTCCTCTCTCGGTGTTGTAGCAAATGGTAGCGGTCTCGTAAATCATGAACATTGGTGTTTTCATTCTCACGCGCCGCTCGTTGATCATCCCGATTCCCATGCAGAGGCTTTTTTGGTGAAACCCCCCCGTCGGATCATGATCCCACGATTAACTCGGTGCTATCGAGATCATGAGATGGCTGCCAGGGCGCTTAGATTGCAAATACATGTTCCCCGCTGGATGCCGGACGTCCCCGGCGCGGAAGCCGGCCGCAGCACATCAGCGGCATTGCGACACCAGCCCGTCTTCCCTAGCTCTTCGGTACCAGTGGTATAGCCTTAGCGTTTCTGTCCTGCTCCGCCAGGAACATTCTAGCTCGGAAACAGCTAACTGTCATGGCTCTCTGGCATCTCGCATGCATTTGGGGATACTTAAAGCGAGCTGCGAGACAGCAAACCACCAGTAGTCACCTATGGCTGCCAGCGCTTCCGCCGGGTCGCAGACGTCGGCCCTGCTTTACGCGTTCCTCAGAGCCACCGCCAGCAACAGCGAGGCTGTCTTCCACGACACCCCTGATCCCAGCCAGCTGCTCGCCCGGAATGCGACGTGGGCAGGGGCGATGACGCTCCTGGATCCAAACTACTTCACAAGACTGGTGGAGGAGAAACAGCATCCCAAGGTAAGCATCTTTGCTATAAACTTGAAGACGACTCGGATTCTCAACACCCCCTGGCAGGTGCTGTGGATCGGATGCGCCGATTCCCGAGTTGCCGAGACCAAGATCTGTGACTGTGGGCTGGGGGATATATTCACGCACAGAAACATCGCCAAGTGAGTTCATGACCAAGTGGGCAGTGAGCTTATACTGAAGGATTGTGCTTTAGCCAGCTCCCACTCAAAGATGACAATAGTCAGGCCGTCATGGAATATGCTATCAATGTGCTGCATGTCGAACATGGTAAGCCTGTCCATCTCTGTATCAGAGTTGATCACTTACCAGCTGAAACTTGACAGTTGTTGTAGTCGGACACACCAACTGCGGGGGCGTTGAAACCGCCTGGCTGGCCTCACGGGAGCCCATCCCCCGGCCTACAAGTTCAACTAGTACTGCAGCATCAACTCCTATCGAGCGCTGGCTGGCCCCCCTCATTGCCCTTTCCCGCAAACTCAAGCTCAATGAGTTGCCGCTGGAGGAGAAGGACCGAGCAGTTAATATCTTGATGGAGGCAAATGTCCAGATGCAGGTATGGCCTGTTGAATCGGTCATGACAAAATGAGCCATCTAAGCCATCTTACTATCTTTACCAGATTGACAATATGACTCAAGCCCAGGCAGTTTTTGCCATCCAGGAAAGTGGAAATAAGGCCCAGGTGCAGTTCCATCCCTGGATTTTCCATATGGAGAAGGGCACCTTGCATAGCCTTAAATAAAAATAAGCCTTTGGACACAGTCAGTTCATGCGAATCAATGGTCAGAGAGGCAAAATACATGTATGGGCGGAATAAGTAGGACAACAACAAAACAGGGAAGGAGACGGTAGAGGGGATGGAACGAAACGGAAAAGTACAAAGGACAAATAACGGCCCGTTTTTTTTTCATAGCAGCAAAAGCCGTTGGCTACCGGGAAACAGCGGGATCGACTGACGGCGAGTGACCCGCGAACGGTAACAGCGCGCCAAAAGCGTTTTACGCTTGGATATTGAAGGAGAACGGGCGAGCGTAGTCATACGTGGCCGTTATCAACCGCGTAGTACCCGTAAACTCGACAATGCTTGCCCGACGGCGATGATGTAGCCGGTGCAAGAAAAGGCGATGGCCATAGAAGTGGGAGAAATGGAGGTGCTGTGTGCCGCGTGCAAGAGCTTCGATATCGAAGGAGATTAGAGGCGAGAAGCAGCCTGGCCACTGAGGAAAACCACGGATATGCAAAGCAGACTGCTTTTCGAGAAGCTACGAAAGTCGAGGGAAGATGCATGGAGGTGTATACCACAAGCCTGAAGACGAAAATGGAAAGCGATAAGTGTGTTGGCAAGGAAGGAGATAAGTTGCATGGCCTCACAAGCACCGTCTACGTCAGGAAAGTGGCGAAAGCGTGAGGGCTTGCGCACATCCAAGCGTCACGGCCGCCACATGTGATATCGTGGACACGTTTGCGTCGGAGCCGACCAGTATAGCCACAATGGGGGGGCGCGTATGCCTCCGAAAGAGCCCTCCCGTTCGATTGACATGCGAAAAACCGCCAGAGCAACACAATTGAGCATTGAGTGGATGAAGGGGTAAAGTCGACGCGAATGGGCGAGGACACGGACAAGTTCAGTAATCGGGGGAAAAGGTGTCGGAGGAATGGAGCGGTTTTAGAAGCGATATAGTAGCCAGGGAAGAGCAGGAAAACGATAAGAGACACGACGAATGGGACAAAAGCGAGTTTCGACTCACTGAAAAGCAATAGGCAAGTGGCGACAGTATCAGATGTCGCTCGAATTCGTTGTTTACGGTTGTATATTGCGTCTAAGGCTCCAGCACGATGCCATTGGCGCTTTTAGACGACAACGGTCGTGTCTGCGAGGGCGAAAGCTGTTGTTGCTTCGTGGCTGGGACGAATAAGGGTACTGGGGGTTGAAGAACTAGTGGAGGCTCATACAGGATAGCGGAGCAGCGTGGAGACTGGGTGGCTGTAAGCCCAGAGGAAGCATGGAGAAGAAAGCGCAGACGGACCTTCCAGGTGCCTCATTCTCAAGTAGCGCTTCCATCCTCCGCGTAAACGGCAAAACACATTCTGCTTCTCATTCCACGAGGTCCGTCCTTTCGCTGGGCGAAGTTGCTGTCGTCCTCGGGGAGGTTACTGTTGTCGAAAATGGCGCGCCTGGGCACGACATCGAAGAACATCAACGTCAGCTTTGAGTGGATTTGAGCGGCGGTGGAGCAATAGATGAGTCGTACGTTGACTTCGGTCGTCCTCAAACGTGTGTTGGAGCGTCTGACGGCGGTGGTCGTCGTGGTGGAGAAGAGAAAAAAGAGTCGTCAGCCTGATGAGTCAGCAGATTGTGTTCCTTCTTTCGCTTCCATCTCTACTTTCAAGATATCAGACTACCGGTGCTATGCATTCAGCATCAACAAATCTCTATTGACCCGCCTAACTTCTCTGTTTCCAGCGGCACCTTTCAGGCCGTCCGCACTGTGCAAGCGTAGAAGGCCGCAAGGGCGGTGTATGTTACGTGTATATATGGCTCAATATTCAATGTGGGGTCGCTGTCTACGAGGGAAAAGAAGCGTCGCGGGGTGCGTATATGGACGGACCTCTGCACTTCCCTTCTGATAACGCCCAGCACGGATCTCAGGCTCCTGCTTGATTGTCCTCCAAATATAGTCCATCCCCACGGGCTGTCTGCTTTCGACTTACGCTGGATGTAAGATTCCGCTCACTTCCGCGGTCATTCTTTCGAACTCGAAGACGAAAAAACTCCTTCGTGTATTTCTGTCCCCTGCATATTTCGCGCAGACCATATAGAGATGGCGACTCGGAGGTTCGGTTCGGTTCGGGTTCAGGGCAGTTTTTCTTGAACCCCGAACCTGAACTTCGGTTCAGGTTTGGGCTTTGGTTGAACTCTGAACTGAACTTCGCGTTCAGGTTCAGGGTGGTTCGGTTCGAGTTCAGAACGCGTTCGAACTCTGAACCTGTGGTGCCAATCAAAATATTGCATTTTGTCAATTTTTGTGCCCATTTTCAGACATGTTTGTGCTTACCTTTCTTATAGTGGTTCCTTCTTAGGCCCCCCAGCTGCAACTCATCTGGCTCTTGACTATTGGCACTGACCAGTGAAGAAGACAGGGCCCAGGACCGCTATTCGTCAATCCGGGTCGTGCCGCTTTTGACTCCGACAACTCGCATAGGCACCACCTGATGTTGCCCGACATCGATTGACAGTTTGGCGGTTACCTCCGGCTAGCCGGCTCGGCGGCTACATCCCCATTCGCCAAATTCTGGCCTGTAGCCGGGCGGTCCGGACCCTCCGGCGTTCGGCGTTCGAACACGTTCGAACCGGGTTCGGAGGAGCCAGCCGAGGGCTGAACACCGAACTGAACTTCAGGTTCAGGTTCAGCCCCACGCTGAACCTTGAACCTGAACGCGCGTTCGGTTCGGTCCGGTTCAGGTTCGAACCGGAAAGCCGAACCGGACGCCGCCATCGCTAAGACCATATGCACTGGCACGTAACAGTTTCATTGCGCGCAAACGTTGCAACCGGAATCGTATGCTATTCTTCAAGTTCATCAATAATCACCTCCCCGTCTATCTCAATCTGTCCCTTCAAGTTGTCGCTCGACCTCTTACACCCGAAGTGTGGCGCACGTAGGGCTCCAACCATTTCCGTGTACAAACGTTTGTACACGGTTATAAGCGTTTTTATTTTCATTTAGTTTACTGTGGTATGTAAATGGTAAATAAATGAAAACAAATGGTTTAAATGGTTATTCCCTGATAACAATAGCAGACATGCTCATAACTATGTTACTACCAGGTATATATCTGGCTACCAAATACACACTAGTGTAGGACATACCTTCTACATAAATATAGATAGTTGTTGCATTTGTAGGCTTCTTCTTGAAGGAATCCATCACATGATCTGGCATCAAATAAGCCAAAGGTAGTGAATCTTGCCCTACAGGCCCATCTAGAACAGTATTACAAGTGAGAAAATGCCATCTTTCAGTTGAATAAACCTTATAAACTCAAGTATGTACCATAAAATTGTTGATCATTTTACATTATTATATTACTATTTTTAACTGTTTTTAAACGGTAATAAACGTTTACTAAACGTTTTCTTATCATTTCCATTTAGTTTACCTGGAGGTGTAAATGAAAACTAAATAGTTGGAGCCCTAGCGCCGCGCACGATGATATAAGGAGCGCTGGCTTAGCCTCCGGCTCTCCCTCGTCTTCTCTGATACTGCTGCCGACTGGCAGCCGACAATAGCGAGCATCGATGACTTCTGACGCTCAAGGTATACTTGGTCGGTAAACGGGTGTCTCAATGCATGCACAATCTGACGCTCAGTCCACAGGGGCTGTTCTCTTAGGGTCCTTAGTCTCGATGCTGCTCTTCGGTACGTCTCACAACAATATTGGCCCATGGAATTGCTATCGCTCAAGATATCATAGGAGTCACAACCGTCCAAGCCTATCTGTATTTCACGCGCTTCCCGCGTGACAGCTGGCGGCTGAAGCTCACTGCCGCGTTTATCTGGTGTGTTTGCCAGAGACACCGCCTCATTCTGAACAGCTGGGTTATAGGATATATGAAGCAACCCACGCCGGGTGCATTGCCGCATATGCATGGATCCTCCTCGTCAGAGACTTCGGTCGCCCGCATATGATTTTTTACACGCCCGACACACCCAATTCTGGTGTCACTGCTAATGACTATAGCAATCGCCGTAACAGGTGTGTCCTATTCGGATTATCACCACTAACCATTGATCATTATTATGATCAATTACAGTGCAGGTGTTCCTCACGCACCGCATCTATATACTCTCCCGCTCGCGCATCATCCCTTTCTTTGTATACTTGCTGTCATTCCTGCGGCTGGCAAGTGGACTGGCGCTCTTTGTTGTGATGCTTCGGGTAGAGACAACTACAGAGTTTCTTCAGAAGTGGCAACCGCTCGCGCTCACCGTCTGGGGCTTGAGCGCGTTGGAAGACTCTGTGATAACAATCACACTAGTGTATCTCCTGTGGACACAGCGCAAGCGGATCCCCGGACATCAACAGTAAGTTGATAGGTGTGCCAGGGCATACTGAAATTGGTCGAAGGACAGTACTATTTGTGGACAAGATCATTATGTGGACACTGGGTGTGTATTCCATGTTCATGTATACTACATATGTTATAATCACAACCAGAAACAGGTATCACAACAGCGTGAGTAGATGTACACGACGTAGACAATATCAGACTTATATTTACCTGAGCACAGCATGTTCTCTATGACTGTTCTCATTTGTGTGAGTATGGAGTGTTGGGAAATACTAGTACTGATATATTGGCCTTAAAGTTTCATTCTATGCCAGACAGTTGTAAAGCACATTTATTTCATTACTTTTATTTTTTTGCTTACCTGTCCTTCTCAGTTATCTGGGTTGCCCTGTTTGTCATAGAAGCAAGAAGTTGGGCTTTACATTAACCTGCTAAGGATCAAGGCTGAATGTTTTATAGTTTTTGCAAACTCATTTTTTGCAAGGTGAATAGTAAATACTACTATACTGCTTAAACTCAATATTATGCTTATATTTCCTAGTCTCAACTCACGCATAGTTCTGCGTGACTTGCTACAGGAGTCATTGGATACTAGAACATGTGGTATACAGTTTCTTTCTAGAGCTACAAGCCAAGCCCCAGATTCTGATACTCAGCACTAGTTATTTATTGCTTATGATTTGTTTAATGTTGAATTTGAAATTGTGATATGAAACTATACTCACACCGGGGTTTCAGCCAAAAAATAGTACCCTAATCAGGATTTATATATATAAGAAATAATGGTCCAAAACAATAGCCTTTTTTGCTGCTTTGATATGCAATAAAAGCTGCAAAAATTGTATCTAATTTACAAGAAATCAAGTTCTCTATCATGGTATCAAATATCACATTCTAGATCATGTTTTGTAAACAATAAGTGTACATTATCCAAGCCCAAATATTTGTCAAAGAACTAGTGTCACATTATTAGTACCCCAATTTGTTACATATAAGGGTGATTTGTTATATATAATAGCAATTTGTCACTTATTTCTGATATATTAGGTACACTTTGCACTGGGGGCAAATCCCATGGCATGCCAGCCATGACGTGCTTGGCAGCTCTGGTAGCAGAACAGACCAGTGAGACCACTGCCTTTGAGCTCAAAGAGATTCCTTTGAGCAGTCAAAGGGCTGACTGCCCAAAGACACAAAGATGCTTCTTTGTGCTCTGAGGCTACTGCAATGCCTGCATCGAACCACTGTCGAGTCTGCCATCGAACTGCCGTCGAGTCTGCCATTAACACGCCGTGGCTTGTATGCCGCGGAGTTTGCCTCCAGTGTTGGTGCTAGCCCAGATTTTTGATATATATAGTCTTATATCTTGTAAATTATTTGGTGCATTTATTTGTTGCAAATCATTACCACAAAATTGTCAGCTGATATTGGCTCTGAGTTCAGTCCAATCTGATGACTTAATATATGCTTTACAAATTAACTCTATTTTCCTGGAGTTTTATTTATTATTGTTCCACGTTGTGCAAATATACAATTTTTTGTCCACTATTTATCATAAATTAATCCTACTTCAGGGCTTATTTTTTGGCAGAAACCCCAGTGTGACTCTTATTACTAACATGGCAGGCAATTATATATCTATTAGCAAGAGGTTGCCTAGAGTCCCTTAGGGGGGCCATACTTTGTTGAATGTATATTAAGGATTTAGATATAAGCAATTACAATACATATTTATACTTACTTCTTTCTTTGTCAAGAAAATCCCTCCTTCATAGATAAGTACTATACTAGGGATGCTGCCCGTGGCCATGGCCACGGGTCGACGGGACCCGTCAACAGGTAGCCGTTACCGTACCTTCGGGGCTTCTGGTGGAGTCCCTGACGGGACAGTTACGGTTCGGGTGTAGGCCATAACAGCCGTCGAATTATGGCCACGACGGCCGTTGGTACAGGTCAATGGGTATCATAGAGCAAATCACCTGTTTACTCACCATTGCAACAGTGATTTGCCGCCGATCTGCGATAACTTCATAGGCAGCAACAAATGGACAATGTGTCAGGTGTATACCGACTTCCCGACCCCCTCCGCAGTCCCATCGAAAGAGATGATGTAACATTGTCATGTCACACCGGGCCCTAGCCCGGCCTGGCCGAAGGTCAGCATGTGGTGTCAAGCCTAATCTGGAGCTGCATTCTGATTTTTCATGACAGCGGGTCATTTATCAGCCATATCGGGTCTAAAAATGGTGACATTGTGGTCAACTTGATGGAATCAGAGCCGGAGGCCGTCCCGTAACCGTTACAGCCATCCTGTTGCCCGTCCCCGTACCGTCAGGCTCTCTGTTATGCGCTCGGACGGCCGTGATTTCAACAGCCGTCGCCATAGCCCACCCGTCACATCGACGGCCCGTTGCCGTTACGGCAATGGCTGACATCCCTATACTATACTGATCTGTGACTGCCACCGACTGTGTGAGTAGCATGGCACTGGCCACTGGACTGCATACTATCAAGCCTGTTGAGGACCAAGTTGATAATCACAAGTTGATAGTCATAAGATAGACACCCTAAGTTATCAAAGTTGGATATAACATCAGAATTGATCATCATTATAGTAATTTTAAGCTTCTCTTCTTCCGGCTGAAGACCTGGTATATAGTTTGAAACACTTTATAAATATATAATAATCAATAATCCCAATTTAGACAAAATAATGTACGTGGTTACAATCATCAAAGCATTTGATGGCAAATATATTTCCATACTAAGGACAGTATATACTTTACTATTTTAATCAGCTCATTAGCTACAGAGTGGCTGCATGACTAACGAAGATTGCATTGCATGGAGCTTGTCAGTATGGGGCTCGGGCTGTATCGGGCCATCGGGTCGTCCCACAGCGAGGGGGTCTGAGGAGCACGAGCAGGGCATATATAAGGTATAATAGTATATACTGTACTTTATCACTTAGATCACCTATTATACTACCTCACCCTATGCAAGGAGGCATCACTGAGTCAACGCCAACTCATTGGGCCTTGTCGACCTGACCTGACCCTGACACCAACACCCACTTTAACAGGCCCTTTTAGTTCGATTTGAACCTGCCCGCCGTACTTGTGGGCCTGACAATTCATCTATTCTGTTCCGGACACTTGTTTCTCAAGAGGAGTCTTGCATAGCCCAACCTGAATCCTGACAGTCAGGTTTAAGTAGGGTCAGGGTTAGGGGAGTCAGGGTCCAAGTTGAGTTAAGTAGACCCAGAGCTGTACCTGTGCTTCATCCTACAAGTGGTAAGACCCTACAAGTGGTAAGCAGTAAACAGGAAGAGGGATTTAGTGCTGATACTATTTGAGCCAGGCTAGCCCTAAACTAACAAAGCTGATATTTTGGGAGTATTTCACCTTCTGTGAGTCAACTATTATAAATTTTGAATAGGTTTGAATTGAACACTTACTCAATCAATGAAGCTCTACTACTATGTGCAATATGGAGTCATTTGGTTGACTTTGGATTTTGAAGTCAATTTAATAAACCTTGACTTGTAGTGAAAGTCTGTGGTTTTGTAATCAACCATATTAGGGTTGAAATCAAGTTTGTAGAATTTGGAAATACCTTTCTGACCATATCTGACTTTTGATGAACAGCCTAGAAACCATCAAGTAATTGGGTTAACAATCTAATAGTCAAAATGTATTTTGTAATAAAGTCTGTGGTTTTGTATACAATGAACTTTATGTTGAATACCAGTTTATAGGCCAATTGAACACCTTCCTGCTCATATATAACATGTTAGGAACGGATAAGAACTCATTAAGATATGACCCTACCACTGTTTTGAAAACTCAGGGTTGGGTCAGTAATTTGCATTTTCTGACTCAACCATTGACTTTGAAGCATAGGTCTAAACTGAATAGTAACATGTATTAAGGGTCCCTACAATCTGGTAACATTTATTAGAAAGTTTGTATAAAGTCATTACAAAGTTGTTATCCCATTCATGCTAATTATGTATTTAAATATGTAGCTGGAGACTGAACTTGTAGGGTCTACCCGGAGATCAGACCCTTGGGGTTGACTTGAGGGTTAACTTGAGGGTTGACCCTCAAGTCACTGATATACATACAATATCTCTTACAATTTCTCCAATGTATATACTGACAGTTTTAATCACAATTTCTGGCATGAATAAATTTGAGATTTCAACAATGATTTCATTGTACTGTAAACCTACAGTTTCAGCAGTGGAGAAATGCAAATAGAAACAAAGAGAATCTATGTGCATTTCTCCACTGCTGATTTCCTTTGTATCATCTGTGCTGAAACTGTCAGTTTCGCCATATTTGATGTGTGTGATATCATGACCAAATATATGTGCACAGATATCAACCATTTCAGGCATAGTTTCAGTCCCATAGATAGTTTTCATCTCAGACTGCCTAAAACTAGTCTATATTTGACTAAAATCATTCTCAGTTTCAAAAATGTATATTTTGGGCAAATCTCAATAGGTTGATTTGGTTCTAGATTCTACCAGAATCTACAACAGTTTCTACTTCAAGGGATATTTTACCAAATCCGGTGTGTTTTTGTTGTGCCTTCCCCATCCGGCTATTTCAGTGCCAAAGGCGCCAAAAATGACACAGAATGACCCTTTTGGGAAGGGTTTCCAGCCCAAGTTTTGGGGTGGTTTCTGCATAACCAGTGAATTGTCTAAAATACTACCTTAGTATGTCCTATTCAAAGTTTCGCTTCCCAGTTTGGTAAAACTTGACAACATTTGATGATAAGTTTGCACGCAAAAAATATCCTTGTTCTGACATGAAAGGACTTGTAAGGTTGTCCATGCTTAGGTCATTCATTTGTCTCAGAACTTGTAGCAAACAAAATGACTAACAAAGATAGTAAACAGTAACAATATTCTCTCTACACCATCATATCACTATTTAGTATTGTCCAATACCACACATTCCTTGAATCCCAGATGTTTAGCCACCTCCAGTGAGTATGGATCAAACCCTCTGCCACTAAAGTATTCAACAATAGCAGCATACACCTCATCTTTCCATGAGTAGCCCCTGACCTCCAGTCTGATATCAAGCTCAGGGAGTCCGGCCCCGACAGCATCTGCCACAGGCTCATTGCCCCAAGGGTCAAGAGACCAGTAAGCAATTTGCGCAGGGTATCTAATTTTATGGCCGTCGAGAAACTCCCAGTGTGGACATAGGAAAAGATATGCCCCCGTGCTATTCTCAGCCAGTGGCTTGGATTTGAACCCCACTATACATAACATACTCTTCAGAAATGCTACATGGAGATCAGCATCTCAGTTGTCAAGTCTGGATACACTTGCTATATCGATTGCGATTCTCAGAAACACCGAGTTTATGGAAAATGGAGGGTGCCTGGGCAATCCATGATGTTGGAGCATCCGTATTGTTGCCAATCGACATCACAAAAAAGCCAGGCTCACGCTGGTCGGCCCAGATTTTGAATGGATACCGTAGCCTAATCAGAGTGAAAATATCAGCAATTGAGCCCAGTACATCAAGCAGGAGAAATAGACTGACCGTGACCAACCGGTGGTTGGGGCCACGGGAATAGCACTGTCCTCTAGCCCACCATCCATCCGCGATAGGCGATCCTTCGCCTGCCATTCAAGTTGCCCCACAGGCAGCTTGCATGGAACCCGCACTACGGCGGGCCCGGGTGTATATTGATCCATGTGAGGTGGAACACCCTCTGAGCGTTTCAGGACAGTGTAGAGTTCTAGGTTTGAGTGTGAGGGGCCCAGTTCCTGTGGATACTCCCGGTCGCTGGCTTCAAATATCACCCAGGATGTAAAGCGGTTCATGCTCCACTCCTTGATCATTTCCTGGGTACTGATGGCAACTGGATGCGTCGGCAGTATATAATGATCGGGCCACCCACCCCAGTAGGTCGTATGACGGCGCGGCCCATATCGTGCTGGTGCTGCCGGATATATCTCAAGGGTTAGGCAACGCGTCGAGCGGCGCATCCAAAGGGTGAACATGGTGGAAGTCTGACGGTGGAGCTTCAATTCCATCAACGCATGACGCAACACACACACACCGTATACTTGAGGCCCATTTTTGTTGCAAAGTAGTGAGCAAGTGCCTGGTTTTTGTAAAATGAAAAACAGTGACCGTCCGACTTCGATTTAGCACCATACCCCAAGGCTTTCGGCCTGGCATATGATTAGGGTCGATATATCAACTGGCCATCGACACACGACGCACAACGTAGGATTGATAGTACATTGTGGCAAGGGTAGATGTTTCTTGAAACATTTGTTCCGGTGGAATGAGGTCTGGGAATGGGACCGTCAGAAGGAGCCTCGCATCACATACTAGGACGCTTACCGTCGTGAAATACTGCGGCATAGATACCTCTGCGACTTGCGACTGCAAATAATTGCAGGAAACCGGGGTGGCTTCAAGTCGGTCAGACTGGCTACGCCACAGGCGGAAGGACAATGCGCACTGGAAGCTGGCATGTTGTGTAATCGCTCGCAGCCATTCCTATACACCCTGAGCACGAGCAGTCAGTCATAACATGAGCTCGCACCTGTTGTGCCTCGTCCCCTTCGTAGACAGCGACGCTCATGTCAGACGTCGAGCCATATATCTTGGCGGCATACATCGAACGTGAAGCCTTGGGAGTGTAGCTGACCAGTTTCCCATCGGAACTAGGCGTAGATCGCAGCCGCAGATGTCGCAAGTCTATATCGCCCCATCGAATTCGTCGGTAATCGTCTACGATGTCTGTCATCCTCGGAGGAAGAATAAGCAGGGCCAGCACACACCTTCATCTTCGGCATTTGCCTCCGGTGCGGAAAAGTGGAGACGATAGGAAGTGCTGACGGCGTTGAAGCTCCCGCCATTTACCGTGAAGTTTTGCGCATGCGAGAATATTTGCGGAGCTCCACCCTCTCGCTGCATCGACCCCGACTCAAGCGTCGCTCCCCCCCATGAGGGTAGTATCCGTATTATCGAGCTCTGGATTGGGCATGAGGATCAATGGCAAAGGACGAGATGGGAGGAAGACAAGGGACGAAAGCTGTGATTGATCGACAGTCGCCTCGAGGCATTACTTCTCATCGCACAGGAACGATGAATCCAATGACAAGGACACAGAAAGCATACACATATGCCATAGCATGAAATGGTCGGCATTACATCGCGAGCTAGCTACAACATCTCATACGAGGTCGGGCATGTCTTCATCACCGCCCGCTTTCTTGGCCGTCGCGGTCTTCGCCTTCTTCGAGCGAGACGCCTTCGGTGAGTACGTCTTGGGCTCCTTTTGCGCCGCGAGGAGGGCGGAGACACGAGCCAGGGCGGCCTTTGCGAAGAGTCAGCATAGGCATCGAGAAATGTAGGAAAGAGATAGAAAGGGAGGGTAAATGGGAAGGGCAAAAGGAATGTGAGTCCCAAAGAGTCGGTCAAACCGCGGCGGAGCGACGAACGGGTGCCGATAGCGACATGGGACACTCCCAGGGAAGGTTTGATCGGCCTCGGTCCTGGGGTGGGTCGATATTGCAGACATGTCCACGCCCACATCCCGTATCGAGCAGGATGCGGGTTCTAACGAGAATGCGTTGACAGGATGGCGGATGTAGGGGAGGGAATGAGGTGGCAAAGCAGCAAAGGAAATGTACCAAGACGAATGGGTAAACAGCAAGACGAAGAGGAAAACGGCAAGACGAATAGGAAACTAGGTAAAGGGAAAGGGGACGAAAAAGAGTGGAAGAACATGAAGTCCAGATAGAATGAGTACTCACAGTGCGCAAATCAGGCCTGCCCGCCTTCTTCACAGTGATAGTAGCAACGACGCCCGCTGCCCGACGGCCGCCCGTCCGGGAGCGCAAGACGTCCTTCGAGGTGGCTTTGGCAACAGAGCTGGGGCCCGCCTTTTGCTTGCGCGACACAACGACTACACCATTGCCGGAGTCGGAGATGGCGACCGTCTGCAAGGGGGGTCAGCGCGCTGTGGTCAAAAGGGACAGCGATGACGCACCTTGGCGTTAGCGAGGCCAGAGAACTTGTGAGAGTGGAGGTTGCGGAGGTTGCCCTGCACGGGTGGTCAGAGCTGGCCGTGGTCAAAGCGGAGGTCGACATACGGGCTCCTTGGAGAAAACCTGCCCGACTTCAGCGCCGCGCTTGACGATGAAGGAGTTGTTTTTCTGCGCGGGGAGGTCAGCGTTGTGGGCCGGAGTGAGGGGAGAGGCGTACGCGGAGGAGGAGCCATTGCAAGTCGGTCGACATCGTGAAGGGAGTGGAGGAGGGCGTTTTTGAAGGAAGAGACGTGGCGGTGCGGATGGCTAGCTGCACGTGTGATGGTCACCATCGGGTCACGTCATCCGGTGGTGACATCGCTTCTGATGAGAAACATCCGCGCGAGGCACTGCTCAGTCTTGACAGCTTTTGCTTATGTCTCGTCCAGGTCTCCGTCCCTCCTTCATCCGTCCCTCCATCATGCCCATCGACAATACTGAAGCGGAACGCGCACCGACCAACTCCAGCGCGACACCCTTCGAGCTGCCAACTCCTCACATGTTCACCAACTCCAGCAACTTCACGATCACCGGCGGGAACTTCACCGCAGCATCGTACCAACTGAACTTTGCCGCGCCGCATTCGGATGTGGACGATCAGGGCGTGTAACGGTGTCTCTCTCCCGCCCAAATGGCCTAACTCCAAGTCCGTAGACGATTATCGACGGATTCGATGGGGTGATATAGACCTTCGACACCTACGGCTCCAGTCCACGCCTCATTCCGATCTTGGCACTGTCGGCCGCGTGCCAAGTGCTTCACGCTCGATGTATGCAGCAAGGGTATATGGATCCACATCCGAAATGAGTGTCGCTGTTTATCAAGGCAATGGTGCACAACAAGTTTGTTGTTCACTTAAGGCAGAAGAAATCTGAGAACTGATCATGATACTTGACAGGAGTGGTTGCGGGCCATCAAAGAACATGGTGCCTTATGGTATATGCTTTTGCAATAAGTGAGATAATATTCTGATTGTGTTCAAGTCACCCTGCTGTCCTGCAATTATTTGCAACTTCAAGTCACAGAGGCATTTATGCGGCAGTGTTTCATGATGGTATCACTATTATAATCCAATGTGTGATAAAGTCATTAAATAACTACTTTCTTAGATCTGATACCACCAGAAAACATATGTCAGGAGTCATCTAGTCTAGCAACAGTTTATTACCGGCAATACTTTGTAAGTTTTGTATGTAATTATAGTCCTACTAATTTCAGACAGGAGAAAGAAATTATGGTAGGGTAAATGATTATTAGAATTATTTTCCCTGACATTATGGAAAACAGAAAGTGGCACCATATATTTGTACAGCAATAGGTCGCCAATTTATAGTATGATAGCTTCTAGCAGTCTGATATACCTAACTGAAGTTTAGAAACCTCAAATGTTGACTCCTTGGATACGATCCTCAACACATTGCATAACACTGGAGATATATCCACTTTCAAGACTAGAACCCTTCAGGCCTGGCCTAATGCGGACTGATATATATCACTTGGTTATAGGCAGCTCTTGTTCCAACATCATTGCACCAATGCATCCAGTGGCTGCAAGTGTTCTAGACATGATCAGCATGTTGTCTCTTGAGCAATTTATTGTCAGGATAACATCACATGAATGCAAGCCAATGTATCTGCTGCTACATCAAAGTTCCTTCAAGCTTCATACTGTGTGCTTCCTTACAGACTTTGCCCAATCACTCAACCCTTGGCTGTGTGATCGATACTTCAAGGAACATCGTGATCTTAAAGGCTGGACAGATGATGTTGAATATATAGTGCACTTTCCATATGAGACAGATGTGCAGCAGCATATCCAGGCCACAGAATCTAAATGGACAAGAGGCTGGTGGAGTGGGCATCTCAAGCATCAAATTGTTCAAATGGGAACTGGATGGTCAAGGTATGCATTGAGAGACCCTCTAGCATTATATATTTGATTATTAAGTAATTATTTCTAGGCTTCAATATCCATTTAGGCTCTTAGCAATACAGATGGATGTTGGGTTCGGGGACCTGGACGCAAATTATACCCATAATGACAAGCTGAAAGTTCAGACTGCATGGATTACCCAGGCTGCCTACATCTTTCAGCAACTTAAGATCTCAAAGAATCGCCATCGATTTTGTCTGTAATTGTACTGCTTTGAAACTTTAGATACTAATATCATCTAGTACTTCTCAGGGATGCAACATGCACAGTCTCTTTCAAGATCAAAAGTAGCCAACAGTATAAGAAAGATACTCCAGCATATCTTTTTCTTTGTCCATATTGGATGTTCTTTGACGGTACCACCATCACACGACCAGAAAGGATTGCATACTGGTCTCTGGATCCAGAGGGGGATGAGCCCCTGAATGATGCCCGACTTCCTGAGCTTAGTATTAACATGAGCATTCATGGCTTCTATTGGGAGGACGAGGCATATGATGCCCTGATTGAATTCTTCACTGGCAAAGGATTTGATCCTTATTCTCTGGATGTAGCAAAACATTTTGGGGTCAAGGAGTGTGTAATATTCGATAAGCAGTGTTGACAAGAGTGACAATGCTGTATAACAAGGGCAGCACACAAGGATAGCATTGAGTTAACAATATACAGTTAAAGTGCAAAAGTTATGTCATAAACAAAAACTAAATATATAACAATTGCGATCACATTTAGTTTGATTATTTTCAGGCTTGTTTTTCTTAAGTTGCAATAATAATTTCTTCTGTCAGAACCCTTAAAGACAAGGAGTTAGACCCTTTAATAGGGAAGGATCTAACAAGATTTTTACCATCACACAGTCACATCAAAAGTTTCTGTAATCTGAGTTTCTGGAGCCACTATGTATGTCATCAATTTTGGCTCTCCTCCACCTCCAATATGGCACCTATGGCTTGATAGTAGTTTAAACTGGCATAGGGGGGAGTCCATATGTATACATGTTTTGTACTCTATATAACATCATGTGAATAGTTTAAATACCCAACTTACAGGAGAATATTGTGTTTTGGGAGGACCTTGTATTCACTCTTTGGATCCTCCCCTACGAGGACCTTGACCTCACAAACAAATAAAACAGGGGTGTTTATAAACCAGTTTACAAAAATCCCTATAGAAACCAAGCCCTAGTTGGTAGTTGCTAATTAATTGCTCTACTAGTAATCACACTTGGGTTTCAGCAAAAATGGTTCCCTAAGCAGAATTCATATATAAGACATAGTGGTCCAAAACAATAGCCTTTTCTTGCTGTTTTGATTGATATGTACTAAAAGCTGCAAAAAATTGTATTCGATTTACAAGAAATCAAGTTCTGTATTGGGGTATCAAATATAGTGTATATTGTGACTACCCTGTTCTTAACCATGTTTTGTAGACAATAAGTGCACCTGATTTAAACCCAAATATTTCTCAAAAAATAGTTTTACATTAAGTATTATTACTGCAATTTGTCATATATAAAGGTGATTTGTCATATATAATGGCAATTTGTCACCTATCTCGAACATATTAGGTACATCTTAGTGCTGTCCCTGATCTTTGATATATATGATCTCATATCTTATGACATATTGAGTGCATTTAATTGCTAACAATTGCAGCCACAAAATTGCCAGCTAATATTAGCTTTAAGTTAAGTCCAATCTAATAACTTAATATATGCCTCCATCTTCTTACAAATCAAGTCTACTGTTTCTGAAGTTTATTTATTACTTATCTTTCACAGTTGGTAAAATATACATATTTTTTGTCCACTGTTTATTATAAATAAATCCTACTTTGGGGCCTATTTTGAGGCAGAAACCCCCAGTGCGAATGTCCGACTAGATCACTATCACAGTTTTCTTTTACAAAAAATATTATGCACAAAAATTGAGAAGTTTCTGAATTTCCATCTAAACAGGCTCTTAATATGGGTTTCCTTCGCGGAGTTTCCTAAGAGGTTCAGTATATAGTTTCTATCTTTTTTTTTCACTTTGAGTTGACTTTGAGCAGTGTAAGATGTACATAAAAATAGATCGATTAATCAGTGAGGCCAATGGGGAGAGTCTCAGCCCCGGAGGCGCTCCAAGACTTTTACCATCTATCATGTGAGTCACAATTCCCACTCGTGGCTCAAGGCACCTTAAAATATATACCCTCCTCCGGTGGGGATCGAACCGTCGACGAATCCTAAGAACTTCCTTTGCCGCTTGTTAGTCATCAAGAAGAGCACGATGGCTTTAGAACCTGGCGCCATTTCTCGAACAAGCCATGTACATAATGAATGACTACTTAGTGGCTCTGTACTCGCAGGCCTCGAGGCGTCTAGGCTCCCCCTCCTTGTCCTCGACCACCATGAGCGCCGACGTTGATACCGCTGTCGCCCAGCCGGCGCCGCTCACGCGAAACGAGCGGTACTACCTCAACGACGTCATGTCCGTCTTCCAGGCACGTCTACCCTCCCGACAGAGCGGGCCCCACTGACGAACGCTGCCCCAGGTCGAGACCCAGCTCTTCAAGATCCACCGCCACTTCCTCGTGAAGGAGTCCGAGGTGTTCAACACGATGTTCCAGTGCCCGCCTGGGCCCGGCGCGGAGACGCCCGACGGGGCGGACGACGCGCACCCCATATTGACGCCGGGCGTGACCGTCGCGGAGTTCGAGGCGCTGCTCGACTTCTTCTATACAGAGTGCGTCGCTGCCACATTATCCGCCGTTGCCATCGAATTTCCTGATCATCGCGGCCAGCGAGTTTCACGAGGACTGCCCCGAGCTGCACACGTGGCTCGACCTGCTGTCCATCGCGACGCGCTACGACTTCCAGCGTCTCCGGGAGCGCGCCATCGACGTAATCGACGGGCACAGGTGGAACGGCCGCCAATGGGGCGTGTGCGAAGAGTTCGACCCCATCACGCGCATCGTCCTCGCAGAAAAGCACGCCATCCCGCACTGGCTGACTACCGCCTACATCGCCCTCTGCGAGCGCGGGACCCCGCTCCAGCTCCACGAGGTCCGCACAATCGGCGTCGAGAAGGCCGTGCTGATCGCCGAGGCGCGGGAGAAGATCCGCGACATCGAGCACGCGGTCGACCGTGACGACGCTGTCGAATATATGCAGCTGCCAGTGCCGCCGTTCACTGGCACAATACCGGAGCTCCACGTGCCGCGCCCCCCGTCTCCCAACGGCTTTTATCACGACCGCAGCCGGGTCCGCGCCGTCATTGACGCTGTGTTCAACCCCCCGCCCCCGCCGCCGATGGAGGAGGATGAGTGAATGGCCCCGCGCCGGAGATTTCTTGACCAAAAAAGCGAATATTTACTGTGATCCAATTATTCGAGATGCGAAGAGGCGACCTGTGTATATACCTCCCGAATACAATACTGCCGCGCGAAGAATAGCCCTACTGAACATTTGGTTTCAGCAGGGAGACGACACCGGCATCATGTGCTGGCGGCAATCTCTGACCTCCTTCGCCAAGGTTCTCTGCCAGGGGAGAACATCCGAGGGAGTACCATGAGATAAGTATGGGGGTTCGGACGAGTGTTCTGTAGTCCCATTGGGGAAGGCGAAATGTGTCGGGTAGGGATTGCAGTCAGGGTCGGAAGAGAAAGGAAGAAAAGTAGCAGGGTGAATAGCTGATGAAGTGTCCGAGGCAAAGCTTCCTACTTCGACGCGGTCAGTATAAAACGTAGGTAAGAACAGGCAGCGCTGACGCACGAGAAGCCCTACGGGTGGGTTTAAACCGGCATACGCATCTGACACGACCACATCTTCTTCGTCTTACAGCTAGTCTTGAGCTACAAGCCCAACTGGCGGCACTGCAGAGCCCATGGCCAGCAACCTGTAAAGCGAGCTAGTCGGACTCAGTGGCCGGAATGGAGCGAAAACAACTAAACGCACACAAATGAAGTTCCACCCCCTCAAGACCTCCAACCGTCGCACAAACACCTCCACGACTTTGACCGAGACGCCGTTGTTCTCCTAGATTCGTCACGTCCGCCCTCCCCTGGGCAACCGGCTCTAAGGTCCACGAGGGGAGAAGGAAAGCACGAGTGCGTTACACGCACGTTGCTTCAACGAAGGCGGACGTGAAACCGTCGGAAGGATGGGGGAGAATGGCGGAAGGAATTGGTTTGTTGGAGATAGATATTCGAATCTGCAATGCGGAGCAAGATGCCACACAGGCCGAGGTTCTCGTGCGAAAGCCGGCGGTGTATTTGGGCCTGACTAGAGAGAGGACAAAGCGAAGGGTGCTCGTGTCACCTTCCGATGGCCTGCAACGCGTGGTGCAGCTTTAGTAGTAGCTGGAAAGGGGCTGAAACACTTCTGCAGACCGATGCCAGGCGGCACAACACGTAGTCTCACTGCTCCCCGGCGCCCACCCTCGATTTGGCCTTTTTATGAATATCGGACTGCTTCTCCGTGATGCGACTTCGTTAACTTGTCTTGAGCACCAGCTGCCGAGAGCTGACGACTTCAGAAAGGGTGGAGAACTTTAGAGTAGAGACAGAGAATAGGAGAGGACGCGCAGGACCGTGACACGAGCGTGGAAAGCAAAAAAGACGGTTGTGACACACTCTCCTTTTGACATCACGACGATGACGGAGCCGCCGCCGAAACGCAAGCGCTCCGACTCTGAGGCCGCGGTAAACCTCCTTACGCGCTCAGACGTGTGGTTCGACGACGGAAACATCGTCGTCCAGGCACAGACGACCCAATTCCGCGTCTTCCGCGGCACCCTCGCTTTTCATTCGCCCAAGCTCAAAGCCCTCATCGATGCGCTGCCCGAAGACGCGACTCTCATGCTGGAGGAGGACCCTGTGGACTGGGAACACGTCTTTAAGAAGCTTTTCCACCAGTGTGTCGTCAAAGTTTTCATTTCTTCTTTCGTCTGCTCATTCCTCGGTGTCTTAGCGTATACCCAGACAAAGAGCCGCTTCCGTTCGCTGTAATCGCAGCGTTCGCCCGTATCGGGAAGAAATACGAGATAGAATGGCTCTTACGCAACGCCGTCGAGCGCCTCAATCTCGCATACCCTTCGACACTCAGCGTATGGCTAAGTTCCGACGAAAAGAGCGTGGAGCTCGCTATTGTGCCCGAGCCACCCTTGAGTTCTGCACATGCCACAGTACTGGAGCACGTCCTCGAAGCTAGCATCTTGGCCCGCGAGCTCAACCTAGCGCGGCTTCTACCCATTTCATTCTGGTGGCTTAGCTCCCCCGCCCGCTTCTCGTTACTCGTAACACCCCGCCGCCGCCGCGCTCTCCGAAGCCGACAAAACGTCGATACTGGATGGGTTCCAACAGCGCGTCAAGGCACAGCAGGAGACGACGTTGCGATGGCTTCAAGAAGCCGGCAGCCCCGACTGTACTCGAAAACAGCAATGCCCTCTCTCTCGCCACCAAGTATTTGTGTCCGTTTTCACAAATCTCGGGTGTGAAGCATGGTTTTGGCAAACCCGCTGGGCAAAAGATCTTTGTCAGCCGTGCACTACTTTGGCGAAAGCAGCGCACGACAAGGGAAGGAGAGACCTGTGGGAGCGTTTACCGTCGTTGTTTAATCTTCCGCCCTGGGAAGAGCTTCTTAAATAGGTGGGTCATCGACACCTTCCATACCGCATTCCTGAGCACTTGCACAGTTCACTACTTGCCTTTTGGAATCCGAGAATTGTGAATAGAGCGTTATTTTGAAACTCCCCCACGGTGCTGCGGAATTAACCTACAAGTGAGGTATGTAAAATGCTCCAATCCACGCTCCGCGCATCTTCTGGCGCCAACATGCGCAACGCAGTCAGCGGCAACACAAGCAGAAAATATACAGCAGTCCCAGGCAAATGAACCGCGCGTGGAGGTCTGGCAGTAAATCACATACTTACCTCCCATTTACCGCCGATATATAGACTGTAGGATCACTCAATAAACTACTCCTGCACAAACCTGCATTTTTATCGGAGTCACAACCCAGCTCATACAGTCTATCTTGTGATGCAACAGTTAAACCGCTGTAGGGTGCTGTGAGTTGAAGCTGTTTCGAAACCCGTTTCGAAACGGTTTCAAAACAGGCGTGAGTTTTGAATTCCGCTGAGGTTGACAGCGGTTTCGAAACAGGGCCGGGATGCCCGACGCGTGACGGTCACAGCTCCGGCGATCCGTAGCCCGGCTTGGCCGGCCTAGAGTCCACGGATACAGGTCAATCACATGGCTCAGGAGGGCCCAGCCCCTCGGATGAGGCTTTGACACCCACCGTCTGTGATTGCTCAGTTTTTGTTCACTGGCGGCCGGCGACGGCGTGCGGGCCGAGGAAATTACCTAACCCGGCCCACCTGTTTCGAAACAGTTTCGAAACGGGCCTGTTTCGAAACCGGTTTCGAAACAGGTGTGAGTAATTACTCACAGCACCCTAAACCGCTGGTGCATCTATAGTTCCCATAGCTGGGTTTATTTAATAGCTTTGGCTATGGTTATGGTGACCACAACAAGATAGCTATAGCAAACCGGGGTTTCTGCCCAAAAATGGGCCCCAAAGTAATTTGTGATAAACGGTACATAGACAAAAAAGTTGTATATTTTAAGTGACCTAAGGCTCCAACTCATTACTATCCATATACACTCCAAAGCTGTATTATATTGGGATATGGATAATATTGAGTTATAACCCAATATATTGAGTATATTGTACAAGGGGGCATCATGATGTGAATGGTGGAGCACATGCCAGTTTTTGTTTTTAAGCCTTAGCCCGGCGACCAACCAACCACGTGACCATTAGATAAGATAAGATATACCATAAAAGGATATATTTGATTACAGATGTCTGTGAAGGTGGGTGATGATAAGATTGGTGACACCAGGGTGACATGCACAGTTTCATAGCACTTTCAGTCTCTGCACTTTGGGCAGGGAGCCCTGCCCAAAGCCCCAAGGATATGAACATCTTTCTGCCCCAAGGCCACCAACGCCACTCCAGTTGCCACTGTCACAAGCTGTCTATATTCAGTACCAGCAGGATTGTAGCAGGTAGGACAGACCACAGCTTTACAATCCATGTTCTTCATTCTGACATGGTGGCTTTTGGCCAATGAGAAGGTTGATAGAGCTAGCACATGCACTTCCTTTTGGCCTGTGATTATGCTATAGCTTGCAAAGAGCTTTCAACAAGTTCTAATGCCTATTCTTAGCTTATTCAATGGTCAAGCAGGCATTCTGAGGCTATTGTGCATTTGACCAACCCATTATTAGCCTAATAAAACCCAAATATAATCATTGACAGAAAATATTTTTAAGCCCTCCCTGGGTTACCAACCACCCAGCATGTGGTCAGATCATCACATCATGATGCCCCCTTGATATTGTAGATAATATATTGCTTCAAAATATTATTTTATATATCACAATCCTGAAAGTTATTAACTATTGAGTATAGTTCTGCCATATGCTAGGGACCATAATAACATCTTAGTTACAGGTACTGAAAGTCTGAGAGCTGCAAAAAGATGACATTGAGGTTAACCAAGGATTTAATAGTCAAATATAATAGTAAAACAGCACAGATACCAGATCAAAAGATAAAATGCTGTACTATAAAATTCCATTGACAGAAATGCAACTGAAAATTTAATATAATAATGAGGTTGTTTAGATGTGTCAGTTTGTGGATCAGTTGGAAGCTGTGGTTAAAGTAGCATCTGAACTTTTAGTTATATATCAGATATAATAAAAAACTATAGTAACAAAGACTCAGAAAATACCTCATCTAAAAAAGAAGTTGACTTGATAACACCTTGTATAACCCACAGATGCTGCCTATATAGGCCTACGAGAAAACTCAATAGTATAGTCTATAGAGTATCTATACAGTATATACTCTATACTACAAAAAAATTTGCTACCCTGTCTATATATATGGATTGTATTGGGTTATAACTCAATATATTGAGTATTGTATTGTATTTGGTCAGAGCCTTAATTTTAACAACTTGGAAAGATAACAAATGAAACTTTAGGAAAGTAACCTTGATCTGTAAGAGATTGGGGCATATATCGAGTTATCAGATTGGACTCAACTATAAGCTTTTCTGGCTACAATTTGTAGCAAATAAATGCACCAAACATGCTACAAGATATAAGACCATATATATCAAAAATCAGGGACAGCACCAAAAGTGTACCTGATATATCAGAAATAAGTAACAATTTGCCATTATACATGACAAATTGCGCTTATATATGACAAACTTAATAAGAATGTGATATGACTTTTTTACAAATATTTGGGCTCAAATGAGGTGCACTTATTGTCTATAAAATATGGTCAGGAAGGAGGAAGTCACAAAATATGCTATATTTGATGCCTCAATACAGATTGTAAATCAGATACCAATTTTTGCAACTTTTACTACAAATCAATCAAGCAGCAAAAAAATGCTGTTGTTGATGATTATAGCATAAAGAAATTCCAAGCATAGGGCATTTCAAGGTATGATAAATAGCTGAGCACAGCCTGTTTATCTTTCCCTGGGAAAGGGTTTGCTAAAAATTTAAACGTTTTGAATAGAGATTGTTAGCACTTGGTTTTGTAAAATATTTGAGAGAAATTGATCCAACAATGGGAAAAAATTTGAGAACAAGGTTCAAATATTTTAAAGTGAACATCAACAGATTTTACCAGCCACTTACAGCCACCATACAACTAGGAACTCCCAATTTCTTGAAGGAAAGCTTTGGCATTCAGAAAAATAAATATGTCTGCAATTTAGAGGCCAGTTTAAAATTGCTTCAGGCTGATTTTTGTGGCTGATAATAGAGATTATCAGCAGCAGATTTTCGACATAATTTGAGAACATTTGATGTAAGTTTTCACCAGCATTTGAGCTCCACTTCATGAAGAACTTGGTTTTCTTGCTAGCCAGAATGAGAGCTGGATGGTGGTGACAAAGAGGATGTATAAGTCATTGGATCCTGTGACTTAGAGGATTGTTTTCTCATTCAGAGAAGATGACTGAACACTAGACTTTGTCACAGACTCACAGGTGGTATGACCCATGACGGGCCGTGATGACGGCCAGTGCAGGTACAGGTGCTGGTTGGGTACTGGCCTGGTGCCTTGGACCTGCTGACCCGTCAAGGCCGGAAGCTGTTACGTTACTGCTGCTGATCAAATCACACGGGCTTTGGGCAAACGGGCTACCTTCAACTAGAACATAAAGTTCGGTTCAGAGTTCAGTTCAAAGCCAAACCTGAACTTTAGTTCAGGTTCGGGGTTTGCCAAAAAAAGTGTCCTGAACCTGAACCGAACCTAACCTCACCATCTTTAATTTTGCTAGATCATCAGGTAAGGTCTGGCATCTCAGATCTGCCACTTGCAGCCTTAGACCCTCTCATAATCACTAAGACAAGGGGTCACATAGGGTGCAGTTTTTTTGATTGGGTTTACAAACCAGTTCATAAACCAGTGTTTATAAACACTGGTTTGTAAAGATTTCATTGGTTTCCTGGTTTACAAACCAGGATAGTCATGTGATTAAGTACTGTTGTATTTTATTCAATTCGAATGCCAAAAGTGGTGTGACATTCAATACGAAAATATCAATTCGAATTATTTCCTAATTAGGAAACTCTTGGCGCCGGAGGCGCCCGGAAATGTCATAAATTGCCTTTTTGGGAGAGGATTTTGAGCAAAATGGTGTGACATACGAAAAATTTCGAATTTTATAGCTACTGTGACACGTGACATACGAACTGAATAAAATGCTACAGTACTACCAGCTGATCTAGATCATTAATTATAAGTTCTGTATATTACTCTTATATTAAGCAGATGTCGTGTGAATGTGTGCACATGTTTGGCATCAGCTTTAGCAATTCATTTACTCCACATTTCCACTTTTGGGTTCACTGCTGTTGAAACCCTAATTTGGTAAGAAAAGCTGTAAAGAGTCTAATTGGGACACAAAGCTGTAAAACTAAGATTTTGCACCAAGTACCATAAACAAGTCTAATCCAAGGCTATTTGTGATATTGTTCTTGGCTGTAACATTAGTATGTAGGGCATGTAGACCTTGAGATTTCATGAACTCATAAATAAAATTAGCACATTCAATCTTCAAAAGCTGTGAAGCAACGTTTAAAAGCTGGGGCGTAGCCCCAGCCTGTCTAGTTATATATAGTAAATTACGACCTGTACCACTGGTCCACCCCCAACTGAGAGAACAGAGGTATGAAGGTAATGCTTTCAGCCAGAATTCAAAGCTAAAAAATTTATCTTATGACATCACAAGTGTGGTTACATGGTTTACAAACCGGTTTATAAACACCAGTTTGGGACACCGAAAAGTGTAGACCATTTTTAACACGCAAATCTTCAAAAACTGCACCCTAAAGGGGCGAACAATAAGAAAAGAACTAAGACGATAATTTTGAGTTTTTGCAGATAGTGGGTTGCACAGATGATCATTGATCAGTTTGTTTCCCTAATTTTTATTCGCAAAAAACTCAGGATTTATTCTTCAAGTTTTTGATTGAGTTTTTTTTGGGAGAAAAAGTACTTCTAACTTTGCTCCAGTGGATAGCCCAAATATGTAATGCTATTAATACACCTAGGAAATGAGCAGTAGAGCTGATCAATGATCAATCAAACTCTAACCAAATCAAATCCTAACTATTGTTAACTATTTGGGTTTGCTTTTAATTAGAATGCACAAAAACAAAGAGTTATGTGATTGTATTGATGGAGGAGCAATATGGCTCGACTCCCCTGCACCTGCAATGTTAGTAACTTGCAATTTACCTGCACCTGCACCTGTTTATCCTGCACCTGCACCTGCAACTTAATTCTGCAATTTATAGAGTTGATTTCCACAGCAAAACTGAATAGATGTGACGGCTGAGGTGTCACAAACTACCAGCCTTCTGGGGATCAGTTGATTTTCTATCACAAAATACATGCAGCCTTATATACCTAGTGGAACCAAATAACACCAAATAGCCTAAAATACCAATAATTTGACTTTCTGTGACTTTGTGTGACGTTCTATGCCTTATTAGAACACTCTAGAACTTCGAGTCATAGTGGCTGGGGCTCTAGAACCTTCCTGGCGCTTCCCATGAGTCATATTTCCTTATTTGTCCATTGGAGTCATTCATGAGTCATACTCTTCCACAGCCTTCTGGGTGCTTCCCGGCTAGAAGCCTGCACTGCCTGGCGCTTCTTATGACTCCAAATGACTCTCCCACTGAACCTTATCTGCATTTTAGGGTCTAGATGAGTCCAGAACTTGTACAACTGCTCATAATTGATTGTTTTGCATGTTTATGCATGTTTTTGTGTTCTGAGTGTGCAAACATTGAAAATAAAATTATTCCAGTGTTTAGGACGATTTTAGGTGTGGTTCATTTGCCTGCCTATCACTATGACGGTATCCGCATCTAGCCAAAATTTTGGAATGCCGGGTTATCACCATCACCATCATGAATTCAGTGCCTCAAGGTGCTCCACACTTCATAGCTCCACCGACTCCGATGAACGCCGATAGTAAAGGCAACACCGACAGCTCCAAGCTGACGCACAACAAGCAATACTACCTCGACGATGTCATGTCTGTGTTCCAGGCGTGTTGTCTTCCCTCAGGCTAGACCCTGCATGCCACGTGTCGTATGCTGACTGCACAGTGCTTCTAGGTCGAGGACCAGCTCTTCAAAATCCACCGCCATTTCCTCGTGAAAGAGTCTGAGTTCTTCAACATGATGTTCCTCTGCCCACGAGGCCCACACAGTCCTGATGGTGCCGATGACGAGCATCCCATTCAGACACCGGGTGTCACGCTCGCCGAGTTCGAGGCGCTGCTGGACTTCTTCTACACTGAGTGCGTCCCTTGGTTCTCCTTATACTCGCGCGCATAAGCCTGAGCTTCATTATCTGACTAGCACATACAGCAAATTCAATAACGGCTCTCTAGAGCTGCACAAATGGCTCGACCTCCTGTCTATCGCGACGTGCTATGACTTCCAGCGCCTCCGAAAAGGCGCAATAGATGTGATCGACTCGAACGGCCACAGCCTTTGGGATTCTCATTGGGGGCTGAGCAAGGACTTCCACCCCATTGAGTGCATAGTTCTAGCAGAGAAGCACTCCATCCCGCACTGGTTGCCCATTGTTTACATGGAGCTCTGCAAGTGCGGGACGCCGATTTAGTGCTGGCCAAATATGATTATATTATTTTATGGGCATAATATATTATAGTCATATCATATCCAGAGCTCCAACACAATAATATATTTGTAGTATAGTATAATCATATTCAGTGGCAAAATATGAATATGTTACGAATATATTCAACTATAATCTAGTATGCATATCTCTTCGTATACTTGATATATTTACTGCTAGAAAAAAAATTCAAAACATAAGATGCATGCTGGATTGTCAGGGCAACTTCCTACTAGGCCTCTCTAATTCCAACCTTCAAGTTGGCTATATAGGACTCTCAAGATACAATCAGGGGCATTGCCACTAGCATTAGGTTGGCCTGTAGACACTTGATCAGGGGTTCTACACTAGGGTCAACCCAAAGTGATCACTCCTGACACTTGTTCCCAACTTGTTCCTAATAGGTGTAATGCATGAATCACCATAGATAATAGATAATATGTGACATTTATCAGAAGTAGGGCTAACTCAGACTAAGATTAGTACTATGACTGAGTACATGGACTAAGAAAATAGCTGTGATCATCCACCTTACTATATTTGAATATTCTGTGACTATAATATAGTATAGTCATAATATAATATAATATATTCAAACAGAATCATATTCAAGTGATCCACCAAGGGCATAATATATTCATAATATTCTGAATATATTCAATATTTAATCAACCATAATATAATTCTGGCCAGCACTACGCCGATTCAACTGTGGGAGGCGCAGAAAATCGGTTTCGAGAAGACGGTCCTGCTCGCGGAGGCGCGTGAGAAGATACGCGATAAGAAACACATAGTTGAGAGACCCCCGACCCCACCGTTTGAGCCTGAAACATCCCTACACTCTTTGCTGGCACCCACTACACGGCCTGTGTTGCCAAACAGCTTTCACAACAACAGGTTCCGGGTAAAGACGATCATCGATGCTGTCTTCAACCCGCCACCTCCAGCGAACGATGGATGAATTGATTGTCTGTAAATATTGTCCATACTTGTGCGAATACGGAGCCGTAAAACACAAAAAGGACAGCACATTCTTGGGTAAATGATTGCAGAACGAAGGGTAACTGCGGCGTGTTCCGCTCGTCGTGCTCTACCGAAGGCTGCCAGGATGTTGCAGAAGAAGAACGCCATCGTTCTCTTCCATGCGCAGAAACCAGCCATTCGTCCTCAGCCCCAAGATCTGCGCACAATTGTTCATCGAGCGAGGGATCCGCATGAGCTGATGAAAGTGACCACACAGCAAACAGATTCCATGAATGCTGCCAGACAATAGATGAGTGGAAGCACCTGGTCCCTGTCAGAACAAATAAGGCAGGAGGGCATTCGAAATTGCGGGAGAGGAGAGGCTGCACCACCATGACGAGCCAGCACACCATGCGGAGAACGAAGGGAAGGGAAGAGGGGCTGCGAGGGGGATGGAGGGATGGACTGGTGTCGTTTGAGGGAAAAGGATCTTTAATGCATTTAGCAGGGGCGTGGGTACAGCCAGCGCCACGCACCACAACCAGACACGCCGAAAGTCCCAAGACGTCTCTGTAGTGACTGTGCTGGGGGAAGGACCAGCCAGTCGTGGGCATCGAACCCGATGGGCGGCAGGGCAGAGCCGGTCGTGTCACTGCAATAAGAAGGTTAGTGGCTGGAAAAGAGCCAGAGCAAGTACACGCACACTTCTGCAGACCGGCGCCCAAGGAATAGAGCATGGAGAACACTCTTTTCCGCCCTTCCACCGCCGTTCTGGGTCCTTCGCAACCCCTACTTGCGACAGGGCGACTTTGCAGCTGCCAGCCAGGGTAAAGTACTTGTATGCAGCTATGGAGATGGTGTGGAGGGTCCGAGTACCGGTGGAGTGTCGCAGGACATGAAGAGGCAGAGAAGGATGAGTGTGAGGACACTCGACCCGCTTGACATGAGGGCGAAAAGCAAAAAGAGGCGGGTGTGACACACTCTCCTTTTGACATCACAACGATGGCGGAGCCTCCGGGTGTGACACACTCTCCTTTTGACATCACGACGATGGCAGAGCCTCCACCCAAACGCAAGCGCCCCGATTCCGAAGCCGCATCGGACACCATTATCCGGTCAGAGGTGTGGTTCGAAGATGGAAACCTCCTTGTCCAAGTGCAGACGACGCAATTCCGGCTCTTCCGTGGATCACTCGCCTTCCATTCTCCCAAACTCAAGGCCCTTATCGAGGCGCTTCCAGAAAATGCGGCCCTGGTCCTCGACGACAACCCTGCGGACTGGGAACACGTTTCAAAGAAGCTCTTTCACCAGTGCGTCGCGCAATTCCCCTCCCGTTACTTACGCTGAGCCATTTTCGCCTAGTGCTTACCCTGACAAGGAACTGCTTCCTTTCGTGGTTATCGAGGCATTTGCTCGTATTGGCAAGAAATACGAGATACAATGGCTATTCAACAGAGCCAGAAAACTCCTGAATGCGGCATACCCTTCTGTCCTTGACGTCTGGCTGTCGGCACATCTCAACCACACCGGTGCAACCGCTCATGCACTCGAGAGCAGCATCCTCGCTCGAGTGGTTGACCTGCCACACCTGCTGCCGGTGGCATTCTGGTATCTCACCTTCTCTCACCGAATATCTGGGCTCGTTACCGCTCGCGCAGCCGCGCTGTCTGAGGAGGATAAAAAATCGATTTTGGACGGTTTCCGCAAGCGCCTCCATGCAGAATCTTCGACGACATTGAAATGGCTTCAAGCCGAAGGCAGCGACAAGTGCAAAAAACAAGGCGGGAGCGAATGCACCGTGGCACGGCTGAAATTGTTCGCTTCCATTACCAAAAACTCTAGGGGACAACGTGGATGGTCATGGCTCACCAGTTGGGAGAAAGACCTATGCGAACCATGCATCGCTGCTGGCAAGGCTCTGCATACAGCGGGGGTGCGCGATCTATGGGAGTGCCTGCCTTCCTTGTTTAATCTTCCGCCTTGGCATGAGTTACGAAAATAGGTGTGTGGTGAAACCTGTTTTTTCTTCCTTGGACTGACTCCGAGTCCTCCGATAGGCATATTCTCGTCGTGCATGTAACAATGAACAAACGATCATGCATTATTTTGTGCCCACTTAAACTACCCCTGGCACGCGGGCGGTGGACTCCTACCCGCACGAACTCATTGAATGTGAGCGTTCAACGATGAACAGAAATAATATTTAGAACGTCAATCTTTACCGACATATGCGTATTCCGACCGCCAGATGGCTTCCAACTTGTCCAATGCCTCCTCACTCACATCGACCCACCCTTCCTTCTCTGCCTCCTCAAGCCATTCCGCCCCCACGATGTCAAAGCGATGCCCCGCCCAAGGACCTTGATGGATCTTTTCATACCGCATGCTCACCGAGGAGTTAACCGACCAGCAGATGTGGCAATATAGCAGGTCTCCGAGATGTGTCTCCCACAACGGCACCGATGCCTTTGCGTAGAACGGGGCCCGCAGTTCTTCGGACTCGCGGTAGGGCGCCTGCATCTCCTCGAGCGCTGCCTCTCGCACGTACTGCCGCGTTGTGAGATTTCGGAGGACAGCGGTGCGCGGCTGGAACGGAGGATCTTTTTGCACCACAACGTTGGTCAGCATTCCTGGATCACCGAAGAGCCATAGTGCATCGCCCCGGAAGCCAACACGCTTGAAGAGCGGGAGTTGGACGCGGGATCTGATGTTAAGCAACTCGGAGACAGTCATGGAGTCCTTGTCATTCGTTGGATCTTGTTCGTATTCGGTGATGCCGTTGGGGAAGAAGTGTTTGGGCAGTTCGCTGAGATCGGTGTCCTCCCCAATTACAGCCAGCTGGTCGCCGGCCCATGAGCACGTCACCAAACCCTCGTCGGCACACAGCAGCGCATAAATTTGACGGCGGCCGACGTCCCAAAGAAGTTGGCAAGTCATGCCAAGCACCAGCGCGTCAATGAGATCGTCGATGAAGCCGAAGATAGTATCGAGAAGCTCCAGCGGGAGCGCAACCAGGCCAATGGCCATTTCCCTGTCCGGAGTATGGATAAAGTATGGCAAATAGTATGGCGCACGCACTTTGGGTTGCATTCCGGCAGCCTACACGGTTTCATGTCGATGCTTACATATTCCCCAGGTGCGTATGGCCATACACAGACGTCGAGCGGCGGCAAGCTTACTCTGCGCAAGAACCAGTGCAGTTGGGCACCTGGATGCCCGAAGAAGAGGATCTCCCCCAGCTTCGTTGGATCTGTATACACGTCACAGCGTTTCGAAAGGTTTTTCAGCGTCCAGCTTTGGCCCATGGTGGTCGGGAAGAAAGGAGAAAATCGTCGTCACATCGTGACGACGATGCCAAATTCAGGGGTAGTCCCCGATTGAGCCTTTGCCGAGGGCTGACGGGAGGAGCGTCGGAGGAGAAAATGTAAGGTGTTGGAGGTCAATCATAACGAATGGTATCGTGCATCCTGCAGCGTCCATCGGAGTCTGATTAGGAGACAAGCTCCAGGAAGAGGAGAGAGGACAGCAGGTCAGGGTTGGGAACAGTATGGATTCAATGCAGCAACTTGACAGCAAGAAACGTAGTCTGGGAGCACGTTACTGCTGCACGTATGGCCATCCTCCGCTATTCCAGCGTACATCGCACATTGCTGACGACCTGTTGATTACCCTGCCGGCGAGGGGGTGGTTCCATCGTGCGGCTGCGCTGCCAGGGGTCAGTGGCATTCAAGACGAGAAGATTTGGCGACATACTTGGTGTATTGCCAGTGCGCAACGCAGTGCCCTGCCTCACATCAAGCCTAGACCATCTGCATCCCACCGTCCTCCAGGAATCTATGCATAACTAGGGAGACGGCACGACTGAAATCCGATGAGCGGGCAGGAAATCGTTGTGACGTAACTGAATACTGGCTAACGAAGATTAGTAGCAGTGAGGAAAAGAAGATTGTAACGCGCCTGGTGGGATGTATTCACAGCCTAGTTGCCCACATCAGCAGAAAGCGCAGTCGTATTTCCGCCACATTGGATTCCGACAACTTCTCATTCGACTCCTTCCGATAGAGCACGAACGAGGAGACCTAAGGCCAGGGGACAACACATCTGAAGCTGGGAGTAGTCACCAGCAAAGGACACCCGACATGCGACGCACCTGCTTGAGAACTAGCGACACCGGAGGAAAAAACGCAGCGAGAAAGAAAGGCGTGGATCGTGATTGACACGGCGCGCACGGACCATGCGTGTTGCACGTGCCACGTCAAACGCTTTTTCCTTCCCGATTCGCATCCCTGGCCCGTCCCACGCCGGCTCGATGCTCGATGCCTGAAGCAACCAACATGTAAGGGAGTGGTCACATCGGGTCACATCGGAGCCGAATCCCATCGGCCTACAGATTTTTGTACTTTTCTGAGTCAATGCCCGCACGGCTTCCGGCGCCAAATCTCCGCACAAGACGCCCACAAGTGACAAGTTGTCCGCCGGGCCTCGGGGGCCGGGGCGATGGGATAAGTCACATGATTAAGCCATTGCCTTTTGGGGATATCGTTGGTTGCTTCTTGACCACCACCAGTGGCGCTACCAGCGATGCAATTTGGTGCGTGCTGCGCTTTTTTGCTCCCCGCACGATGCTCACCGGTCCCAGATGCGCTTCCACCAGAGCTCGTTGACCTTGTCCTCCAGCACGTCGAAGATGGCCAGGACTCATCACTGAAAGCATGTGCGAGCGTTTCCAAGAGGCTTCGGCTAGCGGCGCAGAGGCGACTGTTTGAATCCTTACAGATCATGCCGCCCGAGCGCAGGTGGCCACCGTGGACCCCAAAAGAGGCAGTCGCAGAGCTCGACGCCGTGCTGGCCTCATCTCCGGAGCTCACCAGCTGCGTCCGCCGCCTCACACTGTCCACCGCCGCCGATAGCGCGGGGCAATGGGCTGTAACCGACGTGTCGGGACCCATCGCGCGGCTAGACCGACTGCGCATGCTCGTGATCGCGTGTGACACGGCGTACGGACACCCTTGCCCGTGGGCGGACATTCATACCGCGACGAAGACTGCGCTTGCCACGCGGCTTGCGCTTGCGACTATGCGCGAGCTGGAGTTGCGGGCCGTGCCTCTCGCAGGCCTCTGCGAGCTGCTTACACTAATGCCGGCCCGGGACCCGGAGCTCTGCGCGCCGCTCCGCCTTGCCCGCCTGTCGATGTCGATGTGGGAGGGTGACATCATCGGGCCGCAGCTCCGCCGCCCGCCGTTCCGCATTGTGCCCGACTCGCTCATGCTCTACGTAACGCCCCTGAGCCCGCTGAAAGAGCGCCTGGCGGACGTCATCGACCTCTCCGCGCTGCGCCACCTGCAAGTCCGCGTCAAGACGCCCGCGGACGAGGAGTTTGTACAGGATACACTGCTTAGCCACACGACTCGGACACTAGCACATCTCTGGATCAAACTCGAGCACTTCTCGTTTGACAAATACACCAACACGCCGCCCGCGGGCACGCTTACCCTCGATGCGCTCCCGGCGCTGCACACGCTAGAGCTGTGCCTCGCGGTTCCGTGGGACTCGGACATGTCATTCCAGGTTTTGGGTGGAAGCCACACATCCACCTGGCTGCGCAACACCCTTGCACGCATTGCGGCGGCGTCGAGCCCGATCCGCAGGTTGCTTCTGTGGGTCCGCGTCGAGCCAAACATCGCGGGCGAGACATCTAGGTCTCTAGAAAAGGTGCTCGTCGACGCATTTGAGCCACTCGTCCCGCTTCTCCGCACCTGGGCCCACGCGCGCTTCGAGCCCGCGCTGACCGTCCGCCTGCACCTGCCAGACGACGTCGACGAGGTGGACCCTGATATGCGGACCGACGCCCTCGACATCGTGCGGGATGTCTTTGGCGAGTTAGACAACAGCATCGTTGTAGAAGAGGAAGTGCCATGCGCTATGAGACGGAGAATCTGAGATTTGACCTTTGATCTATCAGATTCTTTCTGCTTTGTTTACATAAATTGGGGAAGATAATTTTGGAAGCAATTGTGATTACATCATTCTTGGCCTCACACGAACCAGCTTCTGCGGGCCCTACTCAGGTTCAACACGCGCCGCGCGTAAATCTATCTCAGTTCTGTTAGACTGTTACATCTTGAGATTTGTCGCAACTCCATAATTGCTAGGATATCCAGTCGTAGGCCAGTTTGAATTCCGCACGAGCACTACAACCACACCGCTGCTGGTGTATTCTTCGTCTCCACATCTACCCGTCCGCGCTGTCGCCCCTCCTCAGCAAAGTACACACTGCCGGCTGCACCTTTTCTCCGCTCTTCGGATCCTCCGGCCCACTCCGACCGTCCGCAGATCTTCAACACGTTCGTGCACCACGGCGCTGCCCTCCCATCCACTGCTGGCGACATCAAACAACCCTTCAAATTTCACCGAATATTATTGCTTGAGGTTGGTGTGTTGAGCGCTGTGGTTGAGCTTTGAATGTGAGGTTGAGGTTTGAGCTTGAGCTTTTTTGCTGTGGAGGTTGAGGTTTTTGATTTGGAGGTTGAGGTTTTTGCTTTTGAGGTTGAGGTTTGCATTGATGAGGTTGAGGTTTTGATTGTTGAGGTTGAGGTTTTCGATCATCCAGGTAGAAATTTGACAGGTGACCACACCTACATCAAACCTTGATGGCTCTACTGATTCTTCATCGATATTTGATCTGCCTATTATTGCTATCTTGTAACAGATATCGGAGTACACTTTACCCAACAATAAACAAAGAAGATAGACTATGGGATAGGTAATCTTTAAATATATTTATCTGTAGTAACTAGTTATAACAGATGATGATGTGTTTGAAGGAAGAATGCAAGACCAATACACCACCAACCCATGACGATATCAGTGCGATATTGGGGCAGAACATATCAGGCTCAAGTTTGGGTGATATCAATTTGACGCCATTTCCTGGATCTGTGTGACATCAGGCTGACACCGGATATCAGCATGATATCTGAGCATGGATTCAGCTATGATAGTAAAATAAATTTAGTTTTAAAATACCACACACAGTACTCCAAAATGTGAATCAAGGATAATAATTTCTTTAACTAACTATTCGACAATGTTATATTGTACATTGGCCTGCCACGGCCGCCAAACCTGCGCATCTCGCCCAGCCTTGCTCTGAATCCTCCGCCGTCAAGACATGCACCCCCTCCCCCCTATACTCAGGTTCTCCATGCCACCAATTGGCCTGCATCCCGAGCCCAATATCGGTGGTCTTGCGCTGCGCGAGGCATTGAAAATGTTGACGATGGACAGCTGCGACTCGAGGATCGCGCACGGGTTCTTGATGGCGACAAAGGGGTCGATGTTGCTGAGCCAGCATTGTGTGAGCATCTGGTGGGTGCATTCTTTGGCGCGGCGGAAATGGCTCGGGCCTGGCGACGGGGTCAGTCAGTTTGGGTCAGCGCGGGAGAGGGGGAAAGATGGACGAACAATGGTGGGTGTCACCGGCCTTTCCTTCGTTGGCTTTGGCCCTTCGTTACCCTTGCCTTCGCCGGCCTCACCGGCCTTGTGCCGACTTGAACACTATTCCGCAATCAGCAGCCACTCAACTGCACACAGCAGTTAGACACTTACTTGTCAACTGCGATCTCCTTGACAAGCATGCCCGTCTTCTGGATCTCGAGGATGTCTGCGGTCTTGCCCTGTTTGAATGTTTGTGCATGTTTTGGGTCGCTATTTGCTTCACACTTCCAAATTTGGATGTATGGCTGTTAAAAGAACATGTAGGCTACATTTCTAGGGACAATACTATTTGGTATGACAAGAAAAACATATTTCAACATTGTTGAGTTTTTTGGGCCCTCTGAATAACTTGTCAGAGAGTTTGTGATGAGCCACCATAGCCACTAGGTGGCTGCAGTTCTTCAACAACCAGTGATTCACCTCAAACTACATTTATACATTGTAGAGTCCTATGTAATACCAATAATTTGTGCAAGTCTCATGTCAGGAACAGGGCCGGCCCGGGCCCACGTGACGGTCTCCTGCCAGCCTGACAAGTGTGGGAAAGATGGTTCAACCCCCATAGCTGGGTGGTTGGCAACCAGGCAGCGTAGATTAGGGCTTGGTTTGTAAAAATTTTGGAGGTTATCAAACGGTTTGATAAAAATAGCCTCTGAAACCCTGTTTATAAACCGGTTTTTAGGTTTTATAAACCACCTAAGCCGATATGACTGGAGAGATCAAAATTGCCTTTTTAGGAATTTTTTTGCAGCAAATTTTAGTGTTTTAACTTCATGACCTCGAGATTCATAGACATTAGGGGTTGAAACAGCAAGATTAGATCAACTATCACTTGTAAGTTTGCATAACATGAATTAGTTATATAACATGTATAATTTACTTATCAGCAGATTTTAGAACCCCTGTCATGAATCCTTTAGAACACTCAAAAATCATGATAATAATTAATCTGTATGGTTAGTATAGTATAGTCACACACCCAAGCTCCCAATACTTACTAGGATTAATCATGATCAATATGGCAATATTAGCCGAAAGTGGGTTGAGATCCTACTTGATAAGAAACAATATATTATAATAGACCTATAAGATATGATTAAACCTACTAGCAGTATATAGGAGCAATATTAGTGTAAAGTAAGTCTGGTTTGCTAGCTTCTTTCCTTTCTGGGTGCTTACTAATATAAAACCATAAGACAGAGGGTTTCCAGCCAGGCTGTTTATAAACATATAAAACAGGGGTGTTTATAAACCGGTTTACAAACACCCCTATATAAACCAAGCCCTAGCGTAGATGGTGCCACTGCTGCAATAGAGAGCAGGGTAGGGACAGCTCGGGGCGACTCGAGACGCCCCGCTGCCATGTTGTGTGACAGCGGTGTCACAGGATACGAGTAGTCGTCTAGAGTTTCCTACCCCTGCTGAAGGGAACGAGTCCATAGCCAAAGATCGCTGCCTAGTAGAGTTGGTGCCCAAGACATAGGGCAAGGCATAGGCTGGGCCAGTTGAACAAGCCGTTCGGGGCGGGGCGTGACGTAACGCGGTCACGCCCGACGGTTCGGGGGTCGAGGGGAGTCGCCCCGCAACAGGGGCTGCGGGCCCGAGACCCCTGGAGCGCTTGAGAAGGGTTGCCACTCCAAGGGGCGACATATCTCCTTTCCTGGAGTAACGAGTCGCTGTGGCTCCTAGACACCGCGTGACGGCGCGGTGTGACGCGTGACATGCGGGCCCGATCGGGCCCGCACCCTCCCATCGCCCCGTACCAGGGGAACCCAGAGCTTGAGGCCAGAGAGCAGGAAGAAGTGGCTAGGACAAGGGTGAACATAAGAGACAAGAGCCTGAGCTGTCCAGCCCAACCAAGGGCTCAGGTCAATGAGGCAAGCTAGCCTGGGTGTTGGAAGTCGTCTAGACGCCCCTTTCCCGGGGTATGGTTGCAGCAACCATGCTCTAGGGGACCAGGCCGGAGTAGGGTTCAAAGGAAGAGACTTCAATGCTAAACCTAAGGTACAGGAGTAATACTGTAGTCTTTATATACTGTGGGCGCTAGGGGCCGATCGGGCCCGCTGAGGGTCGATCAGAAGGGAGCAGGGGATGTCTCTGGTCGTCCCTGGTCGCTCCGCTAGGAGCCCAGGGACCATTCCTCTGGAAAGGAGCCATGCCAAAGTCAACACTAAGGAGTGTTTGGCAATGCAACAGTAAGGAGCTCCCTCCTGATCCCTGTGGTTGTCTGGGGCCGATTGGGCCCGCTGTCAAGGGCGTCCGGCGGCGCATCATGATCCCTGATGGCGGGTCATGATGGCTTGATGGCTGACTAAAGCGCGATCTGTGATTATGTCCCTTCTCTGGGATATTAGTGTTGTTGCTCAGTGCTTTGAGCTTGTGAATATATGAGGGCTTGTCAAGCCCTAGGGCTCTAAGGGTGGTAAGGGCCCGTCGGGCCGTATAAGGGCCCGACGGCCCGACCCGAACCGTCACATCTCATAATACTTTATTCAGAAGTTTTTGAGAAAATAGCAAATTACTGAGCCACCAGACCCACTGGGTGGCTCACCACAAGCTCTCTATTTAACTCTATTCAAAGTGATAGAATTTTCCACAATATGAAGATCAAGGATCAATGCCACTGGTATCATGCATTTCCTCTTTCTTAGCACCTCAATTCAGTCCTGTCTTTGGGGAATCAACTTATTGACTCCAAATTCAGAACAGAGTGAATCACTCTCTTGTTGAGAAATTTGGATTTGACATGCTTATCCATGGAAATATGGCCTGCATTATTTTAATGAGATATGGTATTAAATACTACATCCCTCAGATCTGACCACTTAGAGAAATATCAAGCATTTTTATAATAGTCAACCTGGTTAATGCAGACAAGGTTAGAGCCTTATAATAAACTCAAGTTGCATACTTATGGTATGAGTTCAACACCTAAAAGGAAGTGTATCATGCCAAACAGTTAGTTCAAGTGTTTTCCAAACATTCAGATTTAAACTTTGCACAACACAAGCCACCATTTATTTTTAAATCAATTTTCGTTCATTGGTGAGAGCCAAGTCATGTAATGAAGCTGGCAGGTTTCATTTGGAGCTTTTGGCCGGGTGGTTGATCAGTTTATGTCATTGATCAAGGTTTGATCAAGGCTCCATCAAGGTTTGATGCAGGTACCCGGATGACCTTGATCATGTCATGATGAAACCTCAGCAAAAAAAAGCTCAACCTCAACACCACAAACCTCAACCTCAGTAAGTCAAGCACAATCCTCAGTTCTCCACACCCAACCTCAGTTCCAAAAACCTCAAACCTCCAAGCTGAACCTCAACCTCAACCACAGGAACCTCAACCTCAACCAGATGCAAAACCTCAAGCTCACATCCCAACCATGTTGGAAACCTCTAGCTCAAACCTCAACCATGCTTTAAACCTCACACAGTATAGCTCAAAGCTCAACCAGTATTATTTAGTGAAAACTACTCTTATATCTCGATGAACTCCCACACGATCGTCTGCGGCGTCGGGCGCAGGCGCAATACTGCCAGTGACTGGCGGTGAGCCCTAACATGGAGTTGACAAGCGCGGAGTATGTACGGAAAAGGTGTCGAAGCGATCACGGCCCACTCTTTGGTCACCAGGTTCCAATCCCTTGTGTCTGATGCCGCCGGTAATACTGTTGTCGCCGTGGTAGTCCCAGCCTCCGCGTGGTTCGCTGGGGCATGAGCGCCATGTTGCTTCGTGGGGGGGCAAGCGCAGGCGGCGGGCCCGCCTTTGTACCCGTCTGCCGGGAGATGAACACATGCCGCATGTGATGTGCAGGTTGTTGGGTGGCAATGGCGAGGTTAGAGGCAGAGATATGTGTACGCCGTGGCATGCACAATTGGTCATCGTAGTGAATCGCAAAAGATTGAAATGCCAACACTGGGGAAGACTAAGAGCAAGCATCAGCATCAGCATCTTGTTGGTCATACAATCATATATGGCAAGGGGCATCTTGAATGATGTTCCTGTACACACCGGCCGCGGTGGATGGGATCCTGAGGCTTTCATCAAGCCACATAACAATAATGTGCTTAGTGCTGGTAACATATGAATATAATCTAATATACATTATAGATCTGATAGTATACTCTGATTATATTCACCCATTAAGGAAAATAATATATTTCCAATATAAGTATACTCAGCTGTAGATATGAAATATAATATAATACAGATGAATATTTTCAGATATCTTATTATAACTTCAGCTACTTATAAATTGACTTCAGCTTAAATTATTAATATTTATAGGCCAACAACTTGCAGCGTTCCCCTCCATCTACTCGGGGTGAGCAGTAACGAGAATAGTAGGAGTGGTACTCACTGAGTACAACTCAGTCCCACTTTGATGGGCCCAATCCCACTCTTGCAGGGCCGAGATAACTGAGCCGAGCTCTTGAAGAGCAACAACAGTCATATATCAATCAAAGAACAATGGGCAATGCTACACGCAAGTGTGCTTTCGCGGTGAGCGGCAGCCCGCGGCAGCGTGGGGTCCAGGGTGGAAGACCCCGGCTGTGCCCTGCTTACCAAGCAAAGAGGATAAACTACGGTAATACTCCACGCTCCGCGCAGCCGCCGCAGCGGGCCCCGCGGCAAGCGGAAGCCCCGGCAGGGTCACTACCTATTGCTGATTCTACGCAAAAGATGCTGGCAAATGCTTACCAGGCTAATGCAAAAGATGTCAGGCCCCTTGTATTTGCTGATTTTCTCAATGGAACTGATGCATCTGACTAATGTTTTGATATATTATGTCAGACAAATCACCTTTTCTTCAGGCCGATGACTCGGTATGTAATATTGCAGACTTAATAGGACAGAAACAAGGAAATAAATAATGGCTTAAGTAAGATTGATCTAACAGAATTCAGCTATCAAAAGCAGTGATGGCAATCAAAAATCGTTCCACATTAGTCAAAATACCTTACTGCCATCAATTTCATCAATGATATCATCTCCCAGGTGCTAAAAACACAGTAATACTTCTTTGAATAATATATTTTAGGCCCTTGCCATCATCTTTTGCATTAGCCTGATAGGCAGTGGCCATCATCTTTCGCTTAGATGGAGCTATATGAGGTGGCAGGGTAGGTCTAGGGCGAAGCCCCTGGTCGGGGTCTGGGGTGGAAACCACAACCCCGTTGATGTGACACTTGTCTATCCATCAATTCAGCTGATGGGTAGGAACCAAGTCCCAATCCGGGGCCGGTAGGACTGGGACTCGCACAGTAGGACTCAGACTGGGACCCATCAAAGTAGGACTGAGTTCTGCTGTGTGAGTCCCAGTCCTACTATTCTCATATATACTCCATCGGGGCCTTCAGCAGGTCAAAAAGGGAAGGATTGTACGTAGTCGGCAGGGCGTTTTTGAGAAGCAGTACAATAGATGATCTAAGTGATAGAGTACAGTGTACACTATCACACCTTATATATGCTAGGCAACTCATGAACCAACTATCACCTCAAAATTGGTCCTGCGACCAAACCCCCCGGTTTGTGTTTGATGGGGATTGCAAATATGGCCGCACCTTCCTATACGTGGTCAAGACTTATGCCCGGCTTGCCCCAGAGGTCTTTGTGGTCAAATGTCCTACATGGCAGAAGGACCTGCTCAGACCCCTTCCCCTTCTGTTGGTGGAACTTCTTCCTCTCTGAGTTTTGCCTTTGTTTCGTTGATAAGATGATGAGAATAAGCAGGACCTTGCACTCTCTACACTGGAAAGCACGGGGTATTGCATGGGAATGTGGTATGGGTATTATGCTGTATCAAAAGTTTTTCACAACTTTCAATTCTTCTTTGCAGACTTTTTATGTACAACTTCAAACAATATATTTACACATGTTTTCAAGCTAAAACATTTCCTAGAGGGATCAATACAACTTGTGATTTACAACAACATGTCTCATTTCCTCAACTGCAATCTCAACTTTTCACATAACAACTTTCTTCCAGAGCAACTCCAACTTTGAATTTGTTGGTTGCATGTTTTCAACATGCAGAACAACTTTAATTAAAGTCATAGCTGCAAATTTTTTTATATTACACATTGCAACAGCTAAGTCTTATGTCAATAGAAACTGTAATTTATCCTCATATGTCTTATTACAGGGATTAAAGGCCATGGAACTTCAGTTGTTACACTATCAAGAATTACTTTCAGACTAAGACATAGCAAAGAGATATAAGGGTCCACCTACTAGACAGTTGACTAAGTTGACTATATATTGTGCTGGTGCTATACCAAGAGTGTTTGTTGCTCTGAGAAGTATGACTGTGATGGGAGGTTGGCAGATATTTGTTGCATTTTCTGACTATTTAAAAGGTAGCCTCATATTACGATCTGGGTGATCAATCTGACAAAACAGATTCCTAACTGAAACATACAGAAGAGAGAAAAACTGACCTTGTATAGGCTTTGTACTTGCTTCTGAATAGGCTGATCTTTTATTAACTCCTAGTTGATGGAAATAAATTTGATGATCTGATTGAACTCTGATATTTCATGAATCATTTCAATAAATAAAAAACTCCCTTCCAGAAACTTCTAATTTCTGCTTATATCAGAGTCAAGTCAGAAAAAAAAATCTTGCATTATTCTTGTTGGAAGTTGCTGTAAGGGCAACCCTGGAGACTCCGACGAAAGCCTAGCAGGGGAGGATCCAAAGCGTGAATAGAAGCTACGGAAATACACGGAGGGACCGACCTAGCAGGGGAGGATCCAAAGAGAAGAAACTCTAAGGGTCCGCCTGCTAGGGCGCCAACTATATACTGGTCGTCTGTAACTGCCAACGTAGAGCGCAGAAGGCCTGAGCGGCGTCGCAAGCTCTGTCCCAAGGTGATCGTTGGGAGGGTCTTGACGGATCGGTGATTGTGCGGGCGAAGGAGGCCGTGGACGATGGTCGGGGTGGGTCGGAGCGTCCGAGGGGGCGCCGGTCGGATGCGCCTTGGATGCGTTCGGAGGGTCCGAAGGAGGCCGAAGCAGGGGTTCCCCTGACAGTTGCAGTATGAGAGAGATTGAAAGTTGCTGTATGGGGGACATACTGTAAAAAAAGTATTTGATATATGTTTTGAAATGGCTACAACTTTTTAGAGGTACAACTTGCCTTTTTCAGAGTTTTTAGATACAACATTGCAAATTGTATACAACTTTTCACCCTGTGTACATGTACAAGTCAACCTCAAACACAACTTTTCTGATGACATGTTTTACTCTGGCTGGTGACATGTTTATACTTAATGACAACTGATAAACCTTGCTGGTTTTGAAAACATATTGGTTAAGGTAACCAAGTACCGCCATGGATTTGACCCCTAATCTTCCCCATTGCCCGTTCAGCAACTCCATTCCCTCCTCTGCCCAGTGGCTCCAGCTCCTGTCCCAAAGGAATTGGATTGCACTACTAGGGCTCAGGGGGTCTCTCATCGAGCCTGCTTCAGATAGGGCAACCCCAATCACTTGGCTTTCCAATATTGTATGTTGACTAGTAGAAGTAAATACTCAGAGTAGGATTGGCCAAATATGATTATATTGTTTTAAGGACATAACAATATGATGATATTATTTTGTGAACATAATAATATTATTATGTCATAAACACAATCATATATTTGTACACCACCAATCCCAGAAGATATCAATAGTATATCAGTGAAAAACATTCTCTGATGTTCTCTCCAAACATCAGTCTAAGACCTTGAGGATGTCATCAGGGAATATATTAATCAAATCAGTTGATCATCAGCTGATCGGACTGGGATCATCAGAATAATATCAGTGGTTAGATAAGTATAAGATATCAGAGCTCTCCTATCAACGTTCACACTGGTAGCAAGCGCAATGGCAGTTGGCTAAGGGGGGTCCAACGGGAGTTTGAAAGCAATTTTTTTTCCTTTGTTTGAAACAAAGAAATCTTTGTCTTTCTTTCCACTCCCGTTGGGGCTTTCATTAGCAAACTGCCTTTGGGTTTGCACCCAGTGTCAGCAATGAACACTTGGATATCCTTACAAGCTCATGATTCAGGGTGAGTAACTTATGAATGTAGTCTGCAGTCTGTCCTCATAAGCTATCTAATACAAACACTAATGCTATCACTGTCTGGTTTTTCGTCATTCTCCATAGCATTCCAGCTTAATTCTGTCTTTATAAGCTATCTAATACAAACACTACACGCTGTGGAAGTGCCATCTGGCCGCCACGTCGCTTTCGCGGTCACGCTCATTTCACCAGACGTGCTACACGGGCGTTAACAGCCACCATTTTCCCCATCATCTTCTCTAATTCTATATTTCCCACTTTCCATTCCACTCTTCCCCACTCCCTTATCTCAACATATCCAAAGCAGAAGACACGACTGGTGTAGCGATTCGGACGGACTGGAGCGAGCACAACACAGGACTGGTCACCCTGTTGTTAACGCTGAGGGCAGTAGCGCCACCGCTCTATTCGACTTGTCCCCAGCCCGATTGCTATGTTCGGAAGTGTCCATGCAAGGATCTTAGTACCATGGCCACTCTATATATTCATATTTCATTTCTCTACCCCTTCCGATTGGTAGTTACGGTTTCACTGTATTTGGATAGGAGAAGGATCTCATCTTTCACTTCTTACCCCCATCTCAAAGCCAGAGTGAGCGCGAGCGAAAGCGCTATATCGAGCCCGAGTTCTTCGATTTCTGCAAAAGCTATGTAAATCTTATCTAATCTACCCCACGCATCTACTCCTCCCGCAGCGCCGCCCTCGGTACGACCTCGGCCCACATCTAGTCCTCGCTTGGACTTAGTTGTCCTTCTTCCTTCTTCAGTAGAGCCCACCACGAGGGGGCTGGTATTCTGATATCGAGAGCTACAAACGCTGCGTTAACCATTCTAACCCCTAACCTGTTCACTCACCCCGCCGCTAGCAAAAATGGCAACACCAGTAGCCACCGCTACTCTCCATACCCCTATGCCGATTCTGCGTTCCCAAAATGCGCCGAAGTTCAATGGCCAGTATGCCAAAGATTTCCTCAATCAAATCGCAGAGTGCGGCATCCAAGCCGGTATCGTCGACAAAGACCAGCTAGTCAATCACATCTATAAGTACTCCAGCGACCGCGTCAAAGATATTATTCGCTACATACCCGAGCTTGACATTGAGGCGTCCGGAAAGACTTGGACCGCTGCGACAAAGGCCTTACTTGCTGTCTATCCTGACGAGGAGTCAGCGCAAAACTATACTGATTGATTACACATAGCTTTGGATGGCCTACTAGTGACTCTGTAAGGGCTCAAAGTCTTATATATTAACCATAATTAACAGTATGTTGATGAATATAAAAATATGAATTTTATCGCCACTTTTGATCACATCATTAGGTCACATGATCGCAATCATGGGAATATATTCCCCGATATGGTAAGGGGGAGGGGGGGTTCGAGGAGGCCCTTAAAAAACTTTTTGACGGTATATCCGTTTTTCGAAAAATGACACCCCCTTGGTTGTGGTGGCTGCGCATGCCATAGGACAGGCGATAGACTCCACCGAGGGTCCCACGCCATCACGGGCATGCACGCCCGTTTGACCATGCCCATATGCGAAGTCTCGTCCCCCAGCCAGACTTATTTTCTTTTCTATAATTACTTTTTGTTTGGCTCTGGCCCTCTGTTGGCTTTTTATCCCACATTATCCGCCTTGTTGCTGACACTCTTCCTTCAGTGTATGTATGGCCACCCGCGGGTAGAGGTGTACCCTCGGGTGGGTGGCTGTGCGGGTACGGGTATGGGTATGCCCTCAGATACCCGTGGGTATACCTGTGTCATTCCCTATTTGTGCATGCGTGGCCAGAGGCTCCAGCCCGGAGCTGAGTCGTGCAGTCTCTTGGGTGCAGATGGGCGCGGGTGCAGACATGGCATGGATGGAGATGGACAGCGAAATTTTCATGTCACACTTGTCACCACAGATCACGTTGGAGTTGCTTAGCTAATATAATTCTTGCCCAATGCTTGAATAAACCTTGCACACTGAAATTCAGTGTGCAAAACTTGGAAACATTTCTTTTTAATTTCCTAGTCATTTGCCCAGCAGTTTGCCCAGCCTACCTTTAACTCCCTTATGGGTATTTGGTCGCCATTCTTTGTAGCAAGGGGAGGGAAAAAATATTAAGGAACATATGCACTAAAAAAATTTAAGGGCTCACAGCCGGACCAACCAACCGTGACATGTGTGACAATTGCCTATTAGGCAGGTATTTCACAGGATCATGTGATTGACTTATCTGGAAAGTATGCTCACAAACTGTTGTACTATGTTTAGCCACTTATTATGGCCGCTATAATGACAGAATAGCTATAGTGTCCACAGTTGAGAACCCAGGTATGTGAATCTGAGATGCACCAGGTCACAAATGTGACAATACTCACCAAATATGGAAGTTCATTGATGAGATGCAGAGAATTGTATGTATAGCCTCACATTACACTAAGAACCTATGGAAACCTATAAAAATATCTCCTTATACTTATTGATTGATATCTAATATTTGAAAACAAATTCACTATGAAAAAAAAATTAAGGATCACTGGGGGGACTGACAGACTGGCGTCATATGCATTGATGCCATCACACTTCCCCCTTGCTTTGTAGTCCTCTTCTTAGTCCTCTTCTCTCCCTGTCATGTTCCCCGTCTGCCAATGGTGAGTCTATGCCGTTGCACTGACTTCAAGTTAGGTGTTCTTCATTTCCGCAAGACATTCCCATTAGTGTGTTCCATTGACTGCTTGTCATCAAATACGACCTTGCAGTGTGCACTCCTAGCTGGTGGGGTTAGTGTTCACTTATGATTGCTATTTTGGATGTCTTGGTAAGACCCTTTTGTCTTGGGAAAGACTCCCAAGATGAAGGGACCTGCCTAGCCCAAGACTGCGGTCTTGCACATCTTTGGCATCTTTGGTGTCTTGCCAAAGACTTGAGCTTGGATAGCCCACCCTATAGGCCCATCATCAGGTAATTGATAAGAGGTGAACATGTTGAAGAGCCTAGCATGTGTATTTGAAGGCTCCAGGTATGTACATACCTACACATATACATATACACATACATAAATTTTTTCGAAAAAAAAGTTTCACAAACATTGAATTTTTTTATCCCAATTTTTGATCGCATCAATAGTCACCTGACGCGAATCGTGAGAACATATTGCCTTATATGGCAGGAGGGGGGTCCCCATCCGACCCTATATCCATGTTTCAAATGTTGAACCCCCCTTGGCATGGCAGTCCTGAAGCCAATGAGAATTTACTTGGAAGCCTTTTGTTTGGTGGTAACTTCCAGTATGGTTTCCTTCGAAGAGGTTGGCAGGCAAGGTACTGATGGCACTGAGATGGTAGGTGTTGATTCAAGTTTGTTTTTCAAGCCTTTTGGGGTCAAGCCTGTCTGCAAAACCCACCGTGGCCCCTCTTGGCTGAAGTTGTGTGGTCTGCCATTTGTGGAAGCCTCAGATGACTGCGCAACGGCAGGAAGCCATATTAAAAAGGATAGGTGGGAACTACAGGTGAATATGCAGGAGGGATATTATAATCATATTTATTTGAATATATTCAAAATATATTCTGGCATAATATAATTGTGGACATCACTACCACAGTGTCACTGACAGATACTCAAGTGTTAATAAGTACAATCTATGCTTACCAAGATGTGCTCAAAGGCCAGCTATCACCCCAGCATCTAAATAGACAGGCTCAGTCAGTTGTAACCGTTTATAAATGTTCATAAACATGTTATCGAACCGTTTCCTTTTATTTTACGATTTGGCTAAACGAAAAGTAGAAGGTTGAAGCCCTACTGCTCTAACAACAACTCGTAGAGATCTGTCGAGTGAGGTAGAGCTTTGAAAACCTCAAAACCACGAACAGCCACGGCTTGCGTGCGGGGATCCACGCTGGCATCACTGTAGGCAGATGAGTATACAGAATCCGCCTCGAGAATAACAACCCACCTGCTAAGCTTCTGCAGCGCCCACATGAATGTCTCCATAGCACTATAATAAGAGCCGCCAGCCACTGTCGGCGCGATCTGTATCGCAAGGTGTGCCGCAAATTCGCGCCGAGTGTCAGATGCCTCCGCCAGCATGCTGCGGACATGCCGCAGCACGTCCAGGGTTGTGAGTGGGCCGAGCCAGTTCTCCGCAGTCGCACGAAAGGCCTTCAGTACGCAGCGCTCATACTCGGCGTCGATCTCCACAAACTGCCAGCAGGCAATGCTGCTGCTGATGTCAAGCACCCGAGGTGTTTGGTCATTCGGAACCATGTTGCGGGCGGATGAACGCGACGTCCGACGTCCCCGGCGTCAGGCCGTAGTGGTACGCTTCCGGGCCGTGGTCACCGTACGCGTGTGCGGCTGGTCGTCCGGATCGTTGTCGCGGTCGCGGTGCAGAGAAGGCGTGGCTGCGGTTTTGCGGATCGGTATTTGACGCTGCCCACGCCGGTTCCCGGACCGGTTGGACTGGCGGATATATCGAGCCCGAGCCCCAGGCCGAACATCGAGAGGTTGCGGACTGGCTTCTGGAGTGGGCGTTGTCGATGGCAATGGCAATGGTGGCGCGGCCAGTGTGGAGGACGACGCAGCGCCTTTCCGCTTCCGCTCGGGTCTTTTCTTCGTCGGTGCTTCTTAAGTGCCTGCCCGGGGTCTTCTCGGCCGGGGACGACGACAATGACAATGGGTTGGCCGAGTGGTTCCGCCAGTGTCTGCGCATATTCGACTTGACGTTGAACGCGCGGCCGCAGCGCGGGTCACACAAACGCTGTTGTCCTCGTCAGCACGTTACATCAAAGGCTGGGAGAATGGCTGGGAAGGGAAGGAAAGAAGGGAGAAGGGAAAACACACGTAACGCCCCGGTATGCGTATTCAGGTGTATCTGCAGGCTGCTCGGGCGGCTGAAGCGCTTCCCACAACCATCATGTGGGCAGACGTGCCTTCTGACCGCGTCGTCAGCTTCGTCGTCTGAGGCGGCGCGGGTCTTTTGTCGCTTGGCGCCACGCGTCGTCGTCGGTGTCGGGGGTGGCCCCTCTCCCTCTCTCCCCCCCTCTGCGCGTTGCTCGCCACGACCAGAAGGGCACCTGCTCTCAAACACCCTCGCCCCCCGCACCGCCCCAGTCGACCCTAGACTGCCCGATACCCGTCAAGCCCGCACACGCCGCCACACTTTCGCCCTCCATCTGCCCATGCGCTAGCATACCCTCTCCCATCTCTTTCTCGTTCTCTCGTTCTTGCAGCCAGGGATGTCCGCGCGCGTCGAAGGATGCATGGATTGCAGAAAGGAAGGCAAGCGGGTGGACGCGAAACGCAAGAAGATTTTCGCTGACTCAGCGGACGATCTGCGCACGTAATGACGCATGACGTGCGGGTGTGGGCATCGGCGTCGGCGTCGGCATCGGCGTTGGATCGGATCGGATCGGATGCACATGCGTAGCGGCTGCGAGTCTCGAGACTGCAAAGTTTTGCAACATGTGGCATGCGTGAATGAACATCGCGGCTACTGTGGCTCACGGCAAAACCCACACAAAGAGGTAAATAAAACCAATAGCGTAATATCCAAGGGTACCGCACAAAAAAAATCCTAGACATCGGGTTGAAAAAGTGAATTAAGCACCAGCCAGCCAAGCCATGTGACTTCCCAAAAAGGAAATTGTTTGTCATCAGTGTCTGTACAGGATACAGCATTGGGCCCATTGGATTCTATGCCAGGGCCATTTAAGACATACCATATGGGAAGGAAAGAAGAAAATGTAAATAACATGCTTCCATGTCATTGTTTAGGACTCTACTTATTACCAAACTCTCCCAATTAGGAAATAGGCCCATCAAACATTCCATATTCTTTGGCAGCAAGTGCTAAAAACATATAACTGTGTATTTCTGGTTCTCCTGGATGTCCCTGAACCTTCCCCAGACACAAGTCCAAAAAGTGAAATTTCACCCCAGTGACCCACCCTACCCTATGTGACATGTGTGACTTGATGTCACCAGCTGATGATCTGCGGTACCCTTGGTAATATCAGTAAATAACACATGGGTGGGACTGAACCGCTAGCCGACCCGTGCCTGGGAGGGCGTAAGGTAGGCAAGCTTGGCTACATATATGTGTTGTAGATACCACCTGGGAACACACCACAACATTTAGTCATTCAGCTTTACATATAAGTACACCACTAGAAACCCTAGTACAATGCGTAAAAATGGTTTTGCCTATAAAACTGACAAAACATGTTGAAAAACATCTTGATTTTTTTTGCTAGTTTTTTTTTATACATAGTCAAATATTTTCCCCAGTAAAATCATGAGCCTTTATTAATCAGAACAAAAAAGGTCCTAAAATGAACTAGATAAGCAAGAAATTTAAACAGAAAAATGCTTATCAGATCGAAGTAGAAGAGGAGTGCCTATGTGGGAGAAATGGAGTATATCTATGTACAAGAGGCTTTTTTGTCTAACAATGTCAATTACCTTTTCTTCATCAGATTGCTGTTCTGCGTATTAGGTCTTTCTTAATCTCTTTTGCCCAATAAATAAAGGTGTCCCTTTTTGGCTCATCATTACCTTGATGATTTTCTCTTTTTAAAAAAATCCTCTAGTTGTGTTCTAATTCTCCAGGGGGAAGCAATGTGTAGCATGGATGTTGACATATGATCAATACATGTCCTTCAGTGCATACACACTTCCTGTGGCATATGCAGGCTTTAGTACATATACATAGTTGTTTAACACACACAAGTACATTCACTCCTTGCCTGCCTGCAGGCGTGCTATGCATCCAAACCTGCCTGATGTCTATCAACAACTTGTTAGTCTACGCAGCCTGTATGGGGGTGCCATTTTGCGTGTTTGCTATTTTCCAGTAACTGTATATCAACTCTAAGGGTCCGCCTGGTAGGGCGCCAACTATATACTAGTTGTCCATAACTGACGACGTAAAGTGCAGTGAGGTAGGGGTTCCCCTGCTATAATTAATTGAAATAGTTGCTATTTCTTTCTAAACTCTCATAGTAAGCATCAAACCATGGGTGTGTGTATGTGATTATTATATTATTATTTATGACTGCTTTCCAATACTCACAGCAGACAATTTTTGGATATATCACAGAGAAGACCCAGCCCGTCCACTCTGGTGAAATTAGACTTACCAGAAGAAGAAGCACTTGCTATCCCTACAGATCCCTAAGCACTTGCCCTTACATGGAGATGCTGGGGTGCAAACAAAGAGTCAAGAAAAAAGCGATAAGGCTAAACCTCTTCTAGAGAACCAAGTACAAATCACTAGTAACCCTCAGCTATGGGAGTTTTATCATTGGGTTGGCACAGACACCTGTTAATCCCAATTATCCCTTGTAATTAGAATAGACAGCGCACTTGGGTGCCCATTCTAATTAGAAGAGATGTCTCAAAACTCCCTATGCTGCAATAAAGGGGGCAATAAAACTGCAATATTTCTAAGGCCCCAGGCTCTAAGTCATTTCTTGTCCTATCGTACAAGGTCAGTGTGACATTTGTGACATGGCTAATACTAAAGGCTAGTAACTTGATGATAATCTATCACCTATAGTTTCCTCATATCCTACCAAGTCCATACACTCTGTTACATAATGTGATATCAGGTCACAAGTGTGACTGAAAAATGGAACTTTTTTGGTCACACGGAGCCTTTTTGTATGATGATATTGATTGCTTTCTTTTTCTGACAAGACTGCTATCCTGTTTATTAGGTTTTTTTCATTCATTTTCCCCAACAAATAAAGGTGTCCCTTTTTGGTGAATTTAGTCAATTATTACCCTCATCAAAATGTTTGAAAATCTACCAGGTTTCTTCTAAATTGTCAGGGTGAGTCAGTGAGGATTATAGTTGACTGGATGTATCATATGCCCTCCCCACCATCCATTTGACCAGTGGGGGACCCATCACCATTGAGTCACTCTGGAGCTGCATTGGCATAAAACACAAGAAAAAAATTAAGGTCAAAATCAGCCTGTTGGGTGCCAACTTGAATATATATTATGTTTTTGGCTGATCATGTGAATATGATTATCTGTGGATATATAATATTATATTATGGTTATCTTATATTATATTTACAAAATATTGACATATCGTGTAGAAAGCTAAGTATTTCCCCAGTCAGTATGCTTGCCAATAGTATGAATCTTAGTCCAATTTAGACCTACATCTGAGGTCATATATTATCCATTATATATAAGCAGTGATTTCATCAAAGACTACATTACTCTTAGTAGTTCAATAGTAATCACTTGAGCTCACTCTACTGAATATAGTATAGATCCTCTTGAAGTGTCTACCAGCCAATCATTACCAGCAGTGATGCCCCTGATTATACTTTGAGGGTTCCATAAGTCTAAGGCTGTAGTTTGGCTGAAGTTGAAAAGTCCTGAAAGGAAGTTACGCTGACAGTCAAGCGTGTATCCTATGTTTTGAGTTTTTCCTGCAGTGAATCTGTCAAATATATTCATATATTTTGCAGCTAAATATCATGATACTATACTACACCCCCAACCCCAGCGTACATCAGGCTGATGCTGAGTGGAAATGTCTAAGTAAGATCTCCAAAAAACCTCAAAACGATATATGGATAAGATCAATAGGATATTCCCGGCTTCCCATCACCCTGAGGTCAACCCTTCATCACTATGAGATCCTTGGTTAAGTCTGTATGATACTTTCAAAAAACTTTACTATGACTTTGTGGTAAATATCATGAAAATGGGCATATACAACTAATTAAATAATAAAATGAAAATAATCATTTATCTTTTCTGGCGCTTCTTCTGTTGCCTTGGTGTAATTTTTTCTGGCCTGCCCCGCTTCTGACCAGCATGCTTGGGTATATACTCATCATCATCCTCTTCTGACTCGGACTCGGACTTGGGCTCAGCATCATCTTCACCCGCGGACTTGCCATCCGACTCGACATCAACGAGTTGTGCATCATCCAAGTCTTCAAGTTGAGCACCCTGCACCACCTCCTCAGCTTGTCGAGCTTTGACAGCTGCCTCATGTGCCTTTTTTGCAGCCTCATCCGCCTTCTGCTTCTTTCGAGCAGCTGTCGCTCGCCGTTTCTCTGCGGTTTTTTCCCGTGTGGACAAACGGGCCGACCCTGCCTTGGCAGCCATCTCGGTGTGAAACTGGAGGCGGTCGGAGTGCTGCGGCTTCAGATTGTACAGGCTTCGTGGAAGGACCCGAGTAAGTTCTGCGAAATTGTGTACTGAACCCAAATTCAGCACAAAATTGTCATCGTCGACATGTTTGATCAGGCTAATGTCTCGCAGAGTGTCTTCTCGCTCTTGACATTCCTTGGCCATAGCTGCCGGCTTGCAGTTGCCTCTCCGGCAGTCGTGCTGGACTGAGCAGCCAAATTCCACTGCCGTTCCTGGAACGACAACATATGAGGTAAGACCTTGCTCCGGGATGACGTGTTTGTGTGCACACGAACTGCTGAAGACATATCCATGTTTGGCCACTGCCTCCCGAAATAATTTCCACAACTCGTCCCAGTGCCGTTGTGCCCCCTGCAATGCACACAAATGCCAACCCATCAACTTTGACCTTGTCTCCCGTTTTCGAAGTTACCGAAAGGCCCTGCTGCCACGCACTGTTCGGAATTGGCTGACTCGGATGCTCTTGGGTCCAGTGCCGTGATGTGATAGTTTGCTGCCATGGTATTGGTGGGAATGCATTTAAGCCCAGGAGACGAACGAAACCTGGCACCGGAGGATAGTGCGGTACCCAGCCAAGGTGACGCTGGAGAACAGGATCATCGAAGAGAAGTTTTTTCACTGTGTTGCCGGGTTCGGACCATCCACGAACCGCTTCGATAGCCAGTTGTTGATCTGAATCGTAGGCAGCGCTTGACTGCCAGAATCCACCGCAAACAGCATGCTTGATATTGTTCATGGCAGCAAACTTCATTGCAATATCACGGCTTGGTGCCTGGTTATTGCCGTTTATTGAACACATGCGAAAAACAGCATTGTAAGACTCCTGTGTTTCTGTCGAGAAGCGAACAGCGGGGCCAAAGCGTCGAATGTCGTCAGGAAGATGGGGAAGAAGATGGAGCTTGATTTTCGTCAGAATGCGAAGAGGCTCCACAGCATCCCACGCGTCGAGAAGGTTTGCAATTGCGATATTCAGCTCAGAAATATATTACTCCATGTCATCGATGACCGATATCCAGACTTGCGCTCCAAGATCTGCTGCAAACTTGATAAGTTTGAACTGGTCCGGATTGCATATACCGTGGACATGGAAAACCAGGGACTGCATTATCGTTTTGTAATGTTTGCCGATGAGGTTATTTCGATACTGCATCATGTAAGCGCCACGAATTGGCGGTACATTCATACCACTGATATCTGTTGATTGAAGACGAATGGCTAATAGATGTCGCTCGTTGTCTGTCCATTTGTACGTGTTCAAATGATGCCAGATATATTTGATGACTCCGAGCAGGATGGTATGCAGAATTTCGACTGGTGCGTCTCGACCTGGATCCAGGCCGACGATATCCAAGAGCAGATTGATTTTGTCGCCTAGTTGCTCTTCCAGCCAATGCTGGGCTGCTTTGGCGATCTTATCAACAGAACTCCCCGGACTTTCCGCCTTGAGTTGCATTACCCAGTCGAGAGTTCGTGCAATCCAATATTGAGTAAGTTTGTCTTTGGTTCCCGTCTCTTTCTGTCGGGTCTCTATTGCTGCAGAGCTCCCGCGCGTTGCCAGGGACGGCTGATGGCTCAACTCCGCCCGGATCTCGTCGGCTGTCCGAACGGGACCTGGTTCATGGCATGCATGATATACTGCAGGCTGGACTTGATTAATCTTCGAGCCACCCCACTTACACTTTTGACACGGAAAGGTGCCGTTGCATCCGATGTGGCTGGCCTCTTCTGACTGTTGTGGGTTGTCTGCATTTTTGTCATGAACGCGCACAATCACGGCAGCCTCTCGACTGGTTTGAGTGTTATAGCAGATAATGGGCTCACGCTCGGTGAGGCCCATAGAAGGCTTTGTCATTTTCCTGATGTTGTTGTAGCGGGACATCGGTCCTTTGATTCCTGCATCGTCGAAGAAGGCGTGTGCCTTGTGTGGCGCTATCGGCTTTAGCGCGTGGTCAAATCGACGGTTGAACTCGTTGGGGGCATTGGCATAGCCGTGAGCCATCGTGACTTGTTGCTTCGGACCGAGAGGCGAATGGAATGATTGCATTGCTCGTGAATTTTCGTGTATCCAGACTGCATCGAAGCCTGAAAAGAGATCGGCAATACCGTAAATTGCATGACCAATAAACGACTCAGCAAATTCGTTGATGTTGGGAACCATGGCTGCGTCGAGTATAGTGACGGCGTTGAGAGGCTCAAGATTAAGGATGACTCGGACCGGGGGTCCGAACCTGGTTTCTTTGCGACTGGGAACATAGCACATCGATATGACGAGACGCTGGGCTCAAACCGTCCGTCTTGCTCTCCATCCGCGATCACCTTTCGGACAGCTGGCTCGAGGGCGCGTGGGATGCGGTGATAAGCCGCAGTCTGTGACATACCAGGAAACGACTATTTTTGTCGATTTCAGTCAAAATCTATCAAATCGCTCTTAGTGATTCCAAAATCTTGACTAGGAAAAGTTCGCAGAGCCCGTTTCTCGCTACAATCTATCCAATTCTATGCAAAATACCCAAAGGGAGTGTATTCTAAAAGGCATATTCGGTTTGGCGCTCAGTGGAGACTCAAGATCGACTTCTCCTAGAAAAGGGACACCCCTATCTCTGTTGGTATCGACGACTGACATCATTGGAACGTGGTTTCGGATCATGCTGGAGGATCGAGAGTGCCAAGGGACGGTTAAACGGCGAAAACCTACTCAATTGATTGGGGCCTGGACCTGTGATCAACGGCGACTCTAAAAACACTGTCGAGGAACTGATCATCTGAACATTGGAAATGCGCCAGGAGAGTTGGGACAACCACCGCTGAGGCCATATGCACAAGATACGAGTTATGGGTGTCAATCGAAAGCTGGGAAGCAGAGCTATCCACTTATCCTACTCAAGATCGAGGGATTCTTCACAAGGCAAACTAGATGGTTGCGAACACGGAAGATTTACACAGGTCATTGACTCCAATACACGCGATACCAGTCATCTGGACCTGGATTTTCGACTCTGGGCCGTATGGCGAAACGATACCTATACAATTATGCACATGGACGACTTTTCTTACTCGAGATTTTCCCTGATTCTATCAATTTCTGTTTAGTATTTATATCTCTGTTTTGTATTTGGCAGGTTCACGGATTGCCCCGCTCTACTAGGTGCATCTGGGGATCTAGCTTGTCAATCTATCTTGCTAGCTCTTTCGAAATAGTATCATCGCGTCGGAAAGATTATTGGTTGAGGGTTTCGGTTGCTGAATACAAGAGTTCCGGTTGCTGTTTATTGGGTTTCGGTTGCTGGTCGAGAGTTTAAGGCAGTTAGTTCCTGACTTGAGACAACTCAGAGGGTTTAAGGCAGTTAGTCCTGATCCAACGAGTATAAACTCTCCGGGCATCGTATTGGCACTTCTCTATTGCTGAGTTTTGTCGATAGTACGCTTTGGGGCACAACAAATCAACGTTTTTCGCAAGAAACTCGTATCTACCCTACAACCTTACACATCTGTGCCAAGGCTCTGTTCACAGGGGCCTGTACTCGCACAAGGAGTTGACGATTTTTGGGTTTTGTGACTTTTCCTACTCGACATTATACATCTTTCTCTCTACAAAAAGTGGAGTTTTGGTTGTTTTTGTTGATTTGGTTAGTTAGAGAGCTCATTTGCTGTCCCCACTCCGCACTCATCAGCGGATTGGAGCTGCTTGCCACGGAGTGTGTTCGATAACCGGAAACTCATAGTCCGGGTAGTACTGTCGAGAAAAGTAGCCTTTCTCTGCAAAGTTCCAGGCGAATGCAAACTCACGGGTTACTACTATGAAAGCAAGGAGATTCCTCTCTTCCTCGCTGAGTATCCCGGGCTGAATATTTGCAAGCATCGTCTCGAGCCGTTCGCGGGTGACGCGTTGTCCAGATGGTAAGTTCTTGTAGTCTGGTGGGTTTGTCGGGAGGGTTGTTGGTTTGGCGCAGGGAATCTCGCGGAAGAAATGCTTCCGCGGATCGGGTTGGTATGTTGGTACAGGACGTATCTTGCGTGCGACGGGTTTGTACCTTCTCTCGGCAACGATCGGCGCCTTGGCGCCGGCGCTGGTCCGGTAAGTGTGGGTATCACAGAAGAGACGTGTCGTCCATGGTGTTGGTACAACGGAGTCAAGGTTGACTCCGGTAGATGTGGCGTAGTTCATTAAAATAGTATCGTATTCTGGTGGTGGTGAAATATGAAATAAAGATTCAAACTCGGAAAACTCAGCTTGGCCCATCAATGCCTCGATAGATCTTCCCAATGTATTTGCGTGGGGCGCGGGGAAGGTCCTAAACGCGTGCCCTAGCACCAAAAATCCTCCCCTTCCGGGAGCTCCTCGACGTAGGCGGCATGGTGGGAATGATCAGTGCCACGCGTCATAGCGATCGTGTTCCGCGGGTCGGCGTGGTTAGTGATGGCGATGCCTATCGTGGGTTGTCCACGACGCTCACCTTCCTTCCAAAGGTAGAGGCTGACGGCGCCCCCTCGTTCGTAATCGAGGCGCGCACAAAACCATTGCAAGAATGGTTGTCCCAGAATCATGTCATGCGGCCCGAGTTCCTGGTGGGAAATGAAGAGGTGGTGGGGGGATTCGTGTTGGCCAATTCGAAGAGGTACGTCTGTTGCACATCCTCGCAACTGCTCGGGGTCGCCGTGGATGCCGTTCAAGGGCCACCGTGTTCCCTGGTAATCGACAGCGAGCGAACAGCCTGTAGGAACTGACAGACTTGCCAGGTTTAGTTCGGACCCCGAATCAATCATTGCTTTGAGCTCAACGCCTCCAACCGTCACCGTCAGCGACCCCGTCGTCATCGCGAAGAAGCGACTTGTGGGTGGAGCTTTGGCTACCGCGTTGCTGTAGCGGACAAGGAAGTCCTCGAGCTCGTAAGATGGCTGGACAACCATCTCCTTTGGCTCGCTACCTTGGATCTGGGACGACAGCCGAATCAGCTCTTCGGTGTCGTGTAGAGAGTACTCAGCTGGTTTACTGGCGTACTCGCGCTTGGCACGTGTTTGCTCGTTCATGAGCTTTTGCAGAGCGGGACTCGCCCCGATAACCTCGAAAATGGGCAGGGAGACATTCGTCTTGAGAATGGTCTCTAAAATACCGGGTGGGTTAGCGCGTTCTTGGAGCGCAGATGTTATGTGAAACTTATCATTTGCAGGTTTGTTCGCGTCCCTCATCACAACGTCTTTGCCCTGACCGCCGACTCGTGGAGCTCGAGCGTTCTTCCAACCGTCTTTACGGTTTATCGGGTTCGGTGGAGTGGGAATCTTATTGTCGACGATTGGGGGCGGTGGAGCTTGAGTCTTTGGAGCGGTTGGCGCTTGTTGTTGGCCGGGTTGTTGTGCGGGTGCGCGTTGAGGCGGCTTCGGCGCTGCTGGCGCGTTTGGACGCTGTCCAACTAGATTAAAGCGGTTAGTATCTTTCCCGCTGCGTGTTACGGGGTTCGCTAATTGTTCATCGAAGCTAAGCGAGGACAAAGCAAAGAATTCGCTATCCAGAACCTGCGAGTTTCCGAAAGCTAGGCCTGCGGAATGGGTCGCTTATGAGGCCATTTATCACAAAAAAATATTTACTGCTCACCTGTGGTATGTATGAAGATGCCTGTGGACAATTTGCATGTTTGTGCTTCCTGGTCGTGGTGTCAGAGTCAGGTTGAGTGGCTGGCCAGACCCTGTGCTAGGATTAGCGTGGTAGCAGAATTAGATTAAGTATGCTGTGGTTTCGCTTTGAGCATGATGATTTGTGAATGGTGGTTATCGCCTAGTCACTATCGCCTAGTCGGATCAAGACCCGAAAGTGGAAAGGCCGGCATTCGGATCATCCTCACATAAGCACACTCACATCAGACCGCCATATGGTCCTGGTAAGACAATAATGTTCTTGAATCCCAGCAGCAGAACTATCCCACTACTGAAAATTTTAGCTAGAAATTGCACCAGATCTCATTCAGATATTGAAGGGGTCAGTTTTCAGATGGAAGTGGATGATTCCGAATGTGCCAGGCTGCTTATCCAGGCAGCCTCGGTGCAAATTATTTTGAACCGATATCTGAATATTGATGTGAATTTGGCAAGGAATACTCACAAAACCACAACAGAGCTTATCCATGACTGAGAATTTCCACCACACAAGCATCCATCACAAAGCTTAAACACAAATACCAAAAGCTCAACCACAGTTGAGCAACACAAACCTGCCTTGTAATCAAAAGCTGCAACCACACCTATTTCTTAAAGCTCGACCACAACCCAAAACCTTGAGCAATTTAATTTTTGTGAAAACTACTCTTATAGTCGCGGCCGCTTGAACTCCATCCGCGCGCGCACGCATATAAGGATGAAACTCCACCTCGCCATCCTTGTGGGGTTTTTGGGAGGTCAGTACCGTCCATCTGGACCTACCTTTGCGTGTTGGGGTCAATCTTCACAAGCGCTCGCTCAATAAGCTCGCGCATATCCGGGCAGTATCGCGGGTGAAGTTGGTGAGTTCCGATCTTCCCACAAACAAAACATCGCTTACCCGTATTTGCAGTCAACTGTCTCTCGGCTAGATGGAGCCGCATTTGCTCCAACTGGCGTGTTAGATCTGCTATCTGGGAGTCTGTCGTGGTCGATGGCTAGGGTAGAGCACGGGTCAGGGTCAACCCGCAGGGTTTCAGGGTAGGGTCTGTCAGGGTCAGGGTCAGGGTACACCAATTTCTGAACCCGGCCAAACCCGGACCCTGTCAGGGTCAACCCGGAGGGTCTAAAGAGCTGTTGTGATTTAACAAATTCCTATGTAAACATGATTTTTATAGGTTTTAAGAGACAAAAAAAAGTCACATGTGACTCAAGTCACTCATGTGACATATGACATCTGAGTACACCATATTAAATATACTGAAAATCTTCATAAATAGACTACATATGCTATATCTGAGCCAATATCATATAGCAAAATGTATGTTATGTTGAAATTATGGTATCTAATACATCTTCTGCTTCTATGTCTACAACCCGTGGGTCAACCCGGTCCCGGTTAGACCCGTACCCGGAAGGGTCAGGGTTAGTCAGGGTCAGGGTCAGGGTCCGCTCTCCGAGACCCGGACCCGGACCCGGACCCGGACCCGGACCCGGACCCGTGCTCAACCCTATCGATGGCGCTTCATGCGTATGTTCTTGAGCGGGGCGTTGTTGAATCTGGACTGGGCACGGTTGTGGGGCTGGTTGGGCGTGGAAATCTGTGGTGGGAGCAGTCTCGATTCAATTTCCAAATTCATCGAACTGAACTTGAGGTGGGTTGTAGCCAACTTGTAGGTTCTTTCGCTCCAAGGCTTGAATATAAGTGAATCGGGATCAAATCGCTTCTTCAAGATATCGGCCGTTGCCGCCAGGGTTGGAGCAGTATCGCGTGTGCGATTGGTAGTCGGTGTTCTTTGGTAAAACCAATCCTTCATCATTGTCGGGATTCCACTGACAAACATGTAGTTCGCGGTTTCTTGCGTGATGCGCTTCTTCTTGACCAAGTTGCCCGACATCCGCAAGAAATCTCGATAATACGTGTCAACGGCATTCTTGGATGCAAATGGAGACTTAGCGGCATTGGTTTGACAGAAATCCTTCAGCTGTTGCTCAGCAATGATGAATTCATCACATTAGTCACACTGTAGTCACACTGCACCCTAAGTAAGGTGTTGAAAGCCTTGTATAGGACATTATATATACCCACTTTGTATTCTATGCTAAAACAGTACAAATGGGGTGCAAAGCCAGCCTCAGACAGAGTCAGAACTACCAGAACCCCCCCCTAAACTTTTACATAGTAAAATTTTTAAGGGCCACCTGGGACCCCCCCCCCTACCCCATGTCCGTGATAAGCATCATGACACACTGTTGACCACAACACCTCGACGTCGGTTATGTGGCAGTCACTTGTCCGCGACACCATGTCGACTCCAATTACAACACATCAAAATGTGCTGATCGTCGTCAACCGCAGTGCCAAGCTATCTTGGCGGAAACTCACCTTCTCCGAGCTGCTCGGAGAAGGACCAAGCAGGGCCGCCCACGGCGCCGGTCGCCACCGACACTGTGCTCCTGCGGACAGGGCAAGCGTTGACAGCAGTGCGGGCATCGGCATCGGCGTGGCCACGGTCCGGCCAGCCTATGGCGGTGGGTGCCGGCCTGAACGGTTCGCGGTCATCTCGCCGCTGACTAGGGACTGACTGGGGGATGCGGATGGGCGGATGGGCTCGGCCAATGCTGCTTCGGGCGCTGAACAGCACAGACCGCAGCCCGCTGCCAGTGCCCTTGCCCGTACTCCCATTTGCTCTCCGGGGGCGCCGGCGACCGGCGACAGCTCACGGTACCTCAACACTGCTGCTGTGCGCTGCCACGTAAGGAAGAGCATATTTAGGGTGAGTGCTTGCTTCTCCGGGCCAAAATGGAGGGTGTGTGAGGTATTCAAGTTGGAGATATGCAAGCCCACGCCCGTTTGTCGGGCGTGCCAAGCAAGACAAACGGGCATGCGATGGGCGTGGCACGCCTGATGGACGGGCATGGGATTTGATCGCCCGCCAAAACCCACGCCCACGCCCATCCACGCCCATTGGCGCGGCTCGGTATTAGTGTTGGCGGCTCGGTATTAGTGTTTGTGGTTTCCCAAAAGAATTAAGCAAAAATTCTCCCAAAAAGGAAAGAGAAAAGAAAGGGAATTGTAGGATTCTGGATAATATCCTTGTTATATACTATACTATTTTAATCATTTGCTCACCCCCATGGTGTATATATCACATGTTTGTTGTGCCTTTCTCACTGGGAAATTTAGTGCGGAATCAGTTGAAAAATTGCCTTTGAGGGTTCTGTTTAGGACAAAGTTTTGCTAGATGCACATGACTAAGAGAAAAATATATTGGGCACAGCCCTACACAATGTGATGAACTGTTCAAAAAATTGAAATACTATACAGTACTACTTCTGGATATTTTGTTAAATGGCTTGTGATTGGAATATTTGCCTTAAGCTACTGTAGTAAATGTACTTATATCATGTATATCACTTGATACTGTGACTTTGACAGTTTACCATAGCAATAAACAGGATATATACTTTAGTCTTTGTTTAACTTGTTAAAGTACTGTGGTATTTTAATTGTTTTGTCAGCACCCCCAGCTGATCCAATGAAAAAATTTCGTTGGTCACAGGATGTGGACAAGTGCGACAAAATGGCCGGAGCTGCCACTGTATACATAAGTATACTTAATTCTTACATTTCATTCCACATTATAAGCTGGCCTGCAACAGATTGAGAAATATTGAATATCACTGGCTCATACCATAGTTTGACCCAACCTAATGATCCACTGCAAATGCCTAGCTGAATTATGTTGGCAAGTCTAATTGGTTGATTTTTTATCTGAATTTCATGTAATTATAAGTCATGCAAATTATTTCTGTAGGGTTATATAGTTCTATAAGATATAATGATAATATGAAAGCATTCTTGAATCTTTCCGGATTTTTCCAGCAATTATTCAGGTCAAAATGCAAGCTAAACACAGAAGAACAATTGCAGTAACATGTTGTGACATCATCAAATCAATCAAATGGCTTCCTTTTTAAGCTACACTCTTGACATCGCCATCACATCATTGCCTTTTTCAGCTGCACCCAATTAGTGTTGCCGCAAGCCCGAGCCAGCTTGCTAATGAGTTGAGCTAAACTCAGCTCGTTTCAAATGTGGCAGCTCGAGTCGGACTCGGCTCAAAGCTGTGTGATGGACTCGTGATTCTGTCCCACTTTGGTCTCTCCCCCTCATCTCGAATGTTCTCCCTCAAAATTCTGCTACACCCTCAAAACGCGTTGCAAAGTCTGCCACATGAACTTTGCATGCTCGGGTACCTGGTTGCCACGCCCCTATATCCAAAATCGCGTGGAAACTTTGACTTGAATCCGATTCTGCCACACTATATCTTCGACTGAAAACCCAGCTCTCAACTCATCTACCGACATTTGACTACCCAACGCCATACAACAGTCATGAAATCTGACTCCAGTCTACATGAAACACCAAAGATGGAGTGGATAACTAACCCAGAGAAGCTCCGTTCGGTATGTGCTTGTTGACTAGGATACACTATTCTAACTTGTTTTAACTCTCCAGCTGTATGAAGTTCCTCTAGAAGATGTCTTTCCAGGCCTCCCTCCTGTTATCGCCTACCGTCCAGCTTGCCCTGGCCATTGGGGTCGACTGGTTTGGCGAGTTCCTTACACATCTATGGCTCTGGCTGATGCCGGGGCCGTACTGCAACCAAAGAATCGAACTCGCAATATCAACAGAGCTCGCATAGTGGCGTGGCGGAATGGCGTGCGCCCGCCAAACGCCGGCGTGCACGCCACTGATGATAGTGGCGTGGCGTGTGATGGCGTGAACCATTACCGGGGGTTTGCTCTCTTATCTTCTCTCCTGCGCGCACATCCTCGGCGCGCCGCGATGGCGGTGAGTACCCACGATCGAGTGAGATACTACGATTTTGTGGCCTTTCACAGTTTTACTTCGACTCCTCCGGCACTGCCCGGCATAGGCTCTGGCCTCGAGAATGTAATAGGGAAAGTGTATCCCAAGAGTTCCACGAGCATCTGTCTTCAAATGAGTATATTCATGCCAGTGTCGCAGTGATTTGGCAACACACATAAGAAATTCTGTGACATAGTAGCGTCACACTCCGTGTTCTCTCCAGGGTCGAAGTACGCGGTGGCGGTGAGACAGATTTTGTTATCTGGGGTGACCTATACCGTTGTCGAGATACTTCTATGGCGCGCCATGGCGCCCGCGGGGGTACTCGCGCTGGGAGTGTGCTGGGAGTGCAGACTCCGGCCAGGACCGGCCTCCGGAGCGGACTGAGCGCCGACGCCGATGCAAGTGCAAGTGCAGGCCAAGCAGTGTGCTGAGGGTAAGTGCACGCCTCGCGCAGGCTTATACCAGCTGAGTGACGGGTCGGAGGGGGGGCAACTGTCGGCCGAGACCGCCCAATATCAATATTGTGCTAGTCAAACCCGAGCTTGCACGTCTGAGCAAGGGGAGGAGGAAACGAAGGGCAGGTGGTGCAAAAATGAGATCTGGGAAATCAGGGGGAAAGGAGAACAGTTACGAAAATTTACGATCCAGTTGTTAATGCGCCCACATGTGGTACATACTATGTAACCATGTCAAGCCTCGTATTTTTTTTTCTTGTTTTTTAAAGCCGACGATTGTTTCAGCCGGTGCACGTATAAAAGGTTGGTCAAATATTTTCGTATTGACGTAGTTTCCCTCCCATTCCTAGTTCTTCAATGACCGTTGGCGTCAAAAGCTAGCAGCACTCTCGCGCGAGTCTAGTCTCTCATCAAGCATCGAGTCTCTCGACACACTACAGCTTCCGGCTAGCACTCCTGTAATAAATGTCGAAGAGCAAAGAGCATTGGAACGCAGGGAGGATGAGTTAGCAGTGGATTCAGAGCTCAATCGATGGGATGAAGAGGTGTGGTCCCATTTTCGTGTGGTTGTGCGTTTGCCCGTCTTCGTGAGGATGTGGCTTCAATTCAGTTTCTGACAGTTAGCATCAGTTGAGAAAACAGACGCAAGCGAGGAGACGATAGAGATACTTGGCATAGCTCCGGCGCAGTGGGCCTCCGCGGCGAGCGGCAGCCCGCGGCAGCGTGGGGTCCCGCCCTGGTCGGGGTCACCCCGGCCGTCGCGGCCGGGCGTCGCAACTACGTGATCAGAGGCTCCGGAGCACACGGAAACGTCAGAGAAAGAGGGAGGGAAGGGAAGAACGCTCCGCGCAGCGGGCCCCCGCGGCGAGTGATGGCCCCCGGCAGGGTGGGTCCAGGGCAAGGCCCTGGTCGGGGTCCGGGGTGGAAAACCCCAGCCGCCGCGCAACCCGAGCAGTTCACTCGCAAAAAAAGTCTTGGCGAGCCAACCTCACGAAGATCTCCATCAAAAAAGTGACAACCTCACGAAAGCGTCCAAACGCACAACCACACGATTAGGGATACAACCCGCAGCTCTAAATCCTTGCTTCTCACCCTTTCCAAAAGACCACCCAGCAACAATATCCACTCATCTTCCGAGTGGCTTGCAATGTCATGCCCTGTCAAGCGTCGGCAGTCCCCTGTGAACGTGTGTTTTCATCGAGCAAGGAGACAGACAGCCTTCGACGCAATCAACTTTCCCCCAAAACCATGGAAATGCTTCAAATCCTCAAATATCATTTCCGGAAGGACCGCGGGCAACAGTTTATGCAAGACGTGCTGGAAACCAATGATGTGGTGGAAATGGCGGGTCTTTCGGCGAGCGAGGCTGAGAGCTTATTGAAGGAGGGTGGTGAAGATGAACTACGAAATAGTTTGCGTCCATTGGGTGACTTGTCCGAGTCCTAAGTAATTACTCAGAAGTTACTAATGCAACTCTACGCTACATAGCACAAGCTCATTTAGGAAATCCTGTCGAGTCAACTCACAAGCCATCAGACAAGCTGATGTCAAGCTGAAACTGAGCTGTCCAAAGTCGGCAGCTCGAGTTGGGCTCAAACTCAGCTTGCGGCAACACTACTGTAGTATTTTACTCAGTTCGCATGTCACGCGTCACACTTGCTATAAAATTCGAATTTTTTTTCGCATGTCACACCGTTTTGCTCAAATTTGTGTCCCAAAAAGGCAATTTATGACGTTTCCGGGCGCCTCCGGCGCCAAGAACTTCCTAATTGGGCAATAATTCGAATTCAAATTTTCGTAGCAAATGTCACACCATTTTTGGCATTCGAATTGGCGCGGTAGTGGTGTTTGTGGTGATGGCATGGCCCAATTGGGTGTAGCTGAATAAGGCAATGATGTGATGGCGATGTCAAGAGTGTAGCTTAAAAAGGAAGTCATTTGATTGATTTGATGATGTCACAACATGTTACTACAATTGTTCTTCTGTGTTTAGCTTGCATTTTGACCTGAATAATTGTGGGAAAAATGCGGAAAAATTCAAGAATGCTTTTATATTATCAATTATACCTTATAGAGCTATATAACCCTACAGAAATAATTTACATGAGTTATAAATTACATGAAATTCAGGTAAAAAATCAACCAATTAGACTTGCCAACATAATTCAGCTAGGCATTCAGAGTGAATCATTGAGCTGGGTCAAAAGATGGTATGAGCCAGTAATATTCAATGTTTCTCAATCTGTTGCAGCCTATAATATGGAATGAAATGTAAAAATTCAGTATACTTAATATGTATACAGTGGCAGCTCTGGCCATTTTGTCGCACTCGTCCGCATCCTGTGACCAACAAATTTTTTTCGTCAGATCAGCCGGGGGTGTGACACATGACTGACAAAACAATCAAAATACTACAGTACTTCAACAAGTTAAACAAAGACTAAAGCATATATCCTGTTTATTGCTATTGGTAAACTGTCAAAGTCACAGTATCAAGTGGTATACATGATATAAGTACATTTACTACAGTAGCTTAAGACTTTTAAAGGCAAATATTCCAATCACAAGCCATTTAACAAAATATCCAGAAGCAGTACTGTACAGTATTTTGATTTTTTGAACACTTCATTACATTCTGTAGGGCTGTGCCTAATATCTTTTTTTCTTAATCATGTGCGTCTAGCAAAACTTTGCCCTAAACGGAACCCTTAAAGGCAATTTTACAACTGATTCCACACTCAAGTTCCCAGTGGGAAAGGCACAACAAAAATGTGATATATACACTATGGGGGTGAGAAAGTAATTAAAATAGTATAGTATATAACAAGGACATTATCCAGAATCTTACAATTCCCTTTCTTTTCTCTTTCCTTTTTGGGAGAATTTTTGCTTAATTCTTTTGGGAAACCACAAACACCAATACCGAGCCTTCGAATTGAGTAAAATACTACAGTACACCCAATTGGGTGTAGCCGGATTGGGCTACACCCAATTTTGGGCCATGCCATCACCACAAACACCACTACCGCGCCGTTGGCGCAGGCCCACGCCCATCGGGCACGCCCAAAAGTGAACTCTCGGTCCCCCCAGGGGGGACCGACCGACCGGCATCATGTGCACTGATGCCATCATGTTTCCCCCTTGGATGCCTTAAGCTTGCCTTGCACAAGCATTCCCCTCCTACTGCGGAGGCCGTCACCGCCTGGCGTGGCGGCAGTAGCGCGCCGGTTCGCCCCGGCGTGCTATACTTATGCTTGAGGTATGCCAGTTTTTGTTGTCCTCCTTGGACCTTGTGTCCTCCTGTCACGGTGCCAGTGGCCCGCCTGCAGCAGGGTGCTAACTGCTACGCAAGACGCAAGTCGATCCGCGGTGCGCACTGCCTGCTGCGGCTGTCACCTGTGTGTGCCGGGCGTGGCGCCATTAATATTACTGGTAGCGCGCCGGTTCGCCCCGGGCTCCCGGCATGCGTGCTGTGGAAGTGTGTTGACAATTTTTTTTTTTTTCCCTTTTGCTGTACGTGCCCCCTGTGGCCTGTGGGTCACGGTATCCTGCAGCTGAGACTGGCTGCCAGCTCGGCCACCACTGGCATGTGGCTCTTCCGCTCGCGCTAGTGGAAATTTGAACAAGCTGTCAGGATGCAGACACCCTGACTCGCCACCATTGTGCGCCTGGTGTGGCCGCATTATTAAGTAGTAGCGTGTCGGTTCGTCCCAGCGTGCTATATTATTCCTCCGCAACGAGTTTTAAATTTTGTTGTCCTCCCGCGGTTGTCCTGCAGCTGGGTGCTGGCCCGGCCACCACTGACTAGTATGTAATTTAGGTTATGCGGCAGGCAGGCAAGAAATTACTGTTCACGTACGACAAATACGTATTGTACACACAAAAATTGGATCAACGACTACGGGAGCTCGTCGCGCAGACAGCTCGTATTTGAGCGGCGGTACTGGTTCTCGGGCATCCACGCGCGGGGCGCGCGTCTGTAGTTTGAGTGATACCCCGGCGGCTCGGGCGTGCTGATGTGCTGCGGGCGGATGAACGCGGCGTACGTGTCAGCGACCTCCGATGCCGGGCCGTAGTGGTACGCCTCCGGGCCGTGTCTGTGGTCCCCATGTGCCTGATCGTGTGAATGTGCATGTGCGTGTGCGTGACCGTGTGTCTGCGGGCGGTCGAGCGCAGAGCCCGCGCTGAGGCTGAGCAGCAGGCGCGCATCGGGGTCCGGGTCCGGGTCCGGCTCGGGGTCCCAGCCCCATGCGCTCGCATCGTCGTCGTACGCGTAGCCCGCGTTCATCGGCATCTGCGCGTGTGGCTGCGGGGGAGGGAAGGCAGCGATGCACGGGGCTGCGGATTTGCGGGTGGGGTACTTGAGGCTACCGACGCCGGCCGAGTTGGACTGTGCGATGTCGAGCCCAAGCCCCAGGCCGAACATCGAGACTGCGGCGGGCTGTCGTTGCGGACCGGTTTCTGGCGTTACGGTTGACCTTATCGATGGCAATGGCAAGGGTGGCGCGGTCGGTGGCTGGGCAGGTGTGGAGGACGACGCAGCGCTTTTTCGCTTCCGCTCGGGCCTTTTCTTCCCCGGTGCTTCTTTGGTGCCTACCGGGGGCTTCTCGGCCGAGGACGATGATGAAGGGAGCTCGAACGACGGGCTGCCTGCGTGGTTCCGCCAGTGTCTGCGCATATTCGATTTGACGTTGAAGGCGCGGCCGCAGCGCGGGTGAGGGCAGACGAATGCTGGTGCACTGGTCAGCACATTATAGCCAAGGCGGGGAGGATGTATGGAAAGGAAGACGGCAAGGGAAAGGAAAAAAGAAGGGAGAAAGAAGGGGAAAACGCACGGAGAGCCCCGGTATGCGTGTTAAGATGAATCTGCAGGCTGCTCGGCCGGCTGAACCGCTTCCCGCAGCCAGTGTGCGGACAGATGTGCCTTCTGACCGCGTCGTCAGCCTCGTCGTCAGAGGTCGGGCGGGTCTTTTGTCGCTTGGCGCCACGCGTCGTCGTCGTCGGCCCCTCTTTCTCATCGCCCGGCTCTTCCTGCCGCTGGCCACGACCATCCTCCACCAAGCTCCCCCCGTCTCCGTTCCATTCGCCCCCCGCACCGCCCCTAGCCTCCCCCGCACCCTCAGGCTCCGCCACATCACCCTCCGCCACATCACCCACCCTCGCCGCGCTCCCCCGCTCGTCATGCCACACGTGCCCCGACATACACTCTTCTCCTGATCCCTCGTGTTCTAGCCGCCAGCGATGTGCCCCGGGAAGCGATGGATGGCGGACAGACAGGAAGCGAGTGGACGCGAAACGCAAGAAGATTTTCGCTGACTCAGCGGGCGATCTGCGCACGTAATGACGCATGACGTGCGGGCGTGTCGGCGTCGGCGTCGGATCGGATCGGGTCGGATGCACGTGCGCGGGCGCGGGCGCGGCGGCGACAAGTTTCGAGACCTTCGCAGGATGTGGCATGCGAGAATCGATATAGCGGCCAAGCAAAACCCAGACAAGCAGAAAATTCACGGATAGCACCTGGGCGGGCCCGAACCGCCGGTCAGGTAGGCAAGCTTGGCAATATGTGTTGTATGCCAACGATCAAGATATACCACAACATGTAGTCATTCAGCTTTAATATACACCACTAGAAACTGTAGTATAATGTTTAAAAAATCTTTTTGCCTATGAACATTTGGGAATAAATGGCTCCCTTTTCTTTTGTGGGTCAAAAATTTGGAACATTTGACTAGCCAAAGATAGTTAAAAATATCTTGAAATTTCTTTTCTCATTCCCCCTACTTAGTAATACTGACTATGTGTTTCTGTCACAAACAACACCAATTCAGAGGATGCCAGTTGGCCAGTGAAGGCAAGCAAGGAGCACTGTGCAAAGATATCGTAAAGATGATGGAATTCAAAGACTGGGGTACAAGACGAAATCTACTCTACTTATATATACTACTACCATATATTTACTATGCCTAATACAAGAGGCAATGACATCATACTTTAGCCATGTCTTTATGTGCTGTTTGCCTCATGTCCAACTCCACGCTGTCAATCAACATCAGCATCAACATCTGGTGATCCAATCACCATCTTATCGTCCATCTTATCTCCTCCTTGTCTTATCTTGTCAACCAGGGCCAAAATAAAAGGTTTAAAGGGCGAAGAAAAAGGGTTTTTAAGCCCAGGGTTTGACATTCTAGGTACATTCATACATACACACATACACATAAAGCTTGGCTACATATATATGTTGTAGATACCACCTGGGAAACCTCTTGGGGTGCCATTTTATGTGTTTGCTATCGTCTATTGTCCAGTAACTGTATATCAGATTGAAACTTGTTCTTATCCAGATGGTGTGTTCATACACTAGCTAGCATACTCTCACTTAGCATAACATGCTGTAGGATTTTGATTATCCAAAATGGCTTGACATTCAATACAGAAATTATAATTTCCTAATTGCAAATATTTTAGTGCTTATAAGGGTAAAGCCGGAGGCTCTGACGAGAGTTTTAGCAGGGGAGGATCCAAAATATAAATAAAGTGACACAAAATACACGGAGGGACCGACCTAGTAGGGGGGGATCTACAGAGAAGAACTCTAAAAGTCCACCTACGAGGGTGCCAACTATATACTGGTCATCCATAACTGACAATGTAAAGTGCAGTAAGGTAGGGGTTCCCCTACTATAATTGATTGAAATGGTCGCTATTTCTTTCTGAACTCCCACAGTAAGTATTAAACCATGGGTGTATATATGTGATTATTATTACTTATGACTACTTTCCAATACTCACAGAATCTTTGGATATGTTACAGATAAGACCTATGCTGTGGTAAAATTAGACTTACCAGAAGAAGAAGCACTTGCTATCCCTACAGATCCCCAAGCACTTGCCCCTACACGGAGATGCTGGGGTGCAAACACAGAGTCAAAAAGCGATCAGGCTAAACCTCTTTCAGAGAACCAAGTATAAATGACTAGTAACCCTCAGTCATGGGAGTTTCATTATTAGGTTGGCACAGATATACCTACATACATCCACATGAAGTTAGGACAGGAATAGGAAACTGGTCTGAACCAGGAGACCAGCTCTACCAATTAGAAGGTTAAATATACTGCAGATCAACATAAACAGGCGATCTGCCCAAAGGCCAAGTTTTCCCCCACCTAGGGGATGGAGCCAACTTACACAGTTAGAAAGCAAAGAGAGTCATACTGGGTGACATCAGGGTTATGCAGGAAACCACACATGTATGAAAGGCCCATCTCGAAGCCAGTGGCAAGAAAATCTAGGCAAATAACTATAGTACTCCGGGCAGTGAATAATAAAATGACTAAAGGGGGGCGGGCCGCCTAAGCATATAGTAGAGTAAGTATAGTTTGAAAATCAAAGTAGCACTAGAAATTAGACTCTAGGCTATATATTTAAGAAAATGCAGCAGAAAGCACCTACCAGGAAAGCCAAGGGAATTCTAGAAGCCTAAATGACCCACCACTGTACACTTCAGTACTAGAAGTCCATGCTTAAGACCATAAAGAAGCTGAGTGAAGTATGCACACATGGCACCTTGCTACAGTTAGTAACTAAACAATTTAGCACTTATAGACAAGCACTAAAAGCAAACTAGATTAGACCAAGGCTACTAAGGAAAGCAAGAGGCCCACAACAGGCCAAGGAAAGGAAAGGGAGCACACTATGGTAAGCTGCTGTTCAACAAAGAGATAGAGACTTACTTAGGACAATGCATTTAAAAGCTTACCTGCCGCAGGTAAGCTTTTAAATGCGATAGAAGGGCAGGTCACCTACTGTTGCCACCATTGCAACATTATAAATGGAAGCATATATGTTAAGCTTAAGGTGGGGCAGGAGAGGGGCAACATCTAGGGAGGAAACTGAACTGCTTAATCAAAATTTTTGTTTCAGGCTTGTTGTAAGGCAAAGGAATTGATTTATTACACAAATAAGCAGATTAATTTACAGACGTAAACAAGGGCACTATTAGTCACTTGTTGCAGGAGACAAAATCCTCCCTAGCCAGCATCTCTGCTACCATTTTGGCAGTTATGTTATTGAGCTTAGTGCACCTGTTGGGAGTGTGTTGACAGATCTGTGATATTAGGGGCAAGAAAGGGGGGGCGGACTAGAATCAGAATCAGACTAGAGACATTTCTGAGATGGTTCCCAGGCAACGTCTCAGGCACTAGTGCTGCAGCAACACATGTTAAGCTACTGAAATTGGCATTTAATGCACCTACCGTGGACATCGGGTCCCTCAGGCCCCCAGCAGTAAATTTGGTTGGGGCAGAGCATCTTGAACTTGAGGGCATGTCCCCAGAATGGTGCTGTGGCCTCAAAAGCTTTCTAGTCGTCAAATAAGCTCAGCCGAAGCCTCCAATGTGCGTACCAGTCGAGCGAAACAAGTAAGATTGAGCAAAGATTTAGCCATCCCTAAAGTCCCGGCTGTTGGTGGTCGCTCCTAGCAGTTTTTATAGCAACACGACCGTACTATGGGTGCCACCAACAGAGAGCATAGCCAGATTAGACCCCTAGAAAGCAAATTCGTCTACCAGGAAGTCTGTGAGCTTCTAGCCTTATCAGCAACCCAACATTAAGCAGGCACAAGTTTCCAAGTGCTCAGATGACTGGCATTATAGGCTAACAAAGGATGGAGGCTGTGGTAGCAACTAGTGTTCCCTAACTGCGCTAGAGGTGAGCGGTGGAAGTAAGAAGTAGTCGTGATGTGGCAGCATCAAAAACTAAATAACATCTATTTGGACTACTTATGGCTTGACAGAGGTTACTTACATGCACAAATTGCTTAAGCATATGCGCTTTAGCAGCAGCTGCCGGCTCGGCATTGCACTGATTAATTCAAATAAGTGCATTCGCCTTGTACTGGTTGTCGACATCATGGTAGAGGCACAGAGTCATAAGCTCCACAAAGTGAGCATCTAGGAGGGCTACATTAGACAAATGATAGTTCTTACGTATAAAATGGGTGTGCATCAGCAAAATGAGATGAGGATCATTGATGGAGGTGACCTCCTGCACCTAGAGACAATAGACAGTATTCTCAGCAAGGTTGCAGCGCACATTAAAACAGTTCTGGGAAAGCCGGACATTAGCATGTAAGGCAAGAGGGTGCCTGCTTCCCCAGGATTGTAGGGCAGGCCAGCCTTTGAACAAGAGGTACAGACTGGCTGGAAGATAAATCAGCAAGAAAGAAACACAGAAAAGGCTGAGGACACCCCAACGATCACCTTGGGACGGAGCCTGCGACGCCGCTCAGGTCTGCGTTTTACGTCAGCAGTTACGGACAACCAGTATATTGTACTATTTCATTCAATTCTGCGGGCCTGTGACCTGTGACACATGTGGCAGAAATGTGCAATTGAGCCAAGGGGTGAATTTGGTGTGACCTCCTGCCTTATGTGGAAGTTCTGCGCGCCCGTATGCGTGGAAATTTTTAAAAATTACCATTTTGGGACGGTTTAGGGCCAAAGAAACTCGCTGTGACCTGTGACAGGCAGAAAATTTTTGGCCAAAAAAGTCAATGTGACCGTGAGAGGACTAATTGATTGAAATAGTACAGTATAGTTGGCGCCCTAGCAGTGTCAAGTGGAAAATTTGTTTTCCTACGTAGATATCCGGAAGCGACTTTGTTCGGGAATATCCACGTATGTTCGTGGGATCCTGGTGACAAGGTTTCTCCTGAAAAGGAAGTAGGAAGGGGGTGTGGGGGAAGGGGGTTGAGCAACCTCACGCGCGCGGTGGCGGAGCGTAACTCGGGAACGTGTCGTGGGGGGGGGGGAAAGTGCTCAGGGTCTACTGTCGTTACAGTAGACACAACAAACACTTCAATCGTAAAGGGGTGTCTAGACAAGGAACGTTTTCCAAGTGTAGACCGTTAACGTAACAGTATTAGGTTCAAGCCAATTGAACCTAGAGAGTGCAACTAAGTGAGAACACTCAATTACACCAAGGGGGGGGTTTGGGGGTAAAGTCAGATAGCAAGTTTGTAGATACAGAATGGGGTGCTACTGGCTACTTTATATACACATTCAGATGTGGCTGTGCAAACCTGTGTATGTACATAGCACAGATTAGAATGCTTCTTGAGTCTAAAATAGTAAGGGGTGAGTAGGGTTTCAGGCTATTATAGCTAAAAGCTGTAGCCTAGTGTCAATCATGTCAAAATTGCAGTGCAGAGACAGCACAGAGTTTCAAACTAATTTTTAGTTTGGACTTGTGAGGCAGTGCATAAGGAGAAGACACAAGTCCGGAAAGTTGTGCATGTTTCATATGCTAGGTCATATGTCAGAGTTGGCAGACAGCTGACAGAGTGTCAGATTGCTGTATTCCAAGTGTGATGACTAAGCTCTGCAGCTGAAATCAGGCACATCTTCATGTCCATAGTGCATATTCTCAGCTGGTGTGAATTTTCCCTGGAAAGTGAATCTCGTGTGTGTTTCTGTATTCTTGCCTAACAATTTTCAGGCATGACAGCAGGCGGACCCTTAGAGTTTCTTCTCTTTGGATCCTCCCCTGCTAGGTCGGTCCCTCCGTGTATTTCCGTAGCTTTTATTCACGCTTTGGATCCTCCCCTGCTAGGCTTTCGTCGGAGTCTCCAGGGTTGCCCTTACAGAAATCAGCTCGCAGCTGACGAAGGATGAGGAGACGCACCCGACATTGGAGTTCCGCCGACATCTAGTACAGTTGAGAGTCGCCTCCAAAGCCCAATATAAGGCACAAACCAATGGTATGCCAAAAGATATGACAAGCTGGCTGTCGAAAATAGTTAGCTCCTTTATGGCGGAAGGGAAAGCTCCGGTGATAGTGACAGCCACCCTGGAGGCCCCCATCTCACAAGGGGGGAAGAAAGTGGTTGACCTAAATGCCAGGAATGAAGCCATATACCTAATGAAATTAAAAACGTACCTGAACCTGGAGCCCACTTCGAGAGCCAGCTGGGCGTTTCTTCGCGGACAAGACGTTGACCAGGCACCAACGGGCTGGGAGCAACACAATACCAAATGATGTGGTCCTTATGCCGTACCTCCAGCAGTGGGCCCCCGTTACAAGAAACAGGAGGGACCACAAGCCCCTGCATGACTCGCTCCGGAATATGGTGATGGCGGCGGCAAAGTACGGCCTGCAAGTCGAGGCGCCGAGAGGAAGCGCGCTGATGGAAATGCCGCTCTGGTACCACCCTGGGCAGGATCCAGTGAAAAACCGCTCCAATAACCTCCCGGCACACAGATGCCTCTGCCAAATACACCGAGTACTCCTCGTTAAAGATGCTCTAGCACTGACAACGCGCCTCTTCCGCACGGATCACGTGAACAGCGCCGGCTGTGAATGCCAACTCTGCCGCTTGGACAGAGAGGCTGGCTGTGAAGATCCGCACGCGTGCGTAGCCTCTGTCTTCAAGAAGCTGGACCTACTCACTCCAGTTTGGGACCCCAAGAGGGCGCCACAGCCGCCCGACACAACGGGGAGGGCAGACCAAATGGAGCAACAAAGGGGGGAAAGTGTGACTTTTACACCCCCGCCACCACCAATGACGCTGTCACAGTGCTTCCGCATCTTCATGGAGTCGGACCCCCGTGTCGACACCCTGAGACCCCGCCCCCCGTCTGCGAGAAGAGGGAGGGAGCCCCAGGCCTTCATGATAGGCAGATCAACGATGACCGACCGGGAGGGGGGGCCAGCGCGTGGGAATTGGCATCTACTGCAAGACGGACCAGGCCTTGAGCATGTCACTGCGAGTGAAGGAAGAAGACGCACCCGAAGCAGTGGCATGCGAGTACATCATCGCCGCGCTGGTGTGCCTACAAGCGGTCCACCCATCGACGCCCATGGATATTTACTCACCTGTTTAGCCCAAAACCCACTGTATATTATCAGTGGCAACCTGCACGCTTGCCACTGATAAGCCCCAGGCTTATCACAAATCTACTGAGGGGTGAATAATTGGTGGTGAAGGGGGTGAATAATTGTGAAGTTCAAGGCAAATTTTTCGCTAAGTCCAGTATATAGGGGGGTGAATAAAGGTGAATAATATAACATAGGCCATCTAGGCCAAGTCTCCCAGAGTCACACTATGTGACATGTAAGAGGGAACTCTCATCACTAGACACTAGAGCTGGTAGTTTCAGTGCTTATGTGATATGGTTATATACTGTAACATAGAGGTATACATATGACAAAATTTCCAGAAAAGGCAATTATTACCGTGTGAGGATACAATCATCACACAATGTCACAGATCGACACAAACCAAAGTTGTCTATATTGTCTATATAAACAACCTTCATTAAGTAACCTATAGTGGTAGCTAAATAGTTATGCCAGTACTTGCCTTTTACTATTAGATCTATAACTCATAAGCCCTTATGTCCATAACTACTTAATGGAAATAAATGATTTAAGTACTGTTAGGAAGATTATCAAGAGTATAATCAATAGTTTTTGGCTCCTGATCATCATCATATGATAACATCACTGTAATTACTATTTAGTCATATAAAAGGGAATATCTGGTACTCCAACATTATGAGGTAGATGACCTATATTCCCAGAGACTCTAAACTAAGACTTTAGTATGTCCACTTGCAGTCCCAAGTGAATTTAACACTGAGAAGGCAAGGTATTCCCTCATCAGCGGTATTTGATCTCCATCAACCCTGAAAGATAACCATGGATATTTAGCTAGCCTGGGTGGATAAGGCTGGGAGGGAGCTCATTTGATGGGTATACCATCCTACCATAATATTGTCCATCTACCCCACTCATCATGTACCATCACATTAATCTATTGACTGCCAAGTATCACTGAATATAGAGTTAAGGAGTATTTTGCTGATATCTTGGGCCCCTATGCATGGAATTGCATGGTGCAAGTTGATATACTTCCACCGAATGGTCTACTATAATCCTACCCATTGGCAACCATGCAGCGAGTGTTAGAGTCAGCTAATTCCTAGAGACCCTTGGTGCTATTTAACTCAGGATTGAGATATGCTAGAGGGACAGGGGCACCACTTTCTAAGAGGTGGACCATACCCCTACTGGTCTATATGCTTTGATCTCGCAGATTCATAAAGCCCATGGCATGGTAAACTCATCATCTTTGAAATAGATAACACTGATAATGGTACTGTGAGGGATCCAGAATAGCTATGAGGTTGATTTAAGTGCTGGACAGGTTCATTCATTTGAAGGTCCATACCATCCTATCTTCAAGTCTTGTATCATACTTGAAATTAATTTCTGACCAGTTGTAATAGCGAAGGCACTCTCTTTTGCTCTATGGGTACCTACCCTCTCTTCAGCTACCTTCGGTAACACATACCAGAACGACAACTAATTACAGTACAGGGTCCTAGTAGATATCCAGACACCCTCATAAATGCATCTCAATGTCCAGTACTCAGTCTATAGACCCCACTATTCATGTAAACCAGTTTCACATATAACTGGTCTTTGAATGTCCATCCAAATTCATCCTCTATAAGCATTCAGAGATCAATCAAAGTATATGGGGATCTGCATATACCTTACTGACTCAACTGGACATATTTTGATCCATAATCACCTAGCAGATTATGACTGTATCCTCAATATCATGTGCAACAGTAGTTATATATGTATAATGGAGAAGAACAAGCAATTTCACGGATAAAGGATCATGGGGAGCATACCACCTTCTAGGGGGACCCTCTTTATGCTTCTTACCTTCATCTCATCAGTGATCCTGTACCTCTAAGTAAATTATTGGGAGATTGGAACAACAGGATATATGCCATATATACAGGTATGTAGGGTGTCTAAAAATATGTGTGTCTTTCAGAGCTATAATGGATGTCTAACAGACCATAACACAACTTAGATCATGGTTATCCATACATTCCTCACCCAGATATCAGGGCATCATTGTGCTTCATCAAATTTAAAAGAGAAAAACCCACAGAAAAATGATATAACAGTATATTTCAAAGGTATGAGACTATGGTCATATAGAACCATATCAAGACAATATGACCACCTACCTACTAAAGCAACAATCATCTGAATACATACAGAAATAGCAGAAATATAGCTGGATTAAGAAGTCTGATGCACAATCATTAGATAGTATGGATATAGTAATAAGATCATATTGACAGGGATATTGACCCTACCAGTCAGGTATACTTAGTAGAACTTCAATCAGCTCTGTAGCCACTCTAGTTGTTGAGATATCATTTTATCAGTGATAGCTCAGCTAGTGATTGGCTAGTCTGGCCACAACCAATCAGATGCCACTATAGGTTACTTAATGAAGGTTGTTTATATAGACAATATAGACAACTTTGGTTTGTGTCGATCTGTGACATTGTGTGATGATTGTATCCTCACACGGTAATAATTGCCTTTTCTGGAAATTTTGTCATATGTATACCTCTATGTTACAGTATATAACCGCATGATACGGTCACTGAAACTACCAGCTCTAGTGTCTAGTGATGAGAGTTCCCTTTTACATGTCACATAGCGTGACTCTGAGAGACTTGGCCTAGATGGCCTATGTTATATTATTCACCTTTATTCACCCCCCTATATACTGGACTTAGCGAAAAATTTGCCTTGAACTTCACAATTATTCACCCCCTTCACCACCAATTATTCACCCCTCAGTAGATTTGTGATAAGCCTGGGGCTTATCAGTGGCTGTCAGGGGAAACCCTGATGCCGTCACTTGATCCCATCAAGCGCCGCGTCTCCGCTCGCGTCTCCGCGTCTCCGCTCGTGTCTCCGCGTCTCCGCACCCTGACGCTCTCCCTCCACTGCCCGCACCACATCCCACATCCAGTGATCCCCAGTCTTCGACTTCCCTGGCCACCCCTTTCCGGGAGTCTCTCCGCCGGCGGAGTCACCATCAGGGATCACTAATGCCATCGGAGACCTCTCCGGATGTGGACGCACCACTTCCCTCCGAGACCTTGAGCCTATGGCCTTCTAGCCTCTCTGGGCTGTCACTTATCAAGGTCTCCCTACGATCTCTACCTGCTGGACCTCTTGGGTGTCCCCAACCCATGTCAGCGTTCGGGCTTATGTTCGGATGGCTGAGCCTTGCCATGGCTCCGCTCTCCACTCCGCCACCACGCCCCCGTCATCGGGCCTTCCCCTGGGTGAGGCCTACTGCCGTTAAGGCTCGTGCCTACTGCAGCGCCCCAGGCTGCACGCCCTCACACCTCCACCTCTCTGGAGACGTCCGGGGACGTCTCCCGAGTGACCCCTGTCGCTACCCTCCAGTGGTCATGGCTGGCCGCCATTCCCATTGGTCCTCTTCGACACTCCCCGGCCCTTGGGCTAGACCAGACTCCTTCCCTTTCCGCTCCACGCCTTCCCTCTCCGTTTCCGGCCGTCACGTCACGGTCACACACCCGGAGTCGATTCCGATTCCGGTTCCGATTCCGGTTGTCACGGTCACGGTCACAAGCGGAGACGCTCAGAGGCAGCCTGGACCTCCCGAAGCCCTTCTTAGGCCTTCTAAGGATGCCTGGGCTCCTCCCTTGGCATCACGGTCCCAAACCTGCCTCTCCGGAGCTTCGAGGGCTACTCGACACTCACCTAGGGTCCATTAGCGACACCTGACTTCTCCCATGCGTCGTTCGTCGCTATGCAGTCACTCTATCATTACTCCGGTCACTAGTATATAGTAGTGCACCTGAGCAGAGGGCTCCTTGGCTTGTTCTCTAAGGATTCCCCCTCTGCTCAGGTGAGTCTGTAGCGTCCCTTCCTGTTGTAGTAGTTCACTAAGGATTCCCCCTCTGCTCAGGACTCTGATTTCGAGCCTCGCGAGGTTGCCCTTACAGCAGAACAAGCCCACCAATACGGACCTCACCTCCCAACTCCCTGCCAGGGCCCGCAGTCTCTGACGCCCCCCCCTGCCGGTAACCTGGAGGTGGCCTCCGGAGGGGCTGCATGCAGGAGGATTCTTGGTGGATTGCGACAGATGGCTCCGTCCCGGCCCCACCCGACCTTGCGCTGCACAGCCCCAGCCCCCCTTCGAACACTTTGGTCCTCGTGAGGCCTCAATACTTCCTCCTGCCCGGCCCTTGGTGTTCTCCTCCGGCCGTGGTTTAGCTTTCCCATGCCCCGCGCCCTATGGCCCCGGGCTGTCCTGAACCACTTCCGGACCCCCTTCCCCCCCGATTCCGACCGTGGCCCCGCCTTCCTTCCCTCCACCCATGGCTAATGCTGGCCTCTCCGGCCACCGCTGGTCTGTCCCTAGCCGTTCCTGCTGCCAGCCACCTGTCGGAATGGGCTTCCCCTGCCATGCGGAGCGCCCTGATGGCATCAAAACGACTCCGGATTCCGATTCCGATTCCGATTCCGATTCCGATTCCGCTTTCCCGCGGTTGTCGCTGCGATGGCCATTACCTCTGCATGCTCCCCACTCTTACTGCCAAAGATGCTGACCATAGTGTCTTTGCTGGTGTGATGACCTTCCCTTCTGCACCTTCTGCCATCACCACACACCTCGCCTCTGTCTCTTGCTCAAACCGCACCCCCCACCACGACATCATGTGACAACTCCACCAGAATTTGGGCGGCACATGATCCCTGGATTGATTCCGGGGGCATCTCCAGAGACCTTTCCGCTGATGCTGTCATCGTGGCTTCGACATGAGACTGCTCACACCCCGAGCAAAGGCTTGGCTTTCTTGGGAGGCAAGTCTCTATACTCCATCACCCGTGTCCCCCTACGCACGTGTCTCCGCGGGCCCTACAGCCCGGCCCCGATTCTCATCGGACTACCCGGGTGACCTTCCCTACGTGTCCGGCTCGACGCGTCCAGTTCGACTCTGGACCTTGGGATAACCGCGAGATGGCTGATCCCTTTGATTGGCCTGCGACACCTTGGCATGACACCACTCGTTGCTGCCCCGCTAGGTTCTGGGCGTGGCCTACTGCCGTATAGGCCCGCGCCAGATGCGAGATGACGAGTCCGCTCGCCTAGGGCCGCCCTACTAGGCCACGAGTGGCAGGTGCTGAGCCGGAGTGCCGACTTTCCCCCCTCACTCTCCGGAGACGGACTCCACCCCACAACGTCATTCACATGGCATCGGAGTTCAGCTAGCACACCCCCCGAGACGTCTCATACGTCTCTGGTATCAACATAGCTGCCCCGGAGGGTACCCTTGCCTTAGAGGATCCACCATGGTATTACCTAGGCAGTCACTGCAGTTCAGGGCTCTGCAGGTGCCCCTTCCGTTCATGGGACCCCTCTCCGCTTTCCGCCCGTCACGTCACGGTCACGCGCTCGGAATCGCGTTTCCGTTTCCGGTAGTCACGTCACGGTCACGTCACAAGCGGAGATGCTCAAAGGGTCCCATTGTACAGCCGGACCCCGAACAATGGAATCGCTTCTGGAATGCCTACGTCAACCCGCCTCTGCCGCACAACTAGGATGGGTCGAGCTGTTGCCACCCAGTCCGCAACACTAGGCTTAGTGCCCCGGCTGACAGCGCAGTGTCCGGAGTCACACTGCAATTCCTTTCCCCCCCCCCAACCTGACATCTGGGTGCAGTAAAAGTGAGCTCGCCACTCGCTATGCTATCACCCCATGGCAAGTCATTTGCCGCCCAACGATCTCCAACAACCAGCAGAGATGGTCGGAATCGCCCTGTGACGTCACAGGCGTTTCCGGTCACGCTCGGAGACGTTTCCGGGCACAAACGGAGACGTTTCCGGAGGTGTACTTGGTGCTTTGGCTAAGCGCAGACCCCCCCTTTTTTTTTCTGTGGTGCGTCGGGGGCGCCGCACTCTTGAAGGGGGGATGGAGGAGGTATAGGAGGGGACTCGCAGAGGACCCTCCTGGAGCAACATGCGACCAGAGCGCAAGCGGGCGCACACCGAGCTACGCAAAGGTGTAGTTGCACCATCTCTCGGAGAGGCACCGGGACCGCAGGTCTCCGGGCGTCTCCGAATATGGGCGTGCAACCAGTGGAGAACGCAAGTACTCCATGGGTTGACCTTGGCAACAGCAATCACTGGAGCAACGCCAAGGTACCGTCACACTGGCTCTTGGAGATGGACAGTCTCTGGACATCGACAGAGACAGGAGCTTGGCCACCGGAGGACAAGGGACTCCGGAGGACGAGCTCAGTGACCCCCCGATTTTTTTTCCTGCATCGGGCGACGCAGCTTGAAGGGGGGATGATGTCAGGGGAACCCTGATGCCGTCACTTGATCCCATCAAGCGCCGCGTCTCCGCTCGCGTCTCCGCGTCTCCGCTCGTGTCTCCGTCTCCGCACCCTGACGCTCTCCCTCCACTGCCCGCACCACATCCCACATCCAGTGATCCCCAGTCTTCGACTTCCCTGGCCACCCCTTTCCGGGAGTCTCTCCGCCGGCGGAGTCACCATCAGGGATCACTAATGCCATCGGAGACCTCTCCGGATGTGGACGCACCACTTCCCTCCGAGACCTTGAGCCTATGGCCTTCTAGCCTCTCTGGGCTGTCACTTATCAAGGTCTCCCTACGATCTCTACCTGCTGGACCTCTTGGGTGTCCCCAACCCATGTCAGCGTTCGGGCTTATGTTCGGATGGCTGAGCCTTGCCATGGCTCCGCTCTCCACTCCGCCACCACGGCCCCCGTCATCGGGCCTTCCCCTGGGTGAGGCCTACTGCCGTTAAGGCTCGTGCCTACTGCAGCGCCCCAGGCTGCACGCCCTCACACCTCCACCTCTCTGGAGACGTCCGGGGACGTCTCCGAGTGACCCCTGTCGCTACCCTCCAGTGGTCATGGCTGGCCGCCATTCCCATTGGTCCTCTTCGACACTCCCCGGCCCTTGGGCTAGACCAGACTCCTTCCCTTTCCGCTCCACGCCTTCCCTCTCCGTTTCCGGCCGTCACGTCACGGTCACACACCCGGAGTCGATTCCGATTCCGGTTCCGATTCCGGTTGTCACGGTCACGGTCACAAGCGGAGACGCTCAGAGGCAGCCTGGACCTCCCGAAGCCCTTCTTAGGCCTTCTAAGGATGCCTGGGCTCCTCCCTTGGCATCACGGTCCCAAACCTGCCTCTCCGGAGCTTCGAGGGCTACTCGACACTCACCTAGGGTCCATTAGCGACACCTGACTTCTCCCATGCGTCGTTCGTCGCTATGCAGTCACTCTATCATTACTCCGGTCACTAGTATATAGTAGTGCACCTGAGCAGAGGGCTCCTTGGCTTGTTCTCTAAGGATTCCCCCTCTGCTCAGGTGAGTCTGTAGCGTCCCTTCCTGTTGTAGTAGTTCACTAAGGATTCCCCCTCTGCTCAGGACTCTGATTTCGAGCCTCGCGAGGTTGCCCTTACAGTGGCAAGCGTGCAGGTTGCCACTGATAATATACAGTGGGTTTTGGGCTAAACAGGTGTATTTACTCCCGGAATTCGACGCTAGTTAGGGAGTTTCGGGCGGTAGTGACGAACTTGGATCGGGGATGGATAGGCCTGCGTTTCAAGCAGACCAGGCAGGCGCTCGCAGCAGCTCTAAACGAAAGGACAGCCCGCACGACAGTACACCACCTGGACTCCCCCACTCCCGCCGAGACAGATGAGCTGTCTAGAGCTTTTGTTCGCGCCGATAACGGGGCCCGCAAACCGCACTATGATGAGATCTCTTTTGAGATAGTGAGAGGGGCCCTCCCACAGGGCGCCAAGCTGAGCGAACTGACGCAGTCACTGGCCATGCAAGCCATCCGCGAGTTGGCCAAACCGCACACCCGCAGGGCGACCGAAGCGAGGGTGGCTGTAGCGCGGACTTTCGTGACGCAACATTCCAGCAGGAGACTGTCGAAAGAACACATATTCATGTCCATAAGGTCCAAGGATGTCGCCGCAAAACACAAGAACTTTCTTTTCAAGTTAGTGTATGATGCACTGCACGTAGGGCACTACTGGACGCACATACCAGACTGCGAGGCGAGGGCGGTATGCCAGGAATGCAACGTAGAGGAGAGCATAGACCAGATCCTCCGAGGATCTTGCATTCGAAGAGGCTCTTCGAATGCAAGAAGCCGGGCCAGGCTCAAATCTGGCGGCTGGCGAAGGAGCTGTGGGAGTTTGGCCACGGCGTTTGGCAGCCCCAGAGCATGGGGAGTCTCCTGGGTTGCAGCCTTGTGGAGATGGCTTCGAAAGGGCAAGGAGTTGAAGGTCGCTGAGGCGATGTGCCGTGGTTTACCCGGGTACCTCCAATAGAAGTCCGCGATCTTGTCTGGCGCGAAGACACGGTCGAACAGAACCCACGAGTCGTGTGAAGCATCGTAGCCTTTCCACCTGACGAAATAGTTAAGATGCTTATACCTTCATCCAAGATTTCCTCAACTTCCCATTCGGGACTCCGTCCTCTAGTTCGGGGGGCGGTTCATTGTAGCCGGGTCGTCCATTGAAGGGGTCGTCCTGAGCGGGCTCGAGCTTAATAACAGGGGAAGACGGGGTGGAGCTTGGAGTAACGCAGGGGGAGGTCGAGCTTGTAGGCACCCTTGCTAACCTCTGCGAGCACCTTGAACGGTCCGAGGCGCTTGTGGGAGAACTTCTCAGAGGGTCGAGTTGTTCTGATGTCAGAAGCGTCCAGCCAAACCTTATCACCAACTTGAATATTCGGAGCGTCCGAACGTTTCCGATCGTAGTACCGTTTATACTTGTCTTTGGCTTTAACGAGCACGGCTTTTGCCTCGGAGACGTCGTTAGCTATCCGATCGCGAAACTCGTTCACCGATTCTAACTCAATCGTAGTACCGTTTATACTCGTCTTTGGCTTTAACGAGCATGGCTTTTGCCTCGGAGACGCCGTTAGCTATCCGATCGCAAAACTCGTTCACCAACTCCAACTCTGAGTGGGCACCTGGCTCGAAGCCCATTCGGGGGAGCTGACCAGTGTCCGTCATAAAGGGTACCTGTTGAGTGGAGGAGTGAACGTGGTTGTTATAGGCAAACTCAGCGGCAGGGATAAGCTCGTCCCAGTCGTCTTGTTGGTAGTTGGTGAAGATCCGGATGTACTGCTCGAGCTCTTGGTTAACCCGTTCGGTTTGTCCGTCGGTTTGCGGGTGGTAAGCCGTAGAGGTAGCCGGTTTGACGCCAATCAAGCGCCAGAGTTCGCGCGTGAAGTCAGCGATGAATTGCGAACCACGGTCCGAAATATACTTCTCGGGGGTTCCGTGGTACCTCCAGACGTTCCGATAGTACAAGCGGGCAGCTCCGACCGCGTCTATTGTCATATGACACTCAGTGAAGTGAGCGCGTTTGCCAAGAGCATCGACGACTACCATGACCGTGTTATACCCATGAGCCTCGGGGAGCTCGACGATGAAGTCCACCGTGATGGTGTGCCAGCGTTCGGGGGGGACTTCGGTCAGGTGTAGCTCTCCGTGCGGGAGCCTTCGGAGGGCCTTCGTGTGGCAGCACAAGTCGCAGGTCGCGACGTAGCGTCCGATATGGCGGGACATCTGTGGCCACCAGTAGTTGCGCAAAACCAGCTCTAGGGTTTTGAACCACCCGGCGTGTCCGGCGATTCGCGTATCGTGGTAGAGCTCGATGATGCGCCTCCTTAGGTCCTTGTCTTTGGGGACTACGACCTTACCGCGGAAGTACAAGAGATCGCCCGAGACGGCCCACTCATCCGAACGTGATGAGTGGGGGCCCCGAACTTGACCTCGGACCTTCAAGAGTTGCCGGGCTGCAAGCGCAACCTCACCGGATAGCGCTTCCTTGATGTCGCGGACAAGTTCGGACCCAGGCCCAGAGACAGTGATGGCCTCAAGCGCGCAAACATGGAAAAGCTCAGGGCGCAGGAGGGTGACGTCCGAGTTGTCTTCGGAGATGCCGTGGTCAGGCCGGGCGGGAGAGAGCATCGGGGCGGCCCATCTGGCGACCTGGGACGTGGTGCAGCGTGAAGTCAAACCTAGAAAGGTACAACGACCATCGGGCCTGCCGACGATTAAGGTACTGTGCCTTTTGGAAATACTCTAAATTCTTATAGTCAGTCCAGATCTCGACCGGATGCGCAGCGCCCTCGAGGAAATGCCGATACTCCTCGCTTGTCGTGGATCTCGTAGTTGCGCTGGACATCATTTAAGCTTTTGGAATAGATCTCGCGGTGCTTACGGAGGTCCGAATAACCAAAGTCCTCCGTCCTTTTTCCTAACGAAGAAGACGGGGGAAGCCATCGGAGATTTCGAAGGGCGGATACGGCCGGTGGGAAGTCCCTCCTTGATGAACTCGTCAAGTTCGCGCTGTTCAAGGGGGGAGATCGGATACAGGCTTCGCGTCGGGAACAAGTTCAATAGTGTGGTCCCAAGCCCTCCGCTCTGGTAATGTGTCGAAGGACTCCTTGTCGAAGACGTCTTGGAACTCCTTGGCCCAGTCCGGAATTTCCGAAGGCGGGGGGGCTGAGTTACGGGCGAAGGCCTCTGCAAGGCGTTGGGACACGGTGCTCCCAGCGTGAATCTCCTCGATTGGGCGAGAGGAGGTGTAGAAGATGTGGTCGCCGTCTTCAAGATGCTCGTCGTCGAGATCCGGTGAGCGCTCCGGAGGGTCCGAAGTAGCTCCGAGTTCGTCGTCAGCGTCGTCTGGGCCAGCGATATCGATAGCGCAAATGGTGGGGAAGGTGCCTGCAAGCAAGCGCGATTTAAGGAGCCGGAGGCGCCAAACCTCAGCGCGCTCGGTCCGTTCCTCATCGCGGCAGGTGGAGCAACTTCGGGGGCAGCGGCTCATTTTCACCTCCTTTGTTTCCCAGTTGACCTCGGGGTTATGCTTTTTGAGCCAGGAGTACCCGAGTATCAAGTCCTGTTTCCCAAGGTGGGTTACAGCCAGCTGAATGCGTTCAGAGTGTCCGTTGTACCGTAGAACGAGGTCTGTGGTTTGGCAAATAGACCCAGCATCATTGGGGGTGCCGTCGACATTGTAGACTGGTATGACTGATTTCGGACTGGCACATTATTTCGGTTGACGTATTCTGTGTCGATAAAGTCCGAAGTGGCTCCGCAGTCGACTAGACCTGAGAGGGAGAGCTTGAGCGCGTTCGCAGTGGACTCAAGTTCGAGAGGAAGGTGGAGCGAGTTAACCCCAGGAGCGGCAGAGATGGTATAGCTGCCAGGTAGCTTTTTCTCCCAGGCGAGTCGGCGGATCCGAACAGGGGCTTCGGAGGGGGCAGAGGGTGCGTCTTTCGTTTCAGGCTCGTTGTAGGGCAAGGGAGTTGATTCATCATACAAACAAGTGAAACGATTTATGGACGCAAACAAGGGCACACCAGTCACTCGTCACAGGGGACAAAATCCTCTGCCGGAGCCTCCGAATGCGCCTCTGCTAAGGCCGCGGTATCGGACAACCGCGCAATCAGCTCTCCCAGCATCTCGTCGCCAAGTTGCTGGATTACCGAGCCGTCGTGGTAAAATCTAGGCTAAATCTGCTAGCAGCCTGCTAGTACCCCCATTGCCTAAATGTCTAGCTTCTGCTAGCCAGCCTTTAGCTAGCATGTTGTTGCCTACTGTGACTTATTGTGACATGTGTGACTATTATTTATTAATATTATTATTTCCTTATCTAGTATTATATCAGTGATGGGAGTATTGATATCTGAGTATTGTTTTGATTGTAGAACCAATTTTGATAGCCATCACTAATTTTGATGGCTCTATGATACCACATCATTTCTGTCCCAATTAGGATAGTAATTGATATAGGCCTTCCTCACTATATACCGGGTCATCAGCCTGAAGAAAAGGAGTTAAACTTCCATATATAGTAATATCTTAGTCATATCAATCAATTTGATTTATCAATACTGATCTTTGATGACTTTGTACGCACTATCTAGCCTAGTTCTGCTAGCAGTAGCTAGACTATAGCAGGATCTAGCCTTCTAGGCAATGGGGGTGCTAGCAGCTACTAGAAGGGCTGCCTAGATCTTACAGCTACGGGTGCCATGCAACCTCCTTCACAAAGCACACTCTTCAAATACAAGCACCACAAACCATAGACACTTCTAATCTCAACAGGCACTAAATACAAGCTCATATTTTCCAATGAAAAACAGACCCGGGTGCTGCTTCAAGTTCTGCTTGTGTCCTTAATGCATGTGTGCCAGCGGCAATGTACCAAGACACAGTCCGTTAAGAAACCCCTCTCCCAAAAAAAAAGAACTAGAAGATTTATTATTGGGTGGATTGAACAGCAAGCCTGCCCCACTAGTGCCAGTCAGCTATATTTGATCAGGCTATACAGGCTCAGTCTGTGAAAAGGTGTACTCAGGCAAGTCATACATGTTATTGGTAAAGTTGTATTTGACAAACATGTAGTTATAGTCAATATGAAGTTGTACCATAATTTTTAGTTGTATTTTTATGGGGGACATATATGGGCAATATACCGTAACATTAATAAACAACAAGTTTGAAATAAAAACATAGGTAATTTCAAGACAACTTTAAAATTTTGTTAAACAAGTGATTAGCAGTTGTGGGTAACTTAGTATTCTAACAAGGTACCTTTCATCTTGAACAACTTGGCTCCAAAGAACTTGGCACAGACAAGGTACACCTCTGATTCTGGAACAAGCTAACTTCGAATAATCAAAGTACAAGTTTGGAAATACACGATGCAGCTTCACAGGGTGCAACTTAGTTTCACAGGGTGCACAAATTACTCTTATATTAAGCAGATGTCGTGTGAATGTATGCACATGTTTGGCATCAGCTTTGGCAATTTATTTACTCCACATTTCCACTTTTGGGACCACTGCTGTTGAAACCCTAATTTGGTAAGAAAAGCTGTAAAGTCTAATTGGGACACAAAGCTGTAAAATCAAGATTTTACATCAAGTACCATAAACAAGTCCAATCTAAGGCTATTTGTGATGTTGTTCTTGGCTGTAATATCAGTATAGAGGGCATGCAGATCTTGATATTTCATAAGCTCATGAATAAAATTGGCACATGCAGTCTGCAAAAAATTGTGAAACAACATTTGAAGCTGGGGCGTAGCCCCAGCCTGTCTAGTGCTGACTAATGATACTACATGTCATGCCATGTGGTGACCATCCTGACTCTATGAGATTTTGACTTGGAAGCAGAAGATGGAAAGCATGGCCTGGATGTTTATAGTCAGGCTGTTCTATTAGCCACTTCATTCTACCAGAATCTGTGAAGCCTTATATATTATGTAGAGCAATCTCTCTCCCAGTATATATTATCAAAAAATCAGTTTGCCTGATACTGATTCAGTAAGCAATTACTAATTTGGCTTCTGGTTCAACAGTCAACTTGACAGAAGTGAGTTCTTGTCCTAGAACTGGAAATAGTTGTCTTGGGTCAAGGGAAAGTTGTACCCACCTGCCAGAAAAGTTACTCACTTTCTAAGTTGTCTAATACCTTTGCCAAGTTGTCCTCAACCTAAGTTGTTCCATATGAAAGTTGTCCTGATGTGGTGTAAAGTTGTCTTGATATAAGTGCCACTTTTATCAAAAAAAGGTGTCAATAATTGAAGTTGTCTCAAAATTATGCATGTCATTTTCACCTGTTTAGCCCACAAAACACTGTGAGTTATCAGTGGTAACCCGCCGGGGTGCCATTGACAAGGCTCAGTATTTTCAGAACATCCCCTGAGGTGAATAATTGCTGGGGAGAGTGGTGAATAAAGTTGAGCTCTAAGGCAAAATTCGTACCAAGTCTAGTATGTAAGGGGTGAATAAAGGTGAATAATACAATGACCAAGTCCCCAGAAGTCCTGTTATGTGACATGTGTGACACATGGTCCCAGAAGGAAATTTTATTGATAGGCATTGAAACTGATGTTTCAGTGGCTGCGCAATACCTTTTCACAGTTGTATAGAGTGACACGTATATCAGATTTCCAAAAAAGGAAATTTTCACCATTTAATAGTTCAATCGTCAGAGAATGTCACAAATCGTCACAAAATGACAGTTCTCTATTTTGACTATACAAATAACTTTTATTAAGTGATGTATAGTAGCAGGTGAATAGTTATGCCAGCACAAGCCAATCACTAGCTGATCTACAACTGATGAAATGATATCTCAATAACTAGAGTAGCTACAGAGCTAATTGAAGTATTACCAAGGATACTTGAGTGGAAGGTCAATATCCCTATCAATACCATGTCATCAGCATACCCATACTGCTGCATGATTATCTATCAGACATTTTGATCTAGCTATATCTCTAGCAGTTCTCTATGGATTCACATTATTATTCCACTAGTAGGTAGGTGGTAATATTGTCTTAATATAATCTGATATGACCATAGTCACATGCCTTTAGAATATACTGTCATACCACTTTTCTGTAGTTTTTCTACCTCAAATTTGACCAGGCATAATGATGACCTGATATCTGGGTGAGAAATGCATGGATGACCATGGGGTCAGTTTTGCTATGGTCAGATAGACATTCCAGATAGCCCTACAAGCCACCCATATTTTTAGGCACCCTATATACCTGTCTATATGGCTCATATCCTATTATTTCAATCTCCCAATAACTTACTCAGAGGTATGGAATCTCCAATGAGATGAAGGTAGGAAGTAGAAGAGGGGTTTCCCTGAGAGATGTTATGCCACCCATGATGTTTTATCCTTGAAATCTCTTGTTATTCTCCATTCTACATATTACTGCTATGTCACAAGATATTAACAATATAGCCATGATCTGCTAGTTGATTGTGGATCAAAATAAGTCAAGTTCAGTCAATGAGGTATATACACATACCCACCTACTCTGATTGATGATTGTACATACCTGGATGGTGAAATCAGGCAGACATTCAACTGTAGGTTAGATGCAAAACTAGTTTACATGAATAGTGGGGTCTATAGACTGAGTATTGGACATTGAGATGCATGTATTGGGGTATTGGGATATCTACTAGGACCCTGTACTGGAATTGTTTGGGGTTATGGCATGTGTTACAGAAGGTAGCTAAAGAGAGGGTAGGTACCTGTAGAGCAGAAGAGAGTGTCTTCGCTATTACAACTGGTCAGAAAATAATTTCAAGTAGGATTCAAGACTTGATTGTAGGATGATATACACCTTCCCATGGACCTGTCCAGCACTTGAATCAACCTTATAGCTTTGATGGATCTCTCACAGTAGCATCATCAGTGTTATCTATTCCCAAAATGATGGGTTCACCATGGTATGGCCTGTGGAAGTCTGAGAGATTTCAGTATATTCAATGGTAGGGGTATGATCCACCTCCCATAAAGTGGTGCCCCTGCCTCTCTGGCATATCTCCATCCTGGGTTATGTGGCACCTAAGGTCTGCAACAATTGTCTCACCCTAACACATGCTACAGCATCACTAATGGGTGGGATTATAATGGACTATCCTGTGATATCATATCAATTTAGATCATGAGATTCCATGCATAGGGTCCCAAGATATCAGCAAAATACTCCTTAACTTAGTGTTTACACATGCTTAGCACTAAATAGATCAAGGTAATAGGTCACAGATGATATGGAACATTGGGCTAGATAGGAGTAGGATAATATACCTTTCAAATGAGCCTTCCTCTAGCTTTATCCACTGAGGCCAGCTGGAGATCTAAGCCTATCTTCCAAAGTTGATGGAAATCAAATGTTACTGATGAGAGAATGTATTGTGTTTTCAGTGCCCAATTTAGTTGGGATTGGAAGTAGACATAGTCAAACATTGGCTTAGGGTATCTGAAGGTTCAAGTCAGCAGTCTTATCACTTTAAGCACCCACATATCCTCTCTCATATGAATAAATGGTCAGTAGAGTGATTGTATCATATGATGGTGATTAAATGCTATGTTCAAGTAATGATACTCTGAAAGGCCTTCCTGGTAGTACTGAAATCATGTATTTATATCAAGTGGTTATAGAAATAGAAGCCCATCAGTTGAACATCAGCTAGTGATTAGACAGTTCTGATACTACTATTCAGCTGCCACTATACATCACTTAATGAAAGTTGTTTGTATAGTCAAAATAGAGAGCTGTTATTTTGTGACAATTCGTGACATTCTGCAATGATTGTGGAAATTTCTTATATGTATCACTCTATGTTACAGTATATAACCATATGACATAGCCACTAAAACTACCAACTCCAATCTCTATTGACGAAAGTTCCTTTTTAGGACGCTGTGTCACCTGTCACATAGTGTGCCTCCGGGAGACTTGGTCTGGATGACCTATATTGTATTATTCACCTTTATTCACCCCTTATATACTGGACTTGGTACGAATTTTGCCTTAGAGCTCAACTTTATTCACCCCTCTCCCCAGCAATTATTCACCTCAGGGGATGTTCTGAAAATACTGAGCCTTGTCAATGGCACCCCGGCGGGTTACCACTGATAACTCACAGTGTTTTGTGGGCTAAATAGGTGGAGCTGTCTGCTTCAAGTCAGAAAGGCCGAGAGTCGTCCAGGATCGCTAAGACGGGTTCTGAGATGACTGCGTCCTTGATGGCTTGAAAGGCGGCGACTTCGGCGTCTCCCCAGGTCCACTTCTGGTCTTTCTTGGTAAGCGCAAAGAGAGGCTGCGCGAGGCCGAGAAATCCCGAATGAACCTGCGGTAGAAGTTAGCAAACCCCAGGAACTGCTGGACGTCCTTTTTATTCTTAGAGTTTCTTCTCTTTAGATCCTCCCCTGCTAGGTCGGTCCCTCCGTGTATTTCCATAGCTCTTATTCACCCTTTGGATCCTCCCCTGCTAGGCTTTCATTGGAGTTGCCCTTACTTATGGTCTGAGTTAGCCCTACTTCTGATAAATGTCACATATTATCTATTATATATGGTGATGCATACATACATTACTCCTGGTAGGAACAAATGTCAGGAGTGATCACTTTAGGTTGACCCTATTAAACATAGTCTGAAACCCCTGATCAAGTGTCTACTGGCAATTCCCCGGATTGTATTTTGAGAGTCCTATGTATCCAAGGCTGGAATTATAGGCCCAAAAGGAAGTTGCCCTAACAATCCCTACCAAATTCGATGAAATCTATTATCTTGGCGAGGAGCCAACAAGGGCACTGTTGAATTAAGTTTGGCTGGGTTAGGTTACGACTTGTAGAGTATTCTACGTAAATATACCATGTTCGCGCGCGGAAGAGCTTTTTTGTACAAAAGAACCCTCATAGTGGACCGTGAAGCCCGCGTTGACCGAATTGGTTGCCACCTTGCAACCAAAATAAACCGGTCAGTCCGTGATCGCACGACTATGAGCTCAAGGCGTCATGCCTTACACCGGAGGCATGTGCCTGGGCATCAGGCTGCCTGATGCTTAACGGGCATCAGGCAAGCACTGAGCGCCATTCTGGGGTGTGACATGCTGTAACCATGAGGCTTTAGATTGATTAGATAAGATTTAGATAGCACTGAATTCACAAATAAGTCCCTTTTTACTTGAGTTACATTCAAGTATACTATCAGTAATTCATAAGGTCAACTTGACTGTATATTACTTGGCTATATTCAACCATAAAACACTCTATTTGTCCATTTAAAATGTATTTTTTGGTTTGATAGACCTACTTGACCTGTAGTATATACCAATCTGGCCATTGCATCTACTCTTTACCCAGATAGGTTAGTATGAGCAATGGTCCACCCATAGGTGTCTATGAAGTGACCTGAAGCCTTCCCCATCTGGACTGGTGGGTATTCCTGCATTCTGGTAGGCAGGCTGCTAGTGGTTTACTTTCTCAGATGACTGAGCTGGTCATAATTAGCATATAATGTATGACTAGCAATCTTAAACTACAGCTGCTCTAAGCAGCAATTTGACCCTTTGCTTTATCTCTATCAAAGAATTGTATATCAGGAAGGCTCACAGCAACTCCAGAGTTTGCTCTCAGTGGTGTTAATCATAAGAAAATACATTGCTCTCCAAGGGGGGCGCAAGATGCCTATCACGGCTATGGGGCAGGGGGGGGGGGTCCAGAGCCTAGAAAGAAAACTTTTGTGTTTGGTGTAGGGATGCTTCAAGAGGTACTTAGGAGGCCTTAGGAGGCCTTTCATATGTAGATCTTCCATATTAAATGCCATTTTATACCTTTGAATGCAGTGAAACCCAGTTTTTTTGGTGAAGTGACTAAACTTGTCACAGTCTTTGATAGCATCAACATATCATCATGATGCAAGAAGCAATACAACTTTATATGAAAGTTCATTTAAAGGCATAGGAACATTATAATAGCCTAGTTACAATTTAATTTAATCACATTTTCCATTTTCAAGACCTCTATCGATCATTTTGATGTGATTTTGATCGCATCAGTCACGTTTTCGTGGGAGATCATTAGTATATAAGGCAGGAGGGGGGGGGGAGGGGGTCTGAAGGCCCAGAAAAAAAACATTCGGCCCTATGTACATAATTTGAATGTTGGGCCCCCCTTGTTGCTCTCACTGGTATCCTATAGATCCCTTCAAGTTATATAGGAACACCAATAAAATCTACATAATTTATTGATGTAGCGTATAAATGCCTCATGGCATCAACATGTCAAACTGGCCTGGTGCTTGCCTAGTGCTCGCCTGATGCCCGTAAAGCATCAGGCTGCCTGATGCCCCGGCACATGCCTCCGGTGTTATCCGACGATTCCGATGTCCGCCCTGCAGGCAGCGCAACAAGTAACGGGTGGCAATGACAATCCGGAGGAAGCAGGACCCCCGAAAATACGGTGTTAACTTGGGTACAGATTCGGACACAATTGGGTCCAAAAGTGCCGATCACTTTGGCACCTCGTGCGGACAAATTTGGTCAAGAGTCGGTCCCAGTTTGTGACCAAGTCCGGACAAATTTGCCGGCCGCCAGAGCGGCGAAGCGGTGACGGACACCCGAACGTAGTCCCTCCGACCGGGTCTGCCATCAAACAGCAGCGCGTGCTTGCATGTCTGCGGAGTGGCCAGCAAACATCACGGAGGCTGCCCAACACATTGCTGGGTGCTTTTGGGCTGCCGGGGTTGTTGTCGCGCTGTTTGCCAACACATATCGGGCACCGGCTACGGCTGGCCCGGTATCCCAGTTTGGGTCCTGTCAATGGGCAAGTTTGACAGCCGCCCAGCCCGGTTGCTCCGAGGGTCGCCCCCTGAGTCCCTCGTGGCCCCCTAGCCTAGTGGTTTTCGCGCTCGCTGCATCCTGCGACGATCTCTTGATCGATTTTCGCTGTTTCATGCGTTTCCGCCTGAATTCACGCGACGTTGATCCCATCAGCGATTTGATGCCGCCAGGAACTTTCATACATGTTCGGACAAATTTTGCCCAAATTTGGCCTCTTGTTCGGACAAAATTGATCGGAGGTATCAAAGTCCCAACCGTATTTTCGGGGGTCCTTTTCACGCCAAGTTCTTGCCATCCAGTGCTGTGCTGAATAAGGGTCTAGATGATCCGAGTCCGCGTGGATCCGGAGTGACGCGCGATTGCAAATGCATCGCCACCTGCGCAGTCTGGTTTTTCCGATCCCGCGCACAGGGGTGCCGTCAACACGGGAGTCGCCTGAGTTAATATAAAAAGAGGCAACCTTGCTCACCGTCTGAGCTACTCTTCCAAACTCACCAACAGGCGCGCGGTTCTTCCTTCCTTCCCTGCCTACTAGTACTCACGCCACAGACAGAACGATGTATAGCCTTAAACACTTTGCTGCGCTCTTTGCGCTCAGCCTTGCCGCGTCGAGCACTGCCCTCGAAGTCCATGGGGCGGCCAACGCCGACTGCCGGGACATCTTCACGTCGCGCTACCGCAACCCCGGCGACATCTGGGAGTGCGTCAACCTCGGGAGCGGCGTCAGGAGTCTCGCATGGCGCGAGCTGCAGAACGGCGGCTCCGAGGTCTTCGTCGGCAACGGCTGCACGGACTATCGCGAGGGCTTCGACGGCGAGTCCGGCTGCAAGAACGCCCCAGACGGGTGCGTGCTTCTCATAGATGTCATTGCTGTGCTGAGGCTAACGTGTGCGCAGGAACAACTGGCGGAGCGTCCGCATCCGCGTGAGCAACCCTGACCCGTCCCTCCCCGAGACCGACCTGCCCGAGCCGCCGTTCTGAGCGGCGGAGACGTAACAGAGTCAGTAGCTGTACCCATGTGTCCATTCGGTCATAATCATCGAGCTTTCGTAAAACTGTGTGCTGCCGATTCACTGATCACTGAAGCCGCGATGGAGACTGGCTGACCCGACAAATCATCCGATCAAGGTCACATCGTGACTTTGCGATCACTTGCTCACACGCTCGCGGAGTGCCACGACAACACTTCTCCGATACCGTGCCGCATCCAGCGCGGTGTGAATCATACAGTCCAGCGGCTTTGCGCAACATCAATATGCGTTGGTGGCATGCTTTTGAGTCAGGGAAGTGGTGGTGGAGCGACACGCGGCTGCGAAGAAACGGCATTGGGGGTCCATGGGGGAATAAAGTGGGGCAGACACTGGCAAGTGTGCGTCGGCTGTGTCTATCGGCGTATCTCATTGACTAATAGGCGCCCATACTTTCACTTTCTTGCGGCTCGTCCAAAGACTCTAAGCGCCAAGCGGCTTTCTTCGATCATCTCCCACTTGAGGCGTCGTCTCAGATACGGCGCCCCACATGCTTGGGCACGATAGGAGGCTGCGCTGGTTCTGTCGGCAATAGTGATTGTTGCGTAGAAATTCCCTTGCTCAAGCCTAGCCTCAAGTATCCCCCTCCCGCTCGTTCCCGATCTCGAAATCGCTCACGGGCTGTAGCGGGAGAGTGTGTATGGTGTTGCGCTAACCAGGCGCCTCAATATTGCCTATAAAAGAGCGGCGGACGAGGAGTGGTTGGCACCATTCCTTAACTTCTCGCATTCTGATGGCCTGGCTCAGGATAGCCCGTATCATCGTCCTCGGTGCGTGGCTCTTGCTAGCACCTGCGAAGTTGAGTTCTGACACGGGCGTGATCTCTCCAGTTATCGCGACACTCTTTGGACTCGCAGCGCTCGGCCTCGGCGCCGCGCTGGCAGACGTGAACAAGCGGCTGTTTGCCAGTGAGATGTCCTTGTCCTATGCGGGCCTCGCGATCGCTTCCGGCGTCCTGACCCTCGTGGTCGCTGTGCCCATGTGTGTCCCATCGTGCCCTGCGGTTCAGTAGCAGCTAATAGCAGTCCACAGACTGGTGTGGGCATCCTGGGTCGCAGTCACGGTGGAAATCCCGTTGCTCTTCGCCCTGGCACTGCTGTGGGTTACAACGGGCGGACTGACGGTCAGCGCGCTGCAACAACGTCCCGACCCGGAGTCGGACATGCTTCCTGTTGCTTTCCTGTGCTCAGCGGCCGTTGCCCGCGACGACAAAATCGACGCCAGTGTCAAGAGAGTCATTGGCGCACTCTGCGGCGAGACGCGTGACATTGCTGCATTCGGCGTCCTCAATTTCGTGCTGTGTGCGTCCTGTATCAGCCTTTTGTTGGGTTGCCAAGCTGATTGTGGACAGTGATGGGCTATTCGATGTTGCTGCTCTTGATCGCGGCGCGGGCAGCGGCGGCGCAAGCAACAGGGGGGTGTGGACCATGTCTGTTGTCGGACTCGCGGAGCTGCCGCTCCCGGCCGGACCCGGCGCACAGGAGATGGCAGAGAGCGCAAGCGGCAGACGTAGTCATCGCGTATAAAGGCCCGGTGATGACGAAAACCGGCAGCTTGCAAGCGAGCACTGGCAACCTGTACAGACAATGCGTATTGCGTATCAAACGATTGGTTGTTGAGGAGTGCTTTCAAGCTCTGGGAGCGAAACCTATTTCTGGATCCAGCCGATCATAGGTGTAGTGGTGACAGATTCCCGCCCTGCCGAGCATGATTTGAAGATCGATTGCAAGCAATGTGTCGGACAGCTATGTGGTCGGAGTTGACGTCGAGATGTCTTCGTGATCATCTCCCGCACACCCCGTGGCACATAAGGGAGGCGACGCTCACTTTGCTGGCACCACTTTTCCCATTTCCCACTGGGATCCACGTAGATGGGACTGCGCGTGTCGCTCCAGCGGGCGCCCGCCGACTCTATCACGCAGATCAGGACGGAGACGCTGATGCTCCCCGTTGCATCGAACACGAGTGGATGGGCGACCGCAAGCAGCGAATGGGGGGAAACTTTCCTGACGCCGATGCCGTGCGTCCTCCGTTCCAGTCCAAGTTGCGCAGATGACCAACTTCAGACAAGGATGACGCCGCTCCCGGCGCCCCAGACCGTGGTGGTGGAATATCAGCTGTTTCCCGGGTTCCCGAGCCTAATGACCTGGTGGAGGCTTGGGGTAGCAACAACAGCTGCAGGAGGGTCGGCACCGGTGACCACAGATACAACAACCAGCCCCGCCACACCAGGTCGATCTCAGACAGTTCCGGACGTCCCTACTCCCACCAACTCCGATTCCGAAACAGCAGTTGTTTCCAAATCCAGGTCTGTACCTCGGGATAGTCAAACAACGGCCAACGGAATTGTCATTTCATCGTCAGGCCCACTCATCAGCCTGAGCGCGGGACTGCTAAGCCCCCCATCGCCAGCTGCACCTAGTCCGAGGCCAAGCGCTTCACCGGCGACACATAACCATCGGCCCGGGACAGGCCCGGTCGTCGGCATCGTGCTCGGCGCAATTGCCGGAGCCATATTGCTCGTACTTGTTATCCTGGGGCTCCGGCGCAGAGCCTTGCGCCGTCAGGCCAATCAGCAGACCTCTTTCGAGCCCGCGCCGCAGGCAGAAAACATGCAAATAACCCCGCGTGGCACGCGCATACTCGCCCCGCCGCCATCTGAGAACGGATCACTCGCACGGGTCGTCGCCGAGGCACAGGCGGGCATGCTGCGCAAGATATCCAGCGTACGGCATGGGATGAGACCAGCGGATCCAATAGTGCCCGGGGTTCCGCCGGCGGGCCGGGATGCCGCAGAGGCGCTGCCGAGTGAGATTTTGCAGCATGTGCAGACAATGGCAGCAAGGATGGCGTTCGTCGAGGCACAGCTCAGGATCATCAACGCGGTCGGTGGGCAGGAGATGGAAGCGCCACCGGAGTACTCAACCAGTTGACTTATGATATATTGATTGATATAAGCGAAAGTTGGCCATGGCGATGCTCTTACGATGCTCCTAAACAACTCCTAAATAGAGGTTATTAGCAGCCCCGATTCTAGCAAAATATAGAGGACTGATGCATGAAAACTAAGAATGATTTAAGCTCCACTTGTAAATTTTGGGAGAAAAGTGCCCGGTTGCGTGGCAGGGAGAAGTGGTAACATTCTAAAAGATGTAAGAAAAACAACTCCACCTTTCAGTTGAATGACCACAAGTTACAAGGTAAACCAAAATTTATAAACCCGTTTTTTTTCGCTGCTGATAACCTCTAATGTGTCGTGTTGCCACATGCCATAACGTTGCCATGTACCTAATCAAACAAACACAAGGCTTGAAGCGAGCCGCGGTCTGAGAGCGCATGCGCACTGATCGGGGACTCCGTCGTGTTGGGTCGGTGTGAGGAAACGTAACCGCCATTGCCTACAGGCTGACTGTCGGGCAGGGTACCAAGCAGCATAGTCACGGACTCACCCACCTAGCGACCTGGACGGATTTTCGCTCTATCCGCTTGGCTTGGGGCTGGTTACGGTTGCCAGCAAGTTGCCAGCTTTGAGGCAAAGCAGATTATCCCGGGACCAAGACCATCCGGATGCTTCTTCCAGTCTGGCTTGATCCGCTCAAACGCGCTTCAAGCAATAGCCGAGCAAGCGCGTGTAGCGCCCATGGCAAACACATGCAACAGCTGTGCCAGTGTGCCTTGCATACGGGGAGGAATGCATCCCTCCGAAGCTACATATGCCTTATGCACACTTCGGTGGGTAGTTTTCCCTTTTCAAGGTCCCTCATAGGATCAGGCGACGGATCGCGCGCCTCTCGTCGAATTTGACCACTTCGGAACGGTTACGGACTGATTGCGTTAAGGTTCCGTCACCCAATACAAAGCGCTGATGGAGGATCGATTTTCGGAGGCAGCAAATGCGCAGGGGTCGTTTTCGACGACGGGAGTGTCCTTAGACGGTGGCTGCCAGCTGGTCGTACCTCTGGCGCGTCGGATGTATAAAGAGGCAAAGTCGAGCCCTTCTGTTCTCCAGTTTTCTTCACTCTACCACTCCGAGCCGGCGAGTGCACCCTCTCCCCTCCGTCGCCTCCATGCTGACTTAGTGCGCAGACCAAACCATGTACGCCGTCCGCACCTTCTTCGCCGTCCTTGCCCTCGCCCTCGCCGCCCGCGGTGAGATGCAGCTCGTCGCGAACCTCAACTCCGGCTGCCAGCGGGCAGTCAAGTTCATCTACCGCGAGCCCGGCTCGATCCAGGAGTGTGTCAACTTCGGGAGCGCCATCCAAAGCGTGCAGCTGACGGACCTCCGCGGCGACGCGACGCTCTTCCGGGACTCGAACTGCGGCGGCGGGAGCGCCCCCCTCGGCGGGGGCTCTGGCTGCGTAAGCGCGCCAAGCGGGTGCGTCCTCTCGCCACCATCATCCTGACATGCCCACTGATAACTCTCCGTAGCGTTACTTGGCGCAGCGTCCGCCTCAGCGTCAGCAACCCCGATCCAGTCCTCTAGAAGTTAGATATGCTAATTTGGTTAATATTTGGTTAATAAAAATCTCGCCGTCTGAATTACTTATCGTACAATGGTTGGTGCTGTTGACGGCGATGGTTCTGCTTCAAGGAGCTATGCAGATGACTTGGGCAAGATTTTCGCCGGCGAATGATATCAATGCCGTCACCATCGACGGGAGCCACTAGGTCAGCTTGCTGATCATATTGCTAGACGATTGTGCCGTTGTTGTAAAGACACGGTGCGGTGTCGATGATGCTGCTGGCAAGCTGCGGGTTATTGGGGTCGTTGTCGGAGAGGTTGGACAGGTCCCATGAAGGCCTCCACGATGTTCCGTGTGGTGGTGGTGGAGCGGAGCCAAGATGCAGAGATTGAAATCGCTGATCGCTTGTGACATTTGCTGATGTCATCGTGGGAACGGCGGGGCACTGCCATGTCACTTGTCCACCCCCATCATGGACTCCGCGCTGACTGAAGCAAAACAAGACTCCCTCCACTTCTTGGTTCAGCATGTACGTGAAATTCATCATTCATACTTACTGTACTGTGTTTAACTCATGCAAAACAGGACCCCACACTCACAACTATTGCCGATGGCCTCCGCATCAACACCACCCAAGCTATGTTCAAGGAATTGTCAGGGGAACCCCCGCTTCAGGTCCGAGTGCATCCAGGGCACATCCAACCCTTATAGCAGAAGAAACTCTCTATGGGATTAACCACTCAAGATTGCCAGGTTCGGTGCTGATTCAGGCTTGGAGTACCACCCCTGCTACTTGACCCCTCCTCCTCTGCTCTTGTCGTCTTTACGCCTGCTATGTCTACCGGAGCTGCTTCAGACGCTGACGTGCACATGCAAAATTAGACAACCTCACCAATATCCTCACCCACCTTGCTTCCCAGGCTGTGTCAGGGGAACCCCCGCTTCGGCCTCCTTCAGACCATCCGAACACATTTGAGGTGCATCCAACTGGCGCCCCCTTGGACGCTCCAACCCACCCCAACCCTCGTCCTCAGCCTCCTTCGCCCGCACAATCACCGATCCGTCAACACCCTCCTAACGATCACCTTGGGACAGAGCCTGCAACGCCGCTCAGGCCTTCTGCGCTCTACGTCAGCAGTTACAGATGACCAGTATATAGTTGGCGCCCTAGCAGGCAGACCCTCAGAGTTTCTTCTCTTTGGATCCTCCCCTGCTAGGTCGGTCCCTCCGTGTATTTCCGTAGCTTTTATTCATGCTTTGGATCCTCCCCTGCTAGGCTTTCGTCGGAGTCTCCAGGGTTGCCCTTACAGGCTGCTGCACCACCTTCGGCAGCTCCTGAACCGACTTTGGCATCTCCGAATGCCCCCAATGTGGATGTGTTATTTGGTGACATTACCGTCGCCTCAAAACTGGTCTTACAACCAAACCCCCCCGTTTGCATTTAATAGAGATCGCAAACGCGGCCGCACCTTCCTATACGCAGTCAAGACTTACGACTGGCTTGCCCCGGAGGCCTTCGTGGTCAACAGAGAGCCGAGCGAAGAAAAGGCTGTCCAAACGACCCCCAGACCCCTGTGACCATCTGGCCTGGTGCACTCAGGCCTTCCACCATCATCCTCCAGTTGGACATTGGGCCTCACAGCCCAGCGTGGATACAACGGATCAATAAAATGGTGCCCAAGGTGGACTGCCCCAAGATTGTGAACCTGGCAATGGTCAAAGCAAAGCGAGGCCCAAAGTGGAAATGCGTAGATACAGGTGGTGATGAAGAAGTGCTTGAATAAATTGTATTATAATAGATCTTATTGACATCTGTTGAAAGTCTATTTAGATGGATTTAGTATTGGGATTTGCCATTCATTTGAATTTGATACTGAGGTTTAATATTGATTATCAGTGCTCTTGGGCCAACTATTAGAATCATATCCCTAAGAACCTAAGTCTGATTAATGCAAGATATCCCTAGAAATACCCAACTGAAGTCTTAAGGTCCGGGGGGTCATTCGAGGACGTGATTCCGTTGTTGATCAGGGGATCAAGTCCGTGGCGGAACTTGGTCACCTTGACCAACGCGTCTTCGAATCCGGCGAGGTCCATCAGGTCCTCGAAGTCGTCGGTGTACTGGTAGACATCCTTGGTGCCCATGTGATAGGCGGAAGTCTCCAGTTTGGAGAGAGCGTGATCTTGCTCATTCTCCTCAACGAACCGGAGTCGAAACTCGGAAACGAACGAGCCCCAGGACGGAAACGGAAACGGGGCTTTGCTTCCGTGGCGCTCCGCCCATTGCTGAGCAGGTCCTTCTGCCATAAACGACATGGCATAGCGGACGGCCTTTTCCTCACTCGCCTCTCCATTGACCACGAAGGCCTCAGGGGCAAGGCGGGCGTAGGTGCGGACCGCGTAGAGGAACGCGCGGCCGCGTTTCCGATCGCCGTTAAAGGTGAACGGGGGGTTTGGTCGTAAAACCAATTTTGAGGCGAGGTTGATGTCGCCAAAGAGGGCCTCGGAATCGCCCTGAACCGGAGTCGGAGTCGGAATCGACGTCTCCGGTGGTGGTGCTTGGGGTCCGCCAGCAGTATTAGCGGCAGCAGCGGCAGCGGAAGCCTGGGTGGTGAGGAGAGTAAGGGCCTCAGTTAGGCGGTCGATTTTCGCCTCGAGTGCATCCAGCCGAGTGTCAGCGTCAGGAGTAGCTCCGGAAGGCATGACAGGTGCGGGGACGACAGGAGTGGCACACCTGTTTGTCCCAACAATCACTGTCAATTCACAGTGTTGACCCGGCGGGGTAACACTGTGTAGCCAAGTAAATTTGCATGGTTCCCATAGAAATGAATAATTCATGGTTAAAGGGATGAATAAAGCTGACAATTTCAACACTTTTTCACAGTTTTCAAGTGCAAGTCCGACACATTGTGGCTTATCAGGGAATATACAGGTATGAATTATTATGAACATTTATCTTGGATTAACATGAATTCCAAGTTAAATTCACTATAGCTTGTCAATGCACACTAGGTTATGAATAACTATGACTATTTACTTGTGAATGGGTGGGTAATCAATAGATGTATGGTAATCTTGACTTTCTATATATAGCTATATGAAGATGAATAGGTAGGTATATAATAGCTTAAAAACGAAGAGCAATAAACAAATGATGATGAATATAGGAGGACTGTAAGATATTGGAATGGATCGATAAGCAGTGTGAAAGCAGTATGAAAGCAGCAAACAAGCATATGATAAGTGAAATGGTGAGGGAAAGCATCACCTTACTGCTCCTTTAGGCCCGGTGGTCCACCCTTTCTCCCCTTCACTACATTCTTCTTCTTGGACGCACCAGTACTAACTGAGGGTATCTGGGATTTGGTCGATTTCCGCATCTGAGCAAGGAGATTTCTGTAGGCGGAGTTGGATAGTTTCTTCTTTTTTCCCCCAGAATTTCCCCCCCTCCCCTTCGTCGCCATCGTCATCGACAAGTCGTCGTCGCTTCCCAGCGTCATCCCCAACGGTACCTCGAGCACGCTTCCGTGGGACAGCATGCTGGTCTGAATCGCTGCCCGAGTCATAATCGCGCCCCCGCTTGCGCTTCTTTTGCTGCTCGGTCTTGTGCCTTCCTGTCGTCTTGTGCTTTCCTGTCGTTTTCCCAACCCCGCCTGCACTTCCGGCCTTCCGGGTACCAGCACCCTTTTTGGCAGCTGCGACAGCAATGGCAGTTGTGCGCCGAGGCCGTGTCCGGGCAATACTGTTAGCGGCAGTGTCCTCATCGTTCTCATCTTCCTCCGCACCACTACCATCTGGCTCGGCAGCAGCTTTCGACTTCTTTGTTGCTCCAGGGTATTTGCCGCGCTTCTTCCCCTTGTCAGATCTTGGATTCCGATCTGTGGGCTGCGGTCGAAGGCCACAGTCAACGAGCTGCAGGTATTCAGCCAGTATCTCCTCCTTCTCCTCGTCAGACTCGACTTTCTTCCAATAGCACTCTTTGTTTTCGATCGCTTTCGCAAGAGCCCGAATTGAGGAGCTCTTTTTCATCGCTGATGGCGCCATCCACCCGCAACTTGACGGCCAACCGACAAGATGAGCGTCATGCATTTTGACAATAGAGGTTGGATAGTTTTCGTAGTTCATCCGTACCGCTCGTTTAGCAATGCGACCTGGCAGAAAGCTGTGAGAGGTCCGGATAGTAGCAGTAGGGGACACATACGTAGACCAGCCTTGATGAAATCTTGACAGAAAGCCTTGAGGGCCGCGATGGACATGTGGTCAACGCCTAAAACGAGAGAGATCAAAATGCGAATGAAAAGGGGGCTTGACATTACCATTTCCTGCTGTCTTTGACCAGTTTCCGTAGTCCTCGGCAAGCTCGCTCTCTGTCATCCCCAGTCGGTCATAGAGGTAACGACCGCCACCGGCATCAACGACAGTCGGCATAGCGAGAGTGTTGTCCTTTTTGGTGGGGGCTATGATGCAGATGGAGATGTTTTTTGTTCGTTTGCGAAGGTCGGAGAGCTACAAGTCAAGCCAGTCAGTATGAGCAGACGAGACAGAGCCCTTATGTACTCACAAGTTTTCCTACCCCAGCCGCTGTTGACGAGACATCCTTTGCCTCGCTGAGCGCTGAAGCACGAGTCCCAGTGGACTTGAGTTTCTCTCGAGCCGCATACTCTTTGATAATTTTCTTCTTCTTGGCGGCAGGAAAGTCGATAAGTTTGGGATTTTGCTTTACACGTCGTTGGGCAGTAACGTAGTTGATGGGCTGTTTTCCCGCGGCTTTGCGCTCTGAGGAATAGTTATTTCCAGAAGAATAGGATCCAGAAGCAGTATTACTGACCCTTGTTAACGCTTCGACAGTAATATCCAGTTAAGGCGCTTCTCTCCGACGTCGCCCGCTTGTATTTCCACTGCTTCGAGCTTTGAAGCTTGTTCCGCACTGCACCAATGCGCACGTTGTATTTCTCCGATAGCGCTTGGACTAGACGATCCTCTTTTTCTTTTTGCTTGCGATGAAACTCCGCCAGCTCGTCGACGACCCTTTGCATGCGCGTTTTTTGTTGACGCTGCTGTGCGCGGTAGCCAGCCGGCTTCTTTGTCTTAGCATACTTGCGCGATGGAATCGTGGTTCCCACTTGTTCTTGGCCCGCTGGGTGTTCATCCCTCAGCGCCCAGTCCTCCTCCTCCTCTGTGTCGGAAAGAACTCGACGTTTTCGAGTTTGAGTTGGATGCGTAGTCAGTTCATCTTCACTTTCGCTGGAGTCTAAGTCGCCAGGTGGTTTGGGTGGGCCATGCGCAGGTTCGTCCTCGTCATAGTCCATCTCCTGCTCGTCAACAAAGCCAACCATTTCCTGCTCTCCAGAGCCCATGAAATCGACGCTGGGAGTATATGTCGAGTCGTCTAGAGTCGGGTTTGTAGGCAAAGACCCGCGGGAGAGAGATGCCTGTCGAACAAATGTGTCAGGGTTCAGGTGGCTCAAAATTTCGAGTCAGGCTGAGTTCGTACCATGAACGCAGTATTCTCTAGCAATGCAGCGCTGCAGCTTCGCAGGCTTGCGCTGCGGATACTATGTAGTAGAGTCTTGGTGTTTGGGATGATGAGGTGAGTGTCGAATGGCGAAAATGGAAAGCCACCGAATGTCACAACCGTGACAGCAACTTTGCGACTCTGCGAGTAACTTACGGAGCTAACGTCCGCAGATACATCCATGCCGATTGTCATAGGTTACAATATACTAAAATGCCCAAGTCCTTCTGCCCATCGGCGTGTCGCCTGCTCAGCCGCTTGCGCCAGCTCCTGCTCCGAAGCCTGGGCTCGAAACTCGCTCTGTTTCTGGCAGCCCTGGTCCACCCATCGAAAAAGGCCTCCAGCGCTATACTGTACAAAGGAGCTCCGTGTCTCGTTGTCTTTGATCGCGGTATTGGAATGCATAAGAATGGCGGAGGGGATCAAGATGGTGAAGCCGGGAGGGAATCGGATCACAAGTCGTAGGTCCCAGAGGATCAAATGCCCGCCCCGGTCTGGGTCAAATCGGCCAAGTGCTGTGATGGCACACCAACCCCAGGCCAGATTACCGAAGTCAACATGCGGCGCGCAGACCGCGCTGACAAAGTTCCAGGTGCAGGCGGCGAAAACACTGCCTGCAAATGGCCAGCGAAGTGCAGGCGCCCACTCCGCCAGCGCAGCATTAACGGCTTGGTATGCGCTGACAAGCAGCGGCATCCAGAGCCGAAATACTGCTGCAGGATATTAAAATCAAGACGGTCTCGAAGGGGGACACGCGTACTGCTAGTATACCCAACAATCTTGACAAATGCCTCGTTCCGAAGCAGCTCGTCGGTCACCAGCTTGTTTTCGCCATGAATAAGCAATTCTCCTGGGGCCTGGTGGCATATAAGTCGCGGGAAATGATACAAGGAGGGGTTTTTACCGTTTGGCCGCCTCCGTGTGAAACTCCGCGCGCGAGGGCCGCAAACTCGGCGGCTGCTCGACGATGGCCCATCTTTTCACTGCTGACTTGAATTCGCTTCGACGCGGCTTCGAGACTGGCAGTGGCCTGCTCAGTAATATCGTCCCAATTTTTCGGTCGAGGCCGGCCGGCCAGCAGCGCAATAAGTCGACGACGGCAGTCCAGAATGGGAATGCTCTCGCTGAAATGAATTAGAAACTTTGAGTAGGGAGAAGAAAAAAACACGCACCCGTCTCTCCAATCCACATACTCTACGCCAAACTGAGCTAATGCCTTCGCCCGCTCTTCACTGTCCCAGTCGATGCGGTCGAGGGCTTTGACCAGTTCCGGGTCAGGCCCGGGTGCGCGCGGGTGCCCAGTCCAAGCGGGTTTTGTATGGGGTAGGTCGGCCGTGTCGTTCTCCAGCTCGATGGCCCGCTGCTTTGCCCCTACCAGCCGCGCGATCGCCACCCCCTTGTTGTAAGGCGCGGCTTGCAGCCGCTTCTCCCGACGCTTCTCGCGTTTCTTTGAGTAGGTGCGTGCTTTCGCGCTCAGCGTGTCGGGCTTTGAAGGCGAAAAGGTGGCTGCTGTGGGAGTTGGCGGGGGCTGGTCGTCTCGGTCATCGGGCGGAAGGCGCTCGCCAGGTAGGACCTCAATCTCGGGGTCCACCTCTTCTTCAGAACCCTTCTCGGCAATGCGCTGAGCGAGCAGACGCGCGACGTCAATGCTCTCGAGCACAACTTCCGAAAAGGACGCGCCAGATCGCGTCTGCCGCTGCAGGATACGCGACGCTGCGGGTGGCATTAGCGCGGGTGAGGGAAGGAGGGAGGGGACGCGTGAATGGAGGGGGGGGCTCTGCGTCGATGGCCAAGTGCGGCTTTCGTTGCAGAGCGGGGGGGGAGGCCGACGTGGATGGCCAAGTGCGGCTTTCCACGTCGGGTGGCAGCGAGATGCGGGGTATTAGGGGCTTACACACCTGTCATGGGAGATTCCGTGGTCGTCAGTGGCCGTGGAGAGTGTGCTATGCCGTGTGTGTGATGAGTGAATGTGTGTGAGTGAGGTGAGTAAACAACGAGGGTCGCGTCACACGCTCGTCATGTGATCACATTTGGGCTTCTCAGCTTGAAGTCAGCGATGAATCGCAAACGCAAACGTGTCCGACTGCTCCAGGATTCAGACCTGCCTGGTGTCATCAGCGTCGAGTCTAAGACACTAGGGCCTATAGGGCAAATGGATTACTCTCTGCGAAAGAGAGAGGAGCATAGAAAAAGGCTGCTTGGTATGAAAACAGCTAATATACTTCAAGTTTACTTACGCTTGACAGAAATGACCCGGCAGGAACGTCGCCAGATTCGGAGGGTTGCTTCCACAGGGCTTCACCCCGAGGAGAATGCCAGCGACTCCGCGAGCTCAGACCTGGAGGAAGGGGGGGACTCTAGCTGGGCCGACACAAACGACGTTTTGGACGGGACGGAGCAACTCGACATTAGCAACGCTGGTGGAGAACTCATGTCGATTATTCAACATGACATTGCACAAGAGGCAAATGTGTGAGTTGTTGCTCGTCCACTCAAGGCCAGCTTGAGACTGACTGGACCTAGGTTTAAGCGTATGGATTATCGTACTCGGCATGACAGAACGCAAATTCTTGTGGATCAATTCGAAAGTCAAATGGAGTACATGCTGGATGGGTATATGAGCTGGTGTGCGGAGGATGAGGAAGGTCGAGAGTTGACTCGATGGGAGGACCCTGCGGATGGCTTGGGCTCACCCTCTACAATTCAGGTTGTGGGCTTATTTGGTTCGTCACTCATTCTTCCTGATAACCTCTCTGACACTTTTGTAGTCAATCAACGCCGAACACTTCTGCTCAATGCCACAAATGGCGTATGCGCTGCGTTGCTTCGACGCGGCCTTGTTCCATGTTCCCCAGTCCGACCAACCGTCGTCATTACCGTCGAATCTCTGGAATATTTTCGAATTGCGCACGCACACTGCCCCAGATTTGTCATTCAAGCCTACGTCAAGAGCCTTTGCGACATCCACCGAGTTCCCTACCGTCCCCATCTGCGGTCACAATTTTCTGTGGCCTACGACCTCTACCTCGACCTTCGTCGTCGTGCCGAGCGCTTGGTTTTGCAACGTCTAAATCGCGAAGGTGCTGGCTGGCGGATTCAGAATGACTGTGCTGCATGCGGGTATAAGCTTCAAGGGGAGCCAGAGCTTGCGTATGACCGCCTGCTTACATTCGATGGGAACAACTCATTGAAGCGCGTGGATGGCAACCTCTCCAGAAGTCAACGAGCCGACAGCCGGGATGGGGGAGAAAGCTATTTCTTGTTGATGGCCGACATCGATTTGTGGAAAAAGAAAAGCACCAAATCACTGGCTGTTCCTATGCCGCCGCCGCCCTCCACGCCCAACGGTCCAAACCCATGTGAAGATCGTTGGCATAATATGTCGGACCAGCTGACCTCAAAAATGTGGGCTGTCTTTGATGAAACAGGAATCTTTCTTTGTCTGTGTCGGCATGGGTTCACGGTGCTCATTGCGCCAATGGTCAAAAGTGGGGAACAGTGCGTTTTTCATCTTTTACAACCTGATTGACGACTGACAGTATTCAGATCCAAGTACCCGCTTGCTGTCGTCCATGAATTGGCGAAATACATCGAAAACAAAAATGCGCTGGGCTACGATTGCGGCTGCAGCTTAGAGACGACAATTGCGAAGAGTGGCTTGAGCGACGAGGCAAAGAACCTATTCAAATGTCTTGTTGGGACATTCCATGGGCATGCACATAATCGCATCTGTCAACTTGGGCACCTTGCGACCTATTTGAAGGGGATGGGGCTGGAGGACTTTGAGGGGTGTGAGAGGGCGTTCTCGCGTTCGAATTCTCTCTCCAACGCCTGTCGATATGCAACGCGATTCCATTGGCGACAGGAAATAGCGACTTACTTCAAACATACCGACGACACAGAAACCTATGCAAACATCAGTACGTCTTGCATTTCACAACCTCAACGGCATTAACTCGTGGTCAGGTACGTTCCTTTGCAAGAACTATGACCAAGCGCTGGACATCCTGAATGGCGAATCGGACTTGCGGGATGCAATGAGACTGCAGGGCATTGCGAGCTACGGCGAATTCGAAACAGCGCTTGCGAAAGAACACGAGTTTTTGCTTCAACTACAAGCGAGTGCGAAGTCGAAGGAGGAGACAGGTTCGATGGAATACCTCCGCAAACTACGAAGCTTGGAGACGAGCAAGTAAGTTCTAGGTGCTGTTGACTAGTTTCAATCTCACATATATTAGAGCGAAACTTGGAACTCTGATGAGGGAGAAGAGGGCTGCAAATGCTCCAGATGCACCCTACCGTCAATCCAACTCAGCACTTGACATCAAAATCCGCCATGCTCGTGAGCGAGTCGATCGCGACAGTGAGGTACTGGCCGACATCGAACAGGAGCTCGAAATTCAAACCCGATGGACGTCTACTTCACCTGAGTGGGCTGAGGCTGTAGACGAAGCCCGAGGATTTGAGTATCGGAAGGCAGTGGACTCGATGGAGCTTCTGGTTGTGCAACGTCTTCTGGAGCTTACAAAAGTCAATCAGTCTGGAACTGGTTCGCTTTCTCTACTCTCTTTTGATCAACTAGCTAACATCATCCGACAGCATATAAGCATCGTAAACACATCTCGAAGTCACTGCAAACCCGATCAACTGCGGTCCAAAATGCAGTGGATCGATACAACCTCGCTGCTCAAGCCATGGTTCCCCCGCGACCACAACTCTCGTGGAAGACAGTAGTGGAGTATGCCTTCCTCTCCGACTTCGATTTACTGCGGGACGACACAAACTCCCTCGAAAATGAGACGTGGGCAAAGCCAACGTTTAGGCTTCTGATGGACCGTTACTTTAAGATGGAACGAGCTCGGGAGGAAATCGAGCGACTTAATCTTGAAATACGACGGGTCATTACCTGGATTCGAGACGAAAATCGTCTGTTACGGCAACACGAGGCAGCGCTACGGGAGGAGGGAAATTTTATTTTGGCAACACAAGTCAGGATGTACGGTGAACGACGAAGCATTTATGACGCAACACATCTCCAGAGGTTTCGTCAACTTGCTCGAAGACATGGTACCCGTTTTACGGGAAACCTTCGGCCAGGTCGAGCAAAAGGACAGTTGGCAGAAAACATGGCAGATGCCGAAGCTGTTGGTCACGAGGAAGATGATGAGATAGAGATGGAGGACGTCACCCAGCCAGCTGACATGGAGGAGATGGAGGATGATGACCAGTTTGAGATGGCAGCAAGTGTGGCCTATGGAATTGCTATTTTAGGATTTGATGAGTCAGAGCGTGGAAACTTAGCAGAGTATATATAGTTGTCAAAAATATTCATTTGTCATAAAAGGTCTCAAAAAATAAAATTTTATTACTTATAATAATTCATACCTGTATATTCCCTGATAAGCCACAATGTGTCGGACTTGCACTTGAAAACTGTGAAAAAGTGTTGAAATTGTCAGCTTTATTCATCCCTTTAACCATGAATTATTCATTTCTATGGGAACCATGCAAATTTACTTGGCTACACAGTGTTACCCCGCCGGGTCAACACTGTGAATTGACAGTGATTGTTGGGACAAACAGGTGGAGTGGCAGAGGAGGAGGGGACAAGTGGCAGGGGCGGTGGCGAGGGCAGAGTGGACTCGGACTCCGAGCCTGAGTCAGCGCCGAACCTGGCAATCTTGTCCGGTTGATCCCGTAGAGAGTTTCTTCTGCTGTAAGGGCAACCCCGGAGGCCTGAGATCAAGGTCCTAGCAGGGGAGGATCCAAAGAGTGAATAGAAGTAAGCAAATACAAGTGAGGCTGACCTAGCAGGGGAGGATCCAAAGAGAAGAAACTCTAAGGGTCCGCCTGCTAGGTAGCGGAACTATATACTGCGCTCTTGACGCGCCAAGGTTGATCGTTGCTCCGTGCAGTATGCCTGCGCCATGTCGCAGGCCAGGTCCCAGGGGGATCGCCAGGCGGGGGCGGCGATGCGCCTGACGGAGGCGGTGATGCGATCGCCGGAGTCGGAACCGGAATCGGACCGGAATCGGAATCGTCTCCGAGGGGCCGAAAGGGAGGTTCCCCTGACACTATCAACACATGCATCAATTGACAAGGAGGGTTCAAAGTTTGAACCATGGATATAGGGTCGGTAAATTTTTTTCCGACCCTCTGGGGACCTGCTCCCCCCCTCCTGCCATATAGGGTAATATGTTCCCATGATTGCATCATGTGACCACTGATGCGATCAAAAGGTGGCATAAAATTTAATCTTTGTAGAACTTTTTTTTTCCAAAATTGTTTTATATGTATATATGTAGGTATGTATGTATCTGGAACCTTCAAACACACATGGCAGGTCATATCAACTCTTCAATATGTTTACCTGCCATCAATTACCTGATGATGGGCCTGTGACAGAGTGGGCTACTAGTACCCAAGCTCATGGGCCTGAAAGTATATAGATATAAGTATGGGGGTTGTGAAATATAGAAATTAGAGTTTATCCACCATATTTTAGTGTCTTTACACCTAGGGTAGAGCACGGGTCAGGGTCAACCCACAGGGTTTCAGGGTAGGGTCTGTCAGGGTAAGGGTCAGGGTACACCAATTTCTGAACCCAGCCAAACCCGGACCCCTTCAGGGTCAACCCAAAGGGTCCAATAAGCTGTTGTGATTTAACAATTCCCTATCTAAACATGATTTTTGTGAGTTTTTAAGAGACACAAAAAAATTACATGTCACTTAAGTCACTCATGTGACATGTGACATATAAGTAAACTGTATTAACTATGCTTAAAATCTTGAAAAATAGGCCATATCTGAGCCAATATCACATAGCAAAATATATGTTATGTCAAAATTATTGTTCCAAATACACCTTCTGCTACCATGTCTGTAACCTGTGGGTCAACCCGGACCTGGTTGGACCTGTACCCGGAAGGGTCAGGGTTAGTCAGGGTCAGTCAGGGTCAGGGTCAGGGTCAGCCTTCTGAGACCCAGACCTGGACCTGTGCTCAACCCTATTTTACACCCATATAAGGTTCAAATTTTTTATACAGAAAAAGTTTTTTTTACCCCCCTACCCCATGTGCCTGATCAGAATCTGGAACCCCTTGTCAATTGACAGTCCATTGAATTACTAAACTGGTTCTACCAGTATCTCTCCCAAACATCAACATGATCTCCACTGCAAATCTCCTGTAACCAAGGGACCCCCAGATCGCGGGCATTCAAAGGGGGTGATGTCAGGGGAACCTCCCTTTCGGCCCCTTGGAGACGCGGTTTCTGGTCCGGCCCTCCATCTCGTCCGCACAATCACCGATCCATCAACGCCCTCCCGACGGTCGCCCTGGGACCCCGCCTGCAACGTCGCCCAAGCCTTCTGTGCCCGACGGCAGCAGCTGCCAGCTACGGACAAGCAGTATATAGTCAGCTCCCTAGCAGGCGGACCCTTAGAGTTTCTTCTCTTTGGATCCTCCCCTCCAGCTTCATTTGTATTTGCTTACCAATGTTCATGCTTTGGATCCTCCCCTGCTAGCACCTTGATCTCAGGCCTCCGGGGTTGCCCCTCCAACGTTTAGGATTTTTTTTGTGCCCGCCCCTTGCCTGTAACATTTCTTCTGGATGACATCATGACATCCCTCGGGGTTTGTGGTGTAGCGTGAACTCCCCTAATCATTACCCTCATCACTTTCAGGCCATCTGGGACCCCCCCCCCTCCCCCCCTTACCATATCGGGCAATATATTCCCATGATCGCACATCATGTGACCTGTTGATGCGATCAAAAGTACCGATAAAATACACATTTTGAGTCACATTCAGTAATTTCCTCTTACTTATAAGCAATATATAGGTCTTGAGGCCTTATAGAGTCACTAGTGGACCATCCATGGCTATTTGTAATCAATGAGCAATGACATATTCATGACACCAGTCACACTGTAGTCACAGTGCAGCCTAACCAAGGTGTTGTAGGCCTTCCCATAGGAAGGTAGTAAGCATATTATATGACCACATAGTATTCCATGCTAAAATACTACAAATGTAGTACAAAGCCAACCTCAGGCCTGCCAGAACCCCCCCCAAACTTTTGTATAGCAAAAGTTTTTTTCACCACCTCCTGGGACCCCCCCCCCCTACCCCATGTCCGTGATAAGGATCTTGGGACCCCCTTGCCTCATCAATTTTTATTTTCAAGTTGAATCCTCAGGGTGTATACTAGGATCCGCTGCAACGCGGGGAATGCTCACGCAGAAATCACCAGGTGATTGTTAGGGGCTGCTGACATGTAGAGAATTACAGAGTCTGACATACTCCAAATGACTACTTTCAGCTACAATGGTCCAAAATCTTCAAGGGGAGCACAAAACGACAGATAGTGGTCAGGCCAACTCACATTTAAAAGTGTGGATTGAGGAGCAGGAAAATGATTGAATTTGAATGGATTTTCTCTCCAAGTTCTGAAAGCAGGGGTGAGTGTTACACTTTGTACTTGTTTGGCTTCAGATTTGATCCTCTTTCCTCGCACGTGTTAGTCTAGGGATTGCTCGCTGCGCTCGCAACCAATTCCGAAACAGTTATCGTGGATGGGCCATGCATCAGTGATGCTGACGTGTCGTTTATGATGAAGCATGCGTCATGCGCGCATGCTTGATCACGAACGCGGGCCGCAGAATGACTCAGCGATGCTTCTTCGTCTTCTCCAGCTGCACCGGTCGCACGTTTCAGATGTAACATCTTCAGCGCGGCGCGGCTTCGGAAGCCATGTGGCTCATGCGGCGAGCAGCGGGAAGAGCTCACTGCCGGGCTTGCATTCGACTTGGCTTCGCTAGGGCCAGTGCTCTGTGGGCGACTGTGACCGCGGAGTAAAGTGGCTTCCGGACACACAACCGTGGGGTCTACATGAACAGGAGACATTCAGGGGCCTTTCTCCCGTGTCCTCGAAGTCTGGCGCGCCGCGCTGGTGCTGCGCCGAAGGAATCGCTCGGCTGAAGATCCTTGCGTGAAATCAGAGTGTACATACGCATGCTGACACGATCTCGGAACCGCTCCCGCATGCTTGGTTCATAAAACGGCGCTGGAAAGACGCGGCGTATTCAGCAGTCTTCGCTTCTTCACACACCCACATAGGTCAGGCGCCAGCAGCTCTCCGCCCGGTCCGCGCATACTTACTTACGTGCTTTCGTCAGCACAATGCAATTCACCGCCGCTTTCGTCACCCTCGTCGTTGCCGCGTCTGCCAACGCGCAGGCCTTTGTCCAGTGGTACGCGGGCCCCAACTGCTCAGGCGAGTCCCTCGGTCTTCAATCGACCATCCGCGCCAACCAGTGCATCGCGCCGAGCCGCGCCGCCCAGAGCGTCACATGGTACGGCTTCTACGGCGCCGAGGCCGTCCACGGCATCGAGTTGCACTCCAGCGGCGGCTGCAGCGGCTCGGTCGCTCTCCGCAGCGCCGCCGCTTCCGACTGCCGCACCGCGCCTTCGGGGTGAGTCCTCTCCCCTTTGCCGAAAGGGCAGCGACTGATCATTGCCATACAGACAAACCTGGAGCAGCGCCCGCCTCACCAGCCTCACTCAGGGCTGAAAAATATTTATCGGTGTACTTTACTTAAAGCCTAGTACTACTCATCAGTAAAATAGCATAAAAGTCTTTCTGGTCTTTGGTCTTTGTTGCCTGATCTTTGGTCTTTTTCCACAGTCTTTGGTCTTTTTTGAGATTAATCTTTTTTGTCTAGTGAGTGAATTCAACTTGATTCTGACCTCAATTCGCTCGGCGCGTGTGCTTTCAGGTATGACACACCACTACGCCACCGCCACGTCCCTCTTGCGTCCCTCCTTGTCGAAGGTTTCGCGGCGCCGCGTCCCCCAGGTGTACCACCTCCCGCGGTCCCAGCGGCCGATGCGATGGGCGGGACGGGGCATGAAGTTCTGGCCCCGCGGGTGCAATCCAGGGCCGAACGGGCTACGACTGGCATCGTCCGGCCTGTTGGTGGGGAGGAAGTGGCGCGCGGGCGGTGCGAGACAACCGCTCGCCCGTCCGGGCCGAAACTTTCAGCGTCGGGAGCGACACGTCTTTCGCGCTCGACCCTGCAGTTTGGTGGGAATTGGCGTGAAACTCGGCGCGGGGTGGGCAGGCAACTTGAAGTTAGCAGGGCGATGAGCATGTGTTGTAGTATGTAGTATGCTATGTATGTAGAACAGTCAGTTATGAATTCAATTTCTTTCATTTATTGCATCCTGAATATTACTAGAGCATCTTTGATAGTCTTTTTGGTAGTCTTTACAAAAACCCTCAGGTCTTTCCACAGACCCCAAGGTCTTTCCAAAGACCAGGACTATGGCGCTCGAAACGGGGAAAAAATACCCCGAGAAGAAAGACTGGTCTCCGAGGAGAAACTCTGCACCCCTTTGACATTTGCGAGAAATGTGGGCTATTTTTGCCCCGGAGTCTTGCTATGTCATTCACCGACAACTTGTCACTCCCGAGAACTTGTCAATCCCGACAACTCATCGCTCCCGACAACTCAGCACTATTAATGGCATTGTGTCATTCTCTGCAAACTAGGAGTACAGTACATCATAAGATAAGTTTGTACAAGAAATATAAGTTTTTAGTGATGGCCAAGTCCGGTTCGGTCCGGTTCTTGGCCCTTTTCGGCCGAACGCCGGACCGCCGGTTCGGTTCAAAACGGGATTTTGCCGAACGTGAACGCCGAACGTCGGTTCGAACCGGCCCCGAACCGGCGTTTTTGGACCGAAAACGGCTGAACCTGGCCGAACTGAGGGCCAGGTTCGGTTCGGAAACGGCCTTGGCCGAACCTGAACGCCGAACGCGCGTTCAGTCCGGTCCAGTTCGGGTTCGAACCGAAATTCCGAACCGGACCTGGCCATCACTATAAGTTTTATTAAGGAAGTATACTTATACATCGATCAAAGACACATTCATGAATAGCAAGTATAGTCTGCTACTATTCTGATGGATCTGACAATAAATGAATAGCATACTTAGCATTTCTCGGTGGATTTGGCTCTAATGACCCAGAACAATACATCATTATCCCTGCTACCAGCATACAATGTTTCCAGCTTAAAAAACCTTTTGCATTCTTAGATTTTCTGGCATTTATTGGTGATTTGCCTTTTTTGGAAGAGTGCATTTGGCAGTTGAAGGGAAGAAGAAGCAGAACTTGAAGAAGAAAAAAGTTGCTAGGTCCAATACTATAGAGGGGAAATCTACCAGATGAATGGGAGGGTGTTCATGAAGGATACAGGGAGTTACAGGTGCTTAAAGTGGGTGACTACACAAAAAGAAATATTAGTATAAATTGTTTTAAGTTGTAAACATTTTATACTGGTAGCATGGAAAATTATGTATTAATTGCAATGGAAATACCAGTCCATAAATGTCTTATACTAATTTATGATTACTAAAGGTAATGTGGATAATTATGCATTACCATTGATTTGTTGCCAAATCTAAGTGCTACTACTGTAGTAATTAGACCATAGGTTCATCAATTTTAAGTTCTTCCATGCCTGAGAGAGCTGAGAAATTTTCTTATCATTGTAGCTGAATTTTAACACTATGTTTTCTTGGCCCAATTACACATTATGTGAACTTGTGGTCTAATTACTACAGTACTACAGTGAAGACTAGCTCTGTAATTAGTGGGATTTTTTTTCATTGAAAATTCACTTTCAAAGCTGGGGCATAGCCCCAGCCCTAGGGCCCCTGTCTAGTTGTGATATAAATATCAGTCTATCAATAGATTGTACAGATAAATTTTATACTAATTTATTACTAAAGGTAATGTGGATAATTATGCATTATGCTAGTTATTTGTTGCCCAATCTGAGTGCTACTAGTACACTGCACATGAAGACTAGCCTGAGGTAGATTCCTCCCTGATTGTTTTAATAATATATTGCAATTAATATTGGGCATCACATCTTTAACATTGCTGAGTTGTCGGAAGACAAGTTGTCTGGAGTCACTCCCATGTCTCGGAATGCCAAGTTGTCGGAAGGTTCAAGTTCTCGGGACTCAGTCTTCCAAGACATTGTCATATAAAATGACAAAAGTTCTCGGATTGCGACAGGTAAGTCCGCGGATACAGGTTTCTCTCCTGGGGGTATTTTTTCCCCGTTTCGAGCGCCATACAGGACGCTGTCTCACAAAGACCTCAGGTCTTTTGAGTCTTTGAAGTCTTTGAGGTCTTTTTGGTCTTCACCAAAGACCTAAAAGACCTAAAAGACTTTTATGTTATTTTACTGATGTATTTAAGCCTTCAAGCTCGTGAGCGGCTGAGTGCATCCTGTGATTTGCCCGTACGCCGGGCCCAAGTTTGAAAAGAAACCGCGAGATCATGTTTTACAAGTATAAGTACACAGCAGTAGCAAAGAAAGGTTGAGCATGTGATACGTAGCATCAGACTGAGAATGAGAACTACAGTTGACCGGATGTGCCCTCCCCGCCGTCGCCTCGGCCAGCGGTGGACCCATCGACATTGAGCTTGGAGATGACATCGCTCTGGAGCTGCATCGGCACGAAGATAGTCTTCGCCTGTGCGGTCTTCGCCATCGATTGCACTGTCGGCGTCACGGTCAACATCATAAACAAACAGAACATAAGCCACAACGTACACGCCTCGAGTTGCCGAATCTGCATCGCCGCCGGGCTCGCCAGGATGTCCGCCGCCTGGCGCATCAGCTTCGCGGCGTCCACCTCCGCTCTTGCCGCGATGACCTTGCTCTCGCCGATGCGCTTCTGCTGCGCGGCGCTGCTGAGGCTCGCGGCGACCTCGGGCGAGAAGATGATGTCCTTGATGAGGATGCCCTCGATGTGCACGCCCCATTTTTCGGCGACGTCTGCGACGATTTCGGCGATCTCAAAGGCGATCGCCTCGCGCTCGGTCACGACGGACTGGACCACCCGCGCACCGACAACCTGCCGGAGGGTGGTCTGTGCGCGCTCGATTAGCGCCTTGCGCAAGTCAGAAATGCCGAAGGCGGAGCGGTACGGGTTGTTGATTTGGTAGTACACCACGGAGTCGCTGGAGAGTATCAGCCAGTCGACACCAGCACCAGCTACACGTACATTTCAACATTTACGTTGTCTCGAGTGCTGAATGCGGATTGAGTGGGAGACACGGAAGGAACAGGGCACGGACATGACACTTTGGCGACCAATGGGTATGATTTGGATCTTTACATCGACCACCTGTAAGCTCTCCGTGCATATGTTAAGCTGGACAAGTCCGGGGTCGACAGACTATAGTATGATTGAGCAGTTGGACATGGAGAGCGCAACAGATCGCACACCTTGTAGAACTGTCCGAACCGCGATACAAGCCCCACAGAGCCTGTCATCGATCCCGTGAGCACCCTTCGCAATACAGTCTCGCTTCGACTTGCCCTGCTGGACCTCGCGGAACGGATTGGGGACGGGGCAGCACGGCACCATGCCGCACACGCCAAAGATCGACCCCGCCCATTGAAGCAGCGAGCCGTAGAGGCCGTGGGTGACCGTGTCGACGCCGAGGTCTTGTGCATATGAGGGCTAAATGGGTCAGTTCCTGTAAAGCCCGCTGCGACGAGCACACCTGCATCTCCTCCCTTTTGAGCGGCTGCACCTTGATTAGGTGTGCCCCACCAGAGTCCCGTGGTGCCGGACGACTGCTCGACTCTGCTGCGCGGGAGAACCAGTGAGCGCCAGCCTGGCCTGGGTAACGACAGAAACGCACCGTGTCCGAAGCCATTCCGATCCGTTTCGGCCATGGTATACGCTGGTGCCTTCCCGCGCGATGGCGACGAGTCCGTATGCGACGGCGCACGGTCCTTCAGCTCGATTCCTGTGGCCATTCTTGTCGGCGGTGTCTGCGACGTGCCAGCGGGAAAAGTACCTTGTCGGCAGCTGTTTTATGCGGAGGGATGCGCTCCGCAGTGTGGGGAGATTCCACGGGCGTGCTAATCCAGTCCGTGCGGGAGAGGCAAGGCTGTAAGCGGGAAAGCCGCAGGCTGTCGTGGGGCCGTGACGCTGTCGTTACTCGCAGCCCATTGGTTGATCGGCTCGGAGGGAACCGGGTCGGGCGAAGATCCGCACCGGTCGCCGGGGCGAAGACGCACTCTGTTGGCACTCTGAGTAGACCTTCAAGTGCTTTCTATCTGACTGGCGCCAACTTTCTACTAGTATACAGCTATTCGCAGGTCCGCGAGGGATGTGTCACTTGAGCGGCTGCGCATACTTGACAAATACTTAACCACTGTTATATAGAGTGACCGGGTATACTTAAAGTTACCGGCAGGAGGGATTTGTGCGGGTCGGTCACAGCAGGTGGTGCCTAACAATTTGGGACACTCCACATCGGACGAAGGGAGCAAGAGTCGAGCCGCCGAGTCAAGGCGTAGGTTGAGCGAGCTAGCACGAGCACTAAATTGACTCATAAAAGTTGGGAACTCGATGTCAGCCTGAGAGAAGACGTCACGAATGATGATCGCCCGTGTCTTACTTTTTTCTCTTTTCCCTCCACGGCCATCGATCCCCGCTCCGTCTGCGATGCGGGCTTGGCAACGAGCAAAAGGTTGGTACTTGGTCCCATATCTACATGTTCCTCACAACGCACAGGGTTGCTGTCGAGATGGCCTTAGCCCATCGACATTCGCTCTTATTTCGCCGCTTGAGGAGTCGGAAGGGTTCATGAGTGGGCCGAGGAGGCGGGGAAGAGTGGTGAAGCGGGCTCTCTTTATGTGCGTTTTCTACTCAGCTTCCTCCCACTATGGTATTCACTCTTCCGTACAGTGAGCCCATGGGAGCCATCGCCACCCTCCATCCATTCAGCATGCATACCACCACTTAGCCTCCCACGCACCCCCTGTCCAGAGCCATACCTCGTCCGGTAGCCCCCCAGCCCTTGAGCGTCTTCCTCCCCCAACGCTATTGCAACTTTTCTGCCATTCTTTTGTTTGTGCGATGCGGTCATGACGCCGTTCCCTCCCTTAGCCATTCTATGCCGCTGTTCGCGATCCATGGGATTCAGCGCCGAGCAGCGCTATATGAATTGTCACTAGCGCTAGCACCACCACCGCGTCCTCTCCCTCTTCTACCCCGCCGACTCAAGCAGCGTTTTGCATTCCTCCCATCAAATTACCACATTCGCCGCCCATCCATGTCGGAGGCTTCGAAGGGCTGCGTGGTGGCAATTTTCCAGCTGATATATACTATACCCCTCATTTTCTCATCCTCCGGTTACTGCTTCCTATCGATTCGACTCGCTTGCTATAGCACATATCCATTGCTTTCCCTCTCCCATCGCGGCATGAATTGGACTTCATCTGTTCCTTTTTTAACTTGTGCGGTGCGGGAACATCTACAAGGTGTCATGAGCCGCCAGTGCACGTTTTCAGGCAGCTGATCGACTGGGAGCAGAAGATGATGGCTCGTGGATGCACAACTGCCCTGAAGATGCCTTGTTATCCCACGTAGGTCATCTCAGGCTCACGCTTCGGACTGAATGACATAGAGCATTTAAAAAGGGCCACTACGGGTGAGAGCGCTCCACCGGCTATGGTTTCCTTCCACCACCCGGCTCTTCCACTCGCAGCTCTCGCCGTGCTCGTTGCTGTTGCGCATGGCGCAACCCTGCAGTTAGGACGAACGACGCTCACTGGCCTAGACATCCCCACCTTTGGCCAGGAGTTGTTTGGTGGTGCGTCCTCCCCAGCTGCACCGCACGCTCACAATTAATTTCTCATAGGTATCCCTTTTGCGGAGCCTCCTCTCGCGGAGAAGCGATTCCTTCCGCCCATACTCAAAACGACGCTCTCGGAAAAGACCTTCGACGCGTCGAAATTCGGACCTGCGTGTCTTCAGGCTGTGCGTATAGGGACACATTGCTATTGCGGCTCTAATCTACCTGTGTCAGGGTACGGCGCAAGGTGCCATGTCAGAGGACTGCTTGACAATCAATGTCCTCCGTCCGGCGGGCACGCCGTCGCATGCTCGTCTACCCGTGGTATGTGTTTGACTTGTGTCTCCCCAACGTAAATTGACAGAATGTAGATGTTTTGGACGTGGGTTGCTCGCTCATAATTCGATATCTCTGCTTGCTAATAATTCGTGTGTCAGCTACGGTGGCGGCTTTCAAGAAGGCCAATCGAGCATCTACAATGGGAGCGCAATCGTGGCCCAAAGTGTTCTGCGGGTATGTGCTCAATCACGCAGCTGTTTCTTCGCCGAACTATTTCTGGCGCGCAGGGCACGCCCGTCATCTATGTCAACTTCAATTACCGTCTCGGGCCACTCGGCTTCCCACAAGGCCATGAGGCGGACACCCGCGGAGCTCTCAATCTCGGAATGAAGGATCAGCTCGCGGCGCTCGAGTGGGTGCAAGCCAACATCGGCACGTTCGGCGGCGACAAATCCAAGGTGATGGTGTTTGGCGAGAGTGCCGGGGCAATTATGACCGCTCTTCTGTTCCTCAACTCGCCCATTACACGGCTTGCTCGAGCAGCGGTATGTCAAATAATCTAATCTCATCTGTCAGGGGATGAGGGTCCAGGTGCCTAGTTGATACCAAAGCCGGGGGAACAGCCCCACAGCCAACTACTTAAGTACAGGGCTATCTGCGCACGGACCAGTCACGTGATCAGTCACAGCTGTCACATCACATGCTCCCCTTACACCAACCCCTCCTCAAGATCCGTCGCCTCGACGGATAGGCGGAGTGTAGGGTTCTGCAAACTCGTATTCGGGGTCGCCAGGGAAATAGAGGTTGTCGCCTATAACACGCGATGATTGCGCAGGTACGCCCCCTCGTTGGGCCGTCTGTCGATTGCGCTGCCGACCGTGCGCTACCGCGTCAATCTGCATGGGAGTGGAAGCCACACTGGTATCCATCCGCATGGGAGAGGCGCCTTGGGTATGCGAGACTCGGGTAAACGTCGACGGAGTTCCCATAGCCACCGAGGGTGCGAAGGGAGTAGGGTTAGGCTGGGGAGTAGGGAGAGTGGAAGCCGCGGCCCGTATAGGTTGGGTAGTGGCGGCGGCGGGCTGACGGGGGTAGGGTAGACGGGAAGAGGGGAGAAGACAGTCGCGAATGCCCAGCTGGCCCGCCGGCGGCAGTCGAAGCCCTCGGATGAGCGGCAGGACGTGCGGCAGTGGGGGCGCGGGGCACCTGAGACTGGCCACGGGGCACAGTGGACGAGCGGTGCGGAGCACGGTCGACATCCATCTTAGTGGCGTGGGACGCAGGCACAGGCGCGACAGGAGGAGGGGGAGCAGGTCCCTCAGCAGACGGTGGCTGACGTTGCTTCTTCGCACGGACACGCTTACGCATGAACCGTTTCCCAAGCGCAATAAGCGCTTCACCGATTTGCTGGTCGGTTCCCCGGATAGAGACCCGGCGCTCGCCAGGCGCAGCGCGATCAGAGTACGCGCGCAACTGAGCACCAGAAGTGTCATGAGCTTGGTGGAGACCCTTGCCGCCACGACCCACGATATGCCCGACAGCCGAGTCAGGCACCACAAGCGTACAAGAGAAGCGCGTGACAGTGTCGGGCGCAGTAGGGGGGAAGGTTTCGGCAAGTGGTATGGAAGTGTGGGCCGCAGCGATGACGGCAGGGGTAGGGGCCGGGATTGTTGGAAGAACCCAGCGACTGCCGTCCCAGACACCGTGGAATGTAGGACCAGGGGAAGGGGGAGCAGGGGGTGGAGCAGGCGCACCATACTCAAGACGGTCGAGACGGTCGGTGAGGCGAGTAATTTCGCTCTGCAGGAGCAGGCAGTACGAATACAGGTCGACAGGGACGCCAGGAGTCGTCATTGGAGGAGAGAAGGCAAGCACAGTAGGGTGAGGACGAATATAGGAGATAGAGAGGATCAACTGGGGCTAGAAGAGTGCCAGAGTCGATGTAGAGGCTTTGGTATGCTGTCAGGGGATGAGGGTCCAGGTGCCTAGTTGATACCAAAGCCGGGGGAACAGCCCCACAGCCAACTACTTAAGTACAGGGCTATCTGCGCACGGACCAGTCACGTGATCAGTCACAGCTGTCACATCACATGCTCCCCTTACATCATCCATTAACGCTGAGAATTGTTTTCCAATTTTAGATCTTCGAATCGGGGAGTCCATCCACTTCGGCACTTTTCACGCCGGAAAGACGTGAGATCAGCTGGCAGAACTTCGTTGGCGGTGTGCCGTCCTGTGCCGCTCTGACGAAATCCCGATCGACCTTTTCGTGCTTGCGCAAAGCGAGCTCAAACGAGATCCTGGCGGGGTTCAATGCATCGATAGCGCTCGCAGACGAGGAGTTTCCTTGGGACCCCGTGCTCGATGGCCCCACCGGGCTCATACCCGACTTGCCATCTGTGTTGTTCAAGAGGGGACATTTCGCGAAGCTCCCTTTCATGGCAGGAACGAATTTGGATGAAGGTACCTATGCTTCATACTGTTGATAACCAACATTGACACGACTTCCAAGGTACTATCTTTACCCCAACAAATCTTCTCTCGCCGGAGGAACTCCAAGCGGAGATCTCATCGCTGTTCACACCCTCGGCTGCACCGGCCGTCCTTAACTCGTCCATCGCCAAAGTACTGGAGCTATACCCAGACAACCCATCTCTTGGTATGGCAATGTATTCAGATCTTTCTCGAGTCTCAAGTCATGATCTATAGGCTCCCCCTTTGGAACAGGCAACCAGACATTTGGCCTCAGCCCCCAATTCAAGCGTGCTGCCGCAATCAGTATGTTCTCTCTGCTCTCGGCGCCCTCCGCTCAGAATTGCACAGTTGGCGACGTCGATTTCCTCGCTCCTCGTCGACAATGGGTGGCCGCCGCTGCATCCCACGAGGTTCCCACCTTCGTGTACCACTTCACAGAACCCCAGCCGGAGGATCCTCCCTCTTTTGGCGGTGCGTTAATCCACGCATGCCTGATTTGCAGCCTGAATTCTCCAGTTCCACACGGCTCCGAGATACTCTGGGTTTACGGCGCCCCTGCTGATCCTGCCCCGACAGCAGTCGCACTTAGCCGGATTATGACTGACTATTGGATCTCTTTTGCTACAAGTCTGACCCCGAACGATGGGCTCGGGGTCCCCAAACCGGCGTGGACGCAATGGACACCCAAGAATAAGGTATCTTGCCAGCGTAATCCACACTGATCTGTGTGCTTATGATTCCAAAGGCTGCGATTCAACTTGATGGTGCCAACTTGACTATGGTTCCTGACAACTTCCGCGGTGGTGTGTTGCTTTATTTTGCTTTGGACTTCGCGTGCTGACCTTTTTTGGCAGCACAAACTGACTTTTTCAATTCTGATCCAACTATCTGGCGTCATTAGTAAGGGAACATGTACAGCGTGTCAGGAAACTAAATGTGATGACAATTGGTTACATTATTTTGGACATGAAATCGGAGGAATTGAAGATAAGTACTTACTCACAGCTCATTCAACCATGCCTCCCCCTCGCTAGTCACGATATCAGGGTCGCGCTCGGTTCCTTCGAGTAGGGAGTATCCCAGACGGAGCGGCGCGTGGCGGTAGGCGATGCGGATTGTCACCCCTGGACAGTCCGCAAGGGCCGCTGGAATGTCAAGCAACGGCGGGCGGAGCAGGGAGCAGCTAAAGTCGGTCAGGCGGGCGAAGTCTGAGTCGGGCGGCAGGCAGGCGGCGCGGGCGCGGATCAGGCGCACAAGCAGCTCGTCTGGCGTGTGTTGGACATTGAGCAACTCGAGGTGCCGCAGCGCTGGGCAGAGCGTGGGGGCGGCAGGCCCCGGAAGGAGATTGACGAGATATTCGGGATCTCGCGTCGGGGGCACGAAGCCAAAGCCGGGAGCCCGTGCGGGATTAGCGGTGCGGGGTGGGCTCGCCGATCAGCCGGAGTCGTTCAAGCGCGGGGACAAGACGAAGGGCGGTGAGGAGCGCATCGGTGGTTATGTCATTGACCGACAGAACGAGACAACGGATGTGGCCCATGTGGCCCAGAATGGGGGCGGCAAACATTCCTTGAGTGATCTTCAGGGTAGTGTTCGTCACGGGTGGCGTGACCCGTGACGGGCCGCGAGGACGGGCCGGTGCGGGTACGGGTACGGGCCTGGTGCCTTGAACCCGCTGGCCCGCACCTTGGCCCGCCCGGCCCGGCTGACCGGCGTACCGGTGGTCGGCGGTCAAGGCCGGAAGCTGTCGCGTCACTTGAACGGCGGTCTGGCCAAGGTCCGGACAGCCCAGACCTCGTTGTCGGACGATCACTCGACATCGACTCGCATTTGGCAGTTGTATCGGGCGAGATCCGCCGATGATCAGATCGCGCGGGCCTTGGGCAAACGGGCTACCCGAGGCCCGCCCGCCAAAGCGCGGGTACCCGCACCCGCCGCCACGGGCCCGGGCCATCGGCGGGGACGGGTACGGGCCACCCCGGATTTACCCGCGGGTGGCCCGTGACGAACACTACTTCAGGGTATGCAGACTCGGAGCCCCGATGATTGCAATGCCAGGCGATACGTCGACTCCTTCGTCGAACATACCGATTTCGAGATTTGTCAACTTAGGCAACTCTATCGCCTCAATACCCGAGGTAATGAGCAGCTCGTAGCCGCTGATGTTTACGATAAGCTCCTCTAGCAAGACGCAGTGCCGCAGGAAAGGGAAAGGAAACTCGATGTGTTCAATCTGGGTAACCTGGGTTGTGAAGTCCGTAGTCGTATGGAAGATGGCCCGGATATTGAGGGACAGAAGATTATTCCAGGGAACGTTGGCAGGAAACCGCGGGAAACTTCCCTGGGTAACTAGGTGCCGCAAGCTCGATGTAGCCAAGTGGAAGCAGCATTTCGTTGCCGAAAGCGAGGAGTTGGAGAGTGTGCAGCTGGGGCACGTCGTGAGGCTGTAGCTGTGCCAAGGCTTGTTCATCGTGGTCATTCCACCTGTGACAGCAACTGGTTGACCCGTGTAGTGCTGGCCAAATATAATTATATTATTTTATGGGCATAATATATTATAATCATATCATATTCAGAACTCCAACCCAATAATATATTTGTAGTATAATATAATCATATTCAGCTGTGAAATATGAATATGTTATGAATATATTCAACTATAATCTACTATGCATATCTCTTGATATGTTTGACATATTTGCTGCTAGAAAAAGGAATCAAAAACATAAAATACATGCTGGATTGTCAGTGCAACTTCCTTTTGGGCCTCCCTGGGTTACATAGGACTCTCAAAATACAATCAGGGGCATTGTCACTAGTCTTAGGTTAGCCAGTAGACACTTGATCAGAGGTCCTACACTACTGACCCATTTCCTTCAATTAGGCCGGTCATGGTCACATGGGATTTTTTGGCTGAAATATTTTGGCAGGTCACGGGTCACAGCCAAATCTTTTGGTCCCAAAGTGTCCCAATTAGGATGATTTTCAAATTTTCGGCGCCTGTGGCGCGCCGAATTTCCTAATTAGGCAATAGGTCACGCGAAATTCGGCCTGCGGCCGAATTGAACATTTCGGCCAAACGGTCACGGGTCACAGGCCCGCTGAATTGATCGAAATAGGTCAGTATGTTTAATAGGTCAACCCAAAGTGATCACTCCTGACATTTGTTCCTACTAAGGGTAATGTATGAATCACCATATGAATCACCATATATAATAGATAATATGTGACATTTATCAGAAGTAGGGCTAACTCAGACTAAGATTAGTGCTATGACTGAGTACATAGACTGAGAAAATAGCTGTAATCATCTACCTTACTATAGTTGAATATTCTGTGACTATAATATAGTATAGTCATAATATAATATAATATATTCAAACATAATCATATTCAAGTGATCCACAAAGTGCATAATATATTCATAATATTCTGAATATATTCGATATTTAATCAAGCATAATATAAATTATATAATTCTGGCCAGCACTAGACCCGTGGATCGCGATCACTTGGCGGACGCTGTGGGACAACGACATGAATGGACGACCACAGCTGCGGAGTCGCCATGACCAAGTTCCTCCAGTACCTGCACACCCGCAAAAGCAACAGCGGGCCCTCGCTCGGGTGCATCGCCGTGTCCCGAACCTCTGGGAGTGTCTTGATGAAGATGAGCCGCAGGACGTCTTCAGGAACCCGGCGCATAGGTGACACGAGGGCCTTATGCGCGGCAATGAAGCTGCCCAGCTCGTCACGTTCTGCGATGGCAAGGTCCAGCATCCCTCGGAGACGGGCGACGTTCGCTTCGAGCTCGCCAAGTTTCGCGCTGTGTGGCGTGAGAAACGTGCGTATGGCAGCGCATTCGTCGTCGGTGGGTACGGTGTTGGTATTCAGAATGTCGTTGAAAGGGGAGTCGTTGATGGGCATCTTCTTCAAGGGTCAACACGTTCGGGGCGACAATAGTACCGCGGATCGGCGATGATTCGAGATGGTGGACAAGAACAACGTGAAGCGATTCATATCATGCTTCTTCGCCGGTTTCCCACAGTCACGATATCATTTTTCACATGTCACGGCGCCTCCTCCCTTTTGCTCCTGACAACCATCATCGCTGCTCGCCCTCTGCGCAGCATGGCACGAACGGAGCTCCCACTCGAACTCTGGCTGGAGGTTTTCTCGTATTTCTCTGATGGTATGCTTCGCAGCCTTGCCCTTGTCAATCACAGCTTTGCCGATATGTCTCGACGCCTGCGATTCGCCACTTTCCTCATTCACCCATACGTGGTCGACTCGTACATGACCCGTCGACTGCGCCTCCTGTCGGCCCCTCCCGAATTGATGGAGAGATGGATGACCCGCCTCGACCGATGGACGTCCCCCGATATAGATGTCGCACAACACCTGCGCAAATGCGTCGTCCAGCCTCTCACAGTATGGGACTTCAACGAGGAGTCGGTCCGGCTACTTCAAGAATCAGTTACCCCATACACCCTCCTCGATATACTCTTTTCTCGTCTCCCCTGCTTCACTGGCCTACAATGCCTGGAGCTTCTGCACATGTACCTGGAATGGCGACATCTCGCGAGCCTTCCCCACTTGGATACGCTACGCGTTCACGATGTTATCGTACTCCCCGAGACGGCGGCCCTACCCGAGGAGCTTACTCATACCCTGGTCGTTCGCCACTTCGACTTCACCGATCACACAGTCAAAGTCACCAAGTCGAGCCAAACTTCCCTTTCCACATGGATGAAGCTTCTTCATCCCACTTCTCTGCGCTCCCTCTCCGTTTTCAGTACTGGTTCACGAACTGCGCTTGACGGTCACTACCCTAGCGTTCATGCACTACAACTCGCACTGCTGTCCCCGACAAACCGACGCCAAGTTCTGGGATTTTTACAGCGCTTCTCCGCCCTTCAGCGGCTGCAAGTCACGATACACGGCATTTCCAAAGAACCAGCCTCAGCAACCTCCCACGCCACGATCGCACTGCCGTCGGCTTTCAAAACTTGAGCTTACCGACGACTGTATCACATTGATTCCGATGCTCCTCGCCAATACGAGTGTGGGTCTGAGACATCTGCGCATCGCATGCCTTGCCTTGAGGGACTTCATCTCGGCGACGCGCAATATACAAGCAAACACAATCACGTCGCTCGCTCTGCGGTTATCGTTTGAGGTGCACATGATGGACATCCCGTATGCACAGCTCAACGCGATATTTGACGCCTTCCCTGCCCTCGAGACCGCCGACCTGCGCCTCTCATGCAAGATCAAGGACCGCGAGAGGCTCCACGCTAATTCCCTTGTACGCATAGCATCTCTTAAGATGCTCACCGTTCACTTTACTGTGCAGCCCTTCGACTCTTTCAAAAGCCTAGCCAGTACCGCGGCGTTGCCGGCGCAGCTTACACGCCTCGCCATCCGCTGGGTCTTCGCGTACGACTTCGACGGGCTCTCAGCCACTTCTGGCTCCAGCGACGACTTTAAGTCATTCGAGAGCGAATCCGAGACCGAGGACCGTGACGCCGATGCCTCACAGATGCCACACAATACGAGCGCGGAGCTGCTTCGCCACGCGCGCATGGCGCTCTGCACGCGCTGTCCCCGCCTGCAGGAGCTCGTCGTCGACGGGCACATGTTCACGTATTGGTGGCGCCTGGGGCGGGAGGAGTTCCTGGACAACAGCGGTACGTGTTCCTTACGCCGCTGCAATGCCGCGTACTGACTGAACTAGGGGAAGAGCTGACGGTGGCGGGGCTGGCGATGGAGGAGCTGCGGGGCCGGTGGCGTGCGGTGAATGCCGGTTAAGTTTTTCTACTGATGGGATTTACCAGCGAACGAAATGACTTCTGATTAAATGACGCTGGCAGATCTAATGCTATGTACGCCAGGACAAGATTTAACCCATTCTAACACCGTTCGTATTCCTCGCGGGCCTTCTCCGATAGCACGTCCGATCGAAACGGCAATGGGTCGTCCCTCGTCAGCACGGCCGTTTCCTATAAACAAACGAGGGGATAATCATATTCGCCGGCGTGTTGTCGACATGGTCGGGTATGTCCACGCTCCAGACTCGACAATAACGACGGTTCACAGCGACATTAAGCGAGGGTCGCTTCGTGCAGCGGCGCCTCCTGTGTGGGCCCGCGTGAGTTATCGGCTTATGATCTGCACAGTGCCGGGCATCAGTTTCGGGAACAGAACGGACCGGGCAGGCACATTATAATTGATCCTGCGCGCCCCAGGGCGCGCGAGCGAAGGCGGGGGGCCTGCACAATAACGCGCGCAACGCTCCGTGCGAACGAATGCCAAGAACCAAAGCGAAAGGGTACAAGTTAACGTTAAACTGACGGCGCGCTAGCGTTGATCCGGAGGCGGGCGGACCGCGGGTCCTTTTGTTCGGTTTTCCGGCGCGCGCATGTGGCGCGTATCAGGCGCGTATTCAGTCTGGGGTGGCTTTGACGCCCTGAGCTGTTCGCATCAGCGGGAAGCAGGGTGCTGGGCCGTGGGCCTGAGCGCGCCGTCCGCGTAAGCTCGCGAACGTGACAAGTTGCGCTAAAAAGACGACAAGAAAAAAAACAAATTCCGAATGGGTCAACGAGGGCTCCCCGGGCATATATAAGCGCTGGCAACTTGGCGTGTTTCCGCATCGCCAGAGGCCCACGAGCTCATCGACTCTACATCATGTTTGCCGCTAACTTGCTCATCGCGCTCTCGTTCGCCGCGGGCCTCTCCGCCACGCTCGTCGACGGTGTGACCCCGGGCCCGTTCGTGAAGCGCGGGTCCGGAGATTGCCCAGCGCCCCCAGCGCCCCCAGCCCCGCCCGGCCCGCCAGACGCCTGCCCATCGCAAGGCGCGCTTTCGTTCCGGGCCTGCTCCTGCGCACAGCAAGCGGTGGTCGCTCTCGCCGCCGCCAACGCCCAGAGGCTCGCCGAGGAAGCGGTCGCCCAGCTCCTGAACACCGACAACAACATACGCTACGGCACGTGGTTCGGCGAGTTCACGGAGGAGCGCTACAGCGTCGTCATGGGGACCTTCGAGCGGATGGCCGCCAGCAACTTCAACGCGTATACGGTGCGTCGCCGCCGTCTTGTGCAGAGAGAGGCGTCGCTGACCGGGCCGCCTCCTGCGTAGTACGACTGCTCGTGCACGATGCCGTACTACGGGCAGCTCGACGCGCAGAAGTTCCGCGAGCTCACGGTCTGCGCGGGCTTCTGGGACGCGATGCCCACGCGCTCCAACTCGCAGCCCGGCGCGCTCGTGCAGATGGCGTCGCAGTTCGCCGCCGTCGGCGGCACCGACGACCGCTTCCCCGGCACCGACGGGGCCCTGGCGGTCGTCAAAAAGGACCCTGACCAGGCGTACGTCCGCCCCACTGCGGGTATTGCACGTGTTCTGACCGGTTCAATGCTGCAGCGTCCACAACGCCGCGAATTACCAGTGCTTCGTCGAAAGCCCGTATTTGTATATGTAAATAGCTGGAAATCACGGCATTTCAGTTGTGGCTGACGGTCAGCTAAAGTCGCAAACACAGACCTTTCGATATCTCCACATGTACACAAGCACTCTGCTGCTTCGACCGTACTTAAGAACCGCCTGACTCGAAGGCCATGCGTATGGCCATGCCAGTGTTGGAGGCAGGTCCCCGCGGACCTCTGGATGGATGCAGGGTTTCATGATCAGTTTGACGAAGGCGTGAAAAATGGGCACCTCGCCCTTTGGTATGCCTTCTCGTAGTGCACCCTTACCCCCCTCTAGTTAGAGGGGCTGTTGACAGCGTGGATTTTATTAAAATGAGGGAAAGACTTGTAAATCACTGATGTTTTTTAAAAATGTTAATATTCTAATTACAAGGGATCTTTTTAAAAAAAACCCCGTATATGCCTGGTGTTGAAAACTCAGATCAGCATCAGTTGCATGAGTTGGGGCTGCAAGATCCGACCAATACATACTGTCCTTGGTGGCTGCCTGCACTGAGTGACCGAGTATAAGAGTGCTCCCCCAGTGTGTCATAGTCTGTTCACAGACTCAAAGTGTAGCGGGGCGGGGTTGACAGCACAACTGTCCGTTGAGCTGGTGGTATTATTCCAGGGGAGTGTTCACTGAGGCAGTTGCACATTGTGATGGGTGATGCCAAGTGTCCCTGTTGATAAGCAGACAGATTTCGTGACACCGCATCAGGTTTGTACAAGTCCCAGAGGACTGCTACAGGGAAGTTCCTAATGCACATGGACTTGTCTCAACAGTGCTTGACCCCCGCTACACCACTGCAACATTTATTTTATAAGACATCAATAAATGCATACGGTGTTGACACCTGTACACGGGGTTTCTTTTAAAAAAGCCTTCTCATTACCAGTGTTAATGTTTTTAAAAAATGCCTCTAATTTATGCCCCTGCCAAAAGGCGGGTTTTACATAGGGAAATGAGAGATCAAAAAAAGATTTAAAAGGTTGAAAAGCCTTGTCAGGGTGGGCAGTGTGGTAGCTATAAGGCCCCAGACCTGACGTGTGGAAAATTCCTTAAGTATGGGGAAAATACTGAGTAGGGGAAAGGCTAAAAAAGATGAAAAAAATTGTTGATGCCAAGGTGCCAAGAAAGATATGGAGTTTGACAGCGTGGATTTTATTAAAATGAGGGGAGGACTTGTAAATCACTGATGTTTTTTAAAAATGTTAATATTCTAATTACAAGGGATCTTTTTTAAAAAAACCCCATATACGCCTGGTGTTGAAAACTCAGAGCTGTTATGCCACTGACTTCAGAAAGCCAGTATGATTTGCATTCAGCAGCTTATCCACCGAGTGGTGCAACAATCAGTGGGCTTGTTGTAGGTGTTTGCGTTGATTGAAATTTGTGGCAGTGTAGCGGCGCTGCTATACCACCACCGCTACACCACCGCTACAAGCGTGTAGCGGCGTTTTACCCCAGCTGAAATACGTTGTCATTGCAGATATTGTCAACATAAATGTAGCAGAGCCGTACGCGTGCACCTGTGGCTTCCGAGCCAAGCGACAAAATCTTTTCGCCCATGCCCGTGTATAGGTGCGCGGGTGCAGACCTGGCGAGGCGATAGCCTTTGACTTAGCCGAGATCGTTGCAGACGTCGCCGAGAAGTGGGGCGTCCACATCGAGGGAATCCTCATCAAGGACTTCATCTTCTTGCCCGAAGTCGCCGCGAGCCTCAACAGCGCCGTGCAGCAGAAGCGCGCCAGGTCATCCGCGCGGGCGGAGCGAAGCTGATGCGTCAAGTGGCGGACACTCTGGCGAGCCCGGCAGCCCCTCAGGCTCTAAACTCACGCAACACAACGGAAGGCTGTTGGCCGATCGCTCAGCTTGTCTCAGCATAGACTTTAACGAATGTACACCAATAAATATTTTTCGGCCCTAAAGAAGGGTGGTGAGGCGGGCGCTGCTCCAGGTTTGTCTGTATGGCGATGATCAGGCGCTGCTCAGGATCATTCGGCAAAGGAGAGGGGACCCACCCAGAAGGCGCAGTGCGGCAGTCGGATGCGGCGGCGCTGCGGAGAGCGACCGAGCCGCTGCAGTCGCCGCTGGAGTGCAGTTCGATGCCGTGGACGGCCTCGACGCCGTAGAAGCCGTACCACGTGACGCTCTGCGCCCGCGCGGTTGGGCGCGATGCACTGGTTGGCCCGGATGGTCGATACGAGGCCGAGCGACGCGCCCGAGCAGTTGGGGCCCGCGAACCACTGGACAAAGCCGACTTGCGCGCTGGCAGACGCGGCAAGGGCGAGGGTGACGAAGGCGGCGGTGAATTGCATGGTGCTGACGAGCAGGTAAGTATGCGCGGACCGGGCGGAGGGCTACTGCCAGTGGCGCTGACCTTTGTGGGTGTGTGGAAACGTAGAGAGTGTTGGATACACCGCGTCTTCCCAGCGCGGTTTTATGAACCACGCCGGTCCACGCGGGAGCGCTTCCGAGATCGTGTCAGCATGCGTATGTACCCTTTGATTGTAGTATGTACGCGTGCACGGGTCGTCATACTCTAAATGCTTTGTTTGTCAGGGGAACCCCCGCTTCGGCCGAGCGCATCCGAGGCGCATCCAAGCGGCACCCCCTCGGATGCTCCGACCTACCCCGACCCTCATCCTTAGCCTCCTTTGCCTGCACAATCACTGATCCGTCAAGACCCTCCCAACGATCATCTTGGGACAGAGCCTGCGACACCGCTCAGGCCTTCTGCGCCCTACGTCGGCAGTTACGGACGACCAGTATCTAGTTGGCGCTCTAGCAGGCGGACCCTTCGAGTTTCTTCTCTTTGGATCCTCCCCTGCTAGGTCAGTCCCTCCGTGTATTTCCGTAGCTTTTATTCACGCTTTGGATCCTCCCCTATTTCTGTTTCTCCCCTGCTAGGCTTTCGTCGGAGTCTCCAGGGTTGCCCTTATTTGAATATATTCTGAATATAATCGAAGATATATTCAAGATTATGAATACAATAACATTACTGTAGTAATTTATTCAATTCGGCGCCCCAAAATGGTGTGACATCGGCGCCGAAATTAAATTTTCGGCGCTGCCTGTCGATGTGTGTGACAGCCGAAATTTTCCGGCCTATTTAGCGGCCCGGAGGGCCGCAAATTTTTTTTTATGCTGTGATGGGCATTTGACATTTGGCATCTGGCTGTGGGCCCGTGACACGCTGAAATATTTCGGCGCCAGAGGGCCGGTGTGACACGTGTCACGGTTCGGGTCGGGCCGTCCGGGCCATAAGGCCGCACGGGCCCGTATACCGCCGTCCTCCTGGACGTCCCCTCATTCTTCCAACCCCTTCCGTTCACCCCTACGGCCCTACGCAGCGCCCATCCGATCCGCCCTGGGACCTGGCGCCCATCCGATCCATCCCTAATACCGTAGCGTATAAAAGTCGTACTTACAAGATGTAGTCGCTAGGCTAATATCGTCTATTCTCCGGGCGAATACCCATCTCTCGTGCTCCTCAGACCCCTTCGAAGTCGGACCCCCCGACGCCCCGATACGGCCCAAGCCCGACGTTGACAACACGTGACTGCCGAATTGAATAAATTGCTACAGTATACCCCCAAGTTCTAGGGAGTGGCATGGATAGACCCTTGGGTATGTGAGACTTTATCTGTATCCATATTCGTGGTGGCTGTGTACCCATATCCATGGATAAGGATACAGATATACCCATGGATTGGAGAAGATATTTAAAGTTTTATCAAAGTAGTACATCTTGGGCTCATCATTTGTTTATTGCACACTTGTAAGAGAACAGAAAGAAAATTTTAATCTAAAATTTTAATCTAATAGACACTTCAGTTATTATGGGTGAGAAGCAACGCGGACTTGAGCCAAGCTCCTGGGCGCATGTCAGACTGCGGGTCAGGCCGTGCAAGGATCTCTCCCAAGAACACGCGCCCGGAACAGAACAGACAGATAGTCGGGCCCACAAGTATGGCGGGCGGGGTAGATCGAAACCGAAAGGGCCCGTGAACTCGGTCCCTTGTTGCTATCGGTGGTCGAAGGTTCGAATCGGGTCGTGTCGGGCCCGATGAGTCGATAACGCCTCTCTCCTTGCACGGAGTAAGGTAGTTCTTCAGACAATCTAAGCAATAGAGTACAGGGTACACTATCACGTCTTATATATGCGGGCCCGCAAAGGGGGTGATCGGACACCCTGGCCTCTCCTGCTCCTCCTCGCCCCTGATCCTGGCCGCAGAGGGGACGATTGTACATCCCTTGCGGGCCAGGCGCTACTCCTAACCTCCTAGCACTCCTCCCCAGTCCCCTTGTGTCGAGTTGGGCTCGGCGACGGCTTGACACGTCGTTCTCGGTCACGTGCTTCCCACGTGTGCGTTCCTCCTACTGGGGTGCATGTTCCCCGTCGTCATGTGCTGCATGCTATGGGCCCGCAATAGCCCGACACCAGCGCCGAAGCGGACGGGCCGGGTCTTATCCGTGACAGCGCAACACAGAAGCTTCAAAGGAGTGGAAGGATGGTGCCTGTGTGCAAGTGGCCAAGCACAGCTTTCGTCAGCAGTCACACTCGCATCATGTCACTCTGCCCAAGACAGCAGACTTCATTTGCAAGCTCACAAGTCTTTCATAAAATGTTTCTATGCCTATGTACCATCAAGCCAATATGTAATAACATCTGTTTGAGGCTGCTGGAGTATATTTTCCCCCCCCATTGACCCTCATACTTTCAAGTGTTCACTTATCCATGGGTATCATGGATATGGAAAGTTCTATCTGTATCCGTATCCATACGGATAAAATCTGTGTATCTGCGTGGATTGCACCTATCTGTACCATTCCCTACCCCCAACAATATGAATATATTGTGGATATGAATATATCATGCAAAACATGTATGCATAATCACACGGTACTATGGCTTATGTTTTCATTCAATTACTGTAGCATTTTATTCAATTCGGCGCCCAAAATGGGTGTGACATTGGCGCCGAAATGAAATTTTCGGCGTCCGGGGGCTCTACGCGTGACCGCCGGAAATTTTCGGCACATTACGGCGCGGCCCGCAGGGCCGCGCCAACTAGAAATGGTAGATCGGCCAAGGGAATTCAGCGTTTGGGCTGTCGAGTGTGACCGCCGAAAAAATTTCGGCATTTCAAGGCCGGTGTGACGCGTGACCGCCGAATTGAATAAAATGCTACAGTATGTTACCCATTTCTTTAAGGGTGAACATGTGAACAATGATTGGAATTTGCAAAAAGTCAAATGCACTTCAGAGCTTCGAACCCTGGCCAGCCAAATATATGCACTGGTTGGCAGTGGTTAGCACAGAATAAAACAATGCATCAGGAAAAGAAAAACAAGGAATCAACCCTGTCTTATGTGTAGTGCTCATGTTGTGAGAAGCAAGTGTCAACTCCAGGGTTTGCTGAAAAATGTAGGCACTCCATGCCCAGTGAAAAATGTAACTGGAGGCAATGAACTATGCCTGAAATGTCTCAAATCTATGGATTTTCTTGATTTTCAGGGCACAACACACAATGACACTCACGACTAATATTATTGAAGAAACATGGTTGCACTAGAGCTTATTAGCTGCTGGAAAAAACACGTTTTTTTTCTTTCTATTTCCCTTCTATCTTCCTTCCAAAAATTTGAGGGGTGGAGCGGATTTTCTTGAGAGTTTTGCTATCAGCCGCTCGGCCCGCTCCTGTCATCCGAATATGGGGCGACCGGCGCTGACGCCGGTGATGCTGCTGAATCACTCGACAGCTTTTGTCTCTCCCCAGCAGCATGCGTTGCCCAGAGGCATGTGACATAGCAGACTCCGTCAGACGGGAGGCATGAGGGAATTAACAGGAGAGCATTGGCCTCTGTCAACATCACGTTACCGCTCTACGGCCGGCCACCCTGCGGCGCATTTTCTTTCCAAATTTTCCTAGTGGAGCAATGAAACACTTGGATTTCCTTTAGATCTACACGCTATTTTTTGTTAAATCTGAGGCTGCTAATAAGCTCTACTAACCACTTAGATTCTCTGATAAAATGAGAGAGAAAATAGTTTTGTCAGTCTCAAGTCTGCCATTGCATCATGAATTCACAGTGATCATAGTCCAAAGCAAGAGGTAAACAGACGAAACGCTCGATGATTTGTACCTAAATGCACACACGGGTACAGCTACGAGCTCTGTTACTAGTCCATCTCCGCCGCGGCCGCTCAGAACGGCGGCTCGGGGAGGTCGATCTCGGGGAGGGTCGTATCGGTGGGGTTGCTCACGCTGATGCGGACGCTCCGCCAGGTGTTCCTGCGCTCGCGTCAGCACGATAACGACACACTTATACGCGCAGCACGCACCCGTCGGGCGCGTTCTTGCAGCCGGTCTCGCCGTCGAAGCCCTCGCGGTGGCCCGTGCAGCCGTCGCCGACGAAGACCTCGGAGCCGCCCTTCTGGAGCTCGCGCCAGCCGAGACTGTTGACGCCGTTCCCGAGGGGGACGCACTCCCAGATGTCGCCGGTGTTGCGGTAGTGCGATTTGAAGATGTTCCCGCAGTCTCTGCCGGCGGCCCCGTGGATCTCAAGGGCATTGCTGGACGCCGCCGCGAGGCAGAGCGCGAGGAGCGCAGCGAGGTTCTTGAGACTATACATCGTTCTGTCTGCGGCGTAAGTATCGGTGCGCGGGGAGGAGGGAAGCGCCGCGCCGTGTGGGTACTAGTAGTTTGACTTGAGTCTTGAAGTGCGAGTCAGGCCGCCTCTTTATACTCAGGCGACCTGCCGGAGAAACCGCATTTGCAAATCGCGCTCCACCTATTCAGCACAGCACTGGCAACGCTAAGTCCCGGTCCCTAAGCGGACAAATTAGTCCAGGGCCAACGCGGGCTTCACGGAGATTTGGCGTCCGCGGCAGGACAAATACGGACCAAGGTCGCCACCGCAAGATGTTGGTTTGTGCGGAAGAACGCATGAGCAACGGCCCAGAATACAGCGTCATGTACATTCATGTATTCAATGGGGATTTCAGCGACAGTGGACACTAGCAGACTCACAAATACAGACACAACAGCGAACAAGAAAACTCTTCAAAGCCATATGCCTCACGCCTCTCCCTTTACCTGCTGTACACCGACGGTCGGGTTCTCGTACTCGCCCTCCGCGTCGCGGTCCAGCGCGTCATGCGCAGCTTCGACATTTCGGCCATTCGGCAGGGCTGGGCCCGCAACTGGCAGCGGCGCGTGTGCTGGGACGGTGTAGCCTGCAGCTGGGGCGGTGGGGTACCCGCCAGCCTGGACCTGGGCATGGGGCGCAGCGGACGGGTCGACGGGGCGGAAAACGCGTTTGTGGGGGAACTGTTCGGGGCGGGGGCGCGAATGCGTGCGCTCAAAGAGGCCGCACTTGTTGCAGAGCTGGGGGGTCGGTCAGTCGTGGCGATTCGGAGGGAGGGCGAGAGAGAGAGGGAAGGAGGTGGAGAAAAGACGGTGGATTGCAGAGGATCATGGAGGACTCACCACCTTGCCCGGACTCAGCGTGCTCCGGCGCCACGTGCTCGTGTCCGTCGTGCAGCAGTTGAAGCAGCGGCGGCGCACCAGCGGGCCGAGCTTCGCCGCGACGTCGTCCGTCGTCACCACCGGCCCGCTCTGCACGGGGCCACCGCCAACGGCACCACCAGCGGGGGCCTGGCCGGGGGCGATGGGCGGGTAAGGCATGTACGCGTAGGGGTGTGGAATCGGGACGCCGCGCTCGTCATAAGTGGGGTAAGCACCGTTAGGTGGGGGCGGGTGGGCGTAGATGAAGACGGGGTACGGGAAGCGCGGGTCGTGTACGAACTGCGGGGGCGCTGTTACTGGCGGTGGGGTGTCGGTGCCTGGCGCTGGCGCTGGCGCTGGCGCTGGTGACGTGGCAGGCCCCACAAGCGTAGCGATCGATGGCAACGACAGCGCCTTCACCATCCCCGGCTTCGGGCCCTTCTCCCCTCCCTCCTCCCCGCCCTTCAAGTTCTCCTCCTTCGCGCGCGCAAAGTTGCTATACGCCGCCGGGTCCACGCTCGGGTCTCTGTCTGTCGCGGGTGTTTCGCGCAAGGGGCTGCGGTTGGCGCTGCATCGTCGGCGTGGTCAGCGGTCAGGAGCAGGAGGCGTAAGCGCTGCCACGCACCTCTCAGCCATCGTTGACGGGGATGATGATCAGGATGGGATCACGGAAAGCGAAAAGATGGGGCGCGGAGGGAAAAGTGTGACTATCGACGTGACGGCTGACGCGACGATGACGTGCTCTTCTGGAACCTTCTGTTCCTTGAGGCAGTCGCGGCCGCACGAGCACAGAAGCGCTGGCCGCACAGGGCATAAGGCTCCATACTGGTGATAGGAAGCGTGGCACTGACAGTGCCCTTTCTGTCGGTGACGCAGATTCGGCGCATTTTAGCGAGTGTGATATCGATCGCGGAATCACCACGAGGTAGCACAGCCTCGGTATCTTCGCAGAAACACATCTTGCTTTTGACCACCATCTTGCTTTCCCGTCCAACTTCTCCTCCATGTTGCACAATAAAGAACGTGCTTGACACCATTTCTAACCAATCTCAAACTTCCCCTAGCTCCGCAAGCAGCAAAGAAATGACCAGCCGGTGTGCAGATTCAATAGGACCAGCAGCAGCCCTAGGAATGTTCAACCATGCAAGCAACTTCACAATCACTGGTGGCACTTTCAATATTGGGCACTCAATGTCTTATCTATGACGGTATTTATCGCTGTAAACTGGTTTAAGGCTGAGTGCGCAAAAAAAGTTGGATCAGAGAATGTTATTTTGTGGTTCATGTGACTGTACTTGGTGGTTTTAGGCGAACTGATCACACCTTAACCTCTTTTGGGGGGTTTTGTCTTGAAATGTGGGATTATTTCTTTGAGTATTATTCTTTATAGAAAGACATTTTTGCAACATCAGAATATTATTTATTGTGGCCAGCCAGCAGTGTCACAAGGGTCCTTTGGTGTGACCGAGTTCGAGTTCAAGTCTTCAGTGTGACAAGTGTTTGTTTGTGTGACATCACACCATTCTCTTTATTCGTTCATTCGTTCGCCTTCAAACCTCTAATCAAGTCATTCTTGTGTGTTGAGACATTAAGAAACACTGTTGGCACTTGCTAATATATTTGCTATAGTTCTTTTCTGGCCTTTCATCGATGGAGATGGAGCATTATCAGCATTACTTGCGCTTTCTGCAGTTTGAAGCAGAAAATTCTCCGACCCAAGCTTCCTCCTCAGCTCCATCTGAAGCATCTCCCACAGTGGCAGTAACCCCAACAGCCCCAACAGCGCTATTGTCTGCGCCACCCATTATTCCCTACCGCCCTATGGCAGCAGCTATTCCACCACCGACTCAACCAACACCTCAACCACTCCCAACACCTCAACCACTCGCTCAACCACCACCAACCCAACCGCTCACTAGTGGCAATACTGCACCTGCAACATCTCCTCCGCTATCATTACCAGAATCCATTCCGACTTCGTCTATTCCTGCATCAGCCATTGGCCATCCAGCTATTCCACCTCTGCCTAGCGGTCTAACTCATCATCCAACATTGTTTGCAGCCAGCAGCCCAATGGCAATGATCACTGCAGCACCAGCGCTCGCAGTTGGCATGTCCTCTAACCAGAACACTCTTCGTTCTCACCATAATGTGGTGTCCAATTTAACCCAAAGCGAAATCTCAACGGCAAATGGTGGCAGAACTGCAGCTATCCATCATCATTTCCCCCCAAACCACACCGCTCCCGCTCGTCATATGCAATTCTAGAAGTAGAGCAGCAGGGACAACTTCTTCTTCCTCAACATCGAGCACAACACGTGCTAGCCGTCGTCGTGGTGCTGCACAAGCACCCCCTTCAACAACTCAGGCAACTCAGGCTGCATTGTCACAAGCTTCAGTCGCACATATCACCCAATCGATCTTCTCATTTCAAGGACAGGCGCGCTTCGTAAACCTCGATGTTCAAGTACAACTACCAGCAGTATGTCTTTGCCACCTAATTTATCTCACATAATTCTAACATCAATTTAGCGGCAATATATGCTTTTTCATAATCTCCTTCGCTCATTCCAGACCAGAGCCACCAGGGAAGATTATCAAGACACATAACCATCCTGCTGGTGTAGCTATTCAAGCAAGAATTATACCAGTGATAGCAGATCTTCTAGCTGCTCGTGAAGCCACAGGCTTTCTATCTCATGCTGCCAAGCAATACTGCTGGGCTTGCCTCTTAACGTCAGATGAAAATCATCGTCTTGATCATGAAAACTGGATTTCTCGTACTGCAAGCACTGTGCGAAAAGCAGTGAAAGAGTGGCTAAAAGAAACAACTATTGCAGGACGTAATGCTAAAGCAACAGAAACTGGGGTGCGGGCATCAGCATTACACCGTTTGAAGTATTGGGACCCAGTTAAGCATACTATTCTGGGTTATATGCACAATTGGCTTGAGGGTGTTCTGAAGTTTCAACTTCGTGTTATCTGGGGTATTGGACACACAGATGAAAAAGAAAAAGAACTAGTAAAAATCATGGACTTAGAGTTCTACCAAGGGCAGGATCAGGCGGAGACTGCAAGTGAAGCTAGTGATCTTCAAAATGACCCCTTTGCAGATGGTGATAGCCTTCAGGAACTACGGAGAGCACTTTCTATATCAGAAGCAGGATCTACACCCCAGTCTCCGGCAGTGTTACCTACCCATCTAAGTGCAGATGACTTTCCCTCTGGACCTGACATAAATGATATGGAAATTGATCAAGATGATCATGAGTCAGTATCAGCCATCAATACATCACAAAACAGTTTGGCTTCCTCAGAAAATACTTCAGATGATGAAGATGATAATCAAACAGAGATTCCATCTGATGATGATGATGACCCAGAGTGGCAAGATATTGCTGTTTATGGAAACTTCAAGCTCTCCAAGCATGTTATCTCAAAAATTCAAACATGTATCAAGGAGGTACTGCTACCTACCCATGTAACCAGATTGCCCTACAATCTAGGAGAGAAGAAGCATGGAAAACTCAAAGCTGATCAGTATCTTACTCTATTTAGTTTGATCCTCCCCCTTGTGATTCCTGAAATAGCTCTTTCTGAGCATGAAGGAATTGATGAAGCTATGCATTCAGGTTTCTATCATCTGGTTGCAGCTACAAATATAATCTCATCTTTTGGCATCTCTGCACCTGAAATTGACCAATATGTTTATCACTTTACTGGTTGGAGGGAGGTTACCCAACAAACCTTTCCTGATATCAATGAACCTCCAAATGTTCATTTTGCATATCATAATGCAAGCCAGGCCAGATACTGGGGCCCTCCTGCAGGCTTGAGTGAATTTTGGGGAGAACGTATGAATGGTGGACTACAGAAAATCAATACCAACAAACGTTTATGTAGACTCTATTATTTTTTAGATATAAAAAATTTAATCTTTTAACAGCTGATATGGACCTGACTATGCTTCGGCAAATGGCTCGTAGTTCTCGTGTTTTAGCTTCTCTGCACAATCAGGACTTCAAAAGTCCCCAATTACAGGAAATGGCTAGCATATTAGGTTCTACCTCTGTCTATGTTAGATCACCTGCTGAACTGGATGAGGATCAGCTTGCAACTTATTTAGCTCAAGCCCCACCAATGTCCTCTCAAGAGTACAAACTTATCCTTAATTATCTCAATGCCAATAATGCAGGCTATCTGGATGACCGTATAGTGCCATCTGTGGAGCAGAGAAATATGACACTGCCACCTAATGCCAAGCCTCTACGTCAGTATAAGGAGAAGGAGGTGACCTATAGCTGTGTTTCTTCTCATAAAAGCAACTGTCTCATCCAATACTATCTTCCCAATGGTGATCAGAAGACAAATACCGATACAGGTCAAATTGAGAAAATTCTAGAAGTTCCTCTACATGGATTTCTGAGGAAATTCATTCTAGTGCGGCCTCACAAACATTTAGATATCAGCTCTACACCCTTTGGAGACCATCCCTGGTTAATGACCAGTATTGTGGCCACAGAGCCATATAAGAAATTGCTTCTTATAGAGCCTAAACATATTATCACACACCTCTCTGCCTGGGTTCGTCCTTCAGGAATATATTCCAACATTCCAGGAAAATCAATGATAATCTGTTGGGCGCTCAACCGTGATCGAAGATAAAAACTCTTTATAGGGCACTGTATTATGAATATATTTATTGATTTCTTTTTGTGGTGAGAAATTAACATATCAGAAAGTATCATGAGATTTATAGCTATTTTACATAAGTGCTTTCCACAGATGCAGTATAAGTAGTAAATCTGTGCTGGGCTAAGTACAGTCAAAAGAACCTTCCCAAATTCAAAATTGGCGCCAGTGCTGGCCTGCCCTGTGGCAGGCACGGGCATGGAGGGAAGCTTCCCCCAGGAACCCAGCTGCAGTGCTAGCGGCGTCCACGCCGAATTTCAACGCACAGCGCAGCGGGACTGGTGAACCTGAGGTGAAGCTATCAAACTTAAACTTAGAGGTTGCGGGCAGACCCGGCCATCGCCGTCGGATGCTTCCGAAAGATTGCTTGAGAGCTTCTGCGTGCAGGCGACCTAGCGGGGGCCTTAATTCCCGGACAATCACGAACTTGACTCGTGAGATGGGGGGTGCAGCAAGTATCGAGGCGGGGAGCAGCTTCTGCACATCCGAGTCCGATCCGACCCCTATGTTACGAGACCTCCGACCTAGGCGCTGACGCGCGCACAGCCTTGCGCGTCCAAGGTCAGGTTGGTGAAGCGGTTGGCGGCAGCCGGGACTGATCACTGCAAGCGACGGGAATCGTGAGCGGCAGGCGGCGGAAGGCCGATCGCAAGGTGTGTCCTTCTGACCTGGGAACAATAGCGCAGAGACTCCCAGACTTGCACCAAAATACCGGCATCAAATACGCGCATGTGCACGCCGTTGACGCCAAGGGGTCGTTCGCCGGGGGGCTGGGGGCCGCGCAAGGCACCTACGCACATCTCAGCCGCAAAGACTGCATCGGGCAAGCGCGGAACGCGACCGATGATGGCGCTGCCGTCGCCAAGTCCCAATCCGAGCGGCCGCGGGTCGAACGGTGGTGACAGTGACACGGACTCCACGCCGTGAGGAGAGCTGGCCCGACGGCCGAACGACGAATCTGGCGGATAAGCGTTGTGGTAGGTCAATGGTAGGTGAATGTAATTATAATCATATTTAATCATAATCATATTTTCATGGATGATTATGGAGAAGGCATATTATAATCATATTTAATTGAAACTTCTTCTCATCAAAGCCCCGTGCGTTTGTCATGCCGCGCATCGGAAGCCGGCTCATTAAGGACACCCGCAAAAGGTCGGCAAATTGTTTGATTACCGTGCTGATGAATGTGATTTATTTCTTTCACCTATGTTGCGACTGCCATCGAACCGCCGTCAGGCCGCCACCTTTGCCCCCAGTGTTCCCACGGATGCTGCAAATGCAGGTATTAGTTTTGAAGCCTAAATTACCCGCAGGTAGAGTACAGGTATTTATCCGTGACACTCGTGAGAAGCCTTAAGCTGGAGGCACCGGAGCGGGGGCGCGGGCCGCGGGTGGCACGACCGGAGCCACCGGGCGGAAGGGGGCCGGAGCCGGGATGCGGTTGACCGGAAACAGAGTCCGAATCAAACCGCCAGGCGTCTTGGGGGCGGCTGACTTGATCAGCTTGGCCCGGACCAGGGCCTCATATTGACGGAAGGCCCGGGTGCGCCAGCTAAGGTAATCCCGGAGGTCCGGGGGGTCGTTCGAGGACGTGATTCCGTTGTTGATCAAGGGGTCAAGTCCGTGGCGGAACTTGGTCACCTTGACCAGCGCGTCTTCGAATCCGGCAAGGTCTATCAGGTCCTCGAAGTCGTCGGTGTGGAAGTGTAGAGTGGCCTACAGGTCGCTTTTCCTTTTATGGTAGTTACCGCTTTGGGCTGCCATCATCAACATTTGATGTGGCTATTTGTTTGTAGCTTACATGATTTTAATAATAACTTCTCCTGACCCGAACCGTCACCAAGTTCGCAACCAGTGTCGAAATAGCTCCACCGAGGGCAGGTTGCCAGTGAACACCAAGTATCCAAGCCGCAGATTCTTGCCCTAGTCGAGTCCCGAAGCCTCTGAGCCCAGCTACACAACTGGAGTGAGTGTTTGCAAATTTACATTCATTTTCCTTTCCACTTCTACACGAATTCTTCCCCTCATTTCCCTCCGAATTCTCTCCCTTCGTGCACCCCAATCCCGGACAATCGACCACAAATTCTGTCGAACTCTAGGCCAGCCTTTACTTCCTCATCGGTGTACTGGTAGACATCCTTTGTGCCCATGTGATAAGCGGAAGTCTCCAGCTTGGAGAGAGCGTGATCTTGCTCGTTCTCCTCGATGAACCGGAGTCGAAACTCGGAAACGAACGAGCCCCAGGACAGAAACGGAAACGGGGCTTTGCTTCCGTGGCGCTCCGCCCATTGCTGAGCGGGTCCTTCTGCCATAAACGACATGGCATAGCGGACAGCCTTTTCCTCGCTCGCCTCTCCGTTGACCGCGAAGGCCTCAGGGGCAAGGCGGGCGTAGGTGCGGACCGCGTAAAGGAACGTGCGGCCGCATTTCCGGTCGCCGTTGAAGGTGAACGGCGGGTTTGGTCGCAAGACCAATTTTGAGGCGAGGTTGATGTCGCCAAAAAGGGCTTCGGAGTCGCCCTGGACCGGAGTCGGAGTCGGAATCGACGTCTCCGGCGAAGGTGTTTGGGGTCCGCCAGCATTATTAGCGGCGGCAGCGGCAGCGGAAGCCTTTTGGTGAGTAAAGCAAGGGCCTCAGTTAGGCTATCAATTTTCGCCTCGAGTGAGTCCAGCTGGGCGTCTGCGGTAGGAGTGACTCCGGACGGCATGACGGGTGCGGGGACCACAGGAGTAGAGGAGGAGGGGACAAGTGGCAGGGGCGGTGACGAGGGCGGAACGGACTCGTACTCCGAGCCTGAGTCAGCGCCGAACCTGGCAATCTTGTCCGGTTGATCCTGTAGAGAGTTTCTTCTGCTGTAAGGGCAACCCCGGAGGCCTGAGATCAAGGTCCTAGCAGGGGAGGATCCAAAGAGAAGAAACTCTAAGGGTCCGCCTGCTAGGTAGCTGACTATATACTGCTTGTCCGTAGCTGCCGCTGTCGGGCACAGAAGGCTTGGGCGGCGTCGCAGGTGAGGTCCCAGGGCGACCGTCGGGAGGGCGTTGACGGATTGGTGATTGTGCGGGCGAGATGGAGGGCCAGACCGGAGTCAGAACCGGAGTCGGACCGGAATCGGGCGCGTCTCCGGGCCGAAAGGGAGGTTCCCCTGACAACCACTCCAAGGGTTGAAATGATGCAGAAAGCATTCTCATTTCTTTCTGATGAGTTTCATGTCTACAGAGGTAATAGGTTTGTCACAAACACAGAGTACGCTGTTTTAATACATTTTTTACTGCCCAGAATTTATATCCATATAGGATACCAGACACTACAACTCATTCATCACTCTACTGGGGAGATTCTACAGCACTAGAAGACAAACCACACTTTTGGATATATCCAAGGATGAAAGATCGGATGATACACCTGCAACACCATTGGCTCAGAATGGCATCTCAACTAGAAACTCACAGTGGAGTAGATTGTAAGCTTCTATTTATATTATTTGATATTCATACCAAGGAATTTAGTCTTTGCATCAGAGGTGGCATTTCGGAGAATGCAAGGAATACATCATGATCCATTTCAACTGGCTGGTACTTTTATGGCTTCAGCCCCAGATGAACCAGTCTATTTTCAGAAAGTCACACCAACTTATCAATTTCTGGATGAGGGATTATGGTGCCCTGTGCCAGAAAGTTCTGACCTGGACTACTTTTCATTTGATCTGGAAGGGACTCAGAAGATTCCTATTCCAACTATCTATGGCCTTCCTGACACTCGAGTGGACTGTGTTGTCCAGGGGCCCATTTGGACAAGTCATGATTACAGCATTCTGAAACAATTCTATACTATGCACAATCTCAAGGAGGATCTCTCAAAATTGCAGAGTGGTATGAAATGGGAGAGGAATGTACCATTAACAGCTAATTTCACTAGGCAGTATGCTCCTTTTCCAATGGTATATATCAATAGACTTACATTATCAATAGTGATCCTCCCCAAACATCCACTCTCCGGGTTAGTGAATATCCACGCCTGTGGCAATTTCTGAAGAACGATTGTTATTGACATGATGAGGGATCAGAAAGTCTCTTGGGAAGAAGTCAGTTTCTGGGGTGTCTTATGTCAGCTGTGTATTAAGTGCTTAGATGTAAGAATGTAAAGAATCTTTAAACTAAGGCTGTCAGTCCCAGCCATAACTGACCAAGCACTCTGAGTCTCAGCAAGAGCCTAGACAGGCCATTGCAAATACACAAATATCATCATTTATGAAAAAAATTGATATATTATATTTCTTGCTTCTGGAAATATGAATCTAAATGTGTACATTTCATACATGTTGTTGGGTGAGGAGTTGATATTTGAGAGGAGGAATATGGCTCTACTCTCCTAGCACTTGCACTTGCACTTGCACTTGCACTTGCACTTGCACTTACACTTAAAGAAATCCAACTGATGTGATGGTGGTGGTGTCACAATCAGGGGACACAGATTGTATTGGGTTGAAACTTTCCCATCTAAACCTAACTGATGTGATGCTGGTAGCTGTCACAATCAGGAGGTCCACCAGGGGTTCCTTGTTATTCTATCTAATTTACAGGGCTCCTTACATACTGCTCTGGAAATAATTATGTAATGTGTGACAGTGTGACTTGATCCGCTGATCCGTCTCTAGAATGTTCTAGTCCTGACTTCTGGAATGTTCTAATATTCTACCTGGTTCAGAGTTGCCAAATACAGACATGTTACCACTTATTTGGTTCAGTTTCTAGACCGGGTCCATATCTAGAATTGGTCCAGAACGGTGTAGACCGCTTGGCTGGTCCCTTCTGGAATAGATCTAAAGTCTAGAACAATTCTACTGGAAGTTCTATATATATGGCATGATTATTGTGCTTCAAAATAAATTTATAGAGCCCTCCTGGCATTATTCACTGGTTGTCATATTGCCGGAGCTGGCGCATTCTCCAAGTGCCGGACGATCCCAGCCCAGAGATCTTTCGCCTCGCCCACGTCGATGTCTTCGAATCGAACATTCTCCTTCGCGCTCCGGACGACCCGACAATCGTCGGTGTGATCGATTGGCAAGGAGCACGCGTCCTCCCGCGCTGGGACGAGCGTTCCGGTCTAAATCTTACTATGCTCTCGCTGGATCTTCCGGAAGAAGACAGAATCCGCTTGAAGGCCGTCTAAGCACCCCGACTTGGGCTTCCTGTGGCAGCCACTGTTTGGCTTTCTTGAGAGCAGACCCACATGGACCGCTGACAAGGCCATGATGCAGAATTTCATACATGGATGGTTGCTCCCGGACGAACTGGACAGGCTTTTCACTGGGTTGCGTACGCTGTCCTGATGTATTAGGATGCGGTTGGACTAGGTGGTCAGTCCAGCAAGCCCACAATTCTGGCTTAAATACCAGTTTTTCAAAGGTGAAAAAACACACACTTGGTTGATAAACAAGTTCAGAAGACTACGAAAGTTTCAAGTCATAAATGATGGAGGATTAGATGTTTGGTGATCTGAGGCCCGTAGTCATGGCATACCCCACCATTCCTCGCTACTCAAGGGCCTTTGAGCAAATGTAGGGTCGCGCTCGGTTCCCTCGAGCGTGGAGTACTCCCATCGGGGCCCAACGGACTGCCATGCATCCTGCTTCACAATCCGCAGCTTCAGATATGGGCAATCCGCAAGCGCTGCCGGGATGTCGAGGGGGACGTCAAGGCCGGGCGTGCGCAAGAAATGGCCGCGGAACTCGGTTAGGCGGGTGATCCCTGATTCGGAGGGTAGGTCGACGGTGCGAGCTCGTAGCAGGCGTACGACAAGCGCGTCCGACATACATCGCACATTGGTGATCTCGAGGCGGCGCAAGGCGGGACAGAGGGTGCTATCGAGGTCCGGCAGTACCCGGGTGAGGTACTCGTCGTCCTTCATCGGAGATCCGGCATGCTGTTTCGGCTCTCCATTCAGTTGCAGTCGCTCAAGGGCGGGGACGAGCCGGAGGGCGGCGGCAAGCATATCGGTGCTCATGTCTTCAATCGAGAGCATGAGGTGGCGGATGTGGCCAATGTGCTGGAGAATTTTACTTGCGGTGAGGTCCTGGGCGATCAGCGCAGTGTGTAGGATTGGGGCGTTGATGATAGCAATAGCGGGTGACACGTCAACACCCCGCTCAAAAACGCCAATATTGAGTGTGGTTAACCTCGGCAGTGCAAAGCCCGCGGCGTCCTGGGGAATCAGAGGCCGGCCGCGGTCCATGCTGACGGCTAGGCTCTCGAGCGAAACACAGTGGGGCAGGAAGGGGAATGGCAACGCAATCGCCGTCTCTTGCATGGTGACTTGAATGTCCAGCGACACAAGATTGTGCCATGCAATGTTCTCGGGAAACAGTGGCACACGGCCCTCGGTAGTCAGGTGGCGCAGACTGGGTGTGGCCAAGAATGGGAGCTGTACATCGCGGACTGGGGAGAGATCCATCCTGCGAAGTTGTGGTACATCGTGAGCCTGGAGCTCTGACAGGGCCCACTCATCACTGACTCGGAAATTGTGAAGCGACAGCTTCATGTCCCGCCAACGCGAAGCAGCCGCGAGAAGCACGGCGAACAGCGGTGATAGCTGAGTATCGATCATATCTGGCGCTTCTTCAATGTGTGGATGCCGCGACAGATACAGAGAAGCATCCAACGGCGCTGCCGCACCCCTATGAAGCCACCGAGCTAAGTTTTCCGCCACCGGTCCGGCGCGTGGGTGAGCTACAGGTGGAACGACGATGTGAATTGAGGACCACAGCTTCGGCATCGCCAGAGCCAAGTCCCGCCAATATCTGCACACCCGCGAAAGCAACAGCGGGCTCTCACTCGGATGCATCGCCGCGCCCCGATTTTCCGGGAGCGTTTCGAGGAAGACAAGGCGCAAGATTTCCTCTGGCACCCGCCGCATGGGCGCCACCAGCGCCGTATGGGCATCGATGAAGTCTCGAAGTTCATTGCGCTTCGAGTTGACCGTGTTCAGCAAGTCTTGCAGGCGGACGGCCTCCGCGTCGAGCTCGCCGAGCTTTGCGGTTTGCGACGCGAGAAGGGCGTGGATCGCGTCGCATTCCGCGTCGGTGGGCGCGGTGTTCGTATGGAGCATCGTCTTGAAAGGAGACTCATCCATTTGCATGTCTACACATGTTCGGGTCAGCGGCCCATCGTACGCTTTGGACTTACTGCTAGTCAGCGCGAGTCGAGATGGTGGGCGAAGGCAACGTGAAGCGATTGATATCATGCTTCTTTTTCCCGATTCCCCTTAGGGCTCGTTCGGTAACGAGAAACCAGCGCGGTTTCTCGACAGAAACCAGTTTCTCAGCAGAAACTGAGCTTCTGAGCACCGACAGTGTGACTGTCAGCGGGCTGGAAACCATCGTTGATCTGTCCACAGATTGATTTTCCATCAGTACCGCATCATTTCGGATTTAATCGGAGTACATCGGAGTGTCCAAGACAAGCAAAAAAAACAAGTGTTACGGGGGAAACTCTGGGTGAAATGGAACTCTAAAGCTACCAATGTAGCATTTCAATCTATAACACTTGTATTTGGGCATTTTTTCTTCCTCAAAAGTACGCAAAGAGTGCTCGTGACATAAATGTCACATTGACACATCTCGGCATATTATGATGCTAACTCGTTGGCCGACTAACCGAACAGTGTTACCCACCTGTGACTGATTCTGCTCAGAAGCTCAGTTTCTGCTGAGAAACTGGTTTCTGTCGAGAAACCGCGCTGGTTTCTCGTTACCGAACGAGCCCTTAACCCCGTTTCCTTTACTTGGTCCGCTGGCTATGAGTATACCTGTCGAGTCTCGACTCTGAGACTTGAGGGAAGTCAAGTGTGGACCAGCACGGTGGCAACGTTTACAGGACTCTCGCCGAGAGTCGAGGAGAAGTCGATAGAGAAGGCGACGTCATCAGTGAGTCAGACGTCACATCGATAGTCACACTTTTTCTCGCCGTCAATGATTGGTCAATGATGGCGAGTGCAAGGTGCGTGGCAGCGCTAACGCCCCTTGCTCCTGACCATGACAACGACGCAGCTCCAACTGCAGCCCCCCGCATGAGACACCCGCTGCGGAACGCGACCCGAGTGTAGTAGGACAAGCACGAAGTCGACGATGTTAACGGCACTGTCGCTGCCGTCTATGGTGACACTCGTGGGGCCTGCCACGTCACCACAGCCAGCGCCAATCGCCAGCGCTGACGACGAGCGGCGGCGTCCCTACATACCTTCCACCCAGGCCCTGTGCAGACCGGTGGTGATAACGGACGACGTCGCAGCGAAGCTCGGCCCGCCGGTCCGCCGCCGCCGCTTTAACTGCTGCACGACGGACACGAGTGGAGACGGAGTATGGGCAAGGTGGTGAGTTGTCTGTGTAGCCCTTCGCTTATCGTCTAGCACCCTTCCATCCTATCATTATCCCTCTTTTCCCCCCTCCCCTCTTGTCCCTGTCAAATCTTTCTCGCTTGTCCCTTCAAGTTCCTCCCCCTCCCTAGTATTCGCCACGACTAACCGACCCCCAGCTCTGCAACAAATGTGGGCTCTTCGAGAGGACCCACTCCCGCCTCAGCCCCGAGCAGTTCCCCCACACACGCACTTTCCGTTTGTTTGACTTGTCCGCTGCGCCGACCCCGGCCCCGGCGAACGGGCGTGATGTCAGTGTAACATAGGACATATTGCGAATAATATGCAAGGTTCATTGGGTTCCAGATGCACCATGATACACTGAGAAAGGTATGACGAGATGATCTCTTCGTCATCTCACGATTGGCAGCCTGCATCATTTGTGAACGCGGGAAATGGAAAAGAAGCATGATACGAATCACTTCACGTTGCCTTTGCCCACCATCTCGATTCGCGTCTACGAGTAGTAAGTCCAGGAGCATACCATGGGTTGATTTGCCGCTGACATGAGAATCTGTAGGTATGCAAATGGATGAGTCTCCCTTCAAAACGATGCTCAATACGAACACTGTGCCCAGCGACGCGGAATGCGATGCCATCCACGCCTTTCTCGCGTCGCACACCACAAAACTCGCGGAGCTCGACGCGGAGACTGCCCGCTTGCGGAACTTGCTGAATACTGTCGTCCTGGAGCGCAATCACCTTCAAGACTTTGTTGATGCCCACAAGGCGCTTGTGTCGCCCATGCGACGGGTTCCTGAGGACATCTTACGCCTTGTATTCCTCAAGACGCTCCCGGAAGATCGTGGCGCGGCGATGCACCCGAGTGAGGGCCCGCTGTTGCTTTCGCGGGTGTGCAGATACTGGCGGGACCTGGCTCTGGCGACGCCGCAGCTGTGGTCGTCAATCCATATCGTTGTCCCACATCATTCGGAGTCGGACAGGGTACAACAAGTGGTGACAAGTCTCGCCAGGTGGCTTGAAAGGGGTGGCGCCGCGCCGCTGGACGTTTCGCTGCATCGGTCGCGGCCGCAGTGGCGTGGAGATTTACATGTGAGTGCGGAGCTACAGATGGATGCCGGTTCCGGGCCCGGACCGTTTCCACTGTTTTCTGCTCTTCTCGCCGCTTCTCCGCGCTGGCGTGACATGAAGCTGCTGCTTCACTATTTCAATGACCAACAGGCCTTGACAGTGCTCCAGGCGCACGATGTACCACAGCTTCGCACCATCGACCTCTTGCCAATCCACCATGTACAGCTCCCTTTCTTGGCCACACCCAGTCTGCGCCACCTGACTACCGAGGGCCGTATGCCACTGTTTCCCGAAAACATTGCATGGCACAATCTTGTGTCCCTGGATATCCAAGCGATGTACAGCATGGACCAACCTGCGCCTGCTGTGTTTCCATTCCCCTTCTTACCGCACTGCGTTTCGCTGGAGAGACTAGCCGTAAGTATTGCGGGCGGTAACCCGCTCATTCCTGGGGGCGTTGACGCCTTTGCGCTGCCGAGGTTGACTACCCTCGATATTGGCGTGTTTGATGTAAGCGTCAACGTGTCACCCGCCATCGCACTTATCAGTACCCCCATGCTGCACACTGTGGAAATCGCCCAGAGCCTATTCACTCCTGACATCCTACGCCATATGAGCCACATCCGCCACCTCGTGCTCTCGATCCATGACATGCCTACAGAGATGCTCACCACCGCCCTCCGGCTCGTCCCCGGGTTGGAGCGCCTCCGGCTGATCGGAGAGCCAACACGGCCTGCTGATCCACTGCCTGGCTTCGGCTTCCCCCACCTGAGGCAGGACCCCGATTATCTCGCCCAGCTCCTCCCGGGGCCGGAAGGCGCCGTCTGTCCCGCGCTGCGCCACCTTGAGTTAGCTAATGTTCGGTACGCCGCCGACACGCTTGTCATACGTCTCCTCCGCGCGCGCACGGTCGATGTCCTGCCTGGCGCGGGGATCGCGCGCTTGACCGAGTTCAGCTGCAACTTCTCGCGCGGGCCGGGCCTTGACATCCGGGCGGCGCTGGCAGACTGCTCGGGCCTCAAGCTGCGCACTACATACCACCATGTGCACCAGTGGCCTGGGTACTCGGCGCTTGAAGGGACAGAGCGCGACCCCGCCTTATCCGAGGGTTCTTTTAGTGTGGACGACCGTGACACTATATGGTGGGACATGCCGTGAGACAGGCTTTACTATCGCATTGTAGTAATTTTTGTCAATGATGAGCTTTTCAAACAAATCCCACATTACAGTGTGCTCTTTCGAGTTAACAAGGTTGGGTGAACATGTGGAAAAACATGTGATGTACATATCAGGATTGCATTAATGATTAGTGTAGACCATTATTATATTAAGCTTGATTATCACACTATATTATTATCATTATTGTCCTGTATACTTACCTGGTGGGCAAAATCAATACTATATTATCGTTCCATATTATATTAGATACAATACAGTAATATCGAAATATCCTCATAGTTATCCTTGCACATATAATAAGCCCAAGAATTCTGAATGAGCCACAATGATAGTTGGTTTGGCAGCGTCTTGATAGCTTGATAGTAAGGACATCCAAAACTGTTACAAAGACTTGAACAAAGAAATCATTTTGTGTGGATGTGAATTTCATTTCAAATTGCGGTCAACGTTTGCTATGTACAACCACCGGCCAGTCACGCATCGGTTAGGCGACCCGAACAACCACCTTGCCGACGTGATTCTGTGCCTGCATATACGCGAACGCATCCCGCGCCGCCGCCCATGCAAAGACTTTATCGACCACTGGCCGCGTAGTCTCGGTGTTGGCGGCCATCAGGCGGGTCATTGCTTTGAGCCTAGGTGAAGTCAGTGACCGGAGGAAAATGTGTGGAGGCGGTGACGCACTGTGCAACGCTACCTACGCTGAGCCCGCGTATCTTCAGTTGCTTCCAAATGCTCGGGCCGATGATATCAACGGCTGCCTCAGTGTCCTGCAAGAACCCATGTGAACATGCTGCTCTACCAACTTTTGGTTGACTGACCAGTCCGCCCAGAAAGCCGAGAATATCTATACTTCCCCCGAGCCTGGTGGCTGCAATCGATTTGCGGAGCGATGAGTTGCCGACGACCTCCAAAACACGGTCAACGCCGCGGCCGTTGGTCAGCCGGAGCACTTCTGCGTCCCAGTCGGGCGTCGTGGCATAGTTTATGGTGTGCCGTGCGCCGAGTTTCGTGGCCACAGCGAGCTTTGCGTCGGAGGAGGATATGACGATGGTTGTTGCACCTGAAGCAACGGCAAATTGCAGCCCGAATCTGAAGTTGCGTCAAAAGGGGCACACGCAATGATTGCTATGCACTGACATGGATACTCCGCCCGTCCCTTGTATCAGCAGCGTATCACCCGCCTTGACCTGCTCGAAGCCATCGATGAGCGCATTATACGCGGTCAGTGCCGCACACGGGAGTGTAGACGCTTCTTCGTAGGACAGATGGTCAGGAATAGCGACCAGGCCCTAGAAAGAACCATCATAGTGAGAATGTAAGCTTCGGCGGAGTCCCGACACGCACATGTGCAGGGAATACTCGATACTCCGCCAAAACACCATTGACAGCCGCCCCAAGGGTGTTGCCTATAATCTCTGGACTCATGGCATCCTCATGAAGTAGATCGGGGTAGAAGTTCGCCATCACACGGTCGCCGACTGCCCACTCTGCCACGTCTTCGCCGACAGACACGACGTCGCCTGCCATGTCGCTGCCCGGCACTACGTTGTCCAGGACACTATAAATGATTAAAAATTACGCAAAAGAGAGAAGAAAAACACTGGCGTACGGAGCGGGGTACGCGCCGTTGACGACGAGAAGATCACGATATTGCAGAGAGACAGCCCTGATTTTCACCAGGACCTCCGTAGATTTGGGTTTTGGAACCTGTACGTCCACAAGCTTTAGTCCTTCAACGGAGCCAGCCTGTCTCCCATCAGCATGATCATCCTGCACTGGCTAGGGAGTTGATGCGTACAGCATGGACCTCGTATTGGCGCGCCGTCTGGGGAATAGACATGTTCTCTCCAAGCGTGCTGCGTATGGATAAGTGGCTAATTGGCGTCCCGGTTTTTGGTCTTTCGCAGCTTGAAAGTGCGTACAGCTTTAATATCCACCTCTTTCCGGACGCGATCCGGCTTGGAAACACGACTTATCTCGCGGCGGGCGCTTTTGTCATGAATGCGCTGACCAAGGCGATGAGAAAGATGACAGCGTGGGTTTTCTTCAGGTTCTCGTGAAAGAGGGGAGGGAGAGGGAAGCGTCCAGCCGCACTCCTGTGCGATGCCGGAAACGGGCTCTACGATCGTGAGTCGTCGTCGTCGTCGGCCACGTCGAGTTGACGTCGTGGAAGAAAAAAACGTGGTGACGTGACGTGACGTCACATTGATTAATATTGCCGCATGATTAACGGCTTAGTCAGAATTTTGTTCTTGGCGGCAACCCCCACCTTCTCCTTCGCGCGTGGCGTTCGGATGTCCGCCTCACCTGGAACTTTTAGCTACACATTTGCGGCATAGCCTGGTCCTCGCTCCAGGCACGCGGCACGGAGTAGATATGTGGCTGCGCTAACGCAAATCCGATGAGGCGGTACGTTTTGTTTTTGCTTCCGCCTGTTGCTTTTCTACGGAGGTCGCTGTTTAGCGGCCAGCATCATGCCTGCACCTGACGCCCTCAAGAGGGTCCTGCAATACACAACGAGCGCAGCCGAGACGCTTCGTGCAACCTCCAATGGCGTAGGCGGCGGTCTTCCGTTCGTTGGGAGTGTGTGCAGCATTGTGCTGGCGCTCGTCCCGGTCATTCAGGTGAGTCTTCATCGAACAAAGGCCCTGTACACGAGTTAGAATCTCCCGCAGAATGTGAAGGCCCAGCGTCAACGCTCGTTGCAAATCACGGAGCGCATCCACCAGCTCCTCTGTGTGCTCTTGGCCGCATCGACAGCTCCGTCGCTTCGGCTGGGATCTATGAAGACGTTAGTGAATATGGGGCGGTGTACCCGGTGCGCTTCTGTGTCTTATCCCCCTGTGTATTCCAGAATATTTACAACGGATTCACAGGGTCTTACAGCAATTTCATGCATGTCTCCAGGCACAACAGGCCCGCGGAAGAATCCAGCGCTTGCTGAGGAACACTGAGATCGTCAGACAGCTTGACTCATGCGAGCGAGAGCTCAATGCAGTCATTGAGGCCCTCAAGGTATGTTCTTTCCCTCACCCCGGCTACATATGCCAATGAGATTTTAAACAGCTCGAAATGAGTGGAGCCCTCGCAGACGAAGTCGGGATTCTTTTGGATGATGTAGAGCTGCGACAGCACGAACTACTGGAACTATTGGCGTCACGGAGCGAGAGTGCGGCGTTGGAATCTGGGTCGATGGCGCGTTGTTTCTTGCTCTCATGACACCACATACTTATATGATCTTAGAACGCATCTAGGACTTTCCTGGATAGCGCACTGTCGCTTTCCCTTCTCCCCGCCTCGCCTCAAATATTTCACGGCCGCGACACGGAGCTGGCCTCCCTCGTCTCTCTTCTTCAGCCCCTTTCCGACGCCCCCGCACCGCGTATCGCGATCCTGGGTCCGGGTGGAATGGGCAAGACCGCGTTGGCTCTGACGCTTCTCCACCACCCCGCAATCGCCTCTGAATATTCAAACCCCAATCAGCGCCACTTTGTTTCATGCGAAGCGCTCTCGACCGCGCAAGACCTGGTCCGTGCAGTCGCGCAGCATGTCGGCGTGGAGGCTCCCGCGGCGCAGAACTCAGTGAAGGTCCTCATGGCAAAGCTGAAGGAAGGCGAGCGATGCATCATCGTGCTCGATAATCTGGAAACAGTCTGGGATTCTGACAGCGCTGGTGAGACGGACAATGTGGAAGACTTTCTGGCGCAATTAGCAGAGGTGGAGCATGTTGGGCTAGTGGTACGAGCGCGAATTCGTCTCGTAAATCCAGCTCAATTAGTGTCAGGTCACCATGCGAGGGGCGGAAAGACCCGGGAAGATCAAATGGACAAGACCGTTCCTGCCCGTCCTGGAACCTTTGACAGCAGAAGCAACTCGGGAGCTCTTTATGGACATCGCCGAGGCACCTGACCTTGAAGTAGACAACACAGCTCTTGACGAGCTTCTACTTCTGTCGGACAATCTCCCGCTTGCCGCGAGTCTTTTAGCCTCAGCCGCGTCTATTGAAGGATATGCAGCGACTCTGACTCGCTGGCGCCGGCGTGGCAACAACTCGAACACTGTTTTCAGTGAAGCTGAAGACCACAGACATAAAAACGCCAGCCTTGACATTTCAATTCACCTCTCGCTGTCCAGCCCACGCATGCGGTCTGCCCCCTATGCATGCGATCTCCTCTCGACACTCTCCCTCCTCCCGGATGGCATATCAGCAGAGGAGCTATATGCCACCGGTATCCACATTGTCGACTTGGGCCACCATGTCACGACCCTTCTGCGTTTATCCCTCATCTATATAGAGACTGTCCCGTCAGCGGGCGGAAATTATTCCAGCCAGCGAATCAAAACTCTGGCACCGATTCGCGAGTATATCCGGCGCACCCACCCGCCGCCACGGCTCCTCACCGATCCCCTGCTAGGCTACTTCCAGAACCTCCTTGCAATATCGAATTTCTACTCAGACCTTGCCGACGGCGGGCTAATCCCGCGTATTGCGTCGCACTTCGCCAACATACGAGAGCTGATGCTGTACGGTCTAAGCGTAGCCCGGCCAGAACAACTGTCGGCCATCGGGAATGCGATCTTGGACTTGAATTACATGTCATTTGTGATGCTGAAGGGCCCAACGCCGTTGCTGGAACGACTGCCGGGTATTGTAGAGGACACTAATGATCTGCGTATCCGTTTACGGCACAGCTGTCAATATATCGTCGCTCGTGCAGGGGCCGTCGACAATGTCAAGGCAAAAACTTTGATTGGGGAGAGTCTCGGGTATATCAAGACGGTACACTTTCCTGTGGATCAGAGTAGGTCTTGTCTGCTGGCAGAAATCCAATGTTAATGATAATCCTGCAGTTTTGATGTTGTACAACGCAATCACTGCCTACTACATGCCGCGGGACCTACCACAGTCCATCAGATACAACGCACTTGCGTCGGAACTCGTCGAGCGGACGCTGGACAGCAAGCAGAATATTCTGGTGCTTGACAGCAAGTACCATCTGCTCATACACGACCACGACGGGCAAGGCATCCTTGAGCTCGTGGAGCGGGAGCGGGCGTTCGGACGGACAGACGTCGTGTGCACACTGAAGGCGATCAACGGCCACCGCATGCTCGGCCATCTCGGGCGGGTCATCGAGTTGTGTGCGCAGGCACGTGAAGAAATTGCGCGCAGCGGGCTGGACAAGTCTGACCGAGCGCTCGCGATCCTGGACTTCAATGGCGACGCGCATCTTGGCCGGACCGAGTTCGCCGAGGCAGAGGTGTATTACACCGAGTTGCTCCGGCGGACGGATTTGTTGACGAGCGCCGGTTGGCATGTTCATGCACAATGCATGTTGGCGCTGATTGGCATCCGAACGGGTAAGGAAGAGGTCGACATTGCCCGTTATCTCGACCAGGCGGAGAAAGTATACCGGACCCGCGGTAGCTCGCGGGTGGTACAGGCCCTTTGGCTCAGAGCCGAGCTTGACCTTCACATCCGCCACGACCTATCGGCCGCACGAGCGGGTCTCCTGGCAACTGCCAGAAAAAGTCTTGGGATGTACACTGATATCCTGCTGCCATGTCTTGCCGCGCTTGGGGACGTGCGCCTAGGCCTATTCAATGACGAGACTGAAGCCTTCCGATGGGCGCTGGTGTATTTGGTTACAGCGAGGAAGACACGCGACCAGGTTGCGCTGCTATATGGCTTGCGGTGTCTAGCCGATGTTTTGCCGAGCTCAGCTCAGGAGACCTCGCAAACTTTGTTGCGCACTGCGATGGATGGCGCTAAAGGGATTGGAATTCGTCGGCTCGAGACAGACTGTGTTAAGAGATTGACAGTAGATGAGTGAGATGTGATAGGCGTCACGGTTGCGTATCATACTTATTTTTTGGAGAAAGTTTGACATTTTGTATCAAGTCCAAGGCTGTTCCTTAGTTGGTTCATGTTACAGTGTATGTATATCCGGAGAGCAATAGAAACAGGTAGTGCTGTCCACAATTATATTATGCTAGAATATATTTTGAATATATTCGAATAAATATGATTATATTATGCCCTTTGCATATTCAGACCCATTGAATATGAGTGATTATGAATATGAATATATTATGAATATAATATATTATACCTTGGCCATAATTAATTATATTCAAATACACCAGCAAGCCCTTCAGCCAGAGGTACTAGCTCTGTAGCAGGCTACTAGCAGCAGTAGCAACATCTTCAAACTCAGTCTTTACCATATCAATGGCTTTTGGCAGTAAATCAGGCCGGACAATATCCATATCCAGCCCTGACAGAAGGCTGAAGTTGACCTTTATATTGCTACCCTGGACTTTGATGATACTCTTCGCTGGTGAAGGTATCATACTTGACCTAGGCTAGAGTTTTGTTCAGCTTAATATCTTGTTGTAGAATATCCAGGCTATGTTACCAATCCTGGTTATGGCTGCAAAGAGCATCTCTGTAGGGCACCTGGTCTCCAGACTCCAGCATCAAGCATAGGATGACAGATATGCATGCCTCAATGACTGCAAAATTGGCCACAGAAACAACCATAACCAAGGAGTGGTTCAATAAACCATGAGATAAGGTGGATTATATGCACTATGTGCAGACTTGTGAAGCTTGAATATAATTGAATATATTCATAATATATTCATATTCTGAGCCCAATTATGATTATGAATATGAATACAATTATAATATGCTCCAGCAGAGAGAATATATTATGAATATGAATAAATTATGAAAATTTCGTATTCATAATCATAATTGGACAGCACTAGAAACAGGCTCAAAATATCAGCTGGTTTGAAAACCGGTTTGTAAATTACAAATTGACTCAAATGAGGTTTTTTTGAGTCTAGGCAAGAAATTTCGCTTGCCGAGTGGCTTTGCTGGTCTATTCACCACCTGCTTGCGTCCGACAAACCCTCCAAACTACAGCTACTGAAAAGTGGTATAACAGGATAATCAAAAGGTATGAGATCATATTCACATCAGATCATTTCAAGATAGTATGACTACCTGCCTACTAGTAAAACAATCATCTGAATCCATAAAGAACTGGTGGAGATATAGCTAGATTAAAATATCTGATGGATAATCATTAGATAGGGTGGATACACAAATAGGATTAAATTGATGAGAATATAGACTTTATTATTCAGGTATCCTTAGTAGTACTTCAATCAGCTGTGTAGCCTGTCTAGTTATTGAGATACTGTAGCAATTTATTCAATTTGGCAGTCACGTGTCACACCGGCCCTCCGGGGCCGAAATATTTTGGCGTGTCACGGGCCCACAGCCAGATGCTGAATGTCAAATGCCTATCAAAGCATCAAAAAAAATTTGACAGCCCTCCGGGCCGCTAAATAGGCCGAAAAATTTCGGCTGTCACACACATTGACAGGCAGTGCCGAAAATTTAATTTCGGCGCCGATGTCACACCATTTTAGGGCGCCGAATTGAATAAATCACTACAGTATCATCACATCAGTTATATATCAGCTAGTGATTGGCTTATGCTAGCATAACCATTCAGCTGTGACTATAGGTTGCTTAATGAAAGTTGTTCGTATAGACAAAACATACAACTTTGGTTTTGTGATGATCTGTGACATTCTCTGATGATTCTCCGGTTAAATGGCGAAAATTTCCTTTTTTGGAAATTTGTCACACTATGTGACCTGCGTGACTCAGGTGCTGAAGTCCCCCAGAGTGGTCAATTATTCATCATTATTCAGAGCATAATACACTGACATTACAATTTCTAAGAAAACCCTTTGTGACATCACATACCGGTGTTAGTTGTCAAGTCCGAGTCTTATACCTCTCAAATTATTCATCATTATTCATACTAGAATGGACTTAGACAAAAAACCAGTGTTAGAACTCAACATTATTCATCCTTATATCCAGGAATTATTCATTATTATGATAAACAATAAAAACACCGTGAACTTATCGGGTCCCATGCGGTGCAATCGACCTGATAACTCACGGTGGGGACTGGGACACACAGGTGGTTGAGGAGGAGCCAAACCTCTGAGTCACTTTTCCCATACCCACTGGCCGATGGCCTGAGACACAGACTGAGATTTTCTGGCTGTTGTGCAAGAACTTGAATTTAAAGAATTGCTGGCATACCTGGGTGAATTATCTGTAAGCTAGGCCATCATTTTTCCTTTCATGACCAATTAGACATATGTAATCTTTGTGGGATGACACAAAGACACCAGTTGAAAAAGGTGAGCCAGAGGCAAGCTTGCAGTAGGTACGTAGTCAGCCTAGGGACAGCCACACAGCCGGACCACGTGTTCTGGCACGCTGTAGGCTGTGCCCCTAGTGTGAGGGGAGATTGTACACCTGTCTCCCGCTGCTCCCCTCAGTCCTGTCCATGGCTGTAGATGAGATGATCATACATCTTGTATGGTCCAAGCACTACTCCTAGTAGTAATTAAACCATAAGTTCATCAATTTTCAATTTTATTCATACTGAGAGGGCTGAAAAAAAAATCCTTTTTGATTTCAGGTGAATTTGAACAGTATGTTTTTCTTGGCCCGATTAGACATTATGTAAGCTTGGATTCTAATCATTCATTATGTATAGTAGTCCTTCTAGCACTCCTCCCCATTCCTAGGGCTCCCAACTGTACCTGTTAAGTGCCGTGCAAGAACTGAATGTAAGTATCGGAAAGTCCGAAGCAAAACCGAATGGCTATCACAACACTATATTGGAGTGAGCAACTACACGTCTTGCAGGCCGAAAGCAAGTCTGAACAAATATGTGAACTCCAACGGATACGTTTGGAGAAGCAGAAGATGGTAAAGGCTTAGAACGCAGAGGGAATTGGATGAGAGTGGAGAGCGAGGCAAGAAATGTTAATAACGAAACTGAAGTACAGGAGTGTAGAGTACGAGTATTTATACTAAGTGGTAAGCATAAGGCATATGACCTCGCAGGGAGATCTGATGAGGTCCGCAGGACCTTCCTGCAGGATAAGTACAAAGTAAGGGGAACAAGAAGACATACACGAGGCAAAGGAAACAAGGCGAACGCCTAAAGGATATAAGTAAACAAACACAAGTCCAAATGGGTAAAGATCCGAGTTGATGATCAGAGGGTCCGTACGGGTCCGAGGGAGTCTGCATGCAGATTAACTGTTTGAAGGGAAACGCTTAGATACCTTCATCGCGTAAAAACCCTGTTGTGCTCCAAGGATAACCTCGGAGCGTACGAAGATGCACGGGATATGACAGTACCTGTAAATTTACGGGTATACAGCACCGTAAGTATGGTACGAGACCCGTACCGTAGTTGGGCCCAGCACTTGGTCTGACGGTACGGGCCCGGGATGCCGGCATGACCGATACAGGCATCAGACACCTGTAATCAGGCATTTCGCTGAATTAGGGCTCGTACGTTGTTGGTTCATATCTTTTGAAGGTAAGAAACCCAATTCTGGCAATTTTCGACACTTCAGCTGACCACTGATCTTTGATTTCGCTCGAAAGAAGCCCATTTTCGGCCGTTTCGGTGCGGTTTATGGTCATACGGGACCGTATCGTAACCATCTGTCAAGCCATGATATACTGTACGGGCTTCACCGTTCCGTCCAACGAAGACAGCAGTATTTCCGACGGCCGTCCCTATATACGGGGCGGTTGGGAGCCCTACCCGTTCCCCTGTTGCCCAAGTTGGGCTTGGTGTTGGGCCTGACATGTTGTTATCATTTGTTCCCTCTTTCTGAGGTGCAGGTTTCCTGTCATCATGTCCTGTGTGTTCTGGGCCCTTAGGGAGGACAGGCTGGGTCTTATCCATTTCAAGGAAAACCTTTAGGCTATAATAGGCTTATTAAGGTCTGTAATGCCATCATAGCTGGGTCTGCATGGTGCACATCCAATCAAATATGGGGTGTGTCATCTTATATTTGTGAGTTTAAGTTCAAGAGAAAAAAATCAGTGTGTATATTCCTTTTCAGCTTGAACATATTGAAGTCATAATAGCCCACAGTGTAATGCAGCACAATATTTGGATCCACATTCTCAACCACAGGATAGATACACTGCTCAGTCCAGTCAGTGAAAGTCCATAGATGCGAGTTAGCATTTAAGTCAGTTAAGCAAAAACACTTACTGTGCTTCTTTTGCTTGAAGCACAGAGATGCCAAAGAACACTGAGCTGCTGAAGTAACAAGTTATGGAATTCGGCTGCCTGGTTGTAATGCCAAGGAGTGGACCCAAAACCTGGGAGTCACTGCTCCACAAAATTGAGCGCAGCAACACCATAGCTAGGGCTCCGACCTTTCCATTTGTAAATATTTACAAATGGTAAAAAACATATAAATGACCATTTTATTTGTGAACTTGGTAGCGATGGCCAAGTCTGGTTCAGTCTGATTCTTGGCTATTTTTAATGCTGGACTGCTGGTTCAGTTCAAAATCGAATTTGGCCCAACAAAATGGCTGAACCTGGCTGAACTAAGGGCCAGGTTCAGTTCGGAAACGGCCTTTGCTGAACCTGAATGCTGAACACGGGTTCAGTCCAGTCCGGTTCAGGTTCGAACCAAAATCCTGAACCAAAGCTAGCCATCGGTAGAACTCAGGCAAATGTTTCCACTTCTAGCAGACTGAAATCAATATTAACAGTGCAGTTCAAGTATTTCCGAGCTTGGGAAACAGTGGTGTGGAATGCAGAGAGTCTCCGAACTCACGGTGTCTCCCACTCGCATGCATGACAGCATACATATCACAAAGGCAATAAACACAACTGAGCCACTTTGGATACAATTGCAAAGTTTGAGTTGCTCAGAAGGGTAAGTATTTGCCATCAGGGAAGAATGTTCGACAGTTGTCGAAGGAGCTAGGCGGCAAGAGCAAGAAAGGAGGGTCCTGGTGTAGAGACTGAGGCTTGAGCTGCATAGCAGAAGTACTGTACCAATCCAATCGTCAGTTTGGTGAACACATAACCTATTCAACTCGAAATGTAACAAGTTCATCAGTGATGGAATTACTATATATGGCAGCCGGCCGCAAATATGCCTTCTCAGGCTTCTCGCAACTGCGCAACCTTCTAGCGAGCCGGGTGGTCTGGGAAAGTCTGTGGAATCATGCGCATTGATCGGAGGCTCCGTGGACCGTGGAATTCGAAGGTCTTCGGTGCGAGGACACGGAACTGCCATAGCGTACATATACTTATGCAGGCCTGCAGGATACTAAGCAGGCTGCAGCATGGTGCACCGACCGACTGACCGAGTTAGCCATGCGTCAACCATGCGTCAATCTATCGACTTGGGGTTGGTTACGGTTGCCGGCTGCGAGGGAACGCAGATGATCCCGGATCAAAGACCATGCGGCGTGCGCATGCGCAGATCCATAAAGATGCTTCTTCCGGGGCCGTGGGAGACGGTGTGGTCTGTCCCGCTCAAACGTGCGTGAAGCAACACCCGAGCAGGCGCAGCGCCGACCCGTAGCAAACGGACGCAACAGCTGTGGGCCTGCAGGACGGGCCCGGGAGGAGTGGATGCCTCCGAAGCGCAATCGAGTCACAAAGCTACATATGCCGTATGCACACTTTGGTAGGTAGCTTTCTCTGTTACAAGCTCCCCCGCAGGATCAGGCGTCGGATCGCGCGCTGCTAAGCGAATTTGTCCAGGACCGAGCGGTTGCGGATCCGGACGGAAAAAGCTCCGTCGGCCCAATACAAAGCGGATCGCGTGCGAAGGCAGCAAACGCGCAGGGGCCGTCTTCGACGACGGGAGTGTCCTTTGGCGGCGGGCGCTGTCGCCGTGGCTCATAAAGAGGCAAGGTCGAGCCCTTCTGTCCTCCAGTTTTCTTCACCCTACCACTCCGAGCCGGCGAGTGCACCCTCTCCCTTCCTTCGCTTATATGCTGACTTGTGCGCAGCCCCAACCATGTACGCCGTCCGCACCTTCTTCGCCGTGCTCGCCCTCGCCCTCGCGGCGCGCGGCGAGATGCAGCTCGTCGCGAACCTCAACTCCGGCTGCCAGCGTGCGGTCAAGTTCATCTACCGCGAACCCGGCTCGATCCAGGAGTGCATCAACTTCGGTAGCAGCGCCATCCAAAGCGTCCAGCTGACCGACCTCCGCGGCGACGCGACGCTCTTCCGGGACTCCAACTGCAACGGCGGGAGCGCCCCTTTGGGCGGCGGCTCTGGCTGCGTAAGCGCGCCAAGCGGGTACGTCCTCTCGCCACCATCATTCTGACATGCCCACTGATAACTCTCCGTAGCGTTACTTGGCGCAGCGTCCGCCTCAGCGTCAGCAACCCCGATCCAGTCCTCTAGAAGTTGTAGATGTTTAATAAAAACTCCTATTGCATGTCTTCATTAATCTTATCGTGCGCTTGTTGGGGCCACTGACGCTGACGGCGATGACCGAGTGTGCTTCAAGGACGGACACGTATATGTGACCTGGCACCATCGCCGCGTTCGGTCGTGCAAACACGTTTGCGCGAGGAGAATTTCTCTTTGATGCGTGAGGCACTGGTGATTGCGTACATCGAATCCTTGGAGCCAGTGCTGCGACCACCTGTGGTTGACCAACGCGGCATGTCTGCGAAAGCCAACAGCTCATGCCAGGTACATATGAATACAGAAGACGACGCACCTGCCGTTCACTCGACCACCATCCGCCACCGGTGAGAGCCACTCGGTCAGCGTGCTGATCATGTTAAGTACCAGGTTGCGGTGGCGATGATGCTGCTGGCAAGCTGCATACTAATGGGGTCGTTGTCGGAGATGTTGGACAGGTCCCATGGCGGTGGTGGTGGAGCAGAGCCAAGACGCAGAGATTGAAATCACTGATCGTTTGTCACTTTGCTCATGTCATCGTGAGAACGGCGGCGCTCTGCCACGTCACTTGTCCAGCACCATCATGGACTCCGCGCTGACCGAAGCAGAAGAAGACTCCCTCCGGTTCTTGGTTCAACATGTAGGCGACACATCCTGTGCTATGTCAACTGACGCGAACGAGGACCCCACGCTCGCTACCATTGCCGATGGCCTCCGTATCGACATTGAGGACCACCCAAGCTATGTACGAGGAATGGTCTCCCTTATCGACACTGTAGCTGTCAACATGGCCATGGAACAGCTCATGAATCGCACATGTCTCGGCGTTCACCTTTTTGCGCTTGGGGGTTTTAATCTCGTGCGTCTTGATCTCTCCACGCTCAACCAGCTTTTGAACGTTTCGGTCTTACAGCTCTTCCTCGTTGTCTTCAACGACAAGACTGACGTTCTTGTTCGCTTCCGGATGCCCGATACCTGCAGCTACCTCGTGCGGACGTGGAAACTCCCATGGCAACCTGTCGATTCCATTCAGTGTGAGGTTGCTACATACTCTTTTCTGCGGCGCAGGACCCAGATTCCTGTGCCCGAAGTCTACGGTTGGAGCACAACAGGCTCTGAGCTTGGCGCACCCTACCTCGTCATGTCCCGTGTTTGTGTTCTTCCTGCCCGTCTGTGGAGGCGCAGTTTGTTTGCTAATCCCCAGTCAGATCCAGGGCGTCCCCTTATCCATGGAGGAGAGCCCAGTGTTCCTCGATCGAATTGCTGAACAGCTGGCGGGATTCGAGAATCAACTATGCGAAAATCCACTCCCTCAGATAGGTTCCCTCGTCGACGAGACGGGTACCGTTGGGCCCCTGGTCTGCGAGGGAAACGACCGCTTCGTCCCCGATCAGCGAGGTCCTTTCTCCACCTCCAAAGAGTTCATACTGGCATACATCGAGCATGAGCTGGCGGTTCTGCGTGACGAGGAGACGTGGTTGAAGATGCGTGCGGTCTTGGCTGAAAGGAATGGCGGAGTTGGCGCACTCCCAAAGGCCTATGCGACGGCCTGGTTGTCCTTGCTGCAGGCCGCGATTCTCCAAGTGCCGGACGGTCCCAGCCCAGAGATCTTTCGCCTCGCCCACGTCGATGTCTTCGAACAGAACATTATCCTTCGTGCTCCGGACGACCCGACAATCGTCGGTGTGATTGACTGGCAAGGAGCACGTGTCCTCCCGCGCTGGGACGAGCGATCCGGCTTGAATCTCACCATGCTCTCCAAAGATCTGCCGGAAGAAGAGGGAGTCCGCTTGCAGACCGTCTACGCCGGTGCGCAAGAACATCCGGATTCCGATTTGCCAGCCTTCCCGTGGCAGCCACTGTTTGTCTTTCTAGAGAGCAAACCCACATGGACCAGGGCTAGACGAAATGGCCGCGACAGCCGCGACATGGCCGCGACACAGCCGCTGCAGAGCCGCCGCAGGGCCGCGACATGGCCGCGACATGGCCGCAACGACTGTCACGCTCCATTGCAGTTGGCCGCAAAGCTTGCCAGTGGCCACACAAATGACAAATGGTAAGAGAATACTTGCTTCAGCTGTGTGGCTGCCAGGCAATGTCCCAGTGCCTCTTGTTTCATTGTTTGTGCGCATGCCAGTGCCAGCCTGACTCGGAGTGTGCTTCAGGTTGGCCACAGGGACATAGAATTATTTAGTAGGCCAAAGTATGGCATCAACCAGAGCAGGTTGCAATTTGCGCAGGATTTGTATGAGGTGCAATATTAAGAGATCATGATATCGCCACGCCGGCGCGCGGTAGCACATTAATAACGTGGCTACATTGAAATGCCAGTGTGGCCCAGACTTTCAGATTCATTAATGAATTGAATTTGTCGGACTTCCAGAGAGTGTTGCGGTGCGTGAAGGTTGATATTCGACAAAGCAGGAGCACGAAAGACTCAGGTCGCGGCTGTGTGACTGATGTAGCGGCCCCGGGCCTCTCACTGATGTTGTGACATGGCCGCAGCATGGCCGCGACCCGGCCGCTGCAGGGCCGCAACAAAATCTTGGATGGCTGCGGCCATGGAGGTACAGCCACATGAAGCTGGCCGCAGGGCCGCGACATGGCCGCCGTACCGCCGCGACATGTTAATACTTAAGTCATTTCTCTGCATCAAAACGAGTCGTAATTGATTCATTTCAGCACTACATGTCCCCTTGAACCAACCTACACTCAGCTCTATACTCTGCTGTGGCAGCCACGTCCGTACGGCCGACCTGCGGCCGTGTGGCTGTGCAATCGCGGCCCTGCGGCCGTGTCGCGGCCATTTAGCGTGGCCCCATGGACCATGGAGAAGGACGCGATGAAAAATTTCATACATGGGTGGAAGCTTCCCGAGAAAGTCGACCGACTGTTCTTTGGCCTGCGTACGCTGGCGTGATGTACTAGTAGAAGTAAATTGTACACATTGTAGGCATCCCGAACAGGATGAACAAATGAAGTAAAGCAAAGTGCTGTAAGCAGCAGCGAATGAGTAAGTGCGTTTGAGGCAATAAGTACGATCAACTGAGCAGCGGAGAAAAGTAAAAGTAAGTCGTTTGACTCGCCGCCATAGAAAGGACAGGACTGACGACCATGCAGGCCTCGTTGCAGCAGCCTCTTCCAAAACCCTCCAGGACACCCTCAATATCCTGCCCGAAACGTTATGGTTCCCCCGCACGCCACCCTCCGTCTTCTAACGTCCACGCCGCGCCGGCGTGTGTGTCCCTAACGACGGGCTGGAATCGGATGGAAGAAATAAGCGGGTCGAGGCCGACGCGCGTAATATAACAAAATACGTGCTGGGCAGGATATCTGTCGCGCTTGTCGAGAATGGATCAAGACTGTCGGCGCCGGCGCCGGACGCCCGGCGTGGCACATGACTGGACCGATTTTGAGGGCTGACGCGGATAGCAGTGGGTTGGGGACGGAGGGAGGCAAGGAAAGGTAGTCGGAGAAAAATAAGCGGCTGACTGTTTCCCATTGCAATACTCCAGATTTCCCGACAAGCCTCCGCTTCCCACCGCCGGGAACGAGGGACACCTATTTTGGGTATATCCGTCGTCGTCGGCAAGTGCTACACCAGCTCCTCGTCAATGTATGGCTGCGATACGCGTTGTCGGCACCGAGGGAAGCGCGGAGGAGGATGGTGGGCGGGGGCAAGCGCAGAGGAAAGAAGGAGCGGGGAAGGAGGTATGTTACTTTGCCATAAGACGAACGGGTATAAACTATACCAAGGACAGTGATTAGCGGTTGACCAGCGAGCGACATGACGAAGAACACGCACGATTGGAGCTAATGATTACAGCGGTTTAAAGTCGGCTTCTTCACCCCCCCAGCGCAACTCTTTCGTTCCTCTGCCTCCGTGAATCGTCTGTTATGCAACAGAGAAAAAAACGCCAAAAGACGATGAAACGCCAAGCTGCATATTCTCGTGAGTCGATTTTCGCTGGCAGAAGGCGAGAAACGGACCTGGCAGCAGCTTTCGCTCCTTCTACTACGGGAGAATCGATACTGGGACGGGTGGGAGTCCGACTTGAAGCGCGAGGGGGGAGGAAGAGAAATGGCGCAAAAAGGAAGCTAAAAGACGGAGTAAGACGCAAGACGCGGGCGGTAGCGCAAGAGAGAGACTCTAAACCCCGCTCTGACTCGTTTGCACCAGCAGCGCCCATCGCGAATGGATATGAATAAGCTGGGGAACGTCTTCTTGCTGGAGAGGGTGACCTCGCCCGCCAAACTTGAAGAAGAAGCGTGGAGTAGAGAACACGCATTTCGGGGTAGAGGGGGCATGAGTTGGGAGAGGATATGCGGCATCGGGCGTGATTGAGTGAGTGGGGGCTATCTAGAGAGGCGGCGTAAGTGACGACGATAGAGGGGGAGGAGATGTAGGATTTGAAGCACGCACCTAGGGCCAGCAGAAGAACAGCGCCCCGTCAAACACGCTGTTTCCCTTCCCTCCAGTATACCGGCATTGCGTGCGAGCTCGCGGAGAATCGAGTCAAGATGGCTGGTCCAGCGAATCAGCACGAGTTTTGTAAGTCATAGTATTCACGCGCACCAAGTGCATAAGCGCCGAATTCCTGCTTATGCCGGGGCTCAAACATTAGCATTCGTTGTGTCCGGGTTGAGAGAGATGGAATGGGAGAGGATGGCGAGACGCGACATGGCGGAGAAGACGAAGAAGAGTGGCTGTGACGTCACAACGGATTCCTCTCTTTCCTCCAGGCCTACCCGGGGAAATGAAGCTTCATATCTCTGACAGTTGTCAGAGCTGTCATGAAGCTTCGTTATTGGCAGCTTACCAGAGGTCCCCCAACAGCATATCAAACGTACCTTTTCCCTTACCCAAACCCTAACCAACAGGCGTATACGGGGTTTTTAAAAACATCTCTTGTAATTAGAATATTAACATTTTTAAAAAACATCAGTGATTTACAAGTCTTCCCCTCATTTTAATGAAATCCACGCTGTCAAACTCCATATCTTTCTTGGCACCTTGGCATCAACAATTTTTTTCGTCTTTTTTAGCCTTTCCCCTACTCAGTATTTTCCCCATACTTAAGGAATTTTCCACACGTCAGGTCTGGGGCCTTATAGCTACCACACTGCTCACCCTGACAAGGCTTTTCAACCTTTTCAACCTTTTTTTGATCTCTCATTTCCCTATGTAAAACCCGCCTTTTGGCAGGGGCATAAATTAAAGGCATTTTTTAAAAACATTAACACTGGTAATGAGAAGGCTTTTTTAAAAAAAACCCCATGTACAGGTGTAACCAAACCCTAACCAAACCCTAACCAACCCTACCCAAACACTAACCAACCTAACCTGACCCTAACCAAACCCTAACCAAGTAAAAAAACAGTATATTTTGAGTTTAAGTTGACTGACAGTTCTTGACAGTTCTCTGATCAATGAAGCTTCGCCCTGGGCATCAGCGATCACCAGCCGCGAAGCTTCATGACATCTTGGGAGATTGTCAGTGGTGATGCATCACTTCCCCGGCCTCTGGTGTTTCCTCCCACTGTCGGGCCGGGCCTAACGACCAAATACGCTGCATACACAGAACCCCGATCCAGTCCTCTAGAGCTTGTAGAGTTTGGTTAATATTTGGTTAATAAAAAACCTCGCTGTCTGAATTATCGTGCCATGGTGGGGTCCTGACGGCGATGGTGCGCAGCGCCACCGAAAGGAACACGTGCATCATTGATTAGAGCGTGATTGGGATGACGTCACACATTGCTTCTTTCCTCTCACCCCCACGCACGCTTGCACACCCCGAATACTGGAACGCGAAAGATGCCTTCGGACACACCGAAGGTCGACGATGCTGGTGTAACACCAACGCTTGAGTCGAGCAGTTCAGATGGGAAGGATGTTACGATGGACGAGGCGGAGACACCAAGTGTCACGGCGTCCAAAAGCTCTGCGGGAATTCCTGGGTACTTCGGTGCGTGCGCAGTAACCTCCCACCCCATGCCGTAGCCTAATGGCTCCCATTAGGCCGCAAGCCTTTCAACCATCGCCTGGGCCTCTCGACCTCCACTTCTGAGCGCGACAAGGATAGGGACGAGACGGCGAGCACGACGACGAACGTCAGCAATCGCGCCGTCGCGGGTAGCGTCGCACCATCTCCACCTTACTCCCCAATGGAAGAGTCGCCATCGACGTCCGCGCAGACCGCCGATGCGCACCGTACACCTAAGCCCAACGTGCCGGATATGTTCCACGACACGAGTCACGCGGACGCGGAAATCGCGGCGCCACCACAGATCCATCTTGAGCCGCGGACGCACCCGCTGGGGCGCGACGGCGCGCAGGTGGAGGTGGGCGGAGTCTCGACGCTGACGGCGGCGCGCGAGACGGTGCCGCTCAGCGAGGCGGCGCTGAGAGAATTGGATCGCGAAGTCGAAGAGGAGGGCTCGGAGGACGGCGAAGATGAACGCTTGCGGGAATATCTGGAGGGCGAGGCGGCCGGCAATCGGGATGGCGGCGAGCCTGGCAACAGAGTTACGAGGAAGATAAAGGGCGGGGTGAAGGTCCTCGCTGGCAAGATGAAGAACGATGAGGATGTGGAGAAGCAGGGGAAAACTTTGTTGAGCTGAACGAATAAATAGGCATCGACAATGAAAAGTCGTGGTGTAAACGCCGCTGCATAACACATGACGACGACCATCATCGTGCGTGTCCCGCGAGATCGGTGCCAACGTCCATGTCCTCTTTCTCAATTCTCGTCGCCTTGTCTATGCACACCATTTTAGGCGTGTCCTGAGTTGTATGGTGCCACAGTAGACAACGGTCATAAATCACAATAGATGGAACATGTAAGAATCCACAAACGTCGACAGCATCCATTTTCAAGCTGAAGTTGTTCGTCGGATCTCAGCAACGCAATGAAACCGGAACCATCCCTCAAAATCCTGATCGCAAACATATACCGCATCATGATCAGTGGCCATGCTAGCGATAGACAGAGAGCACTGGGCCGCATGGCTGGCATTCCACTCCGCCCGTACGCGTAGCGTTTCCGCGTCGTACGCACCAACCTCCTTTGCGAAATCTTCCTTCGCTGCGACGCTGTGGTTGGTGAAAGGAAATGACGTGCGTCACGCGATCACGCCGCAGAAAATTTGCACAAGCAGATTGAGCGTTCGAGTCCTGGCCGAGGACTTATATTTGTTGCTTCTCTCTAGCGATCGGAGATACTGTGGATGGGCAAGGCTGCACTTTGTTACATGCCGGAAACTGTCAATTAAATTTTAGAACACCCAGGAATCTCAAAGTCACGATCACCCACAGTATCTCGTAATGAGATTAAGTAATCTTCCGGGCTTACCTTTGACCGCCACGTCGGCGTCCCCAAGCGCGTGTACTGCACACTCCTCCCTAGATTTCGATGAGTTAGGTGCGCGATAGGTTATTCAAGCAAAGACAAAACGATTTCATTACTATTCTATAGTTGCCCACTACTTTCTGACTCCTCCTCGACCAGCTCTACGAGTGGCTCTCCGACGCGCTCCGCGTCTTCGGGCAGCAGATCCCACCGATACGGCAACGGGTCATTCCGCTTAATCTCCACCATCTCCGAAATAGCTTCGTCCTCTACACCGACGACAATGCCCGGGACGCGCACGCACAAGCTGTTGTCCATCTCGAGGACACCCATCGCCATCTCGGCCGTGCCGACCCAGCAGTCGATTAGGACAAGGATCCACAATGCTGGCATCCCTCCGAAGACCTGTGCCGTGTCAGACGAGTGGGCGGGGAGACACATGCCCCTGATTTTGAGATGTGTGAGGGTGGGGAATAACGGCGTGGCGCTCGGAGCGGAAAGGATGGTGAGAAAGTCGGACCAGGCGGGGGAAGAGAGGTCCCAGTCGTTGAGCGAAAGTGCCGTGAGGTGGGATGGCGCGGTGAGCAGCGCGAGGAAGAAGGCCTGGGTTGTCGAGTCAAGGTCCGCGCGTAGTTCGGTCAGGACGAGGAAAGCGATGGGTGAGTCTCGTTTGTTGAATTTGGACTCGTCGATGACGCATTCGGGTATCGTCAGGTTGGAGATGCAGAGGCATGAAGGCGTCGTCAACATCCACTCGTTCAGCCCATCTTCGTTCGGGTTCAGCAGCTCGCTGGCGCTTTTGTGTCCGTAAAGGCGCAGGGTGACGCCGGCCCTTCCGGCCTGGGCAATAGGGACACCTCCAAGCGTCACGCCGTTCAGCAAGATTTTTTGCAGCCGCGGGTGGTTTGGGGGAATTGGGAAACAAACAGGAAACATGCGCTCCACCTCCAGCTCCGAGTCACGCGCATAGTGGGTGGGCACGACATCCAGCTCCAATGCGACCAACGCGCCCAACCGCTCGCCATAGAAGAATGCCGAGATGGTCATGAATATCGGGTATGGAGCGATAATGCATAGGCACTGGACGCGCCGGAGATGGGGGCGGACAACTTCAAGCAATGCAGTCACCCGGGATGTCCATGACTCGCGCGTCTTGCAAGCTGCGCCGAAGTCGAGCGCGAGCGAGAGGTGCTTGGTGCGCGACCGCGCCAGAAGATCGCTTACCACGTCTAAGTGGCGAGTGTCGCGGGGGTGGAGGACAGGGGAGTGCCATAGGTCGGCGTACGCGAGGGTGGCATCGCGCCAGGAGCGGGAAACGTGTGACAGTGCAGTGACGGCGCGCCACTCGGGGTCGATCGAGGAGGGAAGGGTGAGGTGGATGATGTGAGCGATAAGTTCGAGGGGGAGGCGTTGCATCGGGGGCAGCTTGGTCCGAGGAGTGAAGGGGGAAACAGGCGGAGGGCCGTCTGTGTTTATATGGCGGTCCAACTTGGTCAAAGCGACACATCTATTCAAAGCGCGCATCAGTGCGCTTTGATGCGGCCTTTGTCGAACTTTACCTCGTGTGGCTGTTTAGCTTCGAATTTCATGCTTGGATTCAGGACGATACTGGAGAGCCCCGGCCACGATCAATTATAAATTCTCATCAATCGAGGGTGCTTCAAAGATAAGAATTGGATGGTTTAAGGTAGATAAATGAACGCGTGATTCCACTTCTGCAGTACCTACCACCTTATCACCACTGTACACGCTTCTACGGCTGCAAGGTCCGAAGCTCCCACCGTGTTCGGAGTCGTGGCAAATTTGATCAGCTTGACATCTTCCCAGATCGAAGCTCGACGACCTCGAGGAGGCCTCATGGCGGACGAAAGGTGGGTTATAAGGGGCGGAAACTGAGCGGATTCAAGTTCTTCCCACCCTCTCCGTCTTCCCCCCATGTCATTCACCAAGGACGGCGCGGACACCTGGACATTCAACGGCGTGCAGTCGACCTTCAACGTCAGCTTCCCCACGACCCTGACGGTGGAAAACTCCAGCGGGACGACGGAGATCTGCGGCTGGGGCTGGCGCTTCACCTGGCAGTTCCGCGCGCGGGACAACAACGAGTCGCTTGCCCTCCGCGTCTACTTTGATCCACACCTGCAGGCGACGGCCCGCCTGGGCCGTATCTCGTTCCACGCCTCTGGGACGCGGGTGGCTCCGCTTGCCAGCATAGAGATCCGATCTGGGATCGACCTGCCTGCCCAAACTATCCCCTTGGTTGGTGTCTGGGTTCCGCCCAAGAAGCACAGGGCGGGTTTACTAGAGGCAACTGTCAGAGTCACAGTGGCCTTTGACCATAAACTTGTTTCACTCCCGTCTTCCGCTGCCCCCCCCTCAGGCTGAGGTGGATGCACTGGTACCCACAGCGCCGGCAGCAAAAAACCCGTCCAAACAGATTTCTGCGCTCTTAGCCAACACAATCCACGGCAGAGAACTGATCGACGTCAAGTTCTATGCCTACAACAGAGTCGGGAAGGGCCGTGTCTCGCAGCCACTCCCCCTGTTCGCTAGTCTCACCCTCATGAAGGGAGTCTCAGTGCAACTGGATGATTGTGGGAGTTCATACCTTGCTGACCTTGCGTGTATGCTGAAAGTTTTGATTGCAGTTATCAAGGGTTTCTCAAACAGTGCATTTGCCGAAGCAGCAGTGCTGCCAATTGACGAAGACCAGCCCCCTGCTGCAACGTTCACAGAGTATGACTACATGTCAGACAGTGATCTGGATGAAGAGGAGGAGATTTCTCCAATCAAGTCCGACAGTCAAGATTCTAAATTTGAAGGTCAAAGATTTAAAATTTCTATCATGCTTTTAGTTCTGATATATGATGGATATAGCGGCTGAGCCCGACAAGGCTAGTGCTGTAGAGAAGGGGAAGCAGCGACAGCCCATCATCAACCATATCCGTGGCCGAATGGGACACCGAGTCGAAATCAAGGGATATGCTTATAAGACGTGAATTGCCTAGCTTGGCCCTGGCTTATTTTCTGAACTACACTTGCAGATGGAAGGCACTTCTGTACTACTTGTACACCAACCAGATCTCTTTTAGCAACATTGGAGAAGGCACCGGGGACAACTTGAAGGATGAAATTCCTCAATGCTCCCCAAAATCAATGTATAAGCTTGCAGATGAGGTTTATCCGTGGCACCTCTCAAATGATAACTACTGACCTCACTTTAGTATGGGCTGGATGCGCTCAAGATGCTGGCCAAGAATTCCATCAAATCTCAGCTTTCCAAGCAGAACATCGTGCATGAAATATTCTCAAACTTTACATCCCTGTAGGTTGTAGCTGCCACAGATTGCAGATAACTGATCAAGACATCTGGTACAGGTTCGATGAGATCAAGAAGATGGAACTTGACTTCTTGGTAGCTCGGCTGCAGGACAGAACTGTTCGAAGGAACCTTACCCACACATTGGATGGTATTCAAGGTGGTAATATATTGAAGGATGTCATCGTGGCATTGGCAGACAAGGACAAACATGAGGTAGTCAGGGAAAGAAATCCTTTCGATCCTTTTACCATTCCTGGCAAAGTTTAGCTCTATTGAAAATACCATATATAACCCCAACATCACAATTAAGCAATTTGTTGTTTGAGATTTAGAACTTGCCTGTCATGCTACTAATATGAAAGGGTTTTTTTTAGCATTTTGGCATCTTAAAATTTCTGTAAATCATTTATACCCCTTCTTCAAGGCTCTGAAAATTGCTAATCAAAGGGCAAACCAACTTATTTCACAGCTGCGATCTAAAAATGCCAAGGTGGGAAAGGTTAAAGGGAAGGGGTAAAGTTTTGTATCAAGGGCAAGAGCTTGGCGGACGGAGGCCCCTGTGTGTTCAGAAAGAGTAAGCTCTAAGATGAGATTGCTGTCATTGGCAATACCATGAGGAATATATGGAATGGTGTTTCCAAGAGCTTTTGCCTGTTGCTCATTAGTTGATGGGTATCTTTCAGGGTATCCAGCTGGCTAATGACATTGTTGGATAGGGATCAGCACCGGACCGTACCATATGGCATACGGTTACAGTACGGTGCCACCGTACCCGTATCCGTACCAGGGTTCTAGGTCCCTGGGTACGGTACGGCCCGGTACGGCCTCCATCACCCGTACTATGGCCTGTATACGGGCTACGGTTAATTGCTTGCTGAGACACCTCAGTAAGTCATCAATAGATGTCGGCATGGGGATCGGCTTCTGCATTGTGGAGTTTGGTGTCGAGATGAGTGAATTTGAAGCATTCCAATAGGTAGGAAAGGGTTGGGATAGCAAGTGAGGCAGGGAAGGAGCTCCTCCAAGCAATGAAGAGCTTGTGGCGTGAACAGGAAGATGTTTTTGTCAAATGTGAGCTAATAAGCTGTGGGGTTGCTGAGCAAGAAAGGGAACAGCGGCAATCTGTGTGTGATTCTCAAGGGGCTTGACCAGGAGCTCTACCTTTCCACAAATCATGTGCTTGGTGTTAATTGTACAATGCATGGCTGAAATTTAAATAACAAATTAGATTTGAGCCTGCTCAAAAAGTTCAACAAGATGCCTGCTTCTTGTCGGGCAGTCATCTGTATGCCAAGAACATCTCCATGACTTCGAGTGCTTCCTCTGCAATCTCATCCACCACCATCTTTGCAACACATGCCTTGCACCATGCAGCTTTCATTATATTCCAACATTTTTCTTTACGTTTCCTGTGTTCTGGGGTTGACTATGTTGACTGGCAGTTTTTAGAAGCTATCACATTGGGGCCCATCAGCACCCATGGCACTGGGGCCACTTTCAGAAGTGACAGAAGAAGAGGGAGAGTTGTTATTGTGAAAATAAGGTACTACATTTCAGTGATTGACCATCATGACCCTCATCCTGACCCGTCACCTCTCTCTGACCGTGACACAAGTCATCAAAAAGCTTGACCTCAACAACACTGACCCCAACTGCTGAGCAGGAAACGATAAATGCTGCAGGTTGCTCGTTGGGCTAAACGACGGGAAAGCAAGGGTGTCTAAAAACAGGAAGTATTTGAGGAGGAAACCAGGCCCGATCCGTAATGGCGGGATGGCACTGGTATACGGCAGCAGCACTTTGTTAAGGACGTAACCGTTTACTCATGGGTCTACCCAATCCCATGCATACCTACCCCATAGCCATACTATAGTTAGAACAGCTCATATTGACCTCTGATATGTTGTCTTATCCTATAATACTACTGGACCATAAAACTAATGTTTAATGTGACTGTCAGGGGAACCTCCCTTTCGGCCCGGAGACGCCCCCGATTCCGGTCCGATTCCGGTTCCGACTCCGGTCCGGCCCTCCATCTCGCCCGCACAATCACCGATCCGTCAATGCCCTCCCGACGGTCGCCCTGGGACCTCGCCTGCGACGCCGCCCAAGCCTTCTGTGCCCGACAGCGGCAGCTACGGACAAGCAGTATATAGTCAGCTACCTAGCAGGCAGACCCTCAGAGTTTCTTCTCTTTGGATCCTCCCCTGCTAGGTCAGCTTCATTTGTATTAAGGCTCCAATCCAATACATTACAATACCCAATATATATGGTTTAAACCCAATACAATCCATATCCCAATACATGTTGACCAGAATTTTTTTTTACACAGTATATACTGTATATTATTGAGTTAATATCCCGCAAATTTCCCGTCATCTGAAGGTATTGATCCGCCATGCCAAATCGGCCCGGTCGGTCGGATGACTCAGTGACTAAGTGACAGCTGTCACTTTTTTTCTTCCTCTTCTTCGGCGACAATGGCCCCAGTCACACAACAGCTGACGGACGCACTGCAGAAACTTGACACAGCTATTCAAAACCTACCGGCTGCCTGCTTGAGCGGCCGTCGTGATGGTCCGCTGGCCAAATACCTGTCGCCAAAGCGTTCGGCATCCGAGGGTGAAGCGATCTTCCCAGTGCCAAAGGATGGGAATGAAGACGGCAACTTTCGGGTATTCAATACGGCATGGGAACGCGCCTTCAAGATTCCTCCGGGCAACGACCGGACCTCTCTCTTCGGTCTGATCTCGCGCGGGCGATACGGGTTGACACTCGCTCACGAATGGGCCGGCCATTATGGTTCACAAGTCGATGAAGATCAGCAGTGTATGGTGCAGCTGCGGGTTGAGCAACTGACTGCGCTCATCGCTGACGCGTAAGTGATTCGGCTCTGGCTAACAGTGCTGAGATTTTCCTGCAGCGAAGCCGCGGGCTTTCCCAGGACACCAGTTCCTATTTACGAGGACGAACCGAGTGACATTGAGGCCCCCGTTAGTGGACAGAAGAAGACGAAAGCGTTGGAAAGTGATGCGGGCAAGAGTCTGGGAGAGAAGGGTACCTCAAAGGTGTGTCTTAACCGACAATGTCAGGGTTTCTGTTCATTGCTGTAGGTCATTGTGGAGGATTCGCCGGAGTTCGAACAGCAGAAACAAGCTCTTGCGCAGGCCAAGCTGCTGTCAGCCCTTGCGAAGAAGCTTCCGAAGTCCGTTCACGTTGGCACCTTTTCGGACAAGATCTATACGATCTTTGCAGAGGTGCAACGGAACTTGGGTAGTCCGGCAGCAGCCGCGTCCTTCGACTCCATCGTGAATGGTGTTTTTGGCGCCGAACTCATCGACGAGCATCGCAAGCCGGCCAATCTACGCCGAGGGCCACTCGGAATGGACTACTTCGCAAAGTACACGATTGCTGCAGTCAAGGACGGGCATCTGGTCTGGGATACAGCACTCGTCAAGCTAGATCGGCTTGTCAAGGCGATTACCGACGTCATGTATGGTCTTTGCGATTGTGTCCATGCTATACTGATGCGCAAATAGCGAAAACCCGCCGAAAAAAACAAAAAACACTGGGAAGAGTGAGCTCCACTTATTGCAGCGTTCAGAGACTGATTTTTCTAGACGCGAATAACGAATCTCATGCGAACAAGGCAGACAAAGACTATTGTCCGCCGAAAACACGACGCGAGCCTACTTCACCCGCAGGCAGCACAATCTTTGACTCGGAGGGGGAGGAGATTACGGAGCTTACCGAAAATGGCGAGGTAGTAGCTCAGGTACGTCTTCTTGGTTTGAAAGGCGAATTTCCATCTCAACAATCTCAGCGCAAGGCGGCCTCTGCAAAGAAGATGGCAGATGAGCGCCAATCTGCAGCCAAGGTACAGGAATTGTCTCATCGGCATAACCATCTACTTAATCGACAATAGCGCAAGGCCCCAGCGGTCTCGGACGACGAATCCGACGATGATAGTGCGATAAAACGTGTCGACGAAGCGGAAAAATCGGGCTCAAAGGCTCGTCGTGGTCCCGAAAACCAGAGCATCAAGCACTTTCAAACTCCCCAAGCGGTTCTGTTTGGGAAAGCCGAGGAGAAGAAGTGGGAGTTCAAGTGCAAATACTGTAAAGCGTCAGTCCTTGTCATTCTCTTATCCTCTATTGCTCATTTGCGGCAGAGTCCGACGAGTCGGCCGTACAGTCGGCGCAGATGGCAAGTTCGACGACGAGCCCATCCTGCCAGTCCTCAACAACTTGTCAAAACATTTAAACGAATGTAAGGGGCTCGCAGCAAAGCGTGCAAGCGAAATCGCGGGTCACAATGCCATAGAGGGAGTATCACCACTAGCATTCAACACCAAGGCAGCGTCGAAGATGATGGAAGACTTCCTTCGGGAGGGCGAGCTCAATCCGGCCATTGTGGTATGTGAGTATGGTTTTCTAATCCGTTGCTGAGGTTACTATAGCCTACGAATCGTGGATTCCTCCGGCTGTTTTCAGCTTGGATTATCGACAAGGGACTGCCCTGGACAACTGGTGAAGCGCCTACGCTCGCGACACTTTTCAAATATCTGAAGATCCGATTCGACCTCCCTTCGGACACAACAGTCCGCAACCAGTTTGCGAAGATCTTTGCGGAGCTACATGGGAAAATCGTCCGGGAGCTAAACGCAAGTATAATTCCCCTCATACATGTTCTGCTGGTTGACCGGACTTATAGCGACTCCAATCGAAAATCTCGTACATGACAGATACGTGGACGAACCGCCAGATGATCTTCACTTTTGCATGTACGATGGCGTCCTTCATCGACGAAGATTGGAACTTAATCGAACGCGTCATTGACTTCCGCCCGCTTGAAGAGGATGAGCATGCTGGTGTTCTCGGCGGCTTAGCATTTGTACAGAGTGGCGCGAAGCGTCGGGGGACTGTCCAAGATATGTTCTTGTTTCTTTGTTTTGTCTGTTGTGCTGACATTGTTATTACTTCCAGGCTATAACCGCAGACAATGCGTCTGTGAACGATACCATATGCGAAACCGTTGCTCGTATCTTGCTCGAGAAATATGGTGTCGCCTGGCAGCCAGACAAGCAAATCCGATGCATCGCGCACGTAGTCAATCTTGTAGTTCAGGATCTCTTGCATGACTTGAGCGAGGGCGAGAGTACAGATACGATCGATTGGTACGAAGCTTCACAAGCATCTACCATTTCACTACGACCCCGAAACGGACGAGGATCAACGGGAGATGGAAGCCGAGCCAGAGGTCATTGATTTGAGTGGTACACCCAGCGCCGATGTATTGGCGCAGGCGATCGATCAGGAGACGGAGGAGTCAATTGTGCAGGAACTCGCTACAAAATCGGCTCTGGAAAAGGTGCGCACTCAATTTCAGTTACAGCACTGCTGAAAAAGATAGCTCCGATTTCTTTGCAACAAGATTGTATCCTCCCCAAACGTCGGTCGGCCTTTCGACGAAATGCGGCAACAGCATATGGCAACCAACAACATGGCAAGGAAGGCCGAAGAATCGCAGATTTACTCCCTATGCGGGATGTCAGAACGCGCTGGTGCTCGACACATGCCCTTATTTCCCGTGCTGAAACGCTCCGAAAGGTTCGCGAAGCTCGCGCTTGGCTGTGACTCATTCATTTCAGGCCATTAAATTGTGGGTGAACGAGCATGCAGAGTATGAGGACTTGATGCTCTCCGGCGCCGAGTGGGCATCCCTCGGACAGCTGCGCAAAGTGCTCGAGGTATTTTTGGCCACTGATTTCTGGGGGGATATCCACTTACGACTATTGACTGAGTAGATTTTCACCGACGTAACAAAGCAGATGTCGCATGCTTCAATGCCGACCATCCCTTTCGTCCTCCCAATGTACCTTTCCATGAAGCAGGGACTAGACAAATTTGCGGCCGACACCACTATACTGCCTAGTTTGCGTCGAGCGGTAACTGTCGCACGCGTCAAGCTGGAAAAGTACCATTTATTGGCACGGAATAATCACTATTATCACCTGGGAACAAGTATGTATTGTGTTTCGCACTCTCAAGCGTGTCAAATCTGACGTGAAATTGTAGTTCTCCATCCTGCCTTACGCTCACTCTGGTTTTCGAACTATGCGCTTGCCAGTGACGAGACAGCAAAATCAGCTGAAATAAAAAAGGCGGAGATCTTATTCCTGCATGTGGCACAAGCGGGATACTCTTTGCTTGATCCTTCCGGTTTCGCACAGGCTTCTCCACCAACACCAGCCCCAGAAGTGAACACACCGGCGTCTGGAGGCTTTCTTGCGTCCGCCTGTGCCTTTTCGAGGCCTGAAGGAACTCAACAGTCGACAAATACACAAGAGACTATCAGTGCCGAGGTCAGGCGGTACCTTGACTTCCAAGGGGCTGCTTGCTCGTTGGAACAACCACTGACATGGTGGAAGGTGCGTTGCAAATTCTCCCTTTCCTCCTGGCTAATATCCATTAGGCACATGCTGCGGTCTTTCCTAGGCTTGCACAGATGGCACGCAACTACTTGGCAATCCCCGCGACCAGTGTATCCGTCGAACGCACCTTCTCAAAGTCACGACACATTTGTACTGACCTTCGCAGCTCTCTCAAAGCCGAGACCATCCGACAAGCGTTGCTGACAAAGACATGGATTCGTGCTGGACTTTTGGATGTTGTGCATCCCGATGACCACCCGAGGAAGAAGCGCAAGCTGATGGAGAATGCTACTGAGGTTACTGCTTAGGGTTTTAATCAGTAAAAATTATAAAGTATACTATTTCTCAATACTCAATATATTGGGTAGTAACTGTATAGTATCCGTATCTCAATACAATACAGGTGTGGGGTGTATATGGATAGTATTGGGTTGGAGCCTTAATTTGTATTCGCTTACCAATGTTCACGCTTTGGATCCTCCCCTGCTAGGACCTTGATCTCAGGCCTCCAGGGTTGCCCTTACAGTGACAAGTGATTAAACCCTTGGCACTGATTTGTGCTGATTATGGCCTGGTTTACCTGTGACGATGGGCCGCGGTTTAGTCATCCCACCGGGTCCCAGAGGGATCATCTGAAAGGCTGCTACTAGAAGATAGTGGTGGTGATATGCCTGATAGAGTCTGTGGAGGTGGATCTGGGAGTTCAAGCCCAGTGAAAGCTTGGAAGGAACAGTTTGGAAGTAACAGTTGGGATTGAGTGAGAAAAAGTGGTGTGTTGCTATCAGATTCCATTTTATGTCGATTCATCCAATAATGGCAATGATTTTCGGTATGCTATGAGTGCCGAAAATCATCTCGTTTCATCCTATGTATCAATGCGCGCGCTGCAAAACCCTGCAGGCATGGATTGAGATGAGGAGAGTTCATTTGGCACACTCATCAAACAACTACGGCCCCATTGCAGTATGCTTGAGAAAGAATTGGGATTGCTTGCATTGGTACGATTAGAGGACAGCGCTACACTATAAATTTACTGCCATTCCGGCCAACCGCTATGTGGAACCAGTCGGGATCAAGTCTTGTGGAAGCAGTGCTGCGACACCTGCACGAATGACATCTGCATTCAGAACTGTTGCTGGTTTCTGTTTTTTCTGAGAGAGAGGTTAGGGGTACTGATGTGGGCAACAGTGAAGACATATGAGTTCATGGAGATATTTTTTGTAAGCCTGTCATGAAGTTAGAGAGATAGAGCAACAATATTAAGACAAGAGCATACCTCATGTCTCTTTCTATGTTGACAAGTATGCATGCACATGAGATATTTATTCTTTTTGAGTATTATTTATTTCTAAAATATGATTTTCAGAAATGTCTGAAGCTAGAAAAAAAGTTAAAAGCTGTTCGAGGTAGAACGCGTGAAAGTAGGGAAAGTATCAGTACGATGTAAGGGCAACCCTGGAGACTCCGATGAAAGCCTAGCAGGGGAGGATCCAAAGCGTGAATAAAAGCTACGGAAATACACGGAGGGACCGACCTAGCAGGGGAGGATCCAAAGAGAAGAAACTCTAAGGGTCCGCCTGCTAGGGCGCCAACTATATACTGGTCGTCCTATCCCAAGGTGATCGTTGGGAGGGTCTTGACGGATCGGTGATTGTGCGGGTGAAGGAGGCCGTGGACGATGGTCGGGGTGGGTCGGGGCGTCCGAGGGGGCCGATGGTCGGATGCACCTCGGATGCGCTCGGACGGTCCGAAGGAGGCCGAAGCGGGGGTCCCCCTAACAAAGGTTGGCATAAGTTTGCCGAGAAGCGAAAACTGGATAGAGGACGGCTAGGATGCAAGCTGCCAAAAAAGCATATGTCGTTTTCCGGAGGAGGGGTTGCTGTGCTCCACATGGATGGCGTGGACTGAGGAAGGACTGGCGGCCTCGTCCTTCGTGCGTCGATTTCCGCGGCCGGGCACTTGCCGGCGACGGAAGGGGTCGCTGTCGGCGTGCGCGTGTGCGTGGGACGCCGGCCGGTCCGGGGACTCATCATTCAATCAAGTATTTTCCATGTACTTAATCAAGCATTTTCCATCTATCTATTCCATGAATTTTAAGAAAATCCTGAGTGAGCAACAACAGTGTGAAATATATTCATGTATAGACTAGATACATTCCATGGACTAAAAGTGTGAACCAACCCTGTGGAACGTTCCACTCACAGGGCTGAAGTCTATGAAAGTGGCTCCATGAAATCCACTACTGCTGGGTGGATTTCATGGCATTTCCCTGTGGTCTTCGCGCAACAAGCCCGTGACTGAGTTTCGTGAAAGTCACGGGCTGCTCCGACCACAGTGCCTATTGATCTGTCTATCACGGGGCTATCGCGTACACATATAAACACGAGGATTGCGATAGTTGCTGCTTGTTCGCCGGGCGCGATTGATAGGAATGGAGGGCGCCATAAATACTATACATACCATAAATACCATAAATACCATAAATACCATAAATACCATAAATACCATAAATAGCGTGAATAGGGTACAGGTGCTCGGTGTCGGTGTCGACGTCCGGGGATGTGGGCGCGATGCGAAGGGAGCCTCGGGGAAATTGGGATTCGCGTCCGCCCCAGTGTAGGGAGAACGGGGGTGGCAGCGGAGTCAGATGCGGGGAGGTCCGCGAAGATAGGCGCGATGCGGCCCGATATGGGCGCGGACGCGCGGCGGAGGCGGTGTGAGGAGGTGATGGGCCGCGATGGGTGGATGCGAGAGATGGGATGAGAGAGGGCGCTGCGATGGGCGCGATTGGAAGGGGCAGATGCGAGGATGATACGCGATCGCCGCGCGCGGGCTGCCATGACTCGAGAAGGAAGGGAACGAAGGGAAGGGGTCATTGATGACGCGCGCACACGCACACACAGTGACACATACGCAGGGGCCCGGTATCAGCGAGGGAACGGGTAAGGGAACAGCTGCCAGGGCGAGGGCACGGGTAGGTCCGCGCGGACGCTAGCACTGCACCCTGCACAGCGACGGACATGGGCCCGGCGGGGTCGCACCCGGCGACGGACACCGAGTGGCCGCAGCCCGAAACGGCAGGGTGAAGGGCAGGAAGAAGCACGCGGGCGGCGTCTTGCGCGCGGGAATGCACCCGCGGGCCCGGGTGACAGCGTGGCACCGATCCGCGCCACCCGTCACCTTGTCGTCACACGTAGAAAAAATTTCTGCGGGTATGCGTCTTGCCCTCTGCCCTCACCCTCCCCTTCCCTCCTCTCCTCCCTTCCCCCCTCCGCCTCTCCCCGCTGCCCGTAATACCACGACATGACGGAGTACGACTACAGCCCCGAGGCGGTCGAGCGGCACCTGCGGAAGCAGGCGGGCATCTCGCGCTGGGCGGACGACACCGCGCGCTTCCCGCCCGCGAACCCCTTCGCGCCCCCCACGCCCGTCCCCGGCCAGCGCGACCTCCCCCGCGCGAAGAGCCAGAGGAGACACTCGAGTAGCCGCCGGCACAGGAGCCGCTCGCCGCCGCCGCCGATGCCCACGCCCGCGCCCACGAGGGAGCGCAGCAGGAGCGTCGTCGCCCCGGCCCGGCCCAAGACGGCCCCGCCCAGGGGGGACGTGTACGGCCAGCCCCATCCCCAGCCATACCCGCCACCGCAGCCCCAGCAGCAGCAGCAGTACTACCAGTACTACATCCAGCCGCAGCCGGGCCAGCAGACCTACTTCATCCTCGCGCCCCCGCCCCAACAGCACTCCCCGCACTCCCCGCACGGCCACCGGCGCGCCATGTCCTACGCCCAACAACCGCCTTCTCCTCAATACCACTATCCTACCCCCGCTCCGGCCCAGGCGCCGATGTACGCGCCCCCCCCCCGCGACGCCGTACCCCGGCGGGAACAAGGGCTACGTGTACGTGCCCGGCTACGTCCCGCCGCCGCCGTCCCCGCGCTCGCCGACGACGCCGAAGGAGCCGTCTCTCCTCCGGCGCGTGTTCGGGCTCGGCGACAGGGACAGGGGCCATGGAAGGAGCAAGAGCGTCGACGCGCGGCGGGGGCCGCGGAGGAGCGATACGTATTAGGGCGGCGAGTGCTGTGGACGCGTGGGAGGGGGAGTTAGGGCTAGCGCTAGCGCGCCTCGTGCGGAACCTGATTTGCCGGATGCGGATGCGGAGGCTTGGTGCGTGGGCTGTGCTAGCTCTAATCCCCGCCCGGGCCTGCTGACTCGCGTCCCCCACGCGTACACACCCCTGCCGTTTTCGCTGCCATGTCCTTTCCCACCCCTGCCGCGCTACCTGCGCCTCGATACCCACGCGCACACACATACCCTCCTCACAATCTCCCTGCATGCCTTGCCTTGCCCACCAAAAGAGACACCCGCGGCCCGCGTTGGCCCGCCTAATACCTAATACCGACGTCGCCTGTATCCTGTCTGTCTGCTGTGTACGTACCCCATATGTCTGCGCGCTGTAAATAGTGTATATCCCGCTATCCGTATACCACCTTTTCTTAGTTATGCGTTCATGCCGCTGATTTGATGTGTGTGCGTAAACCGTGTGCGGACGCGCGCGGGTGCACGGGCCCCGCGCAGGTGGAGGTGGAGGTGGACGCGCAGGTCGAGGTGGGTGCGGGCGCCCGCCGGTGAGCAAAGGGGGTGTGTGACGTGAACTTTTTTGGGCCGGTGCCTCTGTGCGACGCACACGACGACGCGTCCGCGTCCGTCGTCGCTCGCTCCCGGCGGCCGGCGCGCGTTCGCCCCCGCCCCGCGCCCGTGTGCGATTGTGATGGTGATTCTTTTTTGCGGCGCCGGCCCGGTGGTGCTGTTCGCTTGCGCCGCCGCGGGCCGGGGCCCGGCGATGAAGCGGGTGGCGTGTGCAATCGACTCTCGGGTGCCCGTGCCTGCGCACATACCCCGCCCCGTCAGTGCCTGCCGCTTCACGCACACCGACCAAGTCCGCACCCGGGCCTGCAAAAGAATAGTGTACTTTTAGTGGACGACCAAAGTCACTTAAGAAGGCCATAGCGAGGCTTGGTCCGCAAACTCCTGCAAGTCAACCAGGAACCCTAGGCTGCGGCCGAATCCAGGTGAGAGCAGGGCGTTGCAACGGAAGGACAGTCTGTCTACACCACTAGGTCAAGCCTACGTGCGACTGCATGGGATGATCCAGGCGCAGCACTTTGGCATGATCCCATGGAAGGTTTAGAAGCAGGCGCTGTCTAAAGTGCCGAGAGTGGTGGATGAAGATGAGGTGTCTGGACAATACCCAGACGGGCCTTTATAAATGCTTGCCAGTGACCAGCACCTACCAGTCACGGTCGCCTGTACGGACGACAGGTCCCCGCCGCCGCCCGCGCCCGCGTCGTGGCTCCCAGGGCCAGCGCGTGTTCGCCCCCGCCCTGCGCCCGTGTGTGTATTCTAACCGTGACTCCTTTTTCTTTTTTTTTTTCTTTTTTTGATGTGGGCGGTATCTTTGCACTGCCGCGGGCCAGCACGTCAACAAAGTGGAGTGGTGTTTGCCCGTTTCTTTTTTGAATTGTGCAATTGGATGTCTGAATGAAACCCCTCGTGGTGGGCTCCAATATAATAACACTGGGAAAGTAAAAGTAAACTAATAGAGGAGTTCACTCAAGACCTCAACCCTATTAGTCTACTAATCCACTAATTGTTTGTGTATGTGTGTGTGTTCGGGGGTTCGAGTTGCAGGAAACAACTAACGGATTCAGAATATCCAAATATAGCAATAGAATCTGCTTATTGAGAACTTTCTACAGATCACTTTTGGACTGTTGTTATGCAACACAGAAGAAGGAACAATCAAGCTCAACCTCCAAAGTGCTTCACAAAATGAACAAGAGAATGTATCTGTTCTTGACACAGGATACTAACTCAAATATGCAAACAAGCTTGCTTCCTAGCCACTTGTTTCCTATAAACAAGATCCTTGCTTCTGTAAGGGCAACCCTGGAGACTCCGACGAAAGCCTAGCAGGGGAGGATCCAAAGCGTGAATAAAAGCTACGGAAATACACAGAGGGACCGATAGCAGGGGAGGATCCAAAGAGAAGAAACTCTAAGGGTCCGCCTGCTAGGGCACCAACTATATACTGGTCGTCCGTAACTGCCGACGTAAGAGCGCAGAAGGAGCGGCGTCGCAGGCTCTGTCCCAAGGTGATCGTTGGGAGGTTCTTGAAGGATCAGTGATTGTGCGGGCAATTTTAAAGGAGGCTGTGGACGATGGTCGGGGTGGGTCGAAGCGTCCGAGGGGGTGCCGGTCGGATGCGCCTCGGATGCGTTCGGAGGGTCCGAAGGAGGCCGAAGCGGGGGTTCCCCTGACATCACCCCCCCCCTTTGAATGCGGCGTCCCGACGCATAGTTTGAAAGGGCAAGGAGTCGAAGGTCGCTCAGGCGATGTGCCGTGGTTTACCCGGGTACCTCCGATAGAAGTCCGCAATCTTGTCTGGCGCAAAGACACGGTCGAACCGAACCCACGAGTCGTGTGAAGCGTCGTAGCCTTTCCACCTGACGAAATAGTTAAGACGCTTATACCTTATCCTGGCATCCAAGATTTCCTCGACTTCCCATTCGGGGACTCCATCCTCTAGCTCGGGGGGCGGGGTCGTCCATTGAAAGGGTTGTCCTGAGCGGGCTCGAGCTTAACAACCGGGAAGACGGGGTGGAGCTTGGAGTAACGCGGGGGGAGGTCAAGCTTGTAGGCACCTTTGCTAACCTCTGCGAGCACCTTGAATGGTCCGAGGCGCTTGTGGGAGAACTTCTCGGAGGGCCGAGTCGTTCTAATGTTATAGGCGAACTCAGCGGCGGGGATAAGCTCATAAAGGGTACCTGTTGAGTGGAGGAGTGAACATGGTTGTTATAGGCGAACTCAACAGCGGGGATAAGCTCGTCCCAGTCATCTTGTTGGTAGTTGGTGAAGATCCGGATGTACTGCTCGAGCTCTTGGTTAACGTGTTCGGTTTGACCGTCGGTTTGCGGGTGGTAAGCCGTAGAGGTAGCCGGTTTGATGCCAATTAAGCGCCAGAGTTCGCATGTGAAGTCAGCAATGAACTGCGAACCACGGTCCGAAATGTACTTCTCGGGGGTTCCGTGGTGCCTCCAGACATTCCGATAGTACAACTGGGCGGCTCCGACTGCGTCTATTGTCGTATGACACTCAGTGAAGTGAGTGTGTTTGCCAAGAGCGTCGACGACTACCATGACCGCGTCGTACCCATGAGCCTCGGGAGCTCGACAATGAAGTCCACCGTGACGGTGTGCCAGCGTTCGGGGGGGACTTCGGTCGGGTGTAGCTCTCCGTGCGGGAGCCTTCGGAGGGCTTTCGTGCGGCAGCACAAGTCGCAGGTCGCGACGTAGCGTCCGATATGGCAGGACATCTGTGACCACCAGTAGTTGCGCAAAACCAGCTCTAGGGTTTTGAACCGACCGGGCGTGTCCGGCAACTCGCGTGTCGTGGCAGAGCTCGATGATGCGCCTCCTTAGGTCCTTGTCTTTGGGGACTACGACCTTGCCGCGGAAGTACAAGAGATCGCCCGAGACGGCCCACTCGTCCGAACGTGATGAGCGGGGGCCCCGAACTTGACCTCGGACCTTCAAGAGTTGCCGGGCCGCAAGTGCGACGGGCTCCTCTAGGTCAGGCTCACCGGATAGCGCTTCCTTGATGTCGTGGACAAGTTCGGACCCAGGCCCAGAGACAGTGACGGCCTCAAGCGCGCGAACGTGGAAAAGCTCAGGGCGCCAGAGGGTGACGTCCGAGTTGTCTTCGGAGATGCCGTGGTCAGGCTGGCGGGAGAGAGCGTCGGGGCGGCCCATCTGGCGACCTGGGACGTGGTGCAGCGTGAAGTCAAACCTAGAAAGGTACAACGACCATCGGGCTTGCCGACGGTTAAGGTGCTGTGCCTTTCGGAAATACTCCAACTTCTTATGGTCAGTCCAGATCTCGACCGGATGTGCGGCGCCCTCTAGGAAATGCCAATACTCCTCGAGTGCGCGGATGATCGCGAGCATCTCCTTGTCGTGAATCTCATAGTTGCGCTGGACATCATTTAAGCTTTTGGAATAGAACGCTACAGGGTGCCACTTCCCATCCGGGGCTGATTGTTGTGAAAGAACTGCCCCCGTCGCATAATCTGAGCTGTCTGCTTCAAGTCGGAAAGGCCGAGAGTCGTCCGGGATTGCTAAGACGGGCTCTGAGACGACCGCATCTTTGATAGCTTGAAAGGCGGCGGCTTTCGGCGTCTCCCCAGGCCCATTTCTGGTCTTTCTTGGTGAGCGCAAAGAGAGGCTGCGCGAGGGCCGAGAGATCCCGAATGAACCTGCGGTAGAAATTAGCAAACCCCAGAAACTGCTGGACGTCCTTCTTGTTTTCGGGCGGAGGCCATGCGGAGACTCCGGCGACCTTAACGGGATCCATTTCGACGTGGTTGTGAGAGATGATAACCCCCAGGTACTCGATCGACGATTTCTCGAAGTCGCACTTCTCCTTGCGAAGGTACAGCTTGTGCATTCGGAGTCTCCGAAGGACTTTGCGGACAATCTCGCGGTGCTTACGGAGGTCCGAATGTGCGATAAGGATATCGTCGAGGTAGATCATAACGTCTCCTGAAAGAATGAGATCCTGGAAAATGTCATTCATCATCGTCTGGAAAGTCGCGGGGGGGTTTGTCAGGCCAAAATACATCACCAAAGGTTCGAACAACCCTCGGTTAGTCCGAAAGGCCGCCTAATAGAAATGATGAATAATAGTCCTGATATTGTTGAGTCAATAACACAGCTGCTGACGCATAGACTACATGTTAGCATTGTTACATTATGACTACATGTTAGCATTGTTATATTATCATTATAATATTTTGATTGGATTTTAAGGATTAAGTTAGTAAAGTAAAAGAAAGCTGTTTAAAGCACAAATGTTAGAACTTAACATTATCTATTCTTATATCTAAAAATCATGCATTACTTATTATGATAAATGATAAAAACATATGTGGTGTAATAGACCTAATAGCTTATGGCCTATTACATAATTTTATCAATAGTATACACTTACAAAATAAATCTTTAACAAGATTTTCTTCAATCTACCCTACAACCTTGCACATCTGTGTAGAGGCTCTGTTCCCAGGGGTGATAGTTATTAATGGTTGTTAGAATAGTGCTACACAGTTATTGATCATATAGAACGGTTATTTATTGTTTTGTTGTTGGGTGTTGGTTGTGTACTAGTGTCAGTCTCATCTTTGGCCTCCCACCCATCATCTACCCTGATCACCGGTGATAAAAGGGAGAAAAATAAAAGACACACCTTCTGCTGGCTACCAAAACCATACATACACTTTCAAGAATGCATGACAGAGGCGTGGTATTGGTTCAAAAAGGGTTTGACCCATGGGGGGCAGAGTGAGTGATGGATGACAATGACACGCGGCGCCACGGCGGGTGGTGGTCGTCGACGAGCAAGGCGCAGCAAGAGGGCGAGAGGCAAGCCAAGGAGGGTGAATAAGGCTTGCTAAGCCTTATTCAGCGGCTCACTAAGCATAGTATAAGCCGTCAAGGAGACGAGGCAACGTCGCCAGCGACGAAGGGCGGTGGTAGCGACGGAGGCGGTCCGGAGTGACTGCAGCACCGTGACAGAGTGACGGGGAAAAGGTATATATTGGGCCCTACATGTACCTACATAGGCAGTGAATTCTAGTGGATTGCACTCCCAGTCTGATTGACAAAAAAAGGGTAAGGACTCAACGAGAACACGGAAACAGAAACAGAATGGACACGGCCCGAAGGGCATTTTGAATACGATCATTGACAGACACCGTCTGTCAAATTAAAGAACCGATATCGCTGTCGGACCGATACTGAATTGCTACCACTATATACGCGCGTACCTATCGTTCCCACGACTCTTGCCGCTGCGCGGACAAGTCGATACCGTTAACAACTACCTAAACACAACACTATCGAATATCCCCTGGGTTGCCACTACTGTATACTTAAAGCTCCGCACAAGTGTCAACACCCGCGGATGTTTGCACAGGTACCTGCAGGAAAACATCCGCAGGTTTGACATCCGCGGATACAGGTATCCGTTTCCCACGGATGCCAAGAGTACAGGTATGACTCTTGAAGGTCTCAATTTTCATTATCTTCCATATATTCCAGTCACTACAGTCTTCTTATGCCCTGTGGTGTCCATATCAGTATATTACTGGATACTATATCCTATATAAGCTCTTAATATTGTCAATATACCTCAGTATCCTAATATTTTATTCAAAATACCCGTGGATAACCCGTGCAGGTACCCGTATCCGTGAGTACAGGTACCCGTTTCCCACGGACCATTTGTATGATTTTGGCATAGAATATGAAGTGGATACTGTACCATTTTATTCAATGTAACCTACCTGTCACGATCACATTGACTTATAATCCCAGCCAAATATAAGGGTCAAATTCTCAAGTCCCGCCAAAATGTCACAGGTCACAGTGGCGGAGAGTTGAATGAAATGGTACAGTATCCTATGGTATACAGAATGCCTACTACTTTCCCATTTTAACTTTTCTATAGCCTCCAATCCAGCCCACTTCCTATGAACCCCGGTGCTGCAATTGCTGTCTGTTAGAGGCGGAGGGTGAGAGTGATTCATCTTCGCGATTGATGCCGGGCCTCCCGGCCCGGGTACCAGGTGGGATTCGGAATCGGGAAGCCATGGCTTGGCAGTCGGAGAGACGTTGCAAGACAATAATGTCTCTCGCTTGGGCGTTGTACGATGCGTCGTGTGCCGCTCCATTCGCCCACTGCGGATGCGGGACATGATGACCGGAAGAGGGGAAAAAAAGATTGATGCCACGTGGCGGCCGAAGTGGCGCCACCCGACTTGCTCTCTCCCACCACGCTGTCCGACACCGACCACCGTCCCAAAGGCTCTTGCGACCCGCCGTCCGCGCTTCACCGCCTCCCTGGACGAGCCCTCACCCGAGCTGGATGCCTAGCGTAAGTGGGGCCGCAGATCCGGGAGAAACCGGGTCCGCCCCGGCCTGCCCCGCGTCCCTGGAATTCCTTGCGCTCCGCTGCTGTGGACATGTTATTGTCCGCTGCGGACCCACTGCTCGGTGCAGCGCCTCCTGACTGTTATTCGCAAGCTCTTTCCGTACCTGCGTCGCTCCTGACGGCCCTGTGCTCCAGATTGGGCAAGACGAGTGGCCGCGAGTCCCGCATCCGGTGGTTACTTGGCTATGTCGCTGCTCGGTACCGCTCTCTTCGCCGAACATTGCTCTGGATACGCTTCTACTTGCTCTAAAACTCTTTGTGTCTTCGCCCTGCCTACCGCCTAAATGCAAACATCCTCGGCGACGATATCTTGCTGGCACAGATGTGTTGGCACTTCATCTTCTGCGGAATTCTACAGATCTTGCGTCTTGTCAGCTGCTCTCCGCAGCAACGGCGCACAATTCTACGGATAGCGCACACTCCGAAATGATTTGGTCACTTCCTCACACTCCTTTGTCCTCCCTACTTTGGAGCAGGATCGGTCAGAAGGCGATTTTGTCCCATGTCCCCTCAAACACCTGCAAAAATACTTTGTCAGCGGGAGAACAGAGTGCGTTTCGGCCCGTCCGCTGCACACAGCCTCTATTTTGCATTGGAGCTTGCGGAAAAGCACGCCATTTTTTCGATCCACCTTCTTCCGATCGACGCCTTCCCAGCAACACACCATCGTCTCGTCCTGCTTCGCGCCTTGCCCCGACTAGCCCTCAGTGGACGACGGTTCTGTCCGCGCAGCCGCTCCGACGCCACGTGGCGAGCACGAGCACTTGTGGTTGCCGTAGATACGCGTTAGCCTCCTGCTACGTTAGGGTGGGCCCTAGTTTCGCGTTGGCGCCAATCCCTACACGGGCCCCGCAGACGGCAGTCGTTGGCGAAGACAGCGCGGCCGCCGCTGTCGACGTCGCTTCCCGAATCCCGCCCCGCGTCGGTCATGATCCGCGTCGTCTGGGTATTTATAACCGCGCCAACTCCACCTTCCCTCCCCTCACTGTCCCGCAACAACACGCTCTCCCCATCGCGCAGCGGGTTGCCCCCTCGCACACATGCACTTGCGTCATCCGTATCCAATCGGACATCGCAACCTTGGGCCTTCCGACGCTTGGCCTTTTGGCTTTATCGATGGCGCTTGCACTATTGCAGGCGCAGCAGGCTGCACTACGTCCCTGAATTCGGATTACCGGACACGCCCGTTTCGGGCGATCAAGCGCCATTGTCGTCGGCGCGGCGTCTTGCTATCTTCTTCGATCGCCGGCCACGTGGGGGCTATTTTCGTTTGAGGGTGCTGCTAGCTGGCTGTTGCACCTACTGGGCATTTGCCAGTCTTATGCCTGCTTAAGCGCCACAGGATGGTCTTCAGGGGGGTTGTCCTGGCCTCGGATGAGGAGGGATGAGGCTGACCATAGGCTCCCGTAGGCAATTTTCCCTGACTTCATGACGATGGTACTGGCCCTAGCGAATTCCCCGAGGAATTCCTTTGCGAGATCGGCGCTGACGTTACGCGACCTACTCCTGCTCCTCAGCACGTGTCACATGCGCGCAGTTGTTGCAATTACATTCCACAGCGACCGTTGCGCTCCACCAACCACACGCCGGCGACCATACTCCTTCAGTTCCCGTGCCTGGCCCTGCCCTTCCTCTTATTGCGCTGGCGCTACGACAAGTCGTGTGTTACGATCACGCCTGTGCGGGTCGGGCGGGCCAGCGCAGCGTGACATATGGCGGAGGCCTGGGCGCTTGGCGCCCCACCTACTCGAAATTCGAAGTCGTCGAAGCGGGGCACTCGCACCGGAGGTCCGACAAAGTCTAGGGTGCTGCGTATGTAAGCACGCGAATTGGGAAGACCGCGCGGAGGTCTGGGGCGACGGTTGCCGCGCGACACAAGGCCACGAGTGCTCGGTATATGGAAAGCGCTGCCCATTTCCCTAGCCCGTTCCCCTCGGTGGGCGTCGGTCGATCCCCCGCACGGCGGCCGATGTCAACGAATTCACGATCACTCTCTTCATTTTGGCGGGCGAGCGTGACCGCGCCACTGTCAGCTGTATTGGCTTGTTTATGAGGTGACCACGCCCCCGCGTGGCTGCATCGCGATCGCATCCAGTATAACCGCCGATTGCTTACGCAACACCCCCTTCGCCGGGATCGTGATTTTCTGCCACGCAGATCAGCCCCATCGGGCCGAATTTGCAAGGCACCATGTTGGCGTGTTGGTGGGTTGGCAGCTGATGCCATCGGTGTATCACCCGTGTGTCAGATCGCCTTAAATGAAATGGCGCCCCCGGAGGTAGACGCGTTTTTCTTTCTCTCGCCTCGCTGGCTGCACCTTTTACCCGCTACCCGCTTCCCGCGCCCTTGTTCCGCCTCGCTCCCCGCCAGCGCCCATCCACGCATTATCCTCGCTGCCACCCCCATCGGTTGCCTCGTCTTGGTCTTCTAACGCCGCAGACCGAAAGGGGCCAGTCGACACCACCCCAATTTAACCTTCCCCGTTATCCATCATGACTTCTCCCTCAACGACCACCTCCTCGACACCGTCCCCGCCGCCATCCAACACGGGTCCAGGAAAGACTCATCGCTGCGCGTACTGCGCCAAGAGCTTCTCCACGAGCGGCCACCTCTCGCGGCACGTGCGAGTCCATACGGGGGAGATGAACTTCGTCTGCTCGTTTCCGGGCTGTACGACACGTTGTTCGCGGAAGGACAACTTGCGGCAACAGTGCGTCCACTCACTCTTCCTTCTCTCGTAGGCGCAGCGCTGACCAATCTGCAGTTACCGCCTCCATTTCGACATCCGGGACCCGGAAGAGCTGCGCCGGCAAGCCCCCCACAAGAAGCGCCGCAAAACGCGAGTCCAACGGGTAGCCACCGTCGATACCCTCGTCCCGGGCGGGCTGCAAGTCATGAGCGGTTTCGCCTCGTCGTCGTCAACGGCGATGACAGGCTTTGGGTCATCATCGTCTTCTACATCGCCAACCCCTCCTCCCCCAGTCCTCTCCCTCCACCCTCGCTCTCCACGCAGCAGCAGCCCAGGCAGCAGTCTGAGCTCGCTGTCCCCCGACTTGCATCCTCCGCGCAGTTTGTCTGCTGACGAAATGTCCTTGCCAGGCGGCCCTCACGGTCAAAAGCGAGAGGACGGGGCAGACGTGCTTCTGCGTCTCCACACCGAAGCCCGCGGGATGCCAGCCTCAGCGGCGACGCGCTACGGTCGCCACATCGGCGAGCCCCGCATCAGCAACCTGGGGCTGGGCATTGGCCTGGGCAATGACCAGCCCTCTTCCCGGAACTACATGTCGCCGCCTAGCACCGCCAGCGCGTCCACCCCCGGCTCTGCGATGTACTTTTCCTCCCCCTCGACCTCTTCGGCGTCTTCGGCCTATGCTGGGGCGAGTTTTACCGGCATGGACTATTATCGCGGGGCGGCTAGCAGTAGCAATGGCGGCTTCGACCTCGACAGTCGGCAGGACTGGTTCCCAGTTGACCGCCGCTGGGAATCGTCTTCTCCCGCGCCAGCTTATGGCCTCCCCATCTCTGCACACGCGACACAGCTGCACCATCCCCATTCCCACCAGTCGCACTCCCATTCCCACCAGACGCAGCCCCAGTCCGCCCCGCCCTATCGCACACGCTCGGCGTCCATCGCAAATGGCATGATCTACCGCGGGCAACCGGGCCATGCCCACCACGGCTCGCATCAGGCGCATGGGTATTCGCAGTCTCAGCCGCATGCCCACTCGCACTCATCGTCCCCCACCGGGCCGGGGCCCCTGCTGCCGCAACTCCTCCCCCCCGCTCGACCCCAGCAGGCGCGGAATGGGCACGGGAAGCTCGTCGTCCATCGCGCAAGCCCTCGGCAACCAGCACCAACGCTTCTAATACATCAATCTAAAACTCCAGCCCATTTTCTTCGCTCACGACCTACACTTGTTCCATTTCTGTCCTTCGTATATCCCTAATACCTCTTACCTAATTCATTCATACGTGTCGTCGTAAGTAGTTACCCCCCATGTGCCAGCTGTACTGTAGCCGCTAGCTAACTTATATCGCAACTCCATTGACAGTGAAATACCAGAGACGATGCCTCGTTCCTGCTCGACAACTTATTCGCCGCTTGACAGCAACGATGGGGAACTTGCCCGCATTTGCACAGGCCATGTGCACAGACGTCCCCAATCGAGCGCGATTTGAATTTAAGTGGAAGACGACGTCGAGTTCGAGTGTGGCGTCCTGGGTTACGGTGATTCGCGAGTCGAGAGTGGGTGGGGCTACGCGATTGGCCGGCGCTGCTGCAAATCAGTAAAAATGCTGAATCGGACCCGAGCCGGGAAACGCTGACGTCGATGCACGCAGTCCACGACGGATTGGGACGCTGGACGCAACACGCTAGATTGCACAGATATGTTAGCCGACGCAGACTCGCACGCTTGTTGACGTGCCGCATTCAGTCTGAATTCATGCGGTCCGCTGCTGGATCGGATGGCCATGGCAACGGAGTCGAAAGTAAGACGCCGGGAAGAAGGCTCAGCAAGTCGACGCGCGGACTTCCTCCCCCGTTTCATGCTGCCAGTGCAACAGGGCCAGGCCTGGGCCTAAGCTCGTTGCTCGTTGTGTGTTGCATGCAGAATAATTTGCAAGGAAGGCGATCAAGCGTCAAACGAAGACGTGGCCGAAACCCGCGTCGCCCGGTCCGGCAAGCCGGGAACGCACCCAGAGGTGTAGCAACCCGGCTTGCCGGATACGCTCCCAGCCGCGGTAAGGGAGTTGGAACGGAGAGAAGTAGTGCGAAGCACAGCGGTTCGACGTCTCGCGTGTGGTGGCGCAGGTACCCGATTAGGCACGCGCGGGCCACAGACACGGACAAAGGAGACGGGCAGTTCTCCGAGAAGATGCGGGTAAACGGAACCACAGTCGCAGTGCGCCAATCCCGCCCAGCGCTGACAAATCGCGCTGACCGCTAACCGGGTAGCAGGCTCGGCTGGCACGCCAATATCGAATGCAAGTGCGCAGGCACGATCGACACCAACAGTGACATCGACATCGACACCCACATCGGCTCCGGCACGTGCGGCCGCCGGTAAATTGTTTGGATTATAAGCCCGCGCATGAGGAAGACGCCGCATGAAAATTATTGATCGTCGATCAGGTGCCGCATTCCGCCGATCAGCGACAGTTGACAGCGACGTGCTGACAACCCGGCCGGCGTAGGAGCTTGGCGCGTGTCGGCACAGCCCCCCGCGGCATTTGGGTGCTTGGTCTGCGTCCAGGGAGCAAATGGAGCGGGCCGTGGTAACCGGTAGAGGGGGATGGGCGGAGAGGTGGACGGCGATCGGACTCGCGGATGTGGTTGTCCGTTGACAGGAGACCGTCCATCCATTCGTTGGGATGCGCAAGGTGCTGGCGAAGAAAAAAAAAGCAGCGCTGGGAGCGGGAGCTTGGGCGTTCGATGCGCCGTGTCACGGCGTGTTTCGAGAATTTCGATTAATTGTGGTATTTGTCGACAGGAATTGGAGGTCTTCAGATCCAACGATGACAAATGGAATGGGCCGATGCGGCGCCTCCCGAGCATTGCGGCGCCTGATCGGGGACGAGATGTCAAGATGGGTGGACGGATTTCTGGCATTGGATGGTGGAAAAGAGGGGAGTGCGGGAAAAATATATCTACGGGAGGGAGTAGCAAGGATCGTGGCAAGGTTTCATCGACTGACCGGAGACACCGATGGGACTCAGAGTTCCAGCTTCACACATAAAAAGCAACGTGGACTCACCAGTAAGTACTTCTTTATCACGTCAAGTTCCCTCCGCCGGCCGCAAGCTTGAGGCCCATCGGAGATGACCACTGTTCTCCCAAGGCGGTGCAGTGTGTGTGGTCCGCACGATTGTTGAGTGGCGGCAGCCCCGTTGGATTTGATCCCAGCGCCCAGGCACTTTTCGTTGGTAGTTGGAAGTAGTACCCCGGATCGAGGTGCATGGGCCCACGTCCTTCCATTCCTCCATTTTATGTATCCCGACACTAATCAACGCGCCTGGCGTAGCCCCGCGATGGACAGGCATCGCACTGGGTGCACGCGCACTCACGCAAGGCGAAAGGGGCGGCCGCGGGCCCAGGCCTGCGCGGAGCGTCACGTGGGAGGCCTAGAACCGGAGGCCGCGCCGGAACCGGAGCCAGCGGTTGCAGCAGCTGGGGTCGGTGTTGTTCAGCTATCCTAGTCCTCCGCGACGCCGCCGCGCCCCGATTTATAGTGCTCATGGTGTTTTGAGGATTGGCTTAACCGTCACAAGTGCCTACTAGGAGAGTGGATTAGCCCGCCAAGTAAACGACAAGTGACGCGCTACGCCGAGGGCAGGTTCGCTCTTGGGGCAAAGTCGCGACCCGGCACGGACTACAAGTTGGTGTCAGTCGGGTGTGATTGACTTCTGCATGCGCACGTTATGCAGGCTGAAAGCTAGCATCGAACGGCGGCTCCAATCCCCAGACGGCGGGAGAAAAATGCGCGCGCGTGTCGTACGATGCAGAGAAGGTGTGCTGACAAATCGGCTGACGTGGGCATCGGATGGTGTGCCGAGAGTCATATCGGATTAGTGATGGCGAGAGGGTGGCATTTCCTAGGACTGTATACAACTAATGGCCCGTGTACTCAGTCGACAATGCGCTGAACAACTACCCGAAGTCAACAACTACTACCACCTCTATGACAGAAAGGGAAAGAAGGAAAGAATCGGCGGCTGACACATGATGTGTCGCGCACGGACCATACCGTGAAGCACGTGCTTCACAAATCGCCTCCTTCTTCGTAACCACCAATGATTGAACCACCATGTCGTGTATGTTTGCCAGCGCAGAGACAACGCTCTCCACACATCTCCTTCTCAAATTCCAAGGGGGCATCATGATGTCACGATCTGACCAGAGGCTGGGCCCGGTGGTTGGTCATTCTGGCACGGCTGAAAAATATTTTCTGTAGAAGATTATATTTTGGTTTTCATCAACAAATGTTTGAAAATAGTTTTAATACAATCGAAAAATTGCCAATATGTTTTAGTTTCCTTATAAGTATGTGGTAGAAAATAATAGAAAGATGAGATAATCATTATATTATTATAGTTGCAGGATGTTAAATTATGCTAGTTTAGAGACATAAAATCACTTTGAAATTCCTTGCAATAGTACTAATTCACACAAGCTAACTAATGCTATCTCTATCTTATAGATGTTCCCATATTCAGGTAAATTATTATTTCACTTATATTTGAAGAGTAAGTAAGTTTCTGATGATGACGAATAAACCGGAAATAAAGAGTGTTAAATAAAACCCTTTATGAAGTTTGTCAAACAATTGTCACTGGTTGTGCTCAGCGCAGACAGGGCAAGGTATGTATTTACGGCGGACATGGCGTGAATAAATTGCTGACGACAGTCATGTTGATAGGGAATGCCGCTGCGGCAGGTAGAGAGGCTTGACAGCCCGTTAGATAATGAGCAGTGGGGGTTATGGACCCAGCTGGGATTCACTTAGATTTCAGCATGGTAAACAGCTCTAGATATGAATTTATTTGAAATATAAACCTGACCCGTTTTGGCAGAGAAATGCCTCAAGTGCATCAAGGCTGGGATCCCGTGCATATGGCGCGAACCCAGACCCAATACAACCTGGCATGGCAAGATGTCGTGCGAGAAGTGCCGCCACCTCAAGGTGCGCTGCGAGGACGGCACTCCGCCTCTGCGTTTCCGCAAGGACGAGAAGGAGGCTGGGATGACCAAAGAGAAGGCAAAGAAGAAGACGGCTGCGGGGCCATCGAGGGTCCGAGTGGTGCCAAGAGTAGCCGAGGAGGAGGTTCCTGCAGAGACGACCACGGAGTCGTCGATTCCGACACTCAGCCACGCGACAATATCCGCAATGTTGGTCGGACCATCCAAGCGCATTTGAGGTGCATCCGACCGGCGCCCCCTTGGACGCTCCAACCCACCCCAACCCTCGTCCTCAGCCTCCTTTGCCCGCACAATCACCAATCCGTCAAGACCCTCCCAACGATCACCTTAGGACTCAGCCTGCGACGCCTAAATTTCATTTCCTTTTGTGCAAAAGTAGCATAACCCTGCCCCTATTGGTCCACCTCATCAGCCCTCCTGCATTAGAGATTCTGCTGTGTTTTAGGGCAAGTCTATTCTCCAATCATAGGATATCTCAATCTATCAGTGGAATATACTGACTGGTGGCATGGGTGTCACTGTGCTGGTCCTTGCAAAAGATACTGTCCGAGTTGTCATACTAAAGGTGTCCATCCTGCATGGACTGTGTTCCATGTTGCGCAAAATCATGCATGAGTTGAGGCTGGATCAGATATTTAATAACCCATTTATTGGATAACTGTTGTTCACCTGGCAAAGAAAGAGTTCACATAAACTATTGAAACAAAAGGAAGTTAGAGTGAAGCTTGGTCTGGCTAGAAGAGCACTAACTGCGTGACTGGATAATAAACATCACAACCCAGATAACTGAAAATAATAATGAGTCCAAACAAAAATCACAATAACCACTGACAATTTTCTGGCCTAGTATGAAACTTGGATGCTATACAAAATAACAGCTGCATGACAGAATGGTTACTCACACAGATAAGGGTTGTGATTGAAAAGGCACTGTAAGAACAGAGTGGATATAAAAATGAGTCTTGTGCAAAATCATGACCATACTTTGTTGTGATGGCAGTTTCTGATCATCAAGTAATTAATCATGTAATTAGGCAGACATGCATATAAGTACACATACCAATGGTCCACATTATTAGCTTGCCAACCAGTGTAGTTGTCCTATAAAACAGCTCAGGCCTTGGCACATAGTTCCAAACAAGCACATACCTTTGATGCACTCCATCACGCTGGACCCATAGGAGATAAACAAGTGTTGTTGTGATGGTCAGATCCTGCAGGGCACTAAGGCCCCAGAGGGTAATTGCAAGTGGCTGCCACTTGTGGAGATATTCTGAGGTTGATGGCGCCTGAAACATAACAGCAAAGAGTGTGATGCCAGTTGCTACTCGCAGCAGGGACAGTACAGAGGCAAAAACTGGGATAATGTGCGAGCCAGAAAGAATGTAGATGTGGTAGATCAAGAGCACCTGCACTATTAACCATACATCAATGTCAATAGGTCTCCGGGGTACAGTTCTTGCACAACGCGCCTGTAACACTGCTCATCATAGTGACGAATATCAGCCCAAGAAGGGAGCGAGGAGGACAGCCAAAGATGGCACCAGGGTCACCATATTTGGTGACCAGCAATGACCATAGGGTAGCTATGAGGCATGCCGCGTGTGCCACCTCAAACAGCCTGAAGTACATTTAGCAATGGACTAGTATTGAAGCATTACTCGCACCAAACAAACGCCGCGTGCAGCTTAAGCCAGCAGCTGTCATCCGGGAAGTATTTATAATAAATGTGGGTCTGAACCATTGTGATCCTGAAGAGAATCATCAAAAACATTGAACCAATGAGCAATATCCCTAGACAAATATGAGCTCCACACGCATAGTTACTGGTAGAAGGCACTCACCAAGGGTGCTGCTTACGTCCGGGAGGAGGGCAGACATTCGGGTGGGGAAAGAACAGCGGGGGTTGTCGTTCATGCCTTTTAAGTCTGGCGGTGTCGTCTCGATGTCCTATTCTCGGCCCAAGGCAGTCAATCAGAATCGACGAAAGATGAGACAGCCTACAGCTTGGTTTCCGATCCTCCCCACACAGCGGTCATGGGAAGGTCGGATAGGCTCCCGGATATCCTCCAGACTCTAAAGCCGGCATCTACGCCTGAAAGACACAGAAAACAATCAGCATTGTTGGACACTGTGTTCGCATCTCGACGCCCAGACAGTTGGGAGCATCGTGTGCAGTGCCTCAAAGATCGGGATTCGGAAGTCAAGCGGCGTCTCCTTTCGGACCGCTGCACCCGCAGGAAGGCCAGCAAGAGCTCGAATGTCGGGGCTGAGAGAATCCCCAAGTTCAGAAAGACCGATATCACTGCCAGTGGAATCCACGCACGACACCATGAGGGCAAGAGCGACGGCGCAGGGCGGGGATGTCGATGCTGAGGAGGCGTTTGAGATGGGCGCTAGAGAGAGAATGTGTGACGGTCAACGAAGATGTGACGGCCAAGTGACAGCCGATGATCGGTTATCGGCCCTATCGTACTTTCAAGACAAATAAAACCAAAAAAGTAACAATTAGTTTCCTAAACGAAGTACAATGGGCACAAGATAACCACTATAAAGGTACTTATACTCGTCCACTTTCAAACCATCTTGTTCCGCCTCTGTTTGGAGCAGCGCACATACACGTGGCCGAATACGAGCATCTTCTCCGAGTATGCGTGGCCGACCATGGACAATGACGACCCCATGGACGATCTTCAGCAACCCATGGCGAAGCGCGCCGCGGTCGTCGGTCCAGATCGCCAAGAGCTTGACTTCGTGGGTGAATTCAACTGGAAGTACTGTACCTATATTCAACAATCGTTAGATGCGCGAAAACGAACAGTACTTGAAGGATACCGTCAAATCCCAGCGTCGCACTCTTACCCATGACAACAATGTACTGAGAAGTTCTCTCAGTGAAGCACAGGGAGCCGTCGCCTTGCAGAACGTGTACATCAATGAGCTGAATGAAGAGCTGAAGAAGGCGCGGTCGATGATTACCCAGCTGGAGAGCCACGATGGCCAGATGCAAGCTCAATTCCTGATGGACCAGCGGAAATTGATGCAACTGGTGTGTTTGAATTCCAAGACATGATTTTGTGCTGACATTTTTCACAGGAAAATGACAACCAAATCCAAGAGAATGGAGCATTGATAGGTCAACTACAAGTGAACCTGGTGAGTTGAGAATTTCAGAAGCACGCTTAATCTCACCTCAAGTGACATCAGCTTGAGCACAACGATGAGATTTTGCACATTCGCGGGCAACTGGCCACTACCGCACGCAAGGCCATGCCAAATTCAACTCCCAAACGGCGAGGCCGTGTCAGCATGGATGTGCTGAGAGCTTCAAGCACGCCCACAACCACGCTGCCCCTAGATCCCGCTCCTCTTCCTGCATCTGCTCCACCTCGGGCAACCAGATCTGATAAGATATCGAATTTGCATTCGATGGCACACAGTCTCAATAACGACATTGATAAAATTATCGCATTGATGGGTGGAATGGGGCTCAAAGTCAAGGGTCAAGGGACGATCTTGAACGATGCCGAAGGACAAAACCACATTGGAGATGACGAGATCAACCGTGCTTGGCTGAGTATTGTTTTGCGTGAGCAGCTTGAGAGAATCCGTGGCGAATGGGCGAATGGAGCAAATACCAACGGAGGATGCTTCCAAATGGGCAAATGGAGGAATTGACCGATGCACACGCTCGTGCAAAACGTGGCCGATGTGGAACGTCGTATACGTTCCCAGAGAATCAATGGGCAACATAGAGTAAGTTGTCCTCTGCTCATGATCAGGTCAGCTCTGAGCAATGCACACCAAGACCCTCCAACGCCGCGTAACCACCCTGGGAGGCAATCATATACATTAAAGAAATTGAAGGCACCACTGATATTGAGACATGGAGGCGACTTTTGGAGCTGGTGTTGAGGTTGGGCAGTCCGGGGATGTCCGAAGAGGAGGACGTGACTGCCGTATTCGAAGGTCGGAATATGAAGATATTCCACATTCGACTGTGCATTTGGCGGGAGACATCGATTGCCGACTTCATGCAGATCATCGACAACGAGATGCTGAAGATGGAGGAGGCACGTTCAGGCCCCAGTCGGCTTGCCCCGCGTATCCGCACCAAGCAACCCGGCATGCTGGGAGCTCCAAAGGGACTTCTGAAGAGCTTGTATGACAAGCGTTGGCTCCAAACACGTAGCATCCAGCATATCAAAGACCTCCAAGTCTCGGAGGAGGCCTTCACGTTATTTGTCGCGGCAACCCAGCGCATGGCATAGAAGGCGAAATACTAGACACAGTAAATAGTCATTTGACAGTAGTTGCCGTGAATGATATATTTGTGAGTGAATCGGCCCGCCGTATGCAGCTGGGACAGCGAGGGAATGTTGGAGGTTAACGTTGCAAGGATGGATGATTAAGCCTTTGGGCCGCTGTATGCAGCTGGCACCAGTGGAAGAAGAAGAAGGAACTTATGGGCGCTACTGTGACGTGACCGCCAATGGCCAGATCGGCTGTCATCAGCGATGGCCGATGTGATTGTCACGTCACAGTAACGGCAGCGTTTCTTCTTCTTCTTCAAGTTCTTCAAAACAACAAGCACCGCACTAGAACAGAGGTCTTAGACGCATACGTCGAGCTTCTCAACTCCTCAAGCTGCCTCTTAAATACTCATACGCTACTATCAACTGTGAGTGGAATCCCAACCACAACGCGACACGTTCATCATTAACTTCGGCAGCACAACTCAGTACCCAGCCGCAGCTCTCAACGAGTAGCCTCCCCCAATTCTGGCTGCTCATTTTCAGGCGCATACGCCGGACTGAGCTCATTCGCCACGCCAACCCTTATTCATTTCCATCCAACTTCTTCGATCCCGCCGAAGCCATGGTGGTACGACGAATCGTCCAGCTGGCCGCCTTAGACCAGCGTGAACGTGAAAAGGTCGGTAGTCATTTCAACCTTCCTCACAAACTACCGTGTTTGTTTAGTCAAACTATCGCGAATCCGGTTCTTTTACGGGACTTTTCCGTCACAAGGGCGAAGCTTTTGTGGCGATCAACAGCAACAAAAACGTCATGTTTAACCTGCCAGACCCCGAAAATATGTCCGTGCCGGCATCGACGGACACGATGCATGGGGAAATCCATCGTACTGCCTGGGCGAATGTCCTCATGCCCCACGTTGTATTTTCACCCCGCTACAACATACTCGGCGGCTCGCTACTCGAATGCCTCGACGTCAACAAAGAAACACCTCCCTTACAATATAACCACATCTCGGTTTATGATAACAAGGACTGGAAGCGTGTGTGCTTCCACAAACACAATTGCGAGCAATGGCTCAAACTAGAAGGCTTCTTGGGCAAGGTTCTTTGGTGGTTGGAGACTCGGAACTGTAGATATTTCCCAAAAGACTATCGCGGCCTCATTCACAACTGGCCTGTGTGCTTCGGCTACACGCGGGACTACGACTTCGTGGCAGAGTTGGCAAGCGCTGTTAACAACTCGCACAAAGCTTTTATTCTCCTTGTGGCAGCTATCACGCTCAGAATCCTCGCTCTCGACGGCTATGAACGGACAGAAGCTTTTACGACGTCGAAACAAGCGAGATGGAGGGAAACGATGCTGGATGAAATCAAAATCGAGCCTCAACTCCGGGATGCACTAGAAGATACAGTGTCTGAATGTGTTTCAGCGCCAGTGGGGGGGATTATTGATTTGAGCACTCTATCCTTAACCTCGGAGTACGCGCGAATTGACTGGGTCCTTGCACTTATACTCAAGTATGAATTGGCTGTTCCCTTATACTTCCGGTTGGGTTACACCAACGGTTCCCAATTCCGAGAACTCCCTTCTATTCGCACATATCATCTTGTGCTACATAATGACGACTTGGTACAGTTTCGTGCTCTCACGGAGCCGCAACCAACTGTCCAATGGGTCTTCATTGATGAAGCTGTTCGGCTGTTCGGCGTATTTCACAACCCAGACTATCGTCCTCGGCTTCCTGAAGCGCCCCTTCAATCTCATCGAATAATTGCTGATCCACCATTACCCCCGCCCGTCCCGTCATTCGTCCCAGTCGAAAAGGGTAGCGGTCAACGACAGGGAGAAACATTCACTGAGTTTTTCGCCTGCCGTGCAGCCCACAACAAGAAGAAGGAGCAACATGAAAAACCAAAGGAGAAAACCGCACGCCTTTAATGAGAGGCTTTTGTGGGAACAAGAGGAGGGAGACGTATGGATCCGCCGTGCAAAAAATCGTGATCATGCTGCTAATGAGTGGGACACATTTACCGAAGACCAGCGCATCTACGATGGCTTCTCCAACCAGTGGGACTTGTGCGAAGGTATCAAAACTGAAAAACTACCGGCATGCGAACAACCTGGCTATTGGGATTATTTGCCCGGCGTGGGGTATGTGGGCGATGACGACACCAACAACGAACCAACAGTGGCAGTTGAAGCAAGCAAGTTGAGTGAATTGTGTGCCGAGCTGCAGAATGGGGACATGCCCAAGGGGGGTTCAAGATCCTTATCAGGCACATAGGGTAGGGGGAGGGGGGAGGGTCCCCAGGGGGTAAAGAAAACTTTTTGTATATAAAAGATTTGGGCCTTATATGGATGTAAAGACACTGAAAATATAGTGTATACACTCTAGTTTCTATAGTTCACAGCTCTCATACTTATATCTATATACTTTCATACTCAAGAGCTTGGATAGCCCACTTTGTCATAGGCCCATCACCAGGTAATTGATGAGAGATGAACATATTGAAGGGTTCATATGGCCTGCCATGTGTATTTGAAGGCTTCAGGTACATACATACCTACACATATACACATCCATATGTATAAAAAATTTTGCAAAAAAAAGTTTCACAAAGATTGAATTTTTTATCCCATTTTTTGATCGCATCAGTGGTCACATGATGCTGATCGTGAGAATATATTACTATATATGGCAGGAGGGGGGGAGGGGGGGGGTCCCCAGAGGGTCGGAAAAAAACTTTCCGACCCTATATCCATGTTTCGAATCTTGAACCCCCCTTGGACATGCCTTCAATACCTGACGACCTCCCCAAATGTGTCTTATCCCTGCTTTCCAACGGAACTGCCGCCATAGGGAATATCGCTGCCTATTACCAAGCCGGCAGCGCTGGTTACAGCGATCTGAGGGGCGGTCCAGCTTGTGATGGAGCTGACTTCACTGCGTTCATGCTGCAAGCCCGCTTTGGTTTTACAGGGCACGAAGGATCTTACCAGGGAAAAGATGGCAAAAAAACTGCTCCCAATGCTCTTGGGGAAGACAAGTTGCCTAAACCGCCAACAGAAGCTGCACTTATTGAGCTGATCCGTCGCGAAAAACGTCTGGAGGCTATCCCAGAAGAGCTCACCGATATGCAGTCGGAAGCAGATGAACTTTGGAGCAAGCGTCGCATCGATGTGGTGTATCTCTCGCAACCTCAGGTGGATATATTTGAGGCTCATGTCTTCATCATCACAGCACGAGACAAAGACCCCCGGAAAATCATCCTATTTAACGCTGTCTCTGTGCTCCACACTCTCCAGATGGAACTTTCAACCATCAACGACATTATCCAGGAGCTCAACTCAGTCGGGACAGATTTCTATGTTGGCATGGAAGGTATGAGTGCAACCCGCCCCGCAATGCCACGAACCTTCCGTCTGGGTTATTCTGGTGACAGCTATTCCCCTACCCGGCTGGATTATGATGCCTATGTCACGCTGCGAGGCTGATTTCTTCATTCTCCCTGGGGGGGGGCTGGCTCTCTATGCTGGCGGTATCATTGCCCGCATTGCCCGTCTGGTGATTGCTGAACCCTTGACGGACCTGCTCTCGGATGAGGTTGATGTTCACTCTGCTGGAAGCCGCGTCCGCAATCCAAATAATGTGGGACAACAGCCCGTGTATTACCAGCGTCTGACACAACAAGAAGAAGATCTCGTGTGTGGGGTCTATTCTCTTCAGCTCAGTATGTGCTGCACGATATTGCCTTCTTTGCTTCTCTGATTTTCATTGTAGATCACACCGAGGCAGGACCCAATGCGAATAAGGTGGCGCGAGTGTCTTGGTGGCCGCAACAGGCTGCATTTTTCAATTCTGGGCTGCATGTTGGGTGGTGGTCTCCCAATTGTGAGCGTTGGTTCAAGGAGCGGCTGGATTTGATGGAGAATAATCAAGTGGTGTCGTTGTGGACGCAAACAGTCTGGAAATCCAAGATCTGTTTCTATTCCACTTCGTTGGTGCTCATTTTGCACCAAGTTTCACACTAAATCAGGTATGCTTTCACATGCCACTTTTTTCGTGTATATAGGCCGAGATTATGTTACATTTTTTGTGCTAGTTTTTTTTAAATAAAATAAAATCTTCGGGCCGCCTTTTTTGCGGGGTTCCCCGGTGTGCCTCCAGGGTGTATATGTTCGTGTTGTCGTCGACCTCGAGTAATGTCAGTTGGCATGTCGACAGCCCCGCGCGAGAACAGCCCATGAGTGGATGGCTGATCATGAGTGAGAGAAAAGAAGTTACTTATGTGATCGACAGATGTGTGACGGCCAATCAATGTGTGACGGCCAATCAATTTGTCAACAGAGTCACATGTCGAGGGGAAAGTGGCCGCCTAGTTCAATGTCGGACAGGTCACGGCTACACAGGCGAAGTTTTACAATCGATTCATACCCGACGAGGACGTTCACTGCCCCCGTGGGGAACAGGTTCAAACGTAAGCGCATATTCTTCGAGAATGCCCCCAGATACAAGGAACATCGCCACATCCTCTGGAGGCACTCACGCGATATTGCACTCCCGGAAATCCTGGGAACCCAAGGCGGTATATTGGCACTCATCAGATTCCTAGAGGAATCAGATGCGTTCACAAAGACAGGACACAAACGCAAACTTCCTACCTGGGAACTTGAAGAAGAACCGGAACCAGACCTTTCTGACGACGAAGACGACGTGGGCGATGACGATCATGGTTAGATTGGAAGGCATCGAAGAGGAGAACCCCCGCAGACAAACGACACACCCGGAAAACACGCCATTATGATCCCCAAAACTCATGCATTCATGCCTATGACTGACAACACCCAACCGTTACAGCCTGATTTCCAGGTGATTTCCAGCATTTCTGCTCAGCTGGCAATTCCAGCTGGAATTCAGATGATATGATTGTCTACATCCTACATAGTATGTCTACCACATAGACTTATTTCCCCCTCCTTACTGTAGAATCTGTAGAAGATTGAGCAATTTTATCATTTCTCATAGTTTGTAGATATTCTTGATCAATATACCAACAAAATAGCCAATACAGTACATCCAATACATGACACACAAGCACAATACTCTTGTATGGGTTCTTTAGGGCCGGTGTTGTGTCTGGAAAAAGATACCCACAAAAGCTGGAATGGTAGTAAATTGATCACATGACAGAAATCGTGGGAAATCATCAAGGAATAGATGATTTGATGGGCAGGAGTCATTTGGAGTCAATCTGAGTCAGTTGGAGTCATTTCATTAACCCAAATATGGCAGGAAGTTCTCGTAAGGAAAGGTATATAAAGGAGGCCAATTTTCAGTAGTAAGTAAGTACCCTCTAGCGCAGAACTCAGTGTCACTCTTGATTTACATAATCAATTGACATCCTTCCCACCCTATTTCTGTGGCTTATCATCAGCTTAGTCATCCATAGTCTATTTAAATTACTTGAGCAGACATTGGTCAAACTTCCTAAGTCTACTGACGGACAATCAGCTGGATTCGTCCTGGTAACTTAGTAACAGTACAGTTTACGGAACAACGACCTAGTGGATTGCTGACGGAGAGGACTCCGGCCGAGTACTGACCACGTAGGTACACAGATTGACTTGAACTTAGGTTACAGAGAACTTGTGCAGAGTAACACCCTAGTGAGTAAGCACGTAGGGAAGCACCAACAGAATTAGGTTATACAGAGAACTTGCGCAGATCAACACCCTAGTGAGTAAGCACTTAGGGAAGCACTTCAGGAACAGGTAACAGAGAGAGTTCAAGCTGAACAATGCCCTAGTGAGTAAACACGTAGGGAGGCAGCTACAGATTTAGGTAACAGGTTTAGGTAACAGAGACAACTGAACCCGACACTACCCCTTCACAACCACCATCCAACCTCCCCTCCATTTTCCCAAATACACCTCACCTCCCTGTTTCTATACTACTGTGCCATTCCTTGAATAAAGTCACTTCCAGGAAGACACAGAGGGAAACTATTTTTCCCTACGACATCATTGGAGCCCACCGCGAGGGGAAACAAAGGTGAATATTTGGAATAATCCACATCTACCCAACCAACACTCATCTCATCTACTAACCAACCAGAACTTTGACAATGACTAACGGGTTTGCAGATAGCAAGGCTCAAGAAGACTATAATGCATTTCTGGCTGCGCAGATGCAAGCAGAAGATGCCAAGAGAAAGACATCAGCAGCAGGTCCATCAACTAGTAATATATTCCAAGGAACAACAGGATAATCAAGTAGTAAGGCCAACCCTGCTACAGCACCATATACCTCTGCTCAGAAAGGTAAGGGCAAAGGTAGGAAGCTTCCAGATGATGGGGGAAGTACTTCAGAGGATGAAGACTATGCTCACCCTAGGCGGAGACATCACGTAACATCCCCATCTTCTCCAGAACGACAAGCACCAAAAATGGCAGCACCAGTTTCTTTTAGTGCACCACTGCGTACATCATATGATATGCCCCTTCGAGGATCCAAAGATGCACCTAAGACCTTCCGAGGGAAGTATACTGAGGTGGAACATTTTATTCGACACTATGAGAAGCTTATGATACGTTATCGAGTGACAGATGATACGGAACGATGCGAGGGCGTGTTGGAGTATTGTTCCAGCGATGTGCAGAATGTGATTCGGATTATGTCCGGGTATCATACTAGTAACTGGCGGAAACTGAAGAGTGAAATCCTTCGCTTTTATGATGCTGAACGGGCAAAGTTCAAGTATAAACCCTCTGACTTGATTGACTTTACCAAGAAGACTCAGAAGAAGAGCTGTTCTAATCTTGTGCAGTGGAAGAAGTACCATCTGAAGTACCATACTATTGCTGGCAGTCTTCTAGCACATGGTCATCTTAGCCAGGAGAACTTCCATGGTTACTTCTGGTTGGGGATTCCAGCAAGTCTCAGACTGATATTGGAGTCACGAATTCAGAATGTCCGAATCAAACAAAATCTTGATGAGGACCTTCCATTCAGTGTAGAAGAAATTGATGAGGCAGCTGAACGGTGCTTCCGCCGAAATCGTTTCGAAACACTGATGATCAACGCCAAGGACTATGATGTACCCATTGCAGAGGAAGAGACGGAGGATGAATATCTGCAGGATTCTGATGATAACTCGACAGAGTCTGAAGATCTTTCTGATTTTGAGAAGTATCAGCGCAAGAAGAAGGTTCGAAAAGCCCAGGAGCGAAAGAAGAGACATAGTAGGAAGCAAAGCAGCTCCACCCAAGTACAAGAGACTCCTGAGAAGGTGAAGTTCACAGGGACAGAGGATGAGGTGACAAGTCTTATTCGTAAACTCAACTCTATGAAGATTGATGATCCTGAATATCCACCTATCTTCTATAAGGTTATGGTTATGGACAAGACTGGGGTAGCAGCCAAATGTGTTAAGGCTCCAGCAGTACAAGTCTCAGAACCTACCACCACTGGTACAAGGACACCCTTCCGACAAGCTCCCCGGGGACCGCCAGTCCGACCCACCAGCACTTACCCTAACAATTTACCTTTAGAGGAACCTCGATGCTATGCGTGCTGGAAAACAGGTCACCGGCGTCACAATTGTCCAGATGTCCAGAACTGGATAGCCAAAGGGGTTCTTACTATTAACCCAGAGACACAAAGGTTGGAGCTCAAGAGTGGAGGTGAGATTCCTAAAGTTATGGGAGAAAGTTCTATGACCACTATAGCCAGACGGGTGGGAGAGGGTCAGATTCCCAAAGTTCTACTTACCATGGTGGCAGATCCTCCAAAGAGTTATGTCAAGGACACCAACACTTACTATGGACAGCACTCTGACCCAAGGGGCAGGACAGAAACTTCTGAATCAGAGGAAGAAGAAGAGTCTGAGGAGGAGGACTCAGATGATGATGTAATTTATTTGACTATGCCTAAACGGGTAAAGGACCGTGTGCGCATGGTTAACGCAGCAGATCGAACGGTTCCTAGCACTCGCACTGCACGGAAATCTACATTCAAGGAATTACCGGGAATTCGGACACCACCCCGGAAGAGTACATTTGATGGCGTAGAAATACCGCCATATGTACCGCCCCCTAAACCAGCAGGGAGTATCAGAGATTTGCAAATGGATGTAGATATGCCAGCAGATACTAAGGTGCCATCAAACACTAAAGCACCATCAACGCCCTTACCTAAGGAACCTGTCAAACATCATTCAGTCAAGTCTAATCCGAGGCCTTCTAAAGATAGAGAGGAGCTTCCCACGCTGACACCTGTCGATGCACGGAAAGTTCGATTTAAATCTGATAAAGATCATGATCTAAAATCGGACAAAGACGAAGTTCACGATCGTGAGAAACAATCAATTCCTGCATCAGAGATCAAAGTCAAAACACGTCAATCAGCCATCAGTTCAACCGTGGACCGACAAGCTATTGCGGAGCGAATTCTAAATTTGCCTGTCACCATGAGTGTTCGGGAAATTATGGAAACTGCCAAGGATATCCGCACAGAAATACAGGAGCTTATACGAGTCAAAAATGTTAAAGCATATTTGATGGGACCGCGGGAACAATATCCAGAGTTATCCAGTTTCAACCTGCCAAGACATTCCTCAGATGGAATCCTGATCAAGATTGAACTGCAGACAGGAGGAGTGCCTATTGTGGCCATTGTTGACACAGGCTCCCAATTAAATGTTGCTAGGGCTGACACAGCAGCACTTAAAATTAAGCGTTCTGTGGACATGAGCTATGTGACAAATGTTAATGATGTGAATGGTGGACAGGGCAAACTGCAGGGAATGGTGAATGATGTGGAATTCATGTGTGGAGCAGCCTATACTACTGCCAACCTATGGGTGTCCCAGATAGCTCCTTTTGAGTTATTGCTTGGACGCCCATGGCAGCGAGGAAATTTGGTTAGCATTGATGAATGAGCCGAAGGAACATATCTTATATTCAAGGACCATAAGACACGCCAGCCAAGGTATGAACTACTTGCCATTCCGTATGACGAGCGGACAGGAGAAGGAATGCTGAGTCAGCATCAGTCATTCTCATTAAGGCAAGAAATTGACCCTTCATATGACAGAAGCGGAGTATCCAAGTCATTCGAAGCCTGTTCGACAGTGATGATGAGCCTGTAAATGGAGCACATCTAGAAACTGATCAAACAGAGCAAATATTATGATTTGAATGCTCTAAATACTTGAGAACATTCCAAAGTTATAGCAGAATTATATGAGTCTGATAGGTCTAGAGACCTAGATGAACCCAGAAATGCTAAGAATACCAGCTCTGGACCGCTCTAGCAGCACAGCCACAGAACTCCGGCCTAGACCTGAACCAGAACCATTGGTTATGGGAATAGAACATTCCAATATAGAAGATTGATTGTCCAGAATATTCTAGAATGCACAGCCACAATGACTCGAACTGAGTTATACTGACTCCAACTGAGTCATAGTGCTTCTTTTGTCACATCATTGGTTTAATTGTCACATTACATAATTAATTTCTGAGTAGTATATAAGGAGCTCGATTGTAGTAGATGAAAGGAACGAATCCCACCCCACTTATTACCATATTTGGCAAGTAAGCAAGGCAGCTAGGTCACAAGTGTGACAACCAGGTAACCAGGTAGCAAGGTAGTAGTCAAGTTAGGTTAAGTGCAAGGACAAGGAAGCAAGGGATCTTGTTTATAGTAAGAAACAAGTGGCTAGGAAGCAAGTTTGTTTGCATATTTGAGTTAGTATCTTGTGTCAAGAACAGATACATATTCTTGTTCATTTTGTGAAGCACTTTAGAGGTTGAGCTTAATTGTTCCTTCTTCTGTGTTTCATAACAACAGTACAAAGTGATCTGTAGAAAGTTCTCAATAAGCAGATTCTATTGCTATATTTGGATATTCTGAGTCAGTTAGTTGTTTCCTGCAACTCGAACCCCCGAACACACACACATACACAAACAAATAGTGGATTAGTAGATTAATAGGGTTGAGGTCTTGATTGAACTCCTCTATTAGTTCACTTTCCCCGTGTATTAACAGGTTATGGGAAAATAGAAGCACAATATACTGCCCTGACAAACCCAGACCCAAGAAGTACAGGAGAGAACAAAGACATTGGGCAATGGGATTTACATTTTTCAAGCTGTATCGCACTAGCGGGAGAAATTCTTATCAGAACAATGTTGCTTGGGCTCCTCTGGATAGCGGAGCGACTGCAACGGCTAAATGAGGAAGGTAGGGTGAGGGAAAAGGTTAATATTTATAAACAGTCTACATTCTCTTTGTTCGATACTCCATCGCACACAATGCCCACTCCCGACACTATGCTTCCAACCGTTGACCTCGCCAGCCCCGTCATCCACCCACCAGTACCTCCCTCACACATGCATTTCCACCCAGCACCCACGGACATCGCGACTTTCTTGACCACGGCCCAAGCCCGCACTCCCGGTCCTGCAGATGCTACCCTCACCACGAACGACGTTGGGGAAGCGATTCGCGAAACAGTCGAGGGTGAGTTGCGTCACTTTGCGCAACTCTGAGGACAATCAGCCAAGTGTAGTTAGTGGTCATGCGTTCACGCACTTCGTGGAAGCGCCCCCCGGGTCGGGCATTTGGAACCTTGCCGCCCCACAACCTTCAGAGGAGGAAGTGCAAAGGGTCGTCGAGTTGCTTGCGACAGACCCCGGCCGCCTCTTGCTGCTGCGCAAGCTCCAGCGCGCGTTCCCCAGTCCACTGTCTCCTAGCGTATTCGTCACCACCGCCAAGGAGCCCAGCCCCGATCGTGAAGCGTTGTCGGATAGAACGCGCGATCCAGAATATGCGCTGGATGCAGCCGCAGTGAAGAACAGCGAGGACTTCACGGGCCACCACGCTCCCGACGATCTTGACGGGGAGCCGGTTGGACTTTCTGAAAGGTACTTCATGAGTTTGCATGATATTTTCAGAGCTGACTCACTTACCAGTACCGAGTTGCCTCTGGAAGTCCCCAACTCGCCGCTCGGCAATAGCTTTGTTTACCCCCGCCCCAATTTCTCCCCCGCGTGACCCCTCGCCCGTTGTTACTGCTCGAGAAGGCGTCGAAGGGATAGTAGTGCCAGCTTTTCCAGCCAATGTGGCGTCAGACGCGACCCGCGAAGACCAGTTGCTGTTGTTGGCCGTCCTTGACGAATTGAAGAGGCTGGGGAAAGGCGACAGCGATGACCAACGCGCCGAGATGGCAACGATGGTGGTTGGGCACTTGATGGAACAACAAACAGAACTGTTGGGCCGTTACTTGGGCCACGATCACGGAGTAGACGCAGAGGACGCACCACAAATAGTTGTCTTGGACCCTGTTTATCTGGCTTTTCGTGCCGAGGTGGAGCGCGAGCAGATGGAACGGGTAGAGTTGACAACACTCTATGCGGCCTCGCGCCTGCGCCAGGAGATGGCCCTGGAGGCACGCGAGAGAATCTGCAAGTTACGACAGCAGTCAGCACGAGGTACCATCGACAACGACTTCGAAGACCTACTATCGTGTGGGCGGGTTCTCGTGGAGGCGGTGCTGATGGCACACGTGTCGAGGCGACACGTGTTGATGCATCCACTCTTGGCAGCAACCACCACGCGTCTGTGCCGCACACCTCCTCGCCCCTTCGCCATGCCATTCTTCCAGCGCCAGAAGCGGTGCCGTATATCGACGAACCGTGGGACGCGGTACAACTCTGGCCTGAAGGTCTGGAAAGGTATTTCACCTGTGGATTCCACATAACCTCTCTAATTAGAATGACCAGTACACCCCACTGGTCATTCTAATTAGAGAGCGTGGCTCTCAAGCCCCTACGCTGTGATAAATACTGCAATAAAACTGCTATAAAGTGAATAAATCCCAGGCTGAAACCTCACAAGGTAACCTCGGGCTTAGACACTATGTGACATCACATCATCACAAGGGGATTAATTAGAAACTAGAATACAAGGTTATTATATAAGGAAGAATACTAGCTAATGAGAACATCGAGGAACTTAGGCTAGTTGAGGTCACTAGCTTACAGAATTATATAGTGTGACAAGGGTGACAAATTTCCAAAAAAGGAAATTTTTTGCCATTTGACAGCACAATCCTCAGATGATGTCACAGATTGTCACAAAACCAAAGTTGTATATTTTGTCTATACAAGCAACTTTCATTAAGTAACCTATAGCGCCAGTTAAATGGTCATGCCAGCACTAGCCAATCACTAACTGATCTACAACTGATGAGCCTCTATCTCCATAGCAACTTGAGGTAAAGACATGATTTGAATACTACCAGGAAGCCCTTGAGCAGTACCATCAATAAATCATGCTATTTGATTAATATCATACCATATGATGACTGTATTTGGCTCTTAGTTATAACACAGGGAATATCTGGTACTTAAACCAATGTGTGGTAGTTGACTTATATGTTCAGATACTTCCCACCAGGGCTCTGATATTTCAGTTTCAGAACCTGAGTGAATATGATACTAGCAAGGCAATGTATCCACACATCAGTAGTATTTGATCTCCATCAACCATGGAAGATAACTATGGATCTCAAGCTAGTCAGGGCAGAGAAAGCTGGGAGAGTGCTCATTTGAAAGGTATATCATTATACCATTATCCCATCTATCTAGCCATCTCATCTAGTACGATTACATTGACCTATGGACTGCCAAGTATAATTAAATACTGAGTTAGGGAGCATTTTGCTGATATTTTGGGACTGCATCCATGGAATCTCATGATTCAAGTTAATATAGTGACATATGATAGTCCACTACACCTCCACCCACCTTTGACCACACAGTCAGTGCTAGGGTCATTCAATTCTTAGAGACCTTAGGTGCTATATAGCCCAGGATAGAGATATGCTATAGAGGCAAGGGCACCACCGTCTGGGAGGTGGACTACATCCCTACTGATAGGTATACTCAGATCCCCCAGATTCATAAAGGTCATGCCATCGTGAACTCATCATTTTTGGGCTAGATAACACTGATAATGGTACTGTGAGAGATCCACAATACCTATAAAGTTAATTTAAGTGCTGAACGGGTTAATTTGAAGGTCTATACCATCCTACATTCAAGTCTTGGATCATACTTGAAATTATTTTCTGACCAGTTGTAATAGCGAAGACACACTCTTTTGCTCTATAGGTACCTACCCTCTCTTCAGGTACCTTCAGTGGCGCATGCTAGAACCACAACTGATTATAGTACAGGGTCCTAGTAGATATCCAAATATCCTCACACCCACCTCAATGTCCAGTACTCAGTTTAGAGGCCCTACTATTCATGTAAACTAGTTCTGAACCCAACCTATCTTTGATTGTTGACCCCAATTCATCCTCCACAGGCATTCAGAGATCAATCAATGTATGTGGGAAGGTCTAAACTCCTCAGTGACTGAATTCTAGATATTTGGATCTATGATCAACTACCAAGGTGATAGCTGTATTGTCAATATGATGTGCAATACAATTCATGGGGATATTGGGCAATAACAGCAGATTACATGCATACAAGATGATTTGAGGGATATTATCTCATCAGAGGACCCCCCTGTATACTTCCTACCTTAAATCCATAGAGTTATTAGGAGATTGACCCTATAGAGTGCATGACACATATACAGACGTATGGGATGTCTAAAAATCAATGGGTTTCTCAGAGCTATGATAGACATTCATTAATGTATAACCCAACTTGGATCATGATTATCCATGCATTCTTGACCCAGCTATCAAGACATTATTGTGCTTGATTAAAGTTGAAACAGAAAAAACTACAGATAAGTGGTATACTAGGATAGTCTAAAGCTATGGGACTATGATCACTTCAGAACATATAAAGGCTAGGTAACTGCCTACCTCCTAGTAAGACAATCATCTGAATCCATCGAGAACTCGTGGAGATATGGCGAGATCAAGACATCTGATAGATATCTATTAGGTAGTGCAGCACACAGATAATATTATATTGATAGGGATATTTCTTGAGTAGTACTTCAATCAGTTCTGTAGCCTGTCCAGTTACTAAGATATCATCTTATGAGTTGTAATCAGCTAGTGATTGGCTAGTGCTGGCACAACTATTTAGCTACTACTCTATGTTACTCAATAAAAGTTGTTCATATAGACAAAATATACAACTTTGATTGTGTGACGATGTGTGACATTTTCTGATGATTATAGTATAAGATGGCAGAAATTTCCTTTTTTGGTCACACTAGGTGTCACTATGTAACATTGTGACTCTGGCGCTGAAATAAGCACAAGTTACCTAAGGGTGTAATTATCTATAGCACAATACACTCATATTAGAGTTTGTAAGAAAACCCCTTTGCGACGTCACATACCAGTATCAAATTTCAAGCCCGAGTCTTATACTATAGAACCCAAGTTACCTTAAAGCTTAGGATTTATGCACTTTATAGCAGCTTTATTGGAGTATTTATCACAGCGTAGGGGTTTCAGAGCCATCCTCTCTAATTAGAATGACCAGTGGGGGGTAATGGTCATTCTAATTAGAGAGGATATGTGGAATCCACAGGTGAGGTATTTAGATGAACAACGGGCATATTATCATGAACTTATCCTCACTGATAGCGGTGCGTCTGTCTCGGAGGCCAGGGAGATGCGGGGTGCCTGGCTGACCTTGGAGGGTGAGGGACAGGTGGACTGGCCGACCTACGATGGCCCGCGCGCGTTCTCTGTGCCGCCCATCGAAACACTCTCCGATCTTCTAATGCCCCCTACCGAATACTCTGGCAGCCGTGAATCTATTGAGTATGACTACCCATCTGACTTTTACAATGGAGTACTCACGCGTGCGCTTGACAGAATGCACGCAAGCGCGATTGCAACGGCTCGCTGGGTCGGAGACGAGCAGGACGAGCTGGACACGAGCCGCGGGTCAAGCATGAGCGCGTCAAATGATGCAACCATGGCTTCAGAGCCTAACTGGGGCTACAACGGGACATCCACGCAACTCGGGCCCGCCGACTTTGACTCCGAAATCATCGCCGTCCCCAACATCTTTGACCCTGAAACTGTGGCCATTCTCGACCTTCCTTCCGCTGCCAACAACTCCTCCCCTGTCCATACCACCACTCCGCCCTCCGAATATCGTACTCAGACGATTCCTCATACGCGATGAAGGCACTGAAACAAGAGCTGCGCGTTCTGGTGTACCACCAACCTGACGCGTTCGGAATCGAGCCTTCCAATCAAGAGCTTTATGGGCAGTTGTGGACCTGGACCAACCAAGTTCAGCTAGGATTGCAGAACGAGGCCGAAGCGGGCTCGCGCGTATATCCTGGGGCCAGTGGAACTCGCAAATCAGTTCACGCTGGGAATTCTTATCGACCACCTTGATCAAGAATGCCAGAATCGCAACATAGAGCGCGAGATTACTCTTCGCAACCATGAGTATCGAACCAAGCCATCCGAATCTAGTCAAGTTGCTTCAGAGACAATGCCCACAACCACACACAAACGGTCGGCGAGCCCACCTCAGGCTACCCCTACCTGGTACCTCTTAGGCTTAATCGAACCCACGGAACCCTGGGCCTAAGAGGTACCAAATCCATGGTATCACCCATGGGGGTGGTACTATCCACAAATTGTGGATGGTACCATGGGTGTCACACAACCCATGACCATGGTTCCATCCATACAGCCTTGGGTGCATCCATGGCTGTGTGGATGGTACCATGGTGCTTTGCCTGATTTGGATGGTGGGGTGAATGCCTTGTAGCTCGCTCAAATCTGGCTCAAAAAATAAGCGCTTTGGTGCAGCCGGTAGGTCTCCCCCCGGGCTCTTTGATCCAATCACCTAGTGACGGGAAAGTCACTGGTTTGGCTGGAAGGTGCTTCTGGCATATTTTAGGCAAAATACCCTTGCAATGCTATTGCCTTGGCTTTTGGGTTGTCTGATTTGCACTAGAAAAATGAGATATTTTCGCTCTTCAAGACAGGCCAAGTCCCATGAGATTTGCTTGGCAGACTATGGAGTTTTGAATATTTTTTGATTTTTCTGGCTTTTGATTAGTTGGCAGTTCGGGCATCATAAATGGGTAGTAGGCAGGCTAGAGTACATGGAAAGTGATATACAGTATGTCTAGAGTATGTACTACATGCTCCCACCCAGTTGGCCATGCCCCCACTCCTTGGCCTTTGCAGGGTATTGGGCGCTGGGGGAGCCGATCGGCCATCACTGATGGCATCAATCCGACCGGCATGTTTGATTTGGATGCATCCATGGCTGGGCTTGATACCATGCATGGATGCATCCATAGGTAGTTTTGAAATTATCTGTGGTACTATCCATCTCACATGGATGGTACCACAGTCCTGACATGGATGGTACCACAGTCATGGTTAATACCACAATGGATGCAACCACAGTCATATGTGGATGCAGCCACGGGCAACTTGGATCAAACTGTGGGTACATCCATATGGACATGGTTGCATCCACATATGGATGGTACCATAGCACATGGTTGCATCCACACTTCCTGTATGGATACATCCATACATTAGTGGTACTATCCAAGGCCCATATGGTCCTCTATGTCCCTGGTAATACTAAGTAACCTTGGTATGATCCGATATAATCAAGTTCTGTCAAAGGACATCAGTTAATATAGTAGTTATGGCATGACAAAACAAATATACTATGCAAAATACTATATATGCAAGAAAATTAGAGTTTTCATAAGGGATTATTTCAAGATGACAAAATGTCACCAGGTCCTGCTATTACATCAAAGCTGGCTATTCCAAGTACTTGGATAACTTTTTCAGTGACCTTGAGTAGTAGCTTTATTGTTATACCAGTACTAATGAGGTGTCATCTCACTAATTGGAGAACACATAACTACAAGTACCTTAATAACAGTATTTCTATCTTTTGACAATGGAATGTCTGTAAGGCAACCCTGGAGGCCCGAAATCAGGGTCCTAGCAGGGGAGGATCCAGTGGCAGGCAAATACACAGGAAGCTGACCTAGCAGGAAGGATCCAAAGAGAAGAAACCCTAAGGGTCCGCCTGCTAGGTAGCTGAACTATATACTATGCTCTTGATACACCAAGTGTGATCATTGCTCCAAGCAGTATGCCTGTGCCATGTCGCAGGCCAAGTCCTAGGGGAAACTCTATGGCAGGGCAGCGATGTGCCTGATAGAGGTGGTGATATGCTCACTAGAGTCAGAATTAGACTCGGAATTGGCGGGCCGAAGGGGAGGTTCCTCTGATAATGTCATTATTATTCATACTGGGATTTCCACCCAAAAATGGGTGCTTAAGTAGGATTGATTCGCAATAAATGGTGGACAAAAAAGATATATATTTCAAATGACTTGGAAAAATAGCAATAAAACTCTACGAAAGTAGACTTGATTTTTAAGAAATTGGGGAATACTTATATTAAGTTATCATATTGGACTCAACTTAAAGCTGATATCAGCTAACAATTTTTAAATGGGCTAAATATGCCATAAGATATAAGACTATATATATTAAAAATCAGAGACAGGACCAAAGTGTACGTGATATATCTGAAATAAGTGATAAAATGCAATTGAGTCATAATAATGTGACACCATGTTTTGACAACTAATTGGGTTCAAATAAGGTGCACTTATTGTCTACTGATTTCATTACTAACCATATGTAAGTTTGGCTATCATACCTAGTATTTTAATATCAATCTGTCAATAACTCACTCATAGATAGGGAGTTCTCACTAAAGTTAAAGTTGGAACTATATACAGAGGGTTGCTTCTATTAGGACACTCACAGTTCACATCTCTCATACCATATCTTTCAGGTATGTAATCTCTAGTGATTCCCCACTAGACCTATGAATACTATGACTCATGATATATGCAGTCTAGTTGTAATCTGCACACACACACACACACACACACATACTTGAATTGATTTCTGGGATGAACTGGGGAACAGTAAAAGACAGATTGAGTGTGAACTAGTTTATATGAATGATGAGGTTGATAGACTGAGTATCAGACCTTCAGAGGAGCTCTAAATTTCTAGTAGAACTCTCTCCTGTAATCAATTCAACACCTAAAATGTATTATAAAAGGTAGCTGAATAGGGTGAAAGAGAGGTCTTAGCTGTTATAACTAGTGATTGTTTAATTTCAAGTGTGATTCCACACTTGAACCTAGGAATCTCTCCTAGTACTATTATCAGTATTATTCATCCATTCAATAATAAGTTCACCATAGCAAAGGTAGCTGAACAGAGGATGAAAGAGAGATCTTAGCTATTAAAACTAGTCATTGTTCAATTTTAAGTAAAATGCAAGACTTGAATATGGGAATCTCTTATAGTACTATTATCAGTGTTATCCTATCAGAAAATGAAGAGTTCACCATGTCATGGCTTTTGTAAGTTTTAGCAGTCTGAGTAGATATTAACTATTTGGGTATTCAGAGAGATCTTAGCTATTAAAACTAGTCATTGTTCAATTTTAAGTAAAATGCAAGACTTGAATATGGGAATCTCTTATAGTACTATTATCAGTGTTATCCTATCAGAAAATGAAGAGTTCACCATGTCATGGCTTTTGTAAGTTTTAGCAGTCTGAGTAGATATTAACTATTTGGGTATTCTCTATCTGGTAGCCAGTGGTGTTCTTGTCCTTATAGTAGAGCTCAATCCCAGGTGGTAAGGTCATTAATCTATAGGGCTATGGTACATTCCACATTCATAGTTCTCAGATATTTGTACAATACTGTCCCCTTTAGTATTCAAGCATGCTTGGCAGTGACTAAATTGAGATAATAGTGACAAATGATATAGCTGAATGGGATAAATGATGGCAAGCTGGTATATCCCTTAAATGATGATCTCTTTCCCAGTATCATCCATCAGGGCTAGCTGAAGATGCATGCTTATCTTTCAGTAACTAATTTTCTCAGTTGAAAAATGCACATGCTAAAGCTTTACACCATTGTCATGAGCTGGATTCCAGCTCTCTACACAAATGGACCCAGCTTGTCACCAGCTTTGGCCGGCTATTGAGTGATATTGAGAGAAGTGGAGGGGTAGTGGGGAAGGAAGGGGAGAGAGAACTGGAGAAAGGGAGTGAAGAAGGGAGGGGCAGGGAAGAGGGAAGAGGGAAGAGGGAAGAGGGAAGAGGGAAGAGGGAAGAGGGAAGAGGGAAGAGGGAAGAGGGAAGAGGGAAGAGGGAAGAGGGAAGAGGGAAGAGGGAAGAGGGAAGAGGGAAGAGGGAAGAGGGAAGAGGGAAGAGGGAAGAGGGAAGTATCAATCATCTCATTGACATCCAGCGCGGAATTTTCCAGGAGGTCCTTACACCAGGGGCAATCCTAGCGTCAGTTGGCTAATGGCAGACCTAGCGGCAGTTGGGCAAAGACAAAGGTTTCTTTGTTTTTAACAAAGCAAAAAAATTGCCTTGCAAACTGCCAACAAACTGCCATATGCTATCTGCCGCTAGCTTTGCCCCTGGTGTTAGGCCTCTGGATTGTGCATCTGGCATTCCCATGGCCAACAGCTACTGCCAGGTGTTATGTGAGTCAGTGCCAGCTGGAAACAACAGCTGAACATCAGCTACATGCCAATTGGTGGTGTACTTAGTTTCATATATGCTGCATATCTGACATTACCTACTGATTGATAAATTATTATAGAATTTACTCTTCTCCACATATTGAAAGCCTTCTGAGATGTAAGGTTACTTACTTAGTATTACCAGGGACATAGAGGACCATATGGGCCTTGGATAGTACCACTAGTGTATGGATGTTTCCATACAGGAAGTGTGGATGCAACCATGTGCTATGGTACCATCCATATGTGGATGCAACCATGTCCATATGGATGTACCCACAGTTTGATCCAAGTTGCCCGTGGCTGCATCCACATATGACTGTGGTTGCATCCATTGTGGTATTAACCATGACTGTGGTACCATCCATGTCAGGACTGTGGTACCATCCATGTGAGATGGATAGTACCACAGATAATTTCAAAACTACCTATGGATGCATCCATGCATGGTATCAAGCCCAGCCATGGATGCATCCAAATCAAACATGCCGGTCGGATTGATGCCATCAGTGATGGCCGATCGGCTCCCCAGCGCCCAATACCCTGCAAAGGCCAAGGAGTGGGGGCATGGCCAACTGGGTGGGAGCATGTAGTACATACTCTAGACATACTGTATATCACTTTCCATGTACTCTAGCCTGCCTACTACCCATTTATGATGCCCGAACTGCCAACTAATCAAAAGCCAGAAAAATCAAAAAATATTCAAAACTCCATAGTCTGCCAAGCAAATCTCATGGGACTTGGCCTGTCTTGAAGAGCGAAAATATCTCATTTTTCTAGTGCAAATCAGACAACCCAAAAGCCAAGGCAATAGCATTGCAAGGGTATTTTGCCTAAAATATGCCAGAAGCACCTTCCAGCCAAACCAGTGACTTTCCCGTCACTAGGTGATTGGATCAAAGAGCCCGGGGGGAGACCTACCGGCTGCACCAAAGCGCTTATTTTTTGAGCCAGATTTGAGCGAGCTACAAGGCATTCACCCCACCATCCAAATCAGGCAAAGCACCATGGTACCATCCACACAGCCATGGATGCACCCAAGGCTGTATGGATGGAACCATGGTCATGGGTTGTGTGACACCCATGGTACCATCCACAATTTGTGGATAGTACCACCCCCATGGGTGATACCATGGATTTGGTACCTCTTAGGCCCAGGGTTCCGTGTGTTCGATTAAGCCTAAGAGGTACCAGGTAGGGGTAGCCTGAGGTGGCGAGCCTCCCCATCATGCCGAGCGACGTTAAGCGAGCGCGTAAGTCTCGAGGTGGCTCTATTCGAGTGAAAACAATTAACCATGCTGCCTTAGTGGCTTCGGGGCTCAACGACGGGGCGACATTGCAAGCATTCGCGATCCAGCGGGAGAAAGGACTGGAGATGCTTCAACGGGGAGTCGAGTTCTTGCAACAGATTGGGGCAAACTTCAGGACGGGAATGGAGTTATATCTGGCGGAGCATCCAGGGTGGAGAATGCGGTATGGGGATACATGGGTGATGACCTATGAAGGGTCGCCGCGACAGCACGCACTCCTTCATAACCTCGAGACGGGAAAGATGTTCGTTGTCGCTGGCCTTCTGCGCACTTACGGGCGCGCTGATTTGGCTCTGGGCATGGAGTTCTTTCTCCGCCGTCGCTTCCATAACGAAGACCTCCTCCGAATTATTCTCAACCTGGGCTATTTCGACAGCAGCAAGAATTTTCGCAACCCAAGTCCCATCCGTTATAACGAGTACCCGGGCGCCTATCCGGACTGGGCCCCACCCAAGCCAGTCTACAATGACGATGACGATGTGGAGATGTCGCCGGTTGATACCACAGCCGCGGAGATGGGAAACGGAGACGGGCCAGTTGCGGCGGGGGCTTTCGAGTACTGGGAGAAGTCTCGTGGACCAGCCCTTTTTCGCAACCAATCCACACCCAACTTGGCTTCGATCTCCGCCAATATGCAGCCCTTTCGGGACGACGGCCATCTCCGTAACGCGTTCTCAGCCACCAACCCCTCCTCTCCAGTCAATGCTTTCTCGACTGCGATCTCTGGACGCCGCCACTCGGGGATCTTGCCGCCTTCCCTTGTCCGAAAAGCCCAGCTTTCCCGCGGCCGCACCAATTTGTTGGCACCGCCGCTGCCACATCCGCTGGCGCCACCCAAGTTAACACGGGTATACCGGTTGACATGTGGTCGAAGCGACCCCGCGAGCAACAGCATCGCTCACGCTCATCTTCTCCGGGTCGCCCAGCGCCATTCGGTCGTGCCATTCATAGCAACGGCATCCACGTCACCGGACCTGGACCTGATAAGCCTGGACCGGAAAGTGAGTTCTGTGCCACCTTCATCGACATTGACGACGAACTCATGTCAGACTACAGTGTTCCGAACTTTGTCGAAACGCTTGGGGACGACAATTTCTAAGCTTCAGGGTATTTGTCATTTTTTTCTGTTCACCGCGGAGAAACTAAACATAAAAACCAGACCGTGCTTGAAATATTTTTCACCATTACCGCTCAACTATGTCTCGACTGCTGTACTTCGACTGACTGCTTGCTCTCGATCTGAGCCAACTCCCAATCCCGAATACTGTCATTCCAACTTCCCCATACGACCCGTCTTGTTCTCACGGTTGACAACGAGAGCGTGGCGTGCGCTGGAGGGCGGAAACTTGTACCACCACCTGGCTATTGTGTTACGATCTTTGATTGCGCCTCGCCCATTGCTTCCGATTCTGTTTGCTACAGATCCCTTTGCTACCTACTTGATTGTTGCTGTCGTGTTTGTTACTGTTGCTACCTGTTTGCTTGCTACCTGTTTGCTTGCTACTTGTCTGATAGCTACTCTGAAATGTGAAGTGTTTTTGTCTTATCTCTGGAAACAATGTCTTAAACTAGACACTCAGAGCAAGACAAAGACAAGTCACTTGTGTTTTTGGGGAAGAGAGGAGGAGAATAAAGAGGATGATACTTGGCAGTCAACTGAGCTACCTGGGACAGTTGTGAACAATCCCTTGGCTCATTTTGACTGGAGTATGACAGAGGAGGATGATGAATACATATTCTGCCCAGTAGAGCTACAAAGTTCAAAAGGGCAAGCTTTTACCATGTACAAACAGGTGGATAAGAAGATCCGGCCCGTCTCGACTACCTTTTCGCCCGACTATGAAGTTCGCAGACAAATTCCCACACCCCCACTGGAAACCTTACCAGACTTACCTACCCAACCACCTGACTTCGAACCATCAAAACGCATCACTACTGAACGATTGCCACTTTTAGAAGTCAACAAAGATGGCTTCATGCAACCAGAAGAGGAAAAATTGTTGCTACACATCCTAAGAGTCAATGAGGAGGCTTTGGCTTTTGAAGACTCTGAAAGAGGAACTTTCAAGGATGAATATTTTTCCCCATATAAAATGGCAACTGTTCCTCATATTCCCTGGGAATACAAGAATATTCCAATTCCCCCTGGAATTATGGATAAGGTCATTGAAGTTTTGAAGTTAAAGATTGAAGCTGGAGTATATGAGAGTTGCCAGTCTTCATATCGTTCTCGGTGGTTTTGTGTTATCAAGAAAAACGGGAAGTTAAGAATCGTTCATGATCTGCAACCATTGAATAAGGTGTCTATTAGAGATGCTACTATGTTGCCTATTGTGGATGATTTTGTGGAAGGATTTGCAGGAAGACAGTGTTATACTGTTTTTGATCTCTATTGGGGTTTTGATGCAAGAAGAATGGACCCAGAAAGCAGAGATATGACAGCTTTCATGTCACCCCTGGGACTACTTAGGTTAACCTCACTCCCAACTGGGTATACCAACTTACCAGCAGAATTCCAAAAGTGCATGCTATTCATCTTATCAGAGGAGATTCCACATAATGCTGGGGTTTTCATTGATGACTTGCCAATCAAGGGACCTGCTTCTACATACCCTGATGAGTTTGGACAACCCAAGTCAATACCAGATAATCCAGGAATACGTCAGTTTATTTGGGAACATGCTCAGGTAGTACATAGGATCATGCATAAAGTCAAATGTGCAGGAGCAACTTTCTCTGCAACTAAAGTACAGCTCTGCAGAAAACAAGCACTGATTATTGGTCAACTTTGTACTCCAGAAGGAAGAGTTCCAGATACGAAGAAAGTGTCTGCTATTCTAGACTGGCCAGCCCTAAAGTCACCCAAAGAAGTGCGGCAGTTCTTAGGATTATGCGGTACAGTACGGGTATGGATTGCCAACTATTCATCAATTATTCGCCCACTCACTGAATTATATCGACGGGATATTGACTTTGTATGGAATCAACGGCGGGCTGAGGCATTTGCAGAAATCAAACAATTAGTTGCCAGTGCTCCAGCTCTACATCCTATTTAGTATTGATTACCAAAGTCACAGGCTAGTCATATTGGCTGTTGATTCAAGTCGCATCGCCACTGGAATGATCTTGTATCAGGAAGATGAACAAGGACGCCGCCGCCCCGCTAGGTACGGGTCAATTCCCATGAGTGAGCGAGAGTCACGATATTCCCAACCCAAATTGGAAATTTTTGGTGTCTATCGAGCATTGCGAAAGTGGCGTCTCTATATAGTCGGCATTGAAAATTTCCAACTGGAGGTAGATGCACAATTCATTCGTGGCTTACTCAATAGCCCAGATTTGCAACCTGATGCGGCAGTAAATCGGTGGATTCAAGGAATCCTGATGTTTCAGTTCAACTTAGTCCATGTTCCAGCAACAAAGTTTGCAGGGCCAGATGCACTGTCACGCCATGGTTTAGCTGAAGGAGAAATAGCCGAAGATGATGATGATTCATGGCTTGATGAGATTGCTTTACTTGCTACAGAAGAGACCCAGGAATATATAGACTTGACACCTCCGGCTATGATTTTCGGTGCATCCCGCACTACTCAAGAAGATAACCTCCGCAACATTGACCGCTTTCTGCGAACATCGGAAGCACCAAGGCTTCCCGATAGTCAGAAGCATCGCCGATTCCTGTCCCAGGCTAGTCAATTCATGGTGCGGGAAGGGCGGCTCTATAAACGAAATCCCCGAGGTAATCCGCTAAGAGTAGTACTAGATGCCAAGGCACGGCTGCACATCTTAACACAAGCTCATGATGAAATGGGCCACAAAGGGACCCGAGCATTATGGGAGATCTTGCAGAAGCGCTTTTACTGGCCCAAGATGCGTAATGATATTCAGCATCACGTGGCATCTTGCCACACATGTCAAGTGCGAAGTACTAAGAGGATGGAAATTCCGCCTACTCCCTCAACTCCGGTTGCAATTTTCCAGAAAGTATATATTGACATTATGCGAATGCCACGTTCTGGGAAGTACCAGATGATTGTCGCGGCTCGTGACGATTTGACTGGGGTATGTGAAGCAAAGCCACTGGCCGCAGCTACAGCAGTCGCTCTCTCTCGTTTCTTCTGGACTCAGATATACTGCAGATATGGGTGCCCCAGACAAGTCGTAACAGACAATGGTCCTGAAGTTAAGGCGGGGTTTCAAGAGCTTATGAAACGCCTACTTATTCCCCATGTGCAAATATCACCATATAACAAACATGCCAACGGAGTAGTAGAACGAGGTCACTATACTCTCAGAGAAGCAATAGTGCGAAGCTGTGCAGGGAAAATCCGACAATGGCCCGAGAAGCTACCCCTCGCAATATTTGCTGATCGCATCACAGTCAGTCGAGTGACACGTGCATCCCCATATCAACTACTTCATGCCACCGATCCTGTCCTCCCATTTGACCTTGCAGAAGCTACGTTTCTGGTAGAAGGATTTCACGCAGGTATGACCACTGATGAGCTACTTGCACTTCGAATGTGTCAACTGGCCAAGCATGATGACGACATTGAGAATGCCGCTGCCATCCTACATAAATCAAGATTTACCTCGAAGGCGGATTTTGAGCGTAAGTTTCGGGCACGGCTGCAGACGGAAGATTACAAACCTGGTGCGCTGGTCTTAGTTCGCAATGTAGGGATTGAAATGGAAGTTAGCTCACGACGGAAAACTGATGATCGTTACTTTGGGCCCTACCAAGTCGTGCGGAAAACCAGAGGAGGTGCTTACAAGTTGGAAGAGCTTGACGGATCAGAATTATCCCAAACAGTGGCCGCATTTCGCCTGCTACCATACATAACACGAAAACACTGGTTTATGGTGCATGGATGGAAAGAAGAACCACAAACAAAGAAACACCAATCTGATTCAAGTTCGGGTGAGGACAATGATAGTGACTCAAGTGGTTCCAGCATGGAAGAACATTGATTTGGCAACCTGGGTGATGGTACCAACAGAAGACACTATATAAACTTTAGGCAACCACGACCCTTAGAGCCACTCCACTCTTCCTCCCACCATGTTCACAGAGGACGTACAGCAGACCGCCATGTTCGAAATGGAGCGCACGAAGGAAGAAAGAGACTGCAAGACAAGTGGACAAGGCCTCACGCCACCAGGTACGCTCTGTTCGGGGGAATTGGCACTACTCTCGGGCTCTCTTGCGACGCTACACGCACCACCCTCTGTCGAAACTACTACCCCAACACCATCCTCAGTCGTATTCCATGTCGAGGGCGACAGCGACAGCCTTCGTTCCCCGCGCCACATTTCGTATCAGCCCGCATTCTACCAAGTAAACACCTATTCGGGCCCTTCACCTCACTCTGCAAGCGAATTCCTGGCTGCTTCCACCTACAGCTTGGAGTATGTCCACACTGTGACGGGATACGACCGGTACATGACCCCTATTGCAACCCAAGCGCAGACCGCGACTCCAACCACCGATATCTCCTCTGCTTGGCGCCAACTCTTTTCACGCAAAGCTCGACGGGCTCTGCTATTCGGAGACGTCGAAGAACAGCGCAACAACTTGGAAGTTTTGCGTGTACGAGGCTTCAGACGGAGTGACCGCACCTGCGTCTTCATAGTCACGTCTCAGCCACGAGGGATTATTTCAGTGGGGCACCAGCTGTTCGCACCTTGAGCTGCCCTTCACAACGCTCCCGCGCTCTCCGGCCTAATCTCTCCTGCTCAACTCCTCGTTGCTCATGAAAACCGGCCGACAACGCCATTTGCAAGGCGCGCAGGCCCCCGCTGGACGCACACACAAGTGCGCGTGCTTGTATCGGGAGGCGAGCGCATCAGCGGGGAGGACATGGGAGGAGAAGCCAAGCTGCGTGTGCTTACGTGGCACCGGCGATCGGCACCCGGCGGCCGGCGAGTGACATCAATCTCTGCTGTCACCGCCCTTCACTTCTCTCTTCCGCTCCACGACGACGACGCACTTGGTATCGTGCTCTCCGCGACGTTGACGCCCCCCATAGCGCGGATGGCGGATCGGAAGCAACCCGGTGAATGTTACAGGCATTCTCAGTGCCCTTCAAATGCTGCGCCGGTTGTTTCTCACACAGTATACAGGGATGCGCGGTCTTACGCTCGTCTCTGGCTGGTGGACGTCGGGCGACAAGGAGGGGATGATAGGACAAGGGCACAATGTGCGCCCCCAATTTTAGGGCCCACCATCCCGCTCATTTCACACCTGCCTCTCTGACTCATAATTCTATAGCACGGCGTTTTCCACTTAACACTCTCAAACAATCCTATCACGCACTCCTCCCTCGGAGGCAAAACACCTCCAACTCTTTGCCTCCCCACCGGGACCACCGACAATCACTACCGACAATGCCCCTCCTGTGTAGTCGCTCTCCCGCGGGATGCCGACCATGACGGCGACTACGGCTGACTCAACCTCGTCTTGTTTCCCGACGGTAAACTCCCTGCTCGCCGAGCGATCTTTACATCTGCGAATCTACCCCAGCAGGCCGCCATTCCGCGACGGTCCCACCAGCGATCGCCAAACGGCCCAACGCATTGTCGCCGTCCAGGCGCCAACTATGCCACCGTGACATCACAGTCAACAATGGCGCTCTCCACCTTCCGGCGCGTGCCACTCGAGGTCGTCGAGCATATCGCCAACTATACCCTTGATTCCGTCCCTCCCTTCGGCTACAGCCCGCTGCTGGCCCTCATCAAGACCAGCCGCGTATGCCATGCCGCCGGTACGCGCGTTCTGTACCGCGCCATCCACATTGGGCCTTATTCTCCCGCCCCAATCCTCGAAACACTCGCAGCCAACGTTGACTATGCCAAACGAGTGCGCTCAGTTTGGTTGTTCGCGCCGCAGCGGTGCGTCGTCCAAGTTGTCCCGATTGCCATCGCCTAATCCTACCCAGCGATGTCGTCCCCGGGCACGGAGACGATTTCGAGAATCGTCTTCTCGAAGCCTTTGCGAACCTCACCCTCGTCCGCGCGCTTCACGTGGCACACGGCTGCGAAGACCTGCTGCTCGGACTTGCCACCATACCACTCCCCCTCCTCCGCGCTGTTCATTTCGACAAGTTCGGTCCACGCGCGGCCGCATTTATTGCTAATTATCCGCAACTCGAGTTTGTGGATATCGATTACACGCCGCGACACGCCCAGAACCTTCCTCTCCCCTTTCTCGCCAATCTGAGCGTCTTCCGCGGGGCGTGTTCACTCGCGGCCCTCCTCTGTCATGCCACCCAGCCACTTACACATCTTCAACTCACCGAAGAAGATGACAGCCATGGCGCCTCTCGCGTCTTCGCCTCCTTGGACCCTGTGTCTACCCTACGGGCTGTCTCAATCGACCACTTCTCGTGGGATCAAGAGCTCATGGGCGCTCTGTCACGCGCAGCACCGAACCTGATATCTATCGCCGTCGAAGTGCGGGATTGGCCAACGCACAAGGTACTGGAGGAGTCCTCGGATGATATCAGCGAGAGAGAGGTGCGTGTTCCATCGTAACTTCTTTTCCTCCTCCATTTCACAACGCCGCGCTGCTGCAGGCGTTCGTAGAGTCGGTGGCCTCTGCGCTCCCGACGATGCGACATCTGTTCCATGTCGATATCAACCACGCGCTCCATATGCCGGTTGATGGCGAGCTTCCGCGTGCCGGGGACAGCGCTGCACAGTTCCAAAAGCATATGCAGCAACTGGACTACGAAGCGGCATGGGTCCACCGCTGGGGCGCTGCAGCTCCTGTTCTTGGTGTTTGCACACTTCTCGCTGCGCGCTGGTGGCGATTAGAGGACAACACGTGGACTCCGATGACAATGTTTACAGATCCCGAAATGGCGGGCCACGTCTCCTCCTGGACGCGGGCCCGACGAACAGCAGCGGAGTTGATTCAGACCGCGGCTGCTGGTATCCGTCGCTGGGAGGAGATCAGAGTAGGAGCCTCAGATTTCGCTCGCCGGTTGAAGGGACTTCAGGCCTTGCAAGCGGCGAGTGGGCAGGATTTTGAAGTTCGATTTTGCGTCTAGTTATCGATGTCTTGGTACCATGAAATACATGCATATTTTGATAGCAGCGCGTGGAACCTTATTTTGGTGTCGAGCACTGGGGCCGCCGTGCCCAGCTAGGTCCTGCGGCACCTCCCCGGTTCTTGAGCCTGTCCATGTGAGTTGGCAGCGCCGAGGTTTGCGCCACGGCGGCGCTCGCGGGCGGGACCAGTGACGGGGACGGCCATGATGCGCCTTTTTACCGCCCTTCTCGGCAACGTCAGCGTTGGCAGAGCCACCGACAAGCGAGCCCTGTGTTGTGTCAGCGCAATGCAACAAATTGGAGGGAAACAGAAACGAACGTCACTGGGCTCGGGGGCTGCCAAGCCCTGTAGCGCGAAAAACATTGTGTAGATGAATTACTGGTGTGGTCGACCGGCAAATGAGTCATTGAAAGTCCCGCCATACATGAAGGGAAACGCACCGTTGGTCGCCTTTATACCTCTTCTACTACCTGCGCAGCCCCCCTAGCTTTGCCGCACCCCCTTTCAAACCGCGTATTACGCTGAATACGTAACCTGACCGGCTGCGAGAGGCATGAAGGGTGGAGGAGAAAAGGAAGGGGATTAGCATGATTGATGGCCATCCGGGTCGTCTGCCGGCTCAGCTGTCGACCATGTACGGCTGGACGCCCAAGTTCGCCATCTGGGAGCCAGAGCCAACTGACGGAGCGAAAAAAGCGAGTGCGATGGCGACAAGGGAGTTGGTGCAAGAGGTGCAACGGGTATAAGCGCAAAAAGAGGCAAAGGGAGTTCCATCTGGAGGGGCGCATGGGCAGGTAATAGGAGGGACGCGCAACATGTAGTTGAGGGCCGTATGGGCAATGAGCGAAAAGAGCGAGGGAATATGACGGGTAGCGTCAACGCAGCTGCTATTGAATATATTAAGAATATTATGAATATATTATGCCCTTCGTGGATCACTTGAATATGATTATGTTTGAATATATTATATTATATTATGACTATACTATATTATAGTCACAGAATATTCAACTACAGTAAGGGGGATGATTACAGCTACTTTCTCAGTCCATGTACTCAGTCATAGTACTAATCTTAGTCTGAGTTAGCCCTACTTCTGATAAATGTCACATATTATCTATTATAGAGGGTGATTCATACATTACTCTTAGTAGGAACAAGTGTCAGGAGCTGATCAAGTGTCTACTAGCTAACCTAATACTAGTGGCAATGCCCCTGATTGTATTTTGAGAGTCCTATGTAACCCAGGGAGGCCCAACTTGAAAAGGAAGTTGCCCCGACAATCCAGCATGTATTTTATATTTTTGATTCTGTTTTCTAGCAGCAAATATGTCAAACATATCAAGAGATATGCATACTAGATTATAGTTCAATATATTCATAACATATTCATATTTTGCAGCTGAATATGATTATATTATACTACAAATATATTATTGGGTTGAAGCTCTGAATATGATATGATTATAATATATTATGCCCATAAAATAATATAATCATATTTGGCCAGCACTAGTGCATTGCACTTCCAGTGCAATGCACTAGTCGGCGGTGTGGATGATTTTCATCTTAAAAAGTCATCCCCATTTCAATTGAAAATCATTGTACTTCCCAATGAGATTGACCGAGTTTTTGTGAAAATCATAGACTAGAATTTCATACATTTAGTGCGAGTATATACAAGAATAGTAGGACTGGGACTCGCACAGTAGGACTCAGTCCTACTTTGATGGTCCCAGTCCTACTCCGGGCTAAGACAGTGGGACTCACGGTGATCAACACAACCGCCAATTTGTTGGACTGTGATAATGTTTACTTGTTCACTCGCTCATTAATATACATTGCATAGCCCGGAAATGCCTCCCCGAATCTCTCCGGGATCTGCCTCGCCGCCTCACGAGCCGATGGGTATGTGACTCCGTCGATCTCACAGCCCCAGTTGATCAATGGATCCTTCGTGCCGGTCTTGGCTCGCTTGGGTACAGCCACACTCGGGGGCAAATCATCGTCAGCCCTGCGTTTGGCTCGGGATTTGCCCTTGTACGTCGACTGTCAGACTGGATCACTGTCTGGACTCTATGAATATACATGTATAGTGGAGAGGGGTTTGCATACAGGGTTAATCGGTGCGCTGACCGCGGCCGGCCCGGCGCCCGGCTGGGCGGGAACCACAGGTAACTGAGAAATAGTGTTGCTTCCGGACAGCGGAGTAGCCTGAGGTGGAGCAACGGCCTAGGTTGACATGAGTCAAGCTGGAGGAGTGACGAGAGTAGTGGGACTGGGACTCGCACAATGGGATCTAGTCCCACTTTGATGGCCCCAGTCCCACTCTCGCGGCGCCGAGAACACTTAGCCGAGCGCTAAGAAGACAATGTGAATCAAATATCAATCAGAAAAAGATGGATTACGCACCGCGCAGCGGGCCTACGCGGCGAGCGGCAGCCCGCGGCAGCGTGGGGTCCGGGGCAAAGCCCTGGTCGGGGTCCGGGGTGGAAAACCCCGGCCGTCGCGGCCGGCGCCGCCACCCCGTTGAATATGATGATTACACAGTTAAAACAGAGGAAAAGACAGCCGGAAGGAGATCCCACGCTCCGCGCAGCGGGCCCCGCGGCGAGCAGAAGCCCCCGGCAGGGTGGGTCCAGGGCAAAGCCCTGGTCGGGGTCCGGGGTGGAAAACCCCGGCCGTCGCGGCCGGCGCCGCAACCCAGTTGATGCGACATGCGTCGATCCATCAACTCGGGTGATCTGTCGTAACCGAGTCCCACTCCGGGACCTCGGAAATGGGACTGGGACCAGGAAAAGTGGGACTCGAGTCCCATTGTACCAGTCCCAGTCCCATTACTCTCGTATATACTCATCAAGCTGCACTGAAGCATACAATCCACGTACCATGGCATCTAATGCAGACGGCCCGTTGGCCACTAAATCTGGTCGGATCATCGGCGGATCGAATGGTGCCATTGCTAGGTCAATCTCCGCTGCTGAAGTCGAATATATCAGCGCCATTCAGAACTAAAACAGGTGAGATAGAAAAAACAGATGACACAAGCTTACCTCCGGGCGGAGGTGGCTCGAGCGCAGGGTCGAGAGGAACCGGCGCCCGGCAGCGTTGACACAAAGTCTTCGGGCATATTTAGCCGGGGCATAAAGTCGGCGTTGAAGTCATGTCCGTCGTCAGTATCAGGCGCCGGGCCAGCCATCTCGGAAAGGAATTCTGCTCCAATAGAATCACTCGGAGTGGCTATCACGATGAGGGTGTCAGCGACCACTCAGACACAAGGTTTCAAAACGAGACACACCACTGGAGTTGCTTGTGACCGCCCGACGACCACCAATTTGAACTCCTTTGAGTGGCCCTGCCCGGAGTTCCTTCAATTCCGCGTCGATAACAAGCCTACGCGCCGTCCAATCCCGTCGGGCCTGCTTCTCGGCCGCAATTTCGCTCCGCAGAACCTTGATCTCATGTTTCAAATCGTCTCGCCGCTTGTCCACCGCAATCTGCTCCTGAAGCTCTGCAATATCCTGCTGCAGCTGCCGCTCCCGTGCTATCGATAGCTTCGACTCCTCCTGCCCATCCTTGCGCTCTTCCGTTAAGTCGTCAAAAGCACGGAGGTGCTCGTTTCGGGTCGTACGCTTGATGTGCTCCCCATTCGCGCCTCTGAGCAGCCAACTTCTCACGCTCCGCGGGGCCATTCCAGCGTTTGCGCATGACACCATCCCGAGCAATTTGTCGGAGCCGATCGACTTGCGCGTTGTCGCGAGCCTTCTTCCTGGTCAAATATTAGCATTGCTTCAATGTTAAATCATAATCACATACTTTAGGATGCCTGGTAAGAGCGCTAAGCGAATTGACGTCTCAGCGTTCATGCCCGCATGCGCACTTTCTGCCAGATTGGTTGTACTCGGAGTGATGCGGTGGTCATCTAGCGATATCTTCGACAGAAAAGAGTTGATCGAAGGCAGATACCATGGGTTTGCCACTTTTTGTGCATACCAGTCTTTGAATTTGTGAGTACCCTATCTGTTAGTTGACATAGAACACAATATCACATACTTTTCACCGCTGGAATCGTTTGCATCGACAAAACTGATGCCATTCATCAATTTCATCGTCCGAGGCAAGACCAAGGATGGACTTGAGCCGAGAAATGATATCATGCGGGACATTTGCACGCGAAAGCTCGTTGATATGGTTGATTGGGGCCATTTGAGCATGAAAGTGTCAATAGTAGAATGATACGCACCGCTGAAAATGTATTGTACACGTCTTGAGGCAGTAAAGAATGAGTTTAAGTGGATCTGCCTCGTTGATACCACTAATGGAGGGTGCGTTGTACCGAGTTAAGAAGTCGCCAAGGCCCTGTGCTTGAGCCACCTCACCGTCCATGATGATCACTCGACACGCAGCATCGGGAAAAAATGGACGTAGACGAAAAGGCCGGGCCGTGACACGAGAGATTGTGTCGAAGAACTCGGAGAAAAGTTGGGCATATGAAGGGCGGGTCTTGCGGTCACAGTAGAGAGTCGCAAAGACGATGCCTTGGTACCAGTCAGACCTTGTGACGAAACCCAAGGGACTTGATGCACTCACGGCACTTGTACCGATCGGAAAATCCAACAACCTCCCATTCGTCGAAGCTCCCCTCCACGCGCTTGAATGTATAATCGATGGCAATGGCCAAAACACTATGGATATAGTGGGCGAGCTGGGGATGCATTGTTACCACAATATTGTAGTCGGCCCTTGAAATCGCCGCATGAACGTAGCGCTCTGAAATGGGGACCTCGTCTTCTTTTGTAGATATATAATGAAGCACGCCTGAATACAATCAGAGGCAGTTGAGCGAGATCAACAAAGAACCGCCTACCTTCCCACCCAGTTCCACGCGGAAACTCCTCTTTACGGCGCTCCGCAATTCGATCCCGGACTTTCCGGACATCGGCAAATGCCGGACTAACCTCGCTGACTTGCTTTCCCCCATACAATGCGACAGTCGATTGTGCTTTCACGAAGATCAATGATTGTAAACTGAAGGGCCGAAGTGACAAACCATTCAGCAATGTTTGAACTGTTAGATTCTCGACACCGATTGCGTCGATTGCGGCGTCAAGCCGTCGAGTGTCGTCAGCACTTGGTTTCGTCTCGGGGTGCACTGGATGGCTATGCGCGATTTTGACCTGCACAATAGCCATGTATTCGTATTCATCTCGCCATTCGTACCAGTCCCGATGGCGGCGGTCGAGGGGCGGACGAACAGGGACAAAGACAAGCATTGTGGTGTCACACTTATGGGGAACCATCCGTGCGTCGTGGATCTGCCCATTAAGAACATGGCTAAATACTGTGCTAGATTAGCTATGACAAAACATCAGGCTTTGAACGTACCACAATGAGCTAAGCCGACACGTGGGTGCACCGAAAGCACACAGTGACGGTTGAAGTCGGATGTAGCTGGGCCGGGTAGACGGCCTTCATTTTCCAGCACATATCTGAACACATCCTCATCAACATTGGATGGCACCGCAAAATAGCGATGCAGCCACCGCCGCGCTCGGATGCCAGCATGAACAACCAATAAAGTAAATCTTCCCATATTGATTTGGGCCCTATTGGGTTTGTGAGTGCGGGAGAGCTCGTCATTGACTACCCACATTTCGCAGTGGAATAAGGATAGGAATGCCCGGGCATCCCGCCTTTTTACATTTCGAGCGACTAACCCGTATATAGAAACTGAAATACAAGTTAGAAGTAAGAGGCGCGCGGAAAACGGAAATGCATACCGCGAGATAATAGCGGACACTGAGCCGGCTTCTCTCTCGTTGGCGTCAAGCTCGTGACTCCAGAGTTCCTGCATGTCAGAGTCATCCCGTTCGTACCGCTCGCAGTCTCGGAACAGCTCATCGGATGCATGCTCGCATGTCAAAACCCCTTTACAACCTAGTTGCACTCGACGTGCACGTACCCTACTGCCACCGAACGCATAGACCCATACATCACCCTCCTTTCGACCCGTGGAGCCATCCCACGCGTCTTGGTCCTGTAGACACGATAAGCACTGAATATATAGCTATGTAGCGGTCCGCTGACCTCTGCCCGTAGATAAGCGTCGACTGTACGCTTCTTCCTGTGTTTGTCGAGGAGGACATGCGGAGTCGCCGACAGGTCAAGAATGTACGCACTCCCGTCACGTGGAATATCCCAAGATTTCGGAGCCGCAGTCAGTGGGATGAGATTGTCGACAGAGAGCTCCCGGGTGATCTTCACCCCTGCCTTCCCTTTCCCCTTGCCACGAGCTAAAACAAGTCAGAACACAAGATAGTATGAAATCAGGACATACGAACACTTAACGGGCTTTACAGCCTGGTGAGGCGATGGAGAACGCGACGACGGTAGCGAGATAGCGCCCGCTCAACGCGCTGGTGCGAGAGGCCGCGTGTCGCCTGAGGCGATGGAGAGCGCGACACGGGGAGTGACAAAGCGCCACGAGAAGAAATTGATTGTGAGCGATGCACGGAAATGCTGGGGGAAAAGGGTGCGGTTTCAGGTGTTGGAGAACGTGATGTGGGCCGTGAAAAGGCACCGCGTGACGAAACAGAGCGCGAACGAAAGTCAGACATCGCAGCAATCGACTGAGCGCGACTGCTCGACGAGAACGGTGGGCTGGTGCCTCGAGACGAAGGGAAACGGGCCGAAGATGGGCTGGAACGAGACAATGACCGTCCTCTGTCTTTGGGCTGCGGTTGGAGTCGCATCCAAGCATCGAAAGGGGCTTGCGCAACCCACTCCCGTGTACGGCCAAGATCAAAGAACGGGTTCTTGATGTACAGCGGAGAAATCACCTACATTGGACAAATATTAGTCAGGGTTCCTAGGCAGTATAATCGGCACATACAGCTTCTCGGTATGCCTGCAAGTGCTTCAACTTCGCATTCTCGGGCAGGAAGTAGGCAGGTCTGCTGGCGTCGCAGTCTTGCCAGAGAACGAAGCCCTGGCCGGTCATCCATTCGGCTGCTGACTCCACGGAGAAGTAGGGTATGTGGTGCGGATCGGCCAGTGCAGCAGGGAACATCTTCACCAACATGAGAGCAAGAAGAAATAAAGAGATAGAGCACCCACCTCGCTTCGGTAGGCTTCAATGTCTGAGACCGTGAGGTCGCCGGCCCCTTCGAATAGACTGTCGACATCTAGGACAAATGCTTGAGTACAGCCGACATAGGAAGGAGGCAACCAACCGTCAGCAAAAGTGGACATTGATGTGCGGCGCCTGCTCCGAGTCCACAAGAACTTAGAAGACTACAAACGAGTGAGTTTCCGAGAAAATGGACAGATTTTATACCTGTTAGAGCGGTGTTCCGCGAAGATGACGAAGTTGCAAGCCAGTCCAATATATGGCCAGCTGAGCATGCCTCATTGTCGGAAAGAGAGCACAAGTAGCGCCGCAGTGCTGGTGAATGCCTTAATGGGAGCCATTCGGCGCCGTTTTAGGCATGGCTTGCCGACAAGATCACGCCAAGATGTGGTGAGACAATCAGCAGCTCGGTGGTGGTGCTGCATGTTGCGTCTAGAACAAGCGATAAGAGGAAGATGGTGGTCTGGATAAGAGATGCGGCGATGCGCTGGCAGGCTGATGGCTGATCGGACTTGACAGGTGATCTATTGAATTACGGCTATCGATGCACATGACAACACAGATCCGGCACGTTGCAATGCCACGAAAGTAGGACTGAGCCCAGCGATGAAATGTAGGACTCGGGGACATCAAAGTGGGACTCAGTCCTACTTTGGGAGCCCCACTCCTACTATTTTCGTTACTCCTCATTTAGTGCAGCATATCATCCCCCACTTTCATCACTATTTCACATGAATCTTCGCATAATTTGTTGGTAATACTCATGACCTGCAGACACACAATTCATCGAAATTGTACAGTAAATTCATGCATTTCTATGGTGATTATATATTTATTCAATGCGGCGACGCTTGCTTGCCCCGCCCCGTTCCATTGGATCCACCTCCTTTCCCTTTCGCTTGGCCGAAACTGTATCCTCGGTGTCAGAGAACTGGAGCAGGTCGTCATCGTCGTGATGGTCATCGTCGTCATGGTCATCGTCAATCGCAGGTCGGGAAGGGCCTGGGCTGGGCGAAGTTGTGTGAGGATGGTGGTGGGGAGGGTGAGGACATGGACATTGCAGTTCGTCGTTTGGCTGCCTCACGACCACGGTAGGTGTCTTCGTTGCCGACACAGTTACGATAACTCTTGATATTGTCCCAGCATTCCTTCGCGATGCGATATGTAGCCCAATGACGAGCACCGCGCTTGAAGACAGGAAAATCTTCTTCAAGCTGACAACGGTTAATGATGCAATAAGGGACTTCAGGGTTATAACACACCGCACGGATAGCTCTTCCGATCTTCTCATGGTCCTGGGATTTCCAAGGCTGCTTGAAGTCCAGGCGGGCGCTGATGAGCTTGTCGCGCATAGATAGCTGAAGGGTTTACAAATGAGCGGTGTGGCAGCGCCAAAAGAAGGCACTTACACGGGCTCCATTCCACTCGAGCTTCCCTGTGATGCCCATGAGACGTCGAACTTCTGCAATCTTCATTTTGGAAGGGTTTCGAGGCCGAGGGACAGTGTCAGTGGTCGCTGCTTCGGATATGGCCGTGGTGTTGGTTGCATCTCGGAGGCGTTCTTCAGTCTCCCGAATATGGATGTCTCGTTCCGCCAGCCGCTCGTCTTGGCGCTTGACGAGTGCTGACCATTGTAAGTGGAGGTGTAAACGGGAGTTGAATGACATACCTTCGAGCTCTTCGATACGCGCAAGCTGATTGTTGCTTTCAGCCTGTGTCTTTTTCGATGGACGAGCTTGGGAGTTCTTGCTGCCATGGGAGGAGCGCTGGTTCTCCTTGTTCTTGTGTCCCGCCTTCTTTTTAGGATTATCGGAGGGCATGTTAGTTCAGTTGGAGGCTGAAAAACGTGTAGTAACGCACCTTTATACCGCCCACAACAGGTAAGCGAGAGTGGAGCGAGTGGGGCACTTGCGTCATATGTTATCCAGCAAAGCAGTGAGTTCTGACTGCTGCTTGTCGACCCAAAGGCCCATCCCGCATGCATAAAAACTCGTCTTGAGGCCTGGGAGGGGTTGAATGGCGTCGAAGAAGCTTGGAGATGGAGGGAGAAGGCAGGAAGAGCGATGAGTCAGCGGGGCTGTGCTGGTTCTCATGGGCCCCACTGCTATCGCGTGACGCCATGACCGCGATTTCGCGACGCAAAGTCCCCTGCACACTCACTACCATGGCCCACAAAGTATACTGTCCTTGCTGCGGCAACTATGTTGACTCTGGAACGAAATCCCGACACATGGCTGGTGGTGGACACATTCATACCAAGATACTCGCCGCCGAACGCCTTACACGACGGATGCTCAACAAATTTCGCCTGCGGAAGCGCCCGCCGGACTCAGGAGACGATGGAGATGAACCTGCAACAAAGTTACCGCGTCTGGGTGCGTCTAACACCTTTTTATTTCCATTCGTCATCTAACTTGAAGACAGATAACATCAACTTGGATGGTGTCGGCGACGACATTACAATGCCCGACTCTCAACTGCATGCTGCAGCTTCGGAGGCTCCCCCAGATGCCTCACATTCCCCCGGGACACTTCCTGCTGACCGCCGCCCCCGCGTTTTCGATGCCGACAGCATTTCATCGAAAGACAGCAATTCGGATGACGATGAGAAGCTTGTCATGGCAAATGAGGCCGATGATGAAGAGGCGGATTTAGACTGCTCAAAGCTAGACCATGTCTCATTGACTGCTGGGGAGCTCCTCGAGCGGGAATTTGTGTCTGAAGATTGGCATCGTGGTGAGTACAGCATGTTCGTTGCGCAACTTCAACTGATTTTTGAAGCGGAACGGCTCACTAATGAAGAGTTACAGTCCGTCCGGGCCCATAACTTCAAAGTCAATGTGGACCTAGGCTCTCGCGCATATGAAAAGATGAAGAAGGCGTTTCCCCAGCTCGCTGACCTCCCTTCTCTGCGACAACTCCATTCAGAAATCACGAATATTTCAGGTGTTAAGCCTGTAAAGTACCACTGCTGCAAAAAATCGTGTTGCTGTTTTGTGGGCTCTTACGAAGCCCTTGACGCCTGTCCGTACTGTAAAGAGGCACGATACGACAGCCACGGCCGTCCTCGGGCTACCTTCGATTATCTCCCGCTCATTCCACGTCTTCAAGCGCTCTTTGCCGACAAGAGCATGTGCCAAAAACTTGGATACCGCGCAAAACTACAAGTCCGAAGGTGATTTCATCCGGGATATTTTCGACTCCCTCCACTATCGCCGCCTCAAACAACGTCATGTTTGTGTGGAAGATATCATTTATGACCACCGTTTCTTTGACCAGCCCACCGATATTGCGATGGGATTGAGTGCGGATGGTGTCTGTCCATTCAAGAACCGTAAGGAGACATGTTGGCCACTCATCGGGGTGATCTATAACCTCCCTCCTGACACGCGCTTCCTCATGGATGAAGTTCTGTGTTTTGGTGTCATCCCAGGACCCAGAGCTCCAAAGGACATTGATTCCTTCCTCCTCCCGCTGCGGAACGAATTTTGGCAGCTCATGCGTGGTGTCGCCACTTACAGCGCGGAAAAAGACGACGAATTCTTACTCCGCGCTTACCTCATACGCGTCTTCGGCGACATGCCCGCTATGGCGAAGCTCATGCGGATGAAGGGCCCCAATGGACTTCGCCCGTGCCGCACCTGCAAGATCCTTGGTATTTCCGGCGAAAATAACACGCACTATGTCCCCTGCTTTCGCCACGATGGCGAGTCCTACGATCCATTGGATCTCCCGCTCCGAACTCATGATGAGTTTATTGATGATGCAGTCTCGGTCGAGAAAGCGACAACAAATGCTGAGGCAGAGCGTCGGGCGAAGGACACCGGCATCAACGGGCTCCCCGTTCTCGCTACCCTGTCAAGCCTTGAGTTTCCAGCATCGTTTGGTCACGACCTCATGCATTTGATTCCCGAGAACGTCGTCAAGAACTTGCTCTCACTCTGGGGCAACTTACAAGAAGCTCGATGTTGGGACGGGGGACTATATTCTTCAGCCAAAGGTGGTTGAGGACATTGGTCGCGACTGTGTTGCTGCTGGGGATACAACACCGACCGCCTTTGGCGCACGTGTTCCGAATATTGCGACACAATTGCATTACTTTACCGCCGAATCTTATACCCTCTGGACAACACTATTGGCGCCAGTCGTTCTTCGCGGCCGTTTCCCCCACAAACGGTACTACGATCATTTTCTGGGCCTCGTAGATATCTTTAACGACTGCCTCTCCATGTCACTGTCGCGCGAGTATGTTGACAATGATTTACGAGCTCGGATTGGAAAATGGGTGACGGACTACGAACGGTTGGTTTTTTTTTTGTGCTTTTTATTGTCATTTCTAAATGATATCTAGGTACTATTACCAATACGACGAGTCCCGTCTCTCTGCATGTCCATTGACAATACATGCCTTGCTCCACATTCCGGATGACATTCTAAATGGTGGGCCGATGTGGACATATTGGAATTATATCACAGAGAGGTTTGTGGGGCATCTTGTGCGCTCGAGCAAGAGTCGCCGGAACCCATATGCCAGCTTTTCTCGACGCCTCCGCGAAATCGCCCAGAACACCGCAATCAAAGTCAAATATCAGCTTTACACTGAGCTTGACTTGTCACCATGGCACGAGGAAGAGCTCTCGGGCCATGTGGTGGCTGGATGTGCGTGAATTTAGCCCTGCGTGTCCAGTCTAATACGTTCCAGATAATGGCATCCGTGTTTTACGGCCGCGGGCTACTGGTCCCCTCTCAAATCGGCTGACCACAGCTGTCAGTGAGCATATTCAAAACAGATATCGTGTATCGCCCGCGGTTGCGTTGCAGTCCCTCCCTGATGATTTTACCCACTGGGGACGAATATCGTTCCTTGCGTCGGGGGGTGACAAGATGCGTGGTGCGGATTTGGTCCACCATTCCGAGGGCTACATGACTCGGGATGCGTCATTTGTTAAGGCAAGTCATTTTCTGTACTGGACTCTTGGACTTATTCCTTTTAGTACTCGCACGATGTTGATACAAATGCTCATCATTCGCGCCAAGCACGAGTTGATGAGCGACAGGTGGCCTATGGACAACTCCTCCGCCTTCTCGAATTCACCATCGCTCTTCCACCTGAGTGTGACACGGCCTCCTGTCCGCTCCTTCTCGCCGCCATTCGCCCAGTGAAAGAGCCCAAGAAAAGCCCATACCCGTTTCCAGTCTATCAGGACGGCCAATTCCGGCCAATCGAGGTTATTGACGTTGACGATTTAAGCTGCTTGGTTGCACGTGTACCAGCAAATCGCCGTGGCCCACTTGTCTACGCACTGTATGAGCGCCTAGACTCAATGGGATCTGCTGTAGAAGCTGAATAAAACCATTTACATGCATTGCGATTGTATTTGAACTTGAGCATTGAGAATATATATGTATTTGAGGAGCATAACTACATCTACAGGATTGGGTAGTGTCCGAGACGACGAGTTACGCCACGAGAACCACGCTGCCGAGCGATGGGGGTAGGTAGCACATATAGTGTGGGGTCACGAGCCTTCATTTCCTGAAAGGTTCGGTTGAGGGATGGTGCAAGAATGGGGTCAGTCTGGATGGTGTAGGTGCTGGAAGTTGAGTACGGAGGAGAGGGAGGGGAAGGGAATTGCAGTTGTTGTGAGGCTACCCAGACTTAGTGGTGAATTTGCACAAAAAGGATGATACACGCACGAGGATGATCTTTCAAGAACTTCAGCTCTGTTTCTAACGCGCCAACCCGACTCTCTAACGTGGTGATACACTTCCGGGATTGTTCAATTTCATCTTTCTGGTCTCGAATAAAGTTTTCGATGGCGGTAAATGGTGTCCGACTCGGTTGTTGCGAGGACTGTGAGGCCTCTTGCAATCGATGGTTGTGATTCTCCTCTCTGGCCCGCTGTCGCTCCCTCTCCGGCTCTGAGTCGGAGACATGGGTAGTTGTGGATAAGGAGTGTCGGATTGTTCGTGGTCGTTTCATGGAAGAAGTGTGTGGAGCTGACGATATGATGTCATTTGACATAACACCCACTTATTCACCCCATAAGTTTTCATATAGAAATACCATGAATTTTCGGGATGCCAGACCCCACATTTCGAGTACATGAAATAGGTATATGAAATGGTAGGTGCATGAATATATTTTCATAGTTTTATAGGATGAAATGGGAAATTCATGCGGTGGGAGTATGAAACTCATCCTGTTTGCGACTCACAGTGCCGGAACAGGAGAGAGGAAACGCACCTGCCCGCGAAACACCTGCAACGGACATTGCTAACAGCCATGGGAGCAGGCGTCCTTGTCTTCTTCTGGGCCCTGTCGCGGCATGAAGTGGAGGAGGGAAAGAAGCGAAACGATCCGCGTGATTGACGTGGCGAGTACGGACTATGCCGGCTGCACGTGCCACGTCATCTCCTTCTTTCCTCCCGACCGCCATGTGGCAACAGCGGCGCGGCGCATTGGAGTGCCCTACGTGAGTCCGACGCGCGAGTACAAGCGGACCTGCCGACCACGCTCGCGCGATGGACGGTGGGGACACCACCAGGAAGCACCATACTTCCCGTTATACGTGCAGCCTCTCGAGTTGCGGGTCCGACCTGTGGCGGAGTTCTTGAAGTACGAGACACAGGTTCAGGACGCGCTCGTAGATGCGCTGGTGGATGCCGGAGCCTAGGCGGAGACGGCAGTAAACCGACTCAGCTCCAGTATTTGCGTTTATTGGTATGAACTGTCATACACGTACATATTCCCCTTTAACCACAGTCCAGCACCAATCCGTCGTCGTAGTCAAGTTCCTAGGTCTGCGGAAAGCGTACAGGAAAGCGGCACGAAAGCAGGCACCATAGGGAATGGAAGATCGGGAGCAAGCGGAAAAAGATGAACGTCGAGCTCTGTAGCGCTAGAAGATCAAGAGGAGCCGCAGAAGAATTCGCCCCGTGAGTATAGGGAAGAAGGTGTCGTATCTTGTAATAACCAGGATATGCGAGAGTGATGACGACGGCGCGATACCTGAGGGCGGTGAAACGCAAAGGAAAGAGGCCGTCCTCCTCCGCTTTCGCTGACACAGCGCGTGAACGCTGGGATGTAGCGGGAACAGAATTAGTGCAGGATGGCGAAGAGCATCACAGGTATCGGCTCCAAGAGGGACACAGGGAGCTTTGTTACGCCGCATGTTATTGCCCTCAAGTCTGCGATCTACGTCGTAAATAGCCGCTTCTGTGGTCGTCGACTCGGAGTAAGTTGGCGTAACACACCAGCACGCCCGCTTCGCCATCGTACCAGATTGTGGTAGGCCGTCAGCGTCAGCGATAATGGCAAGAGCCAGGCGCAGCGTGTCGCGGGCGGCAACACGCAGTCTTCTATTGAAAGAGAGAGTGTGTCAGCTCGCGCACACCCTGCCGAGAGGGTTACACGCACCTCCGCCCCAGTCCGCCCCAGCGCCAACTCAGCACCCCCAACCCGGACCGCGAGCGCCTCTACCAGATTATCATCTCCAGCCGGCGCTTCGTTGCGTAAGTGGCGCTATTAGAGCGGGATGGTCCTGTAGCATAGGTGGATCCAATATCGAAGGCAGTGATTCTCCCGACTCGCTTGCAGCCCTTGCTATGCAATTTCGAGCCCATCGCGTGAGCAGACAGCGAATGTCGATGGGTGGAGGGTTACACAGGTTCCGGGGACCTCCCGCGAGTCGTGACCCTGCCGCTCTTCAGCACCGCCCATCCAACGAGCCCTCAGATGTACGATGTACTGTTGCACCGAGGGCCGAACACAAGATACGACGCACCATTCGTCGCTTCCCTCCTCTGCTCGATATCCCCCGATTCCCGCTCGCGCGCTGGATTCCCGACCTCAACGCCCCAGCCAGCTCGCCCTCCAGTCCATCGCATAGATATTCCGTTGAAGACACGCTTGTTTTAGCCGTTAGCGCTGGCATTCAAGGGGAGTGAAGAGCAGCGTGTCATGGGCAGAAAGATGGATTTTACTGTTAAAGGTGAGTGCACGTTAGACCGCCGCGGTGGGACGTGGAGTATAACACGCACCTTAAGCGGTACAGCCGTGCGCCCCCAACCCTTGACGCCACCCGGTCCACTGCTACACCAACCCGCGTTGCCCAATCCGTGCCGCCAGCGCACGCATCTTATCTTCACGCGCCGGCAAGGCTTCCCCAGATATCCATCAGCTCATTACCCTCGAACACTGGCGTCTCCGTGCTGCCGGGGGGCTTCGTCGCGGTCGCGGGGCATGAAGGGGAAGAGGGAAAGATGCCAGAGGATCTGCGTGATTGACGTGGCGCGCACGGACCATGCCGTTCGCACGTGCCACGTCATCCGGCTCTTTCTTCCCGACCACCATGTGGCAACGACGACGCGGCGCGCTGGCGGTGTACGGCCTTGCGCATACGTTGGCGGCGTCGAGCGTGGGGTCAAGCACCGCCATTGGCCGATATAGGACGAGGACGCACACAGTCGCTGGTTGTGACCGGGAAGCGAAGGAGATGTGGGTAAACTGGCAGAGGCCGCCTGCAGCGCTGGAGACGCTTGCTTGAACAGTGCGTCATCCCCACACGGTGCTCGTTAGTGCGTGATAACTGATTTTAAAGCGACGCATCTCGGCTTTGCTTGGTGGTTAGTACTGGTTACTGTATTCGCAGGCACCAAAGGACTCCCCGATTGTGAAGCTCCTCGGTCAGCAGCATGTAACCATGCTCTGTCCTGCCCGCTCGACTGTCGGCGTTTCACTGCTGACTCTGGGAAAGCTGATGTCACGCTCTCTTTCCTCGCCGGCATCACTTCTTTTCGTCTCAAACGACTATCGAAGCTCTCGCCTACGCCTTCGGCACTGTTCTTGTCTTGAGCTAAGTCAGGTCGGAAGGCTTCCGACCACCACGCTGCGCCAGTTGCCTCATCCGACATCGAGAGACTAGAGATCAAGCAGCCGCGACACGCGCTCTGACATGTAAGGTGCGGCAAACCAAGCTCGTCTTGCTGCTCTTTCCGACACGTCATCTAGCATGATGTGCTGGCGTCTCGCAACCATGATTCTCGGCGCTTTGACGCAGAACAATGCTCTCGAGGTGTGTAATTTCTCGTCCCTGTATTGTTTATCGCATGTCTAACTGATTCCAGGAAGCAAGATTTCGCCCTTGGCGGTACTCATCCTACTGTCCGTACTGTCCTTCATGCTTGCTGTGTTTGACACTGAGCTGAAAGTTCTTTGCAGAACCCTTCGTCCCTCTGGCGATCATCCTTATTTCCTCGTGCAGCGTTGCCTTGTTCAGCCCAATACCCCTTGTTTCGCCACTAGTGCCAATGATCTCCTGCTCGCTCGGCGGTTCTCAGGCGCAACGGACAGCGAGAGATGGAAAGAGTCTCGGGGCGGGCCACTGGGTTGCAGGTGTGTGGCCACAGTCGTTCTTTCTGCTCTGCCGCTGACGTCCAGCTTTGCAGAGAGTCCGGCTGCAGGCAGGATGCATGAGCCGGAACTACCGCTCTGTATTTCGCCGCGTTGAATCCTTCATTATTTTCCTTATTTCCTCGTGCAGCGTTGCCTCGTTCAGCCCAATACCCCTGAAGCCAGGTGAACATTGGGAGACCAGTGACCGCCCGCCTAATTTTGAAATTCCTGTTACTAATGATACCTCGAATGGTTCGCATTTATTTCTAATGCCCGTATCTCACCAAATACTTGGTCCTTCGCCAGCTTCCGTGCCACGTCCCGAGCCCTAAGCCTACTTCGCGAAACGGGGATCACACTCCTGCGCCGTCCGCTATCGACTCTCCCCACACCGTTGATCTCTTCAATTTCTCCCGGCTCAAGACTGGAGGAGCCGCGCCGTGCCCTCTTAGCTGCCCGCTCACCTTCCCGCGCAGGCCGAGCCTCAACACGGGGAGCGATCCGGTCGAGCAGCGATCCGCTGACGGGCGGAGTCCCAGGCTCGTCGCGGTACCGATCGTCCTGCCGGCGCGTCGCCGCACTGGGCATAACCTTGGTGCGGAGAACGTCCAGCTGCCGCTGGAACACCGGGTTGTAGTCCCACTCGCGCTGGGGCTGCACCGGCTCTGAGTCTGGTTCATTCGGAACGACGTTGTCAGCAGCTGGCCGACACCGCCGGACCGGCCTAGCTCCAGTTTCGATCACCGGTGTCCCCGGACGCTTCCGTATCAAGCGTCCATTATACCCTTTCTCCCATACTTCAGGCCGCGACAGCACGCTCTTCCGCTATTGGCCACCGCCTGTCAGCAACAAGATTCCAAGTCCGCTGAATGCACACACCTCTAGGTAGGAAGCTCTGTCATCGCCACGCCTCGGTTCGCCCACGACAGGTAAAAACACCTTCTTAAGCTTCCCGTCAACCCATTGATACAGCTGCCCTTCCTCCCAACGGCCGTTTGGTTTTGGATTCAAGTTGGCCGCGGCACGGTTCGGTGTGATGGATTCAGAAGTGGCGGGCCGGGTTTCGCCCAATTCGCTGCGCCAGGCCGATACTGGGGCCGCCGGGGCTGACTGTGGGTTCAAGTTTGCTGGGGAAAAACTCGGTATCACGGATTCAGCAGTGGCGGAACGAGTTTTCGCTGGTTTTAGATTCAAGTTCGGTAGAACAGCGTCCAGTGCGGCGGGCTCGGCAGTGGCGGGCCGAATTTTGCCCACTTGGAGGTAGCGCGAGGCCAATGATGCCGAGGCTGTCTTCGGATTCAAGTCCCCTGGGGCAGGGCTCGGCGCCGCAGGTTCGGTAGTAGCAGGACGGATTTTCCGGAATCGGAGATTGCGCAAGGGCGATACCGAGGCCACTGGAGCACTCGCAACCACCGCATTGGTATGCGCATCCGGAGTCTGGGGTAATGCATCGGCAAGAATCGTCTGCGGGGATTCAGTCGCACATGCCGACGAGCGAGCCAAGCAGAGTTGGACTGACATTCATTTCGATGGCTCTTGGCGGCATATCACGCCGGGCGGGGGCCGCCTCCTCTGCGTTTTGGCCAGCTACATTATGATCCAGCACAGCGAAATGCTTTGCAGGAATTGCCACTTCGATCGGTGGAGGCACTTGGGCGGGGGCGATACGCTTCGGCGTCGATGCGGGAGGGCGGGGTAGCTAGAACAATGAGAAAGCGCGCTGAATTTCGAGGGTCGCAACGTACCTCACGGTGTACCTCGTGTTGACCCGGCGGGGAGGACTTGACGACGGGTTGGAGCGCCTTTGAAGGGACAACACAGCCATTGACTAACGGTATCGGGGTCGCTTTCTTTGCTTTTCGCGGAGTTTGAGGAGTTACAGCACCCTCAGCAGACGTTTCAGAGGCAGCAGGCGGATGGAGATGGCGAGACGAGTTTGGTTGTTGAGCCTAGAGACGTAAATAGGCTGATTGATTGGATAGAATTGAACACGTACGGGAGAATCGCGTCTTGGCGTCCGAGGCTGCGCAGAGGGAGCGCCTGCCTTTCCTCTCGTCGGTGTAGATTTCGTCTTCTTTGGCCTGGTTTCTTCTGCTTGCGTGGCCTTTCGCGAGGCCATAACGAGCTGCGCGAAGTGAGAATGCAAAACGAGCAGACGGGAGGATACACACCGGCAGCACCTCGCCCCATACCTCCTGCTCAATCGTCAACCGCTTCTCCCACTCCCGCAGCTCCTCCAGTCGCACAAGCACGTCTGCCGCAGAGCACGAGTGATCCAAGCGGCCCTGCAGCTCGTAGTGCTCCTAATCCAGAGGGTAAAGACCACTTCTCTTTCAAAGAAACGCAACAACGCACTGTCTGCAGCGCAGCCTGATCATCCATCTGGGCCTGTGGTCCCTCGATGGCCTTCAGCGGGTGCGCGCTAAACGAGTCCAGCGCCTTGACACATGATCAGCAGGATCCCCAACTCAGGAAGGGCACGCACGTATCCAATCGCGCGCGCATCTGCCTTTGCCGCGTCGATCTCGATACGCAGTCGCTCCAGCTCAGCAATGACCTGGCCGCCCGCGCTCAGCCTTGCTCGAGAAGTCAGCCTAGGAGCTCACCTCCGCATCGCCCATCGTCGTTGACGCACAAAGAGGGACAAAAGAAGGAGGGACTGTCACACTGGCCCTGAGCATCCGTCACGCTAGCCCTTTTTTTCCGCGAGTTCATTTCCGCAAGTTCATTTCCGCAAGTTCATTTCCGCAAGCTGATTTCCGCAAGTTTGTATGCTGCGGGTAGTCCGCGCGCCGTCGCCCAGACGGATCCCCTTCGGCGGGCTTTGGACTCGCAGGCGGCAACAGGTAGTCCGCTATTGAAAGCGAGGGTGTGTCAGCGCGTCGCACCGTGACAATGGGAATCAGTACACGCACCTCTACCACATAACCGCGGCCTCGCCGCCCTCGACGCCACCCAGTCCGCCTCAGGCCCTCAGCACGCACTCCGCGCTGTCCAATCTGTACCGCCAGCGCACTCCCGCTCCAGCGGCGCCTCCACCAAATGACAGTTGCCACCCGACGGCCACCAGCGTTCGCTGTCCCAACCTGGTCCTCGTCGCGGGCGTGGATGAAGGAGGGGAAAAGAAGCGGAGGGATCCGCGTGATTGACGTCTGCGCACGGACCATGCCGGCAGCACGTGCCACGTCAAACGCTTCTTTCCTCTTGACTTCCATGTGGCAACGACGGCGTGGCGTGCTGCAGTGCGCGTTTGACACGGGCGTGTGGGCGGTGTATGAGGTGGCTTAAGAGCTGCTCCGGGTTGAATGGGCAGGAGGGCAAGGGAATGGACGCTTGCAGGTGGGGATATGGGATGGATGTTATGCGGCGCTGGACTCGGAGACGCTCGCATTCAGGTGCGTGGAACTTCTCACATCCCTCTTTCCCCCACGCTGACGATGTCGTAGCTCTACCCATACTATCCAGAGACGCACGATTGCAAGCCGCACCTCTCCGTCGTCGCGGTGCCTGCTACTAGCGCTCTTCAACGGCATCTTCCTCGTCAACTACCCCACGGCATCTTTTCCCAGCAGCGGGTGCCATTTTTTTAGCCTCTTGGCTTGCACGCGCTGGTCAGGCTTAGTTGTCGGGCTGCCGTTATAATTACCCACTATCAAGAAGCTAGAAGGGCCACGGCAAGAAACATCCGCCTCGCTGACATCTCTTTCGACATACCTCCCTCCGTCGGTGCCCGCTCGAATACTCTCGACGACAACGACAACGGCGGCAACAGATAGGCAGGCATTCACCTCTAATGTTCTGTGTCTGTCATGCTAACTGTCTTGTTTCACCTGCTGCTCCCGTGGGAACGACGACGGCCGCGTTAGGCGCAGGCGTGTCGGCGGCGGTGCTTGATTCAACTGTCTAAGCTTTGCCCTGTCTTGCGTTCTAACTGGTTTTTGACTCGCCTTTGCTTTCTATATCGTCAAGATGGAGGCAACTTGGGACCATCTCTCGCACTTGCCTGCCCTGGTTGCCTCGGCGAGGTCCGCGAAGGGCTCTCGAGGCTCGCTTTCACACTTTTTGAGCGGTTCCGAGTTGTGCGATGTCCCGAAGGCGTACTCACACCGCATGCCGTTCAAGCTTCCACTTGAAGCTTGCTGTCCTATCCTCTATCAATTCCGACTGCGCTTTTCAACTGCACTTTGTTCACGATCCTATATGCGTGTTCAATGCACAGTAGGGGCCTATCCAGGTCTGAGCTGATTTTTGTCCGCATTGCAACTTGAATCGGCCGGCCTTAGAATGTTCTGGGATGGAGCAATGGGCCCGGGAGCCCCCCACCCGCTCGTCTGTCTCCAATTTCTTGCGCTCTCTCTGGCTGCACAACTTGACTGCCGGCGCACGGAACAAGCACTTGCACTCCTCGCTGGGCTGTGTTCTCTAAGCTAACGACCGTCTCCGGACTAGTATTGGGCCCTGGCGCACACGCACCTGCCACGCCGCCGTCTCTACAAGTGTTCAATCTGCAGCAGGTACCTGACAAAATATTGATGTCGGCAGGGTGTTTCTTTTTCCATGCGGCCGCTGAACTTGAATGAACTCAGCTGCTGGCGCGGGTCATCCAAATGCAGCGTGCTCCGGCGGCGTCCTCACTCGTTCTCACCGGCCGCGGCGGCTCTCATCGACCCAACGGGCAATATGCCCTCCGTGTGCGGGTCCCCGGCTCCCGCGCGGGAGATAGGGCAGTGAGTAGTTGTCGTGTGAGTCTACGTACTACTGACCGTCTCCAGCAACACGTGTGCGCCATCTGGGCTGACGACGGAAGGCAGAACTCGAGGAGCACCTGGTTCGACCCAAGCACGTGCCCTGCTGGGAGCCGGGGACGGTGTCATGCTTTTTACCCCCACGGAAACAGCGCGAAGCAAAAGCACAGTCACCGGATACAGCTCCTGCACAGGGAGTCTTATCTTTCGGCGCGCAAGTCCTTTCCATCGCGGTATATTCACAACTCAAGAGAAACCAAAGTGACTATGGCTATGGCTATGCATGCACGTCTACTGAATCAGCTCGCGTCTCGGGCTTTGGCTCGTTGCCCTGCTTCTCATCAGCGGGGTCAGCGACGGCGGGACTTACAGCAGGGGCGGGCGCATCGGCGGCGGCGGCGGGTGGCTGGGCAGCACACTCAGCGCCAACGGCGAGGAGAGATGGGATGAAGGGGAAGGGGACGGACAGCAGCGCCAGCGGCTCCAGCAGCGTTGTTGGCAGCACCGGTACCTTCAGCACCAGCGGCTCTGGCACCAGCAGCGCCTTCAGCAGCCGCAGCTCCAGAGGCCTATGATGTCATCAGCAATGCAAGCCAGAAAGAAAAGAAGACCACGTACACCAGCATTGGCGTTGGCGTTGGCGTTGGCGTTACCAGCGTTCCCAGCGGCGCCGGCCTAGGCACAAAAAAAACTTTTTGTATATAAAAGATTTGGGCCTTATATGGGTGTAAAGACATTGAAAATATAGTGTATACACTCTAGTTTCTATAGCTCACAACTCTCATACTTATATCTATATACTTTCATGCCCAAGAGCTTGGATAGCCCACTCTGTCATAGGCCCATCACCAGGTAATTGATGAGAGATGAACATGTTGAAGGGTTCATATGGCCTGCCATGTGTATTTGAAGGCTTCAGGTACATACATACCTACACATACTGTACTATTTCATTCAATTCTGCGGGCCTGTGACCTGTGACACATGTGGCAGAAATGTGCAATTCAGCCAAAGGCTGAATTTGGTGTGACCTCCTGCCTTATATAGAAGTTCTGCGCGCCGTAGGCGCAAAATCTTTTCAGAAATTACCATTTTGGGACGGTTTGGGACCGAAGAAACTTGCTGTGACCTGTGACAGGCAGAAAATTTTCGGCCAAAAAAGTCAATGTGACCGTGACAGGACTAATTGATTGAAATACTACAGTATACACATACACATGTATAAAAACTTTTGCAAAAAAAAGTTTCACAAAGATTGAATTTTTATCCCATTTTTTGATCGCATCAGTGGTCACATGATCTTGAGAATATATTACCATATATGGCAGGAGAGGGAGGGGGGGGGTCCCCAGAGGGTCAGAAAAAAACTTTCCGACCCTATATCCATGTTTCGAATGTTGAACCCCCCTTGGATGCAATGGCATGTTGACTATCGTGATGCTGATATCGATACCCGTTCTGTTGAAGGCTTGAAGACATCAGTGCTTTTCTCAACAAAATGATGCTACTCACGTCAACACGCTGTTTAGACACCAAACAAGAACACAGAACAGCCTGAGTGCGATTGGCAATTAGCCAAGTGAAACGCGAATAGATCAGACAAACGACGACAGGCGGCAGGAACGTAAGTAACTCCGGTAGATTTAAACAGCGAGTTAATGGCTTGCCGAAGCAACATGCTTCGGAAGCATCTACATACAAATCTATCAGCGCTAGCATGAGACAAGATATCAGCAACACTTCCACTGGGGCAGATATATTTCGCCGCCCTCTGCCGCCCACCAGCCGCCCACCGCCGCGTCACTTACCCTTAGTGCCGCCCACCTCTGTCATGCTGCCGCGGCAGTCACATGCGTGGGTGGGCGGCGGGTGGGCGGCGAAGTACCTGAAATATACCATTCATGTATTCCGCCACCCACCTAGGCGGCTATTGGGTGTTGTACCGCTCCCCGCCACCCACCCTTCTACCTAGCGATGCTCAGGTCCGGTTCTCGGCCACTTTTGGCTGAACCGAGAACCCCGGGTTCGGTTCAAAATCAGGATTTCCCGAACCTGAACGCCGAACCTCGGTCCGAACCGGCCTCTGAACCGGCTTTTTCGGCCTAATTTGGCTGAACCCGGCCGAACTTGGGCCTCAGTTCAGTTCAAAACCGGGGTTGGCCGAACCTGAACCCCGAACCTGGGTTCAGTCCGGTCCGGTTCGGGTTCAGACCGACTTTCCGAACCGGACCTGCCCATCACTACTTCTACCCCAAGTGTTCAATCCGCTGGCAAAGTCAGCGTCGACGTCATGTCACGTCATGACAGGTCACATCAATAACACTTGACATCAATGTTGCCTTCTCCCTCGACTCCCTTCGTTCGAGAATCACTTCTCATTGGCCGCAAACTGACTACATACAATGAAGCACCATCAAATCCTGGACTGAACGAACTGCCCAAACCGTGCAGTGCGCAACATTTGCTTGACGGGTATCAACTCATCATCGGACGGCATACTGGCACGTTTTCGCTTTGGCTCGCGCGCAAGATTCACCTTCTGGGGCCAGGGGCAAGGGGTATGCGTGCATGAAATCCCCGATATTGGGTCGGAAAAGTGGATTAAGGGCCACTAGACACTCCCCTCCCTGTGTGACGTCACACCACATGATTGCACGTGATGTCCCAAAAAGGGAATTCCTTGATGGGCACCAGAAACGGGCGAGAATCTTGTACTACTAATTTTTTCTATATATAGTGTCCCTTCTTGTGCCCTTCACCCACACTCACCCTGCAGACATCATCACAAATCAATTTTAGTTATGACATTGCTATTGCAGGTGTGACTGGGGTGTGACACGGCCATGTCATCACCACCCAAATAGGAAATTGTCATCAAAATGCCTCAGAACAACACCAGAATCTGCAATTGAAGCATAGCTTTGCCAACAGCCATTACTCTGCGTCGTCGTTCTTTCCCGGTGATAATGACTACCTTGGGATCTTGAAGCTGCTCCAGCAGCTGCTTCATGGCCTCCTCTAGCTCAGGTGTGGAATTCAAGGGTACGCTTTCCAACCAGTCACTGATTCTCTGATCCCGGGCACTTCCAGGTCGATTCTCGAAGTATTCCGTATAGGACCGAACAACTGGATGCTCGGGTGGGAAGCGACGAAGAAGGTCTGCCAGCTGGGGTAGTGCGGCGGCAAAGACAGCCCGAAGGCGCTGCTGGGCAGCGACAAAGGCTGTGCTCCAGTAAGCTGGTTCCGAGAAGCAGCATATCTAAGGTCAGTTGTTATATATAACCTTGCTGTTGCGAGCAGCTGATTCAACATACCTGCTCAGGCTTTACGCGATGTCCTATTATTGCTTTGCACATCTCGTGGGACATCGTAGTGGACATTGGAGGAATGAACATCCTCCGCGCCCACGCGTCTTGCAGCTCCGGCTACACAAGTCCGTCAATGTATCGGAAGCGGCATTGTCGCGGTGCCTGCTCGGATAATGCATTCCTCACTCTCGCAGGGTACCATTGGACTGATTCGTCACTCCATGGAACCCCTTGCAGAGGAGCGGGAAGAAGTACGACCTCATTGCGATAAGACCTGGTTTTAAGTGAGTAAACTAGATTATTCCATCGAAAAAAAAGGAACCATTTCCAGCATACCCCACATTTCCATTTTAGGCCCAGAAAAGGGCCAGATTATTTTATTTTTATTTCTAACCTATTTTATCTTTGTACATATTTTCCCGGAAACCCTCTCCCCAATAGCTGATACAGCCCCTCAATGCCTTTTCTGGCGTCGAGACACTGACTCAGCCGCCTCAACGCCAGAAAAGGCGTCGAAACAGCTTGCCCCCCACCAAAAGTCCATCGCCCTCCCCCTCGCTCGAATCCCCCCGCCAAACCCCCCATCTTCCCATCCGTACCCCGGAGTAGACTCCGGTTGGAACGGGGCGCAGCATTGTTGCGCTGAGGAAAGTTGGGGGAGGAATTGTTGGAAATTTTGGAGAGCGCGAATCATAGCGCGTTGAAGATCACGGCCCGGAGAGCCAGCTCGAGGGACTCCGGCACCACAACCTCCACCAGGTGGTCCACCACCTCCACCTCCACCTCCTCCGCCTCCTCCGCCACCACCACCACTAGGAGGACCCCAGAATGGATTTCCAGATCCACCAGGGCCGCCACCAGGACCACCAGGACCACCACCACCAGGAGGTCCACCTCCAGGGAAACCAGGAGGGGTCGTAGATCGACTAGTAGGCAAAGTCAAGAACGGACTCAGCTTGCCACTAAGAGTCGGAGAGGGGTTGCGGTTTGGTTGACCTTGACCGGAATCATTTCCGTTTCCGGACCTTGAGCAGGGCTCATTGGCCTGCTGAAAGCGTGCCGATACATCGGAATGGACTCGCTTTCTTCTTTGATGTCGTGAAGGCATGTGGGAGTGAGGAGTCGGTAACGAAAAGTAGAAGAGACGGGAGGGGAACTGACGCTAGAAAAACGACCCGTGTTTGGATGCGGAGTTGTTGGCATAGGAATAGAATAGTACTTGGATCAGGATCCTGTGGAGACATAACAAAACCAGGCCGGAAAGGGTTGGTCGTGCCAGTAGGTGTCCGAGGAACGGGAATAGGAACTGAAGTGACAGGAGCACCAGCGTTTGAGAGGAACCATTTGTTCGTAGAAGCGGGATGAACGCCGTTGACCAGTATTGGCGGGGTCAATGTTGTCGGAAGAGAGGCGTACGTTTGACATGGTCAAAAGGAAGTGAGTTTGTAAATACTGTTCAGTGTCGTGGTCGACCAAAGGACCGGAGTCGGAGTCGGAGTCGGAAACGGAATCGAAGTCAGAGAGCACTTGGGGCGGAACACCACAGAAGGATGTTTGGGTGACCGGGGCTTCCAGTTGACCAAGACAAGACAAGAAGAGAAGAGCAGAGTCGAGACGACGCTGGGAGATAGAAACCAGCAACGTTAATTTACAAACTGAAGTACATGACAATACATCCAAGTATTTATAGTGCGAGAAGTAACGGAAATGGAATAAGGTATAACAAAGTAAGTAACGAGATTAAAACAAAGTCAAGTAAAGTAGAAGAGGAGTTGCATACGAGGAATAAGGCATAGATGATTGCATAGATCATAAGTCGGGGTAATTGGAAACACTCAGTAAATCTTCATTGCGTAAAAACCAAATACCGGAGTCGATATCGGAGACGGATTGCCGGAGTCGGCACGGATATAACAGAAATGATGAACATTGACTTTGACCATTTCCAAATGTCTGTGGGGTCGAACAGACCCCACCAATGCGACACGAGTTGCGGCCACAGACGGAGCTAGCTGTTGTCCATGAGGATATCCTTGCGTCATCGTCCGGCGCCCTGCAGACATGTCCGCCCCAGGGACCGGAAGTTTGAAAAGCTAAAAATGGCAGCACCCGAGTAATACACAACCCAAGTGTCTGCGGGGTTGAACGGACCCCTTCACAACACAGACATAGAATGGTGGCGCCAGGAAGAGGGGCACACACTTCCTGGTGTATAGACCCATATGCCTATCTATCTGCTGTCGGTTGTCCATAGGTAAAAAAAAATGAATATTGAACACCAAGTGCCCGTGGGGTCAAATGCACCCCGCTGCGACATGACCGCACTAAGCAAACACAATGGTCTGCATGACTGTAGTATTGTCCAGCAAGTATCCATTTACCAGATGATGGGGTGTTTTTTTTAAAAAAGGCCCTCTTGTACAAGTCTGATCATTTTTAAAAAATATCTGTAATTATAGTAAAGAGTTTTTAAAAAGATTCACCTGTGCTGTCACAGTGAGCAAGGAATGCTTAATCCATTAGACACGATGCCATCAATATTTAATTATTGAATTTCTTCACGATCAACACGCAGATCTGCCAAATAGCCTGAGGTCTCCACATCATCCTCTCAGCACTACCTAAAAACAACTGAAACCTCTGCAACTACCTGCACAGTTGTTCCTAACAGGGGGTAGACCAGCGCTTGCCCCCCTCATCTTATCCCTCTACTCTTCGTACTGGCCCAACAAGTAGTGTTGTATACTCGGAGGGAAGTGTGGTCTCATAGCACGCCACACAATAATTAAGTTGCTTCCCTTGGTGCAGTGAGAAGCATGCCGTCGCCCTGCATCAGCCCTTACCCATAGCTCCTTCTGTGCACAGTCAGCCATTCTTGTGCTCGCTAAACTGCCATCTATCAACAACATGGTGACCATTGACACCACATGTTCCGCAGATGTCCCAGCCTGTCGCTGTTGACAGCCCACCCCCCACGCTCGCTGTGCTCAACGACATTAAACATAGCAAGCTGGTTCGTTTAATATAGGACCAGGTGTATTAGTTACATATTATGTAATAGAGCCTTTCAAATGTCTTCTCAACCGAGTTGTAGCAGGTGAAAATCAGCCAGGAAGACATAATCCATGATTTCCTCTAAATAAATCCATTACTATCTTTAGGCACTTGTCCTGCCACCCTGTTGCATGCTGTGGTTCAGTTTTAAGCCGGCTTGTTTCTTTCTTACATAGCAGCTTTGTAACTGCGGCTCCCTTTCTCAGGTACAATGATAAGGTGATTGGTCAGCCAAGCCTTGAAACGTTCTCTAAGTCATTAATTAGCTAGCATATGAGCATAAAAAAGAGGACACATACTCTGTAGCCTGAAGATTAACTATCTTCTGATAGTGCTCCATCTGCGTTATTTCCTCAGAAGGTTCCTTCAAAAACTTGTCGAGATGATCTATCTCAGATTGCAGCCACTCTTAAAAGACGTCTCAACTTGTAATGTCCAAGGTCTTCATAGTTTCAAGCAGGGCTTATTCTGTAGCAAGAATCTCTAGTGCGTGGCGATATTTGCTTACCAAAGTAGGGGCTGTAAAGGATTTAGATTGGGCATCACTTAGCAAAGAATTTCTTATAGAGGTTTGCATATATCATGGTTCGGGTCGGGCCGACGGGCCCTATACGGCCCATTGGGCCCTTACCACCCTTAGAGCCCTAGGGCTTGACAAGCCCTCATATATTCACAAGCTCAAAGTACTGAGCAACAACACTAATATCCCAGAGAAGGGACATAATCACGGATCGCGCTTTAGTCAGCCATCAAGCCATCATGACCCGCCATCAGGGATCATGATGCGCCGCTGGACGCCCTTGACAGCAAACCCAATCGGCCCCAGACAACTACAGGGATCAGGAGAGAGCTCCTTACTGTTGCATTGCTAAACACTTCTTAGTGTCGACTTTGGCATGGCTCCTTTCCAGAGGAATGGTCCCTGGGCTCCTAGCGGAGCAACCAGGGACGACCAGAGACAGCCCCTTCTCCATTCTGATTGACCCTCAGCAGGCCCGATCGGCCCCTAGCACCCACAGTATATAAAGACTAGAGTATTACTCCTGTACCTTAGGTTTAGCATTGAAGTCTTTTTTTTGAACCCTACTCCGGCCTGGTCCCCTCAAGTGGGGTTGCTACGACCATACCCCAGGAAAGGGGCGTCTAGACAACTTCCAATGTGCCAGGCTAGCTTGCCTCATTGGCCCTTGGTTGGGCTGGACAGCCCAGGCTCTTACTTCTTGCTTGCTCTCTGGCTTCAAACCTTGGGTTCCCCTAGTACGGGGCAATAGGAGGGTGCGGGCCCAAGTGGGCCCGTATGTCACGCGTCACACCGGGCCGTTGCACGGTCTCCGGGAGCCCCAACAGATCATTCCTCCAGGTTAGGAGATGAGTTACTCCTTGGACTGGCAACCCTCCTCAAGCGCTCCAGGGGTCTCAGGCCCGCAGCCCCTGTTGCGGGGCAACTCCCCTCGACCCCCTAAACCGTCGGGCATGACCGCGTAACGGCAGCAATTAACTTCAGTCCAAATGCTTGGACTTTCAAACACAGGGATCTTTTAGCACAAACACAGGGAAAATTCAAAACTTTCTTTTCCCATTAAAAGATGAATTTAATGTAAACATTTTAATTCTTCTTTCTATAGGGAAGAAAGATCATATATCTGAATGAGCATAAATAGTTGCTTTTCAAAGATATTTCCCTTGTATGGAAAGGACCTGTTTCAGGAAAAACTGAAATGTCAATTGAAAGTTCATCTTTTCAATACAGATTTGTATACCTATTTCTTTGTCGCAGAAAGGAAATATTTTTATTTTTTTCACAAAAAAGCTATTTATATTCATGTTTTCATGTCAATGAAAATAAGATCTTTATATCTTTTGCAGAAAGGACATCATTTGTTTCCCCTTTCATACAAGAACAAAGAGCATCTTTCTGAAAAAGTCAGAAAGATGATGTTTCCTTACCCCTTTCATGCAATCAAAAAGCACATCTTTCTCTTTGTCTTGAAAGATGTTCTTTCTATCTGCTAACAAAGGTGCATATAAAAAAGACCTTTCTAAAAATGGCAGAAATATCGTCTTTTATACCACAAATAAAGAGGAATATAAACCACATATTTTTGAAATGAGTAAAAATATATTCTTTATAGTACACAGAAAGGGGTATTCAAAGCCATATGGAAAGGTTAGCTTTTCAATAACTTTTCCATCCCTGTGAAAGATATTCTTTTTGTTCTTACAGAAAGCTTGATAAAGAAGAGTCATTTATGAAATAATGAATATATCATATTTCTTGGTTGAGGAAACATGTATCTAAATATGTACATTCAATACATGTTTAAAAGGGGAAAAGAAATTTTTAAATTTCCCGTGTGAAATATACATTTGGCCAGGGGCCAAACTTGGTATGTGATGTCCTGCCTTATACTATACGAAAGTTATGCATGAAATAGGGGGTAGGAATCTCTTCTGGAGATTGCCAGTTTGGGATTGGAACCAAGATTAGAAGCAGAGAAATTTGCTGCGATCTGTGCACAGGAAGAAAGTTTCTGTATGGGATGAACTGAGCAAAATAGTATGGTAGGTCAAGGTTGAGCAGCCCTGAGAATGCTCCCAGCAGTAGTGTGTTGTCATCACATATGGGAGTGCCTGTTCAGACCAGGGGAATGTGTAGCGTTGACGAGAAATTTGGATTTTGTAACCCTTGTACATCAAATTTTTGTTTGTTGCATAAAAATTTCCTTTGCTGTATGTGCTACAATAGGTCCTAGCTAAATTTGCTGCGAGCTGTGACTGGGACAGGCAGAGAATTTTCGGCCAGGATTCATTATCAGTGAAAATAGTATGGTTGGAGCAGCCCAAGCATGCTCCCATCAATAGCGCAGTGTTATCGAGCCAAATTCCAGGCAAAACCTATATATTTGAATGTCGCGCTGAAGGGCACAGTCTTGGACAATTTCCAGGGCCAGCCAAGTGGCTCAGTGAAGCGATAGATGTCTTCTAGAGTGTAGGGGTAGTGTCCAGTGAATTAAGGATTTGCTGAGTCTGTTTGAAGGTATCGAAAGAAGCAGAAGTCGTCGACCCATTTTTTGAGAGGGCCAATGTTGTTAGATGTAAGAAGCGCGGCCATTGCGTCGGCGATCCTTCCGAATACGCCTGGAGAGCTTGAGGGACCGAAAGGAGCACAGTGGTCGATGTAGCACTTGTCTTTCCACGAGACCACGAAGAATTGCTGCTCTGATGGGTGAATAGGGACTCTTCGAAAGGCGGCGTCAACATCTAAAGTTGCCGCTTGAGTATGTGGAGGTGCGTCCATGACCATGAGCAGCATTTCCGAAAAGGTTCCCCAGTCGCAAGGAAAATCGTCCGAATCGATGGTCGAGTTTATTGATGAAATTTCCGGATTATCATAGGGAAATGAAAAGTCTTGAACCATTCGCCATTTGTTTGGCTCTCCGGCCTTTGGGACAACACCAAGAGGAGAGGATCGGACTGGTCCAATAATTGCTTCCAAACGCCCAACATCAAAGGGACCAGAATAACGGTGGGCAACGAGCTCTGTTCGGATATACTCGTCAATTATAGTAGGGTGTTCAAGTGCAGTACGACGATTAGGAGGAATGAATGATGAAGTTAAGTCCATGTGAATGCCAAAACGAAAGCCTTCTCGAATACCTCGGGGGAATATCGTAAAATTTATCGTACAGCTTTGCAGCATGAAGTTCGGCCTCCCAATGCTCAGGGTTAAACGGGGTGACGACCGGGAGGAAGTCAGACCGCACGGCATTGTTGGGCTGAGTGATCTTCGGAGCCGCAAAGGGAGCAGGCATGACGCCCGAGATGGCAAGGGGGAGGTGTGGTACATCCTTTCTGACCATTGAAATTGAAGCAGTATCGTTGTCCGGACTTGTCGGTGCGAATACCGGTCTGCCGATCGAGTCCGAGAAAGGTAGGGTTTCCTCGAGAGGTTTTCGTTTCGTGACAGTCGGCAGCGCGATGGCCAGGTTCTCGAGAGCCGCACTTGAAGCAGCGAAATCGAATGCGGTTAGTGGTGGGGCTCGGGCCGTTTGGTGTAGGGGAAAAGGAGCGTGTTTCAGCGCCACGAAACGAACGGTTTCGGGATGGGGTGGAGCTATAACGAGATTCGTATGGGTGGAAGGACGAGGTGGGTTGTCTCAACACTCTTTTGCCACTCTCCGAAGTCGAATTTGACGGTTAGGAAGCGACGGCGAAGCTCAGCGTCGTAGGCAGCGAGGACAGGCCAGTGTTCTTCGTGGTTTGGGTAGTCCAAAATACGCTGGTGGTGGATGCAAAGGCGCGGTAAAACCTTTTCCCAAATGGGCAAAGTAGACATGAGGTCGAGAAGACGACGGTAAGCTTGGTGCCAGCGGCCGAGCGAAAGTGTCTTGTCTGCTTCGAAAGAAAGCTCCTTGTTAACAGAGATGAGACTGTCCCCTTCGACCACAAGTTTCCGATCGAGTTCCGAGGACAATGCTGCGGCGCTTCGAGAGCAGTAGTCGTCGGTGAGCAATGAGAGAGGAGGAAGTTCGCCACGTTTAATTCGTTTGACGAGGGCGGGTGGGGCCGGATATGAGATGTTGTCTATCTGCGCGCCAAGCTCGAATTCGATGGTCAAGGTGGACGTAATGCGGTCGTCAGAGTTGGAGAGGGATAGCTGATTTGGAGTGTTTGCCGCTGGAAGGGCATCAGGATATGCTGGACTTGGAAAGAAGGAGAATTGGAGGAGAGAGACAGCAAAAAAAATTTTGCTTCAAAGATGATCCATGCGAGTGCAGAGGGAATTACGAGAGGAGAGGGCCAAGAGTGGCTGGAATCTGTCTTGGAGACGGATGCAGGATATGGAACTGGCCAGCGAATGCAGCGGGCTTTGTGGAGCGTGGTAAACATGGGACTCGGAGTGGGTCATGAAAAGAAGAAGAGAGATGGAAGGGGAGTGAAGGACAAGAATGACATACCGTGATATTGACGAAGCAGGTCATTTAATTGGTCTTTGGTCAGACTGGCCAGCAATGCTCTGGTGGCTGCGTCTTCGTCATCTCCCATGTCCTCCACGCCTAACGGCCTTCTGAAAGCTCCCGAACCAATCCCGCCATCTCCAGAGTTCGCTACATCTTCCAGCTCAGCAGCCTTCTCTGCCGCTAGTTCTGCTGCGAAAGCCTGTTGTGCCCTCGCTGGAACCAGGCGGGTCCATGCAGGCTGAGTGATGATAAGGTCCATGTTGTCTTCAATATAGTCGCCGACTGCTGAACACAGTTCTTCGCGGGATGGGTTTGGTGGTGTGCGAATATGGAAGTGTTGGATGAATCGGAGGAGTTCCCGCTTGTCTAGAGATTTGTAGGTCTTGTTGAAATGAGGAATTGCATCCATTGAGTAAAGGATTGACGCGTTGAAAGAGTGGAAGGATGGTGGCCGTGTGCGAGTGGCCAGGCACAGCTTACTTCAGCAGTCACACTCGCATCACGTCACTCAGCCCAAGACAGCAGACTTCATTCGCAAGCTCACAAGTCTTTCATTGTTATCGAGCAGCCCTGAGAATGCTCCCAGCAGTAGTGTGTTGTCATCACATATGGGAGTGCCTGTTCAGACCAGGGGGTGTGGGTATGCTTTGCAAGCAATTGTGTTTTGTAGCCCTTGGTGATCTATGTTTATTTCTTGGTTGTCACTTCCCTGCCATGGTGGTGGTGCAAGGGTATAGGGCCGAGCGATGGGCCGATGGCACACTGCGCGGGCCCCGCGTCCGTTCGCGGCGGGCCGGGGGCGTTCTGTATTCTGCCTTGAATTTTTAGTGGGCCGGACCGCGCCGCGCGGGCCGGCGCGCGGCCGGGCGGTGACGTAGCCTGATGGCGTTGCTGGATCAGGGACGTTGACGGTTGACGGTTGTCAGGCGCGCGGGATCCGGCGTCGCGCGGTCCTTGGCCTTGGGCCCGGGGCATCGATGGTGTCGGTGGGGGATTGGATTGGAAGTGGAGGTGGTGTAGGTGGGGAGCGCCCGCGGGCGGCACTGTCGCGAGCGGTGGGACGGCGTCTGTGGAGATGACGATCGGGTGGGCCGGCAACCGGGACCGGGGATCAGGGATCGGGGAAAGAAGCGGTACGCATCGCATGGCGCATGTGCTGTATTGCCTCACGCCCACGCCTACGCCCAGCAGGCTTGTCTCCCCACCACCACCACCTCCCTTCTCCTCCGTTTCCTTCTTCGCTGCTCCCGCGCCAGCCGCGCGAGCCTTCGTTATTTGCCATCGTCCATTCGCTGGCCGTCTATCCCGTTCCTCTTTCCTCTATTCTTCTCACGACCCCCACAATGAAGCTCGCCCTTACCCTGCTCGTCGGCGCCGCAGTCGTCTCCGCCGTCCCCGCCCCGGTCAAACGGGGGGTGAACTGCCCCGGCGCGGACAAGGACGGCGCGCGGCTGGCGACGAGCGACACGAGCCGGGACACGCTTGGGAACGTCTTCGCGGTGTGCACGTACTCTGGCGCGGGGCCGTGCACGTACTTCTCTGTGCGTCCCTCTTGCTGTTTTGTCAAATGGAGGGGGGGCTGATGCAGGGTTGCAGGACGGCTCGTTCTCGTCGGGCTCGAGCCAGTGCCCGAAGGGGCTGCCGCAGGATGCAACAGCCGCGGGCTCGGGCGCTTCTTCTTCCGGGATAGGCAGCCAGTCAGGCGGACAAGGGCAGGCGGGCGCCCAGAAAGGATCCATCTCGTGCGTCTCTTGTCAATCTGCCATCCCCCCTCCCCCCATTGGCCCTCCGTCTGTCGCCTGGTCAACAGAGCGCTGATGCATGACAGGGCCGCCGCCAAGTGCCCCGCGGGCGACAAGGCGGGCAGTTCGCTGGCGTCGTCCAGCGTGAGCGAGGATAATCTGGGCAACGCGCTCGTGCAGTGCGACTACCCCAAGGCGGGCGCGTGCACGTATTTCACGGTGCGTTTCCGTTTTTCTCTACTAGGGAAGGGGAGTGCTGAGGGGATTCTCTGGGTAGGACGGCTCGTTCTCCTCGGGATCTAGCGACTGCCCCGTCGGCGTCAACCAGGCCGGGAACGGCGGGAAGCAGACCACCACTACGTGCGTCATCATCTCCTTCCTATACAATGCCTATAATAACTCTATAATAACTGCTCACACAGCCCCCCGCCCGTGCAAACAACTCCTCCCCCCCCCCCCGCCGCCTCCTCCCGCAACCTCTTCCGCCCCGCCCACCACATCCGCTCCGCCCGCCGAATCGTCCTCCGCCCCGCCCACTACTTCCTCGGCACCACCCGCGGAGTCCTCCGCCCCGCCCGCACCCCCGCCGCCGCTGTCGACCGAGATCCAGTTCACGACCGTGATCGTCCCCGCGCCCACCCCGAGCGACAACGGCGGCGGCGTCGCGAACGCGAAGGGCGGGGACCCCGTGGGCGGGCTGTCCGGCGGCGCGCTCGCGGTAGGCCAAGGGGCAGGGAAGAAGGGGAGTGTGTTGGTGGGGAGTTTGGTTTTGGGGGTGGTGCTTGCGCTGTTGTAGTGTGTGGAGTGGAGTGGTATGGATGGTGGATTGAGGACAATGATACTGGACAATACGTGTTTGTACCTACCGTCATGCAGACGATTGTGTACTGTGTTTGCAGCCGTGTACGTGTCGCGCAGGGGTGTGTTCGACCCCGCGGACACTTATGTCGTCGAGCGTGAAAATTGGTAGCTTTGTTTTACTTGCAACGAGAAAGATAATCTTCCAGTCCTACTTAAGCCCTGTGTAGTATGTATGCGGTGTACCTGTCCGCGGGGGCGGCACTCAGATGGACAGTGGACGACACATACGTGTTTGTACCGATACACACCCGGGCGCTCGTGTCTGCTCAGCGCTCAGCCATGGTGCGCTTGTGTCGCGCAGGGGTGCGTTCGATCCCGGCGGCACTTGGAACGGCCTTGCGGATCACTTTTTTTCCCCCTTAGGCCGCGCAACGCGGACGAGGGACAGCGTGACAGATATTGTCTATACTCCTCGTACGGATGCCCCCGTTATTCCGGTCATGTCGCACCGGCACCGTGGCGGTCCAGGTGGGGTGTGTTCGATCGACCCCGTGGGCATTTGGGATTTGATCATGATGGAGTCGACGTCTTTTTTTCCACAGGGCACGCCCTTGTGTCCGGGGTCCGTGCCGTCTATGTGCGACGCCGCCGCCCGCGGACTATGCGCGCTCATACCTCCTGCCATGCAGACGACTGTGTACTGTGTTTGCGGCCGTGTCGCGTGTCGCGGCGGGGTGCGTTCGACGGGCCCGGAGGCACTTATCATAAGGGCAAAAATATTTCGCCGCTTCTGGGGTGGGCGGCTCGGAGGCGGCTGGTGGGCGGCTCCACGAATGTTCTGTAGACAATATCTTTGTAAGTACTTCACATAATGACAACATTCTTGGGGCGTTCGATAGCCCCCGACGAGCCCCTTTCGAACGCGCCACCGAGCGGCTCGAACGGTGGCTTCGTTGTCGAGCATCGCCCTTGGACTTTTTGGGTGGGCGGCTCGGACGCGGCGGTGGGCGGCTTTTTGCCTGAATTTCGCCGCCCTCTTTTTGTGGTGGGCGGCTCGTGGCAGTGCTGCCGCGGCTGTGGGCGGCTCTCGCACAACTGAGTGCGGCTCTCGTGTGACAGGGGCAAAAATATTTCGCCGCTCTTAGGGTGGGCGGCTCGGAAGCGGCTGGTAGGCGGCTCTGCGGAAAATGAGTAGACAATATCTTTGTCATTACTTGACATAATAACGACATGCCTGCGCCGTTCGATAGCCCCCGACGAGCCCTTTCGAACGCGCTATCAAGGGGCTCGAATGGTGGCTTCGTCGTCGAGCAATGGCCTTAGACTTTTTGGGTGGGCGGCTCGGACGCGGCGGTAGGCGGCTTTCTGCCTGGTTTTCGCCGCCCTCTTTTTGCGGTGGGCGGCTCGTGGCAGTGCTGCGGCGGCTGTGGGCGGCTCTTGCACAATTGAGCGCGGCTCTTGTGTGACAGAGGGCGGCTCCCACCCAAACCAGGTGGGCGGCGATGAACACGGCCGCCCACCCCAGTAAGCGGCAGCTGCGGCCCCGCTCTCTTCCATTGACCTCACTCCTCGTCACCACAAGGCCGTCGCCTTCATCGCTGGCCACTTCTCCGGGTCGTGAACGCATGTTGCGTTGCCCGGGCCGTCGTCGTCGCCACCATCAACGTTCGCCGGCGGCGTCGACGCTGACAGATGATCCATCGATGATGAGTCATTCTCATCACCGCATCTTGTCTTCGCTCCACCACCTTCACGAGCGTCATTTTGGCTGCCAACAACAACGTCAGTGCCTACAGCACAGGGCCGCCCGCCGCCGCCGCAGCTTGGTGAGCGGCCCGGTGAACCGTGACTAGTGCTCGACGCTTCTCGTCAACAACGCCACCGCGCACTCCTGTTCCTAGCAAAACTCACAACGGAGTCATCCATCTGTGTTCGCTGGTGTCTATGGTTCGGCAAGCTGGCTCTCACCATAATCTATGGCGGCGAATGGTGCGCGGCCCAGTCTGGCAGTGACTCGGAGCAGCTCGGCGAGCAGTGCGCGACGCGGGAAGGGCAACGATGGCTAGTACGCCACTAAGTGGCAGCTGCATCGACCTACGTCCCCGTTGTCACGCGGTGTGGTGTCCAGCGCATATGACCGCCGCGCCGCGCCGTCTTCACCGCACTCGTCCTCGCTGCTGGTTTGGCAACGTGCTCAGCAGGGGAGCAGGCTTCCCTGGTATACGGACTTTCTCGTGCGCGTCAAGTCAAGCTGTGCTGTGGTCGTGTCCACCCGCAATGCAGACCCGGATCTCCGCCTTTGCGCGGCCGCTCCCCTAGGCAACGTCCCGGGCCCCTGGGGACATCCCGAATGGTGGGCGGCAGCATGACGTGGGTTGGGCGGCTAGGTAGGCGGCTTGGAATTGGTGGGCGGCTCGGTGGGCGGCCTGGAATTAGCGAGGGCACGCTTTCTGGGTGAGCGGCGGATACTAAGCGGCAGCTGCATTTTCTTGCATCGACTTACGTCGTCGTCGTTACGACCACCGCGCCTCTTATCCGCGCTCCTCCTCACTGCTGGCTGGGCAACATGATTAGCGGAAGAGGACGCTGCCCAAGCATACAAGCTGTACTGTGGTGGTCTGCTCGCGGCACTGCAGACCCGGATCTGGAGATGGTCTGCTGGCTGACAGGACTCCAAGTCGTAGATGCCACTCGAATCCTAGATGTTCTCAACGAGCGGTGTTCTCGAACGCAACACAGAGAAACTCCCCCGGGGCTTCCTGAATCCTGAACTGCGAGTATCCTTGCGCACCGTCAACGACACCCTCCAAGCTCCCGCGTGCCCACAACCCGCCTGCCATGGACGCAGAGCCCACCGTCTCAGTGTGTGACGCATACCGCACTATGAAAACGGCTACCGGGAAGGCTCGATGGCAACGGCGCAAAAAGCGGCGGCTGCGACTCCCTTGCATCGACCTATGCCCTCGTTCGGAGTCGTCATCGCGCGACGTGGTGTCCAGCTCACATGAATGCTGCGCCCGCCGTCTTCGGCGCGCTCGTCCTCGCTGCTGGTTGGGCGATGTACTGTGGCCGCTTCCACGGGGCCTCAATCATCCTTGGCCCGGGCCCCGGTCTCGTTGGCCCACGACTCCTACTTGGGCCAGCTTCGGCAAAAGACGCTGGCGCTGGGCAGTGGCCCGGACTCGAACAGCCTCGATTAATCGACACGCTTTTGGCGGAATGGAACTGGGCATATGAATGATGAACGGCTTGGTACGGGGCTTGCGGTAGTGTGCGACGGTGCGCGTTAAGCACTGGCAGTTGCTCCCCTCACCAAATTGGTGGTGTCGATGACCTAAAATAGCCACTGTGAAACGAAGACTACAGCTGTTAGAGTAACATCTTCGCTGTTGTGTAGGATATATAAAAGGCTATTTATCCCTCTCAAAATTCCAGATTATTTTTCTGCAAAAATCAGTGCCGCCCACCCTTGCGCGGCTCGGTACAGCAGCGCGCCGCAGGAAGCCAGGGGCCGTGAAAAAGTGCAGTATTACACTGTGGCGTCATTGGGTGCCCTACCCGCTCACAGGCATCCATGTTTAGCGCAGTTTGGATGTCCTGTGGTGACGGAGAGAGGTGGTGAAGACTTTGTGTTGGAGGGCAGCTAACACATTAACTGGTTGAATTCTTCAGTCTTACTGAGCATATTGCTTCAGTAAGAGTCCTATATAACAATATTGTACACCAGTCATATCAATTCCTGGGCTACATACCAAGAGTAAACAATCCCTAGAAAATATTGACATTACTTAGAATGGAAATAGCAGCACAATGACGACAAATTATGTGTTGGGGTCTTCACTACGATGTACAGAACACCCAAGAGTATGCAATCCAACAAAAAACCCAAAACCTTAAAATCGAGCACTTCGCCGCCCACCCTGGGCGGCGCCTCTGGGCGGCACGCTAACATGGCCGCCGCGGCCCTGAAGGCAACAGAGACGACGCCAGCTGTCAGAGTGAGTGTCTGGCACGCAGATCTATCGTCTAGTGCTGCATAACTGCAAGGAATGACACTTGGCGCCAACGCCAGTAGCGTTGATCGACGACGGTGGGCGGCGAAGTACATGATGACGTCAGATCATGTACTTCGCCGCCCACCCGCCGCCCACCTACTGGTGTGACTGCCGCGGCAGCGTGACAAAGGTGGGCGGCGATGGGGCTAGGTGACGCGGCGGTGGGCGGCTGGTGGGCGGCGGAGGGCGGCGAAATATATCTGCCCGTGTGACAGAGGGCGGCTCTCAGCCAAGCGAGGAGGGCGGCGATGAACTTGAACACGGCCGCCCACCCCAGTAAGCGGCAGCTGCGGCGCCGCTCTCTTCCCTCGACCTCACTCCTAGTCACCACAAGGCCGTCGCCTTCGTCGCTGGCCACTTCTCCGGGTCGTGAACGCATGTTGCGTTGCGCTCGCCGTCGTCGTCATCGCCATCAATGTTCGCCGGCGGCGTCGACACTGGCGGCTGACAGATGATGAGTCATCACTGCATCTTGCCTCCGCTCCACCACCATTCCGACATGCCCCCGGCCACGGCCCCCCTGTGACTTCAAGAACCCAACGTCGGTGCCCTCACACAAACCCAAAGCACATGGCCGCCCGCCGCTGCTGCACTGCGCAGCTTCAAGTTGGTACGCGGCTTGATGAGCGGCTCGGCTGCTCCCCGTGCGACTCGCCGGTCGAGGACGGACCCGCATTCTCGACATATCTTGTTACTTCACGCGACTCCCTCCGACTACCTTGGGACATCCCGGCCCGGCCCGCGAGCATCGCCGATCGCGCACCGTCGACTCCACCGTGGCCCTCCGGGCCGTGCATCCTGTGCAACGCTCCGGGTGAGTGGCGATGGACTCTGCAGCTTGGCTCTGCTCCACCACCGCCACGACCACCAAGCGAAAGTGCGCCGCGTGCCGGGCCCGCGTGCGTTTCTGCCTTCACAGGACTTGACCAATGTCTCCAACAACAACCTCGGCAAGGGGGTTCAAGTCTCGAATCATGGATATAGGGTCGGAAAGTTTTTTTCCGACCCCTGGGGACCCCCCCCCCTGCCATATTGGGTAATATGTTCCCACGATTTGCATCATGTGACCACTGATGCGATCAAAAAGTGGGATAAAAAATTCAATCTTTGTGAAACTTTTTTTTGCAAAGATTTTATATATGTGTATATGTATTTGTGTATGTATGTATGTACCTGGAACCTTCAAACACACATAGCAGGCCATATCAACTCTTCAACATGTTCACCTCTCATCAATTACCTGTCCATGGACCTATAACAGAGTGGGCTATCCAAGCTCTTGAGTATGAAAGTATATAGATATAAGTATGAGGGTTGTGAACTATAGAAATTGGAGTGTATACACTATATTTTCAGTGTCTTTACACCCATATAAGGCCCAAATCTTTCATATACAAAAAGTTTTTTTACCCCCCTGGGACCCCCCCTCCCCCCTACCCCATGTGCCTGATAAGGATCTTGAACCCCCTTGAACCTCGGTGCTTGAGGCCCCAAGTTGCATAGCCCAGCTTTCCAGCACCACTATCGCCACCTGCGCTGCGCCTTCATCACATCCTTCTCTGCACAACAATGCCACGCTTGTCCAACAACGTGGTCACTGCAGGAGTTTGGGAATAAACGGTGCCCCTTTCGATCCATTATACACCTAAAATCAGTGTACCAAAAAAAGAAAATTTTTTATACCTCTATTTGCACCCAAAAGAAATTGTTCCAAATTTGCCTGCTTATATGAGAAATAGATGCTATAAACAGACTCAGTTTTGTCCCCCGGTTTGGGGGCAGATTAAACACCCTTTTCTAGACCAGCTTTTGCATCAAAATAGGGACCTAAAAATATGGTCCAGGGCCCTGATATATATCAACAGGACTCTGCGCGTCATTTCTGACACGCTGAAGCTGTGCAGCCACTACAGCCGTGGCGGTCAAGCCGAACTATGGCGTAGTCGAATTGGAGCCGAAACAGCCTACAGGCCAAGAGGGAGCTTTCAAGATGAAGGCATGGCGGACATTGTGATGGGCGTAGGGCGGCTGGAATCAGCACTAGCGAGCGGTGCACCTCCGGAGGTGTTTTTGCAGGTGCAACTCGAGCGGAAGAGCGCCGGGACAGCCCGGACAGGTAGGAAGTTTGCGCGCAGGCAATTGGAGTTACGAGCTGTGTCCAGACTAGAATTGAGCTCTTCAGGAACAGTAAGTGTAGTGTTGTGGGAGTGTCAGTGTTTCCGGTGTGGTGAGGCACCACTCGCAGTTGAAGATGGTGGTTTAGAGTTAAGAAATTCCGGCGTGACATCAATCTGATGGGTGCGCCAATATGCCGTAATGCAGCGCCAAGTGCGGGGATTATGCGGTGATGCAGCGCCAAAAGAAGCGCCGGATGCGGTGAATCGCCAATTTATGGTGGCCCCTGTTCTTGAGCGTAACACGCAGAAACTCCCTCGGGACTTCGGGGTTTCGTTGCGAGTATCCTTGTGCACCGTCGACGACACGTGCCTCGCCGGCAATAGTTCACCACCAAACTGCAGTATGTGGATACCGGTGCTATGTTAGATTGCGCTGACCAGTGCATGCATCTTACCAGGCCGATCCATAGCACCATCCACCCTGGCCACTGCCTTGATGCCCGCTAGCCCGTTCGTCTGCCGTTCGGACCCTATTGCGACCGCGCTGAGTCTGCTTGTGGTGTGGACTGACCGTTGGAGGTGTCGGATAGCTCGACGATGTGGGGATGTAGGTCTTTGGCATCTGCACATTCTTCCTCAAAGTGCGGCGGTGAGCCGTGTGAACAAAAGCGCAGTGGGCGTGGCGCGTCGGTGACACTACGGTGGCCATGCGAGGGGGACGGCTTCTAAATACCATAAGTAGCTTGTAAACTACTAGATGTCCAAGTCCTATGCCCCCAGAAGCCCTATCTAGTTGTTGGACACTCCAATTCTACAAGATGAAAGGTTTTCCACATGGTGTAACATGTGAATTCAACAATCCCTAAAGATTTATCATTACTTAGAATGTAAATAGCAGCACAACAACTGCAAATTATCCATTGGGGTCTTCACTATAGTGTATAGAACACACAAGACTATGTAATCCAACAAAAATCCCAAAACCTTAAAATTGAGTACTTCGCCGCCCACCCCTGGGCGGCGCTGACTGTGACGCCGCGGCCCTGAAGCCAACGGAGACAACGCCAGCCCTCAGCGTGAGTGTTTCTTACACAGATCTATTATCCAGCACCTAACCATGGCACCCACCGCCAACTTTCAGATGACGTTGCTCGACGACGGTGGGCGGCGAAGTGCATGATTACGTCAGATCATGTACTTCGCCGCCCACCCCGCCGCCCACCCACTGGTGTGACTGCCGCGGCAGCGTGACAGAGGTGGGCGGCGATGGGGCTAGGTGACGCGGGGGGTGGGCGGCTGGTGGGCGGCGGAGGGCGGCGAAATATATCTGCCCTTATCATAAGCGGCTTGAATCTTGATGCCCGCCTTTTCCCCTCATGTTGTAACTGCGGCTCCCTTTCTCAGGTACAATGATAAGGTGATTGGTCAGCCAAGCCTTGAAACGTTCTCTAAGTCATTAATTAGCTAGCATATGGTCAGCCAAGCCTTGAAACGTTCTCTAAGTCATTAATTAGCTAGCATATGAGCATAAAGAAGAGGACACATACTCTGTAGCCTGAAGATTAACTATCTTCTGATAGTGCTCCATCTGCGTTATTTCCTCAGAAGGTTCCTTCAAAAACTTGTCGAGATGATCTATCTCAGATTGCAGCCACTCTTAAAAGACGTCTCAACTTGTAATGTCCAAGGTCTTCATAGTTTCAAGCAGGGCTTATTCTGTAGCAAGAATCTCTAGTGCGTGGCGATATTTGCTTACCAAAGTAGGGGCTGTAAAGGATTTAGATTGGGCATCACTTAGCAAAGAATTTCTTATAGAGGTTTGCATATATCATGGTTCGGGTCGGGCCGACGGGCCCTATACGGCCCATTGGGCCCTTACCACCCTTAGAGCCCTAGGGCTTGACAAGCCCTCATAATTCACAAGCTCAAAGCAATGAGCAACAACACTAATATCCCAGAGAAGGGACATAATCACAGATCGCGCTCTCGTCAGCCATCAAGCCATCATGACCCGCCATCAGGGATCATGATGCGCCGCCGGACGCCCTTGACAGCGGGCCCAATCGGCCCTAGACAACCACAGGGTCCAGAAGGGAGCTCCTTACTGTTGCATTGCCAAACACTTCTTAGTGTCGACTTTGGCATGGCTCCTTTCTAGAGGAATGTGTTGAAGTAAGCGGGTTGGCGAACCCGAGTCATCGCCGAGAGATGACGTCAGCGGCTGCGCCATCACCGACGCTCGGCGCGTCGGGAATGTTCTCCCACTTTCTATTGACTCAGAATACAGAATATACTAGAATAAAGAGAGTAGTATAAATACTTGGTAGTCCTACTCTAATAAACATCGAATATTTTGTCTAGTTTCTTCAACAGGTTATGGGCCCCGGCACCTCACATTGGCCAAGCACCCCACAGTAGCGACACCACCTTATTATCCCCTGCACCACCCTCCTCCGACACACAGCGACCACGCGATGGGACGGCTCCAGCGAGCAGCCTTTTGGGATGTGATCCCTCTACGGCAATGGGCTGGCAGAGCAGCGGGGAAAGAGCGGCGAAGGGAACGACACGTACCGGACACTCGATCACGGATGGCAGATGGCTCAGCATCGCCAGCACACGGACAGATGAGCATGGTCAGCACAGATCGGTCATCGACACAGCTTCGGGCTCACGGCGCGCCGGAGCGGCATGGACTTGGCTTGGGATGGGTTACCGCCATGGGATCGCCAATGGGCTGGATCAGTTGGTTGGGACCTGGAATGGAATGGAACAGAGTCACGAAAGGGATCGCCACGATGGGCTGGATCACAGTCGGACTCGGAATTGGATGGACTTGAATTGGAACCGGGCCGGAGGCTACCGACCGACGACATGGGAATGGACTCGCGGACACGGACATGGACACCGAGGGCTTATGGGCCGCGGCAACGGATTTGGTATGGGCACGGCATGGACTCCGGGTTGACGCTGGCGCCGAGGGCGGCCAGGAAGGACCATAGGAACAGCCAAGCAGCAAACGGCACATGGGCAACAGACACTGGGATTTACAGTCAGCATCAGAGACTGCATGGAGAAAGGGGGAGTCTACAACACCACAAGAAAGCCTCTAACCCAGGCGAGGTATTCCACTGCGCACCATGCTTGCGAAAAGCACGGCTCGACTCGTGTTCGAGGGGGAGTGTTGAAGTAAGCGGGTTGGCGAACCCGAGTCATCGCCGAGAGATGACGTCAGCGGCTGCGCCATCACCGACGCTCGGCGCGTCGGGAATGTTCTCCCACTTTCTATTGACTCAGAATACAGAATATACTAGAATAAAGAGAGTAGTATAAATACTTGGTAGTCCTACTCTAATAAACATCGAATATTTTGTCTAGTTTCTTCAACAGAATGGTCCCTGGGCTCCTAGCGGAGCGACCAGGGACGACCAGAGACAGCCCCTTCTCCATTCTGATTGACCCTCAGCAGGCCCGATCGGCCCCTAGCGCCCACAGTATATAAAGACTAGAGTATTACTCCTGTACCTTGGGTTTAGCATTGAAGTCTTTTTTTTGAACCCTACTCCGGCCTGGTCCCCTCAAGTAGGGTTGCTATGACCATACCCCAGGAAAGGGGCGTCTAGACAACTTCCAATGTGCCAGGCTAGCTTGCCTCATTGGCCCTTGGTTGGGCTAGACAGCCCAGGCTCTTGTCTCTTATGTTCACCCTTGTCCTAGCCACTTCTTCTTGCTCTCTGGCTCCAAACTTCGGGTTCCCCTGGTACGGGGCGATGGGAGGATGCGGGCCATGTCACGCGTCACACCGCGCCGTCCCGCAGTGTCTAGGAGCTGCGGCGACTCGTTCCTCCAGGAAAGGAGATGTTTCACCCCTTGGACTGGAAACCCTCTTCAAGCGCCTCAGGGGCATCGGGCCCGCAGCCCCTATTGCGGGGCTGCTCCCCCCGACCCCTCGACCGTCGGGCGTGACCGCGTTACGTCACACCCCGCCCGAACGGCTTGTTCAACTGGCCAAGCCTATGCATTGCCCTATGTCTTGGGCACTGCAAGGGCCTTTACTAGGCAGCACTCTTTGGCTATGGACTTGTTCCCTTCAGCAGGGATAGGACACTCTAGGCGACTACTCGTATCCTGTGACGCCGCCGTCACACGACGTGACAGCGGGGCTTCCCGAATCGCCCCGAGTCGTCCCTACCCTGCTCTCTATTGCAGATACACCACCTGCTCTGCCTGGTTGCCAACTCCCCAGTCACGGGGGGTTGAACCGTCTTTCCCACACTTGTCAGACTGGCAGGAGACCGTCACGTGGGCCTGGGCCGGCCCCTTTCCTAACAGAATGCTAAACCTCCCTTACTGTCCTTTCTTCAAGTGTGGGGCGCTCTCTGGAAAGCTCAAGTTCTTGGAGCAATCTTCCCTGTGCCGAACGACCACTCTATGCGTCGGCACTTCGTCTAATGGGTTGAGGAATCATCCCTTTCGTCTTGAAACTCCTGGGAGCCAACAAACCTTGCTCCATTCGTCTTATGGGTTGAGGAGTCTGCCCCTTTGCGTCCCTTCCTGACACACAGGGTCCATGGGATCTCCCTGCAGGTGTCGAGCGGGGACACGTAGGTGGGGGGAAAAGTCCTGAAAGCTGCTTTTGACCCCAAAATCACTCTGGAACACATCCGGACCGGGCCGTGGCCGGCCGGAGGCCCCAAACGCGATATGGGACGTGTATGAGCTCAAACGCGCTCTGAAGCAAAACACAGAAAGCTGAGACATCTCAGGATGAATTAAGGGGTAGATTGAAGAGGGATGAGACGAAACAAACGGTTGGAACCGTCTCAGAACAAGAGCACATCACACTGGAGGACCAACCAGACCCGACCATGTCGGACGATGAAGATGCCGAGGACGACGGCAACCGATCATGGGTAGACAGGCGGAAAGATCTAGGGAAATCGAAGAGGCGGGATAGCCCTTCAACACAAACACACCACCGATGACGCGTCCAGTTATGACCTCTCATCCCCTATGCTTCTATGTTATGCATGCCGACCCACCACCTACAACAGCGCCCGAGCCACCTACAACAGGAGCGACATCCCCAAACATGAAACCCCATCGTGCACACTATAGCACAACCCTAAACGGTCCCCGCTCCCCGAGCACTGCGTCTTAGTAGCACTAGCGTACTTGTCCGCGGTATAAAAATATGATTCAAAAGAAAAAAAAAAAAAAAAGAGAGCACATGACCGGCAGCCGCGGCCAGTGATTATGTAAGGCAGTGACCGCCCCAGGTATATATTCGCCCTGTATTGTAGCTTTCTTCCCCAGAATACAATGCACCCCCCATAGCGGTTCTGTTGCTCCCCATAGTAGAAAGTTGAACTTGCTACCTTCAAGAACACCTACGACGACGACAAACCTCTGATTGTTGAATGACTATTGATTTGTTTTACAGGACATTGGAGTGCTAGGTTGATGTGAAGACATGAAGATGGGGAAACTATGCTCAGATGTGCTTCCCTTTATGGAACATCGCCCTCTTTGGATGGAGCGACCCATATTGGAGTTGTTTATGCCATTTATGGTGTGGCAACTGATGCTCTTGATGCTAGTTGTTCTTCCCTCAATGATGAAGACAACAAAGGGACCAGGTAATGTATCTATTTTCAGCAACAACATACCAGATGTGACTGTGACTGTGACCACTACTATTTTGGGTTTTGGGTTGGGATCATTGTGGAGTGGGTTGTTGTGGTAGGGATGTTTGGTCACAAGAGGCATGCTCTGTATGTCATATCTGTCCTATCCTACATCAACACCTCCTTCCTCTCTACCCAACTCAACAACAACATCAACACCAGCACCACCAGTACCACCATCACACTTCCTATCATCAACATCATCACTGTCATTAGTGATCCCATCACACTCACACCACCTTCACCACCTCAACTTGTTCATCATTGTCTTGCTCTTATGGGTTGCAGCATGGATATACTTTCCATGGAGCCCCGAACACACAGACGTTGATATGGGTGTTTTGGTTGTTTGTGGAGTTGTTTCTGCATTCACCATTGCTCCCAATTCACACGTTTCACAGGATAAGTACAAAGGCATAGTGACTAAGCGGAATAAGAAGACATACACGATGAAAACGACTCGGACTCAGACTCTAAAACACACTAACTAAACGCCTAAAGGATATAAGTAAACATGCAAAAGGCCAAATGGGATAAGATCCAATATTGATGGTCAGAGTCTGCCCTTGTCCAAGGGAGTCTGAAAATGTTTAGCACTCATATTGTGTTTGTGGTTGTGTCATTGGGGTGCGTTCAACCCAGCAGGCACTTGAAATCGATTCGGACAGGTTCTATCTTTTTTCCCCCTAGCCTATGCAGTGGCCGCAGATAATGGAGTGGCCAGGACAGATACACAAATACACCAGGTATACCCTTGTGTCCCGTGCTGTGCCATGCCTTGTCATAGCTATGATGTGTATGTTTGACCCTATGGACAACAATTTGTAGCTTTGTTTTGCTTGGGGAGCAAGACAAACTTCCAGTCCTACTAAAGCCCTGTGCATCCATCGGTGTACATGTCTGTGCCAGGTGCCCCAGACGACTTAGATGGAACAAGGATACCCAAGTTTGTGGACACCACCTACTTGTGTCTGCAGTCATGATTCATGTTGTGTGGTCTGTTCGACCCTGCATGCATTTAAAAATAGTGGGTGTCAATGTTTGTCTTTTCCGGCCATGTGGCCAGAGGTGTGGAGCAGACACTGGGTACTTATGGTCTATACAAATAATGCCACACGGTGTGCATGCCCTTGTCTTCTGTGTGTGCTGTGTCGTGCCCTGTTGTGTGGGTTCAGTCAGTTGACCCCCGGGCATTTGATTATGAAGCAAGATTGTGTTTTTAATCTGTCTTGCTTCACAAAAAAATCAAGTTTATCCACATTTCACCATTTCCCATAGGTTTGGAGCCAAAATAGCTGACAAGGTAGTGCTGAGGCAACTTTACAAAATGTATCTCATATTGGACCAAATCTGTCACTGTCTAGACCCAGTTGTAACATGTAACAGACCTCAAATAAGTCCTGTCTGGCTGCCATGTAACACGTAACCCAGACACTTAATTGAAATGATACAGTAACTAGATGAAAATAGGATGGTACAATGGTTGTTAGGTATATTACTATTTGTAAGAGCAACCTTGCGAGGCTCGATATCAGAGTCCTGAGCAGAGGGGGAATCCTTAGTGAAACTACTACAACAGGAAGGGACACTACAGACTCACCTGAGCAGAGGGGGAATTCTTAGAGAACAAGCCAAGGAGCTCTCTGCTCAGGTGCACTACTATATATATACTAGTGACCAGAGCAATGATAGAGTGACTGCAGAGCAACAAACGACGCATGGGAGAAGTCAGGTGTCACTAATGGACCCTAGGTGAGTCGAGTAGCCCTCGAAGCTCCGGAGAGGCATGTTTGGGACCGTGATGCCAAGGGAAGAGCCCAGGCATCCTTAGAAGGCCCAGGAAGGGCTTCAGGGGTCCAGGCATCTCCACTTGTGACTGTGACCATGACAACCGGAATCGGGATCGGAATCGATTCCGGGTGTGTGACCGTGACGTGACAGCCGGAAACGAAGAGAGGAGGCATGGAGCAGAGAGGGAAGGAGTCGGTCTAGCCCAAGGGCCAGGGAGTGTCGGAGAGGACCAATGGGAATGGCGGCCAGCCATGTGGAGGATACACACGGTAAATTCAAATCTTTCTTTTCCCTCAGAAACATGAACACAAATATCACCTTTTAATATATATTTCCTTCTGAAAGAAATAAGATATTTTATCTGAATAAAAATAGACACCAAAATGATTTCTTTTTATCCATCTTTAAGTACCAGAGAAAGACTCTCTTTTCATCACAATGAAAGAGCAATTAAAAGACTGCCATTTTGTCCAACTTTCTGTCTACAACAAATTGTGATCTTTGTGTTTTTGCAAAAAGGCCAATTGAAAATCAGGGCTTTTGATGTGCCTTTTGTGTTGCACAAAGAACAACTTTCATTGACACACAAAGACGTTCAGAAAGATCGTCTTTCTGTGCCTCTTTTGGACTATCACAAAGAACATCTTTGTGATTGCCCAAAAGGGGAAAGGAAAGGGTATCTTTCTGTACACCTTTCAGCTTGACTAAAACATTAGCTTTCTGTCAGGACTAATAGGCATGAAGAAATATAATATTTCTGTGCTACCCTAGGGTATACCTTGGGGTATACCCTAGGGTACACCTTGCAGCTCAGGTAGGGTTACCTTGGATGATATTGTGACAGAATGCTTATGTGATTGCCTACAATGCCCACCAATCATGTCATCATGAGAGCTCCGCTTTGAAACAAAATCCTTGAAGCCACGCTGCGTCCAAAATTCAAGTCAAACTGTCAAAGTGATTGCTTATTATGAACAATATATACATGAACAGTGTATCAAACTACTCTACACTACATTATACGGAGCACTTCAGCCTCAGACTTGATAAAAAGGATCAGTTGTTCAATACCTCGGACGATTCCGCTGCGCCCACCACAGAGAAGCGGATCATGGAGTTCAATGTGGTTGTGACCACATACGGAACAGGGCACCCTCCCGAGCCAGGCGGGCCTGAACCATTCGTGGCAGACCTTTTCTGCGCCGCGTTAGTACGACAACGCGGGGCACGAAAAGGAAGTGCTACCTATTCGCTTGCGATCCCGGACATGCCACATTGCAGCCCAGTAGCGAGTGGTGCACTTGTTGAGCTGTCGGAGGCGATTCTTGGGTAAAGACGTGTGTCCGATCTTGAAAACGCTGCCCATTTCGCAATTTGAGGTCCAAGGCGTAGATTACGCCAGGACCGTCTTTGGGCGGAGAGTGGTGATGGTTGGAGATCAGTAGCGCTCGCGCTTGAATGGCGAGACGGAATTGTTGAGGGGATGGGAATTTGAGAGCGAGGGTTAACGCGGGTGCGAGCATCCATGGTGCGCGTACGACGCACGTCATGGGGAAAGAGGGAGAGAGGCATCGAGGGCGAGAGCGGGCAAGCAGGGGAGGGTGGCGGGACCAAGCGTCAGGCAGGCGAGCGCGACAGAGGGCGCGGTCGGGCGCAGGCGGACCGGAGAAGGGCTGGCAGGCGGCAGGGGAGGGGCAGGCGCGACCGCGAGGGCAGGCGCGAGCAGGCGCGAAAATGGTGCGGCGAGCGCGAAAGGCGCGAGAAGTCGGCAAAAGTCAGCGGGCACGCGAGACTGGGCGCGAGAGAGCGAGAGAGGCGCGGGCGGGCGTGAGAGAGGGCGAGAGGGCGAGAGGGCGCGAGACTGGGCGGGGAGGGCGCTGGATGGGCCGATTTGGGCGGGAGGGGCTGGAAACGGCGGGACAGCGGTGGATGGGGCCAGATATGGGCGGGAAACGGCGGGGGAGGGTGCTGGATTGGTGGATATGGGGTGGATGGCGCTGGATGGGCCAGATCTGGGCAGATCTGGGCGGGAAACGGCGGGAGAGTGGGTAGATGGGCCAGATATGGGTGTGAGAGGGCAAGAGGGCGCTGGAGGGGCCAGAGATGGGCAAGAGGCCGCTGGATGGCCGCTGGATGGGCCAGATAGGGTGGTAGACGGCGCGGGGCGGTCACGAGAGAGGCGCGGGCGGCGAGAGACGGCGGGCGGGCGTGGAGCGTGGGTCGGGCAACGGGCCGTGCAAGCAAAGGTTGGGTGGGTAGGGGTGTTTGGCTGGCGGCAAGGGTCAGCCGTCACCCTGTCAGGGTCAGCCGTCACCCTAACGACAGTGATCGGCGGTCGGCGCCGATCATCCGCAGGGTGACGGCACATGACCGACGACCGGCCGATGGTGAACCCGCGCCGCTTGCCGCCTACAATACCAGCATGCCGAGCAGCGGCATTGGCCCGTGCCGCAATTGTGATTTAATTACCATATATTCACCATTTTAGCATCTATTTTTCTGTCAAGTCGTATCTACGCGTTGTTCTGTAGATTTTTAGCACTGATTCAAGTGAAATGAAGAGAGGTACGAACCTACAGCCCGTAGGCGTACAAAACAGATGACAGGCATATTAAATTCGGGAAATTTTAAACTTGCAGTCATACGCTGTGGAGGCTTGTGCAGCGTCGTACACTGCGCAGCGCTGCTCATCCTCAAGCCTCAATGCTCGTCGCTCGTCTCCAGCCTGAATGGCAAGTTTCGGCGATAAAACAAGCACAAGCCGACCACTCCTTGATTGTAAGTGCTCATGTTATCAGTAGAGCAAGGGTAACGATGGCTGACCCGACTTCAAGCATTTCAGTGGCAAGCAGGCCTTGAACTGCAAGTTTAAAATTTCCCGAATTTAATATGCCTGTCATCTGTTTTGTACGCCTACGGGCTGTAGGTTCGTACCTCTCTTCATTTCACTTGAATCAGTGCTAAAAATCTACAGAACAACGCGTAGATACGACTTGACAGAAAAATAGATGCTAAAATGGTGAATATATGGTAATTAAATCACAATTGCGGCACGGGCCAATGCCGCTGCTCGGCATGCTGGTATTGTAGGCGGCAAGCGGCGGGGTTCACCATCGGCCGGTCGTCGGTCATGTGCCGTCACCCTGCGGATGATCGGCGCCGACCGCCGATCACTGTCGTTAGGGTGACGGCTGACCCTGACAGGGTGACGGCTGACCCTTGCCGCCAGCCAAACACCCCTACCCACCCAACCTTTGCTTGCGCGGCCCGTTGCCCGACCCACGCGCTCCACGCCCGCCCGCGCCGTCTCTCGCGCCCGCCGCGCCTCTCTCGTGACCGCCCGCGCCGTCTACCACCCTATCTGGCCCATCCAGCGGCCATCCAGCGGCCTCTTGCCCATCTCTGGCCCCTCCAGCGCCCTCTTGCCCTCTCACACCCATATCTGGCCCATCTACCCACTCTCCCGCCGTTTCCCGCCCAGATCTGCCCAGATCTGGCCCATCCAGCGCCATCCACCCCATATCCACCAATCCAGCACCCTCCCCCCCGTTTCCCGCCCATATCTGGCCCCATCCACCGCTGTCCCGCCGTTTCCAGCCCCTCCCGCCCAAATCGGCCCATCCAGCGCCCTCCCCGCCCAGTCTCGCGCCCTCTCGCCCTCTCGCCCTCTCTCACGCCCGCCCGCGCTCTCTCGCTCTCTCGCGCCCAGTCTCGCGTGCCCGCTGACTTTTGCCGACTTCTCGCGCCTTCGCGCTCGCCGCACCATTTTCGCGCCTGCTCGCGCCTGCCCTCGCGGTTTTCGCGCCTGCCCGCTCCCCTGCCGCCTGCCAGCCCTTCTCCGGTCCGCCTGCGCCCGACCGCGCCCTCTGTCGCGCTCGCCTGCCTGACGCTTGGTCCCACCACCCTCCCCTGCTTGCCCGCTCTCGCCCTCGATGCCTCTCTCCCTCTTTCCCCATGACGTGCGTCGTACGCGCACCATGGATGCTCGCACCCGCGCGTTAACCCTCGCTCTCAAATTCCCATCCCCTCAACAATTCCGTCTCGCCATTCAAGCGCGAGCGCTACTGATCTCCAACCATCACCACTCTCCGCCCAAAGACGGTCCTGGCGTAATCTACGCCTTGGACCTCAAATTGCGAAATGGGCAGCGTTTTCAAGATCGGACACACGTCTTTACCCAAGAATCGCCTCCGACAGCTCAACAAGTGCACCACTCGCTACTGGGCTGCAATGTGGCATGTCCGGGATCGCAAGCGAATGGGTAGCACTTCTTTTCGTGCCCGCGTTGTCGTACTAACGCGGCGCAGAAAAGGTCTGCCACGAATGGTTCAGGCCCGCCTGGCTCGGGAGGGTGCCCTGTTCCGTATGTGGTCACAACCACATTGAACTCCATGATCCGCTTCTCTGTGGTGGGCGCAGCGGAATCGTCCGAGGTATTGAACAACTGATCCTTTTTATCAAGTCTGAGGCTGAAGTGCTCCGTATAATGTAGTGTAGAGTAGTTTGATACACTGTTCATGTATATATTGTTCATAATAAGCAATCACTTTGACAGTTTGACTTGAATTTTGGACGCAGCGTGGCTTCAAGGATTTTGTTTCAAAGCGGAGCTCTCATGATGACATGATTGGTGGGCATTGTAGGCAATCACATAAGCATTCTGTCACAATATCATCCAAGGTAACCCTACCTGAGCTGCAAGGTGTACCCTAGGGTATACCCCAAGGTATACCCTAGGGTAGCACAGAAATATTATATTTCTTCATGCCTATTAGTCCTGACAGAAAGCTAATGTTTTAGTCAAGCTGAAAGGTGTACAGAAAGATACCCTTTCCTTTCCCCTTTTGGGCAATCACAAAGATGTTCTTTGTGATAGTCCAAAAGAGGCACAGAAAGACGATCTTTCTGAACGTCTTTGTGTGTCAATGAAAGTTGTTCTTTGTGCAACACAAAAAGGCACATCAAAAGCCCTGATTTTCAATTGGCCTTTTTGCAAAAACACAAAGATCACAATTTGTTGTAGACAGAAAGTTGGACAAAATGGCAGTCTTTTAATTGCTCTTTCATTGTGATGAAAAGAGAGTCTTTCTCTGGTACTTAAAGATGGATAAAAAGAAATCATTTTGGTGTCTATTTTTATTCAGATAAAATATCTTATTTCTTTCAGAAGGAAATATATATTAAAAGGTGATATTTGTGTTCATGTTTCTGAGGGAAAAGAAAGATTTGAATTTACCGTGTGTATCCTCCACATGGCTGGCCGCCATTCCCATTGGTCCTCTCCGACACTCCCTGGCCCTTGGGCTGGACCGACTCCTTCCCTCTCTGCTCCATGCCTCCTCTCTTCGTTTCCGGCTGTCACGTCACGGTCACACACCCGGAATCGATTCCGATCCCGATTCCGGTTGTCATGGTCACAGTCACAAGTGGAGATGCCTGGACCCCTGAAGCCCTTCCTGGGCCTTCTAAGGATGCCTGGGCTCTTCCCTTGGCATCACGGTCCCAAACATGCCTCTCCGGAGCTTCGAGGGCTACTCGACTCACCTAGGGTCCATTAGTGACACCTGACTTCTCCCATGCGTCGTTTGTTGCTCTGCAGTCACTCTATCATTGCTCTGGTCACTAGTATATATATAGTAGTGCACCTGAGCAGAGAGCTCCTTGGCTTGTTCTCTAAGAATTCCCCCTCTGCTCAGGTGAGTCTGTAGTGTCCCTTCCTGTTGTAGTAGTTTCACTAAGGATTCCCCCTCTGCTCAGGACTCTGATATCGAGCCTCGCAAGGTTGCTCTTACAAATAGTAATATACCTAACAACCATTGTACCATCCTATTTTCATCTAGTTACTGTATCATTTCAATTAAGTGTCTGGGTTACGTGTTACATGGCAGCCAGACAGGACTTATTTGAGGTCTGTTACATGTTACAACTGGGTCTAGACAGTGACAGATTTGGTCCAATATGAGATACATTTTGTAAAGTTGCCTCAGCACTACCTTGTCAGCTATTTTGGCTCCAAACCTATGGGAAATGGTGAAATGTGGATAAACTTGATTTTTTTGTGAAGCAAGACAGATTAAAAACACAATCTTGCTTCATAATCAAATGCCCGGGGGGTCAACTGACTGAACCCACACAACAGGGCACGACACAGCACACACAGAAGACAAGGGCATGCACACCGTGTGGCATTATTTGTATAGACCATAAGTACCCAGTGTCTGCTCCACACCTCTGGCCACATGGCCGGAAAAGACAAACATTGACACCCACTATTTTTAAATGCATGCAGGGTCGAACAGACCACACAACATGAATCATGACTGCAGACACAAGTAGGTGGTGTCCACAAACTTGGGTATCCTTGTTCCATCTAAGTCGTCTGGGGCACCTGGCACAGACATGTACACCGATGGATGCACAGGGCTTTAGTAGGACTGGAAGTTTGTCTTGCTCCCCAAGCAAAACAAAGCTACAAATTGTTGTCCATAGGGTCAAACATACACATCATAGCTATGACAAGGCATGGCACAGCACGGGACACAAGGGTATACCTGGTGTATTTGTGTATCTGTCCTGGCCACTCCATTATCTGCGGCCACTGCATAGGCTAGGGGGAAAAAAGATAGAACCTGTCCGAATCGATTTCAAGTGCCTGCTGGGTTGAACGCACCCCAATGACACAACCACAAACACAATATGAGTGCTAAACATTTTCAGACTCCCTTGGACAAGGGCAGACTCTGACCATCAATATTGGATCTTATCCCATTTGGCCTTTTGCATGTTTACTTATATCCTTTAGGCGTTTAGTTAGTGTGTTTTAGAGTCTGAGTCCGAGTCGTTTTCATCGTGTATGTCTTCTTATTCCGCTTAGTCACTATGCCTTTGTACTTATCCTGTGAAACGTGTGAATTGGGAGCAATGGTGAATGCAGAAACAACTCCACAAACAACCAAAACACCCATATCAACGTCTGTGTGTTCGGGGCTCCATGGAAAGTATATCCATGCTGCAACCCATAAGAGCAAGACAATGATGAACAAGTTGAGGTGGTGAAGGTGGTGTGAGTGTGATGGGATCACTAATGACAGTGATGATGTTGATGATAGGAAGTGTGATGGTGGTACTGGTGGTGCTGGTGTTGATGTTGTTGTTGAGTTGGGTAGAGAGGAAGGAGGTGTTGATGTAGGATAGGACAGATATGACATACAGAGCATGCCTCTTGTGACCAAACATCCCTACCACAACAACCCACTCCACAATGATCCCAACCCAAAACCCAAAATAGTAGTGGTCACAGTCACAGTCACATCTGGTATGTTGTTGCTGAAAATAGATACATTACCTGGTCCCTTTGTTGTCTTCATCATTGAGGGAAGAACAACTAGCATCAAGAGCATCAGTTGCCACACCATAAATGGCATAAACAACTCCAATATGGGTCGCTCCATCCAAAGAGGGCGATGTTCCATAAAGGGAAGCACATCTGAGCATAGTTTCCCCATCTTCATGTCTTCACATCAACCTAGCACTCCAATGTCCTGTAAAACAAATCAATAGTCATTCAACAATCAGAGGTTTGTCGTCGTCGTAGGTGTTCTTGAAGGTAGCAAGTTCAACTTTCTACTATGGGGAGCAACAGAACCGCTATGGGGGGTGCATTGTATTCTGGGGCGAAAGCTACAATACAGGGCGAATATATACCTGGGGCGGTCACTGCCTTACATAATCACTGGCCGCGGCTGCCGGTCATGTGCTCTCTTTTTTTTTTTTTTTTTTCTTTTGAATCATATTTTTATACCGCGGACAAGTACGCTAGTGCTACTAAGACGCAGTGCTCGGGGGAGCGGGGACCGTTTAGGGTTGTGCTATAGTGTGCACGATGGGGTTTCATGTTTGGGGATGTCGCTCCTGTTGTAGGTAGCGCTCGCGGCGCTGTTGTAGGTGGTGGGTCGGCATGCATAACATAGAAGCATAGGGGATGAGAGGTCATAACTGGACGCGTCATCGGTGGTGTGTTTGTGTTGAAGGGCTATCCCGCCTCTTCGATTTCCCTAGATCTTTCCGCCTGTCTACCCATGATCGTTGCCGTCGTCCTCGGCATCTTCATCGTCCGACATGGTCGGGTCTGGTTCGTCCTCCAGTGTGATGTGCTCTTGTTCTGAGACGGTTCCAACCGTTTGTTTCGTCTCATCCCTCTTCAATCTACCCCTTAATTCATCCTGAGATGTCTCAGCTTTCTGTGTTTTGCTTCAGAGCGCGTTTGAGCTCATACACGTCCCATATCGCGTTTCGGGGCCTCCGGCCGGCCACGGCCCGGTCCGGATGTGTTCCAGAGTGATTTTGGGGTCAAAAGCAGCTTTCAGGACTTTTCCCCCCACCTACGTGTCCCGCGCTCGACACCTGCAGGGAGATCCCATGGACCCTGTGTGTCAGGAAGGGACGCAAAGGGGCAGACTCCTCAACCCATAAGACGAATGGAGCAAGGTTTGTTGGCTCCCAGGAGTTTCAAGACGAAAGGGATGATTCCTCAACCCATTAGACGAAGTGCCGACGCATAGAGTGGTCGTTCGGCACAGGGAAGATTGCTCCAAGAACTTGAGCTTTCCAGAGAGCGCCCCACACTTGAAGGAAGGACAGTAAGGGAGGTTTAGCATTCTGTTAGGAAAGGGGCCGGCCCAGGCCCACGTGACGGTCTCCTGCCAGTCTGACAAGTGTGGGAAAGACGGTTCAACCCCCCGTGACTGGGGAGTTGGCAACCAGGCAGAGCAGGTGGTGTATCTGCAATAGAGAGCAGGGTAGGGACGACTCGGGGCGATTCGGGAAGCCCCGCTGTCACGTCGTGTGACGGCGGCGTCACAGGATACGAGTAGTCGCCTAGAGTGTCCTATCCCTGCTGAAGGGAACAAGTCCATAGCCAAAGAGTGCTGCCTAGTAAAGGCCCTTGCAGTGCCCAAGACATAGGGCAATGCATAGGCTTGGCCAGTTGAACAAGCCGTTCGGGCGGGGTGTGACGTAACGCGGTCACGCCCGACGGTCGAGGGGGTCGGGGGGAGCAGCCCCGCAATAGGGGCTGCGGGCCCGATGCCCCTGAGGCGCTTGAAGAGGGTTTCCAGTCCAAGGGGTGAAACATCTCCTTTCCTGGAGGAACGAGTCGCCGCAGCTCCTAGACACTGCGGGACGGCGCGGTGTGACGCGTGACATGGCCCGCATCCTCCCATCGCCCCGTACCAGGGGAACCCGAAGTTTGGAGCCAGAGAGCAAGAAGAAGTGGCTAGGACAAGGGTGAACATAAGAGACAAGAGCCTGGGCTGTCTAGCCCAACCAAGGGCCAATGAGGCAAGCTAGCCTGGCACATTGGAAGTTGTCTAGACGCCCCTTTCCTGGGGTATGGTCATAGCAACCCTACTTGAGGGGACCAGGCCGGAGTAGGGTTCAAAAAAAAAGACTTCAATGCTAAACCCAAGGTACAGGAGTAATACTCTAGTCTTTATATACTGTGGGCGCTAGGGGCCGATCGGGCCTGCTGAGGGTCAATCAGAATGGAGAAGGGGCTGTCTCTGGTCGTCCCTGGTCGCTCCGCTAGGAGCCCAGGGACCATTCTGTTGAAGAAACTAGACAAAATATTCGATGTTTATTAGAGTAGGACTACCAAGTATTTATACTACTCTCTTTATTCTAGTATATTCTGTATTCTGAGTCAATAGAAAGTGGGAGAACATTCCCGACGCGCCGAGCGTCGGTGATGGCGCAGCCGCTGACGTCATCTCTCGGCGATGACTCGGGTTCGCCAACCCGCTTACTTCAACACATTCCTCTAGAAAGGAGCCATGCCAAAGTCGACACTAAGAAGTGTTTGGCAATGCAACAGTAAGGAGCTCCCTTCTGGACCCTGTGGTTGTCTAGGGCCGATTGGGCCCGCTGTCAAGGGCGTCCGGCGGCGCATCATGATCCCTGATGGCGGGTCATGATGGCTTGATGGCTGACGAGAGCGCGATCCGTGATTATGTCCCTTCTCTGGGATATTAGTGTTGTTGCTCATTGCTTTGAGCTTGTGAATTATGAGGGCTTGTCAAGCCCTAGGGCTCTAAGGGTGGTAAGGGCCCAATGGGCCGTATAGGGCCCGTCGGCCCGACCCGAACCATGATATATGCAAACCTCTATAAGAAATTCTTTGCTAAGTGATGCCCAATCTAAATCCTTTACAGCCCCTACTTTGGTAAGCAAATATCGCCACGCACTAGAGATTCTTGCTACAGAATAAGCCCTGCTTGAAACTATGAAGACCTTGGACATTACAAGTTGAGACGTCTTTTAAGAGTGGCTGCAATCTGAGATAGATCATCTCGACAAGTTTTTGAAGGAACCTTCTGAGGAAATAACGCAGATGGAGCACTATCAGAAGATAGTTAATCTTCAGGCTACAGAGTATGTGTCCTCTTCTTTATGCTCATATGCTAGCTAATTAATGACTTAGAGAACGTTTCAAGGCTTGGCTGACCATATGCTAGCTAATTAATGACTTAGAGAACGTTTCAAGGCTTGGCTGACCAATCACCTTATCATTGTACCTGAGAAAGGGAGCCGCAGTTACAACATGAGGGGGAAAAGGCGGGCATCAAGATTCAAGCCGCTTATGATAAGGGCAGATATATTTCGCCGCCCTCCGCTGCCCACCAGCCGCCCACCGCCGCGTCACCTAGCCCCATCGCCGCCCACCTCTGTCACGCTGCCGCGGCAGTCACACCAGTGGGTGGGCGGCGGGGTGGGCGGCGAAGTACATGATCTGACGTAATCATGCACTTCGCCGCCCACCGTCGTCGAGCAACGTCATCTGAAAGTTGGCGGTGGGTGCCATGGTTAGGTGCTGGATAATAGATCTGTGTAAGAAACACTCACGCTGAGGGCTGGCGTTGTCTCCGTTGGCTTCAGGGCCGCGGCGGCCATGTCAACGCGCCGCCCAGGGGTGGGCGGCGAAGTACTCAATTTTAAGGTTTTGGGATTTTTGTTGGATTACATAGTCTTGTGTGTTCTATACACTATAGTGAAGACCCCAATGGATAATTTGCAGTTGTTGTGCTGCTATTTACATTCTAAGTAATGATAAATCTTTAGGGATTGTTGAATTCACATGTTACACCATGTGGAAAACCTTTCATCTTGTAGAATTGGAGTGTCCAACAACTAGATAGGGCTTCTGGGGGCATAGGACTTGGACATCTAGTAGTTTACAAGCTACTTATGGTATTTAGAAGCCGTCCCCCTCGCATGGCCACCGTAGTGTCACCGACGCCCGCCACGCCCACTGCGCTTTTGTTCACACGGCTCACCGCCGCACTTTGAGGAAGAATGTGCAGATGCCAAAGACCTACATCCCCACATCGTCGAGCTATCCGACACCTCCAACGGTCAGTCCACACCACAAGCAGACTCAGCGCGGTCGCAATAGGGTCCGAACGGCAGACGAACGGGCTAGCGGGCATCAAGGCAGTGGCCAGGGTGGATGGTGCTATGGATCGGCCTGGTAAGATGCATGCACTGGTCAGCGCAATCTAACATAGCACCGGTATCCACATACTGCAGTTTGGTGGTGAACTATTGCCGGCGAGGCACGTGTCGTCGACGGTGCACAAGGATACTCGCAACGAAACCCCGAAGTCCCGAGGGAGTTTCTGCGTGTTACGCTCAAGAACAGGGGCCACCATAAATTGGCGATTCACCGCATCCGGCGCTTCTTTTGGCGCTGCATCACCGCATAATCCCCGCACTTGGCGCTGCATTACGGCATATTGGCGCACCCATCAGATTGATGTCACGCCGGAATTTCTTAACTCTAAACCACCATCTTCAACTGCGAGTGGTGCCTCACCACACCGGAAACACTGACACTCCCACAACACTACACTTACTGTTCCTGAAGAGCTCAATTCTAGTCTGGACACAGCTCGTAACTCCAATTGCCTGCGCGCAAACTTCCTACCTGTCCGGGCTGTCCCGGCGCTCTTCCGCTCGAGTTGCACCTGCAAAAACACCTCCGGAGGTGCACCGCTCGCTAGTGCTGATTCCAGCCGCCCTACGCCCATCACAATGTCCGCCATGCCTTCATCTTGAAAGCTCCCTCTTGGCCTGTAGGCTGTTTCGGCTCCAATTCGACTACGCCATAGTTCGGCTTGACCGCCACGGCTGTAGTGGCTGCACAGCTTCAGCGTGTCAGAAATGACGCGCAGAGTCCTGTTGCTTGGACAAGGCGAGGCGCTGGTCGGAGATGATTGGCCGCCGGTGCTTGCACGAGAAGGACTGCGTCTCCGGGCGGGAACGGAGTCTGCCCTGCTGTCGGCGCGCAGTTCAATCGACGGATTACGCAAGCATCTGTGGCATCAATGGCACCACTCTGCCAGTAAGCGAAGAGGAGAAAGCTACGATCGTTCTTTGCAGATCTCCCCGCTCAGGCTCGTACATCCTTTCGGTGAGCATCTCCCCTGCTAACTTCTGGAATGGTATCATCGATGACCAGGAGGCCGCGGCAACTGCACATGCACTCTCCGAGTCTGACCTCAGCGCGCGCCGGCGCCCTGTCAGAGCCCTTCCTGCCGGATACAGGGCTGGAAGTCGCCAGCAACGAGTGCTGCGCTGCGTTTTCTCGACGACGACGACGGCACATTTCTCGATCCAACCCGGGCCGCTGGATGCCAGGCGCGGGCTGTCGTGGGCGCTACTGCAACCTGGGTCCGGGCTTCAACCAAATATCTGAATGAAACAACCCCTCGCGGCCGTATTCCCTGAACACCCATCTTGGCATCTCCGGCGGGCCACCTTCGGCCCTGCTCTTGCTAGCAGCAGAAGAAGAAAGTGAGGCCTAGGCCCATCCCCGCATCCTTGCGAGGATCGGTCGGCGGCCGGCGCACGGAAAGCGGCGCGTGCCACGCTGACTCGGGTTACGATATCGTCCTATATTTGCAATTGCGGGCGTTGCCCTTTGACCCAGCCCCCCGACTCTGAGTCGGTGACTAGTAGTAATTATAAAGCATGTACCAGTGTCTTCTTGCAGCGTGCAGACCACCTGGCGCGTCATCCGCAGCGCCGTATCAATACTTATCTCGTCTAGGTATGCTACTTATGCCAGTCTCAACAAATATATTTGATTTACGTGGATGGCCCAGGATGGGTAAAGGGCCTTCAGAAGTTTGGTGAAACACCACAACTTGGCGCAGCCACACATTGGCGCTGCAGTATGTAATGCTGGCGCTGCAGTCACAATACGCTGGCGCTGCAGTCACATTGCATTGGCGCTGCAGTCACGCTGCATTGGTGCTGCATGTCACGCAACCAGCGCTGCATGTCACACTTCTGGCGCTGCAGGGTGACTTTCCAGTCACACTTTGGCGCTGCAGCGTGACAGCGCACCAAGGCAAAAAAATTGGGATTGGAATAAATGAGTGCCTAAGGTACCTTGGCTACTAATGTATATAATCTATATAAATTCCCAGTCAAATGTAAACCCCTTCACACATAGAATACTATTTAACTCAACTTCCACACCAAAGATTGTTCAATTTTCCCAGCATTTCTGGCTTCAATCACACTGTAAAAGAGGCTATATCCCGGCTACTCATGTATATATTCATCTCTGACAATCACTCAGGCCAAACAACTCATTTTTAAACAGATTTCCACTAGTTTCTGCTACATCAATGTATACCGATGAGTGTGTGAAGAAGTATGTCACAATTTTGGCGCTTCGCGCGTCACAGCGTGGCGCTGCAAGCGTGACAATCTGGCGCTTCCAGCGGTGAAGCGCCAATTTCTGGTGGCCCCAAGAACAGCCGCGCGAAGTCGAGCTTGTAACAAGATATTTCGCCCAGCACATTGAGCATGAATCGCGGAGCCACTCAACAAGTAGGCGGCACATTGGACGGCGCTAATCAGGCTGAATAAGTTATAACTGTGCCGTAGTCTTGTTCTTCGTGCAGCCTAGTTTGTGGCCGTGTGAGTCTGGCCAAGTCGTATGTTGAGCATAGCCGCGCACCTAGAAATCATGCTTCTCGAGCCGCTCACTGGGCCGCGCACCATCTGCAGCCGCCGCCGATGAGAGGGAGACTCGGAGCAAGGGTCAGCTTGCTGAGCATAATGCCTCACCCACTGCGGGAGTTTGGGAATAAACAGTGCCCCTTTCGATCCATTATACACCTAAAATCAATGCACCAAAAAAAAGAATTTTTTTATACCTCTATTTGCACCCAAAAGAAATTGTTCCAAATATGCCTGCTTATATGAGAAATAGATACTATAAATGGACTCAGTTTTGTCAACTGGTTTTGGGGCAGATCAAACAGCCTTTTCTAGACCAGTTTTTGTATCAAAACATGAACCAAAAATATTCACATATATTCACTTATATGATATATATCAGGGCCCTGGACCATATTTTTAGGTCCCTATTTTGATGCAAAAGCTGGTCTAGAAAAGGGTGTTTAATCTGCCCCCAAACCGGGGGACAAAACTGAGTCTGTTTATAGCATCTATTTCTCATATAAGCAGGCAAATTTGGAACAATTTCTTTTGGGTGCAAATAGAGGTATAAAAAATTTTCTTTTTTTGGTACACTGATTTTAGGTGTATAATGGATCGAAAGGGGCACCGTTTATTCCCAAACTCCTGCAGTGACCACGTTGTTGGACAAGCGTGGCATTGTTGTGCAGAGAAGGATGTGATGAAGGCGCAGCGCAGGTGGCGATAGTGGTGCTGGAAAGCTGGGCTATGCAACTTGGGGCCTCAAGCACCGAGGTTCAAGGGGGGTTCAAGATCCTTATCAGGCACATGGGGTAGGGGGGAGGGGGGGGTCCCAGGGGGGTAAAAAAAACTTTTTGTATATGAAAGATTTGGGCCTTATATGGGTGTAAAGACACTGAAAATATAGTGTATACACTCCAATTTCTATAGTTCACAACCCTCATACTTATATCTATATACTTTCATACTCAAGAGCTTGGATAGCCCACTCTGTTATAGGTCCATGGACAGGTAATTGATGAGAGGTGAACATGTTGAAGAGTTGATATGGCCTGCTATGTGTGTTTGAAGGTTCCAGGTACATACATACATACACAAATACATATACACATATATAAAATCTTTGCAAAAAAAAGTTTCACAAAGATTGAATTTTTTATCCCACTTTTTGATCGCATCAGTGGTCACATGATGCAAATCGTGGGAACATATTACCCAATATGGCAGGAGGGGGGGAGGGGGTCCCCCAGGGGTCGGAAAAAAACTTTCCGACCCTATATCCATGATTCGAGACTTGAACCCCCCTTGCCGAGGTTGTTGTTGGAGACATTGGTCAAGTCCTGTGAAGGCAGAAACGCACGCGGGCCCGGCACGCGGCGCACTTTCGCTTGGTGGTCGTGGCGGTGGTGGAGCAGAGCCAAGCTGCAGAGTCCATCGCCACTCACCCGGAGCGTTGCACAGGATGCACGGCCCGGAGGGCCACGGTGGAGTCGACGGTGCGCGATCGGCGATGCTCGCGGGCCGGGCCGGGATGTCCCAAGGTAGTCGGAGGGAGTCGCGTGAAGTAACAAGATATGTCGAGAATGCGGGTCCGTCCTCGACCGGCGAGTCGCACGGGGAGCAGCCGAGCCGCTCATCAAGCCGCGTACCAACTTGAAGCTGCGCAGTGCAGCAGCGGCGGGCGGCCATGTGCTTTGGGTTTGTGTGAGGGCACCGGCGTTGGGTTCTTGAAGTCACAGGGGGCCGTGGCCGGGGGCATGTCGGAATGGTGGTGGAGCGGAGGCAAGATGCAGTGATGACTCATCATCTGTCAGCCGCCAGTGTCGACGCCGCCGGCGAACATTGATGGCGATGACGACGACGGCGAGCGCAACGCAACATGCGTTCACGACCCGGAGAAGTGGCCAGCGACGGGCGACGGCCTTGTGGTGACTAGGAGTGAGGTCGAGGGAAGAGAGCGGCGCCGCAGCTGCCGCTTACTGGGGTGGGCGGCCGTGTTCAAGTTCATCGCCGCCCTCCTCGCTTGGCTGAGAGCCGCCCTCTGTCACACGGGCAGATATATTTCGCCGCCCTCCGCCGCCCACCAGCCGCCCACCGCCGCGTCACCTAGCCCCATCGCCGCCCACCTTTGTCACGCTGCCGCGGCAGTCACACCAGTAGGTGGGCGGCGGGTGGGCGGCGGACATGATCTGACGTCATCATGTACTTCGCCGCCCACCGTCGTCGATCAACGCTACTGGCGTTGGCGCCAAGTGTCATTCCTTGCAGTTATGCAGCACTAGACGATAGATCTGCGTGCCAGACACTCACTCTGACAGCTGGCGTCGTCTCTGTTGCCTTCAGGGCCGCGGCGGCCATGTTAGCGTGCCGCCCAGAGCGCCGCCCAGGGTGGGCGGCGGTGCTCGATTTTAAGGTTTTGGGTTTTTTGTTGGATTGCATACTCTTGGGTGTTCTGTACATCGTAGTGAAGACCCCAACACATAATTTGTCGTCATTGTGCTGCTATTTCCATTCTAAGTAATGTCAATATTTTCTAGGGATTGTTTACTCTTGGTATGTAGCCCAGGAATTGATATGACTGGTGTACAATATTGTTATATAGGACTCTTACTGAAGCAATATGCTCAGTAAGACTGAAGAATTCAACCAGTTAATGTGTTAGCTGCCCTCCAACACAAAGTCTTCACCACCTCTCTCCGTCACCACAGGACATCCAAACTGCGCTAAACATGGATGCCTGTGAGCGGGTAGGGCACCCAATGACGCCACAGTGTAATACTGCACTTTTTCACGGCCCCTGGCTTCCTGCGGCGCTGCTGTACCGAGCCGCGCAAGGGTGGGCGGCACTGATTTTTGCAGAAAAATAATCTGGAATTTTGAGAGGGATAAATAGCCTTTTATATATCCTACACAACAGCGAAGATGTTACTCTAACAGCTGTAGTCTTCGTTTCACAGTGGCTATTTTAGGTCATCGACACCACCAATTTGGTGAGGGGAGCAACTGCCAGTGCTTAACGCGCACCGTCGCACACTACCGCAAGCCCCGTACCAAGCCGTTCATCATTCATATGCCCAGTTCCATTCCGCCAAAAGCGTGTCGATTAATCGAGGCTGTTCGAGTCCGGGCCACTGCCCAGCGCCAGCATCTTTGCCGAAGCTGGCCCAAGTAGGAGTCGTGGGCCAACGAGACCGGGGCCCGGGCCAAGGATGATTGAGGCCCCGTGGAAGCGGCCACAGTACATCGCCCAACCAGCAGCGAGGACGAGCGCGCCGAAGACGGCGGGCGCAGCATTCATGTGAGCTGGACACCACGTCGCGATGACGACTCCGAACGAGGGCATAGGTCGATGCAAGGGAGTCGCAGCCGCCGCTTTTTGCGCCCGTTGCCATCGAGCCTTCCCGGTAGCCGTTTTCATAGTGCGGTATGCGTCACACACTGAGACGGTGGGCTCTGCGTCCATGGCAGGCGGGTTGTGGGCACGCGGGAGCTTGGAGGGTGTCGTTGACGGTGCGCAAGGATACTCGCAGTTCAGGATTCAGGAAGCCCCGGGGGGAGTTTCTCTGTGTTGCGTTCGAGAACACCGCTCGTTGAGAACATCTAGGATTCGAGTGGCATCTACGACTTGGAGTCCTGTCAGCCAGCAGACCATCTCCAGATCCGGGTCTGCAGTGCCGCGAGCAGACCACCACAGTACAGCTTGTATGCTTGGGCAGCGTCCTCTTCCGCTAATCATGTTGCCCAGCCAGCAGTGAGGAGGAGCGCGGATAAGAGGCGCGGTGGTCGTAACGACGACGACGTAAGTCGATGCAAGAAAATGCAGCTGCCGCTTAGTATCCGCCGCTCACCCAGAAAGCGTGCCCTCGCTAATTCCAGGCCGCCCACCGAGCCGCCCACCAATTCCAAGCCGCCTACCTAGCCGCCCAACCCACGTCATGCTGCCGCCCACCATTCGGGATGTCCCCAGGGGCCCGGGACGTTGCCTAGGGGAGCGGCCGCGCAAAGGCGGAGATCCGGGTCTGCATTGCGGGTGGACACGACCACAGCACAGCTTGACTTGACGCGCACGAGAAAGTCCGTATACCAGGGAAGCCTGCTCCCCTGCTGAGCACGTTGCCAAACCAGCAGCGAGGACGAGTGCGGTGAAGACGGCGCGGCGCGGCGGTCATATGCGCTGGACACCACACCGCGTGACAACGGGGACGTAGGTCGATGCAGCTGCCACTTAGTGGCGTACTAGCCATCGTTGCCCTTCCCGCGTCGCGCACTGCTCGCCGAGCTGCTCCGAGTCACTGCCAGACTGGGCCGCGCACCATTCGCCGCCATAGATTATGGTGAGAGCCAGCTTGCCGAACCATAGACACCAGCGAACACAGATGGATGACTCCGTTGTGAGTTTTGCTAGGAACAGGAGTGCGCGGTGGCGTTGTTGACGAGAAGCGCCTCCACAGTCACGGTTCGACGCCTGACGGAGGTGGTGGGGAAGAAGAAGATGGAATCGCACGTGCTCGGATAAGATCGCCGATCATCGACGATCGTCGCCACGGAACGGGTGTTGATTAGCCGTAGTGGTGTGGCAAGACCGGAACGGAAGGAGAAGTGATTAGCACGGATCGTCGCCGAGGATTGTCCGAGTAAGTGTCGGTCCCACTGGCGACGCGACGTTGAGCTCAAATTCGGGGCTGGCAGCAATCTGAGGCAATGGATAGGTAGATATATGCAGCCCGCTATATGCTGCTCAGCCTTCACAGCAAAAGGAAAAGAAAAATGCAAGCAGAAGCCCACCACAGGGGCTGAGAACAGCGCAGCGCCTAGGCAACACACTGGCCTGGCAACAAAATCAAGACATTCATAAGGGTATAGCGGGCTGCATATACCCCCCTCTCCCCTGCGCGCAGATCCCATGCAGCTCCGAAATCAGGCCCAAGGTCGCGTCGACAGTACGTTCTCGGACAATCCTCGGCGACGATCGTCGATGATCGGCGATCTTATCCGAGCACGTGCGATTCCATCTTCTTCTTCCCCCACCACCTCCGTCAGGCGTCCTACGCTGTGGAGGCCCCTTCCGCTAGCGCTGCTCATCCTCAAGCCTCAATGCTCGTCGCTCGTCTCCAGCCTGAATGGCAAGTTTCGGCGATAAAACAAGCACAAGCCGACCACTCCTTGATTGTAAGTGCTCATGTTATCAGTAGAGCAAGGGTAACGATGGCTGACCCGACTTCAAGCATTTCAGTGGCAAGCAGGCCTTGAACTGCAAGTTTAAAATTTCCCGAATTTAATATGCCTGTCATCTGTTTTGTACGCCTACGGGCTGTAGGTTCGTACCTCTCTTCATTTCACTTGAATCAGTGCTAAAAATCTACAGAACAACGGTAGATACGACTTGACAGAAAAATAGATGCTAAAATGGTGAATATATGGTAATTAAATCACAATTGCGGCACGGGCCAATGCCGCTGCTCGGCATGCTGGTATTGTAGGCGGCAAGCGGCGCGGGTTCACCATCGGCCGGTCGTCGGTCATGTGCCGTCACCCTGCGGATGATCGGCGCCGACCGCCGATCACTGTCGTTAGGGTGACGGCTGACCCTGACAGGGTGACGGCTGACCCTTGCCGCCAGCCAAACACCCCTACCCACCCAACCTTTGCTTGCGCGGCCCGTTTGCCCGACCCACGCGCTCCACGCCCGCCGCGCCGTCTCTCGCGCCCGCCGCGCCTCTCTCGTGACCGCCCGCGCCGTCTACCACCCTATCTGGCCCATCCAGCGGCCATCCAGCGGCCTCTTGCCCATCTCTGGCCCCTCCAGCGCCCTCTTGCCCTCTCACACCCATATCTGGCCCATCTACCCACTCTCCCGCCGTTTCCCGCCCAGATCTGCCCAGATCTGGCCCATCCAGCGCCATCCACCCCATATCCACCAATCCAGCACCCTCCCCCGCCGTTTCCCGCCCATATCTGGCCCCATCCACCGCTGTCCCGCCGTTTCCAGCCCCTCCCGCCCAAATCGGCCCATCCAGCGCCCTCCCCCGCCCAGTCTCGCGCCCTCTCGCCCTCTCGCCCTCTCTCACGCCCGCCCGCGCTCTCTCGCGCTCTCTCGCGCCCAGTCTCGCGCGTGCCCGCTGACTTTTGCCGACTTCTCGCGCCTTTCGCGCTCGCCGCACCATTTTCGCGCCTGCTCGCGCCTGCCCTCGCGGTTTTCGCGCCTGCCCGCTCCCCTGCCGCCTGCCAGCCCTTCTCCGGTCCGCCTGCGCCCGACCGCGCCCTCTGTCGCGCTCGCCTGCCTGACGCTTGGTCCCGCCACCCTCCCCTGCTTGCCCGCTCTCGCCCTCGATGCCTCTCTCCCTCTTTCCCCATGACGTGCGTCGTCACGCGCACCATGGATGCTCGCACCAGCCGTTAACCCTCGCTCTCAAATTCCCATCCCCTCAACAATTCCGTCTCGCCATTCAAGCGAGCGCTACTGATCTCAAACCATCACCACTCTCCGCCCAAAGACGGTCCTGGCGTAATCTACGCCTTGGACCTCAAATTGCGAAAATGGGCAGCGCTTTTCAAGATCGGACACACGTCTTTACCCAAGAATCGCCTCCGACAGCTCAACAAGTGCACCACTCGCTACTGGGCTGCAATGTGGCATGTCCGGGATCGCAAGCGAATGGGTAGCACTTCTTTTCGTGCCTGCGTTGTCGTACTAACGCGGCGCAGAAAAGGTCTGCCACGAATGGTTCAGGCCCGCCTGGCTCGGGAGGGTGCCCTGTTCCGTATGTGGTCACAACCACATTGAACTCCATGATCCGCTTCTCTGTGGTGGGCGCAGCGGAATCGTCCGAGGTATTGAACAACTGATCCTTTTTATCAAGTCTGAGGCTGAAGTGCTCCGTATAATGTAGTGTAGAGTAGTTTGATACACTGTTCATGTATATATTGTTCATAATAAGCAATCACTTTGACAGTTTGACTTGAATTTTGGACGCAGCGTGGCTTCAAGGATTTTGTTTCAAAGCGGAGCTCTCATGATGACATGATTGGTGGGCATTGTAGGCAATCACATAAGCATTCTGTCACAATATCATCCAAGGTAACCCTACCTGAGCTGCAAGGTGTACCCTAGGGTATACCTTGGGGTATACCCTAGGGTAGCACAGAAATATTATATTTCTTCATGCCTATTAGTCCTGACAGAAAGCTAATGTTTTAGTCAAGCTGAAAGGTGTACAGAAAGATACCCTTTCCTTTCCCCTTTTGGGCAATCACAAAGATGTTCTTTGTGATAGTCCAAAAGAGGCACAGAAAGACGATCTTTCTGAACGTCTTTGTGTGTCAATGAAAGTTGTTCTTTGTGCAACACAAAAAGGCATATCAAAAGCCCTGATTTTCAATTGGCCTTTTTGCAAAAACACAAAGATCACAATTTGTTGTAGACAGAAAGTTGGACAAAATGGCAGTCTTTTAATTGCTCTTTCATTGTGATGAAAAGAGAGTCTTTCTCTGGTACTTAAAGATGGATAAAAAGAAATCATTTTGGTGTCTATTTTTATTCAGATAAAATATCTTATTTCTTTCAGAAGGAAATATATATTAAAAGGTGATATTTGTGTTCATGTTTCTGAGGGAAAAGAAAGATTTGAATTTACCGTGTGATAGCAACAAGGGGGTCACTCCAGAGAGGTGGAGGTGTGAGGGCATACAGTGCAGTAGGCACAGCTCAGCCATCTGAACGTAAGCCTGAACACTCACATAGGTTGGGGACACCCAAGAAGGGGTGGCCATGGGAGTCGGAGGCTGGGGACCACTGGATGTGGGATGTGGTAGGGTAGTAGAGGAGGGGTGTCAGGGTGCAGGGATACAGAGATGTGGGTGGAGACATGGAGACGCGAGTGGAGATGTAGAGACGTGAGCGGAGACGCGGCGCTTGATGGGATCAAGTGACAGCATCAGGGCTTCCCATAACACTATTTTAATCTTTTGTTTAACTCTGTGGGCTAGGTGGCAGAAATATGCGTTTGACAAGGGGCTAAACTTGGTATGTAATGTGATGTTCTGCCTTATGGTAGATGAAAGTTGTGCATGCCATAGGAGTGGAAATCTCTTCTGGAGATTACTAGTTTGGGATGGGTTAGAAGCAGGGAAATTTGCTGCGACCTGTAACATTTGATAGGACCTGTGACTGGCACAGGCAGAAATTTTTTGGACATGGATTCATGATCATGGAGCAAGATATTAGCCCCGAGAATGCTCCCATCAGTAGTGTGTTGTCTTTACATACTATGATACTCAGTGTGAACAGCCTGTTCAGACGAGGGGATGGGTATGTACAGCCTTCACATGAAAATTGTGTTTTGTAACCCTTGTTCATCCATTTTTTGTTCATTTGGCACCCCTTCCTATTGCTGTACGTGCTACAGTGGGTGCTAGCTGTAGCGTGCAGGTGCCTCGCATGGTAGTGTAAGGCGGGCTGCCAGTGGGTGGATGCAGTGATCGCCCTAGGGGCCCTATTTTGGGTTGGAAAATTAATTAGGGCCTAATAGGACCTAGGGCCCTAATTCATAGGGCCCCTATGTAGGGCCTGTTGCCAAAAAAGGAAAAATTTTATGAGAGGTAAATTACTCAGCATAATTTAAGTCATTGATATCATATCATATATAACCAGGCATGTTTAACTGGATGAGATTGCTAGTAAACATACATCACACTTTAAGTAGGCCCTTGGCTTAGGGCCTTAGGGCCCTAATTTTTTTTAGGCCCTTGGCCCCTAGGGCGATCACTGGGTGGATGCGGGGTGGCTGTCTTTCATGGCAATTCATATGCAGTACGGGACACAGCGGGCATTTAACCACGCGGACTCGGACCCCGGGTGCCTGTTCATAGCGGGCCAGGGGCATTCTTTGGCCACGTGGTGTCTGCTTTTTGGTATGCCGGACCGTGACCAGGGTGGGAGTGGCACAGCCCCAGACCTGGCCCGGGCGCAGGGGACGGGACATAGTCGCGCTGGGTCAGGGACGTTAACAGCTGTCAGGCACACCTAATCCAGCCCTTGGAGGCTTTGATAGTGTGTGTTGCTGTCTGTGTGGGACTGGAGGTGGAGGTGGAGGTGGAGGTGGAAGTGAGGGTCGCGCGCGGGCAGGCAGGACGGTCGTGGGGCGGGAGACAGTGTCTATGAGAGTGTGTGGCAATGATGACCGCATGACAGGGTAGACCAGGGACCGGGGATCAGGGATCGGGAATAGAAGCGGGATGCATGGCCTTGCATGCTGCATGTGGCATATTCGCCCACGCCCACGCCCAGTTGGCTTGTCTCTCCCCACCACCACCACCACCACCACCACCACCCTCCGCTTCCCTTTTCTTCTTCGCTGCTCCCGCATGAGCCTTTGTTACCGCCCACTGCAGTCGCTGGCCATCTCTTATCCTCTACTCCCTGACTTAAGTTCTCACACGTGCCGCGCCGGTGCCAGTCCGTGTCATGTGGGTCCGTTCAACCCTGCAGGCACTTGTCTTGCTTCAGTTCTTTGAGCACAATTCTTTTTCCTTTTCTTGACCTGACAAAAAAAACATACCAGTGACTTCCTAGCTTACACCCCGAACACTGCCTGTTCTTCAAGTAGCATCCAGTCACTCACTGGCAAGGCAGCCCGTTGCTAGTGCAGTGCTGTGGTCCGTTCAACCCGCCATACTACTGATTTCAAAAATTATGTCCTCAGATGTCAGCCTTTTGTCTGCCATCTGCATCTTAGACAAATTTTGCTGAAGCCAGATGCTTTCCAATATTAATATTGGGCACACAGCCTGACACAGTCCACAGGATCTCCCTGTGGGATAAGTACAAAGGCATAGTGGGTAAGGGGAATGAGAAGATTTCATATCATATCATAATATGCCAGCACTATACAGTCCTACTAAAGCCCCTGGTATACATGTATGCGGGGGTGCCTCGGACAATCATCAATAGAGCAAGGATACCTTCGCAGACAACACCTACTCATGTCTGCAGGGTCGTTATGTCACGGTCTGTCATGGTGCTGGTATGGTCTGTTCGACCCCGCAAGCATTTAGGATTTCGGCCAGTCAATGTTTGTCTTTTTCCTTGCTGGGCCATGTGGCCAGCAGCGTGGACTCAGAGCAGACAGGCCCCCGGCATGGGTCTATAGAAATACTGCCACATTTGCATGCTCTTATGTCCCAATTGATGTATTTCTGTCCACATCACAATCCTTATCCCCAAAAGCAAGATAAAAGCAAACTCTGCATTAGGATTCGTTACTGCCCCTGGCCTGGTCTGAACAGACCCTCTGATATATAAGGTTCAATTTGGGTTCAATATGAGGCAATAGCATTTCCACAGTTTCAGATACAGTGTACTTCTAGATCGGGCCACCATAAATTGGCGATTCACCGCATCTGGCGCTTCTCTTGGCGCTGCATCACCGCATAATCTCCGCGTTTGGCGCCGCATTACGAAATTTTGGCGCATCCACTATTGAGCCTGGCGCTGCATACACAGATAGTAAATGAAAGTTGGCGCTGTGGTGGCGCTGCTGCTCGGGGGTTTTGGGGCGAATGAATACGACATTAAGCGCTGCCAGTGCCTAGTGCAGATGCTCGGCATCATACACGTGTGCAGTCAGGTGGCAGTGCACCGATCGATGTCACTTGCCTTCCGACCTCATCTGCCTACACCTTGTCCCGTTTTCCGTCCTCTTGTTGGCTCAAATGGTTCATTTTCAACTAACTACATATGTCGTCTAACCCGCTTTCTCACTACAGGCTTCCCCTCATCCTCCGACTCCACAATATCCACTTGTGCTGCAAGCTCGCGCTTCCTCTTGGAAACCCGAGCCTTCCGAGTCGACTTCTCCGTGTCAAGTTCTTCTTCTACACCGTTATACAACTTAACCTTCTTGCGAGGAGCTGGCCGCAAGCGAGGAAGCAAAACCGGTGGGTGAGAATCTTCAGATACTGTTTCCGAAGCTCCATCGGCGCCGCTTCAAGGTTCGTGCTGGCAAATCCTCTGGTGTCTTGATCTCCTTACCCTTGTACATTATCCAGATTGGATGAGGTGCCGGCCCAGGCTTCTGACTATCTCGGCAGAATGCAATAACCGTGCCCACATCACTGTGGACGACGATTTTCTGTCGGATGTCTTGTCGGATTGCCGTCCAGTTGTCCATCACGGCCGCCTTGTTGTCTCCGAGTTGACCAATCACGTCGACCGATGCTATTAGCGCTGCAATCGCGAGCTCCACAGCTGTGCCTGATTCATCGCGCGTTGGCCTCCCAGCGAGGTATTCTTCAAAGGTGTGTCCACTCAGATCCCATGGCATTCCGAGCTCAAGCTGGATAGCGAGGCATTGGAAAAGCGCTGACGCAATACTTTGTACTCTTTCGCGTCGAGCTCCTGAGCGAATTTTCCTCTGACGTTCGAGTGCTACAACCATTTCTAATGGGTCCCCAATAGCAGCCAGCATTCCCGGTGATAAATCGAAGGCAGCTCGTTTCAACCATAGGGCATCGGACTGCGCAACGGCGGCGATTTTGAAGGGATCGGCCGGCTTCTTTATGTGAGTTGTTGATTTTGTTGATTTATTGGGTGCTTGACGGCTCGCCTCCCGAAGCGCCATTTTCTCTTGAATCATCCAAAATCGGTCGTAGTTCTCAGGAACAGGATGAGCCGCGCCATCGCCGTTGATGATTGCCTGAATTTGGGGAATTGCTAGCTCACATATCTGGGTGAGTTCCGGTTTCATGCTCTCCATGTTTTCCTGCTTGCCGTCGTCAAACTGAGGCAATCGTACCTGTCCTAACTGCACGGTGTCACCACTTATGTGTCTAATTGTAGCACGACACAAACCTGGTGGGGTTCAAGGTACTCGGGAAACTTCGCAATCTCGGCGCTTGAACGGTAGAACATGGACACGGGAGGGGCAGACGAGCTGCGACTAGACCAAACAACGAAGGAAGGCCATTTGAAGCGATACTCACCGCCAACGCGCGATGGATTGAAGTCATCGAGGATGGCTGGTAGCCATTTCGTATCGCCGTTCCACGGCGATAGCTGAGGTATGATGAAAATACTCCCTTGTTCTCGCCTTCAACATTTGTCAGCTAGCCGTCTCCGCAATGCTCAACAGACTTACGCAATCCGCGCAAACGAAGGTATCACTCTCCGCAGGCGCAGGAAGTGCCTGGAGACATTTGGAGCAAATGAAAGTAAAGTCGGGGTTGTTCCAGTTTGTGTCGGGTCCTATGCACTTTATATGTGACCAGGTTTTGCAGCCCTCACATTGGACCTCATCGTAGACTCCGTCGCCCTCACTATTCTGTGTCTTGCACGGGATACAGTCAACTGGGCTCGGTGATGATGCGTGTTGCAACTCAGAACTTGATGGCATAGTGGGCCGATCAGCTTGGATATCTGTATCGGTAGCGTCTTCTCCTTCGGACCCGTCGAACGCTCATCCTCCTCAGCATCGTCTGAATCTGATTCATCGCTGACCATTTCCCGAGGCTGTATCGCTCCCCGTGGCCCAAGAACACGATATTCTTTGGCGCCGCTCAATGGCTCATTTTGACGCAGCCAAAGGCGCTCCACATGCGGAATAAGCTCGATGTTCTGTCGCAGTAATTTTCCGTCCGCCGAAAACCCCCCACGCGCATGTCTTGAGACGGTGAGCATGAAATATCTCCTGGGCATCTTTTCCACCGTCCAAGTGATAAACAAGTCCCCATAGACGATATCCAGATGGGACGTCAACGATATCTTGCGATAGGCCATACATGACGCCGTTTCCGTAGTTCCCATTTCGACGAGTTGAGTGGCCATTTTCTTCAAGACCGTCGTAACTATAGACCTTCTTACCGTCATTAGACTTGTATCGTGCCACGAAATGTCGGATTTTTGGGTGTAGGTAGATGTGTGCGACAAGGCTATAGCGCACCTTCTCCCCAATCTTGCCCGGTAGCACCCTCATCGTGTTTGGTATGTCCCAGTTCAATGTCGCGAGACAGTCGAACTCAAAAACTAGCACGACAGGGATGTTGTCAACAAGGCTGTATGCTTTGCTCGTTCCCGAGCAGAGCTTTTTGCCATCATTTTTGACGCGCCAGCATCCACCCGGCGTTGCGTGCTTGGGGTTCAGCCAGTTTTGAAAGTATTGACGAATACTGCCTTGGCATTTCTTGTGTGTAGTCGGGGTAAGTGACAGTTGAATGTCCTGGTGCCAGCGACTATCTGACAGTAGCCAGTGGGGTTGTGCGTGTAATGGATCAGACTGATCTCCGCTGCAGAACTTCAGCTTCGTTGTGCGAAATTTGAAGAAGGATGCCGCTCCATCAAGTGGTTCGGCATTAATAGGTGCGCTACCTCTTGGCAGTGCATCGTTCAACCAACCCTAGCTCAATGGTCAGTTCTCGTGGGGTTAAAGTCATCAAGCTGACGCACAAGTAGGGTGCCTCTATCGCCAATTGCCTTCACGCTATTCCCCGGGCTTTCCACTAGCAGTTCACGGAACTCGTTACGCTTCAGTCGAAGTCCTTGACACCCACCGTCTTCGTATGCTGGCTGACTCGAACGTGAGATATAGAACTGCAAGATCTCGTTTAGCGCCATCAGCACATGGTTTGCCGGTAATCCTTCCAATGTGGCCGCAAATTCGTCTGCGTTGCGCGAGACTGCAGCCCCCAGTACAGTGAGAGATGTGTCAAGCCAACACGAATTGCGCTCCCACGGAAAGCCCAATCGAAATTTGGAGTTAACTGGAGGCTTGGTCGTGAGGAGCCGCTTTTTGGTATCAGGTGGGCGTGTTTCTCCCTTGGCAGTGGCAATGGGTTGATGACGACTGTGTTTTGTATAGCCATACGTGTTTGCACGTACTTTGTGGCGTTCCCCTCGCCCATATCGGATATCTCCACCATCTAGAAGCAAAATTAGTATTGAAGCCAAACGAAGGAGGTGGAGCTCAAACGGCGGGCTGCAGTGTGCAAGGTCTCAAAGTATACCGCAAACCTCATCATTGCCTCCAATCCGTCAAATAGAGCAAGCTTTGTGCCATACATAGTATTGATTTTGTTGTGCATCGATTCTTGAGCATTAGTGGTCGATGCAAGCGACTCCCACTCATCTTGTGGCATCAGGCGAGCACTGGGGAAGAGCATTGCTGCGTGATTAGGACGCATCCACCATTCTATCCACGACTTGGCCCGCGGAAAAGTTCGCATGAATTCGTTTCCATGACGGAGAAAATCAGCTGGATCAGTGATTTGAAGAAATTGAAGAGCGTAGTTGTCAAAGAGATAGGCATGCGCAGGGTCAACAACACCGTGTATTTTCTTGACGCGTGTTATCTGGGCTCGAAAGTGCTGTTCACATCCCCGTAACAAAGCGCGTGCAGCGTTATGAAGCTCCATTTCAGTTCGCACTTCCGGTTCACGTTGGAGGAAAAAGGCAGTGTAAGCTTTATCGAAGCCAGACTGTTGCGCCTCACTAAAATCCATGATCTGACACCATGATTAGATCTCAGCAGATAAGACAAGAAAAAGATCAGCCACCGTACATTCGCCAAAAAATGATCAACAAACTGACGTGCGGTAGCGTCACATTCTTGGGCAATGCTCTCGATCAAGTCATAGAAGAAATGTGCGTAGTGGTCGCTTGTTTGACCATTGATATACGCAATGAGCCCGGGAGCCCAGCTCTTCAAGACCAGATCGTAAACGGAGCTTGTGAGCAAATAATCGTGTGCATCTCTGAAAAAGCCATGGGATGCATCGGTCACGATTCCATTCACGGCTTCGGTTTCGACACGGTCCTTGAGTAGCATTTCCTGCATCAAGGGTGTTTGGACGGTGATGACAGTTATCCCGCCTTCAATGTGGATCTTCATTCGAATGTCGGGATATTTTTGTTGAAGTTCGGCGATCTTATTTTGAAAATGATGATCGTTGTGGATACGAGAGCCGTGTGTTAGCTTTCGCCTCTGATATTCGATCTTATCGCGGTTGACCAATGCAGGGGTGATATCGGCGGCTGAACGATGTGAACCATCTAAACTGGGGAGCCCAGCAAGAAGTTTTGCCGGGCCAGCGCTTGGGTTTTCGATCACCATTTTTCGGAGTTCGTCCTCTTCGGGTTGAGTGAGGAAATGCAGTACTGTTGGAATTTCGTGCTTGTGTGTCCCGCAATTTTCGAAATAGACCCCATCTCGAAATACGTAGACCTTGGCTACTACGCCGCATTTAACCAGGATAAGCTTCCCTTTCCCGCACTTGCAGCCCTCCGCTTTTTGTCTTTCTCTCCCTTCCTTTGTGGTGAGGGGACGCGTGAGCATGATACATTGGTCGCATTTGAAAATTCCGAGACATTTACGACGTGCACATTTCCCGTCCTTCGGTTCCGCAGCATTTTGGCTTCCAGGTTTTCGGGACGATCCCAGACTTTCGCAGGGCCAATGAATGCGGAGGCTAACATTGTCGCGATAGTACTTATGTGTGTGAAGTCGACTGAACACACCGTTGGGCAACGGATTCCATGGTTCATTGTCATCGTACTTCCACTTTGAAGGCATTGTCGCCGACAAGCGTTCCGGTTGCTGGGTTCTGCCAGTGTGGGGTTGATTTTGACTGGAGTGAGTGGCGTCTACAGCAAAGTGAACCGTGGAGAAGTCGCCGGGTAGGTTTTGCCGACTCAGATGAGGCGACTCTGACATAGAGGCAGCTGCCGGCAACTTTGTGTGAGCACGGCCTCCAGACTCAGACTCGGAGTGAGCACCAGAGTGTTGAATAGCGACATGATAATGAGGTTCCTCTGCTGCTGGTATACCAAATCAGTCGCGGAAGTATATAGGCACGCGGGAGAGCGCACCGGGCTGTCCTCGCACGCCAATGACCCTTCCGCTCTCGTCGCGCAGCACCGTAAAGTTTTGGCGGATATCTTGTATACTGTCTGTGGAAAGATTGGATTGCGTTCGCAAGGAGAAACCAGGCATGCGTACACACTGGCACTGGGTCGCTGGCTCTGTCCTGCTGGTGGAACCCATTGGAGCTGGAGTCACTTGCATCGTCTTCGCTGTCGTCCTGCTCTATACCTCCACGAACTAGATGATACCATGCTCGTAGAGCAGTTCTCTGTGCATTGTCAGCAGTGGTGTTGCTGCTCGTGCATTAACAACAAACCAGCATCGTGCTTTGGGGGTGCTTTGGGGCGTTGCTAAGTCAATATGGTGTGGAATAAAGAGGCAGCGACGCCTCGCCAATCATTATGGAGCACGCATCATGGTTCGGTATTATCCGGTCAAAAGTTAAAAATACCCAGTTTACACTGGCATTGCATTTGAAAGAAGGACAATTGGAAACATCACACCGAATCATTGGCTGTTGGATCCTCCTCCAGCTCGGCTAGCTCCTCGGGGCTTAAGTTGTGCTCTTCTTCAAGATTGCCAGCTATGTTTTGGGCAACAGTCACGATAATCAGCAATCTGGCCAACTTCCGCTGAAGAGGTAACTCACCAATTTCCTTGACAAGAACAGGCTCTGCGGCTGGAGCAAGCTCGTTTGAGTCGGCGCGGTGGGGACTGTCCCGCTTAGCCACTGGTGCTGGAGAACGAAGGTCACGGAGTGGCGGGGAGATGAACTCAAACCATTGGTTGCCTGTCGTGGAATGAGTGTATTGGACATGTGTATGTGCCCCGCTATTTGATATGAGTGCGCCATTTCGATAGGTATAGACCATGAAGTCAACATCGCATGGGCGATAGATGAGTGCATGCCCTCGTGGGCATTTCATCGTCAGTTGTCGCATGCGCTGGCGCAGCGTCTTCTCGGGTGCAACACACATGCGCTCTGGACACGCCGCAGCATCACAAAGAAGAGACCCGAGGCACCGCCGGATAGTTTGCTTGCCACGCTCGGGGGTTTGCGCTCGTGGAGAACCGGCAAAGCCAGGAATTACTTCGTGGACCCAATGAATAGCAAGGTTCGACGTTTCCCGGAGATCTTGCGGAGTGAACCACGCGTGGAATACTTCATTTGGCCAGCCATCCCACTGGAGAAACGTCCGCCGCTCGCCTCTTATTGCCGATCGGACAGCAGCGTTATCTGGCCGGATTTTTGGCGCTGAAGACATTGGTAGGGTTGACACGAACAACATTTGCGTACCTGAAGCCTGTACACTGTCAATTTGGATGCCGTCCTTCGGAATCATGCCAATAACATTGTCTAACTCAATTCAGCAGGTCGGATAGAAGGAGAGTCAGCAATATACCATGGGCATCGAGAAGAGGGACAAGCATTCGTTCGTCGCGTTTAATCCTCGATCTAGACCGAGTTTTCGGCCTTCTGCGTCGCTCTCGAGGCTCCAATACAAGCCCTGCCAGGACGAATCCATAGAAGACAAGCACAAGACAGTTTATTGTGAGTAGGACTTTCGTATTCAAATAGCCGTAGAGGTGCTGGAGTGTGTCGTAGATAGTGCCCCAGTGTGAGATAATCAAGGCAATAACGAGCACTGGAACGACCGCCGCGGACAGTGTGTCCTTCATGGCCGAAGGAAGCAAAGAGTCATTGACGTGGCATGTGGCAGTGCTTTCCGGAAGCGATCGCCGCCATCAAATCGATTGCGACTGACCACCACCATGCCCTCCACCCCCTTGACCGTGGACATCGTCCGTGAGACACGACATCTACACTGTGGTGCGCCGGCTTCAAGTCATGCTGGTACAAAATCATCCAGGCATCAACCCGAAGACCCGGCCCGGCCGCCCGGGGCTGACGGGGCCGGGACGTCCAGCAGCTGGCGAGCGACCGGAACGGCCTGCATCGGGGGCCACGTCAAGTGCAACGCGTTCTGTGACGCTGCCCGTGCCTGCGATTAATATTGTGCCCACTGGGCACCCGAAATGGTGGTACACGCAGGTCGAGCTCGTCCGGGCGGGCGCTTCAAGTTCCTCCGACCTCGTGTTCCACACGCAGATACTCGAGTAACTCGTCATGATGCACCTCGTCGACCTTGCGTCTGGCAAGTGTGCGACTGTGTGCACGTGTGTGTCTGGCCGTCGGCGCCGGTGGCCTGCCATTCTCGGTGGACGTCGGAGGGCAGCCTGAGGCCGCTGAGGCTGGGCGGCAGCGTGGCACTTGTTAGCATTTGGAATGGTTGTATCAGTGCAGCACAATGCCTGTTGATAAACTTGGTGCTTCCCCTGGCTAAGTATTGGCGCTGCACCAACGTGATGTTGGCGCCGCATGTAAGACAGTGGTGCAGCACTGGCGCCTCGAAGATTTCCATTGGCGCTGCAGTGGCGCTATGCTGGCGCTGCAGTGGTGCTGCGCTGGCGCTACATATACGCTGCATTGGCGCATCATGCTATGTGATAGGCGCTGCATGTCACGGAGTCTGGCGCTGCAGGTCACAGACTCTGGCGCTGCATGTCACATGTTGGCGCTGCAGCGTGACAATTCATGAAGTCAAAAAAATTGGGGTTGGACTAGATAAGCTGCCAAGATCCCTACTTCACCAATACATATAGCCTATATGAAATTCCACCCAAATTTCTAGCCCTTCGCATGCAAAGTAAAATCTAAGTCAACTTCAAATACCAGGTATTGGATGATTATGAAGAAAATTTGGACCTAATTCTCCATAAAAACAGCTAGCATCACTGGCATTCATATACATATTCACCTCCAGCATTCCCTAAGGCAAAACAACTCCAATCTCGCAAGCTGTCCACTAGTTCCTGTTCTATCAGCTCATATTGATGTGTGTGAAAAAATTGTGTCACAGCCTTGGCGCTTCACACGTCACGAAGTGGCGCTTCCAGCGTGACAAATTGGCGCTTCACCGCTGGAAGCGCCAATTTCTGGTGGCCCTTCTAGATCATAATAGATGTGTGTGCTATTTCGAGTCTAAAGAAAGCCATAAAATGATTACCTCATATAGGCATTCAAGAGACTAATATGCATGCACACCAAATTGGAAAAGATTGGGTCACTCTCAGTGAGCTCCATTTTCTAATCTCTCAGGGTTCAAAAAAACAATGGACCCATTTTCAAGGAAACTATATATCTGGGGCCAACAGTATTTGATACCCCTTTCCCTACAGCCAACCATTTCCAAAACCCCTACCAGGCCCTGCTGGATGCCCATACTTACAATCTAATCTTGTTGCATATAAAAAAATTACAAATTCAAGAGATAGACCCAACATCTTACTGGTACTAAAATTTCGTCCACTGGACATTTATTGTTATTTGGGCTTGGCCCAGTAGGATGTGAAAGCCTCAGTTTGACGCTGCCAGTCCCCTATCCACCCGCATACCCTCAACTCCCCGCTGAATGTATTCATACGCAACTGCAAAGCAACATCATTGCCAGCCCTCGCTGCGAGTCGGAAGGGACAACCCACCTGCATTCTCCGCCGCAAATGCACACTCGTCCACCCACGGCTCCCAGCCTGTCGCGCGCCGCTGCCATCTAAGCGCGAACGACGCCGCGTCCACGCCAATCGCGGTGAGCGCCGGATTCGCTTCCGCGACGGCCGATGCAACCGCGGGCAGGTCGAAGTCGGCATGCGTCATCTTGCGCGGCCACGTGGGGCTGCAGGTGAAGAAGCGCCATCTGAGCACGAGCGCCCGCAGCGTGCGCGGGAGCGCCTGCGGGGCCGTCAGACTCAACAGATACGCTGGGGCCTGTTCAACTTTTTCAGCCATGTGCACTCGGAATTGGGACACGCACAATCTTGCTCGCCTCCGCAGCCTCCGGCGGGTCAGGCTCCCCCGTGAAGACGCGTCGAAAGAATATCTTCAGCAAGCGCAGCGCGGGCAGGCAGGCCCACATCGGCGCAAGGCGGGGCGCTTCGGAGGTCAGCAAGTCAAGCGAGAAACACACCAGCGGCGGGCGGGATGCCTCAATCAGCCCGCACAGCTTGGAGATGTGGTCTCCGGGCAGGAAGGACAGTGCCCTGAGTGCCGATGCATCGGTCAGAAATACCTCCACCGCGCGTGACGACCGGGTGGACAGCCGCCGCACCGTGCCGACCACCGAGCGGCACCCCGCAACAACGTCGGCGACGGCGGGATTCTCGCGGGAGATGCCGACGATGGTGAGGTCTTCGAGGGCGGGGAACCTGGGAAGCAGGGCGGCAAACGTTGGCGAGGAGATGCCCTCGCGATGGACGGTAAATTCGGGGCATATTTTCAGGCGGGTGACAGCTGGAAATGTCGGAATATTGCTCCACGCGAGCAGGTTACACGAGAGGTTAAGCTCCCGCAGCGTGGCAGGGATGAAGAACGGCAGAAACACCGCGTGCGATGTGGTGTCCCAAGGCTCTGTGTGCAGCGTCAAGCTCCGCAGTTTTCCGACGGCGGCGGCGGCGGCGGTGTCGAAAGCCCTGGGCCGCCGGGAGAAGTGACAGACAACGTGGAGGGCCTCAAGCGCCGGCAACAAACGATAAACGCTAGCTAGTGCATCGCGCGGCAGGGTGACGTCGTCCAAAATGAGCGATTTCAGCTTCGTGAACCGGGAAATGCGCGCAAAGAAGGTCAACAGGCCCGAAACCTGCATCGCCGCCTGCTCGCCGTCCACCACAACCATCACAGCCGACTCCCGAGGGCCCCATGGCCGGATGCTGCACGACCGCACAAGGGGCGCGACGGACCCGGACGTCCACGTGTCCAATCTGGCCGTTGCACGTTCGAGCTCCTCTCCCCCGCGGACGTGATACACGCCCTCCGCGGGCCGTCGGCCCACACTGAAGTGATAGGGGGTGAACTCGAAGTGCGCGAAGAGCAGCGGCCGGGCGAGTGCGGCAAACGCGCGGCTCGTCTCTGCAACAGAGGCCAGTGACGCAGTCGGAAGCGCCTTGAGAACCTCCAGCCATACTTCGGGGGGCGTCGACCTGTGCGTTGGCATGGTGGTGGTCGTGGAGAGAGAAGAGGAGGCGTGTGTCAGCACTGATTGGTTGCTCGGATCAGTGATCACATAAGTAAGTCGTCACCTAAGTAGTCACGTTGATTGATTACATGAATTCCTTTACCCCAGGATTATAAACTACTGCAAATTAGCTATAGATTCTTAGCAGCGGGTTTTCCACACAATTTGAAAACAGTTGATGTAAAATTTCAAGGGGGGTTCAAAGTTCGAATCACGGATATAGTGTCGGAAAGTTTTTTTCCGACCCCCCCGGGACCCCCCCTCCCCCCCTCCTGCCATATATAGTAATATATTCTCACGATCAGCGTCATGTGACCACTGATGCGATCAAAAAGTGGGATAAAAAATTCAATCTTTGTGAAACTTTTTTTTGCAAAAAATTTATACATGTGTATGTGTATATGTGTAGGTATGTATGTACCTAGAGCCTTCAAACACACACATGGCAGGCCATATCAACACTCCAACATGTTCACCTCTCATCAATTACCTGATGATGGGCCTCTGACAGAGTGGGCTATCCAAGCGCATAGGCCTGAAAGTATATAGATATAAGTAATGAGTGTTGAAATATGATCCTACGCGTCGGTATCTCCCCAGCCCCTATTATTTGTCATATATATATGTCCTCTTTACCTATGATAGTGTAGCCCTTGTAACGACCTCTCCTCACCGGAAGATATCCAATCGGGCCCGTCATCTCCTCCCTCCGTACAATTCCAACAGGTTATGGGCCCCGGTCCTCACCTCTTCTGACTTGTACTCGCTCCGACAACTCGCTCCGACAACTTGTAACCCGTAACACTCGTCTATTCTGTACCTTGACCTCACTCTCATGGCGTCAATCTTCACTCCCATAATGCTACCACCACTGTCCTCTCGACGTCAATCCGGCCTGCCGTCGACCTGACACGTATCACCTGCTTTAAGTGCCGCCAGAAGGGCCACTATCAGCGGGAATGTCCCCAGCCGGGCCCGTTAGTCCCCGACCCTCGTTTTGCGTCAACAACAGCTGCCGTTGTGGACACCTACAGTTTCTAAATGGACATTGAAGTGAGTGGGAGCTTCCGGCGCGTTAGGCACAGTGGGAGTGTTGAAATATGATCCTACGCGTCGGTATCTCCCCAGCCCCTATTATTTGTCATATATATATGTCCTCTTTACCTATGATAGTGTAGCCCTTGTAACAACCTCTCCTCACCGGAATATATCCAATCGGGCCCGTCATCTCCTCCCTCCGTACAATTCCAACAATAAGAGTGGCAGAGTGCTGAACTATAGAAATTAGAAGGTACACACTATATTTTCAGTGTCTTTATACTCATATAAGGCCCAAATCTTTTATATACAAAAAGTAGTAGATTCGGAAAATCGTTCGGTTGGGAATCAGTTAGATCTCGCTGTTTCCCTTTTGGTGGTATTTTGACGTTCGATCCAAGCGTGTGGGCGCTTGCTTTTCTTCTTGCTTGTCACAAATTGCACGAAACCAAGTTTCAGCAATACTCGATCACCCCTCGCGGTGGGCTCCAGATGATGAGTGCGGAGTGGGGACAGCAAATGAGCTCTCTAACTAACCAAACCAACAAAAACAACCAAAACTCCACTTTTCGTAGAGAGAAAGATGTATAATGTCGAGTAGGAAAAGTCACAAAAACCCAAAATTCGTCAACTCCTTGTGCGAGTACAGGCCCCTGTGAACATAGCCTTGGCACAGATGTGTAAGGTTGTAGGGTAGATACGAGTTTCTTGCGAAAAACGTTGATTTGTCATGCCCCAAAGCGTACTATCGACGAAACTCAGCAATAGAGAAGCGCCAATACGATGCAGAGTTTATACTCGTTGGATCCAGACCGTTGGCCCCACTGCAAAGCTTGTCCATGGACATATCCATGGACGTCTTCAGGTCCAAGAGCTTGGACTTGGACATTTAAGCTTGGACATAGTGTAACGCGGGGTCACAGGATGTCACCTTTACCATATCCTCGTCACAAATGTCCATTTGCGTGTCCATGCACCGCCAGCCCATGTCCACCGGAAGCTGTACTGCCACCTGCGAGCTCTCTATCGTCTTTCCGTTCCCCAGCCGCCCCAGCGGCCATGTAATTGTCCGCATTGACCGGCCCTCGCCGCGGCGGCTGCTTTGGCCATGTCGAGCGCTCGACATGGCGGCGTCGAGCGGGGCGGCCAAAGCGCCCCCAGTATTAAGTAGACTTGAATCAATCGTTACTGGCATAAGATTTACTGGCCTCTATGTCGGACAAACTCAGCCGGAAGCAAGCAGCGCAATTTCTTGAGCTTATTTGCCTATTGAAACCCAATATTCGCTGGTTTCAGAAGGAATACGAGTCCACGCCGCCGTCTCAGCTTCCACAACACTATCTGGACTTTCTAACAGCTGGTCTCTCGATTTCTCATGACATCTGTATGAATGCTTGGCTGTCGCTCCATGAAGAAGCATGGGCAGAGAACCTGGATGATACAGAGATCCATGGACTACGTACTAAGTATCTACCCATGTTTCTGAAATATGGGATACCCCTCGGCATTGGTAGGCTTCTAAATCTGTCTGGCTCATTGCTAATCACACAACTGTAGGATTGTTTTCATTTGAACCCCCCCACCGTGTCTGCAAGGACGAGTCATGCGCCAAGGCCCTCATTTCCGACCCAGGCTTATCGCGCGAACGTGACTTAGACAGCCCTATTTGCATTCAAATCACGGTCTTCACTAAGGAGTTTGGCGCGCTGCCTGATTTTTCGACTTCTCGGAAATGCCCTAGTATGTATATTCTACCCTCCCTTGCAACTACTAACTTCTGGCAGAGTGCTCCACGCGCTACTATCCAAATTACTTCACCCACTCAAAGTCCTCAAAGTGTGCATACTATCCTGCCGCTACCATCAGCTTTATGCAGATATCGACCCACTTTTACATGAATCGGGAGATTGCTGAAACATTTGCCAGCATGCAAGTAAACGCGTGGTATGCTTTCAGACTATTCTTTATGCCGTTTCTTAGTTGTTGTGTAGGACGTCAGGTACAAACTGTGCCAAGATCTATAACGAGAGTATGAAGCCACCGTATCTTGCTGCTTTACTTCCTCCTGATTGGGGTTACACATTTGACCTTGATGTCGAGAAGGTCTGGAATGCCTTCTTTTTGCATGCACTTCTTCTTGATGTCGGGGATGGTACTCTGGAGATTCCGAATGACTATCTCCACAAGTCCCGATTGACCTCTGCGCTCCTTGCGCGGAACCAACGCATGGCTGGAACTGGCCAACCTGAGTGGAATCATGCTTGCGAGGCATGTACATGGTATACAGAGGACCAAGATGGGAAAACTGGTCAGTCTTGCTTCCCCAGTATATCTTTTACTGAGAGCAAGATAGCTGTTATTCGGTCATGTGTTACAGATGGTGTTACTATCGGACGGCCATGCTGCCGGGTTCACGACTGTCTTGAACCTCTTCCCACTGTTAAGCACCGGTTTTGCAAGCTCCATCAAGCTCAAGATCGCCTTTGTGTCGTGAATGGCTGTGAACAAGAGGCAGAAGAAAACTATCGCACTTGTTCCGAAACTGATCATCGTGGCCTTGAGCAGTACCACAAGCTTCAAGGCAAAGCTATGTTCCAACTCAAACGGCGTCTTGAACGGCTCAAAATATCCCAGCCTCATGATTCCATGCCTGGAGATGATTCCAAAAGCGCTGTAGATGGTCTTGAAGGAACAGGTGCAGACGAGGATGAGGATGTTGCAATCGACGAGAATGGTGTATGCCCGGATAAACCAGATATGGGCAATTGGAACATTCGCGCACGGTTTGGACGACGCCGAACCCATAACGAGGAGCTCTGTGTTGCTTCTTGTGGGGTCATTCTTGGTCGGGCCACCTTCTATGGGTCTGAGGCACCCAATGGAGTCCGCGTATGGTCTATTCACTTTGCGAAACTTTATAGCTTACACATATTATCTTAGGCATTCTGGAAACGGCTTTTCCCCACGAAGCGCTCGCTTCCTCAAGTACTTTGGCACGATAACAATTGCCGCATCGTTGCTATGCTGAAGAAAGACAGAGACTCATACTTCAGCCATTGTGCCCTACCAGTTGATGTCTTTCACTTCAAGTGTAAGCATAAGGAGGGGGACATCGACTGCGGGCAATACTGCAACCCTTATATCTATGCACAACTTCGCACATCAAATGGCCAATGGCGCTTCAATTCCTCCGCTGCAGAGCAAACCAATGCCTGGTTTGGAGGTTTCCAGGCAATTGTACAAGAGATGAGCGCAGAGCGGTACGATTTTTTCCTCGATGAGATGATTCGATGACGCAACATCTCTATCGTGAACATGTCTCGCCAACGTAACCAGAATCCCCACAATATTCCTCGAGAAGCACTCTTGAGCGAAGAATAGTATCACAATATAATTATATTCAAGTTGTTATGCTGCCTCGTCATCCGAACTATCGAGTGTTAAGTCTATAATCTCACCACCCCCCATTCCACTCGGTACAACGTCAACCGCTTCCTGCTTGATGCGTTGAGCAGATACCCAGTCTTCGAAACTCAATGATGAGGGTGACGAAGACCAGAGAAGATAGTCGGAGGTGTTGCAGCGCTCCATAATGAAGCGGATGACATTGTCAACAACGATATTGTCGCCGTCGGAGGGATGAAGTGCAACGCCAAACCGATGGCTCGACTCGATGATCGACTTTGCTGAAAGCTCATCGACATTCATATCCTCCTTGACCAGTTGCATCACCGTCTCCGGTAAGAGGACATCCGTAAGAATAAGTTGGTAGGGTAACTTGGTTTGGCATTGCGGACCATTCATATTCTCGGGAAAGAGGAATCGAAGAAGGTGCATAATGATTTCCCATCCAATCTCGCCATAGCTATAAGAGAATTCAGTCATCATAGTGCGCGGAGAAGAATCAACCCACTAAGCTGCTCCAATTTTTGAGAGGCGATGACTACGCTCGAACTGAGATGCAGCTGACATATACTGCACGACTGAGCCTTTACACGAGTCGAACTCCATCTTGGCCGAAAGATAGAAGAAGCTGTAGTTGGGGACCTTGAGGATTGCCTGCAAGGCATCGCGCTTGCCAATGACCCGTTGTTGTAGTGCTGCAAAGTTAGGTTCTCGAGGCCAGCCTTCAATAGTTGCCTTTGGAAACACATCTCGCTCCAGTCGATGCCGTTGGCAGTATTCGAGGCGTTTTCGGACATCAATATCACGATGAAGGCTATTTTCGAACGTTGGTGAAGGTCGGGAAATAGCTAGGAGCTCCGTGGAACAGTGTAAGAGCGCAGGTGAAGGAGATTCGGGAAGAGGCTCGTCGCAGTAGCAACAAAAAGCTGGACATCGGACAGTGCAATATCTGTCATTTCCGTCTTGATCTCGTGGTCAGGCTCTAAGAGCTTGTTTGCGGCATCAATAAGCGCTTTATCGAAGAGTGGAGAGAGTTGGGGAGGGGGTGTCGGCATGTTTGGGAATGACATAGGAAGGAGTGGAGGGTGGGCAATCGGTGGACTTGAAGAACCAGTACGAGCAGTGCGAGCAACAAAATCAATAGCACGCTGCCGAGCCCAGTCATCGGAATGAAACTGCTCCCCAAACTCCCGGCTATCTTGAAGGACTGTCCAGGCATTGACAGTCTCGCCACAGTCCTCGTGAATGAGCAGATGCAGTGCTTCCGGAACAAGGACTTCATCGATTAGTTGCTGAATGACGAGTGGCGAATGTGACTCAGGCGGGATATTGAAGTGGGTGACAAGGCTACGGACAGCGTCCCGACATGCGATATAACCCAACTGACCAAAACTGTGTCGTATTTAGTGAATAAGGATAGTAAGTGAAAGAATGTAACATACTATCCATGACGCGGAACAAAAGGCATTCCAGATTTAATCCGTTTCACAGCTTCTCCGAAGTAATCACTACCCTCAGCATTCAAGGCAATATCGCTGAGAGTGTCGATATGCTTGTTGAGACGAACACATATATCGGCGTAATTGATTGTTTGCGGCCATTGAGAGGCAGGCGCGGACATGAAGATCACTGATTCAGCACAATGCTGCTCGCAATATGCGTTCCGCAAGGCCTCCGATGGATTGTTTTCGAGTGTTGCTCGCATCTGATCCAATTTCTCGGAGGGTTTGAAGAGATAGACGACACCACAGACAGGACACTTGCCAAACAAGTCGGACCAGTCCAGCGAAGACCAATCAAAGTTGTTGTTGTCATCCTGCTCAGTCGGCTCGTTGATGGCCAAAGAAAGTTGCGGAAGAGGTGCGGTCAGGAGTGGGAGAGGAGAAGGAGTTATGTCATCGTTTTGCACAGTGGGTTCATCGACGGCGGTAGGTGGTTGCGGGAGTGGTGGAGTCGTAAGCGGGAAAGAAGAAGGAATGGCAGAGGGCCCTCGTTGCAGCTGGTTAAGCTGTTTGACGGTTTTGCCTTTAACGCCGGCCTCGGTGAAAAGATGTTCAAGCGAGGCTTCTGGGACAATTCCGAGGTCAATGTAGCGTGTCTTGAGATGTTCGGGGACAGCCTTCCACCAGACCTTGTAGTTCTGTAGCGTTTGCCGAACATACGGACGATGAAAGACTTCCTCAAATGCTTTCGTCTCGTATTCCCCTTTAGAGTCCTGCCGACGCTTCACCATCTCCCACTTAATGCTCCACTCATAAGCGGAGTACGACATGTAGCTTCGCTTCGACTCCAGCTCGCGATTGACGGGTTCGGATTCGTTAAATGTGGGTAGAGATATCGGGTGCGAAGCGGGTTGCGGTGTCGAAATAGATGGGACAGTTTGTGGAGCAACAGGTGGCGGCAGATGGGCCATTAGGGCGGCATCAGCATCCAGAATATCAGGTCTTGCCGTTTTTGGAAGCGGAGCATCATCGGGGAGTGAATGAAGGGGGCGTTTAATGGACAATCCCACTGGCTGACGCAGCATGTCGAGACCAGGACAGTTTTCGTCAGTCCAAATATCTCGCAAACCATCAGGGAAACGCATAATAACCCGACGACTACGATCGACATGAATACCAGTTGATATTGTGGCGAAAACCCATTTCGAAGTCGAATCATCCCAGTATTGGAAACGACTGTTTTCGGTTAGGTGCAACTTCGTCTGTGATGCCTGGAAGCATCGAAAGACAGAATAGCGGGAAGCTGGGAATCGATTCATTGAGAGTAACAGACTCAGCATTCTTCTAGAGAGCAGTTAAAAGCTGAACAATGAAGAAAAAGTAGTGGACATACCACAAGGTACAGTGAGCACGACACCTTCTTCTTCTCAGCCTCTTCAAGCTCAACCCGTATTGCTTTTGCATTCCGGTTAGCTGCATGGGTAGCATTCTCGATTGTCTGCGGCCCACGCCAAAGGGGGCCGATAGGCATTGCGAGCGAGTTGGTTCGGTTGACCGGTTCGAATTGGGCAGGCGAGGAAGTGGAGGCAAGGCGCGCAGCAGATTTTCTTCCGCGTGTAGGACGGGACAAGGGTTCCGGATTGGTAGGAAGGGGTTGGGGCTTGTCTTGAATGGCAGCGACGTTGTGGGAGCTGCATGGGTCCCGAACACTGCAGTCAACGCCAGCAATTGTGCAACACTTCTTGCAAAGGTATTCGATGCATTGTTTTGCACCTTGGGACGTGCAACTCGGGTTGGCGCACACAATCTTTCCTCCCACAATGCTCGGCATTTCGATGATAGGCGCAAGGCGAAGCGGGACATTGTCCGCTGGAGAAATTGGTTGGTTGTTCTTGCAGGCGTGATAGCGTCGTATGAAAGCGTCGGCATCTTGCATGATAAAGCGGCTTGTGAGGGGAATGGTCGAGTGACATGTCTTGTTAGTGCACTATGTCGAATGAGAAGACGAATGACGACGATAAGAGCAAAAGGAAACTTACAGTTTGCACGATAGAGCCTCGATGCTCTGGGTGTTGCGATCCCAAATGGACGCGAGGCTCACCCATGAGCGCCTTACATTTCTCAACTCCACATTGACTCTGGAGATTAAGCTCGGGGTCGTCAACAGCTTGGAGTGGGGGCATCGTCAGTTGGCTGGGTGGTTTCGAGGATTCGGTGGCACAGAAGGTTGTGGTAGTCGAAGGAGAAAGAGTATGAAGCTGGTCCATGCAGCCGAACGAGGGAATGAGCGAGCAAAGCGCCGCCAAAGCGCTCGCTGCAGAGGCCCTGACATTTTTGCACATATTGTTGCTCATGGATAGCGATGAGTGCAACGGCCAGAGATGTCGAGAGTGGGTGGTTTGTGTGCGGAGAAGAGTACAGAGGACATCCGGTACATGGAGGAGGAGGGAGGGAGAGGCGTCGAGAAGGACGGCGTTGGCAGTAAAGCGATGCGCTGGCTGACAGGGCGGCACGTGCATACTGATCTAATCAATATCCCCGAATAGGCGTATGTCCAAGCACGTCCGTGGACAAGTCCATTCTTGCGGTCGGGCAACGCGTCCATGGAGCGTCCAAGAACTCGTCCATGTCACGCTCTTTTCGTGGATATGGACGAGGTCCATTGTGGACATCCAATTGGACGTGTCCATGGACGTGGACATCACTGACCACGACGCTCTCGTTGGATCAGGACTAACTGCCTTAAACCCTCTGAGTTGTCTCGAGTCAGGAACTAACTGCCTTAAACTCTCGACCAGCAACCGAAACCCAATAACAGCAACCGGAACTCTTGTATTCAGCAACCGAAACCCTCAACCAATAATCCTTCCGACGCGATAATACTATTTCGAAAGAGCTAGCAAGATAGATTGACGAGCTAGATCCCCAGATGCACCTAGTAGAGCGGGGCAATCCGTGAACCTGCCAAATACAAAACAGAGATATAAATACTAAACAGAAATTGATAGAATCAGGGAAAATCTCGAGTAAGAAAAGTCGTCCATGTGCATAATTGTATAGGTATCGTTTTCGCCATACGGCCCAGAGTCGAAAATCCAGGTCCAGATGACTGGTATCGCGTGTATTGGAGTCAATGACCTGTGTAAATCTTCCGTGTTCGACCATCTAGTTTTGCTTGTGAAGAATCCCTCGATCTTGAGTAGGATAAGTGGATAGCTCTGCTTCCCAGCTTTCGATTGACACCCATAACTCGTATCTTGTGCATATGGCCTCAGCGGTGGTTGTCCCAACTCTCCTGGCGCATTTCCAATGTTCAGATGATCTGTTCCTCGACAGTGTTTTAGAGTCGCCGTTGATCACAGGTCCAGCCCCCAATCAATTGAGTAGGTTTTCGCCGTTTAACCGTCCCTTGGCACTCTCGATCCTCCAGCATGATCCGAAACCACGTTCCAATGATGTCAGTCGTCGATACCAACAGAGATAGGGGTGTCCCTTATCTAGGAGAAGTCGATCTCGAGTCTCCACTGAGCGCCAAACCGAATATGCCTTTTTAGAATACACTCCCTTTGGGTATTTTGCATAGAATTGGATAGATTCTAGCGTAGAACGGGCTCTCTGAACTTTTCCTAGTCAAGATTTTGGAATCACTGAGAGCGATTTGATAGATTTTGACTGGAGTTTGACTGGTTCTTGTGCAGGTAATTCCCTAGTTGACCATTCGGGACTCATGTCAACTCTGAGACGTGCGCTGAGCAACAAAATCGACAAAAATAGTCGTTTCCTGGTCTGTCGCAGACTGCGGCTTATCACCGGTACCCTGGATCAAGGTCCTGACAGGGGAGGGGTCTGCCTGCTAGGTAGCGGAACTATATACTGCGCTCTTGACAGGCCAAGGTTGATGCTTGCTCTGTGCAGTATGCCCGCGCCATATTGCAGGCCAGGTTCCAGGGGAAACGCCAGGCGGGGGCGGCAATGCGCCTGATAGAGGCGGTGATACGATCAGTAGTCGGGGCAACTCTGACGGGCCGAAAGAGGGTTCCCCTGACAGGAGCTATGACTCAGAGGAGCACGGCAGAAATGCAGGCCCAAGCAGGCCTGAATGGCTGCCACATATCAAGGGTCTTATCTTGGCCACAAGATAAGGGTATATCATTATCTGGAAAATACTTAACCCTATTTTTGATAACCCTTATCATCTTATCTACCACACTGGCCCAGAATATGATGGACACAACAACAAGGAAGATGTATCCTAGCAGGAATGTGCCTAGGCATAAGGTGTCAGATTGAACACCCTCCACCCCAGATTAACCCATGGGTGGACCGTACTTAATCTTGCAGACTGTCCAGTGCATGTCTTTACTCGTAACTCCTCTCTAATGATCAGATACAGCATGTAAAATTATCATTAGAATTAATAGTGGACCATGAAAAAATTGACCTTCACAACTTAATCATGCCTCTGGCCTGGTCTGAACAGACACCAGAATCCGGCTTAACCCAGGCTACATTGAATGTATGAGAAGTTGATATATAGATGGATTGTGTAACGATATCGCAACTGAGTATCTACATAGAGTCCCTTTAATATCTACCTAATTTCATTTACTTGCCTATTAATATATTCATTTTCTTGTATTTGTGTTGGTCTTGAGTGTAATCAAGTAGTCCTGAGGCAGATAATCTATCATGAGCTCATGTTAAAGTCAGTTCATGGTAGGTAAGGTCAGGCTATAATAAGATAACCCTAGGTAATGTGGTTAAAATATCAGGGGGGGGTTAGGTAAAAAAGCTAAAGGAGTTAAGTGGGGTAATTTTGGGTAAGTCTTAGTACTTGAGGGTAATATTAGGTGAGTAAGACAGGAATACCAAACATTACCAAAGGAGGTTTTTCCTGATGTTATTGAACAATACCCTACAAGATATAATATATATGGATAGCTAGGATTCTGTAGTTCCATTAATATTCGTCTGATGCTATCCCTGGAAGGACTTAAACAAAAGGTTCAATGTAAGTATGTTCCTTTACTTTTTTTTCCTGGTACCCGCGGGCTTCTTGTGCAGGAACATCATAATGGGAGATACTGTACTATTTCATTCAATTCTGCAGGCCTGTGACCTGTGACACATGTGGCAGAAATGTGCAATTCAGCCAAGGGCTGAATTGGGTGTGACCTCCTGCCTTATATGGAAGTTCTGCACGCCGTAGGCGCGGAACTTTTTGGAAATTACCATTTTGGGACGGTTTGGGACCAAAGAAATTCACTGTGACCTGTGACAGGCAGAAAATTTTCGGCCAAAAAAGTCAATGTGACCGTGACAGGACTAATTGATTGAAATAGTACAGTACCTGTTAGTGTGCACAGCAGCCAACGTCAGCCATTTCGAATTTATGGGCCTCATTTAGCCTACCAACAACATCTCCACTCGGCCACCGCCATCCAGGGTCGCATCAAGCTGATATCCGCGCGATTCACCGCGGACGGCTTCTCCCGCCGCACTATATCACAACAATAGCTGTATTGTTTGATACAATGCCGTCTGCCAGTGACAACAATGCGATTCCTGTATCCTGATCACCGTTGGCCGTGGCCATTGTTCTCTTGCTCCCGAACACCACGCACAGCAACGGGCGTCGCTACTGATAGGCTATAGCGGCCACGCGGCGAGCTGGGCCAGCTCACACCCTGACGCCGGCTGATTGGCGCTCCGACTCTGAAAGGACAATAGACCTCCGTTGGCACCGTTGATAACTGTATTTCAGCGCCCCTCGGCCGTGCTGCATCGGTCATGGCCCATGAGAAAAAAAACTTAAGCCACGCAGCTTTGCGAATACATCACTGCCCTACTAGCGTGTCGAACGCAGAGAACGAAGTGGTACACCTTTGTGGGGTTATGCTTGTGCTACAGCACTTATGTGCACGATGCCCAAGTTAATGGTATCACGATCTTGCCACGAAGATTTAGCGCTATTCCGAAATGCTCGCTATTCGATTCTCTGCTAAGACGACTTTGAGTTATTTACTGTAACTGGTACCACACTATACGACAATATATATACGACGTGTAAAGGAAACCGTAACCAAAACGAGGGTTGCTTGTACTTGTACTTGTATGCGATGCAGATGTTCGAGTCCGTGATGTTGTCCGAAGGATATGATAATATATATCAAGAAAGCGCGCATGCTGCAGCGGCCGCGACCATTCCGAGGCGGTCAAGCGGGATATGGCTGCGGCGCACACGCAAAAAGGGGACATCAATTTCATCCAGCCCCGAGACTCCGGACGGGAGTCGAACCCGCGCCGGGAGAGTGCAGAGCCGCAGCAAAGGCGCAAGCGACCTGGCTTGTCGCAGACAGGGAGCGCCACACGCAGCGCAGGCGTTCTATCAAAGATTGAACTGGCACTGGGTCGTCAACTCGATGAATCGCATCGAAGCGGAGTCTGAATTCGCTGTCCGCGGCACAAGAACGAAGGACCTGCCTAACGATCAACGCTAGTACTTACCAGCTGCCAGTCCCGCTGCGCGAGGTGTCCATCTGCCTACCACTGCTAATCGGCAGCCAAATCGCCTCGCTGGCGGCTTATAATTGACTTCTCAGACTCTGGGCTCGTCGTTCCTGCCCCAGCCAGGCTCTCGCCCCCCGTCTGCGCCACCGCCCGTTCCTGCACTGGCTCAGGCTATTGGCCAGGAACGATGTGCAGGCATAGTCGCGTCACCAGGTCCACTATATGCCCGCCAACGACATCAAATGATAACCTGCACCTGCCAGTTCGACGCCTAATGCATCAGCACGCTCGGCCCCGCCGCATCCGAGCCAGCACATCATGCTGACGCCCTTCCTAATCGCATGAGCCGGCGCAGAAGCTTCCTCGGGCAGCTTGGCACCGGCACCGGAACCTTGCGCACGCGGGCGTCCGAGTCGGAGCGCGTCCTTCCGTGCGTAAATACGCTCTATCGCACGACGCACGACGCACGACGCGCTTCCGGGGATTGCGGCTTCCTCCAGGCTGTATCTTCGCCTTCTGATTGCGCTACTCGAATATCTTATTTCAGCCTTCGTGTCATCGAATCACCCAGTGGGGTCCATAGCTGAGGAAGACGTCGGGAGTTATGGCTTGAACTTGAAGTCCGTTCCCTGTGTTCGATGCACTGACGGACTCTGTTTGGTGTCAAAATTGTCATTTTGACACCGCCGAATCAAGAACACTCAACCTGGCGCACACAATGGCGAACCGAATCGCAACATATCAACTCGTTCGGCACGCCCAGTGTAACAGTGTTATGATCGGCGCCAGCCCTGGCACACCGGTAATTCAACAATCAAAATCTCGGTCGATCTACTGTCCGCGGGCAGGACACGCTGGAATCGGACCCACATCAAACCCACATTCGCGTCGGGGCGGGACACGAACCGATGGCCATCCAACCCAGCGCTGTGGTAATCAGCGGTCAACGGCGTCACGGTTGGCGACGTCGTTTGCGTTTGCATGGCAACGCCATGCATAGCTTTTCTTTATTGCTAGAATTTTGGAAAGACCTGGGGGATATATGAGTAAAGGCCGCCAACAGCCCATGGCCAGACGTCGAAGGTCGACTCTCGAGGGCCTGGCATGAGGCGGGCGTTCAATATGTTTTTCTCGCGAGCCTTGGCTCGGCGACGGAAAAAATGCCCCAATGATCCGCAGACAACCATCGCATCTTCCCATTCAGAGCGCGTTCCGTGTTACTTATCCATATTATTCGCGTTCGGAGTCCGCTCCCGACGTGGGCGTCGGGCGGCGCGGGCTCCAACGCCGGACGGGAATACCCGGAAACCGCCGCGTAATGTAGGCGCCGCCTTCAAGTTCAGCCCTCGGCTCACTGGCAAGGTGGCGCGTTTCCTCCGGCTCGTTACCAAACAATGGCGAAAAAAGAGTAAAAACGCGATCGGCGCCAACCGTGTGTCAATCCGGCGACTTATAATTTGGAGCGAGTCATTCGAGAAGTGATTCAATATGGTTGGTAAGTGGAATGTTTCGATGTCCATCGATCCGAGTCGTGCCAACAATGGTCGTCGTTCTGGTGATTCGCGAAGCGACGGCGTATGACTCGGCCGATCGTCCCTCTGTGCCTCGAGGCGCACGCACAAAGGGAGTCTGCGTGCCAACGACAGCCGATGACAGGCCCATCTGCAGACGCCCATTGTCCTTTCAGAGCGCGCCAATCAGCCGGCCTGCGAGCTGGCCCAGCTCGCCTCGTGGCGGCTACACTGGTTGCTGTGCGCCTTTTGGGAGCGGACAATGGCCATGCACGCCAACGGCGATCAGCCCACACCACCAAAATTGGACACATCACCGGCCCAATCACATTGTTGTCAGACGGCATCGTATCAAACAATACAGCTATCGTCCAGCGGCGATATGGTGTGGCGGGAGAAGCCGTCCGCAGCGGATCGCGAAGACATCAGCTCGATGCGACCCTGTATCCTGTTGTTCTGAGATATCTTGGACTTCATTCGGAATAGCTGTTCTTCACTTTCTGCATCGAGCAACACCGCTTATTACGGTCGATACCTCCCTCGCATGATCCGCACCCCCCGATATCATGCCACAATCGACCATTGACTTGGGCAGACCGCTTATCGAAGGCAGTCCGAGTCTGCGTAGAACCGGAAGAAGGCGAGCCGAAGAAATCAGCAAGGGCAAGGGAATTAAGCCTGGCAGTGATATTGCTGTAGATGCTTCCGGCCGCAATAGTGTCCCAATTGGAGCCTTGGAGGGTGAGAAGGACGACAGATACCAAATGGGAGAAAGTGGGGATTTGAAGAAGGGATGGTGTGTATTCGGAGCTTCGCGCAGGAAATTGGAATGCACAAGTGGGTCGCGGGCCGTTGGAGGATAACGCGCTGTCGCTCGAGCCTGAGGGTGAATGACGGTTGTGTATTAGAGGTTGGCGCAGAGTGACGTAGCCTGCGCGGCACGAATCCGAGTCGAAATGATATTGAACGCGATCTGGTCTGCCATAGCTCATTCGCGGCATGAGCCCATGCACAAAATGAGAGACTGCCGACGCACCGTGTCCCGTGTCGCGCGTGTGCGTTGCATACACCCTGACCCGGATCTCCTGTAGCTGCCGGTGCTCTCATTCGGCCGCCAGCGTCCCTCCGAGCCTCACCCAACTTGGAAGGCTGCACCGAGACCAGACCCCGCCGTTACTTCGGCGCTGAAAAGGCCGTCTGATGAGGGAGGCGTGAAGAGCTGCTCGTGGCGACGGATAAATCGCAGACGCACCGTGCGCCCGTCGTCGAGAAGGACGTCGTCTACACTGCCGCCGAGCCCAATTGTCACCGTCACCGTCACCGGCAGCGACAGCGACAGCGAGGAGAAGAGAATGGGCGATGCTAAGCCCGGCGCGTCCATCGACGAGCGCAGCAGCGGGTGGGGAGAGCACATCAGGCTTGTGCTCGTTGGCGCCAGTCTGGCAGATGACGGGTGCGAAAAAGAAAAGATGGCGGATCACGGTCACGGTCACGATCGATCAGTGACCGTGTCACATTTTTCTTCTCTTCCTTCCTCGACTCCTCGAGCGTCGCAGCCCCGTCTACCTGCCCCGAAGCGACTCCGGCTTTGGTCGCTGGCGAGAGCCACTGTTGGTCACCTCCCACCCCGACATTCGAATCGAGTCATACTTCCACTGGCAGGCATGAGCTGGCATTTGCACGGACTGCTGCTGGCGCCGGACGGCCCGGATATCAGGCGCCGGCATGACTCGCCGCGCCATCGTCGCCGCCCCTAGCTGGCTCGCTGTGGTGTGTCGAAAACGCGTAAGCCCGTTGTCATCATTGTGTCATCAAGCGGTGCTCGGGATCCTCCACTCATTCGACTCTCAGCACCGCCTTGGAATGTGCTAGAAACCAAGAAGACGAACGAACGGCGGCTGTCTTCGAATTCAAAGCTGTCTAGCGCGTCAACAGCCATGTCCCGTGACGAACACTAGAACAGCCTGAGCTCGCCCCTGCAAGCACTGCCCGCGCGCCCTTCTTATACCCCCATTACCTGTACGCGTTGCTCTACTTTCTCTCCCCAACCCACTCATCTTCCCTCCAGCGATGCCCACTATCCTTCGCACCCTCCTCGTCGCGGACCACGACGACAGGCACCCCTCGCTGGCCAAGATCGGCTGGATCATCGGGTTCTCCATCTGTACGCGTCACCCTGCCCCATTCCAATACGAGTATCCGCCGCCACTCACGCGCCCGCCAGTCGCAGCGTTCCTCTTCCTCGTCTTCTGCTGCGCGTGCGGCTGCAGCTGCCAGTGCCGCCACAGCCGTACGCGTCGCCAAACTATCATATCTCGGGGCGCGGGGGTGGCAACGCAGAACGACGCGCCCCCGCCGCGCTACGTCGCATCGCCGCCCTTGAAGACGCCGTATTCCACGACCGAGGCGGGCAAGGCCGAAGCTGCCCTTGTGAGTACCGGTTTGTGACTGAGAAAACACTCTGATGACGCTTATAGCCGTTGTACCCGCCCCCGGCATACCCCAGGCCCGAGCACCTGCGGTAGATTCATCGACTCATGTATGGACTTTGCCTATGCACAGTAGTTATGACTCGAATATCATGTCGTTCATGACTTTCATTATCAATGCATCTGTGAAGTCATTCGGAAGCATAAGCCAGCACGGCGCATGAGTCACTGCACATCGATATCGATAACTCGGGCGATCCATGACTCGGAATCGGCAGGACCATGATCGGCATTCGCAGCTTCGTCGAAAAAAAAGAAGAAAGAAAAAAATTGATCGTCGACGGGATGTGATGCGATAATCGATGGCGCAGGCGCGCCTCACGCGCAAACCGGCTCAGCGATCCACCCAGTCCATTCGCGGAGCTGATTGGAATGGAAGCGCTCGAGACGCGGCCCAGCACGGTCCGGACCTTCCGGCGCCAGGCAGTCGGGCCGGCTCATGTACTGCGCTTCGAGACGCATCCGCTTCTTTGCCAGGCGCACGCTTACCGCAGCGCGCGCTTTCCCACTCCACCCACCACACGACGGCCCTGGGCCCTGTCCTCGCGTCGCGCGCGCTGCACGCGGCTCCGCCGATCTGCCTCCCGTTGTTGTGTGCGCCATCACGGCAGCGGCAGGGCATCGCGTCATCACCGATTACGCCTCACACATCCGACCGCGGAGGCAGGGAGAGGCAGGGGCGCAGCTGAGCTCAGACGGTGATCGGCGTGCGTGGTGCGGAGGCGCCTGGCCGGATGTCACGCCCTAAGTAAGCGGACCCTCGATGAGCGCCGAGAGGCTCCGGTTCGGCTGCCCGAATGAATCAGCCATCGCCGATCGTGATCGTGCGACGCTGGAACGCAGCAGAACGCAGCGCCGACCCACGTGCGTCGCCGGGCTGCGCCCACTTTGATATGCCCGACTTCCACGCGGTCTGGAATCTGGATGTGGCTGCCGCTGGGCGATGCCTGTGGGCCGGCATTTCGCATCTGTCGGCGGGGTATCCTCGGGCTCTCTGGGGTGATGGCGCATCGCGCGTACGTACCTCGGCGCTCTCTGCATCAGCCGCCCGTCCATCTCTACCGCGAGCGTCAGCGCGGCATGTGCCAGCGGTGTGCGTCCCCCGACTCACGTGCGACAGGCCCTTGTCCCCAAAACGCGCGCATGCGCGCCCGCAAGCTGTCGTCCATCCGCCACTCGGGCACGCCACACGACAGGCCCAAACGCCGGACGCCCACGTGTGTGAGTCCCGGCCAGGACACCAGCCGGCGGGCGGCGCGAATTGACCGAAAAAATGCAATTGGGCGAAAGATGTTGCCACCCGACGAAGCAATTGCAAAGAACTAGGCTCCGGGTCATCCGAGCAACATACGAGACTCGAAAAAAAACACGGATGAGAAGTTTTCAGTTTTCAGTTTTCAAGGACCTTCGTTGCGTGCCCTGCATCGCTCCTGTTGGTATGGATGCGGCTGCTCGCGATCGCAACCTAGCACAAATGTACAAAACACGTTGTTATTTTCTTCCGAAAGCTAGTAACTAAACGCTGTACACTATATACGATGATAGGTAGGTAGGTAGGTAAACCGTAATACGAAACCAAAAAGGAGGGCCCGTTGTATGCCTTGAGTCGTCCATGCAAAGGCCATAGATGAGAGTTGGATGAGAGGGCGGATATATACCGAGCAAGGGCGCAACGGCCGCGACATAAGCAATCGTCGAGCGGCACGCTGCGGCGCTGGGGCCAAGACACCAAGGGTAGGCGAAAGGCGCTACTCATTCGCGCGGATCGCGGGCTGCAGGAAACACGACGCCAAGGGCGTGAAGTTTACGCGTGGTGGCGGATGGTGATAGGAGTGGGAAACGCGCGGATGAGGTCGCCCAGTTGTCCCTTCTGCTGGGGGACAACGTCCACGGACACGTGCTGCGGCAGCGGCGTGGGGGGCGAGAACGAGCCGAGCGACGAGCCCGGCGAGCTCGGGGCGAGGTCGGGGAGGGCAGGGGACGAGGCGTGGCGGGTGTGCGTGCGGACGAAGGAAGTGGGAGGGAGTGTGGACGGGAAGGCGACGGCCATGAGCGCGGGGTGGTGCGCGAGCAAGTCGGCCTCGTTGATGGCCAGCTCCCAGTCGAGCACCTCGAGGAACTCGCGCTCGATCCGGCCCACGTCCCGCCTCCCGAAGACGCCCGTGCAGAGCGCCCAGTGGATGTTCCTCAGCGTCGAGTCGTTCGTGTACTTGGAGGCGACGATAAGCGCGCCGAGGAAGACGCGCTCCAACGCCCACTCCTCAAGCGCGATGGACAGATGGGGGCGGGCGCGGGAGATGTAGACGAGGGAGGCGAGGACGGTGGCGGGCGTGACTTCGGCGCGAGTGAGGACGTTGTGCACAAAGGTGGTGAAAGAGGAGAGGTAGCGCGACGGGTTGCGGCCCCTCGGTGTCGAGGCACGGCCCATGGCGCAGTCGACGGTCTCGACAACTGAGTCAATGAGGTATTCTGAAAGAAACATAAGTCTCAAAGAGAAAGGGCAGGCAAGCGGCGACGCACCGACGACCGGCTTCGTCAGTCGTATACCGATGAGCTCCATAACAGCAGGCGAGTGCATGGCGGGGTCCACGAGGGACGCGGCGTGTATCGGCGACGAGTGCATCTGCGCTCAAGCTTGCGGTGGGCGGGAAGTGGGCCCAGCCCAGCCCGCAGCAGCGCCTTATATACCCGCTGCTCGTGGGCGTGGCGAAAAGAAAAAGCCCGTGGCAGCCGTCAAACGGCTCCGCTCCCGAAGCGGATGACTCACGCGAGCCGGCTCAGATCAGCTTCCCGATTTGGATGTCCCCTATTGCAACAGAAACCATTCAGTCACACTTTTGACGTGTGGCGACGATTGCCGACCGCCAAGCAGGGACCCCAGGCCACCGTGGTACCGCTATCGTGCCGTGGGGCACGTGACTATCCACGTCACTGATCCTGCCAGCGCACCCACGACGGCCTCCAAACGGCCTGTCCTCCCAGACCGACTGCCACAATCATATGCCGCCTCGCGCCTCGCGCCTCTTGCTTCTCTTCCTATGGTTACAACGCGACCCCCACTCCTCAGCTACAAACCGGCTCTCTCGTTGCTCATAGGCTCATAGCTAGGGTTCTTCGGCTGAGTGTCTGGTACAAACCAGTTAAACTCTCTTGTGTCTCGGTGTCAAGTCCTGCTGTCGACCAGTTTACGATGCAGCAAAGTATGCAAAGCGCGATATTGGCGCGATACAGGACGACTGGCTCCGGGGTACCCATTCAAGCATTATCGAGTTCAGGTTTGGCCAATGTGGTCCATTTCCTTGAAGTTCAGTCGAGTTTTGTTCTCACTGTAAATCCAAAGCAACTGATTCGGCCCAGTCGGCGCGCCAACATGCACCGGTGCGCAGCAGTGAGCGCCGAAAAGCTCTCGTATTTGTTGGCAGTTTCTCGCGCCAATGATTAGCGCTTCCGCGAACACGCATTTGGCCAACGGTGAGTGTTCCAAATCACCAATACTTATTGTACAGTCTCAACTCACTGAATAAATTCAGCCCCGGCGTGAGCGAAGCCGCCAGTGCACAACTCCGAATTTTTATTTCCCATGACCGCCGGTATAGTTTGCCAGTGTAGACGTCTGGCGTATGTATGCGCGGCCATCCGCGCCTAATACAACGGTGCATTGTGTTCCCCGTACCCTGGTCGTGTTATCTAAAGGCTTTTTGCAGCTCTCAATGCATGTAGCGCTGCCCGTTTGGCGACTCGCGAAGGATCGGATGGCGGGTCCCACCGAGGTACGGTTGCGTTTAGCACCGCCCGCGCGCTGTCTTAGCTTAAGCAGCAGCACCCGGGCCGACAGATGCGAGCGCTGTGATGGGTGAGGATGTTTACGTCGCAGGTATTTACTCATTATCACCGACACACTTACTACTTATCAGAGTCGAGATCGTGAGCCCGTCCATAAGTACCCGCCACCAGCTCCATGGACTCCTGCGCTTCCTCCTGCAGCACAGGTGCGCGCAATTGAACTCTGGTGTCGTTTTAATTCAGTTGTTCAAGAGCACCGCCGCGCTTTCCAGTTGGCCGCACCCTCGGTCGGGCGGCTCATGCCCAATTTCGTAGTACATTCATACCGGCACGGCACCAGGTTTAGCGCTGCCCCCCATGCATTTCCCCCCCGCTTGACACTTGTGCTACAATAGTTAAAGCAGTCGGCTTTCCTGGTACTTGGTGCTACGATTTCTGGCGACCTACTGGCTATAGTAACGAAGAGGCTACGACATGCAACAACCAACTCAGAACAGGTGAGGATGTTTACGTTGTAGACATTTACTACTACCTATCATTGTCTCTAGTCATTACTTACCGGTGTCGAGATCGTGAGGCCGCACCCACCATTAGCTCCATTTCTGGACAGTGTGGACGAATAGGTTGCCAAACTCTCCTTCAAGTTCTACTCTTACGCACAAGTATCCCACTGCACTGTGCGTTCTTGTTTTGCCACCATATTCAGACTGACTGGTGATTTGCTTCATGTCCAGCAGCACACGCTTACTCGGCCTCAATGCTCGGCGCTGATCTTTGGGCTCAACGGGAGGAACTCAGACACACCGCCCCGCGCGATCGCGACCGCAGATCGACGCGGAAACGGACTCGAGGAGGGCCGCCGATGTCCTCGTCAATATGCTGGACTTTGGCGGGGATCCACCGGCCGACAGCTACGCGCCGTGTTTGGCCGGAAACTGCCCGTTTCGCACCAAACAGGCCCTCGGTCAGATCCGGCCATGTCGAGGAAGATTCAGGGAACTTGTCTCATCGTGTTCGGCGCGTCCCAGGCGTCGGCGGCGGGCTGCATCGGCTAGGCTCGGCAGTGGACGCGTCTCGGGGAAGACTCGAGCGCGCTGGGCGCATTTCTCACGCGTTCCGCCTGAGATTCTCAGGAATACGAGGGGCATAGTGTCGCTCTATTCCCTGAAATTTCTAGGGGGAAGGGGCCGGTTGTTGGCCCTGCGCGGCCTTATCCTGGTTTCCAGCAACCTGCTCAGAAGCTTGTGAGTTCCGCTGGCAGGTGGGGCAGCTCAGACTGTAGACTGGCCACCCGAGCGGCTCTAAAATCGTCTGGCTCAGCGATTGTGAGCCAGCCGACTTGCAGGTGCGGCTGTGGGGGAGCAGGCTCCGAGCAGCGCCGGGCCGGCGCCGGGTCGGCTTACAGGTCTCGGTGGATTTCGGGCTTCGTAATATTTAGTATATGAAAACATCGATGTACTACACATATAAGTAGTCTATGTTTGCACTTGCTTCCAGGTGGTCTCAAGCATCTGTCTGAACCGGCCCTAAAGACCATCTGATTCTTACCTCGGGGGCCTGATGGCTTGGTCTGTCATCTCCGGTCCTCGCGTAACAGTCGGCAATCGTCGCCATACGTCAAAAGTGTGACTGAATGGTTTCTGTTGCAATAGTCCCCGATTTGCGCGCGATGCCAGTGCGGGCCGGTCAGCGCGGAGACGTAAGCAGCGACGACCCCGCAATTTAGCCGCCGTGGGGCAGGCAACGCCGGTGCGCGCAATTTGTGGCTGGCGCGCGACTTTGTGCTGGTTTCTGCCCACTATTAGGCGCATGTGCGCTGTTGGTGTGCTCGCTCGCGCCGCCTGCGGCCTGTGCGTGCGCTTACCACTCATATTGCTCAGCCAAGCTTTCTCAGCACTTCTTTCTCAGCAACGCAGAAGATCCCCGGGGATCAAAGGGCACCCATCCGCAATTTCCGGGCGATAATTATCATAAATTACAATTGGGGGTTCTCGTCATCACGCACACGCACCGGCACGTCATTTCTCTCTTTACCCCACATCGACGTCCGTCGTCAGCTGCTCGTCTCTCCGTTCCCGCCCGCATCCCGTAGCTAGTTACTTGGGTTGCGTGCTCCGCGATACACGGAATTGGCGGAGCTCGCTGATAGCGATCCGTGGGCTCAGGGCACGCCAAAGGCACCTTGGATCGGAGTCCTCTATCGCAGGCGACGCGCCGCGGCAATCATTATCCACAGCGCACAGCGCGTGCCTGATCCATGTGATCTCCGTCTCCATCTTGAGCGCTGCGCACTGCAAAGATGGCAACGCGGTTAATCGGCCTACCATCACCGCATCACGCTGACGAGCGCGAGCCGGCAACAATTGGCATTGCTACATGTGGGAGTCGAACCCACGGTTCTTGGTTTGCCTAAATGCATGCATATGCTATCACACAGTGAACAGCGATGGAAGGCCGACGCCAACAGCCCTTGCCGCACACACGTGCCAAGGTTTGGCGTCTCTGACTTCTCAAATTGTGCTTGCTTGCGGGTGCCTTCCCCACCGTTTGTGCTATCGACATCGCTGGGCTAGATGATGCTGACAACAAATTCGGAGCTACTTCAGAACCTGCGGAGCCCTTACCAGATCTCGATGACACAAACTCGCCGACTCATCTAGTGCTGTCGCCAATGCTTCAATGCTGGCCGCAACCACATCCAAAGACACACCAGCATTGGAAGGAGCCATGAAGCAGACCAAAGTGTGTTTGGCGTCGGAGGCAAGGCTTAGTGGAGAGGAGGATGACAAGGGAAGCGACGAAGAGGATGAAGAGGAGAGAGCAGAGAGAGGATCGAGAGAGGCGTGTGGCATTCAAGGCCATGCCGCATGCGAGATGGGAATATTGTGCGAAACCAAGCAGCACTGGCCAAAATCGTGGCCGCGCAGATCACAAAGGTGTGTTACTTTGTCTGGGGGGTACTTAAATGGCATGATCAGTGTGGTGGTTAGTTTGTATTGGTGGGGCTGCAAAAGAGAGGCGACATCTTTGGAATCGTGGGAGAAGGGAGTAAAGGAGGCGACTTGGGCGTTGGAGAATATTAGGCTGCAAATTGAGGCTGACTGTAGCGCAATCATCTAAAGTACATGTTATTCCAGAGTTTGGCTATAAAGGAATGTGTGTACAAGACTGTCAGGACTTGCGTAAGAACATATCCATGATACTTGAAGCTTGTCGGATGTGGTCACGTGATCCAATGGACTTAGCAAAAAAAAAAAAAATTGGTTGAAAACATTGATGTGATTCAAAGTTGGCCAACAAGCAATTAATTTGAGGCCTGATTAACAAGTAAGTTAAGATACTATTGGTTGCCTACATATACCCTCAGATAATGGCCTGACATGTCATCATAGTGGGCAACTTTGTTGAGGGAGTCGAGCACTGTGAAATAACTAGTTGCATCCATGTCCTTGATTTGGACGTGGGTCTCCATTATCTGCTGCGCGATCTCGGCATGGGCCTCTCTTGGGAAGGCCGCGAAAAAGGAGCATGGGCTCGTTTGGGACGCGAGATAGATGGGCTGGAGGAACGAAGCATCTTGCGCGTGTCTGGAAGAGGCAGGACACCTGTGTTTTCGAGATCGGGATCGACACCGGGGACAGAGGCTGATGACCGATCAAATCAAGCGAAGATGTCAGCAAGAATGACTCACCGGGACAGGAAGCGCCTGAAGGCGGAGAGTGCTGAAGCGAGTCAAAAGCTCAGAAATGGGTGATACTACAACACATACTAAGCATTATAAGGATGGCCAAGGAGGAAAATAGATGGACATACCCAGAGTAGGAGAATACGGGGCTGAAACATCAACTTGGTCAGCCGGAATCAAGCCAGGAAGATCGTTGGGTGAAGCAGGAAGTGGCGGGACGTCGGCCGCAGCTGGAGTCTGAGTACCCAGAGGATTGGCCTAAAGACGATAAGCGAGTAGACGGCAAGCGGGAGGAATAACTCACCTGCCAGCAGGCCAAGTTGGTGGCATAATCAGCTGTGTCGGTCGCCTGAGAACAAGCCAGTCGTCGCAACCGAGTGACTTCGGAACAGAAGGCGACGACATCCATTAAGAGTCGACTGAATGGCCCGCCGGCACGGAAACCATTTTGGTACAAGGCGTTCCGAATGGCGAAGACACAGTCTCCGGCATCAGGATTGTCGGCGAAGGAAGATGGGCGATCACAAAACAGCAGCTAGGAACGATGAGATACAGGTCAATAAAGATCCAAGAAGGATATACCAGGGAGTTCGCGAGGTCTACAAGCACCGGGTTGCAACCAGCAGGATCGTCTAGAAGACGATGACAGAGGTTGTCGTGAATAGCACCGAGGCCAGCTCAGCCAGAGACAAATGAGAGGATGTGTTGGCAGGATGTGCACCTACTTTTGCTAGCAAAAACGTGGCTGCTGGTGAAGAGCCTTACTCACAAAACTGGGCAACGGCCCATCCCAGCCAAAACCAGGTATTGTGACAAGAAATGTGACATTGAATCAATTGTGAATATCTCAATGAGTTTGATAGCTATGACTAAGCTATTACCATATATATAAAGGCAAATCACCATTTCTTCAGGCCGAAGACCCGGATAAACATCTAGGGGGGCTTGTAAGCTAGAGCAAAGGTATACATCCTAATTGGGCTGAAATTGATGTATTTTGACATAGCCATCAAAAGCACTGATGTCAATCAAAAATCGTTCCACACTGATCACTTTATCTTGAGGCCATCAATTCCATCATCAATACCATGATCTAACACCTAAATATGAATAAAATGATTTTTTAAAAAGTGTGACATTTGTGACCCTGGGGCTGTTGCCCAATTTTGTGAGTAAGGCTCTTCACCAGTAGCCACGTTTTTGCTAGCAATTCTGAGTGAATGAGCTGGTGTTGGACATGTCCAGCGCCAGGCAGGAATAGATGAGTGAGGAACGAGAGGACAGGGCGGGCTTTTATGGGCCACGATAGCAGCTACGTTCGAGGGATGCTGCGGCTGGGCGAGCCCTGGGCCAAGCCAAATTGGCACTTCCGAGAATCACGAAGAAGAAAAGTATACAATGGACCGAAATAGCACTGTTGCCAACACGAACATGGCAAACCAAAGATCGATGTATTGCCAAGATAGGGCTGGGCTAGAAGCATACAAGAACGACAAGAATACCAAGAAATGACAGCAATATTTCTGTCAATCCACAAGTTACTGAATCTGAGAAGTCGATAAAGCAATGACACGTTGGGCGGCGGCGATGGTCAGCAAAGGATGCATAGCACCCGAAGCAGAGAGGATGGCGATGAATTGGCCCAGAAATTCACAGTCGTCCCAAGCGGAAAGGAAGGTCTGAAAACCAGAAAAGACTAGGCCATCGAAGGCCTCTGAAACTACCTGAAAGTGGAGATAAGCAGGAAAGAATCAGAAGAACAACAAGCAAACCTGAAACCGCGCAATGGAACCCTGCAAAATACCGTCTAAACGCAGAACGGTTTTGTCATAGAAGGCATCTAGTGGGAAATTAAGCCAAAGATAGAAAGGAGAAATGGTATGAACCGGCCTCAGCAGCATCCATAATACCATGAGAGACTCGGCAAGACAAGTCGAAACGGAATTCGGACAGCTCGGTGCTGCGAAACGACAGGAGGCTATCGAAGAAAATAGCAGGGTCGACGAAGCAGCAGTCGTTGGATCCAGCTGCGACACAGGGCCCGCAAGGAATACCCATAGCACGGAAAACACAAGAAAATCCGAATTGTCGACAATGTTCGCAAGCTTGCAACGTCTGAAGATGAGCGATGAGCAAGGAAGAGATAATCAGGCAGTAAGGCTACCTCGGGACGATGTCTCATAACGCGCTCAACGGCTGGCGAAGAGACGACAAATGGATAGTCCGAAAGTCGAGGGAAATGGGGATGGCCTTGCTCATCAACGACGAGCTGAGGCACAGGTGGAATAGTGCAGGGCTTTCACTGAAGCTGAGAGACCCGGGTCCTGGCAGATATGAAGGTGTCGGCACCACAAGAAGGTGAAGATGTTAAGGAAGTGGTTGGACGAACTACAGGGGAGACACGGAACACCTGTTAATCCCACATATCCCTTGTAGTTAGAATGTACGCTACAGCGGTGTGCATTCTAACTACAAATGTTTCTGTAAATGGCCCAATGCTGCAATAAATAGAGTTTAAAGTTGCAATAAATGTAATAATTCTGGGGCACAAGACTTGAATGCTAAGTCGGCAACCTATGCTGCAATATCTACTATAAATATTAAACTAACAGATCGTTGAGGCTTGCCAAAAAAGGCATTTTTAGTTCAAAGGCACTATAACATGTGTAGACTGTAATATCTGCTATCTCCAGTAACATATTATGATTACTTCACTGAAAGTTGCCAAAAAAGGAAAGAGTTGGTATTACTATACAGCAGGATCTAGTACCTAAGTAACTATAAGATATGACACTGTTATATAACATCTTACTATATTTGTGATATTATGTGATACTATATGTATTGATGGTACTGGTTTTGTTACACAGTGTCATATGAGGTCACAAGTGTCACATATCTCTTAAAAAGGAAATTTTCGCCATTTGACGGGAAAATCATCAGAGAATGTCACACATTGTCACAAAATCAAAGTTGTATATTTTGACTATATAACCACCTTTTCTTTAAGTAACCCATGGTGGCAGCTCAATAAATGTGTGAGCACTAACCCATCACTAGCTCATGTATAACTGATGGGCCTCTATCTTTATAGCTACTTGAGCTAAAAGCATGAATCAAGTACCAGCAGGAAGGGTCTCAAAAGTACTATTGATTGATCAGATATGTTGATGATTATCATATTGTATAATTACTACATTGACCCTTCAGTCCTGAAAAAGAGAATATCTGGTACTTTTAAAATATAAGGTAGCTGACTTGTAAGTTTGCCTACTCTGACCTAAGGCTCTGATGTGTCCCTTCTTAATTCCCAGTGAATGTGGCACTGATAATGCAATACATCCACTCATCAGTGGTATTGATCCCTATCACCCTTGCAAGATAAGCACAGATCTCCAGCTAGCCTTGGTTGATAAAGCTGGGAGAGAGTTCATTTGAAAGGTGTACCATCCATCTATCCTTCAGCCCTTGTCTCTGTATCATTCATTACCATTACCCTGAGCTATTCACTGCCAAGCATGTTAAAATACCAAGTTGAACAGTATTTTGCTGATATCTTAGGGCCACATGCATAGAATCTCATGATCTAAGTTGATCTGAGACCATAGGATGGTCCACCATGCCTCCGCTCATTTATAACCACACAGCAGGTGCTAGGGTGATTCAATTCCCAAAGACCCTAGGTGCTATATAGCACAGGATAGAGATATGCTAGAGGGTCAGGGCCACCAGTTTCTGGGAGGTGGAGCATACCCCTACCAGTATATATCCTTAGATTTCCTCGAACCGCATGGGTGATACCATGGTGAACCCATCATCTTTGTGGTAGATAACACTGATAATAGTACTGTGAGGGATCCAGAACAGATATAAGGTTGATTCAAGTGCTGGACAGGTTCATTTGGAGCCCTATACAATTCTAGGCTTAAGGCTTGCATCATACTTGAAATTAATTTCTGACCTGTTGTAATAGCGAAGGCACTCTCTTTTGCTCTAGGCATACCTACCCTCTGTTCAGCTAACTGTAGCAACACATGCCACAACCACAATGCATTATAGTATGGAGTCCTACTAGACATCCAAATATCCTCATCTATGCATCTTAATGTCTGGTGCTCAGTCTATAGACCCCAGTTCTGCACTCAACTCATCTCGGAATATTGACCCCAATTAATCCTCTGGAAATATAGAGAGTCAATCAGAGTATGTGGGTATGTGTATACACCATATTTGCCGAGTTCTACATATTTGATCTCCAATCAAATCATAGATCATAGCTCCATTGCCAATATAATATATAGTAGTATTCATCAGTCTAATAGAGCATAACAGGATTTTCTGGACATAGTATGTGATGTAAGGCATACCATTTCATAGGGGGATCCCTCTACATGTTTCCCACCTTAATCCCATCAGGGGACCCCTCACCTTCAAGTAGGTTATTAAGAGATTAGAGTGATAGAAATTATGCCATGTATACAGGTGCATGTGATATATAAAATTATGGGGGGTACACACAGCTACTATGGACATCCATTAGACCTGAATGCAACTTGGATCATGATTATCCATGCATTTCTCAGCAAGATATCAAGTGATCATTGTGCCTGATCCAATTTAAAACATGGAAACCAGGGGGAAAGTGGCATAATATTGGAGTATTAAGATATAGGACTATGATCACATCAGAACATCTAAAGCTTAAGTAAATAGCTACCTACCAGTACAACAATCATTTGAATTCATACAGATTTGGTAGACAAATTTCAGCATCAATAGATATGATGAATCATCATGAGATGGTATAGGTATACTAATAACATTATATTTTAAAGGGTACTGGTCTTAATATTCAGGTACCCTTAGTGGTGCTTCAATAACCCATGTGGGTTGTCTACATAGTAAAGTATCACTGTATAAGGCATAGATCAGCTAATAATTGGCCAATGCTAACATAATTACTGAGCTGCCACTATTGGTCACTTAATGAAAGTTGTTCATATAGTCAAAATATATAACTTTAATTTTGTGACGCTTTGTGACATTATCTGATGATTGTACTGTCAAATGGCGAAAATTTCCTTTTTAAGAGATATGTCACACCTGTCACAGCACATATGATATAACACTGTGTAACAGCACATATAGAGCTGAAACAAGTACCATCAATATGAATAGTATGACATAATATAACAAATATAGTAAGATGTCATATAACAGTGTCATATATCATAGTTACTTAAGTACTAGATCCTTAATACTAAGCATTTCTTCTTTTGGTAACTTTCAATGATGTAATCATAATGTATCACAGAGATAGTAGATATTACAGTCTACATGCCTTATAGTCCTTTCAACTGAAATTGCCTTTTTTGGCAAGCCTCAATGATCTGTTAGCTTAATATTTATAGTAGATATTGCAGCGTAGGTTGCCAACTTAGCATTCAAGTCTTAGACCCCAGAATTATTACATTTATTGCAACTTTAAACTCTATTTATTGCAGCATTGGGCCATTTACAGAAACATTTGTAGTTAGAATGTACACCGCGCTGTAGCGTACATTCTAACTACAAGGGATATGTGGGATTAACAGGTGACACGGAAGCCAGACAAGCTACGAGAAAAAGGCATAATGAGGGAGAAAAGTGTACGCTAACACGAGCGGAAGAACTGTGTTTATAAGGCTCCGGACGAATGCAGACGCGGAAATGGAAGGGCTGGGCCAGCCAGCAAACCACAAAATTATATTACAAGAGTGGTACACGCAGAGAAGGTCCAGGTCTAATGGAGAAGTGCGAATCTAAGGCTAAACGGATAACGCGGCCCAAGTGATCTGAATTACTAGGGAGGACTGCAAGGTCAGCATAGCCAACAGAAGCGAGGCTACGAAAGGATTTGGTGAGGACCTGACAATGGTCAGTAAGGGCAAAGACAAGCAAGCGCATAACAAACCTCAAAGAGAGCAATGGCACCTTGCACAGAGCGGTCGGCGTGTTCTACAGCACGGTTGAAACAGAATTCTGAACGGGATGAATTAAGAATAGTGAGGATAAGTCAGTGAACGTACGACGTTGCTCTGGGTCCAAGATTTGACGCGCCAGCTCGCGGCATATCCCAATGATCTCCTCTTCACGCCACTCTGCGACCGAACGGAGGAAGAAGTCGGGATTAACAAAACAGCAGTCGTCTTTGGCGGCAAACAGGCAGTTTGTGCAGGGAACGCCATTCGAGCGAAGGCGGCAGCGGAGGTTGTTCTTGGAAGATGGGCGATCACAAAACAGCAGCTAGGAACGATGAGATACAGGTCAATAAAGATCCAAGAAGGATATACCAGGGAGTTCGCGAGGTCTACAAGCACCGGGTTGCAACCAGCAGGATCGTCTAGAAGACGATGACAGAGGTTGTCGTGAATAGCACCGAGGCCAGCTCAGCCAGAGACAAATGAGAGGATGTGTTGGCAGGATGTGCACCTACTTTTGCTAGCAAAAACGTGGCTGCTGGTGAAGAGCCTTACTCACAAAACTGGGCAACGGCCCATCCCAGCCAAAACCAGGTATTGTGACAAGAAATGTGACATTGAATCAATTGTGAATATCTCAATGAGTTTGATAGCTATGACTAAGCTATTACCATATATATAAAGGCAAATCACCATTTCTTCAGGCCGAAGACCCGGATAAACATCTAGGGGGGCTTGTAAGCTAGAGCAAAGGTATACATCCTAATTGGGCTGAAATTGATGTATTTTGACATAGCCATCAAAAGCACTGATGTCAATCAAAAATCGTTCCACACTGATCACTTTATCTTGAGGCCATCAATTCCATCATCAATACCATGATCTAACACCTAAATATGAATAAAATGATTTTTTAAAAAGTGTGACATTTGTGACCCTGGGGCTGTTGCCCAATTTTGTGAGTAAGGCTCTTCACCAGTAGCCACGTTTTTGCTAGCAATTCTGAGTGAATGAGCTGGTGTTGGACATGTCCAGCGCCAGGCAGGAATAGATGAGTGAGGAACGAGAGGACAGGGCGGGCTTTTATGGGCCACGATAGCAGCTACGTTCGAGGGATGCTGCGGCTGGGCGAGCCCTGGGCCAAGCCAAATTGGCACTTCCGAGAATCACGAAGAAGAAAAGTATACAATGGACCGAAATAGCACTGTTGCCAACACGAACATGGCAAACCAAAGATCGATGTATTGCCAAGATAGGGCTGGGCTAGAAGCATACAAGAACGACAAGAATACCAAGAAATGACAGCAATATTTCTGTCAATCCACAAGTTACTGAATCTGAGAAGTCGATAAAGCAATGACACGTTGGGCGGCGGCGATGGTCAGCAAAGGATGCATAGCACCCGAAGCAGAGAGGATGGCGATGAATTGGCCCAGAAATTCACAGTCGTCCCAAGCGGAAAGGAAGGTCTGAAAACCAGAAAAGACTAGGCCATCGAAGGCCTCTGAAACTACCTGAAAGTGGAGATAAGCAGGAAAGAATCAGAAGAACAACAAGCAAACCTGAAACCGCGCAATGGAACCCTGCAAAATACCGTCTAAACGCAGAACGGTTTTGTCATAGAAGGCATCTAGTGGGAAATTAAGCCAAAGATAGAAAGGAGAAATGGTATGAACCGGCCTCAGCAGCATCCATAATACCATGAGAGACTCGGCAAGACAAGTCGAAACGGAATTCGGACAGCTCGGTGCTGCGAAACGACAGGAGGCTATCGAAGAAAATAGCAGGGTCGACGAAGCAGCAGTCGTTGGATCCAGCTGCGACACAGGGCCCGCAAGGAATACCCATAGCACGGAAAACACAAGAAAATCCGAATTGTCGACAATGTTCGCAAGCTTGCAACGTCTGAAGATGAGCGATGAGCAAGGAAGAGATAATCAGGCAGTAAGGCTACCTCGGGACGATGTCTCATAACGCGCTCAACGGCTGGCGAAGAGACGACAAATGGATAGTCCGAAAGTCGAGGGAAATGGGGATGGCCTTGCTCATCAACGACGAGCTGAGGCACAGGTGGAATAGTGCAGGGCTTTCACTGAAGCTGAGAGACCCGGGTCCTGGCAGATATGAAGGTGTCGGCACCACAAGAAGGTGAAGATGTTAAGGAAGTGGTTGGACGAACTACAGGGGAGACACGGAACACCTGTTAATCCCACATATCCCTTGTAGTTAGAATGTACGCTACAGCGCGGTGTGCATTCTAACTACAAATGTTTCTGTAAATGGCCCAATGCTGCAATAAATAGAGTTTAAAGTTGCAATAAATGTAATAATTCTGGGGCACAAGACTTGAATGCTAAGTCGGCAACCTATGCTGCAATATCTACTATAAATATTAAACTAACAGATCGTTGAGGCTTGCCAAAAAAGGCATTTTTAGTTCAAAGGCACTATAACATGTGTAGACTGTAATATCTGCTATCTCCAGTAACATATTATGATTACTTCACTGAAAGTTGCCAAAAAAGGAAAGAGTTGGTATTACTATACAGCAGGATCTAGTACCTAAGTAACTATAAGATATGACACTGTTATATAACATCTTACTATATTTGTGATATTATGTGATACTATATGTATTGATGGTACTGGTTTTGTTACACAGTGTCATATGAGGTCACAAGTGTCACATATCTCTTAAAAAGGAAATTTTCGCCATTTGACGGGAAAATCATCAGAGAATGTCACACATTGTCACAAAATCAAAGTTGTATATTTTGACTATATAACCACCTTTTCTTTAAGTAACCCATGGTGGCAGCTCAATAAATGTGTGAGCACTAACCCATCACTAGCTCATGTATAACTGATGGGCCTCTATCTTTATAGCTACTTGAGCTAAAAGCATGAATCAAGTACCAGCAGGAAGGGTCTCAAAAGTACTATTGATTGATCAGATATGTTGATGATTATCATATTGTATAATTACTACATTGACCCTTCAGTCCTGAAAAAGAGAATATCTGGTACTTTTAAAATATAAGGTAGCTGACTTGTAAGTTTGCCTACTCTGACCTAAGGCTCTGATGTGTCCCTTCTTAATTCCCAGTGAATGTGGCACTGATAATGCAATACATCCACTCATCAGTGGTATTGATCCCTATCACCCTTGCAAGATAAGCACAGATCTCCAGCTAGCCTTGGTTGATAAAGCTGGGAGAGAGTTCATTTGAAAGGTGTACCATCCATCTATCCTTCAGCCCTTGTCTCTGTATCATTCATTACCATTACCCTGAGCTATTCACTGCCAAGCATGTTAAAATACCAAGTTGAACAGTATTTTGCTGATATCTTAGGGCCACATGCATAGAATCTCATGATCTAAGTTGATCTGAGACCATAGGATGGTCCACCATGCCTCCGCTCATTTATAACCACACAGCAGGTGCTAGGGTGATTCAATTCCCAAAGACCCTAGGTGCTATATAGCACAGGATAGAGATATGCTAGAGGGTCAGGGCCACCAGTTTCTGGGAGGTGGAGCATACCCCTACCAGTATATATCCTTAGATTTCCTCGAACCGCATGGGTGATACCATGGTGAACCCATCATCTTTGTGGTAGATAACACTGATAATAGTACTGTGAGGGATCCAGAACAGATATAAGGTTGATTCAAGTGCTGGACAGGTTCATTTGGAGCCCTATACAATTCTAGGCTTAAGGCTTGCATCATACTTGAAATTAATTTCTGACCTGTTGTAATAGCGAAGGCACTCTCTTTTGCTCTAGGCATACCTACCCTCTGTTCAGCTAACTGTAGCAACACATGCCACAACCACAATGCATTATAGTATGGAGTCCTACTAGACATCCAAATATCCTCATCTATGCATCTTAATGTCTGGTGCTCAGTCTATAGACCCCAGTTCTGCACTCAACTCATCTCGGAATATTGACCCCAATTAATCCTCTGGAAATATAGAGAGATCAATCAGAGTATGTGGGTATGTGTATACACCATATTTGCCGAGTTCTACATATTTGATCTCCAATCAAATCATAGATCATAGCTCCATTGCCAATATAATATATAGTAGTATTCATCAGTCTAATAGAGCATAACAGGATTTTCTGGACATAGTATGTGATGTAAGGCATACCATTTCATAGGGGGATCCCTCTACATGTTTCCCACCTTAATCCCATCAGGGGACCCCTCACCTTCAAGTAGGTTATTAAGAGATTAGAGTGATAGAAATTATGCCATGTATACAGGTGCATGTGATATATAAAATTATGGGGGGTACACACAGCTACTATGGACATCCATTAGACCTGAATGCAACTTGGATCATGATTATCCATGCATTTCTCAGCAAGATATCAAGTGATCATTGTGCCTGATCCAATTTAAAACATGGAAACCAGGGGGAAAGTGGCATAATATTGGAGTATTAAGATATAGGACTATGATCACATCAGAACATCTAAAGCTTAAGTAAATAGCTACCTACCAGTACAACAATCATTTGAATTCATACAGATTTGGTAGACAAATTTCAGCATCAATAGATATGATGAATCATCATGAGATGGTATAGGTATACTAATAACATTATATTTTAAAGGGTACTGGTCTTAATATTCAGGTACCCTTAGTGGTGCTTCAATAACCCATGTGGGTTGTCTACATAGTAAAGTATCACTGTATAAGGCATAGATCAGCTAATAATTGGCCAATGCTAACATAATTACTGAGCTGCCACTATTGGTCACTTAATGAAAGTTGTTCATATAGTCAAAATATATAACTTTAATTTTGTGACGCTTTGTGACATTATCTGATGATTGTACTGTCAAATGGCGAAAATTTCCTTTTTAAGAGATATGTCACACCTGTCACAGCACATATGATATAACACTGTGTAACAGCACATATAGAGCTGAAACAAGTACCATCAATATGAATAGTATGACATAATATAACAAATATAGTAAGATGTCATATAACAGTGTCATATATCATAGTTACTTAAGTACTAGATCCTTAATACTAAGCATTTCTTCTTTTGGTAACTTTCAATGATGTAATCATAATGTATCACAGAGATAGTAGATATTACAGTCTACATGCCTTATAGTCCTTTCAACTGAAATTGCCTTTTTTGGCAAGCCTCAATGATCTGTTAGCTTAATATTTATAGTAGATATTGCAGCGTAGGTTGCCAACTTAGCATTCAAGTCTTAGACCCCAGAATTATTACATTTATTGCAACTTTAAACTCTATTTATTGCAGCATTGGGCCATTTACAGAAACATTTGTAGTTAGAATGTACACCGCTGTGGAGTACATTCTAACTACAAGGGATATGTGGGATTAACAGGTGACACGGAAGCCAGACAAGCTACGAGAAAAAGGCATAATGAGGGAGAAAAGTGTACGCTAACACGAGCGGAAGAACTGTGTTTATAAGGCTCCGGACGAATGCAGACGCGGAAATGGAAGGGCTGGGCCAGCCAGCAAACCACAAAATTATATTACAAGAGTGGTACACGCAGAGAAGGTCCAGGTCTAATGGAGAAGTGCGAATCTAAGGCTAAACGGATAACGCGCCCAAGTGATCTGAATTACTAGGGAGGACTGCAAGGTCAGCATAGCCAACAGAAGCGAGGCTACGAAAGGATTTGGTGAGGACCTGACAATGGTCAGTAAGGGCAAAGACAAGCAAGCGCATAACAAACCTCAAAGAGAGCAATGGCACCTTGCACAGAGCGGTCGGCGTGTTCTACAGCACGGTTGAAACAGAATTCTGAACGGGATGAATTAAGAATAGTGAGGATAAGTCAGTGAACGTACGACGTTGCTCTGGGTCCAAGATTTGACGCCGCCAGCTCGCGGCATATCCCAATGATCTCCTCTTCACGCCACTCTGCGACCGAACGGAGGAAGAAGTCGGGATTAACAAAACAGCAGTCGTCTTTGGCGGCAAACAGGCAGTTTGTGCAGGGAACGCCATTCGAGCGAAGGCGGCAGCGGAGGTTGTTCTTGAGGCAATAGGCGCATTTGGCCATGGGCTGTTGAACGTCAACAAAATACCAACAAGCTATAAGAATTACGCACGGGGAAACGGAAACTAAGGGCCCGCTGGACCTCACAAGAATTGGCAGCGGAAGGATGTTCATGAAGGCGAGGCAGGACGAGTTCGCCATTAGGACCGGTCGAGGGAACAAGAAGGACGGTTAGCGACGGCACTTGAAAGCCAGCGGAAATGAAACTCGGGTCAACCGAGAAGAGCGCGTCGTCGATATAGGTGGGATAAGAGATGGTGGGCATAATTTGTGGGAGAAGGAAGGGCTGGTGAATGGGTTTATAAACGTTGACGCCGCGAGAAGATCTGGCCGCAGCAAGATACCGATCAAGAGAAGACGCGGCTTCTAAACCTGAGTGGGGACACTCAGAATTTTTGAAAAGGGGGAGATGACGCACCGGTGCCACGAGCGCGCAGGAAATCGGCGCCAGAAGATGACTTGGGCTACCAAGCCCGCGGAGGCAAAGCGCGTTTGGCGCCGAGCGCTAAGCGCAATACCGAGCAACTGGAGGAGAGCTAGGCACCGGGGGAGCCTTGGAAATAGGCTGGGGCGGCTTGTCAGCCAAGGAGGGAGAAAGGTATAAAAGGCCACACACCTGTAGTAGATAGACACTGAACTCCAGAGGGAATTCGAGTCATTGGCTCTCGCTTTCAGTAGCGGGCCTTCGCGAAACGACACAGCTTTTATATAACGATTGACGTCTTGAATTGAACACGCGGCCCACCTACGGGGCAACCTCGGAACGATCGAACACGGCCCGGAGACTCTATTGTTAGCCCGAACGGCTTCCCACACGACTGCCTGACCACCACACGTCCCACGACCGTTGACTGACACGTTGATCGCTAAAGTCTTACATCACCCCACACACATCTGAGTTGTTAATTGGATTGCCACAGTCATATATTTTGGCTGGAGCGAACACACCCGCATTAACATCGACAACATTGTACTTGGAGAGCCTCAACTTAGGGTTAGGGTTACATTTGAGATATTATATTCATTGGTTGTGAGTGTTAGTTGGTGTTTGTTGGGTGCTAGTCATCCTTCCCCATTCCCCTGTTCTTTCCCCTTCTCATTCCCCTTCCCCTGTTCCTTTCCACTTGCCTTTGTTGGCTCATCCATTTCCACCCTACCTTTGATTTCACGCGTTTCAACGTGACGACGGGGAACATGCGCCCCAGTAGGAGGAACACACACGTGGGACGCACGTGACCAAGAACGACGTGTCAAGCCATTGCCGAGCCCAACTCGACACCAGGGGACTGGGGAGGTGCTAGGAGGTTAGGAGTAGCGCCTGGCCCGCAAGGGATGTACAATTGTCCCCTCTGCGGCCGGGAATGGGAGCGAGGAGGAGCAGGGGAGGCCAGGAGGCCAGGGTGTCCGATCACCCCTTTGCGGGCCCGCGTATATAAGGCGTGATAGCATACCATGTACTCTATCGCTTAGATCATCTGGAGAACTACCTTACTCCATGCAAGGAGGTGCCATCGACTCATCGGGCCCGACACGACCCGATTCAAACCTTCGACCACTGACAGCGACAAGGGACCGAGTTAACGGGCCCTTTCAGTTTCAATCTACCCCGCCTGCCATACTTGTGGGCCTGACAATTTGTCTGTTTGCATGGCCTGACCCGCAGTCTGACACTACGGCAGTGTATTCCCTGTTGACTCAGGACACTTCGGCCTCGAGGGCCACCTGTCGATTCCACCTGTAGTTGTGTACATTTGACGACTGCACTGAGCGCACTCAGTCAACCAAAAATGTACAACTTTGATTTTGTGACGATTTATGACATTTTTTGATCATTTTGCTGTTCAACTGCGAAAATTTCATTTTTGGGAAGATGTCACCTTGTGATCTCATGCCACACTATGTAGCACAGTGTACGACCCTAGTAGGTATTGGCCTGTATAGGTGCTGACATTTTAGGACTTTCTCTATATTTCCTTTTTAAGTAGTTAGTAAGTAGTCTACAATCAGATAGAACTGACTTACATACCTGGGTAAATGTTGAGGGATTTACTGCAGCATATGTAGCAACCGCTGATTCAGAAGTTACTCTGTTATATATCTAGAAATTATTGCAGTTTTCTTCCAGCATTTACTGCAGCAGAGGGATTTTTGATACTTTCCTTCTAATATGAATTGACGGTCAGGTATACCATCACTTCATATTAGAAAGGATATGTGGGAACTACAGGTGAGATTCTTTGCAGCAAATATAGGTCCATATCCATGAAAAATATATGATACTTACTCTATATTACCCTATTGCTCAAGTTATGCCCCCATATCTGAATAATTCAAGGTTCTTGGGCTTAAATAGGTGCAGGGTGACATCTTGGCACATTGTTGTCATCCAGTTATTGATAGCAGGTGACCATTCTTAGCTCAGTCATGGCTTATTTATAGCGTTCAAGAGCTGAAAGTGAGTCTATAAAGAGATATATTATTACTCTTATATTACTCTTACATTAAGCAGATGTCGTGTGAATGTATGCACATGGCCTTAGCAATTCATTTGCTCCACATTTCCATTTTTAGGACCACTGCTGTTAAGGCCCCAAATTGGTAACAAAAGCTGTAAAATGTGACCAATCCTAATTGGGATACAAAGCTGTATATGATATGTTGAACCCAGTACCATAAAAGCATTATATCTAGGGTAATTTACTAGTATGTACTTATGCAAAGTTTGTCCAAAACCATTTCGCTGACAATATGTTGGTCCATGGCGGTTCGCATCCAGCCGATTCCAGCAGCCGCAGGCGGCATTGGTGTTTGTTTCATTCAGCATATTACGATTCAAGAATTCATACATGGCAATGACGCGCCAAACTAACTTATCGGCGAAAGCGCAACTACAGCGCAGTCGGCTTCAGACTCCCCCGCGATCGCCCGACATCCTCGGGATATGTGCTCGTCACGGTGTGGGTGTGGCATTTCCACGGAAATGCCCGCGTTCATGCTTGCCTCGCGGTGCCCGCGTGCGCGGGGCTGGGCGGAGCGTATCGGATGCTTGTGGGCAGCTATCGATCCCGTTAAGACAACAGAGTAGATGTTGAGCTGTGTGCACGCACTTTGCTGGATGACAACGAGAGTATGTCGCCACCGCTGTTGACGGAGGTGTCCTTCAAGCTGCGCAGGACGCTTCGGGAGTTGAGACTAGTGGGATGTTCAATGGCATTGCCTCACAAGGAATGTATAATAGTCACCTTGCGAAGAACGAGTTTGCAAACACTAGATATTTGGGTCAGTATTCATCGACGAGAAAAGCGGCATACTTCTTGCTTCCATCGCGAACAAGGCCACCCAAATGACTAGATAATATAGTAGTCAGTCATAAATCTCAAAACTCGAAAGGGAAGACGAACAATTGTCACTCATGAGGTGGAACTATAAGTACCTTATGAAATCGAGGAGCGCTTGGGAAGAGGTATACGCACAACGACGAGAGTGACGACGGAGAAAGTGCTAGACAATATTCGATCAGCACCTCAGGATACTTGAGCTTGTGCCGGACCTCGTAACAACGCCCATTTCTGACCATATACAAGACTCAGTTAGCATGACCTCTTCCGAATGGAGACGCGGGACGCACCGATCGTCCAGGTAATGATTTTGTCCATCAGAATGGTCTTCCTATACGACATGAGTGAAGGTATATTGGCAGAGACACCAAGCCACATACTGGCGATGGACGTTATTCCTTTGCTGCCACAAGAGATAGACCAGTGAGATCGTGATTGTGATGTCTTCCGCAGCGCTGAGGCTCCAAATGGCGAGCGACAGCGGCTGCCAGCGCGTGACGAACTCGGGGTTCGACTTCGCATGCAGCGCGTCGATGAAGAGTATAAAGCCGATCACGAGTCGCGCGGCAGAGAGCACGTAGGTAAACGTAGGAATGATGAGCGATTTCGAGAGCACATATATGCGGTAGGAGAAGAACATCTGGACTGCAACTGGATGGAAGGCAAGGGGACCACGATTCGGAAGAACCTACCGCAGACGGCAATGGCAATGGTGAGGAAAAGTGCGGAGACCATAGCGCGGAGCGGCGCGCCGAGGATGGTCGCGGGGTTGCCATAGTCGGTGATCAGATATGTATACGCAGTCTTGGCGACGCATCCGAAGTGCGCAGCCTCACATATCCTGTGGAAAGGCGTCAGCTATAAGCTGCAACAGCAATGTGTTTGGAGTCAGTACCATATGAACAATGCGGTTGCCTTGATGCGCCAGCTGTCATCGGGGAATCGAGTATAATACAGTAGCGGCAAAATCAAATGATTCTGCCTTTTTTGGCAATTTTGTGATGGGAAGCTCTTTTCAGTATTCTAGCAAGAAATACGCAATGTACAGCAAAACTAAAAGTATGGAGGGTAAATAGTAGCTAGTATTTGGTCCAAAGAAAGTTATTATCCTTGAGTAAGCGAAGGCGGCGTGGAAATGAATGATAGACGTCTACGACATACTTCCCAAAAGAATCACTATACCAAATTTCTTCGAGCAACTGGAACAGCTGCATGTTGGTCCGCAGCTCCCAGTAGCGCCTGTCCAAGCGTGCCCGGCGCTTTAACTCAGCCCAGACATTCTCAATTGGGGAGAGATCTGGGGAGAGTGCCGGCCAGTCGAAGACATTGATGTCGTGTTGGTGAAACCAGTCCTTCACAACTCTGGATTTATGCTTGGGGTCATTGTCTTGCTGGAAGACGAGGAAGGTGTGTGGACGGCGTTGGTAGTGCTGATACATTGGTAGCATCGCGTGCTCAAGAATCTCTGTATACTTGACACCAGTCAAGTTGCCTTCGATACGAAAGAGAGTTCCCACTCCATCTGGCCCAATAGCGCCCCACACGTTCACCTTGACCTTGAGTCGGCCATGGGGGAGGTGCCGGCGGATGTTCCTCTCAGTATACACGTCGACGGCGTGTGTATCGAATGCCATCCGATGCCGCAAGATTGACTTTGCTTTCATCTGAGTTGATAAAGACTCCCTGGTTGAAGACACGCTCATCGGTCCAGCTCTGGTTCTTCTCATACATTGTCTTGCGTTGCTGGACATGTGAAGGCTGGAGGTTGGCCTTCTTGCGTCGGACAAACCCCCCAAGACCACGACGTGTGAGTAGAGCGTGTCGGACCTGGGAAATCGATAGAATCAGATGTTAGTGTGTAGAAAAAAAGTATTGACACGCACTGTGCGTTCCGGGACATCAGGAATCACTTTGCGATGAACATCCGCCGCAGTCTGCAATTCTCCCGACTCAATCCGCTCAACCACCTCGTCTAATGTCTCCTCTGAGATCTTGGGTTTGCGTCCACACCTCCCAATCTTCCCATTATAATAGCAGTCTCCATGATGCTTCTTGACAGCGCGCGAACATTTGCTGCGATGACGCAGGGTTGGATGGCCTTGAATGGCGACCATTGTGCAATTTGTTGATAGGTTAGGTGAAGCTCATCATGGAGAATGATAGCTTTTGCGCGCTTGGTGGGTGTACATTTAGTCGCAGGATGCTCAATGGCACGTCGTTGGGGTGTGGTTGGAGGTGTCCGCACCATACAGTGGCGAAAAGAGGGCAAAGGAGGCAATGTGACATGTTATTGATCGTAACTACCAAAAAAGGCAGAATCATTTGATTTTGCCGCTAGTGTAGATATACCCTTGTACGGTCGTGATCCCTATTCGTTGGGGTTAGAGGCAACGTATTGGAGGGATAATTCTTGAAGTCACCGAACAACACCGATGAGAAAAGTACGCCAATGAGCAGCGCGCCTAATAACAAGCCATGAGTGGGATTCAGGTGATAAAAGGACACCCACCTAGGGTGGGATTGGGGTCGAATATGATTTGAGTCGTCGACATGGCCTGGGTCTCTTGGGATCGCAATCAGACGTCTGCAGTATGTCCTGCGGCTTTTATAATCAGAGCGGGACTGTAGAGGCGCTGGAGAACCCGTCCGCATGTCGGATCCTACTAGAAGAGTGGAGGGCGCCACAGTACTAATACTGTCCACAGAGTAGCATTTGACAGTTTGTTGTCGAGTAGATCGAGAGTTCCCGTCTTATATATGGCGCGCGCCATGAATAGCGTGAGATTGAATGTTAGCTGTTTGATGCCGACGCCGCGCGAAGGCCGGGCGCGACGTCCAACGACAGAGTCAGGACAGGGTCTTGATCCACATAGATGGAGAAGAGGCGAATTGGAATTGGGGAGACTTCGCATGTGGGAATTGGGGTATCAGTGCTAGTGTTGTTCAGGGCCGGGCTGCCCTGCCAAGCCCCATTTAGGGCCGGGCTTACCAGGGCTGAGGCTTGACTTGAGGTCAAGCCCTGGCCCTAGGCCCTGCCCTGCCCTGCCCTGCCCTGGGCTTAGGGCTCAGGCCTTGCGTATAACACAAGTGAAACGCAAAAGTTTGATTACAACTTAAGTAGCTAGGACTCGTCATCTGTAAGATAGCAGTCATCAGCGAGGTCCAATCCATCCTCCACAACCTTGAGCTCTGATTGAATTTGGCCCTCCTTCACCTCTTCATTCTCTAGCTGCTGCTCATACGAGAGTGTTTCCTGCATCTCCGGATACCAAATGTTGTGTTTCAATGCAAACTTCAGCGTTTGAAGCGCTTCCACCACGTCCGGCTTCAATCGGTTGCGGCGTTTAGTAATTGTGAGGCCAGCGGAAGAGAATACCCGTTCACACGACACAGACGACGCAGGAATGGCAAGGTAATCACGCGCCAAAGAAACCCATGTGGGGTCATAAAGGTAGCCATTTTGCTGGGTGAATGTCAGGTGGGAATCGTTGGGAGTATGGAGAGACTCGGACTCACGGCCCACCAGTTCAAGACAGTTTGCTTTTCGTTGAGCGTGTCTTGGTGATCGAAATAACGGTCAAATGCAGTGTCAACATTGGGCCCCGATGGGATGGGTGCAGGACCTGGAACTATGAGAACATTTGTATCGGAGCTTGACTGAATGGGAGTATCGTCTTCGTCTTCATCATCCGAGACCGTAAAGAGATGCTGGCCTTTCTTCGACACCTTCGATTGCCGATATGGGACTGCTGGCCCTTTGTGGATCTTCTCAAAGCGAGTCTTGAACTGGATTTTGACGTGAGGAAACAGCCGATGAATAGCGGAATACACACAACCGATTTGACACTGGCCTTGGCCGCCTCGTATTCATCCTTAGTCCAATATGCCTTTAGCCATGCCAGCTTCATAGTCGGTTCAAGTACTAAGCAACGTTCGTCAGTGCCAATTGTTGTACAATGCGAGGACCAAGAAGACTACCCATTGCCATGAGGTACGCGTCAGAGGTTGCAGAGCGGTCATAATATTCTGCAATCAACTCAAGCGCTTGGTCTAGGGCTGGCTTGAACTCTCCAAACTCGGGTTTGCTGGACATCGCAGTCCATCGCTGGTGAATACGCTCGAGAGCAGGGATTACAAGGTGGAGAGTCGGGTACTTCTCCGCCGAACCCAGTTGTTGGGAGTCATCGGCAATCTAGACAGTCAATATCCACCGCTCTAGAAGCAGTATTTGAGTTGACGTACTCGAAGAATCTTGATCATCTTCTTGATTCGAGCCCAGTCTTCCTCCTCCATCGTCAACTTGTCAACCTTTGCCTTCTGTTTTGTGGTGAGACTGTCATCGCACAGAAGCTCAAGCCGGTAACGTTTTACAGCCTGGAGGAGTCAATGTTATATGATCTTGAAGTGAGTCGAGCACACAGACACACCTTCTTAAGCTGATACCCACGTCCAATGAAGTAGAAGAACGAGGACCACCGAATCTTCATGTCGAGAACAAGTTTTAGTGGTTTTTGAAGTTTTTCCTTGGTGGATTCAGCAGCCGCTGCAAGTGCCACCTGAATGTCTCGAAACTTCTTTTGCTGCTTATCACTTGAGCGGGACTAGAAAGAATCAGAGCAGTTTTAGAGTGAAACATATTTTACCTTGACCGCTAAAGCGCGTAACTTTCCTGCAGAATCTCCTGCAGTCGTTGGAATGTGTGCCTCGGGATTATGCGGATCGTAAGGTTTTGACGGACTGACTGCCGCAATAAACCGTTGGGCTGCCAAGTTGACGACATGCGAGAGACAACTGTAATCGATCAGTTGGAACAGGCACGGTGAGGTACCCATACCGAATACGACAGTTTACATCTTCATATTTCTCGCCTGTATCAAGTGCAACTAGTCGGGCAAATTCCTTCATCATCGTATCGTTGGCGTTTGTGTTGTCTGATGCAACAAACCCAACCTAGATAGTTCGTATGAGAGAAGGTGAAAGACATCGACTAAAACACGCACCTTTGAGCAGATATCTACCCGTTTACAGATCTTGTACAGCGCTTGGCCTAAATGCCGCCCGGAATGGTTGGCTAAATTGACGAAGCCAATAACGCGCGTAACCAGCTCCCAACTACGGTCAAGACCATCACCGGTCTCTGCAATATAGTGGGTATTGACATCGAAGTAGCTATCCCGATTCCCTCCATCCCACCCGTCACACGCAATGGGAATTTCACCACGAACTTTCTGAATCATCATGAGTGACATGATAGATACCCCGTATTGACGCACTGAGAGAGCTTCCCGAGTTTCCCGTATGTAGGCCTGGAACATGTCGATAATCTGTTGTCTTGTTGCGGCACGGCTGGGAATCTTGACAACGCCATCCGGCGCTTTCGCGGCGAGTTGGATCATCTCTTGGAAGCTTGCATCTTGGAGGGCGTCGATAGGCTGCCATAGAAAGAGGTCAATACTAAGCAATACTTCTAATGGCCCACGTACCTGATCCGTGACAATTTGCCAGCAGACTGCAGCCGCCGCAAAACTTGTCGTCCGTATAACGTCCGAGTCCGGTTTTTGGTACGTTCTTGTTGATGGTGGTGAGATGACCGTCCAGATTTGATTGACGAAGACGTTCTGCTCCCTGATGAGTGTTAGTGAGATGCTGGTTATGTGAAGTTGACGTCGATACTCACCTCCTGGGCCTTTTTCTTTCAGTCAGCCACATCCGCTTCAAGCATCGACAAAAAGTTCTTTTCTCGACAGAACTTTTCGTATTCGCGCTATTCCAGAGTCAGGCCAAGAAGGGACAAACAAAGAAACCATACCGGATGCTTTGAAGCAAGGTGCCGCCGTCTGGTGGATACATCCTTGACGAACGAGACCTTGTCAGCCTTCTTGAGCCTTATCCACATATGAGACGTTGACCATCGTGTAGGCTAACCACTCACCGGCGAGCTACGCAGTCGTAATGTATCTTCATTGCTTCCCCACCTCCTCGGACCAAAGTCTTGCGCTGGTGCTTGTTGCTGTAGAAGTATTCGAGGTCGGCGGTCGGCTTGGTATCGTTCAGTGGTGCATTCACATCCACATCTTCGACAGCGGTGACATGCACATTTTTCAGCATGCCCTCCGCATCTTCCTCGTATGGACTGGGAAGGATGGACGAAGCCTGAGAAGATCCAAAGGCTGGGTTTTGATCAGCACCAACTCAAGGACGTAGGACAGACGCACCTTCGCCATCCATCTCTTTCCCAGCATCTGTCTCCGCATCTGTCTCGGCATCTGGAATTACAGCTTTGGGAGAATCAGCTACCTCCAGGACATCACCAAGCCACAGTACCGTTTTTAGCGCGCTTCCTGACAGGCTTGATGCGCCGGCTCGATTCCTCGTCATTGGAGTCGGAGTCATCGATGGAAATTCGCTCATTGGGGGACTCATCAGCTCGATGAGGAGCACGCCGTTTACGCGATGCGTTGTTGGGGAGTACAAGAGAAGGGTCAGGAACGTCCCTCTCACGTCGCGCAGAAGCAGCAGACATGAGAGAAGAAGACGAGAAAATTTCTGTGGCAGTGCTTGGCAGTGCAAACGGTGATTCCGGTCATTTGACTAATTTCAATGAGTCACTCTCGGCAGGCCGCCGAGGGCGGGGCTTGGAGGGCCCAAGCCCGGGGCCGAGGGCTTCCGTGACCCAAAGCCTCAGCCCCGAGTCCTGACAGGCCCTTCCGAGGGCCGGGCTTGGGCCGGGCCTGAGAGGGCCGGGCCGGGCAGGGCTCCAGGGCTTAGGCCCGGCCCTGGACAACACTAGGTATCACGGATGATCAGGGCTGGTGAAGCGGCTTGGACGGAGGATAGAGGCTATACTGAGTAAATACCTTTCCGGTGAGCGCATTAGCAAATTACCCCCATGAACAGTCGGGTGCAAAGCACTACGTTGTTGGCCCAGTGGCAAGTATTCCGAGTCTCTAGTCCGAGTCAAGGCTTCCGCGAGGGCAAGACCGCCGAGGAGAACGATACGGACCAAGCTGCAGACCGCGACGTCAGTCCACCAAAATTGGCCGATGAGCCACGGTCTCGGTCTGCCAAATCGTCGTGGCGGAGAAGAGAGAGGAGGATGACAGCGTGGGATGGCGTGACGACTCGTCACGCTACCCATCAATTTGTCAACAACCTTTTTCTCCTCTTCATATCACCATGGTCTGCGGCAACACTCCCCGCGTGGACGGCCAACAGCAAGTTCTTTACCCCGCTGGCGTGCTAGAGCTGTTATCAGCTGACGACATGCGCTGCGCTGGCCCCGGCTACCAGAAAATGAGTTGCGCCGCAGTCCACGCTCAATGCTCGCTCGGTTGATTCCTGTTGATCCCGGTGACTCGTGCGTCCTGCGGCACAGCGTCGTGTGCTACATATAACACTCTTCTATACGATGTACTGTCAACCAGTGGCCATGGCAGGTGCGTTTCTCCTCAACAACCTAGAAAGCATCCCAACGCTGCGCCAGGGCTCCTATCGTACTTTGGCCGTCCCGATACCAAGCAAGCCGCGCGCGACGCTATCGTGCGGCTCCGCGAGACAGTGCATCTGCTGGAGAAGAAGGAGGCGCATCTGCAAAAGGAGATCGACGAGCAATTGAGAATCGCGAAGGCGAATGTGGTGGCGAATAAAGCGCGTGCGTGTCGCCGGCATTTCCTTCCGTGTCATCCGCTAAATTGCAGAATGCAGTTGCCACACGTGCCTTGAAACGCAAACGCCTCAAGGAAACGCAGCTCGAACAGTTCCGCGGCCAGCAGCTGCAGATTCAGATGCAGATCGACACACTGGAGAGCGTGCACATCAACAAGGCGACGGTAAGGGCGATGAAGGGCGCGGCGGAAGTTCTGCAGTCGATTAACAAGAAGATGTACGTTTCCCTTTCGACTGTCTAGAGCCATTTTTAGTAACAATCAATTCACTCAGGACCGTCGCCGACGTCGACCGAACGATGGCCGATATCGCGGAGCAGCGCGAGGTCGCCTACGAGATTTCTGCGCTCATCTCAACGCCGGTCGGCGTGGACACGGTCGACGAGGTGAGCTCTGGCTTCTACATTATCACCAATTTTATCATTCATCAAGGACGACCTCCTTCTCGAGCTCGCCGAACTGGAAGACGACGTGATCACGGAGCGTCTCGCCGCCGCGTCGCATGCGCCGCTGTATCATCCTGATGTTGGCTCAGTGCCGATGCGTGAGTTTTCTTTGCTGGGTCCCTGGCCCCATGCTGACATGTTGGCGCACCAGACGCAGCACTGCCAAACGAAGAGGAGGAGATCCTTCGCCAGCTTCAGGCGGACATGACCGCACTATAGTATGTAGTCTCCACATCTCTCAGTGGACCGCGTTTGAGGGATGCGCGGGCTGACTGAGTTAAAGTTGACATTTTTCTGCCATTATGTATTTCTTTCTTGCCGCTCATCAAATGCGGACATGGCTCTCGTTTGGTTGAATAAGCATTTAGCCGTTGAATAATCATTTAGGGTTGACATTATTTTAATATTTAGTGGTTGCCCGACTTCTCGTTCCCTATTTTCGCAAAGCACGCGGTCCGAGACCCGATGGTGACGTCACATCGGCCGGCCGTGTGACACACACCGATCAATATTTTTCTCATCTCACCGTCATGTACCGACGCGGGTTCTCCTCGTCGCGGCGGTACAGGGCGGCTGCGACGCACTACGAGGTACTGGGGCTGGCGCGGGACGCGTCGCCCGCGCAAATCAAGGTCCGTCGTTGAGTCGTTTCCTTGAGCAAGCTGACACGTTGGCAGACGGCCTTTTTCGCTGTGGGTTCTTCCGCTGCGTCGGCCTTGCGCGTGACTTATCTGCGGAGATGTAGCTGAGCAAGCGGCACCATCCCGACGTGCCCGACCACAAGTCGACGCCGGCGTTTCACGAGATTACGGCGGCGTATAATGTCTTGCGGGACCCAGTATCTAGGTGTGCCAGATACGATTAATTTCGTGTGCTTCATATGACTGAGGAGACTATGAAAGACGCGCATATGACAACACACTACCATCCATACCGCGTCCCGCCCCATCTACGCTGTATTCGCGCCATATGGCGGATACCGCTGCCCGCTATCGCCGCGCAGCCACCCGTTCTTCCCCGCCTCCCCAGTCCCACTCACATGTGAATCCACACTCTTCCTCCCATCGCGCTCAACCCTCCCAAACGTCCTTCCGCAAACGCGCCGCTGCTCATGACCCCGTCCTCGGAGCACGCGACCGACACGAGCGGCATCCGGGCCAGCGCTACCGCCCGCCTGACCCCGTTGCACAGGCCGCCGTGTGGGCCGTGAAGAAAGAATTAATGCGCGAACAGAAGACACGCCCACAACGCTATGTGGTTGGCGTCGTGGGCTCTCTCGGCGCGCTGTTTGGGATCAGCTGGGTGCTAGGGACTTGGTGGCCATAAACCTGTTATTCGGCGCGGCTATGACAGCTGGGACGCGGAGGCTACCCATCTATGTTGCTATTCTACCGTCTACGTACTGCTCGTAGATGTTTGGCAGGACGTGGACGTTCGACCGTCCAAGAGTGGTATCTCTGAAGTTAGTCTAGTCTTGTATTCTAGTCGCCAAACAATGAAGAGGGTTTCGCGCGACCTTGCAGTCTGATGGTCTAAATTATCGGGTAGGTTACTGCTATCTTTTAAGTCCTGACATGCAATTCTAAACCCCAAGTGAATCAAACTCACCAAAAGGCCGTTCAGACACGAAAACTAAATTCTAGTAGGAAAGGTCTAAGGACTCAGAGGCATCATTCATTCATGTCTTTCATGATTCGTAGAGAAGCGTAAGCAACGAGGGTCCGAGCCCAACCGGAAGAGAATCAATCTCAACTAAACGACATATCAGTCCAGCCATGAGATTGTCGAGGCAACGCACCTCGAAAAAACACAAACAAGAAAAAGGAACGGCACGGAAAACGCAACTACGACCCTCTTCTTCCGATGCGGAAGCCGAAGACCCTCTTCAACCAGGAGGGCTCCTTCGGCATAGGCATGGGCATAGGCGGGCCGGGGGCGGCGCTGGCAGCGAGCCTGCGGCTGCTTCCACCGCCCAACCGGCTCGATATCGGGGTCGCTGCCCTCGGCGCGGGCGGCGGTAAATGCGGGGCGCTGGCGCTCCCATAGGCTCCTGGCGGCTGGCCCTCGTACCGTATCGGACGGATTGGGGGGACACTGTGTTGGTGCTGGTGTTGGGAACGTATCGGGGGGATCTGCGACGCGATCGCGGCGGTCGTGGCATATATTGGTCTGGGTTGCGGGGCCATAATGTGTGGCGGGTGCGAGTGAGAGTGAGCATGTACATGTATGGGGTGCTGCATGGGCGTTGGATTCGAGTTGGTGCGGACAGGCGCGCCGGGACGGATCGGTACCGGACCGGGGCGGGGTACAGGTCCGAACGCGGGCGGGAGCGCAAAAGTATAGGATGTGGGCTGGAGAGGGTCATATAATTGAGGACTAGGTGGCGCATGTTGATGCATAGGTGGTACTGCCGGCTGTGGAAGGGAATTCGATCGGCGATGGCGGATAGCGTTGGGGGCATGGTGGGTGTGGGTGTGGACGCCATGGAGGGGAGCATGATGTGTGGGGGAGGGCGGATTGGTCGGCGGTCCGTGGTACATTTCGCGTCTAGAATGACGAGGGGCGGAGTATATTCCGGCATATGGGTCCATATCTCGAGGAGGAGGTGCTGTTCTTGGCCTGGGAAGCGGCCCTCCGCTGTGGGAACGACCGAGCTTGATCCCCCGCGGTGGGACCGGTAGCGGAGGTGGCGGCGAGACCTCTCTCTCTCTATGGCGCCGTCTATCTCTTGACCCATCTCCGCTGGAGCGCGTTCTGTCTCTAAGAGACTTGCCTCGCTTGCCGCCCCGCTCGTCGCCGTGTCGGGGTAGAGGCGCTTCGGACAGCGCTGGTGTCCGTGGCGTCTCGGGGTCCGCTTGCTGAACTTCATGTGTCTTCTTGGCCCACCGCGAAATGCGGTCCTGGGTCGCAAGGTACGCCTGCAGCGCCTCTTCGCTGTAGTCGTATTCCGTCATCGTCGGTAGCTGCTAGCGCTGGGCTTCTCTGGAGGCGTCGCGAAGATAACGAGCCGTTAATGTGTCGAAACACGAATGAGATGGGGTGCCCTGTGATGAATCAAAGGAGGTGTGGGTGCTGACGCAGGAGGAAGGGGAGGAGGCCAGACGGCAGACGAGGGCGAAAAGCAAGAGGGAGAAACGCCAGACCACACACGCAAGCACATTTCGTGGGCGTGTACGAAGCGAAGAGTGAGTCACCGGCTGACACGTGGCGACAATATGTTATGTCCTCGGCTAGCCGCTTTGGCAGCTGATCCGCAAACTGGGGCTTTTCGCGGACGCCCTTCACATGTACAACCCCCGCCGCGAGCTCGCGGACCTGTCCATCTGAGTTCCGCTCGCTGCAGCGCCAACTATTTTCCGCTGGGACAGAAGTTCTTGCCACCACTGCACTTGCCCGTTACAAATTCTCACGCGCCTCGAGGTTTCCGCACGGCTATCGAATCTATATCAGGCAGTCCCATATCATCCGTCCGGATCTTGGCTACGCGGACGAGCACTCGTGGCGGCGCAAGGGCGGAGACAACAAGTCAACAAGAGCTATGGTGAGAACGTCGCCGTAGACTACAGTGTTTCAGCCTTCCCCAGCGCCAAAAATTCCGTCGGCCGACAGAGCCGAAACTCCCGTGGAAGCAGCCAGCGGCGGTTCGAATCCGAGTAGATACTGTTCTTAATTTCTGATTGTATTTGCGATAGGATGAGGTGGATATATGGCTAGATACCTGTGGGCATCTGAGGGAAAAGTATCCATTCCCACAAAAGGAAAGAAGGGAGAGGGATTTGTCAATGTTGGCAAAAATTTCCTTTTGAGAAATATATGTCATAGCAGCACTTCAGATGGCCTGTGTGTCATATTATTCACCTTTATTCACCCTTTACTGATTCAACCTAGCAGAAATTTGCCTTGAAGTTTAGAATTATTCATCCCACCTTTTAACAAGTATTTACCACGTAGGAAGTACTATCAGCACTGTGGCATATCAGTACACCACTGATAATGGATAGTTGGTTGTGCTAAGTCCCCAAAAATCAGGTGACAAAAACTGAGTCTGTTTTGGCTTAATAAGAGAGAGAAAAGGGGGGCTTTCAATTGGCTGCTGATCTGGTCCCCGTTTATAATACCTATTTCTCATTTAAGCAGGTGAATTTTGGATATTTTTTGGGGGCATAGATAGAGGTATAATTTTTTTTTTGATACATTGATCTTGGGCATACAATGCATCAAAATAGCCACCATTTAATTCCTACAGTATTTAGTTCTGCCCTTATAGTCCTGTTGCAGATTTAGGGATTTCCCCTTGGGAAAGTTAGGGGAGTTTTGACGCAATGGAAATTCAGAGTTAACACCGGAGGCATGCCCTGAGGCACCAGGCAGGTCTCAGGCAATTTGGCCTCATGGCAACCCCATGAGCCATGCTGATTAGATTGCAGCAAGATAAGTCTGCGCGTCGTCATTTCGACCGGCCGACACACCGCCAAACTGAGCTAAATCGGCCGGGTCCCTGGCGGACGGCGACAGGTCGTCCACAGAACAGCGGCGCCGCTGCTGCTGGGCAATTTATCGATTGTCTGCAGCGTCCTGTCGCCGACTCCGGCGGTAGTTCGGCCATGCAACGGCGACAGATTTGGGTATGCCTCAGTCACCCGATTCCTTGCGCGGCTCACGCAATTTGTTATAAAACATGTGAATATTCATTTCTTAGCTTCAGCACTATACAAGTTCCCACTCTGAAGGTGCCCTGGCCTTTGTCTCCCCTGCAATCAAGTGTCGTTTGCGATGGCACCGAACGGACTGGCTGGAGGTTCATTAAGGATGTTGTCAAATCGGGCGGACGCATTTGTCGTTGTTGTCTGTTGTGAGGTGCTTAGGAAACATGGCTATGGGCCTGCGGGTTCGCGAGCTACCCGAGGCCTGCGCCTAACCGGCAAGTACCCGCACCCATGCCTGCGGGTACAGGCCAAGTGCGGGTTGAGTGCGGGTGCGGGTACGGGCCACCCTGGCCAAGTCTGCGGGTGGCCCGTGACAATCACTAGATGCGGCATCGCTGTGGTACAGCAATGGCAAAGGATCAACAGCGGAGATGCAGCATGGTCGGTGAATTGGCCTTGAAATTTGGATTGGCAGTGTCATGGCAGTGGCCGCCTCTCAGCGGAACGTTTGCCGATTTGAGGCTTGAGCTTGTTCAGTGATGCGCCGGCAGCCGGAATGTGGGGTTTGACGTGCAGCTGGTAGGTCCGAGATTGTGGTGGTTAGGGAAGAGAAATGACATAGGTACAGCACTGCCTCATGGTTACCATGAGGCCAATCTGCCTGAGGCTCGCCTGATGTCCGTAAAGCATCATCAGGCAGCCTGATGCCTCGGGACATGCCTCTGGTGTAAAGCTAGAGCACAAAAACCCAAGGTCAAACTTATAGATAAATATCATATTTATCCACTAAATCAATGTGGGATTTCTACAAAGGATATCTTGGATAAATCAGGACATTTATCTGTCAGAAAAATATGGGGTTGTTCTATTGGATTAAAGCCACAGAAAAATCTGTCATTTAAAAAGACAACACAAGTTTAGCTGTTGCTTTATCTAAAAACCGCCAGATTTTTCCTGTGAATCAATACTTGGATATACTTATTTGAGATTTATCTCTAGTATTTTACTTTGTAAAAATTACAGCTTCAATTCAGTTTGAGTTTTTCCGCTGGAAAAAGGACAGCTTTGTCCACAGGTTTTCGTTGCATCAAAAGCTACCATTTATATCACAGTTTTATCACACAAAAGATAGATAAATATAATTTTCCCGATGGGGAAACTTCTAAATGTCACGATGACATGCACGTGTCGCAGCACAGCCATCCGCCACTTGTCACAAACGCTCATGGAGAAGTCGCCACCCGATATAGTTCTTGCTTTCGCCGCGCTGTTGGACGTGGAGGACCTGCTCAACCTGCTGGCAGTGCGTATGGCCTCCGCGCCCCATGATCAAAGCACTGACTATCGCTTGCAGACCTGCCGCCGGATTCGTGCCTTAAGCGCGGAGCCCGCGCTGTGGATCGGCTGCCTGCAGCGCATTGAGTGCGTGCAGATGCACCCTGTGACGTCCCGGGCGAGGGACTTCGCCGCACTACCGCTCGCCGAGCTCAAAGCCATGGCGCACCGTGCCGCCCGGATTCTGCGCAATCTCGCGTCGCCTAGCCCCCGCCTGGAGCGCATTCTGCGGATCGCTGGTGCTCTGAAAGACGGCCACTTCTTAATCCCTGGCACCGGTCTCTTGCTGACCAATCCACCTGGCAGAGTCGACTGCTGGGACGTGGTGCAGGCCCGTGTTGTTGCGAGTGTCGCCCATGAGCGACTGCGTATCTTTGGCATGAGCTGTGTGTGGTCTGGCTCTCGTGTGCTGTTCAGTGCTGCGATTATAGAGTCGTACGTCGCAGTCTCTTTTCACTACTGATGCCGATTCCGCCACCAGAGAGCGTACTAATGATGTCGTGCTTGAGGCCATCGCGGTCGTCTGCGTCGATCTAAAGGACAGGGAAAAGATCCGTATAACGACTGTGGTCTCCCCCCGGATCATACATGCAACACGACAGACCCCGCACTTCCCTGATGTTTTTATTACAGAGAAGCTCATGGGGATTGTATGTCACCGGGGTACGTTCACGATGGAAGCGGTCGGTCTCCTGTGTTGGCCGATAGATGCATCTCAACCGGTGTCCATTTGTCGGTACCCATTTCCTGAGGTGAGCATCTTTACCCTGTGTCTTCCCCGCATCCCACTCACCCGCAAGGCCACAGGACCAACGCAGTATACTCAGCTTCGACGCAGCTAGCGGCATCCTTTACGGACTGGTCCCTGCACCGGAATTGAACACCGCGGTGTCTGTGGTGCACAGTTTTCCCCTGCGGGCCCTCTCGAACGGTGGGATTCAAGTTGATCCCTCAGCCCCGGTGGCTTCAAAAACGCTCGTGCACCCCGATGACAATGTCCACAACCCACCGGGAGACGGCGGGTGGAACTCCTGGTCCTCGGCCGGCTTCGCGGCCACGTGTAGCGCTGATGCACAGGCCCGGTTCGGCGTCCGCGCCGTCGCCTGGCGGTCTCAACACTTCCAGCGACAATACGCGGCAGTGGGTGCGGCGCAACGCCGGCTGCTGACGTCTCTCACATTCCTCCGGGCCGGCCCGGGCACCGGGGAAGCACACGCTGCGGACGCCCTGGTGTTTGCGGCTCCGGCGGGCGATGGCAACCACGTGGGGGGATACTCGGGCCGGTACCTTGTGTTCTCGTCCGGGGGCCCGGGGCTCGCGGGTCAAGGCTCGCTCGGCTTGGGCATAGCCCGGCTACCGGAGCGGCCCGGGGGCGCGCTGCGGATTGCGCGGTTCTCCGGGGGGCCCGACGGTATCGACCTCAACGCGCGTGATATCAGAGTGCGGGCGGTGGACGATATCCTGGGGCTTGTCGTTCTGTGGGACAGGAAACAAGAGTGTGCGAACATTTATTCGTACTCCGGGGATTGGGGGCGTGGGTGTCTGCGCGGGACCCCGCACGATAAATGTGTTGTTTGCTGAAGGGATTTCTGGCGGCTTGAATGAGTAATCCATTCAGCTCGAAACATTCTTTCACCAATTACCGACCCTATTCCATCAGATTCACTGCCTGAATGACTCCAAATTTTATAACTCGCCGGATTACGGTTGTTATTTGGTTGGCGCCGATAGCCCATTGTTTGGTAACGAGCTGGGAAAATGCACTACCTTGAGCCGAGGGCTGAAGGTGGCGCCTACGTTACGCGGCCGTTTCCGGGTATCCCCGTCCGGCGTTGGAGCCCGAGCTGCCCGATGCCCACGAACGGACTCGTATCACGGAACGCGATCCGAATGGGAAGATGCGATGGTTGTCTGCGGATCATTGGGCCATTTTTTTCCGTCGCCGAGCCAAGGCACGCCAGAGAAACCTATTGAACGCCCGCCTCATGCTAGGCCCAAGCTAGGCCCTCGACCGTCAATGTCTGGGCCAATTGTGTGGCCATGGGCTGTTGCAACGTTGGCGGCCTGTACTCAGATGTCCCCAATGTCTTCCGAGTCGCAAAATTTTAGCGATCAAGAAAAGCTGGCTGTGTGGAGCGTTGCCATGCAAACGCAAACGACGTCGACAACGCCGTTGACCGCTGATTACCACAGCGCTGGGTCGAGCGGCCGTCGGTCCGTGTCCCGTCCCGACACGCTTAATCCCAATGTGGGTCCGATTCCAGCGCTGCCACACGACAGGCATGAGATTTGCTAATTGTTGAATAACGGCGGGCCAGCGCTGGCGCCGATCACAACACTGGGCGTGCCGCGCGAGTCAGTTGATGTGTTGCGATTCGGTTCGCCATTGTTGGGCGCCAGGTTGGGTGCTCCTGATTCGGCGGTGTCAAAAGGTGTCAAAATCAAAATGGACCAGAATGATTTGAGAAAGAAAAGATCCGCTCAATCAAAGCTGAACAGTGACCGTCGGTGCATCCGAGTCGAACGACGAACACAGGAAATGGACTTGGAACGGACAGCATCTCAAGCCATGACTCACCTCTCGAGTCTCGACGTCTTCCTCAGCTATGGACCAGAGGTGATTTGAGAACACGAAGGCTGAAATAAGATACAGTATTCGAGTAGCGCAATCAGAAGGCGAAGATCCAGTAGCTGCAATCGGAAGGGAGCCGCCCGCCACCGTCGTGCGATAGAGCGTATTTACGCACGGAAGAACGCGCTCCGACTCGGACGCCCGCGTACGCAAGCTTCAAGGTGCCGGTGCCGGTGCCAAGTCGCCCGCGGAAGCTTCTGCGCCGGCCCATGCGATCTTCCTATTAGGAAGGGTGTGCTAGCTCGGATGGGGCGGGGCCGAGTGTTGGAACAAGACGGCTCGGGGGAACTCGCTCGGGACGGGCCACTCGAGGAGAAGCAGATGGCGGGAAGAGAACAGGTTTATTAGGAGACTATATGACGCTTATATACCTACACAGGGGCTACGGTCTGGGCAGTAACTGGCGAACAACGCGGTACGCTCCGCATTTCAACACCGAGCGTGCTGATGCTTTAGTAGGCCTTGAACCAGCTGCAGATTATCATTTGACGTCGGCGTTGGCGGGCGTAGGGTAGTGGCGCGACTAGGCCGGGCGTTGACCTGAACATCGTTCGAGTCCCTGGTCAATAGCCCACGCAGGAACGAGCGGTGGGGCAGGCCAGGCGAGACCCTAGCTAGGGCAGGAACGACGAGCCCAGAGTCTGAGAAGCCAGTTATAAGCTGCGAGCGAGGCGAATTGGCAGTGGTAGACAAATGGACACTGACTGGCAGCTGGGGACTAGCGCCGATCGCTGGGCAGGTGCTTCGTCCGCGAGGGCGAAATGGCGAATTCGGAGTCCGCTTCGATGCTGCCAAGTTCTCAACCTGCCTACATAAATTCAATAGTACGCATGCACCTGCAGCACCTCGCCCTGGATGTGGCGCCGTCTGCGACAAGGCAGGTCGCTTCGCTTCTGCGCTCGCCCGGGAGGTCGCCCGGCGCGGGTTCGACTCCCGTTTCGAGCCTGAGCGTAACTGGCGGTGCGTTTTTTGCCCGGGCCTGTGCATTCTCCGACGGTCTCAGTAAGAAGGACAGGCGAGATAATGAGAAGAAAGAACCTGGCCACCTCGAAGCGCATGCGCGGTCCGGATACAGCGTGCCCGGAGCGACGATTCGGCTCGAACAGCGGACCGAACGACGGAACGAGCGTCGAGCGAGTGTGCCGTACCGAGCCGCATGTAGCCAGCGCTTGGCACTCGACCATGAGTGGGGCGGACAGATCCGGAGTGCGGACGGGCAGCTGATAGCGGCGCGGCAGGAAAAGGGAAGAGGAAAACAGCAAAAAGAGTGACGTGGGGCCATGACACGGCGTGCTGACGTGGCGTGCCGCCACATGACAACGCGCGGAAAATTTGGTCCCGGAGGTCGCAGGATGTTCTTCTGTGTCCGCGTGGTGTGTGGTGCGACAGCAGCACGCCCACCGCCGCACGAATCAGGCGCTCCGTCGCGCGGGCGCCAGCCACAAATTGCACAATTCATGGCTAAATTACCTTTACAGGCTGACACATCGATCGGGTCCAAATCGGGCAACGCATCAAATCGGGCGCCCAAGCCGGCTTGCGATGGTTTGCGATGGTTCACACGTGAGTCACCCTTCGGGTCCCCTTTGACTGCGACTGCGACTGCGGCGCTGCGCCTGACGGGCTTTTTCGCCCCGTCCACGATGGGGCTATATAAGGGCTGCGGGCTGGGCGCTAACCCACTTCCCGCCCCGCTTGCCCGTTCACCAAACGATGCGCTTCTCGCCTGTACACGCTGCCTCGCTCGTCGACCCCGCCAGCCACAGCCCTGCGGTGCTCGAGCTTGTAGCTATACCGTTGACGAAGCCTGTTGTCGGTGCGTGTGCTGTCTTTCTTTCTTCTTTCCATGACTCACTTGCTCTTTCAGAGTACCTCATCGAGTCCGTCGTCGAGACCGTCGACTTCGCGCTGGGCCGCGCTCCCACAACACCGTCCGGCTACCTCTCCTCCTTCACCACCTTCGTCCACAACGTCCTCACCCGGGCTGAAGTCACGCCCGCCACTGTCCTCGCTTCCCTTGTTTACATCTCCCGCGCCCGCCCCCATCTGTCCATCGCCCTTGAAGAGTGGGCGCTTGAGCGGGTGTTCCTCGGCGCGCTCATCGTGGCCTCCAAATACACCAACGACTCGACCCTCAAGAACATGCACTGGGCGCTCTGCACCGGCGTCTTCGGCAAACGGGACGTGGGCCGCATCGAGCGCGAGTTCCTCGGCGTCCTTAATTGGGAGCTGGCCATCAAAGAGGCCGACTTACTGGCCCACCACGCTGCGCTCACCGCCGTAGCCTTACCATCCCCGGCCAAGCCCCTCCCCGCCCTCCCCCGCACACACACCCACGCCCGCCACTCGTCCTCAGGCTCTCTTCCCATTCCGGAGCTCACGCCGAGCTCCCCGGGCTCGTCGGCAGGGTCGTTCTCCCCGCCGACGCCGACGCCGGTCCAGCACCGCCTGCTGCCCGTGGACATGGACGTCGCCGCCCAGAAGGGCCGCTTCAACGACCTCCTCCGCGCGTTCCCGATGCCCGTGCCGATCCCTATTCGCCACCACGTGCACCGTGAGCACCCCCGTGTGCGCGTCGCGTAACCACCACATGCGTCTTGACTCTCTCCTCGCCTCCTCTGCATTTATTGCGATCCGCGCGAATATGAGTAGCGCCTTTCGCCTCCCCCGGCCCAGTGCCTCGCGCCGCAGCATACACCGCTTGACCGCCTCGTAAAGGTCGCGGCCGCTGCACATGCGCGCTTTCTTGGTATATATTATCACATCCTTCGGACAAGATCATGGACTCGAACTCGCATCGCATACAAACAAGTCCAAGTACAAGCAACCCTCGTTTTGGTTACAAGTCTCCTTTACACGTCGTATATATATATATTGTCGTATAGTGTGGTATCAGTACAGCAAATCATAGTCGTCTTAGCAGAGAAACTGGAATGGAGAGCATTCCAGAAGAGCACATGTAGATCAAATACTAGTAAATAGGATACTTCATCATATTCAGGACCAGATCAAGTTGGGATCGTGTGCAGCAGTGCCGCAGCACGAGGCCCATACCCCCGAAAACGTTCACTCGTACTCTGCGTTCGATACGCTCGTGGGCGATCGATATCGTGCCATGCTGTCGATTTCAGTTTTTGTTTGTCACGGCGGATACAGCACGCCAAAATACCTTTATCAACGGTGCCAGCGACAGCCCATTGTCGTTTCAGAGCGCGCCAATCAGCTGGCCTGTTGCTGTGCGCGGTGTTCGGGAGCAAGAGAACAATGGCCACGCCAACGGCGATCGGGCGACAGGCCCAATCGCATTGTTATCAGACGGCATTGTATCAAACAATACAGCTAGTGATATGGTGTGGCGGGAGAAGCCGTCCGCGATGAATCGCGAGGGTACTGTATCAGCTTGATGCGGCCCTGGATCTTGATGTGGTGGGTGAAGAATGTTATTGGTAGGCTAAATGAGGCTCACGGATTTGGAATGGCTGTTGTGCATTGACTCTACTATGCCTGAAGGCTCGACCCATCTGGGCAAGCCTTCTAACATGAAGAGAAGAGTGCCAGGGCCTACACTGTGATAATTACCCAGATAATTCTCTGATAATTCTTGGACTTAGGAGTTTTTCTTAAGTTAAATCAGGGCCTGTGATTTTGGTAAGAATTGGCCCCCGCTATTTGGGCCTGTATCTGCCATAAAACAGTTCAGCTTTGGGTCACCTTTTCCCCTCTAAACCCTGATGTGTTAGCCACTTCATTTATATCAGCTGTTCCCCTCACCCTAATCTATTCACTGCTAAGTATGCTGTATCACGAGGCTCAAAATCAGAGTCCTGAGCAGAGGGGGAATCCTCAGAGAACAAGCCAAGGAGCCCTCTGCTCAGGTGCACTACTATATACTAGTGACCAAAGTAATGCTAGAGTGACTGCATAGAGACAAACGATGCATGGGAGAAGTCAGGTCTCGCTAATGGACCCTAGGTGAATGTCGAGTAGCCCTCGAAGCTCCGGAGAGGCAGGTTTGGGACTGTGATGCCAAGGGAAGAGCCCAGGCATCCTTACAAGGCCCAGGAAGGGCTTCGGGGGGGTCCAGGCTGCCTCTGGGTGTCTCCGCTTGTGACTGTGACCGTGACAAGCGGAATCATAATCGGAATTGGAATCGATTCCGGGTGCGTGCCCATGACGTGACAGCCGGAAACGGAGAGGGGAGGCATGGAGTGGAGAGGGAAGGAGTCGGTCTAGCCCAAGGGCCGGGGAGTGTTGGAGAGGACTAATGGGAATGGCAGCCAGCCATGATTACTGGACGGTAGCGACAGGAGGGTTACTCGGAGACGTCCCCGGACATCTCCAGAGAGGTGGAGGTGCGAGGGCGTGCAGCCTGGGGCGCTACAGTAGGCACGAGCCTTAATGGCAGTAGGCCTCACCCAAAGGAAGACCTGATGCGGCCATGGTCGCGGAGTGGAGAGCGGAGCCATGGCAAGGCTCAGCCATCCGAACGTAAGCCCGAACGCTGACGTAGGTTGGGGACACCCAAGAGGTCCAACGGGTAGAGGTTGCAGGGAGACCTTGATGAGCAACAGCCCAAAGAGGCTATAAGGCCATAGGCTCGAGGTCTCAGAGGAAAGTGGTGCGTCCACATCTGGAGAGGTCTCCGATGGCATTAGTGATCTTTGATGGTGACTCTGGAGAGACTTCCAGAAAGGGGTGGCCATGGGAGTCGGAGGCTGGAGACCACTAGATGCGGGATGTGGTGGGAGTAGTGGAGGAGGAGCGTCAGGGTGCAGGGATACGGAGACCCGGGTGGAGACACAAGTGGAGATGCGGAGACGTGAGCAGAGACGCGGTGCTTGATGGGATCAAGTGACGGCATCAGGGTTTCCCCTGACATATGCTTAAATACTGAGTTGAAGAGTATTTTATTGATATCTTGGGTCCTCATCCTCTAACTTGATATAGTGTTATGGGTCAGTCTACTAAAATTGTCGGTACACAACGGAGACCGGACTCTGAGATGAGCGCAAGAAGATGGCGGAAAAGCCCCGATCCATATCATGTGACTACAATAAGTAGCTACGTCTCTGCAGACACGCAGACTAACTACAGTATATACCAACACTCCCCCTCTGCAGGGCGGAAGAGACAAGCGTAGACAGAGAACATGTACTTAGGCATCAAAGTCATCGTCAACCATCTCAAACGAGCCTTGACCTCCATATTCTGTACTGCGTAAAGTCCATGTGCAGGCGTTGGAGCGGGTTCCTGGGCGAAGTATGTTGTGACGGGCTGGATGGATTCTGCGGCAAGGTGGGTCGTCTCATATGCACGGTTGAGGCACCAGTCCTTGACTTCGGACGGCATGTCCTTGATGCAGCACGCTGCCTTGTGTGACCGCCCACCGCAACGATGACATCCATCCATGGACATATCGCACCAGTGATTGCCCTGCTGGTCAACATAACCCTCGCCTCGATGAGAACCGGTGGCTCCCCCAGAACCAGTGGTACCGACTCCCCCTCTGGGGGCAGAACCGGAAACTCCCCCTGTCGCAATTGCAGTACCAAAGTTCTTGTACCGCGTGTCGCGTTGACACGTAGCGCGAGCAGCGTATGCGGATTCGACAGGCTCCGTCTTGATAGTAGCACCTGCCGACTCGAGAAGTTTGCTAGCCTCCTCTTGAACGTCGAAATCAGGACCAGCAGATGACAAGATAGTCTTGCACTGGTCAAGATCTGGTTCTCCAGAGGCAGAACCCAGGAGATTGAGTTTTGCGGCCCCATAGGATGAATGGAGATTAGTGAGCATGACGTCCTTGAGGTAAGTGTCAGACACTTTCTCGTTGTCGGGGAGAAGTGTATTCAGACGATCGCGGAGGGACGTGATGAGGTCGAGATAGACGGAAATGGGGAGAGATGGATCATGCTGACAGCGATGGAAAGCAGCACGAGCCGCGGAACGAGTGGTGAAGGTGGACTTGTCGAAACGCTTGCACAGTGCCGCAAAATTGCTGCCCCCCCATTCTCCTTTGCGTAGATTGAACGCGTATTTGGATCTGTGAGGGCGCGAATAACAGCTGCAGCAATTGTGTTCCGCTTATCCCATTCGGCTGCCTCAGCCGCCTGCGTTGGACGCGTTGTTGTGCCTTCGACAATGCCATTGGTGACACCATCAGCAGCGAACACAGTGTTGACCATTTCATCCTTCCAAAAGGTCCAGGCTTCAGCCTTGTTGACAGAGAGCTTGGGGATGTCCTTGGCAAGTGCGAGGAAGCCAGTGGTAGCAGTCGTCATGATGGTAGGAAGAGAGAAGGAAGGGGTGGAAGATCGGGGTGGATAAGGTGTGTAAGGGGGCTCTTAGATGGGATAGACTCTTAGATGGGGTTATAGGAGCTCGGGGCCCATAACCTGTTGGTACACAATGGAGACCGGACTCTGAGATGAGCGCAAGAAGATGGCGGAAAAGCCCCGATCCATATCATGTGACTACAATAAGTAGCTACGTCTCTGCAGACACGCAGACTAACTACAGTATATACCAACAAAAATCCTAGCGACTAATTCCCATACAGTTACTGTTGTGCCCAGTCAATTCCCAGAGACTTCAGGTACTATATAACCTAGGATCAAGATATGTCACACAGGTCTGTTGCGGACTGGTCTAGCAGGGCCAGCCATATTGCAGAGCACACCACTATAATCTAAGGTAACATTGGACATTTCAGTCTCTGAGTCTCTGATTTGGCATCAATTACTTGGACAAAGCTCTACTAGCTCTGCAACTATAGCAGGTTTAGGAGCCTGGCTCTAGGTGGCCGTGAGTAGGAGAAGGGATCTGAAGCATAAATATAAACATGATATTGTTTTACCTGTAGTCAAAGTACCCGCCTTGTCAGAGCATACTAGTAGGACTGACATACACCCTAGAGTCTGTATATAGTGGCTAGATTTTGATAAGGACCTATTTTAATTTCATAGGATTAGAGTAGCTTAGGGTATTCAGTGTTTGTAGCTACTATTTGAGATTGCTTTGTTGAACGCAGCGGCCAGAGTCGGCGCGAAGGAAGGGAGAAGAGCACGGTGTTGAGACTCCGCTCCGGCTGAGCGCGGAGCAAGACATCTCGGCGCTGCGTAAGCAAGCTTTCGTCATCACGCCGCGGCATCACGCGCATCAAACGCGTTCCCGCACTCAACGGCGACGCGTCTCCGCCCGTTTGAGTCATCGGGCGCGGCCCCGGAACTCGGTCTGACTCGCCCTCAGAGTCATTTCATTTTATTACCAGTATATAAAGCACTGTATTCCATAATTATATCAAGTTTTTAGCACCCTCACTTTATGATCTAAGTGTCCGCCGTCCTCGTATATGTCTTCCTGCGCCCTCGTCGTTGCGCTCGTGTCCCTCGCCGCCCTCGCCTCTACTGCACACTCATACAACACATCCATCCCTGCCCCTTCCCTTTGTCCTGGGTATGGTCTGACCCTTGCACATACTTACAGTTGTTGGACACTGGGAGTTGTGATGCTGATCCTTTTGGGGTTAGCTCGCGCTCTTGAGCTCGTTCTCAGCGCATCAGCGGGGGCGGAACACGAGACCAGCAAACGCGAGAGGATGGGAGTCCGGAGAAAACAGCAATGAATGATTACGAGGTGTGTGTGACAGTGTACTAAGTAGGTGCTACAGTTGAACCCCTCTTAAGTCATGCCTCTCAAAAGGCATAACCCCTTTAATATCATGATTTTTAGCTTCCAACCACTCCGTTTGCAGGGAAAACTCATAGGTCTATGAAAAGGCATAAGTCATACCCAAATCAGGTGGAACAAGTCATGATTCCACCTAAAAGAGGGCATTTCTGATGGTTTTGATGACATCAATACTTATAAATCTGTTGATTTTATCCCAAAATTAGACAAAAAGGTCTTGACTACATATAGTACAGTATATGTACATACAATGGTCATATGTCACAGATTTCCAACAAGTAAAACGGTTATGATATCATTGAAAAAAGGTAAAATAAATTCATTAAAATTTCACCTGAGCTGCCATGGCTGACACGAGGGGCATGTCAAACTGTTCCTCCTTGACTTTGACCGCGACCTTGGTGAAGTGCGCGTCAAGATGCAAGCGGGAAAAAGCATCGGTGAATGTCGGGAACGTGGCACCGGAGAGAAGGCCGTGCTTAGTCGATGACACGGAAGGGTGGAGGCAAGCGAGCATAATGGAAGTCTTCATGTCATCTGCAACCTCGAGGCCTTGCTTCTTCAGTTGCTTGCACGATGTATCAATGGCTTGTCTAAAGACTGTGATGTGTTGCTCTGCATCGTGCTGTATGCCAATGAGGTCGGCAAATGTGCTGGTGCAGTCAACGAAGGAGGACGTTGTCCATGAGGCAACGAGTGTGGCCTATCGTGCGCGACTGCCTTTGACTTCCGAGATGAGCGACTGGTTATCAGGGGTGACTTTGGAGAAGAGGATGAGGCTGAACTCGTCGTCAAGCTTTTGCGTGGCAGCATTGAGTGTTCCAGGCTCGTCCTCCACTGTGATGTAGGAGAGGCCGGCAGCAAAGAAGAACTCAGACATGAGTGGCGCAAAGGTGGCGAAGTTGTCGGGAGACATCTCCTTGACTTCAGCGATGGCATCGACAATGTGCGAAGGGATGCCCATGGTAGCAGGACGAAAGAAGGCCTGTGGGCAGGTGATGATGTGGCAGAATAAAAAGGGTGACGAGGCTCGGCTAGCGAGTTAAGGGCAGTGTAAAGACGCGGGGCCCATAACCTGTTGAACACAGCGGCCAGAGTCGGCGCAAAGGAAGGGAGAAGAGCGCGGGGGCAGAACACAAGACCAGCGAACGCGAGAGGATGAGAGTCTGGAGACAGCAGCAATGAATGATTACGAGGCGTGCATGACAGTGTACTAAGTAGGTGCTAGCTACAATATCCAACATGCTTTGGGCAGGTGCAGGCTACCACGGGCGGTTCAGAGTTATATCATAACAGGCAAGGAGTATACAGAGGATTGCCACTAGTCTAGTGGTTTTCAACTTTGAGTAGTTTTTAATGGAATCCAATAGGATTATACACACCTTCTGGTCAGACAAAGATCTAAGACTTTGGTTGCTGGTGGGTTTGCCCTAACACAGTGTAGTAGGGTAGATCAGTAGCACGTGACCATCGATACGTTACCCCGAGCCACCACCTCCGTCCGCTTGACCCACTCCATTATGGTGACGAGAGTGTTCTTCGTGCGCCGCTCTGCACGTTCGGTCCATGGGTGGCCATACCCATGTCTCCTATCCGCCTACCATCACAATCTGACTATCGAGTGGTCATCATGTTGAGTCCAGCCAATCAGCAGTCAGCATACCCTCCCCTCCACCTTCATTAGTCCATCCATCCACCACCATCCACCACCATCGCCCAGTCGTCATCCAGGCCGTCACAGTCCTCGTGAGGCTGTGTCATTCTTGCCAGCGGCCGTCCACATCGGAGCATGTCCAAGGGTGTGGAGTCGTGTGGGGGGATGGCATTGTTGACCTTGCTCTGCACCTACATCCGTTTTCGACGCTGCACACACGCTTCCATCGATTTCACACCATGATTTGGTCGTCTTCACATGCCATCAACAGCCAACCTATCCCATTTAGAAGATTATAGCAGTTACAGAGGTACATGATATGGGTTTTTTGTGGGTTTAGAGAGTTCAGCGGGCGACGAGGATGTCGCCATTTCAAAAGGGGGCACCTGTAGTAGGGTAGATCAGTAGCACGTGACCATCGATACGTTACCCCGAGCCACCACCTCCGTCCGCCCGACCCACTCCAACAGTGACAAGCCTTTGGCTTGTTGTTGCTTGTTTAGTCTTGTTTGTCAATATTTGTTAGTTGTTGTTCCTGATTTCTCCCTCTATATGTTCCTTAGTTCCTATGTGTTTCCTTTTAGTTCCTGTTCCTGTTCCTTCTCCTAGCTCCTAGTTAGTAGAGTATATAAGCCTGTCTCTAGTCAGTTCATCATCATATAGTTTCCCCCAGCAGAGTTTCCCTCAGCGTCCAAAGTCTTCCTCTTCTTCTCCCTCTCTAGTTGTGCTGTAGCCTTTGGTTGCAGTTAGAGCAGTTTGAAGAGCTCTTGCTTTTTCTTGTTCTTTCTCACACCAGTGAGAAAGCTTGTCATTTTGGAGAGAACGGGTTTGCGGTTGTTAAATCTGATGGCTGGTTTGCACTTCCCAATGGCCGGTCGATTTTCTTGCTTTGCGGCACCAACCTTGCACCTGTTAATCCCACATATTTCTTCTAATTAGAAGTGAGGCTACGCTGGGGTCTCACTTCTAATTAGAAGAGATGACTGCAAAATAGCTATGCTGCAATAATTCTCAAATATCTTGCTGCAGCATTGGCTCTAAGTTTCCCTCTATGCTACTAAGTCCTATCCTATGCTGCTACAGCTGCTATAATTGTTCTGGTATCTGGGTCTAAGTCCAAGTGTGACAAAATCGCGCATTTGTCACCTTTATCACACTATGCACATTTGTCACACTATGTGCCATGAGTAGCAGCATTCACCCCCAAAATGAAATTTTCCGGGCAAGTAGCTAAAGACTGACTGGTAGTCACCTATCGTCACAATTCAAAGTTGTATAATCTGACTATATAAACAACTTCTATAAAGTAACCTATAGTAACACCTCAATATTTGTGTCAATCCTAGTCAAATCACTAGCTGATGTACAACTGATAAGATGATATTATAATAACTAGAATGGCTATAGAGTCGATTTAAGCAGTACTGAAAATGCCTAAATACTAATACCAATATTGTTGCCCATGCAATGCTACTATGCTACTTAATGATCATCCATCTGGCATATTAATCTAGCCAGATCTCCACCAGTCCTTGATGGATTCAAATGATTGTTTTACTGACAGGTATGCAGTTACCTAGCCTTGATATGCTCTGATGTGAGTATAGTTCTATAGCTTAGGCTTGTGCTACCATATCACTTTTCCATTGGTTTTCTATTTCAAATTGGATTAGACACAATGATGACTTGATATCTCACTAGGGAATTTATGGATAATCATGATCTAAGTTGTGTTTTAGGCAGATTGAGCTCAGTTATGGCCCTGTAAGACACACATATTTTTAGACACCCTACATACCTGTGCATATGCATTTATCCTGTGTTTCCAATCTCCCAATAACTCACTCAGAGATAAGGGAGCCCTAATGACATAAAGGTAGGAAGCATACAGAGGGGTCTCCCTGGAGGATGTCATGCCTCTTATTATGCTTTATCCATGGAATCTCTTTTTATTTGCTATTATACATATTACTCCTATAACGCAAGATATTGATAATATAGCCATGATCTGCTGGTTGATTATGGATCAAAATGTGTTAAGTTCGGTTAATAAGATATATATGGATATTTATATACTCTGATTGGTCTCTAGATAGCCTTAGAGGATGAATTGAGGTGAACATTCCAAGACAGGTTACATATAGAACTAGTTTACATGAATAATAGGGTCTATAGACTAAGTACTGGACATTAAGATGCATGTATGGGGGGTGTTTGGATGTGTACTAGGACCCTATACTATAATTAGTCGTGGTTCTGGTATGTGTCATCAGAGGTAGCTGAAGACAGGGTAGGTACCTATAGGGTAAAAGAGAGTGTCTTCGCTATTAAACTGGTCAGAAAATAATTTCAAGTATAACACAATACCTAGACTTAGGATTGTAGATACCTCCAAATGAACCTGTTCAGCACTTAAATTAACCTTATAGCTATTCTGGATCTCTCACAGTACCATTATCAGTGTTATCTATCCCAAAAATGATGGGACTACGATGACATAGCCTTTGTGAGTCTGAGAAATCTGAGCATACCTACTGGTAGGGGTTTAATCCACCTCCCAAAAAGTGGTGCCCCTGGCTCTCTAGCATATCTCCATCCTGGGTTATATAGCACCAAGTGTTTCTAGGAATGGACTGACCCTAACACTTGCTGTATGATCACCAATCGGTAGGACTATAGGAGACTATCTTGTAGACCTATATCAACTTGGATCACAAGATTCTATGCAGTAGATCCCAAGATATCAGCAAAATTCTCCTTAACTCAGTATTCATGTCAGGGGAACCCCCGCTTCTCGGCCTCCTTCGGACCCTCCGAACGCATCCGAGGCGGCGCCCCCTCGGACACTCCGACCCACCCCGACCATCGTCCACGGCCTCCTTCGCCCGCACAATCACCGATCTGTCAAGACCCTCCCAACGATCACCTTGGGACAGAGCTTGCGACGCCGCTCAGGCCTTCTGCGCTCTACGTCGGCAGTTACGGACGACCAGTATATAGTTGGCGCCCTAGCAGGCGGACCCTTAGAGTTTCTTCTCTTTGGATCCTCCCCTGCTAGGTCGGTCCCTCCGTGTATTTCCGTAGCTTCTATTCACGCTTTGGATCCTCCCCTGCTAGGCTTTCGTCGGAGTCTCCAGGGTTGCCCTTACAGCAGAAGAAACTCTCTACGGGATTAACCGGTCAAGATTGCCAGGTTTGGCGCTGATTCAGGCTCGGAGTACGAGTCCGTACCCCCCTCGTCACCGCCCCTGCCACTTGACCCCTCCTCCTCTGCTCTTGTCGTCTTTACGCCCGCTATGTCTACCGGAGCTGCTCCGGACGCTGACGCGCGCATGGACGCACTTGAGGCGAAACTAGACAACCTCACCAATATCCTCACCCACCTTGCTTCCCAGGCTTCCACTGCCGCACCACCTTCGGCAGCTCCCGAACCGCCTTCGGCATCTTCGAATGCCCCCGACGCGGATGCGTTATTTGGTGACATTACTGTCGCCTCAAAACTGGTCTTACGGCCAAACCCCCCGTTTGCGTTTAACGGAGATCGCAAACGCGGCCGCGCCTTCCTATACGCGGTCAAGACTTACGCCCGGCTTGCCCCGGAGGCTTTCGTGGTCAACGGAGAGCCGAGCGAAGAAAAGGCCGTCCGCTACGCCATGTCCAATATGGCGGAGGGACCTGCCCAGCAGTGGGCAGAGCGTCATGGAAGCAAAACCCCGTTCCCCTTCCCTCGGTGGAACCTATTCCTCTCTGAGTTTCGCCTTCGGTTCGTTGAGGAGAACGAGCAGGACCTTGCGCTTGCCAAGTTGGAGAGCGCGGGTTATCACATGGGAACGCGGGATGTCTACGGATACACCGACGACTTCGAGGACCTAATGGACCTCGCCGGATTCGAAGACGCGTTGGTTAAGGTGACCAAGTACCGCCACGGACTTGACCCCCTGATCAACAACGGCATCACGTCTTCGAACGACCCCCCAGACCTCCGTGACTATCTGGGCTGGCGCACTCGGGCTTTCCGCCAATACGAAGCCTTGGTGCGGGCGAAGCTCATCAAAGGGACCACCCCTGGCCCCGTCTCGGTACCTCCGGCTCCCATCCCTATGGAGTTGGATCGTACTAGGGCTCGGGGCGCCCCTCGTCGAGCCTGCTTCAGATGTGGCGACCCCAATCACTTGGCTCGGGACTGTCCGCTCCCCCCCGATGTTCGCCATATGGACATCCTCGACGAGGTGATCCAGCAACTTGGCGATGAGATGCTGGGAGAGCTGCTTGCGCGGTTGTCCGACACCGGCCCTTAGCAGAGGCACATTCGGAGGCTCCGGCAGAGGATTTTGTCCCCCGCGACGAGTGACTGGTGTGCCCTCGTTCGCGTCCATAAATCGTTTCACTTGTTTGTATGATGAATCAACTCCCTTGCCCTACAACGAGCCTGAAACGAAAGACGCACCCCCTGCCCCCTCCGAAGCCCCCCGTTCGGATTCGCTGACTTGCCTGGGAGAAAAAGCTACCTGGCAGCTATACCATCTCTGCCGCTCCTGGGGTTAACTCGCTCCACCTTCCCCTCGAACTTGAGTCCACCGCGAACGCGCTCAAGCTCTCCCTCTCAGGTCTGGTCGACTGCGGGACCACTGGACTTTATCGACACAGAATACATCAACTGAAACAACGTGCCAGTCCGAAATCTCTCAGTACCCATACCGGTCTACAATGTCGACGGTACCCCCAATGATGCTGGGTTTATTCGCCAAATCGCGGACCTCGTTCTACGATACAACGGACACTCCGAACGCGTTCAGCTGGCTGTAACCCACCTTGGGAAACAGGACTTGATACTCGGGTACTCCTGGCTCAAAAAGCATAACCCCGAGATCAACTGGGAAACAAAGGAGGTGAAAATGAGCCGCTGCCCCCGAAGCTGCTCTACCTGCCGCGACGAGGAACGGACCGAGCGCGCTGAGGTTCGGCGCCTCCGACTCCTTAAATCGCGCTTGCTTGCGGGGCGCCTTCCCACTGTTTGCGCTATCGATATTGCCGGTCCAGACGATGCTGACGACGAACTTGGAGCTACTTCGGACCCTCCGAGTCCCTCACCAGACCTCGACGATGACGAGCATCTTGAAGACGGCGACCGCATCTTCTACACCTCCTTCCGCCCAATCGAGGAGATTCGTGCCGGGAGCACCGTGTCCCAACGCCTTGCAGAGGCCTTCGCCTGTAACTCGGCCCCCCGCTGTGAAATTCCGGACTGGGCCAAGGAGTTCCAAGACGTCTTTGACAAGGAGTCCTTCGACACATTACCAGAGCGGAGGGCTTGGGACCACGCTATCGAACTCGTTCCCGACGAAGCCTGCTAATTGCAAGGTGTATCCGATCTCCCCCCTCGAACAGCGTGAACTTGACGAGTTCATCGAGGAAGGACTTGCCACAGGCCGTATCTGCCCTTCGAAATCTTCGATGGCTTCCCCTGTCTTCTTCGTTAAGAAAAAGGACGGAGGACTTCGGTTTGTCCAGGACTACCGCGCCCTCAACGCAATGACGATTAAAAACCAGTACCCCCTCCCGTTGATTAATGACCTTATCAACAGGCTCAAGGGTGCCCGTTATTTCACTAAACTCGACGTTCGTTGGGGCTTCAATAACGTCCGGATTAAAGAAGGAGACGAGTGGAAGGCGGCCTTTCGGACTAACCGAGGGTTGTTCGAACCTTTGGTGATGTATTTTGGCCTGACGAACTCCCCCGACTTTCCAAACGATGATGAATGACATTTTCCAGGATCTCATTCTTTCAGGAGACGTTATGATCTACCTAGACGATATCCTTATCGCACATTCGGACCTCCGTAAGCACCGCGAGATTGTCCGAAGGTCCTTCGGCGACTCCGAATGCACAAGCTGTACCTCCACAAGGAGAAGTGCGACTTCAAGAAATCATCGATCGAGTACCTGGGGGTTATCATCTCTCACAACCACGTCGAAATGGATCCCGTTAAGGTTGCCGGAGTCTCCGCATGGCCTCCGCCCGAGAACAAGAAGGACGTCCAGCAGTTCCTGGGGTTTGCTAATTTCTACCGCAGGTTCATTCGGGATTTCTCGGCCCTAGCGCAACCTCTCTTCGTGCTCACCAAGAAAGACCAGAAATGGGCCTGGGGAGACGCCGAAGCCGCCGCCTTTCAAGCTATCAAAGACGCGGTCGTCTCAGAGCCCGTCTTAGCGATCCCGGACGACTCTCGGCCTTTCTGACTTGAAGCAGACAGCTCAGATTATGCGACGGGGGCGGTTCTTTCACAACAATCCGCCCCGGACGGGAAGTGGCACCCTGTAGCATTCTATTCCAAAAGCTTAAATGATGTCCAGCGCAACTACGAGATCCACGACAAGGAGATGCTCGCGATCATCCGCGCACTCGAGGAGTATCGGCATTTCCTCGAGGGCGCCGCGCATCCGGTCGAGATCTGGACTGACCATAAGAATTTGGAGTATTTCCGAAAGGCGCAGCACCTTAACCGTCGGCAAGCCCGATGGTCGTTGTACCTTTCTAGGTTTGACTTCACGCTGCACCACGTCCCAGGTCGCCAGATGGGCCGCCCAGATGCTCTCTCCCGCCGGCCTGACCACGGCATCTCCGAAGACAACTCGGACGTCACCCTCTTGCGCCCTGAGCTTTTCCACGTTCGCGCGCTCGAGGCCGTCACTGTCTCTGGGCCGGGGTCCGAACTTGTCCGCGACATCAAGGAAGCGCTATCCGGTGAGCCTGACCTGGAGGAGCCCGTCGCACTGGCGGCCCGGCAACTCTTGAAGGTCCGAGGTCAAGTTCGGGGCCCCCGCTCATCACGTTCGGACGAGTGGGCCGTCTCCGGCGACCTCCTGTACTTCCGCGGCAAGGTTGTAGTCCCCAAAGCCGGCGCTGGTGTCGGGCCATTGCGGGCCCGCAACACGCAGCACGTGACGACAGGGAACATGCGCCCCAGTAGGAGGAACGCACACGTGGGAAGCACGTGACCGAGAACGACGCGTCGAGCCGTCGCCAAGCCCAACTCGACACAAGGGGACTGGGGAGGAGTGCTAGGAGGTCAGGAGTAGCGCCTGGCTGTCAGGAACGGGGCCGGCCCGGGCCCACGTGACGATCTCCTGCCAGTCTGACAAGTGTGGGAAAGATAGTTCAACCCCCATAGCTGGGTGGTTGGCAACCAGGCAGCGTAGATGGGTGCCACCGCTGCAATAGAGAGCAGGGTCGGGACAACTCGGGGCGACTCGAGACGCCCCGCTGTCACGTTGTGTGACAGCGGTGTCACGGGATACGAGTAGTCGCCTAGAGTGTCCTACCCCGCTTGAAGGGAACGAGTCCATAGCCAAAGAGTGCTGTCTAGTAGAGTTGGTGCCCAAGGCATAGGGAAGCACAGGCTCAGCCAGTTGAACAAGCTGTTCGGGCGGGGCGTGATGTAACGCGGTCACGCCCGACGGTTCGGGGGGTCGAGGGGAGTCGCCCCGCAGCAGGGGCTGCGGGCCCGAGACCCCTGGAGCGCTTGAGAAGGGTTGCCAGTCCAAGGGGCGACATATCTCCTTTCCTGGAGAAACGAGTCGCTGTGGCTCCTAGACACCGCGTGACTGCGCGGTGTGACGCGTGACATGCGGGCCCGATCGGGCCCGCTCCCTCCCATCGCCCCGTACCAGGGGAACCCAGAGCTTGAGGCCAGAGAGCAAGAAGAAGTGGCTAGGACAAGGGTGAACATAAGAGACAAGAGCCTGAGCTGTCCAGCCCAACCAAGGGCTCAGGTCAATGAGGCAAGCTAGCCTGGAGTGTTGGAAGTCGTCTAGACGCCCCTTTCCTGGGGTATGGTCGCAGCAACCCCGCTCTAGGGGACCAGGCCGGAGTAGGGTTCAAAGGAAGAGACTTCAATGCTAAACCTAAGGTACAGGAGTAATACTGTAGTCTTTATATACTGTGGGCGCTAGGGGCCGATCGGGCCCGCTGAGGGTCGATCAGAATGGAGCAGGGGATGTCTCTGGTCGTCCCTGGTCGCTCCGCTAGGAGCCCAGGGACCATTCCTCTGGAAAGGAGCCATGCCAAAGTCGACACTAAGGAGTGTTTTGGCAATGCAACAGTGAGGAGCTCCCTCCTGATCCCTGTGGTTGTCTGGGGCCGATTGGGCCCGCTGTCAAGGGCGTCCGGCGGCGCATCATGATCCCTGATGGCGGGTCATGATGGCTTGATGGCTGACTAAAGCGCGATCCGTGATTATGTCCCTTCTCTGGGATATTAGTGTTGTTGCTCAGTGCTTTGAGCTTGTGAATATATGAGGGCTTGTCAAGCCCTAGGGCTCTAAGGGTGGTGAGGGCCCGTCGGGCCGTATAGGGCCCGACGGCCCGACCCGAACCGTCACACTGGCCCGCAAGGGATGTACGATCGTCCCCTCTGCGGCCAGGAACGGGAGCGAGGAGGAAGAGGAGAGGCCAGGGTGTCCGATCACCCCCTTTGCGGGCCCGCGTATATAAGGCACGATAGTGTACCCTGTACTCTATCGCTTAGATCGTCTGAAGAACTACCTTACTCCGTGCGAGGAGACGCTATCGACTCATCGTGCCCGACACGACCCGATTCGAACCTTCGACCACCGACTACGGCAAGGGACCGAGTTCACGGGCCCTTTCGGTTTCGATCTACCCCGCCCGCCGGTACTTGCGGGCCCGACTACCCGTCTGTTCTGTTCCGGGCGCGCGTTCTTAGGAGAAGTCCTTGCACGGCCCGACCCGCAGTCTGACACCCGCCCTCAAGTCTCGTCTCCAAGACGTTCTGCGCTCTTACATCGCTCAACGATGACACTTCCACTCTCACCACTCCACCCTCCACTGGCAACGACTCCATGTGCAAGAGATGGCCCTCCCACGCAGCTAGCGCGCAAACACTCATGTGAAGGCAGTCAAGCGCTCCTTCAAGACGTCCCTGAAGTCTCATATACCCTCAACGTCGTCAAAGAGCGCAAAGAAACTCAAGCCCAATGTTCAAGCTCGCCTCAAGCGCTGCAAGCACACCGTCTACGACCGCGGCATAGTGAGGGGTAGGAGGAGCACTTAGCGTGGTGAGCACACGATGTCGTGGACGGTACGCTCTCCGCTTTTCTTTCCTTTCTCGTTACTCACCGATTCTAGGCATTGCTGTTCGATATGGGTCCGAGGGAATAGCGAGGACGAAGGACCGACTGGCCTATTGGCCGATGTCCATCTACTCGTTGTACATGCCCAGTAAGCACCTTCTTGGGACTTGACACTCGTTGATGCATTGTATAGGCCATCACGGACACGACGATGCACGCATACAAGCACGAGCGAGAGCCAAGAGGTCGAAGAGGAGGCACGGCGATGGTGTTACTGGATCTGTGTGGGCCGGGTCAGACGACAATAGAGTAACATTGAGCAGGGGAAGAAGAGTGGCTGTCAGGGGAAACCCTGATGCCGTCACTTGATCCCATCAAGCGCCGCGTCTCCGCTCGCATCTCCGCGTCTCCGCACCCTGACGCTCTCCCTCCACTGCCTGCACGACATCCCACATCTAGTGATCCCCAGTCTTCGACTCCCCTGGCCACTCCCCTCCGGAAGTCCCTCCGGAATCACTATCAGGGATCACTAATGCTATCGGAGACCTCTCCGGATGTGGACGCACCACTTCCCTCTGAGACTTTGAGCCTCTCTGGGCTGTCACTTATCAAGGCCTCCCTACGATCTCTATCCGCCGGACCTCTTGGGTGTCCCCAACCTATGTCAGCGTTCGGGCTTACGTTCGGATGGCTGAGCTTTGCCATGGCTCCGCTCTCCACTCCGCCACCACGGCCCCCGTCATCGGGTCTTCCCCTGGGTGAGGCCTACTGCCGTTAAGGCTCGTGCCTACTGCAGCGCCCTAGGCTGCACGCCCTCACACCTCCACCTCTCTGGAGACGTCCGGGGACGTCTCCGAGTGACCCCCCTGTCGCTACCCTCCAGTGGTCATGGCTGGCTGCCATTCCCATTGGTCCTCTTCGACACTCCCCGGCCCTTGGGCTATACCAGACTCCTTCCCTTTCCGCTCCACGCCTTCCCTCTCCGTTTCCGGCCGTCACGTCACGGTCACACACCCGGAGTCGATTCCGATCCCGGTTCCGATTCCGGTTGTCACGTCACGGTCACAAGCAGAGACGCCCAGAGGCAGCCTGGACCTCCCGAAGCCCTTCTTAGGCCTTCTAGGGATGCCTGGGCCCCTCCCTTGGCATCACGGTCCCAAACCTGCCTCTCCGGAGCTTCGAGGGCTACTCGACACTCACCTAGGGTCCATTAGCGACACCTGACTTCTCCAACCCGTCATCCGTCGCTACGCAGTCACTCTATCATTACTCCGGTCACTAGTATATAGTAGTGCACCTGGGCAGAGGGCTCCTTGGCTTGTTCTCTAAGGATTCCCCCTCTGCTCAGGTGAGTCTGTAGCGTCCCTTCCTGTTGTAGTAGTTCACTAAGGATTCCCCCTCTGCTCAGGACTCTGATTTCGAGCCTCGCGAGGTTGCCCTTACAGTGGCACTCTAGCTTAGGCTACTAGTTGTGCACACCGCCGCTGTAAATGTACTACTACATGAATATACTGGATTTTGATCCAATTGCACCAGAACGGGAAGTATCACACCACTGGCAGAACGCAGAATGTCACCAGAATTGATACTGGGACCAGAACCAAAACTGGAGCAGGGCGTGAACATTGGGGCCAGTTCCGTTCTGGGGAGCTGGGAGAGCTGGAAGAGCTGGGCCCAGCTCCCCCAGTAGGATTTTATTTTCCTGATGTGTGGATTCCGCATATCCTCTCTAATTAGAATGACCATTACCCCCCACTGGTCATTCTAATTAGAGAGGATGGCTCTGAAACCCTATGCTGTGATAAATACTCTAATAAAGCTGCTATAATGTGACACTATCAGTTTTATTCTAAAAATATTATTCTAAAGCATTGAGGGATAGGAAAATTGATTATGGTACAATGTTAAAAGCTTCTAAGTCCAAGAGATGTCTTAAAGGTTCCTTATAATAGTCAATGCCTAACCACAGGTCTAAGTATAGAAGCAGGTAGCTGAAGCTTTTGGTAGAAGCTCTTTATCTTCTATAAAAAGGTTTGATAATAGCCATAGATGTAGCAGGTGGAAAACCACTCAGCACACAAAGAGAAGCATAATGCTTCTTGCATCTTAGTCATTATTAGGTTAGTGCTATTCTATAGCTACTTAATACCATTGCCAGGGATGCAATGGCATTCCTAGTAATACACGTTGGAAATGAGCTAGGTAGCTAAATATCAAGCCTAACTAACTAAATTAAATCTAAAATATGTGTGGTTATGTTTGGGGCTTAAGCTATAGAAAACAACTAACTGGTTCTGATGTGCTACTGAAAGATTGAATGTTGTAATTAAAGAGAACTTTCAAGGATGAACAAAGAACAATAAAGGGATTAAAGTTTATTAAGGGTTTTAGTAGAAGAGTACTAATACTCAGCTACCAGGTAAGTAAAATTGACTCATTTTAAGTTAGTATAACTTAGTTGGAGTCATTATAGCTGTACATTCGAGAATATTCTAGCAAATCTAACTTCTATATTAGGATAGAGTATATTCTCACAGTTGACCTTTGTTGTTCTAGTTCAGACCTAGAGCGGTGCAGAACTAATGTTCCTGGCCTTTCTAAGTATATCTAGGCTCTAGACCTATCTAGAGTCATATGATAATAGAATTAGTCTTCTAGAAACTATAAAATATTCTCAAGTATTTAAAGCATTAAAAATAAACTATTTATCCCCTTTGATCAGTTTCTAGATGTGCTTTATTTCCAAGCTCATCACTAATGCTCCTAATAGTGCTAATATAAGAGCTAACAAAAGCTGAATGAAGGCAAAGAATGTGTGAGTATTTTTGCCTAACTAAAAGGTAGATGTTGAGGCCACACTGGCCATCTCTGTAAGGGCAACCCTGGAGACTCCGACGAAAGCCTAGCAGGGGACGATCCAAAGAGAAGAAACTCTAAGGGTCCGCCTGCTAGGGCGCCAACTATATACTGGTCGTCCGTAACTGCCGACGTAGAGTGCAGAAGGCCTGAGCGGCGTCGCAGGCTCTGTCCCAAGGTGATCGTTGGGAGGGTCTTGACGGATCGGTGATTGTGCGGGCGAAGGAGGCCGTGGACGATGGTCGGGGTGGGTCGGAGCGTCCGAGGGGGCGCCGGTCGGATGCTTCTGCGAGCACCTTGAACGGTCCAAGGCGCTTGTGGGAGAACTTCTCGGAGGGCCGAGTCGTTCTAATGTCAGAGGCGTCCAACCAAACCTTATCACCAACTTGAATATTCGGAGCGTCCGAACGTTTCCGATCATAGTACCGTTTATACTCGTCTTTGGCTTTAACGAGCGCGGCCTTTGCCTCGGAGACGCCATTTGCTATCCGATCGCGAAACTCGTTCACCGACTCCAACTCTGAGCGGGTGCCTGGCTCGAAACCCATTCGGGGGGAGCCGACCAGTGTCAGTCATAAAGGGTACCTGTTGAGTGGAGGAGTGAACGTGGTTGTTATAGGCGAACTCAGCGGCAGGGATAAGCTCGTCCCAGTCGTCTTGTTGGTAGTTGGTGAAGATCCGGATGTACTGCTCGAGCTCTTGGTTAACGCGCTCGGTTTGTCCGTCGGTTTGCGGGTGGTAAGCCGTGGAGGTAGCCGGTTTGACGCCAATTAAGCGCCAGAGTTCGCGCGTGAAGTCAGCAATGAACTGTGAACCACGGTCCGAAATGTACTTCTCGGGGGTTCCGTGGTGCCTCCAGACGTTCCGATAGTACAAGCGGGCAGCTCCGACCGCGTCTATGGTCGTATGGCACTCAGTGAAGTGGGCACGCTTCCCGAGGGCGTCAACCACTACCATAACCGCGTCATACCCATGGGCCTCGGGCAGCTCGACAATGAAGTCTACAGTGACAGTGTGCCAACGTTCGGGCGGGACTTCGGTCGGATGCAGCTCTCCATGCGGAAGCCTTCGGAGGGCCTTCGTGCGGCAGCACAAGTCGCAGGTCGCGACGTAGCGTCCGATATGGCGAGACATCTGCGGCCACCAGTAGTTGCGTGAAACCAACTCTAAGGTCTTGAACCGCCCGGCGTGTCCGGCGACTCGCGTATCGTGGCAGAGCTCGATGATGCGCCTCCTTAGGTCCTTGTCTTTGGGGACTACAACCTTGCCGCGGAAGTACAGGAGGTCGCCGGAGACGGCCCACTCGTCCGAACGTGATGAGCGGGGGCCCCGAACTTGACCTCGGACCTTCAAGAGTTGCCGGGCCGCCAGTGCGACGGGCTCCTCCAGGTCAGGCTCACCGGATAGCGCTTCCTTGATGTCGCGGACAAGTTCGGACCCCGGCCCAGAGACAGTGACGGCCTCGAGCACGCAAACGTGGAAAAGCTCAGGGCGCAAGAGGGTGACGTCCGAGTTGTCTTCGGAGATGCCGTGGTCAGGCCGGGCGGGAGAGAGCATCTGGGCGGCCCATCTGGCGACCTGGGACGTGGTGCAGCGTGAAGTCAAACCTAGAAAGGTACAACGACCATCGGGCTTGCCGACGGTTAAGGTGCTGCGCCTTTCGGAAATACTCCAAATTCTTATGGTCAGTCCAGATCTCGACCGGATGCGCGGCGCCCTCGAGGAAATGCCGATACTCCTCGAGTGCGCGGATGATCGCGAGCATCTCCTTGTCGTGGATCTCGTAGTTGCGCTGGACATCATTTAAGCTTTTGGAATAGAATGCTACAGGGTGCCACTTCCCGTCCGGGGCGGATTGTTGTGAAAGAACCGCCCCCGTCGCATAATCTGAGCTGTCTGCTTCAAGTCAGAAAGGCCGAGAGTCGTCCGGGATCGCTAAGACGGGCTCTGAGACGACCGCGTCTTTGATAGCTTGAAAGGCGGCGGCTTCGGCGTCTCCCCAGGCCCATTTCTGGTCTTTCTTGGTGAGCACGAAGAGAGGTTGCGCTAGGGCCGAGAAATCCCGAATGAACCTGCGGTAGAAATTAGCAAACCCCAGGAACTGCTGGACGTCCTTCTTGTTCTCGGGCGGAGGCCATGCGGAGACTCCGGCAACCTTAACGGGATCCATTTCGACGTGGTTGTGAGAGATGATAACCCCCAGGTACTCGATCGATGATTTCTTGAAGTCGCACTTCTCCTTGTGGAGGTACAGCTTGTGCATTCGGAGTCGCCGAAGGACTTCGCGGACAATCTCGCGGTGCTTACGGAGGTCCGAATGTGCGATAAGGATATCGTCTAGGTAGATCATAACGTCTCCTGAAAGAATGAGATCCTGGAAAATGTCATTCATCATCGTTTGGAAAGTCGCGGGGGAGTTCGTCAGGCCAAAATACATCACCAAAGGTTCGAACAACCCTCGGTTAGTCCGAAAGGCCGCCTTCCACTCGTCTCCTTCTTTAATCCGGACGTTATTGAAGCCCCAACGAACGTCGAGTTTAGTGAAATAACGGGCACCCTTGAGCCTGTTGATAAGGTCATTAATCAACGGGAGGGGGTACTGGTTTTTAATCGTCATTGCGTTGAGGGCGCGGTAGTCCTGGACAAACCGAAGTCCTCCGTCCTTTTTCTTAACGAAGAAGACAGGGGAAGCCATCGAAGATTTCGAAGGGCAGATACGGCCTGTGGCAAGTCCTTCCTCGATGAACTCGTCAAGTTCACGCTGTTCGAGGGGGGAGATCGGATACACCTTGCAATTAGCAGGCTTCGCGTCGGGGAACGAGTTCGATAGCGTGGTCCCAAGCCCTCCGCTCTGGTAATGTGTCGAAGGACTCCTTGTCAAAGACGTCTTGGAACTCCTTGGCCCAGTCCGGAATTTCCGAAAGCGGGGGGGCCGAGTTACAGGCGAAGGCCTCTGCAAGGCGTTGGGACACGGTGCTCCCGGCACGAATCTCCTCGATTGGGCGGAAGGAGGTGTAGAAGATGCGGTCGCCGTCTTCAAGATGCTCGTCATCGTCGAGGTCTGGTGAGGGACTCGGAGGGTCCGAAGTAGCTCCAAGTTCGTCGTCAGCATCGTCTGGACCGGCAATATCGATAGCGCAAACAGTGGGAAGGCGCCCGCAAGCAAGCGCGATTTAAGGAGTCGGAGGCGCCGAACCTCAGCGCGCTCGGTCCGTTCCTCGTCGCGGCAGGTAGAGCAGCTTCGGGGGCAGCGGCTCATTTTCACCTCCTTTGTTTCCCAGTTGATCTCGGGGTTATGCTTTTTGAGCCAGGAGTACCCGAGTATCAAGTCCTGTTTCCCAAGGTGGGTTACAGCCAGCTGAACGCGTTCGGAGTGTCCGTTGTATCGTAGAACGAGGTCCGCGATTTGGCGAATAAACCCAGCATCATTGGGGGTACCGTCGACATTGTAGACCGGTATGGGTACTGAGAGATTTCGGACTGGCACGTTGTTTCAGTTGATGTATTCTGTGTCGATAAAGTCCGAAGTGGCTCCGCAGTCGACCAGACCTGAGAGGGAGAGCTTGAGCGCGTTCGCGGTGGACTCAAGTTCGAGGGGAAGGTGGAGCGAGTTAACCCCAGGAGCGGCAGAGATGGTATAGCTGCCAGGTAGCTTTTTCTCCCAGGCAAGTCAGCGAATCCGAACGGGGGCTTCGGAGGGGGCAGGGGGTGCGTCTTTCGTTTCAGGCTCGTTGTAGGGCAAGGGAGTTGATTCATCATACAAACAAGTGAAACGATTTATGGACGCGAACGAGGGCACACCAGTCACTCGTCGCGGGGGACAAAATCCTCTGCCGGAGCCTCCGAATGTGCCTCTGCTAAGGCCGCGGTGTCGGACAACCGCGCAAGCAGCTCTCCCAGCATCTCATCGCCAAGTTGCTGGATCACCTCGTCGAGGATGTCCATATGGCGAACATCGGCGGGGAGCGGACAGTCCCGAGCCAAGTGATTGGGGTCGCCACATCTGAAGCAGGCTCGACGAGGGGCGCCCCGAGCCCTAGTACGATCCAACTCCATAGGGATGGGAGCCGGAGGTACCGAGACGGGGCCGCGGGGTGGTCCCTTTGATGAGCTTCGCCCGCACCAAGGCTTCGTATTGGCGGAAAGCCCGAGTGCGCCAGCCCAGATAGTCACGGAGGTCTGGGGGGTCGTTCGAAGACGTGATGCCGTTGTTGATCAGGGGGTCAAGTCCGTGGCGGTACTTGGTCACCTTAACCAACGCGTCTTCGAATCCGGCGAGGTCCATTAGGTCCTCGAAGTCGTCGGTGTATCCGTAGACATCCCGCGTTCCCATGTGATAACCCGCGCTCTCCAATTTGGCAAGCGCAAGGTCCTGCTCGTTCTCCTCAACGAACCGAAGGCGAAACTCGGAGAGGAATAGGTTCCACCGAGGGAAGGGGAAGGGGGTTTTGCTCCCATGACGCTCTGCCCACTGCTGAGCAGGCCCCTCCGCCATATAGGACATGGCGTAGCGGACGGCCTTTTCTTCGCTCGGCTCTCCGTTGACCACGAAGGCCTCCGGGGCAAGCCGAGCGTAAGTCTTGACCGCGTATAGGAAGGCGCGGCCGCGTTTGCGATCTCCGTTAAACGCAAACGGGGGGTTTGGTCGTAAGACCAGTTTTGAGGCGACAGTAATATCACCAAATAACGCATCCGCGTCGGGGGCATTCGGAGATGCCGAAGGTGGTTCGGGAGCTGCCGAAGGTGGTGCGGCAGCGGAAGCCTGGGAAGCAAGGTGGGTGAGGATATTGGTGAGGTTGTCTAGTTTCGCCTCAAGTGCGTCCATGCGCGCGTCAGCGTCCGGAGCAGCTCCGGTGGACATAGCGGGCGTAAAGACGACAAGAGCAGAGGAGGAGGGGTCAAGTGGCAGGGGCGGTGACGAGGGGGGGTACGGACTCGTACTCCGAGCCTGAATCAGCGCCAGACCTGGCAATCTTGACCAGTTAATCCCGTAGAGAGTTTCTTCTGCTGTAAGGGCAACCCTGGAGACTCCGACGAAAGCCTAGCAGGGGAGGATCCAAAGCGTGAATAAAAGCTACGGGAAATACACGGAGGGACCAACCTAGCAGGGGAGGATCCAAAGAGAAGAAACTCTAAGGGTCCGCCTGCTAGGGCGCCAACTATATACTGGTCGTCCGTAACTGCCGACGTAGAGCGCAGAAGGCCTGAGCGGCGTCGCAGGCTCTGTCCCAAGGTGATCGTTGGGAGGGTCTTGACGGATCGGTGATTGTGCGGGCGAAGGAGGCCGTGGACGATGGTCGGGGTGGGTCGGAGCGTCCGAGGGGGCGCCGGTCGGATGCGCCTCGGATGCGTTCGGAGGGTCCGAAGGAGGCCGAAGCGGGGGTTCCCCTGACAATCTCCAAGGGCTTGGAACCTTTAAGCTTCTGCAAACAATCAAAACTAGATAGATAGACCAGAGTACCTTTTCCCTTTTTTAGATAACTATTTAATAGGAGCTGCAGGTTCACAAATGCTAGCTGAGCGCATAACACTTGCTGTTTTCTAGGACCTCTCCATTACTCAGATTAGAAACATGTGCATACAGTATTCAAATCTATCACCTCAGCAGAGCTTGTACCAAAAGTGTTGGTAGTTATAGGGGGAATAATAAAATAGTTTTCTAGCTTCCATAGTTTGCATGTAATAATAACTTTTATCTAGCTTTATGATTCATCAGTATATAGATTAATCTTTCCTATAGAAACCCACCACTATAAAGAATGAGGCCTTAGTAGATGCAGTTTTATGCAAATTAATATCTAGATAATGTTGAGTAGCTGTAAGAGAATCTTGAGCTTCGAAGTTATAGTCTAGTATAAAAATGCTGCTATCAAAAGATAGTTTTTGTAACAGTAGATAGTTCAGTGCATCCTTCTTAGTTTTAGCTAGGCAGCCTTTGACTATAGCCTACCAAGCTTTGAGTTCTAGTGTAATCATCAAGTTAGCCTTCTTTAGTCAAGGTGTCTACAAAGGCAACTCGGCTAGGAACCTCATACTATAAGAACAGAGAGTCTCTTCTATTAGAAGTGATTGATGTGGACTATCAACAATATCAGCTGTCTTGTTGCATGTGTGTCTAATAGGGCTAGATAGTAGGCCTTGTCACCTGTTAATCCCAATTATCTCTTCTAATTAGAATGGACCACCCATGTGGGTGACCATTCTAATTAGAAGAGATGATATAAAAAAGCCCTATGCTGCAATAAAGGGGGCTATAAAACTGCAATATCTCTGGGACCCCAGGCTCTAAGTGATTTCATGTGTTATCGCACAAGGTCAGTGTGACATTTTGTGACATTTGTGACTGGCATGATACTATTGATCGTGATTTCATATTAGTAACAATAACACCTGTGTAGCCTGGTACCCACTATGAACTGCCAGGTTTACTGAGACAATAAGATGTGACACTGGTATGTCACATTACAAAGAAGCTATCATATAAGCATATTCTGGTATGAATAATAATAATATCAAACCTCCAGAATACAACACTTATGATATGTGTGACCTAGTGTGACAAATTTCCCAAAAGGGAAATTTTCACTGTTTGACTGTATGATCATCTGAGGATGTCACAGATCGTCACAAATCAAAGTTGTATATTTTGACTATACAAACAACTTTCATTAAGTGACCTATACTTACAGCTGAATAATTGTGCTAGCACTGGCTAATTAATAGCTGATCTATATCTAATCCAGTGATATCTCACTCAGTAGATGACTTTTATAGGTAATTGAAGCAATACCAGGGGTGCCTAAATGATAAGATCGATATCCTGGACAATCAAATGTTATTTGTATAGCTATATCGTTTCATGATGATTCATCACCTACATTGATGCTGCAATATCTCCACCAATCCTGCATTAAGTCAGATGATTCTTGTACTGGTAGGTAGGTCATAACCTAGTGCTCATATGCTCTGATGTAATCATGGTCCTATATTTTGAGACTATGATATTACACTGTGTTTCTCTAGTTTTTCATATTTTAAATTTGATCAGACTCAATAATCACTTGATATCTCACTGGAAAATCCACGGATAAGCCTAATGCAAGTTGTGCTCTATTCTAATAGATGGCCATCATAGATAAGGGAGCTCCTTATAATTTTACATATCATATTTACCTCTATATATGACATATATCCTAACATACCAATCTTCCAATAACTGAATTAGAAGTGAGGGATCCCCAATGGTATAAGGGTAGGAAGCATGAGAAGGGGTCCCCCTATAAGATTACACTTTTCACACCATATTATATGCATGAAAAATCTTGTTATTCCTCATTCTAATAATGAATAGTACTGCACATCATATTAGCAATACAGCTGTAATCTGCCAGTTGATTATAGATCAAATATCTGAAAGTTGGCAAATGAGGTGTATAAATCTACCCACATACTCCGATTGATCTCTATATACTCTCAGAGGATGCATTGGGGTGAACATTGCAAGATGAGTTAAGTGCAGAACTAGTTTACATGAATTGTGCGGTCTATAGACTGAGTACTGGAAATTGAGATGCATGTATGAGGATATTTGGATATCTAGTAGGACCCCATACTATAATCTATCGTGGTTCTGGCATGTGTTACAGAAGGTAGCTGAAGAGAGGGTAGGTACCCATAGAGCAAAAGAGAGTGTCTTCGCTATTACAACTGGTCAGAAATTAATTTCAAGTATGATCTAAGACATAAATGCAGGATTGTATGGACCCCTAAATGAACCTGTCCAGTACTTGAATCAACTTTATAGCTATGGTGGATCTCTCACAGTACCATTATCAGTGTTATCTATCCCAAAAGTGATGAGTTCACCATAGTATGGCCTTTGTGAATCTCATTGCTTTGAGTACGTCTACAGGTAGGGGTATTATGCACCTCCCAGAGAATGGTGCCCTCACCCTGTTAGCTTATCTCCATCCTAGGATATATGGCACCTAATGTCTCAAGGAATTGACTGACCCTCACAGTTGGTGTGTGGTCACAAATAGGTAGAGATATGGTAGACCATCCTATTGCTCCAGATCAACTTGGATCATGACATTCCATGTATGTAGTCCCAGGATATCAGCAAAACACTGCTCTACTGAGTATTTAGACATTCTTGGCAGTGAATAAATAAAGGTAATGATAACAGAAAACATAGCTGATAAAGCTCAAGGATAGTAGGATGATATACCTTTCAAATGAACCTTCTCCCAGCTTTATCCACCAAGGCTAGCTGGAGATATGGGCTTATCTTTTAGGGGTGATGGAGATCAAAGGCTACTGATGAGTGAATGCATTGCATTCTTGGTGCCACATTCAGTGGTACTTAGGAGGATACATACCAGAGCCTTATGTTGGAGTAGCCAAACTCACAAGTTGGCCACCTTACATTTTTAAAATACCAAATATGCTCTTTTCAATAACTGAATAGTCAATATAGGAATCCTATCATATGATAGTAGTCAAAATACCTGATCAATCAATGGTCGTTTTGAGACCCTTCCTGCTAGTTCTCAATTCATGCTTTTAGCTTAAGCAGCTATGAAGATAGAGGTCCATCAGTTATATATGAATTAGTGATGGGTCAGTGCTAACACATTTATTGAGCTGCCACTATATGTTACTTAATGAAAGTTGTTTATATAGTCAAAATACATAACTTTGATTTTGTGACGATGTGTGACATTCTCTGATGATTCCACTGTTGAACTGCAAAAAATTCCTTTTTAGGAGACATGTCACGCCTGTGACCTCATATGACACAGCAGAAGTATACGGAGTTGAAACTAGCCATTGATCATCAATATGTATAGTATAACATAGACATATATAAGAAACCTTGGATGTCACGTCATATACCACTGTCACATACCAGTATCACATCTTGTTGTTAGGGTAAACCTGTATAACAGGCAGGACAGGGGTTATAGGGCTTAATATAAGATTATTGTTAAGTTACCATACCTTAGTATCTACCAGTCACAAAATGTCACACTGACCTTGTGCGATAACACACAAAATGACTTAGAGCCTGGGGTCCCAGAGATATTGCAGTTTTATAGCCCCTTTATTGCAGCATAGGGCTTTTTATATCATCTCTTCTAATTAGAATGGTCACCCGCATGGGTGGTCCATTCTAATTAGAAGAGATAATTAGGATTAACAGGTGGGCCTTGTATAAGCGTTCTGACACCATGAGTATAGCTACAGATGTTGTAGAATGATATTTTAAACTTATAGTTGGATTCATATATTTCTAGAGTGAATCTTACTTGGCTACAACCAGCTCAAAATTTACTGAGTTGTAATTATGTAATAATATTGTGGATTTCATTAGGCTATAAATCAGCTAAAATAACGATGTAAAATGACCCTATGAAATGAGCACCCTATGGAAATATTTTCACACTGTAGCTTAGTAAAATGTAAAACTCATGTACTAGCCCTGACAAGCTTACAGGGCTCTGGGTCTACAGTGTAGGGGGAAAGATGGTTACTTAGGTGTTGTCTCCGTTAGGTTATCAGGCTAAGTTGTCCCTAGCTTAATAAAGCAGATTGTAGCTCTGCATAACTCCTTGCTATACTATGTTGTGTTCCTCTTTACTCGGGTCAATTCCACCTCGAGGGTCACCTGTTAATTTATAAGGGTGGTATTTTCAATCCTAAGTTGCTTTATCTCCTGATTTATTTAGAATAAAGGAGCAAACAGAAACTCTCCCCCTAAGTTGCAGGGGTACAAATCATATTATTATAGCAGTACTGTAGTATTTTAATTAATTCATCAGGGGGTCAGTGGTCTGATACCCCTGAAGAATTAAATGTTTCGTCAGCCGCGCAGCAGCTGCATAACTGATAAAAGTTTTCATCACTGGGGCCGCCCTAGCCCGGGTACCATCACCCAGGCCAATTCATCAGCTCTGTCAGCACCCTGTGACTAACAAAAAAAAATTATCAGTTTTGATGGGGTCTGATGCATGACTGACGAATTAAGTAAAATACTATAGTAGACATATCATATTCTTGCATTTGGTAGGGTTGACTAATATTCTGTCAGTCTCGGGCTCGGGTTATCTCAAACCATTGGGGCCTCCAACTGCAGATGGTCTGAGGAGCACAAAGAACTAGGTGTTTAGCCTGGAGAATAGATCATATTAGCCTAACAAATATGTTCTGTAGGTATAGCTTTTATACAAATGAGTATCATGGATAGGATCAGACGGGTGCTAGACCCCAGAGCAAATTGGATGAGCCTTGCATAGGGTTCCTATAGGGGTGAAAGGAAGGGGTTGGAGGAATGCTGAATCTGATTCCTGAATCAGGGAGCGGGCAGGTGGACCTGAGGTGGGTGGTTGAGCCCCTCGGGGCTGGCGGCCCACCTGTGGCAGTGGAAACCTAGTTGGTGAGAAAAGCAAGACCCTTGATTAGGCTGTATATTTGCACCTCACGTGAGTCCAGCCAAGCATTAAATTTCTGATAGTACTGAGGCTTATCAGTGGCAACCTGCCACCGGAGGCAAGGCCCGAGGCATCAGGGCGCCTGATGCTTTACGGGCATCAGGCGCACATTAGGCTAAAACATGTGTCATACATGTGTCGTACATGAGGCATGAAATATATAAACTTTGATGTCATTTTCAAGTCCGTCTTGACTCTTCTTTCCCCTATGGCCTGGTGTAGTTGCACCCAATGCTCCAAGCTCCCTGGAGGTCATAGGGCAGTGAGCCGTCAAGTGCGCTCACAGCATCAGAAGCGTGATCGGCATGCTGTTTCAGCCAATAGTGATCTAGAGCATGACAATGCTGATAACACTGGGCAGCCTCAGGTTGAGGAGCTTCAGACTGTTATAGAGGTTAAGGATGATCAACTGGACAAAGGTACTGTTAACATAATAACTCCCAAGAATTTATATAATATTTATTTAGCTATATCTCCTGCACTTCAACTCTTGGTAGTTCTTGTTCTTTGGCTCAATCTCTCTGCAGGATTGAGTAGAGATATATCAAACAGGGTCCTCAAGGCACTAAGTCTTATTCTTGGACTTTTATTACAGTCTCTTGCTATAGTGCTCCAAACTGCAGGAGTAGCTATTTCTACTCCCACAGATGCTCCTATCTCAGTAGATATTCGAACCCTATTTAGCAACAATGATCTGGAGCCTGAAATAGAAAGGATAGTATGCTGTCCAACATGCTATACTATGTATCCTGCAGGACAATTAATCCCAGAGATTTGTCTATGGCGCAAAAATCCTAAACGAGGAAAATTCTGCAATACTAACTTGTGGAAAAAAAGAAAAACCTGTCAAGGAGAGAAAAAGGTTGCAAAACGTTACTTTTCTATCCAGAACTTCTCATCATGGCTTTCTTTCTTTATGGGCCGCCCTGTTATCCGTGAAGCACTTCAGAAAACTGCCTCAGAATCAAGGTCAAGACAATATCATGGATATCCAAACGAAATGAGAGATGTTCAGGAAAGTCCTGCATGGCAAAGCCTTGGTAACTTTGTCTTTTCTCCAAACAATTTGGTGTGGGCAATTTATGTTGACTGGTTCAATCCATTCTCCAATAAAATAGCAGGTAAATTATTGACAATAATCTAATCTATATTTAACTGACTGGTCAATTTTAGGAAAACAGGTTTCTTGTGGTGCTATTGTTCTTTACTGCTTAAGTCTTCCACCAGAGCTTAGATTCCAGTTGGAAAATATTTTTATTCTTGGATTGATACCAGGTCCTGGAATGCCTGATGTCTGGACCATTTCCCACATTTTAGATTCTTTAGTGAAAAATCTTAATCAGTTCTGGGGTCCAGGTAGAGATATTCACACTGCACTTGGCAACATTTTGATTCAGCTTGTTGTTCTTGCATTGATTGGTGACTTGGCTGCTATTAGGAAAATTGCAGGATTTAAAGCCCACAATGCAACAAAGTTTTGTTCTCACTGTCTTCTTGAATATGAACAGCTGGGAAGTCTTGACTGGGAGTCCTGGATATACCGTTCTGGTGTAGATGTAAAAGGTATTGGGCAACAGTGGCTTATGCTCAAATCAACATCTGCACGTGAGGAATTATCCAAAAAAACTGGAGTACGTTGGACACCTATGCATAACTTAATTGGGTGGGACCCAGTTAAACGTTTGGTGATTGGCTATATGCACGGGTCTTTAGAGGGAATAGCTGAAAATCACTTACGGGAGGTATGGGGAATAGGAAGAACAGAAAAATTCTCCAAATCACTAGCAGCTAAGCAAGCCAGGGAGCAGCTAGATGGAGATGATGTTGAACTTTCAGAATCAGAGATGACACATGCATCTGATCTTTCTGATAACTTGGAACCTCAGGAAGTTGAACCTGCTGCAGATGATATGGATATTGATCATCATTCTCATATGTACTCTGATCCTGAGAGTGATACACTCTCTAGTGGCTCAACAACACCCACACCTATGAACCAGCAACTTCAAGCTCATACTGAAAGTCTACTTCATGATATCCACAGTGAAGATAATGAAGATTTAGAGTATGGTCCTGGTGATATTTTCAATTTCAACAAAGAAGAAATTCACCTTATCCATAATTGCATTGCTACAGTTTGCCTTCTGACTTGGGTTGGTCGCCCACCATCCAATCTAGGTGAAGCATCACATGGAAAACTCAAAGCTCAAGAGCTTCTGATTTTATTCACAACATTTTTTCCTCTAGTGATTCCAGAAATCTGGGCAGGCAGAGGAACAATGGCTGAGGCGATATTGGACAACTTCTATCATCTGGTAGCATGCACAAGCATTATCTCTTTTTTCAGAACAACACCAGAATTGGCAACAGAATATATGTATCATCTAATTGAATACCGCAAGTCACTATCAGAACTGTTTCCCTTTTTCCCACAGAAGCCAAATTTCCATATGGCAATACATAATCATACACAACTGAGATGGTTTGGACCATTAGCCTCCCTCAATGAATTTGCAGGAGAGCGTTTAAATGGTGTGCTAGCTAGTATCAATACTAATCGTCGGAGTGGTCAGTGAACATTGTAATATATCTCTATATCTATTGATTGTTTCTATTTTTAGGTGACATGGAGTATACAATTTTGCAAACAATAGCAAAACGGGCTAGATTTGAAGCTATGCTTAATGATACCCACTCTTCCAACACTCCATTAGGCAGACTGGCAAATATCCTGGAACCCTTAGATTCTAACTCCAGATTAACTTCCACAAGATCTCTAGGAAGTCTTGAAGAAGTAGAATGGCTCCGTAATGGAGAAGAGCTGCCAGCCTACAGCTATGACCAGATCTTGCAGTATCTACATTCAGTAGGGCAAACACAATGGTCATCTTGGCTAAAAAATGTTGGCTCAATGCTCAGGAATGATGAATACATTCTTCCTGCTAGAGCCCAGAGACTATCTGAAATTAAATTCAATGGTCGTACATTTAGTGTCAAACAGTCTCATGAAGGGAATAGTGGGATTCAGTTTAAAGATCCTGTGAATCATCAGCATCATTTTACAGGATATATTCAGCATATATGGACTATACCTCTCCAGGGTCATATTCAAACATTTCTTTTAGTTGAAAAACATAGGCCTATGATATCTCCATTACTTGAAACTTTGCCATTCCATAAACGGGGCTGGCTCCAAGCAGCTATTATGGAGGCAGAGCCATCTCAAGACACATGCATTATTGAACCACATCACATTATCACACACCTTGCAGTTTATAAGCCTTCATTGGGTGCATATGGACTTAACTGGCATTGTTTAGTAGTATCATGGGCATTAAATCGGGGACGGAATATTTAAAATATTTTTTTATATTTTTCTTTGTGTATTTTATCAATTTATTGGTTTTGTTAATTTTGTTTATTTATTTATTAAGAAAATCCAATCACATTATTTAAGGCTTAGATTTTCACTAAATATCATCTAGCTCAAATTCCTAAAATTCATATTTTATAGGTAACATAAAAGCATAGCATAAAGACAGCATATTTGACATATTATTCATCCATATCCATGTCATCCATATCCTCCTCTTCCTCCTCCTCCACTACGTCCTCAAGATCAACATTGTTAAGCTCCTCATCAGTTGGAATATTATACTCCTTTAACACCTCTTCAACATATTTATCCCATTCATCACCACCAAGGGTTTTAAACCTGTCTGGAACCTGTAAATCTCCCTCTTTATCCTTCTCCCAGTGGGTTAAGGCAGGAAGTGCAACTCCATTTCTCCAAATCAGATAGCGAAGCCGTACACTCAATTTGTTGAACTCAGCTGGATTAAACCAATCCACTGGAGCATGTTTGGGAATACGAGATGCAATTTTAGGTGCAGGTGGGGATTCGACATAAACCCGAGTGCGTGGGACAAAACGTGATCTGGAACGGGCAGAAGCTAGCATACGCTTGTTGATACTCTTCTTGAATAGCATAGCCTTTTTGCTTCGCAATTCCAGATTGCAAGCAACATAGATATTATTTGCCTGAGATTCATCTTCACTGCAGCACTCTGGAGATGATGCAAGACGGCGTGTGAAAACAGGCCAGCCATCTTGTTTGAGAAAATCCTGAAACTCTTGCTGATCCTACAAAAAAAATTAGCATCTACTATATAGGTATATCATAAAACATACATCATTACGGCGCTTATAGATATTAGTTTTCTCTTGTTGAGTGGTCACGGAACCAGGTTTCCGGGTTTCACTTATGACCTTGTCATACATTGATGCAAAGAAGAAGTGCCGATAAAGTCGCCGAACAAGGGTTCTATTTCGAAGATTTGTAGTATCACGTGTATATGCCTGATGCAAAGCTACACGTTGAAAAGTCTCAATCGCAATGTCTTCATGTGCAAGATTATATAAGCTATCTGGAGAACCTAGAATATCTGGAGCAAAACGAGCCAAGCCTGATTCAAAGACAGCACTAAAGATAATGTGGAGGTGAGTGTTCTTCATTGCTGCAATGTCCTTGACAATTTGGCCTTGCTTACGAATTGCATCCCCACGCCGTAGCTCCTCAACCTTCTCCTCACCCAGTGATTCATCACAGCTGAGAGAACGGAGCTTTGCTCGCCACTCTTCAGCAGAGCCAAAGCGTTCTGAGAATTGCTTCTTCTCCTCTGCTGTTGGTGCTACTACCATATCCGATTGACTACGAATATTGGTGAGGATTTGGAAGTGGAGTGTAGCTCCTTTCTGTAAGATTTAATCAGAAGATGAAGAAAACATAAGTAAAAAACTTACCTGAAGATCAGCATCTGTATCTGACAGTTTACCGCTGCCCCGGGTTGGAATTCGGTATTTATTTTTCCGAGCATGCGACCGGTCGGAAGAACTCTGATCATTGGGGGCCTTCTCTTTACCCTTCCTCTTTTCATGACTGCGTCTTTCATTTTTCCTCCACTTGAATTGGGAAGAAAAAGGTTTCTGATGACTTGGACCAGATTGTGGTCCAGGGGAGGAAGACTGTCGAGGCGAAGGAGGAGGAGCTGATTGATGTGGGGGTGGTGGTGGTGGATCGGGGTGAAATTGCTGGGGTGCTGGCTCGGGTGCTCGCCACGGCGCTGGTCCCGGTCCCCATGCTGACCTGGAAGTATGCCCCGGCCCTTGCGCTTGCCCCAGCCCTGGCCCCGACCCCGACCCCAGCCCCGGCCCTGACCCCGACCCCGGCCCCTGCCCTTGCGCCAGCCCCGGGCCCGACCACGGCCCTTGCGCTTGCCCCAACCCCGGGCCTGACCCCGGCCCCGGCCCCGGCCCCGGCCCCGGCCCCGGCCCTTGCGCTTGCCCCGGGACTCGCGATGGTGCTGGCCCGGCTCCTGGCCCCGGCGGTTGCGTCAGCGCCGGTCCTGCGGCTGGGCCGGGTGCTGGCCCTTGCGTTGGCCCTTGCGTTGGCCCGTGCACTTGCCCCAGCGCCGGCCCCGACCCTTGCGCTTGCCCCGGCGCTGGTACGGGCCCAGAAGCGGGCGCTGGTAAAGGCCCGGGCAATTGCCCCGGCGCCTGCCACGGTGGCGCTTGCGTCAGCGCCGGTCCCGCGGCCGGCCCGTGCACTTGCCCCAGCGCCGGCCCCGACCCTTGCGCTTGCCCCGGCGCTGGTACGGGCCCAGAAGCGGGCCCTGGTAAAGGCCTGGGCGATTGCCCGGGTGCTTGCGCTTGCATCAGCGCCGGTCCCGCGGCTGGCTTTTGCATTTGCCCCAGCGTCGGCCCCGCAGCAGGCCCAGAAGCGGCGAAAGCGGGCTTGGGCGATGACCGTGGCGCTTGCCATGGTGCTGGCCCCGGCCCTGAAGACGGTCCGGGCGTGGGGCCGGATACTGGTGCTCGTGCCGGCCCTGACCCTGAGCGCGGAGTTGAGCCTGCTGTTGGCCCCCGCCCCGGCCCTGAACCCGGCCCCGATAAGACGGGAAAGACCAAAAAGACGAAAGATGTCTGATCTTTCGTAAGTAGGTTCATGTATCTTGCTGCAAGACACATGTCTTGCGAAAAGACCGGGAAGACAATGGCTTGTCTTCTGAAAGATCCTTTCAAAGACAGGTATATATTTGCGAAAGAGTCCGCCGAAAACAGTAAAAAGATGATAAATCATATATAGCTTGTCTCTACAAACATTCAAGCCACGAACGTAACCTTCAGTCTTACGGGCGACAGACCACCTGCTTGCTCGACGCTCTCGGCCGCCTCCGCATCTTCAGCCGACACCGTCTGGCTCTGCGCCGACCACAGCGCGCCTCACCGCGGCTCTCAATCGTCCGCTATGACAAATGCGGTATAATCCGCCGCTCGTCATTCGACCCGGGTACCACGTGGGCGCTCCAGCCTGACACAGGCGAAGACGTGCGTGTGCGCGACAGCATGACTCTGTAGACTTGAATTCCAAATGCGGGTGAGAGACAACGACTTACCATCCACAGGCTACAACTGACCCCACTTTCTCCCCTCAACTGCGCTCTCTCTTGCACTCACAATTGATTGCGCTTGAAATTCTCTTGAGGCGCGATGCTGGAGAATTGCATGTCTTGAAGAATTGCGGGATTTTTGCATTGGTTTGCGCAGCAGTAGGGCTTCGGGCTTGTTGATGCATCCACACACAATTTGACATGGGAGGAGGTGGTGAGGGAGACAAGAGAAGCTCTTGAAATGCTTTGGAAAGTTGACGCCGACGGGTCTCGAGGACATGAAGGGCTGGACTTGACTAGGAAGGGGGGGAACATGGTGGGAAGAGGACAAGAAGAAATCGCCCCATCGATGAGTCAAATCGATGGCGCCATTTTGGTGTGATGTGACAACGTGATTGATTTGCGTTGTCATGATCCGACGTTGGCACGGCCAAGACTTGAGTACTAAGTACAATCTTGGCCTACACTGAGTGTGCAGCAACCGGCACTTAAAGCTATCATGAGACATGACATTGAATATAGGTTTATATCTCCCTCTTCCCAATGCAATTGTGGAGGAAAAGTTGTAGAGTAAGTACTAAGCACTTACCTCCAAAGTACCTCGGTGCTCAAGTCTGGGTGGCAAAGCTTTGTTCTGAACAACATGAAATACTAGGTTGGGTGACTGGGGACCATGTAGAGCAAAATATATGAGAAGGGGATATTTGTACTGCCAAAATGTCCAGAAGATGAAAGATTGTCCAAAAGCTGAAAGACTCACTGTGAAAGATGAAAGATCTGATCAGAAAGACTAAGATTCCTGTGAAAGACCAAAGCTGTGTAAGACCAGCCTGCTGTTTTACTGATGTGGTCACCAGAGCTGTGGCCAGCTTCACTTGCTGGAGCTTGAGTGGGTGGAGCGGGGCGGGGTATACGCGGCTTGCCCTTGAGGTCAGAATAGCGTGAATCTGATGCATCGTAGGGTTTGAAGCGGTTGTCGGGGGGTTGGTTTGGAGTTTGTGAAGACATCGAGAACTTGAGACTAGAGTCTGAATCAGTGGTGGTGGTCAAAGAAAGAGAGAGTCACCACTTGCCATGCTGCAGCAACCCCTGCCAGTCATTCCCGGTCCACTCTGTTGGTGCGCGTCGCCACTGATGAAAGCACAAAGGGAGATCAAAAGTGTGACCGAGGGGAGAAAGGGATCAATTATGATTGGCATACGAATGACAGATCCGTGCTACCTCGCTGTGAACACGACCCACCGGCATACATCTGAAGGATGCTCCAGGTGCGCCTGATGCCCGTAAAGCATCAGGCGCCCTGATGCCGCGGGCATTGCCTCCGGTGTGCACTCTCAGTAGAACATGCACTCTTGCCACTGATAATATACAGTGGGCTTTAGGGTCAACTCAGGGGGTAAAATTCTGTTGAGTGGTACAAGATATACCAAAGATGTTACTCTTATATTATTGCTGTTTGCAGAAGTGTTGGCACAACCGCAATCAGACATGATCACACCTCTTTTTAAATAGGAAAGTAAATAATTATTTTCTCTACAACTACTGCATGTATAAGGATGATTTGGGTACCATAATTCATGGTTTTTGACGGCCGAATTCATGGGCCCAAAACGTTACCTGAATTCGGACATTATATGATGCAGGCTATGCCTCAGTGCGTCAATTGTTTTGCAATAGGGGAGTTCACGGTAGGCGGGCAAAACTCTGGGCAAACCTTCGGGCAAGACTCTGGGAAAGTGAATAATTTTATTGCTTGCCCAGAATCTTGCCCCGGGTGTTCACGGTAGGGCAAGGCAGAGTAAATTAAAATATATTACGCAAAGCATGATCCGTGCCCGGAGGCGCGTCTATCTTATCGATAATCCATCTCTCTTGCCTCTTCCCACCTCCACTGCTGCTCCGATGCCGCAAAAAGACCGAGCGGCAGCGCGACACGGACGAGATCTTGGAGATGATTGGGATCATGAAGGTCCTGGAGGCCTTCCAGGAGCTCGAGGATGAGGAAGATGCTGCAGGTGCTCCCAACGCGCCGGCAGATGATGCCGCGGCCAAGGACGACGAGAACATGCCATGCTGATGCTGGGTCTCATCTCTCTGCATGCTCAACGCTATCTCAATGAGCGTCATGTCATTCTCAAGGGCAACATTCTCTCGGTGCTGCTCGAGGACTGGAAAACCGGCTTCCCCGACTTCTTCCGATCCTATCTTCGTGTCACGCCGGCAACATTCGATGCCCTGCTGGATGCGATCCAAGATGACCCCGTTTTCCACAACAACTCCGACACTGCCGAACAACTTGCGGCCGATTCACAGCTCGCTGTTGCCCTCTACCGATTTGGGCACTACGGAAATGGTGTCAGCGTACGAAAAGTTGGCCTGCAGCTTGGGCTGGGATTTGGGACCGTTGTGAAGTCCACTCGGCAGGTCATTGCTGCCTTGTGCCGTGACCGTGTCCGGAAATCTGCAATCCGCTAGCCAACCGAGGAGGAAAAGGAGCAGGCAAAGGAATGGGTCGAAGAGCATTCGTGCCCTGCATGGCGGGATGGTTGGCTGATGGTCGACGGCACTCTCGTTCCGCTATATGCTCGTCCGGCACATTTCGGAAACAATTGGTTCGACCGCAAGTCCAACTACTCCCTCAACGTGCAGGTTCGTGTTGCTGCAGCTCAATCCTCTCCATTTTTACTCACTTAGTTCGTAGCTGATCACAACCCCAGACCTGCGGATTATCGACTACGGAATCGGTCTTCCAGGGAGCCAACACAATGCAACTGCGTGGAAGAAAACTCGAATTCCAAGCGAGTTTGTAGTCTTGCTTCCCAACGGAGAATGGATCTGGGCCGACTCTGCCTATCCACTGCAGCTCTGGCTTATGGCTCCATACAAAGCATAAGCTTCCATTGCTATTTTCTACGCTCAAGGCTGAGCTACCCCAGACCGATGAAGTTCCAGGACTGGAACGAGATCTTCAACTACTACGTCGCCAACGTCCGTGTCCGCTCGGAGCATGCAGTTGGGTACCTCAAGGGTCGATTCTGCTCCTTGCGTGGCCTTCGGCTACGAATCGATGACCAAGAGCATATTGGTTTTGCGACATACTGGATTATTGCCTGCATGGTCGTGCACAACTTCGCGATGGTCCACGAACGCAACATCGACATGGACACTGACGTGTTTTTCCTCGAGGGTCTGCAGCATGTTCAGGCGGATGTAGCTGAGGCAGGTGCCGCTGATGCCGATGCTCGCGATATCGAGCTTGCAGCAGCAGAGGAACGGCGATGCGAGATCAAGGAGATGCTATTTGACTTTTTGCGTACAGAGAACAGTAACGACGAGAACGATGTAGCGTAGGTACACAGAATCAGGCGTTGTATGCTCCCGAGAAGTCAAAAGCTGGTCCGTACTGTGCCTCCGTTCGCGCCTTGATCATCTCGAGCTCGCGTTGATGCACCCGCTCCCTCTCGTCCGCTTGGAACTGCAGCATCTTCATCTCCGACTCGTGCTTCTCTCGCGCCAAAAGCCGCTCGTGCTCGTGCTTCGAGTCGAGAGCTTGACGTTTTGCATCTCGTTCACCTTGGAGCAGCCCGGCCAGCGTGTCCATGGGTCCCTTGCACTTGGCCACAGTCGGTGGCGGAGCAGCTGGCGCTTTCAGCGTGATTTTGAGACGAGTTGCACCAGCAGCGGGGCGACGTGCCGCTGCCGGTGCAACGCGGGGTGCTGTGGCCACGGCGGGCTTGGGTAGAGTCGGTGCGGGAACAGGCGGGGTGTATGCAGGCGGCGGCGGGCTGCCTTGCGGGCTACCGAGGTCCAGCAAGTCTTCCGCTTCGTTTGCATCGCGGTCGGCGTCGATCTCGGCCAGTTCCTCCTCGTCCAACTCGCCGAACCCGCTGCCGGGAGGTGGGCCCTCGGAATCCGTAGCCATATCGTCCATCTGGAAGTGTCATGTCAGCGTAAAAGAAGAATGAGAAGGAAATGCTGCACGCACATCTGAAGCGGCACCACGTCCGAGCATCAGGTCGAGCCCGTCATCGAGCGACGTCGTGCTGTTCGAGCAATGGCGCTGGTCGGTGACGGGGCTCCCGCGAATGAGCTGTGTCATGTGCAGGAACCACAGGTACTTGGTGAGGACCTCCTCTTCTTGGAGTCAGCCTACTGGTCAAGGAGAGAAAGTCGTTGGCGACGCACCGAGCATATTCGCAGCATCGCCCTCCAGCTCGCTTGCCTTTCCCTGCTCTACCAGACCCGTGGCCCGTTTGCGTAAACTTGCCGAACTCGCACATTGTAATGGTGCGCATACTGAAAGTTTCGTCAGCAAAGAACGGGAGCGAGACGACGGCCACGCACGCTTTGAGCCGTCCGCGGACCTGGGGGACGAAGCTTCTCCGGCGGAATGTCAGCCCAGCGCGGGTCGGGGTTGAGGGTCTTCACGACGAGCCGTTTGTGGTGGTCTGCCGGTCTCGCGGTGGTCGAGTGACCGGCATCGGACCCGTTGCCTTTTGTGAAGCCAAGGGCAAGGCGGCGGGGCTCGTTGCTCTCGATGTGGGTGAGGAGGGTCTCCGAGAGAGCGTGCTCCGACTTCCAGCTGGGTGGAGACTCGAGATCAGCGGAATGTGGGCACAGAGAAGACGTGAGCATGCACGGGATGTCAGCCACCCCATCTGGCAGCGCCTCGGCTTCCTCTGCTTCTTCGTCCGGAACAGGCTCGGCGGGCTTCTTCGCCTTTCTGCTGTTGGCCACAGGCTTGGCTGCGGTTTTCGTGGCCAGGGCCTTTTGTGCCGTCGTCTTCATGTTGGGAAGCTTGCTTTTCGATCCTTTTGGGCGGCCGGGGCGGCGCTTTTGGGGCTCAGGCGCGGGCTCGGGCTCGGGTGGCAGGCCCTGCGCAGCACGCAGCTCGGCCGTGAGTCGCGCGGCCTCTGCTGCGTTGACAGCCGTCGGGGCAGACATGCGGGCGACGTGAAAATTTCGCGTCACGTTCGTTACCACGGATCACGTCGCTTAGCTAATAAATTCTTGCCCAACACTCGAATAAAACCTGCCCACCGAGTTTCGGTGTGCAAAACTCAGAAACGTTTCTTTTTAATTTCCTCGTCGTTTGCCCAAAGGCTTGCCCAGCCTACCGTGAACTCCCCTAATGACCACTGGGTATTTCTACATAGTTCAAACACAATAAATGCTCGAAATTGAACGCCTTATCTGCTCACCAAGTTTCACAATTATCCATCCATGAATGGGTCCAAAACAGATGTGTCAAGTCGTCATGTGACTTGACACGTAACTTGTCGTGTCTTCTTCTCTTTCGACCACCACACTGGACCATCGTCAGAATGGGCTCCACCCTTGATAAGAAGACAATCACGGCCTACACCAAGGTTTTAAGATGTCAAATATATCACAGTGAGAAATGCTTTTGGGAAACTGGAGATGTATCAAATGGGGCATGTAGATGGCAAAGGTAAACAAGGTATTTGAATACACTGGAAGTTGCGGTGCAATTTCCAAGACCTTTTTACGCTCTTCTAACTCTAGTTCAGTTCTTACAGGGATGCCTGAATAGAAGCTGTGACCGGCATCTGGATGAGCTGCAGTACGAGTTTGAGAAGCAGTGTGGGAGAGATGTCTTGTTGTCCACTATTCGGAGGGCCTTACAGCGAAGTGGATCTACAATGAAGAAGGTGTGTGTGCTTGTGTGTGCCAGACAATGATGTCTGACTTCGAAAGCTTACCCGGGTTGCCATTGAACGAAATGCCCTCAAGAGAGCATCATTCAGACTCAAGATGGGTCTTTGCTACAGCCCTGAGCAACTTGTATTTGTTGACAAGAGCTCCTGCGACCGATAAACGTCATATTGAGGGAAGGCATAGGCAATTAAGGGAAGGCGAGCAGTGAGGAAGGCTTTTTTGTTTGTGGCTAGCGGTGCATGTCCAGATACTTGTACTCCAGTCTACTCTGACTTACATTCAGCTATTCTGTGCTTCCAGCACTCTCCCTCGATGGCATCATCTCGCTTAGCATACGGGAAGTGTCATTTACGATGGAGACATTCGAGAGCTTTCTATCAGGGGATAAGGGTCCAGGTGCCTAGTTGATACCAAAGCCGGGGGAACAGCCCCACAGCCAACTACTTAAGTACAGGGCTATCTGCGCACGGACCATTCACGTGATCTGTCACAGCTGTCACATCACATGCTCCCCTTACATCAACCCCTCCTCAAGATCTGTCGCCTCGACGGATAGGCGGAGTGTAGGGTTCTGCGAACTCGTATTCGGGATCGCCAGGGAAATAGAGGTTGTCGCCTATGACGCGCGATGCGCAGGGACGCCTCCTCGTCGGGCGGTCTGCCGGTTACGCGGCGTCAATCTGCATAGGAGAGCCGATCAGGGTAGGTGATGCGCTGATCAGCGCTGACGGAGTGGCCATAACCACTGAGGGTGCGAAGGGAGTAGGGTAAGGCTGGGGGGTAGGAAGAGATGGTGCCTCGGCCTGCATAGGTTGGGTAGTGGCGGCAGCAGGTTGGCGGGGTAGGAAAGACGGGAAGAGGGGGGAAGTAGCTGGCCCACTAGCGGCCGAGGCCCTCGGATGAGTGGCAGGTCGAACTGCAGTAGTGGCGCGGGGCACCTGAGACTGGGCGTGGATCATGGTGGACGAGCGGTGCGGAGGGGCACGGTCGACATCCATCTTCGTGGCACGTGGTACAGGCACAGGCGCAGCAGGAGGAGGGGGGGCAGGTAGGTCCCTCAGCAGACGGTGGCTGACGTTGCTTCTTCGCATGGACACGCTTGCGCATGAACCGTTTCCCAAGCGCAATAAGCGCTTCACCGATTTGCTGGTCGGTTCCCTGGATAGAGACCTGGCATTTGCCAGGCGCAGCGCAATCAGAGTACGCGCGCAACTGAGCACCGGAAGTGTCATGAGCTTAGTGAAGACCCTTGCCGCCACGACCCACGGTATGCCCGACAGCTGAGTCAGGCACCACAAGCGTACAAGAGAGGCGCATGACAGTGTCAGGCGCAGTAGGAGGGAAGGTTTCGGCGAGTGGTATAGAAGTGTGGGCAGCAGCAATGACAGCAGGGGTAGGGGCAGGGACTGTTGGAAGAACCCAGCGAGTGCTGTCCTAAACACCATGGAATGTAGGATCAGTGGAAGGGGGAGCAGGGGGTGGAGCAGGCGTACCATACTCAAGGTGGTCTAGATGGTCGGTGAGGCAAGTAATTTCGCTCTGCAGGAGCGGGCAGTAAGAATACAGGTCGACAGGGACGCCAGGAGTCGTCATTGGGGAAGAGCAGGCAAGCACAGTAGGGTGAGGACGAACATAGGAGATAGAGAGGATCAACTGGGGCTAGAATGCCTAAGTGGGATTTTTCTATAATGAGAAATTCACTTTATTCAAGTAATATTCAAAGCTGGGGTGTATACTGTAGTAATTTATTCAATTTGGCGGTCACAAAAATTTGATTTCGGCGCCGATGTCACACCCTTTTGGCATGCCGAATTGAATAAATTACTACAGTATGGTGGTCAAAGTGGGGAAGTACTATTTTTACACACACTTTGTGAAAATTCCAGTTTTCCACAACATTTTGAACAAAAAACTTGGATCACACCTATTCCCAAAATCTGCGAAACATTTTCAAAAGTACATATTTTCTGCAACATTTATTTCTCGCAACACACGACTTTACCTCGGCACAACATTTTCCTCTGGAACTCCGCTGGCGACTCGGGTGGTGCTGTCTGGTCAGCTCCGACCCGCTGGCGATGAGCGGTGGTTTTGTGCCAACCCAGCCAACCTTGCGCGCCAAGCTCACTGGCCACGGCGTTGCTCCAAGTGCCCCATTGGACGTGACACCAGTGATTGTTTTCTCTCACTCTCTGCGCATACCCAACCAGCCTGGCTTTCCTCAAGAGCATCTCTGTCCGCAACCTGGCACTGCCTCCCACCCACGGTATACAAGCCGGTGCTCATCAGCACTGCTCCCTCAACTGCGCTGGCGGTGCTTGTCCCCAAACTTGCAGATCCGAGTCTGGAGATTTGGGATACCCATACGACATGAGCATTGTCGAACCATTCGGGGAGATCATGGTGTTGGTGTCTGTGGCCTCAAAGCTGACTGCATTCACAGTCTCCTCTTCAAAGGAGCATGTTGATTCTGACTACAGCAGCCGTATCCGGCCCACCTTGCCTGCCTCAGCGGTCGATGTGGGGAGTCCTGAGCACTGCAGCCATATGCAAGCCATCTACATTGCAGTGCCATCTGCAAGTAGCCGAAAAAGTGACCGGCCGGTCACTGGCTTTGTCTCGGATCATGTCTGCCGTAGGGATCGGCACCGGACCATAAAGTACGGTTTACGGTTACGGTATGGTGCCGCCGTACCGTAACCGTATCGGGCGTTGCGCGCCTCATCCTACGGTATGGTGAGGTACGGAACGGGGACCGTATCATGCCGTACCGTACGGCAGCCGTATCCGGCCCACCTTGCCTGCCTCAGCGGTCGATGTGGGGAGTCCTGAGCACTGCAGCCATATGCAAGCCATCTACATTGCAGTGCCATCTGCAAGTAGCCGGAAAAGTGACCGGCCGGTCACTGGCTTTGTCTCGGATCATGTCTGCCGTAGGGATCGGCACCGGACCATAAAGTACGGTTTACGGTTACGGTATGGTGCCGCCGTACCGTAACCGTATCGGGCGTTGCGCGCCTCATCCTACGGTATGGTGAGGTACGGAACGGGGACCGTATCATGCCGTACCGTAGCCCGTAATACAGGCCGTATACGGCGGGTACGGCTGTCACGGAATGCCATAGCAACTTCCATGAAGCACGTCATTCTGACGTGGCACGTCACAGCGGCAGTGCTTTTTTCCCTCTCTGCCGCCCATCCCCCCGTCAGCCTAAGCATGGCATACCCGCTAGCGCGCCGAAAGCGCATCAAAAAAAGTGTGTCGCATTGCTTGTTGTTGCTTGTACTCACCTTCCCAAAGCTCGAAATGGCCGTGAGACCCGTGCTACGCTGCAAGCTTCGAAGTTGAGAATGGACAGCGTCGACGCGGCCACGGTCTTGCTTGTCTTCTTGGCCTCCATCGGCACCTTCATGCTCTCCACCATCTTGCTTCTCGGCCTTCCCACCTCTTATCTAAACGCTATCGAGCCGTGCGCCAATCCTGTCGGGCTTCTTTGTGCTGTCTATGTCTACTGGATGATCATCTGCATGGTTCTTGGTGCGTTTTTTGCTCGTTTATCATGCTACCGATCTGATGCCCCATCCAGTCGCATTCTTCTTCCCCCACGCGACCAATGTCCTCAAGCATCTCACGTTCGACATTCCCTATCGCTATCGACGAGACCATATTTCACACATGCGTCTCGATCGCCTCTACCGTCTGGTCGGAAAGCCCCCCCATGGAGAAGGAGTCCGGCCTCAGAAAGTACGTGCTCACTTCATCTATGTTTCACTGATCAACGCCTTCAAGAACAACATCGCGCAATGACAGTCTTCGTAGATTTCGATCAAGGCCACGCTCAGCCTCTCGGTATGTCCGCCATTCAGCATTAGTTTGCTCTCTCACGTTGCTCAGTTGTCATCCCGGAAACCACAATAAAAGACATTCGCCAGCTTCTGGGCAAGAAGGGCCGCCGATCTGGTGGACCAATCTACCTTGTCGGTCTGCGCCGTCGTCTTCGCGACTGGGAATCAATGGCTCAGCTTGGAGTCACTTCTCTCGGCCACTTTATGATGCCGCAACGAATCCGCGGGGGAGCCCCAGGTACGCAACTCTTCGCATTCCCATTCAGACTGACAGTATCTTAGGGACTATTACTTGTAACGCTCAAGGCTGGGAGCAATGTGCGCTCAATGCCGATGGAAAGCTCAAGGACGCCGAGGAAATCGATTTCGGGCCGGATCCAGGAGCTGCAGATGGGTGTGAGTGCAACATATGTCTGTGTTGCTTATTTTGACTCGCCGATAGCAGTGCTCGGTGAATCCTCAAAAGGTCGACCAATCCGGGACAACAAAAAACGAAAGCTCATGCGTGCCGCCATCGAGGACGAATCTGACATCGAGAAGCCTCGTCGGCATCGTCCGCAAGCGAAAAGTGGCAGGAAAGGGAAAGGAAAAGAAGGCGGTCGATATGGACAGTGAGGACGAGGGATCGTCGTACTCTGGAGATAGTGCTAGTGGTTCAGATAAATCAGATAGCGACATCGAAGAGGTCATAGATAATGATGAGGTACACTCTCAAACCACTCATCTGCTCCAGGACTAGAAGAATTTGCAGCTTGCAGATTCCTTACCGAGGAAGACAATCCCTCACGGAACAGCTCGACGCGGCAAGCCAGCGCCACCTCCAAAAAAGAAAAGAAAGAAGAACACCGGTTCCATTGCCCCTCAACCTGTTCCGGCTGCACCTGTTCGAGTAGTACATAGAAAGCGAGAACCCAAAGCACGTTGTCCGTTCTCTGAAATCACTGTACTGATGTTTTTCTAGAAAGCAGTCATCCGTTACTTTTACAACGAGGTTGATGTTGACGTCCATGATGCAGACACCGGGGAAGTAACGACGAATCGACAATATCACTGTCATCATTGCATCCAGCAAGATGAGAGCCCAACCATCATTACCCTGACGGAGGGTCAACGAGGCAATTTCAACAGTGAGTGTCGCTTACTTCTGCTCTATTTAGGACTAAGGGATTATAGAATTGACCGGACACCTCCAACGTTGCGGAGCGGAGTCAGGCATCCACAAGTTCTATCTCATGCTCAATAAACAGGACACGCCGCCGACCCCACAGGAGATCGAGATTGCGGCAGGACGGCTTCCGCTGAATGTCGAAGAGTTTGGCGAAATATTAGATGCGTCTGGCGCACCCGAAGATCAAAAACACACACTGAAAGCGGCATGGGATCGAGCAGCGGACAAGAAACTCGTGCGAGTGTTGTTCATGTTTTATTAACCATGGGTTTACACATCGGTTAGGGCAAGTGGGACCAAAAGACGTTCAAGCAGCTCCTTTACGAGTGGCTTGTCGTCTGTGATCAACCATTCTCGGAGGTTGAGCGTCCAGAGTTCAAGCGTCTACTCCAGTACGTCCATTTTCGCTCAACACCCCTGGATATTCCATCGCCGACTACGGTAAAACGCGACATTATGCAAATGGGCCTCACGCTTGAAGACGAGTTGGTTGTTTTTTTTTCGGTTTGCCGTAACTCCTTCGCAGTCGCTCGCTAATATTGGGGTAGAAATTGAAAGGGATGGTCTCGATTTCCCTCGACGCATGGACTTCACCGAATGGGCATGCATTTCTCGCTATTGTTGTCCATTTTATCACCGAAAACGGCAAATCTGGCACGTATCTTCCATTTTATATTCGGGAATCTCATATTCTTTTGTAGAAGAGCTCTTACTCGACTTCCAGGAGCTTCTAGGAGAACACTCGGGCGAGAATATGGCTCATGTTGTTTGGAATAGCCTGGAGAAATTTGGCCTGCATAAGCGCGTACGTCCCCATTTTCGCCTTCCGCATCCATGCTGAGTATTACAGGTAATTGCTTTCATGATGGACAATGCAACCAACAACGATACCCTCATTGAGGCGATCGAGAAGCGCTGCCATGCCGCGGGTATCAAGTTTTCTGCACAACGTTCGCGGCTCCGTTGTATACCACACACGATACATCTTGCCGTTATGGTGGTACGTGCGGCCTTCCTTAAATTCCACGACGAAACCACTGAACTCTTCTTAGTTGCTCAAGGCAATTGGGGCTGTTGAAGACGATAGCAGTGTTGGCCCTAAGGGCTTAAAAACCGACCTCCCCAGGGCCTAAGGGCTGAGAGCTTAGGCTAAGGCTTAGGGCTTAGAAGGCTTAGCCGGGTTTAAGGGCTTAGAGTCCCAAAAAGGAAATTTTCGATGGCTCTAATTTTTGGCAATATACATGCAAACTATGGTTGGTAGACCTCCGAATCGTCAATTTCGATAGCTCCTGAATCAAGAGTATCATCCTCCGCCTCCAATTCTGCCATCACACGCATGTAGTGCTCGTCGTCTGCCCGCGCACGAGCCGAAACCCTCGTATAGCTCCGCTGTCGGACGCCTATCTTGCCAGTCTCTGGGCGGATTATCCTCGAAATGCTTCACGCAGCCTTTACATGCCGCCCGTTTGTGGCTCTTCTTCTCCTGGATCGAGTCGAGCGGGTGGAAGTGGTCCCACAGCTCGGAGGGCATTGTGGAATCGACGGAAGATGAGTGGGAGAAGGGAAGATGGGCCGATAATAATCAATGAATTTTTTGTCAGCCACGTCGATCATATGTCATACATATTACGCGATCTCTAAGCCCTCTAAGCCCTCCGAAGATTTTCGGCCAATATCTAAGCCTTAGCCTAAGCCTTAGTCTAAGGCCTTAGGGCTTAGACACCCTCTAAGCCTTAGAGCTTAGAGCCAACACTGGACGATAGTCGGAATGCAACACCATACCAGGAGTCAGTGTCTCATTCGATTGACATGGACAACAAGGATGAAGATGCTGTGAAGATTGATGATGCCAGCGATGAAAACGCAGCAAATCCTGGTGGTATTCAGTCAGCCATTTGGAAGGTATCTTCTCTTCCATTTGTTGTCGTGCCTCAAGGCGGATCCGGTCGACTTTCAGCTTCGTAAAATCATCTGTTCTGTGCGCTCCAGTCCCCAGCGTCGCCAGAAGTGGTACCAGCTCCTCTCTCCCGGCCAAGTCGTCCAGTGCATGCACATGCTTATTCTGGACGTAAAAACCCCGCTGGTCCTCCACCCACCAGATGCTCAGTATGTCCTATTCTCTGTTTCCCTCTCGCTTGAGCTCTTACCTTGGACTTTAGAACGCACCATCGATTACCGTGCACATATCGCGAATTTCGTCGTGGAATATCCCGACCTCCATTTGTTTGACCTTTCTATCCAAGACTGGGCTGCGATTACCACCGTTGCTGACTGGCTCAAAGCTTTCCGTGTCGCAACAACACAGATGTCGACAACCTCGACACCCATGCTGTCATCAACACATTCAGTCTTCATTGGTCTCCAGAACCGGTTGTGCACGATGCTTCAATCAATTCCAGCGGGAACATCGCCCGATCTCGTACAGGCACTCACCGATGCACATCTCAAACTCAGCGACTACTACTATAAGGTCGACGAGTCCCCTCTGTACATGTGGGCCGCAAGTACGTTCAATTTCACCTTCTGTGACTTTACCCTGAATGACCTGCATGAAGTCCTTGACCCTCGCTTGAATGTCAAAAAGCTGCGACGGACGTACACAGCCGAACCCGAGCTCAAAGCCTATCTCGAAGATCAGATCAACGCATTGCGCATCTACTTTGATGAAAACTATCCCGAGGACAACAATCCAACCACCGCAACAGCGTCCTCAGCTGCCGTCGCGCCGATATCCGGCTACGAAGACTTCTCAGCATACCTATTTGGGGACCCAGATGCGAACGCGGTCTTGGACGAGCTCGATCAGTACTTCGAGACGGTTGCTCCTCCAGCGAAGATCGATCCCGTGCAGTGGTGGTATGCGCGACGGACTGAATATCCGCGTCTGTATCGTTTTTGCACGCGATATCATGACCATTCCTGGTTAGTCATTGGTTTTTCTGCTCTTGCAGCTCATCTGACATTTATTTCAGGCTCTGCTGTTGCCGTTGAGCGTGTCTTCTCTGGTGGTCGCGACACCATATCTCTGCGGCGGTCCAGACTGGCCCCCACCTACCAATTCCACATATCTCTTCATATTAGAATGAACGGCCCGCTGAGCCGCGCATTCTAAGATGAAGAGATGAGCTTAAAAGCCCTATGCTGCAATAAACAATACAATAAACCTGCTACAAAGTTAATAATTCTGAGACATGAGACCTATGCTGCAAATATAACACCTTCGCTGCAATATCTGCAATAATTACCACTTAATATGCCAAAGATATCATGACTTGTGATGAGATCACCTGTTTGCCTAATAAGGCAATTATTGCCAGCACCAAAAATGCGTATTTTTTGCACAAGACAGCTAAGTTGCTAAAAAAGGAAAATATTACTACCTCCTTATCCCAGAGTCAAAAATTCAGATTGCTTCATTAGATGTATTAAGTAGACAAAATTCGGGTAGTACTAGCAGCAAGACAACACCAAAACTAGCAGGCAAAGCAAAAACATGATGACCATTTACTCATGCTGGCCCGGCGGGCCCATCCCTTTCCGACCTTTGACAAATCCTCGCTGACTGATGGGCTTGTTCACGCGGTTCTTGCCGAAAGCTGGGCGGGGGCGGGGGCGTGGCACAGACTGAGCGGGTGGAGTGGTCTTCTTCATCTGCTTCTTCAAGCGGGCCAACGCCTTACCCCCATCATCGGCGGGCTGCTTATTCTCCTTATCGTGGTGTGACTTCTTCCGCGCGCTTCCTCCCTCGTCACTGTCGTTGACTCGTTTCCGCTTCTTGCTCCCACCACTCCCCTTGTCCTTCTCTCCTGCCCGTGTCCGTGATGCAGTTCTCTTCTTCTTCTGATGAACCGAGGCCTTGGCGGCTTGACGTGCAGCTGCCGCGCGCGACAGCGCCATGAGCATCTTGCGCTTGCGTTTGGTCGGCGTGGAGGTCGCATCATCATCACTCTCTTTGTCCGACTCCGAGTCCTTCTCCCCACCAGAACCCTCTGACTCCGAGTCCTCCACGACCTTGCGCTTCTTGGATTTCGATGCACGTGTCGTTCCGACATCACTACGTGTCTTGCGTCCTTTTGCAACAGGGAGGTTGCCGCTCTTCTGCAGCTCCTTCAACCGCCGCAGCTCCGACACCAGCTCGTCAGCTGTCAGCCGTTGCCATCGGCAGCTCTTGTCCTTCAATGCCGCATATATAGCTCGAGTATCTGTGTTGTTTTGCAGGAACAAGCGCTTGAATGGTGTTTCCTCGGGCCAACGCAGTGTGACGCTGTGGAGCGCGACGATCTTCTCGGGGAAGCTCTCGAAGTTCATCCGAACCGGCTTGCCGACAATATCCTCTGAGGTGAGTATCAGTATAATGGTCTCACTTCTTCATGATCGACATACCTAAGCCGCTCTGGATCATCGCCGCCGCCTCTACTCTCATCTCCGGGACACTCGGAGCATGTATCGTTCCTTGCGCAATAGATCAATATATTAAGAAAAAAAAGAAGGCCAAAAGACGAACCATTTTTACGCGCTACTGCCCACAATTCAAGGAGGGAGGACTTGAAGATCTCGAGGAAGAAGCGAAGGGGCGCCGCCGGATTCGATGGTAACGGGAATGATGGAGTCGTTGATATGCCCGCATGAAAAGAACGCGGCCCCAATCATGCCGGTGCGCTGCTCAAGGCTGATAAACTAGACAGAGTTGGTAAGCACACACTCTAAACGGGACGCGCATGTACGAACCTCCTCCGCAAAACCACTGGAGGGTGTCAGCTGCATCCATTGTCGCCGACTTGTTATCGGCACGGACACCCGCTTTCTTCGTCTCGCGTTGGGTCTTGATCGCAGAGATAGTTTCGTCGACGTCCTCCTTCGAGATCTCGTCGAGCAGTGCCGGATTTTCCGCAATCATCGCGTGAACATCTTTGAGCTTATATTTCTTGCCGACAGGCAAATCTGCGTACATTGTCAGTCCTTTCAATGCGCGTTATATGATACAATAAATACCTTCGTTGAGCTCAGCTATTATGAGCTTGATTTTGGCGTTGTGAGAGTTAACAGCTCGTTGTTTTTTGACCCGTCGCGAAGCATTGGTAATACGTCGTAGGACTTCAGCTTGTGCAAGTCCGTATTCTTGAGCAAGCTGAGGGACTGCGTCGCGCACTGGCTTTAGCAGGTTGTTGAGTGCGTCAGCAAGGCTTTGCTTTTGCTGTGCCTTCATTGCCTTGCGCGAACGCGTGGAAGCGCGATGATTTGCAGCCTTCTTCACATATCGGCGAGGACGCGAAGGTATGATAGGGCGATTGGGGTTGCGACTCGCGTGCGTCGACGTGACTTCAGCCACAAGTGATTCATCCACCCAGCTAGGGTCTCCGTCGTCGACAGGGGTGCTGGACAATGCCGGGGGGTCCTCGGGAGGCGGAGAAGTAGACATTGGATTGCGAGAGGGGCGTGTAGATGGTAGAGAGCAAGAGTGAGCTGCGAAACAACTCAGGGTCTTGTCCAGGCTTGTCCGTAAGTGTTTCATTCGCTCCATTTCAGGGATCGTCCGTTTGTGACCCGTTGTGCTGACAGTCGAATGTGCAAATGTGAAGGTGCATGGGTGACGGAACAGCGGACGGGACATGGCTGTGAGCGTTGTGTGCGTTGATGTGAAGAGTAATAGAAAATGTCAGCGTCGGGCTCGGGCCGTATCGGGGCGTCGGGGGGTCCGACGTCGAAGGGGTCTGAGGAGCACGAGAGATGGGGATTCGCCCGGAGAATAGACGATATTAGCCTAGCGACTACATCTTGTAAGTACGACTTTTATACGCTACGGTATTAGGGATGGATCGGATGGGCGCCAGGTCCCAGGGCGGATCGGATGGGCGCTGCGTAGGGTCGTAGGGGTGAACAGAAGGGGTTGGAAGAATGAGGGGGCGTCCAGGAGGACGACGGTATACGGGCCCGGACGGCCCGACGTCCGCGTCCCCTGGTCTTGCTTTCGGATTTTCCATCGGCCGTTTACGAGTTCTTCGCGGGGCGCGAACGGGTTGAGAGTATAGAAGTCCTCGAGTGCCTCTTCTGCGCCCTCCAGTTTGTCCCGCAATTCCCACGTCCACTCTTCCCGAGGGTAGCCTTTCCACTGAATTAGGTACCTTAGGCGGTGTCGTCCTTGCTTGCGTACGAGGGAAATGGCCTCGACTTCGTAATGAGGCTCGCCGTCCCGCATTTCTGCCGGGGGTGGTGGGGCGGCCCCTGATGATCCGCTACGGGGGGATTCCAGGGTCGTAATAGCGCCGTGTGGAATACGGGGCTTACGCGCCAAGTTGGGGGTAGCACCAGTTCATAGGATGTTTTACCCACTTTGCGCTTAACTTCAAACGGCCCGAACCTCTTGTCGTCCAGTTTTTTTGAGGGTCGATCGCTGGTCAAATTCGTCCCCTGGAGGTAAACTTTGTCCCCTTCGGCGTAATTCAGGTCCGGAGAGTGCTTTCGGTCGTAGTATTTCTTCATCGTTTCCTGGGCTTCTTTCATAGCTTCGGCCGCATCGGCCCGGGCTTCCTTCATTCGTTCGGCAAACACCGTAGCGGCCTCGGTCGGGACCTCTTGCGGGGCCTCGGACCCCTTTCTCGGGTGGAATCCCAGCGTGAGGAAGAAGGGCGAGAATCCCGTTGAAGAGTTAACCTTGTCATTAAATGCGAATTCTGCTAGGGAAAGCCAGTCGGACCAGTCGCTCTGCTGGAAGTTGCAGAATGTTCGAAGGTATTGCTCGACCTCCATATTCGCACGTTCTGTTTGCCCGTCCGTCTGTGGGTGATACGCCGATGAAGATCGAATCTTGATTCCCAGCAATTTGCTCAAGTCGCTCATGAAATGCCCGATGAATTGCTGGCCCCGGTCGCTAGTTACTTCCTCTGGGAATCCGTAATCTTTCCAGACGTGATCGCGGTATAGTCGAGCGACTCCTTCCCCGGAGATGTTTCCCGTGCATGGGAGTACGCGTATCCCTTTACCCAGTCGATCGACGATTACGAGAATGGCGTTGTACCCGGAGGATTCGGGTAGTTGAACGATCAGATCGATTGATATGCGCTGCCAGACTCGAGTCGGCACGCTATTCGGGACCAAGGTTCCTACGGGGCGTCTCGGGAATATCTTCGTTCGTTGGCACAACGGGCAGGCCCGTACGTATGCCTGGCAATCGGCTTGAATAGACGGCCACCAGTAGTTGCGGGTCGTCAGCTCGAGGGTTCGATGCCACCCCGGGTGTCCCACGATAGGGACGTCATGGTGTTGCCGTAGCACCCGATGCCTCAGTCCCATAGCCGGGGGTACGTATACCAGTCCGTTCCGAGTCTTGAAGCCGTCATGCTGTTCCCAGCCTTCCGGTTCTCCGTCTTCCCAGAGTTTGAGGACCTTTTCCTCAGTGGCCGATTCGGCCCGCCGGATCGAGTCCATCAGCCCATCGCCCTCCGTATGCTCTAGTGTCAGCATAGCGCGGATCGCGTGTTCCTTGAATAGCCCCGCCGGGAGTAGGACGATGTCCTGGTTATCTTCCTTTCCGTTGTCGTACCCGTTTCGTCGGGATAACGCGTCGGCCCGCCCGTTCGTTTTCCCCGGTTTATGTAACAAGGAGAAGTGATACTCGCTCAGTTCGAGAGACCATCGTGCCTGCCGCCGGTTCAGTTTCTTAGCCGTCATGAAGTACTCCAGATTCTTGTGCTCGGTCCAGATTTCGAACGGCTTATCTCCCCCGTTCTGAAGATAATGTCGCCACTCGGTAAGGGCCCGCATGATAGTGAGCATCTCTTTGTCGTGGATGTCGTAGTTGCGCTCGGTGTCGTTCATGGCCCGGGAGAGAAATGCGATCGGGACCCACTTCCCCTCCTGCTCTTGCGAAAGGACGGCCCCGGTGGCGAAATCGGAAGAGTCCGCTTCGACCCGCCATGCCCCGTGATCCGTAGGGAAGTGTAGTACTGGTTCATCAGTGACCCGGTCTATCAAGGTCTGAAAGGCCTCCTCCTCTTCCGGTCCCCATTTCCATGGGCTGTCCTTTCGGGTCAGCCGGGTCAGTGGCTTGGCCTCCCCAAGTCTTTGATGAATCGTCGGTAGAAGTTGAGGAACCCCAGGAAGCTTTGAACCTCTCGCAGGTTACGAGGTCGGGGCCATTCGCGCACGCCAGCGACCTTGATCGGGTCCATGCGAGGTTGCCCATTCCCGACGATCACACCGAGGTATTCAACTTCGTTCCGCTCGAAGTCGCACTTGTCCGGTTTCAGGTACAGTTGGTTGTCCTTCAGGATCTGTAGGACCTCTTTCACCGTTGCGCGATGTTCAGAGAGGTCGCTAGAGTATATGAGGATGTCGTCCAGGTACACGATCACACGACCCTGGGAAATCAGGTTGGAAAACAATTCGTTCATCATGGATTGGAACGTGGCCGGGGAGTTGGTGAGGCCGAAAAACATCACGAGTGGTTCGAATAGGCCCCGATTGGTAATGAACGCGGCTTTCTCCTCGTCGCCTTCTTTTATGCGGATGTTGTTATATCCCCAACGTACGTCGAGCTTGGTGAACCACCGGGCGTTACGTAACTTATGCATGATGTCCAATATGAGTGGTATCGGGTATCGGTTTTTGATGGTGATCTCGTTTAACTTCCGGTAGTCCTGTACGGGCCGTAATTTCCCGTCCTTCTTCTTGACGAAGAAGAACGGGGATGCGTATGGGGATTTCGAGGGCCGAATCCGCCCGGTTGCCAAATGTTCCTTGATGAATGCGTCAAGCTCTTTCTGTTCCTCTCCTGATAGGGGAATGCAGTGCCCTTTGACGGGTTCGGCGTCTGGGTGTAGTTCAATGGCATGGTCCCACTTCCTCCGTTCCGGGAGTTTGTCGAAGTCCTGTTTTTCGAAAACCTCTTTGAATTCCTCAAGGTAGTGCGGGGTACGCTCTCCTCGGTGGTTCGGGGCTTCTCGGCAGCGTGGGCGGCGGCGGCCAGTTTGGTGGCCACGCTCTGCATGGCCCGGATGTGGGCGGGCGCGTTCGAACCTTCGTCGTAGATCCGCGTGACGAAGAGGGCGATCCCCTTTGCCCAGGGGTTCGTTGTCCTCTTCGTCCCATTGTTCCAGCAATCGGGCCCGCTTGCACTCGGGCGGGCATCGGGTGAAGGCGATCGCCCCTTCACGCCAGTCGATCACGGGGTTGTGCTTCTTGAGCCAGTGATGCCCGATGATCACGTCACTGTTCCCGGTGTCCGTGATGGCGAATGTCAGAAGTTCGGAGTGATCCTGAATGGTGACTCGTAAGCGGGTAACATGGGTGATTGCCCCGTCGGCGTTGATCGTCCCGTCAGCGTTGTACACTGGGACTGGGTGCGGCAGGGCTTCGAGTTCCAGTTGCGAGTCCTCCGCGAACCGTTTGTGCATGAACTCGGAGGTGGCGCCACTGTCGAGGAGGGCGTCAACCGAGTACCCGCGGAGGTCGTTGACCCCTTGAAGGGTGACGGCTACCCGCGTAGCCATGGTGCCCTCACTTTTCCGAAAGGGGGGAGCATCTTGCAGTTGTCGCAAGGCTTCGGCTACGTCGGGGGCGTACCCCGTTCGTATGAACTCTTCTAGTTCGGGCCCGTTCTCGGCTCGGCGGGCCGGATGTATCCACTGTTGTAGTTTCGCACGAGCCTTCTCGGGCTGGTCTCGGATTTGTGCGACAAGCCTCTCGGCGCTGGCCGCGGGCCAACTTTTCCAAGCGGGCCTTGGAGTGTCTCGTATGGTTTTATGCGGGTTCTTCCTGCGGGTGGAAGCGGTGTTTTGCGGGGTTTGTTGTTCGGGGTTGGTTTCTACATCTGGTCCCACGTATCTCTGGATTGGCAACACGGAATATCGATTATGCGGGTTGTAACTAGAGACACTTGTGGTATACGTCGGCGAGGGCGTAGGCTTCACTCGCGACGATCGCCAAAATCCGCTTTATCCGCGTTATCCTTGACAAACTCGGAGAAGATAGCCCGGATCTGGTTTGCCGATGCGGCCCGGTTCGGGCACATCCGACTGATGTGTCCTTCCTGGCCGCAGTTGTAGCAGCGAGTGCTGCGGGCCGTAGCGGGGGCCTGGGCCCGGTCGATCTCCATAGGCGCGGGCCCCGTCGAGGGTCCGGCGACCGTGGTTGCCCCGTTTCCTCGGGGTGCGGCCACGGTCGGTCCGGCGGCGCCGATTGCTGCGTTTCGGGCCCACCCGTTGAACGGGTTGCGGTTGCTGAGCCCGCTCTTGGCGGGGGCGGGTGCCGTCGGGGGCGTTTTGGCCCGAGGGTGGTTAACCTTGTGGCTTTCGTCGAAAATGCGGTAGCGGCGGAGTGCGCCGTCTTGCTTGATGGCCTCTGCCTTCCAGGCCTCGTAGGTGTCGGGGAGCGTGTCCTTTCGGTAGACCGCGTTCGTAACGCCCCGGAGCATACAGTTCTTGGCGACGCGAATAAGGTTGACGTCGTCGTAGTGCGCGACTTTGTTGAGAGAGTCGAGGACCGTGAAATAACTAGTTGCGTCCATGTCTTTGGTCTGGACGAAGGTTTCCATCTTCTGCTGCGCGATTTCGGCGTGAGCTTCCCCGCGGAAGGCCGCGATGAAGGCTTTCTCGAAGCCTTCGTACGTAGTATAAGCTGCGGCGGTACGGAGCTTCATGGCTTGGGAGACGTTTTCCTTCCACGTGACCGCGTTCCCGCCTTTGATATAGGAGAGTGCGTACGAAATCTTTCGCACCTCGTCGTTATAAACATTCGGGTTGGCTTCAAAGGCCAACCAACAATCGGCCCGATTCGAACCTTCGACCACCGACTACGGCAAGGGACCGAGTTCACGGGCCCTTTCGGTTTCGATCTACCCCGCCCGCCATACTTGCGGGCCCGACTATCCGTCTGTTCTGTTCCGGGCGCGCGCTCTTAGGAGAAGTCCTCGCACGGCCCGACCCGCAGTCTGACACTCGCAGTCGTTGACACCATCCTACGATTGATCGACGACGACGACTCGGTGGTTGGATATGACGTCGCATGCAACGTGGAAACGACAATCGCCAACAGTAGTATTGGGCCCTTGGCTGCCGAGAAGGGCCTCCGTTGTGTTGTCGGGTCTTTTCATGGACACGCACACAATCGACGATGCCAATTATCATTCCTCGCATCATATATTGAAGGCCTTGGTCTCGAAGATCTCGAGACCTTGGAACGCTTCTTTTCTCGCTCCAACGCCCTTGCCCGCGCCTGTCGAAACGCCAGCGCATTCCACCGCCAACAAGAAATCACCACGTACTTCAAGCCGACAGCTTTGAGACATATGCTAATCTCAGTAAGTCGTGTATCTTTATCTATCTTAGCTCGTTCTAACAGACATTTAGGTAAATTCATCTTCGATAACTATGTTCAAGCCCTCAAAATCATCGACGACGAGCCCGTCCTGCGGGAGCTGATGACGGAAGAAGGCATCGAAGATCCAAGCGACTTCCTTCGCGCGCTCAAGGAGGAGAAGGCGTGTCTCGAAGCCCTTAAAGCTGCTGCATCCAAGAGCGAGACACCTTCAATTCGTTATGTCAGAGCCCTGCAAAAGCTCGAAACTTCAAGGTATCTTGGCTTTCCTTTATCACCTTACTATGGCTAACTTTACAAAAAGTTGAGCCGTAGTGGTAGTATTTAGCCTAAAACCAGTAGGTGTACTTAGGAAATACATTGCCTAGGCTACTAGGTACAGCCAGAGGGCTATGTACACCTAGAACTTTAGGCTAGCACTTCTCCCTGGGCTAAAGCATTATTCTTATAGGAATATATATTATTATTCTTTATCTGGTATTCTGTTACCTAAGCCAGTGCCCCTATCTATATAATGTTTTTAATGTGGAACTATTTTTAATTGCCATCAGTACTTTTGATGGCTATATCATAATCCATCATTTGTGTCCAAATTAGGATTATTATTGATACAGGCCTTCCCAAGTATATACCGGGTCATCGGCCTGAAGAAAAGGAGTTTAAAGTATTATATATGCATTATTATTAATATTATATGTATTAGATAACAGTTTATTCCATCATTGATGCTATATTGATCCAGAGACCCTCAAGTGATTCTAGCCTAGATCACTGGGTACACCTAGGCTAGGTGCATTTACTATCCTAGGCAATGCATTTCCTAGGTGCACCTAAGCCAGGAGGCTAATTCTTACAGCTACGGGTGTTTGTAGTACTCATCTTCGCAAATGCCGCGGCGCAGCACGTAGAGCCCGCTCAGACGATGCAACATATACTCCGAGTCAGACTAAGGCTGAGATCAGTGCTTGTCATGCCGAGGAACGATTCGAGCAGGATATGAAGGTCGTTCGGGATCTCGAGGTCGAAATGGATATCATCGAACGCTGGAAGCCGGGTGAAGAGGCTTATATCGCGGCCGAGCGGGAGGCTATCAAGATGCAATTCACGCAAGCACTTGATCGACTAGAGCTTCTACTTGTGCAGCGTATCCTGGAGCTGTCTAGGCTTGAGCACGGGTCCGGGTCCGGGAATTTTTGTCTTGACCCGGTCCCGGTCCCCGGTGAGCCCGGTCCCGACTCGGGTCCGGGTCTGACCCGCACCCGGTGATCCCGCGGGTCAATCTTATCTAATCACAAACACTGTTGAAATTATGATTAGGATGGCTACAAAAGAAACAAGATATAATAGATCAAGTATGTGCTCGCTTGGACACACTTGCCTCCCCACTGTCATCAGCCTTACGCTTTCCTTTCCCTTTGCATCCCATATTCACCTCAATTGCATCGATGATGTCATCATTTCGGACAAGATCATTCCGACTCCAACTCCCGAAACAGAGGCATTTGCGGATTGAAGCACCCGTAAGTCGGTTCCGAGTGAATACGAGAAGTTGCCGACCTTGAGAAAATACTCGCTCAACAGATGTGGACGTCGCTACAAGGAAGGTCAGCCAACCATGCAAACGACAACTCTTAAAACGTACACGGAATGCTTAGGTAGTCCATTGCCATTCGGGACAGATGCGGATACTGTAGGCGATGCTCCCACCACCACATGAGAGGGTCTCGTACCCCTCCATCGACAGGTTCAGCCAGATAACGTTCGAGCTCGTTCTGCTCGGAGGCCGCATTGCCGACATTATACGAGAGGAAGAAATCCGACACATCCTCGAGATTAGCCATACTGGAGGACCGACTGGCCTATAATACATGTTAGCCGGAGAGGACGTCAATTACAGTACTTACGGCGCCGCTGCTCAGCTGTCCAAGCTGTCGCAGTCGGGTCTATGTGCGACAATATTTTTCTTTTTTGTCATTAATGCTAAGACATTTGCAGGTTACAAAGTACGCGCTCACCTATCAAAGGCGGTACAAGTACGATCGAAGACAATCAATCGGGCGCTCGAAGTATATAATGGTCTTGCACTGCTGCAAGACCCGCCAAAACCCCAAATTGACCCTGACGACCCCATTTCGCGGACGTTTTTGGCCGACTTCGATCTCTTACGCGATTCGACAACTAACATACAAAATCAAAGATGGGCGCGGCCTGTCTATCGTCAACTCATGCATCGCTACTTCAAGATTGTTCGTGCTCGGGAGGAGATCTTACGGCTCAATAGGGAGATTTGTCGGGTGCTGACGTGGATGCGGGACGATTATGCATTCATCAAGAAGAAGGAGGAAATGCTACGATGTGGGGCAGGGAAATCTCCCGAGCGGGCCGCCCAAGATATCTTATTGGCCACTCAACTCCAGCGTTACGCAATGGAACGCCATCGCTTTGACCAAACCCATCGCGACCGCTTCAGAGCGCTGTCAAAGAAGGAAGGATTTACTGGCTGCTTGGACCTGGGTGTTGCTGTGCGACCATTTGGTGCAGAGGTGGTTGATGCTGGTAACCAGGACATGATGTCCTTCTTATCTCCAATGGACAACAACACAACTCTGGCGGTCGACGAGGCTATGGTGGTTGATGGCTTTGATGAAGTTGCTGATGGATCTGATGATGAAGGAGATGAGGCTGAGGATGAATACATATCGGACATTCTTTACAATCTAGCAGGGGTAGCATTTGATGAGGAGGACCGTGCCTAGTAATATTTTCCTTTTTTAGCAACTTAGCTGTCTTGTGCAAAAAATACGCGTTTTTGGTGCTGGCAATAAGTGCCTTATTAGGCAAACAGGTGATCTCATCACAAGTCATGATATCTTTGGCATATTAAGTGGTAATTATTGCAGATATTGCAGCGAAGGTGTTATATTTGCAGCATAGGTCTCATGTCTCAGAATTATTAACTTTGTAGCAGGTTTATTGTATTGTTTATTGCAGCATAGGGCTTTTAAGCTCATCTCTTCATCTTAGAATGCGCGGCTCAGCGGGCCGTTCATTCTAATATGAAGAGATATGTGGAATTGGTAGGTGCTGGCCCCTGAAACGATCCGTACTCTTATGTTACTTAAGCATCGCCTTCGTATGCGTCGCGCAGGGGCACAGGATGCCTTGGAACAAATGAAGAAGGTCGAAGAAACAATCTCCCTCATAGAATAGTGCTATCAATGTACTTACTCCTTCTTATACTAGTAAATGCAATCTGCATCGTTTGTATCCCATATTGAGCCGTATACGGCCGTACCGTACCCGTATTCAGCTGGCCCGACTGTCAATACGGTACGGTGACGGTCCGGTTGGGCCCGTAATTGTCCCGTGAATATACGGCCGTACCCGTATACGGTATGGTGCCGATCCCTAGTCCGCCGCTGAGGAGATGAGTGGCGGTGGCTATAGGATTTACCTTAGTTATTAATATACATGGAATAATATTTGGCTGTTCTTGTGAGAACTTGAAGCAGATAGTGGGAATGACTAGGATTGAAGATAAATGTTGCGGATTGATTAATGTTGCGAAAAAAAGTTGCGGAAATCATGCACTCTGAAAATATTTTGCGGATTTTGGGAATGGCTGTGATCCGTAACTTTTTGTCAAGTTTAGAAAATGAAGTCGTGGAAAGTAGTTTTTTGCTCAAAATGTCGTGGAAAATTTAAAAAGTGTGTGTAAAATTAATACTTCCCCACTTTGACCGCCATAGGGCGTAGCCCCAGCCCTGTCTAGTACATGTTATATGTATAATCTGAACTATGAAGACATAAAATGCAGCAACAGTCAAAGTGGTTCCAAAGCTCAGAAATGCTTCAACTGCACTGTTGATATTGATTTCAGTCTTCTACAAGTGGAAACCATTTGAGCTATTTATTTGTACCCAATTTCTGTTTGCCCAAGTGCACAAATAAAATGGTTATTTCCTTAGGTCAGTATTTGGAAATGATCAAGGTTGCAGCCCTAACAATCTCCCAAACTTGCCCTTGTGCCCAAAATGCACATGTGCATCGGACATCCTCCACTCCCGGTTCGCGCGCGGGCAAGCTGTCGTTCATCCACTACACCGGCACAGCACACGACAGGTTTCCGGTCCAAACGCCGGACGCCCACGTGGCCGTGTACACGTTCGGGACACCGGCTGGCAGCACGAATTGACAGAGACATGCCAGGTAATTAGGCAGCAATCAAGCACGCACGTCCGTCTCGATCGTCCTTCTTCCTGGCATCGACTTGGACGCTGCTTTGTGTTGTGCGTCATGACTTGTTGCACCGAAACAAAGCAAAAGACAGAAAAAAGGGCCTCTCCTGACCATCCGAGACTCGCCTGAAGGGAAAAACATGAGCATCACCGAAGACACACAGCTGCAAAGTTTTCCCGGATCTTATTCATGTTGAGTGCACCCGATATCTCCCGACGTCGCTCTGCATTTAATTGATCTGTGATTAATGCTACATCGCTCCGAGTGCTGCACAGCGTTTAAAGCAACTGAGAAGTCATGCGCACAGGACAAAATACATTGTTCATTCACTTCTCTTAAGGTTAGTTATAACCAAACTTCACCTGTTAATCCCACATATCTCTTCTAATTAGAAGTGAGGCTACGCTGGGGTCTCAATTCTAATTAGAAGAGATGACTGCAAAATAGCCATGCTGCAATAATTCTCAAATATCTTGCTACAGCATAGGCTTTAAGTCTCTCTCTATGCTAATAAGTCCCATCCTCCGCTGCTATAGCTGCTATAATTCTCCGGGTATCTGGTCTAAGTCCAAGTGTGACAAAATCACGCATTTGTCACGTTTGTCACACTACGTGACATGAGTAACATTCACCCCCAAAATGAAATTTTCCAGGTAAGTAGCTAAAGACTGACTGGTAGTCACATATGTCACGGAAATGAACCTGTTGTAGTATGCAGTGAGAGGTATGAGAAGTAGCCAAAAAAGGAAATATTTGCCCTGTGACAATACAATCATCAGAGAATGTCACAGATCGTGACAATTCAAAGTTGTATAATCTGACTATATAAACAACTTCCATGAAGTAACCTATAGTAACACCTCAATGTTTGTGTCAATCCTGGTCAATTACTAGCTGATGTACAACTAATAAGATGATATTATAATAACTAGAATAGCTATAGAGTCGATTTAAGCAGTACTGAGAATGCCTGAATAGTAATACCAGTATTGTTGCCCATACAATACTGCTACTATAGCTATGCTACTTAATGATCATCCATCAGCCATATTGATCTAGCCAGATCTCCACCAGTCCTTGATGAATTCAAATGATTGTTTTACTGACAGGTATGTAGTTACCTAGCCTTGATATGCTCCAATGTGAGCATGGTTCTATAGCTTAGGCTTGTGCTACCATATCACTTTTCCATTGTTTTTCTATTTCAAATTGGATCAGGCATAATGATGACTTGATATCTCGCTAGGGAATTTATGGATAATCATGATCTAAGCTGTGTTCTAGGCAGATGGAGCTCTGTTATGGCCCTGTATGACATATATGGCAACAGCCTCTGGACTGTCCGGATTTTTGATGTCCGAGGCTTGATAGCTGATCGGCCATCAATTTGGACCCCAGAAACTAGATCAAATGAGCGCACTTGCCTTTCTGTCCTTCAGTAGACCTCTCTATATACAAACCTGTAAAGCTTTTAGACTGAGAGATTATATATGTCTTGTGGGTGTTGCAGAGTGTGGAAAGGGCAGAGTAATATGAGCAATAGCATTGAATTCATCGAGACTGTCTCTCAAACCCTTGCCCTGGTCACGTGACCTTGCCAGCGATGCATAATTTCACTGTCTACTGCACAGGGAGTGGAAGGGAGAGGGTATGGACATATGAGGAGGGTATAAATGAGAGGATAGGAGAGATGTCCAGTGAGGATGATGATAGAGCAGGAGAGGGTGAGTGTAGGGAAGAGATTTGGAGCAGAGTGTGTCGCTACAAACAGAAAGAGCCCATTGGATAACTATGGTAGGAGAAACACCATGCGACCACACACTGGAGGTGGGTCCTCATAGTCTTCTTGGTGTAGCGACCACATACAAAGATGGGTCCTCCACATCAAGGATATGTATAAAAGGCCAGAAAATTATAGAAAAAGGGTACTAAGCGACCACACACAACGGTGGGTCCTCATAGTCTTCTTGGGACAGTGACCACATGCAAAAATGGGTCCTCTGCACCAAGGATATGTAGAAAGGAAGGGAGAAAGGGTAGAAAGTGTTGGAGTGCCTTGTTGATGTGACCGCTCTCACAAGACTTGTCATTAACCATGGATGCAACCACATCCAGCTCTGCTCCCTCTGATGCTCAGAAGGTTTTTGCTTGTAATGGGGCATAGCTTCCACTAATCACAGCTTATCTAGAGGAGAAATAAAGACAATCGTCAAGCATTCAAGCAACGGCAGCGCGAGAAAAACCAACGACAGCAGCTTGAAGCAGAGCGAGCCGCTAAAGAGCTACACGAGAAGGAAGAGAAGTTGAAACAGGAACGAGATGCAATAATAGCTGCAGCTTTGAAGGAGGCAATGGCTGAGGTAGAGAAGATTCGTGAGCAAGCAAATCAGCGCTCGAAAGAGGATCATATCCAGCTGCTCAAACAGGTCTGTGTGTTCAATTTCTCACTGGAGTATCTGAATTCTTTGCCTAATAGGCAATCTCACTTCTTACTGGATTGCCTATGGACGAAATTCATCTTCATTTCCTTTCTGCTGATGAAGAGTTCTTTGCAAAACTAGAGAAGCGTCAGCAGGAGAAAGGAGCACCCTTAGAGCGATGTGATATTGACGAACATGGCCCCGGCTTCGTCTGGATTACAGAGACTGGGCTCCATCTTGGATTCAATATTGACAATCCGACTGAACTTATACTCGCTGTTCGTATAACGTGCGCTCTTCTTTTCTATTTGGTCTCTCAAGCTTACTCTATTGGCTTCTAGTCCATGGACAGATTTTCCTGTCGAAACTCGCCGTCATATTCAAGAGCCTCTCGAAACTCTCATGCGTCTTCCTGAGATTCAATACAAGATTCTCAATAATGCGGTAACTTCTCTTTTGATCTATATACTGATCTTATCGTTTTGAAGGCAGCACATAAGCATGGAGGCACGGACGAAAAACTGAAGATTTATGGCCACATGTTCGCAGCAGGCTGGCATAACGCACAAGATCCCAAGACAACTCTAGGGTCATATGCTCATCGGAAAATGCTAACTGAAGCAGCAGCTTCTCACGTTGAAGGACTGTGAGTCCTAAAATCATGTGCACAAACATCACTAACGATAAATAGTGCGGAGAAGGTTGTTGACGCATATCCCTTGATTGCAGCACTATACTACCAGCGTCTTTGTATGATCCATCCCGGTGGACTCAATAAGCTTCAAGAATTTGCTGATGCGTACGTTCTCTCATAATTCAATATACATTCTAATGTTCGATTCAGGAATGGAGTACTATCTTTTGCCGATAAACTCGATGGCGAATCTAAGCAACAACCTTTTGCCAACTCTCTGACTCTCACCATCAAGGAATTCGCAAACTACCAACATATGGACAAAGATGCAATCGAGATTGCATTTGGACTGTGGTGGGAAGGTATTGAGCGTATTGTAGATGGGAGGAAGCGGTGGTGTTTCCCAACGGCAGAGGAGGGCGATCACGAGAAGACACAAGGTGGTGAATTTGTTTGGGGCAAGTTCAAGATTGGAGTTGATTTTGCTCGGTATTTTTTCTTTTGCTTTTGACTGGTTGTACTAATTATGATATAGGGCTAATGGACTTACTGAGCTATACTGGCGAGGCAAGATTGACCATCATGGAACCCTTCAGAGCAAGGACACCAAAGGCTTCACACGATTTGGTACATCCGTGCAAGTCACAACAAAAGGTGTACAGGCCATGCGGAAAATGTGGACTCCTGAGGAACTTGCGGCATCGAACCACGATATTGCAAATCTCATGACTGCCGCACGGATTATTACTCCCAATGACCGCCTCGAATCACTCGTACGTATTTGACTACTTTGGATGTAATATATTCTCAAGTTTTTTTAGGCTGCTCATACCGCCAAACGTAGAGCAGAGAAGTAAGCATTGTACTTGTTATGAATTGCCATAAAGTATTACTTGTATTGTGAAAATAAAAGTAAATATAAGTAATACTGTTGCGTTCAGAATTGTAAATTACTCCAATGCAGTGAAGGGAGTTAGGCCAAAATCTTCACAAAATTCGTTGCATTTATGCTCTTCGGGGAATGCGAGAAAACTGGAGTGAATGTTCCCTTCAGCAAAAATATGTCCAAGAGAACTATGTTTCTATCAGCAATCGTTGAGTAAGGTGAGAGCAGAGATACGGATGTGGTCGGAAGATCATTGGGTTCAAGGGAGCTCGTCTATCATAAAATTAGAGCACAACAATTATTTTATTATTCAACAGATAACTTACCTCTGTCATTGGTTCCTGATGAGATTCGTGGATATCCTCCTCCTCTTCATCATTCATCGTAATCTCATTCCGGCTCTTCCATTGCGTAAACTTACGGAACCACACTGGCTTTACAAGCAAGAGAACTTGAGCAGGGGCCGCGTTGGGCTTGAATCGACCACGTGTTCCATCCTTGTTAAGTTGAAAGTAGTTTCTCGCAATGACACCACTTTCTGTCAAGCCGAGAGGTGCTCGATTTTTGTCGCAAATAGTGATGTCGGTATCGTCCAGGGGGAAGACAGTTTGGCTTCTAAAAAGTTCACATCTCTTACTCACCTCACACTATACTTTTCACAATCAAGCTGAAGTTCCTTGACCATATCCAGCTCAATCTCCTTTGCAATCTGAACGTCATTCCAGTTGCATAGCCAGTAGTACTCGACTTTCTTATGGAACCAGTCTTCTGGGGCTAAACAGGCTAAGAACAATATATTGAGGGTGGTCCACATACGTAGCTTGGTTTTGGGCATCTTCGTACACAAGTGTTACAGGCTAAGATGTAGGTAGCTGGGGTCCCTGATCACACCGCATCAATGTTCCGACGTCAAAATTTTGATAGTCCAGAGGCTGTTGCCATAGACATATATATTTTTAGACACCCTACATACCTGTGCATATGGCATATATCCTGTTATTCCAATCTTCCAATAACTCACTCAGAGATAAGGGATCCCCAATGACATAAAGGTAGGAAGCATACAGAGGGGTCCCCCTGGAGGATGTCATGCCTCTCATTATGCCTTATGCATGAAATCTCTTGTTATTTGCTATTATACATATTACTCCTATGACGCAAGATATTGAAAATACAGCCATGATCTGCTGGTTGATTATGGATCAAAATGTGTTAAGTTCAGTTAATGAGGTATATATAGATACCCACATACTCTGATTGGTCTCTATATAGCCTTAGAGGATGAATTGAGGTGAACATTCCAAGACAGGTTGCGTGTAGAACTGGTTTACATGAATAATGGGGTCTATAGACTAAGTACTGGACATTGAGATGCATGTATGGGGGTGTTTGGATATGTACTAGGACCCTATACTGTAATTAGTTGTAGGTCTGGTATGTGTCATTAGAGGTAGCTGAAGACAGGGTAGGTACCCATAGAGCAAAAGAGAGTGTCTTCGCTATTACAACTGGTCAAAAAATAATTTCAAGTATGACACAATACCTAGACTGGGGATTGTATATACCTTCAAATGAACCTGTTCAGCACTTGAATCAACCTTATAGCTATCCTGGATCTCTCACAGTACCATTATCAGTGTTATCTATCCCAAAAATGATGGGTGTACCATGACATGGCCTTTGTGAGTCTGAGAAATCTGAGCATACCTACTAATAGGGGTTTAGTCCACCTCCCAAAAAGTGGTGACCCTGGCTCTCTAGCATATGTCCATCCTGGGTTATATAGCACCAAGTGTTTCCAGGAATGGACTGACCCTAACACTTGCTGTGTGATCACCAATGAGTAGGACTATAGGAGACCATCCTGTGGACCTATATCAACTTGGATCACAAGATTCCATGCAGTAGGTCCCAAGATATCAGCAAAATTCTCCTTAACTCAGTATTCAATCATGCTTGGCAGTTAATATGTTGATCTGATAGTATCAGATGAGATAACGAGATACACAAGATAATGGTAGGATCGTATACCTTTCAAATGAGCATCTTCCCGGCTTTATCCACCCTAACCAGCAAGAGATCTACTGTAGCATTCTGTCAGAGTGAAACATAACGCGTAACGGGCGCTCTGTTTCGGCGCTGAACCTATCCAAATAAGGCAATTTCCGCCCACAGCCACTCCCAAAAAGGGAATTTCCGCGCATAATCCTGGCTGTTTCAGTGTTTCAGGCCTGTAACGGTCCTCCAAGTGTTTCACTCTGACAGAACGCTACAGTATAGATATCTTTAGCAGTTGATGGAGATCAAATACCCCTGATGAGTGGTTTCAGGGGATTTTCACAGTAATATTGACTTCAGACTGAAGATGGACATGCTAGAGCCTTGATTTGAAATCTCTAGATATATAGATCATCTACCTCATAATGTCGGAGTACCAAAGATTTCCTTTGCTATGACTGAATAGTCACTACAATGATCATATGATATGATGAGGATCAAATACCATAGTTCACTCATCATACTCTCAAGGATGTTCCTGACAGCACTTATATCATAAGAGAGAGGCTTATTAGTTCGACATCAGCTGATAATTGATATAACTATTCAGCTGTTGCTATGGGTTACTTCATGGAAGTTGTTTATATAGTCAAAGTATGCAACTTTGATTTTGTGACAATCTGTGACATTCTCTGATAATTTCCTTCTTTGGTCATTTGTCATACCTATCACTCTATATATATTACAGTTATCATAATAGTTTCATTTTTATAAGATATGTAACTACCAGTCACTTTTGAGCTACTTACCCGGAAAATTTCCTTCTTGGGGTGGATGTTACTCATGTTACACAGAGTGATAAACGTGACAAATGCACGATTTTGTCACACTTGGACTTAGACCTAGATACTAGGAGAATTATAGCAGTTATAGCAGCATAGGATAGGACTTGGTAGCATAGAGAGAGACTTAGAGCCTATGCTGTAGCAAGATATTTGAGAATTATTGCAGCATAGCTATTTTGCAGTCATCTCTTCTAATTAGAATTGAGACCCCAGCGTAGCCTCACTTCTAATTAGAAGAGATATGTGGGATTAACAGGTGCCAAACTTGTCCACTATCTGCGTTGATCGGTAAGTAGGTAAGCAAATATGAAACAAACAAACGAGGGCCAGGTGTATGCGGATCTTGTGATCCATGGCCATGCAAAGGGGAGTGTATATGCTAAGAAAGCGCGTAGCTGCCGCGACATAAGCAATCGTCAAGCGGCGTGGCGCTGGAGCCAACAGGCCAAGTCGAAGTAAGCGAAAGGCACTACTCATATTCGCGCGGATCGCAGGTTGCGAGAAACTTGACGCCAAGGGGCGTCTTTACGCCGCCGTGGTGGCGGAGGGTCATAGGGATGGGAAACGCGCGGGTAATGTCGCTGAATTTGCCCTTCTGTTGGGGGACAACCTCCACGGACACGTGCTGCTGCAGAGGCGTGGGGGGCGAGAACGAGCCGAGCGACGAGCCTGGTGAACTCGGGGCAAGGTCGGGAAGGGGAGGGGATGAGGCGTGGCGGGCGTGTGTGCGGACGAAGGAAGTGGGAGTGAATTTGGAGGGGAAGGCGATGGCCATAAGCGCGGAGTGGTGCGCAAGGAGGTCGGATTCTTTAATGGAAAGCTCCCAGTTGAGCACCTCGAGGAATTCGCGCTCGATCCGGCCCACATCCCGCTTCCCGAAGACGCCCGTGCAAAGCGCCCAATGGATGTTCTTCAACGTCGAGTCATTTGTGTACTTGGAGGCGACAATAAGCGCGCCGAGGAAGACGCGGCTCCAACGCCCACTCTTCAAGCGCGATGGACAGATGGGGATGGGTGCGGGCGATGTAGATGAGGGAAGTTAGGACAGTGGCGGGCGTTACTTCGGCGCGAGTGAGGACATTGTGCACAAAGGTGGTGAACGAGGAGAGGTAGCACGACGGGTTGCGGCCCCTCGGTGTCGAGGCACGGCCCACGGCGAAGTCGACGGTCTCAACAACACTCTCAATGAGGTATTCTGAAAGAAAAATAAGTCTCAAAGAGAAAGGGCAGGCAAGCGGCGACGCACCGACGACCGGCTTTGTGAGGCGTATATCAACGAGCTCCATCATCGCAGGCGAGTGGGTGGCGGGGTCCACGAGGGACGCAGCGTGTATTGGCGACAAGGGCATTTGCGTTGGCGGTGGGCGGAAAGTGGGTCGGACGGAGCCCAGCCCGCAGCCCCTTATATACCACCGCCATGATATTGTGGAAGGAAAATTGCCGTGGCATTAGTCAATCCCGAAAGCGGATGACTCGCACGAGCCGGCTCAGATCAGTTGCCCGATTTGGACCGGCTCGATCGAGGCGCGGGTGGGTCAGCACGCGGACGTAAGCAGCCGACGACAATTTAGCTGGTTGCGGATCAAAATCCCGCCCTCGTCATCACGCACACGCACCGCCACGTCACTGTTCTGTCCTTACCCCACGTCGACGTCGCTCCGAGTCCGCCCGCATTCTGGGGTGGTCGTAGATGGTGGGGCAAAGCTGTACCGAGTCGGCCACGAGTCGGCCAAGCCCATCGGGCGGCGCCGGGTGGAGTCGCGTCGAGAGGTGTGTCCCGCGACACACGGGAATTGCTCAATGGCAAACATCGTACATCGGATACTAGGCCAGCCAAAATCAAACAGCAACCCAACTGAATCTTCTGATAGTACTAGTCGCACTGCAGCTCTATCAAAGCTCTATCACAGGCGTCGCTGGCAGGTGCGGGCAATAATCCGCGCTCACTGCGATGGCAACGGCAGCAAGCCGCGGTTAATCGGCATACCATCACCGCATCACGCCGATCCTCAGCGACGTCATCCCGACTGGGAACAAGGGCACGGCGATTGCGCAAGTACAAGGACAGGGGGGCTGAGGGGGCGGGCGTATGTGTGTGATGCTTGCTGTGGGCACTCGTGGTGTCCGCCGTGCCATCTGTCCAGCTGGTGCCTCGAAACGCTTCCTAGGTACGCTGCGTGCGTCTTTATCTCAAGAGTATTAATATCAGGTTGTAGCCGATCGGCTTGACAACGATCCGAATGTCTATGATCAGACCCCTGTCCCCTGTTCGAGTTGTGCTCCCGCCAAGGGGGTATCAGAAAAAAAATAACGGAACATATGTTGGACTTTTTGTTTAAGCCCTTCCAGGGGACCCACCGACCGTGACTGTGATGTGACATTACCATATTAGGAAGGTAATTCACACAGTCATGTGTTCTGATAGCATCAAACTCAGTCAGTCCTCTGAATTTCCAAGAACATTAATAGAAATATAGACTTCTAGCTATATATATATCTTGTAGACAAAGTCCTGATATAGTCATTGTCTTACAAATCTCACTCCAGAGTACAGATATCCATCCCCATATGGTCTGATTTGTCACAATGTTCCATCTAATGATGAGATACTGAAAAATAACCACTTGTGAGATTGTTGATACTTAATTATGGATGTATAGTGCACCAAACAGTACTTGTAACCCATCTTAAGACAATTTTGACTTACCATTTCAGCCAAAAAAGTTTCTACCAAAAAAAATTTTTAAGGGTCCGGAGGGGGGACCGACCGACCATCCCGGTTGTCACTTTTTGACACGTGACACCCCCTTGGCTCCCGCCGTTGATTTTGCTCAACCTCATCATCGTGTTGATTTCCCATTGCAGCCTCAAATTCACGGACTCAAAAAAGAAAAAAAAAAACACCAAACCTCATATTGCGACAGGCGAGAATCGAACCTGGGCCGGCGGGGTTGAGCTACCGGTAGCTCAAGTGGAGGATGTGTGCGGTCGTGTATGTTATCGGGCTAGATCATGATCATCAGAAAATTAATCGAATGCCTCTCGGTGTCACGGACCACGGTCTGTTGCGCTCAAGATGGGGTCAACTTTGAACGGCCGGATTTCGGCGACTACGGGTGCTGTGGACGCCCATTGTCCCTTTAGCGTGCGCCAATTCAACTTACCCGCGAGCTGGCTCAGCTCGCCTCGTGGCTCCACAGCAGTGCGGCGTACGACCCGGCGAACAAAGGACAATGGGTACAGCTGCTACTTCCAGCAATCGACGTGATATCACAAAAAGTTAAGCGCATTGTTATGCAACATCACTAGCACACTCTCATCCGAAGACGATACCAGTGTTGTGGCGGCAGAAGCCGCCCTGGGAATCGTGCGCATGTCCGCGCGATGTGGCCCCGGATGCTGTTGGTACGTTGTTGAGACAGATTGGATGTGATTGGTGTGCTGAATGGTGTTTTTACAGCTGTGCCTGTGTTAGAGATGCTGGTTCTTCTGGCTAGTCTGGACTCTGGAGCTTCAACTTCAAGATTATGCGCGATCGGCTGGGGAGGATGCGCGGACCCAGCCTGCCAGGAACAGCAGCTGGTGGGCAGTTACATTCGTAGTTGCAAATTTTAGGCGAGGAACCAAAACCAGTCACGGTCGGACGATGTTCTGCTTCTTGGGCTCGCACTACCAAGCTGCCTAGGCTCTGTGTATGAGCATTGAGCGTACGGCACAGGCGGAAGAACCCCCGGTCGACCCGGGAACCGACACCGCGGGATTACCATATGACGTCTATCAGCTGCCAGTGGATTATTTTCATCCTTCAACTTGCCTTTTGTTGAAACTTGACGCTGCCGCAGTAATGCATAAGGTCCGTATAGTGTCATAATAAAGTCTGCCGAGTCTCATTTTCATCCTTTGACTTGCATTTTGTTCATAGTGACGTCGCTCAGCATCCCTTAATAATGTCCGCATTGAACGCGCCGCCTACAGAGTAGCTTATAAGTAGTTCGTGCATCTACTTGCCCGCCGCCTGCCTGAACCCCCCGCCCTCAAAAGCACACCGGCGCGTATAGCCTGCTGCGCACGAGCGAGTCCCTAACGGCGTCAAAAACCACTGCGGCACAGCTCGTCAGGCCCTAACAAACAGCAGCATAGAATACACACAGCGCATCGCATCGCCGTCCACCGCGCTGCATACATGCAGGTACTCGTCCGCGGCGCGGGTCCGGCGGGCCACGGCGCACACGGCGCGGTACCGCTGCGCAAGGTGGCGCAGCGCGCCGGCGGGCGTGTCCGGGCCGTCGTGGTCCGGGAAGTGCGCGCGGAAGGCGAAGGATGCGGGCGGGAGCGACGTGAAGAGGTCGGATTTGTTTAGCATGACGATCTGGACAGGGTGTGAGTAGAAAGAAGCGAATGGAAAAGAGGAAGACGCACGATGGGCACGTGCCGGAGGTGGTTATCGAGCAGGAGGTCCTGCAGTTGGCGCATATCGTGCACAAGCGCGTTCTAAGGTGGGACAACTTATCAGTCTTATTTGGACAAGGGATAGGCTCCGACACGCACCACGGACTCGCCGGTGTCTGCATCCCGCACCGTCCTACAATAGCTCATCAAATCCACAACCCACAGGATAGCATGGCACTCTTCCAGTTGCATGCGCCACTTGCGCGGCTGGCCAGCGCGCGCACGGAGCACCGTCAACCGCGCGTCGCGCATCAGCGCGCTGACGTACGTCTGCACGGGTGGGTGCGCCGTGGCGGGGGGCAGCCGGACGATGTCCGCTGCGGTCGGGAGATAATCAACGGCCGCGATGCGGGACACCGTGTCCTCCCGGAGGAAGTAGTCTGCAGGGTGGCCCGGGCCGGAGCCGGCGCTGGAGCGGAAGCCTGAGACGCCTGGCTGACTATATCGAGACGACACACCTTTCCGCCCGCAGCCGCGCAACATACTGCCTTATCTCCTCTGTCCATACCGCCCGCTGCTCGTCGTCGAGCGGGCTGTCAAGCAGCTCCGCCTGCCGCAGCAACGTCCCCTGCGAACGGCCTCAAGGCTCAGTAACTCACCCGCGCCATGTCCGCCATAAAGACACACCTTGCCCGCCCCGTCCGCGCCGAGCACAACCATCGTCCACACCAATCTCCGCGCCTTCTTCTCCGCCGCAATCTCCGCGTCCAGGCCCTCCGAATCTGCGCAGTGGGAGGCATGAGACGCGTTGCGACGGGCTGGTCAATGCTACCAGAAGGCGCTTCGCCAAGATATCTTGGCATCGCGATTGACGACGATCAGCACATTTTGATGTGTTCTGATTGGAGCCGACAGGGTGTCGCGGACAAGTGACCGCCACATAACGGTCGTCGAGGCGTCGCGGTCGCCGACATAGGACGGGGGGATAGCCTCCGCGGAGGGTCCCACGCCCGCCCACGCCACGCCCACGCCATCACGGGCGTGCACGCCCGTTGGCGCAGGCCCACGCCGTTTGGCCACGCCCACATGCGAAGTCTCGTACGCAGGATCGCCGCGCGCGCGCGCTCCCCCGTGCGCGCCCACGCCAGCCGGCTCTTGGACTTGGGCCGCTGCGGCATCGTCGTCGCTGGGCGCGGTGTGCGTGAGGGCGGGAGGAAAGAGACGCAGAAGGCGGTGCGTGGGAACGCTGATGGTCTCCCGCGGATCATGAATCATGATTGATACAACCCAACCTGAAATTCCTGAACCAGGGCTTGACCAGGGCCATTGACAGTTGTCACCCATATTGACGAGCATGGCCAAAAGATGTACGCGTTTATAAAACAAAACGTGCCCGAGATATGGTTATCCTTTCTTTCAAGTAGACAATTATTCACAAACTGATTTATCAGTTTTGCTTATACTGACCAAGAGTGACCAAACCAAAAGTGCCCTGATTTGTGACAACCACCACATCACTCATGCCACTGTCACACTCTCACGTCAAAGAGACTCTTGCTTTAAAATAATAGAATACTTATAAAAGAAAAGAGCTTGCCCAGAAAATATTTTGCATAGTATTCCCAAGGTATGGTGAACTAAAAGTCATATATGCATGTTCAAGATATATTATTTTATTGGTAATAATCCTAGTACTTGGGATAACTCATCACGTTGGGGTTTCAGTCTTTTTTTTCGTGCCAATGACCGGCCTCCCCACTGCGCTCAACACAGACATCATCGTCTAAGAATACCCCGGTTTCACTTCTCTCCATCAAAGCTTTCCTTCACAACTCAACCAGTTGACAAGGGTACCGTAGATCATCAGCTGGTAACACCAAGTCACACATGTCACTAGGGTAGGTCACTGGGGTGAAATTCCACTTTTTGGACTTGTGTCTGGGGAAGGTTCATGGACCTTCAGGAGGACCAGAAATGCACAGTTATATGTTTTGAGGACTTGTTGCCAAAGAATATGGAATATGTGAGGGCCTATATCCCAATCGGGAGAGTTTGGTGATAAGTATGAAGTATAGTGCTACATAATGACATGTAACCATGCCATTTACATTTTCTTCTTTCCTTCCCACAAGTATGGTATGTCTTAAATTCCAAAATTATCTATAGATTTTTTGTATGATAAAACACCTGTATAAATGATAGTTTTTGCTGCAAGGAAAATCGAGGAATAAAGCTGACATATTTCCAGCACATAAACTCATGGTAAAACTTATAGATGAATGCCACTACAAAGGAAAAAAACTAGAAATTTTGGATAAACCCAGACATTTATCTGTAAGAAAAATGTGGGGTTTTCCTACTGGATAAAATTTGTCATTCAAAAGACAAAGACAAGTTTATCTGTTGCTTTATCTGTCAGAAAGGTTTTTGCTACAGATCAATGCTAAGATATATGTGAGATTTATACCTAGTTTTTTCCTTTGTCAAAACCACAGCTCAAATTAGTGAATAAATATGGTATTTATCAGACAGTTTTACTTCCAGTTTTTCTAGTGGAAAAAGGACAGCTTTGTCCACAGATTTTCTTTGTGTCAAAAGCTATCATTTATATAGGCGTTACTGTAGTATTTTAATCAGTTCGTCAGTCACGCGTCACACAGGGCTCAAGCCGACGAAAATTTTTTGTCAGTCACGCATATCCGGCAGAAATTGGCCCCAAATTGGTCCATATATGGTAATTTTCCGTCCGATCCGGCGCCTCCGGCGCCGAAATTCCCTAATGGGGAAGGCCTGACGAAAGTTTAAGTTCGTCGCACATGTCACGCAGGTTGGCAGGTGACGAATTGATTAAAATAGTACAGTATATCACACAAAAAATAGTCATAAAAATCTGGAATTTACTCTTACCTTTATCTTATAACTTTTCTCGGAATTTCTAAATCAGCGCAGTGATTACGTCACACCGTGCGATGCCTCATTGCAATCAATTTATCAACAGTCTAGGTGACATCGTGTGACAAGGCTACGCGAAACCACCATGTCTAATATCGACCATTCCTCGGACACGATCTTTCCGCCGGAGCTCGAATGTGTGATCTTCAAGCTTGCGGCGGCGCAGGATCGGGGGAGCATACCGCGGCTGATGCTCGTCGCTTGGCGGGTGAAAGAATGGTGCGTGTCCCGTCCCACCCATGCCATCTCGAAGATGTTGAAGAGTAACCAGGATCGAGCCGCTGCTGTACCAGCCGCTCGTTTTCGATAGCCAAACGACCCGCGACAACAACCTTGGGCCCGCCTTCCCGTTCGAGCGGCTGCCCCAGCTTAGTCCCAATGCTGCGGCCGGCGTGAAAAGCAGCATGATCAGCATATTCCCTGCTGCGTCCGTCCTGGCCATCCTGGAGAAGCTGCCGTCCCTCGAAAATGTGTTCCTCTCCGTCGCGGAGAAGCTCTACACCGACGCCGAGCCTCTCCCTGCGGCATTCACGCGGCTGCGCTTCCGCCATCTGTACTGCGCGCTCGGGGACATCCTTTCCCTCCCGGCGCTGGACTCCCTCGCGTACAACTGCTTCGCGGGCCTCACGCACCTCGAGCTCTTCTCCGAGCCCCCCAGCTGGCGCGCGGCCACCGCGCCCTGGCCGGCGACCCGCAACTCGTGGGCGCTCATCGCCGCGCTGCCCCGCCTCACGCACTTTGCGCTGAACAACGTCTATCCCGGCAGTCTGGTCGCGTTCCTCCTGTCCGCGTGCGCGCGCCTCACGTGCCTCGTTATCCTCAGCGTCGCGGCGCGGGCCGGGCGGTACACGCCGGCCGTCGCGCATGACCCGCGGTTCGTGGTCATGCGCCCGGGCTTCGTCGGCGGCTACCTCCGGGACTGGGTCAGCGGGGCGCAGGGCGCGCCCGACTACTGGGCGCGCGCGGATGCCTTTATCGCGGGGCGCCGGGCGCGGCAGGGGACGGGCGGCGAAGGTCGGTCGCTTGCTCGTCGTCGACTTGGTTGTCGCTAATAGGTTCCAGCAGATGATACGTTCATTTATCCGGACGAGCCGGAGTCCGAGGCGTCTGACTCGGAGTGATACGACTGCAATGTCACGTAGACTTCAGGACTGCGCTGCAAGCCTGGGACTAGGTCCCACAGCGCGTAAGGAGTCAGGACTTTCTTTCAGCAGCGTTCCTATTATTTCGTTTGTGGGTCCGTACTGGCAGTCTTAGACTCTTAGTTTCTGCAGGCGGCGGGTATAAAAACCAGACCATAGAAAAACAGATGACGTCAGACTGCGTGACTCATCACACTTTCCCTCTTGTCCTCTCCTCCATCGCGCGCTTCTCTCTGACCACCCTGCTGCGGTCCAGACAACCTACTACTCCACAGTCGCAGGGCTCATCCTCCCAACAACACGCCCCGATGCGAAGGAGCAGGCCCACGGTGAGCGCGACACAGACCATCCTGGTGGCAGAGATACGCGCGGAAGATGTGCCGCAGCGGGTCTTTGAATGGTTCGTGAGCGAAAGGCGCGTGTTCTGTCGGGCGTATGCGACGCTGTAAGTGCTCATTGCGCGTTGGCAGGTCCCCCGACCCCGAGCGGTTTTTGCGCGACGGTGGTCGGGCTGTCGCTCCCAATCTGCGATGGCCTCTACATGCCTCATATCCAAGAAAAGCGGCTTCGTCGACAGACGGGGGGCGTCGTGGCTCACAGTCCCTCTTTGCGGACCCTGGTCCCTGGTGCGTGTCGACACTGTCGATGTTTTCCCGTTGACGTGTCGTTGAGGAACACGCAGCGGGCCCTGTTTCTGCTGCTGCCTCGGGCGCTTTGGGAGAGAAAGAGAGAGGGATGTTGTGGAATGCGGATACGATCCGAATCATCCGATTCTGCGTGCGTGGCCTGCATTTCGTGCCGTTCAGTCCTCTGAGTCTGACATATTCGCTCTTTTGTAGGTGGCCGACAGCCTGGCTTTCAAGAAGGGTGCCGCTCTATACGCAGCTACCCCGCAGCACGGGCAGGCCAGCACTCGACAAACATGTCTCCGCTCCTCCTCAATGTCATCCATGAATTCTTCCCTCGCAGTTGGCTCGCTTGACCATGCTCATGTTTCGAAACATTCCTGTGTATGCACACCTTCCGCGACATCAATACCTGCGATGCCAAACGTTTCTAGAGGCAGCGCCCTCTCCGACGACGTTCTTCCTCCCCGTCTTTACGGCCGTCACACCGTCACAGTCACGCTGTCAGCGACGCTTTCGCTGTGCTTCCCCTGCGCACATATCGACTATATCCCATGATGCAATGGACACTATACATTGCCTCTAATTCTTTACAGACGATGAAGTGGGTGGGAACACCGTCGTTGGCGATCTTTTCTCTGACATCGCACATGGGTCTATGAACGACATTGTCTCCATTTTGCGAGCGATAGGGAGCTAATAAACGCTCTCTCGATGTGCTCCAACACCTCCTTCTGCTGTTTTCAATGCTGCTGGACCCATTTGGGTGGTATTTCGGGTGGGCGGTCTTTATGGGCCCCTGTCACCGTACTAGTATTCAGACCAACTCTCATTCGCATATGCAACGCTCGGGCCAGCTACTTTGCCACCTCTCTTGAGCGATCTGGAAACAGCCCTCCGATGCTTTCGACGCCTGCGAAGAGTCCGTTGTCAACAAAAAAACCCTTATCTTCGAAAACGCCCTCGTCGATGTAACATGTTTTGTCCCAACGCTGAGTGAGGTCAAAATAACTTTGGCGTCCTACGAGCGATATGACAAAATACACTCTTGACGTGCCCAATTCTTTCCGCGATTTTCTTACCCTGGGCCGAGTTGATTCCACCACATGTCTTTCAAGCTTACTGTTACACTATACTACGTGCTCCCTTGTTTTGGTGGCTTCATTGGCGGCACCATCTCATTCAAACTTTGACAAATTTGACTGCTTCCGTCTTTTTCATTTGTATTGGGTAAATTCAGGGGCAGATGCAGTTGGAGTCAGAAGCATGATGATGTAAGCGATCACTCCTTGCTCTGCCCCTCATGTCTGAATCTCCTCCAGCGTCGCAGGTTTACCAAGTGGCCTTGATCCCATGCATGGCCTTCCTTGCCGGTGTCAATGCACTCTTCTTCGTTGTTGGCAAGGGCTTGCTCGCTGGCGGTTTCGCATCCGATGTTGGCGACCCGAAGATGTTCTCTGGCGCTGCGGCATTCGTGTTGGTCCCGGCGTACAGCATCTGTCTGATTGCTTGTGGCGTGGTGGTGGGATACAAGGCTACAGTTCACGTTGCGATGGAGTCGGAAAACATGGTTGGCTTGAGGGACAAGTGTATGCTTGTCGTCGCTGAGCCCGACGCCGGCGCTCTCACGCTTGCTGGGTTCGGGAACGAGAAGGGAGAGCTTGGTCATACTCCAGTCAACCCACGGCAATCCGTCGAACCCAGCGTGCCTGGCCTCCAGGGCGAGGATGCCGCTGCGAGGGACACATCCGCTCCTGACTCCAAAGTCAATGGAGAGCCTGAGACCGCGATGGACGACGACTCGACAACGGCGACCATGGTCTTCGCGTGCATCGACTGCCCGTTCAGCTTTCCAAAGCTCACAATGCTGCACGAGCACCTCGAGGTCGCCCACTACCGGTTTCCTATGGACGCTCCGTCTGGTTGTGCAGCAGAAATGCGCGAGTGAGTCCCGGTCGGGCGTCGTACTTGTCCTTATGCATCTGATTCGTGTATGATTCAGGGATCGCGAGAAGCATTGGCGGAAGATTCGGACGGGCCACATGGAATCGTACTACGGCGCTGGAGGGCCGCCTGTACCGTCCAGCAGCGCGCAGGCGGCACCAGGTGTGGCGGAGTTTTTCGCTCGCATGGACGAGTGGTGTTCGCAGGATTATTACGGTGACCCCCCGTATAACCTGGGCGGATTTTACTGCCCGAGCAACTCGGACTCAGATGAACTCGCACTTAGAATGGGATATTCAATCGGAAGTGGACTTAAGTAAATATTTCCAAATGAAACTGTAAATCATCCTTTACAAGTTTGCAGTCGGACTTTTGCAAGTTCTTTCAATGAATTGATCCAATTGAAGATACATCTCACTACTTATCATCAATGGCCAATAAGCTCTCTGTTCACGATTTTATTGTTGTCTACCGATAAGACATAAAAGTTGTACATGTGCGGTGTTTAAGCATGATGTCCACTTCGACTGTACTTAATAGCTCGTAATGTGAGGTCTACTAGGATGTTGGCAGACAACTATCATTGCCACAAACAGGAACTACCATATCCCAAGTAACCGTCTGTCCTCCATATCCAGCGCCTTGAGAGGCTCCCGGTCCGAGGTCCAGCGCAAATGTTTACTATAGTATCGATCTGGGACACAGTGCACCGCCGACGGCACGGCCTTCAGATCTTCGAGGTCCCCGATGCGGGGCCGCGGCTGTTCACATGACCAGGAGAGGCGCATTCTTGCATCGGTGCGAAGCGCAGCCCACTGCGGCAGCAGGGCCGCCTCTGCGCGGCTGCGGGACCCGAATTCACGCCAGTAGCCTGGCAGTGCGCGGATGTGGCACTCGAATGGTGCAAGCTTAAGCGGGGGAGGCTGGGCATGTTGTCGTGAAGCGAGGAACGTGAGGAAGGTCGCATCGTTGAACCGGAGCATGGAGTGCAGGAATACCTGCGACAAGCGAGGGAGCAGTGTCGTGTTGGTGAGTGCCGAAAAGAGTTGATTGGTCACGACATGGACGGGGTATGGACGCACAGGATGGTCGGAGATGCACAAGCGCTCCAGCACATCCAGGCCAGAAACGAGCTCAAGCAGTTCCTCGAGGGCTACGTGTGTGTCGCGGACGTCCAGTACCCGCAGCGTATTCCGTGAGTGGGAACGAACAGCCATGCCGAGCAGCGCGTGGTGTGGCCAGGGGAAGGCCAGCGGATGGTGGCTCTCTGTCCATGTCTTCCCGTGCCGCACGGTAATATGACTCTGCGATGTGGTGGAGATGAGGGACAGTTCCGAAAGATTAGGCAGCCGCATGATGGAGAAAATGTGCTGAAAAACGCCCATAGCTTCTGAAGCGTCGTAGTTCCCAACCCCACACGTGAATCGTCGGATGGCGCATTCGACGGGAGGGAGTGTATCGAGGTCCATTAGCAGCGCATCGCCCGGAAGAGTGCAATAATATTCGAGTTTGAAGTCGACCGATTGCGGGATGCTTGGCATGAATCGGACAGCGGCCGCAACGGTTGTGCGATTGGCGGTGTATACCAGAATTGCAAGTGAGTCAAGGACAGTGGTGGGGATGATGGGAAGGAGATGTCCAGAAACCGAAAGGAACCGCAATGAGGTGGCGCTAGCGAGAAATTGGAGAGCGGTTGGCGGGAAGGGATGGGGATAGCATGGGAGTCGCAAGCGCTCGAGCGATGACAGACGGCCAGTCGCAATGGAAGCAAATTCCTCGAGTCGTCCAATATTCAAACGTCCCATATGCGCGCTTTTCCATCGTGGCATCGTCGACGCGACCGCCTCAAGTGATTCTTGGCTGACAGATGTGAAGTAGACTTCGAGGGGTGCTTGACCGGAAAGCTCCAGGAACATCCCATTCAGTTTTCGGTCTCGGCTGCTGTACATGGAAGTGGACTCGTAGTTGATGTATTCAACGGAGCCGTCCAAAGGGACACAGCTCCAAATCTGCGGTGATGTCCGAATGACATGGCGCCAGTACGTGCAGACGCGGGAAAGCCTGCGGTAGTCGTCAAACAACTGGTCGCTTCGGCGCCGGTCATAATTCACAAGCTTCTGACGGTTCCATCCGCCCTCCGGAAATCGCAGGCAGAGGCGGAATATCTCGACAAGTAGCTCCCGGTGTAGGCGCCAGAGCGGGACTGACAGCGCCCGGTAAGCTTTGTAGTGGTAGTGCAGACCCCTTGTGTGGTGACCAGCTAACACGTAGACCGCCCTCCTGTCCGCCTCCGCAAGCCAGTGGAGAGCAGCGGCATGAGTTGACGAAAAGTCCTCCGCGACACCGTGTTGAGACGCAACACCACCCCGCAAGAGTGCCAGGATGGTAGTGAGCGGCGGGAGCATCGGGAGCTCGGCCATGGTGGTAAGTCGAAAGAATGTTGATATTGATGCACGTGATGATTGGCACGGCTCTGGGCGGTGATGACGATGGAGCGACTTTCCCATCCGGCACCGTACTGTACCAGCCTCCATCCCCTTTTAGAGAGGTCACGACACTCAAGACACCGAACTCGCTGTAGCCTGCATGGCTGTATCCGGCTGTACTACGGCTGTACGTGACTACGGCTACTACGGTCTATCCGAGTCAACGGTCTATTGCAACAGTCCACATTCAATCAACTTCGCGTCAACCGAGCACTGCCGAGTCACGACGCCAATTAATATTCTGTCACCGTGGTTGACTTGGTGTCGAATAGGATCGGCGCTCAGCGGTGGTTATAGCATTTACATTGGGTTAACAAGAAGATTCGCGACATTTCCAATGACATTTCCAATTTCGCAAGACTTCCGTTATGATTTCTCATATTCAAGTTTGCGACAAGGGGGTATCAGAAAAAAAAAAATAACGGAACATACGTTGGACTTTTTGTTTAAGCCCTTCCAGGGGACCCACCGACCGTGGTTTGCGAGTCATTTTGGAGCAATTTCCGAAAAAAAGCTCAAGGAGGATTTTCGCGAGCCTTGTGCAGATATTGTGAGTCTCTTCAGTGAAGGGTGATTTTTTTGTGCAGCTTAATTAATTGTTTGAAGAGTACCTTAGGGTGTAAGAGGTGTCAAAATCAATGTAAGAAAGCTGTTTCCAATTTAGTTATAGGTATAATACAGTATTTCTTGACGGATTCGGCTGTAACTAACAAGAATAATACATAACTATGAGTGCTACCATTATAAGATATTGGTAGTCAAAAAATATGTATTCTCAAATTTCTGTAGTATTCATCAATGATTGTCTTTTTTAGAGAAGTATATATGTGTTCTAGGTCTACTGTGAACACTGCCAAGGATGACCCAGATAATAAAGCAATGTGCTTCATAACCAGTCCTGGGTACAGAAATTGGAGGATTTCAGGCGTTAGTATTATTAGACTGTCAGTGTCAGGGGAACCCCCCCTTTCGGCCCCCCCGGAGACAGGTCCGATTCCGGTCCGATTCCAATGGCGTCTCCGGTCCGGCCCTCCATCTCGCCTGCACAATCACCAATCTGTCAACGCCCTCCTAACGGTCACCCTGGGATCTTGCCTGCGACACCACCCAAGCCTTCTGTGCCCGACATTGGCAGCTACGGACAAGCAGTATATAGTCAGCTACCTAGCAGGCGGACCCTTAGAGTTTCTTCTCTTTGGATGCTCCCCTGCTTAGGCAATGGCACGGGTAGGCCATACCCGCGCGGGTACGCGGGCCCTGCTAGGTCAGCTTCATTTGTATTCACTTACCAATGTTCACGCTTTGGATCCTCCCCTGCTAGGACCTTGATGAGTCCGCCCCCCCTTCTCACTGCCCCTGTAGTGGAATGAGTTAACAACTTTTATTTGTGAGTTAACAATGTTTTATTCATAACTCTCTAACGGTTACATATTTTATAAGCCACTTGTACCTTGAGTAATTTCTATTGATTGTGAAACTTTTCTCTTTTTTGATCGGAAAAAGTCGGGGGGCAGGTCGGGGGTGGCGGCATCGCATCGGGCAGATGGCAGGAGGGCGCGGATGTCAGGTGATGGCGATGATATTACCAATGTGTAGATATCATCAAACACTATAGATTATCAGTTCATTTGATGGATTTTGATGAATATTTGCGCTTACCATGGTTGTCATTGTTGAGGACGATGTCGGAAGGTTGTTGACAGCAGCAGGAGCTAGCAGGGCCGATGGGAGGACATCCCCAACCTGATGACAGTAGGTGACGATTGTCCGTGATGAGAATCACATGATGGTCACCGTTGTGACCAGGTCACAATGGGGACGACAACGACAATGGTGGGATGGCGAGGGCGCCGCGGAGGCAGGGGCACCGGGATGGCCAGTGCCTCTAACACCATGAAGAAGGGCGGCGGTCGTCAGAGGTAGCAGGGGTGCCCGTGCCGAGCTCAACCTTCTCTAGTTAGAGGCAGAGAGGACCCTAGTCTCTGCCTCTAATTAGAGGGGACATGGGTAAGCTATAGGTGGACTGTTAATTGAAATAGTAGTAAGTAGAGTGATATGGTATATGTAGTCCTGGATGAATTTGATATACTTGCCACATGTACAGGAAATTTTCAAAGCATAAGACACATGATAAAGTATCAGAGTAACCTCTATTCAGGTCTCTCTAACTCCAGCTGGGCACCTTCAAAACATAGTCAGGAGCATTCCCCATTATATCGGTACCATATTAAATTGGGATTATATTATATTTATATCATATTATATCTCGAACCTTTTTATCTTCTCATTATGACATGAAAATTAGTGAAATTTTCCATATTCATTCTAATTAAGACTGGTCACTTTAAACAGCTCCATGTACTAAATGTAGCTCATATGTTGTTTCAACAGCAGCATATCTAAATCTGGAAGTGTGGAGCAAATGAATAGCTGAAGCCCATGCCAAACATATACACAATATATGCTTGATATAAGTGATTGGCTAATATCATGGGTTAATATCGTGATTAAGTTTTTTCCCTCATCTAGATCAAGACAGTGTAGGTGAATTTGGTCCACCATGACTCCTCCACTGGTTATGTAGCCTACGTGAAATCACCAAGCTATAAATTAACCTCCAAAATACTTTGAAAATATAGTCTGATCACTGTTGTATCAATGTTTTAGTATATTTTCAGAGTGAAAATAGATCCTGATATGTACCATAGCCTATAACATCATATCTATATTGTATTGTTCAAATTTACAGGCTATAATAAATTTGCGAAAATATCATCAAATCACCATTATCATAGCTCACCTACCAAATGCATTTTCCTATCCTCATATACTATTCAAAACATATCAACATGTCCAAAAATTATATATATATGTTTGCTAGGCTCCTATACATCTGTAATAAATTAAATACAGAGATCTACAACCATAGGAACAATCCTAGCTACTAGGACAAACCCAGCATATAGTATTTTGTGATGTGACCTACTATAGGCAGAACCTAGCAGTGTTGTAGATAAGGGCCTTAATAAGTGTTCGGCTCCGAGGTCCACCCTTATTAGGGATAAGGGTCCTTATTAAGGGTACCAGAAATAAGGGCTTAATAAGGGAATTTCCTTTTTGGGAATGATTTTTTTGAAGCCTATTTACCCAGTGTAGTCGTCACCAGAGCCCTCCAACTCGCCCGCATCCGGCTCCTCCTCGCTGTGCTCCGCTGCCAACAACTCCATCAACCGCCCCTCATCCGTAAAAGCATCCTCCTTGCGCTTGGGCATTCGAGCGGGGTTTACCTTGTTCTGCGTGAACAAGCTCTTGAGTGAGGCGGGTAGGAACGGGCGCACTCGACGTCTCGACCGAGACGTCGATGGAGGGAGATCATCCTCGTCGGAGGAGTCGTCTGGCTCTGAAATGTCATCCAAATCCCGCTGTCCCGCCTGCCATTTCGCAAGCTCCTTGCGCCAACCTGCCTTGCTGGTGACAAGAACGGACTGCCGCTGGCCGTTTTCGTCGTCGGTGTCACTGAGGTTTGCGTCGGCATAACGGGGTAGAGCATGCAGGGTTTTGATGGAGTCGTCGGTGTGGTTCTTGCGAGCCTCTCGTCGCTCACGCAGGCCTTCAAGGTACTGCTCTTCACGAATTGAGCGTGTAACCTTATACAGCATTAGCAACGTCAATCGGAATTAATCAAGGGCACGCACCTTAACCTGCTGCACCATTTTGACGAGGCCGAGGCGATTGCGCTTTTTGTTCTTCTTGTTGGAGAAGTCGGAGAATGAGCGCTCGAGCCCTGCCTGGTTGAGCACGAGGTAGAGCAGCGTTAAGATGAAGTTGGCTAGCTCGGCGACGTCGGCGTTGGTCTTCAGCATCTCCCAAAACGGAATCGGATTGGTTCCCTGCAAAAAGTCAGCTACAGACGAGGGAACGGACGGAAAACTCACGTTCAGCTCCATGTATGTTGCCTTGATTTTTGAGTCCGGAGCAAACCACCGCTCGAACGGCCCCGACTTGCTCAAGTAGAGCATCGCCGCTTTGTTCAGAGCTTGCGCACACTTGGTAAGGGCGTCGTTGTATGCCTTGAGCTCCTCGGGCGTGCGGGGCGGTACCGTTGGACGGGCTTGCTTCATGCGTTCGAAGAGCTACAGACCATCAGAATCCGTGTCGATCCCAAAGAAGTAAAAGAAAAACTCGCCTCAACGAGCTCCGTCGTGATGACGAATGCATCGATCTTGGCCTTCTCGCCGAATCGAGAGAGACCCTCGAACGGGTTAGCTCAGCCCATCGCCCCTCGATCCGCTTGCACATTCGCTTTCCCAACCCCTTGTCCGTGTGCTCGTGGAAATGGAGGAAAACACCTGCGAGGGCGAGTAGGAACTGGTCTGGGCGTACGTGGTCACTCTGGGAGATGTTGGTGAGGTAGCAAATGTGCTCCATGTTGTCGATGGCGGCGTCGAGTCGGTCCCACCAGTCGTTCGCCTCAACCGACTTGCAGTGAGCAATCGCGTCGCGACGCAGCTTCTCCCGTTTGGCCCGATTCGCCTCTGCGCCGACTTGGGCAGTGACGATGTCGTCCCGTCTGTTGAGGATGGCGCCGCGGATTGGGACCTTGAGCGCACGGAAGCGGATGGCAGCGATGAGGTGGGTGGTCCAACGAGTGAGGTTCGCAGCCAGATATGCGAGGCATTTGTTCGCGAGGGAGCTACACTGCTGCTCGTCGAAAATGTCGCGGACCTTGTCGTGGCTATTGAGCCAGTTGACGAAGTCGATGAGCTGTTCCAGCACCTCGGCGTGCTCCGGGCACTCCTTGAGCAAGTCTCCAAGCATCAGCTGTCCCTGGTGCGCCACGCAAGGGAAGACGAGCAGCCAGGGACGTGCCGCAGCGAGGACAGCCCGTGCACGCTTGCTGCCGCCGTCGTTGTCGGTCAGGAAGGCGATGATGTTGCAGAGCAGCTCTGCCTCCGTCTTGTCGATCATCTCGCCAAAGCGAATAGCGAGGGAATCGCCGTCCTTCTTCCAGTGGTTGGTACGGAGAATATTTGCAAGAAGGGTCTGCAGCTAGTTAGTATGTTCGATTGGAAAGGTACAATGGCGACGCACCTGGAACTTGAAGTTAAGCTGGATGCCGGTAACTGCGTCCTTGGCGTTGCTGCGCCAGCCGTCCGTGCTACTTGAGCGTCAGGGAGGACGGAGAAATAGAACTCAGCCACGCACCTGAGAAGCACGTCTTCTCCCGCAACCTTCTCTCGCATCTCCTCGTCAATCTTGTCGGTAGCCTTCTTCAACAATGTGCCTCCGAGCTGCGCTCGCGACGGAATGACGTCCCCCGCACATGAACGGAACATGAGGAAGAGCTTGATTATCTCCGGGTCCGTTGTCCAGCTCTCCGGTGAAGAAGGACAACTAAGTCCAAGCGAGGACTAGATGTGGGCCGAGGTCGTACCGAGTGCGGCGCTGCGGGAGGAGTAGATGCGCAGGGTAGATTAGATAAGATTTACTTAGCTTTTGCAGTAATCGTAGAACTCGGGCTCGATGTAGCGCTTTCGCTCGCGCTCACTCTGACTTTGAGATGGGGGCAAGAAGTAAAGGATGAGATGCTCTCCTATTCGACACATGAAACTGTATCTACGCGATCGAAAGGGGTGATACAAAAAATGAAATAAGTACTGAGTCCATATGTAGGTGATCGTCCACTCCGTCCACACTGCAACCTGACAACCGGGCTTAGGACAAGTCGAATAGGGTGTACTCGCTGCCGCCAACAGCATTAGCATCAGGTTGACCAAGCCTGAGCTTGTTCCACCCCAGTCCCGCCGAGTCGTCAAGCGCAGGCGCAGAAGAAGATTCTGATATGATGAGATAAGAGGGGGAGTTGAGAGAAAAATGAAAAAATGTTGAGATGAGGAGGTTGGTGGAGAAAATGATGGCTGTTAACGCCCGAGATGCGCGACGCGTGATATGTGCGTGACCGCAGTGTCGACGTGGCGGCCACAAGGCACTACCACAGAGGGGGATACTTCGGATTTCGCCCCCGAAATCGTGCTGATTAGTGAAGATGATTGTCGGGAATGGAATAAGACTGTTGAAAGACCTGTGCGCGCTGTTCGCCATCAAGGTACCAGATGTTGTTGAGTGCTGAGATAATCCGAGCGAAGTTCGTGAGCTGTGACTACCGAGATGAGGGGTGTCATCGCAGCTGCGTTGCGGCGAATAGAACGTCGGACATCCTGCTCCCATTCGCCATGCTCGTATTGGACGCGAAGGCCAGTGCCCTTCTCGTACAGTGGCGGTTTGTATTCGGGGGAACGTGGTGCGTAGATGAAGCGCTTCATCTGGCGGATGAATGTTTCGGAGTTCATAGGCTCATTGATGACGCCATTCGCGAGACGCGGAGGGTAGCGTGCTGGTATGACGTTGTCTCGGACAGCTTGGACAACTTCCCACCATGATAGTAGGAAGTCGCGGCGGTAGACATAAACACAAATGGGCAAACGGACAGACTCACCTCCAAGCAGATACTCGTGGTCTTCCTCATAACAATATTTGAGCGTGAGGTCGCCGCGCGTGTGTAAGCCGTGAATGGGTGATTGTCAATTTGGTACCCGTCAATGTCATCGTTGAAGCGGTCGGGACGCGGCGTGTTGTCGTACGGTCTCGGAAGGTGCGGGGCACCGAGCCAACGGTCCTCGGAAGGGTGAAAACCTCGGTGGGTGCGGTTACAGGGCTCGCGCTCCATGAGGTGGGAGTAAGAGAGAGAGAAGGGGAAGGAGAGGAATAGGGGAAGGAAACGGAATTGTCGGGTATATATGCCGTTCGGTCCGATCGACTGAATAGAGGCTGTGAGCGATCGCAAGTCAATATGAAAACTCAGCTTTAATTTCCGCGATCTGCATGATCGCCACATCGTACTGAAGGTTCGGATTATCGGCTTGGCGGATCGGGCGCTGCCAGCTTCGTTTTGAGCGTTTGGTTGTCGGGCCGGAAGTAGAAGAGGCGGAGGCGCCGAATATTGACGTGCCCGCGGAGTATGGCGCCGCTAAGTTCCCGCAAAACGAAGGAGTCATTAGCACGCTTCTCGTGAATGATATATGGACCAGCGTAAGTCCACTTATCTTTGTCTCCTTTCGTCTCGTCGAGTGCTGACTCGCGCAGCCACACATACATCCCGACCTCGTAATCTTTGAAGTCGAAATGGTAGTGGTGGCGTTTATGGAGGTCGTCGATGGCGCGGGCGGCGTGATTCGCGCAGTTTCGCGTTGGCTTCGGCCATCTTCGGGTCGCGCCGTTCGAGTTGGCGCGCGCGCATGGCGATCAGGTCGTCGTGAGTGAAGACGGAGTCCCAATCGAGTGTCTGCCAGGTGATTTCAGCGAGGTCATAAGAGAAGAGCGGGTGAACACCATAGAGGAGGAAGTAGGGCGTGAAGCCCGTGGCGCGGGAGACAGTGACTCGGATCGATAAGAGGACGGGGTAGACATAACGTGGCCAGTTTCCCTTCTTGTCGCCGCAGAGTTTATATAGTGCGCTGACCAGAGGCTGGTGCGAGCGCCGACGCGGCCGTTGCCTTGCGGATGATAAGCGGTCGAAAATATGACTCGACAGTTGTATTGTGTTCGCAAAAGTTCTTGCACCTCGCCCTTGAACTCGGGGCCGCCGTCGAAGGAGATGACGGGGATACCGCCGAACCTGCAGATGAGCACTTCGTAGATAAATTTGGCCACGTAATGGGAGGTAAGAGACTTAACGGGTCGTGCTTCTGGCCATCCAATCGTCGACTCTATCGCATGAATGAGGTATTTGAGGCCGTTGAGGCCCTCACGCATGTGGATGCAATCCAACTCGAAATGGCGGAGGAGCGGAGACTGCCACGACTCATTGAACGGGAGATGGGGAATCCTCTTGATGGACTTTTGGCACTCGATACATGATCTAACAAAGAACGAGATGTCAGCGTACATATTGGGCCAGTAGAACCTGTCTCTTAGCTGGGCGTAGACGGCATCACGGCCTCGATGGCCACATTCGTTGTGCGCTTGGGCCATAAGTTCGCCGCGCTTGCTTGGTACGTCGATGACTAGTCGCGGAAGTCGGTCCGAGTTCTTTTTCGGCGCCAACCAAAGTCGGTCCTGGTGGAAGAGGAAGCGCCGCGCGCGTTTGAGAAATTGAGACTTAGCTTTATCATTTGAACAATGCGGGGGGTACTCTCCGTCCCGCAGAAACCTGCGCAGCTCTATCCAGAGCTCGGGCGAATCATCGTCCGGAACCCCGTGGACGTGTCCCTTGTTTGCTTGAGATCCCTGGTCTGTGAGATCTTCGAGGGGGATACTTTGCGAGTATCCTTCACGACCTGTATATGTCAGCAGTACGGATTCCTCTCCGAGTTGGAATAGCGACTCAACTTCGAGAGGAGCGCTCCTTTGTAGGAACTCCGGCAACGGTCGGGTGCCCTCGTCATCGTGCGTACGCAATAGCGCGGCGATCAGAAATGATCCCCGGGCTGTCGGATCGAAGGCCATGCCTGTCTTGGGGTTTTCTGGAAGTCGGGGCACCGCGGTCGACAACGACTGGCGGTACATGGTGAGGGTTTCGTCCGGGGCTCGCCAATAGTTGGCTAAAGATATCTGCAGATGTGTATGGATCGATTCTAGATTGGACTTAGCTTTGGCGCCTATCTGGGCTTGTGTCTCGTTTAGCATGGCGTCCAAAACGGCTTCAGAGTCGTCTCCTTGGTCGTATAGATTGTCTTCAGGCGCGGGCGGTCTGCGGGATAGTGCGTCTTCAATCTTGAAAGATTCCGCGCGCACATGATGCCATTCGAAGTCGAATAGTCGAATATAAGCAACCCACCGCAGCATAGGCGCGTTCGGAACGTCATCGGGGGCTGAAATCATCTTAGCGAGGGAGGTTGCATCGTACTCTAGGCGGAAATGTACTCCCCAGAGATAATGCCTCATTTCCTTGAGTGCCCGGAAGAGACCGTAGACTTCCGTCTTTGGCTGCCCGTAGTTTGCCTGCGCCGTTCCGAATGTGCATGACCCGTAGATTGCAGGGTGTTTCTCGCCGTCTCTGACTTGATACAGTACCCAGCCCGCTCCCATCCAGGAGGAGTCGCATCCAAAAAGGAGGAGGCCGTCGTCGGAGTCGCGTGGCTTACGGCTGATGGCTCGGGCGGCGTCATAGTCTAGTCGGATCAGAACTGGGGTGCTGGTTATTCGCTGCTTGAGGATGTTGATAGCCTCGACGGCCTCTGCGTTAAGCTGGAATTCGGTAGTAGGGTTTCGGAGCAATGAAGTAAGCGGCTTAGCTATCAGCGAAAAACCACGAATCCACCGGCGGCTGCCTCCGGCGAGGCCGAGGAAACTTCTGAGTTCGGATATTGAAGCCGGTAATGGCCAGTCGAGGACGCGTTGGACAAGCTTCGGGGCTATCTTCCAGCCTTCGAGGGAAACGACCGTGCCAACGATGTGGAGGTCAAACGCGGCCAGTACTGTCTTTGCGCCAGATGCGGTTATGCCTGCCTCGATAAGTGTGCCAAGGAAGTCGTCGAGATTCTGGGCGTATTCCCAGACGAAACGTCGGATGGCTGGATTGTTTGGAATCGGCTCATCGTTGTAGCGGCTGGTTGGCCCTTTTACACCCGCATCATCGAAGAAGGCGCGGGCCTTGTGAGGCGCTATGGGCTTGAGCGCATGATCGAATCGCCGATTGAACTCGTTCGGTGCATTCGCATAACCATGCGCCATCGTTACTTGTTGTTTGGGGCCCAACGGGGAGTGAAAGGACTGCATCGCACGCGAATTCTCATGTATCCAGACCGCGTCAAAACCTGAAAAGAGATCGGCAATACCGTAAATTGCGTGTCCAATAAACGACTCAGCGAATTCGTTTATATTGGGAACCATGGCTGCGTCCAAGATGGTGACAGCGTTGAGTGGCTCGAGGTTGAGTATAACGCGGACTGGAGGGTCCGAGCCGGGTTTCTTGGCGACAGGGAACATGGCGCATCGATAGCTCGACACGCTCGGCTCAAATCTCCCGTCTCGCTCGCCGTCTGCGATGACCTTTCGAACGGCTGGCTCCAAGGCTCGGGGAATGCGGATGGGTGATGCTTGCCACGGGGTATGCTCGATGGTCGGAAACTCATAGTCGGGGTAATATTTCCTGGAAAAGAAGCCTTTTTCTGCAAAGTTCCACGCAAAGGCAGACTCACGGGTGACAACGATGAACGCAAGGAGATTACTCTCTTCCCCCGTTAATATCCCTGCTTGAATATTGCCTAGCATCGCCTCCAATCGCTCGCGGGTGACGCGTTGTCCGAACGTCAAGTTCTTGTAGTCTGGTGGATGTGTTGGAAGGGTTGTTGGTATGGCGCGTGGGATCTCGCGGAAGAGATGCTTCCGCGGATCGGGCTGGAAGGTCGGTACGGGGCGAATCTTGCGTGCCACGGGTTTGTACTTTCTCTTGGCGACGATTGGCGCCTTGGCGCCGGCGCTGGTCATGTAAGTACGGGTATCGGAGAAGAGGCGCGTTGTCCACGGTGTTGGTACTACAGAGTTGAGGTCAACTCCGGTTGAGATGGCGTAATTAGTTAGAATAGAGTCGAAATCTGTAGAGGGTGAAGAATGGAATAAGAAATCATGGTCGGAAAACTCAGCGTTTCCCATCAGTGCTTCGAGGGATCTTCCCAGAGTATTTGCATGGGGCGCGGGGAAGGTCGGTGACGCGGTCCCTAGCACCAAAAATCCTCCCCTTCCGGGAGCTCCTCGACGTAGGCTGCATGGTGGGAATGATCCGCACCACGCGTCATAGCGATCGCGTTCCGCGGGTCGGCGGGATTCGTGATGGAAATGCCAAGCGTGGGTTGTCCTCTTCTCTCACCGTCCTTCCAGAGGTACAAGCTCACGGCTCCACCGCGCTCGTAGTCCAAGCGGGCGCAGAACCACTGGAGGAATGGCTGCCCCAGAATCAAGTCGTGGGGCCCGAGTTCTTGATGTGAGACGAAGAGGTGGTGGGAGAATTCGTGCTGGCCAATTCGCAACGGTACGTCCGTCGCACACCCTCGAAGTTGTTCTGGGTCGCCATGGATGCCCTTCAAGGCCCAGCGCGTGCCCTGATAATCAACTGCGAGCGAGCATCGTGTAGGTACTGAAAAACTTGCCAGATTCAATTCCGAGCCTGAATCTATCATCGCTCTCAACTCGACGCCGCCCACCGTTACTGTCAACGACCCCGTAGTCATCGCGAAGAACCGGCTTGTGGGCGGGGCCTTGGCTACCGCGTTGCTGTAGCGGACAAGGAAGTCCTCGAGCTCATAAGATGGGTCGACCACCATTTGGCGCGGCTCGCTGCTCTCGATCTGGGCCGAAAGCCGAATTAACTCGTCAGCGTCTTGAAGAGAGTACTCCGCTGGCTTGCTTGAGTACTCGCGCTTGGCTCGGGTCTGCTCATTCATCAGCTTTTGCAAAACGGGGCTTGCACCAATGATCTCGAAGATTGGCAACGAGACGTTCGTTTTGAGAATAGTCTCTAAAATTCCAGGTGGGTTAGCGCGTTCTTGAAGCACAGATGTAATGTGAAACTTATCTTGTGTAGGCTTGTTTGCATCTCGCATGACGACATCTTCTCCCTGTCCGCCCGCTCGCGGCGCTCGTGCATTCTTCCAACCGTCCTTACGATTAATCGGGTTTGGCGGAGTCGGAATCTTGTTGTCGACAACTGGGGGCTGTGGTGCTTGTGTTGCGGGCACGTTTGGCACGCTTGGGGGCGCTGGTTGTTGATGAGGCGCTCGAGTTGCGGGTTTGGGCGCTGGAGCCACGTTGGGGCGCTGACCGACTGGATTGTAACGGTTAGTGTCCTTTCCGCTTCTTGTTACCGGGTTCGCTAATTGCTCGTCGTAGCTGAGCGAGGAGACAGCGAAGAATTCGTTGTCTAGAACTTGCGAATTTCCGAATGCTAGTCCAGCAGAATGGGTCGCGGCGGCTTGAACTCCGTCTGCGCGCGCTCGCATATATGACGAAACTCCCCCTCGCCATCCTTGTGGGGTTTTCGGGAGGTCAGTGCCGTCCATCTGGACGTACCTTTGGGTGTTGGGGTCAATCTTCACGAGCGCTCGCTCGATGAGTTCGCGCATTTCCGGACAGTATCGCGGGTGAAGTTGGTGAGTACCGGTCTTCCCGCAAACAAAACAGCGCTTACCAGTACTTGCAGCTAGCTGTCTCTCTGCCAAATGGAGCCGCATTTGCTCCAGCTGGCGTGTCAAATCCGCAATCTGTGAGTCTGTCGAGGTCGTCGGCGCCTCTTGCGTGTGTTCTTGGTTCGGGCGCTGCTGGATTTGGATCGGCCGCGGCTGCGCAGCTTGTTGCGCGGGGAATTCTGAGGTGAGTGCAGTCTCGATACGATTCCCAAACTCATCGAACTTAGCTTGACTTGGATTGTAAGTCTTCTCGCTCCACGGTTCGAATATCAACGAGTCTGGGTCAAAGCGTTTCTTCAAGATTTCTACTGTGGCAGATAATGTCGGGGCCGTATCGCGTGTTCGGTTATTAGTCGGGGTGCGTTGGTAAAACCAATCTTTCATGGTAGTCGGGATGCCGCTAACAAACATATAGTTTGCGGTCTCTTGGGTGATTCTTTTCTTCTTGACGAGATTCCCCGACATGCGTAAGAACTCGCGATAATAGGTGTCAACGGCTAATTTGTTCGAAAAGGGGGACTTAGCGGAGTTGGACTGGCAAAAGTCCTTCAATTGCTGCTCGGTGTAGTTTTGGGTTGCGTCCTCGTCAGGATAGACAGCGAGGAGTGCCTTTGACGCTGCTGCCCAAGTCCTGCCGGATGCCTCGACGTCGATCTCCGGTATGTATCGAATAATATCCTTGACTCGGTCGCTGGAATATTTGTAGATGTGGTCGACGAGCTGGTCCTTATCGACGATACCAGCCTGGATTCCGCATTCGGCGATCTGATTCAAGAAATCTTTGGCGTACTGCCCATTGAATTTTGGGGCATTTTGCGAACGCGGAACCGGCATGGGAGTATGTAGGGTAGCGGTGGCTATCGGTGTGGCCATGGTTGCTAAAATTCGAGGTGAGTATAAAATTAGGGGTCAAGGATGATAACGCAGCGTATGTAGCTCTCGATAGCGGAATACCAGCCCCCTCGCGGTGGGCTCCACTGAAGAAGGACAACTAAGTCCAAGCGAGGACTAGATGTGGGCCGAGGTCGTACCGAGTGCGGCGCTGCGGGAGGAGTAGATGCGCAGGGTAGATTAGATAAGATTTACTTAGCTTTTGCAGTAATCGTAGAACTCGGGCTCGATGTAGCGCTTTCTCGCGCTCACTCTGACTTTGAGATGGGGGCAAGAAGTAAAGGATGAGATGCTCTCCTATTCGACACATGAAACTGTATCTACGCGATCGAAAGGGGGTGATACAAAAAATGAAATAAGTACTGAGTCCATATGTAGGTGATCGTCCACTCCGTCCACACTGCAACCTGACAACCGGGCTTAGGACAAGTCGAATAGGGTGTACTCGCTGCCGCCAACAGCATTAGCATCAGGTTGACCAAGCCTGAGCTTGTTCCACCCCAGTCCCGCCGAGTCGTCAAGCGCAGGCGCAGAAGAAGATTCTGATATGATGAGATAAGAGGGGGAGTTGAGAGAAAAATGAAAAAATGTTGAGATGAGGAGGTTGGTGGAGAAAATGATGGCTGTTAACGCCCGAGATGCGCGACGCGTGATATGTGCGTGACCGCAGTGTCGACGTGGCGGCCACAAGGCACTACCACACCGGCAGATTGGCCGACTGCGTCGCCGCGGAGGAACTGGTCCCCAATGGCCTCCCGCTGGGCCTCGGTGAACGGCATATCGACGCCCTTGAACGCCTTGAGCGTCGCCTGCTTCATCGACTTCTCCGCCGCCACAACACCCTTCCGCTTCTTTTTCGTCGCTCCGGTGCCCGCACCCTCGTCATCTGCTTCTGACCCTCTGTCGTCCCGTTCCGCCCCGCGTTTGCGCTTCTCCTTGGCGCTCTTCTCAGCAGCCTCCTGCTCCGCCTTCGTTGGGTTCTCCCATGCCGCAAGGGCCTTCTCCGCCGGCGTTGCGTGCTTGCAGTGACGCAGATGCGCAGCCATCGCGCTCTTCTCCCCGTTGGCGTCCTCGTCATCCACGATGGTCTGAGCTAGGGCTGCATTGCGTTAGATGACAGAAATAGTCGGTGGGTACTGCTGGCGCACCTTCCTCAAACCACGGCTCCTTCTCAATCCGCTTGACCTTCCCAATATCCTCGATATCGTCCTCGTCATCCGACACGATCTCCAGCACTGTGCCCTCGGGTTTGCGGGCAAGGATGCAGCGGTAGTGGGTAGCCCGATGGTGGGAGTCGTTGATCTTCTCCGCACTTCGGTGGAAGGGCTTCCAGATGGGCCCAAGCTTGGGCATCGTGGCAGCAGACAGGAAACGTCAGCGGCGAAAATTGCTTTGGCAGCGTGATGACAGCGTGACAGATCCATATCATGACGATCATTAAGGCCTATTAAGGGTCTGCCGAAAATCTCCAGGCCAGCTAACCCTTATCACTATCACCAATTAAGGCCTTAATTGAGCTAACCCTTAGCACCTTATCTACAACACTAGAACCTAGACACTTAACCAGGTGAATAACCTATGGGAACACCTCCGACCTTATAGGTCTGGAAAGAGGGGGGTTCTCTAACTCTGACAAATGTTTGTGGAAGAGTCATAACATAGGCTCATTTAATAACAGAAATAATTACAACAAAAATGGGTATGATTAAATAAAATGTTCATTTACTGTCTCAACTTCTAAGACCTATCATATCTTATGCAGAGTTAGACACAAGTTTATGACTGTGAATTTTCCCAAGCTTATTGTCAATAAGTTCTATCTGCTCAACTTGGGAAGAAAGTTGAAACAAGGGCCTTGCACATTCCCAGAAATACTTTGCCTCTATCAAGTTGCCCATTGCATAGGCAATTTCTCCAAGATGCATCATGCACCATGCTTTCTTGACATGTATATCAAGTGTTGTAAAACCTTGCAGTGCTGTCTGAACCAGATTTTTAGCATCAGAGATGTCTGATGGCATAAGATAGACTCCTAAATTTTGTAATGCTTCATACACCAAAACCCACTGTTCAGTTTTCAATGCATGAGCCAACAAAACTATAGGCCAGTGCATTGTTTGATAAGGACGAGTCCACTGAGCATTTTTGCTGAGACGTTGAAGAGACCAATTTGTTGCTTCACTCTGTTGTCCCCAACTCTTCTTGAAACTCTCTATAAGACTTGTATATGCCAAAGACTCTGCTCCATTTCTCACATATAGATCAGTCTGTAGAATCTGACAAAGTATCACATTAAACTTGTGCTTGAGATTTTTATAACTTGTAGACACCAAGTCTAGTTGCTCCTGAATGACATCAGTGGGGTGCTGCAAAGCAATAGCAATCTCCACAAGATCCTTTCGAACAGTAGCAGTAGTCCAAAGGTTATTTGGATCTGTGCGCTCAAGAATAGCATGGCGAATTTCCCATGACTTGTGATATTCAGTTTGAAGCAAATAAATTTCTGCAATAAAGTTTAAAATTTTGTCCTCAACCCAGGATCCAGATTGTCCAGAGCATGATAGAAGATAAAGTGCTTGTTTATAGTTTGTCATTGCTTGAGAGTACTTTGCAAGAGGCATCAGGCATAACCCTTCAATCACTAGGCCATTTGATTCATCTAAAAGGCAAGCATTAACCCTGCTCAACTTCTGCATTTCCAAGCTATACTGTCGCCCTTCAAGATATTTGCCTTGTGTCCATTTGAGCATTGCAAGAGCATAGAGAGAGAAGATCTCTCCTCTGGCATCCTTCACCCTTTGTGCCAATGACTTGGCAGTCAAATGACAGTCAATTGCTTTGAAGACTTCTGAACGTAGTCTATAGATATCTCCTGCATAGTTATAAAATTGAACTAAAACATTAGGTTATATATTGAAGGAAGTGAAAATGGCTTCTAACCTTTCAAACTGTTGTCCTTAAAGTACTTGAAGTACTCAAGTGCCTTTTGCATCATGATACCTAGCTTGGAGAGATCAATGTCCCCAGAGCACAAGCGCAGTGTTGCAACCATGTATTCAACTTCAAGTTCTGGATTTTGTGGTTGTGAAAGTAGCTGAGGAACCAAGCTCATCAAAGATGTACCACTCCGCCGACGTGCAATGCTAAAGCGCTCCAGTAGCAGAATACCATGAATAATTTGAGCAATCTCTTGATTATGCAACTGAGACTTCCAGTGAGCTCCCCACCTGAGTGAGCTTTGAATATTGGCAAAGCTCGAAGAAAGCTGGGGAAGCATTTCAACTCCTGCAGCTGTTCCAGAAACATTATAGTATTGGTCCAGTGATGCCACATAGTATTGCACAAATGGCATGATCAGATATCCAGGTGCTAGATGCACCTTTTGCATATATTCTGCTATTGGTACTAAAACCTTGATTTTCTTCTGGGGGGTAATATATACCAGGGAGGTTTGCTGTAAAGCAGATATGCATGGTAGAACATTTGATAATTGATATAGCTGGGACAGCTCTTGAACTTGTATTCCATCTGGGAGCAATGAAATAATAGAAAGGAGCGTCTGTGCCTCAGGAATGGCTGTGATCCTGGTACTAGACAGTGATAATGCAATAGATATATCCAGATTGGATGCCTTGTCTATGCCTTGGGATAGGATGGAGGTCTTTTCTTCTCCCCACCGCAATAATATGTTGGAGGCCCCCTCTATGTGAACTGCAGAAGCCATCAGGCTGATGGCCAAAGGTACCAGATCTGTCAAGTATAGTAGTTCATTGAGCACCTCTGATTCATATGTGTCATCTGTAATATCAAGAAACATATGTTGGGCAGCAGTCATTGATAGTGGGCTTAGCGGAGGAAGAAATGGTCTAGTCCACAGAATATTCTGTGGACGCTCTGCACCTCTTAAAGTAACCTAACATTATTGAGAATTTTAAATTTTTAACTATGTGAAAGGATATACGGACAATGAGTGATAAACCTTCAATAGAGACTAATTGAGCTAGAAGCTTTTCAACATTGACCTTAGATTTTGGGATTTCCCATGGTGTCTCTAGATTATCTAGAATCAAGAGGACTGGAGTATGAGAGCAAAGCTCTTTTAATACAAGCTGCTCTTGGGAGGAGGGGACTGTTTTGAGCTGTAGTGCCAGGGCTATCAAATAAATGATATCATCCTTTGTACTTGCAGTATTGCAGGGTACAAACAGACGATGGTTTCCAAACTTTGCCACAATATCTGTATTGTGAGCAATTGCTTGGGCTAGTGTTGTTTTCCCAATACCACCAGGGCCCAAAACAGCTATATGAGCTGGCTTTTTCATCAACTGAGAAATAATTGAATTTAGCTCCTCATCACGTCCATATAGCAATTTAGGCTCTGGTGGGAGCATAGACAAAGTATGGGAACTATTAATAGGTGAGAGTATTAGTATCTCAACAGATATCAAAAGTGCTTGTATACCTTGATAAGGATATGTTAGAGCCTGAATAGATACTTTCTGTCTGTAACAGAGGAAAAAATCAGTTGAAAGTTAAGCCTTGATTAAGGGTCATTTACCTCCAAATGCATTTCTTGAAGTTTTCCTATAAGCTCTTGATGCTCAGAGCCCTCTATGAGGTGTAGTTGTTGCACTTGTGCGAGAATGTTAGACTTTGCAAGCTATACAAACCACCATCAATACCAGGATGTCCAGAGGGAGTGAGCAATTCATTCAGTGGCTTACCAGAAGTATATTTGTAGCATTCTCTAGTTCTTTTTCACACTCTTTACGTTGAAGAACAAGCTCTCCATGCTTAAATAGCCTTTTGAGGAATTTTTTCTTCCCCTGTTCCTGCAGAAAAGCTTGTATCTTGTCAAGGGTGCTATTAAGAAATTAGACCATGGCAAGCTCCAACTACATGAAATACTGTACACAATAAAACTCCCCAGCTCATGTGTCATATGCAGCCCAAGTCCTGTGTCTGGTGGCAGGGCTATGTAAATTGCTGCAACAGCCTGCAGCAGATACGACACCCTTTCCATTATCTTACTACAATCATCAGCATTTTGTTTCAAATCCTGTCCCACTCTCAGGTGCTGCATGTCTCGAAGGCAAAGGACACACCTGGTATGATTCTAGAATGCTTTGTGCTGTGGTTGCAATTGGTCGAAGGAATGGGTGTGGTGAAACACTGGATAAGGTGTTCAGCAGTTTGGTGGTGTTCAGCAGGGCTTGCAGGACATCTGGGCGAAGAGTGGAGGCCATGGTGACAAGGGTGTCTTCCCTGGGTTGGAGGATTTTATATACTGCTGCAGTCAAGTTTGTCAGATGGGCAATGGACAGTTGGGCAGGATGACGACGGAGCCTGAGACAGATATCGATCATGCTGGATGTCATGACTCTTGCTGAGATTCTGATTTCTCCATTGGTATCAAGGCATCGGAAATAGAGACAGGGAGTCAACTTCTGCAATCCCACACTGGGAATTTGAACAATTCATCAGTGTGCCACTCATTCGACAGATGATATATAGAAGCAACAGAAAGTCATGATCAGGAGGTGTCTTGGGGAATGGAAAATGTCGATAAAGCACTCAGTGGTCATTGCAGAGTCGCCAGGCAAAATTGAATCATAATGATGAGAAGCCAAGTGCCACGTCACAGCTGTCACCGACTCACGGCTTCATCTCTCTCTCTCTCCACCCTCGGCCGAGCCGCTCGCCGTCCCGACTCTTCCCGACCACACGAAGTCGCGACGATCCTAGACCATGACAACGGGAAGATCGCGCGGCGCAAATCCTGTCGTGTGATCACTTCTGCTCCCGAAACCACTCATTTCGCCTTCCTTCTCAACAATGTCGCGGGCGTCGTCACCAGCAACAACGATTCTCAAGCATTCGAGCCTTTTCATGCAATTGCAGCGAGGTGCATTCCACGGACAACCACCGCCGCTCATTCCCGCGTTGTCCCTCCCTAGCAACGCGACAACCCGCCAACGCTGATCTGCCTGCCATCGTGCGACACTATATTACTATATAGCGAGCACCGAGGTGGTGCACGGGCATCACACCACTCTTCCTATCCCCCATGTCGCGTCTCGCACTCACACTCGTTTTCTCCCTCCACGCCCTCCTCGTTGCGGCCCAGCTGTCTGTCTTCTCCTCCACGCGTCACCCCCGCTAACCTAACTCACAGTCCTGGCCAAACGGTCCGTTTCAGCTCCGTGCTGACTGGCGGCATCGACGGCAGTGCGTTCTTTAGCCTCCCTTTCTTTGCAGAGCGCTGATTTTTGAAACAGCCACCGGGGACTGCCTCACCGCAACCAAGAACGCGGATGGCGCGGCGGTCGTCGTGCAGCCCTGCGGCAACAACGCGACGCAGCTTAACTCGTGGCTTGTGCCCAACGGCGCTGGTGCAGAGGGCCAGATCCGCATCTTCGGGGACAAAGTGCGTGGTATGTCAGGGAGTGGCGATGGGCTAAGGATGCGCAGTGTCTCGATGTGAAAGACGGGATCAATGCAGACGGCGCCAAGCTCCAAATCTGGACGTGTTCTGCTGGGAATACAAGTGCGTGGCAGTATCTCCTGACAGGAACACGGCGCTCATGTACCGCCAGATCAGCTCTGGGTGCCGGGCGGGTACGAAATTCCTATCGCGTGGTCTGGCAAGAACAAGTGCATCGACTTGACGGACGGCAAGACTACCGCGGGCAACCAATTCCAGGTCTGGACTTGCGACTACGGCAACGCCAACCAGCGATACAACGTCCTCGACGTTACAGAACCAAAGACGTGCGTCGCGCTATCTTATGGCAAAGTGTGTCTGCTCACCTCTCTCAGCCGTACGATCCACGCCAAAAAGGACACTACAAAATGTGTCACCGCCTCCACACACGCTGTGAACGCTTCGGTGATAATGCTGCCATGCATCCCGAATGTGCCCGAGCAGGCCTTCTTCGCGCCGTTCCCCGGCCAGCTCGCCGTCGATGGCCCCTTCCTCATGAGCAACTCCACAGTGCGCGACCCCCGCTTCCTGTGCGTCACGCCCCAGGACGACAAAGCGACGACCGACGGCACCAAGCTTGTCCTTGTCGCGTGCGACGAGGCGGGCAAGAAGGCCGACCAGCTCTGGGGCTGGGCACCGTCGTCGGGCACGATAAACAACGGCGCGTACGGGAAGATGGTCATGGACCTGACGGACGGCGCACTCAACACGGGCACCCAGCTGCAGATCTGGTTTGGGAACATCTTCTCCGGCGCGGGGGAGAACATCAATCAGCAATGGGTGCAGACGTTCGTGTTCTGAGCACAAGAACTCACTCGATAAACAAACACGCTTTTGTCGTCATAATATACTTATCTGTTAGTTATATCTTTGCAGACATCATCCATCACGACGTCACACAGCGATGGTGCGATTCCTGTCTTTCCTCTTGACGACCATCTTCTCCCCGAAGAACGACCCACCCACGATCCATGACGGAGCCGCGAATCATAGCTCGAATGGAGGGGGAGGGCTGCGTTTACCCTTTGGCGGGAGGTTCCGAACCTTGAGCTTTGAAGGGCTCCGGATTCGCTGGTACGGTACTGTAGTCAAACGGTCGTATCGTCACTCGCTCATGGTATGGGCCCTCCGTGTACTTGTCATCGTGAACTAATCCTTCACTCGCGCCACAGCCGTCAGGCTCAGCCCAACGGAGTCCGAGACGCATTTCGGACTCGACTCAGAGACACCCGCATTCCTGACTCAGATCGGCCTGAGCGACAACCGGCGCATAGCTTTTGCAGAGCACAGACACTGGCACTATGCTTCCTATATTTACTCGGCCCCCGTTGTTTTCGCCATATTCCGCCAGCGCACGAACGAGATTATTCAATGACTCGACTGTATCGGAGTCGTTCCGCATGAGGAGGAGGATGGGTCCGCGCGGTTAGCCAAAGACATGGTGCGTATTCCCTTTGCTGGTTACATCGCAGAGAACAGACAGTATCCTCCTCAGATTGACCTTCTCTCCGTTGGTTTACGCCACCAGCACACGACGCTAGCAAGACCACATTATAAATGCTTCGACAGTACGTACTAATAGTCGTCCGAATGGGTATATGCTGTCCATGCCAACCACTCCCCTCACTGGTAATGCCTCGGCGGCGGCCTCAACCCCTCCCTCGCACTCCAAAACCAGCCCGTCTGTGGGTTGCGCCACCAGCCCGGATACCTGGGGTTCTGCTCCGTAAACCCGACGGGCACGACAATCGGCTGGGGCGCCAGACTGGGGAACGGTAGCGTCTCACTTGGGCGCAGCTGCGGGCCCAGCATCGCCAGATGCGCGCGGCGCAGCGCGCGATACGCCTGGAGGTTCGCCGTGGCGATGGGCGGCGTGCTGTACGCCTCGTTCCCGTGGCCTAGAAAGCCAGTCATTAACGGTCATTTGCCGCTGCAGAAACGACACTCGCGATGCATTGCTTTGGTGCTGTTGAGCACTATTGGGATCCTCGGCGGCGCGCCAACCCATATCCACGCGTCTGGGACGATCCAGGTGATGCTCGGTGTGCCGTCTATGCGACTCCATTTGCGCGTGTCAGCGGGCTGGCGATGTTAATAAATCGTTAATAGGTTAAAGTGAAGCACGTACTCTCCCTGCAGCCAGGCGTGCGACGTCAATCCAGCCCTCCTCGTAGTCGACATCCACAACCATGCAGGGCTTCAGCTCCCGGGCCCTGCGCGCATCGTACCGCTCCCCTGCCGCCAACGCCGTGGCCTCGACCTCGCGGCTGCGTGTGCTGCACCACACTATCATCCCCAGGTGCAGCTCACTGACGTCTTGGAAGGGCGGGAACATGCGGTGGACTCGAGGTTTGCAGCTCTCTTATACTCTGCCTGCAGGCTCATCCGCCCACTCTGCCATATCCATCTGGCAGCTGTACATGCCGATAGGCTTTCTCTTACCGTCCTGCGACTTTATTCGCAGGAAAGAGGGCTGCGCCTGCGCCTGCCACCCCGAATCCCGCTGGAAAGACTCGTTATGAGTTGGCCAAACAGTACGGCCAACTGAAACCGGTCGCAGCCGTTTCACTTGGGAGGGCGTCGGAGGATATTTATACATTAATGCGCTACCTCCTTTGTTCTATTCTTGCATTTTGACGCGGGTGAGTCATGAAAAGACCAGCCGAACAGCGATTGGCGTGCTGTTGCACGAGCGTCTATTTGGAAGCGATATTATAAATTGCAGGCCTCCCGACTATGAATTTCGGCGTTGGGACAGCCCAAATATGCCACTGTGGACACCAGCACCCACTTCGGAAACAGTGGCCGGAACTGCAACCTCAGGCCCTTATATGATATATCCTCCCCTACCAAGTCTCGGAGTCTGCTTATCTCTCAAGCTTAGACTTATCGTCGACGGCAAGAACAAGAAAGAGTCCGATATGCAAGGTGTACTACAAGTCTACAACAAGACGATAGGACAGTACATAATCACATACAACAGCTCTACCACAGCGCGCGCCGTGAGGAGGATTATGCAAAAGAAAAAACGGTCCGTATATGGTCCAGTGTCAAGTGTCTATACGAAACAGCTCGTGTGCGCCTCTACAACAGCGCCATCGCAACAGCGACTGCGCCAAGAACAGCAGCGGCCGACCCATGCACGCGCAGGCCCAATGCGGAGGACGGGGCGCCGCCGCTGGGCGACGTCGACGGCGCACCGCTGCCGGAGACAGAGCGCGACGGTGAGGATCCGGGCCCGGGGCTCGTGACGGACGCCGCGCCGGAGTTGGAGCTGCGGAAGGAAGAGTCAGCCTTGGCTCGCCGCGGGGTGGTAGAGTGAAATGAAATGTGAATGAAGAGGAATGGAACAAGAGAAAGAGGCGAATAGACTCAAGCGCCGAGGCTTCCCGAAGGCAATGTCGAAGGGTAAAGGGTAAATGCAAGTGCCACAGCACATGCGGCAAATGAGCAAGAAAAATGGAAGCGGGGAAAAGAAGAGCCGCCACGCACCCGGATGCGCCCGCACCGCCCGACGCAGCAGGCCCGCTGCCGCTGCCGCTCGCGCTCGGCGCGCTGGACGCGCTGGCGGCGGGGGCGATGCTGAAGCTGCTGCTCGTCGCGAAGACGTCGTTGATGTTCGTGATGTTGACAAACTCGATCGTGTACCCGTCGCTAGCGGAGATGCGTCAGTCAGGGGTCCAGAGCACACGGAGGGCGCGTGGTGATTCGCGCAGGGCCGGGTGGGGCGGTGGGAACAGAGCGGGAGGGAGTCAACCAACGCACCCAGCCTCGACGGGCGGCAGTGTCACCGTGATCGTGTTGTTCGCGGGGTCGACGTTGTTCGCGATGGCGAGCGCCTCGTTGAAGTTCGGATGGAGCAGCTCGATGGAGAAGACGCTGCGCTGGGTTAACACAGGGCAGCACGGGAGAGAGCGGGCACGCACGGGTCGTCGGAGGCGCTCGTCCACGTGATGGTCGCTGGCCCGCCGGACGTGAGGTCGCTGGGCGTGTTGACCGAGATGGCGCTGGTCGTGCTGGCGAGCGCGGCGAGGAGGACGGCGAGGGCGGTGCTGCGCGATCGCAATTGCCAGGTCAGCGACTAGTGTTAGGGCGGCAGAGGGAGACGCACGAGAGCATGCTGGAGTCGAGGACAAGGACGAGGGAAGGGAAGGGTGCGACGGGGCTGGTGGGAGGCGAGCAGAAGAGGTGGGTGAAAATATATAAGCGCCGGGCAAATGCCGCGTGTCGGCGTTCTCACGCTACGTCATAGCTGATCGGAAACGATTACGTGGGCGAAGCCAACGCCAAGGGACCTGGACCGAGCAGCCTTCTGGCAGGTACACCTCTTGCTGCGTCCACATATGCATGTCGCCGTATGCGTTTAGCCCAATATGTCCACAAAAAAAGTCCCCATTGCCCGTCAAACTTCACGTTGGCAGACGTCGTCAAGTCGTTCTGGGCCGCTCCACACGTTGCAGATGTCCCTGTCAGAGAAGGCGCGTCGCAGATATTAGACACGTGGTTTATGGCTTCTCACAAGAATTAAGCAAAATTCTCCCAGAAAGGAAAGAGAAAGTTTGTAACAATAATATATTATACTAGTACCAGGTTTAATTGTCCCCATTAAGAAACTCTGTGAGCGTGTTTGATACAAAGTGCTTCCAAACTTTTGTCATTAACAAAACTAATTTGTTGGGCTAAGCCCTTTAGAATCCATAACCCACAAAGTGTTGAAAATAATACAGTCCTTCTACATATATTGTGTTAAATGGCACAAGCGTAACAGCAATTGAGTTGAATAATTGTGATTACAATATTCACCTTGATAGACACTACTCGACACATTAGATATATTCTATTCCACATTGAATTGGGATATATTGAGATTCTGTCAGGCTTTAGGTCAGGCCGTGCAAGGCTTCTCTTGAGAAACACATGCCCAGAACAGGACAGACAAATTGTTAGGCTCGCAAGCAAAGCGAGTGGGGTAGAATTTAACCAAAAGAGCCTGTTAAAGTGGTCCCTTGCCGATGTCAGTGTTGGAGTCAAAGTGGGTCATGAGGGCCTGATGAGTTGGCAATATCTTCCTGCACAGATGACAAGTGGTACAATAGACAATAATCTAAGCGATAGAGTACGGTATACACCCTGAGGACTCAGAAGAAAACTGCAGGATTTTTTTAAAATTTTAATGAAGGTAATAATGGGTGCAAAATGGTGATCTTTATTGATCAGAACAAAAGGTTGTAAAAATGTCAACTAGATAGGAAGAGAAATTCAAACAGAAAAATGCTTCTCAGATTGTAGTATAAAAAGGTGTGTTAAGTGCCGTGCAAGAACTGAATGTAAGTAACGGACACAGTATGAAAAACGGCCCCTGAAGGAGGACTTATTTGTAACAAATCAGGTACAAAACAATGGAGCCGATTATCACACAAATTAAGGGCCCTTATTTGACTGCACATGACTGGGAATTACCTTATTTGGTAATTTGTGAGTCACATCAGGGGCTTGGATTTGAGTTCAATGGGGCAACCGTTTTTGGCAGCAACTTTTCACAAATAAATCCTGCTTTGGGCTGCTGTTTTTGTGGGAAACCCCGGTGTGTTTGCGTCCCAATTAGGATTGGTCACATTTTACAGGTTTTCTTACCAATTTAGGACTTTAACAGCAGTGACCCAAAAATGGAAGTGTGGAGCAAATCAATTGCTAAAGCCAATGCCAAACATGCACATACATTCACATGATGAAAGTCTATGTATATGACATATATAAATAGTTTAGTTCCAAGACTCTTGCAAACTCTCTGATTGATAAATTTAAGTTGACATTTCTGCCAAGCAGTTCAGAGACCACCCAACGAGAGTGTAGATAGCTCACCCAACAACAGCTCTAAATGATGAAATAACTTGAGTCAAGGCCCTGGGTTGAAGCTTTGTTGACCATTTGATATGGCCTTGGTTTCCAGCCCAGTTGATCAATGCACACCAGGGTTTAGAGTTGGGACCAAGGGTTGAAATACTTGGAACAAGCCGGATTGCTTCAAGCAATTCTCTATGAGGGGTGACCTCCTTGTGGTTAGGAGGACCAAACAGCTGTTTAAACTGTTGTGCAGCCCCATATGCATCTACTTTGAATTCAACAAATAGTTTGAAATTATTGTGCAAGGTGACATTGAGCTAGAAATTAGCATTTTAGTCATGAAGGTCTGGTCTCTTGATATTCATGAGAGACTCACAGCCTGGGACAATCCATTAAGGGTAGGTGTGAAGATTTCACTATGCAGAATCACTTCAATAATCTTTTCAATATGGATTTCTGCAATATTAAAAGCCAGCAGGGCATCTGAAACTGCATCAGCTCCTGATTTAGAGCCACACAGTGTAGCCAGAGCAGCATATGCAGGTGGATGCCTTTGATTGAGAAATTATCAAGAAATTGAATTACTAATACATGACTTACAATATATGGGTTGAATGTAATTGGGCCAAGCAGGGAGTAAGAACCAAAATGGGGAGTTGTCTTCCAGCTTCAGATATAGCATTCAGAAGACGGAGACTAGCCATCCGTGCGGAATTTGTGCTGGGCTGTACTAGAAATGAACCAATCAGGTCTGGCTCCTTGAACAAAACCCAGTCTATGATCCTTTGCTGATTCTTTCTCTTGAACTCAAGATATAGCCTATCATATAGATGGTTAAATAGTAGTGCCTTGACACTTGTGGAAAGATATGGTGATCTAGCAGTATTATTATTGTGTAACATATTCCAGAAAGACACTGTGGTGTACCTGAGATATGCCCCAAACAGTTCCAGAATGTCGTTGGACAGATGATTGGGGTTGTATTCTTTGAGCAGTTGGCGTGCAGTCCGTGTATGCAAATATCGGAGCAGAGGCTTGGTGGCACTATGCAGATCAAAGGTTGCACCAATATCATTTCTGTCGGACCACCAGCTGTGCACACTGTGAAAACTGGGAATTGAGTGGGAGCGCGAGAAAGATGGCATAAGAAAATCTGGAATGCTGCGTGACTTGAGAGTGAATGAGGCAGATACCGCGGTGACCACACAGACCTGGTAGTAATGAAAGGGACCAAAAGGCTAAGGCATAGCTGCAAATGCATCACCTTATATGGACTAGTCGGTGCATATATAATCTCGTGATCATGATATTTACCAATGTATTTATCTGCCAGGGCCAGATGCACAGCTTTGAGAGCTGTTAGTTCGGAATCCGTCATGGTTACACGGCTAATCGCAGCAACGAGCAAGCGAAAAGCTGAGGAAAATCATGATGAACAGACTCAGCTGTTGATATGCGGCCGGTGGAACAGTGAGGCCATGATGAAACTGAATTCAGAGTTGCGCCAAAGAGATTGGGAGTGACTTGCTGTTACAAAACCCGCTAGTGCAATGATGCATTCGAATTCAAGCACAAGAGCTGTGCCTCAGAGAACGACCTTCGCCGCGAGGAATCCTTCCCACTCCGTCTCTCCCCACCCGCTCGATATTTCGTTGGCGACGAGCCCGTCCCACAGCACAGTCGGCGAGACATGTATCCCGTTCTGCCGGGCGAATTTGACTAGTAGAGTGTATGTCAATTGCAATGCCCTTGACCAACACAAGGCAAACGCACTGGTGTACTTCAAATCGTCAGTGACGCCGTTCCCGCCATTCGGGCTTGTAGTCTTCAGCGTCAATAGCTGGGTCACACCATCCGCCGCACTTTGGTCGACCTCGGCCACGAGCGCCGCGAGTTTTGCGCGGATATCGGCCCGCGTGAGCTTCTCCGTCGGCGCATCGAAGTACTCGCCCTGCCGCGCAAACAGTGCGAGCGAGAACGGCCAGAAAGACGCCGGCGCCGCGCGTGCAACCTGTGCATATCACGTTAGATAGGAGAAAACGTGAAAGAGCGTATGACAACGTACTGCGAGTCCCGCCTCGTGCACCAGCGTCGACGAGACGTGCCACGGCTGCACCTGCGGGCGGAACACGACCTTCACCTTACCGTAGTAGACGCCGCCCGGGCCGAGGAGCGGGCCGAGTATGCTGTCGATCGCGCGTGCCATCTTCGCACTAGGAGCGGTGAGCGGGGCGGACGGCTGAGGGGAGGGCGCACCTGAAGGGGCAGACGTAGTCCACTGCGAATGGTCATCGATCGATGAGTGGCGTCAGAAGAAGTATTGGTGGGATGACGTACGGAAGACGTCGAGAGTGTGCGGCGCGTCGGGGGTGCCCGCGATGAGCAACGCACGGAGGGTGGGTTGGAGGGCCATGACGACGTGGGAGTCAGGAGGAGAGAAGCGGATCGCGTAATCGTCACGCAATGATCGATGATTCCCGACGACTGACAGACCCTAGTGCAAGCACCCAATAAATTAGAAATACATAACAAATTTACATACACATCTTCAATCTTTGTACAACTGCTCAATCAAATAACAATAACCCCTGCAATGAAAACGAAAAAAGTAACCAAATGGCATGGCCCACCACGCAAGCCATCATACCAAGCTGCGCACACGAGCCGCGAGCCGCTCAGGATCCACGGGCTACAAAAATACTCCGTGAGTGAGGCTCTATCACGTCAATAGTGGACTCACAACTGTCAGCAATGCGTTGTCCACCTCATGTTGAGGGCCCGCCGACGCATTACCAGGCTGGAGGCACGGTGGGGACGCGGGCCGAGAGTTCGGCGCCGAGAGCAGGCCCTTCTCAATGAACGTCTTTTCCGTATCGAAATCTGCGTCTGTTGTACGTGTGCGCGTAATATGGATGGTCAAGGAGGACTGTGGAGCAGTATGAGACCATTAAATAGCAGCGAGGGTCAAAACGCACGCGGGGCGATACCGGACGGCTCGGGGACGGCGTGGCATCCCAACGCGACCACGTCTTGACGCCAGTAGTCGGTTCCGGCGACCCGCGGCCGTTTCGCACGATTCGGCGGTTGGACGGACGTGAGTTAAGGCTGCAGAGGTATTAGCCGGCGCAAGCACAAATAAAGAGTGACGTGCGAGGCGAGGAGAGTATTCGAATACACTGATACTGGTCAGCAGAATGCGAAGCAAATCAGGTGGGAGCAACTTGCATTTAGCCAAGAGGGTGTACAGCGCAAGCCAGACATCTGTGCAACGCATCAGTCGATGAACACGGCGGAAGGGAATCCATACAGTTGTACTTCATCGTGGTGAACTAAAGATAACTACATCAGCACGTAGGAAAGCGGATAGATTGGACACGGGGGACATACAGCAATCACCACCGTGACGGATGTGAGGCTGAAAGGACAAAATCAGATTGTCCTGTGCGGATTAAAATTGTCGACGACCTTGTTATCAGTCCAGTTTCTAAATCTCGACGATCAGCGGGTGGCTGACGACTCACTAGACTCGATGGCATACCGATAGTCCACAGAATCATCCGGTCAAGCAGCACCTCCCCGCCTGGCAGATTGTACGGATCGTATAGCTTGCGCATGTAAAAGCAGAGCGAAAGCGTGATAAGGACGTCGAGCACGACGCCGATGTCTAGTGCCGTAGTGATAACCCATCCATATGTGTTCTTGTGGAAATTTAATTATCAAGGTAACTCTGAGCAACGAATGTATATACCTGGTAGTGGAAGCCATTGGGCTGCAATGGAACGTCGTTGACGCCCTCGACGGCCATAGCAAGCCCGCCAACGAGCCGTGCTAGGCCAAGTGAAGCACAGATTCCGGGGATCAGCTTGCGTCCAGACAGGAGATAAATGCGGTAGGTGAAGAAGCCCTGTGTAGATGTATTACCGCCCTGCAGGGTTGCGGATCTGGACGCACCTGCACCATCGCAGTGATAGCAGTTTCGAATACAGGGGTAACCGCCAGCGAATATGAGTTGGCCACCCTCTCGAGCTCGGGAACGCCCGCTTCGAGGATGGTGAAGAAGTAAACTGCATGGCAAGCTGAGATCGTGTGCGCCAGTTCGAGGATGCTACCATATACATCTCCGTCAGCAAACCCCGCCGCGAGCAGATGGAGCGTACAGAAGAGTCCCAACGAAGATACGCAACCACAGACGGTCCTCTGCAGCACTCCTCCAGTAGATGTAGCCCTGAAGCGCAACGATACCGAAGAGAAACACAGAAACGAAAACGCCGATTTCCAGCACGCCGAGAATGAGCGGGCTTTCAACGCCGTACGGAACCATCTTCAAGCTTGCAGTCCGCGGGGGGTGGAGAAAGAAGGACGAAAGGGTAGGAGTCGTCAAGACCCTGAAGTCGAAAAATGGGCGTGGATGGGGAAAGGGCGATAGAAGGAGCAAGCTCGCGGCTAGTGGGTGGGGGAAGGTCATTTATGGGGGACTTCCCGGATGCTGCATCAGGATCGAAGCACAGGAACGCACAACTGGGTAGATGCCTCCCAGGCCCGTGCGAGAGGGTGAAGGATCTTCGGTACTAGTAGTGGCTGACTTGATGTTGATTCTTCATACTGTCGGCTTATCCATGTTAGCTTCGCGACAATGAGCTGCTCGGACCTTCAAAGCTTCACGGGCGGAAAGCGCTCTTGCTCGGGCCACGACGACGTGAGAGTTAAGAGCAAAGAAGTGTCATCGCGTGATTGTTACGCAATGATCACTGATCCTGTAATCACCCCAAGGATTCAGAACAAAAGTGGGGCATTTTTAAAATTTTTAATCAGGGAAATAAAGTTGCCAATAAGGTCTACCATTTTTGTTGCCTAGATATCTCTCCAAAAATGGTCCATATTTCTGACCAGATTTATGGACAATCAAAGTAAAAAAAAAAGGATCCAGATCTCATCACAATCTAGGTCTCAACAAGGTGGCATTTTTGGAAACAAAAAAGGTTTAAAAATGCTATCTTCTTTTCAACCCATATTGTTCTGATATCTTTCCCAACTTTTTCATCTATTTTTTGTCCAAGAAATTGTTATAAAAATAAAACCAGTTTATTCAATAAAAAAAGGAGAACAAAAAGGCAGGTCAGATAATAGTGAAAAAAGGGGTGTATTATTCTTTTTCCCGACGAGCAATCAAGTGGGAAACAGTGGAGGTGCCAGCCCAAATTCGACCGCTGCTGGACTCCAATTTCATCACTCGTGAATCATGCTGGAAGCTGAGTCCAAATATCACCAACCATTGGCTGCGGCTTGAAGGTTTTTTACTCGCCGTCTTGCGGTGGCAATGCATTAAAACCACTGCAAGATTCCCCAATTGCTTCCTTGGGTTCTTTACTCACTCACCCTCCCACTTCCGCTACCAAGACTCCTTTTTAACCAAAGATGCACTGCTCAAAGCCATGGCAGACACACAAGAAGCATTTCTCCCTGTGCTTGCAGCAATTGCAATGCATGCAACACTTTTGGATCTTGCCTTCACTGATGCTGACTAAAGCTCCCCACAAGTGTCAATACCTGTGAATGTCAACACAGATACCTGTGCTCAAACATCTGCAGGTATTACAACTGCAGGTACAAATACCTGTTTCCCCAGATAGCATGAGTACAGGTCTGCCTCAGACAGTTACTGAATGTTCTTGGCCATCTCCTTTTAGTGGATTATGGTTTATATATTTGATGAATATAGCTATTGACAACATCTCATCTGCTTATATTATATATATGACTAGTATAACTACCAGATATTAGTATATTGTGTATTAAAACCTGCAGAATACCTGTGCATGTATCTGTACACATGCGCATAGGTGCCTGTTTCCCACAGATGCTTTAGGGTGCAGTTTTTAAAGATTTGAGGATTAAAAAACGGTTTATAATTTTCCGTATCCCAAACTGGTGTTTATAAACTAGTTTGTAAACCAGGCATCCAAACACGTGATATTCTTGATGTCATTATATAATTTTTTTAGCCCTATATTCTGGGTGAAAGAGACTAGAGTTACCTTTATTCCTCTTTTCACTCAGTAACCTGTGGTACAGGTCATAATTTACTATATATAAGGTACAGGACTTATAATTAATAATTTAGATCAGCTGGCTAGTAGCCATATCACTAAGGTCACGTGACTGGCCTGGTTTATAAACCAGGGACCCAGTCAAATCTTCACTGGTTTATAAACTGGTTTGTAAACCGGATCAAAAAACTGCACCCTAAGATGCTTAAAGTACAGGTGTCTGTTTTAGACATTCCAATACCTGCAGGTAAAGTAGAAGTACCCTACCTGTAACACTCATGGGGAGCTTTAATGCTGACTGGCGCCAGAAAATCCCTTCATCGACAAAAACACACCCTCAACTCTGGGATTCACTCGAACAAACAATAGAGAACATGACCAGCAACTGCGTTGGCGGCATTGTCAATTTCGTCAGCGCGGATGATATCCGCAAATTCTGTCAAGTCAAATGGATCTTCGCATTAATGCTCAAGCATAACCGCCCACTCCCCTTGTATATCAGATTCAATTCCACCACTCTCCCGCAGCTTCTTTGGTTGGAGCTCTGCCAAAACTTCAAACTTGAAGTCAAGCTTGAGAATTTGATGGCAATTTATGACTCCCCCGATGCATACCCTCGATTGAGTGGGTCTATGTTGATCCCAACATTCGGCAACATGGCGTATTCACCAATTATGACTACAAGCCTCCGCGCAAGCATCCCCAAGTCGAGCCACAGAGCGGACAAAAGCAGGATGAGTCATTCCACAATTTCTTCTATCGTCACAAGCTAGAGAACGCATGCACGGACGACAATAAGTTCTACATCTGCCATCTTGTCCCTCATTCGGAAATTGAGAAGACTTGAACGAAACTCGAGTTTATGACGAACGAGTGGGACCTCTGTGAGCCTTTGAATCCGCTAGCCATGGACGACAGGTCCCGGATGGAAGCAGAAGATGATCTATTTGCTGGAGACAGTGATTTTGACGGGCTCTGGCCAAGCCAATCTTCCGTCACCCTGGATTTGCCAGAGATACATCCCAACACGGCCGCTGTTGTCTAAGAACCCAATACTGTGGCTGATGACCTCCTTACGGGGTCCCAGTTAGAACATGCTGAAGTAGACAGGACTTGCAGCTGCCCATAGAGACGTACTCAGTGGTGGACACTCTACATGTTCACTTTGGTTTTCGAAGTTCCAAGGGCGATTTCCTGCCCAAGGAAATGTTACAGCCGCATGTGGCACTCAATGCCATGGGAAATGATGACTGGGACACAGACCTGCCCCAAGCTGTGGGTGCATTTCTACACACACTCCAGTCCGCCAGCTCACTTGCTGATGTTTCGTTCAGCTCTTTTGATTTAACGCACCATGATCTTTGGGAATAGCGCGGAATCGATGTTCAAGTTGTGGAACGAGTGGATGCAAAAGAGGAGCATGGGAGATATGTTTTCATCGTTCGGCCCCATGGTGAAGGCAAGAGCGAGCAATCTTGCATCGTGATACCCTGTGCCCAGGCTGTACTGAACTTGTTGCGCTCATCCATCCGAGATTGGTCGACAATCATCGCTCTTCTTGTCCTTGGCGGAAGCTAATTTTACACTGCTGTGGAAGACGCTCCGACGTGTTGGAGCCCAGCAGTTCCACCGCCAATGCCTTGAATGGGCTTTCGCAAGGCAAATTACATACCGACACTCCTTGACTACTACGGATATGTCAGGCTTGCTGACAAACTATTACGCTCGCCTTGGAGCAAACTTGCGATTCATGCTGGTGGCATCATTTCGCGAATCGCCCATCTTATCATAGAGAGCCCGATTAGTCTTTGCTCACAAGACAACCTTGACATATATGATGCCAATGCATCCTTTCCTATTCCCGGGCCAAAACGGGCTGTTTTCTTTGAGAAATTGACAGCCGAGCAAGAGGATCTGATTTGTGGGGTTTATTCAATAGCAACAGGTCAGTCAAACCGAAAATCTAGCACATGGACTGATTATTTTTAGATCAATTGGATCGACGAGACGTAGTGCTCTGCCGGGCCGGGCTGCCTGAGCCCAGCCGAGGAATTCCCAAGCCTGGGCCCGGGGCCCTTGACAGGCCCGGCCCGAGCCCTCGGGCTTTAAGCCCGGGCGGCATGGGTACAACAGAAGCCCAAGGTCGGGCCTTGGGATTTCCCAGGCCTGAGCCTCAGGCCCGCCTAAGCCTGAGCCCTGATCCGGGCCGGGCTCGGGCTGCCCGACGCGGGCTGGGCCAGGCTTCGGGCTCCAAGCCCGGCCCGGCAGAGCACTAACGAGATGCCACGGGCCATCAACAGTGTCGTCTATCTCGGTGGCTCACCATTTGCGCAATCAGGTCTCAATATTGGATGGTGGTCACCAAACTGTGACAAGTGGTTTGACAAGGAACTCGTCAAGATGGAGTTGGGGCAAGGAGTATTGTAAACGTAGGAACAGTGGGGCAAGTCCCTCCGACTGATGACCAAGTCCATGAAAATCTAGCAAGCACAGCACAAACTGGGAACTGAATATCTGCGTGCTCATTCGTAGTGTGACTTCACTTTTTTTTTTTTTTGTAAATTGATAATAAATGAATGAAAATTTCCTGCTGCCGATACGTGGCCGTGAGTCGGCCGATCATCGGCCACTAAGAATAATGCACCCTTTTTTCACTATTATCTGACCTGCCTTTTTGTTCTCCTTTTTTATTGACTAAACTGGTTTTATTTTTATAACAATTTCTTGGACAAAAAATAGATGAAAAAGTTGGGAAAGATATCAGAACAATATGGGTTGAAAAGAAGATAGCATTTTTAAAGCTCTTTGTGTTTCCAAAAATGCCACCTTATTGAGACCTAGATTGTGATCATATCTGGGTCCTTTTTTTTACTTTTATTGTCCATAAATCTGGTCAGAAATATGGACCATTTTTGGAGGGATATCTAGGCAACAAAAATGATAGACATTATTGGCAACTTTATTTCCCTCATCAAAATTTTTTAAAAATGCCCCACTTTTGTTCCGAATCCTCGGGGTGAATGATGTTGCTAGCTACAAACATGCTAGATATTCTGGACTTTGGACTATATATCTAGCGCCTGTTAATAACAATTCTTAGCAAAGATGTTAAAAACTTGCTACTTGCTAGATAAAAACTATATTTAACATGCTATAAAGAATTGACTATGCTAAAAATGAGCTGTTGCTAGTCATCAATGTCCCAGTCCTCTTTGTCATCCACCTCTATGGCCACTGGCTTAGCTTGGGGTTGAAAGGTAGTGCCTAGTGCCGTTGGCTGGGTTAATGGCACGGTATTTCGGTGAATTTCCATGTGATATAGTTAATACATCCATCATCAAGTCACTCCTCCTTGATCTCGCAATCCAGTGCATCAGAATATAGAAATCAATGTATTCAGAATGAGATGAACAATTTAGATACTTTTGCTCAAATTCTGAATATTTATCAATATTTATCATCTACATTTATGTGGCTTGATGCTAAAAGTGTTATAAACAAGATAATAACATGCTAAAAATGGCACTGTTTTTAACCTCCGAGTTCTTAGCACAGCGCTAATCCGGAGTCGAGACAGAGGGAAGCTGCATAAGTAATCTATTAACAATATGTATATCGAAAATACTGTATGTCCATATTGGAGAACTTTTGACCCAACTAATAACTAGGGATGAGCACGGGTCAACCCACGGGTGTCCGGAGGCTGACTCGGACCCAGACCTGCACAGCCACTGATCTGTGACCCGCGGCTCCGGGTACGGGTCCCCCGCCGGGTTGCAAGGTGGAGGGAGAATTTGGCGACAAATAATACTGAGGAAAAAGAGGGTAAGAGGCAGAATTGAACGCAGGACCCCTCGGTAAAGTTCCAACAGGCAAGCCAACAGTAAATCACTATAAGCCAGCTAGACTGAGTAGGCACGGGTCAAGCTGCAGCTGACCCGGATCCGTACCCGCACGGCTCAAACCCGCCAACCCGCGTGGGTCAGCCGGACCCGTGCTCATCCCTACTAATAACAACATGATGTCAACGGGCGGCAAGTCTGTCAGGATCCACCGGCTACGAAATACCGCGCCTCAGTGGGATTTTAGCATAGAAGCATGGGTGCATACAATGGCCGAGAGGAAGCGTTTCTGAATGCCAGAAAAATCTAAGTCGGTGTCCACCGTCCGTGTTTTTGTGACATGGATCGTCAAGGACGACTGTCGCTCAGTCAGCAGTCCGTCTCACTGTATATACTAGGCCCGGGTATCATGATGGAGGTGCAGAAAGATGACACTCACCCGCGGCGGCGTAACAGGCCGGCTTGGCGTCGTCGTCGTGGCCTCCCAGCGCGACCAGGTCACAACATCGTTGTTCGCCCCGGGAGACCCGCGGCCCCTGCGCACGAGCTTCCGGTTGGCGGACCGCGAGTTAAGGCTTCATATACATTAGCACAACGATATATGGCAAATTAAAGAGACGTGCGAGGCGAGGAGCGCATTTGAGTACACTAGGAAAGATCAGCACGGGAGGGCGCAGAAGCGGCAAGAGAAGTGGACGACTTGCGTTTGGCCAAAAGGGTGTACAGGCCGAGCCAGATGACTATGGAGCTGTTATGAGCCAGAGAAGAGAAACCTGGAACAGGTGATCTTACAGTTGTGTTTCATGGTAGCGAACTGGGCACAATGAGCGTGGCCCAACAGAGGGAATAATCACAGGAACTGACTGTTACTACCACAGCAATAGATGTAAGGCTGGAAATAACTTGGCTTGGACAGTGGATATAACTTGAATTGGAAACCCACCTTGTGATTAGTCCTGTTTCTGGAAAAGGATGTCATTAATTTCGCCGTTATGGGAGTCAAACGACATGCCAATCGTCCACAGAATCAGCCGGTCAAACAGCATGTCGCCGCCCGGCATGTTGTCCGGGTCATATAAGCGTCGGATATAAAAACAGAGCGACAGAGTGATAAAGACGTCCAAAACAACACCAATATCCAATGCAGTGGTGATGATCCATCCATATGTGTCCTGTGCGGGGTATCATATGGTAGCGCACGAATCGTAGAGGCAACACACTTGGTAATAAAAGCCATCAGGTTGCATAGGGACGTTGTTGAATGCTTCCACCGCCATCGTGAGGCCTCCGACAAGCCGCCCTACCCCGAGCACAACACAAATGGATGGTATTAGCTTGCTCCCCGAAAGAAGGAAAATTCGATATGTGAAGAAGCCCTTGAATGATAAGGTAAATGCGAACCCTGAGCAAAAAAAAATCGGACCCACCTGAACGACCGCTGTAATCAGGGTTTCAAACACCGGCGTCATGGCGAGCGAATACGAGTTGGCCGACTTTTCCAGCTCGGCTGTGCCAGCCTGAATTACGGTGAAGAAGTAGATCGCATGACAGGTCGCAATCGTGTGGCCGAGCTCGAAAAGCCTAAAAAGAGACCTTTCTGTTAGCGCAGTTTATGCGCAACTTGAGCCAGACGCAAGACGCACAGAAGAGCTCCAACAAGGACTCGTAACCACCACCGATCGTCCGCAGCGCTCCGCCAGAAGATATATCCCTGCAGGGCGACGACACCAAACAAAAATATGGCGACAAAGGCACCAATCTCTAGAACGCCAAATAGAGGTGGCGTGTCGACGCCATATGGTACCATGGTGAAGTTTTTCAGAGCCGAGGTAGGAAGAGTGGGAGAGGAAGCGAGTGATCGAGACCTAAAAGACCTGAGGATCGGAAAACGAGAGTCGATAAGAAAGGCAAGCTCACCGCTCGAGATGCGGAAAAAGCATATATAAGGACCTGACCAAACGCGAGGTCATCACAATAGAAGCACCGGCAGTGCACAGGGAGGTGAACGCAGAGACAGGGCCGATGGCTCCCAGGCTCGTGCAAGAATAAGAACAGCGTCGATGCGAGAAAGGGTGATGCTGATCCTTCGTAGAGTCTGTATTATCTGGAGGATATCATGTTGGTTTGTGGTTAATCGACCAGACGTTGGGAGTTATGTGTCGTCCATAACACAAACCAAACACGAACGCGGCGTTGGAACTTGAAGGGCAATGAAAGGGTTGCAGGTACTAGAAGCTTAAGGCTGCAGTTTCTCGCATTGCTTGAATCTCAGGCGTGCGCCCGACATCATTCTACAGCTTATGGCATAATGTCGGGAGCTGGAAGAAATATTAATAACCGGACTTATATGCTGTCATCTCTATATCGGGCCATCTTTCACTTGCTTCCCTCACACAAGCTCAGCAGCGATGTCCTGGCAGGGTACACCTCTCATCCACCGATGCATCTCAGTGACCTCACAACACTGTGCAGAATACATCGATGGCAACCTAATACCTAGTGGCAGTGTCATGCGCGCAGCGATTATTGGAATTCAGGGCGGGGTGTGGGCAAACAGCCCAGACTACACCGTGCGTGCCTCCTTGCTGTATTACGGCTCCTTACTACCACCGTGACTGTAGATTTCGTCAGTCGACCAGAACACCATAGTGCGAGCGTTCGAGCGGCCCGGAACGATCCCAGCCATGTCGTTTGGAGGGAATAAATACCGACTCATCGTCCAGGACGCGACAGAGATGATTGGGAGGCGCGAGACGGATCCGGTGCGCCACATCGGGCCTTTCTACCTTCATCGCTTGGCTGACTGGCACTGAGCAGACGAGCGGGTGTTTCATGTATCGCACCAAGCAGACGGTGCTCGTCACAGAGTACGATTCCCCGGTCATGATTCATGACACGCAAAAAGTGGTCACGCGGCTTGGCGAGTATTTAGTCTCGGCGGGCTATTAGAAATGTTTAAACGGCATTGCCTTCGAATTCCAAAATCTACAGTACGAATTGAAAAAAAATCATAAAGTATAAGTAACTTCCCTAATTTTGGTTTAAAATGGTCCTCCGAACTCATGCTTTGCATCCCGGCCAAAGGCGATCGGGGACTCAGATCGGTGAGAACGGTCAGACTGCAGTCATCGTCAGAAAATGGAGCATATATCAAACGGATAGAGCATACGCCGTTTCGGAGGGACTTCATGGGGTGTCCCTCGCTGTCTGCATCGATTTTGACCACTGCACTGCGGTGCACGTCTGCCCACACATTGATCAGTCGACTTCAGATGTGAGACTGTGGGTGAGACGACGCACGTATACCATCCTCCCGGCTGCCTGTTGGTTTGGAGCGCGTGTCGTGCGGCACACCGCCCGTCGCAGAAGACGTCGCCCCATGACTGCGACTGCGTGTGCCGCTCGGATTTACCAGCGCACGGACGTTGAGATTGCTCAACTACTAGCCGTCAGCTCATGCGCAGATATATGGAGGCAAACAACCCACCATCGTGAGTACATAGACTCGTCCAAGGCAGTAGGCAATTCCAAGCGGGACTTGGATAAGTCAGTGACCGGCCGAGGCACGAAAAAAAATGCAGACCGTTGCTCTCGTTGTTGACCAGATAAGAAATATTCGCCGCGAGCGCAACTGCCGCGCTAGCGCTGCCGGTCTGGATCGTCTGCAGGGCAAGACGGTTAAGCATGCTTTGCGTCTCCTTGAAGCTACTCTTCACGCGGCGGAACTGCCAAACGAGCGCGACAGCGATGAGGAGGTCAGTCACGGCCTGCGAAATGACCCATGTGGCAGCGAAGACGCGGGCCTTGCTCCGGTCGACGTACGACGGGAAGCGGGTGACGGTGATTCCCGTGGCGAAGCAGGCGCCGGTCTGTAGATGGTGAGCGGGGGTAGAAAGTATGGGGCGGGGACGGACCGCAACAATAATGACGAGGAAAAAGAATAAGGTGATAAAAATATTCTTGGAACTACGTTTGTTAGCTATGCTTCGAAGGAGAAGACGACGCACAATCGCCAGTACCGCGCAACGAGGAAGACCTGCACTTCCGCCGCGACCAGGCCCGTTGTGAAGATCAATAGCGGGAACGTCTGTGATTCATGAGCCAACTTTGCGTGAGGGTGCTGAACCGCGGACCCAATTCTGGTTGCTCAAGTAAAGCATGTCACCGGCGTGCGTGATCGTGTAGAGGTACACGGCCGCATAGTTCCCCACAGCGGACGCTGTGTCCAGAAGAAAGGCGCTGATCACGAGCGCCTTGAGATACCAGTCGTCGTTGGGAAAAGACCGAAAGTAGCGGATGACCTGGCTAGCTTCGACGGAATATAGTAACTGCGAGTCGAATGAAAAAGCAGCGAAAAAGGGGCAGGTCGAAACACAGCACATACAGAGTTGACCCATGTACCGACGAGGAGCGCGCTGGCGTCAGTCGCAGCGTTAGCGTAGTCGTGGGGCGGGAATGCGGCGGCACATACCCAGTAACGATGTCGAGGGAAGGCATGTGGGAGAGGAGAGAGAGGACGACTCACAAGTGAGTCCACGATATAGCCGCCGAATGATCTGCGCGATCGGAGCGTATAGGGGCCCTTGAGTTGTCATGGAGGCGCCAAGAGGGCGTGCTCAAGGGGGTGCTGCATGTGCTGACCCGAGTGCCCCGAGTTGTCCTGCGAGGTCATGGAGGAAAAAAAAAGCGCCACATAGCAACGTGATCGTCACCGTGACCAAGCGCCGTGACCGACGTCGGATCTGGGGACGCGGGTCTTTCGGGGTCACGGTGTGAGAGCCAAGCTCTGGCTCTATGGGCAAGGCCATTGTTTCTGACTACAGTTCACGCGCCGCCGATGCCCATCGGTACGGAGGGCCTCGAATCCCGACAAAGTTTGCCGCGGCGCCCGACGCACTTCCTGCCCCGTCGTTGTGGGGCACTCTTTTTTTTTTTTGAATTTCCGATCGGCACACGACCCACTCACTAACCATTAGGGGAAATAGCTACGGTTTTATCGGCCCGAACCCGATGGAGGTGTTGACACCAGAATTATTTTCCTGACTAGTACTCTTGAGGTGTGTACGTGCACTCGTATATATCAAGATACTTGAGCCTCCAAGTATCGCGCCCAACCAGTGTAACGCTCGCCGGCGATTAACTGGCGTGCCGTACGTGTGGTGCGCAGCATCACGACAGCTGACGTACGTGACAACGCATGACCACAGTCGACGGCGGCCGAAGCCTGCCGATCTATTCTATCTTCGCCTCCTCCCCCATCCCCTTCGCCATTGCTCCCGCCCCCGATCCGCCCTCCCGCCCAGCGCTGCATCTACGCGTCTGCAACAACCGCAATATCGCGCTCGACAACCTGCCGTATACGCGCCACTCGCTATGGACTCAGACGAAGACGACAAATCGTCTGTTCTGCAGTCCACTAATGAGACGCTGGTCCCTCTGCAGGCAACGACCCTTTCGTCGTTGAGGGCCGCTGCAAAGGCCCTCGACAACGCGCGTACCGCCCTGAACAACGCGCAAACGGGCGTAACACCGGTGGTACCGGTCGCAGTCGTTGACACACTACAGCTAGAAGTGGCGAAGCTACAAGCGAGGCTGCTTGAAGCGCAGAATTTGAATGCGGCGCTCCGAGATGAGCTGAGGGTTGAAAGGGACCAGAGGGCAGAGGCAGAGAGGGAGCGGGTTGACTTGCAGAAGGCATTGGCGGTGTCGGAACACGCCCGGGAGACCTTGGAGGCCACTAAGGAGCAGGAGCAGAGGATTCTGGCAGAGCAGCGAGCATGGATCGCCACAAATCTCAAGAGGATGGGAGAATACGTCCACTCTGGTGCGTCTCTTTGTCCTTGTTGTGGGTGACCGATAAACCATGTGCAGGCTCGATTTCCCAGCTGCCTGAACTTCCACCCGATTTCCAGACCAGCTCCCGTGCGTGCTCAGCATTACTCTTCACGTTCGGCCTCTTACTGTACCTCCAAAGCCGTCATGTCGAGCACCTCACCGACTGCGCTTCCTCCCCCGCAATCTCGTGGAGACTTCTACCGCCCTCCAAGGTCCCTCTCGCGCAGCCGCTCTCGCTCCCCGCGTGAGTCCCCTTGTCTTTCACTCCCGCCCTGTCGTAACATGTGTGTTCCAGCACCACCACCCCAGCGCCGACGACGCTCCCCCTCCCCCTGCGCCGCAACGTCCGCTGCGGGACCGAATCGGCGGCCCCGTGGGTCAGCGGGAGCGCGACCGGCGCCGCGAGCCATATAGGCGAAGCATAACCCCAGAACGAAGGAGATAGATGTTGCTGCATTTGCGTTGAGTGTCCTGCTCCTATGGCCGATGCACAGCCGCAATTCAAAAATGTTTAGGTGGGAAACGTTAGTGGGAATATATAAAGTTTTTTCTTGGCCCAAAAACTCATTGCAAAACATTAAATATTTTGGTCCTAAAAATCCTGTTGCCCCAGCCAAGTCAACATTTTTTGGGCAGAAAAGCTCAAAGTTTTTTACACAATAAAAAATTAATTGCAAAACTTTATATATTCCCACTAACGTTTCCCACCTAAACATTTTTGAATCACAGCTGTGATGGGCCATCCAGGTCTCGACCACCATCAAGCTGTCAACGTCGCGTGGCGTCACGTCACGCGACGTTGACACATTCGACACGTGGAACTGGATTTACTTCGATGTTTTGTTCATTCTTTGCTCGACGCCGTGAATTGTAATATGACAACTTGTATTTTGCTTATATTTGATAAATCGGACCTATGTTTTTAGTAAAGCCTTCCATATTGGGTGACTTCCTGTAAGGGAAAAGAAATTAGATGTAATTTCTGAGCGGTGCCAACCTGTCACTTTTTTAAGGAGGAATTTATGTTTTTAAGAGGAGGCTTCCGCACAATTTGATAGATGATCAAGATCATCATCACGTGTCAACACTTCTCTTGCGTCAACACTTCTCTCCGCACTTTCATGGCCGCATTTCTGCTTCTACTCCAAATTCACTAACAGATGGAGGATGACAATGATGACGATGAGATAGATGTTTGGGGGGCAGTCCTCTTACTAGGGTTTATGGAGGCTCATTGGCTTAGAGTTCAGCGACGCAATCCGAGCCAACTATATCTGTGTTGACCCCAACCGCTTCCTAACCCACGGATGGACACCCTGTGGCAGGCACCTTATATGAGCCGCGATGACCGTGCATTCATCACCACAATGGGCTTTAGGGCTTGGTTTCTTCGACACCGTGACATTTGACTACATCATGAAGTCGGGATTTGACAGGGCTTGGTATGCAACATCAATATCACACGATGATGTTTCAAGAACAGGACAGTCACATCCAGGTGCACGGTCATTGGATTCGGCAGGGGCACTAGACTTGGTACTCCACTATCTCAATTCAATAAAATTTCCTTCTAGCAAATCTTCACACTCATTCCAACCACCACTGTGTCTGATTTGCCCTTAGAGTTCTTCGCTTTATCCCCGAATCACAAATCCAGGGGCCAAGAACTGACGAAGAGTTCCAACGGCTCAATAACCTGATTACTGAATGTCATCCACAACTAACAGGCACCTTTGCCACTATTGATGGGCTCAATCTTCCCTTGCAAACATCTGGAGACCCAGAGGTTGAGAATGCGACCTACAACGGCTGGCTTTGCAAGCACTTTATTAGTTCTATGCTTGTGTTTTCTCCCCAAGGTGCATCAGCAATGCATTGACTTGGATGTCTAATCTAACTGAACACAGGAACAAATATTGCTGCTTCTCTCAACAAGCCTGGAAGCTGGCATGACTTGTGCGTGGCAAAACCAATCTACAAAAAGCTGTTGGACATGACACCTAATGGCTGGTACCTTTGCGCTGACACAGCATTTCTGCAGGGAACAGCTCAAATCGCTGGTAAAATCTGTGCACCAATCAAGACTGGACAGGTTCTGGCAGGTGTCAGGGGAACCCCCGCTTCGGCCTCCTTCGGACCCTCCGAACGCATCCGAGGCGCATCCGACCGGCGCCCCCTCGGACGCTCCGACCCACCCCGACCATCGTCCCACGGCCTCCTTCGCCCGCACAATCACCGATCCGTCAAGACCCTCCCAACGATCACCTTGGGACAGAGCCTGCGACGCCGCTCAGGCCTTCTGCGCTCTACGTCGGCAGTTACGGACGACCAGTATATAGTTGGCGCCCTAGCAGGCGGACCCTTAGAGTTTCTTCTCTTTGGATCCTCCCCTGCTAGGTCGGTCCCTCCGTGTATTTCCCATAGCTTTTATTCACGCTTTGGATCCTCCCCTGCTAGGCTTTCGTCGGAGTCTCCAGGGTTGCCCTTACAGCAGAAGAAACTCTCTACGGGATTAACCGGTCAAGATTGCCAGGTTTGGTGCTGACTCAGGCTCGGAGTACGAGTCCGTACCCCCCTCGTCACCGCCCCTGCCACTTGACCCCTCCTCCTCTGCTCTTGTCGTCTTTACGCCCGCTATGTCTACCGGAGCTGCTCCGGACGCTGACGCGCGCATGGACGCACTTGAGGCGAAACTAGACAACCTCACCAATCTCCTCACCCACCTTGCTTCCCAGGCTTCCGCTGCCGCACTGCCTCCGGCAGCTCCCGAACCGCCCGGCATCTCCGAATGCCCCCGACGGGATGCGTTATTTGGTGACATTACTGTCGCCTCAAAACTGGTCTTACGACCAAACCCCCCGTTTGCGTTTAACGGAGATCGCAAACGCGGCCGCTCCTTCCTATACGCGGTCAAAACCTATGCTCGGCTTGCCCCGGAGGCCTTCGTAGTTAACGGAGAGCCGAGCGAAGAAAAGGCCGTCCGCTACGCCATGTCCTATATGGCGGAGGGACCTGCTCAGCAATGGGCAGAGCGTCATGGGAGCAAAAACCCCTTCCCCTTCCCTCGGTGGAGCCAGTTCCTCTCCGAGTTTCGCCTTCGGTTCGTCGAGGAGAACGAACAGGACCTCGCGCTCGCTAAGTTGGAAAGCGGGGTTATCACATGGGAACGCGGGATGTCTACGGATATACCGACGACTTGAGGACTTGATGGACCTCGCTGGCTTCAAGACGCGTTGGTTAAGGTAACCAAGTACCGCCACGGACTTGACCCCTTGATCAACAACGGCATCACCTCTTCGAACGACCCCCAGACCTCCGTGACTATCTAGGCTGGCGCACTCGGGCTTTCCGACAATATGAAGCCCTGGTGCGGCGAAGCTCATTAAAGGGAACGGCTACCCCGCGGACCGCCGGGAGCTCCGCGGCGGCGCCTTCCCCATCACTCGTTCGGCAACTCCGTTCCCCATCCGCCCGGTGGCCGCACCTGCGCCACCCGCGGCCCGCGCCCCGTCCCGGTACCTCCGGCTCCCGTCCCTATGGAGTTGGATCGTACTAGGGCTCGGGGCGCCCCTCGTCGAGCCTGCTTCCAGATGCGGCGACCCCAATCACTTGGCTCGGGACTGTCCGCTCCCCGCCGATGTTCGCCATATGGACATCCTCGGCGAGGTGATCCAGCAACTTGGCGATGAGATGCTAGGAGAGCTACTTGCGCGGTTGTCCGACACCGCGGCCTTAGCAGAAGCGCATTCGGAGGCTCCGGCAGAGGATTTTGTCCCCGCGACGAGTGACTGGTGTGCCCTCGTTCGCGTCCATAAATCGTTTCACTTGTTTGTATGATGAATCAACTCCCTTGCCTTACAACGAGCCTGAAACGAAAGACGCACCCCCTGCCCCCTCCGAAGCCCCCGTTCGGATACGCCGACTTGCCTGGGAGAAAAAGCTACCTGGCAGTTATACCATCTCTGCCGCTCCTGGCGTTAACTCGCTGCACCTCCCCCTTGAACTTGAGTCCACTGCGAACGCGCTCAAGCTCTCCCTCTCGGGTCTGGTCGACTGCGGAGCCACTTCGGACTTTATCGACACAGAATACGTCAACCGAAACAACGTGCCAGTCCGAAATCTCTCAGTACCCATACCGGTCTACAATGTCGACGGCACCCCCAATGATGCTGGGTCTATTCGCCAAATCGCGGACCTGGTCCTACGATACAACGGACACTCGAGCGCGTTCAGCTGGCTGTAACCCACCTTGGGAAACAGGACTTGATACTCGGGTACTCCTGGCTCAAAAAGCATAACCCCGAGATCAACTGGGAAACAAAGGAGGTGAAAATGAGCCGCTGCCCCCGAAGCTGCTCCACCTGCCGCGACGAGGAACGGACCGAGCGCTGAGGTTCGCCGCCTCCGACTCCTTAAATCGCGCTTACTTGCCGGCGCCTTCCCCACCGTTTGCGCTATCGATATCGCTGGCCCAGACGATGCCGACGACGAACTCGGAGCTCCTTCGGACCCTCCGGAGCGCTCACCAGACCTTGACGACGACGAGCATCTTGAAGACGGCGACCGCATCTTCTACACCTCCTTTCGCCCAATCGAGGAGATTCGCGCTGGGAGCACCGTGTCCCAACGCCTTGCAGAGGCCTTCGCCCGTAACTTCGGCCCCCCGCCTCGGAGATTCCGGACTGGGCCAAGGAGTTCCAAGACGTCTTTGACAAGGAGTCCTTCGACACGTTACCAGAGCGGAGGGCTTGGGACCACGCTATCGAACTCGTCCCCGACGCGAAGCCCGCTAATTGCAAGGTGTATCCGATCTCCCCCTTGAACAGCGCGAACTTGACGAGTTCATCGAGGAGGGACTTGCCACAGGCCGTATCCGCCCTTCGAAATCTCCGATGGCTTCCCCCGTCTTCTTCGTTAAGAAAAAGGACGGAGGACTTGGTTTGTCCAGGACTACCGCGCCCTCAACGCAATGACGATTAAGAACCGGTACCCCCTCCCGTTGATTAATGACCTTATCAACAGGCTTAAGGGCGCCCGTTACTTCACCAAACTCGGCGTTCGCTGGGGCTTTAATAACGTCCGGATTAAAGAAGGAGACGAGTGGAAGGCGGCCTTTCGGACCAACCGAGGGTTGTTCGAACCTTTGGTGATGTATTTTTGGCCTGACGAACTCCCCGCGACTTTCCAAACGATGATGAATGACATTTTCCAGGATCTCATTCTCTCAGGAGACGTCATGATCTACCTCGGCGATATCCTTATCGCGCATTCGGACCTCCGTAAGCACCGCGAGATCGTCCGAGAAGTCCTTCGGCGACTCCGAATGCACAAGCTGTACCTTCGCAAGGAGAAGTGCGACTTGAGAAATCGTCAATCGAGTACCTGGGGGTTATCATCTCTCACAACCACGTCGAAATGGATCCCGTTAAGGTTGCCGGAGTCTCCGCATGGCCTCCGCCCGAGAACAAGAAGGACGTCCAGCAGTTCCTGGGGTTTGCTAATTTCTACCGCAGGTTCATTCGGGATTTCTCGGCCCTAGCGCAACCCCTCTTCGCGCTCACCAAGAAAGACCAGAAATGGACCTGGGGAGACGCCGAAGCCGCCGCCTTTCAAGCTATCAAAGACGCGGTCGTCTCAGAGCCCGTCTTAGCGATCCCGGACGACTCCCGGCCTTTCCGACTTGAAGCAGACAGCTCAGATTATGCGGCGGGGCGGTTCTTTCACAACAATCCGCCCCGGACGGGAAGTGGCACCCTGTAGCGTTCTATTCCAAAAGCTTAAATGATGTCCAGCGCAACTCACGAGATTCACGACAAGGAGATGCTCGCGATCATCCGCGCACTCGAGGAGTATCGGCATTTCCTCGAGGGCGCCGCGCATCCGGTCGAGATCTGGACTGACCATAAGAATTTGGAGTATTTCCGAAAGGCACAGCACCTTAACCGTCGGCAAGCCCGATGGTCGTTGTACCTTTCCAGGTTTGACTTTACGCTGCACCACGTCCCCAGGTCGCCAGATGGGCCGTCCCGATGCTCTCTCTCGCCCGGCCCGACCACGGTATCTCCGGCGACAACTCGGATGTCACCCTCTTACGCCCCGAACTGTTCCACGTTCGCGCGCTTGAGGCCGTCACCGTCTCTGGGCCTGGCTCCGAACTTGTCCGCGACATCAAGGAAGCGCTATCCGGTGAGCCTGACCTAGAGGAGCCCGTCGCGCTTGCGGCCCGGCAACTCTTGAAGGTCCGAGGTCAAGTTCGGGGCCCCGCTCATCACACGTTCGGACGAGTGGGCCGTCTCCGGCGACCTCCTGTACTTCCGCGGCAAGGTTGTAGTCCCTAAAGACAAGGACCTAAGGAGGCGCATCATCGAGCTCTGCCACGATACGCGAGTCGCCGGACACGCCGGGCGGTTCAAGACCTTAGAGTTGGTTTCGCGCAACTACTGGTGGCCGCAGATGTCTCGCCATATCGGACGCTACGTCGCGACCTGCGACTTATGCTGCCGCACGAAGGCCCTCCGAAGGCTTCCGCATGGAGAGCTCCATCCGACCGAAGTCCCGCCCGAACGTTGGCACACTGTCACTGTAGACTTCATTGTCGAGCTGCCCGAGGCCCATGGGTATGACGCGGTTATGGTAGTGGTCGACGCCCTCGGAAAGCGCGCCCACTTCACTGAGTGCCATACGACAATAGACGCGGTCGGAGCTGCCCGCTTGTACTATCGGACGTCTGGAGGCACCACGGAACCCCGAGAAGTACATTTCGGACCGTGGCTCGCAGTTCATCGCTGACTTCACGCGAACTCTGGCGCTTAATTGGCGTCAAACCGGCTACCTCCACGGCTTACCACCCGCAAACCGACGGACAAACCGAGCGCGTTAACCAAGAGCTCGAGCAGTACATCCGGATCTTCACCAACTACCAACAAGACGACTGGGACGAGCTTATCCCTGCCGCTGAGTTCGCCTATAACAACCACGTTCACTCCTCCACTCAACAGGTACCCTTTATGACGGACACTGGCCGGCTTCCCGAATGGGTTTCGAGCCAGGCGCCCGCTCAGAGTTGGAGTCGGTAAACGAAGTTTCGCGATCGGATAGCTAACGGCGTCTCCGAGGCAAAGGCCGCACTCGTTAAAGCCAAAGACGAGTATAAACGGTACTACGATCGGAAACGTTCGGACGCTCCGAAGATTCAAGTTGGTGATAAGGTTTGGTTGGACGCCTCTGACATTAGAACGACTCGGCCCTCCGAGAAGTTCTCCCACAAGCGCCTTGGACCGTTCAAGGTGCTCGCAGAGGTTAGCAAAGGTGCCTACAAGCTAGACCTCCCCCCGCGTTACTCCAAGCTCCACCCCGTCTTCCCCGTTGTTAAGCTCGAGCCCGCTCAGGACGACCCCTTCGACGGACGACCCGGCTACGACGAACCGCCCCCCGAACTAGAGGACGGAGTTCCCGAATGGGAAGTCGAGGAAATCTTGGATGCCAGGATAAGGTATAAGCGTCTTAACTATTTCGTCAGGTGGAAAGGCTACGATGCTTCACACGACTCGTGGGTTCGGTTCGACCGTGTCTTTGCGCCAGACAAGATTGCGGACTTCTATCGGAGATACCGGGTAAACCACGGCACATCGCCTCAGCAACCTTCGACTCGCTGCCCTTCCGTATTATGCGTCGGGACGCCGCATTCAAAGGGGGGGTGATGTCAGGGGAACCCCCCGCTGGCCTCCTTCGGACCCTCCGAACGCATCCGAGGCGCATCCGACCGGCGCCCCCGCGCTCCGACCCACCCGACCATCGTCCCACGGCCTCCTTCGCCCGCACAATCACCGATCCGTCAAGACCCTCCCAACGATCACCTTAGGACAGAGCCTGCGACGCCGCTCAGGCCTTCTGCGCTCTACGTCGGCAGTTACGGACGACCAGTATATAGTTGGCGCCCTAGCAGGCGGACCCTTAGAGTTTCTTCTCTTTGGATCCTCCCCTGCTAGGTCGGTCCCTCCGTGTATTTCCCATAGCTTTTATTCACGCTTTGGATCCTCCCCTGCTAGGCTTTCGTCGGAGTCTCCAGGGTTGCCCTTACAGCAGGAACATCTGCTGAAATTGCTGAGAAGATTGCCTTCAGTTGTGATTTGCTCTCATATCGACAGACAGCGGAATGGGGTATGTGCGGACTACAAGGTGCATTTGGCTGTCTACACATACCACTGGATGTCAACGACAATCAGGCGTGTGGAGATCTGCTCAAGATTTGTGTTTGTCTTCACAATCTTCGAGCAGAACTTGTTGGACACAATCAGATAAAGAGTGTGTATATGCTGATTTGGAAGCAGACGCAGGAGGATGAGAGGTATGGGATAACTTTGAGAGAATTGGGACTTTGCAACAGTATTGCAATGATCGGGTTGCACGTTCTTATAACTTTGTCCTCAAATAGTAGTATAACATAGACTTCATTTCAGTTCATGCAGTATCTAAGACAGACGACAACTACTGAACAGTTGGACTAATGACTACAGAAACAGGGTGGCCATGACCGGGAGTCATTGTCAACTCCACTGAACTACTGACAACATGTGCAATAGAGCCTTGCATTGGAAGGTTTTCCTTGTCCGATGAAGATTTACAGATGAGAAGATGGATGGATGGTGGCGGTGATGGCAAATAAACTCCGGGGTGTCCACGATGGGGGAGTGCTTTCGGACACGAGAGGGATAACCTGGAGGTGACTGATGACAATAGTCATAATCGATGCCGTCCGATTCAATCCATGTTGCTTGCTCACCACCATCAGCAAACTTCAGCACAGTTACGCTTCTTCCAGTGCGGGATATGAGCTCGTACAGGAGAACGACCATGGTTTGTCCCGATTCAAACCTTCGACCACCGACACGACCAAGGGACCGAGTTAACAGCCCTTTCGGTTTTGATCTACCCCGCTCCCCCTACTTGCGGGCCCAATGATTCATCTGTTCTGTTCCGGGCACGTGTTCTTAGGAGAAGACCTTGCACAACCCGACCCGCAGTCTGACAAAGTCACCCATTTGCTACACTATTTTGTTCAGCCATCCCGATTTGACATTGCTGTGCTCAACACTGATGGCTTGATCTCATCAGGTCTATGGTTCAAATCCCACTGGGTGACACATTTGTTGGTTGATAAAATGGAATAAAATCATTTTGAATATACTGTAGTAATTAGACTACAAGTTCACATAATGCGTAATCAGGCCAAAAACATTGTGTTAAAATTTGCCTAAAATCAAAAAGAAATTTTTTCAGCCCTCTTGGGCATGAAAAAATTCAAAATTGATAAACTTCTGGTGTAATTACAACAGTAGACTGGGATTAGAGATTATTATCAGCACTCAGTTACTGACCCATTTTGACCTCTTACCCGATTAGGAAACTCAGCACGCCAGAGGTGTGGAAAATTTGAAAATCTTCCTGATTGGCACACTTTGGGACCACAAAATTTGGCTGTGACCTGTGACCCACTGAGATATTTCGGCCAAAAAATCCGATGTGACCGTGACCGGCCTAATTGAATGAAATAGGTCAGTATACAAAATATTTAAAGGAGACTGATCTACTAATGAGACAAATTAGTTCAGCTACCTTGCAGAAAGACCCTTAGAGTTTCTTTTCCTTGGATCCTTCCCTGCTAGGACCTTGATCTCAGGCCTCCAGGGTTGCCTTTACAGCCTGCGACACCGCTCAGGGCTTCTGTGCTCTACATTGGCAGTTCCGGACGACCAGTATATAGTTGGCGCCCTAACAGGTGGGCCCTTAGAGTTTCTTCTCCTTGGGTCCTCCCCTGCTAGGTCAGTCCCTCCATGTATTTCCATAGCCTCTTATTCATGCTTTGGATCCTCCCCAGCTAGGCTTTAATTGGAGCCTCCAGGTTGCTCTTACACAGGTGGGGTACCTGTACTCTATCTGCAGGTATTAGAATGTCTAAAACAGACACCTGTACTTCAAGCATGTGTAGGAAACAGGTACCTGTCAACACAAGTACAGACACCTGCACAGGTATTATCATATTATATAAGTATGGTTTGTGTAAGCCTGGCTTACATGAGAGATGATGGTATTGATGAGATCACCTTTTTTCTTGCTTCTGGACACTACTTCGCTTGTACCGGTACATATCCCGAATCACCCACAGAAGGGTTCTGTTGTCTCTCGGCGTACCTCTCGACGCTCTTAGTGTTTCCGGTCTCTCCTGAGCACCGGTTTCCACTTTTTTGACAACATCAACCACTTTCTGGACAACAACTTGCACAAGAAAACGAAAACAACTTCCCCACACCTCTCTGAACATCTCGCCGACCTCTCCGCGGACTACGACCTTCATCCGGAAGCCTCGCCGAAGCCGCGGATTCGTCGCTCGACATATCACACACATCACGCTTCTCGCTTGATCACGTCTTCACACATCAACCACATACTCGGCCGATTCTCGGTCATACACACCCATACACCTGCAGCGAGCTCTCTGGCGCTCAGCCGGAAGCTCATACACACACACACTCGGCGGGCATAACCTCCAGCGACCACACGCACGGTCCGCTGACGCCTCGCCGCTTACACGTCATTGGTGACATCATACTGCCAGCACATAACGCTCGCGCTCCACACGTCACACACCCACACTTTCTTGACTCTCATACCTCCCCCACGCGATATACGCCTTCACACAAATCCACCTTTTCCACGACGCGAAACCATGAATATCTCGAACTATCGATCATCGGCTTACGAAGAAGTACACTTGGCCCGGCTCGAGGATGGCCGCGCGCCAAAAATGGCACCAGTCTTGCTTGGTGGCCGCTACACCCTCAAAGTTCTACGCGAATGGACGAAGCACTGCCGCGACTACGCTGACCACAACAAGGTCAAAGAGAAGGACCTGGTCGGCAAGGTCATGGGAGGGTTGCAGGATGTTTTGCTCGCAGCCTGGGTTCGCACCGAATCAGAAGAGCTCAAAGCGTTGGAGCTGGACGCGTTCACCGAGCTGGTGAAGGAACAGGCTCTGGGCGACAACTGGGCGGCGGAGCAGATGCGTGTGGTTCGCAACACGCGCATGAGCGACCACGAGACGTGTGAGCGCTTCATCACACGTCTCTGCGACGAGAACGATCTCCTACGCGGCAACACTCTTCACATGGACTACGACAGTCTCCGTGCTCACATTTTCGCAAATGTAATCGACGAACTACAGCTCATCTTTGACGAACACCAGCAAGAGCTTTCTGCCATTGCCGACTTCCGTCTCTGGCTTAAAGCCATCAAGAAGCTCGACGTCCAGCGCATTCACGATAACAAGCGCATCGACGCCATTATCCGTAGCCGTTACCCCGCTCCCCCTTCCCGCTCTTCACACAACCGCGACCCCTACCCTCCACAACACGACTCCTTCTCCAACGCGAACCGCAATGTAAACGGCAAACGTGCCCGCAGTGACGATGCCGACGATGGCTCGCGTAAGCGCGCGAACACTTCTGAATTCCCCTACTATGGTCGTAAATATGTGGGGAAGCTCGATCCCGTTCAAGGACGCCTCTTACGTGACAATGCGGGCTGTCTCAAATGTCGCAAACTCTTCGCCTGCCACGATGGCGACAACTGCGACAAATGGCCTGACGCCAACACATACCGTATCATCACGCCGGCCCTGGTGGACGCCGAACGTGCGAAACTGTCGCAGACGGAACTCGCTCGTGCAGAGGCCTTCATGCGCCAGCGCGATACGGCCCCGCTCTCCACATCTAACAACGTCAATCGCGCCCCAAGCGGCACTTGGCAGGCGAACACAAAGCCGAAACCACGCGCGGCTCACATCCCTACCCGCTCCATGGAAGACCCAAATGATTCTTCGGACTCGGAGGATGATCTTGCCACACGCTCGGTGAGTCAGCTCCCCGCACATCCTGTCCCCTTGGCCGCTGCTACGATTACCGAGGCTGATGACGGCGTATTAGCGTCCGACGCCTCGCGCTCCTCCACGCCGGCTGTCAGTACCCGAAACTCCAGCCGCGTGGGTCGGGATCCGCTCATCTGGAGCGGCGTAATCGACGCGCCAAAGTACGAATTCCCTGTTATCGTTGACACACTGCTTGACAACGGTTCAGGTCTAGATATGATCGACACAGAATTTGCAGCACGACTCGCTCTCCCTACGTATAAATTATCGACGCCAGTTTCCTTTGGCTTAGCCATGAATCACGATGAACACCTCGCCTCGCATTATGTTAAAATTCGTTTACACTCTCTTGACTCTTCTTACTCTTCCCGATCGACGCGTCTCCCTCATTGTTCCAAACCTCTGTAAAGATATTATACTCGGACTCCCCTTCCTCGCACGCAACCATATTGTAATAGACCACGAAAATCGTACCGCAATAGACAAATCCTGTGGACTGGACTTGCTTAACCCTGCTGCACCTGAACCAATTAAGAGACCAAAGAAGAAACTTAGAGAACTTTTTAATGAAGTTAAACACAATCGTAAACAGCTTGCGGCCGAACTCCACGGCGTTTGCGCTGCACGCAAATTAGATATGGAAACCAAAGGCCTCTTTGAGGAGGTTAAACCTGTCAATTTTGTGGCAGCAGTGCAGGACCGTATCACAATACTGGCAGAATGGGAAAGACTGAAACTGCGGGGCGAGGCAATCAAAGACGACTTCCGAAAAATTTTCGAACCTATACCGCATGTTGAAGATTTACCCCAGAATGTCTATTGTGATATTACAACTAAGGATGCAACCCAGATGTTAACAAAGCGGACTTACCCAAGCCCAAGGAAGTACAAAGAGGCTTGGGGTATATTGATAAAGAAACATTTGGACACGGGCAGAATCAGACCTTCAAATTCCTCATTTGCTTCCCCTGCGATGCTGATTCCGAAGTCTGACACAACAGCACTGCCTCGCTGGGTGAATGACTTCCGAATCATAAATTCAAATACAGTTACCGATTCCTTCCCGCTGCCTCGGGTTGATGACATTTTGAATGATTGTGCAAAAGGAAAAATATGGTCAAAAATTGATTTCACAGATTCCTTTTTCCAGACACGTATGCACCCAGACTCAGTGAAGTACACTGCGGTGTCGACACCTTTGGGTTTATATGAATGGCTGGTCATGCCCCAGGGCTTACGCAATGCCCCATCAGTCCAGCAACGCCGTGTAACTGCGGCATTACGGGACTATATTGGGATCTTCTGCCATGTGTATATTGATGATGTGATCATCTGGTCTCAGACTGAGGACGAACATGAAAAACACATACGTCTGGTTTTTGACGCATTACAGAAGGCCTCTCTTTATTGCAATGAGAAAAAGACACAGCTATTCTGTTATGAAATAGACTTCCTGGGCCATCATATTTCACAAAAAGGGATACAACCTGACAAATCGAAGGTTGCACGTATAGCAAACTGGCCAATTCCTAAGTCCTCTACAAATGTCCGAGCATTCTTAGGGGTAGTGCGATTTGTGGCACAGTTTCTGCCAAATCTGGCGAAACACACTGAAGTCCTTACGAAATTGACGCATAAATCGGCCGACTTGGATTGGCCTGGGTGGCAGGAACATCACCAAGCTGCCTTTGATGCTATAAAAAGACTTGTTCTGGGGGCCGATTGTTTAACGACAATCGACCACCAGAATATGGGTGACAACAAAATATTCGTTACAACTGATGCAAGTGACACGCGGACGGGTGGCATCCTGTCCTATGGTCCTTCTTGGGAAACAGCAAGATCTGTTGCCTTCGATTCTATGACCCTGAAAGGTGCCGAATTGAACTATCCTGTACATGAGAAGGAACTTCTTGCAATCATTCGTGCATTCAAGAGGTGGCGGACGGACCTTATAGGCGTTCCTGTGGAGGTTTATACAGACCACAGAACTTTAGAAAACTTTGCAACTCAGCGTGACCTTTCGCGGAGGCAAGCACGTTGGATGGAGTTCATGTCCCAGTTTGATATCAAGATTACATATGTCCCGGGTGAAAAGAATACAGGAGCGGATGCCCTGTCACTGACTGATTTCTCGGATCGACTTCCGGAGGACTTCGAACGTCTGCCTCTTAAAGAGCGTGACCATGTGGTCGCAGCAGTATTCCCAGTTTTACATGCTTGCCAGTCCATATCTGCAACTAGAATCCGGGGCCTGGATCATACACCCGAGGTGGGAGCTATTCTGGAGATAACATCAGATGACTCCCTCCTGGATTCTATTCGAACTGGATATGACCAGGATGACTGGACAAGAAAGTTGCGTGGAAAAATTGGCTCTCTTCCTGGATTAAGGGAAGATAATGGTCTTCTTTTCATTGGTGATCGATTGGTCATCCCCCGTGCGAACAACCTACAAGAGACACTCTATCATTTGGCACATGATGCTATGGGTCACTTTGGATTTGACAAGTGTTATGCTTCGTTGCGCAACTCATATTACTGGCCTCGCATGAGAGAAGACCTGGAGGCTGCCTATATACCAGGGTGTGCAGATTGCCAGCGCAATAAATCTTCAACCAAATGCAAGGCTGGCCCTTTACATCCCCTGCCTGTCCCTGACAGCCGTTGTGATTCAGTAGCAATTGACTTTGTAGGCCCCCCTACCAGAAGACGGAGGCTTCAATGCTATTGTCACAATGACGGATAGACTGGGTTCAGACATACGTATATGCCCAACGCGCACAAACATAGATGCAGAGGAGTTTGCCACTGTGTTCTTCAACAACTGGTATTGTGAGAATGGCCTACCCTTGAACATTGTATGCGACCGAGATCGATTATTTGTTTCGAAATTCTGGGAAACCCTATGCCACCTGACAGGCGTGAAGTTAAAGATGTCCACGGCCTATCATCCTGAAACGGATGGCTCTAGTGAACGCACTAACAAAACTGTAATTCAATGCCTCAGGTACTATGTGGACACAAACCAACGGGGGTGGGCTAAGGCCTTACCACAGGTTCGGTTCCACATCATGAACTCACTGAATGCCTCAATGGGTTTCACGCCTTTCGAGCTGAGATTTGGAAGGCCAGCACGGATTATTCCTCCCTTGGGCACACACCAGATGATCTCTGACTCTAAGGAGGCTTTTGACGCTAAGACGTTTATGGAGAATATGACACTGAATGAGCTACAGGCAAAGGACAATTTGATACTTGCAAAGTCTCAACAGGTCGAACAGGCTAATAAATTGCGCCTCCCTGACCCTGACTACCAGGTTGGCCAACGTGTATTGATTGACACAGCTAAGCGACGCAAAACACTTCCTAGGAAGCAGCAATGGGCGCGTTGCGAAGTTCATGGTGCGATCCGATGGGCCATTCAATATCACGAACGTACACAGGGAGGCCTCGACAGTTACTGTGGATTTACCTTCAGATTCAAAGCTACATCCTGTGGTCCACTCGTCGCAGCTCCGACCTTTCGTGGAGAACGATGCAGCTCTTTTCCCTGGCCGAGAAATGAGCGAGCCGGGCCCAATCACTTATGATGACGGTGTAGAGGAATACTATGTGGGCAAAATTTTGGATAAACGCACACGTTACCGAAAGGTACAGTATAAGGTAAGATGGCATGGCTATGGTCGGGAACATGACTCCTGGGTGGATGCGCTGGAGCTTGAGGACTCTGACCATGTGGCGGCCTTTGAGAGGGGCGAAGAGCAGGACGAAATCACCTCAAGATTCCTAGCAAGCAATGAAGACAACCAACCGACGTTGACTATCAGTAACACGGAAACAGCGGAATCACCGATTATTGTTCCGTTGCGGAAACCACGGGCAAAGAAGATTATGCCGCCAAGAGACCTGCCGTTGCGACCTCGAGGGACTGATGGAAGGACCACCACGTCTGCCGCATAACCGATCTTACGACGATCGTATGTGAAGTGCCCGCAGTTGGTGAAGAGGAGGGCTTGTTTTAAGAGGGGGGAGGGTGTAAGCCTGGCTTACATGAGAGATGATGGGATTGATGAGATCACCTTTTTTCTTGCTTCTGGACACTACTTCGCTTGTACCGGTACATATCCCGAATCACCCACAGAAGGGTTCTGTTGTCTCTCGGCGTACCTCTCGACGCTCTTAGTGTTTCCGGTAATTTCCCCTTTTTCCTGCTCGTTTGTCTTCCCTTTTTCTGCGGGCCTCCACAGATATACAACATGGGCCAGGCCTCTCGAATCGTCCAAGCATATCCAGTGCATCCGGCTGAGCCCCCTTGGACACTCCAGGATGTGCACTCAGTTTTACTAATAAAACTGTGGCTACTGGTGAAGGGCTGTACTCATAAAACCTGGGGGAGCTCATGCCAGCCATGGCCGGAGTATTGTGACAAAAAATGTGACATTCAATCAATTGTGAATATCTCAATGAGTTTGACAGCTATGACTAAGCTATTACCAGATATGGAAAGGCAAATCACTATTCTTTCAGGCTGAAGACCCGGATAAACATCTAGGTAGGCCTGTGATCTAGGGCAAAGGTATACATCCTAATTAGGCTAAAATTGATGTATCCTGACATAGCCATCAATGGTACTGATGTCCATCAAAAATCGTTCCACATTGATCACTTTATTTTGATGCCATCAATCCCATCATCAATGCCATGATCTAACACCCAAAAATGAATAAAATGGTTTTTTAAAAAGTGTGACATTTGTGACCCTTGAGCCCTTCCCCAGGTTTTATGAGTACAGCCCTTCACCAGTAGCCACGTTTTTATTAGTATTCCTGAGTGAATGAGCTGGACACTCCGACCCCACCCCCCCAACCATTATCCACGGCCCGCAACTCCTGCACTATTACCAATCCATTAAGACCCTGCCTACAGTTGTTCTGGGACAAGGCCTGTGACGCCTTCTCCACCCAACAACAGCAGTTACGGACAACCCTTATGACCAGTATACAGTTGGCACCCTAGCAGGTGGACCCTTAAAGTTTTTTCCCTCTTTAGTGTAAGGGCAACCCTGGAGGCCTCAAGGTCCTAGCAGGGGAGGACCTAAAGCATGAACATTGGTAAGCGAATACAAATGAAGCTGACCTAGCAGGGGAGGATCCAAAGAGAAGAAACTCTAAGGGTAGGTAGCTGACTATATACTGCTTGTCCGTAGCTGCCACTGTTGGGCACGGAAGGCTTGGGCTGCGTCGCAGGCGAGGTCCCCGGGCGACTGTCGGGAAGGTGTTGATAGATCAGTGATTGTGCGAGCAAGATGGAGGGCCGGACCGGAATTGAGACCGGAATCGGACCAGAAGTGGAATTGTCTCTGAGGGGCCGAAAGGGAGGTTCCCTGGCATTTAGATTCTCCCCTGCTGGGACTCTTGTTAGAGCCTCCCTCTGAACTTCTAACCCTGTAAGTTTAGCACATGACATGTAAGACTGGCCAAAGCTACAGTTTAAATAGTACAGTAACAAACTCTACTGTATCCTGCTCACCATCTAGTAAACTAATGAGTAAATAGGTGAGATCCTGAATTCCACCTGATTCACATAAATCAACTCCTGATATATAATTTGTGAAATATTGTCTTGGGTCCACACAATGATCAGGACGTGTGGAAGCCTGAGGGCAGTTAAACAGGACAACATGACTGAATAGGAGTGAAGGACGAATAACAACCTCAACCTAAAGCCTGACAACCAGACATCTGGACGGCACTGTATACTGCGATAATCTTATTAGAGGATTTATCTCCAAGCATGGGGCAGTCGTCCTGATAGTCACGGCTGTCATTCTGTTCAAACATCTGAAATTTAAATCACAAGTCAAGGAAAATGCCCTGTCAAATCTAGCTATGTGGTAAATATTATTCAAGTTATCCGGAACAGGCCAGGCGGCAAGCAAAAGATTGAGTGAGTGGTGCCCAAGAATCACGACTAGGTCTGAAACGCGGCTATATTTTGAATAGCTATTCTCGGTACTAGCTGTTATGACGTAGTGCACAGTTTGTTACATTTTGGTCGTTCGTCAGTAAGCAATTCAAGTGGAAATCTCTTTCCCCTTCGTGTTAAACATCCCACACGCCCCCCGTCGCCGCCGCCCAATAGCTCGGGATCACCAGGGTCACGTCCTGGACATACCACCCCTCCACATCAACGTCGTCATCCCCCGCCGGCCCAGCCGCGTCCACACGCACCCACGTCCCCCACACCCCGAGCCCGACATGCTGCGCGAGGACGGCCGCACACGCGGGCAGCACGCGCAGGGTAATGTCGTCCGTGTAGCTGTCATGTGGGCCAGACGGCCGCAGGACGGTCGGGCCGTTGTCCTGCTCTCCCGGAACGCTCGGCTTCCAGTCGGGCCACGGCGCGAGCACGACCTTCGCAAGCGGCCCGTCCGTGCCGACGCTGGCGATGCGCCGCATGGCCCGCTCGACGAGGCCCGGGGTGTACCGCTCCTTGACGGCGGCAGCACGCGTGTCGTTGCCCAGGATCGAAGCCAGAGTCGGGATCGGCTTGGGCTCTTCGGCGGTAGTACTTGCAGGTTCGCCCCAGCCAGCGGTATTCTCTGTCGTCTCAGGGTCACCCCACCCACCACTGCCGCCCCACCCGTTCGCGTCCTCGTTATTTTGTTCGCCACCGCTGTCGCCACCCATGAGCTCATCGCTGTCCACAGTCTGCCCAACCAACGTCGTGCCATTTTCGAGCTCGATATTCTCCGTTTCACCGTCGATTTTGGCCCGTTTCGCTGGCCGTTCGTCCATTTCGAACTTGATTTCATATGCCTTTCCCCCGCCCCCTCGCACGCAACACGCCACGCGTCCGGAAGCACGTTAGAAACCGCAAGCGTGCCCGGGAGGTCAACGCTCGCGGTCTGAACAATGAGCATAGCGTTGTCGAAGTCCGATTTGGCGATCACGCCCGTGCGGTGGAGGAAAGTAAGGAAGAAGCGCATTACGTGCGGCGCGGCGATGAGCTTGCGCTGCTCCCTGCGACCTATTAGGTCTTAGATCGCCGTGAGAACTGCAAACACGCACCAACAAAGGCCCTTGTCGATCAGGTGCGACGACAGGAAGACCTGCGTTGCATATGCGGGGTCGTCGAGGAATGCCTGGGCCTTGCGGAAACGCGGTGCGGGCTCGCCATCTCCCTGCTCCGACCTGGTTTCTGCGCTGATCTCAAGTTGGCTCTCCTCCGCAGTCGTCCCAACCGGAGCACCAAGGTCAAAGTCCCCGTCGTCGCCAAAACCGTCGTCATCGTCATCCATCGCGCCATCGCCGCCCTCCGAGCCATGCCCCAGCTTCATGTTCGACAGGCCTTTGTCGGCGCCAACGAAGTACTTGAGCTGCGGATAATCGATGAGACCAAATATATATCAATACACACGCCACTCACCGCATTGACGATGTCCCAGACGTACTTGTGTGAGCTGGCGGTCAATTGCGGAATACCATAGTACCTGTCTTGAGTTCAGAAAATGACCCCACAACGAATTAAGACTCACTGCTCGAAATCGTCGTACGCCATATGCAGCCGGCTAATCGGATCGATCGCGCTACAACTGCGTTAGCCCCCCCCCCATCCAACAGGGAAAGCACACCTGTCGTATGGCACGCGGAACCGCTCGTGTGCGGCATACCCCGCCCACACCGTCCACCAGTCGCCCGCAGCAGCGACGACCGCCTGCGTCTTCTTTTTCTTTTTCTTCTTCTTGCTGACCGCAACTCCTCCCTCAACAGCGGTGGTGTCTTTCGTGCGAGCGGGAAGTACTACCGTGACGATCCCGCGCCCGTCGCGCGGCGCACCGTCCACCCACTCCCCAAACACCTGAATACCGCACTCGACGAAATCCGCGAATGGCACGATACTGACGCCGGGCGGTGGCGGCGGGAACGGCGGGAAACGCCATTTTGCGGCAGGGTCTGCGTCTGGCACGGGACTGGGGACCACCGTCGTCATGGTCTTCAGTCAAGAGCGAAAGGTGTGACGTCACGCTGATCGCGGCCTTTTTCGTTCTGATCACGTGCGAATGAGCCGGAGTTCCCACTCAGTGCTGTCCAATGAGGAATTCGAGGGGGGAAGCCGCGACTGGTAGATGATCTAGAAATTTATTAAATGGGACCCGGTGAATCCTGGCTTAAATTTACAAACAGCAGCTTCTATACTTACTATATTATTTTAATCAACTGCTTGGGTTACACATTACATGGCAGCCCGGACAGGACTCATTTGAGCTCTGTTACGTGTTACAACTGGGACCAGACAGTCACAGATTTGGTCCAATATGGTATGAATTTTATAAAATTTACTCAGTGCCTACATTGTCAGCTGTTTTTGCCAGTGTTGTAGATAAGATGGATGATACACCACCAACCCGGCCTGACAATTTCCCAATATCATACCAAAACATCACCAGACATCACATAGTCACACTGGTACAGGATGTGCTTGATATCAGGATCAAATTACAGCTGATTGCAAAATCGTAGGCCATGTCAATTTTTTGTCACATCTCGGCTAGTCACGGCATGACGACTTTTAGCTCCACCCCATGGCTACCATAACCCTCGACTCCCTCCTTCCCTATGTCTAACTACCACTACATCCACCCCGAGCGCAAACGCGTTATACCAACCATCAAGCAAACTGTCCCTAGCAACACCCGGGTTGCCGGCCTCGTTGCAATGGGTACTCGTACGATTCGCCGGGCTGTGCGAAACGAGCATCTGTATGGAGACGTTGTAGCACCTCCGAGAGGCCAAGTAGGGCGGCCACGAGCGGCCACGAGCTTGGATGAGTTTGTGAGTCTGTTCTAGACAGTTCTCGCAATACACTGACCTTTGCACAGTATTTGGAATGTCTTATTGAACATAAAGCCGACTCGATGCTCTCAGAGCTGCGCGATGGCTTGTGGGAGGGTATGGGCATTGATCTGGATGAGTCCACAATCAGTCGAATGCTTCACCGACGGGGCTTCACTTTCAAATCGGTACGAGCATATTTTTTTCATTATTTTACACTCTCAAACTTAGCTAGATCTCACGAACTGCAAGGGAACGGAACGAGGACAAGCGTACCGAGTATCAGGCCCTCATCGGCGACCTCTACCCAGCAAATACACTGGTGTTTCTTGACGAATCTCATTGTGATCGCCGAACCACACAGAGGAAGGGAGGTTGGGCACCAACGGGACAGAGGGCTCGACGTCGAGATTTTTTCATTCGGGGCAGCAAGTGAGTTCATCTTTCGTTTCCTGAACGTTCATAGCTCTTACATGATATAGATACTCGGTTTTGCCTGCAATCTCGCTCGACGGTGTCCTTCACCTCGATATCATCACTCGTTCGTGGACGGCCATCGAATTCGAGCAATACATCCGCGGCCTATTGGACCAAATGAACCCTTACCCACAGCCGAACTCGGTCCTGGTCATGGACAACGCCAGCAGCCACCATGCTGACAACCTCCGTGATATCGTTGAAGCTCGGTGAGTCTTCTCCAGACTGCAGAGGCCTACAGTGTATCCTTATGTCTCTTCCCAGTGGAATGCGACTTGTCTACCTCCCACCCTACTCTCCCGACCTCAATCCTATCGAAGAAGGCTTCTCTGCGATGAAGGCATGGCTACGACGAAAACAGAGACTATGCTCTCTTGAGTTGACCGGTGATGGCGATGTCGATCCATTTGGGGTTCTTTGGGAGGCTGTTTTCGAGGCGATGACTCCCGAAAACATCTATGGTTGGTATATTGATTGTGGCTACGTTGTTTGAATGAAGAAATACGAGTCAATGTTGTTGTACAGTAGGGATATGTACGGTAAAAATACAGTCATTTACAGTAGTTATGTGGTTGTTATTGTATGATACTTTCAAACTTCAAATGGAGTGACTTAGACCTGGTTCTCCTTCCCTTCGATTCGGCTCTTCTTGGCCTTCCGGAGTGCTCGCTCTGCACCGCGAATCAAATCCTTGACAACACCGCGGTCGATGCCCATGTCCATCAGCTCCGTCCGCGTGAAGTCGAGTAACTGGTGACAGTAGTAGACCTTCTCCGTTTGAAGCTTTGCTTGGTATTGCATAAAGTTGTTCTCCGGCATCTGGGCTTGAAGGTCTCGGAGAAGGTCGGAGATGGAAACGATGGCACTGTCATCTTCGTCGTCGTCTTCTTCCGGGCGAGCACGCTTTACAGCAGATTTGGTGTGATTGGTAAACGACGGGCCGAGGGGACCATCAGCAAGATGGATGTGGATATCAGGTTTGACCTCGACGTTTGTGGTAGCACCCGGGCGTGAGCTTCGTTGCTGGCGGCGGTCCTTCTGATCGAGGAGCGCATCAAACTTAATGCTGTTTGGTGGGACGCTACAGTCACGAGGGACTGAAGGGTTGTTCTTCTGTGGACAACATGAGTTGACTCTCTGTGATGGTGGAGACTACGCACCATGAGCCGCGCCCAGAGCGTGATCATCTCCCAATTTGCAGCCACATGTGGTCCAATCTTGTCGCCATTCGGCCCACGGCGGCGGTAGCAATAGTCGTGGGGACAGTCCTTGTCGCTACAAATCAGATTCTCCTTCACTATTGACATCTCTTCACGATAAGCAAGTTCCGTCTCCTTTGGCTCCTTCTTCTCTTTATCCTCCTGAGCTAAATGAGTTGTGAAAAGGAATCTGCAAGAAAATGAACCTTTGGAGGAGGAGGTCGGTTGTCAACAATCTTCAAAAAGACAGGATTGACACGTCGGGACGAGTCAATCATCTCCATGAGAGTTCCCATCGCCATCTTGGCATCCTCCACTGTCGAGAAACGTTGCCCCGAACCGTTTTACCATCTCTGGTTGTCTTCCAGCACATATTTCCATCATCTGGGATACCCATAAGGGCACGAACACGAGAAAGGAAATCGGCAGGCTCGATGGTGCGATTGAAGGTGTGGGGCACGTCCATTCCGGCACTCCCATTGACTCCAGGTGTCGGAATGATAGTCTTGAAGGTTTTAGATCGAGCAGCTATTATTGTATATCCTCAGCAAATGAAAGATACATGTTGGCGGGGAACGCACCTTGTCCGCCACCTGCTGTTGGGGTCACATTTGGAGCTCTGCCCACCCCACTAGCTTGGGAAGGATGCTCAAAAGTCCCATTGTTGAGGGCCTGGTTCATGTGTGCCATCGCAATGTCTTGCTGGGTCAACAGCGGCATCTCGTTCGTCATTCCAAGCAGGTACTGAGCGGTCGCAAATGGCTGTCGTTGGTTTTGATGATGGCCAGCTGCGAAGGGCAGTTGCTGGTGTAGCTGGCGTGGTTGTTGTCGTGGATCTTCATGCGGGTAAAATGGTTGCATTGTGGTAAGAAAACAAGAGGTGGTAAGCACACATGAGCGCGTTGTGGAGCATAAGTAGCTGTTTGGGTGACATCATAGGCCCGGGCTTGGACGGCATTGCATCATATACGCCATCGCTCCAACGAGTAGATAATTTTGGGTGGCCTACGATTTTGCAATCAGCTGTAGATGCTCTGATTTCCTGACATTGAGTTGACAACATACATCTCATGGACATCTGGGCACCTGTGTGTCCCAGTCCCCACTGTAAGTTATCGGGTCTATTGCACCACATGGGACCTGATAAACTCACAGGGTTTTGATTGTTTACCATAATAATGAATAATTCCTGGATATAAGTAGGGTGCTGTGAGTAACTGTGGTTTTGAAACGGTTTTGAAACCGGTTTTGAAACACATGTTAGTTTTGAATGCCGGGGCCGGCCGACCCGGTTTCGAAACCGACACGTGATTCTCCGGCAAGCCCGGGCCTGCTTGATGCCCCAAGAATATCACATGCACTCACCTGCTTCAGTGGAGCCATCTCTGCCACCAGCTGGCCTTGGCCCATGGTACGCTTCTCGGGGTTATGATACCCGGGCCTGTCCCCGGCTGCCGAGTGTCAGCGGACCCCCTGGGCTGGCCGGTTTTGAAACTGTTTCGAAACCGGTGTGAGTAATGCATTTTGCATTACTTACAGCACCCTAGATATAAGGATGAATAATGTTGAGTTCCAGCACTTGTTTTCTGCCTAAGTCCAGTCCAGTATGAGTAATAATAAATAAATTGAGGGGTATAAGACCCGAGCTTCGAAGTTAACACTGGTATGTGACGTCACAAAGGGTTAGTTAGTAGTTATAACAACAGGCGCCCCAGTAGGAGGAACGCACATGTGGGAAGCATGTGACCGAGAACTACGCATCACGCTATCGCCGAGCCCAACTTGACACAAGGGGATTAGGGAAGAGTGCTAGGAGGTTAGGAGTAGTGTCTGGCCAAGGGATGTATGATTGTCCCCAGGAGAGGCCAGGGTGTCCGATCACCCCTTTCACAGGCCCACATATATAACGCGCAATCATGTACTATGTACTCTATCACTTAGATTGTCTAAAGTACCGCTTCTGTTTGTGAAAGGAGGAATTGCCAACTCATTGGGCCCGAAATGACCCAATTTAAACCTTCAACCACTGACAACAACTAGGGACCAAGTTAACGGGCCCTTTCGGTTCAAATCTACCCCGCTCACTCTGCTTGCGGGCTGAGGATTCATCTGTTCTGTTCCAGGTGCGTGTTCATAAGAGAAGCCTTGCACGGCCTGATCCGAAGCCTGACATAATTGCACTTGATCTTCTGGATGCTATCATCTACAGTAATCGCAAGGACACATGAACTGCACTCTGTATGCTTTTGGCTTGTCTGGCTCATGTATCAAGACTAGTCAACATCAAAATGCAATTCAGATAGAAAGAGTCCCAGTTCTCCCAGATTACACAGCTCACAGCCTCGTTTCTATGATATTACTAGAAACACCTGCTCTGCTTTAATCCCTACCGGCTCACATGCGAAAAACTAGTGTACTTTGGCACTGCACAGGGCTCCATTAAACTGTGTGGTGACATTTATTGATGATACCTTTGTAAGGGCAACCTCGCGAGGCTCGAAATCAGAGTCCTGAGCAGAGGGGGAATCCTTAGTGAACTACTACAACAGGAAGGGACGCACGCTACAGACTCACCTGAGCAGAGGGGGAATCCTTAGAGAACAAGCCAAGGAGCCCTCTGCCCAGGTGCACTACTATATACTAGTGACCAGAGTAATGATAGAGTGACTGCGTAGCGACGGATGACGGGTTGGAGAAGTCAGGTGTCGCTAATGGACCCTAGGTGAGTGTCGAGTAGCCCTCAAAGCTCCGGAGAGGCAGGTTTGGGACCGTGATGCCAAGGGAGGGGCCCAGGCATCCCTAGAAGGCCTAAGAAGGGCTTCGGGAGGTCCAGGCTGCCTCTGGGCGTCTCTGCTTGTGACCGTGACGTGACAACCAGAATCGGAATCGGAATCGGAATCGGAACCGACTCCGGGTGTGTGACCGTGACATGACGGCCGGAAACGGAGAGGGAAGGTGTGGAGCGGAAAGGGAAGGAGTCTGGTCTAGCCCAAGGGCCGGGGAGTATCGAAGAGGACCAATGGGAATGGCAGCCAGCCATGACCACTGGAGGGTAGCGACAGGGGGTCACTCGGAGACGTCTCCGGACGTCTCCAGAGAGGTGGAGGTGTGAGGGCGTGCAGCCTGGGGCGCTGCAGTGGGCACGAGCCTTAACGGCAGTAGGCCTCACCCAGGGGAAGACCCGACGACGGGGGCCGTGGTGGCGGAGTGGAGAGCGGAGCCATGGCAAAGCTCAGCCATCCGAACGTAAGCCCGAACGCTGCTATAGGTTGGGGACACCCAAGAGGTCCAGCGGATAGAGATCGTAGGGAGACCTTGATAAGTGACAGCCCAGAGAGGCTAGAAGGCCATAGAGGTCTCAGAGGGAAGTGGTGCGTCCACATCCAGAGAGGTCTCCGATGGCATTAGTGATCCCTGATGGTGATTCCGGAGGGACTTCCGGAGGGGAGTGGCCAGGGGCCGAAAGGGAGGTTCCCTGGCATTTAGATTCTCCCCTGCTGGGACTCTTGTTAGAGCCTCCCTCTGAACTTCTAACCCTGTAAGTTTAGCACATGACATGTAAGACTGGCCAAAGCTACAGTTTAAATAGTACAGTAACAAACTCTACTGTATCCTGCTCACCATCTAGTAAACTAATGAGTAAATAGGTGAGATCCTGAATTCCACCTGATTCACATAAATCAACTCCTGATATATAATTTGTGAAATATTGTCTTGGGTCCACACAATGATCAGGACGTGTGGAAGCCTGAGGGCAGTTAAACAGGACAACATGACTGAATAGGAGTGAAGGACGAATAACAACCTCAACCTAAAGCCTGACAACCAGACATCTGGACGGCACTGTATACTGCGATAATCTTATTAGAGGATTTATCTCCAAGCATGGGGCAGTCGTCCTGATAGTCACGGCTGTCATTCTGTTCAAACATCTGAAATTTAAATCACAAGTCAAGGAAAATGCCCTGTCAAATCTAGCTATGTGGTAAATATTATTCAAGTTATCCGGAACAGGCCAGGCGGCAAGCAAAAGATTGAGTGAGTGGTGCCCAAGAATCACGACTAGGTCTGAAACGCGGCTATATTTTGAATAGCTATTCTCGGTACTAGCTGTTATGACGTAGTGCACAGTTTGTTACATTTTGGTCGTTCGTCAGTAAGCAATTCAAGTGGAAATCTCTTTCCCCTTCGTGTTAAACATCCCACACGCCCCCGTCGCCGCCGCCCAATAGCTCGGGATCACCAGGGTCACGTCCTGGACATACCACCCCTCCACATCAACGTCGTCATCCCCCGCCGGCCCAGCCGCGTCCACACGCACCCACGTCCCCCACACCCCGAGCCCGACATGCTGCGCGAGGACGGCCGCACACGCGGGCAGCACGCGCAGGGTAATGTCGTCCGTGTAGCTGTCATGTGGGCCAGACGGCCGCAGGACGGTCGGGCCGTTGTCCTGCTCTCCCGGAACGCTCGGCTTCCAGTCGGGCCACGGCGCGAGCACGACCTTCGCAAGCGGCCCGTCCGTGCCGACGCTGGCGATGCGCCGCATGGCCCGCTCGACGAGGCCCGGGGTGTACCGCTCCTTGACGGCGGCAGCACGCGTGTCGTTGCCCAGGATCGAAGCCAGAGTCGGGATCGGCTTGGGCTCTTCGGCGGTAGTACTTGCAGGTTCGCCCCAGCCAGCGGTATTCTCTGTCGTCTCAGGGTCACCCCACCCACCACTGCCGCCCCACCCGTTCGCGTCCTCGTTATTTTGTTCGCCACCGCTGTCGCCACCCATGAGCTCATCGCTGTCCACAGTCTGCCCAACCAACGTCGTGCCATTTTCGAGCTCGATATTCTCCGTTTCACCGTCGATTTTGGCCCGTTTCGCTGGCCGTTCGTCCATTTCGAACTTGATTTCATATGCCTTTCCCCACGCCCCCTCGCACGCAACACGCCACGCGTCCGGAAGCACGTTAGAAACCGCAAGCGTGCCCGGGAGGTCAACGCTCGCGGTCTGAACAATGAGCATAGCGTTGTCGAAGTCCGATTTGGCGATCACGCCCGTGCGGTGGAGGAAAGTAAGGAAGAAGCGCATTACGTGCGGCGCGGCGATGAGCTTGCGCTGCTCCCTGCGACCTATTAGGTCTTAGATCGCCGTGAGAACTGCAAACACGCACCAACAAAGGCCCTTGTCGATCAGGTGCGACGACAGGAAGACCTGCGTTGCATATGCGGGGTCGTCGAGGAATGCCTGGGCCTTGCGGAAACGCGGTGCGGGCTCGCCATCTCCCTGCTCCGACCTGGTTTCTGCGCTGATCTCAAGTTGGCTCTCCTCCGCAGTCGTCCCAACCGGAGCACCAAGGTCAAAGTCCCCGTCGTCGCCAAAACCGTCGTCATCGTCATCCATCGCGCCATCGCCGCCCTCCGAGCCATGCCCCAGCTTCATGTTCGACAGGCCTTTGTCGGCGCCAACGAAGTACTTGAGCTGCGGATAATCGATGAGACCAAATATATATCAATACACACGCCACTCACCGCATTGACGATGTCCCAGACGTACTTGTGTGAGCTGGCGGTCAATTGCGGAATACCATAGTACCTGTCTTGAGTTCAGAAAATGACCCCACAACGAATTAAGACTCACTGCTCGAAATCGTCGTACGCCATATGCAGCCGGCTAATCGGATCGATCGCGCTACAACTGCGTTAGCCCCCTCCCCCATCCAACAGGGAAAGCACACCTGTCGTATGGCACGCGGAACCGCTCGTGTGCGGCATACCCCGCCCACACCGTCCACCAGTCGCCCGCAGCAGCGACGACCGCCTGCGTCTTCTTTTTCTTTTTCTTCTTCTTGCTGACCGCAACTCCTCCCTCAACAGCGGTGGTGTCTTTCGTGCGAGCGGGAAGTACTACCGTGACGATCCCGCGCCCGTCGCGCGGCGCACCGTCCACCCACTCCCCAAACACCTGAATACCGCACTCGACGAAATCCGCGAATGGCACGATACTGACGCCGGGCGGTGGCGGCGGGAACGGCGGGAAACGCCATTTTGCGGCAGGGTCTGCGTCTGGCACGGGACTGGGGACCACCGTCGTCATGGTCTTCAGTCAAGAGCGAAAGGTGTGACGTCACGCTGATCGCGGCCTTTTTCGTTCTGATCACGTGCGAATGAGCCGGAGTTCCCACTCAGTGCTGTCCAATGAGGAATTCGAGGGGGGGAAGCCGCGACTGGTAGATGATCTAGAAATTTATTAAATGGGACCCGGTGAATCCTGGCTTAAATTTACAAACAGCAGCTTCTATACTTACTATATTATTTTAATCAACTGCTTGGGTTACACATTACATGGCAGCCCGGACAGGACTCATTTGAGCTCTGTTACGTGTTACAACTGGGACCAGACAGTCACAGATTTGGTCCAATATGGTATGAATTTTATAAAATTTACTCAGTGCCTACATTGTCAGCTGTTTTTGCCAGTGTTGTAGATAAGATGGATGATACACCACCAACCCGGCCTGACAATTTCCCAATATCATACCAAAACATCACCAGACATCACATAGTCACACTGGTACAGGATGTGCTTGATATCAGGATCAAATTACAGCTGATTGCAAAATCGTAGGCCATGTCAATTTTTTGTCACATCTCGGCTAGTCACGGCATGACGACTTTTAGCTCCACCCCATGGCTACCATAACCCTCGACTCCCTCCTTCCCTATGTCTAACTACCACTACATCCACCCCGAGCGCAAACGCGTTATACCAACCATCAAGCAAACTGTCCCTAGCAACACCCGGGTTGCCGGCCTCGTGCAATGGGTACTCATGACGATTCGCCGGGCTGTGCGAAACGAGCATCTGTATGGAGACGTTGTAGCACCTCCGAGAGGCCAAGTAGGGGCGGCCACGAGCGGCCACGAGCTTGGATGAGTTTGTGAGTCTGTTCTAGACAGTTCTCGCAATACACTGACCTTTGCACAGTATTTGGAATGTCTTATTGAACATAAAGCCGACTCGATGCTCTCAGAGCTGCGCGATGGCTTGTGGGAGGGTATGGGCATTGATCTGGATGAGTCCACAATCAGTCGAATGCTTCACCGACGGGGCTTCACTTTCAAATCGGTACGAGCATATTTTTTTCATTATTTTACACTCTCAAACTTAGCTAGATCTCACGAACTGCAAGGGAACGGAACGAGGACAAGCGTACCGAGTATCAGGCCCTCATCGGCGACCTCTACCCAGCAAATACACTGGTGTTTCTTGACGAATCTCATTGTGATCGCCGAACCACACAGAGGAAGGGAGGTTGGGCACCAACGGGACAGAGGGCTCGACGTCGAGATTTTTTCATTCGGGGCAGCAAGTGAGTTCATCTTTCGTTTCCTGAACGTTCATAGCTCTTACATGATATAGATACTCGGTTTTGCCTGCAATCTCGCTCGACGGTGTCCTTCACCTCGATATCATCACTCTTCGTGCGACGGCCATCGAATCGAGCAATACATCCGCGGCCTATTGGACCAAATGAACCCTTACCCACAGCCGAACTCGGTCCTGGTCATGGACAACGCCAGCAGCCACCATGCTGACAACCTCCGTGATATCGTTGAAGCTCGGTGAGTCTTCTCCAGACTGCAGAGGCCTACAGTGTATCCTTATGTCTCTTCCCAGTGGAATGCGACTTGTCTACCTCCCACCCTACTCTCCCGACCTCAATCCTATCGAAGAAGGCTTCTCTGCGATGAAGGCATGGCTACGACGAAACAGAGACTATGCTCTCTTCGAGTTGACCGGTGATGGCGATGTCGATCCATTTGGGGTTCTTTGGGAGGCTGTTTTCGAGGCGATGACTCCCGAAAACATCTATGGTTGGTATATTGATTGTGGCTACGTTGTTTGAATGAAGAAATACGAGTCAATGTTGTTGTACAGTAGGGATATGTACGGTAAAAATACAGTCATTTACAGTAGTTATGTGGTTGTTATTGTATGATACTTTCAAACTTCAAATGGAGTGACTTAGACCTGGTTCTCCTTCCCTTCGATTCGGCTCTTCTTGGCCTTCCGGAGTGCTCGCTCTGCACCGCGAATCAAATCCTTGACAACACCGCGGTCGATGCCCATGTCCATCAGCTCCGTCCGCGTGAAGTCGAGTAACTGGTGACAGTAGTAGACCTTCTCCGTTTGAAGCTTTGCTTGGTATTGCATAAAGTTGTTCTCCGGCATCTGGGCTTGAAGGTCTCGGAGAAGGTCGGAGATGGAAACGATGGCACTGTCATCTTCGTCGTCGTCTTCTTCCGGGCGAGCACGCTTTACAGCAGATTTGGTGTGATTGGTAAACGACGGGCCGAGGGGACCATCAGCAAGATGGATGTGGATATCAGGTTTGACCTCGGCGTTTGTGGTAGCACCCGGGCGTGAGCTTCGTTGCTGGCGGCGGTCCTTCTGATCGAGGAGCGCATCAAACTTAATGCTGTTTGGTGGGACGCTACAGTCACGAGGGACTGAAGGGTTGTTCTTCTGTGGACAACATGAGTTGACTCTCTGTGATGGTGGAGACTACGCACCATGAGCCGCGCCCAGAGCGTGATCATCTCCCAATTTGCAGCCACATGTGGTCCAATCTTGTCGCCATTCGGCCCACGGCGGCGGTAGCAATAGTCGTGGGGACAGTCCTTGTCGCTACAAATCAGATTCTCCTTCACTATTGACATCTCTTCACGATAAGCAAGTTCCGTCTCCTTTGGCTCCTTCTTCTCTTTATCCTCCTGAGCTAAATGAGTTGTGAAAAGGAATCTGCAAGAAAATGAACCTTTGGAGGAGGAGGTCTGTTGTCAACAATCTTCAAAAAGACAGGATTGACACGTCGGGACGAGTCAATCATCTCCATGAGAGTTCCCATCGCCATCTTGGCATCCTCCACTGTCGAGAAACGTTGCCCCGCAACCGTTTTACCATCTCTGGTTGTCTTCCAGCACATATTTCCATCATCTGGGATACCCATAAGGGCACGAACACGAGAAAGGAAATCGGCAGGCTCGATGGTGCGATTGAAGGTGTGGGGCACGTCCATTCCGGCACTCCCATTGACTCCAGGTGTCGGAATGATAGTCTTGAAGGTTTTAGATCGAGCAGCTATTATTGTATATCCTCAGCAAATGAAAGATACATGTTGGCGGGGAACGCACCTTGTCCGCCACCTGCTGTTGGGGTCACATTTGGAGCTCTGCCCACCCCACTAGCTTGGGAAGGATGCTCAAAAGTCCCATTGTTGAGGGCCTGGTTCATGTGTGCCATCGCAATGTCTTGCTGGGTCAACAGCGGCATCTCGTTCGTCATTCCAAGCAGGTACTGAGCGGTCGCAAATGGCTGTCGTTGGTTTTGATGATGGCCAGCTGCGAAGGGCAGTTGCTGGTGTAGCTGGCGTGGTCGTTGTCGTGGATCTTCATGCGGGTAAAATGGTTGCATTGTGGTAAGAAAACAAGAGGTGGTAAGCACACATGAGCGCGTTGTGGAGCGCATAAGTAGCTGTTTGGGTGACATCATAGGCCCGGGCTTGGACGGTAGTGCTGGCCAGAATTATATTATGCTTGATTAAATATTGAATATATTCAGAATATTATGAATATATTATGCACTTTGTGGATCACTTGAATATGATTATGTTTGAATATATTATATTATATTATGACTATACTATATTATAGTCGCAGAATATTCAACTATAGTAAGGTAGATGATTACAGCTATTTTCTCAGTCTATGTACTCAGTCATAGTACTAATCTTAGTCTGAGTTAGCCCTACTTCTGATAAATGTCACATATTATCTATTATATATGGTGATTCATACATTACCCTTAGTAGGAACAAATGTCAGGAGTGATCACTTTGGGTTGACCTATTAAACATAGTGTAGGACCTCTGATAGTTGCGAAAATTTCAGCAACGTCACGCGGATGCACAGCATCCAAAAAGGAAATTCATGCACGTGATGCCGCCTTAGGTCGGGATTGATGCGCTTCACAGGGTGGCATATCATTAATATTATACTTAGCAAGTTGACTGAGAAATTAGAATTCATTGTAAATATTTATTACATGCCGACTACAGTGGTTGACAGGCGAGCTTAACTCAGTGCAGCTCAACGGCCGACAACCACTCGCCCGGCCACACCCGCGAGCGCCGGGCATTCTCCGCTCGCCATCCCACCATCAGTCATCCACTCCTGGTTCACGATCCTCTCCCCAGCGCCCACTGACACACGTTACACCTTTCTAACTCGGACTCCCTTCCTTTGGCCGGCCTCTGATTTGCGGACTCCGAGTCCTCCGCGACCCGGCCCCGCCAAAACAGCAGACTGTCCGAAGCGGTGACAGGCGCGCTGCATCCCTGCCAGCGATGCCACCAGGCCCGCGCGGTTCCGAGGGTGCTTTGCATACGGAGCGATGGGCCATGCCACCCCACCCCAGCCTGAGGAGTCACTGGCGGTCTGGAGATCAAGCGCCGACTCCGCCGCCGTGTGTTGGAGAGGTTGGGTGGCGGCGCGATGCCACGGGGGATTTGGGGGAGAAGCCGGTTGGATGGGCCTAGTGATGCGGAAGGGTGGCAATTGGCGGTGTGGATGAGGGTAAAAGGAAGAACGTCAAGTGTGACTCAGCAGTCACTCATTGCGTGATGGGCGGGGCGGCCATGTGATGCCATTACCCGTTTGGGAAGGCATGTGACGTTGCTGAAATGTTAATACCTACCTCTGATCAAGTATCTACTGGCTAACCTAAGACTAGTGACAATGCCCCTGATTGTATTTTGAGAGTCCTATGTAACCCAGGGAGGCCCAAAAGGAAGTTGCACTGACAATCCAGCATGTATTTTATGTTTTTGATTCCTTTTTCTAGCAGCAAATATGTGAAACATATCAAGAGATATGCATACTAGATTATAGTTGAATATATTCATAACATATTCATATTTCACAGCTGAATATGATTATATTATACTACAAATATATTATTGGGTTGGAGCTCTGAATATGATATGATTATAATATATTATGCCCATAAAATAATATAATTATATTTGGCCAGCACTATTGGACGGCATTGCATCATATACGCCATCGCTCCAACGAGTAGATAATTTTGGGTGGCCTACGATTTTGCAATCAGCTGTAGATGCTCTGATTTCCTGACATTGAGTTGACAACATACATCTCATGGACATCTGGGCACCTGTGTGTCCCAGTCCCCACTGTAAGTTATCGGGTCTATTGCACCACATGGGACCTGATAAACTCACAGGGTTTTGATTGTTTACCATAATAATGAATAATTCCTGGATATAAGTAGGGTGCTGTGAGTAACTGTGGTTTTGAAACGGTTTTGAAACCGGTTTTGAAACACATGTTAGTTTTGAATGCCGGGGCCGGCCGACCCGGTTTCGAAACCGACACGTGATTCTCCGGCAAGCCCGGGCCTGCTTGATGCCCCAAGAATTTCACATGCACTCACCTGCTTCAGTGGAGCCATCTCTGCCACCAGCTGGCCTTGGCCCATGGTACGCTTCTCGGGGTTATGATACCCGGGCCTGTCCCCGGCTGCCGAGTGTCAGCGGACCCCCTGGGCCGGCCGGTTTTGAAACTGTTTCGAAACCGGTGTGAGTAATGCATTTTGCATTACTTACAGCACCCTAGATATAAGGATGAATAATGTTGAGTTCCAGCACTTGTTTTCTGCCTAAGTCCAGTCCAGTATGAGTAATAATAAATAAATTGAGGGGTATAAGACCCGAGCTTCGAAGTTAACACTGGTATGTGACGTCACAAAGGGTTAGTTAGTAGTTATAACAACAGGCGCCCCAGTAGGAGGAACGCACATGTGGGAAGCATGTGACCGAGAACTACGCATCACGCTATCGCCGAGCCCAACTTGACACAAGGGGATTAGGGAAGAGTGCTAGGAGGTTAGGAGTAGTGTCTGGCCAAGGGATGTATGATTGTCCCCAGGAGAGGCCAGGGTGTCCGATCACCCCTTTCACAGGCCCACATATATAACGCGCAATCATGTACTATGTACTCTATCACTTAGATTGTCTAAAGTACCGCTTCTGTTTGTGAAAGGAGGAATTGCCAACTCATTGGGCCCGAAATGACCCAATTTAAACCTTCAACCACTGACAACAACTAGGGACCAAGTTAACGGGCCCTTTCGGTTCAAATCTACCCCGCTCACTCTGCTTGCGGGCTGAGGATTCATCTGTTCTGTTCCAGGTGCGTGTTCATAAGAGAAGCCTTGCACGGCCTGATCCAAGCCTGACATAATTGCACTTGATCTTCTGGATGCTATCATCTACAGTAATCGCAAGGACACATGAACTGCACTCTGTATGCTTTTGGCTTGTCTGGCTCATGTATCAAGACTAGTCAACATCAAAATGCAATTCAGATAGAAAGAGTCCCAGTTCTCCCAGATTACACAGCTCACAGCCTCGTTTCTATGATATTACTAGAAACACCTGCTCTGCTTTAATCCCTACCGGCTCACATGCGAAAAACTAGTGTACTTTGGCACTGCACAGGGCTCCATTAAACTGTGTGGTGACATTTATTGATGATACCTTTGTAAGGGCAACCTCGCGAGGCTCGAAATCAGAGTCCTGAGCAGAGGGGGAATCCTTAGTGAACTACTACAACAGGAAGGGACGCACGCTACAGACTCACCTGAGCAGAGGGGGAATCCTTAGAGAACAAGCCAAGGAGCCCTCTGCCCAGGTGCACTACTATATACTAGTGACCAGAGTAATGATAGAGTGACTGCGTAGCGACGGATGACGGGTTGGAGAAGTCAGGTGTCGCTAATGGACCCTAGGTGAGTGTCGAGTAGCCCTCAAAGCTCCGGAGAGGCAGGTTTGGGACCGTGATGCCAAGGGAGGGGCCCAGGCATCCCTAGAAGGCCTAAGAAGGGCTTCGGGAGGTCCAGGCTGCCTCTGGGCGTCTCTGCTTGTGACCGTGACGTGACAACCAGAATCGGAATCGGAATCGGAATCGGAACCGACTCCGGGTGTGTGACCGTGACATGACGGCCGGAAACGGAGAGGGAAGGTGTGGAGCGGAAAGGGAAGGAGTCTGGTCTAGCCCAAGGGCCGGGGAGTATCGAAGAGGACCAATGGGAATGGCAGCCAGCCATGACCACTGGAGGGTAGCGACAGGGGGTCACTCGGAGACGTCTCCGGACGTCTCCAGAGAGGTGGAGGTGTGAGGGCGTGCAGCCTGGGGCGCTGCAGTGGGCACGAGCCTTAACGGCAGTAGGCCTCACCCAGGGGAAGACCCGACGACGGGGGCCGTGGTGGCGGAGTGGAGAGCGGAGCCATGGCAAAGCTCAGCCATCCGAACGTAAGCCCGAACGCTGCTATAGGTTGGGGACACCTAAGAGGTCCAGCGGATAGAGATCGTAGGGAGACCTTGATAAGTGACAGCCCAGAGAGGCTAGAAGGCCATAGAGGTCTCAGAGGGAAGTGGTGCGTCCACATCCAGAGAGGTCTCCGATGGCATTAGTGATCCCTGATGGTGATTCCGGAGGGACTTCCGGAGGGGAGTGGCCAGGGAAGTCAAAGACTGGGGATCACTGGATGTGGGATGTGGTGCAGGCAGTGGAGGGAGAGCGTCAGGGTGCGGAGACGCGGAGACGCGAGCGGAGACGTGGCGCTTGATGGGATCAAGTGACGGCATCAGGGTTTCCCCTGACAACCTTATGTAAAACCTTGTGTCTAGTCAAGAACCAGCGACTTGTCTTCAACGGCTGGAAACGATTCTACTATTTGAAGTATCACTGTGTGGTTGCTCCAGACGGCATGGTCATCTATATTAAGTGCCAACAACATGCAAATGAGCCCACCAACCAAATACAAATGACATGTGAATAGGTTGACACCAGCTACCATCAATAAAACTCAGCCTCCTCTTGCCTCTAGGGTCAACAACAGTCTCAACATTAACAGAGTGTTAAAGTCGCAGGTGTATGGCTTGAGCTGCAGATTGACTGCAGACTGGCAGTGGGTGTTACATCTAGGTTGGGCAGCAGACTTCCTGTTCCTTCTCCTAGCTCCTAGTCAGTAGTCTATATAAACCTATCTCTGGTTTAGTTATATATTATATAGTCCACCCTAGCAGAGTTTCTCCCAGAGTTTAAAGTCTTTCCTCTTCTTCTCCCTCTATAGTTGTGCTGTAGCCTTTAGTTGCAGTTAGAGTAGTTTGAAAGGCTTTTGCTTTTCTTATTCTTTCTCATACTAGTGAGAAAGCTTGTTAAACTATACTTCCTTAAAATATTATTATATATTTATTGCTTCCACACCCTGCCAACCATTGCCTAAAATTTCCTAGTCTCCACTAGGATTAATTTACCCTCTAACTTTTAGAGAATTGAGCAGAAAGTAGCGGCTGGGTGTGAGTCTAACAGTACATCCTCTATGCTATGCATACGTCAGTAACACTAGCTGAGTGTGACCAGCTAGCAGATCTAGCAACTTTATCAGCATGATTTTGTCATCACCCTTAACTAAAGTCATTTATAATTGTTGTTTAAAAATTTCCTTCAAGCATTTCTGCTCCACCTTTCAGATTGTTTAAGATGGTACTATACATACATCTACATAACCGGAAATCTGCTATTAAATTCCTCTAGCTTCTGCTTTGAAGTTTAGAACTATTATGAGTTTGCTAGATGATTGTATGCTTAGTACGGTTGATTTATTTTCTAAGAATAGCCTTTTAGAAAGAGAGTTGCTTAGGGAGTCTACTTTCTATACACCAAATAAGACACACAGTCACATAAGGTATTCATAAAAAAGTTGTTGCTATAATGTGTAAGTACAAGCTCCTCTGTACGGATGTGTTTAGTAGCCCTGACTATGACACCTCTAGAAGGTGCCTAAAGGAATTAAGAAATATTGGATGGGTGAGCAGATACAAAATTGTATTAGACCTCCACATTAAACTTGTAGTTATTATTAACTATCCAGATTAGAAAGGAGGACTAATGATGGGGTGCTTTAAAGTTTCTTAAGACAGTGAGCAGCTATTAGCTGATTATCACACTATAAATATAGAAATTTAGAGGCGGGCTGCCCCTACTGCGTCGACTATCGTATGACACTCCAAGAAGTGGGCGCGCTTTCCGAGGGTGTCAACAACGACCATGATCGCGTCGTAGCCATGGGCTTCAGGGAGCTCTACGATGAAGTCAATGGAAATGGTATGCCAGCATTCCGGGGGCGTTTCCGTGGGGTGCAGCTCCCCGTGGGGCAGTCTCCGGAGCGTCTTTGTGCGATAGCACAAGTCGCAGGTTGCAACGTACCGGGCCAATATGGTGAGACATTTGGGGCCACCAGTAGTTCCGGGAGACCAACTCCAAGGTCTTGAAGCGACCTGTGTGTCCAGCGACTCGGGTGTCATGGCAGAGCTCGATGATGCGTCTCCGAAGGTCCTTGTCCTTTGGTACGACGATCTTCCCTCGGAAATAGAGAAGACCACCAGAGACGGCCCACTCGTCAGAACGTGAGGAGCGGGGCTTTGAGCTTGACCTTGAACCTTAACTAGTGCGACGGGCTCCTCCAGGTCAGGCTCACCAGAGAGGGCATCACAGATGTCGCGAAGAAGTTCAGAGCCGGGACTGGAAACAGTTGGAATATCTTGAAATTGTTCGTATATATTGCTCGCGCAGAGTGCCGCTTCCCACTGCTCCGGCCAGAGCGGGGTAACGACTGGAAGGAAGTCAGACGGCCCGGCATTGTTGGGCCGAGTGGTCTTCAGAACCGCAGGGGGAACAGGAATGACGTCCGAGGGAGCATGTGGCGCTGCTGGGGCATCCTTTGAGACCATTGAAATTGAAGCAGTAGCGTTGTCCTGCTTTGTCGAGGCGCGCGCTCCAGTGCTTTGGTCAAGGCCAAGAAAGGTTTGGGTGCCTCGAGGGGTCTTAGTCTCGGTACACTCTGCTGTTTGGTGGTTGGGTTCGCGAGAGCTGCATTTGAAGCAGCGTCGTGATCGAAGGCCGCTCGGCAGTGCCAGGAATGATTGGGCTTCAGCTCCTCGAAATGGACGAACCCGGGATGGGCTTGAACGCGCTTCGGGTGTGGAATAAGGTGACGGAGCTTGTCTCGTCCCAGAGCTCCCAGATATCTTGTGCAGCTTGACTTTTGCCAGGTCTGTGGCACGCTTTGCAGCGTGTTTCGCGTGTTCCTCGTTCCAGACGCTTGTTTGCCACTCGCCAAAGTCGAATTTCTTTGTCACGAAACGACGGCGGAGTTCGGCGTCGTAAGCGATGAGTACTGGCCAGTTGTCATTGTGGTTTGGGTAATTGAGGATTCGCTCGTAGTGTAGCCGTAGGCGCGGGAGTACTTTGTCCCAGATTCGATGGGTGGCCATCAACTCGAGCAAGCGACGATAAGCCTGGTGCCACGGGCTGAGCGCCAAGTGTTTGTCAGCTTCGTATGACAAGTCCTTGTTAACCGAGACCAAACTATCGCCTTCTAACACCAGCTTCTGATCAAGATCCGTTGATGAGGCTGAGCTGCGAGAACAATATTCATCTGTAAGAAAGGATAACAGCGGTAGTTCTCCGCGCTTGATGCGTTTGACTAGAGCTGGTGGCGCTGGGTAGGCGATGCTGTCAATTTGGGAGCCGATTTCAAAGTCAAGAGGAAGTGTGGATGTGTCAGGGTGTTTCTCTGGGGGAGGAGGAGGATGCGCTTCTGAATGACTATGTCAGAACCTGAAGGTAGAGTTTTGGAGGCATTCGAGAAAGAAGGATGTATGTAGGAATGAGGGAAAAGGAAGAACCCATGCAAATGCAGCGGGGTATCGATGAAAGGAGCTAGGAAATCATACGAGCGTATGGGGGGATGTCGCGGGATGACCGCATTGGAAGGGAGTGAATTGAGAAGATGTCAAGAATTAGATTTACACACCTTGTTGGTATAACTGGCGAAGCAGCTCATTTAGCCTCTCCGTGCCTAAGCTGGCCAGCAAGGCCCTTGTGGCTTCTCCTTCGTCATCTCCCCTGCCTGCTTAGGTTCCTTCATCATTCGGACCCGGAGTGTTCTGGTCCGCAAGCTCCGCTGCCTCTTCTGCTGATTCTGCGATGAGCTCTGCCATGAAAGCCTGCTGTTCGTGGAGAGGAACAAGTCGGACCCAGGCTGGTTGGGTCAGGATCAGGTCCATATTGTCGTTTATGAATTCGGTAACCGCATCCCGTAGGTTTTCTCGTGAAGCATTTGGAGGGGCATTGAGTTCAAAGTGTTGGATGAAGCGCAAAAGGTCGTGCTTGTCGAGAGATTTTACTGTCTTGGTGAATGTGGGGATGTTTGGCATAGAGTGTGTACAGCAAAGGCTGAGGGGAAGGAGTCTAAAAGAGAGTGTGGTGGTGAGCACGTGTCGAGGACCGGCTTAATCACCTGTCACACCGCGTCACACCACTCCACCCAAGACAGCGCACTTGATTTCACTTGTTCACAAGTGCTTCTTACTTGTGTGCTTGGAGTCGCCGTAAGACCTCCTGAACAATCTGCCGGTGTTTCCGAAGGTGGGAATGGGCGATCAGGATGTCGTCAAGGTAGATCATGACGTCTCCGGAGAGGATGAGGTCCTGAAAAATGTCATTCATCATCGTTTGGAACGTCGCGGGAGAGTTTGTCAGGCCGAAATACATCACCAAGGGCTCGAACAGGCCTCAGTTAGTCCGGAAAGCTGCTTTCCACTCGTCACCTTCCTTGATCCAGACATTGTTGAAGCCCCAACGGACATCGAGTTTGGTGAAGTAACGAGTGCCTTTGAGCCGGTTGATGAGGTCGTTGATCAGCGGGAGGGGGTACCGGTTTTTGACGGTCATTGCGTTGAGAGCACGGTAGTCCTGGACGAAGCAGAGTCCGCCATCCTTCTTTATGACGAAGAAGACCAGAGATGCCATCGGAGACTTGGAGGGGCAAATCCGGCCCGTCGACAGCCCTTCCTCGATGAACGCGTCGAGCTCGCGTTGCTGGAGGGGCGAGATGGGGTACACCTTGCAATTTTTGGCTTAGCGTCGGGGACGAGCTCAATGGCGTGGTCTCAGGCTCTCCGTTCCGGTAGCGTATCGAAGGACTCCTTGTTAAAGACATCCTGGAACTCCTTAGCCCAGTCAGGGCAGGGGGGGGCGGAGTTCCTGGCGAAGGCTTTGGCCAGGTGCTGTGAGACGGTGCTGCCTGCGTGTATTTCTTCCGAGGGACGGAACAAGGTGTAGAAGATGCGGTCACCATCTTCGAGCTGGTCGTCTTCGTCATCCGAGTCCGAGTCTGGTGTCAGATCAGGCAGGTCGGAATCGAGACCGGAATCGGAATCGTCTCCGTCTTCAGGGCCAGAGAGGTCCATAGTGCAAACCGAGGGGAACGGGCCGGAGCAGAGGCGTTTCTGGAGCGACTGGAGTCGCCGCAACTCGGTCCATTCGATGTGCTCTTCCTCGCGGCAGGTCGAGCAATTGCGGGGGCGCCGTGTCATCTTGACCTCCTTGGTTTCCCAATTGATCTCTGGGTTGTGTTTCTGCCACCAGGAGTCCCCCAGGATGAGGTCTTGCTTGCCAAGATGAGTGATGGCCAGTTGAACTCGTTAGTTGAACTCGTTCGGCATGGCCTTTGTAGCGCAGGACCAAGTCCGTGATCTGTTTGATAGAGCCAGCATCATTGGGGGTGCCATCGACATTGAAAACCAGAATTGGCTGATCGAGGGTGTGGACCGGAATGCCGTTCCAAGCAACATAGTTCGTGTCAATGAATTCGGAGGTGGCACCACAGTCGACAATCCCAGAGAGCGAGAGCTTCAGCGCGCTGGTGGTGGACTCTAGCTCCAACGGGAGGTGGAGGGAGTTCACCCCAGGGGAGGCGGCAACGGTATACTGCTTGGGTAGTTTCTTCTCCTGGGCAGTGAGGCGGCGAAGGACGATGACCGGAGTCGGAGACGGAGTCGGGGCGGGGGCAGAAGAGGGTGTGTCTTTCGTTTCGGGTTCATTGTAGGGCAAGGAACTGCATTCATCATACAAAGAGGCAAAACGATTTATAGACGCGAATGAGGGCACACCAGTCACTCGTCGCGGGGGACAAAATCCTCTCCGGCCATCGACTCCGCTGCCGTCTCCGGCAGGGTAGCTGTGTCCGTGTAGCGGGCGATCAACTCCGCTAACATCTCGTCACCGAGTTGTTGGATCACCTCGTCGAGGATGTCCATCGAGCGGACATCGGCGGGGAGGGGGCAATCCCGGGCGAGATGGTTTGGGTCGCCGCACCTGAAGCAGGCGCGACGAGGGGCACCCCGAGCCCTGGTGCGATCCAACTCTATAGGGACGGGAGCTGGAGGCGCCGGAGCGGGGGCGCGGGCCGCGGGTGGCATGACCGGAGCCACCGGGCGGAAAGGGGCCGGAGCCGGGATGCGGTTGACCGGAAACGGAGTCCGAATCAAACCGCCAGGCATCTTGGGGGTGGTTGACTTGATCAGCTTGGCCTGGACCAGGGCCTCATATTGACGGAAGGCCCGGGTGCACCAGCTAAGGTAATCCCAGAGGTCCGGGGGGTCATTCGAGGACGTGATTCCGTTGTTGATCAAGGGGTCAAGTCCGTGGCGGAACTTGGTCACCTTGACCAATGCGTCTTCGAATCCGGCGAGGTCCATCAGGTCCTCGAAGTCGTCGGTGTACTGGTAGACATCCTTTGTACCCATGTGATAGGCGGAAGTCTCCAGCTTGGAGAGAGCCTGATCTTGCTCGTTTTCCTTGACGAACCGGAGTCGAAACTCAGAAACGAACGAGCCCTAGGACGGAAACGGGAATGGGGCTTTGCTTCCGTGGCACTCCGCCCATTGCTGAGCGGGTCCTTCTGCCATCAACGACATGGCATAGCGGACGGCCTTTTCCTCGCTCGCCTCTCCATTGACCACAAAGGCCTCAGGGGCAAGGCGTGCATAGGTGTGGACCACATAGAGGAACGTGCAGCTGCATTTCCGATCACCGTTGAAGGTGAATGGGGAGTTTGGTCACAAGACCAATTTTGAGGCGAGGTTGATGTTGCCAAAAAGGGCTTCGGAGTCGCCCTGAACCAGAGTCGGAGTCGCAATCGACGTCTCCGGTGATGGTGTTTGGGGGTCCACCAGCAGTATTAGCGGCGGCAGCAGCAGCGGAAGCCTGGTTGGTGAGTAAAGCAAGGGCCTCAGTTAGGCTATCAATTTTCGCCTCAAGTGAGTCCAGCCGGGCGTCTGCGGTAGGAGTGACTCCGGACGGCATGACGGGTGCGGGGACCACAGGAGTAGAGGAGGAGGGGACAAGTGGCAGGGGCGGTGACGAGGGCGGAACGGACTCGTACTCCGAGCCTGAGTCAGCGCCGAACCTGGCAATCTTGTCCGGTTGATCCCGTAGAGAGTTTCTTCTGCTGTAAGGGCAACCCCGGAGGCCTGAGATCAAGGTCCTAGCAGGGGAGGATCCAAAGAGAAGAAACTCTGAAGGTCCGCCTGCTAGGTAGCCAACTATATACTGCTTGTCCGTAGCTGCCCAGCTCATATAGCTGTATCTATGCAAAAGATATGGCCAGTGTCCCAGGGGGGTAATGCAAAAGATGAGGGCAACTGCCCAAGAATAAAATGAAATAATATTCTTTGACTGTTTTTGCCTGCTATATCAAGGTATCAGTGATGGGATCAATGGCATATAGATATGTTGATCAATGTGGAACGATTTTTGATTGCCATCAGAGCTTTTGATGACTATATCTTGCTACATCAACCTTACTTAATCGATTATTAATTTTTTAGTCCCTGGGCTTATAAGTCCCCAATATTATATTGCGACTCATCGGCCTGAAGAAATAGTGATTTCTCTTACTATATATATTTTTGTATTAGTCATATCTTTTGATTCCACTGAGAAATTCATGAAATACATCTGTCTTAACATCTTTTGCATTAGAGCCTTGGGACCGTGCCTATATCTTTTGCATAGATACAGCTATATGTACTGAGCTGCCGCTGTCGGGCACAGAAGGCTTGGGCGGCGTCGCAGGTGAGGTCCCAGGGCGACCGTCGGGAGGGCATTGACAGATCGGTGATTGTGCTGGCGAGATGGAGGGCCAGACCGGAGTCAGAACCGGAATCGGACCGGAGTCAGATGCGTCTCCGAGGGGCCGAAAGGGGGGTTCCCCGCACAGAGATGTATATATCTTATTTACTAAGTTTTATATATTTAATCTATAATTAACTAGCAGATCATAGCTCTATTACCAATATGATGTGTAGTACTCTTTATTATAATAATAGGGAATAACAAGATTTTTTATGTATATAATGTGGTGTCAGAGCTTTAATCTCAAAGAGGGACTTTTTTGTAGACTTTCTACCTTTATTCTATTAGGTAACCCTCACTTCTAAGCAAGTTATTAAAAGATTAGTATAATAGAATAGATGTCATATATCAAAGTAGATATAATACCTACCATTATAGGGGCACCTACATCATCTAGTAGACCAGAATGCAACTTCGATTATGTTCATTTATGAGTTTTCCCATAAGATATAAAGTAATTGTTATGCCTGATTAAATTTAAAACATAATCCCTTCATATTAGAATGTGCAGCCTACTGGGCTGTTTATTCTAATATGAAAGGATGAGTGGAACTGGTAGGTGGTTTAAATCTGTTACGCAAGTTGGCCTGCAAATATAAGAATCTAATTGTATAGCTTGTTAGACATGAGCATAGCTAACAACAATGTGTGCAATGACATGAGAAGCTAGTGGGCAGAGCTTGCATAGTGGTGTGGCTGAATAGCGTGTGCCTGCCAAACGCTGGCATGCACGCCACTGATGGCCGTAGCGTAGCATGTAATAGTGTGGAACACTCCTAAAAGGTTTTCTCTGTCGTTTGTCGCAGCCGTGCACTCAAACCCTCCATGTGCCGCACAGGCTGTAAGCATCTCCCATTGAGGTGCTTACTACGATTTCGGTGTCACTAACCGGTGTGCTCCGGCCTTCCTGGCATCTACCGGCAAGGCCACTGTATGCTTCCTCGTGTACACTCTGATGGCATATAGCATCTGAGGAGCCATTCTGAGACCACATAGTTGTCGAGGTAGTGCCACGGCACGCACGAGGCTGGCAAGGTACTTGCACTCGGCGTCCAGACGGGCGGCGCGGCACCTCCGAAGCGCCGGCCACGGTGTGAGTGGCGGTTCCTAATAACAGGGCCTTGACCTGCTGAGGTGAATCGCGTGCGGGTTATGCCCCGTATTCTGTGATATCAAGGGTGGCCGGCTCAGTTGGACTTGGCGCGGCGCACTAGTACTGCCAGCCGGGCCCGCGGAGCTCCTCCGGAGTTCATTTAGTAATGCTCTGTCGCTCCAGCGCGCATTGTGGGGGCAGGTCATCGAACCCATGATAACCATGACTGGGAACCCTCCACCTCTGACGCCGGCCGGCCGAGTTGGAGCTTAATTGGAGCCCAGACTCCGGTTGAGTCTTAGTCCGGGCATTGACTGATTCCGACTACCGGTCAAGGTGCATGCCGCAGAGTCTTACTACTAGAAGAACTTCCGCTTGTGTTATTCACCAGTGCGCCCGCGCCGCTGTCTTTGACGGATCGACGGCCGAAACCCCAGGCCGAAACCACATGCCTGGTCGTTGCCAGTAGTGACCTGAAATGATGAGATGTTGGTTGACACTTGTTTACAGTGTTTGTGGCTTCCTGGACAGGCTTCCTGGAGGCTTATACGTTGAGTTATATCCAAAAGCAACCCAAAAGGCCATACTAGCCAACACCAAAATGTCTGGCGTGCCAAGCCGATAGAATGGCATTAATGCCTGATGGGCTGGCGTTGGCTTTGATCGCCAGCCAAACACCATTTCCATGCCACTTGGCGCTCGCGCACGCTATTCGGCCACGCCAAAATGTTGCCTCTTGCTAGTGTAGCATCTACAGTTTATTACCAGGAATCCTTAAAATGTGTAATTTAATTCTGCTAACAGCCTGTTTGTACTGTGCCATGGCAATACAGATATCTACACTGATTGAGGTCTTAATACTTTATAATACAGCATCTAAGCTATATATTATTGTTTTGTAGAATTGCAAGAAGCAGTCAGAGACAGTTGTCACTAGCTCTTTAGATTTGAATAGATTTTTATGACTATGATTCAAATGCTTGTGCAGAGATGCTAATAAATTAAGTAAAATCTTTGTGTGGTGCTCCTTGAGGTAATATATTATCAGTGCTCTAAAAAAAGTGTAATCACCTCTAAGGAAAAAGCGCTAATGTAATGTAGCTCTATAATATTTATAAATAAGGATCTGACTTAAAGCCCACATATTTACCAACCAATCCAATAATCTTTAAGAAATCTATAATTCTCTTGATATCCACTATTTTAATAATCAAATTACTAGCCATCCTTATAGCAGCAAAGCACTGCAGAACACCTAAAACATGCTTTTAGAGCTGCTTTTACATAGATATCAAGCAACTTGTAGAGAAGAATCTAAAATACATAGCTATTTCTATACTAACTTTATTGTATCTGCCCAGACAGGAATGAGACTGGGTCTCACTATAGATAATAGCCTAGTAAGGGTCTTAAAACATTTATTTATTATAAGGCTTTGCATTGTCTGCTTGCATTTCACAATATTAGAGCCCGCCTGCTGAATTATTGTATATATAGTTGCAAAGCAGAGATAACACCTTTTACAAGAAGCCTTTTTTAAAAGTTTGTCAATTTAGGCTATGCCCGTTAAAAGGTGAAAAAAGTTAATAAGCTCCTTTATACCTTGCGTGATAGTGTTCTGTTTGCATAATAGGTTTATTTTATAAATAAAAAATATTATTATTGTTTTAAGAACTTTATATAGTAATCAAGAAGCAGAACACTAAAAGACTGTCTTCCACGCTGAAACAAAGTTAGAGTAAAAATTAAAGTGATCTAGACCTTCATATCTAGAGTAGAGATCTTTATAGTAGCAGAGCCATACCCAGATGCAGTTGCAGAGCTCCAGAAATGCTTTTAATAACAACAGAGAAGAAAAGCTTGTTTAGTCTAATATATAAGTTAGTAGTAGAATTATTTTATTGGCACGATTGGCAGCATTAACCTGCTTTTAAATGGCTAGCTGTGGCTATGGCTTAGCGGGGTTTAAAGTGCAATATATGATGTATATTAGAAGGCTAAAGTAGGTCTTGAGAGACTTCTTTTTTACACTGTGAAGTCAGAGGGCTTTAACCACCTTAAATAAGCTGTTGAGAGTTTATTAAGTAAGCTGCTGCAAAAAGATGTTAAAAGGCATCAGAGAGATTTAACAACTAAGCTACGTACTTAAATATTAACAGGGATTATTTTCAAGTTCATTAGATTAAACAGCAAATATATAAAGGTCAAGAGCAAGAGTTGCGACTGAGCTTGTCAAAACTAATCTCAAACTTGCCAACTCTATTACCAGTCTTATGCCCAAATACTAGACTCTCAGAGGCGCCCTATTGCAAGTCCGTCAGGCTGCAAAACACACTTAGCACAGACTCTGCCAGCATGAGTGATGTTGATTATGCTAAGGTCAGGGAATAGTATAGTGATATATGCTAGGGCTAGATAATAATGTAAATAATAACTTATAAAAGTGATTGGATATACCCTAAAGGCAAAGTCTATGTGTTTGCAATAGATATCTATATATTACAGGGCACCAGTGCCACCCACTAGGTGCTTGAAACTACCTGCTACAGATAAGTTGAAAGAAAAACAAGAGAAAAACTCACTAGTGCTCTACCTGTTAATCCTATATATCTCTTCTAATTAGAAGTAAGGCTACAATAGGGTCTTACTTATAAGGACATCATGTGTTAACAATCTTATCTGTCTAAGGCTTAATACTTATATTTTCTTACTAGCATCCAGGAGTTTGCTTATTAACGCAAGGCAAGATAGAAGCTAAATATGCTCTTTGTGCCAGGGCTGACAAGATATTCTAACTTCAACTTTAAGTACTACTACTAGAAGAGTGTTCTATAAGCATACCTAGATGACTTGTATCACGGCTAACAGATTCCCCTTCTAGATGGAAATATATTTACTAAATCAACAAGCAGGTTTCTGTTTACACTTTGATATCTATATCCCTTCTCTAGCAATTTCTGCTAACAAGCTAAGTATACTGTCTGTCATCAATAACTAACAATTTTATAATATACTTAAGCATAAGGCTTAGATTCCAGAGGATCTAAAAAGGTAAGTTACCTATTTTAGTGTAATCATTAATATAATATTACTTATATATATATATTAGGTATATATAAATATGCAAGTAGTGTTGCTTAACCCACGGTTCATCTACAGATTACGCAGGTAACCTATGGATTGATCTGTGCATGAGCATCATCACAAAATTAAAGTTGTGTATCTTAACTAACTTTCATTAAGTAACCTATGATCACAGGTGAATGATTGTGCCCCCTCCTCTTTTATTATCTCTCCTATTGTAGCTAAATCTTTTTCTATATTTAACTTATTGTCCTCTAAGGACCAGGTCTCTAAATTAATATATTCTTGATTATTTTAGCTTGTCTTGGAAAATATAAATTAGGCCCTCTTGTTTTACCTGCACAATAGTAAATACATAGAATACAGCTGAAGAGTTAGCAGCTGGATAGGGTATTTAAAAACCTTTGGAGTTGATAAAGTTACACTAAACTTAGCAATTCTAATTTATAAGCAAGATCTGATCCTATTTACTAACTTTAGTGACTTTCCTTTATTTCCCTATAAATCTGGACCTCCCCTTTTAGGCACCTAAAGAATCCCTGCTCTGCCTTCTGTTAAAACAAGTTCTAGATGGATAGACTACTAGAAAATCTGTCCTGGCTATTAAACATTAGAGAGAACAGAACAAAAATTTGCAAGACAAAATTACCATTTAGTAGGTCCTACAGCCCCTATCTTATTGTTACAGTATATTAAATAATTTTGTGTACCTTTAAAAAGTGTGTTCACTCTAAAAATCTTAGTCATTCTCTGTTACCCTTTCTCGCCTTCAACAAAAGCATTCACTTTGAATTACTGTCACTATTTAAGAACAGTAACCCACACTTATCCTACTTATAATCTTTTCTTATACCTAAGGAGCTGATCCTTAAAAAAGGAGTTTTATTATAATTACTTACTCTAGTTTGATAAACTTCCCCTTTTTATAAACCTTGCGTGTTATAAAAATAAGATAGAGAGACTTACCTCAGATATTATACCCTGCAAAATGTGTGTTCTCCCTCTGTTCCCTCTGCCCTTTCCACTAGATATTATAAACTAATGTATCCCTATGCCTACTAGGTTGTAAAAGGCAATGTAGGTTCTATAGCTCCTTTATAAAAGTTTGGCTATTATTTAAAAGGTGGTCAGCCTAAGTGCAAGCACCCTAACAAAAGATCTTAAGATAAACCACTTTTAAATTCCCTCTCTGTTTAAAGCAGGCCCAGAGTTAACTCCTAGCTCAATCCATCTGATAAGCAAGATGTCGTGCTTGATGTCCAGCTCACTTGTCTCAGTGCTGCAGGCTATATTATTTTCTACCTCTTTGTAGAAGCTCGAACACATCTGATGTCGATGCAAACTTACCTCAATCATGTCTTGATCACGGACACATGCTAAAACGTGGGAAATGAATGTAAATACTTGATATCTTGGCCAAAATCTGAAATTTCCTTATCGGGAAAATCTTATCTTATCGTGGGAAACACCTTCCTGATATAGAAGGAGGGGAAGGAGTCCCAAACAGCCCTTAAAAACTTTTTTTGATGGTATATCCGTTTTTCAAAGAATGGCACCCCCTTGTGGCAAATGGTATTTTGCAGGGAGGTCCATAGGGGATTCTCCCCCCTTTGTTAACAACAAAGGATTCTTTGTCTTCTATCCAACTCCCATTTGACCCTCATTGCCCAACTGCTGCTGACATTGCCCCCAGTGTCTGCGAGCTTATAGTTGCATTGACTATGGATTCACAGAAAGACTTCTCATTTAATCAGATTCTGTAGAGTGTTGTACTTTTTCTTCTTTTTTCAGAACCTGCACCAGCACAAACAACTCAGCGCAACCATAAGTAACACCTCTGACAGCGCGTGAACGCCGAGTCCCTGACCAATGATGTTGATCGCGACCGGTGACCATCAGCGTCGCATATCACACCTATCACATCGCGTGGTCATCGTCCCTCTCTTCCACCGTTGTCACCCGCCCCCCTGCCTGCTTAACTCCTCTCCGACACTGACCGAACGCAAGTGGCGCGAACCACTGCAAGCCTTACGGAGAAGAAGTATGAGTGCGGATGCTGCTCCGGCCCTACCGCCGCCGCCACCGACGATCGATTTCACGCAGCATGTGCTGGAGGATGGGACGACGATAAGCACGCAGGAAAGAGTTATCAAGGACGTACGTCTATTCCAATCTACGACGTTCCGCACATGTCTGGCACTCACCTCGATACGTCCCCGTCCACCTCTATCTCCACCCCCGGTATCCGGATCTAACTTTGCCCAGGTCCAAGCCCCCGCGACCCACATCCCCACACACGACGAGCTCTTCTTGCCCTCACCGGATAGCCCCGGCGGGCGTATACCCAACTTGGCCTTCCTCAAGAACCACTTCTACCGCGAGGGCCGCCTGAGGGAAGAGGATGCGCTGTGGATAATCGAGCGTGGCACAGAGATTCTGAGAGAGGAGCCCAATATGCTGGAGTTGAGCGGGACGGTGACAAGTGCGTGCTTCGTTTTGCTATCAGGAAAGATGGTCTGAAACCTTGAAGTATGTGGGGACATACACGGGCAATATGTGCGTAGCTTCTTTGCGTCATAAGCCTGTTCCTCACTACCGCAGTACGACCTCATGAAACTCTTCGAGTTCGGTGGCAACCCGGCGGAGACCCCTTACCTTTTCCTGGGCGATTACGTGGATCGAGGCTATTTCAGCGTCGAGGTGTGCTACCCTGCTACATTCCTGTCCTGCCTCGCTGACGGAGCCTAGTGTGTGCTCTACCTCTGGGCGCTCAAGATTGTATATCCGACATCCGTTTTCCTGCTTCGTGGAAACCACGAGTGCCGCCATCTCACGGATTACTTCACCTTCAAGCTCGAATGTAAACACAAGTACTCCGAGCGACTATACGACGCCGCCACACTGTCTTTCTGCTCGCTCCCCCTCGCTGCGCTTCTGAACAAGCAATTCCTCTGTTTGCATGGCGGGCTCTCCCCAGAACTGGGTACGCTGGCCGACCTACGCGGCATTGACCGCTTCCGCGAGCCTCCGACGGCCGGGTTGATGTGTGATATCTTATGGGCAGACCCGATCGAGGACTTCGGGAATGAGAACACCACAGGCCCTGGGGGCGAAGCGCACTTTGTCCACAATCATGTCCGCGGGTGTAGTTATTTCTTCACGTACGCCGCCACTTGCGCCTTTCTGGAGCGCAACGGACTGCTTAGCGTTATTCGGGCCCACGAGGCGCAGGACAGCGGGTGAGTAACCTGCGTTCTTGCGCTTTCATATTCTAATGGACATACAGGTACCGCATGTATCGCAAGACTCGCACGACAGGCTTCCCGGCCCTTATGACGATTTTCTCGGCACCGAACTACCTCGATATGTATAACAACAAGGCGGCAGTGATCAAGTACGAGAACAACGTGATGAATATCCGTCAGTTCAACTTCTCGCCGCATCCGTACTGGTTGCCGAATTTCATGGATGTTTTTACCTGGAGCCTGCCCTTCGTCGGCGAAAAAAGTGCGTTCGTCATGTACATATCTTCTGGGGGCTCATAGGAACATAGTTACCGACATGCTTGTTGCGGTGCTAAACACATGCACGAAGGAGGAACTCGAGGACGATTCCGAGGACCTTCCAACGTCGCCCACGTCACCAGTTTCTCCGAGCAGCCCCGAGGAGCGGAAGACGGTGATCAAGAGCAAGATTATGGCCGTCGGGCGTATGGCGCGTGTGTTTGCGCTGCTGCGGTGCGTGTCCTTCCCCCTTCGGTCAAGCAACATGCTCAAGTTTCTTCTAGAGAGGAGTCAGAGAATGTCTCAGAGCTAAAGAACATCTCGGGGTCCGGGAAACTGCCGTATGGCGCGCTTGCATCGGGCTCGGAAGGCATCAAGCTAGCAATTAGTGGATTTGAGGATGCGTGCGTGGATTTCTTCTTTATCAAACTTTCTCGTCGTCCTAATAGGGCGCTAGACGCAAATCCGACATTGAGAATGAGCGCCTCCCACCAGAACTCGTCGACGCCGAGTCAGAAGCTGGAAGGGCGATGATGGCTGGTGGCGGAAGCGCCGCATCTGGCTCGCCGGTGTCCAGCGCCCCATCGTCGCCGCTCCTGCCTGCAACTCCGGGAGACAGCGCTCCTATACCCGCCGTCGAGGACAAAGACGCTTCTGTGGTCGTGACGCCCGCAGCAGCAACACCGCAGTCATCCTCCGCGCCGTCGTCCCCTGCCCCCACCGGCCCGCTTCCAACGCCGTTCCGTCGCGGACACGCTCGACAGGCGAGTCTCGGGACGACCATGACAAGCCCAAGCACACGAAAGCGCGGGCTGGAGGACACGATTGGAATGATCCAGGGAATCTGGGATGCGGCCACGCCGGCTGGGAAAGACAAGGAGGCAGTCGTGGGAAAAAAGGAGGCAACGGACGAGGAAAAATAGACAGCATGGATGGTACAGGGATCTTGATACTGGGTTGACGAACATTTGAATGGGATGGATATAGTACGACACTTTACAGAATTCAAGTACCCGTTTTCAAGCTGCTATTGCAGGCCTTGGTGAAGACAACCTAGGTATATATATCCGAGTCTTGCGGTCGGGGTATCACTTTTCTCGTAAAATGGTAACATATCTATTACTGGAATGGTTGCTCAGCAAATATGGTCCCGGTGGAAACTCAACTGGCTGCTTATAACTCTAACGAACCTAACTTGACTGGGTTGTTGATAGGCTCAGGCTACCCTCATCTACGATAAGAGAACCGTAGAGAACTTCTTTGATTTATCTTATTCATTAAAAAGTACTAGTTGTTAAATTTTCTTCTGTCATCAACAAAAAAGACAAAAGTCCAGGAGAAAACAATAGATTTTCTAATGAATAAACCTTTGCAAAGAAGTTACTGCATTTGGAATAGCTTGTTGCAGTTCAAGGACCTATGATTTGCTTTTATGTTTCTGAATAAAGAATTTCCTTATTGAAGACTACTACTCTGGCAGAAACCAAATGCATTTTTTGTTTGAACTTCCTGTAAGGGAAATTTAATGAATTTAGTGTGCATAAATCCCTTTTGTCAGGGGAACCTCCCTTTCGGCCCCTCGGAGACGCCTCCGATTCCGGTCCGACTCCGGTTCCGTCTCCGGTCCGGCCCTCCATCTCGCCCGCACAATCACCGATCCGTCAACGCCCTCCCGACGGTCGCCCTGGGACCTCGCCTGCGACGCCGCCCAAGCCTTCTGTGCCCGACAGCGGCAGCTACGGACAAGCAGTATATAGTCAGCTACCTAGCAGGCGGACCCTTAGAGTTTCTTCTCTTCGGATCCTCCCCTGCTAGGTCAGCTTCATTTGTATTCGCTTACCAATGTTCACTCTTCGGATCCTCCCCTGCTAGGACCTTGATCTCAGGCCTCCGGGGTTGCCCTTACAGCAGAAGAAACTCTCTACGGGATCAACCGGACAAGATTGCCAGGTTCGGCGCTGACTCAGGCTCGGAGTACGAGTCCGTTCCGCCCTCGTCACCGCCCCTGCCACTTGTCCCCTCCTCCTCTACTCCTGTGGTCCCCGCACCCGTCATGCCGTCCGGAGTCACTCCTACCGCAGACGCCCGGCTGGACTCACTCGAGGCGAAAATTGATAGCCTAACTGAGGCCCTTGCTTTACTCACCAACCAGGCTTCCGCTGCCGCTGCCGCCGCTAATAATGCGGGCGGACCCCAAACACCTTCGCCGGAGACGTCGATTTCGACTCCGACTCCGGTCCAGGGCGACTCCGAAGCCCTTTTTGGCGACATCAACCTCGCCTCAAAATTGGTCTTGCGACCAAACCCCCCGTTCACCTTCAACGGCGACCGGAAACGCGGCCGCGCGTTCCTCTCGTCCCGCACCTCGCCCGCCTTGCCCCTGAGGCCTTCGTGGTCAACGGAGAGGCGAGCGAGGAAAAGGCCGTCCGCTATGCCATGTCGTTTATGGCAGAAGGACCCGCTCAGCAATGGGCAGAGCGCCACGGAAGCAAAGCCCCGTTTCCGTTTCCGTCCTGGGGCTCGTGCGTTTCCGAGTTTCGACTCCGGTTCGTTGAGGAGAACGAGCAAGATCACGCTCTCTCCAAGCTGGAGACTTCCGCCTATCACATGGGCACAAAGGATGTCTACCAGTACACCGACGACTTCGAGGACCTGATGGACCTCGCCGGATTCGAAGACGCGCTGGTCAAGGTGACCAAGTTCCGCCACGGACTTGACCCCTTGATCAACAACGGAATCACGTCCTCGAACGACCCCCGGACCTCCGGGATTACCTTAGCTGGCGCACCCGGGCCTTCCGTCAATACGAGGCCCTGGTCCGGGCCAAGCTGATCAAGTCAGCCGCCCCCAAGACGCCTGGCGGTTTGATTCGGACTCCGTTTCCGGTCAACCGCATCCCGGCTCCGGCCCCTTCCCGCCCGGTGGCTCCGGTCGTGCCACCCGCGGCCCGCGCCCCGCTCCGGCGCCTCCAGCTCCCGTCCCAATGGAGTTGGATCGCACCAGGGCTCGGGGTGCCCCTCGCCGCGCCTGCTTCAGGTGCGGCGACCCAAACCATCTCGCCCGGGATTGCCCCCCCCCCGCCGATGTCCGCTCGATGGACATCCTCGACGAGGTGATCCAACAACTCGGTGACGAGATGTTAGCGGAGTTGATCGCCCGCTACACGGACACAGCTGCCCTGCCGGAGACGGCAGCGGAGTCGATGGCCGGAGAGGATTTTGTCCCCGCGACGAGTGACTGGTGTGCCCTCGTTCGCGTCTATAAATCGTTTTGCCTCTTTGTATGATGAATGCAGTTCCTTGCCCTACAATGAGCCCGAAACGAAAGACACACCCTCTCCTGCCCCCGCCTCGACTCCGTCTCCGACTCCGCCCGCAACTCCGGTCATCGTCCTTCGCCGCCTCACTGCCTGGGAAAAGAAACTGCCCAAGCAGTACACCGTTGCCGCTGCCCCCGGGGCGAACTCCCTCCACCTCCCGTTGGAGCTTGAGTCCACCACCAGCGCGCTGAAGCTCCAGAAGCGTCTCCGCTCCGGCCCGTTCCCCTCGGTTTGCACTATGGACCTCTCTGGCCCTGAGGACGGAGACGATTCCGATTCCGGTCTCGATTCCGACCTGCCTGATCTGACGCCGGACTCGGACTCGGATGACGAAGATGACCAGCTCGAAGATGGTGACCGCATCTTCTACACCTCGTTCCGTCCCTCAGAGGAGATACGCGCAGGTAGCACCGTCTCACAGCGTCTGGCCGAAGCCTTCGCCAAGAACCCCGCCCCACCGCCCTCCGAGATCCCGGACTGGGCTAAGGAGTTCCAGGACGTCTTCAACAAGGAGTCCTTCGACACGCTACCGGGCGGAGAGCCTGGGACCACGCCATTGAGCTTGTCCCCGACGCTAAGCCCACCAACTGCAAGGTGTACCCCATCTCGCCCCTCGAGCAACGCGAGCTCGACGCGTTCATCGAGGAAGGGCTTTCGACGGGCCGGATTCGCCCTCCAAGTCTCCGATGGCGTCTCCGGTCTTCTTCGTCAAGAAGAAGGACGGCGGACTCCGCTTCGTCCAGGACTACCGTGCTCTCAACGCGATGACTGTCAAAAACCGGTACCCCCTTCCGCTGATCAACGACCTCATCAACCGGCTCAAAGGCGCTTGTTACTTCACCAAACTCGACGTCCGTTGGGGCTTCAACAACGTCCGGATCAAGGAAGGTGACGAGTGGAAAGCGGCTTTCCGGACTAACCGAGGCCTGTTCGAGCCCTTGGTGATGTATTTCGGCCTGACAAACTCTCCCGCGACGCTCCAAACGATGATGAATGACATTTTCCAGGACCTCATCCTCTCCGGAGACGTCATGATCTACCTTGACGACATCTTGATCGCCCATTCCGACCTCCGGAAACACCGGCAGATTGTCCAGGAGGTCTTACGGCGACTCCAGGAGCACAAGTTGTACCTTCGAGCGGAGAAGTGCGACTTTGAAAAATCGTCAATCGAGTACCTCGGAGTCATCATCTCCCACAACCACGTCGAAATGGACCCCGTCAAAGTCGCAGGCGTCTCCGCTTGGCCGACTCCGGAAAACAAGAAGGACATTCAGCAGTTCCTTGGGTTCGCTAACTTCTACCGCAGGTTCATTCGGGACTTCTCGACCCTTGCGCGCCCTCTTTTCGTGCTCACCAAGAAGGACCAGCAATGGACTTGGGGCGGCGCGGAGGCCCTCCGCGTTCCAAGCGATCAAGGACGCGGTCACCTCGGAACCGGTCCTGGCGATTCCGGACGACGCACGGCCTTTCCGACTCGAGGCGGACAGCTCTGATTATGCGACGGGGCGGTTCTTTCACAATCCGCCCCGGACGGGAAGTGGCACCCTGTAGCATTCTATTCCAAAAGCTTAAATGATGTCCAGCGCAACTACGAAATCCACGACAAGGAGATGCTTGCGATCATCCGCGCACTCGAGGAGTATAGACACTTCCTCGAGGGCGCCGCGCACCCTGTCGAGATTTGGACTGACCATAAGAATTTGGAGTACTTCAGGAAGACGCAGCACCTCAACCGGAGACAGGCCCGGTGGTCTCTGTACCTCTCCCGGTTCGACTTCACGCTGCACCACAAGCCTGGCCGCGATATGGGTCGGCCTGACGCCCTCTCCCGGAGACCCGACCACGGAGTCGATTCCGACAACTCCGATGTCGTCCTTCTGCGGCCTGAACTCTTCCATGTCCGCGCACTCGAGGGCGTTCCGTTTCCGGTCCCGGCTCTGAACTCCTCCGCGACATCCGTGATGCCCTCTCCGGTGAGCCTGACCTGGAGGAGCCCGTCGCACTAGCGGCCCGGCAACTTCTTAAGGTTCAAGGTCAAGCTCGAGGCCCCCGCTCCTCACGTTCTGACGAGTGGGCCGTCTCCGGCGGTCTTCTCCATTTCCGAGGAAAAATTGTCGTACCAAAGGACAAGGACCTCCGGAGACGCATCATCGAGCTCTGCCATGACACCCGAGTCGCCGGACACGCAGGTCGTTTCAAGACCCTGGAGTTGGTCTCCCGGAACTACTGGTGGCCTCAGATGTCTCGCCATATCGGCCGGTATGTTGCGACCTGTGACTTGTGCTGTCGCACCAAGGCACTCCGGAGACTGCCCCACGGAGAACTGCACCCCACGGAAACGCCCCCGAACGCTGGCATACCGTCTCCGTCGACTTCATCGTAGAGCTTCCCGAAGCCCATGGGTACGACGCGATCATGGTCGTCGTTGACACCCTCGGAAAGCGCCCCACTTCTCAGAGTGTCATACGACGGTCGATGCAGTAGGGGCAGCCCGCCTCTACTACCGGAACGTCTGGCGGCACCATGGGACTCCGGAGAAGTACGTCTCCGACCGCGGCTCGCAGTTCATCGCGGACTTCACCCGAGAACTTTGGCGTCTAATCGGCATCAAGCCCGCCACGTCCACGGCATACCACCCGCAGACAGACGGTCAGACAGAGCGCGTCAACCAGGAGCTGGAGCAGTACTTGCGGATCTTCACCAACTACCAGCAGGACGACTGGGATGAGCTGATTCCGGCCGCGGAGTTCGCCTACAACAACCATGTTCACTCCTCCACGCAGCAGGTCCCCTTCATGACGGACACGGGACGGCTCCCGCATGGGCTTCAACCCGGAGTCCGTTCCGCCATGGAGTCAGTGAACGAGTTCCGCGACCGGATCGCCACTGGTGTTGCTGAAGCCAAGGCCGCGCCACTAAGGCCAAAGAGGAGTACAAGCGCTACTACGACCGGAGACGGACTCCGTCTCCGGAGTTTAAGGTTGGCGACCGTGTTTGGCTGGATGCCTCTGACATCAGGACGACTCGCCCCTCGGAAAAGTTCTCCCATCGCCGCCTTGGACCGTTCAAGATAGTCGCGGAGATCAGCAAAGGTGCCTACAAGCTCGACCTCCCTCCGCCTACTCGAAGCTCCACCCGGTCTTCCCGTCGTCAAGCTCGAGCTCGCCCAGGACGACCCCTTCGACGGACGCCCCGGCTACGACCAGCCCCCTCCGGACCTCGAGGACGGAGTCCCGGAGTGGGAAGTAGAGGAAATCCTGGACGCAAGGGTGAGGTATAAACGGCTGAACTACTTCGTCAGATGGAAAGGCTACGACGCATCGCACGACCAATGGGTCCGCTTCGACCGCGTCTTTGCCCCGGAGAAAATTGCGGAGTTCTATCGTAAGTACCCCGGCAAGCTTGCATAGCAGGGGCCAGTGGGCGCTATTAGCATTAGAATCTGAATCTGAAACTGAGAGTGTTTTGCAGGAGGCGGCATTGGGCTTACTTGACTTTGACGGCACTGGGATCGGCATCGCTGAGATTTCCCATCGCTCCAAACAGTTTACCGCCTTCCTCAACGACGTAGAGAGTCTTATTCGCACCCAGCTGCCTAAACGCAGAAAAATGGGCAAGCGTACGAGATACGGCTCTGATGATGAAAGTAGCAGCGAATCGGAATCGGACTCCGACACATCGCCTCCGCGACCTTAGACTCGATTCCGTTCCGGTCTATGCGTCGGGACGCCGCATTCAAAGGGGGGGGTGATGTCAGGGGAACCTCCCTTTCGGCCCGGAATCGACCCGATTCCGACTCCGGTGATCGCATCACCGCCATCAATCGCATCACCGCCCCCGCCTGGCGATCCCCCTGGGACCTGGCCTGCGACATGGCGCAGGCATACTGCACGGAGCAACGATCAACCTTGGCGCGTCAAGAGCGCAGTATATAGTTCAGCTACCTAGCAGGCGGACCCTTAGAGTTTCTTCTCTTTGGATCCTCCCCTGCTAGGTCAGCTTCATTTGTATTCGCTTACCAATGTTCACTCTTCGGATCCTCCCCTGCTAGGACCTTGATCTCAGGCCTCCGGGGTTGCCCTTACACCTTTGCCGAGAAGCCAGCAGTCCCATCAGGACCCTATTGGACTGAAATCCCTATTTGGGTCTCCAATAAATGTCAAAAAGCACTTAAATTTATTCACAGGTCAGGACCCCTGTCAGCTCTTGTCGTCTTTACGCCTGCTATGTCTACTGGAGCTGCTTCGTACACTAACGCGCGCATGGATGCACTTGAGGCAAAACTAGACAACCTCACTAATATTCTCACCCATCTTGCTTCCCAGGCTTCTGCTGCCGCACCACCTTCGGCAGTTCCTGAACCTACTTCAGCATCCCCGAATGCCCCCGATGCGGATGTGTTATTTGGTGACATTACTATTGCCTCAAAACTGGTCTTACGACCAAACCCCCCGTTTAGGTTTAACAGAGATCGCAAACGCGGCCGCGCCTTCCTATACGCGGTCAAGACTTACCCCCGGCTTGCCTCTGAGGCCTTCGTGATCAACGGAGAGCCGAGTGAAGAAAAGGCTGTCCGCTACACCATGTCCTGTATGGCGGAGGGACCTGCCCAGCAGTGGGTGGAGCATCATGGGAGCAAAACCCCCTTCCCTCAGTGGAACCTATTCCTCTCTGAGTTCCGCCTTCGGTTCGTTGAAGAGAATGAGCAAGACCTTGCGCACGCTAAGCTGGAGAGTGCGGGTTATCACATGGGAACGCGGGATGTCTACAGATATACCAACGACTTCGAGGACTTAATGGACCTTGCTGGGTTCGAAGACGCGTTGGTTAAGGTGACTAAGTACCGCCATGGACTTGACCCCCTGATCACCAATGGTATTACGTCCTCGAACGACCCCCCAGACCTCTGTGACTATCTGGGCTGGCGCACTCGTTCATACTAAGACTCGGGGCGCCCCCCATGAGCCTGCTTCAGATGTGGCAACCCCAACCACCTGGCTCGGGATTAGTGCTGTCCACAATTAAATTATGCTAGAATATATTTTGAATATATTCGAATAAATATGATTATATTATGCCCTTTGCATATTCAGACCCATTGAATATGAGTGATTATGAATATGAATATATTATGAATATAATATATTATACCTTGGCCATAATTAATTATATTCAAATACACCAGCAAGCCCTTCAGCCAGAGGTACTAGCTCTGTAGCAGGCTACTAGCAGCAGTAGCAACATCTTCAAACTCAGTCTTTACCATATCAATGGCTTTTGGCAGTAAATCAGGCCGGACAATATCCATATCCAGCCCTGACAGAAGGCTGAAGTTGACCTTTATATTGCTACCCTGGACTTTGATGATACTCTTCGCTGGTGAAGGTATCATACTTGACCTAGGCTAGAGTTTTGTTCAGCTTAATATCTTGTTGTAGAATATCCAGGCTATGTTACCAATCCTGGTTATGGCTGCAAAGAGCATCTCTGTAGGGCACCTGGTCTCCAGACTCCAGCATCAAGCATAGGATGACAGATATGTATGCCTCAATGACTGCAAAATTGGCCACAGAAACAACCATAACCAAGGAGTGGTTCAATAAACCATGAGATAAGGTGGATTATATGCACTATGTGCAGACTTGTGAAGCTTGAATATAATTGAATATATTCATAATATATTCATATTCTGAGCCCAATTATGATTATGAATATGAATACAATTATAATATGCTCCAGCAGAGAGAATATATTATGAATATGAATAAATTATGAAAATTTCGTATTCATAATCATAATTGGACAGCACTACCCGGGATTGTCCGCTCCCTGCCGACGTTCACCATATGGACATCCTTGACGAGGTAGTACTCTAACAACTCGGCGACAAGATGCTAGCAGAGTTGGTCGCCCGTTACTCTGATATGGCCGCCCTAGCGGAGGCGCATTCGGAGGTTCCGGTAAAGGATTTTCTCCCCTGTGACGTGACTGGTGTGCCCTCATTTGCGTCCATAAATCGTTTCACTTATTTGTATGATGAATCAACTCCTCTGGCCTACAACGAGCCTGAAACGAAAGACACACCCCCTACCCCCTCCAAAGCCCCTGTTCGGATTCACCGACTTGCCTGGGAGAAAAAGCTACCCAGCAGCTATACCATCTCCGCCACACCTGGGGCTAACTCGCTCCACCTCCCCCTAGAACTTCATTTGGCCAAAGACAACTACAACTTCTAATCAGACATCTTTCGCTCTAATTTAGGTGTAACTTTTTCATGGGTAAGGCAACTTGAGTCTGGCTATGACAAGTCCAACTTGAGCAAAGACATCCTGTCATTGCATACAACTTTCCAAAATGCAACTTTTCTGGAGTACAACTTTTTAGGCATACAACTAGCGAGTTGGACACCTTTTCCTAGTACAACTTTATTGCTGCATGCAGCTTATTTGAATGTAACTTGGACTTTTCTGGTCAGCCATCACTGATATCATAGCGGATCAGATAAACACATCAAATATGCTTTGCTCCACCACTGCCTTTACAATCACCTTTGATGGCCGCTGATGGCAAGTGATAGAGTAACTGAAGTTGTACCTTGCCTGAAAAATGTTGCATATTGGCCTACAGAAGTGGTATTTAAAAAAACTTGTACCGCAGAAAGAGAGTGCGTCCAAAGACGCGGAGATGTTGCCTTGGGGGCCAGAGAGGCGAGTGGGGAACGAGACCGTGTAGTAGCCGTGGCAGGGAGCTTCGGTGGACGTCCCACGAGGCCGCTTTGCTATTGGACCATCGTCAGACTCCGTGGGCGGTAGTTTGGCGCGTTTTCGCTTTCCCGTCATGGAGGTAGAAGCAAAGAGCGGAGTGTGAGTGTCACATGTATGTAATACATCAATGTCACTGCTTGTTCTCGCTCAAATCGGGTCCGTTGGGGCCGATATTCAGGCGGGCACATGATGTATATGTGCCAAGTCCTTGCATAGTCGAATATATGGTCAAGGTATTTTATTTTGCCCATAGAAATTGACACAATCAAGCTATGTGCAGGTTGATGAGCAAATGTCCATATATGGTAGTTTGATGGCCGAAGTTGATCGATAAAATTGCCCCGTTAAAACGATGATTTTAGGTCTTTAAATTTTCTTTTTATGTTGAGAATTCATGGAGAAATAAAATAATTACTGTGGGGTCCAAAAAATGGCAAAAGTTGTGTTCAAACCCGCGGTGCCAACTATTTTGAAAACGGCAATAACCCCCTTATCAACAACACTGACAAAAGTTGTCTTTTGAGGTTGACTTGCACATGTAAAATGGGTGGAAAGTTGTATCTAATTTGCAGAGTTGTATATAGAAACTCTAAAAAAGCCAAGTTGTACCTCCAAAAAGTTGTCTCCATTTTAAAACATGTGTCAAATACTTTTTTACAGTATGTCCCCCATAAATTTTACACATTCTAGAAATAGTACAGCAGTTTGTCTGATGAGTTAATCAGGTGACCCTGTGAGACACCTGCCTGAACGGGAAATTATCATGCATATCATGGTTGGTCGGTCCACCTGTAAGCCCTTAATTTCTGGAGCACATATGTTCCTTAATTTCTTTTCTCCCTGCCCCCTTGATGCAATGAAAATGGACTCAATCTGTACCAAATTAGTTTGTCTATCACTCCCTTAAATTGAACATGTATCCAGGCCAACATCAAGTGACCATTTTATTCCAAGATCTACAGGAAATCGATGTAATGAAACTAGTAGGAGTATCTATGTCAAAAGAATTGAGTAATATTTGTCAGAACTAAGTGACCAATTACCATATATGATATATATGTGATATCTCCTGGGCACAGGTACCCCGCAAGACGATTATCCAGCGGTCAGCCTCCCAGCAGAGTGAATTCAAAAAAAGAAAATCGGGTCACGACCGTGTGACGTCACCCTGCATTACGCAACAAATTCACACGTCAACAAACTTCACCCTGACTGTCATGTCCACAGGCACGAATGACGCACCTGCCCAGCTGCGCCGGAAGCTGGCCGAAATCGATGCAAACATCGACAACATGCGCGCTTCCTTGACCGCAGCGTATGCGGCACGTCGCTGCATTATTGCGTGTCTGCGGCAGGTCACGTACGCGGGAATTCTGTCGGTCCCAATGGAGCTCACGGCAGAGTTCTTCGGGCACTGCGTGGAGGAGTTCACCATTGGCGGTCGGTCTCCCAGTGACACAGGCACCTCCCCCCTCGTGCTTGCGGCGGTTTGTAGCGAATGGCGTCGCATCGCGGTCGGCCTTCCCCGCATCTGGTCGCGAATCGGTCTCCGCCAGGCGAAGTTGAGCGACAAGCAGGCAAGGCTGCTGGAGCTCTGTCTCGCACGATCGCGGGGCCATTCTTTGGAGGTGTCTTCATACAGTCTGACGGCAGAGGTGCCCCTGCAGACGTATGGAGCAATAGGAAGATTGGAAGCTTACACCGGAGCTTTGGCAGATACTCTGCAGCTCGGAACAGAGAAGCTCAGCTGTCTCCAGAGCCTCACGCTTCAAGGTATCAGCCCACTTCCCACCCAGGAACCCTTGGACACGTTCGCTGACACTCCAGCGCTTCGGCATGTCCATCTTGCCTCTGTTTCGCTGGCGCAAATCGTGCTGCCATGGGCGCAAATCACAAGTTTTACGGTTTCCTACATCCGTCTCCTCGCGCTGTATGACTTTCTCCGGAATATGCCGCAGCTTCAAACCCTCGACGTTCACATGCAACGACCAACACTTTCAGACCAGACTGTCCGGCCCGCCCCGTTATCACTCGCCCTCCTGCATACCCTTCGAATCAACGAGCAATATTTCGTCTATGACTATTCTTGGACGCAGGAGCTTACGGTACCGGCGCTCGCCCATCTCCATCTAGGACGCTGGGACAGCAACGGAGACTCGGAGACCTACCTTGACGACCTCCTCAAACGATCTAAATGCACGTTGCTCTCTCTAGTAGTTGACTCGCTTGTCACCCACCCTGGCCTGCTGGAATGGACCCCAGCATTGACCCACCTGACTGTTCACAACACCAGTTTCGAAATCGCAAAAGGTCTCCTGGAGAGCATCATCGACCCCGTACGCCGCGGATCCTCCTTGCCTCGCCTGTGCTCCCTTCACATCACACCTGAGCTTGACGAGCTTCCGCTGGTTCATGTCGCAAACTGGTACAATCGCTGCCGCGTGGCGGCCCGGGCAGAGTCGGCGTCGGAGTCGCTCCGCGATATTACCATCGTGTTGCCATGGCACCCCTCTGAACCGGCGGAGGAGGCCCGGCGCGTGCAGGCCATCCTGGACCTGCGCAACGCCGCGGGTAATGCAGAGACTCATGCGCAGTTCTCCTTTGCAATACCAGGATTTTATCTCTCTTCTCATATGGTAGGTCTTGCCGGCAGACTTGAACTGGATAGGCTAACTGTATGCAGTCTCCGATTGGAAATTTCGTTGATGTGGACGATGAATGGATATATACTGTGTGAGGGCTGTTCGTGCATACCGCATAGACTAAATTTCTTGTCAATTCTAACATACTGTGCTTATGTTTCTCCGACTAAGTAATATAAATGATCTTCTGATAATGCTAACTCATATGTACTCAACAATAGCGTCAATTCCAATACTGTACAGTCTGGTGGTTCTTCTCTCTATCAAAGTAGTGGAGTTAAAGCAGAGTTTCAGAACTGAATCAATCTTTCAACAATCTTTACCTTACTTTGCTTCCATTCACAGTGAACCTGTTACAATACACAACTTAAAGAGATGCATTATTTTAATTATGTCGGTATTGTACCGTATTAGATGGAGCTCTGGTTACAACTTTGCTCTTGCTTGCAAGTCTTCAGCCCCAGAGCCCCGCCAGTCTTTTTTGCCACTCGACACTTCTGATTCATCCCACGCCATCTCTGCCTCCTCCACCACATTCTTCCCCGCCGTACACGCAGCCCTCCACGCCCCTGCCACCGCGCGCCAGTACCGCTCGGGATAGCGCCGCGCATGACTAACATGCGCCGTCCCGCGAAAGAACTCCTCCCGCACAACCGGGACACCCGTAGCGCGCATCTGCGCTATATGTGCCTTGACGCGCGGCAACAGCGCGACACGGTCGACGTCAGAGTAGAAGTACACCCGGGGGACCGTGCGGCTGAGCGGGTGCCATGCATACGCGTATCGGGCCGTTGCTCCGCCTGCCCCCGCCATGAGGGTAATATCGCCCTCGGGCTCCCCGGCGACGAAGTCCCCGATGAAGGCCGACAGCTCGGGCCGGAGACCGCAGACAGCGAGCGTGCGATTCGCGTAGTACAATGCGGTAGCCTCTCCGAGTCGGCGGACGGAGTAGTAACCCGCGCCTTCCCAGAATTCAGAGATGTCGGCCACGGACGGGGCGGAGTCGAGGATGGTAAGGGTCGGCAGCGGGGGGAGGGCGGGGAGAAGGAGCGTGCGATGTGGCGAGTTTATACTGGCCGGATGGAGCGCGCCAGTGTTGTGTAGGTGATTGAGCGTGAGCGTTAGCCAATGGAGTTGCATCAGGCCGCCTATATGCGCGACAAATGAAGCTTTCCTTGCGAAAGCAGAAGCGTGACCACGCACCGCTCGACATACACTGCACCATCCATCGTTTCGGCGCCTCCCCCTCGTATTCGAGACGGAAAAGGTCGTGCAGGAAGTTGACCACAGGCCGCATTCGCGCAATCTACCGCCAATGTTAACAGAATTTCGCAGAAAGACAAGGCTCACATTCATCGCAAACGTGCCCAGCCCAAACGCGGTCGTGTCGCACGTGAGGACCAGCTGTGCAGCGCCGGGGTACATTTCCGCGTACTTCCGCGAGTAGTGCGAGACAGGCCTGAGGGTAGCATACGCTGCTAAGCCTTAGTTGCGCCGACGATGGCAGCGGACAACGCACCCCATCCGAGAATCATGACCAAGCTACAGTCAAGGTCAAACGTAGTCATCAGGAAAATTTTGAGCACATACTCCGGTGCCGCCTCCCTTCCCACCTCTCTCCTCGCCCTCCCAGTTGGCGCGCGGTAGTAGCAGCACGACGTGATACGTGTAAACTCCTCGTCCAGCGCGCGCTCAGTGGCTGCATCCCTCGTGCTCGCGGGCGGAGCCATAGCCAGTGGTAGGTGGCGGCGGGAAGGAAACAGAGGCCCACCGAGTCGATTCCGCCGTTCGCCTCTGTTTTTAGTCGAAACGTCCGACCCGGCGCCGCGCGACATATCGTCTGCGCGATCGGAATACGGCGCCACACGGCTGTGGGCGGAGCCTTCGGGAACGGTCGCGGAGGGGGGTCGGGAAAGGCGAGGCCGACACCTTGGCCTTGGCTTTGCCTTGGCCATGTTCTGGTCCACGGCTGCGTCTCGGCTGCGTCATGACAGTGAGCTGCACGATTGTCGCCCTCAGCGGGCTAGCACAGGAAACTGTGTCACGACGTCACGGCATCTCACGTACGCGTACGTACGTACGTGACGTCGTGACTTGACAGTCATGATGCAAAGAAGCTTAAGTTCAAACAGTTGAACGGTTCAGATGGGGAAAAAATAGAGCTTAAGAAAACAGGTCTCAAAATTTTCTTAATTTGCTTCCAAGAATTGTATATAGTGCTGTGAGTTGATAACTTGATATGGTTCTAAAAACACTACTGTAGCATTTTATTCAATTCGGCGCCCGAAATCGGTGTGACATCGGCGCCGAAATGAAATTTTCGGCGTCCGGCAGCTCCAAGTGTGACCGCCGAAAATTTTGGGCAGATTTCGGCGTGGCCCGCAGGGCCGTGCCAGCCAAAAATGGTACATCAGCCGAGGGAATTCGGCGTCTAGGCTGTCGAGTGTGACCGCCGAAAAAATTTCGGCATTTTAAGGCCGGTGTGACGCGTGACCGCCGAATTGAATAAAATGCTACAGTATTTCCTACACTGCTGCACGGTCTTTTTATGCAAATTTCATGACTGAACAGCATAGGATACTATTATGCCGCTTTCTATGGTAATCCTAAAATCATGATATCCGCATGTTGTGATGATTAGCAGTAGGACGACGATAACAGTTCCATAGCACATTTTTAAGCTCTGCAATTTTCTTAAGACTGATTGACAGTGGGCGACAGTTTACAGCACTGATCCCCAGGGCTTGGACAGGTTGTCCGGCCGCTTGTGGCGGATTTGATCAAATCGGGACACAAGTGGCCGGAATCGGTCAAATAGGGAGAAATGATGGAATTGTCGCCGGCCCCGGGGACTCACACGTCAAACGATTCAGAACACACGCGTTCTGCGTGCATGATCCTCATGGGGCGCTTTATGCTCCTTGTCGCTCACATCCATGGCCGAAGGACAGTGCCCACCACAGAGACCATCTCTCAGTACTCCATTTGCCCGCCGAATAGCAATCCGAAAGCACCGCTTCCATCACTGGCATCAGCACCGATCTGCGGGGAAACGGCATGCCTGTCACCGCAAAACCCTATTTGGCAAAACAATTCTTGGTCTGGTCGCAACTGTTATTTGGGCAAGTTTGGCTGTACATGCATATATGCAACTCCACCAAACAAGTCTATGTTATGTCTACATGCTCTTATATTTTCTACTTGTCTCATATCCTATCTTCAGTGTGTTTTCTGAATTATTCATTGATTATTTATTGATCATCTCTATTTTCTAGTTTGTCGGAAATTCCAAGTTTCTTGGGAATTACTCCACACAGCCACAATATCTGACAGACATACAAAAGGAAGACTGAAATATCAAATAACTGTCATTGGTGCTACAACTAGGCCTCAGTTTTTATGTATGTTTTTTTTTAAAAATATGTATTTAGGTTCTGTCTAAGTCCAAATCAGATATAGAGCCAAGGCAAACTGTAGATGATATATTGCAACTCTTGCGAAAACGGCGGTGTATACCTGATCTTAGACGGATTAGATGCAGTCTCTTGTTTCCCCAAAGCAGACATATAGCCCTTGATCCAGATGATATTCTCCAAGATATTGGCATTAAAAACTTGTCTGTACTTTATCTTCGCATATCAGTCTTGGGAGGGTCTGGAAGATCACATGGTTAGATATTAAATCCTGCATATAGTCACTAAAGTTTTAACAAATATTATTTAGGATCAGATATTCTGTCTTTTAGCCAGAAGACAGGAAATTTTCCATCTAAACGCCCAGATAGTAGGTATACTCAGATTCACACATATTGCCTAGAATTAATATCAAATAATTTTTATAGTTTGGATACCTGCAGCTTCTCAGAAATTTGCATGCACTGTGTGCCCAAACAACAATCCAGTATTGTGGAAACATATTGCTCAACATGAAGACTCTCATAGACATATTGAAAATCTGCATAGGGCTGATAACCTGAATAGGTCTCAACCATCTCATACTACTCCTCAGACAAGAGATCTTGTTGGAGGACTGCTAACTCAGACACTCCTAGATGCAACTCGTAATTCAAGGTCAAATAATTGGATTAATGAGTCCACTGGAACAGCAGATTGGAGAAACTTGGCAGATGTTGATATGCAATTTGAAGATCCCAATGCTCAGGATAAATTGCTAGTACAGCTACAGCGGTTTTTAGAAGCAGGCATGGACTCTGAAGATGAAGAGTGTGAATGTAGTGAATTAGATTCCAATTCAGCCCTATCAGATCAAGATTCAGAGAACTTTGGTTAGTATAGTTGACAATTATTTTAGATCTCACCTATCTGATAAGTGAAAATAGAACTTCCACATGCCCGCAAAAAGCGTAAAATAAATCTTGAAGATTTCAAGTCTGAATGGTACCCATGGCCAGACAAAGAGGTTATCTAATAGTCTAACTTTGGTTACTTGCTGACAATAGACAGACCTGTGTATTAGATATTCTGCGACATCTTCCACGTTGTTCATTCTCAAGAAAGCAAAATGCAGCTATTCATTGGGCTATGGAAACCCTTGGACTGCATAGCCTCCCATCTGATCGTATAATGGATGATATTGACAAAACACTTCAGTCATTATGTGGGGTACAAAGTATCAAGTATCAAGGTGCCTTTGGTCATATATATTATGTAAATGATATGGCAGCTATTATTGCACAAGTAACAAACTTGTTCTATAATACATAATTAATACTTACTGTCATTTTAGGAAATGTCAAATCCAATTGTTCAGTCAAAGCTTCATTTTTTCCCAGAAGATGCTGGTCCATCACTTTCTCAGGCTTGGCAGGCTCACAGATGGTTAAAGGAACTAGACCCTGACTTGACCACACCTATGATACGGCGAAAGCATCAAGATTTTTATATTCATGAACCTGCTCTATTAGCAAATGGTGCAGTTTGTATGCCAATGCAGTGGTTTCAGCGTTCAGGACATATATATGCAAAGGCATGCCAAATGACAAGAAGCCCAAATGGATGGATTGTTGAGACAGATCATCAGATTGATATTTTAGATACAGAATTTTCTTTCTCACTTCCTAGCTTTATCCAAACCTATGAAGCCCGAGGTCTTCTAGATCCTAGGAATATACTAGGTATGTTATAATATTAATTATATAATTATCCCTGATTTCTTTTATAGGAGAACACTCTAGGAAAGACAATACATTTATACCATGGTCTAAAACAAATCCTAGTAAGGGTAATCCATGGCGTAAAAAAATCTAGAGGTTATCAAGTACTAGCCTTTCCAATTTGGCTTTACTGTGATGATACATCAGGAAACTTGTCCAAAAAATGGAACAAACACAATTCATTTCTGTTTACAGCTGCAGGTCTTCACCTGTGCAGCCCAGTACCCACCGTCTGTGATCATCCCTTGGCAGGGCCCACCTGTGTCGCCCATATACTACTATAGACTATCAGGTCTATCCCAGCGGGTTGGACCTGACTAGGGATTGACACGGGTACCTCCGCGGGTGTCTGGACAGCCATCCCACCTGTGCAGCCCAGTACCCACCGTGAATTGTCGGGTCCACCCTGGCGGGTTGGAGCAGACAATTCACGGCCGTTTTTTTCTCCACCATAGTAATGAATAATTATTGAAAAGCGAAATGAATAATTTCAACTTCCAAGGTTTTTTCACTCTAAGTCCATAGAGGTATGAAGAATTATGAATAATTTTGACATGGTAAGACTCGGATAATAAGATGTGACACTGGTATGTGATGTCACAAAGAGGCTATCATCCAAGTGTACAATGTTATGAATAATAATGAATAATTCAAGCCTCTAGAGACTTGGGTTGGACTCAGCGCCCGAGTCACGCTGTTACATGTGTCACATAGGGTGACAGATGTCCCAAAAAGGAAAATTTCGCCGTTTGACTGTACAATCATCAGGGAATGTCACATATCGTCACAAAACAAAGTTGTGTATTTTGACTATACAAACAACTTTCATTAAGTGACCTATAGTTGCAGCTGAATAATTGTGCTGGTATTAACCAATGATTGGCTGATCTACACTTATTACAGTGATATATCACTGACAGAAATATAGATAGATCTGAAAACTGCTATTGATCATTTCTTGGATTGTACCTGTCGTTTAAGTCTCAACTGGTTCAACAAACCCAAATTTCATATTATCCTCCATCTACCGGATCATATCCGCCGATTTGGTCCAGCAATGCTATTTGCAACAGAGGGATTTGAATCATTCAACTCTGTTATTAGATCATGCAGTGTGCATAGTAATAGGCATGCTCCCCTCAAAGGATATTGCTATACAAATGGCAAGAGGGAATAGACTTCGTCATCTCCTAAGTGGGGGCCATTTCTTTGTATCACAGTCTAGCTCCAGACCAACAACAACACAGTCTGAGTCACCATGGATGAGGCTCTTACTTACAGAATTTTTACAAGGTGCTTGGTATACTATTGGACCAGGACCACAAAAATTTCTTCAAACACAAGCCCTTTGCTGCAAATTCCTAGGTATATCTGAAATTTCTACTTCTCCTTCTCCTGGCACATGTTACCACACTGGGCCAAAAAAACTTTGGAGCACAACAAGATCTGCCAAAATACAGAATTCTATTGCTGCACTCTCAGGATATCATCCTGAAACAACATATGTTCATACACCACAACAGGTTCTATTGAAAAATGGAGATATATGTGAGATAGGGCATGGTGTTGTTTATAGGACATACAATGATACAAGACAAATTGGCACCATTTCTGAGATTGTACAAATCTTAGGATCATCTGCACAGCATAGTGGAAGGGCTAATTTTGTCTTGATAGAGGAAACATCTCTTGGACCACCACACTCCATTTATTGTATGAGAGAAATACAAAAACTTGAGAATTACACTTGTGTTGAAATTGATGTAAGTTGTTTAACTATTTTTCACTATTTTTTTAAAAGAAGTTTTGAATAGGATATACTCTGTACAGTGAATATACAACACAACTGTGCAGATAATAAGTGTCAAACCTCACGTACTCGAGTTGTGTGGCAGGAGCGAGAACAAGCAGTGACTAAAGAGCTTGCTATCCAGCACCAATCTCAAATAGCAAATAATTGGATAGTTAATACTGCACAAATGAGAGATGCAGAGGTGCTCAGACCATTCAAATCAAGTCCAGTATATCTTCAGAGGGAGCATATCATCCACCAGGCTGCTACCTTACAATTTGCTTCACTTAAATCAAAAGCAAAGACCAAGGCTCAAGACAATGATATGGCAGGATCAAATGCATACACTACAGTGGAGCATATAAACCCTTCAAGGCTAGTGAATACACCAGTAACACAGGCAAATATAGCTAGTTCCAGTCATTCTTCTCTGGTATCACAACATACAGGGTCAAGTAACCTTAGGAATATTTTAAATATGGATGTTGATTAGTATTCTGAGAGTCTATAGCTTGTATGCCATATTTTATAAACCTTCAATACTATGTAATAAAGCTCTGAATGTAAGTTGTGGTGACAGAACGGGAAATGATGTGAAATCATGTGACCGTGACTATCAGCACATGACCTTCATCAACCTCTTTTTCTCTCAAGTCTGCACCACACCCAGGCATCGGGTGTGGGGAAAATCCATGGCCAACGGCACATCTGCTAACCCCAAAGTATGTCGTCTGACCCGACCCTGGCATGCTCCGCCCGGCGCTCACATATTACACGCTAAACCAGGCTTACCGGCGTCGTTGATGCGCTGGCACTCGTTTCATGGTGAACATGGTCAGGTCCCCGCTCTTCGTTTGCAGCAAGTATTCTCTACCTGTCCGGGTCTTGAACTCATCTGTTGGCCCCCTCCAGATGGTATAAAAGGCAGCGTATTTTGTGCCTCAATATTTTCATCCCCTTCGTTCCTTCTTCCATGTCCTACGCCTACCAGCAGTCCCAAAACGGCCAGCGTTACTCAATGATGACGACGAGCGACTACGAGAACACCTTCGAAATGGATATATCGTCCCAGGACTACAACTCGGCACCGTTCACTCAAATTCCCCGACAAAACTCATCCGACTCCTTCGACTCCAGCCAGCCTGCGGCTCCCTCTTTGGCATCGACTCTCATCCATGTAGTCAACCCGATTGACTTTGTGGAATCCATTTCGGCCACACTGGAGCTTAGCCTTGAGAACAAGGCTGAATTGCATCGTTTACGAGCAGTGCGTGATAATTTATTTACACCCTTTTGTACTTATCCATGCCTTCAGTCGTTGGACCTTCCTCATAGTGAGCTCATCCTCATCCTCTTCTCGGCAGCACACAACCTCTTCAACGTGCAAATGGCATTGGCCAATGCTGCTGCGATTGCAGAGCTCAAGGCGGAGATTCTTCAATTGCGGAAAACACTCCACCAGGTGGCCTTGACACAGGACCAGAAGGTATGTTGCCCGATTAATCATCCTCGTGTTCTTCACTGACCGTTTTATAAGGACGAAGTCATTGCAGCAGTGAAGCTCGTCGTTTTTGATCCAAAACGGCAACTATTCGACAATGACAGCCTTATTACCTCCACTATCGTGCGTTCTCCAATTAACTCTTATCTCATGTCTGACTCGCAACAGGCCAGCCTCAAAAAGAACAAAGCCACTAACGGCTTCTACGACATTTTCAACGACTACAGCGCTCCGCGTGCTCGTATACTTCAAAAGGACATACGAACACCTGCTTCCTATGCGAAGAACTCTCTGTTGAAACATGTATGTCCTCTGTTCTGGTCTGTGTGGGCTGACCTGTTATTCATAGATCGGGGAGAGCATCAACCAAAGCTTGACCACAGCAACGCGTGGCGCCGCCAAGAAGATGGGACTTGAGTCCACCAAGATCGCCAACAAACACCTACTCCGGATGATTCTCTATGTGCGTATTCCATTGTATTCATCTAATTTGCTCATCACAGGCAGCGGGACTTTGCGCGACTCAATCCTAAACTCCTACATGAAGACAGCAACAAGTTTCAGTCTACCGACTCCTCCACTAACATAAGCAACACCGCCAAGCCTCAGAAGACGGACCAGTCGTTCTGGGGTCTTTTCAGCGGCCATGTCGGCAATCTGGTGAAAGATTTTGGGACGGAAACAAGCAGCGATGAGTGGAAAAAGTGTGTCGTCGGCCCAGTATCTGTCTTAAAACTGATGACTCGACAGGTATTTCATGGTGCGTGTCAAGAAAGAAGAAGAGCTTCATCCCGAAGACCCCATCGATGGCCTGCGAGAATACAAGGCACGCACGCCTCTCACTCAAGCCAGTCCCTCGGCTGGTCCACAAGTCGGCGCACAGCCTGAAGCTCGCCACATTCGACCACTCCCACGACGTCTCGACGGCATGTCTGGTGCGGCTTCAATCTGGGGTTCATTCTCGCGCTGACTTAGTCTAGTTCCCACGCCGTCGACTTCGGCACTACAGGGCAATAACCAAGGCATGTGGTTTTCACTCGGATGTGTCTTCAGGCTGAAGAGCTCCAAGGTTTCGGTGCCAACACAGCATCCCACTTCAGTTCCAGCCAGCTCCCCCCTCTGCGCGGCAGTCATATGCATGGTAAGCCGCCCATTAAACCATGGGTCCGTTACTAAAGCTTGGGGTATACAGCGGATACCACTTTGCCTAGCATCAGCTAGTTGGGATATGGAACTGCTCCGGCATTCCAAGGTGGTGTGTGTCGCATAGCGTCTGTGCACTCACTGACATGTTTTTAGCACATGGTAATCAGGGAGGCTCATATCGGGGATGACTAGACATCATAGTGGCAAATCTCGGGTTCATTCTTAGTTCATAGGGTCTGTTGCTTAGCTTACGAGTGGATTTAATGGTTCTCTGCGTGTTTATACGGATGTGATTATGAGTTCGGCGCCGGCAGCCGGCGCCGGACGGTCACCCAATTCGGAGTGCTCGTAATGATGTCCGCCGGAGACGGCGTTCAAATAGGCGACGCTTGGGCAGTTGTAAGAAAAAATTTACTTGCCTAATATCTCAAGACTGTTCTATGCCAGATCCAGCAAAGTACTAAGGTGATAAATTCTCATATAATACTAAGACTCCTGCGCAACTGTGTAGGGGAAGTGTGTTTGTAAATGAAATCAAGGAGGGAGTAAAATATGTTGGAGAGTGACACTGGTCAAGTCTGACCTAATCAAATTCTATGACTAAGCAATATATCAATTTCCAGCTGCCAGAAAGCTTCCAATGGCACAAACTGTAAGTATAGTCCCAGCCTCTATAGCAGCAGTGAGAGCTTCCTGCTTCATCTTTGACAAGGTGACCTCAGATGTCAAAGGGTCAAGTAAAAGCTGGAATAAAGCGGAAATCAGGCGGAGGATCGTCTGCAAATATGGTTTCCGAGCTGATTGATGCTGAACAGCAAGACAGTGATACAAAGCTTGGTTGGAGATGAATAAGGGAAGAGAACTCAGTGTATGGACATATGGTATGCCACTAAGTTTTTCCATTTGCACTTTGATAAAGAAGGCTCAGATGTGAATAATTGGCTTATATGTGGTCTTTTTGTGCAAAAGATCACCCCATAGTACATTTCTCAAAGTGTTAAAGGCCCCATAGGACATCAGGACCTCAAAATTATATGTTTCTGACGGCCTGAAAACTTTCATATACTACTTTGGCCCTCTGTGACATATGAAAAAATTTTAGTAAAAAGTGTGACATATGACATACAACCTTATTAAAATACTACATTATCTCTTCTCCGATTAGGTGGGTTTCAAGTGAATTGTGCCTCTCCTTTGGAAACCTTAGTGGTGGCCATAATTATATTATGATTTATTATCATGCCACATATATTATGATTTATCATCATGCCACATATAGGAGTATCTGCATCACTGGGCTGATTTAGAAATTTCCCCAGTGGGAAAGTTATAGTATAAAGGTACAGGTAAATCCTAATTTATCTATTTCTCTTTTATATGTAAAAACTATTACATAAAATGATAGCCTTTAACACAAAGAAAGCCTGTGGATAAATCTGTTCTTTCTCCAGCAGAAAAAGTAAAACTGTCTGATAAATGCCACATTTATTCACTAATTTAAGTTCTGATTCTCACCGAGGAGAAAACCAGAGATAACTCTTAGATATATCAGAGAATTAATCTGCAGAAAGAATTTAGGGTTTCTCTGGCAGATAAAGAAATAGATAAACTTGTCTTTGTCTTTCACTTATAAGATACTATCAATATTGTCATGTGGTCACAATTTCTATAAAAAAAAAGGCAATTTAATATAGACCAGTGACTGAAAAGCCTTCTCCAAATAATATCTAACAGAGGGATTTGGACAAGCTACTATTCAAGAGTATTGACACTGAACTATATACTGGAAACTAAGGTTGAAAATGCCAAAAGTTTGTTGAAGTGGGGTTAAATATGAGAATATATTATAATGAAATTATAATATAATATTCCACATTATTATTATTATGCATTTGGCATAATATCATAATAGTCCAGCACTATCCTCCCCTGGTAGGACCTTGATCTTAGGCCTCCATGGTTCCCCTGAAGTATATATGTAAGACTAGGATAAGAAGCTGTTTAGCTTAATAGGCAACACAATCCTCATATACTAGTACTCTTGTAATATAGTTACAATTTCCGCATAAGGCAATGTAACTAAAGTACTTCTGTAAACATAATGTTAGGTAGGGGTTTGGAGAGCATACTATCCAGAATATTACATAATGATACATTAAAAATCTTGAAGGTCCCTTGAAAGTGGATATAATATAATATTCTACAATACTATCATTATATTATATTATGGATATGTATTATACTGTTGGAGACCATATTATCATACTGCCAAAAAATCCGATGTGACCGTGACCCGCCTAATTGAATGAAATAGGTCAGTATCCGTATCCGTATCCATGGATATGGGTACATAGCCACCACGTGGCATGGATACAGATACGGATAGAGTCCCACATACCCAAGGGTATATCCATGCCACTCCCTATTGGTGGATGGGGGACAATAAATGAATATAGACTGTGAGAGGGATTAAGTGAGCTGGTATTTGGGTGCAATTCCACATAGAAAGCATCATGAGCCACATCCTCCGTCTCATGCCAGTTATGGCTCAAGAGTCAAGCTGAAGATAAAGTTCAAATCATTCCTCTTGATTTGGTTCATTTGCCCGTCAGTCTCAGATTCAATATTCAGCCCTTCGGTCAAAGGCTTTTCTCAACAACATGAAGAACAGAACTCAATCTGAATTGAATGGCTACAGTGGTATAAAGCAGGCAGCTACGCACTAAGGATACATTGGTGGCAAACTGGATGAAGGAGAATGAAGGAGACAGCATATTAACGTGGTGGTACCATAATATCGAAGGAGAATGTGATGAAGGAGAAAGCAGGCAACCAGAGCTCCTAGATTCCGTAGAACTGGTAGTCGTATTGCACAGCCGCGCCCCAGAAAGAGGGGTCGCAGGCGGCGACGGGGACAGTGCCGTTGCCCAGTACATACGCATGGACGTCTGTCGTTGTCGCAGGTGCCCATTGCGGGAGGCCGGGCACGTTCGGCGCGCCGGTGTTAAGGAAGGCACGGTAGCGCATCTGAATCTCAGCCGTCAGTGCTGCCTGGGCAGGCGTCGGGTTGGGGGTCGTGCCAAACTAGGGGAAAACTTAAACAAGAGCGGTTACGCGGTAAGAAAAGAATACTCACAACGATCTGGATGTCATCCCGATGGCACACGACGCCGGGCTGGAGGCAGTATGGGATATTGTCGTTGAACGGGTACGTCGCGCCGAGCGTCCAGATGCCCACGAACGTCTTGCCTGCGCCTCCGTTGGCTGCCCAAGTCCGGGCCAGCGTCCACGCTGAGCAACGCCAGATGTAGTCTGTGCCGAGAACCTGAAGTGGTACGCGCGCATCCTCATCGCCATCGGGATCGATCGGGTAGAACGGCGACTCGATCACGGTCTGCGTGCGGTCGGGGCCGAGTGAAAACGCTGTCACGGGCGCGAACATCGACGCGGGAATGGGGTCTGGCCCGGGGAACAGCGCATCATAGATAGTAGGCCCGGCGTCGTTGCGTGTGCTCGTCAGCAGCAGTGGTTTGGTAACAGCTGGAAACGGCGCAGTGCTGTCGAGCGGGGTGGTGACGAGGGTGCCGTCAAGAACAGGTCGCACTGGCTCGCCGAGCCCGGTGGACGGGTCAAGCGCCAAGGCGTTCGCCTTGAGCTGGGCATAGGCGGAGAGGATGGTGTCGGTGGAAAGTCCAGCGAGACAGGCGGAGTCTGTTGTAGAACAGGGGAGAAGGCCGTTGAAGAACGTCTGTAGTGTCGACTGGGTGGTCGTAGAGAGGAAACCGTAGTCCTGGAGTAAGGTCAGCAAGCGCGAACAACTCAGGTTTCCACGCACGATGGGATCGGACTGCATTATCGCGCTCTTGAATAATGACGCAGCAGATGGAGTGGCAAAAAGAGGTGCGGATCATGCCCGCCCCGCTACTTTGTCCGGCCAACGTGATCTTGGAGGCGTCACCACCAAACGAAGGCAGCACCTTGCCGAGAAACTTGAGGGCGTTCATCGTATCCAACACGGAAAGATTTGGAGGTCCATTGGGAGCGAGAAGTGCGAGCTTGGATATAATCAGCCATACCGAATTCGAAGGGATCTCCGCTCACCGCGCCAAGGCGATACTGGATCACCGCGACAATAGCGTTGGTCGCAACAGCCAGTTTTGACCCATCCAGTCCGGGTTCCGTCGACGATTCAGAGTCAAACGAGCCGCCGTGAATCCTAAATCAAACTCAGCGCCAATTCCACGAAGTGATCATCTGGCTCACCAAACGAGTGTATTTGCTCCGGTTCCCGCCTTATGCAGAGGACCGGGTGCGGGGGCCAGGCCAGGCGGAACATAGAGCAGAATGGACAAACAGTCTTCCGCAAATGTCGAGTCGTCAACTCCCAGCTGCGGGCATTGCAGTGGGAGGGCGGCCGGATCCGTAAAGCCATTCCTGCAACTCGTCAAGAAGGGTAACGGGAATGAGGCCGACATACGGAAGCTGCCAGCTGGACGACATGACCGATTGCTGCCAGCGCTGCGCGGTCGCATAGCGCACAGCATACCGCGTTGCCCCGTTTGCGCTAGCGACACCCTGGGCGGCACCAAAGGGCGTTACAGTCGAGACGGTGCGTGGGAACACCCGACCGAGGGCCAGAGCAGGGAGGAGCAGGACGGCGGCGACAGCGAGCATGGCCAGGGAGGGAAGGGAAGGGGACGTCGACAGGAAGTCGATAGGGAAAGTACCCGCGCAAAAGTTCTTATATTCCCAGCGACCTTGTCGTCGCTTACGACACCCATCTTCCATCTACGCGGCAGACCCAGGAACAACGCTCGTTCCTGGCCCATCTTCGTTTCCCCTGCAGCGGGCCCGCGCCTGCCCCGCACGGCCCAAGGTCCATCAGCGCAGCGTCCCAAGGGTGCCTATTCCAGCGGGGGGTCTGAGCCAGATTTGGCGCGCGCCGTGATCCCATCGCGCTTGGAGCGCATTGGGACAAGGTCGCCTGGCAGCGTGAGGCAGCGCTCGCGTGACGCTCGCGTGGTGTGCGCTTCCTTCCTTCCCGCAGGGGAGAAGGTGGACGCGGAGGACAAGGCTGCCCATAACAGGTCAATGTGTGACACGTGTCGCATGATCTGCAAATCGACAGGCGTGGGACGCAGCGATTTCGGGTTGCTCGGGCTGTTTGTAAAAAGAAATTTGCTGATTGTGGTGAAGAAAATTGGCAGGGCCAAAGCTTGTGGCTTTTGGGCAGGAACACTAGAATATGAAATGTACCATCAGTGCCATCATTTGCGCTCCTGGCACAAAAATAATCTATTTTGCCCATTTCTGGGAGGGTTTAGGGCTGGACTGAGGAGATATACAGTATATAGAGACTTCTTAGCCAAGTTTAAGGCCCTCATACCTTCCAGACTTCAGACTTGGGGTAACATGGTTCAAGCCTAAGGCTAGGGCCTGGTTTTTATTGGGGTGTTTTAAAACCAGTTCTAAACCACCCCTGTTTTATTTGTTTCTAAACACCTTCTCCCAGAATACTTACCCTGTTTTTAATGTTTGTATTACTAAGCATCCAAAGGAAGGTAGGATCAAAGAACAGAATGTTTCTGGCCAGATCAGAACTAATTGTCCTGACTTTGTCTAAAACTTCACACTGTAGGACAAGGAGAGGGTCTATCTGTTGAAGTAATCGGGGTGGCGAACCCAAGTCATCACCGAGTGATGACGTCAGCGCCGGGCCATGCTCTGGCGCCATCACCGACGCGCAGCGTCTGGCTTCTTCTCCAAGGTTCCATTGACTCACATTTGTAGAACCTACTAGAATTTGCTGTATAGTATAAATACTGTAGTAGTTCTCTCTAATAGGCATCGAACATTTGGTCTGGTTTCTTCAACAGGTTATGGGCCCCGGCACCTCACATTGGCTAAGCACCCCCCCAGTAGCGGAATCACTCATTATCCCCCTGCACCACCCTCCTCTGACACATAGCGACCACGCGATGAGACAGCTCCGTGGAGCAGCCTTTTGGGATGTGATCCCTCTATGGCAATGGGCTGGCAGAGCAGCGCGGGAAAGAGCGGCGAAGGGAACGACATGTACTGGACGGATGGCAGATGGCTCAGCATCGCCAGCACACGGACAGATGGGCATGGTCAGCATAGATCGGTCATCGACACAGCTTCGGGCTCACGGCCGGTGCGCCGGAGTGGCATGGACTTGGCTTGGGATGGGTTACCACCATGGGATCGCCAGTATGGGCTGGATCAGTTGGTTGGGACTTGGAATGGAATGGAACAGAGTCACGAAACGGATCGCCACGATGGGCTGGATCACAGTCGGACTTGGAATTGGATGGATAGAACCGGGCCGGAAGCTACTGACACGACATGGGAATGCACTTGCAGACACCGACATGGACACCGAGGGCTTATCGGCTGCGGCAATGGATTTGGTATTGGCATGGCATGGACTCCGGGTTGACGCTGGCGCCGAGGGCGGCCACAAAGGACCACAGGAACAGTCAAACGGCAAACGGCACATGGGCAACGGACACCGGAATTGATAGTCAGCATCAGAGACTGCATGAAGAAAGGGGGAGGAGAAACACCACATATCAAGAAAGCCTTTAACTAGGCAAGGTATTCCACTGCGCAACACGCTTATGAAAGCACGGCTCGACTCGTGTTCGAGGGGGAGTGTTGAAGTAATCGGTCCACCACCACCAGGTCCACCACCGCCAGGAGGTCCACCTCCAGGGAAACCAGGAGGGGTCGTAGATCGACTAGTAGGCGAAGTCAAGAACGGACTTGGCTTGCCACTAAGAGTCGGAGAGGGGTTGCGGTTTGGTTGACCCTGACCGGAATCGTTTCCGTTTCCGGGAGCGGCCTTGAATAGGGCTCATAGGTCTGCTGAAAGTGTGCCGATACATAGGAACAGGTTCACTTTCTTCTTCGATATCGTGAAGGCGTGAGGGGTCGGTAACCAAAAGAAGGAGAAACAGGAGGGGAACTGACACTACACCACCAACCCACAGTGATGTACTCCATATGTCAGTGAAAAATGTTCTGTGACATTATTTTTGGGGGTCAGGCTGAGATCTGGATGATGTTACTATCAAAGCAGTTCTGCAAATCAATTGATCATCATTTGATGTCTATATTGACCATACTGTGATTTTGCAGATAGATCTTAGACTGATATCCTGTGGGGTTGGGGGTGTAGCGAAACGACCCGTGTTTGGAAGCGGAGTTGTTGGCAAAGGAATAGAACTTGGATTAGGATCCTGCGGAGACATAACAAAACCAGGCCGGAAAGGGTTGGTTGTGCTAGTAGATGTCTGAGGAACAGGAACAGGAACCGAAGTGACAGGAGCGCCAGCATTGTAGGTGAAGTTCGCCATAGGCAAAGAGAGAGGAACCATTTGTTCGTACAAGCAGGATGAACGCCGTTGACCAGTATTGGCGGGGTCAATGTTGTCAGAAGAGAGGCGTACGTTTGACATGGTCAAAAGGAAGTGAGTTTGTAAATACTGTTAAGTGCCATTGATGAGTGCGGAGTGCGGAGTGCGGATAGCAAATGAGCTCTCTAACTAACACTGGGGGCACAGCCTACGGCGTGCCGGAACACGCGCTCCGGCCGCGTGGCTGTCCCTAGGCTGACCCCGGACCTACCGCCTCTGGCTCGCCTCTGGCTCACCTCGAACAACGGGCGTCCAAGTCTTTGTGTCGTTGCACAAAGAATTACATGTGTGAAATTAGTCATGAAAGAAAACTGATGGTCCGGCCTCTAGATAATTCGCTCAGGCACGCTAGCAATCCCTTGAGTCCAAGTTCAGCTGAAATTTATACCAGACTTGAACTGCGCTGTACTAATAGTTATGATATCAGAGCACATTGTTACTCATGGAGATTTGAGGTAGTGCTGCCAGTGTGCTGCGCCTATGCTATACTACTTAATTTTAGGCACTAATAGTACTGCCAGTGTACCCTTCTCTGGCAGCTCTGCCGCAGTGCCAGGAGCTCAAAGACAACCTGGACTATAAAGACATGGACTTAGAGCCGCCACATACCGGGAATCTCTCCCACGGGCCGTCATCGCTGCGCGAGAAACCGCTCCGCCCGTGCCCAGTACTTAGTTGCCCGCCCGCAAACAGCCATACTGCAGCTGTCATTCCGCCGCAGACTTGCACACATTCGTCGGACGCCCTCCAATCAGAGAATATTGCATTGCAGTCACATAGCACATGTTATAAATCCATTTGATTTGTTTCAAAAAAAAACATGTAATTTCTACACTAAAAACCGCAGTACCCACAAGATATCTCCCATATACCTGCACCCATCCCGGTTGAGCTTGCCGAACACCACAACTTTGGCACCGCCCGCCTCAGCTCCAGTCAAGTTTGTGGTGGTCCTAAAAAGCTTAAGCAGAGCACAGAGGCAAAGGACAACCCACCTCATCGGAGCTCAACTAATCAAAACGGCGACCACAACCATGACGGACCGTCGACCGGGAAAAGGTGATGGTAGGGGAGTGAGACAGCACGAACGCATCATCATTGCTCGATTCCCCCGCGGCAAGATAGCCAGTCCACGCCTGACCCTTAGTGGTGGCGAATTGGGCAGCCCTACTAGTAGCGCAAGTGTCAGTTAACGCGACGAAGAAGACGAGCGCCAGTATCGCTCGGGGGATAGCGCCGCGCATGTATAACATGTGATGTCCCGCAGAAAAACTCCTCCCAGGACCCATACAATCGGCACGCCCGCAGCACGCATACTAGTACGCGCTATATGGATGGCGGCAACAGTGCGACGCGATCGACGTCTGAGTAGAAGTAGGCCCGCGGGACTACACATCTGACGGTGGCTGGCGCTGCCGCCCGACACGCGGGTAATATCGCCCTTGGGCTCCCCGGCGACGAAGTCCCGGGCCTCCAAGAAGGCCGAAAGCTCAGGCCGGAGTCCGCAGAGCGCGAGCGTGCGATTGGCGTAGTACAATGCGGTAGGCGATCCGGCAGAAGGAGGAATACTCCGCGCTTCCCAGAGCTCGGAGATGTCGGCGACGGACGGGACGGAGTCGAGGATGGTAAGGTAAGGCGGCGGACCGATGTACGGTTGTTGTGAGCTGTACCCGCCACGAAACCGCGAGAGACAGTAATTGGGCCGTGGCCGGAGCTGGCCCGATGTGCCTGTGCGGCTCATGAGCGGTCAGACATCCTCGAAAGAGCCTCGGACCCCCATCCAGCTTGAGCGGATCAACGCAGCGCAAAATCCATGGTCGAAGGTATGGTGGTGGTGGTCGTCGTCGTCAAACGGAGAGGCCTGTTGTTGCCAGTATGGACCCGTTGTGAAGCTTGAGAGTAGTCAGACATGCTTTAAAGCCCCGCGGACGACGCACTGAGTGATCTTGAGGAGTTATAAGCCGCATGACGGAGTGGGCGATGGGCGACACGTCTGGATGGACCCCACCAAGTGATATCGACCGGTCAACGGACCGCGGAAAGCATCATTGTATAGACCTTGTGGCCGCCGCAGGCGTCACAGAGGCGGGAAGGGGCAGGGGGACAAGTGGTGGAGGAGGAAAAGAGATTATGCGTCGCATCACGCGACGCCACGTGTCAGCGCCAAAACTTCTCATGGCTTGCTCCGGACATCCCGCCGAACACCGTCCGGATGTATAATAACACAATCCGTGCCTCTGCCGTGGGTTCTTCGTCGACAACCTCGGCGGTGGCTTGTGAGAAAGAGTGCTGCGAATCCGCCTCGGCGCCGCGTGCCATTCTGTAGTACTTCAAAAGCCTGCAACCTCAGAGCACTCAGTCACGCCCTCCCGCCCGCCTGCGCGAGTTCTGACACTTGCGCTGCTTCCTCTCCATGCTGCCACACGCTCCAAGTTGCCCGTTTCGCCCCGCCTCTGAGTTCCATTCATGGCCCAAATTCTGCAGAAAACACCCCACCGCGCGCGATCACGACCGCGGATCGGCGTGAAAATCGTAACACGCAACGCGCGCCACTCCTTGGTAATTCCTGGAGACTTGTGCGGCGATCCGCCCGGTGGATCTTAGCCAGCGAAGATGCCACATTGGCCGAATCTTGGCCATTTCGGCCGCGACCGGCCCCGGCGTGCGTGGGCACGTCCAGCTAACCTCAAGGGATATAACCACACTTCTTTCAGCGCGTCTTGGCGCTCTGCCGCGCGCTTCACGGGCCTCTCTCCCTGTTGACGGCCTTGCGCAAGAACGGTGAGCGCTGTGCCTTTCTCGGTCGCTTCGCCTGAAATTTTCACCGGAGAGAGCGCTGGCATGTCTCTTGAGCTCCTGGAATTTTCAAGAGAAAGAGGCCAGCGACTGTGTCTGCACACAGCGGACGCGTGTTGGCGAGGCCCGGGGACCGTGACGGCGGGCCCAGCTTTAGTTGAGCTTGGGATATTCAGGGGCAGATCGGCCCATGATAATTTGGTTCCTTCCGTATTGCCAGTCGTCGTGTCTTCAATGGTCATTGCCGTCAAGAGTTAAGAGGGATGCGCAGCCGCATGTCACGGCATTCACCAGTCGGCGGTTAGGATGCCGAACTCCAGCCATGAGGCATGACATCATTTTCCTTTCATAGTGTGGCCACTTGGGAGGTACGCCGCTGGTACGCGGTAGGTACGAGTCAGCCACGCGGCCAGCCACGCGACCGGTCCGCGTGTTCCTTTGCGGCTGGAGTGTCATCAAGGGGCGGTTTGGTATGCTTTCGCTTTCCAGTCATGACGGCGGAAGCGAAGAGCGAAGCACGAGTGTCACATGTATGTAATCCATCATTGTGATGAATTGTTCTTGCTCAAATCATGTCCGTTTGGGCTGATTTTTGAGCGGGCATATGGTATAGGTATGTCAAGTCGACCTACCGTTGAATATGTGGTTAAACTATTTTATTTGGTCTGAATAAAATGACTCAATCAGGTCGGTTGGGGGCAGATCAGGCAATATCTATATATGGTAATTTGATGGCGGAAGTTAAGCGATAAAATTTCCCCGCCAAAACGGTGGTTTTATGTGCTTGAATTATGTCCATAGGGCTAGAAATGATAGAGAAACAAATTAATTATCACAAGGTCCAAATTTGTTAAAAATTGTTCTCAACCCTGTGGTGCCAACTTTTCTGAAAACGGCAATAAGATATGACCCTACCACTATTTTGAAAACCCAGGGTTAGGTCAGTAATTTGCATTTTCCGACTCAACCATTGACTTTGAAGCATAGGTCTAAACTGAATAGTAACATGTATTAAGGGTCCCTACAATCTGGTAACATTTATTAGAAAGTTTGTGTAAAGTCATTACAAAGTTGTTATCCCATTCATGCTAATTATATATTTAAATATGTAGCTAGACTGAACTTGTAGGGTCTACCCAGAGGTCAGACCCTTGGGGTTGACTTGAGGGTTAACTTGAGGGTTGACCCTCAAGTTACTGATATACATACAATATCTCTTACAATTTCTCCAATATATATACTGACAGTTTTAATCACAATTTCTGGGATGAATAAATTTGAGATTTCAACAATAATTTCATTGTACTGTAAACCTACAGTTTCAGCAGTGGAGAAATGCAAATAGAAACAAAGAGAATCTATGTGCATTTCTCCACTGCTGATTTCCCTTGTATCATCTGTGCTGAAACTGTGAGTGAAATCCTTTGTTTCACTGTTAGTTTCACCACATTTGATGTGCGTGATATCATGACCAAATATATGTGCCCAGATATCAACCATTTCAGGCATAGTTTCAGTCCCATAGATACTGTAGCATTTTAATCAATTCGGCGGTCACGCGTCACACCGCCGTCAAAACACCGAAATTTTTTCGGCGGTCATATGCAACAGCGACAAACGCCGAATTCACCCGGTAAACTGACCATTTTTGGCTGGCGCGGCCCTGCGGGCCGCGCCGTAATGTGCCGAAAATTTTTTGGCGGTCACACTCGGAGGCCTCGGACGCCGAAAATCTCAATTCGGCGCCGATGTCACACACTTTTTGGGCGCCGAATTGATTAAAATACTACAGTAGTTTTCTCAAATCTCCATAGGTTGATTTGGTTCTAGATTCTACCAGAATCTACAACAGTTTCTACTTCAAGGGATATTTTACCAAATCCGGTGTGAGTGTTACAAAAATACCAAAGAAGGGAAATTTTGTTAGTATACACACGGTAAATTCAAATCTTTCTTTTCCTATAGAAACATGAACACAAATATCACCTTTTAATATATATTTCCTTCTAAAAAAATGCTCAATTTGAGAGGTGAATTCAGTGTTTGTTGCTGTTGTGTGTGATTGCCAAAAGATTTTGGTGTTTTAAGGGCTGTGTGATATGTGACCGCCAAATTGATTAAAATGCTACAGTAGTTGCCCTGCGACCTTGCAACACTGTGCAGGCCTTCTGTGCCTGACAACAGAAGCTACCATAGTATATAGTCAGCTACCTAACCAGCAGACCCTTTGAGTTTCTTCTCTTTGGATCCTCCCCTGCTAGGTCGGCTTCATTTGTATTTTCTTGCCATTATTTACTCTGTGCATACTCCACTGAATTACATTACCATGTGCAAATTTTCCAAATTTTTGTAGGGAAACTATAGATAAAATGTCAAATTAATGGGCCACCAGAACCGCAGGGTAGCTCATTGCAAACTCTTTAATAAGCTGAATGCCTGCAGTAGATTAGCCAATAGAAGGCTCACTCTTGTTGGTCTTCTGATCTCTTACAAAATGTGAGTGAGTCATATATAACACTATGTTAATATGTCACACCTAACCTTCAAAAATTACTTCCCATAGGGGTACTTGATCACAATTTTTTGGCACCTATAGCACCCAAAGTTGCCTAATTAGGTGATTTGATGACATCGTGTGAATTATAGATTTCTTATGCAAGATCACACCAAAGATGATATTCGGATTGAGTAAAATACTTAATAATACATTTGTCTCCTTCGACATGATACATATACCCTTTTCTATAAACCATGTGCCCAAGCCAGATTGGTCCATCAGGAATATCAATTGGCAGTAAAGGATGTGTTCAAGTTGACCATCGCGGAGGTGGAGATCAGCCCTGGTGCACGCCATTGTAGCGGAAGTATCATGTATGTCGAAAGTGAATTTAAGTGATGCGAAATGTGATCCACATAAGCATCGTCACGTAAATGTCATTGGGTGACGTGGCCTCCCACTTTCTCTCTCTATGGTACTAGCCTCCATGAGACTAATGGCTTCTCCTCCGAATATCGCCCACACTCGGCCGAATGCTTTTGGGGTGTATCCTTGTCCGTTGCTATGAGGGGAAGCATGTCTACCGCCGACTTCCATTGCTTCGAAAACCAAGGACGCATCTCTACAGCAGACGCCACAACCGAGTTGAGAAACATAGCAACTGTCAAATACGTCTGTGGGAGTCCGATAGCTCTCGCTTAAATCGTTGGTCCGCTTGCAGGATTACGACAACTCAAATCTAAGGACTTCGCTCAGGCTTTCTGGCTGCATTCAAGTTCTAGCGTTGAGGTGCGAGATCTCAGTGATGTCTTGCTCAAGTGACTGCACGGCACTAACAAATTGCAGGTCTCCGGCTCCTTCTATCATCCACATTGCTCTTTAGTTGAATGCATGTGGCATGCGTCAGTGGTGGCGGAGAAATGGATGAATGCCGGGTCCTGTCAAAGCTCGTGTGGGAGTCCGATAAGCCAATGGCACCTCATGATCCCCGTCGCGCGTATCTCGACCATCAAGCTCCGAGTCCGTTCTTCCGGTTATTTGCCTCGCAAATACGAAATTGGTATCTTATACAAGTCCCAGGAGGCTTTGCAGAGCAACAATAGAACAATAGGTTTCGGATTGCTCCCACTCGGACTTGTCAAGGTCAACATCAACTTTACTGGTACCTACAGGCTGGTCGTCGACGCAATGAGCTTCGAGCTTCACCTCTTAAAACTGTGTCATTCCGAGAGGAACCCACTGCGATCGCGGCAGATATTGCTTCCGTCATGTTCTTCCAGTGCTCTAAACTCCATGCGGCTCGAAGAGAAGCTACTCGTCCCACCCACAACTTTCGTCGCAGACAACGAGGCTGTTCCTAACATCGTTTCATCAAGCTTCGAACATCAATCAGGACGACGGACGAGGTACTTGGAGGCACTTTTACAAACTAGTTCCAAGTGTTGCCCATAAACCGACCCCGATCGTCCATCGAGGCAGATTAGCTTGCGAGTGGGAAAAAGAATGGGCTCTTCCTCGACAGTGGGAGTCCGTTGAGTGCATCGGCCGATCACGCTCGCCGAAGCGAACTCTCGTCATGGGGACTCACCGTCATTATTGTTAGCCGCCCAGGGGATGATCAGCTGGACATTGTCGCTGAGATGGTGTCAGGCAATTCAGTTGTCATTGCAAGCTACTCGGATCGAAAATTACTTGGTGGCTCATGGACGATAGCGAAACGAGTCGATGATACCGGTGTATGTAACCATTTCAAAACATCTTTCACGAACTCGGCCCGGGCCGACGCGTCTCGCTGGCAATGTGGCCCTGGCTGGCTCGATCCGGAAGATGACTTCTCACCGATCTCTTACTCCGAGTCCCCAGAGCAAGCGGCAAAATTCAAAGCAGCAATCCACCACTCACGAGTGGCTCATGAACTGAAGCCTGAAGGCCGTCGGCGGAGACAGCGTGAGTCTAGCCGATCCGGATCGCGGACCGTATCACCGAACCAGGCGACCAGGAACGACGCTTGAATCTTACCGGCACTCCGCACAGTCCTTATCGCACACATTCACATTGTCCACGATGCGCGCGCGGTGCATTAGAGATTTTGAGGATAATGGATGCAGCGATGGTGATTCGCTGCTTTGCAGATCGTTCATCGGTCACCGCTACTTCGCTATTGAATCCCATTGTCTCGGTCCTCTCTTCCCGAATCCGGCCCACGGCTTCTGGCCGCCGATGGTCAATCAGCGCCGGTCACATCATTCATTTGGCAAGCGCCATTTGGGGATACTTGTCACATCCCTCCCACCTCTCTCCCTCATCTCTTTCCCTTGCAGTACCGCCCCTTCGGTCCGCCCCGGCTGAACAGCCGTCGCATCCAGCCACTCTCTGGCTTGCCTCGACAACGATGTCCCCAGACAGTTGACCACAAGGCCATCTATGGTACGTGCTATCGACGAGCGCAGGCCGCAGCAGTTCAAGTTCACGAGCATTCACTCATGCAGGCTCACCAATACTTGGTAAATCCCCGATCTCGATGGGATCTGGAGAAGCGGGGAAGCTACTCAGCCACCGGACCCCCCTAGCGTTACCCACCATAACGCTTGGGGACTTCTTTTAAGAGGTAGGTCGAATGCGTCACCCTCCCCCTTCTTCCTCCTCGCTCCCTCTCATCCTTCTGCTAGTGCCGCCATGCCTTCTCACAGGGACTCGTGGTCCTACGTACGCATATGGCTTTCTAGCATTGGCTGCGGCTGACTACAACCCATAGCATGTCGTTTCCTCTTCGACCAGGCCACCTCTGGTTATCATCGACGCCGTCGTATGCCTTCTCGGTCTCAAATACATTGCTTCTGACCTTGTTCAGCCCCGTCAGATATCTCAACGGGTACTTGTCATCCAGTAACTCTTGCCCCCGCTCATACACGCTCAGCGCCTGCCCGAGTCGGCTTTTCGGTCGAGGGTGCGCCATCCACTTCTACTTTTCGCTTTCATTGATTCAACTACAGACCTTTGTCGTCTGTCTTCCTTCTCCCGCTTCTTCTTTTTCCTGATGCTCGCCTTAGCTGCCGCCAGCACCATGTCCGCCCTACCTCTCTCTACCATGCTCCCCAAGGTCTTCTATAGACCCGTTTATGCTACAGCTTTCCCAATCCAGCATCGACTCCCTGTTTCCCATAAACCTTCTTCCCCCGTCGCCCTTTCTCCTCTCATCATATCAGCACCAGCTCCTCACCGATGTCATCCCCGCCCATACCACCGTCAATGTAGACAACTGCTCGTCGTCGTTGTTTGAAGTCATGCTAGGCTCTTCGGCACTGACAACAGCAGAGTTCGCGACCTTTCTCAACTTCCTTGCCCGTTCGAAGATCAGCCGCGAGAGCTACGCTGGTGGCGCTGCCTATTTGGGATTTTGCCCCCCGACTGGAACCGGGGCAACGGATCTCTTACTTGGGAATACCGTTCTTTGGACGTTACATCCGAACCCCCGTGACGTCTGGACGGCCACCGTCGACACCCCCCTTCCTACAGCTAGCCATTTGGGGCAACAATGACAACCGGCCCGCCCTCCTTCCTTCCACGTTGCTCTTCTCCCTTTCCTCCCGTCCATCCGCCGCTGTCAACCTTGCTGTCTTCTCTATGTTTTTCTTCTGCTTTCCCCTTGCTCTGATTCGATCTCCCCACCGCATTGTACCATACATCTCATATCTCATGATCTCAGGTCCCTACTCTATTGTAACTATATATATCTTCAAGCACCAATCCACGAAGTGTATTCTTCCCCCATTGGCTGCTGATAACGCTTTGCAATTCGCCCGGGCAGCATGTGGGCCTGCGGCGATTGCAGGCGGCTATTTCCGTTCCGTCGACGGAAAAGGTGCTTGACCAGTGCTCGACCCCGTCGTAACCATCACGACGCTGGCGTTGATGGCAACCCGTCGAGGGGCGTGGGGAGGATACGGGGTCAAAGCGAAGATGGGGTGACGTCCCCCAGACGTCACCTGCTGCCAACTACAATGGCTTGGGGACGGCGGAACGTTGGCGGAACGCAGTCCGTGTCGAAGGAGAAGACGATGGGAGTCATTCAGATGCTCCGTGACTCAACCTGTTCCTGGCTGTTTTAAGAATAAGATGGGTTGAATGCCATTGATGAGTCGATTCTCATCTGTGTTGCTTGTGTCAGATTATGATGCAAATTCTATAATCGTCGTTCAGACGCACAACAAATGAACTTTGTACTTGCCACGGTAGACTCGGGACCTGACATTGATCGTCGACCATATACTAGTAGATGATACTGGATATTCTTCAACTTGAAGAGTCAAGACCAAGTTCAAGTTCGCTGGCTACTACTAGCCTACTAGCCAGCGAACAATCCCAAGGGCCAAATCTATTCATCCTACTTACTTAGTAATCCTTGCCCACGAATTTACCAAAGGAATCCACGGAAAAATCAGGGTGTCATTCTGTCGACTCGGAATGAGAGATATAAGTTGGGACTTCGGGTTTCATAAATGGTACAATCGTTCGTATTCAAAACTTCTTGCTTAATATTTCAAGTTCCTTCCGTGTCCATTGAACTCCATTCGAAGCTGGAGTGCTAACGCTACACATCGTAGCCGTTCCGTCCGCCGACCACGCCAAACGCCGGGCCACCGCGACCAAACATGGCGCGCAGGTCGCCTACCAGCGCCTCTGGCTGCTCGTGCGCGGCAAAGTGCCCGCCTTTTTCGTGCTCCGCTTCGGCAACGACGTTCCCCAGCAGCCGGGTCCACACCCGCGGAAGCACGATGATCTCCTTCGGGAAGTACGAAATGCCCATCGGGATCGTCGGGCTGGCGGCGGGGAGCGGGTACTGGTCCTCGCCCCAGAGCACTTCGTAGTAGATGCGCAGCGTCGCGGTAGGCCCCGCACGGGAGAAGTAGTAGCTCGAGACCCATGTCAGCACTGTAGGAGTTGGTTATCCCGAGTGAATAAATTTCGGTGAGGCTTACCCTCATCGTCGTCCCACGGATAATCGTCCGTCCAATCAAGCAGCTTCTCGTATATCCAAGCCAGCAGTCCGACCGGCGAATCGGCAAGCCCGTACCCCAGCGTCTGCGGCTTGGTCGACTGCGGGCCATGGTAGCCTTGACCGCGAGTGCGGAACCATTTCGTGCGCTCCTGTCCCGCCTTTTCCCACTCAGTGTACGGTTGGATGTAGGAGAGAACGAAAGAGAGTGGGTTGGAGAAGAAGTTAGGACGGCGAGCCCTGGGGACAGGTGAGCAAGCAGAAGAAACAGTACATGCACAGACATGGGGAGGTTAGTATGCCATCAAGGGGGGCGCAAGATGCCTATCACGGCTATGGGGCAGGGGGGGCCAGAGCCTAGAAAAAAAACTTTTGTGTTTGGTGTAGGGATGCTTCAAGAGGTACTTAGGAGGCCTTAGGAGGCCTTTCATATGTAGATCTTCCATGTTAAATGCCATTTTATACCTTTGAATGCAGTGAAACCCAGTTTTTTTGGTGAAGTGACTAAACTTGTCACAGTCTTTGATAGCATCAACATATCATCATGATGCAAGAAGCAATACAACTTTATAAGGCATAGGAACATTATAATAGCCTAGTTACAATTTAATTTAATCACATTTTCCATTTTCAAGACCTCTATCGATCATTTTGATGCGATTTTGATCGCATCAGTCACGTTTTCGTGGGAGATCATTACTATATAAGGCAGGAGGGGGGGGAGGGGGGTCTGAAGGCCCAGAAAAAAAAAACATTCGGCCCTATGTACATAATTTGAATGTTGGGCCCCCTTGTATGCCATGCCTTTGCATGCTTTGGGCCATAATTACGGGCTAGGCGCCGCGTTATCTAGAAGCCCCAATCTCCGCCCTGGGTGACTGTCGATGTGTCAGTTAAGGCTGCGCACGGTGGCAGACCCACCATATTCATTGTAACCCAAAGCAAGCATGAGCCGGTGGCCGGCCTGGGCATATTGGTCGAGCTTGAAGCCCTTCTTCGTTGGTGCTTCGGAGAAGCCGTATCCAGGCAGCCCCACCGCAACGACGTGGAAGGCGGGGTGGTCGGACGAGCCTTCGATCAACAGCGGTGATGAGGGTGGATGACGGGTGGGGAGACTGGAGATGAGACCGACACTACACAACTAAAACCCAACAACAAAACAACAAATAGTCGTTCTGCCTGAGCGATAACCGTATAACACCGTTCCAAACGTCCAACAACCACCAATAACCGTCTCCTAATACGAGTGCAGAACCCTGGGAACAGAGCCTGTACACGGGTGTGCAAGGTTGTAGGGTAGATCGAATGAAATCTTGTTAAAGATTTGTTTTGTGGTTGTCCTTAAGCGTACTATCGACGAAATCCAGCAATAGGAAAGCGCCAATACGATGCCCAGAACCGTTTATACTCGTTTGGATCAGGAATTAACTGCCTTAAACCCTAGGAGTCGTCTCAAGTCAGGAACTAACTGCCTTAAACTCTCGACCGCCAACCGAAACCAAGTGTACGCCAACCGAAACTCTCTTATACGGCAACCGGAACCCTCAACTCTTTGATCACAACGCCTTTTTACTTGAATGAAAGAGCTAGCAGGATGATATTGACAAGCTAGATCCCCAGATGCACCTAGTAACGCGGGGCAATCCGTGAATCGCTCAAATACAGGACAGAGATATAAATACTAAAACAGAAAATGATAAGATCAGGTAAATCGCCACAACAGAATGATGGTCCATGTGCATAATTTGTAAGGTATCGTTTCGCCATAAGGCCCAGAGTCGAAAATCCAGGTCTAGATGACTGGTAGCGCGTGTTTGGTGTCAATGACCGTTGTAAATCCTCCTTTATTGCGACCGTCTATGCGTTTTTGTGAACGGTCCGCTAACCGTTGTTGTTATCGTCATGTTGCTCCACTCCCTAGCTTTCCATCGATATCCATGACTTGAGGTTAACCGCCAGACACCGTTAGGCAAATCTCTTAACGAGATAATCACAATCTATTGTCGAGTTGTTCGGTTGGACGGTTGCGGGTTAAGGTCGCCGCGATTTGCAGCCAAGCCCTCGTTTCCACTGAGTCATGCTTCCCGTTTAACCGCACCTCCACATGTCCTTGTCCTTGCGTAAGTTCCGAAACCGCGTTCCAATACTGTCAGGGACTGATCCGTTCGAAGCCTGGTTGAACCTTCGTCGGAGCGTTCTGAGTTCGAGTCCCAGCGCGTGCCAGACCGAATATGCCTTTTGGTTTACACTCCCTTTTGGTATATATATAAAGGATTGGATGGATCCTCTATGATGGTTGGGCTCTGCTGTTGTTTTTGGTTGTTGTAAGAGTCGTTCTGGACGGCCAGTTGCTATCAACAACGGTCCAATCGAAACGCCTCCTCGCAGATATCTCCCTAACTGGCCATTCGGGACTCATGCCAGTTCCTAGACGTGCGCTGTACCCATGAAACGAACAAAAACGGTGGTTTTCTATGTGTGTTCCAAAATGCGGCTTATCAGCGGCAAGATTTTCCAAACCTCGAGAAAGTTTCCCGGCCCTACGACGAAGCGTCAGCAACGGCAAATAAGCAAAAATGTCGCCACGCACATCCATGGACAAACAACAACGGAATGGCATCCACCACGGTGCTCTTCTGGTGCACATAATGGATATTGAGGGGCCCGAACTCGTCTACATCGATATCCCGCGTGAACATGGGCAGAGCCTCGTTAATGGCGCGTTCATGCACCCAGGACCCGGGAAGCTCTACCAAAGGGTGATTCAAAAAATTTCCAGATTTTGGCCTCAAAAACCCATTTTTTTGAGCCCCAAAAACCCATTTTTGAAGAAGGATCGTGACATGTCACTGTGTGACACTTGCTAAAAATGGTAATTTTTGCAGGTGTCAAAAAGTGTCTTGCGCCGCTTTTACCTTTGAACTAACACTCTTTGGGGTGATTTTCCTCTCAAAAGGCATCTGGTACTCGGTGGTGCACAGGCCAGTCTAAAACTTTCCTGCGAACCTCCCCAAGGCCTGAAAAACCCATATTTTGAAGAGGGTTTTCAGAATTTTTGTCTCAAAAACCCATTTTTTGGACAAGGAAATCGCGATTTTTGGGCCTCAAAAACCCAAATTTTTGAATCACCCTTGGGTGGAGCTTCCCGGGTCCTATGCACCCGCCAGTCATAGCCACCCCGCCAGCGCTCCACCAGGCGGCGCACGTCGGCCAGTGGGGTCCCGTACTCTCGCCCAGACTCCTCCAACTCGTCCGGAAAGCGCGCAAGTGCGAGCTTCTGTCGGAGCTCTTCGATATGCGTGTCCGGTACCGCGATTTGGAAAGGTTTCTCTTGGGACATGGGTAAGTGTGCCTTGTGTATGAGTTAGAGGCGGTGGAGCACAGAGGAGGCCTACTTAATATACTCACCCAACTTTCGACCTCGCTACTTTATTTTGTTTTCGGGAGCGGTGGAGCCCATCGTGCATGATGGCGTCAGTCGCGTCACCGGTGAAGAGCGCCTGACCCGCCTGATTCAACATACCTTCCCGGCGAGTGAAAAAAGAAGAAGCATCTGACACGTGTCATCGGAAGCGTCACCCGTGATCACATCAGTGCACATGACGAAGGTTCTTTTTTTTTTGTTTCTGCATTTATGAAAACAGGCCGATGCGCGGTGGAGAAAACCTGGTCTGTTCTCTAGGAGAGGAGGTTAACCTGCACATAGGATGAGGGTCATCATGTTAAACAGCTCTTAATCATATTTTGTCTTGCCCTTTCTGAGATCATGCATGAACTGTATTCAGCATTAGTGTGGGTCGTACTAGGGTGCAGAATTAAAATACTGAGACATTTACATCCTGTTTTCGATACCTGGGGCATTTAAAAAACCAGCTTCAAAACAGTGATATATTAAATTGCCTAAAAAGGCAATTTTGAGCTCTCAGATGAGTTTTTAATGCCAAAGTCCCTGGTATCACCAATTACTGATATTGTATAACCCTTATTAGTACCTCTAAATATTTAAATTTGCATATTGAGTAAGTTTTCACTCATATTATCCTGACATATTTTCCCCTTTTGAAAGTCTGCACACTGAGTTTTCCCACACCCTGTCAGGGAACCCCCGCTTCGGCCTCCTTCGGACCCTCCGAACGCATCCGAGGCGCATCCGACCGGCGCCCCCTCGGACGCTCCGACCCACCCCGACTATCCTCCACGGCCTCCTTCGCCCGCACAATCACCGATCCGTCAAGACCCTCCCAACGATCACCTTGGGACAGAGCCTGCGACACCGCTCAGGCCTTCTGCGCTCTACGTCGGGCAGTTACGGACGACCAGTATATAGTTGGCGCCCTAGCAGGCGGACCCTTAGAGTTTCTTCTCTTTGGATCCTCCCCTGCTAGGTCGGTCCCCCCCGTGTATTTCCGTAGCTTTTATTCATGCTTTGAATCCTCCCCTGCTAGGCTTTCGTCGGAGTCTCCAGGGTTGCCCTTACACACCCTTGCTGTTTTAAAACAGGTGTTTTTGCCTGAAAGATTCAAAACAGTGTTTTGAAATGGGGATTCAATCCAGACTTCAGAGCTCCTATGGACAGTTTAATAGCATAGGTTTAAGGGTCAAGGCTCAAGCCGAACCAAGTGTAAGCTGCCGCAGTCGCTCGGGGAACCTCGGCGAGGAGCAATTGGGGGCATCGGCAGAGAAAAGTACTTACATGATGGTTGGAATGATTATCAGGCCGAGGGTTTGGAGTCTGGAACGGGCTATTGATAGTGTATATCACGGGACTGATGGGTCTTATTTCTGGGCTACCCTAAACACAAACAAACTGTGTTCTATTTGTGAACATACTGCAACAAGTACACTAACTACTACGACATGGTTGCCAGTTTGACCTGGTTGTTGATGGTCTAGGCCTTGGTGTTGGTTTGGGGAGGTATTGGCTGTAGTGAAAGGCACCTGCATGTGCAATTGAGTAAGCGGGGGTAGTGCTGAGGCACAGAGAATTATTCATAGAGCATGCACACTGGGGTTTCAGCCAAAAAATGATGGCCTAAGCAGGATCTATATATAGGAAATAATATTTCCAAATAATGGCCTTTTTTGCTCCTTTAACTGATAGTTGTATCTAATTTACAAGAAATCAAGTTTCATATCATGGTATCCAAGTCAAATATTGTCTACATTATGACTACTCCATTCCTGACTGTGTTTTGTAAACATTAAGTGTATTGGTACATTTATTTGTTGCAAATCATTGCCACAAAATTGTCAGCTGATATTAGGGTGTGTCACGCATCCGTTGCTAAGACTGTATATACAAAACCTGCCAACACAATCCACACCAATCGAATTTACAACTACTACATCTCAACGGTGTTGTCAGGGGAACCTCCCTTTCGGCCCGGAGACGCGCCCGATTCCGGTCCGACTCCGGTTCCGACTCCGGTCCGGCCCTCCATCTCGCCCGCACAATCACCGATCCGTCAACGCCCTCCCGACGGTCGCCCTGGGACCTCGCCTGCGACGCCGCCCAAGCCTTCTGTGCCCGACAGCGGCAGCTACGGACAAGCAGTATATAGTCAGCTACCTAGCAGGCGGACCCTTAGAGTTTCTTCTCTTTGGATCCTCCCCTGCTAGGTCAGCTTCATTTGTATTCGCTTACCAATGTTCACGCCTTTGGATCCTCCCCTGCTAGGACCTTGATCTCAGGCCTCCGGGGTTGCCCTTACAGGTGTGTGTGTGTGCTGTTTCACAATGGTGACTGCACTGACTGCTGTTAGGTTCAGATACGCTCAGAACACGCCGTTGGATTTCTCAAGGGCTGCTTCCAGTCCTTACGTGGGCTCCCACAACAAATTAAGAACAAGCAAGACCACCACCATGCTCTTGTATAGGTCCCCCCATGTATTGTCATCCATACCCTCATCCATGAAATCAAACAAGCTGACGACGACAACGAGTTCAATGCAGAGCTCCATGTGGTGGGGCTTTCTTCAGACTCAGACTTGGACTCAGATGTGCTGGAAGTGGTGAATGGTCAGAAATCTGCATAGGAGTCTGTGGGGCAGTGCAAGCAGAGGAAGGTGAAGGATGCTCTGGTTGATAGTGGTGTTGTTAGAGCTGCTCAGTGACTTAGAATACACTAATTCAAAGTGTTTCTACTTATCACTACCATACATGCCTGACATATCAAAGTTCCACTGCGATACAGTGCCGTCATTTGATGCTGGAGGTGGGATCTGGAATCCACTACCAGATATGCTGGGGCCAGAGGTGAATTGGCCAACCATCTGTGAAAGCATGTGGTTCTGCCCCATCTGCACCTTCAGCCGCATATTCTCATTTTCTGAGTTTTTCTCCTGTTGACTGCAGCAAGGTCAAATCCATGATGGTGTTTTTGTGTGCCTACATCATCTTCATCCTTCACTGACTTCCCCTTCCCATCCTTCCCCTTGCCCTTCCTGCTCTTGACCTTCTCCTTCTTTGCCTCCTTCCCCAGCTTCTTCTCATCCTCCTTGCTCAATTTCTTCCCCTCCTTGATTTTGCTCTCCGTTTTAGGCCTTGTTCAGACCAACCCCTTGATAGATGGAACCTTATTGTCCAAAGCAACATCTATAGGGTTGGTGGAGTTGCGGGCATAACCAGTGTCAATGTCGCTGGTTGTAAGCTCATTATTGTCCTTGTCTTCAGGCTTAGATACCGCTTCACTACTCTTGGCAGCTGCAAGGAGAGTTACTGCCGTACTACTATGGTCGACACTGTGTGTTGAGTTGGACACACCAATCGGGTCAACATTGGGGATGCCGCTGATAAGAGGGTGGAGCTCATCCCACCAGGGGAATTCCGCCTTGATTTTCTCTAGCTTGGGTAAGAAACAAGTTGTGTGATGGTAAGGGGACTATACCAATAGCATTGTTGTACTCCTTGCCTTCCTTAATGCCTCTACCAGTGACTGTAATTGTCTTCTTCTTCTGCTAAATAGTATTGTTGTACTCCTTGCCTTCCTTAATTCCTCCACCAGTGACTATAATTGTCTTCTTCTTCTGCTTGTCAGTGTTGTATCTAATGATAAGGGTTAGCTTGAAATTCAGGGTTATTTTCATTCTAAGTTAAGGCCTTAGATTGGGCTGGGAACTAATCTAAGGCCTTATCTACCCTTATCTACCCATGTGACCCAGTGTGACCTGCATGATAGCGGCAGACATCAACTGTTGTCAGCTGCACTAACAGAGGAAGGGAGCTTCTGCAGGCCAAGCATGGCCAGCTGCTGGTACACTTGAGGGTTCTTGTGACGATTCTCATGGATAAATGGTTGAAAATAAATTTCTTTTTTGGGGGAAATAACCCTTAAAAAAACCCTTAGAATCACACCCTAAATAAGGGTAAATAAGTATCTAAGACCCTTTAATTCAAAAGTGACCCTTATTTTGGGTCTTATAAACAACACTGCTGCTTGTAGTAGCTCTTCTTGATGCTGGCAGCATAATATAAGCACAGGACACCAAAAATGAGGAAACATACTGGTTCCACATCTGGATGGTCAACTGACTTAACGGAGTTGGATCTACTACATACTTCCACTGCCACTTCATGTCCATATCCTCCGAGGTGAAGATATCCTTGGTTCACTTCGCAAACATGACATCCTTTCCCTCCTTTGCCTGCATCCTCCCGTGGCCCTCTTGCTTTGCCTTCTTGGTTGAATCACCAAGAAGTTCGATTCGGAAATCGGGGTGGTTGGAGAGGTAGGTGATAAACTATGTGACCCACTTTGGGTGCTTGGTGTCAGGGGAACCCCCTTTTCGGCCCCTCGGAGACGCGTCCGACTCTGGTCCGATTCCGGTTCCGACTCCGGTCCGGCCCTCCATCTCGTCCGCACAATCACTGATCCGTCAACGCCCTCCTGATGGTCGCCCTGGGACCTCGCCTGCGACGCCGCCCAAGCCTTCTGTGCCCGACAGTGGCAGCTACGGACAAGCAGTATATAGTCAGCTACCTAGCAGGCGGACCCTTAAGTTTCTTCTCTTTGGATCCTCCCCTGCTAGGTCAGCTTCGTTTGTATTTGACAAACACAAAGTTATTTATGGCTTTATCTGTCAGAAAAAACCAATATTTTTCTTCCAGATTTATCCAGGATTTATCTCTAGTCCTTTTCTTTATAGAAATGCCATGTTAAATTACGAATGTAACATTTATCTATAAGTTTTACCTGGGTGTTTGTGCTGGAAAAAGGCTAGCTTTATCCCTGAATTTTCCATGTGTCAAAAAGTACCATTCATATAGTGGTTTTATCATACCAAAAATCTACAGATAAATTCGGAATTTATTCTTCCATTTATTCTTTAACTTTCATAGGGGGGGGGATCTCTAAATCATGTTCGATTCGGAACAACTCTCCAAACACGGACACCAAATTTTAGCGCAACTCCTGCCGTGAATAAATATTAAATCAATCTTCCCAGTGCACACAACTTAAATTTGATTTGAAGTCTATTAGCAGGACAGGATTAATTGACTAACTTCAACCCTGATACAAATGAATATACTGATAATAGTTCATTATAAGACAACTCGGACAACATATATCCCAAGTGTATCAAGTCCGTTGAGTAACAACCAGTGGCAACAATCAAGTATAGCCGTAAGAGTTGTCCAAAATGCTAGGGAGGGAATGAATATTCGTCTGCCCAATTATGCAAACCGTCATGTGCCTGCCCGACTGCGGGGAAAACTTGGTGGGGCCACGAGTTCCTGCGTAAAAGACCGCTAATGAAGGGTGTATAGGAATGGAATGGTATGTTAGAACTGAAGCCAGGTCAGACACGACGCCAAATAGACAGGAGGACATACTGTAAGGGGGGTAACATAGGCATTATATCTGGAGAGTACCGAGGCTGCGAAACAAACGAAGCTCCTGGCGGGATCTGCATCACGTCAAACGACGGTCCCAGGTCATAATAGTTGTAGTCATATGAAGGTGCGGAGACCAAAGGCCGCGGCACCTAGTGCTTAATTAGATCGGCAATGGATCAAGCAAAGCTATAACGCGTACGTCGTGATGGTTAAAAGCAACGTCATGGCCAATGGCATGTGGGCCGCGGCCTCGCTCGTGAGACAAAGGCTCATCCCAGGTAGATCTCCCCGTCGGACTTGCAGGTAAGGAAAGAGGAAGTCGAAGTGGAGAAGGGGAGAGGCTGCCCGGCTCGCTCGCAGCTGATTCTGAGACGACTGGCCAACTTAAGGCTACCTTCGCAGCATCCCTTGCCTCCTGCTGGTCGACGTCGATGTATTCACAGAAAAGCTTCTTGCGGGTGCAGCGTTGACAAGACACCCATTCGTCGTGAACTATAACATGGCACTAAGCGACAATTTCAGTGCCAGCAAGACTCGATTGCACGCAAACGCACCCTTACATGCCTCCGTCGACAATGTACGCAGGCTATCGGAGCGCGAGCGAGTTTCGTTTGTCGTTTCGGCGGCATATTGAGGAGTATTGAGTGACAGCGACAAGAGCGGTGACTGAACGGCGCTGGAGGTCTTCCGCTTCCTCTCTGTGTCCTTTTATACGATGCTTCTTGAAAGCTACTCTATATCGAGCTTCGATTTGAGAACCATCAGGTATCGCCACCTCACAGCCTAGTGTTTCAATGGAGCATGCGTGGGGCAGCTCTGGTCGGTGGAATCTAAACCGGCCGTGAAGGCGTGAGTGCGAATGGCGTTGATAATATGGAGTGGGCGGTAATCAGGGACGCGAGAAGCTTTCCTCTGGGAGCGAATATGCCAAGGCTTGTCAATCCTACACAATTAAGCGCTGTTAATAACGAGCAGCGAAATAAAGCACCTTCCACGTCGACCTTCCGAGTCGTAACTGCCGTGACAGCCTCGAAAAAACTGATGGCGTTGCGTGTCCCTTCGTAGTATCGTCCACTGCTAACACCTCCCGGCGGCGCAAAGAGAGCAACTCCGCACTGGCTGGATCGAAGGTGGCTGATGGTTGACGAGAACAAGGATGACGGGCGGTGACGTGTCACTGATCGCAGTCCAAGCCGAACGGCGAGCTGTCAAATCAGCGGGTCGCGAATGGCAACGGGCACGTGATCGGTAAGTTAAGGCTTAAACGTGTTGCCGGTGCCTTGATTTTTTTTGGCGCGTGTGGAGCGAGAATGCAAAATCTTGATTGGTACGAGAAGAATCAAAACCCCACTGGCAAGCTTATCCAATGATTAATATTACCACCTCAGTCTGCTGGAGTCAAAACCCTAAGTAAACAAGTTTCTGCAGCGCTGCTTGACTGCTGCATGAAGTTTGTTTCAATTTGTGAGGCTGTCAATCGAACAATATCCTTGCACAGATTAGTTAAGCTTAAATCATACATTGTACATGTATGGTCGCTTTCAGCAGCCCTAAGGGTGTTGATTTGCGTATGAGTTGGAAAGTAACGGAAACCCAACGGAAGGCTAAATATACTTTGATATATGCGGATCTACACCGTCGGCACCGGAGATCTGCCAAGGCCCAAGAGGGAGTGGCGAGGAATCAGTCGGCGATTATGCACCATCCATCTAGGAATCACTTCTACGGACCACAGCCTGAGCCAAAATCTTTCAAATTTGTATGTGAAATTGTCAATATGCTTGCAATATCCATGTATCCAGAGATAGAACATCCCAAATGCTAACATTAAATACCGTTGTAGCTTTAATAGAGTATACCAAGTACAATACTAATGACCCGACCAATGTTTGAAATTCTTCATCCTACCCTCCTCTGGCCGTTGACAAACTAACTTGGATCAACTGCGCTAACATCCCCTTGATCTCCGATAACTCGCCCTCCAGCGTTGTAATACGATCCTCCAACTTTGGCTTCTTGGAGGTCTACCGACCAGTTAGCCTCACAACACAAGGAACATTCAACTTCACCTTCGTACGATAGACCTCTGAAATACTCGCTGGCTCGATTAACGACGTAGGCCGCTCAGACGGACGCCGTTCGAAATCGAAGTGGTAGAAGTAGCTCGACCCGCGATGGGGATTTCTCCCCGGATGCTATGATACACAAATCAGCACGCAAAACTTCACTATGCTTCGGTGGCCGGCTTACCAGACTGCGAGTTGGATGGCCACCACTATTCGGATATGGTGCCTGCACTTATTCGAATATGCGGAAATAGAGAACGAAGGAATGTACCGCAATGCCAGACGGTGGGCTTGTGGGGCTCAACAGGCCGGGCGATGTCGGTTGGGGCGGCAACGGGTAAATCAATATCTCTTGTGGAGTTCTCGGCATCCTCGGCGATACCGGTCGCTGGTATGTCGGTGAATATGAGCTCTCATGGACGTCGTGCTGCTGCTTGATCGAGGTCAGCGCGCCGACGCGTGGTTTTCAGCGGGAATCTCACATCAGCAAAGACTTGGTGCCACTCTCGAAATATCCCACCAGCAAAGCTCTGGACGAGAAAATCCGTGTCGAGCCGCTGCTGTCTCCAGCTCTCGGTCAGCGTGCGGTATCGCATGCCGAACGCGGCGGCGAGGTTTTTCATACTGTTGGTCATGCTGCTCAGCTCTTGTTCGTGGACGACAAGAGAGTTTGCGACTTCCAGAATTGCCAAATGGCGCTCGAGGATGAGCTCGAGGACACAAAGTATGAACTGGAGAATTGGAATCAGTTCAAGTTGGACCACGACCGAATGCAAACAGCTCACCCCTTCAAGCCTGTATGTCCCCAAAACGGCCAAAACCGTCTCAGGACTCTCAAGTTGATATTGAATCCTCTCCATCCTCGTGCTTATGGCTTCGGACTCTTTCTTCATCATATCCGCACGAAGTGCATCGAGTTGCACCGGACTATGATGAGCCCGGCGCGCCAGCATGTCCGGAGCAACGGAGTTAACAACGAGATAGAGCTCCGATATTCCGCTCGTTTTGATATAGGCTTTGACGCCAGGCCTATTATCGGGATGAACCTTCCGCGCGGCCGATTCGATTGCCGAAAATATGCTCTTGTTTGTTATTAGAACTTGGCAGAGAGCAGATAGCTATTTACCTGACAGCGCTCTTTGTAAGCCAAGGAATTATGTTTCCATCCCGCTGCCCAGCTATGCATGTTCGTCAGTAGAAGCTCTGTTGAATTCACAGCAAGACGCACTATGCAAGCCATTGCGGCGCAGACCATTCTTTTGGCCGAGACTTGAAAAAATGATTGACTTCATGGACGGAGATGTACCCGCTGCCATCGTCGTCGATGGCATCAGCGATACTGGGATAGTCTAATCGGTCGCAGTTCAATCAGCAAGACATTGCCGGCGAGTATCATGGACTACGTACAAATGACCTGACTCAGGACATATAACGTCCATTCTTCGCCATGCCTGTCGCCCGAGTTACGTTCATGATCGCTGAATCGCTGGACGAAATGACTGTGCACCGCTGAACCCCATCTCAGTGTCAATGGATTCGGTGTGTTTTAGCTCTTACCATCGACAAAGTGTCGGGATTTGCAGCTGATCTTCCAGTTCTGCTAACCGTCAACCGATTGCTCTTGATTTACTCCGAAGAAGTATGACTGACCATGGCTTGCCAAACACTCCGAATATCATCGTCCTTGATCAGCTGGTATGCCCCCGAGTTAAGTTGATGCAGTATCGCGTCCTTGGAGCGCTCGAGGGCATCGGCCATCTCTTTCTGCGCTGCCTCGACCTTCAGCGAGAACCCCGGCCTATCCAGTTTGTCTCTGATCAGCCGCGAATATAAGCAAAGCACACAACCCACATGTTCGACGACAACGCCTCATCAAGGCTCACCCTTAGATGTGTTTGGATTTGAGGGTCCAGGTCTTCCTGGGCACCAAAGTGGTCTCGCGCCAATTGGTTGAGAAATGAAGAGTCCTGGTCCGTATTTAAAATCAAAATGCAAACGGTCTGGACGCAATACTCACCTCGAGAGCCCTCTCGCCTCCAACCCGCACCGCCTCCCCGATCTTCATCTCGAACGGCGTCTGCCTGCTAAGCATGCCGGTGACAGTCGCAAGCTGCTTCGTCACCAGATCCAACTGCGCTGCCATCCCGCCAACGCTCCCGAGCGTCTCGTGTATTTCCAGCGCAGAGCTCTCCGACAAGAGGAAATGTAGGTCGGATTTGTGGGTAGCGAACGCGGTTGTAAAGCCTGTCAGCTTTTTGCGATATTCCGAAGACCTAAGCGTGTGTGTAAAGTGGCCGTGTCGATAATACACACTGTGGAGCGCTTCAAAAACATGGTAACTGGAAGATTTAAGACACAAACTCTCGAAAGTTCCCAAAATCCTCTATCGTTTTCGCCACGGCCTGGAAGAAGTTATCAAGGCCATCCTTGATATGGTCGTGGTCGGCACGGAAGATCGCTTGAAGGTCGCACATGGTGAACCAAAAGACCGACTATGAAGGTGTCAAGGTCGGAACAACTGACTTTCTTGTACCCACCATTGTATGATAAACAACCAGCTGTAACACTCGTTCAGATGCATAATAGCTAATACGAAAGGCAACTCACGATGTTCTTGTCATTTTCATTTCGTTCCAGCTCGTGTTTGATAACAACCTAACTCGCAGGTTAGCTCCATCTCGGCTGACTACTCCATTAAAGCTCACCGAAAATATCGATTCCGCGACCATGATCGCCGGGATGTATTTCACCACCGAGTCAAGGATGACAACGACATCCTTCGCAGGTTCCAGTACTGCCGCAGCGCTCTCTTTGACAACGCTCCATGCTTCGCTGGCGATCAGCTCGTCCACAATCGTTTGTGCTTTTGTCAGGTTTTGCATCCCATTAGTTATCATAGGACCTCGAACAAAGTTTAGCGCGTATTGGAACGACGGAGCTGGCTAACATACCGACAGTAGCAGCGACCTTGGCCTTGTCCATTGCAGCAGTCTGCATGATTCCACGGAGTCCACGCGCTTGGCCTGTACTATGGGCGGCGATCTGTGCGGGCAAACCGTCGACGGATCCCAGTGCTTCTCTCGAAAATGAGGGGAACACGCTTCCAGACTGTTGAGCAGCGGTTAGAACCGCAGCAGCTGCAAGTGCGGGTCCCGGGGAAGGCAGAATGGCGTTCGCCGTTGCCAGCCTCGCATGTGTTAGGTCTTCTCTGGAGGATGCGGGTGACACGACGCGGGGGAGAGCATGAATGTTGGAAGGTGGGGTCGGTGCTGGACAGAGTAAGAAATTAAGACGTTCAACGAATGGAAAACTGACGATATGGAAACGAGGACAAGGACGAGTCGGAACCTGAGTTGGCACGCACAGGCGGCGCGCGATATGGTTGGGGGAAGGGGAAGGGCCGGGATGCAGAAGGAGAAGGAGGTTCAGACAAGTTGCGGGTATGAGTGGGGAGTGGTGGAACAGGAGGAAGCTAAAGAACGTCGTAGTTGGTGAACTCATTCGCATAGAGTACTGGGTTACGCACCGATGTGTCTCTCCGCGGGGAGCCGATAGTCTCTCGCGAGGGTTGCCTCTTGAGATCGCCTTTCTCCGATGAGCGTTTCCGTATCCTGAGATAGGAAAACGGTGAGTGATGTCGCTTTTCCTTCTCTTTCTCCGGCGGGGGCATATCGAGGTCAACAAAAGATGTGTCTGCATCTGTGGCGTGTGGGCCGCTGGTGCGGCCGCGCCTGCCGCCGGGGAAGATGACCGACATAGAGCGTGGTGGTGGGGGAAGGAGAGGGAATTGTGGAGAACGTCGGCTCGAAGTTAGAGCGACATTTGTTGCACGCGGAGCCGGCGCATCGGGATTACAGCCTACAGCTTCGCACAGACAGACAGCAGATTGACGCCTTCCCAGCACGCTGATCCAATTGAGAGGATGCGATCATCCTTCCAGCGCCCAGTACCGGCGGTCCGAGAGTTATGCTGCACTTGGATCGTAGAGCCGTAGGATGCGGTAGCCAGAGGGCGACCAGCACGTACCGAGCAGCGGCAAGCTCGAAGACAGGCGGTCGAATGCAAGGCCCGGTTCGCGCGGTCGGGTCGAATGCGACCTGCCCAAGATCCATACCGTCTGTCGGGCCAAGCCTGATGCCGCATTTGTTATGGTTAATCAATCGCCACTCCTGAAATACACCATACCCCGGCGGGAGACTGGGAACGTCATTCATGAGCGCACATGGGAAGACGAGTCTCACCTAGACATACGCCGCATACACGGTATTTCCCTCCCCCTCCAGCTCTCTCATTCCATCCAGCGCGTGCAGAATTCCACATGAGCGCAGGTATCCATCACATTCTTTGGTGGCCCAGCGCTCGCGCTGGCAGAAACAGCGCCCATTGGCGATGATCAATACCAGTCGAATGCCACAAGAAGATTGAGTCGCGTTCTCGCCCTTTCGAGCGGCGGCGGTCCGGCCTGGGATAGTGGGAAGCTCATACATATGCCGGGGAAAAAAAAAGAAGGGCAACGTGAGTCATCGTTACGGTCACAGTCACATCGATGTGATCGGACGCGACAAGACGGGATGTGACTGTGACGCATCAATAATCATTATTGACAATCCAACCTGGCTGGTAGAGAGGATACATAATCAGGTGGGGATCTTTAACATTGTTTTGGGGTGCTTTGGTGTTGTTCATGGCTGGGGCTCTTTGGGACTGGTTTGAAGCTGAGGCCCACAATTGGCTATTTTACTTACTGATTCTGAATCATATTCTTGGTGTAACATTGCATACAAAAAATATGACTTCATATAACTCCGTTATTTGGAAGTTCTTGGCGCTGAAGTAGCCAGAAAATTGCCAAAATTAGTGCTTTAGGACCTAAAATTCTTAAAAACCTCTGTGATATACAAAGAAAAAATCATATAATATATTGTGAGTGTGAAATTTGAAGTGACTGAGATACTAGGTACAGTACTGTATCACACCTTCAGTTGCAGTATGCACTAGAATTTGATATGAATCCAGGCTGCAAAAGTTACTTTGAAAAGAACTAGTTTTGCTTTTTTGCGAAAAAAATGTGTCATAATCCTTATCACAGATAGGGGGGCTCAGAGGTGGTTGAAAAAGGGCTTTTGTATTCATGAAAGCTTACAGTTGTTTTTGCCAGTCAATGATCCATATCTCTCTTTAAAGTTTTTGGACAGAGGGGTATTGGTGGGTTTTGCTTAGGCTCAAAGGAATTCTTTGTTTAGAATGTAAAAACATTTTTTAATGAATGGATAACTTTCTTTGTGTAAAAACCTGACACAACATCATATGTTTGGCTTTGTTTTTTAATGCCAAAAACTAGTAATTTCCTTTATGCAAGTTGATCGCAAAATTTCTTGTTTTCTTATGACCTTTTCTCTTACAAAAACAACTTGTTTTCGTCAGAGGAAATTTAATAACTTGAAATAACCATTGATTGTTTTATTTGTCAAAACACACTCTCTACAAACAGTAATTTTTTTTTCTCTTTTTTTTTCTTTTTTTGGCAGTACATAAAAGCTAAGACAGAGAACATAGGTTATCATACAGAGCTTAAGTAAAGGCTGGGCCCACAGGGGGCCCATGGCTGGGAGAAGGGGATCCACCAACCAGGGAAATGTACAACTACATGAAGTCCAAACAACAGTGTGGGGATCCACCATGGAGTTAATGGTTACGGCTGCATGGGCGCGTCTCGCAGGCAGGACCCACTAAAACCCTGGTTCCTCGTAGCCACTTCCCGACAGCCTGCGCTCCCTCATGATCCTCGACAACTCCGGTCCAGGTCTCGAGCATGATCTCAGGGCTGATTGCCTGTAGTTTGCCCCCAATGGGGCGAGCAGCCATGACTCGGTTAATATCAAGCCTTGCATTGATGGCGGCGTACCATTTGTTACGCACCTCCAGCAGTGTGTGTGCAAACAGTAATTTCCTCTCTTGAAAAGTTGACTTTGTGCCAATATTGTACTATTTTGTATTTTTATGAGAAACCCTCATGCAAACTTGGGCCAAGTGCCTCAAGGCTTTGATTATTTATTCTCTACCCACTATCTTATTAGTATATAGACTTCAAGCATATTATTAAACCTATTCATACCCTATGTACTAATGAGAAGCCTACAATATAGGCAACTTGGTCAAAAAAGTTGAAAAACTGTTTTGGGAACTTGAAAAACTTATACTTATTTCTTCCTTCATCTATGAATTATTCACTTGTTATATGAACCTTGCAAATTTCTGTTGCTACACAGTGTTACATTGCCAGGTCAACACCATGAATTGACAGGCATCTCAGGCAGAACATGCTGCATGTCCTAGGCCCTCTGTGGCCCAGCACAAGCAGTGAGAGGACAAGCCAGGTCCGATCCATAATAGGTGTCACGGATAAGACCCGGCCTGTCCTCTCTGGCGCTGGTGTTGGGCCACCGCGGGCCCGTAACACGCAGCACGTGACGACGGGGAACATGCGCCCCAGTAGGAGGAACGCACACGTGGGAAGCATGTGACTGAGAACGACGCGTCGAGCCATTGCCGAGCCCAACTCAACACCAGGGGACTGGGGAGGAGTGCTAGGAGGTTAGGAGTAGCGCCTGGCCCGCAAGGGATGTACGATCGTCCCCTCTGCGGCCAGGAACGGGAGCGAGGAGGAGCAGGGGAGGCCCAGGTGTCTGATCACCCCTTTGCGGGCCCACAGATATAAACACGCAATGGTGTACCATGTACTCTATCGCTTAGATCGTCTTAAGAACTACTTCTCTCCGTGCAAGGAGGAATCACCAACTCATCGGGCCTGACACAACCCGATTCGAACCTTCGACCACTGACAGCGACAAGGGACCGAGTCAACGGGCCCCTTTCGGTTTCGATCTACCCCACTTGCCATACTTGCGGGCCCGACGATTCGTCTGTTCTGTTCCGGGCGCACGTTCTTAGGAGAGGTTCTTGCACGGCCCGACCCGCAGTCTGACAATAGGCAATAGATGAGGTTCCTCTAACATCATTTATAAGGGCAACCCTAGAAGCCTGGGTGGAAGAAATGAAAGTGAGAGGATGTAAAACCCACTGCTGTATTGCAGACCTAACTATAATACTTATACTACTGAAGAATAGTCTCATGAATTCTACAGAATTCTACAGAACTCTACAGAATTCTACCATGTTCTGACTTGGCTCAGTCAGCACCGGGCTGGTTGAACCGCCCGGAGTTCGCTATATAAGCAGAATTATAACAGCCTGAAATAAGGGTTCAAGCAGGGGAGAATCAAAAGAGAAGAAACCCCAATGGCCAGTTAGCCAACTATATACTTTATATGCTAAGAGCAATTGTTGCGCTGAGCAGTATGCCTGTGCCATACCACACACTAGGTCCCAGGGGGATGCTGTGCAGCCTGTGCCTAATAGAGTTGGCAGGGCAGGAGCAGAGCCAGACCACTAGAGGCAGAGCCTAGGTATCTTTTAGAGTTGGGACAAGGGTTGTCTTTACAATGTACATGAGGCCAGAACTGGAGGGTCAAATATCACTGGCCATTCAGTCTAGACAGGATTAACCTCCTAGAGCAGTCTGCCCTATCTCTGAAATAGACAATGTTAAAGTACGCAGAAAGGCTGTAGATGGCCTTTCATGAGATGAGAAAGATGATTTTTGGGGCTGAAAGTGGAGAAAAAAGTAACTGTTTTTTTGGGTTGTGTTGTGATTCCATTATTTTTTTTTTCTTCACTAGAAAAAAAACTTACATGGCAGTCTGTGTTGGGGGTCATACTTGTGTATGACCAGGATGCATGATGAGGAGATGGGTCGGAGCTCGTACAGTGAGCAAAGACATGGCAAGGACGCGCCAAGTGGTGAGTGATGGGCCATCAGTGGTGGTGCCAAACATGACCAACACCATTTGGTGCCAGGCGCTCGCAGTCGTAAATCGAAAAACTCTGGCGTCACATTGTCACATATCATCAAATTACACCAAATCAGGTATATTCAATCAAAATGACACTTGCTCTAGGATATCGCAGATTTACGACGGAGCAGTGACTGGTTGGAGGCTGCCACAACCTTAAGAAAAATACATTATGACGGTCTTAGAGGGCCCGATGACAAAAAAAAAATCCACGAGTGATGTGTAGGACAAGAGCAAAAAGAAGGTTTATTGACGATAAAGAAATGCCGCCGGTGGGGTTCGAACCGGTGTCACTCAAGCCACGTATGTACGTCAGACGGGTCTTCCCTCCTTGACGACGACCACGACAGTCGCACAGCTCTGAGTCAGGATGTCGACCGTCGGACAGATACAGAGTGGGTGAGGCGTGGGACTTGGTGCGGTTGACTGCTGATTCTGAAGCTGAGCTGCAACAGGTTTGGCTTCCATGAGCGGACTGAGAGCCTGGCAAAATAACTCGCTGCCATGGCCAGGTCGACAGCGACGGGCCTCCTTTTGCCGTCAGCAGTCAGCGGTCAGCAGTCAGCACGTCGTGGCGGACAGGGAACAGACCGACAGGGCGATGACAGATGGGCGGGCACAGGCCCAGCTGGCGCTTGCTTCTCGTCCACTCCCTGTCTCACTCTCGTCTTCTTCTCCTCCTCTACCACACACTCCTTCTGGCGCGCATGCCGCCCCCCAACTCGAAGCGCAGCCGCAGACGCAGCTGCAAAGCCTTTGCCCTCTTCCTCGCCGCCCGGGCCCTCCCGTGCGCCCACGCCCAGGCGAACCGCACGCTCGACGACTTCTCCCCGGCGCTGGTCTACACGCCCGCGACGCCGCCGGCGCTCGTCCGCGGGGCCCTCGCCGGCTTCAACGTCAGCGAGCTGTACAACGGCACGGTCGCCGTGCTCAACGCGACCGCCGCGCCGGGGCACAGCGTGAACATGAGCGTCAAGTTCACCGGTGTGTTATCTCGTCCTTTGGATGCGATGAGCTGATGCGGGCCAGGCACGGAGATCTATGTCTTTTTGGCCAAACCGCAGAACGCGAGCGCCGGCGCGTACGGGATCGCGTACAACGTGTACCTCGACGGCGCGCAGGTGGACCAGGTCGGGTCGTTCGACCAGGACACGGACGCGGAGTACGCCCAGGAGGGGTACACGAACAGCAACTTGAACCTCACGCTGAAGGCGCACACGCTGGTCTTCGAGGCGACGGACGGGGCGGTGTACCTCGACTACGTCGTCTTCCGCTCGAACAACCCCACGCCCGAAACCAGTATTGCCCCGATCAAAGCACTGCCCTCGCCGTCGTCTGCCGCCCCGTCCGGCAGCGCCGCGGCGACGGGCACGAAGTCGCGGCCCGGGGAGACCCCGCTGGCGAGCGCGGTCGCAGAGCGGAAGCGCAGCCGCGTCCCGCTGATCGCCGGCGCGGCGGCGGCCGTGCTGTGCCTCCTCGGCGCGGGTGTCGCGGCGTGCATCTGTCTGCGGCGCCGGAACGCGCGCAGGCCGGCGGCGGCGGTGTTGCCCGGCGGGCCCGGGCCGTACCCGGCGATGAGCCAGAGCTTGAGCTATGCCGGCGGGCAGGTATATGCGAGCGACGCCGCGCTCGTGGGCTCGCAGCACTCCGTGTCCGCGCATGGACATGCGCCGTACGGGTATACCGATGCGCCGCCGCCGCTGCCAAGTCAGCAGCATAACCTGTATCAACACCCACCACACTTACAGCCGCAGGCGTACGACTCCCCGATGCCCAACCTGTACCTCTCCCCACCCGCGCAACCACAGCCGATGACATACCCACCCGCGCCCTCACCCGTGTCCCCACCGCTCACCTCGCCCTCCGCGTACTCCCCCGTCTCCCCATCCGACACATACGCATACGCCCCGCCCACGCCGACAGCGTACGACCCGCGCGGGGCCGCAACGCTCGCCTACACGCCCTCGCAGTCGTCCCATTCCTCGCGCTCCGCGTACGACGAGCGCGCGCGCATCCTCGCGGAGCAGCGCCGCATCGAGGCGGAGTACGAGCGGCCCGGGTGGGCGTCACTGTCGGGCGCGGAGGAGAAGCGCCGGCTGCGCGAGCACGAGGAGCGCCTGGGCGTGGCGAACCCCGGACCGCTCTCGCCGGCGTCCCCGGCGTCGTCGTCAGCGGGGATGCAGCGCAGCTGGAGCACTCGCACGGGCACGAGCGGGAGCGGCGCGGGAGCGGAGGACATCTCGCACATCGCGGCGGAGATGCACGCGCTGCGCGCGCAGGTCGCGCGTCTCGAGGGCGAGCGGCTGGAGCGCGAGGGGCGTCCCGCCGCCGGCGTATGATTGAGCGGTGCGATGGATACCTTACATACTTAGTTAATTGCAAATTTTACTGCCTTACGAATGAGCTTCCCATAGCACTAGGTCAGCAAATCGCATTCAAATACGTTACTTACACCATTGTGTCTGTCGACAAGCGCTGCCGTCCCCACCGCCTGACCCAGCCAGTGCCCCCTTCTGCTCCGTCTCCATCTCCCCCCAACGCGATGCTCTGCACACACAACAGTCAGCACGGCAGCACGCACGCACGCAGGCAAGACGGACGCACCTGGAGGCTGTCGAGGGTGGTAGCAAACGCGCCCGCGCCAGCCCATCTCTCTCCCCAGCGGCGACCCCCCGCACTGTGCCAGCCCAGCCCTCCGCCACACGCGAGTAGTACGGCACCGGCCTAGGCCCGGGGCAGTCTCGAGCCGAACCGGGAGGGAAGGGGTGTGTCGGTGCAGAAGTGCAGCAGGACGCGAGGGCCAAAGGAAGCACGACGCACCTGCCGCTGTGACGTACGTTATGCGGCTCGGCAGCAGCACGTGCCACGGGCTGTCGGCGCCGATATCCGCGGGCCAGGCAGGGCGGACGGACGGACAGGCTGCTGGCGGGTCAGCCAATCCGGCGAGCGCGTTGGCAGCACGACGCACCTGCTTTATCATGGCCGCGAGAGCCGCCAACGGGCGGCGCTGCCGAAACACGTTAGCTCGACAACACAGACACTGCAGACAACACACCTGCACAACACAGGGAAATTGGCGCAGCTGCAGAAACAACATGTTAGTCAGCGAACAAGCAGCACGATTGCGCAGCGCACCTCGCCAGCGACGACCGCACACGCGTTGGAGTCGTCGGCAGATGGAAGGAGGGAGGGAGAGGAAGACGAAGGTGGTGGGAGCCGGCAGCGGGTTTAAGTACCCGCCCGCCAAGCGAAGCCCGGTCGCGCTCCCACGCGCCGGGAACGTTGGGCCGGCATGCATGGCAACGGCCACGCGATCACATGGCGCACCTGACACGCGCCACGCGGAGGATGGGTCTCCGCTCGGGAGGGCTGCGCGTGAGCATCCGCGTGGGATGCGCGCGGTGGACGAAACGGCCGAGGGAGCGAGGGTAAAGAGACAAAAAGCATGCGGGGAATTAAAACGAAAGCGGCGGGCCAGAATGGAAGAGGAGCAGAGGCAAGAGGGAGGGAGGGAAGAACAGCTGGAGGAAGGTGACGATGCTAAGGTTGCCGGGAGGGATAACATGTGCCTCACCTAGCCGACGGTGATTTTCCCTATCGAGGCCCGCTAAACTCACCATCCGCGCACAGTTACGCGGCCTCATCACGCCGGTTGCCTTCTACAGCATGTGCCACCCCGGCCCCATTGCTACCCGATGCGGTAACCACTTGGCTTGGCTCAGTAATATGCAACCGCCGTCAGCGATGATTCCGATGAAGCACACATCAGCGCGTCCAGGCCACCGCCTACGCGCATCATCATCAATCACATGCTGCACCTGTCGCACATGTCGCACTCGGCATCTGCACCAATGTCAGCTGTAAAAGGAAGAGGTCTCAAGGGGAGGCCACCGAGAAATAAGGCAAGTAAAGCTAGCAGCACAAGGGACACAGTCCCAGTAAAGTCTGCCCAGAGCTATATGCAACCTCCTAGTAGAGAGAGAGATATTCTTCTGGTGTATCATGTTGCCTATAAGAACACCTATCCATGGACCCGATCACCGGGTCCCGCCATCATTTGCGCAAACACCAAACTTTCACATGCTAAACTGCACTCCGCGGTCATGCGCACTTCCGTTGTTCTTCATCGAGTGAAATCAAGGCAGAGACAGCGAGGTCACGTGACCCGCTATCCGGCCATCCTGGTATCAAAAGCAACTTGAATCAAACAATGATGTGGGGACTCTGGGCCGGGACCATGGTCTGGCCCAAAGCCCGAATACAAATATGTCTTGACTGTTGATTATGTAATCATCCGCATGCGACACATAGACCATCATTGTTGTTTCATCAGGAAGGTACTACTTATCATTAACAAGCCAAACTTGGTATGTATAATGAGCATCAATTACGTAAGAAGACAGCCAACATAACGATTTTATCATATCAAGTACAGAAATATAACTGTACAATCCAGCGATATACAGACTTAGATTGTAGCTCAATAAGGAGTTGCTTAGCAGCAAGCCTGATGATTACATAAGCAGTCTCACATCAGAGTATTGCTAACCTTTGATGTGTTTTACATTTTCACGAATATCCAACAGGCACAACTTCTTATCTTGTACCAGTTGTGTTAATTCAATTCCTAGAATTAATTTTTATACTATTTTTATTGCACTCTATTTCAATGGACATGAGTTTGATGGTTGATTACAACGCACACAGATAGTCACGTCACGTGACCTGCTATCCGGCCTGATAGTGCCTTGATGATTTTCAATCATATCAGTTGTATAACCAGAGTCACTTTTAACTGATTCGTGTGAAAAGCCATTTTTAGCAGACACTTTCTGGAAGATGTGATTACATTTATTAATAAGAACCAGACCCAGACATTTGATTATGTAAGCAGACACTAGATAATACCAGCTATCACATATGTTTAGATTTGACACCTATTGAAGACCTTCATCAATGATTCTCCCAGTAAGCACAAATCTTAGAATTGGCTAGAGTTTGCCTTGAGATGTCACTGGTGATTACATAAGCAAAGTAGTGATTAAATTGGGATTGTTAATTTTATTCATTTTGCTTGTTGATGGGCTTCTTTCTCCAAGCCCATAATCACTGTCAATCAGATCACTATGATAGGCATAAATTGATTCTAAAACATATGCCTATATACCATAACTCAGTAGAATATGATTTTTAGTCTATATTTTCTAGAAGAAACTTCTTATACTACTAGCCTAGTATAGGGCACTGATTCATCTTAATATGCCATACAGGCAAAAATATCATTTTTAGCACAGACTTTCTGGAAGAAACATCAAGGTTATATTTTCAATATACCAATATGTACCGTCATTTTTGCCTTGCTCTGCTGTCATACCAACATTGTCAAAACCTTAGAATTTTCTATAGTTTTATAGCTGTTGCCGATCTTTGTACATAAGCGGGCTGATGATCAGTGTTGTCATGCCTACACTCCTGTGCCCCAAATTCAAATTTCCATTACTCTTATTCAGCTTTAGTAGTTGACATACCAGGATATAGATTTTGCAATGCCCATGTAGCTAAATATCATTTTTAGTATACTCTTTCTGGGAGAAATTTGAAGTCAATAGCTATTTCCACCCCTTTTTTGAGCAAGATTTGGCCTAGAACATGTTGGCATAAGGCAATTGTTTGACAGTATCACCATGGCAACGGAGCTCAATATATACCCTATATTGCAAAAATATCATTTTTAGTGTACTCTATCTGGTAGAAATTTAAAGCCAATAGCTATTTCGACCCATTTTGGTTTGGCCCAGGACATGACAGGATAAATGTTTGACAAGTACTGATCAGAAAATGCTACCTATTTAATATATATTCTTGCCATCATCTGGTTTTCATGTGTCATTGTCATTGACATTAATTCAATATGCAAATATATGGTAATTTGCCAGAATATCATCTTAATGTCTATTTTGTTTCAATAGCCTTTGTACTTAGTATCAGGTACCACAATTACTTGACGACAAGTAAGAATGCCCATACAAGGCCGGAACAATGATCATCATCACACTACCCATGATTCCGGGACGCGCGCACAAGCCTTGCCCATATGGTGATGTGTTGCCATACCTGCATGCAGATCCGTGATCTGGATTGATGATATGATGAATATCAGAGAGCCAGCGAGTGAGAGAGAAAAGGGATGGCCAGCATCCCATATGTGAGCCTAAAAGCCTTGAGGGCTTGAGAGCTAAGGCCAAATATCAGGCTCAGGGCAGGTGGGGCAACGTCCAAGGCCCAGTCATCATGACCATCACTCCGCGGTCACGCACGGCACGGGCAGATTTCGCCGTGGGACGCGTACAAGCCTTGCCCATGTGTGTTGCCCTGCAGATCCGTGAGGTGAACTGTCAGCACGCCGCAGGCGACAGAATCATGTGCATCACTACGCGGTCACGCAGAGCACGGGCAGATTTCCCCGAATTCCACGCGTCCGGGAGAAGTCTGTATCATGTGCCATCTACACGGTCATGCTGGGCACATGTACACCACGGACAGATTTCCCCGCATCCCACGCGTCCGGGTCAATATTTTTTTCTTCCCGCTTCGCGGTTGCTAGTGAAAAACTTTTTTTGATTAAGACACAGCCACAAAAAATGAGTATTTAACTATGACCTGGACGCGAGACTTGGCGAGCGGAGCGCGACTTAGCGTTGGGACGGGCGACGTGTGGGGGTATAGCAATATATTCATGTGATATTACATCAGCGGGCGAGCGGGGAAAAGAGAGAGACCCCGGCGCTGGTCTACACGCCCGACCTCTGCACGTCGTGGCGGACAGGGAACAGACGGACAGGGCGATGACAGATGGGCGGGCACAGGCCCACTGGCAGCTGGCTCTTGCTTCTCGTCCAATCCCTGTCTCACTCTCGTCTTCTTCTCCTCCTCTACCACGCACTCCTTCTGGCGCGCATGCCGCCCCCCAACTCGAAGCGCAGCCGCAGACGCAGCTGCAAAGCCTTTGCCCTCTTCCTCGCCGCCCGGGCCCTCCCGTGCGCCCACGCCCAGGCGAACCGCACGCTCGACGACTTCTCCCCGGCGCTGGTCTACACGCCCGCGACGCCGCCGGCGCTCGTCCGCGGGGCCCTCGCCGGCTTCAACGTCAGCGAGCTGTACAACGGCACGGTCGCCGTGCTCAACGCGACCGCCGCGCCGGGGCACAGCGTGAACATGAGCGTCATATTCACCGGTGTGTTGTTCCATCTTGCCGCCGCTGATCTACGAAGGTAATTTTCTGGCAGGCACGGAGATCTATGTCTTTTTGGCCAAACCGCAGAACGCGAGCGACGGCGCGTACGGGATCGCGTACAACGTGTACCTCGACGGCGCACAGGTGAGCCAGGTCGGGTCGTTCGACCAGAACACGGACGCGGAGTACGCCCAGGAGGGGTACACGAACAGCAACCTCACCCTGAAGGCGCACACGCTGGTCTTCGAGGCGACGGACGGGGCGGTGTACCTCGACTACGTCGTCTTCCGGTGCGTTCGTCGGTGTTCATAGAGTCCTCAAGTTGACCGAATTAACTACAGGTCAAACAACCCCACGCCAGAAACAAGCATCGCCCCGATCAAAGCGCTGCCCTCGCCGTCGTCTGCCGCCCCGTCCGGCAGCGCCGCGGCGAAGTCGCGGCCCGGGGAGACCCCGCTGGCGAGCGCGGTCGCAGAGCGGAAGCGCAGCCGCGTCCCGCTGATCGCCGGCGCGGCGGTGGCCGTGCTGTGCCTCCTCGGCGCGGGGGTCGCGGCGTGCATCTGTCTGCGGCGCCGGAACGCGCGCAGGCCGGCTGCGGCGGTGGTGCCCGGCGGGGTCGGGCCGTACCCGGCGATGAGCCAGAGCTTGGGCTATGGGGCGTATGCAAGCGACGCCGCGCTGGTGGGCTCGCAGCACTCCGTGTCCGCGCATGGACATGCGGCGTACGGGTATACCGAGCCGCCGCCGTTGCCACTTCAGCAGCATAACCTGTATCAACACCCACCACACTTACAGCCGCAGGCGTACGACTCCCCGATGCCCAACCTGTACCTCTCCCCACCCGCGCAACCACAGCCGATGACATACCCACCCGCGCCCACACCCGTGTCCCCGCCGCTCACCTCGCCCTCCGCGTACTCCACCGTCTCCCCATCCGACACATACGCATACGCCCCGCCGACGCCGACGCCGTACGACCCGCGCGGGGCCGCGACGCTCGCGTACACGCCGTCCCAGTCGTCCCATTCCTCGCGCTCCGCGTACGACGAGCGCGCGCGCATCCTCGCGGAGCAGCGCCGCATCGAGGCGGAGTATGCCCGGCCCGGGGGCGGCGCGGGTTGGGCGTCACTGTCGGGCGCGGAGGAAAAGCGCCGGCTGCGCGAGCACGAGGAGCGCCTGGGCGTGGCGAACCCCGGCCCGCTGTCCCCGGCGTCCCCGGCGTCGTCGTCAGCAGGGATGCAGCGCAGCTGGAGCACGCGCACGGGCGGGGGCACGGGCGGGAGCGGCGCGGGGGCGGAGGACATCTCGCACATCGCGGCGGAGATGCACGCGCTGCGCGCGCAGGTCGCGCGTCTCGAGGGCGAGCGGCTCGAGCGCGAGGGTGTCCCGCCGCCGGCGTATGATTGAGCAGTAGTTACTCGTACTAGATTTAATAAGAGATGATTTTGATTCTGGAATGTGGACAATGAGGACTGAGGTGGGTCACTCCGGAGTGGACTGTGAATTCACTGGCAGTTCCCAAAGGTTACTTAGGTTAAAAATATCAGTCTCGGATGGATCTTTTTTGGCTGAAGAGAAATGGTTTCCACACGCGGAAAGTTAGAGTTACACGACTCTTGGTTTCCTGACTGACTTTTTAAGAAAAGAAATCACTGGTTTCACAGCTCTGATGCCTAAGGTTTCCTTGTAAGTTTTCCATACAGAACATCCGCTTCGAAGGGGCTTTCCATTGCACATGCCACAAACCTGAATGGATATTTTGTCCAAATGAAACTTCTACACCCCCAATCCTGGGTGACATCAGGAGAATATCAGTCAAAAATATTATAAAATGTTCGTTTATAAATATCAGTCTACGTACATGGTGTCACAGATAAGACCCGGCCCGTCCTCTCCAGCACTGGTGTCGGGCCATCCCAGGCCCGCAATACGCGGCACGTGACGACGGGGAACAGGCGCCCCAGTAGGAGGAACACACACATGGGAAGCACGTGACCAAGAACGACGCCTCGAGCTGTTGCTGAGCCCAACTCGACACCAGGGGACTGGGGAGGAGTGCTAGGAGGTTACACTGGGGGCACACCGGTACACGGGGTTTTTTTTAAAAAAGCCTTCTCATTACCAGTGTTAATGTTTTTAAAAAATGCCTCTAATTTATGCCCCTGCCAAAAGGCAGGTTTTACATAGGGAAATGAGAGATCAAAAAAAGGTTTAAAAGGTTGAAAAGCCTTGTCAGGGTGGGCAGTGTGGTAGCTATAAGGCCCCAGACCTGACGTGTGGAAAATTCCTTAAGTATGGGGAAAATACTGAGTAGGGGAAAGGCTAAAAAAGATGGGGGCATGGTCTGTGGTGGTAACCGGGTTACCACCGCTGTAGTGCTGACCATGCACCAGCCCTGTGCCTCATGTCAGTCTCGTGAAAATATGTCATAAGGTGCCTCGGCCAAAAGAATCAATCAATTGATGTTGGGCTTTATGTCCGATGGCTTTCATGCTTTGGATTCCAGAGCTGTTATGGTATTCTGAAGATTTAGTGTGGAAAGTGATGTATTGTACTTGTCAATTCAATGCATTTTAACAACATTACTATATTACTCTACCCTACAACCAACACAGAAACCTCTAGTAGAAGGATCTTCAGATTATAGGCCAAATACATGCTAGATTCTGCCAATCATGGCTCCCAGGGATTCCCCAGCTTCTCCAAGCTCCCCACCAGCAAGATCACAGTCTTTTTGCAGTACTCTGAGCATTAATTACCCTGTGAAAGGCAGGGGAAAGCTTCTCACAACCTAACTATTTATCAGAGGAGAACTATAAGGATAGATATTAGTTGAGCCGTGTGGGTACGGATCCGGGTCAGCTCCAGCTTGATGTGGGCCTACTCAGTCTAGCTGGGTTTCCTGGCTATCAGCTGGTCTGTTTTCCCCATACCAAGAGGTTGCCCGTTCAGAAGGGTGGCGTCCCCTGCACGGGCAACGACTGGGGGTCAGGACTGGGTGCTGGGCAAAGTTGTAGGGGCACGGGGTGTTATCCCGGAGCATGGGCTCTAACTGTCAGCGTGGATTGGTGCTGGGAAGACTGGGCTGGGCTTCAGGGGGTGCGCGGCAGGCTGGGGATTCACAGGCAGTGTTGGCCCTAAGGGCTTAAAAACCGACCTCCCCAGGGTCTAAGGGCTGAGAGCTTAGGCTAAGGCTTAGGGCTTAGAAGGCTTAGCCGGGTTTAAGGGCTTAGAGTCCCAAAGAGGAAATTTTTGATGGCTCTAATTTTTGGCAATATACATGCAAACTATGGTTGGTAGACCTTTGAATCGTCAATCACAGGGGCACTGGGAATGATGTTGGCCGGATTTTTTATGGGCATAATATATTATAATCATATCATATTCAGAGCTCCAACACAATAATATATTTGTAGTATAGTATAATAATATTCAGCTGCAAAATATGAATATGTTATGAATATATTCAACTATAATCTAGTATACATATATTCTGCTAGAAAAAAAATTAATACATAAGATGCTGGATTGTCAGGGCAACTTCCTTTTGGGCCTCTCTAATCCCAGCCTTAGATAAGTACATAGGACTCTCAAAATACAATCAGGGCATTGCCACTAGTATTAGGTTGACCAGTAGACACTTGAGATCAGGAGTCCTATACTACATTTAATAGGGTCAACCCAAAGTGATCACTCCTGACCCTTGTTCCTATTAGGAGTAATGTATGAATCACCATATATAATAGATAATATGTGACATTTATCAGAAGTAGGGCTAACTCAGACTAAGACTAGTACTATGACTGACTACATGCACTGAGAAAATAGCTGTGATCATCCATCTTACTATAGTTGAATATTCTGTGACTATAATATAGTATAGTCATAATATACTATAATATATTCAAACATAATCATATTCAAGTGATCCACCAAGGGCATAATATATTCATAATATTCTGAATATATTCAATAATTAATCAAACATAATATAATTCTCCACTGTGTCGGCCTTGCGCGTGGCTTATCCGCGGAGATGTAGCTGAGCAAGTGGCACCACGCCGACATGCCTGACCACAAGGCGACGCCGGTGTTCCACGAGATCATGAAGGCGTATAATGTCGGCTGTGGGACACGGTATCCAGGTGTGCCACATACGGTCAATTTCGTGTGATTCACATAGCTGAAGAGACTTCGCGTATGACAACACGCTACCCTCCATACTGCGCCCTGCCCCATCCACGCTGCATGCGCGGCATATGGCGGATACCGCCGCCCGCTATCGCCGCCCAGCCGCCCGTTCTCCCCCGCGGGGCCCCGCCGCCCCAGTTCCACTCCCATGCGAATCCACACTCCTCCCCTCCTCGCGTGCATCCCTCCCAACCATGGTCATATGGCTGTCCTGAAATGTCAGGGCTACGAACCGCTAGTAGCTGTTTGGCAGCCCTCCAAGAGCAGTGCTGATGGAAATTAGTAGTATCTCTGAAGCTAGTCTTGTATTCTGGTCATCAAGCAATGAAGATGATACTAGTACATTATACACTGCCCATATTTGACCCAGAATTTTCGCAGACCCTCTTGAATACATGCAATATATGCACATGCTAGAGCCGGGCCGATTCTGTGGAGAATCTGGCCCACGATAGTCGTGTTTCCACGTTGGACAGCTGGTGTGATGGAGCAGATACCAGAGCTCAACGAGTTCTGAACCAAAATTAAATATTTTTTTTGTAGAATACGATGCGCGAGAGTGGTTGGAACAGAATCCTCCACTTCTGACTCTTATCCGTTGAGAAATGCGAATTTTATCGCGGATTTTTCATTACAAGTGCCATTTTTCATTACAACGCCTATCATAGTACCCATAGCCACTGACTAGTCGTCACAAGTGCCGTCTGCCTCGCACGCAAGACAAAGGGTACCCGCAGACTGTTGGCCAAGTACAAGGTTAACCGTGGCACGAGACATCCCTTGTATGTGCTTCAATTCTCTTTACCTCGCCACTGCTAATACAGTCCCCCCGCCGCGGCTGCTACCTCACACTACTCGCCCACAGGTGACACCGCGGGAACAGCGCGGTCATGGCATGGCTGACGGTCACCGGTGTCTCTTGTCTAACAATCACATTCCCGTGCGTCCCCTTCCCCCCTCCTGCTTCTCACTTGAGCTGACTAGCGACCAGCCATTCCTCCCCCGACACGCCCGCCCCCGCCACACAGGGCTTCTGGCATCGCTGTCGGGACATGGCTGTCTTCCTAGCGGGCCGGGGCGTGCACGACCATGCCACTGTTGGGCCGTCCGGGCGGGACAGGTGCCTGCGCCGGATGCTCTGGACCATGACCTGGAGGAGTGGGAGGTGGTGGAGCGGCTGATTGGCGATGCGGAGGCCTGCACCCGACCAGTGCCGACAATGCCATTGACGAAGCTGTGATGTATTCAGCGGGGGGCGGCACAAGAAGGAGGATACCCAGTACATGGGGTATCTGACTAGCATACTGTTGTTTTTGAATTGAATACACATTTTTGCGTGGAGTCAAATTTTGAATGGGCAGTAGTGTGCACTGACAATTGCAAGCAAATCAGCCTTGAGAGCTTGAGGGTTGCAGCAGCTAAGCTACAAGGCAGTTACCTGGGTCTCCAGCTGGTTTCCAGACAGTCTGGACCCAGCATGGACCCATTTGCGTCCAAACATGGATGACAGATGGTGTCAATCCTGGAGCCAGCTGGCTGTCACACGTGTCTGCCGTGGATTTCCCAGCTATGTCAGAGCTGGAGAATCATTGGCGGTGTAAGTATGTTCTACCAACCTTTTTTTTTTTTTTTTTTTTTTTTTAATACCATCGCCGTGTGCGCGTAAGCCTCCCCGTCTCCAGCACTGACTACGGGGAAATCACCGGGTGGTCTGGACAATAGAGAGCAAAATCGCCGGCCGGGCGAAATCATGCCGGCAAAAGGGCTGATTGAAGCGGATCGACTGTTTCACCCAATCCGCCAACGGCAACATTTACCAACTGCCCTCAACACTCACCACTGAGGTTTTCGCGGCCCCTGGCGTCTGCACACACTTCGCGGCGCTACTCACTGCAGGAGTTCGGGAATAAATGGCGCCCCTTTCGATCAATTATACACTTAAAATCCATGCACCAAAAAAAGAAATTTTTTATGCCTCTATTTGCACCCCAAAAAGATCGTTTCAAATTTGCCTGCTTATATAAGAAATAGATGCTATAAATGGACTCAGTTTTGTCACCCACTTTGGGGGCAGATCAAACACCCTTTTCTAGACCAGCTTTTGCATCAAAATGGGGACCAAAAAATATGGTCCAGGGCCCTGATATATATCATATAAGTGAATATACATGAATATTTTTGGTCCTTGTTTTGATACAAAAGTTGGTCTAGAAAAGGCTGTTTGATCTGCCCTCAAACCAGTTGACAAAACTGAGTCTGTTTATAGCATCTCTTTTTCATATAAGCAGGCAAATTTGGAACAATTTTTTTTGGGTGGCAAATAGAGGTATAAAGAAATGTATTTTGTTGGTACATTGATTTTAGGTGTATAATCGATTGAAACGGGCACTGTTTATTCCCAAACTCCCGCAGTGACTATCGGACCCAGCCAGGGCCGAAGCACGTGCATGCGCGGTCTCCCCTTGGCTTGGTCACCTGCTCTGTGCACAGCCCCGCCCCCGACAACGCGACCATGGCCAGCGTCAGAAGCGCCCTCTGCGCGGCCACGATTGGCTGCTGATTACGAGGCGTCCAGATTGCGCCTAGGTGCAGGAGCGTGGGGGTCCGACTTCACAGTTCCCGAAGGCATCCCCCCCCCGCACATTGGCTGTTGGGGGTCTCAGAGGCACCGAAAGCCATGCCAAAGCAAGTCTGTGCGCGCAGCTCACACTGGAGGTAGCTAGCGCTTGACTGGGGGAGATTTGGCATCATCACATGACTGGACGATCAATCGGCGATTTCGCCCGACCACCCGGCGATTTTGCCCTACTCGGCGATTTCGCTCTGCCCAACGATTTCGCCCTACCCGACGATTTATCGTCCGTCGCTCATGGTTGGTGATCATTTCCCTGCAGGCACAGTGGGGAAATAACAAGCCCACTTCTCCGCCTGCAGCTGGTGCGTTACATGTGTCATCGCGCTGCCCGTCCCGTCCGGGTGCAGGCCGGACACTGGCCATTTGGGGCCGCCTGCTGTGACTGCTGACCCGGAATCTGGCTAGCGTTTGTCACACATAGGCGGGCATTGGCGTTGACCACGGGACTGAAGTTGGGAGTTGGGGGTTTCTCGTTAGCCAGCAGAGTCGACGAGAAATCGCCTTATCCAGGTGAATTCGGGCGAAAACTTAAGCAACAAGTGAATTTATTTAATGTTGGTCAAAAAATGTATTGGAATATTTGAAATTTTCCAGGTCAAAAAATTTATTAAATAGTCTAATATTTTCCGTATCAGAAAACTCATTCTACTATTCAAAGTGTTTTATTATGTCTCTCAGGCCTAAAAAAACAGTTAATAAACTCAACTTTTTCCACTTGAAAACATTTGTTCCAATAGTTTACATTTTACAATACATTTTCTCTTGGTCTCAAACCTAGTAGAAAAGCCCAATGTTTTTAGATGACTTTATAACTAAAGAACATTTATAGTAATACTTACCATTTGTAGCACTGAAATACCAATTTGTAAATTTTGGATTGTCCAATAAATTTTTCTCTGCTGAAAACTTGACCTTTTTAGTCCAGTTTGTATGATGAAAACATTTGTTAAAAAACCTTTGTCTCTTCCCACTAACGTTTCTGCGCTCAACATTTTTGAAACGCGGCTGTGTCTTGACCCTATACCGGTACCGCAAGTCTTCAAAATGCCACGTCGCGCCGACTGTAAAACCGCCGGTGACTACGCGCCTTCCGCAAGTCGCACACGCATCACATCCCTGATGCGCCAAATGCGACCTCTGTCGATCACGGATGCTCGGGAGCGCGGAGAGACGGCTAATCATAACTGGTGATCTCAATAAAAAAGAAAGTGGCCGTTTCCCTCCTCGGTGATCCAGCAGGAGACTTCGCATATGGGCGTGGCCAAACGGCGTGGGCCTGCGCCAACGGGCGTGCACGCCCGTGATGGCGTGGGCGGGCGTGGGACACTGTGCGGAGGCTACCTCCTGCTCTACGCTGCGTGAAGTGACGGCTCTATGACCGTCATGTAGCGGTCGCTTATCCGCAACACCCCACCAGAACGCATCAACATGTGTTGATCACCGTCAACCACGGTGCCAAGCAGGTACAGAGCACCCAGATACTTGGCAAACCACTCCCCCATCGACCACTTGGGCCGTGCACAGACTGTGCGCAGCTGCTTATGTCGCAAGGTGTTGGATTGTAGGCGAGGACACCGACTATCGCCAAGGGCTTCGGACCGGGCCGACCGAGGCGATTCGGAGGGCCGGAGGCGGACATTGGCTTGGCGTCTTCGCCTTCGCGTCCGCGTCGGGATCGGCGGGAGTGGTAGAGTTACAAGTGCTCCTCAATCTACTTGCCAGCGCTGGGCCCAGTCGGTGCCGCCAGTGAGCGCTTACCAAGGAGCGGCCAGCCGATGCGCGGCGGCACCGTGCGCCTACCGTCGGTTGGCCTACGGATGGGAGTCATGGGACGGATTGGCGGCCACCGAGGCACGTAGGAAAAGCAGACATATAACTCTGCCACCTTCGGACAACGCTCAGAAGGTTAGTCGTATGGAAGCCCACGCCTGTTTGTCGGGCGTGCCAAGCAGGACAAACGGGCGTGCCAAGCCGACCGATGGGCGTGGCACGCCTGATGGACGGGCGTGGGCTTTGATCGCCCGCCAAAACCCACGCCCACGCCCATCCACGCCTGTTGGCGCAGGCCCACGCCCATCGGGCACGCCCAAAAGTGCACTCTCATCCAGCAGGTATACGTATTCAAGCCGCGGCATTACGCCTTCTATAAGCTGTGATTCCTGTATCATCTGCATCCGCCACAGCAACTTGCTATTTTTCATAATCCCTCCACGAACTGCACCCACCGGCCTGCGGGGCCGAAATTCCCTGCGTCTTCCAGCTGCTTCGGCTCCGGCCAGTGACTGCCCTGCGCCCAGGTGTACCCCGGCCCGGAGTACATCGCCAATTCATCGCCATACACTTGCGGATAGACGGCGCGTGGGTGGTACTCCTGCATCATCACGTCCAACGCATTCCATGGCTCGTGATCCATCGCCAGCCCGATCTCCGTCGTCTCCCACGACCCGTCAGGGGACTCCTGAGCATGGGCATGCGAGGGAACATAGTAGTCGTAAACTTCCTGCGGCGCAGCCAATGGTTGCTGTGCTTGCCGCTGCTTGCCAGGCGTATTCACCGCCTCCGAGATCTCCGTTGCCGCGCTGGCCCGCTCGTCGGCCCCCACGATGGGCCCCAGCCCCGACAACGCCAGGAAGTCCGCCTCGTCCGCGAGCAGCTCGTTGCCCGACAGCTGCATCTGGATTTCCGGCAGGTGAAGATTGACTCGGCTTCGCGGGTTGGACACCGATGGCGCATGGACAGAGCAGAATATGAACGTTGCGGTATTCCGCAGGCGGCGAAGAATGCCCTGAAAACCATCGTTAATTGGCAATCGCACCCATTGGTGTGTAAACGCACCAAACTACCCGCGGCGGCCCCCATCCCCTCTGGCCCTCCACCCATACTGATACTCAGCTCTTTCGTATGCGCGGCCCCGCGCTCCACAATATGCGTCGCGGCGTACAACTCCCGCAAGGCCAGCGGGGCAATGGGCGAGGTAGGACACTTGGCCACAAGCGAGCCCACTGTAAACTGCAAGACCTTGTGAGTCAACATAGAACGCATGGATTACAGCGACTTACAGCCGCGTTGATCACTGTAGAGATTTTCAGCTGGAGCACCACAGGGAATATCCAACGTACAGCTTTTCCACACAACCCACCACCGATTGAATTGCTCTCCGTAGAGCTCAAAAGAACGCACGTCGTGCTTGATGACGAGCGACGCCCCGCGATAGGCCGCCAGGTAAGACGCGGCGTAGGGCGTCGACAGCGGGTCGTGTGGTCCCGTGCTTGAGTTCTGTGACGGCGGCCGGGAGAGCGCCTGGACGAATGCGTGACGGTGGATGGATTGCATGACTAAGGCGATTGTTAGATGGGCAGATCCGCTGAAACGACGCACTGTTCCCGTAGAATCGCGGCAGTATACGCGACTCGATGTACGCCCGGTACGTCGTCGGGTCCTTGTCGAACCGCAAGCTATAAAACAAAACATGGCCTTAGCGGGTGCGGAAGAAATATTAATGACATAATACCCACTTTGACTGATAATGCTCGCAGTCCGCTCTGCTGGTTTCGATAAACTTGCGCAGCCTCTTGTCCATGCCCATGACATCTTCGTACGACCGATTCTGGACACATGAGTAGCTGTGCGCGATCGTCGCCGAAACTTCGTGTGTGAAGCGGTATTTCAAGCGCAGCCCTGTTGTTCGATGCTGAGCAAAATGAGCCCAAGGAAAGTGAAGGACATACAGCCGGGAACGGTCCGGCCGTCGCTGCCTTTGGTGATCTGCAGGTCTTCAGGATAAGAGCATGTAATCTCGTCGGGCGAAATGGACAAAGGGCGCGATGAAGCAAGTGATTGGTACGTTTCGAAGGTGAAAAGCTCCCAGAATATCGTCTGTTTATGGTCAACTGCTGATAGACTGTATAAGCAAGGGACACGTACTTTACGGGTCTGCGCCACGTCGTGTTCAAGGTTGGTATAGGTACTTTCGCGGTCTAAACAAAGATGGTCAGCAGTGATTCAGTGCTTATCATGATTTTTTACGCAATCGCAACTGTGAAACTGTTAAAGCGACAACAAGAATATAATAACAGCGGTTTACCTTCTTCGCGGATGCCACAGCAAAACTAACCATGACCCAACTCGCATTGTCGCTGTACTGTCTCCCACCAGTTGCATGATATATCCCCATCAAAGCGAAGGCTTGCACCGTCTTGATGCCTCGCTCTACTCTCTCAGGATCGTTACCCGCCAGCTCGGCAAAGTCGGGGTCAAACAGCACATCCGCATGGGTTCCAGGCCCAGTTTTCCGTCCGCCCAACGCGGAAGACTGCGAGAATTCGATAACCAGCGCGGCGCGGCCAGCGTCGAAGAGGGTATCCGCCTCGGCGCTATACGCGGGGAGTCCATCTATGTCCGCTAAGGAAGCCAGCGCAAGGACGAAGAAAAGTATCCCCAAGGATCGACCGTCGACTCTGGCTAGCTTTCCATTCGACGTGCTGACCCTGCCTGCCCCTTGAAGATAGTCGCGATAACAGTAGACTGTGTCCATTAGGGTGTGGGCATCCTGCGGCGAGATAGCGGCGCAATGCCAGGAGAGAATTCGCTCGTACACATCCAGCACGGAAGCGGCCCGCGTGCGGTCGGGAAGGTACTGAAGTATAAGGGCGTCCAGCGCATAAACACGGTCCCAGGCTGGCGTGAGATACGTGTGGCTATATCTCTGGATACGGAGGAAGGGGAATCCGAAAGTCATCGTGTCGAAAGGGTTGAAGGATGGGTGATGATCCGACGAGGATTGAGAAGATAAGAAGGCCTGTTAATTTAATTTGAGTCCCAACGCAAGTGGAGGGTGAGAAGACGCACGGAAACCCCACCAGTCGGCCCGTAGTACCTCGGCTCGCCCTTTCCACCTGAGCTTATCGCTAGCGCGCCAAATGACTCTCCCAGCTGTAAATCCTCTTTCTCCGTTTCTTTGTCTGGTCGTTCACGCGAGCTCTCGCTCCCGTCGTCCTCCGCATCAAACTGTTTGATTTTCAAAAGCTCCGGATCCCGTAAAAGCGGGTGTAATTCCCCATCTGTTGAGGAATCGTTATGCGCGACTGCAATGGCGCGTTCGAGCTGGGAAATGCGGTCGCTCATGGTGCGCAGAACAAGGGTCAGATGTGTTGACGGCTTGTCCCGTGTTTGGCGTCGCCCGCGAGGTGTCGTTTGCGACTCTCCTGCGGAGATTTCAGAATACAAAATGCCCGAAGAAGGGAGCAAGTGGGGGAAATTACCCGACGGACAAATATCCGCTTTCCCTCGCCTCACTACAGTGAGTGGTCAGTTTAGATGACTGAACAAGTAGTAAAAGACACTCACCGCAGGAGGAACAAGGGATCTTCCGGTCGCACCGAAGTCTTCGCCTACGTAGAAAAACTAAGTTAACCCTCAGGCTGCCTTAATCAGACGGAGTGAATACCGTTGGCATTCAGCGCAGGACATCTAAAAAAGCGTTAGTGGCAGAAGATAAGCAATAGCAGCGAGCTCACCAGCCCCCTCGCACGCTTCATCTCTATCACCTCGGCGCTCGAAAGCATTTGCATTTGAAGCGACGTCATCGTTGTTTACTAGTATGCGGGTGCTTGACTCAGCAACTGGAGTTTGGTGATAGCGGATAGTGTTTTGCACTGTTCACAGGTGTTATGAGCGTGGCCTCTCAGCTACACCAGCTGCAATGAGCTCCACGACGCAAAGATTGTTATCCCACACTACCGCAGCTTGTTTGGCCCCCGGTCGGCGTCTGGACGGCAGTCCTATTGCAACATTGATTCATCAGCAGCATGCAAGTGCGGGAGCGGAACCGATAGCCAAACCTGGAGGGCTTCGCGTGGCAGCGGCGTGGGTGTCGAGAGAGAAAGCGCGCCGGCGCTGACGTGGTGCCGATCTCGCACGTGCGGGCCGTCACGCGTGACACGGGACACCGCTTCTCTTTTTCACTCTCTTTGCACTCTCTTCAAGGGCTTCCTGTGTTCGGCCATTGAAGATGGACCTTAGACCATCGCTCTCCCAGCCTCCATATTCTCCGAGGCAGCTTGCACGATTGCGCCACGGCCCACGGGCCATGGGCCACGTCTTTGGTCCGGACTCGGAGAGCTACTCAGGCTGTAGCAGCCACTGCCAGCCAGCTACGACACATTCAAGTATCTTCCCCGCCAATGATACTCACTCCAGGCTGTGCGGCTAACAGAATCACAGATAAGAAGCCGGTAACTTGAAACGACTACTCACACCGGATTTGGTAAAATATCCCTTGAAGTAGAAACTGTGCTAGATTCTGGTAGAATCTAGAACCAAATCAACCTATGGAGATTTGCCCAAAATATACATTTTTGAAACTGAGAATGATTTTAGTCAAATATATACTAGTTTTAGGCAGTCTGAGATGAAAACTATCTATGGGACTGAAACTATGCCTGAAATGGTTGATATCTGTGCACATATATTTGGTCATGATATCACGCACATCAAATGTGGCGAAAACTGACAGTGAAACAAAGGATTTCACTGACAGTTTCAGCACAGATGATACAAAGGAAATCAGCAGTGGAGAAATGCACATAGATTCTCTTTGTTTCTATTTACATTTCTCCACTGCTGAAACTGTAGATTTACAGTACAATGAAATCATTGTTGAAATCTCAAATTTATTCATGCCAGAAATTGTGATTAAAACTGTCAGTATATACATTGGAGAAATTGTAAGAGATATTGTATGTATATCAGTGACTTGAGGGTCAACCCTCAAGTTAACCCTCAAGTCAACCCCAAGGGTCTGATCTCCGGGTAGACCCTACAAGTTCAGTCTCCAGCTACATATTTAAATACATAATTAGCATGAATGGGATAACAACTTTGTAATGACTTTACACAAACTTTCTAATAAATGTTACCAGATTGTAGGGACCCTTAATACATGTTACTATTCAGTTTAGACCTATGCTTCAAGGTCAATGGTTGAGTCAGAAAATGCAAATTACTGACCCAACCCTGAGTTTTCAAAACAGTGGTAGGGTCATATCTTAATGAGTTCTTATCCGTTCCTAACATGTTATATATGAGCAGGAAGGTGTTCAATTGGCCTATAAACTGGTATTCAACATAAAGTTCATTGTATACAAAACCACAGACTTTATTACAAAATACATTTTGACTATTAGATTGTTAACCCAATTACTTGATGGTTTCTAGGCTGTTCATCAAAAGTTGGATATGGTCAGAAAGGTATTTCCAAATTCTACAAACTTGATTTCAACCCTGATATGGTTGATTACAAAACCACAGACTTTCACTACAAGTCAAGGTTTATTGAATTGACTTCAAAATCCAAAGTCAACCAAATGACTCCATATTGCACATAGTAGTAGAGCTTCATTGATTGAGTAAGTGTTCAGTTCAAACCTATTCAAAATTTATGATAGTTGACTCACAAAAGGTGAAATACTCCCAAAATATTGGCTTTGTTAGTTTAGGGCTAGCCTGGCTCAAATAGTATTAACACTATATTGTTGTGAATTTCCCCTTCCTGTTCACTGCTTACCACTTGTATGATAGAGCACAGGTACAGGTCTGGGTCTGTTTAACTTGACTCAGACCCTGACCCTGACCCTGACCCTGACCCTGACCCTGACCCTGACCCTGACTGTCAGGGTTCAGGTTGGGCTGTGCCAGGCTTCTCTTGAGAAACATGTACCCAGAACAGAACAGATGAATTGTCGGGCCATAAGTATGGCGGGCGGGTTCAAGTCGAACCAAAAGGGCCCGTTAAAGTGGGTGTTAGTGTCAAGGGTCAGGTCAGGTTGACAAGGCCCAATGAGTCGGTGTTGACTCAGTGATGTCTCCTTGCATAGGGTGAGGTAGTATAATAGGTGATCTAAGCGATAAAGTACAGTGTATACTATTATACCTTATATATGCCCTGCTGAGGGGTGATCAGACACCCTTGGCCTCCCCTGCTCCTTCCTATATCCCTGTCTCTGGCTGCAGAGAAGATGATTGCACATCCCTTGCAGGCCAGGCACTACTCCTAACATCCTAGCACTCCTTCCTGTTCCTTCATGCTGCAAGTTGGGCTCAGCGCAGGCCCAACACATCTTTCCTGGTCATGTGCTTCCCATATATACATTTCCCTCTACTGTGGTGTCTGTTCCTGTCATCACATCCTGTGTGTTATGGGCCCTTGGTGGCCTGATACCAGTGCCAGAGAGGATAGGCCAGGTCTTATCTGTGACACTGATCCTACCTAACCCTGACCCTACTGGGTAAGGTTGACTTGATCTAGGTTAACCCTCATGTCATATTTGATACAATTCAAAAAGCTCAAACAATCATTATTATATACTACAATTAGTATTTATGAGCCTTCTTGTGTTCCATCCTGGTCCTCTTCATTGTCCACATTTTACTTTTTTCTAGAAAGCATGAGTGGGGGGTTGAAGTGGCAGGGTTTCATGTTAGAATGCACAAAGGAACTGAGAGAGGTATATACTAACCTCATTCATCATATGCATATCTATATGTACAAGATGAGGGTAGAGTATAAGTCAGGTAGGGTTTGTTATAATCAGAGTCAGGGTCAGGGTATACTAACCCTGACTCTGACCCTGAGACCCTGACCCATGCTCTACCCCACCAACTTCTGAACCTGGCTGTTCAACCCCAGATTTGACCCGCAGGTCCAGACGGACCCTAGGGCTGAGCTGGTGGCAAGAGTGGCTATCATTGATGTTTGGTAGAGAGGTGTTACACAAGGGTTACAGGCATATGCTCATTGAGTCATTTGCCAGTGGTGCTCCACTCAGCTCCACATTACCTTTTTTGGGTAACAGCAGAAATAAGGAAAGTCAAGACTGCCCTGACCCTGACCCTGATCCTACTTAAACCTGACTCCATTAGGGAAGGTTGACTTGATTTCTCTCTATACAAGAAGGCATCAATGACTCACTAGGCTCTAACAACTCAACTTGACTCAGCATCTGTTCTGTTCCAGGTCCATGTTTCATAGAAAAAACTTGCATGGCCTGATTGATCTAAAGCCTGATGTATCCTTTGCTTTCCCACCATCTACCCTCTGTTTCATATTGATTATGATAGCTTTAATAACATTACTGTTGGCACTAGGGCTGCCGAGTCTGGGTCTTGAGAGAAAGGCAGACCCTGACCTTAACAAACCCTGCCCCTTCTGTGTATAGGTCCAACCAGGTCTGGGTCTCTGGGTCAGGGTCAGGGTCAGGGTTGGTGTACCCTGACCCTGAACCTGACAAACCCTACCTGACTTGTACTCTACCCTCATCTTGCACATATAGATATGCATATAATGAATGAGGTATATACCTCTCTCTCAGTTCGTTTGTACATTCTAACATGAAACCCTCTATCACTTCAACCCTCCACTCTTGCTTTCCAGGAGAGTAAAATGTGGACAATGAAGAGGATCAGGATGTAGCGATGGCGGTATCCGGTTTGGCCTTCCAGTTTGAAGCTGAACTGGACCGAACCAAATACCGTGTAGGGTAGAGCAGAGGTCAGGGTCAACTCGCAGGGGTTTCAAGATAGGGTCTGTCAGGATCAAGATACACCAATTCTTGAATCCGGCCAAACCCGGACCCTTTCTGAATCAACCTGGAGGGTCCAATAAGTTTTTGTGATTTAATAATTTCCTATCTAAATATGTTTTACGACTTTTTAAGAGACAAAAAAAATCAGATGTCACTCAAGTCACTCAAGTGACATGTGACATATGAGTAGATTGTATTCAATATCCTTAAATTCTTGAGGAATAGGCTACATATACTATATCTGAGCCAATATCATATAGTAAATTGTATATTATGTTGAAATTATTGTTCCAAATACATCTTCTGCTTCCCTGTCTGCAACCCGTGGGTCAACCCAGACCCGGTTGGACTCGTATCCAGAAGAGTCAGGGTTAGTCAGGGTCAGGGTCAGGGTCAGCCTTCTGAGACCCGGACCTGTGCTCAACCCTACGAATGCGCATTTAAGTTCAAAGTGTAAGGCCTGTCCTCTCCAGCACTGGTATCAGGCCACCAAAGGCCCGCAACACACAGTATGTAATGACAGGAACAGACACCCTAATAGGGGGGAATGCACACATAGAAAGCACGTGACCAAGAAAGATGTGTCAGACCCAACACTGACTTTAATGGGCCCTTTTGGTTCGACTTGAACCCGCCCGCCATACTTATGGCCCGACAATTCATCTGTTCTGTTCTGGGTACATGTTTCTCAAGAGAAGCCTGGCACAGCCCAACCTGAACCCTGACAGTCAGGGTCAGGGTCAGGGTCAGGGTCAGGGTCAGGGTCAGGGTCAGGGTCTGAGTCAAGTTAAACAGACCCAGACCTGTACCTGTGCTCTATCATACAAGTGGTAAGCAGTGAACAGGAAGGGGAAATTCACAACAATATAGTGTTAATACTATTTGAGCCAGGCTAGCCCTAAACTAACAAAGCCAATATTTTGGGAGTATTTCACCTTTTGTGAGTCAACTATCATAAATTTTGAATAGGTTTGAACTGAACACTTACTCAATCAATGAAGCTCTACTACTATGTGCAATATGGAGTCATTTGGTTGACTTTGGATTTTGAAGTCAATTCAATAAACCTTGACTTGTAGTGAAAGTCTGTGGTTTTGTAATCAACCATATCAGGGTTGAAATCAAGTTTGTAGAATTTGGAAATACCTTTCTGACCATATCCAACTTTTGATGAACAGCCTAGAAACCATCAAGTAATTGGGTTAACAATCTAATAGTCAAAATGTATTTTGTAATAAAGTCTGTGGTTTTGTATACAATGAACTTTATGTTGAATACCAGTTTATAGGCCAATTGAACACCTTCCTGCTCATATATAACATGTTAGGAACGGATAAGAACTCATTAAGATATGACCCTACCACTGTTTTGAAAACTCAGGGTTGGGTCAGTAATTTGCATTTTCTGACTCAACCATTGACCTTGAAGCATAGGTCTAAACTGAATAGTAACATGTATTAAGGGTCCCTACAATCTGGTAACATTTATTAGAAAGTTTGTGTAAAGTCATTACAAAGTTGTTATCCCATTCATGCTAATTATGTATTTAAATATGTAGCTGGAGACTGAACTTGTAGGGTCTACCCGGAGATCAGACCCTTGGGGTTGACTTGAGGGTTAACTTGAGGGTTGACCCTCAAGTCACTGATATACATACAATATCTCTTACAATTTCTCCAATGTATATACTGACAGTTTTAATCACAATTTCTGGCATGAATAAATTTGAGATTTCAACAATGATTTCATTGTACTGTAAATCTACAGTTTCAGCAGTGGAGAAATGTAAATAGAAACAAAGAGAATCTATGTGCATTTCTCCACTGCTGATTTCCTTTGTATCATCTGTGCTGAAACTGTCAGTGAAATCCTTTGTTTCACTGTCAGTTTCGCCACATTTGATGTGGTGATATCATGACCAAATATATGTGCACAGATATCAACCATTTCAGGCATAGTTTCAGTCCCATAGATAGTTTTCATCTCAGACTGCCTAAAACTAGTATATATTTGACTAAAATCATTCTCAGTTTCAAAAATGTATATTTTGGGCAAATCTCCATAGGTTGATTTGGTTCTAGATTCTACCAGAATCTAGCACAGTTTCTACTTCAAGGGATATTTTACCAAATCCGGTGTGACTGTACTATTCCAATCAATTAGTCCTGTCACGGTCACATTGACTTTTTTGGCCGAAAATTTTCTGCCTGTCACAGGTCACAGTGAATTTCTTTGGTCCCAAACCGTCCCAAAATGGTAATTTCCAAAAAGTTCCGCGCCTATTGGCGCGCAGAACTTCCATATATAGCAGGAGGTCACACCAAATTCAGCCCTTGGCTGAATTGCACATTTCTGCCACATGTGTCACAGGTCACAGGCCCGCAGAATTGAATGAAATAGTACAGTAGTAGTACTAAGTAGTATTCAAGTTGGTACTGGTGATACTAATAGTCTACTACAGTTTCGATCGATGCCAGGGCAACGGGGGCGCAACGCTCGCCTACACGCCGTCCCAGTCGTGGTGCGCATCCTCGCGGAGCAGCGCCACATCGAGGCACAATACAAGCGGCCCGGAGGCGGCGCGGGGTGGGCGTCGCTGTCGGGCGCGGAGGAGAAGCGCCGGCTGCGCCAGCACGAGGAGCGCCTAGGTGTGGCGAGCCCCGGCCCGCTCTCGCCGGCGTCGTTGTCGTCAGCGGGGATGCAGCGCGGCTGGAGCACGCGCACGGGCGCAGGGGCGGAGGACATATCGCACATCGCGGCGGAGATGCATGCGCTGCCTGCGCGTCTCGAGGGCGAGCGGCTCGAGCGGGAGGGGGTCCCGCCGCCGGCGTACGTATGATTGGGCGTTTATTACTGAATGTATGGGATTTAATCATTTAATGAGAGATGAGTTTAATTCTGGATGGGATCAGGATAGAAGTGCAGCCTTAGAGTTTATGTTGCTCTTGCTGAAGCATAAGGCTCCAACTAATTACTATCCATATACACTCCAAGGCTGTATTGTATTAGGATATGGATAGTATTGAGTTATAACCCTATATATTGAGTATATAGTAGATAATATATTATTTTAAAATATTATTTTATATATCATAATCATGATAGTTATTAACTATCTGGTATAGTTCTGCCATATGCTAGGGACTGTAATAACATCTTAGTTACAGGTCCTGAAAGTCTTAGAGCTGCAAAAAGATGACATTGAGGTTAACCAAGGCGTTTAATAGTCAAATATAATAGTAAAACAGCACAGATATCAGATCAAGAGGAAACTGGGTAATAAGATAAATGTTGTGTTGATAGTTAACTATAAAACTGTCTTCTTATCATAATACTTACAGTCTTTTGATTGTGATAAAATTTCCTTATATGGGAATTTTCAAGTTTAACCTAGACTTATGATTGATATATGAGATATTGTACTTGAGCTGTACTACAAATTTCTATTGACAGAAATGTAACTGAAGATTTAAGATAATAATGAGGTTGTTTAGATGAGTCAGTTTGTGGGTCAGTTGTGGGTCAGTTGGAAGCTGTGGTTAAAGTAGTATCTGAACTTTTAGTCAGATATCAGATATAGTCCCCAAAAGGACTCAGAAAATACTTTATCTGAAAGAAGTTGACTTGATAACACCTTGTATAACCTACAGATACTGCCTATATAGGCCTCTGAGAAAACTCTATAGTATAGAGTATCTATACAGTATATACTCTATACTATAAAAATTTTGCCACCCTGTATATATATATGGATTGTATTGGGTTATAACTCAATATATTGAGTATTGTATTGTATTTGGTTGGAGCCTTACTGAAGCACAATGTTCATATCAACAAAAGAGTTGTTGCCAACCTGTTGGCGGGGCTCCAACTATTTTATTTCAGTTCAGATAGATGTAAGGGCAACCCCGGAGGCCTGAGATCAAGGTCCTAGCAGGGGAGGATCCAAAGAGACGAAACTCTAAGGGTCCGCCTGCTAGGGAGCTGACTATATACTGCTTGTCCGTAGCTGCCGCTGTCGGGCACAGAAGGCTTGGGCAGCGTCGCAGGCAAGGTCCCAGGGCAACCGTCGGGAGGCCGTTGACGGATCGGTGATTGTGCGGGCGAGATGGAGGGCCGGACCGGAGACGGAACCGGAATCGGACCGGAGTCAGACGCGTCTCCGAGGGGCCGAAAGGGGGGTTCCCCTGACATCACCCCCCCTTTGAATGCGGCGTCCCGACGCATAGACCGGAACGGAATCGAGTCGAAAGCGTCGCAGGCAAGGTCCCAGGGCAACCGTCGGGAGGCCGTTGACGGATCGGTGATTGTGCGGGCAAGATGAAGGGCTGGGCCGGCGTCAGAGTTGGAAGCGGACACATCTCCAAGGGGCCAAAAGGGGGCTTCCCCCGACAATAGAATAGAACCACGAATACAAACAGACTACAGTAATAAATGTTTAAACCTATTTATAAATGCTTCTTTGCACCAGACAAAACTGAGCAGTTTGTTCTCAAATTTTGCCATGTCTTGTATCAATCTTCATGGCAGCCCCATATGCATCTACCAACGAGAAACATCATGATATAAGCCAAATTTAATGTAAAATAGATATCAAAAGTAAACTGCCCATTCATTAGAGAGTTTGCGACGTCCCACCAGGAGCCACCCGGTGGCCGAATTACATTGTGATCACCAGTGGCTCCGGTGGCTCCTTACCAACTAATTCATGCCAGTTTTGGATCAAAACCAGGGGAAATTTAAATTTTGATGCATTTGTATCTAAATATGGTGTGATTCCCGTGTCCGAAGTGGGGCTCTATGACATCATGGCAGAATCACAATGATTTGAAACAATTTGGCCTTATTCTGAGCTATATGACATCACCGTGGAGCCACTGGAGCCACCGGTGATCACAATCCATTTCGGCCACTGGGTGGCTCCCGGTGGCACCTCACAAACTGTCTAATAAATCCCACTTTGGGGCCCAATGCTAGGGTGCTGTAAGTTGAAGCTGTTTCGAAAATGGTTTCAAAACATGTGAGTTTTGAATTCCGCTGGGGTTGACAGTGGTTTTGAAACAGGCCCAAAATGCCCGACACATGACTGTCACGGGCGCCGGTAACCCGCAGCCCGGCTTGGCCGGCCCAGCAACCAAGGATCCAGGCCAATTACATGGCTCAGTAGGGCCCAGCCCCTTAGATGCGGCTTTGACACCTACTGTCTGTAATTGCTCGGTTCTTGATCATGGTGGCCGGCGGCGGTGTGCAGGCTGAGGGAATTACCTAAAACGGGCCACCTGTTTCAAAACTGTTTTGAAACAGGTGTGAGTAATTCAAAATCCCATAGGACCCATTGTTGGGCAGAAAGTCTGGTGTAGTGGTGGCATTTCAATCAACTATCTGTCTCTTTGGTATGTAGGAAAGGGCTGCAAAATGTAACTTTGATTTTAGAAAACTTTTCTGAGAAGTTTTTTCAGTTATATAATAAACAACATGGATACCTCATCAAATAATATGGCAGCTTGAAATTTATTTTCTTATCCTACCATATTATATTATGCTGGTTATTATTTCATTATGGTGTCTTATTATTATTATTATTATTGATGAACCTTTAGGTTAGTCTCCCTTAGAGGAATGTGAAGATCAGCTGTTGTTAGTAAGCTTCCATATTTAGTAGTAAGCTGTGCTGGAAGGTAGTGCTAAGCGAGTTTTTTCCAGCCGTCCCAATTTGGCATTGCTGTGCTCAACAGTGATAGCTTGATACCATCAGATCTATGGTTCAAATCCCACCAGGGACATATATGATATCTTTTGGTTCATAAATGTCTTTGAAATAAAATAGAAATAATTGTGTATATAGACTGAGATGATATTATAGAAAATTGTATACTTGTATCTGTTCAAGCTTCTAGCATGTGCTGCATTACATCACAAAAAGACACAAATAAAGAAGAATAAGAACAGATACATCATGCAAGATTTGCAGAATAATGTCAGGGTAACCCCCGCTTCGGCCTCCTTTGGACCCTCCGAACACATCCGAGGTGCATCCGACCGGCGCCCCCTCGGACGCTCCGACCCACCCCGACCATTGTCCACGGCCTCCTTTGCCCGCACAATCACCGATCCGTCAAGACCCTCCCAATGATCACCTTGGGACAGAGCCTGCGACGCCGCTCAGGCCTTCTGCGCTCTACGTCGGCAGTTACGGACGACCAGTATATAGTTGGCGCCCTAGCAGGCGGACCCTTAGAGTTTCTTCTCTTTGGATCCTCCCCTGCTAGGTTGGTCCCTCCGTGTATTTCCGTAGCTTTTATTCATGCTTTGAATCCTCCCCTGCTAGGCTTTCATCGGAGTCTCCAGGGTTGCCCTTACAGCAGAAGAAACTCTCTACGGGATTAACCAGTCAAGATTGCCAGGTTTGGCGCTGATTTAGGCTCAGAGTACGAGTCCGTACCCCCGTCACCGCCCCTGCCACTTGACCCCTCCTCCTCTGCTCTTGTCATCCTTACGCCCGCTATGTCTACCGGAGCTGCTCCGGACGCTGACGCGCGCATGGACGCACTTGAGGCGAAACTAGACAACCTCACCAATATCCTCACCCACCTTGCTTCCCAGGCTTCCGCTGCCGCACCACCTTCGGCAGCTCCTGAACTGCCTTCGGCATCTCCGAATGCCCCTAACGCGGATGCGTTATTTGGTGACATTACTGTCGCCTCAAAACTGGTCTTACGGCCAAACCCCCCGTTTGCGTTTAACGGAGATCGCAAACGCGGCCGCGCCTTCCTGTACGCGGTCAAGACTTAGGCCCGGCTTGCCCCGGAGGCCTTCGTGGTCAACGGAGAGCCGAGCAAAGAAAAGGCCGTCCGCTACGCCATGTCCTATATGGCGGAGGGACCTGCCCAGCAGTGGGCAGAGCGTCATGGAAGCAAAACCCCTTTCCCTTTCCCTCGGTGGAACCTATTCCTCTCCGAGTTTCGTCTTCGGTTCGTTGAGGAGAACGAGCAAGATCTCACGCTCGCCAAGGTGGAAAGCGCAGGTTATCATATGGGAACGCGGGACGTCTACGGATACACCGACGACTTGGAGGACCTAATGGACCTTGCCGGATTCGAAGACGCGTTGGTTAAGGTGACTAAGTACTGCCATGGACTTGACCCCCCTGATCAACAACGGCATCACGTCCTCGAATGACACCCCAGACCTCCGCGACTATCTGGGCTGGCGCACTCGGGCTTTCCGCCAATACGAAGCCTTGGTGCGGGCAAAGCTCATCAAAGGGACAACCCCGCAGACGCCTTCGGGGGCTCCGCGTGCCGCATTCCCTATCGCCCGTTCGGCAACTCCGTTCCCTATCCGCCCGGTGGCCGCACCTGCGCTACCCGCGGCCCACGCCCCCGTCTCGGTACCTCCGGCTCCCGTCCCTATAGAGTTGGATCGTACTAGGGCTCGGGGCGCCCCTCGTCGAGCCTGCTTCAGATGCGGCGACCCCAATCACTTGGCTCGGGATTGTCCGCTCCCCGCCGATGTTCGCCATGCGGACACCCTTGACGAGGTAATCCAGCAACTTGGCGACGAGATGCTGGGAGAGCTGCTTGCGCGGTTGTCCGATACTGCAGCCTTAGCGGAGGCGCTGAAGAAGGGCGGTGTAGTCCAAGCGGTGACTACGGAGAGGCCGAGGTCGTACCATGAGCGGCGCTGCTGGAGGAGTAGAGAGGTGGTTCAGGTGGTAGGGTTTTGTACTTAGCTTGGGGTGAATATAACCCAACTCAGGCTCGATATTGCGCTTTCGCTCGCGCTCGCTCAGTTTTTCGAGATGAGGGGAAGAGGTGAGAAAAGATAATCATTCTCCTATCCATGCTGAGATGTATCCAGCGATCGGAAGGGGTACAGACAGATATGAAATGTAACTAGATTGTCCATGTGAAGATGATCTTCATCCAGTCCCGCAGAGTTTAAGCAGAATGCTCCAGACGTGACGTTGCAAGCTGCTTGCTGTCCCCGTCAGCGCGGACTATGGCTGACCAGGCCAAGTCCGTTGCATCTTGGTCTGGCCGATCCCACGGCTACCCCACGAGACTGAAGTCGGATATGATGATATAAGGAAAAAGGTGGAGGGAAGTGGAAAGATGGAGGAAGAGATATAGAGTGGCGAAGCAAATGTGGGAGTGGCTGTTATCGCCCAATAAGCGCGACACGTGAAATACATGTGACCGTGGTGGCGATGTGGTGGCCACGAGACACTACCACAGCGCATTTGGAGGCTCTGGCAGAGGATTTTGTCCCCTGCGACAAGTGACTGGTGTGCCCTCGTTCGCGTCCATAAATCGTTTCACTTGTTTGTATGATGAATCAACTCCCTTGCCCTACAACGAGCCTGAAACGAAAGACGCACCCTCTGCCCCCTCCGAAGCCCCCGTTTGGATTCGCCGACTTGCTTGGGAGAAAAAGCTACCTGGCAGCTATACCATCTCCGCCGCTCCTGGGGTTAACTCGCTCCACCTTCCTCTTGAACTTGAGTCCACTGCGAACGCGCTCAAGCTCTCCCTTTCAGGTCTGGTCGACTGCGGAGCCACTTCGGACTTTATCGACACAGAATATGTCAACCGAAATAACGTGCCAGTCCGAAATCTCTCAGTACCCATACCGGTCTACAATGTCAACGGCACCCCCAATGCTGCTGGGTCTATTCGCCAAATCGCGGACCTCGTTCTACGGTACAACGGACACTCCGAACGCGTTCAGCTGGCTGTAACCCACCTTGGGAAACAGGACTTGATACTCGGGTACTCCTGGCTCAAAAAGCATAATCCCGAGATCAACTGGGAAACGAAGGAGGTGAAAATGAGCCGCTGCCCCCGAAGTTGCTCCACCTGCCGCGACGAGGAACGGACCGAGCGCGCTGAGATTTGGTGCCTCCGACTCCTTAAATCGCGCTTGATTGCGGGTGCCTTCCCCACCATTTGCGCTATCGATATTGCTGGCCCAGACGATGCTGACGACGAACTCGGAGCTACTTCGGACCCTCCGAGTCCCTCACCAGATTCCGACGACGATGAGCATCTTGAAGACGATGACGAGCATCTTGAAGACGGCGACCGCATCTTCTACACCTCCTTTTGCCCAATCGAGGAGATTTGCGCTGGGAGCACCGTGTCCCAACGCCTTGCAGAGGCCTTCGCCCGTAACTCAGCCCCTCCGCCTGCGGAAATTCCGGGCTGGGCCAAGGAGTTCCAAGATGTCTTTGACAAGGAGTCCTTCGACACGTTACCAGAGCGGAGGGCTTGGGACCACGCTATCAAACTTGTTCCCGACGTGAAGCCCGCTAATTGCAAGGTGTATCCGATCTCCCCCCTCGAACAGCGTGAACTTGACGAGTTCATCGAGGAAGGACTTGCTACCGGCCATATCCGCCCTTTGAAATCTCCGATGGCTTCCCCCGTCTTCTTCGTCAAGAAAAAGGACGGAGGGCTTCGGGTTTGTCCAGGACTACCGCGCCCTCAACGCAATGACAATTAAGAACCGGTACCCCCTCCCATTGATTAATGACCTTATCAACAGGCCCAAGGGTGCCCGTTATTTCACTAAACTCGATGTTCGCTGGGGCTTCAATAACGTCCGGATTAAAGAAGGGGACGAGTGGAAGGCGGCCTTTCGGACTAACCGAGGGTTGTTCGAACCTTTGGTGATGTATTTTGGCCTGACAAACTCCCCCGCGACTTTCCAGACGATGATGAATGACATTTTCCAGGATCTCATTCTTTCAGGAGACATTATGATCTACCTCGACAATATCCTTATCGCACATTCGGACCTCCGTAAGCACCGCGAGATCGTCCGCGAAGTCCTTCGGAGACTCCGAATGCACAAGCTGTACCTTCGCACAGCTGGTTCACCTCCTGCAAAACACTTGGGCTGTTGCCCAGAAGTGTTATGCACAACATTTGGGCCCTACCCGGCAGGTGGCCAGGTGGTCTCCGGGATCAATTTTGATGCCTCCGGTGCCTAAGACCATCAAGAATGATGGTTCTCGGCAGGGTCCCTGACATCAATCACGGCTCGAACACGGCGCCGGACTGGAAGCTTATCTAAACACTTCCTTCTCTCACGACAACAACAATATATTCCGACAACGACTACACTACTCTACCTCCGTTTTCGCCCTTTCGCAGTTGGCGGCGCCTTCGCCACAGCAGTTTGGTTGATCTCTGGCTCTGCCACAGCGTTTGCGGCAGCGTGCTCTGCTGTATTGGGCTCATCGTTGGCGGGAGGCAATGAGCGCTGCGTATGCTTCCATCTGTCCAATATACGGTGAGACCACATCCAAACTCATCGCGTATCACTGACCTGGTCATCTCAGTCAACACCCACGACACATCCGCGATACTTTCGCAGCCCGGTGTGAGTCTGTCTACCAAAAGGTCAGCTTCTTATATTTGATGCGGATAATAGCTCACTGAAATTACGAAGCCACATTCCCTTTCCCACTCAATCCATTTCTCCACCAACGACACCCATTCTTCGTCATCAAATGAGAGGGTTAAATGGTCTCGCTTTGCGGAAACGGCCCATTCCCCATCGCCGGTCGGCTTCTGCTTTCCGCTGGAACGTGTTCTCGGGGGCGTCGCACGAGCAATAGGAGTTCCAGTCCCAGAGTCGTCGTCGGACTCACTGTCAGACTCGGCAGAGGAGTCATCGCCCCGTTTCTTCTTCGATTCTCGGCCTGTTGCCTCGTCTTGGCGCTTACGCTTCCCTTTACTCATTGCTGGTCCTTTATCTGCGCCCGCCCATGTCGGACCCAGCCCCAGTTGTCTCATCAGAGCTTGGTTTCGCAAAATATTGTCCTCCCTCTCGTTTTCATACACCGAGTTGAACCACTTCAAGCCGATTTGTATCTCTCGTTCCTCCTCTGGAAGCGATAGCAGATATTCGCGCAAGAGTGGCCCGGGTGGATTGATGAAGCGATGCAAAGGGTCGGGCTCATTGGGCTTCTCCATGTCAGGCTCTTCCTCAGCCACAGGTCGCTCGATAGCAGGTTCTTCAACAACAGGCTGGATAACAGCAGCAGTGGACGCAATGGGCTGCTCGATCACGGGCTGCTCGATCACAGGCTGCTCGACCACAGGCTGCTCGACCACAGGCCCCGCTAGGGTTGTGGCAGTGACAACGGCAGTTGGAGTTGCTGCGGTTGTAGTTGGAGGTAGAGGACCAATGTCTAGCAACAACGCTGTAAGGGCAACCTCGCGAGGCTCGAAATCAGAGTCCTGAGCAGAGGGGGAATCCTTAGTGAACTACTACAACAGGAAGGGACGCTACAGACTCACCTGAGCAGAGGGGGAATCCTTAGAGAACAAGCCAAGGAGCCCTCTGCCCAGGTGCACTACTATATACCAGTGACCGGAGTAATGATAGAGTGACTGCATAGCGACGGATGACGGATGGGAGAAGTCAGGCATCGCTAATGGACCCTAGGTGAGTGTCGAGTAGCCCTTGAAGCTCCGGAGAGGCAGGTTTGGGACCGTGATGCCAAGGGAGGGGCCCAGGCATCCCTAGAAGGCCTAAGAAGGGCTTCGGGAGGTCCAGGCTGCCTCTGGGCGTCTCCGCTTGTGACCGTGACCATGACAACCGGAATCGGAATCGGAATCGGAATCGACTCCGGGTGTGTGACCGTGACGTGACGGCCGGAAACGGAGAGGGAAGGCGTGGAGCGGAAAGGGAAGGAGTCTGGTCTAGCCCAAGGGCCGGGGGAAGAGGACCAATGGGAATGGCGGCCAGCCATGACCACTGGAGGGTAGCGACAGGGGGTCACTCGGAGACGTCCCCGGACGTCTCCAGAGAGGTGGAGGTGTGAGGGCGTGCAGCCTGGGGCGCTGCAGTAGGCACGAGCCTTAACGGCAGTAGGCCTCACCCAGGGGAAGGCCCGATGACGGGGGCCGTGGTGGCGGAGTGGAGAGCGGAGCCATGGCAAGGCTCAGCCATCCGAACATAAGCCCGAACGCTGACATGGGTTGGGGACACCCAAGAGGTCCAGCAGGTAGAGATCGTAGGGAGACCTTGATAAGTGACAGCCCAGAGAGGCTAGAAGGCCATAGGCTCAAGGTCTCGGAGGGAAGTGGTGCGTCCACATCCGGAGAGGTCTCCGATGGCATTAGTGATCCCTGATGGTGACTCCGCCGGCGGAGAGACTCCCGGAAAGGGGTGGCCAGGGAAGTCGAGAGACTGGGGATCACTGGATGTGGGATGTGGTGCGGGCAGTGGAGGGAGAGCGTCAGGGTGCGGAGACGCGGAGACACGAGCGGAGACGCGGAGACGCGAGCGGAGACGCGGCGCTTGATGGGATCAAGTGACGGCATCAGGGTTTCCCCTGACAAACGCGTTCAAAGATACTCTCATCAAAGAGAGTGAATTGGTACTCACATTTTTTTGCCACAAACCGGGAGAACAAGCGGATGCACTCTGCATAACCAGCCGGTTGGAGCTGCGCAAAATCTCTGCCGTCTTCGTCACCGTCCCGAGATTGCAAACTTTTCAATTCGTCAATCAATGCAATGCAAGGCTTGATTTTACCTTTCTACCAGCACGTTCATCCCTCCATTCAACTCTTCCACCGTGCCGAAAAGCAAAAGCAACTTCGCAATTTGTATATTGCGAGATTAAGTCGAGAAGAGGCTGCACCACCTGCGGCAGCCGTCGTCTGGCCCTGGCTTCGTTGTCAGCAAAACGGTTACACTCGTCAGCGACACTTACTCGGCCATGTCCTCTGGGGAATCCGGTGCGAAGCCTTCTCTCGCGTCGTCGTGCTGAGCCAACGCCATCTCGTGGGCCTCATCTGCCTCTTTTGTGATTTTCTCCTGTACCTCCTTGCTCTCCTCGGCCAACAACAGAGCAGCAACCTTGCCTCAAAGCTGGAGGTGGGCCTTCTTCTCAGCCTTATCGTGGCCTGCGGCGACAAACGCATCTTGCACCTTGCCTTTGAAGTCCTCGTGACCCATATAAAACTGGGCGTCGTTTGGTCTTCGAGGTGTTGGGCCCACGTTTCGCAGCTGCTTCAGCATCGACTGCCAAGGATTCTTGGCTTTCTTCACAGTGGGCTGGCGCGCAAAACCATCTCTTGATGCGCTAGGTGATGTGTTTGTCAGTGCCAACGAAAGGTCAATGAAAGCGATGCACCTTCTCCATATCCTCGACGATTTTGCGCTTCTGCTCTATCTCTTCGTCGTTCTCGGGTGGTCTGGCCAACGCGGCGAGCTCGTCAGGGTCCTCGGGCAGCTCGGTATCCATACTCGCCCTCCAAGGCGATATTTTCCAAAAGCCGGGCATGACGACGTCCCAGATGGACTTGCCCGTGCCACGGCGATGTTTGTGTCCTCCCTTGTTGCGGTTCATGTATTCTTCAATGTAGCCCTCGAGATATTCGCGGCGCTTTCCATGGAAGTGGCCTTGATTTCCTCTCTTGACGGGGTCGCCTGTGCTGGGACGTTGTGCTTTCTTGCCTTTGCTGGATTTCGAGCCAGACATTGTTCTGAAGCGGAGCAAAACAAGTCGGGGTGGGGGGATGTATGGTGGACAGAGAGCAAGACTTCGACCCGCAAACCAGAAACAGGAAGCGGCCCTCTACCTCCCTACAAGCCTATCTATCCGCTACTTCGCTACTTCGCTTCTGCCACGATGCATCGTCCTCTCCTCATACCTCGTCCTCGTTTTCTCCCTTGGTGGATTGTCCAGAGTTGCCCAAGTAAGTCCTTGCCCATCGCCCCCCCTCACCAATCCAAACTTGACGAATTTACAAGCGAAAGCTTTTAGCATGTGGCGCCGGACTGGTCGGAACTATGCTTCACCCACTGCTTCGACACTGCTTCGATACGCCCTCGTGTCATCCGAATAGCAATGAGAGCTTAGCTTCACGTTCTGCCAAGTACTAGACCAAAACCTGTATCACATTTAGTCAAGAAATCTACTCCAAATCTTTTCTCTGCATTTGGACACCGCTTCTACGCAAAAAACTCGATAATTTGGTCCGGAACCCGATCAGGCTTGAGTTCTTCGTCGGCCACATGCCCGAATTCACCAGGGGCTGCAGGAGTGAAAGGCAAACTATACGCCCATGCAGCAATGCGCCTCTGGTTGTCTGAGCCATGCGCACGCGCATAGCGCCCCCACTCGTGCGGTGCTTGAACATAAGTCGCTAAGTGGTCCCTATTGACTTAACTTAGATCCACTGTGCAAGGTAAAGAAATAGCAGACGTACCACGATGGGAGCATCAAGCCCTTGTGCTCGATAGTCCAGAACCGAGGTTTGTGATCGCCCTGGCCGAGACGATGTCGTGGAATGAGCAAGGGAATGGTTTCAGAGGGTTCTGGCGAGGAGGCTGGAGCGGGAGATAGAGGTCGTGAGGCTCTTGGTGATGACGACGCGACAGAGCTGGCGAAGCCCAAAGAGGCGAAAGAGCTGTCCGTGATATTCGAGTCGAAAGAGCTGTCAGTGTTTTCCAGCGAATTGTCAGCGCTCAAGTCAGCGCTCGCGCTACTGGTAGACGCGTTGGCAGACTGGGCAGCAGCAACTCGCTTCAATTGCTCCACGAGCTCGCCGTCAGAAACCGGAAATGGGTTAGGCGAAAACAGGACAGATGACTTCTCGCAAGTGGGAGAAGCACTGGGGGATGGCCATGGACTGTTGACAGGAGGAGGCTGAGGAGTTTGCCCAACAGCAAACATAACCGCCGGGTCTGTTATCGCATGCTCTTCGTGCTCATAGGCGCACACAGAGGCCCACAGCTGCAAAGCTTCTGCCCAAGTCCAGCAAAGGTGCCAGGTCTAGCCATCATGTCCATTCGCAGCGCGTGCAGAGTCGCTAAAGAGGGGGTAAGCTCTTGACATGACGAGTAGATTTCAAAATGACCGTACGGGCTTGTATAAATGCCAGGTTTACATCCTTTGGTCACCACAGCCAACACGCCATTGCTAAAAGGATCCTCGATTCGATAAGCACGACCGGGGTCGGGATAGAATGGCGGTTGGCAGAGTAGATAGACGGGACGTTGGCCATTCATCATGAGTGCGCAGATGAGGGGGTTAAGGAGAAGCAAAGGGAAGGCCAAACAGGCTAATACTTAGTCGATGGTGGATGAGCGGCATTAGATTTCATCAGATGACGTCAGCGTCAATGATTCTCAGAAGTTAAGTGAAAATTCTTTTTTTTACGGGTTAGATTCAAGTAGTTACAGGCAGATACAAGACAGGTACGCTACACAGATGTTTTGAGAGTCCTTGGGCACACAGACGATACAAGACAAGCACAACAAGCGGTACTAATAGCAGTAGACAAACAAGCAAACGAAACAAGCAAACCAGACGGGAACACTTTTGTTCGCTCTATGCACGGGTGCCGGCACTGGTGGTGGCCTGGGCACTGGCCAGGGCGGGGGCGGGGCGTGTGGGTGCAGCCGTCGACGTGCTTGCAGGAGCATTTTGAGACCAGGAGAGCGACCCAATCATGGATGGGTTGGGCGACGCGTGCCAAAGCTTCTGAGCCTCCTCGGTCGACATGAAGTAAGGACGACCCTTCGTTGTCTTACTCATGGCAGACAATTGTCTTGGGAAACTATTTAGATAGAGAATTCAACGAAATACACCAGAACTCACCGCACAAGAATATCCTGGACCGCTGGGAGGTCCTCCTTCGTCATATTCGTCACTGGCAAGTCCGCGTTCAAGATGCCGCTGTTTTGCGAGCGAGGGTGCTTGATGACAACCACCATGCCGCGGCAGACAGGCAACGGGCAGCAAATACGGTCGAAGATGTGCTGGATTGCTTTATTTTCGGGGCGAATACGGTCCATCGGGGAGTGAGGACAGTCCAGAAGGATGGTGAAACAGTGGTCCGGGAGAGAGGGATGAGTGTCCACCATTTTGGGGCATTGGGAGCAAGGAACCGGATTGATTTCGAAGTAGTCCAGGTCCAAGGCCGATGCGTGCAGGGTCGGCGAGTAACGGTCGAGGTCAAAGTCGTACACGCCATAGATGCCCGCCATCCAAGGATAAACCGCTATCTTCACCGTGATTGGGGACGGCTGGGCAGAATGATATGGCTGTTAGTTGTGATGAGTCATAAAGTGCCTGCGTCGCTGGCAGAAACGCACTCGAGCAATTCTGGGCTCCATCAACGACTCCGAGGACGATGAGCCCGTCCCGGAGGCATAGTCGTAAGTGTTGGATGACGACGTGCCGGAACCAGTGGCGACTTCGAGGGACATGGGAGCGGACGAGAAAAGAGGGAGGAAAGAGAGGCAGGTGGAAGTAGAAGGAAAGAGAAACGAGTAGGAGAAAAAAAGTCCCCGAGCCATGACTCTTGAAAATAAGCTCAAGAAGCGCGTGACGGTCACGACGGTCACACGCTTCTTCCACGCGCTTCTTCTTCTCAGCTTTCGCACTATGGTCCACGGCCTCAAGATTCCCTTCAGCTATTGAGCATGACTGCTCTAAAACCACGGAGCGGTCGAGCTCTTACTATTCGGCACCCTGCTTCTTGCCCTTCTCCCCCGCCTCTCTGCCATGGACGCCAAAGACGTTCATAACTCAGCGCCCTCAACTCCTCGCAAACCTGTGTCTGTAATACTTGGCTTGTGCGCCACGACGCATCTGACGTCTCCTCAGCGATTCTTGAAACCTCCCCATCGAAGCCTCCTTCCAAAACAATTGCCCCCATCGAATTCACTCTACCAGAAAAGCCTGCTCATTCTGGTGAGATGTCGCCGGCCATACAAGCATACTAATACAAGGCTGATTCTATCCCGTAGTGGAGAAGCCGGCATCAACACTCAAGTCGACAACGAAGCCCTACACGCGTCCGCCTCCCAGGTTTCTCTCAAATACTGGTAAGTTGTCAACCTCAGCTGCGAACTGTACCTTACGCTTTGCTAGAAAAAGGCCGTCTTCGTACACAACAAATCGAGAAGGACACCGCCCTCCGCGCTCGCCTGCAGGAAGAACTGCAGAGTTTGATGCTTTCCATCGATCAAGTCCGCCTGCTCGCCGACGCATTTGGATACGAAGAGCAGGAGCAAACTGTTAGCGCACGATACCACCAACAACTTTTGCGCGCATACGAGGCCAGCGTTGCTCGCTGCAACGGGTTGGGGTTGGAAGATACTGGATCAGGGCAGGCAGCAGAGCAGCGAAAGGCGTATAATCGGGCCATTGACCAGCGTACAAAGGCCGGTAAGGCGTGGTGGGCACTTTGGCAGGTTGAGCGCGCGATGCCTCGTAAATCTGGCGAAATCGAGCGTCAAATCAAGATTTTGGAAGTAGTTTAACATATCAGAGCCTGTTTTACTGTCTTGTCAATGTACCTGGTTGTGAATTCTTGGTATAACGCTGGCTGAACCAAGAAATGACTCTGTAGCTCTTCTTCTGTCATCTTGCGTTACTCGGTTAGTAACGCGTGACTGAAGATCTCGGAAAAACAAAACGGCCTGTCATTAAATCGCCAATAGGACTATGATGGAAATAAATGTACTGTTGAAGACAGTTTCGATGCCCGGTTTGCCTCGTTCAGTTTTTTTTCACGGGGAATGATGTCGATGGGTGTTGATAGACTGACCTAAATGTAGGCTAATGAAACAGTCGGCAGTACTGAACCCTGGTTAAAGACGGAATTTACAGTCAACTGTAGTAAACGAATAGGTACTAGACATCTTGGTAAGTGCACACTATTAGGAACGGGCATGCAACAGGACTCTCAGGCTATATTCAGTGGACCGCAAGACTATGTACAACCTATTTCTTAGACGAATCTTTTATTCCGAGAGCTACAGATCAATGATGTCACGAAGCTCACGAAGCTCATCACACCTCTTGTCCTTCTGCATCCATCTCAACCCTTACTGCACATCTTTCACCACTGTAGCCCAATGCCACAACCACTGAAATACCAAACGGAGGATGAGCGGCGGCGCGGCGGTGCGAGAATCTCGCAGAAAATATGAGAATGGCGCCAGGTATGTACCTCCTCTGGCGCATCTTAGTATCATTCGCTGACTGCCCTGTGGTTCAGAGCATCCAGTGTACGAGCAGAATATCAACGCCGAAAAAAGCAAAGAAGGAAGCAAAAACCGTTAACTCTGGAAGATTTACCACCTTTGCCCAGCGAGCTGGTGCGGCAGGCTACTTTCACCTTACCCGACGACGACGACGAATGGTTTTGCCGGGGAAGGAATGGCAACATAACTGGGCTCTTCCCTTATCAATTAACTCCACCATACGATCTCTGCGACTTCCGAAATGCGCCGCCGCGACCATTCGACAATATCTTGCAACTGGTTAACGCTATCCATGGTTACCAAGTTCGGGGAGAGGAGGAACTGGAGGAGGAATACGGGCACTGGGCTTGCAACTGGTCTCAAAAGGACTCTCTCCAGCAATTCCAGAGGGAATTGGAGTCAGCTACGAAATCTTGGGCTCTCTTAGTCGTCCTCCAGAGCGACATCGACATCGACGGAGAAGCTGCCATGCTGCCAGTGGTGAAGGGGCACCAGGCACAATCAGAATATAAGGAAATGCTCAAAGTGCATTTGGGGTGGGCTGCGCGCCGCTGTTTCCGCCTTCGAACTCTGGCTTTTCTGTAGCCTGGGTATTAGGGTTTGGCCCTTCGTTCCGCACCCTTGCCTTGTCCTTAGATATGTCTGGATAGAGCGGGCTGGTGTGGTTACGCCGGCGGTGTGACATGAAGCATGAAGCTTGACAACCAGTAGCTAGTAGCTGTTTCTTTTGTGGTAGCTGCTATTTATCATCTACTTCTGACTTCTTGCTCGCTAGAGTCCTATCGGCCGAAGCTCGTCTGATTTCCATCACGGATCGATGATTTGATGGCTTGATTGTTTGGTCACTTTGCTGTCACATCACCTTTGCCTGCCCATGTCCTCATCGTCTCAAAAAAGCCGCAAACGTCGCACAACGGGCGCCCCTGTGCTGGTTCGGCACCACATCATGCCAGTGGAGGAGCTCATTGGCGCTCCACCAGACGCGCCCTTGACCACCTCGCTACATCGTGTCACCACCGACGATCGACGTTTCAATACCGAGACTATTGTCATCGAGCCTCCTTCACCAGTCAAACGAGCGCGCCTTGAACATCTGCACCGTCAACAGGCAACTGTCAATCTCATGCCCACCAAGGACCCAGAGAGATACGAGATGGGTTTGGAAGCCGAGGAAGACAAAAACGAGATGGAGACCAACCCCAATCGACATAGCCAGCCTGCTGTATGTATATTCCCTCATTTATGCTCTAGCCACTCTAATAGTGCCTCAGGACCCCGCAATGGACCTATGGATGCGACAATTTCGGGACCCATTTCTCCATTCTCTTCTATGGCGCGACGGAAGAGGCAAGGAAGGAGAGATATGCGCGGCGTGTGGGGACAGCACCCGCGCCGCTATATATCGCTGTTCTTCTTGTTTCGGTGGTGCTATGTGGTGTCAAGGCTGTTGCGTAGCCGCTCATCGTGCTAACCCCCTACACTTTATCGAGGTGAGTAGTGAATTGAATCTCGAATACTCTACTGACTAGATTGTCACAGAAATGGACCGGCGTATACTTTACGAGGACAACTCTTGGTTCCATTGGCCTACGAGTCCAACTCGCCCATCCACCCCATGAAATCTGCGAGCGCCCAATCCCAGGACGAAGCGACTTCGTCGTCTTAGCGGCTAATGGGATACACGAAGTTACCATAGACTTCTGTGGCTGCATGGGTCACGATGCCCATCACGTTCAACTGTTGAAGGCCGGCTGGTACCCAGCGACGATGGAGTTTCCGCGAACTGCTGCTACCTTTTCCTGCTTGGACAAATTTCATTATCTTTCCTTGCATGGGAAAACAACGATATACGACTTCTACTCTGCACTCAAGTCTTGGACCGACGGGACCGGTATCAAGCCCCCTGATCGATACTCGGTTTTCATGCGAATCTCCCGCCAATACCGTCATCTTCTGTTGCTCAAACGAAAGGGCCGTGGTCACGACCGCTTCGGTGTCTTGGGGACTGCACCAGGAGAACTTGCCACTCGTTGTCCGGCCTGTCCACGGCCTGGAGTTAACTTGCCCGACGGATGGGAGAATGCGCCTCCCGAAGATCGGTAATTATCTCCTGTCCTCAAGAGTCGGCCAATTAAGCAAGTTGTTAATAAGGTGTCTCTATATCATGTTCGGCGACCAGTACGTTTTTTTTGACTGGTGTTATATATATCTCATGTTATTGACAGGCGTCGCATCCGGGGACTGGTCGAGGTCGGCAAGAAACGCTCCTCAACTGGAGTTAGCCTTCGTCGACAAAGGCGCAAGCTAAATCGTACCATCAAGCATTTGCGGTCTCTCCAAGGGACATATATGCCTGCTGCTCTCCGGCGTCTGGAAGCTCTTCACTTGCCTCAAGATACCCTAGCAGAGCGCGTGCCCCTCATTCCCCCATCCGCCCTTACTCCCGTCGAGCGCAATAATGGTGGCTGTCGAGACGGACTGGTCGCCATCGAGCGGGCTTTGCGAGATGCTCAGTGTCGCTCGTCGTTAACGAGCCTGCAACTTCAACTACATGTTAAATCACGACTTTTGACTTACAAGAAGAACAACTCGCGCCGCGCAAGCGATGAATACGCGCTCACGATCCTTGGTAGACCAGAATGAGCGGAAAATCTTGCTATATTCCGAAAAATACCAGCACGCTTGGCGAGCATTGGTAGCGCTTGATGAAGACGACAACTTGATCTCGTGGCGGAAGCTCGAGAAGAAGGATATCAGATGTATGGAGGATGCCGAGGAGGTGTCGCGAGCAGAGCGGAAACGCGAAAGGGCAGAACGGAATGAACGCTCCCAAGACTTGGCTCTAGCGCGAGCTGGGCTTGTTGCTCTGCCAAGGGCTCCTGTACCTATGGAGACTAGCGATGCGGAAGAAGACGAAACAGAGGCTCAACTACCTGCCACACGGTCAGATCGACAACATGCGGCTCGGGAAGCCAATGCTCTGTTCAAACACGGAGAAAGTCGGCGTCAGGTATCATGGATCTGGAGCAATGTCCACAATTCTACCGAAGGAGTTGAAGAAGGTGTGTGGCGTGGCACAAATTCCGTTTTAAGCACTAATTGCTAATTTCAGCTCTGCGCATCGAATGGGCCAAGTCCTATGCGCGAACTCGTCGTTGGAAGGAAGAAGTCAGGATATTGGCTGCAGAATGGGAAAGGCTGCCGCTCTCCTTTGGCGCTGAGGAACAGGCTTGGCTTACTCGCGGGAAGAAGGTCGACATAAGTGGACTGGGAGGGGAGGTCGCGGAGGGCATGATTGCGTATGCGACGAAACAAGCAGATATGTTCCGGAATCTCGCGTCCCGGGGCGGAGACTGTCCGAACAAGTCCGAAGTTGGCACGAGGAAAGCGGGGCGCAAGAGTGGTTAACATGGTCTACCTATCTTACGACGACGACGGGGACATTGTTGACGCAGATGATGAGGACGAGCATGGTAATGCGAGTGACGATGATGAAATGTAATTATATAAGTGTTACAATGATTATTTGCATTATTTGTCTCAGAAATTGCTTGATTAACTTGCCCCGGCCCTGTTGCCGTGTCCCCGAGACTGATCTAGACGCGGGCCGCAATGAGATCAACTTCTGATGATGTTCGGAGTGTTTCCTGACCCCTGCCGGCGCTCCGGGGATTGATCCCCAAACCCCCGACATTTTGCGCAAAACACTTTTGAGCAACAGCCCAAGTGTTGCGCATAAAATGAGCTGCAGCAGGTGCTTCGCAAGGAGAAGTGCGACTTCGAGAAATCGTCAAGGAGAAGTGCGACTTTGAGAAATCGTCGATCAAGTACCTGAGGGTTATCATCTCTCACAACCACGTCGAAATGGATCCCGTTAAGCTCGCCGGAGTCTCCGCATGACCTCCGCCCAAAAACAAGAAGGACGTCCAGCAGTTTCTGGGGTTTGCTAATTTCTACCGCAGGTTCATTCGGGATTTCTTGGCCCTTGCGCCGCCTCTCTTTGCACTCACCAAGAAAGACCAAATATGGGCCTGGGGAGACGCCGAAGCCGCCGCCTTTCAAACTATCAAAGACGCGGTTGTCTCAGAGCCTGTCTTAGCGATCCCGGATGACTCTCAGTCTTTCCAACTTGAAGCAGACAGCTCAGATTACGTGACAGGGGCGGTTCTTTCACAACAATCCGCCCCGGACGGGAAGGGGCACCCTGTAGCGTTCTATTCCAAAAAGCTTAAATGATGTCCAGTGCAACTACGAAATTCACGACAAGGAGATGCTCGCGATCATCCGCGCACTCGAGGAGTATCGGCATTTCCTTGAGGGCGCCGCGCATCCGGTCGAGATCTGGACTGACCATGAGAATTTGGAGTATTTCCGAAAGGCACAGCACCTTAACCGTCGGCAAGCCCGATGGTCGTTGTACCTTTCTAGGTTTGACTTTACGCTGCACCACGTCCCAGGTTGCCAGATGGGCCGCCCCGATGCTCTCTCCCGCCCGGCCTAACCACAGCATCTCCGAAGACAACTCGGACGTCACCCTCTTGCGCCCTGAGCTTTTCCACGTTCGCGCGCTTGAGGCCGTCACTGTCTCTGGGCCTGGCTCTGAACTTGTCCGCGACATCAAGGAAGCGCTATCCGGTGAGCCTGACCTAGAGGAGCCTGTCGCGCTTGCGGCCCGGCAACTCTTGAAGGTCCGAGGTCAAGTTCGGGGCCCCCGCTCATCACGTTCGGACGAGTGGGCCATCTCGGGCAATCTCTTGTACTTCCGCGGCAAGGTCGTAGTCCCCAAAGACAAGGACCTAAGGAGGCGCATCATCGAGCTCTGCCACGACACGCGAGTCGCCGGACATGCCGGGCGGTTCAAAACCCTAGAGCTGGTTTCGCGCAACTACTGGTGGCCACAGATGTCCCGCCATATCGGACGCTATGTCGCAACCTGCGACTTGTACTGCCGCATGAAGGCCCTCCGAAGGCTCCTGCACGGAGAGCTACACCCGACCGAAGTCCCCCCCGAATGCTGGCACACCGTCACGGTGGACTTCATCGTCCGAGCTCCCCGAGGCTCATGGGTACGACGCGGTCATGGTAGTTGTTGACACTCTTGGCAAACGCGCTCACTTCACTGAGTGCCATACGATAATAGACGCGGTCGGAGCCACCCGGTTGTACTATCGGAATGTCTGGAGGCACCAGGGAACCCCCGAGAAGTACATTTCGGACCGTGGCTCGCAGTTCATCACTGACTTCACGCGCAAACTCTGGCGTTTAATTGGCGTCAAGCCGGCTACCTCTACGGCCTACCACCCGCAAACCGACGGACAAACCAAATGCGTTGACCAAGAGCTCGAGCAGTACATCTGGATCTTCTCCAACTACCAACAAGACGACTGGGACGAGCTTATCCCTGCCACTGAGTTTGCCTATAACAACCACGTTCACTCCTCCACTCAACAGGTACCCTTTATGACGGACACTGGTCGGCTCCCCCGAACGGGTTTCGAGCCCGGCGCCCGCTCAGAGTTGGAGTCAGTAAACGAAGTTTCGCGATCGGATAGCTAACGGCGTCTCCGAGGCAAAGGCCGCACTCGTTAAAGCCAAAGACGAGTATAAACGGTACTACGATCGGAACCGTTCGGACGCTCCGAATATTCAAGTTGGTGATAAGGTTTGGCTGGACGCTTCTGACATCAGAACGACTCGGCCCTCCGAGAAGTTCTCCCACAAGCGCCTCGGACCGTTCAAGGTGCTTGCAGAGGTTAGCAAAGGTGCCTACAAGCTCGACCTCCCCCCGGGTTACTCCAAGCTCCACCCCGTCTTCCCCGTTGTTAAGCTCGAGCCCGCTCAGGACGACCCCTTCGAGGGGTGATGTCAGGGGAACCCCCGGCTTCGGCCTCCTTCGGACCCTCCGAACGCATCCGAGGCGCATCCAACCGGCGCCCCCTCGGACGCTCCGACCCACCCCGACCATCGTCCACAGCCTCCTTCGCCCGCACAATCACCGATCCGTCAAGACCCTCCCAACGATCACCTTGGGACAGAGCCTGCGACACCGCTCAGGCCTTCTGCGCTCTACGTCGGCAGTTACGGACGACCAGTATATAGTTGGCGCCCTAGCAGGCGGACCCTTAGAGTTTCTTCTCTTTGGATCCTCCCCTGCTAGATCGGTCCTTCTGTGTATTTCCGTAGCTTTTATTCACGCTTTGGATCCTCCCCTGCTAGGCTTTCGTCGGAGTCTCCAGGGTTGCCCTTACACCAACCAGGTTCAATCACATCCCTTCCCTCGTCTTTCACTAGTCCATACCATCGATACACATTTCCTTCTCTTCTCCGTGGGTCCCGTTCGAATCGTCGATGGAGAGCTTGAAACCAACAGAGTGCTGAGAATGACGTGGGCATTTAGGCAGTAGAGTTGAAGCACCGTTGGAATCCCGCGGTGTAAAACTCTACTCGCTCACGAGCCACCTTGTAGCGTGAGTCAGCTGAGCCTCTGCCCGTCCATCCACGCAACATAACCGGCACCAAAAATCTGTTCCTCTCCTTCGAGGTCTAGTGCCCCCTGCCAGTATTAAACCAGCCACTGTGTATGTGATAGGATTTTCAGACACAGTGGTGCATGTGCCAGTGCATATAGCAATGTGTCTGGAAAAAGATATCCACAAAGTGTGGTTTTGAAACTGGTTTCGAAACATATATTAGTTTTGAAAGCAGCAGCCAACTGACCTGGTTTCAAACTGGCATGTGATCCTCCGGGAAGCCTGGGCCCCAGGGCCCAACCAAATAGTGCCAATGTGGTTGAGCATGCTGTATATGATGGACAATCTTGGTCTATTGGCAATTTGTCCAGAGAGGATGAGTCTGGCACAAGTGGAGTTGCCCTTGTTGCAGTTGTAGTGGAAACTTAATCATCAGAAGGTTGAATCACATCAGGTTTTGTGCAAAAAATGGCATCTGGGAGCTGGACTTTTTTTATGAGAAATCAGGTGCCAAAAATGGGCACCCAATTTCCAACAAATCAGTGTTGCAGATCTGATGCCTGAATGACCAAATAAGGTAATTTTGACATCACATGCTCCATGATCACGGCCTTTGATTAATCAGGAATTTAGGGCACTGAGTTGGGCCCTGATGTGAATATCTCCATTTGCCAGGTTTCCAATTTGTTGGAAATTAAATGAATTTATTTGCAGTTTTGCTTGTGACTGCAATATTTGTGGATCTGCTATATTGCCCGATAGCTGATCGGAATTGTTCTAATATTACCTGGATATTGGCTCTTCCCCTTTATTTGTCCAAGTGAGCCCCTCACGGTAGGCTCCATATAATAGGGAGTTGCAGTATAACAACAGCTTGCAGCAATCTGTGATAGGGATTGGCACCAGACCATATGATACGGTGTACAGTTATGGTATGGTGCCACCGTAACCGTACTTGTACTGGGGTATTATGTCCCGGTGTATGGTATGGTTGCTTATGAGACGGAGGCCGTACCAGGCTGTACTGCTATAATAGATGTCCAACTAACTGTAACACAACTTAGATCATGGTTATGCATGCATTCCTCACCCAGATATCAGGACATCATTGTGCTTGGTCAAACTTAGAACAGAAAAACCCACCGACAAATGGTATAACAGTATATTTCAAAGGTATGAGATGATATAGAAAGACCTGCCACTATAAGTTACTAAATGGGAGTTGTTTGTATAGATGATAAATACAACCTTGGTCTTGTGACAATTTGTGACATCCTTGGAGGATTGCACTGTTAAATGGCAAAAATTTCTACTTTTGGGAATTTGCCGTGTGTATACCTCTATGCTACAGTATATAACCACATCACATAGGAACTAAAACTACCAACTTCAGTATCTATTGACAAAAGTTCCTTTTTAGAACACTATGTCATATATCACATCGTGTGACACTGGGAAACTTTGTCTAGACGGACCATGTCATATTATTCACTTTTATTCACCCTCTACATACTGGACTTAGCGAAAAATTTGCCTTGGACTTTACAATGCAGTGTTATAGATAAGGGCCTTAATAAGTGTTCGGCTCCGAGGTCCACCCTTATTAGGGATAAGGGTGTCACGGATAAGACCCGGCCCGTCCGCTCTGGCGCTGGTGTCGGGCCATTGTGGGCCCGTGACACGCAGCACGTGACGACGGGGAACATGCGCCCCAGTAGGAGGAACGCACACGTGGGAAGCACGTGACCGAGAATGACGCGTCGAGCCGTCGCCGAGCCCAACTCGACACCAGGGGACTGGGGAGGAGTGCTAGGAGGTCAGGAGTAGCGCCTGGCCCGCAAGGGATGTGCGATCGTCCCCTCTGCGGCCAGGAACGGGAGCGAGGAGGAGGAGGAGAGGCCAGGGTGTCCGATCACCCCCTTTGCGGGCCCGCGTATATAAGGAGCGATAGTGTACCCTGTACTCTATCGCTTAGATTGTCTGAAGAACTACCTTACTCCGTGCGAGGAGACGCTATCGACTCATCGGGCCCAACATGACCCGATTCGAACCATCGACCACCGACTACGACAAGGGACCGAGTTCACGGGCCCTTTCGGTTTCGATCTACACCGCCCGCCATACTTGCGGGCCCGACTATTCGTCTGTTCTGTTCCGGGCGCGCGTTCTTAGGAGAAGTCCTTGCACGGCCCGACCCGCAGTCTGACAGAATCTAAGCGATCCCCTTACGCCCGCACAACAGAACACACGAGGAGGCGGCACGGATCGATTGCAAAGTCCAAAAAACAAGATACAAAATATAATAAAAACAAAAAAAAACACCCGGCAGCTACGCACGACCCTTCCCCTTTCGACCCGCCGAAGGACCCGATGGAGGAGAACGCCGCGACCCCGACCCAGGCCGAGTACCCCCAGGAACGGGGCCCGAGCGACCGGCCTGGCGGCGATCCGCGGCAGCCCTCTGCTCCCACAAGTCGAGCCGGGTCGACCCCGAGTCATCGACGGCACCGAAGACGCCCCGCACCCGAGTGTACAACTCCACCATTTGAGCCGCAGAGAACCGATGCCCCAGGTAATCCATCAGCTCGAAGTCGGCCGGCTGCATCAACATGCGAGTTTCGGACCGGAGTGAACGCAAGACACCGGTGGACAGAGGGTTGTCCTGGGGCCGGGTCAGCAACTGGTGCAGGAGCGTCACCCCCACGGCGGAAAATCGGCACGATTGGGCCACATCCGGATCATCCAACAACCGGTGCGCCTCGGCGGAGGCCCGAGCCGGCGACGGCTCGCCGAACCAGAGTAGCACGTCCGGATAATCCTCCGGGCGGAACGACATGTCCCCCATCGCTGAGGGGCCCGCGCGGCCGGAGCTGGTCCCCGCTTCGGGACGGCCCGCGTCCCTACGCGTCCCAGTGGGTGGGGGGCGGATCAGGGTGATCGGCGCGGAACGGGAGGGTGCAGGAGATCGCGCGCGAGGAGGCGGCGCTGGCCGACGGACCGGAGAGGCCGATCGCCGAAGAGAAGGGGAGTGAGAACGCCGACGCGACGGCCCAGTTCGAGGACCCCGTGACCGAGCCCGGGGGCGGCGCGGAGACGGTTGACGGCCCGCCTGCCGGTTCCGAACGTTGGGACGGGTAGAGTGCCCCTGGTCCTCCGAACGCCGCCGATGCTGTGCCCGAAGCGTATTGGAGCGGGGCAGAAAACGGAAGCAAAAACGACGATAGAGGAAGTTCTCCGACACCGCTTGAAGGTCCGCAAACCGCGAATCCATCTCCAACAGAGCATACACGCCCTCCTCGTCCGTGCACTCCCAGAATTCGAACCGCCACGGAGACTCGCGCAAGTCCTTGGCCTCGTAAGCGGCCGCGAACGGGCCCCACGAATTGCAACGACGGTGCGAGAGACTGCACCAGTCGCAGGCACGCCGAACGTTGGCCGGGAGTTTGGACGCGAGGTCGCCGGGCTGGCCCCAGACGGTGCAAAGCCGCCCCATCTGCGCGCAAAAAGAGCAATGCGGCGTGATGGTCCGGACCACTTCGCCGAGGCGGCGCAACGGTTCACCCGGGAAACGCTCTGTCGCGCCCGTACGACTCAAGGCCGGGGCTGAGGGCACGTAACCGTCGGTGTCTTCCACGGTCAGCCGCGATACCCGGTTCGACGGGGAGGTGCGGGGAGCGGTGGGGCGACGGGGGATCACGGGGATAGGCGGGGGGTCGTCGTCCGAGATCTCGATCACTGATGCCTCGCGGATCGGAGGAGGGTGGCCGGGCAACACTTCCAAACCCGGCGATGAGGCGCGCGAAGGACCCATCGACACATCGTCGGAGTCATCGACGTCGAGCATAATGACGTCGGGCGCCAGGGGCGAGGAACGGGGACGGAAGGAGAGGGTCGGAGCCCAGACGCCGTCCTCAGGCAAACCGACCGGGGCCCGATGTCGGATCACCCCCGGCCCGGGTGGCAGTAGCCCGGCACCGACCACAGACCCCAACTCCTCCACGACTGGCGGATCCGGGAAAACCATTTCAGGAGCATCCTGCCGAACAACCAGGGGTGGGGAGGGCTCCGTGCCAGGATCCAACCACTCCGCCCAACGCTCCGCCACACCCAGGAAAGAGAAGGTGTCAAAGGTCGCCGCCGCGCGAGGGTCGGGACCCTCCCAGAATCGCACCCCAAACTCCAGTACCGGGTCCCAAGCGAAGTAGTGAGGAACGAGCAAAGGGCGGGGCTGTTGCAAATGATGAAGGAGTAGCTCGGGACCGGCATGGGACGATGAAGGGAACACGCGACTAGGGTGGAGCATGGGTACGGGTCCGGGTCTCAGCAGGCTGACCCTGACCCTGACCCTGACTAACCCTAACCCTTCCGGGTACGGGTCCAACCGGGTCCGGGTTGACCCACGGGTTGCAGACATGGAAGCAGAAGATGTATTTAGGACAATAATGTTGACATAATATATGTTTTGCTATATGATATTGGCTCAGATATAGCATATGTAACCTTTTCCCCAAGATTTTAAGTGTATTTAATGTGATTTACTTTCATGTCACATGTCACATGAGTGACTTGAGTGACATATGATTTTTTTGTCTTTTAAAAACTCACAAAAATCATGTTTAGATAGGGAATTGTCCCATCACAACAGCTTATTAGACCCTCCGGGTTAACCCTGAAAGGGTCCGGGTTTGGCCGGGTCCAGAAATCAGTGTACCCTGACCCTGACCCTGACAGACCCTACCCTGAAACCCTGCGGGTTGACCCTGACCCGTGCTCTACCCTACACGCGACCCACGCAGTCGAGGGCCAGATTCCAGAGGCCGCGGGACAAGAAGACGGGGAGGCCCGCCAAAGACAACGAGAAAATAAAACGAATGACCTCACGCTGCCGAAGGGTTTAGTGAACACAAAAGGAGAGCGGCGGCCGATTACGCACAAGGATGGGCCATAGATCCTCGAACGCCTCTCGGTCTGCCCCGTCCTCCTCAACGGCGCCAAAGCAACGACAAGCTGACGAGCGAGGCCGCCCAAGTACTCGCGCAGGTCGGAAGGGCCGCCAGACCCGTGACCAGGGTAATTCCAACGGCAAGACGATTCGTAATCATCAAAAAGGACGCCGAAGAAACGGTCCCGAGGACCGAACACGGACGGGCGCCAGAGGGCAGCCGCCATGGCGGCGTCAAACGACGCCTGTAGCCAATCCCAGAGGCTGGTGCTGGGAGGGCGGACGAGGGGAGGGCGATGCAGGCGGGAAAATCGGTATGCAGGATCCCGAAAGTACCCGCGGGAGAAGCGGGGGGGCACGAGAATGGTGGAAACGAGGGCGACGCGTGAAGTGAGCCCAGACAAAAACACGCGACAGGTCGACCCCATGCACGGGGAGGCGGATGACCTGACGAGCGGGGAGGTCTGCCAAATCGGCAAGGCCCGACTGTTGGACAGGGAACGAAGAATGGTTGGGGTCGCTGGTCGGGGCGAACGACGGGAAGTCTAGGGCATCCAGAAAAAGAAAGTGCTCGAGGAGGAAACCAGGCGCTACCCGTAACGGCGGGACTGCGCTGGAGTACGGCGGCAATGTCTCGTCGATAAAGGAATAGTGAGGGGCCATGACAGGGAAACGACGAAAAACGAAGGGGAAAGGAGAATCGACGCAGCCTATATATGGCCCGAAACAGGGAATATTCCATATGGAAACCCTCGCAAAAAGGAGAGCGAAGTGAGACACCCCGAGGACGCCCGAAATAGCAAGAAGAGGACAAAGGACGTGAAATATATTGTCAACACGAAACGCTATACCGCACGTGACCGCGGTGAAACACTTGATGGACAGGAAGAATCGATCTGTGGACGCCACGAGGCGACAGAAGCCGCAGGAGATTAAAATGCGCAGCCGAAGCTTAGCTTAAGCTTATGGGCTGGATGGAATTTGCGATTGGAAGGACGAGCTAGAGTCAAAATTAAACCCGAGAAACCGGGGCGATCGAGCCACGCCGACTCGAGACGAGTCGTTCCTAGGGAGGGAGTAATGTCACGGATAAGACCCGGCCCGTCCGCTCCGGCGCTGGTGTCGGGCCATTGTGGGCCCGTGACACGCAGCACGTGACGACGGGGAACATGCGCCCCAGTAGGAGGAACGCACACGTGGGAAGCACGTGACCGAGAATGACGCGTCGAGCCGTCGCCGAGCCCAACTCGACACCAGGGGACTGGGGAGGAGTGCTAGGAGGTCAGGAGTAGCGCCTGGCCCGCAAGGGATGTGCGATCGTCCCCTCTGCGGCCAGGAACGGGAGCGAGGAGGAGGAGGAGAGGCCAGGGTGTCCGATCACCCCCTTTGCGGGCCCGCGTATATAAGGAGCGATAGTGTACCCTGTACTCTATCGCTTAGATTGTCTGAAGAACTACCTTACTCCGTGCGAGGAGACGCTATCGACTCATCGGGCCCGACACGACCCGATTCGAACCATCGACCACCAACTACGACAAGGGACCGAGTTCACGGGCCCTTTCGGTTTCGATCTACACCGCCCGCCGTACTTGCAGGCCCGACTATTCGGCACGGCCCGACCCGCAGTCTGACAAAGGGTCCTTATTAAGGGTACCAGAAATAAGGGCTTAATAAGGGAATTTCCTTTTTGGGAATGATTTTTTTGAAGCCTATTTACCCAGTGTAGTCGTCACCAGAGCCCTCCAACTCGCCCGCATCCGGCTCCTCCTCGCTGTGCTCCGCTGCCAACAACTCCATCAACCGCCCCTCATCCGTAAAAGCATCCTCCTTGCGCTTGGGCATTCGAGCGGGGTTTACCTTGTTCTGCGTGAACAAGCTCTTGAGTGAGGCGGGTAGGAACGGGCGCACTCGACGTCTCGACCGAGACGTCGATGGAGGGAGATCATCCTCGTCGGAGGAGTCGTCCGGCTCTGAAATGTCATCCAAATCCCGCTGTCCCGCCTGCCATTTCGCAAGCTCCTTGCGCCAACCTGCCTTGGTGGTGACGAGAACGGACTGCCGCTGGCCGTTTTCGTCGTCGGTGTCACTGAGGTTTGCGTCGGCATAACGGGGTAGAGCACGCAGGGTTTTGATGGAGTCGTCGGTGTGGTTCTTGCGAGCCTCTCGTCGCTCACGCAGGCCTTCGAGGTACTGCTCTTCACGAATTGAGCGTGTAACCTTATACAGCATTAGCAACGTCAATCGGAATTAATCAAGGGCACGCACCTTAACCTGCTGCACCATTTTGACAAGGCCGAGGCGATTGCGCTTTTTGTTCTTCTTGTTGGAGAAGTCGGAGAATGAACGCTCGAGCCCTGCCTGGTTGAGCACGAGGTAGAGCAGCGTTAAGATGAAGTTGGCTAGCTCGGCGACGTCGGCGTTGGTCTTCAGCATCTCCCAAAACGGAATCGGATCGGTTCCCTGCAAAAAGTCAGCTACAGACGAGGGAACGGACGGAAAACTCACGTTCAGCTCCATGTATGTTGCCTTGATTTTCGAGTCCGGAGCAAACCACCGCTCGAACGGCCCCGACTTGCTCAAGTAGAGCATCGCTGCTTTGTTCAGAGCTTGCGCACGCTTGGTAAGGGCGTCGTTGTATGCCTTGAGCTCCTCGGGCGTGCGGGGCGGTACCGTTGGACGGGCTTGCTTCATGCGTTCGAAGAGCTACAGACCATCAGAATCCGTGTCGATCCCAAAGAAGTAAAAGAAAAACTCGCCTCAACGAGCTCCGTCGTGATGACGAATGCATCGATCTTGGCCTTCTCGCCGAATCGAGAGAGACCCTCGAACGGGTTGAAGATCAGCGCCAGGATGAAGACGGGCTGGTCAAGCTCAGCCCATCGCCCCTCGATCCGCTTGCACATTCGCTTTCCCAACCCCTTGTCCGTGTGCTCGTGGAAATGGAGGAAAACACCTGCGAGGGCGAGTAGGAACTGGTCTGGGCGTACGTGGTCGCTCTGGGAGATGTTGGTGAGGTAGCGAATGTGCTCCATGTCGTCGATGGCGGCGTCGAGTCGGTCCCACCAGTCGTTCGCCTCAACCGCCTTGCAGTGAGCAATCGCGTCGCGACGCAGCTTCTCCCGTTTGGCCCGATTCGCCTCTGCGCCGACTTGGGCAGTGACGATGTCGTCCCGTCTGTTGAGGACGGCGCCGTCCTTCTTCCAGTGGTTGGTACGGAGAATATTCGCAAGAAGGGTCTGCAGCTAGTTAGTATTTTCGATTGGAAAGGTACAATGGCGACGCACCTGGAACTTGAAGTTAAGCTGGATGCCGGTAACTGCGTCCTTGGCGTTGCTGCGCCAGCCGTCCGTGCTACTTGAGCGTCAGGGAGGACGGAGAAATAGAACTCAGCCACGCACCTGAGAAGCACGTCTTCTCCCGCAACCTTCTCTCGCATCTCCTCGTCAATCTTGTCGGTAGCCTTCTTCAACAACGTGCCTCCGAGCTGCGTCCCCTGCACATGAACAGAACATGAGGAAGAGCTTGATTATCTCCGGGTCCGTCGTCCAGCTGTCCGGCAGATTGGCCGACTGCGTTGCGCAGAGGAACTGGTCCCCAATGGCCTCCCGCTGGGCCTCGGTGAACGGCATATCGACGCCCTTGAACGCCTTGAGCGTCGTCTGCTTCATCGACTTCTCCGCCGCCACAACACCCTTCCGCTTCTTTTTCGTCACTCCGGTGCCCGCACCCTCGTCATCTGCTTCTGACCCTCTGTCGTCCCGTTCCGCCCCGCGTTTGCGCTTCTCCTTGGCGCTCTTCTCAGCAGCCTCCTGCTCCGCCTTCGTTGGGTTCTCCCGTGCCGCAAGGGCCTTCTCCGCCGGGCGTTGCGTGCTTGCAGCGACGCAGATGCGCAGCCATCGCGCTCTTCTCCCCCGTTGGCGTCCTCGTCATCCACGATGGTCTGAGCTAGGGCTGTGTTGCGTTAGATGACAGAAATAGTCGGTGGGTACTGCTGGCGCACCTTCCTCAAACCACGGCTCCTTCTCAATCCGCTTGACCTTCCCAATATCCTCGATATCGTCCTTGTCATCCGACACGATCTCCAGCACTGTGCCCTCGGATTTGCGGGCAAGGATGCAGCGGTAGTGGGTAGCCCGATGGTGGGAGTCGTTGATCTTCTCCGCACTTCGGTGGAAGGGCTTCCAGATGGGCCCAAGCTTGGGCATCGTGGCAGCAGACAGGAAACGTCAGCGGCGAAAATTGCTTTGGCAGCGTGATGACAGCGTGACAGATCCATATCACGACGATCATTAAGGCCTATTAAGGGTCTGCCAAAAATCTCCAGGCCAGCTAACCCTTATCACTATCACCAATTAAGGCCTTAATTGAGCTAACCCTTAGCACCTTATCTACAACACTGTTACAATTATCCACCCCCTTCACCACAAATTACTGTGAAACTTTCGATCAATTCAGCGGGCCTGTGTCCCGTGACCGTTTGGCCGAAATTTTTCAATTCAGCCGCAGGCCGAATTTCGTGTGACCTATTACCCCATTAGGAAATTCAGCACACTGCAGGTGCAGAAAATTTGAAAATCTTCCCGATGGGGACACTTTGGGACCAAAAATTTGGGGTGCGACCTGTGGCCCGCCGAAATATTTCAGCCAAAAGATCTGATGTGACCGTGACAGGCCTAATTGAATGAAATGGGTCAGTATTCACCCCTCAGTAAATTTGTGATAGTGCTGGGGGCTATCAGTGCCAAGCGTGCAGGTTGCCACTGATAATATACAGTGGGTTTGGGGATAGCATCGAGCCATCGCAAATGCAGTCTTCCTCGACCAACCCATCATCCCAGTCTTTTGCGTCAACTAATCCGATAAACACCGCTTCCTTGCCTGCTATTCGTACAGCGGAAATGACCGAAAACCTTCCTCAGCCTTCAGAAGGACCAACCGCCGCTGCCGAAAACGAGAGCACAGACATGGACGACACAGCGGATGCTGACAACGACATAGTCAACGATGTCGACTTCATGTACTTGTACAAGGGCGAACTAGACACACCAATCGAACGCCCTGGTGGAACTCTCGTCACGGCCGACCTTGAAAAACAGCAGCCGGTCGAGAATCTTGAATTGATGAGAAACTTTCCTGGTACACTCTAACACTTGGGTATGTTATGGAAGCTTACTTCCTTCCAGAGACGACACTGATGGCGCGCATCACCGGACCTTGCTGGGTCTCGCGTCATGAAGGAAGTGATCGTCTTCAGGAAGTACTAGCCACCTACCCCGGTGGAGACAAGGCCTTTGTTCTGACCCCCTCGTGCCCCTCCGACGACCAAAGTGATCTTCGTCGCCCGCCTTACTTCTATCCTATCGGCGACGTCGAACCTGAGCTCCGAGACCATCTCATTTCGAAAGGAGTGGAGAATATCGTCCTCAACTCTGTGGGGCCATTCACTTGCCTCTATTATCCTGTCTCCCTCCCTCCAATGCGTGTCTGGGGCCCTTGGGCACAACTGCCTCAGCGGGTTACGGAGGCGATGTTCGCTCATGCGCTAACTGAGGAACTACTTCGAAATCTGACCATCACCAATCGCCTGTTCGCCATTATCACGTCTAATAATTCACTGCTCGAAGGACGCTACACTGTCCGTGGCCTGGTTGACAACCTTATAGCCCATACTCCCATTCGCATCCGCACCTATCGCCCTCATGAATCCCAACAGGCCGAACGTCTTTTCTTCGCATACCCTCCGGCTCTCACGACTGACCCCGTTGTGTGGCACAAGCTAACGGCTCTTATCTGTCCCTTGAAGATCCCCGTCCCCCATTGTGGTATGGCTTGTCCTTGGCGCGGACGGGTTATGTGCAACGTATGCGGAGAGCTGGATCATTACCGACAAGATTGCCCGGTTACGAAACTGGAGGCCTACCAGACTATCCACGATTCGGCGGAGAAAGAGCCTGATGATTTTGGTCTCACAACAATTCAGACCGAAGCGCTGGGTACATCCACTAGTTCTGGAAACCGAGGCCGTGGTGCCCCGGCTTATCGGGGAGGCAATGATTGCCGTGGAGCTCAAGCTGGTTTTAGCGGTGGAGGTTATGGTGGCCGAGCAGACTATGGGTATGGAATCAAAGGACGTGGTCGTGCTTAGTATTTCTTGTCTTCTTATGTGGCCTGTGTGTTCGTTCTGCCCTTACTATTACGTTTATCTCAAATTGTATTTGTATATATCGAGCCTACTGTCCTAAAATTATATTCATAACCAACTCATGTTTTGCTGTGACTAAGACTTATCTAACATATCTTCTGTGTATAAACAAGGTAAATTATATATTCATGCTTGTACATATGGTTTATAAACAGAAGCCAATAGCTTAGCCGCTATTCTGGACGGCGGTCCTAAATCACAACCACACCAACCATGCAGACACAACAAAAACAAACAGAATTTGGTATAAGCTGTCCTGATGAACTAAGTTTGGGGGACAGTCACCAGGGCGTGGTACCACCCTCGCGCGAGCGTGGCGTGTGGCTCGTTGAGCACGAGTCGGGGAACCTTGGGGTCAAGCCCCGACTTCCCAGACCCCCCCAGTGGCAGTTTCTCTGCAGCTCGGGCTGTCCTGGACCAGTTAGAGCAGCAAATACCACATCCCTCTGCAAATATATTGACAGATCAGATTACACCTAGGTTCACCCAAGGAACGTTGATGTTTCCAGATCAGCCAGATAACTTTGCAGATGGTTCTGAGACTCCAGAAGCTTCTTGGAGTGTGTCGGGAGTTGCAGGGGTGGCAGATAATTCCCGTACGAAAGGAAAAAAGTGTGTTTTTGATACTTTATCAAATGATGATGACAATAGTCAGCAGCACTCAAAAAGAGTTGCAAATTTTTCGGAAAATTTGAATCATGTATTAGCCCAAAATGACATTGGTATTTATGATTGGGAAAGTGAAAATATGGAAATACGGAGGAAAAATAAGTCATGTCCCAAAATCAAATCAAATAAATTCACACGGTCTGCAATTGTTATTGGAACTTTAAACATTGATGGACGTGAGGCTTCTAAATCCATGAGTCATCATAATCACAAGTTCCGGCATGTTAAGCATCTTATAGATGAGAAAAATATAGCTGTATTAGCTGTACAAGAAAGTCATATGGACAGTGGAGCTGAAAATGAATGTCAAAGTATATACCAGAGGTGGTTCAAAATATTTGCCTCTAGTCATCCAACTAAACCTTCCTCAACGGCAGGAGTGGCTTTCTTCTTGAATAAGAAATATATTGACACCGAAAATGTGATCAAATATGACCTTATTCCAGGACGTGCTTTACTTCTTATCATACTGTGGCATAAGAACTACCCGTTGGTAATTTTAAACATATATGCACCTAATTCTAATGCTGAGCGGGCAAAGCTATGGTGTGACTTATGGAATATTTGGAAAGCAGACATCTCCTTACCCTTTTCTGATATGTCATTAGGAGATTGGAATTTTGTGAAAGATCCAAATGATAGAAACAACAATACTTGTGATACAATTCCAAATTCTTTTAAAAGACTAAGTGACCTTCTCCGCTTAAACGATGGCTGGCGGTCCACTTTTGAAACTGAAAGAAAATATATTTGTACTCAAATTCGAACTGATAAAATATCTGGGGAAGTACATATATCATATGCTAGATTAGATCGAATAGAAATTGATAGTATTTCATTACTAAAATATCGAGACTGGAAAATACAACCTACTGCAATCAGAACAGACCATTGTTTAGTTACTGTCCAATTGGTTTCCAGAAATGATATCAAACATGGGAAAGGCAGGTGGTGCTTACCTACATACCTATTAAGAACATCCAAGTTCATGAACTTTGCTAATAAGTGTGGAGTGGAAATAGAGAAAGAAGGAAATGATTTGAATCCACATACTAGAGACCCTCAGGAGAACTATCAAACATTGTTGGAAAGATGGACAGATGAAATTATAGAATATGGTAAAGTATGTACACAGAGAAAAGTAAATATAACAGATAAAAAAATTAGACATTTGCAAGTCCAAATGGACTTGATCTTACATGATGAATCTCTAAACCAAGATGACAAATCTTTATCAGCACTAGTTCTCCAACAGAAGATTCAATTGCTTCTACTGGAGGAAGCAGAGACAAAGAAATTACATAAAGAGGCTACATACCATGCCACAAATGAAAATTTGAGAACTTCTAGCTGGACTAAGTCCTTAAAGGGATATGAGCAGAGAGATGAGATATATGAGTTCAGGAAATTGAATTCTCAAGAGGAACCAATTGAATATGTGTCTGATCCTAAACTTATGAGTGAAATGGCAAGGGATTACCATAATTGCATCCAAACTGCTGATATTGATTTAGATGATAGAGGTTATGGTAAACTTATGAACACAGATATTGTTCTGGAAGATTGCACAGTACATCTTTCCAAGGATGAGTATAGCAAAATGGATATAGAATTTAATAAACCTGATGTCAAACTAGCTCTTAAACTCTCCAATAACAATAAGTCACCAGGTTTAGATGGGATTCCTTATGAGCTCTATAAGATGTTAGATATTAGATATGAGAAACTCAAAGCTAAAAGTCTTCCAGCCTTTGATATAATAGCCTTCTTAACAAAAGTATTTAAAGATATTGAACAAAATGGAGTAAATAAAGGTTCAACTTTTAATTCCGGATGGATGTGCCCTATTTACAAGAAAGGTGAACGCTCTATTATCTCCAATTATCGCCCTGTAACTTGCCTGAATACTGATTATAAATTAATGACTAAAACTTACTCTTTAAGGCTGATGAATGTTGCAAGTAATCTAATCCACCCAGATCAGGCTGGATTTATGAAAGGGAGAAGAATTGAAGATCAAGTAAAATTAGCCAAATTTTTATTAGACTATGCAGATATAGCAGAAGAAGATGGAGTATTAGTGGCCCTGGATCAAGAGAAAGCATATGATAGAATTGACCATGAATATCTTAGAAAAGTCTTAATTCATCTGGGCTTTCCTCCCCGGTTTTATAACTGTGTTCTAAATTTATATACTGGAGCAAAGACAATGGTAATGATCAATGGAGAATTGAGCTCACCATTTATTGTAACACGAGGAGTAAGACAAGGCGATCCCCTATCCTGCTTATTGTTCAATCTCGCAATTGAGCCCCTAGCATGTATGTTAAGGAATTCAGAGTTGGAAGGAATTAAAGTGCCTGGAACAGAACGTAGATTACTAATCTCATTGTTTGCAGATGATACAACGATATACTTATCTAATCATGACTCCTGGACATTACTGTGGAGAATCCTGGATACATGGTGCAAAGCATCAACTGCCAAGTTCAATGTTGCCAAAACTGTTATTGTGCCATTTGGTCAGAGTAAATATCGAACAGATGTGATAAATGAAAGAAGAATCAATTCAAATTCACCAAAAGGTATTATCCCAGGATCAATGAAAATCTTGCAAGATGGCGAAAGCTTTAGGATGTTAGGTGCACATCTTGGAAATAATCTGAAAAGCTCTAATCCTTGGCCACTAGTACTAGAAAAAATTAGAGGCGATTTAGGTCGTGCTATATGGGCTAGTCCCGTGCTGGAGGGTAAGCGACATATAATAAATATGAGTATTGCAGGACGGACACAATATCTCACACGTGTTCAAGGAATGCCAGATGAAATTGAAGCAACATTAGGCAGGATGCAACATGCATTTCTATGGAATGATGAAAAGGCAAAAGTGGCTCATGATACAATACGGCTACCTATTGAGGCAGGAGGCAGAAATATATTTGATCTGGAAACCAGAAATGAAGCAATTGATTTATGGAATCTCAAAATATATCTTTCTCAAGGGGAAGAAAGACCATCCTGGTGTTTCTTGGTTGATTGTCTAATAGATAATGTTTGGACAAAAAGTTACCTTCAGAAACCTGAAGGGACTATGATTAATCTATTTCTACAATCAATGAACTTACCTATTTCTAAATCTACAAAACTACCTGAAGAAATAACAAGAATGATCAAGTCTGCAAAGAAATATAATTTTAAGATAAGTGGACTACAAATTGATATGGAAGTGAAATTACAGATGCCTCTCTGGTATCATATTTCTCTGGATGAAAAGTCTTATAAAGCTTTATTACGACATTATACTATAATTGATTGCTTAAAATTAAACCATGGTGTGCAAACTGTGAAAAATGCATTGATGTTGGCAAACAGAGAGACTATCACCGGACAGAAACCACATACAATGAATCTTTCTGGTATCTCTAGACAAAACTGTGGTTGTGATGCATGTTCATATGATAGGAAAATACTAAGATGTGATCATCCAGGAAAATGTATTAATATATGTCAAAAATTATTGCTATGTATTGATGATAAATGGAATCCGCTCTGTGACACAAATGATAATTTCTCTCTCACAGAAGAAGAAAGATCACAAAATTTGCTCCCATTCACTACTGAATATAGCAGAACTTTTGATGTGAATTACAGATCTAATAAATTGACTGAGGTGTGCCGAATCTTTGTAGATGATGACACCTTTATATCCTCTCATCCAGCAAGAAGACAATATAAGGAGAATAATAATACTTTAGATATTGTTAATATATTTATAAATACTAAGGTTGTCAGTCCAGGTGAGTATAAACCTAGATTACTAATTGCATTGAGAATGGAATCTACTCAAGAGTTTGGTGATAATAAGAAATTTGAAATACAATTTACCAATTCATCAATACCATTGAACTTTCAAACAGCCTGGTTAGGTGCACTTATGCTGGTGCTTGAACTTGTTGGTCCTCATTGTATTCTGAACATTTGCACTGCTGACTCTGTGTTGTCTGATCTGTTGGTTAAAAAACGTGCTATGCTTGAAAATGACATGTCAAATCCTATTTTTTCTTTGTTTACTTCTTGTCTTTCTTATATGAAGGAGAGGACAGAGAAAACCTACTTCACAAAAAGCTCTTGAGAATAAAGCCAGTTTGGGAACTGATGGTCCTTTTATTCCATGGTTGATAGAAACACAACCTGATATCACTTTTCACATACCAGGTATGACACTACAAAGTGGCTCTCAAAGGATATTTTCAAAGATTATTAAATCAAGATATAAAATACCTATACGTAAATCAACTGTTATTAATATAGAAAGAACTCGAACAACAATAAAGGAGATAGCACATTACGAACCAACAGATGCTGCTATATGGAAATCAATTAGATCAATGAACTTTAGTGTTAAAATAAGAGATCTACTATGGAAAACAATGCATAATACATTCAAGGTAGGACTATTTTGGGATAATATTCCTCATCTACAAACCTTTGGTGAATGTCCTCTGTGTAAGGTTCCTGAAACTCTAGAACATATTATGCTAGAATGCATAGCCATAGAGAGAATATATATTTGGAAACTCACTGAACTACTGTGGAGTAAGAAATTCAATAAATGGCCAAATATTGAGTGGGGGTTGGTACTGGGATGCAATCTAACCAAATTTCATACTAATAAAGGTACTCCCCAACCTCACAAAGATCGGCTGTTCAGCATTTTAGTTTCAGCTGCATGGTATATGATTTGGAATATGAGAAATGAAAGACGTCTAAAAAGTCCTGGTAAGATATTCCAAGTTCATGAAGTACATAATCGATGGTTAATGATGATAAATTTGATACTTCAACGGGATAGAATTTTAACTAATAAAAATAAATTCGATAAACTAGCTATTGACTACCAAGTAGTACTAAATACTTGGAGTGGACTTCTGCTGGATGAAGACTCCTTGCCGGATAACTGGATATATGAAAAGGGGGTTTTAGTGGGTATTCTACCCTTGAAGAAAGGTGTTGGATAAATCACACCATTGTAGGAGTCCCACACTGGTTTTAAATCGTGCATAAAGGCATTTCCCCCTGAGCTTACTTCCCGGCATTTTACTGGCAATTTCCAGTGTACCCAGCGGATGTTCTTTGGAATGCTTCTGCAGACTGAAGTCCATTACTTCAAACGCTACAAAAAAAAAAAAAAAAAAAAAAAGATCATCATCCGAGAGCACGTGTCATCTGCCAATTTTTGCGACCTGTCAAAGTGACGTGGCTTACGTAGTCACCACTCAACAGCAGCCACGATGGCGCCCCAAGCAAGAGCGCGTCTGCCGCCGGAGCTGGAGCGAGTAATCTTCGAAATGGCCGTAGCGGCGCGTCCCGTCGACATCCCCGCGCTCGTTCGCGTCGCCTGGCGCGTCCCACGAATGGTGCGCCTCACTAGCTGCTGAACGCTTTCGAGACTGACATTGGCACAGGATAGGGCACCTACGCCATCGAAGGATCGTGGTTGGGAGCCGCCACGTCACTGAGCTGCCGCTTATGTCGCCCATGGCCGCAGCGAAGATACTTTCCGCGGATAGCAACGCGGTCCGACACCTCTTCCTTTCTCGTGACATCCCTGCGAACGATTGCGCACCGCTCCTTGTAGGCCGCCCTCACCTCGAAAGCCTTTACACAGCCCAGCGGACGGCCCGTATCGGAGAATTTCCCGCGCTCCGCCTGCTACGCTGCTTCTCCTCGCAGATCGCCCGCTCACTCCTGGCCGGTGCACACTATATCTCTGTCCTGATAACTTCTGGACCATCAACCACTCCATTCTCCTCCACGATCTCCCCCGTACTCTCGAATATCTCGCACTTGTAGCAGTAGCGCACGCCTTTGCGAACCGCCAGCGGCTGTGTACAGGCGTTCTCGCTGGGGCTCCGGACGACGACACCCCGTTTTGCGCATTCTCATCGTAGTGGAACCGCCCTTGTACCTGCCGGGCCCACAACCATGGACGCCTCCCCTCACGGACGACCCGCGTTTCTGCGTGTCAAAGTCCATACAAGGAACAATACCAAGGGCACCAGGAACGTCACCTGTTGACAAGGAAGCTGATGCAGCGCGACTTAAAGACGACAGGAGAAGGGGCCACAGTCCCCCTCCACTCGCTATCCCCCGTATCACGGCGTTGGGCTCGAAGTCGATGTCTGAGAGAACACTTGTGTCGTGGGCTAATGACCGGCCTCACTTAGCCCGGCACGTCCGACTTCATAAAAAGGTGAGTTTCATATTGTGGGCTCTACGACTACTGATACAACGTTACAGTGGGCGGCAAGAGGGACACAATTATCGCGATACGATGGGCCCAAGCTTGGCGGCAAATACGACCGTGCGCGCGAGGCGGCAAAGCAGACAACGGAGTCTGTACTTTCATGCATGTCAGTGATGGCTAGGCTAGTGGCCGAGTGGTACTCACCACTGCTGTAGGATTCGACGACGAGAGAACGCTATGACAGACGCGGTCCGAGGGTCAACGTCCACAGATGTGGTTTCTCGACCGACGCTTCAAGCCCTTGGAAGATGGTGCACTCGTCCGAGACCAGGCGGTCGATTAGCTTTCCGTCGTCGAGCATGGCTTCGTGTAAAGCTGTGTGTATGGCCATCAACGCTTCAGCGACACTCGCGACAGCCCCAGGCCCAAGCGGAACCCTAGCGACGACCGCCGCCGGCTTGCTCGTCTCGACCCGCAGAGTTATGACGGTGGACGGGGGAAGGGAGCTCGCGTCAGAGAGAAAGGTTTCTCGCAGACGGTCATGAATGGAGTGCGCGTGGAGCGCGTCCCCGAATGGGACAGCCTTCTCTCCCAGGTCTAGGGCGCCGCAGAGTGGTGACAACAAGTGGTCGTCTGTCGCTCGGAAGATCACATGGAGGACAGGGTCGGGTATGGGGAGAGCAAGCGCCGCAGAGGCGGCCCCATCGAAGTCCGTCCCCTGTGTCGTACTCGGGAAGCTAATGTCGGACTTGGTAGACGTCGATGTCATTGTAGCGAGGGCTCGAGGGGGGATAGAGGAGAAGGAGGGGTGGGTTTAAAGGTGCGAAAGCGCCTGTTGTAGTGTTCTTTTGGTGACCCTTTTATAGCTTTCGAGCTATGGGGCATGTGGTGTTATCCGCTTCCAACCGCTCCTCGGACGAATGCTCTCCCTTCTACCACCATTCGACGCCGCTGAATATCCTCCACCCCAGTTTGGCAACACTGCCGGCTGCACGACGCGTCTGCATTATTGGGGAGTTTTGCGAGGGAAACCACCCTGGGCACCGCCGACAGAACGACGCAGGTGTGTTGTCGAGTCAACCGAAGCTGTCACATCTAATCTAAAAGGTTAGCTCGAATCTCGGAGAGTAAGGGAAGATCGCGCGTGTGGGAACATGAAATCAACACTGCCCAACGAAAACGCGGCGCTGGGCGAACAACGATTTTGGGCACAACTGGGACATTTTTGAACTGTGTGGGAAGTGGATTCAACTTGACAAGGGGGTTCGGTCAAATTTGAATGTACGTCACTAGCACTTGTCGCTTGATCCCAGTTTTGTGGAATATCCTCATATTACGACCTGGTCGGTTTTTCGATCCCGTCAATTCTCCGTGATGCGAAACGTATGACTCAGTTCAATCGTCCTCGTAGAGTCCTTCGGTGCAGCTGTCATTGGGACCATGCGTTGGGTGTGCTCTTTGGCGTATACTGTGTAAATTTCAGCCGTAACAGCTCACTCCTCGTCCTGGACAAAGTCGACGAACATTGTGCAGTCCACACCCACAAGGCTTTGTCATCATTCTCACGGAGACGATGTCTGGACTTTGCGAAATCTAAATAATACATGGATCTAATCGTCCCGATTCCCGAAAGACCGCTCCAATCCCGCCTACCGCACGAGGCATCCCTGTCGGACTGAGCCGGCTAACCTGTCTCAAGCCCCAACTCTCGCCAGCCAATGAGAACGGTGCATACTACGCTTGACCACGAACTGGTATGCCGCGTGCGTCCAGTTGTTTTTGTACGTCACTGTGCATTTGGCAGCGACATCCGCACATCCGCGTCAGTGCCGTCCGATAATAGAACAAATGCTAGGTGCCAGCATTGTGGGAGCCGCTAACAGGCTGCGATACGCTCAGACTCCTTAGGCCTTGCCGCCGTCCTCGCGGGTACCAGTGCTTAAACTTTGGTATAGAATATTATGGATAATGAGGAAGACTTACCCCAGCGAACGCGTGCCAGGCTGTGTCTTGAGTCTTGTTGCTCCGAGCTTCGAGCGAAGGGATGCGGCGAAGATTCGGAGCGTCATAACTCTGCGCTTTGGGAAACTCCCAGCAAGAGAAGCTTGGAGTTTATTTAGGTTCCGGTTACGAGTTCTTCGCACTGGCAGATCCCGCCCCAGAGCGGCACTCACATCGCGATTCGCGATCGATCGACTTGGATAGATCTGGATGCTAGATTTGATCAACCCAGAAGTTGCACAGATCAACGTCTGGCATTTGGTCGCACCCGCCGAGAGATTCTGAGACTGAGAGCCATGCAGCCTTGCGAAGATATCGCGTGTCCCATTGCAGGCTGTGCCAGTGCTCGATTGCAACGGAATTGGAAAGCCTTTGGGCAAGAGTGATCCTGAGTGAATGATATCAAGTTCCTGACAAGACTCTGTCCCACTTGACACTTCGGTCCGGCACTAGTTCAGTGGGCCGCGGGAGGCCTGAAGCATAACGTAGCGCAGAAGAAGGGGAGCCTGAGTTCCGAGTCGAGGCCAATAACTTGCCAGCCCAAGCGATGCATCGGGACCCAACGAAATCGCGGAGACTTGGAGAACCTCCCTTATTGAAAGGGGTCCGAGCACCCTCGCTGTGTGTATACGCCCAGCACTAGGATTCGGCGCTGCATTGCCAGGCCTAGCCGCCTACTAAGCCATCTAATAGTGTCGATATAGGTAGTACGTAGTTGCGTTGTCCCTGTCGGATGCACAATTGTCGCGTGAGTGCAATCCTGGTTGTCGTCAAGAGCAAGCAGTGGGAGATGCGCTGATGCGGCGGGGGGACAGCGTCGGCGAGCGGCATCATGCCCGCATGTCGGCACATACTTTCGCCGCAGACTCCCCACGTCACTGGCTGCGTGGGAGCGGAGGTCTTCGCGTCAGCACAATTTTGATTGATATACTTTGAGTACCGCTGGAATTTGCGCCCTGCGTCTGTGCCGAATCGCCAGCCGCAGGTCTGTGAGGCGCAGGAGGGTAAGTGATGACGGTTGGGTCGGCAGTGCTATTGGCGTTTCGGCGTAGTGAGGGCCGGCGAGCGTGACGTGCAACGATTCGAGTGATGTACACGAGTGGAGGATACGCAAAGGAAAGCGAATCCTCCGTGGCGTTGGTCCGGCTGTGAACACGAGCTGAAGATTACGCAACAGTCCCCATGACAGCTGCCGCGGGTAGACCAATGGGCTGCCGATAAATGCGAAGTTCTCGAGAGTAAGGCGCTCAAGTAACGGGCTATTAAGCTTGCGCGGGGCAGAATCCCCATTCTGCCCCTGGGGACCGACGATGTGAAGTCCAAGCCGGCGAAGGAGGGGAAAGTTGACGACGTCGAGTTGTCCAATGAGGGCGGTATTTGCTGCGGACGTCAATGTGAAGTCTGCCTCTTGTAGTCGATGGGCTACCGTGGGTGTAACCAGCAGCTCCAGTATCCGCATCGATGACAGTCTTGTTTGCTCCGAAACGCCGATAATTTCGGACTCCAAATCCGAAGGCGTTATTGTGACCCTCAGTGGGTGAGTGAGAGACCGACTAATCCAAGTTTGCAGAAGCGCTATGAGACCGCTCAACTGAACGTCGTTTCGGGGCATGACGATATGCATCGAGGTCCAAAGCCTCGAGATGCCCGACGCAAAGGCGACGCCAACGTTGGCAAACGTGTGTGAGTAGAAGTGGTGCTTGGGATGGATGAACAAAAGCATTGGCCGTGGCGGGTATTGTGCGAAGAAAGATTTCAAGGAGGATATCATCCGGGGCGCAATCTATGATAAATCGGTGGACAATACCCCTGCCGTTCGTCGTTATATACTTGTGGGCAGGGAGTTGGCAAGGCGATCAAGACATGAGAAAAACAGATGACGCAACAGCCGAATGTCCCTATCATCTTTTTGTATAAGCATAGTGACTGACACAAGGCACTAACAAGTACTTACACACGGGCCCACAGTCCCGAATCTCATTTAGGCGTCAGATCCAGATATATTCGAGGCTGCATCGAAGCAGGATACTGCTCCAAGGTGACTGCCAGGTGAGAAGGCAAAGCCATGGCGATGTGGGCGACAAACAGTTCGTTGCGCCGCAAGGGTCAAGGACGAACGTTAATTCAAGGTGCCAGCTTGGAAGGTACGAGTGGCGTTTCCTCAGGGGTGGACATCGCCAACGACGACGACGACAGACATTGTGCGAGGAAGCCAAAAAAAACTGGGATTGAAAGTGCTGTTGAGCCGTCACAAAAACGTCATTTGAGTCCAATCTTCTCCCAGTCAGGCCCCCACACAACTCGATGAGGCCACCTGTCAACAGCACTATGGGGCCCCGGGGGTAGGTCAACAAGCACTGGGACAAGAAGCTCCTGTCGTCCTATGTGTACTGGCAGCCCCAGTGCATAGATCTACTGTCGTGCAAGTTAGAACGAGTAAAAAGCAAAAACTGTGACACACCTTGGAGCCTCCCTACCCGCTACCTCTGGCACATAGACAACACGGCTCATTTTCGACATCATTATATCCATCCCTCTCACCGTCGAAAAACTTGTGCATGCTTCAAGTGTCGTTCATCCACTGTGGGCGGCGTGGGCAGCTGCCACGCAAAAACAGTCGGCATTGCAGTAGCGGTGAGCGCGGGTGGTGGAACGTTGAGACTGAGCCCCCGTCATGCGCGGAAGGCTCGCCAAGGAGGGTGGGGGGGGGAGTAGGATGCAGCAGAGATTGATGGGTGGTCGCTCTGTGGTGTGTGGTCGGAAGAGAAAAGGGAGAGGTGACGTGACTCATCGTCACCTCTGCCTCTTGACGACGACGATCTCCTCGCAGACTCGGCTACGTTACCGCAGGCAACGACAGTTTCGCTGCCAAGCTTTTCTCTATAACTTCGGCGTCATACACCCAACCTTTCAGTCCGCTTTGCGCCGCAGCTAAGGCCACTAGGTATTGCTGTCAAGGTCAACGGGAAAAGCCATTCGCCTCTCTTCAGTGGGCCGAGCTAGAGTCCTTGTTCCATCTGGTGGCCCGCAGCGTCTGGTAAATCTTCTTCCGCCAGTCGCCATCGTCATCAAGGAGTAAAAGGCCAACCTGGAATACATGGACACCAAGACTGAAAACAACGAAGGTCTTCGGATTTGCTGTTGAGTTTATTCAAGCTTGAGCGGCACTAGACTCAAGTTCACACTATAATGTCGTCGACGGTCTACTCTTGCAGTAGATTCACGCTCCTGGGGGCTTAAAACATCTAGGACTACATGGCTCGCGGAAGAGTGGGTCCACATCGTGGCGATGGACTTGTCGCACCAATGCTTTTGTGGGCGGTCTGGGAAATTCTCACATCACACTCTCAGGCTGACAATCTCCGAGCGGCTCCGAGCCATGCTTAAATGACTCGGCCTCGACGTCGGCCCGGCGGGCCTCCCATCCCGGGATCCGAGTCTACACAGGATCGCGGTCGCATGTCCGCCGACTCCACGGTGCCTATCTTGGACGAATTTAAGCGCTCGCGTCCTGATCTCCGAGGCTTCTGTGTAAACTTAGGACCGTGTCTGCCGCAAATGTTTCTACGCTCTAACGGTGTTGACTCTCTCACTAGCTGTTATCGATAATCGATCCTGGTCCCGCTCTGGACGCGGAGATTGAAACCAATGCAGGGCCTTTCGCACTAGGAACCGCTGACCTCGCTTAGCTGTGCGTGTACATCGCAGTCTGCAGGTTAAGGTTCCCATTCACCTTGGCAAGATCGGCTCGACTTCTGCCGTCACGGAATCGTCTTAGCATCGGCGTCCTTATTCACCAGCCGGGCGGAGCCTATGGTGACGTACCAGTTGCCCAGTACCATGTGGTGTCGTCCTGCACGCAGATGTTCGATCGCGTCCCAGACACCGCAGAACTCAGGTGCATGAATGATGATCAAGTCCGCGTCTTCTCCACGATAATCCATTCCCAGAGCAAGTGCTGCGGTCAATTTTGGTGTTTTCACCCGTCAGCTCACACATATGGTCCTGACAAGCGTTACGGATGCCTCAGATGACCACGTTCATTTCCATGGGATCAAACCACTGGTATTCTTGACAAACCGGAATCGAAAGAGGATACCAACTCCATCCCGCAACGTGTATGAATCATACCACTGAATTCTCGCAGAGTTAGTTTTCCAGTTTCGATTGGGTATGTTATGCTGGACATCAGTCAACAGACCCTGCCTAAGTACTCAAGTGGGCACGAGGCATCTCTAAGTGAAGCCTGCGGCTCTCCTCCAGAGCTAATCGCGCTTGCACAGGAGTGCTTGAAGGTCGCTTTCCTCGTATTTGATAGATGAGTGGATATGCGCACTGACAACAGCTTCAGATACCAAACTCGTCGACTCCAGCCGAACCACGCCATCGGAGTAACAACGGCGCAAGTCAACATCAAAAGTAAGAAGCCTAAGGCGAGGAAATAGACATGAAGTATTCCGACGAGCTGCCGCGGCGTATGACGGCACACATGCGAATAGTGGTCCACACGCTTGCACTCGGGCTGTGCACCTCCCTTCGCCCGCCCCCGATGAAGGGGGTCCCCCCCGTGACAATAACAGTCCGCTTCCCAGAGGCGCGATTTTCTCTTGCAGTCCGAGAACCCGACCTAGACGATTTGATTAGATTCTCGCGACTGTTATGGTATGATGTGACTCACTTGAGTCTGCCCGATGCAACACTGCCCCAAAACAACACACTCAAGAAGAACGACGCGCCCTACATTCCATTTTGGTGCATCATCTTCATCGGCACTCAGAATGGTGGTCAATTCGAGGGATTTCGCTCAAAAGTGGTCAAATACAGAGAAATAACCGATACCTTGGAAGGGTCATAAAAAGGCAAGACGGGAAAGTTACAACAACGCACCTCGTCTACAGACCAGCGCAACCACCCACCGCCCTCATGCCGTCGACATCCCAGTCCAACGCTATCTACTTGGCGCATTCAACGTCCGCTTCGTCCTTTAACGAACCCAGCGCGTCCGTTCCGGCAACGCTGCACGCAGTATTTACGCGCCGCGGCTCCAGGTCGTCTCTTGTGGGGTTGCTGCACTTTAATGCGTCCACGTCTGACTTTGGGCAGAGGCTCATTGGCCTCGTTGGGCCCACCACCCTCGCGGAAGGCGCTAGCACCCTTCCGCCCTGGACCCCAGTGACGTTAAAAGTCGTATTCGGGAGCACTCAGGCTTGCATCGCCACGGTGCCCATCTACGCATTCGATAGCGTAGGCAGCATGCTCCTCGAGCTACACGGCGTCCTCCATGGGTTTTCCAACAACTCGGGCGCCGTGCCAATCGTGCAGCAATTAGCCGCAGTGGGGTCGACATTTCAGGGGCTGCACGCCTCGGAGAAGAACCCGTATGAATGGACACTGGTTATCGGGCCCCCATAGCCCGTTGGTCTGCTTCACATGTGAGTTTGCATGCTCGTAGTCGTCATGGACACAACACTCACAAGCACCTCAGTCTTTCTGCAGCCCATGGCCGGCGCCCGTATAGGCGAACGTATTGGTTGAGCGCATAGAAATATCGACCTTTTCTGTATCGTGACATTAGTTTCCGCGCTGCACCTTTGTCGAGTATTGGAAATTACACTGACTATGAAGAGCAAACTGTGGCTGCTCGGCGCCAGAGAGCGGGTGTATTATTGCGCACAGTTAACGCTGGCGCATCAGTCGGTAACCCTTCAAATATTTGATGCGCTGCAAGAAATCGAGAATAAAATAAGAGAGGGAGGAAATCCCAGGCTGATTGCGTACCGAAGCCTCCAGCCCATCTCTGTGCGGCCATGACCACTAATTCTTGTTTTTATTCCGCGATTGAGGAGGGGATCAGATGTCGATAGAGGCGGCGGGGGAGCGCAAGTGCAAAGAACCTGGGAAACCGCCTGGTCACTTTTATATATGACTCGAAGCATCACGCCACATCAGCTTCTGTGCCAAGGTGTGTCAGCTAGTGATGGCTGTCCTTGTTCTTTTCATTGTTGTCTGCATCAAGCTGAATGTAGCGACAATGGAGCGGACTTTGTCGCAACCAGCAGCACAACCTATCTTTGAGCGGTGTAGTAAACTGCAGACGCGCGCTTGGCGAAGTTTTCCTCCCACACAGCCAGTGACGTGTGAGTCGGTGGCGAAACTACGCCGACGAGACATGCGGACATGATGCGCCGCCCACGTGCGAGTACTATACATATGCGGCGCACACACACAGTGGATCAGCGGCACATTTCTCGTATCAGCGGCACAGTGCCGTTGTTCCTGCGATCCCCGCTGCCAAGAGTGTCCGATCAAATGTGCCGCAGATAATCCATGTGAGCACCACCGAAACAGGAGCGGGTGTGTCGTCTGCGGGTGTGACGTCTGTGACACACCCTCTTTCCTTCTCCCCGCCCACTGCCCGCCCACTTTCTGTGCGCTGGCCCGACGCTTCAATGCCGCCCCAGCCTATTGACGCGGCGACGGCTGATGACGTCTATATCAAGCAGCTGCCAGAAGCTGTCATCATCGCCTTCCGTGATTCCGTAAGTTTTCTCACACTGCTTCTTCTTGACACTGACCACGATGTGCTCGACAGAAATACTCCCCGGCATATCTCTCTGAAAACGCGTCCGACTTCCTCGATGACGCGTGGATTAACATCAAGCAACTCCGCTCCTTAGGTGCGACACTGTTGGCTGCTCTGGCCAACCCAACGCGGATGGTGAGTCATTGTATACGCCTCCAACCCCAGCTGACCGGCTTATTACAGCGAACAGATTCGGATTACCTTCAGGGGATACCACACGGTGCACTGGTCGAAGTTTCGCGACACGGTGCGTCATTTACAACCTAGGTTCACAATGCTAACAGTGGTCAACTTGAAGATGCATCTTCCGCGCTTCATGCAGTTAAATGCAGCGGAGTTTCTCAACTCCAGCTGGGTCAATATCAACAAGCTCAAACAATTTGTCCAGCACCGTCAGGCAGACGAAAAAACCCTGACTGAGGTGAGATTCCCATCACTGTCAGTCTACACGCGTCTCAAACATTCGCAGAAGGCTATCCCTGCAGCGCTGTTGACGGTGGACGATTCCCGGGCTGCGAATACGTTGGAGGTCTCAACGCGCGTGAGTCAGGAGGGAGATGTCGGTGTTTTGGAGGTTGTGGCCGAGTCGGACAAAGAAGATTCCTTTCGTGCGTCGTTATGCACGCCCAATATCTTCTTTTGATGTGCTTGTCAGTCTCCTGTACCTCGTCACCTCCCCTCCACTCGTCACCGTTACCGGAGATGCATTCGCTCCCAAGCAGTCGTTCGTGCAAGGGGGTATCAGAAAAAAAATAACGGAACATACGTTGGACTTTTTGTTTAAGCCCTTCCAGGGGACCCACCGACCGTGACTGTGACGTGACATTACCATATTAGGAAGGTAATTCACACAGTCATGTGATCTGATAGCATCAAACTCAGTCAGTCCTCTCAAATTTCCAAGAACATTAATAGAAACATAGACTTCTAGCTATATATATATCTTGTAGACAAAGTCCTGATATAGTCATTGTCTTACAAATCTCACTCCAGAGTACAGATATCCATCCCCATATGGTCTGATTTGTCACAATGTTCCATCTGATGATGAGATACTGAAAAATAACCACTTGTGAGATTGTTGATACTTAATTATGGATGTATAGTGCACCAAACAGTACTTGTAACCCATCCTAAGACAATTTTGACTTACCATTTCAGCCAAAAAGTTTCTACCAAACAATTTTTTCAAGGGTCCGGAGGGGGGACCGACCGACCATCCTGGTTGTCACTTTTTGACACGTGACACCCCCTTGCGTTCGTGACAACTCAAGAGCGAAAACCGTGTTCTAACCATGCTATTGCAGCGCGACTCGACCCGATGTCTGAGTCAGAGGTCGAAGCTCTGATGTGGCCAAACTCAGATGCTGCCCCAACCTCCCCAATCGACTTGGTTCACCCTTCCAACGAAGGCAATATTGAATCGTATCTCGCATATAACGATGCAGGACAGCCCCGCTACACCGAACTCCCCGTCTCAGCCACAGAATGGGCAGAGGATATTGTCTCCTATGTGTTGCCATTGGATGGCGAGTTTCCAGTCACCTCGAACACTAAAGTCCGCCGCGTCGAATACCTCTCTGAATTACCTTCCGTCTGGCCAATTCCGACGATTCCGACTGCATTTGTGGTCGATCTTCGAAGCGACAAGTTCAGTATTCACGACAAGGATGGTAGTCTCTATACTATTGACGCGCTGATCAAGGATGCGGTATGTGCATCTTATTTTCTAGTTCTTGCCTCTTAATTCTCGTTCAGGACAACGATTCATGGCGCGGAAACACAGGCATGAGTGATTCGACCCCCATGGTTACCTTTTCGCCAAACGGACAGCCAATCGAATGCCGTCGTTCTCGTCTTCACTGTCAAGGTATACCCCCTCCGAAATGGCGGAGATCATACTCATTCCTTTACAGGAGCTCGGGCATGTGAACGAATTGATCCCAGCCTCATCAAAGTCGAACGCTGGCACCTTGATACAGGGCCACGTCAGGCAATCTTCAACGCTCAGACAGAGGCACGTCGGCTACAAGGAACAACACCCGAGCATCGCGCTGCGGAGTAAGCCCCCTCTTTCCATTTGCCTTATTTCATACTCAAATACCTCAGGTGGGTCTCCGTCATTCTCAATCATCAGTGTGAGGCTGTGTTGGAGAACGGCGACAAATGTGGGGGTGTCGCCATACCTATCCAGCTCCAGAATGTTTGTACACCGGTCTTTGTTCTCCATACGTTGTCGCTGAACCTTTTCAGCCAATAAATGGCCACCATTTCGCCATAGGGTGCAGCAATTCACGTCTCTCGTCGACTGGTCGCCATCGGTTCCGCCCCATCCCCTCCGATGTTACTCAAGACCTTGCGCTCAAGGCCTTGACAGGCCAAGCACTCGCGTCTGATAGCTCCAAGGATACGCCACCTTGCAGTACGGTAATTCCCGCGTCGATTGGGGGACGGCGCAAAAAATGTGGTCAGTAGTTATCTTTGCGAAGATCATTCGCTGAGTCCCTTTACCAGCCGATGACCATATCCTCAACGGAAAGGCTGTTCAGAGCAAGATTGTACCATACAAATGCTATGCTAGACGGACAATCATGGCTCCAATTGACACCAGCCTCCGGTTCGGAATGGTCCTGCATGCGGTAATTCCCCACGGGCATGTCTTACCAACGATTACGAAGGCGTCGCACCTCTTGAAAGCGCGCTATTTCGAGTTGCTGGATGCTGTTGGTGTTGTTGGTGCAACAGTTGGGTTCGTTGACCACTGTAAGTGCCGCACGCCATTCCTTGCTTTTCACTTACAGTTTTTGAGCTCCGGTCACCAAGCTGCTGCTCGGAGGAAAGACTCCTGCTCAATACTCGCCTGTTTTACAGTCGGTCTACGTGAAGCAGCGTCTCCTACGTGAGAAGAAGGGCCAGATGTTCCCGTTTGGTCTAGGCATTGACGGTAAGTCAATATTGAGTAACCAGACGACTAGACTAACAAATTTGTCAGGCGCTCTTCATTTATTCCGACAGGACCAGCAACGTCCTCTTGCTGAGCGGTATATTCATCGCTTTATCCAGCTCGAAGATGACAAAGTCATTATCATGACATGTGTCCCAAAGCTGATCGCGCTTCTCGACGATCCAGGCGTTGTCAGCTTTGAAGCGGATACCACATACAAACGAGTCCATGGGGAGATTAATGAATGGGAGGTGGTGATCTTCCTGAAGGCACAGCAACGTGGTGCGTGGTCGAATTTAATGTCGCTCATTGTCTAATCTGTCGCAAGCTGTCACAATTGCGAGAGTCTACTTAAACGGCCAAAGCGCCGCGTTCTTCGAGCGCGTTGTCGACGAACTTATCGCTGTCAAGCTCGAGATCACTGGTGAACCAATCAAGTTTCAAGTACTCGTTCCTGGTGGTCATTTAATCGCATTCAACTCCGACATGGACTCTGCGCAGATATTGGGCTTTACTCGTGTGCTCTGCGCAAGGTTATTGACTTTGCATTTGCTCCACATCTCCGCGCATTGACCATCGAACAACTGGCGCCGTTCTTCGTCAAGCTTTGCCAAACACATGCTAAACGGTAAGTTAATTTTGTCTCTATTACTTCGCAGCTCACAATCAGACAGAGGGCTACTCGACTTCAAAGGAGAGCTTGACCCCGCCAGTTATCGCGCTCTCTTTGACTTGTTCTACATTGACTCCGCAGAGAAGCTCCAAGCATATTCCGACTTCATTCGTCGACTCAATCGACCTCGAATCCAAGGTATGATGCTGTTTAACCACTGTGATAGTGCTGACAACCGTCCAAGCATGGTGGGACCACAAGCATATGAGCGCGTGGATTATCCCATGTCTTGTTCGGTCACTCTCGCCCATAGCGAATGATGATTGGGACCGTACCCCTTCGACGACAAATACAGGGGAAGCTCAGCACCATCGAACCAACAAGCGTACTGGTACTAAGCTGCCGCTGGTCGAAGCACTAGTCAGGTGTGTATGGCGGACGTGAATCCAAGCATAAAACTCACGACAGTACAGTGGCCGTATTGTCGATGAGGGTGTATCGGGCGAGCTGGACAATACCGCTGTTATCCACCAATTGGCAAATCCACGCAATGAGTCATCTCATCGGCGAGCTCGTAACCTTGGTCGTCATGAAGCAACTTTACACAAGGCTCAAGACGCTCGCAAACAAGAGGACACCCGCGAGCGACTCGACGAGGAAATCGCTGCTGAAAAAGCCCGGCTGAAGACTCTGCAAGCCCAGCGGTCGGCGTTGCCTAAGCGGAAGGGCGGAGGGCAAAAGAGGATCAACTCGGAGAGCTCGAGTGGACGTGTGAAGGTTCCTACGACCAGTAAGTCCCCAAAGTCGTCTATAATCTCCATCAATAACAGCCGCAGTTGCTCTGAAGACCGTCAGCACTGGCTCCAATGCTTTCGCTGCTCCAAGTTACCCAGCATCGTTTACCAACGTGGACAGAGCACCGCCGTTGATCGATAATACGCCAGATTTTCCGACCCTTGCAGAGGTCGAGTCCTATTATGATCAACACTTCCCTCCTTTCCCACCAAACACGGATTTCTCTTTCCTCGACCACTACGAGATCACTCCACCTCCCCGCCAGCAGGCCGCAACGCCAAATTGCATCCCGCCAGTGTCATCGTCGAGTTCTGGCATGCTGTATCCGCCACCGGCAGCCCTAAACAGTGGCTCACTCCCGCTTGACGGACGACTGCTGTTTCCGGACGTATCATTTCCCACTCAGCAGTTCAGGGACCCGTCGATATGGTCGGCGGAAGTCTCCCGCTTCGAAAATACCCCCCCCTTAGCCTTATCCACTGAAATGCCGTTGTTGGGGCCAGCAGTGCCAACTACCTCATCCACGAGTATTGTCGACTATGTTCCCGGCTCCGTTTATGATCCAAACGTCCCAGCAGTGTCCCCGCCATCCGTTTTTACCCACTTACAACTGCTGTCGGGGCCCGCAGCGCCAAGTTCTACTTCATCCACGAGTGTCGTTGACTATGTCCCCGGCTCCGCTTATGATCCAAACCTTCCAGCAGCGTCCCCGTCGCCCCTCTCTACCCGCTTACAACTGCCGCCTCTGCCTGCGCCCTCGCCCAGCCCTGAACCAGCTCCCCAACCCGTTAAACCACCCCGAAAGCGGAGGGTTATGGAGCCAACGGAAGCTCCCGCTCCGCTGGGCAAGCGCCAGCCCAAACGTCCTCGGAGAGATGACGAAATCTAGTATGTCATATTCAATTTTGCGCATTACCTGACTAACACATGTACAGTATGAAAGTAAACGAGAAAAACACTGAGTAGCATACCACAGTACCATAGATACTCAAGTACAGTCCGTTTGCCGCCAGATGTGTAGTGTCTAACAATCAATGACCAAATGTGCCGTTAATCCACTAGATGTGCCGCAGATTGAGTAAATGTGCCGCAGATACACTCAATGTGCCGCAGGTGCCACACCATCAAATGTGTGTGTTCGCCGCAAGTGTGCTATCCCGCCCACGTGCACAGTGCACTTGTATTCGCAGCCGATTCGCAGCTAATTCGCAGCTGCCCATGTGCACACCGCCGCATCATGATGCGCTGATGATCAGCGCATCACGCATGACGCATGACGACATCGCTTCCTGCTCTTGACGACGACCAGGGCCGCAAACTGTACTCTCCCCCTGTGCATCCAAGAACACCAACGGAACTAGTTACTTTCACTGTCGACAATATCAACTGCTTCAACCTCGCAACGCAGCTCCCAGAGCTTAAAGTCGCAGTTCGGAAATCTAGGTCTCTGCAGTGGATGCAGGTCTAGATCTTGGAGACTAGAGTTCTTGGATGCCGTCAAGTCGAAGCCCTCTTGTCCCGCATCACATTATGCTCCGGAGGTCTACCTGAGTGCCGCCATATGCAATCACCGTCGATCGAACCGGCATCCTCTAGTGCGAGCGGAGGAGCCTTGGAAGGGGTATATTTGCTCTCACCGGCAAATACCTTGCAATACAGTTGCAATTTAGCACGGCCTTGGGACACGCGGGCTTCTCTGCAACATTTCATTAGACCAATACACACTCTCAGGCTGCAGATCCAGCCCTCTCGTCGAAGAAGCACTAAATGTGTTAGCTCCTTCGAGCCTGGGCTTGTCAACAATTATCCCGAAGCTCTTCATTTCGAGGATCGATAAGAGTGCCGCTCTGGGGAGGGATCTTCGAAAAACCCCCACGTGGCGAAATTGCAAGTTTCGCACTGGGCTTCTCAGGTTTATGGCACTCCAAGTCTTAGCCGCCCGGCACGATAACTGTTCCTATCTATAGTCACATTCTATATCTGGTAACATCACTGACAGTTTAAGGTGCCATGGGATTCTGAGCATATCCGCCGACTCGGAGTTTGTCAACCATCAACTTGCCAGTGAAAACATACGGCGTAGTGCTGGCACCCGCTGGAAACGTATATTGCACTGTGTTATTGCATGCCAGTGCCTGATGCAAACCTGATGTGCGGATGTGAGCTGCATCGCAGCAGTGCTCGGCCAAAGCGTTTAGAGTGACGTTACTCGCGACTTGTGCCCAGATATGTGCATGCGGAACACCAGTTCGTGGGCAGCGTCGTTTCTATTGGCTAGCAGGACTTGAGGCTTGAAACAGGTGAGCCGGCTCAGCCCGACAGGATGATGCCTCGTGCTGCTGGCGGGGTTGGTGCGGTCTTGCAGGAATCGGGACAATCAATGTATTATTGACATTTCTCAAAGTCTAGATATCGTCTCCGTGGGAATGATGACAAAGCCTTGTGGGTGTGGACTGCACAATGTTCGTTGACTTTGTCCAGGACAAGGAGTTACGCATGGCCGCTGAAATTTACGGAGTATGCGCCAAAGAGCACACCCAACGCATGGTCCCAATGACAGCTGCACCGAAGGACTCTACGAGGACGATTGAACTGAGTCATACGTTTCGCATCACGGAGAATTGACGGGATCGAAAAACCGACCAGGTCGTAATGTGAGGATATTCCACAAAAACTGGGATCAAGCGACAAGTGCTAGTGACGTACATTCAAATTTGACCGAACCCCCTTGTCAAGTCGAATCCACTTCCCACATACAGAAGTCACAAATGTTCCGGTTTTTTTCAAAACCGTTGTTCGCCCAACGCCGCGTTTTCGTCGGGCAGTGTTGATTTCAAGCTCGCATAGTTCTCACACGCGCGATCTTCCCTTACTCTCCGAGATTCGAGCTAACTTTTTAGATTAGATGTGACAGCTTCGGTTGACTCGACAACACACCTGCGTCGTTCTGTCGGCGGTGCCCAGGGTGGTTGCCCTCGCAAAACTCCCCAATAATGCGGACGCGTCGTGCAGCCAGCGGTGTTGCCAAACTCGGGTGGAGGATATTCAGCGGCGTCGAATGGTGGTAGAAGGGAGGGGATTCGTCCGAGGAGCGGTTGGAAGCGGATAACACCGCATGCCCTATACCTCGAAAGCTATAAAAGGGTGACCAAAAGAACAGTACAACAGGCGCTTTCGCACCTTCAAATCCCCTCCTCCTTCTCCTCTACTCCCCTCAAGCCCACCCTGCAATGACATCGACGTCGACCGAGGCCGACACCAGCTTCGCGAAAACGATAGAGGGGACAAACTTCGACAGGACCCCCGCTGCGGCGCCCGCCGTGCCCGCACCCGACTCTGAAGTGCTGCATGTTATATTCCGAGCCACCCACGACCGCTTATTGTCACCACTCTGCGGCGCCCTGGACCTGGGAGAGAAGGCTGTCCCATTCGGGGACGCGCTCCACGAGCACTCCATTCATGACCGTCTGCGAGAAACCTTTCTCTCTGACGCGAGCTCCCTTCCCCCGTCCACTCTCATCACTTTGCGGATTGTGACGACCAAGCCCGCGGCGGTCGTCGCGAGGGTTCCGCTTGGGCCCGGGGCAGTCGCGAGCGTCGCGGGAGGCGTTGATGGCCATACACACAGCTTTACACGAAGCCATGCTCGACGACGGGAAGCTGATCGACCGGCTGGTCTCCGATGGCTGCACCATCTTCCAAGGGCTCGAAGCGTCGGTCGAGAAACCACATCTGTGGACGTTGACCCTTGGGCCGCATCCGTCATAGCGTTCTCTCGTCGTCGAATCCTACAGCAGTGGTGAGTACTATTCGCATACTCGTCCAGCCGTCACTGACACGTATGACAGTACAGACGCTCTTGTCTCCTTTGGCGCCTCGCGCGCACAGTCGTATTCGCCGCCAAGCTTGGGTCTAGCGTATCGCAACATTGTGTCCCTCTTGCCGCCCACTGTAGCGTGGAATTATGTAGCAGTTGTATGGCCCGCAGGATGAAACTCACATTTTTTATGAAGTCGGACGTGCCGGGCTAAGTGAGGCCGGCCATTGGCCAACGACAGCAGTGTTTGATGCTCTCAGACATCGAATTCGAGCCCAACGCCGTGATACGGGGGATAGCGAGTGGAAGGGGGACTGTGGCCCCTTCCCCTGTCGTCTTTAAGTCGTGCTGCATCAGCTTCCTTGTCAACGGGTGACGTTCCCGGTGCCCTTGGTATTGTTCCTTGTATGGACTTTGACGTAGAGGAACAGTGTTCCTCGCGACGAACAAGAATGGCGCAATGTAGCGGCTCATAGTTGGTGCGGTCAACAGTTCCCCGCCCTGATGCGCTGCTGTCGTCAGCCATCGTTAGTCAAAGTCGGTTCCCAGGACCACTCGCGTGATTTTGAGCGGCAAAAGAAGAATTGACCGTGAAGCCGAGGTCCGAAGTCTAGACGCAGTCCAGAACAATCCATTCGCGAAATGTCCGATGAAGCCCGTACAAACTAAGCCAGTACGACGAGATTGTACTGGTGCACTAGTAGTATCTCATTAGCGAACGACACAGAAAGCGAACCCAATACACACGTGGAACTTCTCCCCGCCTCCGTTTGTCCGCCAACTCCTTCGCCTGTGTCCACATAGACCCACTGCCGCCCACCCCGGTAAACGCTCCCAGCATGTCGACCTGCCACAGATGCTCCACAGCGTCATCGAAACGCTCAGCAGTCCGGCAGAGTTGCTCGCCGGCCACAACACAGAAACGCGCGTCGTTTGTGAGGGGAGGCGTCCATGGTTGTGAGCCTGGCAGGTACAAGGGCGGTTCCACAGCAATGAGAACGCACAAAACCGGTGTCCTCGTCGCAGCCGCGGGCGAGAATGCCTGTACACAGCCGCTGGCGGTCCGCAAAGGCGTGCGCCACTGCTTCAAGTGCGAGACATTCGAGGGTACGGGGGAGATGGTGCAGGAGAATGGAGTGGATGATGGTCCAGAAGTTGTCCGGACAGAGATATAGATGAGTCAAAGAAGGGAAGGGGTGTGCGCCGCCAAGGAGTGGGCGGGCGATCTGCGAGGAGAAGCAGCGTAGCAGGCGGAGCGCGGGAAATTCTCCGATACGGGCCGTCCGCTGGGCTGTGTAAAGGCTTTCGAGCAGAGGGCGGCCTACAAGGAGCGGTGCGGCGTCGTTCACAGGGATATCGCGAGAAAGGAAGAGGTGTCGGACCGCGTTGCTATCCGCGGAAAGCACCTTGGCTGCGGCCATTGTTGATATGAGCGGCAGCTCAGTGACGTGGCGGGTCCCAACCACGATCCTTCGATAGCGTAGGTGCCCTATCCTGTGCCAATGTCAGTCTCGAGAGTTTATACCAGCGTGTGCGGCGCACCATTCGTTGACGCGCCAGGCGACGCGGACGAGGACGGGGATGTCCACGGGACGCGCCGCTGCGGCCATTTCGAAGATTACTCTCTCCAACTCCGGCGGCAGACGCGCTCTTGCTTGGGGCGCCATCGTGGTTGCTGTTGAGGCTGTTGACATAAGCCACGTCACTGTGACAGGTCGCAAAAATTGGCAGATGGCACGTGCTCTCGGATGATGATCAGTGTTTCCGAATGAGTACCCAAAGCCATGTGAAATGTTATAATAGCAAAAGAGAATCTAATATGCAATAATACAATATTCATGTGGACCACCAGACATAATATAATTGCAATAGTAATGCTAATAATAATAATACACCATAATCAAATAATAACCAGCACAAGATAATATGGTAGGATAAGAAAATGATTTTCCAGCTGCCATATTATTGATTGAAATACTATTGTTATACCAGACTTTCTGCTCTATGATGAGCCCCAAAGTAGCATTTATTTATCATAAAGAGTGGACACAAAAGATGTATATTTTAATGACTAGGTGTAAAGGCAACCCAAGGCCTGAGATCAAAGGCGTCACGGTGTGGCCACCCGCCTGGTGCGGAGGGAAGTGGTCCCACCGTCCACGCGTGTAATATGGTGGACAGCCTTCAACGGGGATCTCGGGTGAGGCAAACACTGCTGCCAGTGGCTGCTGGCTTGAGGAGTCCTGCCCAGCGCGCAGTCTGAGCAGGCAATCAAGCAGGACAAAGATTATTTCAAGTAAGCATTTCTCTGCTTCCAAAAGTACTCTGTTGTTCACTGGCGAGATGGAAATCTAGGACAGTTCACAGATGCACAAGTTTTAGAGGAACAGCTCGTGGTGCAATATCAATATGCCAATATTTTAGGTCTCAAGCATGAGAAGACAATTGCTGTCTATGCAGCTGTAGCAGTGACATGCTGGGCCTGTAGACTACTATCAAAGTCTCTTGCTTATCAGAGGCTGGTGACTAAGACATATCATAGTATTCTGGGTCCTACAGACTTCAAAACCCTCTCAGCACAAGGCATGCTTGCATTAATTTATGAGGACAAGGGATGCTTTACTGATGCTCAAGTGTTAAGGAATGAGATTGTTTCTCAGTATACAGCTATTTTAGGAGGTGAGCATCCAGATACTTTGCTGGCGCAGCATGCTACAGAGCTAGAACAACAAATCCCAGAGTGTAAGGGCAACCCCGGAGGCCTGAGATCAAGGTCCTAGCAGGGGAGGATCCAAAGCGTGAACATTGGTAAGCAAATACAAATGAAGCTGACCTAGCAGGGGAGGATCCAAAGAGAAGAAACTCTAAGGGTCCGCCTGCTAGGGAGCTGACTATATACTGCTTGTCCGTAGCTGCCGCTGTCGGGCACAGAAGGCTTGGGCGGCGTCGCAGGCAAGGTCCCAGGGCGACTGTTGGGAGGGCGTTGACGGATCGGTGATTGTGCGGGCGAGATGGAGGGCCGGACCGGAGACGGAACCGGAATCGGACCGGAGTCAGACGCGTCTCCGAGGGGCCGAAAGGGGGGTTCCCCTGACAGTTTCCGGCCCTGGTTCTGAACTTCTTCGCGACATCAGTGATGCCCCCTCTGGTGAGCCTGACTTGGAGGAGCCCGTCGCACTAGCGGCCCGGCAACTCCTAAAGGTCCAAGGTCAAGCTCGAGGCCCCCGCTCCTCACGCTCCGACAAGTGGGCCGTCTCTGGTGGTCTTCTTCACTTTTGTGGGAAGATTGTCGTACCCAAGGACAAGGACCTCCGGAGGCGCATCATCGAGCTCTGCCATGACACTCGAGTCGCTGGACACGCTGGTCGCTTCAAGACCTTGGAGTTGGTCTCCCGGAACTACTGGTGGCCTCAGATGTCTCGCGATTGTCGTACCCAAGGACAAGGACCTCCGGAGGCGCATCATCGAGCTCTGCCATGACACTCGAGTCGCTGGACACGCTGGTCGCTTCAAGACCTTGGAGTTGGTCTCCCGGAACTACTGGTGGCCTCAGATGTCTCGCCATATTGGCCGGTACGTCGCGACCTGCGACTTGTGCTGTCGCACCAAGGCGCTCCGGAGACTGCCCCACGGAGAGCTACACCCGACAGAAACACCCCCGGAGCGCTGGCATACCGTCTCCGTCGACTTCATTGTCGAGCTCCCCGAGGCCCATGGGTACAACACGATCATGGTCGTTGTGGACACCCTCGGGAAGCGAGCCCACTTCTCCAAGTGTCATACCACGGTCGACGCAGTAGGAGCAGCCCGCCTCTACTACTGGAATGTCTGGCGCCATCACGGGACTCCGGAGAAGTACGTCTCCGACCGTGGCTCACAGTTCATTGCGGACTTCACCCCAGAACTCTGGTGTCTAATCGGCATCAAGCCAGCCACGTCCACCGCGTATCATCCGCAGACGGACGGTCAGACAGAGCGCGTCAACAAGGAGTTGGAGCAAAACCTGCGGATCTTCACCAACTATCAGCAGGACGACTGGGATGAGCTGATTCCAGCCGCGGAGTTCACTTACAACAACCACGTCCACTCCTCCACGCAGCAAGTCCCCTTCATGACGGACACGGGACGGCTTCCGCGCATGGGCTTTGAACCCGGAGTCCGTTCCGCTATGGAGTCTGTGAACGAGTTCCGCGACCGAATTGCCACTGGGGTTACCGAAGCCAAGGCCGCGCTCACCAAGGCCAAGGAAGAGTATAAGCGCTACTACGACCGGAGACGCACTCCGTCTCCGGAGTTCAAGGTTGGCGACCATGTTTGGCTGGATGCCTCCGACATCAGGACGACTCGCCCCTCGGAGAAGTTCTCCCACCGCCGCCTCGGTCCGTTCAAGATAGTCGCGGAGATCAGCAAAGGTGCCTACAAGCTCGACCTCCCTCCGCGCTACTCGAAGCTCCACCCGGTCTTCCCCGTCGTCAAGCTTGAGCTCGCCCAAGACGACCCCTTCGACGGACGCCCCGGCTACGACCAGCCCCCTCTGGACCTCGAGGACGGAGTCCCGGAGTGGGAAGTAGAGGAAATCTTGGACGCAAGGGTGAGGTATAAACGGCTGAATTACTTCGTCAGATGGAAAGGCTACGACGCGTCGCACGACCAGTGGGTCCGCTTCGACCGCGTCTTCGCCCCGGAAAAAATCGCGGAGTTTTATCGTAAGTACCCTGGCAAACCACGGCACATCGCCTCCGCGACCTTCGACTCGATTCCGTTCCGGTCTATGCGTCGGGACGCCGCATTCAAAGGGGGGGTGATGTCAGGGGAACCCCCCTTTCGGCCCCTCGGAGACGCGTCTGACTCCGGTCCGATTCCGGTTCCGTCTCCGGTCCGGCCCTCCATCTCGCCCGCACAATCACCGATCCGTCAACGCCCTCCCAACGGTCGCCCTGGGACCTTGCCTGCGACGCCGCCCAAGCCTTCTGTGCCCGACAGCGGCAGCTACGGACAAGCAGTATATAGTCAGCTCCCTAGCAGGCGGACCCTTAGAGTTTCTTCTCTTTGGATCCTCCCCTGCTAGGACCTTGATCTCAGGCCTCCGGGGTTGCCCTTACACTGACACAGAGTGGTCTGATTTACTTGAAGCACGGTCATCATATGATCTTCAGCAGCTGGGAACATTAGCTACTATGTATTGGAAACTTAAGGCTATTGATAGCTATAACAATACAGCAGCAAGTTGTCAAACAATCTTCTAAATTTTATGATGGAGACCATCTCACCATATTGACAGCATATGAAAGTCTTGCAATATTATACTGGGAATGTGGTCAGCCTCAGAAAGCTGAGATATTGTTTGAAGGAGTTCTTTAAAAATATATATGTTGTCTTGGCAATGAGCATCCAGCTACAATCTCAGTAAAGGCAAACTTAGGAAATATCTATAGAATACTAGGCAACCTAGAAAAGGCACAAGATCTCCAAAAAACTATTATGGCTACTTTCACTAGAGTTTTGGCCCCAAAACATCCAGACACAATCAAGGCTATTACTGATTTAGCATTGACATATAAGGAACTTCAGGATGTTTCAGAAGCTTTGAAACTACAGAAAATGGTAGTGGAACTGTATGTGGATGTACTAGGCTTAGAGCATCCCAGAACTTGAACCAGGGCCGGGCAGGTTGAGCTGAATTCTTTGAAAATGTTGACTCAGGAGAACAACTTCTTGTACTATATACTATAAAGTTCAGGTAATGTGTAAGAGCACTGTCTGAACTGAACTCCTCCAAATGTGTAATGTACCTCTGACATATTTGTTCTAAAAAATCCTAAGGAAATCTTTGCGCAAAAAATTCAAATTTTTTACATCTACTAATCAAAGATGCGAGTGGTGAAAATCTCCGATATACCCTGATTAAATGTTCAGTTTCCTTGCATTATGAATTTGTGTAATTTCCAACAAATTTGGCCCAAGGACTGAACTGAACTTCAGCAAACCTGTAATGTGTAAAATCCTGTAAGTTCAGCATGTAATGTGTAAGACTGTTAAGTGCCGTGTCGACCAGAGGGACGGAGACGGAGACGGAGACGGAGTCGGAGTCGAAGTCGGAAACGGAATCGAAGTCGTAGAGCACTTGGGGCGGAACACCACAGAAGGATGTGAGGGTGACCGGGGCTTCCAGTTGACCAAGACAAGACAAGAAGAGAAGAGCGGAGTTGAGACGACGCTGGAAGATAGAGACCAGCAACGTTAATTTACAAACTGAAGTACGTGATAATACATCAAAGTATTTATAGTACGAGAAGTAACGGAAACGGAATAAGGTATAACAAAGTAAGTAACAAGATTAGAACAAAGTCAAGTAAAGTAGAAGAGGAGTTGCATACGAGGAACAAGGCATAGATGATTGCATAGATCATAAGTCGGAGTAATTGGAAACGCTCAGTAAATCTTCATTGCGTAAAAACCAAATACCGGAGACGGATATCGGAGACGGATGCCGGAGTCGGCACGGATATAACAAAGACTGACTGTACCTAAGGTCTAAATAGTAAAGTAAGATACATATGCATCAGGAAAACCAAATTTGTCTGGTGTGCCTAGAGCACCTGGGCATCCTGGAACATCTAGTGCCAGGTTGTCCAGACAGCTGTCTGGCCCCAGGCTCCCCAGACCAACTCCAGACATGTATCCAGAAAATTTACCACTTTTTTTTTACTACCACTTTTTTCAGCGCAAAGCTGTTCCACAATAGCCCTGTATGCAAGTTTCTCTTGCCATCACAAGTATTAAGTTTACCTCTGAGTGTTTTTGAGTTATAGTGAGCGAAAATTTTGCTATGTTGCGAAATCAGCGCGTGGAAGGATGGCGTGATTGATCGATGGATTTACAATCAAGCCAAGATCCAACGCTCCACAAGCGCAGTCTTCCTTCCTTCCTTTCCCCCACCACCCGCCCATATCCTCTCAAGCCGCTCCCTGCTCAGACCCAGCGGCCCACGGCCTATGACAATTGTATTTATTGGGTAACTGTTGCCACTCCCATCCCCTTACAAACAACGACGAGACTGACGATATATGCTTGTCTGCAGTCATTACCATCCATCTCAGTTAGGTCTGTGCTAACTGCGACTTACCGGTAAGTTTTTCCATTTCGTTCCTGGTTGTCGAATGCATGCTGACACTGTCTATTCCAGATACGCAGCCAACTGCAACTAAGTCAATCTTACCTGATACTGTGCTCCTGCAGCAGTGCATATTTCTTGCTCAGGGATGGCTGCGTTGCTCAGCGACACAGAGGGACAAATTTGTCAGCGGCTACAAACAATGACGAGGCTGACGAGGAGGACTCCGCAACCATGAACGGCATTAGCTCAAGGGGAGCAGCCATCGGGTGTGTTGTTTACCTGTCTCTTCCCAGTTGCATCTAACGAAGTAACAGGGCTCGGGGCGTGTTAAACGACTCCCTTCCCCTCAACAGCCACCGGGAAGTCGTCCGCCCTGCTCGACTTCATCGATGCGCAAGACAACCTGCCCACCAACCGCAACACTCCATCTTCTCTGTACCCGGCGCTTGAGCGCGGGTGGCTGACTGCCGCCAGCCGTGGCAGTCAAGTTTCTCATCCACTTCATTGGGGACCTTACCCAGCCGCTGCACGACAAGGCGCCCGATGTTGGTGGAACACGATCACGGTCACCTTCGATGGGTTTACGACCGAAAAAGTAGCGACTGGAACGTGAGATAAGATATTTGTGGCAACTATCGTGAAGCAGGAATATCAGAGGTGCAGCGGGTCAGTTGGCCGACTGGGGCGGGCGCGACTTACATCGAGAGGGCCAGAGTTGAGGTGGAGGGGAGTTGCTTCCAGATATATCTATATCTGTCTGTATTAGTACGATAAAAATACAATGATATTGCTTCCATTCATAATTGTTTGAGACTGGAGTTGGATCTGGATGTGTGGCTGGAACTATCTGGTAGATGCTCTGGGATGTCTGGCACCAGACATTCTGTCTGGAGGCCTCTGGATTTAGGCATGTCCTCTGGTGCCAGACGTCCTCTGGGGGACCTGGGGGACCTGGAAGACCTGGTACTAGTTCTCCCAGACAGATTCATTTTTCCTGATGTGGAAATATTTATTACTCTTATATTAAGCAGATGTCGTGTAAATATATGTATATGTTTGGCCTTGGCTTTAACAATTGTTTTGCTCCACACTTCCAATTTTGGGGTCACCACTGTTAAAACCCCAAATTAGGAAGAAAAGCTGTAAAATATGACAAATCCTAATTGGGACACAAAGCTGTAAGTGCCACCAACAAGTTCTAAAACACTGAAGTGGATACTAAGTAAGTATTTGTACATAAATTTCCCTGACTTGGTTTACAATCTACATATACTAGCAATAATAGTGGACCAGATATTTAAAAAGGCCACGAGGCATTTGTGTGCTGTTCTGTAGTTACTGGCAATGTAATTCATGTTATGCAAGCAACATCAGCCCTGTTTAGTTTTCAATATACAGATAAAACATCAAGGGCTGTATAGCTGTATCATCAATTGACTGTTGATTAGGGTGTAGGCTACAACAGTAAAATTAGTGACTCAAAGTTAAAGGTTGGTTGAGTATTTGTATCCAGAGCAAAGGATTGCTGTATCTTGGTTAATATTACTGAATAACTTTGCTTGTTGATATAATGAGTCTACTTCCTTGTAGCTTGAGACAAATAACCTACCTTTTCTGGTGCTTCTTACTCTATATCTGATTGGCTCTAGGCTTAGATTACGACACCCAGCTACCCAGGAAAGAAAAATGTCAGAAAGGGATTCTTCTCACTAGGTATCTAAAAATTGATTGATGAACTGATGATCAGATTTATATGATAATTTGCTGAAAACATAACTTTAATCACCTTTAACAAATTGATCTCTTGCATCTCATAGTCTTAATTTCTGCCAAATTCAACAAACCCTTTGTGGATATGGCATGTGCACCACTGAGTCTGTGAGATAGGATTGTATGAGTAATAAGCAGTGGCTGGTTCGACGCTGGTCAGGGTGTATGGAGGTGTTGCTTGGGTTTTTTTATCTTCGTAAGGGCAACCCCAGAAACTATGACACGAGGCCTCGCAGGAGAGGATCCAAAGAGAAGAAACTCTAAAGGTCTGCCTGCTAGCTTCAGGTAGCATGTGCCATCTTAAGCTTAGATAGCTGGCTACCTACCAGTACAATAATCTTCTAGAATCATACAGAAGTGGTGGAGAATCAATACATGTGATGAATCATCATACAATGATATAGGTATACCAATAACAGTTTATTGTCAAGGAAATTGATCTTATCACTCAGGTATCAGGTGTATATCAGCTAATGATTGGATAAGTGCACATGGTGTGCACCGCTGAGTCTGTGAGATAAGATTGCATGATGACTGAGCAGCGGCCGGTTTGACACTGGCAGGGGTATAGGCAGCATTGTGTTGGTCATTATTTAAGGACTCGAGCTTGTGGCATTGCAGGTGGTAGGTACAGATACGGTGCCTGTGCCACCCCCATCCTCCACAGTCAAGAACTGGTCAGCAGTAAGCAGCAGCGCAGGCCAGTGTGCCATGTCTCTATCAAATTCTCAGTGAGCTTGCATGACTGGTGCACTATATCAGCCCTGCACCCCTGTCCCATTCTGGAATGGGTTACGGCAAGGCCTGGGTTCGACACCGGGCGGGGACATATTCCTTGGTGATTTTCATGGGTTATATTTTTTTTTTGTGCAAGTCTAGTTGTGCTCTGGAGGTCGCGTGCGCGTCTGCCCAGGTGCAGTGCGGTGCGGTGTGGTGTGCTGCGGAGGATCTGCCGCCATGATAAGCCGCAGTCTGGGACAGACCAGGAAACGACTATTTTTGTCGATTTTGTTGCTCAGCGCACGTCTCAGAGTTGACATGAGTCCCGAATGGTCAACTAGGGAGTCATCTGCACAAGAACCAGTCAAAATCCAGTCAAAATCTATCAAATCACTCTCAGTGATTCCAAAATCTTGACTAGGAAAAGTTCGCAGAGCCCGTTTCTCGCTAGAATCTATCCAATTCTATGCAAAATACCCAAAGGGAGTGTATTCTAAAAGGCATATTCGGTTTGGCGCTCAGTGGAGACTCGAGATCGACAATTCCTAGACAAGGGACACCCCTATCTCTGTTGGTATCGACAACTGACATCATTGGAACGTGGTTTCGGATCATGCTGGAGGATCGAGAGTGCCAAGGGACGGTTAAACGGCGAAAACCTACTCAATTGATTGGGGCCTGGACCTGTGATCAACGGCGACTCTAAAACACTGTCGAGGAACTGATCATCTGAACATTGGAAATGCGCCAGGAGAGTTGGGACAACTACCGCTGAGGTCATACGCACAAGATACGAGTTATGGGTGTCAATCGAAAGCTGGGAAGCAGAGCTATCCACTTATCCTACTCAAGATCGAGGGATTCTTCACAAGATAAACTAGATGGTCGCGAACACGGAAGATTTACACAGGTCATTGACTCCAATACATGCGATACCAGTCATCTGGACCTGGATTTTCGACTCTGGGCCGTATGGCGAAACGATACCTATACAATTATGCACATGGACGACTTTTCTTACTTGAGATTTTCCCTGATTCTATCAATTTCGTTTTAGTATTTATATCACTGTCTTGTATTTGGGGGATTCACGGATTGCCCCGCTCTACTAGGTGCATCTGGGGATCTAGCTCGTCAATCTATCTTGCTAGCTCTTTCGAAATAGTATTATCGCGTCAGAAGGATTATTGGTTGAGGGTTTCGGTTGCTGAATACAAGAGTTCCGGTTGCTGTTTATTGGGTTTCGGTTGCTGGTCGAGAGTTTAAGGCAGTTAGTTCCTGACTCGAGACACCTCAGAGGGTTTAAGGCAGTTAGCCCTGATCCAACGAGTATAAACTCTCCAGGCATCGTATTGGCGCTTCTCTATTGCTGAGTTTCGTCGATAGTACGCTTTGGGGCACAACAAATCAATGGTTTTCGCAAGAAACTCGTATCAACCCTACAACCTTACACATTTGTGCCAAGGCTCTGTTCACAGGGGTCTGTTCTCGCACAAGGAGTCGACGATATTTTGGGTTTTTGTGACTTTTCCTATTCGACATTATACAACTTTCCCTCTATCTCAAGTGGAGTTTTGGTTGTTTTTGTTGGTTTGGTTAGTTAGAGAGCTCATTTGCTGTCCCCACTCCGCACTCATCAGCGACATGTACACATTTATTTAAATTATATTTTGGTGATCATGACGGTGGTGTGATGTGTGATGTCCACATGTGTGACGTGTGACGTGTGGACACCCTTAACCAATAAGATGCCACCAAGCTGGTGTGCCCAATACAAAGGGAATAAAGCCAGCTGTGAGCGAACATGTAAGGTGCCAGCATGAGTCCCTGTCTCTGCACCCCCATCCCCGATGCCCGTCAATATTTAATGTGCAGCGGCCCCCGCCCCCAGTTCGATGCTGGGCAGGGCCATGTACAGCGGAAAAAGTTTGTTTTTCTTGTATCTATCTTGGTGGTGCCAGGGTGCCAGGGTGCCAGGGTGCCTGGTTGGGGGTTGGGGTCATAGACTGGGGCCGGGCACGTCTGGCCCGCTCGACGCTGACACCATTGTCTTGGCGATGACTCGTGTTCGCCGCCGCCATATCTTCAATAGGTAGGGTATGCACACCTGACAGTTGTAATAGCTTGGTTTTTTACTTAAGTTGCTTTTGTACATGTTCTTGAGTGGGAGGCTGTGGGCTTGCACTGGAGTGCCACAGTTGTCTGATATATGTGTATATATTGTATTCATTATATTGACATGGATGAGTATCTCATACCTTTCCTAAGTGTCAAGTTAACTTCATGTACATATAAGCAGATATTATTGTGTGAACTGTGAATTTAGTGTCCCCTTCCCCCATCTGCCTCGGCACTTCCAGCAAGCGACAAGCCCCGTGTGCACATGGCGTGCACCGCTGAGTCCGTGAGATATGATTGCATGATGACTGAGCAGCGGCCGGTTCGACGCCGGCAGGGGTGTATATTGTGGTATAGGTGTTTTTCTTTTATTTGAGGTTTGAGGTCTCAAGTGTGCGGCAGGGCACCCCACAGTCGGGGCTATTTGGCAGTCAGCAGGGCGTGGTGCCATGTCTGTATTGATCTGATTCGAATGCTCCGTAAGATCATAAAAGTAAGTGTTGCGCTGCATCACTGCATCGCTCTGCACCCCCGTCCCAGAATGGGAAGGCACGGCCCGGGTTCGACGCCGGGCGGGGACATAACTGTACAGGATGATTCCGTTTTTGTTCTTGTGGTGAACCATGATACAGAATGATTCTGTTTTTGTTCGTGGTGTCACTGGAAGGTGTCCGGTTGAGGCGGCGGCTGCGGGCCGGCCCACGGCGGCGCGTACCGGTGCGGTGACGGCGGCCCGGGGTGACGTATAACGGTATAATGTGGTCTATAGTAAGTGCATTTTGAGATAGCATGCGTGGTGCGCTGCGTCGGGCGCTGCACCTCCCGTTCTGGCAAGGCCCGGCCCCGGTTCGACGCCGGGGGCATGTGCTATTTTTGGTTTTTTTTCTTTCGGCTGGCGTCGTCGACTGGCGTCGTAGGCTGGCGTTGGTGCGGGGCGGGGCGGGGCGGAGCACCTGCTGCGCGAGACGCGACGCACGTGCCGCGCCCGCGTTTGTTGATTTGTTGATCGTGACGGTGGTGTGACCATGACGTGGATCATCCTCCACTCAACGACGTCGCAGCGGCCGCGCGACCCCAACCGCAGACGACAGGTGGCACCGGGGCGCGGGATGCCTCGCACCCGGCAGGCGCGACGCAGAGAAAACGTTCGAGAACGTTCCATGGCCAACGAGGTGGCGACGCAGGACAACTCGGCTCCGGCGCACGAGTAGAGAGATCATGACGCAGCCGCGTGGATGGATGTCGCCGGATGTGTCGTACGCGTGCTGCCCGAAGCTTATTTGTGTCCGCGGATCGGCGCGCCGCTGTCTCTCCCAGTGCCCTCTGTCATCTCAGGCTCACGCCTCTCCGGGCGCCAGCAGTGCGCGCCGCGCGCACGGGCACGGGCACGCGCACTGGGATGCTCGTTGGCTCGCTGCGCGGGGACCCCGGCCCGGGCCGGCCACGCGAAGGGCCCGTAGTTCTTTCATTTGATGCTACGTCACATGAGTTCCCGAAACGGAAATACATCACGTGCACCCGACCTTCCACCTCCAACGCGCCCTCCCGACGCGTTTGAACCATTTTTAGACTTAGTTTACCCAATAACAATGTGACATATAGTGACCAAGACATATTTCTGAATATTCCAACACCCACAACGCCCCTCCATGGCCTCATTTATGGGGAAAATTCAATTCTCGACATCTTTCGAGACAACATTACTCCCTTGGGAGACCCCTCAAGCCACCTATAGCTTGACAGTAGCCCCCGACACCTCCGCATCAGTTGCCACCCCCGATTTCTCCTCCCTTCACGCTGCTATTTCGATGCCCTTGATGCAAATCCAGCCTCCGGAAGACAGTGATGCCCGCAAAGATGCCCGCGAAGCGATCACCGACACGGATCAACAGGTGCCACCTCACGACACTGACATCGACACATCTCATGGCTTCGACTACGATCTGACCCATCACTACCCAACCACGTGGGAAGACGAAGCCCACTTTCAAGCGTGGCTCACGGAGCATCAACAGACCGAGTGTGTTGAGTTCACACTGAGGTCGGAACGCAAGTGTGAGGAGTCGAGGGCTGGGATGGCACAAGCATAGCTAACGCGCCGCTTCTATGTCTGCGTACGCAACAGGTATGGCACGCTTGCCAAGAGCCCTATGACAAGAAGCATCCTGAGCGCAATGCCAAGGCATTCCTCAAGCCTGTGGCGGGTGGCTGCTCGGCCAGAATTGTGGTGAAGACTTACCCAGACACCGACAAAATCCTCGGCAATCTCACATGCAGTCATTCCCATGCCACTGGCTTTGTCTATTTTACTATTATTTATGGCTGCACTGGCGCATCAATCCCGACCGAAAAGCGCTGGTCATGTTGGCACTTACTTGTTTGGGCCGTGGGAGTTAGCATGTGACGTGGCTGAATTTTTCGCAAGTAGGGCCCGTCGCAAGGTCGGAGCCGCGTGTCCCCGGCGTCTGTGGCCATGGCCGCGGCCATGGCCATGGATGTGGCGTGCGGACTGCCTAGTGCGGAAGAAAGCGGTCCCACGCGCGTAATGTGTACATGTACAGATGCGGCGTGGCGGTTCTGGCGCCGGGCGGGCTTCCCGGGCGGGCCTGCGGTGCGAGGATCGGTGCTCTGGGTGGCGATGGGCCAAGACGCTGCGTAGAGGTTGGGGCTGCGCAGAGGGAGGGGAGAGGGAAAAGAGAGTGGGGAAGGTGTGTCGCTCCACACCAGGCCTTCTGCATTAATTAAAAGGAAGCAGGAAATGCCATTTCATCTGTCGCGCCAGAAGCCGCTGCTTCCTGGCCCGTGCCAGTGCTTCGAATTCTGCGCTTCGACGTTCGGAGGCGCAAGCGATAAACGTCGTCTCCCCACGCCTCGCCCAAGTTCCTTCCTTCCTTCCCCACCCCACATCCCTGCGCTGCCCCAATGGATGTGCGCGCCGTCGCCCGCCGCGTGTCCTCGCTGTCCCTCAGTGGCAGCTCCGACACGAGCCGCCTGCCTCCCTTCTCGATCGGCGAGTTCAGCGAGCTCGTCACCTCCGCCCTCTCCAACAGCTCCCACGGCGCGAACCCCAACCAGAGTGCGCTGTCCCTCCAGCTCACCCTCCGTTTCCCCCGCTCGCCCCTGCTGCACATGGTGACGACGACAACGAAGAAGGGTGTTGTGCAGCGGTGGATTGGTCGGCTCAAGACGCTCGTGGCGACGGCAAAGCGGAAGTCCAGGCCGGCGTTGACACAGCATGTCAACGTCACCCACCTCCGCCGCCCGACGAGGGTGACCCGTGGTGTAGCGCCTGCTGTAAATCCAAGTAGCATAGACCATCCACGCCTTAATGTGTATTTCCGCGCCGGTGTTATTGCCATCAACGCTCGCCGGCGGCGTGGACATTGACCAAAAATGATCAGTGACGGGTCCTTATTTGTCGTCCTTATCGGTGCTGGTAGTTTCTGACGTGTCCGCCTCTGACTTATGCAGCAGGATCTTGTCTCTCACAACTGTGTTGTACACCAGTGGGGCATCTCATATTTGGGTGTCACAACAAGCTCGCTGCTCGATAGAAAAAGAAAAGAAAAAGAAACGGGATCTGGCGGCCAGATCCAATTTTGGCCGGACGAACCGCCGACTCGGATCCGAAGGCCAGGTTCGGTCGAAAATAATCGCAAGCCAGTTCGCCGATCAAACACATGTACACCTCATGTCCCTGCACAGAAATAGTGCCATGACTCAACAACCTCTCATCTTAACCCCCACCAGTCCCTTGTACACGCTCAGCTTCCAATGTCCAGCAATCTCAATATATCTCAATCTCAAATTGGTACCGAGGCTCAGGCTGTTTGGATGATTTTCTTTTCTGACCCTTCACAGGGGGGACCGGAGGTGCTGGGGGTAATGGTGGTCTGCAAGGAGGGAATGGAGGCCCAGGACATGGTCCCACTGGCGCTCCAAACATGTTTCACATTACACAATCGGCATACTCCATGCAGTTGTGGCCACAATTTGTCCCTTTGTATGTTATGCCTGTTTTAATAGGTCTGTCTCTCTCTGATATCAATACCTGGACCCAGGAATGTAAGTATGTTATGACAGTACAGAACCTGCCTCTAAGCACATATATTCCCTATTTAGAATATCCTCAGATCTCCCAGTGCCCAAATCCTACCTCTGTGTATAAGGGTCGCCAAGATACTCTGGAATGGCTTGCCAATATATTTGGATCCACATCAAATCTGCAATGGCGGACTATAGCAGTTTTATATGGTCTGAGTGGTATTGGCAAGACCCAAATTGCCCTTCAGTTCATCCTGCAGTCAGAGGATAGGTATAGCTCTAGTAATTAGCATTCAAGATATTACTAGCTTTACAGGTTTTCTGATAATTTTTATATTGATGCAACCAGTGAAGATACCATCAAAAAGGGATACTTGGAAATAGCAAGAATTAATAACCTACCTTCTGCTATCAATAGTGCAAAATTATGGCTTAAAGCACACCGAAAGCCATGGTGCATTCTCTTTGATGGGGCGGATGATATAGATCTTGGCCAGCATCTTCCCAGCAATGGCAATGCTTTGATTACTTCTTGTAACAGGGAAACTGCCATGCTGACTGACCAACAAAAATCAATTGAAGTCACTGGCATGTCTGAGGATGATGCTGCACAACTTCTCTTAGCTGTTTCCCATATTAAACCTGCCAAAGTCACAGAGGCACAACAGATTGTGAAGGTCAGTGGATGTACCCTTGTGTTACATGTTAAATTGAAATAATTCAGGATCTCTTCTATTTCCCTTTAGCCATTGTGAGAGCAGGTTCAGATATCTTCCAGGATGATAAACGAAGGAAATATCCATCTAACTATATACAGACATACAAACAGGATCCAAGAAAATTATGGCATCACAAACCATCTCAGAATTCCTCTGCTTATAATCATTCCATTCATTTCATTTGGCAAATAGTCTATGATAGATTTGAGCCTGCAACACAGATGTTACTACAGCTTTGTTCCTGTGTACAGCATGATAAGATCATAGAATGCTTATTTCAAAGAGCTGCAGAGTATTACCTCACAGCACAAGATCATCATCTCTCTATTTGGGAGAGGCTGTGCAATATTCTTCTGCATCAGTCTGGGACCTTCAAGAAAGTAGCCTCTCCGATTCCTGAATATATGAATAAATTCATGTCGGCTGTAAGGGCAACCCTGGAGACTCCGACGAAAGTACCTCCGGCTCCCATCCCTATGGAGCTGGATCGTACTAGGGCTCGGGGCACCCCTCGTCGAGCCTGCTTCAGATGCGGCGACCCCAATCACTTGGCTCGGGATTGTCCGCTCCCCGACGACATTTGCCATGCGGACATCCTTGACGAGGTAATCCAGCAACTTGGCGATGAGATGCTGGGAGAGCTGCTTGCGCGGCTGTCTGATACCGCGGCCTTAGCAGAGGCGCATTCGGAGGCTCCGACAGAGGATTTTGTCCCCCGCAACGAGTGACTGGTGTGCCCTCGTTGGCTTCTATAAATCGTTTCACTTGTTTGTATAATGAATCAACTTCCTTGCCCTACAACAAGCCTGAAACGAAAGACGCACCCTCCGCCCCCTCCGAAGCCCCCGTTCGGATTCGCCAACTTGCCTGGGAGAAAAGGCTACCTGGCAGTTATACCATCTCCGTCGCTCCTGGGGTTAACTCGCTCCACCTTCCCCTTGAACTTGAGTCCACTGCGAACGCGCTAAAGCTCTCCCTCTCAGGTCTGGTCGACTGCGGAGCTACTTCGGACTTTATCGACACAGAATATGTCAACCGAAATAATGTGCCAGTCCGAAATCTCTCGGTAGCCATTCCGGTCTACAATGTCGACGGCACCCCCCAATGATGCTGGGTCTATCCGTCAAATCGCGGACCTCGTTCTCTACGGTACAACAGACACTCCGAACGCGTTCAGCTGGCTGTAACCCACCTCGGGAAACAGGACTTGATACTCGGATACTCCTGGCTCAAAAAGCATAACCCCGAGATCAACTGGGAAACAAAGGAGGTGAAAATGAGCCGCTGTCCCCGAAGCTGCTCCACTTGCTGCAACGAGGAACGGACCGAGCGTGCCGAGGTTCGGCGCCTCCGACTCCTCAAATCACGCTTGCTTTCAGGTGCCTTCCCCACTGTTTGCGCTATCGATATCACCGGCCCAGACGATGCTGACGACGAACTCGGCGGTGCTTCAGACCCTCCGAGTCCCTCACCAGATCTCGACGACGACGAGCATCTTGAAGACGGCGACCGCATCTTCTACACTTCCTTTCGCCCAATCGAGGAGATTTGCGCTGGGAGCACCGTGTCCCAACGCCTTGCAGAGGCCTTCGCCCGTAACTCAGCCCCTCCGCCTGCGGAAATTCCGGACTGGGCCAAGGAGTTCCAAGATGTCTTTGACAAGGAGTCCTTCGACACGTTACCAGAGCGGAGGGCTTGGGACCACGCTATTGAACTCATTCCTGACGCGAAGCCCACTAATTGCAAGGTGTATCCGATCTCCCCCCTCGAACAGCGCGAACTCGACAAGTTCATCGAGGAAGGACTTGCCACAGGCCGTATCCGCCCTTCGAAATCTCCGATGGCCTCCCCCGTCTTCTTCGTTAAGAAAAAGGACGGAGGACTTCAGTTTGTCCAGGACTACCGCGCCCTCAACGCAATGACGATTAAGAACCGATACCCCCTTCCGTTGATTAACGACCTTATCAACAGACTCAAGGGTGCCCATTACTTCACCAAACTCGACGTTCGCTGGGGCTTTAACAACGTTCGGATTAAAGAAGGAGACGAGTGGAAGGCGGCCTTTCGGACTAACTGGGGGTTGTTCGAACCTTTGGTGATGTATTTCGGCCTGACAAACTCCCCGCGACATTCCAAACGATGATGAATGACATTTTCCAGGATCTCATTCTCTCAGGAGACGTTATGATCTATCTTGACGATATCCTTATCGCGCCTTCGGACCTCCGTAAGCACCGCGAGATCGTCTGCGAAGTCCTTTGGCGACTCCGAATGCACAAGCTGTACCTCCGCAAGGAGAAGTGCGACTTCGAGAAATCGTCCATCGAGTACCTGGGGGTTATCATCTCTCACAACCATGTCGAAATGGACCCCGTTAAGGTTGCCGGAGTCTCCGCATGGCCTCCGCCCAAAAACAAGAAGGACGTTCAGCAGTTCCTGGGGTTTGCTAATTTCTACCGCAGGTTCATTCGGGATTTCTCGGCCCTAGCGCAACCTCTCTTCGCGCTCACCAAGAAAGACCAGAAATGGACCTGGGGAGATGTCGAAGCCGCCGCCTTTCAAGCTATCAAGGACGTGGTTGTCTCCGAGCCCGTCTTAGCGATCCCGGACGACTCTCGGTCTTTCCGACTTGAAGCAGACAGCTCAGATTATGCGACAGGGGCGGTTCTTTCACAACAATCCGCCCCGGACGGGAAGTGGCACGCTGTAGTGTTCTATTCCAAAAGCTTAAATGATGTCCAGCGCAACTGCAAGATTCATGACAAGGAGATGCTCGCGATCATCCGCGCACTCGAGGAGTATCGGCATTTCCTTGAGGGCGCTGTGCACCCGGTCGAGATCTGGACTGACCATAAGAATTTGGAGTACTTCCGAAAGGCGCAACACCTTAATCGTCGGCAAGCCCGATGGTCGTTGTACCTTTCCAGGTTTGACTTCACACTGCACCACGTCCCAGGTCGCCAGATGGGCCGCCCCGATGCTCTCTCCTGCCGGCCTGACCACGGCATCTCCGAAGACAACTCGCGCGCTTGAGGCTGTCACTGTCTCCGGGCCTGGCTCCGAACTTGTCCGCGACATCAAGGAAGCGCTACCCAGTGAGCCTGACCTAGAGGAACCCGTCGCGCTTGCAGCCCGGTAACTCTTGAAGGTCCGAGGTCAAGTTCGGGGCCCCTGCTCATCACGTTCGGATGAGTGGGCCGTCTCAGGCGACCTCCTGTACTTCCGCGCCAAGGTTGTAGTCCCCAAAGACGAAGACCTAAGGAGGCGCATTATAGAGCTTTGCCACGACACGCGTGTCGCCGGACATGCCAGGCGGTTCAACACCCGTAGCTGTAAGAATTAGCCTCCTAGCTTAGGTGCATCTAGGAAATGCATTGCCTAGGATAGTAAATGCACCTAGCCTAGATGTACCTAGTGATCTAGGCTAGAATCACTTGAGGGTCTCTGGATCAATATAGCATCAATGATGGAATAAACTGTTATCTAATACATATAATATTAATAATAATGCATATATAATACTTTAAACTCCTTTTCTTCAGGCCGATGACCCGGTATATAGTTGGGAAGGCCTGTATCAATAATAATCCTAATTTGGACACAAATGATGGATCATGATATAGCCATCAAAAGTACTGATGGCAATCAAAAATGGTTCCACATTAAAAACATTATATAGATAGGGGCACTGGCTTAGGTAACAGAATACCAGGTAAAGAATAATAATATATATTTCTATAAGAATAATGCTTTAGCCCAGGGAGAAGTGCTAGCCTAAAGTTCTAGGTGTACATAGCCCCCTGGCTGTACCTAGTAGCCTAGGCAATGTATTTCCTAAGTACACCTACTGGTTTTAGGCTAAATACTACCACTACGGCTCGGTTCAAGACCTTGGAGTTAGTTTCACGAAACTACTGGTGGCCGCAGATGTCTCGCCATATCGGACGCTACGTCGCGACCTGCGACTTATGCTGCCGCACGAAGGCCCTCCGAAGGCTTCCGCATGGAGAGCTGCATCCGACCGAAGTCCCACCCAAACGTTGGCACACTGTCACTGTGGACTTCATCATCGTGCTCCCCGAGGCCCATGGGTATGACACGGTTATGGTAGTAGTTGACGCCCTCGGGAAGCGTGCCCACTTCACTCACCTGTTTAGCCCACCGGATACTGAGAATTATCAGTGACAACCTGCTAGAATAACACTGATAAGCCACAGTGAATTTTTTGGTTCCCATATAAATGAATAATCATTGAGGAGAGGTATGAATAAATACAAGTACTAAGACCTCGGAGAGCCTACAAGTCATATCTGGTGCAAGTTGTCAGTCACTACATGCTGTGGATAATTGTCAATAATTCTAGGAACAGTACAGTAATAGTGCTCCATCACATATGGCTATGTGACCTGTGTGACACATGGTCCTCAATAGGAAATGTCCATGTATAATCACTTGCACTAGTTACAAGACCTGTGATGACCTGACAAATTTCCAAATAAGGAAGTTTTTACCCTTTGACAGTATAATCATGCGAAAATGTCACAGATCGTCACAAAATCAAAGTTGTACATTTTAACTATATAGACAACTTTCACTAAGTGACCTATAGTGGCAGATGATTACTTGCATCAGCACTAGCGAATCAATAACTGATGTATAACTAATGAACATCTATCTCCATAACTACTTGAGGGAAATACATGAATTGAGTACAGTCAGGACGGTTCCCAAAAGTATTATTAATGGACCAGGATATTTGATCACCATCAAATGATATAAGCACTGTAATTACTATTCAGTTATGTAAAAGGGAACATATAGTACTCCAACATTGAAAGATAGATGACGTATATATCCAGAGACTCCAAGCTAAGGCCCTAGTCTGTTTATTACCAATCCCAAGTGCATATGATACTGAGAATGCAACATATTCACTTATCAGTGGTATTTGATCTCCATCAACCCTGAAAGATAACCATGGATCTCTAGCTAGCCTGGGTGGATAAGGCTTGGAGGGACCTCATTTGGAGGGTACATCATCCTATCACTATTTCATTCATCCACCTATCTTATCTAGTACCATCACATCAATCTATTGACTGCCAAGTATGACTAAATACTGAGTTGATGAGCATTTTGCTGATATCTTGGCTCACCGTGCATATAATGTCATGATCTAAGCTGATATAGTTCCACAGGATAGTCTACTATCATCCTACCAATTAGTGATCATGCGGCCAATACTAGGGTCAGTCAATTCATGAAGACCTTAGGTGCTGTATAACCTAGGATGAAGATGTGCTAGAGGAGCAAGGGCACCAGTTTCTGAGAGGTGGATCATACCCCTACTGGTGAATATACTCAGATTTCTCAGACTCATAAGGCTCATGCAATGGTGAACCCATCATGTTTGGGATAGATAACACTGATAATGGTACTGTGTGAGATCCAGATTAGCTATGAGGTTGATTTAAGTGCTGCACAGGTTCATTTGAGGGTCTATACCATCCTATGTTCAAGTCTTGAATCATACTTGAAATTAATTTCTGGCCAGTTGTAAGAGCGAAGACACTCTCTTTTACTCTATGAGTACCTACCCTCTCTTCAGCTACCTTTAGGGACACATGCTGGAACCACAAATAATTACAGTACAGGGTCCTAGTAGACATCCAAATACCTTCATATATATGCATCTCAATGTCCAGTACTCAGTGTATAGACCCCACTATTCATATAAACCAGTTTTACAACTAATCTCTGTTTGAATATCTTCCCCAATTCATCCTTCAAGAACATACAGAAATCAATCAGAGCATATGGGTAGGTGTATATACCATATTGTCTCAATTTCACATACTTTGATTTATAATCAAGTAGCAGATTATAGCTATATTGCCAATATGATGTGTAATAGCAGTTATCAGTATGTTGGAGAATAACAGTAGATGACATGCATATATGATGGTGTGAGAAGTATAACCTCATAATGGGACACCTTCCTATGCTTCCTACCTATACCCCCTTAGGAATCCTTCACTTCTGAGTGATTTATTAGGCCACTTGCATGATAGTATATATGGGACATAGACAGACATATAAGATGTCTAAAAATAGGCGTGTGTCACAGAGCTATGGTGAATAACCATTAAACCATAATACAACTTAGATCATGATTATCCAGATATTCCTTAGAAGGATATCAAGTCATCATTATATTTGAGTGAATTTCAAGGAGCAAAAGTACAGAAAAGTGATATAGCAGCATAGCTTAAAGGTATCTCACTATACTCATATCAGACCACATCAGGGCAATATGACCACCTACCTACTAGTACAACAATCATCTAAATCCATGGAGAACTGGTGAAAATATGGCTAGATCAAAAAGTCTGATTTATCATCATTAGGCAGTATGGATATACTAAGAATATTGTATTGGTAGGAATATTGATCGCTCCAGTTGAGTATCCTTAGTAGTACTTCAAACGGTTCTGTGCCCTGTCTAGTTATGAAGATATCATCCGATCAGATGTGAATCAACTAGTGATTGGCTATTACTGACACAACCATTCACCTGCCAATATAGGTTACCTGATGAAAGTTGTTTGTATAGACAAAATACACAACTTTGATTTTGTGACCCCCTGTGACATTCTCTGATGATTGTACTGTTAAATCGCGAAAATTTCCTTTTTTGAAAATTTATCAGATTATCCCAGGTCTTGAAAGTTGAAACTAGGACTAGCGCAAGCGTTAGTAAGGATTTCCTGTTTGGGACAATGTGTCACGTGTGTCACATAGCACAACTATTGCTATATAAGTTTCTATTTCTTGACAATTATCCACAGCATATAGCAAGTGACAACTTGCACCAGATATGACTTGTAGGCTCTCCAAGGTCTTAGTACTTGTATTTATTCATACCTCTCCTCAATGATTATTCATTTATATGGGAACCAAAAAATTCACTGTGGCTTATCAGTGTTATGCTAGCAGGTTGTCACTGATAATTCTCAGTATCCGGTGGGCTAAACAGGTGACTTCACTGAGTGCCATACAACAATAGACGCGGTCGGAGCTGCCCGCTTGTACTATCGGAACGTCTGGAGGCACCACGGAACCCCGAGAAGTACATTTCAGACCGTGGTTCGCAGTTCGTTGCTGACTTCACGCGCGAACTCTGGCACTCAATTAGCATCAAACCGGCTACCTCTACGGCTTACCACCCGCAGACCGACAGACAAACCGAACACGTTAACCAAGAGCTCGAGCAGTACATCCGGATCTTCACCAACTACCAACAAGACGACTGGGACGAGCTTATCCCTGCCACTGAGTTCGCCTATAACAACCACGTTCACTCCTCCTCCAGATTTTGAAGGCAGTCAAGGGCTGCCGTGAGGGAACACTTTCGCAGGTAGGCAGAACACTCCCTCGCTTGCTGAGCTGCAACGAGAGGGTCGACATGCGCTTCCGCATCCAGAATGGGGTTTTCGGCAGCAAGTACAGCTTGCATAAAGGCACTCGCCATCTGAGCGAAGACCGCGGGAGTCGTATCTGCCCGCAGGACAAATCAGAGGGCTTTTCCTAGAATATGGTTAGATGGCGAACAAAATGCAAGCAGGCAGGGGACTGATGTTGTACCTTTGGATGCCGTGAGTTGGCGTGGAGAGTTGACGGAGGTGCAGAGGCAAGGTCTTCGACGAATTGGTTGCATGAGGTGGGCAGGTGCTATAAATAAGGGACATAAATTTCCTTCAAAGTTTTTATGTTCTGTTCTTTTTAATTCCTGGCCTAATCCACTAGTGGCAGCAGACAAGTCCCTCTGCTCAGTGCTGTATGCTCACCCAATGGATTGAGTTGGCATAGAGCAGCACTGGTTCGTACCCAGCAGGGGCCATTGTTTGAATGTGGTAATGTGGTGGTTTTTTAGAACTTAAAGTGTGACAGGAATACATGATCTATTCATCAGGAGTTTAGCAAACCCCTGTTGGGGGCTTTCAGGCAAGGCCTAAAAGGACTAAACGGTCAGGAAATGGCCCTGGAATGCTGATGCAAAGGATCTTCAAGTTTCAGGCTTTTTGAAAGGTACATAGGCCCCTTCTTTTAAAATCTCTTTTGACTTGGCAGGGCCCTAAAAACGAGTAGGCAAGCATACAAGAAACTTCAGGATTCTTCTTTCTTCTTTGTATTCTTTGGCGCCACAGCAAGCAAACACGGTGATGTACCCAAGGTCTCTAGTAGGGTCTTATCTGGTAATGGTCCTTAGGCAATGGCACGGGTAGGCCATACCTGCGCGGGTATGCAGGTTCTACCCGCGCGGGTACGGGTACGGGTCAGCGCCAGCCATACCTGTGGCTTGATGACTCAGCTGGTTTTCCCGTTGGCTGCTTATCCTTCATGTTTGAGAGGCTCTAAGTTTGATTCTGGCATGCTGCCTGGTTATCCTGTATTATCCGCCTTGTCGCTGACACTCTTCTTTCGGTTCCACCCGCGGGTAAACTCATACTTACCCGCGGGTAGGTGCTGTGCGGGTACGGATACGGATACCCGTGGGTGTACCCGTGCCATTCCCTAATGGTCCTAGAGGGTGTAGAATGGAGCCCTGCAGACCAGCCAGTTGTGGCTAGGGCCCTGGGTCTACCCATGAGCAACAGGAGCCCTGGGAGGCTATGAGCCAGCCCTGTGGCACTGCGGTGCCCCTCCCCTGTATGAGCGACCGATCAGACCAAATCACATTCGTGACGGAGGTGCCGGGTTCGCACCGGGCGGGGCACATTCATTTAGGGCTCCAACCATTTCCGTGTACAAACGTTTGTACACGGTTATAACCGTTTTTTATTTTCATTTAGTTTACCATGGTATGTAAATGGTAAATAAATGAAAACAAATGGTTTAAATGGTTATTCCCTGATAACAATAGCAAACAAGCTCATAACTATGTTACTACCAGGTATATATATCTGGCTACCAAATACATACTAGTGTAGGACATGCCTTCCACATAAATATAAATAGTTGTTGCATTTGTAGGCTTCTTCTTGAAGGAATTCATCACATGATCTAGCATCAAATAAGCTAAAAGTGATGAATCTTGCCCTATATGCCCATATAGAACAGTATTACAAGTGAGAAAATGTCATCCTTCAGTTGAATAAACCTTATAAACACCATGAAATCATTGATCATTTTATATGATTATATTACCATTTTTAACCGTTTTTAAATGGTAATAAATGTTTACTAAACATTTTCTTACCATTTCCGTTTAGTTTACCTGGAGGTGTAAATGAAAACTAAATAGTTGGAGCCCTACATTCATTACATTCTCTCTCCACACCTGTTCTTTTTTCTTTCAATGACAGGCCGCTGGGACGCAGGGAGGGCATGGGGATCTGCCAGTGGGTCAATGCCGTGTGTTGTTGCTGCACCGGGGTCCGGGGTCCGGCACTCACGGGCCACGCCCGGCCCTGCTGGAACTCATTGCCGATGACAGTGCGGCACGGGAATACACATTAAGCAATTGATAGGCTACACTACTCGGGTTTGCTGCCATTTGCAGCTGCCAGTGGTACACTATATAAGATTGGGCACACTGGCAACAAACGGGCAACAGGAGCCCTGCTCGGTTTTTCACCAGCCCCGTGGCACCGTGGTGCCCCCTCCGCTGCATAGATACCCCTAGTAACTCCAGTCAGCACGCGTACGGGAGGCGCCGGGTTCGCACCCGGCGGGGCACATCCACGTTACACGTGCGTCGTGAAGACTTTTTTTTCGTTTTGTGCTTCCGACGACTCGCCAGGGGGACGCAGGGACGGCACGACGCGTGGGGATCTGCGAGTGGTGCTATGGCGATGGCGGGGATCGGGGTCAACGCCGTGCCGGCGGCCGTGGCCCGTCCGCCTCCGCGGGCGGTGTCCGATGGTGCCGGTACTGGCACCGGCAGCGGCACTGGAGAACCGCGGCCGGCGGCCCCCCCCCCAAACTCATTGCCGATTACTAGTACAATGCGGCGCGGAGATACACATTAAGCGATCAATAGACTACACTACTGGGTCTACAGCGGGTACACTACGGGTACAAGATCGGGAGCAACAAACGGGGCAGACAAAGAGAAACAGATGGAAAGAGTAAACGAGCGGGCGGGACAGCGGGGCGGACACATCGAAACGAGCGGATGGCAAGAGGACAAGAAATCTTCTTCGAGCAAGGAAACGAGCGGCGACGGATGACGGGTGGGGGGTCGGGTTCGGGGTTACGGGAACGCAGGCGGCAGCAGGACCGTCATCGGGAACGGCGAGCTCGCGCGCGCGCGCGGGGCAGACTTCCCCCCTGCACCATGACGCGGACGGGGACCGGGATGCGCGACGCCGCCCTGCCTACCGAGCCGGACGGGGACGCCGGGGCGCTCCGCGTCTGGAACGGGAAGCGGCGCCGGGGCGGCGTTAGCTGGGCGTGGATCGGCAGCGGCGCGAGTGCGAGCGAGGACGACACCGGGTTCGCCGGGCGCGGCGGGAGCGCCCTCGCGCCGATGTGGCCGGGGCGGTGGTGGCGGTAGAGCGCGGTCGTCGGCGTCGGCGTGCGGCTGCCGCCGGAGTCGGGCTCGTCCGCGTCGAGCGCGAGCGTGGGATCGGGCTCGGCGCGGAGGTCCTCGGCGTCGGCATCGCTGCCAATGTCGTCCTCCGCCGACGTCGTCTCCACCCCGACGTCCCGCGGCACGTCCAGCTCCAGCTCCATCCCCAGCCCCAGCGCGAGCGTCCAGTCGTCCTTCGGCGGCGTCGGCGGCGGTGCCTCCGCGATCGTGGACGCCACGCGGAGGCGCGGCACGCGCGCGGGCCGGCGGCGCAGCACCGGCACCGGGGCGGGCGGGAGGCGCTTGCCGAGAACGGCGGGGGCGTGGACGCGCGGCGGGGTGCGCGGGTGCGGGAGCGCCTCGCACGATCGGTGCACGACGCGCATGGCGCTCTTCGCGAACGGGTCTGCGTCGGGCGCGCGCACCGTCAGCGCGGACCACGGGCGCGTCACGATGGGCGAGTACGTAACGGGGTCGCGGTACGGCGAGAAGGCTGCGGCGGACGCGGGCGTGGCGAGGACAGAGGTGTCGCAGCTGCTGCTCGTGGCGCCGGCGCTGCACTCGGACGACGCGTGCCAGTTGGACGAGCGCGAGAAGAGCGATGCTGTCGGCGACGGCGGGAACGGCGTCGAGACGTCTCGCGGGCCGGGGTTGGTTTCGGATCTGCGACGGATGGCCGGGTCGCTGGCGGCGGCGGCGCGTTCGTACTGCACGACGAGCGGGACGAACGGCTCGACGGCGTACCCGAACGGGAGTCCGCTGCCGCTGCCGCAGGGTGGCGCGCTCTGCACCTCCACCGGGCCCCCCTCGTGGTGGTCTTCGCGCGAGAAGAACGAGCTCGAAGCGACGGACACGCGTGTCGGGCGGCGGAGGCGGCTGGGCTGTGTCGACGCCGGTTTGGACTTCCTGCGCGCGCGCTTCGCGGAGCTCGCCACCAGCGTCTTGAGGCGTCCGATCCACCGCTGCACGACGCCCTTCCTCGTCGTCGTCGTCGTCGTCGTCGTCGTCGTCGTCACCTGCGTCGGGGGCGGGGCTGGCAGCGGCGGCGGCGAGCCCGGAAAACGGAGGCTGAGCTGGAGGGACAGTGCGCTCTGGTTGGGGTTCGCGCCGTGGGAGCTACTGGAGAGGGCGGAGGTGACGAGCTCGCTGAACTCGCCGAGCGAGAAGGGCGGCAGGCGGCTCGCGTCGGAGCTCGCGCTCAAGGAGAGCGAGGACACGCGGCGGGCGACGGCGCGCACGTCCATCGGTGGGCAGCGCAGGGAGGATGAGGGAGGGAAGGAAGGAAGATGTGGGGGCGTGTGGCAAGTTTATCGCTTGCGCCTCCGAACGTCGAAGTGCAGAAGCAGAAGCACGGACCAAGAAGCAGCGGCTTCTCGCGCGACAGATGAAATGGCATTTCCTGCTTCCTTTTAATTAACGCAGAAGGGTAGTGGAGCGACACACCTCCCTGTATCCTCCCCCCCACTTGAGCCCGCCCCACTGGCACGCAGCGTCCAGCGGGCCACCGCCCCGACGCCCGGGCTCTCAGGCCCCCTGCGACGGAGGGCACTGCCAGCCGTCTGTCGCGCGCCGCTCGCCGGCGCCGCGCCCGAGAACCCCGGCACGTACTTATTACGCACGTGGGACCGCTTCTGCGTACACAAGGCAGCCCGCGCGCCACATCCGTCCATACGGGCACGCGGCTCCGGCGTCGTCCGGACTCGCGACGGGCGCTTTCAGTTGCCGCATCTCCGGGCAGGGTATCGACGAGCCGCGAGCGCCCCACCACCAGCATCACACGCGCCGAGAGGGGCAGAGAGCAGAGGGCAGGAGTCAGGACAGAGGCGAAACCAGTGAACAAGCGACCTTGAGGTGGCGCGCCGATCCGCGGACGCGAATAGGCTTCGGCTGATATGCATGACCGTCCAGCCTAGCTTAGCATCCTTCTTCGGCCCATCCATCCCATCCCAGCGCGTCATGATCTCGACGCTCGTGCGCCGGAGCCGAGTTGTCCCCCCAGTGCTTCGCCACCTCGTTGGCCATGGAACGTTCTCGAACGTCCTTTCCGCGTCGCACCCGCCGGTGCGAGGCGCCCCGAGCCCCGGTGCCATCTATCGTCTGTCGTCTGCATCGGGGTCGCACGACACGACGCCGGGTCGTGCGACGCCGCTGGCCTGCTGCGACGTCGTTGAGTTAAGCACAGCCGCGTTTCAAAAATGTTGGGGGCGGAAACGTTAGTGGGAAGAGGCAAAGCTTTTTAACAAATGTTTTTATCGTACAAACGGGACCAAAAAGGGTAAGTTTTTGAAGGAGAAAAATTTATTGGATAGTCTAAAGTTTACAAATTGTTTTTTTGCTCTGACAAATGCAAAGTATTGTTAAAAATATTTCTTAGCTACAAAGTAATTTAAAAATATTGAGATTTCATACAAGTTTTAAGAGTGGGGTAAAATGTATTGTAAAAGGTAAACTATTGGAACAAATTTTTTCTAGTGGAAAAAGTTTAGTTTATTGACTGATTTTAAGGCCTGACAGACATGATCAAACACTTTGAATGGTAGAATGAGTTTTCTGACACAGAAAACATTAGACTTTTCAATGAGTTTTTTGGCCTGGAAAATTTCAAATATTCCAATACATTTTTTGACCTGGATTTTAAAGACAGGAAAACATTAAATAAATCTAATTGATAAGTAAATTTTCGCCCAGGATCAGGCGATTTTTCGTCGACTTACCTAAGGTCATAAATTGTAAGGCGATCCAGATAAGCATGCTGCTTATCATCTATTATGTTTCCTTATGGGCTCTCCCTTGGTTTGATTCAGCCAATCTATTGCTCTAGCAAATACATTTTCTGCTGGCTGACAAGAAACCCCGAACTTCTGCTCCGAGTTGTGCACCTCTATAGCCAGATTCCGGGTCAGCGGACGGGCCAGTGACCCTGACACGTGATTTCAGATGCACACGCCAGCCGCAGGCGGAGAGGTGGACTGGCCGTTTCACCCGTTGCGCTGGTAGAGAAAGGATTGCCAACCACAAGCGAAATCGAGTCTCGACGATAAATCGTCGGGTAGGGCAAAATCGCCCGCCACCCGGCCAATCTTCCCGCTGAATGTCCTCTGGCTACCACCTTCGTCAACCCGCCCTCGCCGTCGCTCGGATCGCACCTGAGCAACGGTTGACCACACTCCCTTGCCTAAGCACGTGCTTCGGCCCGGAGTCTGGCGCCTCCGATAGCGCCGCGAAGCGTGTGCAGACAGTAGTGCAAACAGCACTTCCTCTGAATCCTCAGTGTGAGTGTTGAGGGCAGACTGGGACTGTTGGCGTAATACCGGGCTCGCCGCCGATTCGCCCTAATCGGACATTTTGTCGGCGCGATTTCGCCCGACTGGACGATTTATCGTCCGACAGATCCGACGATAATCGCCGACCGGGCGAAATTTTCGCCGGCCGCCCCGGCGATTTATCGTCCAGACCGGTCGGCCTGGCGATTTCCCCCGTGGCTGGCGCTGCACTATATGCGCGTACGGCCCAACTGCCCGGGCCCGCTTGAACACCGTCGGCCCGAACTTGGCGTGGTAACGTTGGAGGAAAAGATGTTGATGATCGATCGATCGGAGTAATCTTGTCGCGAACGACGACGACCGCGATGCCGGCCTGCACATAGGGCATTTGCTGCTGCTCGGGCACCCCGCGCCTGGCGATACGACTGACCGCGGCCCACGCCTGCCCGCGTCGCCTCACGAGACCGCCCGCTTTCTGCCGACATCCTCCGACAACTCACAAAATTACATCACATCAACGGTGCTACTACTAGCCCACTACGCGGCCTCTTTGCGACCTCTCTGCCCTGTCCGCCATCGACAGCGACATCAACACGTGTCGGGCCGCCCTCCCCTTTGCTCAAGCTGGCGCCGACACCAACACGCGCAAACCAGCGCAGCCCGACCTGGGTCGACCAGCTGTTAGCGGGGCGCAAATACCGCCCACGCTTGGTGAACGACCGTCTTCACGGGTCAGAAGAAGGATTGCGACCGAGAATCCCACCCTTCACGCGGTCTCTTCATCGCCATCACTCTCGACTCCCCCTTGACCCCCGCGTTTTTATGACAGCAAGCAAGCTCGTTGCTGAAGGCGACGCGGAATAGCTGCAGGGACACCAGCCGTTCGGCGCAGACCCAGCTTCTGGCTTGTTCCCTTTCCAAAGGCTCACACTGGCACTGTTGCCGCCTGTGTTTCAGGTTTCAGTGGGAACGACTCAGGGGACTCGGAACTGTGCCCGCTGCTTGCAAATCTCGCGGAGGACACTGTGCATCGGCGAGGACGGTAAGCCCGAGCCCTGATCCGGGCCGGGATCGGGCTGCCCGACGCAGGCTGGGCCGGGCTTCGGGCTCCAAGCCCGGCAGACCACCACGGCCAATGGTAGCTGGTAGGCCGCAGATCGATGCCTTTATCGTCCTTCGCAACTTGGGTCATGCTTAAATATGCTATTGACGCATTATGCGCACCAGGCGAAAAAATCGTCCACTCAAGACGAAAAATCGCCGGATAGGGCGATTTCGGCCGATCAAGCAATGGTATCGGGCGACTTATCGCCAGCGAGAGCGCCGAGCCTTTCCACTGCTGTGTGGACCGTTAAGGCCGACGTCGACCACCATCACCACGTTCGCTCCCGCGCCAACCACGGGGGAAGCCACCTTCATCATCAGATCTGTTGGACGAGAAATCGCCCAGTCGGGCGATTTCGCCGGACCACCGGGCGATTTCGCCCTGCCCGACGATTTATCGTCCAGTCGAGTCGCTCATGGTTGGCGATTATTCCCTGTTGGCACAAGGGAGGAAATGACAAGCCCGCTTCTCCGCCTGAGACTGGCGCATGCGTCATCGTCCTGCCCGTCACGGTCCCGTCCGGGTGCGGGCCGAACACTGGCCATTTGGGGCCGTCCGCTGACCCGGAATCCAGCTAGCATTTGTCACACGGGGCGGGCATTGGTGTTGACCATGAGACTGAAGTTGGGGGCTTCTCATTAGATAGCAGAGCAATGTATATCACCTTAAGTCGACAAAAAATCGCCTGATTCAGGCGAATTTGGGCGAAAAATTACCTAACAACTAAATTTATTTAATGTTTTCCTGTCTTTGAAATCCAGGTCAAAAAATGTATTAGAATATTTAAATTTTTCCAGGCAAAAAAACTGATCAAAAAGTCTAATATTTTCCATGTCAGAAAACTCATTCTACTAATTCAAAGTGTTTTATTATGTTTCTCAGGCCTAAAAATGGGTTAACAAACTAACCTTATTCCACTTGAAAAAACTTGTTCCAATAGTTGACATTTTACAATACATTTTCCTTCAGTCTCAAAACTTGTAGAAAAGCTCAATGTTTTTAGATGACTTTGTAACTAGAGAACATTTGTAGTAATACTTGCCATTTATTGCACTAAAATACCAATTTGTAAATTTTGGATTGTGCAATAAATTTTTCTTTTCTGAAAACTTGACCTTTTTGGTCCAGTTTGTATGATGAAAACATTTGTTCAAAAACTTTGCCTCTTCCCACTAACGTTTCCACCCTCAAGATTTTTGAAACACGGCTGTGAAGGTTGAGGAAAGGAGGATCCACGTCACACATCACACGTCACAGGATCAACAAATCAACAAACGATCGGCGCAGCACGTGCTCTGCACTGGCACCAACCCGCCCGACCCGAACCTGTGACCCCGGCCGGACACCCGTCCCTGGCACCCGAGGAAAAAAGGAAAAAGGCTTGCCATTCCACATGTCCACGACCGGCGTCGAACCGGGGCCGGGCCGTGCCCGAACGGAGGTGCAGAGCCGACGCAGCGCCCCACTTATGCTATCTCGAGCATGCACTCACTATCTACTAGTACCACGTTATACGTCACCCCCACCGGCACCGCACGGGTATGCGCTGCACCGCACCGCCGCGGGCCGGCCCGCAGCCGCCGCCTCAACCGGACGCCTTTCAGTGACACCTAGAGCAAAAAAGGCATTGTTCACCAGAATCACCACAAGAACAAAAAAGGAATTGTTCACCCCCGAGATTCATAATGTCACCACCCGGCGTCGAACCCGGCCGTGATACTTGTCTATACCAATATATGTCAAACCCAGGGTTTAAGAAACCTTTTTGGCCCTGGTTGATAAGATGAGACAAGAAGAATATAAGATCGATGATAAGATGGTGATTAGATCCTCAGATATTGATGTTAGGACAGCATGAAGTTGAAGATAAGGCAGACAGCACATAAGTAGAGTGGATTTTCAAGCATGTGCCAAAATTTCATAAATTTCATAAATTTTGGCACCTGTTAATCCCAGATATCCTCACATATTAGAAGGCTCGACCAGATGGAAGGCTCGACCCATCTGGTCGAGCCTTCTAACATGAAGAGAAGAGCTTCTGGGCCTATGCTATGATATTTGCTCAGATAATTCTCCAATAATTCTGAGACTTAGAGTTTTTTTTACATATATCACTGGTGTAGTGACGAATCAACATAATCTGATGTGATTGATGCTGTTTCCATATATGATAACTTTTCCCAAAGGATACATTTTACAATGCATTTTACCCCACCCTTAAAACTAGTATGAAGTCTCCATGTTTTTTTATTACTTTGTAGCTAAGAAATATGTTTAATAATACTTAGCATTTATAACAGCAAAATAACAATTTGTAAACTTTAGACTGTTCAATAAATTTTTCCCCTTCAAAAACTTTACATTTTTGGTCCAGTTTGTATAATCAAAACATTTATTATAAAACTTGGCCTTTTCCCACTAACGTTTCCACCTGCCATATTTTTGAAACATGGCTGTGATTACATTAAAATTATTTATAATTATTCATATCTGATCTTAGATATTGACTTGTATCCTTTAGAAAAAGTTACCATATATGGAAAAAGCATCAATCACATCAGATTATGTTGATTTGTCACCATACCTGTCATATACACAAAAAAATACTTCAACTCTCAGAATTATTGGAGAATTATTGGAGCAAATATCACAGCATAGGCCCAGACACTCTTCTAATATGTGAGGATATCTGGGATTAACAGGTGAATTTTGGGACATATTTACAGAATGCTTTGAGGCTACTGCAACAACCACAATACAGACGGTGACCAAAATTTGACAGTTCGGAGTGAGTATCAACAGGAACTGATGGTATCAATTCTGAAGTGATTGAATCAAAATTGCCATCAAGCTGCATCAATTTCCGGTTGTTTTGGTTTTAGTTATAATAACTATACATTCAGATACATGCCTAATAACAGAAGAGGAACATCACAGCATTGGGCTAACTGATAGTGACTACTATTAAAATACACATAAAGGACATCGTATATAAATATCTGATCTTTCCAGCGGGTTTGTTCTTGTTTGATAGGAGATGATATTGGATAATATTGCCCATGTATGATCTTGAACTTCCACTTTTGATGAATGTATATATTTCATAATACCACCTTTCTCACTTCTAAAGTGCTTGGACTTGATACACTGCTGGCAGCCTTCATCCCACTGTGTGCTCACAGAAACTGTATAAAGAGCAGATGACTGTATCTCTGGATCATTGGAGTTGCTAGAATATAAGTTGAGATGTCATATTGACACAAGGGGTGCACATATACCCTGCAATGGTAAGAAGAGTACTGCAGACATTCCAGGACCAAGAATGAAGATGATCTGCTGTGATTTTTCCAATACACCTCACAATATTACATATTGTTTCTTGGTGTATATGATTTTGAAGCAGGCTCTCAAGACAAGTGCAATATATATTTTGCTTCATAGCTTCCACAATGAATAGTGCTAGAGGAGGGTCTTGGACTAGAATGAGCACAATCTGTAGGCCATTTTCCTGGATAGCAATTTCAGATGCTCTATAAAATATATTCAGCTGATCAAAAAGACCCCTTATCACTTGAAAACTTACAGAAGTAGTTTCAGGAGCTGGATAATATCCATCTGAGAAATAGTCTGTATTCTGTCTACCCATGATTGTTGCTGATATAACTTGAGGTCCAATGGATATTGTGCCCAACTTCTGACATTTTTATGTTCTGAATGCAATATGGATAATAGGATATCCAATCCCTCAGAGCCCATGAAAGACTGCTTAATATAGGTTAACAGCTTTTCTAGTGCTTTGCTCTCTGACACTACTCTGGCAAAGATATTAATGATGCTATAATATCACCACTGTCATAAAAAACAACATACTTGCTGATAAGAGCATAATCTACCAAAGATAAAGTTGCTAGCTGGAGATCAGAATGGCGAGCCAACTGATCTAAGAGCTGACAAGTGACTTCAATAACCATCTGATCTTCATGGAGGAGATTACAAATCCTCTCAGCCAAATCAACTTGTGAGGTTAGAAGGTGTCAGACTGCGGGTCGGGCCGTGCAAGGACTTCTCCTAAGAACGCGCGCCCGGAACAGAACAGACGGATAGTCGGCCCCGCGAGTATGGCGGGCGGGGTAGATCGAAACCGAAAGGGCCCGTGAACTCGGTCCCTTGCCGTAGTCAGTGGTCGAAGGTTCGAATCGGGTCGTGTCGGGCCCGATGAGTCGATAGCGTCTCCTCGCACGGAGTAAGGTAGTTCTTCAGACGATCTAAGCGATAGAGTACAAGGTACACTATCGCGCCTTATATACGTGGGCCCGCAAAGGGGTGATCGGACACCCTGGCCTCTCCTCCTCCTCCTCCTCCTCCGCTCCTGTTCCTGGCCGCAGAGGGGACGATCATACATCCCTTGCGGGCCAGGCGCTACTCCTAACCTCCTAGCACTCCTCCCCAGTCCCCTGGTGTCGAGTTGGGCTCGGCGACGGCTCGACGCGTTGTTCTCGGTCACGTGCTTCCCACGTGTGCGTTCCTCCTACTGGGGCGCATGTTCCCCGTCGTCACATGCTGCGTGCTACGGGCCCGCGATGGCCCGACACCAGCGCCGGAGCGGATGGGCCGGGTCTTATCCGTGACAAGTAGCAGGAGTGCTCAACTACATTCATCTTAAACAAAAAGGAAAAGAAAGCCAGAGGTTGACCCAGCCAATCAGATTGAAGGCAAGCGTAGTCGAACAGCATCTAGAAAGGCACAGGGGAAAGAGATCTTGCAAGGGCCAGAGGACTCTAAATCAGGTCATGCTTTGTAAATAGCCGCCAAAATGGATCTATCATTTGTTATTGTATGGCATATAGGTAATTTGGTAGCTAATGACAGTTTGTGTCAAAGTTCTGTGCAGGATTGAGTCCCATTCCACAGGACTGAGTCCTATAATCACAGGACTGAGTCCTATCCAATAGGACTGAGTCCTATCCAATAGGATTGAATCCTATCAGGCCAATCCTACTCCTACTCTTTTCGTATATACTCCTCGGGCCCGGGGGTATGGCTGTGGGGCGTTCTCGAACGGTCCCTCTTCACGGGGGCGGGGTGCCGGATGCAGCGCGCGGTTGTGGCGGGGGAGTCAACGCACGGGCGTCCACGTTCCAGTCGTCGACGTCGCTGGGGAAGGAGGTCACAATCACATCACATTGGTCACGGGTCACGATCAACAACGCGCCGCGTCACTGCACGTGCATATACCGCAGCACGTGCTATCACGGGCATTTCCGGGAGATGCCGTCGCCGGCCGCAAAAAGGAAGCAGGATATGCCATTTGACCTGTCGCGCCAAAAGCCGAAGCCGCTGCTTCTTGGTCCGTGCTTCTGCTTCTGCGCTTCGACGTCCGGAGGCGCAAGCGATAAACTCGCCACACGCCCCCACATCTTCCTTCCTTTCCTCCCCCATCCTCCCTGCGCTGCGATGGACGTGCGCGCCGTCGCCCGCCGCGTGTCCTCGCTGTCCCTCAGCGGAAGTGCTGCCTCCGACGCGAGCCGCCTGCCGCCGTTCTCGATCGGCGAGTTCAGCGAGCTCGTCACCTCCGCGCTCTCCAGCAACTCACACGGCGCGAACCCCAACCAGAGCGCGCTGTCCCTCCAGCTCAGCCTCCGTTTTCCGGGCTCGCCGCCGCCGCCGCTGCCAGCCCCGCCTGCGACGCAGCAGCACGTGACGACGACGACGACGAGGAAGGGCGTCGTGCAGCGCTGGATAGGACGCCTCAAGACGCTCGTCGCGAGCTCGGCGAAGCGCGCGCGCAGGAAGTCCAAGCCCGCGTCGACACAGCATGTCAGCGCCAACCGCCTCCGCCGCCCGACGCGCGTGTCTGTCGCCTCGAGCTCGTTCTTCTCGCGCGAAGACCACCACGTGGAGGTGCAGAGCGCGCCACCCTGCAGCGGAGGTGCGCTCCCGTTCGGGTACGCCGTCGAGCCGTTCGTCCCGCTAGTCGTGCAGTACGAACGCGCCGCCGCCGCGAGCGACCCCGCCCTCCGCCGCAGATCCGAAACCGCGCCGACGCCGAGCCTGACGCACGAACCGGCGCCGCCCGCGTTCCCGCCGTCGCCCACCGCGTCGCTCTTCTCGCGCTCGTCGAACTGGCACGCGTCGTCCGAGTGCAGCGCGGGCAGCAGCTGCGACACGTCCGTCCTCGCCACGCCCGCGTCCGCCGCCGCCGCTGCCTTCTCGCCGTACCGCGACCCCGTTACGTACTCGCCCATCGTGACGCGCCCGTGGTCCGCGCTGACCGTGCGCGCGCCGGACGCGGACCCGTTCGCGAAGAGCGCCGTGCGCGTCGTGCACCGCTCGTGCGAGGCGCTCCCGCACCCGCGCACCCCGCCGCGCACGCACGTCGCCAAGACCCTCCCGGCGCCGCCCGCGCCCGCCCCGGTGCACATGCCGGTCCTGCGCCGCCGGCCCGCGCGCGTGCCGCGCCTCCGCGTGGCGTCCACGATCGCCGAGGCCCCGCCGCCGACGCCGCCGAAGGACGACTGGACGCTCGCGCTCGGGGTAGATCTGGAGCTGGAGCTGGACGTGCCGCGCGATGTGGAGCCGGCGACGTCAGTGGAGGATGATAGCGGCTTTGACGCCGAGGACCTCCGCGACGAGCCCGATCCCACGCTCGCGCTCGACGCGGACGAGCCCGACTCCGGCGGCAGCCGCACGCCGACGCCGACGACCGCGCTGCATCGTCACCACCGCCCCGGCAAGCGGGTGCTCCCGCCGCGCCCGGCGAACCCGGTGTCGTCTTCGCTCGCGCTCGCCCTGGCGCCGCTGCACGCCGCCGATGTCGATGTCGACCACGCCCAGCTCACGCCGCCCCGCCGCCGCTTCCCGTTCCACGGCCACGGCCAGGGGCAGACGCAGAGCGCGCCGGCGCGGTCGCGCATCCCCGTGCCCGTCCGCGTCGTGGTGCAGGGAGGAAGGCTGCCGCGCGCGCGCGCGAGCTCGCCGTTCCCGATGACGCTAGCGCCTGCGTTCCCGTGAGCCCGAACCCGCTGCTGTATCCACCCGTCGCCGCCGCTTGCTTGCCCCGCCGCCGAAGAAGAAGAATACCTTTCTTGCACGCTTGTCCGCTCGTTTGTCCTGACGTCGATCCCCGCTCGTTTACTCCCTCTGTTTCTCTTTGTGTGCCTGTTTGTTGCCCGCGATCTTGTACCCGTAGTGTACCCGCTGTAACCCCGTAGTGTAGCCTATCAACGCCTTAATGTGTATTCCCGCCCCGGCGCCGCACAGCAAAGATGGGGCGGCCCGTGCACGGTGGGTCGCCGCATTGACCAAACACCACATCACGATCACAGCCTCACCCACGCACGGCGTTGCCCCTGATCTTGGTGATTTTCCTGCATCCCATCCGAGGGCGCCGCGTCACACATCACGCTACGCTCAGAGAAAAAAATGTTGAATATAATACGGATGACTCATGTGCCCCGCCGGGTGCGATCGCACATCACGCTCAGAGAAAAAACTGCTGAAGATAATACGGATGACTCAGCCCCGCCGGGTGCGAACCCGGCACCTCCGTCGATCCGTCAGGTTCATCATGCAGCGGAGGGGCGCCGCGGCGCGGGTGCCACGGGGCTGGTGTAGGGCAAGGAGCCCGAAATGAAAGACACACCCTCTCCTGCCCCCGCCTCGACTCCATCTCCGACTCCGCCCGCGACTCCGGTCATCGTCCTTCGCCGCCTCACTGCCTGGGAAAAGAAACTGCCCAAGCAGTACACCGTTGCCGCTGCCCCTGGGGCGAACTCCCTCCACCTCCCGTTGGAGCTTGAGTCCACCACCAGCGCGCTGAAGCTCTCACTCTCTGGGCTTGTCAACTGTGGTGCCACCTCCGACTTCATTGACACGAACTATGTTGCTTGGAATGGCATTCTGGTCCGCACCCTCGATCAGCCGATTCCGGTTTTCAATGTCGATGGCACCCCCAATGACGCTGGCTCCATCAAACAGATCGCGGACTTGGTCCTGCGCTACAAGGGCCATGCCGAACGAGTTCAACTGGCCGTCACCCATCTTGGCAAGCAAGACCTCATCCTGGGGTACTCCTGGTTGCGGAAACATAACCCAGAGATCAATTGGGAAACCAAGGAGGTCAAGATGACACGGTGCCCCCGCAATTGCTCGACCTGCCGTGAGGAAGAGCGCGTCGAACGGACCGAGCTGCGGCGACTCCGGTCGCTTCAGAAGCGTTTCCGCTCCGGCCCGTTCCCCTCGGTTTGCACTATGGACCTCTCTGGCCCTGAGGATGCAGCGGCCACACATCAAACGCAACACCGACCATGGACTCGTGCGGTATAGTGGGACGTTGTCCCCGTCGGCCGTGCCTTCCTCCCTGCGTCCCACGCCCAGCGGCGCGTCGAACGCAAAAAGAAAAAGAAAAACTTGTACTGTCCGTGCTCGCAGATATGGTATCGGCGGCGCCGGGCACGAACCCGGCGCCTCCGTGGTGCCTTGTTTTGCCACACTTGACATGGAGCGGCGGGGCACCGCGACTGCGTGCCGGCGTACGGTGCTGAGTATCAACACCTTACTGTGTATTCCAATTCCCCGCGCCGCACCTTGACTGGGGGCGGAGTCTGGACGGCCCGGGCCGCGGGTCACCGCAATGACCATTGACCAAGCATCGCCCGCCCGCCCTCGGACGTCGGACATCAGACGGCAGACGGCGGTGACCAGCGTGCAGCGTCCCAGCGGTGCGCCACGAAGAAGTCTTCACCCAGATCGAAGGATGTGCCCTGCCAGGTGCGAACGCGGCGCCTCCGTGCTGACTCGACTTACTACTTAGGGTAATACAGCGGAGGGGGCATCGCGGTGCCACGGGGCTGGCTAACAGCCTCACGGGGCTCCTGTTGCTCATGCGTCTGGCCTGCCAGTGCACAGCACAGTGTGCCCGGGTACTAACTTGAAGTACTAGTACCCACCACATCAGGAAAATAACAGAATCTTGTGGGGGCCTTGTAGGCCTTGTACCAGGTCTACAAGGCCCTACAAGGCCAATACAAGGCTATATAGAAGCATGTGACAGGAACAGCTCAGGAATTTAAGAATTGTCAAAAAAAAAAAAAAACTGCATTAAATCGTGTTCTATCGACGTATACAGATTATTATGGCGGGAAAAAATACCCCGAGAACATCAGCAAAAAGTGGAATCTCCGTTGAGACCCGTTGATGGCCTCCGGACTTGTGACATTTGTGAGCGCTTGAAGGCATCTGAACAGGCCTTGCAAGGAAGTCGCCGAGAAGGCAGATGTGGATCAGCGTGGTATGGAAGTGGTAGTTCTTATAGCATCCTGTCTAGGACATGTATTCTATCTAGAAACTTGGTCAGACCTAGCCAACATAATGCCAACCTTGTGCTGAAACTTTTGGCTGCTTGTCACGAGAATCTGCATCAGCATAATAATGGCGTAATTTGGCATGCTTGTTGACAATTTGATGAGATTTGATGTGCTGCTGTCACGGTCACCACACGTTGTTTCTTTCCTCTAAGCTCTTTTCCCTTTGTCGACACTGTCTCCGCTGTCTTCTCCCCCCCTTTTAAGACCGTGAAAGTCCCTGTTGCAAGTCCTCAAGCCTCCCTTCAAGCCTCAGCCTCTGTTTTCACACTCTTTTCGCAAGAGCCATCAAGTGCTGACTCAAGCCCTCAAGCGCCGGCTTCAAGCATCGTGTCCCAAGTCAATTACCCTGTAAGAACTTCAAGCCTTCGTCTTAATGCTACCTCAGCAAACCTTCAATGCCAATGAACTGAGAGGGTGCTGGAGGGCAGACAAGAGGTGGCCAAGACTGCTGCATGACTGCACTGTGGTGAGTCAGTGCCACTCATTGGCCCGGGGTGCGCTGTTCCTATATTGTTTATGTTTGATTAATTGCTACCCTAATACAACAGTTTATTCTGTATTGTAATCCAAAATAATTAATATTCACTGAGGACCCTTGCATTCGCATGAACAGCCTAGCCAGCTCTTGCCAGGCTGGCCACGACCGCGGCTCTTACAATTTAATGATCGTTTCTAAGGCCCTTTGATGGGCTGCCATGCAGGTAACTTATTAAGGGCAATTATGTTGCATTTGCAAGCCACGGTGAGCACTTGAAAGAATATCCATTTTTTGCTGATGAAGAAAGACTGGTCTCCAAGGAGAAACTCTGCACCCTTTGACATTTGCGAGAAATGTGGGCTCTTTTTGCCCCAAAGTCTCGCTATGTCATTCGTAGTGCTTTGCCAGGCCAGGCTGCCCGAGCCCAGCCCAATTTCGGGCCAGGCTTTGCCGGGCCTGGGCCAGGGAACCCGGCCGGGCTTCAGGCCCGGTCATAGCCGAATCAGAAGTACGAGTTACTGGTGCTGTACTACTCAACAGGTGTTGCAGAGTTCTCTACAGCTATTGTTACCTCTTCATCTTCGTCTTCGTAGCAGTCATCGTCAAGCTCCAATACGAGTTCTGCCGCTGTCTTTTTGATTAATGCACCACCCATCAAATCTTCAAGCGCTTCCTGCGCTTCCCCTCGTCCAATTTCCTCTTTGTAAGTGAGATCAGTATGAATATTTTTGAACCACAATTCATGCTTGAAAGCGAATTTGAGTGTTTGGAGTGCCTCTATAACGTTAGGCTTTAGTGCATTGCGATGTTTGGTGATGGTGATTCCAGCTAAGGAAAACACTCACTCGCATGACACGGAGGAAGCGGGAACAGGAAGACAATATCTTGCATATAACCGTTTTTCTATGTATTGGAAATCAGGAGAGGAACAGGAAGATTGAGTTATCATTACGTACGGCCCACCAGTCGGGTGCTGACTGCTTTTCTTCAAGCGACCATGTATCGGCTATATGCCTTCTCCCACGTTATCTCACATGCTTGTAGCGTCGGATGAGATATGAGCATTCAATGGCAGCTCCACCTCATCCTCGTCATCAGAAAGCCCAAACAGAGTTTGGGCCCGACGAGAAAGTTTTGATGCGCGGAATTGGGTCGTTGCCTGACTTTTTGCATAAACCTTCTCCCAGCGTTCACAAAACTGGGATAGCAATGAAAAGCTGGGAACAACAGGCAAAACACATTACTAGTTGCTTGACATGTATCTCAGCTGCTTCGTACTCGTCCTTGCTCCAATCTTCCTTGCACCACGCAAGCTTCATGCTCGGATCGACAACTTGCTCGGTGAATAGGCGTAAAATTTGAGCATATATTACTTACCTATAGCCATGAAGTAAGCATTACAGTCCGCCGTTTGGTCATAATATTGAGTGAGGGAGTCCAATCCCGCTTGAATTGCAGTATGTAGTGGCTCGGGCTGCCCAAGCCGGGCTGGGCCGGGCTTTGGGCTTGAAGCCCGGCCCGGCGGAGCACTAGTTATTCGCCGAGAACTTGTCACTCCCGAGAACTTGTCAATCCCGAGAACTTGTCAATCCCAATAACTCATCGCTCCCGACAACTCAGCACTATTAATGGCATTGTGTCATTCTCTGCAAATTAGGAGTACAGTACATCATAAGATCAGTTTGTACAAGAAATATAAGTTTTATTAAGAAACTATACTTATACATAGACCAAAGACACATTCATGAATAGCAAGTATAAGTAGTCTGCTACTATTCTGATGGATCTGACAATAAATGAATAGCATAATTAGCATTTCTCGGTGGATTTGGCTCTAATGACCCAGAACAATACATCATTATCCCTGCTACCAGCATACAATGTTTCCAGCTTAAAAAACCTTTTGCATTCTTAGATTTTCTGGCATTTATTGGTGATTTGCCTTTTTTGGAAGAGTGCATTTGGCAGTTGCAGGGAAGAAGAAGCAGAACTTGGAGAAGAAAAAGGTTTCTAGGTTTAATACTATAGAGGGGAAATTTATTAGATGAATGGGAGGGTGTTCATAAATGGGAGGGTGTTCATGAAGGATACAGGGAGTTACAGGTGCTTAAAGTAGGTAACCACATTAAAGTGGGTGACTACACAAAAAGAAATATGAGTATAAATTGTTTCAAGTTGTAAACATATTATACTGGTAGCATGGATAATTATGTATTAATTGCAATAGAAATATCAGTCCATAAATGTTTTATACTAATTTATGATTACTAAAGGTAATGTAGATAATTATGCATTACCATTGATTTGTTGCCAAATCTGAGTGCCACTACTGTAGTAATTAGACTATAGGTTCATCAATTTTAAGTTTTTCCATGCCTAATATTTAAAGCTGGGGCCAGCCCTAGGGCCCCTATCTAGTTGTGTAGGTAACTATAACTACTAGGGAGAATGTATACTACAACAAAGAACTTGATCTTATTGCCGTGTTGGATTGGCTGCAGGCAGTCTCTAGGTAAAGTTTGCCTATTAATTTTAATGCTGTTGGTCCTGCAGGCTTTCGTGGTGTTAAGTGCTCTTCATCGCTCCTAAAGCCATCATCTTGCTCATTGTAGTGTTGTCTTTTGGCAGGTGTGTCTTAATCTTTGTCGCTGAGTAAGCTCCTAACGCAGTTGAGCATCAGCCCTTTAAATGCTGCTTAGAACCGCCTTTTCAACTACAGAAGCTGCCAATGTTTCTCAAGCCATGTGTGGTTGTCTAATATTAGTCTTGTTAGTCCAGATTGCCTCACCCTCTTATACTCATCAGCCTTAAATAAACAGTGGCCTTGTCCGGTAAAACTCTATTACCAACAGTAAGCATTGTAATGCTTGACACCCTATAGGCCTTAAGATATAATGCTAATAAGTTAAGGTGATACACCTGCTGATATAGGAACTACGTGATATTCCTATTTTTCTAGAGGACCTCAAACTTTACAGCAGTACCCTTGCCTGCGTAAGAAACAATTTTATTTACCAGCTATTCTCCAGACCCCTCACCTAATTTAGCAATTTGAGGCAGCTGTTGCCCAGGAAATCGCCGGTCATCATTCAGCACATAGATGGGAGGAGGAATAAGTAAAATGCGGGGTAAATTCCTCGCTGCTTTAGTTTTAAAAACAAGTTGAGTTTATATGTCCTATTGTCATAGCCTTTCGGAATGTTGAATAGGCTAATAAACTTTGGTACCAGCTTCCGTAATCCCGACTTTCCATCATCACAGCCATTTATTATTATAGGCTATCATACTTTTTTTTTTATAGGATAAATACCTAATATCTCATTTTCACAGTTATAAGGTCAGTTAGACACCTCTTTTACACGCTACATAGGACTAGAATTGTTATTTCAACAACTAAGAAAATAAGCTATATTATCCCCTTATAACTCATTTTTTAAGTTACAAGAGTATTTTATTAGTTTTACAAATGTCTAAGTTGACTATTTACTTCCTCCTGCCCTATAATCTACCCCATATTTTGCCTGCACTGCGTGCACAAAGTCTTTCCATTTGTTTGTCTTAGGAGCAAAGTGGTAAGGGAGGTTCTTGTAATCCTTATTAATTTCATCTACTTTATTGTCTAAATATATCTCCTCATCTATTATATCTAAGAGCTGCTCTTATAATATAAAAATATGATATAAAAATATGATATAAAAATATGATATAAAAATATGATATAAAAATATGATATAAAAATATGCTGATAAGTATGTTTCTCCTTCTTTTTACAATTCTGCTTAGCACTAACATTTAAATAAATATAGTGTCCTTTCTTTTGGTAACCTTCTTAATAAAGACTATAAGGAGTGCCTTTTTACTAACATTCTTACTAACATGTAGGATAGATTTGCCAACTTTGGATACCATATCAATAACATAATAGTTGTTGTTTATAGATATTAGTTTAGTGCCTAAAAGGTTATTAAGGAGGGCGGCTACGTAAGACTGCGGGACATACTGCTAGGAGGGCTAGAGGGCTAGGACGTGCTAGGTATTAAACTGCTGGGCACAAAACAGCGCGTCTTCTCTATGCCGCAATCCGCGAACAGAAGCATAAAAAGGCGGGCCCCAGGAAGAGCACCGTGAAGATGGTCATGATAATTCAGCATGATGTGGAGCGCACGTACAGCTATACAGTGCGATCAACCAAGGTGTGGGAAGCAATACAAACCCAAGATTTCTTATAACAGGCCAGGAACTTCCTATGGTGCGACCACTATAACTCTTACTATATTGGTAACTGTCTGCGAGACTTTTTAAATGGTGAGAAAATAAGCCTATGCTAGAAATGCCAGGTTATGGAAGATATGCAGCATATTATGTTAGAGTGCCGGGAGATGGGCCAGGCAGAGATCTGGGCCTTCACGCGCGAACTGTGGCAACGACAGCCACCCATTACAAGTAAAGCAACAAGCTTTCCAAATAATCGTGTTTGAGGCCGCCTTTCTGATTTGAAAACTCCGTAATGAATAGGTTATTTTAGACAATGGTAAACTATACTTATCAAGGAAAGTACTAAACAGGTGGTACCAGTGTATAAATAACCGGCTGGAAGTTGATCGAGTGCTGGCATGTAGATGGGAAGGGGGCCACCTCTCAAGGCTGAACCCAAAACTGGTACTCGGAATATGAACTAATATTATTATAGATGAATCCCTTCATAAAAATTGGCTAGATGCTCCCAGGGTTTTAGTAGGTCCCGTGAGAAACCTCCACCCCCCAACATATCCCCACACTACCGCTAGTGGCGGTGTATAAAAGTATATTTTCCTGGGTGGTGGCTGCTCCTCTCCCTCCTCTCCTTCTAAGATGTCTTCCTAGATCATGTTCTACACTTTCCACAGACTAGTAAAATAACCTTGTTAACTACACTTTTTTGACTATGTTCCACAAAAAAAAAGAACCAAGGACGAGGGTCGGGGTAGGTCGGAGCATCTAAGGGGGCGCCGGTCGGATGCGCCTCGGATGCACTCAGACGGTCTGAAGGAGGCCGAAGCAGGGGTTCCCCTGACAGCACCCCCCCTTGAATGTGGTGTCCCAACGCATGATACGGAAGGGTAGCAAGTCGAAAGTTGCTGAGGCGATGTGTTATGATTTACCTGGGTATCTCTGATAGAAGTCCGCAACCTTGTCAGGCACAAAGACGCGGTCGAACCGAACCCACGAGTCGTGTGAAGCGTTGTAGCCTTTCCACCTGACGAAGTAGTTAAGCTGTCTATATCTTATCCTGGCATCCAAGATTTTCTCGACTTCCCATTCGGGGACTCCCCGACCTACCTCAGACTGTCCGAAGGAGGCCAAAGCGGGGGTTTCCCTCACAGAGAGTTAGATAATGTTAAGTTTCTAAGAGAATTCTCACACTAAGTGCAGAATATATGGTTGAATAAAGCTGAATAATTACTACACAGGTAATGTACACCAAGGCGCTATGTGACATGTGTGACTGATTCTCTCAAAAAGGAATTCTTTTTGCCCACAGACACCTGAAGTGATTCACACAGCTGTGCTAGACCTTTATATAGTATGACTGAGAGTAACAAGTATAACAAATTTCCAAAAAAGGAAATTTTCACTGTTTGGCAGTATAATCACCAGAGAATGTTACAGATTGTCACAAAATGACAGTTGTATATTTTGACCTGATAAACAACTTTCATTAAGTAACCTATAGTAGAAGTTGAGTAATTGCATTAGTATGTGTCGTCTATCACTAACTGGTATATAACTGATTGGCCTTTATCTCTATAGCTACTTAAGCTCCAAGTCTGAAGAAAGTACTAGCAGGCAGGGTTCTAAGACTACTATTGATTGGCTATTAAATTTGATCACCATCATATAATATAATCACTCTATTGACTATTCTTCAATATAGATGACAATATCCAGTATTTAAAAATGTAAGTTGGCTGACTGTTAAGTTCAGATACTTTAGACTCCGGCTACAGTCTATGAACCTCCAATCTCAAGTGAATATGCCACTGAGAGTGCAATATATTCAGTGATCAGTATTATTTGATTTCTATCAACACCGAAAGATGAGAATGGATCTCCAGCTATGCTTGGTAGATAGAGCTAAAAAAACTCATTTGGAAGGTATATCATCCTGCCATTATCTGACCCATTTACTCATATCATCTGTTACCAGTACCTTAATTCAATCACTACCAAGCATGTTGGACTACTAAATAAGGGAGGATTTTGCTGAATGCTGATATCCTGGGACTGCATGCATGTAATTCCATAATTCAACCTGATATAGTAACATATAATAATACACTATCATCCTACTCATTTGTAATGTGTAAGGGTTAGTCAATTCTTAATGTGCTCCGGCTAATCCATAGCAGCCATCCTACATGAAGAATAAACTCGATAAAACAAAATATTAATGCGCTTTAGCATGCATATCCTGCCTTGTGGCACTTTATTCAAAAGTAACACACCCCATTCTGCTACCCACCACTGGTGTTAAACATGGAGCACCAGTACTGGCTGTTGCTAACTGGGACACTATGGTTGGCATGTTCTAGGTCTTTAGTGTCTTATCTGATTATGATTAGGATTCCAACATATAGAACACGGGAGCAATTAGCAATGAGATTACACAAACAGCCCTGCATGAGGGGCTCAGGGAATACCTAGTGTTGTCCTCCGCTCTGCGCTGGGACTGCCACTTTGTTTAAGTTGGCGGCCTTCAACTCCCTATAAAATTTAAGAAAGATAAAAAAGTGTTAACTAGCCTTATTGTATAACACATCCCCCCTGGGTGGCACTTCATTTAAAAATATGCATCATATTTTCGTACCCACCGCCGGCAGAACCCGCAGCACCTACACCTTTTTCTGCTGTGGGGAAGGGAGCACATGCCGGCGTCTTGTCTCATTTAATCAGGATCCCAGGGGCTAGTACATACATATAGCACGGAAGCAATTAGTAATAGGGGTACACCTACTGTAGACAAGCAGTGCACGAATAAGCTTAGGTGCAATAAATAGTTGCAGCGGCTGAATATTATATACTAGTACTTGTTTATCAGGATCCTAGGAGCCAGTACATACATACAGCATGGAAGCAATTAGCAATAGAGGGTACATCTACTGTAGGAAAGCAGTGCACGAATAAGCTTAGGTGCAATAAATAGCTGTAGCAGCGGCTGAATATCACATACTAGTACTTGTATCGCCAGGTCTTTCCTTTAAGGGATTAAAACTATAACACCATGACCTTGCACTAGCAATACCCGCCGCTGGCGCCCTCATCCTTTGACATGATAATACTATTTTAAAAGAGCTAGCAAGATAGATTAACGGGCTAGATCCTCAGATGCACCTAGTAGAGCAGGGCAATCTGAAATTCAAAACAGAGGTATAAATACTAAACAGAATTTAATACAATCAGGTATATTATAGTAGTCTAAGCACATAATTGTATTGGTATTCTTTTGCCATACAACCCAGTCAAAAGTCTAGGTCTAGATGACTGGTATCATGTGTTGTGGTGTTAATGACCCTTCTGAACTTGCGACCATCTAGTTCTTTGTGTAGGATCCTGTTTCCTTGAGCATAATAAGTTAATAGCTTGTCCTCCTAGCTTCTAATTGACACCCATAAGTTGTATCTTGAATGCACAACATTGGCAGTAGTTCTCCCAACTCTCCTAGCACAAATCTAGTGTTTAGATGTCCAGTTCCTTGGTAGTGTTTTAGAGTTGCCCCATTCCATTGAGTTGGTTTCCTCCCCTCTTAACTATCCCTTGGCACCCTCAACCCTCCAACAAGATTCAAAACCATATTTTAATGATGTCAGTTGCCGATACCAGTAGAGATAGGAGCTCCCTTGGCTAAAACAAGTAGGTTTTGAGTTCCTAATATGTGCCAAACCAAATATGCCTTTTATTCTGTAGGTATTTTGTATAGGATTGGATAGATCCTTACAAGAAATGGGCTCTGCAAACAGTCTAGAATTCAGGATCGTAGAGTGCAATCTGATGTATTTTGACTGGTTCTGGCCATTCAGGACTCATGTCAATTTTGAGACATGCGCTAAGCAACAAAATCAATAAAATTAGTCATTTCCTAGTCTGTCCCAGACTGTGGCTTCTCAGTGCACCCTATTTCCAGCCTAAGTATCTAGGCACCAATACATGTGTGTATGGAAAAAACATAACGGATACATTGTCTGGGGATGAGATACACCCAGTATCAAACCTAGTGCTGCTCTGGAGCATGGATTCCCGCCTACGGGACTAGTCCTGTGGTATCCTGCTATATGCATATGCACAGCCAGTAATTACTACAAAGGGTCACTGCAAGTGCTATGCTCTGCTCCGAGCTGGCACTGCCACTCTGTTTGCAGATCCCACCCCCCAAGTATAGACACAATGCGGGGGCAATTAGCAATGGTATTACACTGCGCATATGTGGGGATGGAGGTTACAGCTACAGCAGAAAAATAAGGACGCGCGCGCGACAAGGGGGGGGTTCAAGATTCTTAACAGGCACATGGGGGGGTCCCTAGGGGGGTAAAAAACTTTTTGTATATAAAAGATTTGAGCCTTATATAGGTGTACAGATACTAAAAATATCACCTGTTTGTCCTAAAAATGACCGTCAATTCACAGTGTTAACCTGGTGTGGTAACGCTGTGGAGCAACAGAAATTTGCAAGGTTCTTATAGAAATAGATAATCCATGGATAACAGAATGAATAATTGTAAGTTTTTCAAGTTCTTAAGGTGATTTTTGACTAAGTCCAATACATTGTAGGCTTGTTACTCGTCTATAAGGTATGAATAATTTGAATAATATCGATACAGTCTACATACTAATGAGATAGTCAGCAGAGAATGAATAATAATGAATAATTAAAGACCTGAGACCATAGGCCTGAGTTCAGTGCCGTTACACCGTGTCACAAGCGTGACAAATTTCCTCAAAAGGGAAATTTTCGCCATTTGACAGTATGATCATCAATGAATGTCACAGATCGTCACAAAGCCAAAGTTGTATATTCTGACTGTACGAACAACATTAAATAACCTATACTGGCAGATTAATAGTTGTGCCAGCACTAGCCGACCACTAGCTGATCTACAACTGATGAGATGATATCTCAATAACTAGATAGGCTACAAAGCTAATTGAAGTACTACTAAGGATACCTGAATCAAGGGTACCATGCAAAAAAAATCCTAGACATTGGGTCAAAAAAGTGAATTAAGCACCAGCCAGCCCTCCCTACCCTATTGACATAAGCATGACTAAGCCATGTGACTTCCCAAAAAGGAAATTATTTGTCATCAGTGTCTGTACAGAATACAGCATTGGGCCCATTGGATTCTATGCCAGGGCCATTTAAGACATACTGTAAGGGCAATCCCGGAGGCCTGAGATCAAGGTCCTAGCAGGGGAGGATCCAAAGCGAGAACATTGGTAAGCGAATACAAATGAAGCTGACCTAGCAGGGGAGGATCCAAAGAGAAGAAACTCTAAGGGTCTGTCTGCTAGGGAGCTGACTATATACTGCTTGTCCGTAGCTGCCGCTGTCGGGCACAGAAGGCTTGGGCGGCATCGCAGGCGAGGTCCCAGGGCGACCATCGGGAGGGCGTTGACGGATCGGTGATTGTGCGGGCGAGATGGAGGGCCGGACCGGAGTCGGAACCGGAATCGGACCGGAGTCGGACGCGTCTCTGAGGGGCCGAAAGGGAGGTTCCCCTGACACAAACTCCCTCCACCTCCCGTTGGAGCTAGAGTCCACCACCAGCGCGCTGAAGCTCTCACTCTCTCACCCCCAATGACACTGGCTCCATCAAACAGATCGCGGACTTGGTCCTGCGCTACAAGGGCCATGCTGAACGAGTTCAACTGGCCGTCACTCATCTTGGCAAGCAAGACCTCATTCTGGGGTACTCCTGGTTGCGGAAACACAACCCAGAGATCAATTGGGAAACCAAGGAGGTCAAGATGACACGGTGCCCCCGCAATTGCTCGACCTGCCGTGAGGCAGAGCGGGTCGAACGGACCGAGTTGCGGCGACTCCGGTCGCTTCAGAAGCGTCTCCGCTCCAGCCCGTTCCCCTCGGTCTGCGCCATGGACCTTTCTGGGTCTGATGACGGAGACGATTCCGTCTCCGGTGACGACTCCGGCCTGCCTGATCTGACGCCGGACTCCGACGACGACGATGACGATGGTCAGCTTGAAGATGGTGACCGCATCTTCTACACCTTGTTCCGCCCCTCGGAGGAGATACGCGCTGGCAGTACTGTCTCGCAACGCCTGGCCGAAGCCTTCGCCAGGAACTCCGCCCCTCCGCCCTCCGAGATCCCGGACTGGGCTAAGGAGTTCCAGGACGTCTTCAACAAGGAGTCCTTCGACACGCTACCGGAGCGGAGAGCCTGGGACCACGCCATTGAACTCGTCCCCGACGCTAAGCCCACCAACTGCAAGGTGTACCCCATCTCGCCCCTCGAGCAACGCGAGCTCGAGGCGTTCATCGAGGAAGGGCTTTCGACGGGCTGGATTCGCCCTCCAAGTCTCCGATGGCGTCTCCGGTCTTCTTCGTCAAGAAGAAGGACGGCGGACTCCGCTCGTCCAGGACTACCGTGCTCTCAACGCGATGACAGTCAAAAACCGGTACCCCCTTCCGCTGATCAACGACCTCATCAACCGGCTCAAAGGCGCTCGTTACTTCACCAAACTCGGCGTCCGTTGGGGCTTCAACAACGTCCGGATCAAGGAAGGTGACGAGTGGAAAGCGGCTTTCCGGACTAACCGAGGCCTGTTCGAGCCCTTGGTGATGTATTTCGGCCTGACAAACTCTCCCGCGACGTTCCAAACGATGATGAATGACATTTTCCAGGATCTCATCCTCTCCGGAGACGTCATGATCTACCTTGACGACATCCTGATCGCCCATTCCGACCTCCGGAAACACCGGCAGATTGTCCAGGAGGTCTTACGGCGACTCCAGGAGCACAAGTTGTACCTTCGAGCGGAGAAGTGCGACTTTGAAAAATCGTCAATCGAGTACCTCGGAGTCATCATCTCCCACAACCACGTCGAAATGGACCCCGTCAAGGTCACAGGCGTCTCCGCTTGGCCGACTCCGGAAAACAAGAAGGACATTCAGCAGTTCCTTGGGTTCGCTAATTTCTACCGCAGGTTCATTCGGGACTTCTCGACCCTTGCGCGCCCTCTTTTCGTGCTCACCAAGAAGGACCAGCAATGGACTTGGGGCGACGCGGAGGCCTCCGCGTTCTAAGCGATCAAGGACGCGGTCACCTCGAACCGGTCCTGGCGATTCCGGACGACGCACGGCCTTTCCGACTCGAGGCGGACAGCTCTGATTATGCGACGGGGGCGGTTCTTTCACAATCCGCCCCGGACGGGAAGTGGCACCCTGTAGCATTCTATTCCAAAAGCTTAAATGATGTCCAGCGCAACTACGAAATCCACGACAAGGAGATGCTCGCGATCATCCGCGCACTCGAGGAGTATAGACACTTCCTCGAGGGCGCCGCGCACCCTGTCGAGATTTGGACTGACCATAAGAATTTGGAGTACTTCAGGAAGACGCAACACCTCAACCGGAGACAGGCCCGCTGGTCCCTCTACCTCTCCCGGTTCGACTTCACGCTGCACCACAAGCCCGGCCGCGACATGGGCCGACCTGACGCCCTCTCTCAGAGACCCGACCACGGAGTCGATTCCGACAACTCTGACGTCGTCCTTCTGCGGCCCGAACTCTTCCACGTTCGCGCACTTGAAGGTGTTTCTGTTTCCGGCCCTGGTTCTGAACTTCTTCGCGACATCCGTGATGCCCTCTCCGGTGAGCCAGACTTGGAGGAGCCCGTCACACTAGCGGCCCGGCAACTCCTAAAGGTCCAAGGTCAAGCTCGAGGCCCCCGCTCCTCACGTTCTGACGAGTGGGCCGTCTCTGGCGGTCTTCTCCATTTCCGAGGAAAGATCGTCGTACCAAAGGACAAGGACCTCCGGAGACGCATCATCGAGCTCTGCCATGACACCCGAGTCGCCGGACACGCAGGTCGTTTCAAGACCCTGGAGTTGGTCTCCCGGAACTACTGGTGGCCTCAGATGTCTCGCCATATCGGCCGGTATGTTGCGACCTGTGACTTGTGCTGTCGCACCAAGGCACTCCGGAGACTGCCCCACGGAGAACTGCACCCCACGGAAACGCCCCCGGAACGCTGGCATACCGTCTCCGTCGACTTCATCGTAGAGCTTCCCGAAGCCCATGGGTACGACGCGATCATGGTCGTCGTTGACACCCTCGGAAAGCGCGCCCACTTCTCAGAGTGTCATACGACGGTCGATGCAGTAGGGGCAGCCCGCCTCTACTACCGGAATGTCTGGCGGCACCACGGGACTCCGGAGAAGTACGTCTCCGACCGCGGCTCGCAGTTTATCGCGGACTTCACCCGAGAACTTTGGCGTCTAATCGGCATCAAGCCCGCCACGTCCACCGCGTACCACCTGCAGACAGACGGTCAGACAGAGCACGTCAACCAGGAGCTGGAGCAGTACTTGCGAATCTTCACCAACTACCAGCAGGACGACTGGGATGAGCTGATTCCGGCCGCGGAGTTCGCCTACAACAACCACGTTCACTCCTCCACGCAGCAGGTCCCCTTCATGACGGACACGGGACGGCTCCTGCGCATGGGCTTCGAACCCGGAGTCCGTTCCGCCATGGAGTCAGTGAACGAGTTCCGCGACCAGATCGCCACTGGTGTTGCTGAAGCCAAGGCCGCGCTCACTAAGGCCAAAGAGGAGTACAAGCGCTACTACGACCGGAGACGGACTCCGTCTCCGGAGTTTAAGGTTGGCGACCGTGTTTGGCTGGATGCCTCTGACATCAGGACGACTCGCCCCTCGGAAAAGTTCTCCCATCGCCGCCTTGGACCGTTCAAGATAGTCGCGGAGATCAGCAAAGGTGCCTACAAGCTCGACCTCCCTCCGCGCTACTCGAAGCTCCACCCGGTCTTCCCCGTCGTCAAGCTCGAGCTCGCTCAGGATGACCCCTTCGACGGACGCCCCGGCTACGACCAGCCCCCTCCGGACCTCGAGGATGGAGTCCCGGAGTGGGAAGTAGAGGAAATCCTGGACGCAAGGGTGAGGTACAAACGGCTGAACTACTTCGTCAGATGGAAAGGCTACGACGCATCGCACGACCAATGGGTCCGCTTCGACCGCGTCTTCGCCCCGGAGAAAATTGCGGAGTTCTATCGTAAGTACCCTGGCAAATCACGGCACATCGCCTCTGCGACCTTCGACTCGATTCCGTTCCGGTCTATGCGTCGGGACGCCGCATTCAAAGGGGGGGGTGATGTCAGGGGAACCTCCCTTTCGGCCCCTCGGAGACGCCTCTGATTCCGGTCCGACTCCGGTTCCGTCTCCGGTCCGGCCCTCCATCTCGCCCGCACAATCACCGATCCGTCAACGCCCTCCCGACGGTCGCCCTGGGACCTCGTCTGCGACGCCGCCCAAGCCTTCTGTGCCCGACAGCGGCAGCTACGGACAAGCAGTATATAGTCAGCTACCTAGCAGGCGGACCCTTAGAGTTTCTTCTCTTTGGATCCTCCCCTGCTAGGTCAGCTTCATTTGTATTCGCTTACCAATGTTCACGCCTTTGGATCCTCCCCTGCTAGGACCTTGATCTCAGGCCTCCGGGGTTGCCCTTACAGTTTGCCCCAGGGGCAGCGGCAACAGTGTACTGCTTGGGCAGTTTCTTTTCCCAGGCAGTGAGGCGGCGAAGGACGATGACCGGAGTCGAGGGCGGAGTCGGAGATGGAGTCGAGGCGGGGGCAGGAGAGGGTGTGTCTTTCGTTTCGGGCTCATTGTAGGGCAAGGAACTGCATTCATCATACAAAGAGGCAAAACGATTTATAGACGTGAACGAGGGCACACCAGTCACTCGTCGCGGGGGGACAAAATCCTCTCCGGCCATCGACTCCGCTGCCGTGTGTCCGTGTAGCGGGCGATCAACTCCGCTAACATCTCGTCACCGAGTTGTTGGATCACCTCGTCGAGGATGTCCATCGAGCGGACATCGGCGGGGGAGGGGGCAATCCCGGGCGAGATCGTTTGGGTCGCCGCACCTGAAGCAGGCGCGGTGAGGGGCACCCCGAGCCCTGGTGCGATCCAACTCCATAGGGACGGGAGCTGGAGGCGCCGGAGCAGGGGGCGCGGGCGTACTCCGAGCCTGAGTCAGCGCCCGAACCTGGCAATCTTGTCCGGTTAATCCCGTAGAGAGTTTCTTCTGCTGTAAGGGCAACCCCGGAGGCCTGAGATCAAGGTCCTAGCAGGGGAGGATCCAAAGCATGAACATTGGTAAGCGAATACAAATGAAGCTGACCTAGCAGGGGAGGATCCAAAGAGAAGAAACTCTAAGGGTCCGCCTGCTAGGTAGCTGACTATATACTGCTTGTCCGTAGCTGCCGCTGTCGGGCACAGAAGAAACTCTGAGGGTCCGCCTGCTAGGTAGCTGACTATATACTGCTTGTCCGTAGCTGCCGCTGTCGGGCACAGAAGGCTTGGGCAGCGTCGCAGGCGAGGTCCCAGGGCGACTGTCGGGAGGGTGACGGATCGGTGATTGTGCGGGCAAGATGGAGGGCCGGACCGGAGTCGGAACCGGAATCGGACCGGAATCGGGCGCGTCTCCGGGCCGAAAGGGAGGTTCCCCTGACAATCATGCTTGGCAGTCAATAGGTTTTGTCATGGTACCAGATGAGATAGCCAAATGGATAAGATAATGGTAGGTGGTATACCTTTGAAATTAGTACTCTCCCAGCTTTATCTGCCCTAACTAGTTAGAGATCCATGGTTATCTTGCAGGTTTGATGGAGATCAAATACTACTGATGTGGGGATACATTGCATTGCTCTGATCATATTCACTCAGGATCTGAAACTGAAACATCAGAGCCTTGGTGCGGGAGGATCTGAACATATAAGTCACCTACCACAGATTAGTTTGAGTACCAGAAATGCCCTTTGTTATGACTGAGAACTGAATACAGTCATTATGTGGTATGATAGTGATCAAATAGCATGGGTAGTTAATGGTACTGCTTACAAGCCTCCTGGCAGTACTTGAATCATGTATTTACCTCAAGTACAGGAGTTAGAGGCTCATCAGTTGTAGATCAGTCAGTGATTGGGCAGCACTGGCACAACTATTCCACGGGCACTATAAGCTGCTTAATCAAAGTTGTTTATATAGTCAATATATACAACTTTGATTTTGTGACGATCTGTGACATTCTCTAATGATTGTTCTATCAAATGGCAAAAAAATCCTTTTTTGGAAATTTGTCATAGGCCTATTATCAGGTAATTGATGGCAGGTGAACAGATTGAAAAGTTGCTATGGCCTGCCATGTGTGTTTGAGGGTGCCAGGTACATACATACCTACACAAATCCATATACACATACATAAATCTTTTTGAAAAATAAAAGTTTCACAAAGATTGAATTTTTATGCCACTTTTTGATCGCATCAGTGGTCACATGATGCTAATCGTGGGAACATATTACCCTATATGGCAGGAGGAGTTTTTTCCGACCCGATATCCGTGATTCGAGACTTGAACCCCCCTTGCCCGCAAAACAAAACATTCATGCAACATTGATGCGCTCCGGCACGCGCAACCTGCTCTGTGGCACTTCGTTCAAAAACATGCACCACATTCTCACCCACCGCCGGCGCCGAACACGCAGCACCTACACCTCCTTCCGACTTCCTGCGGGGAAAGGAAGCGCACGACGGCGTCTCGTCTCGTCTCACTGTGATCGGGATCCCACTATGTGTGCGGGAGCAATTAGCTAAGATTACACAGACCGCCACGCGTGGGGGTGGGCCCGGGGGTACAACTACAGTAGAAGAACAGCGCGCGAATAAGCTTAGGTACGATAAATAGCGTCGTTTCGGTTTTGGGTTCATTTCGATTTCGTTTTGCGTTTTGGGCCGCGGAGGCAGGCAAGGAGGGTGTGCAGTGGGCCGCGGCGGGGGGCGGCGGGTATCGGAGGGACGGTGGTATAAATCGTGGACGTTGGCGGGAAGGGCAGGGAAGCGAAGCGGAGGAACGATCGTGGGACGCGCGATGCGGTGATGTGCACCGGGGTTCGCGGCGAGAAGTCGAAGCCGATGTCGAAGCGTCCGCGGGCTCACCACCCGTCGGCGGCAGCCCAATCGCCGACGTCCACGTGCTCGTACTCGCTCTTGAACGCGGACGGGAGGTACTCGGACGAGGACGGCGGGCTCGGGTACACCGGCGGGGAGATGCTCGGCGTGCCCGGGCCGTACGCGAAGCGCGACGGGGGCTGCGCCTGCGCCTGCACCTGCGCCTGTGGCTGCGGCTGGGGATACGGGTGGTACGCATGAGACCGGGGCCGGCGCGCCTCGTAGTCGAAGCCCGTGCCGCCGAAGCGCTCGTCGAAGTCGTCCTCGTCGAGCGTCTCGACGGGCTCGCGCGCGTCGGGCGCCTCCGCGCCGGCGGCCACAAGGGCGAACGCGTCCCCGCGGTCGGTTTCGGCCAGCGGGGGCACGCCGGCCCGCGCGCGCCAGCGGTTGAGCTCGCCGCGGAGGGCGCCGTTCTCGGCATGCAGCGCGCGGAGCTCGTGGGCGGCGAGCACGCGGTGGCGGCGCGCGAGGTGGATCTGCGCGATGGACGACTTGGTGATGGCGAGGCGCGACGGGCGGCGCACGCCGGCGAGGTTCGGGAGGAGCGTGGAGAGTTGGAGGATGCGCGCGTTGAGCTTGTCGCGGCGGGCGCGCTCGACGGCGTTGTGCGACGCGCGGCGGACGGCGACCTCGCTCTCGTGTGCGCCGCCCGGCCCGGCGTCGTACAGCAGCTCGTCCTGGTCCGCGTCGTCGCTGCTGCTGCCCCCGCTCCCACGCCGCGACAGGCTCGCAGGGAGCACCGTGGGCATGTGCGCGTGCGCGTGGGGGTGGAGTGCGCGCGGGCGCGGGGCGGCGACCTGGAACGGGGACGGGGAGCTGAGGGGGCAGTCGGCGGAGGACGGAGAAGACATGGTATGCGTGTTTGTGTGTGTGAAGAGGGGACAAAGCTGCCTTCTCGTCAGCGAGCGAACCACGCAACGGGAGGGGACGCACCAGACAAGCAGCGCGAGAAGGCGAAGGAATGCGCAGCCAGGGGGGGCGAAAGCAGCAAACGGGCGGGGGGCAGCGAAAGGAAGGGAAGGGAAGGGAAGCACCCCCCAGGACGCGCCCCGCCCTTATTATATCCCTCCGCCGACCTCGCCGACTCCTGGGAAATCAGCGAGACGTCCCTGGCACTGATGTGATTGCAGATCCATGATTGGCTGATCGCACCGCAGATCCTCTGATCGCACCGCAGATCCCTTCCGCAATAGGCAGCCGCCCGCGTGGCGAGCACGCGCCCAGAGTCACAGTGCTGCGTTCCCGGCGTGCGCGGATGACGCGGTGTCGGCGCGCGTTGGCTCGCGACAACATCCGGGAGGCGCCGGCGCTTAAAGCTTCTTACTGCACCCGGCGTTTCGTCGGTCCCTGCGCAGCCACCCACCCACCCACGCGCGCAAGTCTCGATCCTATCTCGCCTCGCGCAACGCAGGGGCAGCCATGATAGGGGCGCCCTGATTTCAATTCCCCACTGGCCAGCTGCGTCGGGACCGAGCCCCCGACGCCACAAGCACCGGTCGCTGGCCATGGCCAACTCCAAGATCCAGCGGCGTCCGATTACGCTCCATGACGGAGAGCCCGCCGGATCGTAGAAAGAAGCGAAGCAGCAGCCCCAGATAGACACACACACATGGCTGTCAGGCGCCACCGGACGCCAGAGACCGCGTAACATCGTCACATCAAGTCACCCGCGTCACATCACCCCTGCACTGATCTGCGTCTCCTCGACGATCGCCGGCCCCCCTTCATGCAGATTCAGATCCATCAAACCCTTCGTTCCAGCGCAGAATTCCCCGGCCTGTGCTTGTGCCTCGACCCTGGTGCAGCCCTGCAACCCTACTGGTACGCGGAGCCGGGGACGCACGCACGCGCGGCCGTCCGAAATCTCCGGTTTTCGAGGCCCGGGGCGCCTCCCTCATCTGCTGACGCGTATGTGGCTTGTCAGCCGAAGCACAAGCACCACCACAACAGCACCCTCCCCCAGCCCCAACTACACGCAGGGCCCGGCAGGGTGCACCCCCCCCCCTCAGACACCCCACACGCACACGCACATCCATGCCCACGCAGCGTCCGGTTCGACCCAGCCGACCCTGCTCTGCAAAATGGTGGTCGATTTCATTTTTTTTGTTCGTTTTGTTTCGGTTTGTTTTGTTTGGTTCATCTGCCAGGGCACACATCGCGTGCTAGATAGTATAATATAAATATTGTCTGACCATCCTAGCTCCTATCTACATTAGCATTCTGGCCCTCAGCAAGTGCCTCTGCACTGTACCAGGAAACAGGAAACATGCGCGTGCTGCTCTGCAGCCCACAAATCGCTGGCACTGCCAGCTGGTCCAGTGCTCACACCTCTACTGGATCAGAAACCTGATATTGATGCAGCATCTGGTTCAAGCCCAGATGAACCTGTTCATCCTGGCCTGGTCTTGTACTTTTTATACTTATATGAACTGATTGAGTGTCAGGTAAAATATAAATATCACCTCCCCATCCTAACTCCTATCCACATGCTTACCTTTAGCCATCTCACTTGAGCAAGTACCTCCACATCTACCTGCCACCTGGAAGAACTATAGACAAGTGACAGAGCAATGGCTGGTTCAATGCCAGATGCCCTCATAATGTGGTTGAAGCGTCAGATCAAGTATTTTTAGTTGTCAATACTGGCCCATTCCATTTAGTGCTGTCCAATTATGATTATGAATATGAATTTTCATAATTGAGTTCAGAATATGAATATATTTAATTATGTTCAAGCTGCACAAGTCTATACATAGTGCATATAATCCACCATATGATTTATCTTATGGTTTATTGAACCACTCCTTGGTTATGGTTGTTTCTGTGGCCAATTTTGCAGTCATTCAGGCATGCATATCCGTCATCCTATGCTTGATGCTGGAGTCTGGAGAATAGGTGCCCTATAGAGATGCTCCTTGCAGCAATGACCAGGATTGGTAACATAGCCTGAATGTTCTACAACGAGATATTAAAACTCTAGCCTAGGTTAATTATGATACCTTCACTAGCAAAGAGTGTCATCAAAGTCCAGGGTAACAATGTAAAGGTCAACTTCAGCCTTCCGTCAGGGCTGGATATGGATGTTGTCCGACCTGATTAGCGACGAACAACAACAGAAGAGAGCCTGCTCATGGTACTTGGCAATCGATGACCAAGAACTTGCCGAGGGCCTCGACGAATTCGCAGACACAGCTAAATCCTACGACGAGTGGAAGATCGCCATCATGTCGCATTACGCGGGCAACGACGGGAATCATCTGTACACGCTGAAAGATTGGACCATGCACCTGGATTCCACAGCCGCGGCTGGTATCCACTCGGAAACGGACCTCGCCACATTCTATTGAACGTTCACGCGCATCGGCAAGTTCCTCACCTCAAAAAACCGGCTCTCCGAGTCAGAACGGTGTCGTGCTTTCGTTCGCGCGCTCCAACCAGCTTCGCTCCAGGCCTCCGTGAAGCAACGGCTCCAAATCTTGCGGCCAAATGTCCATCTTGACAATCCATACGACGTGAAGGACGTCTACGACACCGCAAAATGATGCGTAGATCAAGTACCGCTGTAGTAGGGGGAGTAATGGATTAATTTTTGAAACTTTTTACGTAGCTGTGCTGTGAACCAAGAGGAGCGTTGGATGCAATTTTGAAGTACCCTCGCGGTGGGCTCCAAAATGACAAGCTTTCTCACTGGTGTGAGAAAGAACAAGAAAAGCAAGAGCCCTTCAAACTGCTCTAACTGCAACCAAAGGCTACAGCACAACCAGAGAGGGAGAAGAAGAGGAAAGACTTTGAACTCTGGGGGAAACTCTGCTGGGGAAACTATATGATATGGAAACTAAACTAGAGACAGGCTTATATACCCTACTAACTAGGAGCTAGGAGAAGGAACAGGAACAGGAACAGGAACAGGAACTATAAGGAACTATATAGGAACTAAGGAACACATAAAGGGAGAGATCAGGAACAACTACCAAACATGAACAAACAAGCACAAACAAGCAACAACAAGCCAAAGGCTTGTCATCATCGAAAAAAAAATTGGCGGCCGAAAATTTTCAGCTGTCACACACATCGCCAGGCAGCGCCAAAAATTTAATTTTGGTGCTGACATCACACCATTTTGGGGCGCCAAATTGTATAAATTACTACAGTACAACTTCTTACTGTGTAACAACAGGAACTTAGTCCTTGTACATCTATGCCCATTTGACAGGCAGCATGAATGCTAGTAATGCCACATGTGATGTCAATGCTTGGTCAAAGCTGTCAGGGGATGAGGGTCCAGGTGCCTAGTTGATACCAAAGCCGGGGGAACAGCCCCACGGCCAACTACTTAAGTACAGGGCTATCTGCGCACGGACCAGTCACGTGATCAGTCACAGCTGTCACATCACATGCTCCCCTTACACCAACCCCTCCTCAAGATCCGTCGCCTCGACGGATAGGCGGAGTGTAGGGTTCTGCGAACTCGTATTCGGGGTCGCCAGGGAAATAGAGGTTGTCGCCTATAACACGCGATGATTGCGCAGGTACGCCCCCCTCGTTGGGCCGTCTGTCGATTGCGGTGCCGACCGTGCGCTACCGCGTCAATCTGCATGGGAGTGGAAGCCACACTGGTATCCATCTGCATGGGAGAGGCGCCTTGGGTATGCGAGACTCGGGTAAACGTCGACGGAGTTCCCATAGCCACCGAGGGTGCGAAGGGAGTAGGGTTAGGCTGGGGAGTAGGGAGAGTGGAAGCCGCGGCCCGTATAGGTTGGGTAGTGGCGGCGGCGGGCTGACGGGGTAGGGTAGACGTGAAGAGGGGAGAAGACAGTCGCGAATGCCCAGCTGGCCCGCCGGGCGGCAGTCGAAGCCCTCGGATGAGCGGCAGGACGTGCGGCAGTGGGGGCGCGGGGCACCTGAGACTGGCCACGGGGCACAGTGGACGAGCGGTGTGGAGCACGGTCGACATCCATCTTAGTGGCGTGGGACGCAGGCACAGGCGCGACAGGAGGAGGGGGAGCAGGTCCCTCAGCAGACGGTGGCTGACGTTGCTTCTTCGCACGGACACGCTTACGCATGAACCGTTTCCCAAGCGCAATAAGTGCGTCACCGATTTGCTGGTCGGTTCCCCGGATAGAGACCCGGCGCTCGCCAGGCGCAGCGCGATCAGAGTACGCGCGCAACTGAGCACCGGAAGTGTCATGAGCTTGGTGGAGACCCTTGCCACCACGACCCACGATATGCCCGACAGCCGAGTCAGGCACCACAAGCGTACAAGAGAAGCGCGTGACAGTGTCAGGCGCAGTAGGGGGGAAGGTTTCGGCAAGTGGTATGGAAGTGTGGGCCGCAGCGATGACGGCAGGGGTAGGGGCCGGGATTGTTGGAAGAACCCAGCGACTGCCGTCCCAGACACCGTGGAATGTAGGACCAGGGGAAGGGGGAGCAGGGGGTGGAGCAGGCGTACCATACTCAAGACGGTCGAGACGGTCGGTGAGGCGAGTAATTTCGCTCTGCAGGAGCAGGCAGTACGAATACAGGTTGACAGGGACGCCGGGAGTCGTCATTGGAGGAGAGAAGGCAAGCACAGTAGGGTGAGGACGAATATAGGAGATAGAGAGGATCAACTGGGGCTAGAAGAGTGCCAGAGTCGATGTAGAGGCTTTGGTATGCTGTCAGGGGATGAGGGTCCAGGTGCCTAGTTGATACCAAAGCCGGGGGAACAGCCCCACGGCCAACTACTTAAGTACAGGGCTATCTGCGCACGGACCAGTCACGTGATCAGTCACAGCTGTCACATCACATGCTCCCCTTACAAAAGCATTACCCGTTACTGCACATCATCCACCCTGGTGACCAGTCAGGTATCCCAGCCCTGATCTGTTGGATTGGCATCAAGCATGTGCCTCGTCACACGCCAAGATCCAATCACTAACAATGCTCTCTTCTCTCCCCTCATATTTACATAGCCACTTCCTTCTACCAAACCCTATAGCCCTATATAGAGCAATCCCTCTCTCTCTGTATATATTATCTAAAAAATTAGTTTTGCTACAATCTTCTTCTTCTTTTTGTACATTAGCAATAAGCTACGCCGTTACGCACACCTGACAAAGTCAAGCCCCGCAGGACTGAGTTTTGCCTTATTCAGTAAGCAATCATTAACTTGTCTTTAGGTACAACTTGGCTGGGAGAAATGAGTTGTTGTTCTAGAACTGAAAAAAGTTGTATCCACCTTCCAGGCCCTGGGACCTGGCCTGTGACACCACCCAAGCCTTCTGTGCCCGACAGTGGCAGCTGCAGACAAGTAGTATATAGTCAGCTACCTAGCAGGCTAGGGTGCTGTGAGTAATTCAATTTACATTACTCACAGGTGTTTCAAAACCATATTTCTATATTAGGCAATTTTACCTATCTAGAATTCTATATTGTCCACACACTCCTCGACCACTCCTTCTTCTCGTACGCTTTGCGCCACCTCTGCGTCAGTAACAACATCCACCACTGCCCCACCCATTGGCTTGTTGCTCAGCAGATCTTGGAAGAATGTATGTGAGATATCAGCATACCATTCAGCCTCAAATGATGTATCCAATTGGCTGCGGGTTAGTTTGAGCTCATCCGGAGATGCCTGATCACCATCGAGGGCTTTCAGACTAGTGTTCGCCGCTGCAGCAGTGTTTGCAGCCATCGATGCCTTCTTGAAGGCAACTACCGATGGGCCATCCCAACTATTGAGTATGTTGAGGTCCGAGTCGTCCGTTGCTGTGTCATCATTGGAGTCTGAGTCTAGCTCCAACACCTCTGGTTGTGGTGATCCTGAAGGGGCCGTGCTATCGTTGATGGTGAATAATGTCTTCACAGGGCGCCAGTTTAAGTTCGGCGCAGTCGGCTCTTTCTTGTCGGAGTCCTGTCGAACGATGTGTGCATGAACCTTGGCCATGGCCACAGTACTGGACACGTCTTGACGGTTACGGTCCTTTGGAGTGAGTTTTGTAAATACTGAGACTGTCTGCTCCTCTGGCATAGAGGTCGGCATGATAGCGAATATCTTGAGAGCCACAAACTAAGAGAATTTAAGTCATTGATCACCAGACGACTGTGACATACTGCAAGAACAGCTGCATCGGACTCAGCAATCATAGCTCGCCAATAGAGATATGCCCGTGTCCATGCTGGGTCGCGCCGATTGAAGGGCGCGTGCTGATGGGTGTATGCCTTATATTGTGAGTGCAGCACATCAAGAATAGCCGTTACTGTTGTATAATGGCCTTGAGATGTTTTTTGAGGAGGTCGAAAAGATATTTGCCAACAATAGCATAAGTGGAGATGCTTTCTCGAAGGTCGTGGTCGGGGCCTATCAGGGCTACTGGAGCCGTCGTCGGAGTCATAGTGGTAGGTGTTCCGACAATGGGAGTACTTGTCGGTGGCAGCGGCACTGTGGTAGACGTGGGGTGCAAGAACGGGCTTGAAACATATTCTTAAATTCATTAGTAAACAATGGAAAACCACAAGTGAACGGACATACGGGGATCAAGAAAGAAACCCGAAACATAAATATTATTACTCCCAATCAGTTGCTCGTACCGAGTATTAACAATCACACGAATCTTGGCAATAACATCCGGTGGAATATCATGACTGTTATCCCGGAAAATGTCGCTCTGAACGGCCATAATGGCGACATAGAACTTGAACACGTCGGCAACAGAGGTGGATGAGATTTTGAAAGCGTTGTACTGCAGGATGCTTCGGAGGAAAGCTAGATGAGATTGTTCCTAGCAGATAGGTGTGAGCTTTACACTTGCTTCATCACATTTATCCGCGGTCGTACCTCGCTTCCATCCATTTTGACAACACCTAAGCGCACAAGCTCGTGGATGCTCGTCAAGTTGCGCAACAACGCGTATGCGGACCAGTAGATGGTCGTGAATCGTGTCTTCCCAACAACTTCTAAGCCCTTGCGCACTCCAAGGATGACACGCATTGCCTTGAGATGAGTGCCTGCCTACGTGGATGATGAGAAGAACGTGATGATGACACACATTCTTGAGATACCCTTCGAATTGCATTAGCGTGAGACTCGGGATCGAGGGACAAAGATAAAGATGGTACTAACCTCCTCAAAATGTGAAAGCCGGCAGATGTCTTTAATCAGGTTCGAGAGATGGTGCGGCGCGTCAGCAAGCGCTATAATGGTCGGATATTTGACGGCAATATTCTTGTGCGCGACACGCATGTTACCCGTGTTGTCGGAGACGATAGCAGCGAACTTTAGCGAGCCAATACTTTCAATTGTTGAAGGACCGATTGATCCGGAGAGTGAATAAATCAAAAGCGTCGAAGAGTTTGCAATCACAATCAGGTAAGTGATCTATGCGTTAGGGCAAACAATGCCCAACGCTGAATATTCTTTGGGTTTATATACATACAGGCTATGTACTAGTAAGTTCTACAATGTTCTGAAGGGTGAATAAGCAAATACACAGAAGATTCTGGAAGGATCGCGGCAAGTCACACCGCTGACACGTCAATCTTCAACATCAATCAGCTATTGGAATCGTTCTTCAGCGTCCGCGGCTACATATGGTGGTCAGACCTTTGTAAGTATCCCTTCGATTTGAGCTCCTGTATGCAAACGACCTGTTAGTAGGTATAAGATTTAGCCTAGGGTCTAGGAATAGATAGAATAGCAGTAGCCTAAAACTCTAGGAAGACTTTTCCCAGCCAAGAAAGACTTTAGAAATGGGTTCTTAATTGATAGATTTGATGCTAAAAATACTATATATAGTAATGCTAACTCCTTTTCTTCAGGCCGATAACCCGGTATATAGTGGGGAAGGCCTGTGTTCAGGATTATCCTGATTGGGACCAAAATGATATAGCTTGACACAGTGATTAAAACTACGGATGGCTATCAAAAATCGTTCCACATCAATAATATATATCAAGGATCACAATCCCCATCAAAATTAAGTCAATATAAAGGCAGAAAATAAATAAATAAAGAATAATATCATAGTAATTACACTGCTAAAACATAGGGACTAGGAATACCTAGATTTCTAGGCTACCGCTATTCTAGCTATTCCTAGAGCTTTTTAGCCTAAATATTACCACTACGGCTAAGTCTTGGGGGTCGTTACATGTCCGGTATAAACCGACTGCCCAAAAAGAGTCGCCCCGTCATAGGACAGAGTCAAGTTATCAATTTTTCGAAGCCGTTTGATGTCAGCGCGTGTATGCTTGAGCGCTTCGCGATGGATGTTTGCCGACATTGTGGTGGAGGAATGAAAGCCGTGCAGTGGATTGAGGTGTTAGGCGAGTTTGCGAAAGATGGGAAGGTCAACGTGGCGAACAGCGCCCCCCGAAACACACAGATACTCGAGGAGCAGCAAGTTACTGCGTTTTTGAAAACACTTGAGCGCTTTTTTCTTGTCTTGACCCCACGCGATGTGAAATGGCTGGAACGGGTCATTGGTTACCTCCCGCATCTCCGCCTCATTGCCTTGCTCTGCTTCCGCTTGCTCAAGCTGAGTGGAAAGTGCACTCTTGATGCTCGCGTCAGTCGCCCTGGCGCGTTGTTCTTCAGTGAGTTTGGGGCAGGTTAAGGCATGTTTGAAGATCCATGGAGTGTTCCAAGGATGTGCCCAGCTCTCCTTGCAGCCGGGACCTGCACAATGGTGTCGTTGCCAGGGTTGTTTTGTCTTGGGGTTGAGAGCCATCGTTTGACAACGGATCGTGAGTGTGTCGAGAAGGGGGTTGGAAGTCCGGCCGCATCCACCCTTTTCCTTAATGGCAGTGTCAACAAGGTCATCGAAAGCCCAGCTGATCTGTAGTCATTTAGCCATAGAAGGTATTGAGCTGCTGTTTACGCACCGTTCCCTGCTGTGTCACTTCTGCCGCCGCTGTTGCAATTGCTCCATTTACTTTCTTCTGCAAACCCGCATCTGACTTTTGACACTTCTCAGCATCCTCCACATCCTGCTCCTCCTGTCGCTGGCGCTTCTTGCCCGTTTCCTTGCGTTCACAAGGCTAGACAGAATTGTCAGGTCAATAAGAAGATAATGTGTGGTTACGCACGACTTTTCCATCTCTTCCAATTGCCACCTCTGCAGCTACGATTAAAGTCGACCCAGTTCATGAGGAGGACATTCTGTCCAGCAGGACCCGTAATATATTCGCAAAGGACCACAGCAACCGCTTCCAAACCCGGCCCCCTACTCTTGAATTTGATCACCGTCCCGCCAGTGCGTGTGCCGAAAGAGCGTTCAAGGTCCTGATTCACGACGGGTTGCTTGCAGCCAAGCTCCACCACGGCGTCAGTACGGAGCGTGAAGTTGCAGAAGTCGTGGTCTGATCCCAGTGGGATGGATGTAGGGAGTGATCTAAGTGTCTTCTCGAGCCATCAAATTGGCTCCGCATAATACAGTGCTCCAATTTTCGGCGGAGCTGGGACTTTTGGCGCCATGGGAAGGAGAAGGAAGTTATTTGACAGCTGTCATTGACGGCTGCCCTGGTGACCAAGACTCGGCCCGCTCGGGGATATCGGAGATATCACCTGTCGGTTTCGAAACAGGTCCCAGCACCTGCTGATTTCAAAACTCACAGGTGTTTCGAAACCATTTCGAAATGGGTTTCGAAACACCTCTAACTCACAGCACCCTATAGCAGGCAGACCCTTAGAATTTCTTCTCTTTGGATCCTCCCCCTGCTAGGACCTTGATCTCAGGCCTCATTTAAGCTGTAATAGTGCCTTTCAATATAAAACAGATATCAAAAGTAAACTGCCCATTGATTATATTGCCAAATTAAGAAAGATAAAATGCTATTCAGTGCTAAGGAGACCCAGTAGCCTCAACTGTTACTGTCTATAAGGTAGGAGCAGTGTACAACTTGGTGTACAAAGACCCGGAAAAAATTGACACTGTGTAGATAAATCAGAATTTGTATTTTGGCACCCCCCTTAATTCAGGGGAATATTTCTCGAAAGCAGATGGTGCAGGTGTGAATGGCATACATGCAGAGATGTTTTGTCAAATTTTCGTAGGTGGAGTCCAATTTAGGCCCAGAATTCATCCAATTCAGGCCACACTTCCTGATGCAATTAATATATATGGATCAATACCACGCCTGTCATTGCACACAGCTTCTTTTCTGCCACCTAAGCATGAAGACCAGGCTTCAACCAGCGCTGGAGTTGCTGCCTGTTGAGCTCTGGGAAGAGATCTTTGCTTGCTTACCTCCTCGCACAGCCTTATATCCACCTACCGGCATCTCCTTCGAGCTCAATCGAATTGCAATCCAGTGCCACCTCCGCCGTCACGGTCTCCAACTGGACTCCTTCCTGCAGCCCACCCTTCGGTTAGCGGCAGATGGGGGCTTGTTGACGGTGCTTTCCCTATACATCACTCGGGAGGAGCTCATCACCGAAGAACTCGAGTTTCATGCTTCGTGGCCCAGTACAGCGATAGACATCGCACGGGCGCTTGGCCGTCTTGAACGTCTAGTCTATCGGCTGCCGCGGCTGCGTACACTCCATATATTCTTTGGGTCCAACTTGTATCGCTTTTCCGACGCCGTCCGTATGCTCGTATGTGCCGTCTTTGCGGCGCTGGCGAAACGGATTTCTCTGGGTGGTCCGGTCTTGATTTGCTCGTCTCGCGTGCTGTTCTCATGCACCGTGGACAACTTGTACATCGACATGCCCCGCGCGCGGATGTGTAATCCTCTATTCCACATACGCTGTCTGCATCCTGAGCCGTGCTTGCTCCCGCCGTTTCTCCTCGACGCAAAGTTCCGACTCTGTTCTGACAACTTAGAGCAGAACACGGCCGGAATCCTACTCTTGAACAGCAGAAATGCATCATACTTCTCCTGGGGAGACCTCACCCCGGTCCATATCCGACCTCTTTCCGGCATTGTATTCGAAAACGCGCGCTTTCATCGTCTTATCACGCTTCACCTCTCCCAACATGTCGCTCTTTCCTACCTCGTGGCGTTTCTCGAGAATCACCCCCACCTAGAGCGTCTCGAGTATCGAATCGCAGGAGCTGCGGATGATCCCTGCAACTGCAGCACTGGCAGTCTTCTGCCCCGCCCCAACCTTCCAGAATCCCGAATCAAAGTTCTGCAGCTTAACCTTGGGAAGGCCGACGGCGACGCCATACACTTGCTCAATTTGCTATCCAACGCACCGCGGCTGAGCTCGTTTGAGCTCCTCGTTGACGATATTGGGATCAACAGCCTCGCTTTGACGCTCAGAACCATCGCAGTTCTGGCGGAATCATCATCCGAATCAGGCCAAGACCTCTCTGTCCATCTCATGCCAGAAACGGCAAAATCTATGTTTCTGTGGTCGAGCGACAATGCCTCCATTGCACCCTTGCTCGTCTTCCTTCGCCGCCTAGATCTAACCCTCCCGTCATTCTCCGTCGCGCAAGCAATACTGCCTTGGCTTCGACAGATACCACATCTGGCCCACCTAGCGTTCACCATTAAACCATCTTATAACCAGAGAAAGACGCAGTCTGCGTTGCTACGCAAGTTTCAGGAAACTATGGAGCGGAGAGAGCTGGCGGCAGACGAGAAGCATTTGCTTCGCGAGTGTCATCTGATACTGAAAAATGTGGATGTGTCGTGTATGGTAGAGCAGCCGCGACCGTCTTCCTCGAGACCGACGCCTAGCATGCGGTTGTTTTGAGTCTAAATGGTTGGCACAATTCAACTTTGTGGTTAAAGTTCTGTGGCATTGGAACTAAAGTGAAGCCTGAATGCCCTCAAGTTGTGTGTCAACATTATACTCACCGAGCCATGAATCAAGGGCTGATCAGTCATCGACTGAGGGTCAAATTAGCGCCGTACTAGTCGAAACTCGCGGGCAACGACTCAAATCGTACAATCACCGACCGTGTCACAATATCAAATCACTCACGTGGTGTGACATCGCTTGACTCCGCACCCTCAGCCACCGTCTCTCTACATCCATCTGGAGTCCACATACCTGCGCTCATACCTTTCGGATATAACCCTCTCATATGAATACCACCTATCTCCCGGCCTCGCCGCCAGATTCCCGTTCACTGTCGCCCGTCGCTCCCTTCGATCTGGCTGTTGACCCAGATGGTGTGTTTCTCGCTCTAGCCAGTGACCACCACATCTAAATTAAAATTTTTGCGTGACATGTTTAGAAGAACAGCACGAGCCTATATGGGGATTTAACGCTGCGCTGCTCCCTGGCGACGCCGACCAAACTGAAGACTCTCCATCCCACCCACAAGGCCAAATATCCGAACTTATTACATCGTTTTCGACAGCGAAACGCCAAGCTGAAAGAGCTCGTCGGCGCACGATTGTGGAGGTGGAAGCTGAAGGGGAGTCCCCGGCAAAACGTCTGCACGTTGACCCGCCGCCGGGCCCGGGTCAACCCGCGCTGGACGTAGACGGTGTGGAAGTCGAGGACTGGGTCGATGTGGATGGGGCCCTTTTGGCCTGGCTCGATCGTCTTGCGAATGAAGAGGCACTGCGACTGCAGCAGGCTGCAAAACTCGCAGGCGGACCGAAGAAAGAAGGAGATTCTGAGGAAATGCAGGACGTGGCCCAGGCTGTACCGGAGGAGCGGTGGGTGATCGTCGAAGCGCCTCCAGATGGTGCGTACTTTTGTCTTTTCTCCAGAACATAATCAGGCGATTGACCTCACTCCTCTGGAAGGCCCACATGCTTCAAAGCCCATGTTAGATGTGGTCAGCGAGAGCGTTTCGGCCCCACTGTCACCACAGGATCTGGTTGCTCCCATGGTAATGTACGACCAGCTCGTGTTAACAGCTATTATTTTGCTAACTACGATATCATTCAGTGACCCCGAGCCATCACCATCGCCGTCCCCTTCGCCGTCCCGCTCGCCGTCCCCCGACCGTCCTCCGCGTCGCTGTCCTTGTGCACGCTGCTCGCCCAACGAGCCATACAACGTGAACTCCGGTAATTGTGCAATTGCATCTGCTCATATGTTACTGATTGCCCTTTTAGCATTGTCTACGGACCAAAGGGACGAGATACATCGCTTATTTTCTCTCAGCCCGTTTGCAATGGGAATGGCCTAATCATTTTTCTTTGGCAAATTTTCGACATTTCCGGGACAAACGGCCAAGGCTGGACGAATTCTCGATTGGAAAGAATCAAGTAACAAAACCAATGTCTGTACATGTCTGTACTACTATATGTATTCATGATTTCACTTTCACTCTCAATGTGAATATCATTTATCCATAAGAACATCGAAGATTCGAACTCAGTGAAGTGAAGTCTCGAAAACTCTCAACCCCACCAGCAGGTTGAACGAACGGGAAACTTGGGCATTGAGGAACGTGTGTCAGTGGATGTCTATACCCCCAAAGCTTTCTCGTTATACACGTCGCCCTTTGGTGGGTCGGTGGTTTGCGAAATGATATTCATTACTGCCCACGTCATCAAGCTGATATCATGGACCTCCCGCACACTCTTCTGTTTCGACGATGATGCTACAAACGCCAACCCTCCAATTCCTTGCGGACAAAGCATTGGAGGAGATCCTCGAGCGTGCAGCGCCGATCCTGGGCGAGTTTTACATCGCTTTTATTCCGTCAAGGCTCAATTTTGTGACAGGTCGAGCGAGCAGCGTCCCTCCGCCCAAGACAGCGCATTGGATGGCAAACGTGCCAGATGAGACGCGGCTGGTGGACATGAACCTGCCCGGCACACATGACTGTGCCACATGTGAGCCCGTCGCTTGAGATGGGTCCAGGCTAAGGGTCAGAAGGGAACTACTCGGCGGAACGGCAGGCAGAGCTGGAGAAGTACACGGGACCGTGCGTGCCTCATTGAGACTGGACTTGCTGACTGACCACACCCTCAGTCTGCGGTCTCACGTCTTTTTCCGCTGTCAGGACCGCTCGCTGCTGGACTCGCTTGACGACGGCATAAGGGCATTCGATATGCGGTTGGGGTACAATCCAGGGGAGGACACAATAGGTTTCTACCATGGTGTGTGGCGCTTTTCGTTGGTTGACCTCTTCTTACTGTTCTGCAAGGCCGGGCACTCCTTTCCCCTACCACCTCGTTCGACGATGTCCTCTTCGGTCTATACCATTGGCTGGTCTATCATCCCACAGAAACTATCCTCGTCTCAATACAGCAGGAAGAGGGCTCGCTAACGACATACGACGAGAAGTTCGAGGCTATGCTTCATGCCTCACTCACAACACCCGTTGCGCAGCAGTTCTGGCTCCAGACAAAGGGCCGGTTGGGTACGCTTGGTGAAGCGCGGGGAAAGCTGGTGCTGCTCCAGCGGTTTACCTACGAGTTTTTACCCGCGCTAGGCGAAACGCACGAGTATGGAATCCATCTCGGGGCCGCAAAATGGACGCCAAACGGGGCCGATATCAAGCTGGTGTATAGTGCGGAACCACGCAGGGTCGCGTACATCCAAGTTAGTACAATCCTTTTTGCTTTTACTTCCTCTTTTTTCTAACCCAGGCAAGGACAACTTTATGCCCCTCGTCCCGCATAATTCTGGTCCAGACGCCAACATCTCCGCCAAATTTGCGGTTGTCACCACCCACTTGGACAAGGCCATCTCCACCAGTTCAAATGCAACGGAAGCACTCTACGTTTCCTTCGCCAGTGCACATGCGAACCGAGACACGGTTCCTGTTACTCCCAACGTCGGTCTTCTTCTATCGGTATATATGCTTCCACTGACAAGACGTATAGATAATCGCCCTTGGGGACGGTGCGGGAACGCCCGGTATGAACGAGCGACTGTTGCCATGGTTGACCGAAAGAAAGGGGAAACGATTTGGTATCGTCTGTGTGTGATTTATATTGCCAGTTTTTGTCCAATATTGAAGACTGCTTAGTGCTTGACTTTTACCACTCGCAGCCTGCTCTTGTACAGACGATTATCGGATTGTCTATGTAATTCAATGTACGACATCCAGTTGTTATGTGCGGGGAAAGAGACTGAATCCCAAATAGATTTAAAGGAGCTATTGACTCTCCGATTGTACATATGTGCCAGTGTAGTATGAATGGTTATATTCGACCATGCCCACACACCAGAATCAACCACGAACTCTTACGGATCAACTTCTGCGAGTCACGTATCCCTTCTCTTTCTCCCTCTCACCATCATACCACGCGGACCTACTACTATTGATATCGTGAACTTCGACGCGCATGCTATCAACTGTATTATCGACGGCCGATCCGTGGACCCCCGTGCGTCTTCTAGCTTCCCCAAGCCCGCCTTATTCATCCACTATCGGACACTGCTGGAATTCCACCGATATTAACCACGACCGAGTGGAAGCCCAGCACGACTTGACTTCATCTCGCTTGCCCAACGGATGTCATTTTTCGACGCAGGTATGTCGCAATTATGCTCCGCCTTGGTAGAACATTGAAGCCCGCAGGCTCGGTCGGCATTCGAGTCATAAGTTCGTTTCGCCGACGGCGCGACAAAGGTTTCTCCCACGTGCGAGGCTATTTGACCTTGAAGCTTGCGAGACGGAGAATCTCTCTTACTCTCCACCCGAATTCCATGGAGCACCATGAACGCCCGACACTGGAAGGGAAGCGGAGCGACTCTGAGGTGGAGAAGGTTGTCGTCAAGACGTCGACAGAGACGACTGCAGGTGGTGGTGGTGGCGTAGAGATTGAGTATCCGGAGGGCGGTATAACGGCGTGGCTAACGGTTCTTGGAGCGTACGTCGGCGCTTTCTCCTCCCATTCCATGGCTCAGAGACGGTAGGTTCATGATTAACTTTTGTGGATTTGGGTGCGTTGTCAATTTTCATTCATGGCGCCGTCTTGAACTTGTTTCAGCTATACGACAGCGTTCGGTGTATACCAAGGTCATTCTCAGTTGTTTCCGCTCTTTTCTGTTCTAACAGTTCCCGCAGATTTCTATGTCCGCGACTACCTCTCGAATTCATCTCCCTCAGCGATATCGTTCGTCCCTCATGTCCTCCGCTCCCTGAATATAAATCAAATCGTGCAGATGGATTGGGAGTGTCAACGCTCTCCTCGGTGTTGCATTCAGTCTGATTTCGGGGCCTTTATACGACCGCGGCTATGTGTATGTTCTCCTCCTCCACGCGATAAACTCTTATTTCCCCAGTCGCCCAGTCATATACCTCGGCTGTTTCATACAAGCGCTGAGCCTGTTCATGCTATCGTTCTGTCAGCCGCAGCAGTTATATCAGGTTCGTTCTCGTTGCCCATTGTTTGCTTAAGCTTCTTATACAACACCTTCTCACAGGTTTTACTCACTCAAGGCATTGGTTTGGGCATTGGCTTGGGGATAACTTATGTCCCCTCCGTCGCTGTCGTCTCACACTATTTCCATCGCCGCCGCTCGCTCGTTATGGCGCTCACTCAGGCTGGTACGCCGCTCGGTGGCCTAGTTCACCCAATCCTCCTAAACAACCTCCTTCCCCATCCCGGATCGAAGCATCGACTAAGCTTTGCTGGGGCAACGCGCGTGAGTGCGGCTCTGGGAAGCCTCTTCCTGCTCATGGGTTGCCTCTTGGTGCGACCGCGGCCTGGAATTATTGCGCCTGTGCGACCGACAGCGCCAACACATAAAACGAGCATGTCTGCGACGTTGTGGAGGTCTCTGAAAAGCGCCGCTCGCGATCGGCCATACGTTATTGCCACGATTGCGTGGGTGCTGTTAGCACTGATGGTATTCGTTTACTGACAACGGGTACCGCAGCATGTTCTCATACATCATCGCGTTCTGGTACCCCATTTTCTTCCTCCAGCTCGATGCGACGACACATGGGATGAACGAGACATTTGCGTTTTACGTTGTAAGTCGATGCACTCTCACCGTCCTGGCATATCATTCACGACTGGGGCGCTAGCTTGTAATTATGAACTCGACCGGGCTGGTCGGGCGACTAACAGCGGGATTCCTTGCAGAGTACTTTGGCGTCACGCTCGTCATTACGGTCTCTACCGCTGCAGGGACGCTCCTTATCTTCAGCATGCTCCTATTGAAGACCGTCGCCAGCGTGGTCGTCTTGGCGGCCATCCAGGGTGTCTTCATCGGCGTCTGTCAGTCCCCTATACAGCTTCAGATGTCCCAAAGCTGATATGGTTGAAACACACAGACGCTGGGCTTCTTCCCTCATTGCTGGCCTCCTTGACGGATGACTTCACCGAAGTCGGGTGCGCATTAATTCTTTGCCTTGGATGCGTCTGAACAACTGCAGTCTCCGAATGGGTATATCCTTCACTGTCGAAGGAATCGGGGGCCTCATTGGTGAGTCACATTGGCATTTCCTCTGAGAATCTATGTTGATCCCACTATACAGGGCCGCCGCTATGTGGAGCGCTGCTGACCTCGCATTTCGTGTGGTGGCGGCCCACTCTGTTCAGTGCGGTGAGTTGCCTGTTGTTCGCTCCCCAAACATTGCAATATCAATATTAATGGCGGCAGATCATGGGACTGGTAGGCTGCTTATTATTCACGGTCGCTACCGTCCTCGTTCGTCGCAAACGGGCGCATGTGGGTTGAGGTTGAGGCGCATAGTATATGAGCAGTGTGGGGCTTGACATATGGATAGAGTATAGACGTACTTAGAATTTCCGGATACATAAATTGTGGTGTGCCTTGCATGGAAGAACTGCAAACAGTAAACCCAACCCAACATGAGTCTGTAAGCTGATGCTCAGCTTACTGATGGGGAGCTCTCCGATGCAGAAATCATTCGGCTTTCGGGTTTGCTCGGCGATGCCTCGAAAAACCTCTCCCACACTTGACGTCGCATGGGAGATTTTTCTTAGATTTTGTCGACTGCTGAATTGGTGAGTAATCCCATTCGGAGAAGGAAAATCCCCACTGTTGCTAACTGTCTAGCCTTCGGATTGTTACTTATGGAACTTCGAACGTCGAGGATGAGAATGAGAATAATATCGCTTCAAGGAGACCAAGATTTCCCCAGGCTGATGATTTTTTCTCATGCACTCTGATCCATTTGCCTCCTGTACTTGCCGTCGAAAATCTTATCGGTTTGCCACGGTCAACACTTTGTTGTCATCACGACTTTATTGAGCGGACATCTGCCGATCAACTGCCGATTCTGCGGACATCAGTCACATCGATTTTGCCTCGTGATACTCATTGACAGCTCATTGATCTAGACGCCGCCATTTTGACATCGAGCGCCGACGGGCACATGGGCTTGAGAATCGTCGAAATTGGGGAGTCGCACCACCCGCTCCCTCAAGACTTGTAGCCTTAGCTGCAGTAACTAATCGGGAGGCGGGATGAATCGCGAGGCTAAAGTCTCCACGGCGATAGACGCATCAGTCAAAGTCGACATGACAACGAGAAGTCTCGCACCAGGATCGACTGATGATGATGGGCGTTACGACTTGGCTGTCACGCACTATTTTCGGTGTTCCCCTTCCTCCTTCCCCCGCCCGCTCCTCCCGTGGCTTGCCTCGTTACTGAGGTCGCCCAATACACCTCCCCAGTCCGCTCGCTTCAGCTCGCACCGTCTTTACCTCCACCTGGCTCCCCTACCCTTAGGCCCCTTACCTACCCTTTTTCCGGATGCAAAGTGACGCCTCCGGGCTTGGCCAAAGGCGCGGCTATGCCGCGTTGAACTCCTCCTCAAACCAACTCCTTCCTTCGTCCCCCAACTCTCCCATTTCCCCGTTCCGCTCACCTGCGAGCAGTGCATCGAGCTTGCCTCTGAGCCCTGTCCCAGGTAGCTTGCGGCAGTCCTTAGCACCCTCCATCTCCGACCGGGTGCGTCCTTTGCCACCTCTCTTTCTTTTTTCTTGGCTGACATTGCCTAGTTTCATCTTTCCGCGGACCCTGCTGACTGGGGGGCGGACGTGTCCCGACCCGAAGCTGACGACGCCTTGCATGATCCACGCGATGGGCGGAAGCACAACAACGGCAGCATATTCACGAGCCGAGGATTCTGGAACGTGGGCTGCATCGCACTGCTGGCTTGCATTCTAATTGGGCTATTGTTGCGTCTTTCTTTCCTTCAATTCGACCATGCTCACTAATCACCTTTAGCCTGGGATATCCCATCGCCACGCACATCACCAGCAAGGCGAAGAATACCAGCGCTGCTACAGTCGTCAACAACACGACTGCTCCCGTGTGGCCTAATATCTCGAATTGGGGACTGATCGACAACGATACTCCAAAAGTGCGTTTCCTTTTTTATGCTACGCCTCCTCTTTAAACTCTTTACAGGAGTTCCACAGGATCTACTCGTACCACGATCCAACTAAAGAGATGCAACTTGTCTTTAGCGACGAGTTTGAGACCGAAGGGCGCACATTTTACCCTGGCGATGACCCGTATTTTGAGGCCGTCGATTTGCACTATTGGTCTACTGGTATGCATCATCCGCTCTTGTGCTCCTCTGGATGACCATGAACCCATAGGCGACCTGGAATGGTACGACCCCGCGGCCGTCACGACCCGCGCTGGTGCCCTTGAAATTAGTATGAACGAGGTTTTGGATATCTCTCAGAACCACAACATGTCATACCGCAGCGGCATGCTTAGCAGCTGGAACAAGTTCTGCTTCACGGGAGGTCTTATCATGGCGGCTGTGAACCTCCCCGGGACGACCAACGTTCTTGGTCTCTGGCCTGCAGTGTGGACTATGTGAGTTGACCCGATGATTCCAAGCTCCCAAAGCTAACATCCCGCAGGGGTAATCTTGGACGCGCTGGCTAGTGAGTCTTCTTTAGGTTGCCCGACGTTATATCGTGCTCAACTCCATACAGTGGCGCTACCCTCGAGGGTATGTGGCCCTACTCGTGCGTTTTATTTGCCCGTCCTTCATCGTCCTGTGACAACGTTCAGATACGACACCTGCGATGTTGGCACGCTTCCGAATCAAACACTGCCCGATGGCTCTGGGCCTCCTGCTGCGCTCCATTCCGGCTCGAAAGATGTCAAGGGGGAGCTGTCATATCTTCCAGGACAACGACTCTCCCGCTGTGTATGCCCAGGCGAATCACATCCCGGACCTATGCACAAGGATGGCACCTATGTCGGCAGGTCCGCGCCGGAGATCGATATTTTCGAGGCGCAGGTAAGTGTATTGCCTTCGAGTTGGGACCCCCGAGCTCAGGTGTTGCATAGATCGAAGAAGAGGTGATCGGACGAGTGAGGCGAGTCATTTTCCCGAGAAGACGGTTTCGTTTTGACCGGTCTTTAGTCAGAGTGCGCAATGGGCACCTTTCGACGCGGGCTACAACTGGGTCAACACGTCGGATACGCTCTACATCGCTGATCCGACTTTGTCGAAGCAAAACTCTTACTCTGGCGGGATTTGGCAGCAAGCTACTTCCGTTGTATCAACAACCAGTCCGTCTCATGTTTCTATTTCGTGGTTTTCTCATAACTTGTCGTAGACCAGGACTGTTATCAGCTCAAGTCGCCATGTTTTGCCGTCCATGCGTTCGAGTATATTCCAGGATATGACGACGCGGTAAGCCGTCCACGTCTCTTGATTGCCCGATGATGCTCATGCGTTTTCAGTACATAACCTGGGTCACCGACAACAAGGTCTCATGGACAATGCGTGGGGGTGCTGTCGGCAAGAATGAGCTTGCGCAGATTGGGCCCAGAGAAGTCACTCGCGAGCCACTGGTCTGTGCAAACTTTCGACGTTCGATCTCATCCTCACATTCTCCAACGCAGTATATTCTCATCAACTTGGGTCTCTCCCATGGCTTCGTCTGGGACATCGACTTTAAGCACTTGACCTGGCCTGCAGTGATGCGCATTGACTGGATTCGTGTTTATCAGGACCCCAACCAAATAAATGTCGGTTGCGATACCCCGGAACGGCCGACGGCCCAGTATATCAATACGTGCGTCTCTTTTTCCGCGATCTCACGAGCGCCAATCTGACGTTCATGCACAGGTACCTCGAGGCGTACACCAATCCCAACTTAACAACTTGGGAAGACGGCTACCACCAACCAGTGCCCAAGAATAAATTAAACGGCGGGTGTTAGATAATCGGAGACAAAACGCAGCTGTTGTTTGTTCTGTTGTTTATACGCTGGTTTCTGTGTAAGGATACCATGGGGGATAATGGAAAAATAGGATGCTATTCTTGTAATCTCTTCGAAGCAATCCATTCTCAGGTCGATCTCTCGAACCCCGCCATTTTGTCATTCCGACTTGCGATCGCTTGGCATTGAAGGCTTTTGACTCAGTTCAAGTACCGTAGCCTGCTGTAGAGCACAAGTTGAGCACGGTCTACTACTTATCCACAAGGAGCACGTTGGGGTTCATGGGAACATTGTGCTTGTGTACAAATAGGCACGCACATGAATAATAGGCCAAACGTGAGTTCTCAGTTGGGGGGCTCAGGTGGTTTGGGCCCTGCCAGTGGGGACTGGAAAATCTTCTTGTTCCTATATGTGGATGGCAGGTTCCCACGTAAACACGATCAGTCAAGTCACGTGGCCCGATACGGGTTGCTTCTGACGTCCATCACCCTTGGAGCGCGATGCCCGCCGCATCCTCCGCCTCCGCTGCCACACTACAAACGCTAGTGCAGCGCATGAAGAGCGAATTGGCGGCTGCCACGGACAGAAAAGATAAGCTCTACGCGGTGTGTTTATTCTGCTCTGCAGACTCCTGCCAGCCTCTAAACGGAGGTCCTACCGCAGGAGTTGGTCGCGGCGAATGAAAAAGAGCCAAATGAACCGGCAATGGACGTCCTCAAGACGCGTTTGAAGCTGAATGAGGTGCGTACGTTGCCGCTCGTCAACGCTCCCTGACGGAAATGCAGGACCTGGTCGAGATGAGACTAAAACTGGTGTCGTCAGTCAGTTCTGAGGCGACGGACTCACAGTTGGAGGAGATGCGTGCAGTAACTTTACATGCTTGTCTGCATCACTCACCGGCTTACTTGCATCATATAGCTTTTGACTCGATGCGAATCAGCTGCTATGGATATTGCGGAAAGCAAGGCGTCGGCGGTGGTACGTCTTACTATCAATACGATCGAGTGATGCCCTGGAACTAAATCCGCACAGCCCCCCGCAGGTAAGAAAAAGACGTTGCTGAGGGACAAGGAGGGCCAGTTTACGCAGAAAGCCGCCGTGGCGGAAGCATCGGCTTCTGTGCCCTCGACATCGGTCAGCAAAGCGAAGAAGAAGACTCCCACCCCGCCACCCCAGCGCAAAGAAATAGACTGGGACAATTACCCGCTTGCACGGCCCCCCAAAGGTGAAAACTGGCACGAGTTCTACGAAATGGAGGGCTTTCACGATTTGGCCAAAGCCCAAGCAAGGGTAAAAAGAGGCGATCCCATGTTCATCAGCAAAAGTCTTTCGGTGCGCCTTTTCAACTCGCGTTCCCTCTTCATCATTGAAACCGTATAGTTCAATACATATTTCGTCGTCCTTGCGCCGGAGGTAACAACATGTTTCTGTCTTAATCTCACCGTCACTTAACCTGAATGTAACAGCCACCTTGCGATCGCTGTGTCAAGCAGAATCTGCCCTGCTTAGCTCCAGACCCCGCGCATAACACTAACACTAATCAATTCCGTTGTATCACTTGCCGGGAGTTCAATGGAGTGTGCAACAAGACCATTCCGGGTAGCACGAAGCACGAATACGCTGGTGAGTAAACTCCTCACTGCCTATGCAACCGATGACATCCGCTCAGACGCCGTTGTTGCTTATCACAATACTGCCAACAGTCTTGAACAACGGCCCGGGTTGTGGATGGGTCCGGATGTCCCGGAGCTCGATATTTTGCCACACGGGGTGTGGGAGCGTCAAACGGAACTGGACAAGCAGCGAAGAACACGCAACTCGTTGGGGAATGGCCTGTAATCCGCAACAACGCTGAGCGGAAACTTGAATATCTATCTGCTGAGATTGATTCCATGATTAGCCAGCGAATAATTCGCTTGATTAAATATATATTTCTTTGATGAAACATTAGCTGTCAGAAGATGGTGCATCCGCCTGAACTACCCTACGCACTATGCTACCGATGAGCCTGAGAGTTTCAAGCTCACGCATCTCATCTCGAGTCAAGGAACTTGAACCCCTCGGTTTCAAGTTCACGATTAATATATCCAGCCAATATCGAGCCGCTAGTGCATCATAGGCATCATTTCTCGACGTGGGAGTGCATATGAAAATTTGATATATCTGAGTTCTCTGATGCTCTCTGACCAATTATTGACCACCGAACCCAATAATCGATCAAAAGGTTGGAGCCGGCACTTCTTTGGCCCTTCAGCTTCATGAATTCCCACCTGCACACATGTAGGGGAAATGTGATCACCGCTATATAAAGTGAGCCGCAAGTCCTTTCTGGGACCACTATTTCTTGCTGCCCATTATACTTGTATCACTACTTCAGCACCCGATGGGCCCAATAGACAAAACATACGGTGCACTACTGATTGGTCGTAAGGACTCTTAGCCGTCCCCCATGTCAAACTTTGACCTATTTCTCTTAGTTCTCTTTGAAACATAGTAGGTAATTTTGAAACTCACAATTATGCATTTGATGAAAGGTCCTGGATTAGTCTCCAAGGCATTGTGACTATCCAAACCTATGCATATTATGTCCATTTCCCCAATGACTCCCGATGGATGAAAAGCTTGGTTGGTTTATATGGATAACAAGTGATGACCTATTGTTTATTAATCTTGTACAGGTTGCAACTGTCTGGTATGCTTATGATGTCATCTGCATTATCTGTCTAAAAGTTTTGGTCAAAGGAGTGTTACCACTGCACATTTGATTATTGCTTCACAGACAGTCTACAATAAGCTAATCACAACATGGGGAGATGACTTGGCACTTGAAACTCTTCCACCATTATTCAGTGGTGCCTTTCTGCTGGTCATGGTATCAACATTATTGTGCCAATTCTTCCTGCTCTACCGGTAATACCTCAAATATTGATATTTTGCTCTATTGGCACACTCTAATATTTTTCAGGGTCTGGATATTAAGTGGGAAAAACCAGATTGTAACAGGTTTTCTTCTTCTTGGCTGTCTGACTGGATTCTGCATTGTTATTACAATTGAAGGCCAGATCCTACACAACCCCTCTCTTAGCTCCTACAGTGCCAAGAAGTCAGAGCTTATTGGGGGCACTGCCTTGCTACCTACCTGTAAGCATTTGTTATGTTTCTGTGATTATATGAGAGTCATATTCAATACAGTTGATCTGCTTCTGGCAGCAGCACTAGTTTATTATCTGAGAAAGGAGATCCTATATCAACAATCTCTAGGGAGATCACACAGGTCTGTAAACTTCAATTATTATTATTATTTTGCTTTCGTAATAATCCTGATTAGTCCAACACAAAATATAGTCTGGCTTATTATTCAATATGCAATTGCTACTGGATTTTCTACCAGGTCAGTTTACCTACAGAAAAAAGGAAATTTTTAAAAGAACTGTTGCTCCTAGTGTTGTCTCATTTGCAAATCTAGCTGCAGTAAGTTTAAATGGTGAGTATTAATATAGCTAATGGATAGTTTGATAGGATGTTCTGAGCTCCTCCAACTCTATCATTGACATTGTCTGTCATGCATATAGCTTCCTATCTAATTGTTTAAAATTTCATCAGGCTGTTTATCTTGTCTATGGACCATTATATGCAAATGCATTGCTAGCAAAGTATGTTTATCAAATATGTTCCGCTCATCATTTGACTTGAAATATTCAGTATCAATCTCCGTGTTCAATTACGACAAGAAATTACCAAGGAGTTGACTATGAGTGCAGTTGTCAATTTATCTTCTATGACATCTGCAGTTCTCAGTGATACTGAACAGCAGGTTCAAAATGTCAATTGTTCTTATGTCAATAATTGACATAGTACTTTTAGATTAATGTAGCATCAGGAAGTCTATATGGATTAGAACCTATAAAACAATGTGTCATTGGTGAGGTAGCAACAGAAGTACATAGCCTTAGTACATCTTGAGACATAGTTCATATCAAATATACTTGAAGAGATAAAGTACTATTAGGCCTGGAATGAAAGTGTGTGTCAGGGGAACCCCCCCATTCTGACACCCCAGAGACACTGCCATCTCTGGTCTGTCTTTACTCTGACCCCCTACATGGATCTGTGAATGCCCTTCCAACGGTTGCCCTGGGACCTGGCCTGTGACACCACCCAAGCCTTTTGTATCCAACAGCAGCAGCTACAGATGAGTAGTATATAGTTGGCTACCTGCAGGTGGACCCTTGGAGGTTCTTCTCTTTAGATCCTCTCCTGCTAGGTCAGCCCCCATTTTTATTTGCTTCCCGATGCCTATTCTTTAAATCCTTCCCTGCTAGGACCTTGATATTAGGCCTATAGGGGTGCCCTTACAGTTTGGAAAATTATAGGAAATTATTTTTGAAATTCTGATATCATATTATGTATAATATTGTTGAGGTTCCAGTTGTCAGGGGAAGCCCTGATGCCGTCACTTGATCCCATCAAGTGCCACATCTCTGCTCACGTCTCCGCGTCTCCACGCGCATCTCCATGTCACCACCCATGTCTCTGTATCCCTGCACCCTGATGCTCCTCCTCACTACCCCCACCACATCTCATATCCCCAGCCTCCAACTCCCATGGCCACCTCTTTCCGGGAGTCTCTCCACTACGTCAGCGTTCGGGCTTACGTTCGGATGGCTGAGCCTTGCCATGGCTCCGCTCTCCACTCTGCCACCATGGCCCCGGTTATCAGGTCTTCCTTTGGGTGAGGCCTACTGCCGTTAAGGCTCGTGCCTACTGCAGCGCCCCAGGCTGCATGCCCTTACACCTCCACCTCTCTGGAGACATCCAGGGACGTCTCCGAGTGACCCTCCTGTTGCTACCCTCCAGTGGTCATGGCTAGCCGCCATTCCCATTGGTCCTCTCCGACACTCCCCAGCCCTTGGGCTAGACTGACTCCTTCCCTCTCTGCTCCACGCCTCCCCTCTCCGTTTCCAGACGTCACATCACAGTCACGGTCACAAGTGGAGATGCCTAGAGGCAGCCTGAACCCCCGAAGCCCTTCCTGGGCCTTCTAAGGATGCCTGGGCTCTTCCCTAGGCATCACGGTCCCAAACCTGCCTCTCCAGAGCTTTGAGGGCTACTCGACACTCACCTAGGGTCTATTAGCGACACCTGACTTCTCCCATGCGTCGTTCGTCGCTATGCAGTCACTTTATCATTACTCCGGTCACTAGTATATAGTGGTGCACCTGAGCAGAGGGCTCCTCGGCTTGTTCTCTAAGGATTCCCCCTCAGGTGAGTCTGTAGTGTCCCTTCCTGTTGTAGTAGTTTCACTAAGGATTCCCCCTCTGCTCAGGACTCTGATTTCGAGCCTCGCGAGGTTGCCCTTACATTCATGTTCAGCTACAAACACATGATTAGCATGAATGGGATAACAACTTTGTCATGACTTTACAAAAACTTCCTAATAAATGTTACCAGCTCACTTGTATGGAGAAGTCGACCTTATCTAGTGAAGTCAGGTTTAAGTAGGGTCTGAGTCAGGGTCAGGGTCTGAGTCAAGTTAAGCAGACCCAGATCTGTACCTGTGCTCCATCCTATGAGTAGTAAGCAGTGAACAGGAAGGGGAAATTCACAACAATATAGTGCTAATACTATTTGAGCGAGGTCAGCCCTAAAGTAATAAAGTTGATATTTTGTGAGTATTTCATATTCTGTGAGTTAATCATTATAAATTTTGGATAGGTTTAAAGTTTAAACCGAACACTTACTCAATTAATGAAGCTCTACTACCATGTCCAATATAGAGTAATTTGGATAATTTTGGATTTTGAAGTTAATTTAATAAACCTTGACTTATAGTGAAAAACCCAACTCACGTGCCTATTAGTGAAACTTCCTTTTTTGGGACAATATGTCACACATGTCATGAAGTATGACTTGAGAACTTGGTCTCAATGATCTGTGTCATATCTGTCAGGGGAACCTCCCTTTCGGCCCGGAGACGCGCCCGATTCCAGTCCGACTCCGGTTCCGACTCCGGTCCGGCCCTCCATCTCGCCCGCACAATCACCGATCCGTCAACGCCCTCCTGACGGTCGCCCTGGGACCTCGCCTGTGATGCCGCCCAAGCCTTCTGTGCCCGACAGCGGCAGCTACGGACAAGCAGTATATAGTCAGCTACCTAGCAGGCGGACCCTTAGAGTTTCTTCTCTTTGGATCCTCCCCTGCTAGGTCAGCTTCATTTGTATTCGCTTACCAATGTTCACGCTTTGGATCCTCCCCTGCTAGGACCTTGATCTCAGGCCTCCGGGGTTGCCCTTACAGCAGAAGAAACTCTCTACGGGATCAACCGGACAAGATTGCCAGGTTCGGCGCTGACTCAGGCTCGGAGTACGAGTCCGTTCCGCCCTCGTCACCGCCCCTGCCACTTGTCCCCTCCTCCTCTACTCCTGTGGTCCCCGCACCCGTCATGCCGTCCGGAGTCACTCCTACCGCAGACGCCCGGCTGGACTCACTCGAGGCGAAAATCAACAGCCTAACTGAGGCCCTTGCTTTACTCACCAACCAGGCTTCCGCTGCCGCTGCCGCCGCTAATAATGCTGGCGGACCCCAAACACCTTTGCCAGAGACGTCGATTCCGACTCCGACTCCGGTCCAGGGCGACTCCGGAAGCCCTTTTTGGCAACATCAACCTCACCTCAAAATTGGTCTTGCGACCAAACCCCCCGTTCACCTTCAACGGCGACCGGAAATGCGGCCGCGCGTTCCTCTACGCGGTCCGCACCTACGCCCGCCCTGCCCCTGAGGCCTTTGTGGTCAACGGAGAAGCAAGTGAGGAAAAGGCCGTCCGCTATGCCATGTTGTTTATGGCAGAAGGACCCGCTCAGCAATGGGCGGAGCGCCACGGAAGCAAAGCCCCGTTTCCGTTTCCGTCTTGGGGCTCGTTCGTTTCCGAGTTTCGACTCCGGTTCGTCGAGGAGAACGAGCAAGATCACGCTCTCTCCAAGCTGGAGACTTCTGCCTATCACATGGGTACAAAGGATGTCTACCAGTACACTGCCGACTTCGAGGACCTGATGGACCTCGCCGGATTCGAAGACGCGCTGGTCAAGGTGACCAAGTTCCGCCACGGACTTGACCCCTTGATCAACAACGGAATCACGTCCTCGAACGACCCCCCGGACCTCCGGGATTACCTCAGCTGGCGCACCCGGGCCTTCCGTCAATACGAGGCCCTGGTCCAGGCCAAGCTGATCAAGTCAGCCGCCCCCAAGACGCCTGGTGGTTTGATTGGGACTCCGTTTCCGGTCAACCGCATCCCGGCTCCGACCCTTTTCGCCCGGTGGCTCCGGTCGTGCCACCCGCGGCCCGCGCCCCCCGCTCCGGCGCCTCCCGCTCCCGTCCCTATGGAGTTGGATCGCACCAGGGCTCGGGGTGCCCCTCGCCGCGCCTGCTTCAGGTGCGGCGACCCAAACCATCTCGCCCGGGATTGCCCCCTCCCCGCTGATGTCCGCTCGATGGACATCCTCGACGAGGTGATCCAACAACTCGGTGACGAGATGTTAGCGGAGTTGATCGCCCGCTACACGGACACAGCTGCCCTGCCGGAGACGGCAGCGGAGTCGATGGCCGGAGAGGATTTTGTCCCCCGCGACGAGTGACTGGTGTGCCCTCGTTTGCGTCTATAAATCGTTTTGCCTCTTTGTATGATGAATGCAGTTCCTTGCCCTACAATGAGCCCGAAACGAAAGACACACCCTCTCCTGCCCCCGCCTCGACTCCGACTCCGACTCCGCCTGTGACTCCGGTCATCATCCTTCGCCGCCTCACTGCCTGGGAAAAGAAACTGCCCAAGCAGTACACTGTTGCCGCTGCCCCTGGGGCGAACTCCCTCCACCTCCTGTTGGAGCTAGAGTCCACCACCAGCGCGCTGAAGCTCTTGCTCTCTGGGCTTGTCGACTGTGGTGCCACCTCCGACTTCATTGACATGAACTATGTTGCTCGGAATGGCATTCCGGTCCGCACTCCTGATCAGCCGATCCCGGTCTTCAATGTCGATGGCACCCCCAATGACACTGGCTCCATCAAACAGATCGCGGACTTGGTCCTGCGCTACAAGGGCCATGCTGAACGAGTTCAACTGGCCGTCACTCATCTTGGCAAGCAAGACCTCATTCTGGGGTACTCCTGGTTGCGGAAACACAACCCAGAGATCAATTGGGAAACCAAGGAGGTCAAGATGACACGGTGCCCCCGCAATTGCTCGACCTGCCGTGAGGAAGAGCGCGTCGAACGGACCGAGTTGCGGCGACTCCGGTCGCTTCAGAAGCGTCTCCGCTCCGGCCCGTTCCCCTCGGTCTGCGCCATGGACCTTTCTGGGTCTGATGACGGAGACGATTCCGTCTCCGGTGACGACTCCGGCCTGCCTGATCTAACGCCGGACTCCGACGACGACGATGACGATGGTCAGCTTAAAGACGGTGACCGCATCTTCTACACCCCCGTTCCGCCCCTCGGAGGAGATACGCGCTGGCAGTACTGTCTCGCAACGCCTGGCCAAAGCCTTCGCCAGGAACTCCGCCCCTCCGCCCTCCGAGATCCCGGTGATGAGGGTGGATGACGGGTGGGGAGACCGGAGATGAGACCGACACTACACAACTAAAACTCAACAACAAAACAACAAATAGTCGTTCTGTCTGAGCGATAACCGTATAACACCGTTCCAAACGTCCAACAACCACCAATAACCGTCTCCTAATACGAGTGCAGAACCCTGGGAACAGAGCCTGTACACGGATGTGCAAGGTTGTAGGGTAGATCGAATGAAATCTTGTTAAAGATTTGTTTTGTGGTTGTCCTTAAGCGTACTATCGACGAAATCCAGCAATAGGAAAGCGCCAATACGATGCCCAGAACCGTTTATACTCGTTTGGATCAGGAACTAACTGCCTTAAACCCAAGGAGTCGTCTCAAGTCAGGAACTAACTGCCTTAAACTCTCGACCGCCAACCGAAACCAAGTGTACGCCAACCGAAACTCTCTTATACGGCAACCGGAACCCTCAACTCTTTGATCACAACGCCTTTTTACTTGAATGAAAGAGCTAGCAGGATGATATTGACAAGCTAGATCCCCAGATGCACCTAGTAACGGGGCAATCCGTGAATCGCTCAAATACAGGACAGAGATATAAATACTAAAACAGAAAATGATAAGATCAGGTAAATCGCCACAACAGAATGATGGTCCATGTGCATAATTTGTAAGGTATCGTTTCGCCATAAGGCCCAGAGTCGAAAATCCAGGTCTAGATGACCGGTAGCGTGTGTTTTGGTGTCAATGACCTTTGTAAATCCTCCTTTATTGCGACCGTCTATGCGTTTTTGTGAACGGTCCGCTAACCGTTGTTGTTATCGTCGTTGTTGCTCCACTTCCTAGCTTTCCATCGATATCCATGACTTGAGGTTAACCGCCAGACACCGTTAGGCAAATCTCTTAACGAGATAATCGCAATCTGTTGTCGAGTTGTTCGGTTGGACGGTTGCGGGTTAAGGTCGCCGCGATCTGCAGCCAAGCCCTCGTTTCCACTGAGTCATGCTTCCCGTTTAACCGCACCTCCACATGTCCTTATCCTTGCGTAAGTTCCAAACCCGTTCCAATGCTGTCAGGGACTGATCCGTTCGAAGCCTGGTTGAACCTTCGTCGGAGTGTTCTGAGTTCGAGTCCCAGCGCGTACCAGACCGAATATGCCTTTTAGTTTACACTCTCTTTTGGTATATATATAAAGGATTGGATGGATCCTCTATGTTGGTTGGGCTCTGCTGTTGTTTTGGTTGTTGTAAGAGTCGTTCTGAACGGCCAGTTGCTATCAACAACGGTCGAGTCGAAACGCCTCCTCGCAGATATCTCCCTAACTGGCCATTCGGGACTCATGCCAGTTCCTAGACGTGCGCTGTACCCATGAAACGAATGAAAACGGTGGTTTTCTATGTGTGTTCCAAAATGCGGCTTATCATCTCCCCCATTTTTAAATCCCGACTGTCCCCAGTCGCTTTGGCAATACTCGCGTTCGGCTACATCGCTTGTTCCCTCTAGCCCATCACTCTCCTCTGTTCTGTTGTTCGAACGGGAACTGTTTCGTTCTCGTAACGGAACCAAATTTCGCTTCTCACGTCACAACCTCATGCCTGCCAAGCAAAGGCGTTTCCGCAGATCCTTGATCCTTGCTCGAACAATGAATTGCTTCCGTTTAGTCTCACAGTGGCTCGACCCTGCGTGTCCGGGGAACCATCATTTTCCAATCGTCTTTTCCAAACAACGTCGACACGACTGAATAGAGCTCGTGTTTTTCCGCGGCAGTGTCCTTGAGCTAATTTTTCCAAAGTCCGGTTTGGCATTCAAAATTAAGCTTCAGAAGCTTCATTACAGTCACGTTTTCTTCCTCAGCGTTCTTTTTCTTCAACTGCGCGTCGACCATATAAGGTGGCCCGTGGTTTTTCTGCTCCTTTAATTTTCTTTCTTCCTCTATGGCATCTCGTCGCCCTCCCCCTCGTAAACTCACTACCGCTCCCAAGAAGATTGAGGTTTCGACCCCTGGCCCTTCCTCCTCCGACCCTGACTTGGTATATCCGGACTCCAACAACCCCTTGTGGGCGGCTTTCGCCGACCCCGAAAAGGCGCTCTTTTTCTGCGTTATCTTCGACACGCTACTAGCGACGACCCCCGCGTTTTCCGTAAGGATGTGATTCCGAAGGAAGACATGGCCAACGCCTTCGACAAAACCCTTTTCCACTTCGTATGTTGAACTCTCCCTCCTTATGATCATTCCACTCATCGTTTTCCAGCGCTATATCTTCTCTCGCACCGCCTGCTTGTCCAAAAGCGAGCCCACCTACGCCACGAAAGACATCGTGCTTCTCGTCGAATTAGCCATCCAAATCCGGGACTCGTTTCCTCCCACTCGACTTCACTATGACTGGCCGAACATGACGCTCGAACACGCAGCTATCAAGGTTCGTACACCCCGTTCTGCTTTTCTTTTCACTCGCTAACGCTGTTTCCTCGTTTCGTTAGGATTTGGCCCCTTCTTTCTTGAAAATCGTTCGGGGTTTCCCAACGAGCATTTTCAAGAACCAGAAACAAGTCTCCCACCACAACCCTTCTTTGCACGGTTCTACCTCTAAACTCCTCGAAAAACCCTCGTTGTCAGACATTCACCAGGCTCCATCCGACGACGGTGAACTCAGTGAAATCGATTTTGGTTCCACCTCCATAACCCCAAAGAAGGAGAAAGGTCGTTTGCGCAGTGCTTCGAACAAACGCGGCCCTCCTTCTGACGACGAAGACGAGAACGACGAGTTGGAGGCAGAAGAGCCCGAGTCCGAAGAGGAAAAGGAAGATCGCAAGGGCAAGGGTATGTTTCCTGCCCACTATCCTTCTCTCTTGTCTCGTTTCTAACAACCCTTCCCATCCAGGCAAACCTGTCCCCAAGAAACCCAAGATTAAGGCCGAGACCAACGACGACGAGGATGACGACGACGAACAGTCCGTCCTGACTGTTGCCGCCTTGGGTGGAATGGATCCCGAGCTCATTCCTGACGCTCGCGGTTATTTCCACTATCGCGCTCCCAACGACAAGGTTGCGTTCAACGCTGGGGTCCCCGCGCACACACATCGCCTCAATCGCAGCTTAATCAAGTTGATGCAGGGCACGACTGGCAACATGCGCGACGTCGTTACTTTGGCCCCAAACAACCGCGTTCGTATCGTCCTCACCGACGTTTCCAAAACGTTCTCCCCGAACCTCACGGCCCTCGCTGACGAGTTCCAACCCAAACTCCCGGAAGTCGAAGACCAAAACTCCCGTTTTCGAGTCCTACTACGAGCCCAACGCTCCCATTCCGATCCGCTACGTGAAGCAAGTCATTGCAGAGGAAGCACCGATGCCCGAATGGCCGTGCTTTCTCTGTATGCTTTACCAGCGCGAATGCGTCCCTGCCGGCTACGGAATCCCTTGCAACGGCTGCCACGACGATCCAACCAAGGGTAGCTTGTGCGATCACGAGCGTTCGTCAACGGAGGTGTACAGGGTCATCGATCACCTTCTCCCACTCGTCGAGTCGTCCGCCCGCGACACCCAAACGGCCATTCTTCGGATGAAGTACACGATGGAGCTAGCCAACAGTACTGGCGAAGCTCACCGTCTTGCCATGCGCGGAGCTCGTCGTTCCTTGCGCAGTTTCCAGAAACACCTTCAACGTGTTGTCGAAGTCAGCGGAACCGAAGGTCTCGAGCAGCGCTTCCGGCTCGACCCTCTCGACCCATCTGCCACCTCGATCCTCAACCATCTCTTGACTTCGGCCTCTGCTAGGTTCGCTAGCAACAACGGTTCGTTTCCTTGTTCCTTCCTTTTACTTCGTTTTCACAACCTCCAGACTCCGAATGGGCGACGGATGACGATGCCGACAAGAACATCAAGAAGAAGAAGGACGAGGATGAAAAGGAAACGGTCCCTCCCAACGATCTGGGTACTGGTCACCGTTCTTTCGTTCCCGACGTCGACTCCAACGGTGCTGGTCCCTCCAAGTGAGGTTCCACTCTGGTCTGGAGTACGCAACGCTCTTCAACTCGTTCCGGTGGCTTGCGGGGGTGTCCACGGTCTACGGACCTTAAAATTTTGTATATCGAACAATGCGTGGGTCGGCGTAGTAGTATTTTGCTTGTACTACTGCGTCGACAAAATAATCAATAGTAATCATTTGCCTTTCCTTTCTCGCGTGATTAAGTCTGAAATAACAGATCTAAACAATCGAGAAAAGTCCAGAAAACGCAGACGTTATCGTTCGTTTGTCCGACTCTTCGTTCTTTGTTCCGTTAACGCGACATCTCATCAATCTGTGATGAGGATTCCCTGTTCCACCTTACTCCATCAGCCCTTCATTCGACATTCCATCATCTTGACAATATTCGTGATCGGTCGCCCACACACTCGTTCTGATGTTTCCACAACGAATTTGTAACTCCCAAAAACGAATATAAGTCATTCCATCCTCTATTATCCAGCGTTCCCTAGTCGTTCGACATGACTGACAACGGCATCCCCAAGTATGTCAACGAGCCTATGGTTCCAATCCTCTATACTGGTCTCTTCTCGAAAGAACCCTATCCTGCTATCTTCAAAATGTGTGCAAGCCTCGATGTACGTCCTATCGTTTTACTCCGTTTTTCGAGCGTTTCCCTGATATAGAACACAGATTCTCGATCCTTGCAGTTCTTGCAAAGTTCTCAACCGTGATTGCGTTCACATCATGGCAGGAATTCCATGTCTCCCTTGCGGTCTGTCGCGCAATGATTCCTGCGACTATTCCACCCTTGAAGGCTTCTCCGTTCTCTACTCCTTCAACCGTGAATCGCATTTGGCGTTCCTTGGTTCGTTCTAACTCCCGTTTTCTTGTTTCGGTTGACCGTTTTTCAGATCACGACGATACCAAAAACGACGAGGAGAAGATTGCTAAAACCGTCGCTCTACTCCGCAACTGGGATGAGCTTCGTTCCAGTGAGCATCTCGAAACCTTCCTGGACTCTATGCGGTCAAGGTCCAGAAAACGCTCGAATGCGGCATCCAAAGCATTTTCGGCACTCTCGATAACGATTCTCTCCAAGGCCTTGAGTCCTGTCTCGAAGGGAGCCCCAGCACCCAGCGACTCTCCAAACTCGCCCACTATTCTCGCATTCTCCTCGAAGACAAAGCTGAGATCCGTCGTGACCAGATCCGCAAGAAGATCCAATCTCTGAAAACGGAGTATTACGCTGCCTGCGAGTTGCTCGCTCGGCTCGATTCTGCTCATTCTCAGGTTATTCCTCCCGATGTCTCTGTCTTCTTTCGGTTCTCATTCCGTTTTCCAGGCTTCCCTTCATGGTTTCGTACAAGATAACGACTTCCTCACAGAGTACGGACACACAACGATCATGAACATCGCCGATATCGCGTCTTCCAGCAGTTCGTCGCTCACCAGTCTTCCTGACCTCGAGGCGGTATCCCCTGTCATTCACCAGACCGTTATCCGTAAGGTTCCTATGGGTGCCACCGATGCCCCCTGCGTCTCCTGCGCTCCAGGTAGCTCACACTCCTTCGGTTCCTGCCCTACCGAACGTCTCCCTTGATCATCCTCCACGAAGATCCCCCTAGTCCAACTCGTAGTCTGTCGTTACCGTCGAAAACAAGCATTCCTGTCGTTACAGTAGCGTTTTGAAATGCCAAGGATGCGTTGTGCCTTGATTTCCTTTGTTCTGGCCCAACAACATCTCGTTGATAAGGTACTTTTTGAAGATCTTGGTTTCCAGATATTACGATCGAACTCCTTTCAGCGATAGAGCATACGGTCGAGCTCCGGATATATCGTTCTCCACGTTATTTCACACCATAGTTGGTCCCTTCACCGGTAGTAAGGCGTTTTGAGGGTGGAAACATGATGTTAGTCGTTCTAAGGGCATCGCCGTTGGTGCGATTAATTCAATTGCGACCCACAACCATGCTTTCCTCGTCAAACGGCCACGCTGCGCTCCATCCGGACCACGTTGTGCCCATCTCCCCCATTTTTAACATCTTGCTGTCCCAGCAATGTAGCCCACCTATTTAGGATGCCGTGGTTAGACAACCCATTCCAGTTCCTCTCCGCTCTCTACCCCAGAACATTCGCTCCATATCTTTCCCCAAAAAGTACGGTTCATCGATCTAGCGACCTGAATACTTGCGTTAACGAGCTTCCAGTCGTCCTCCAGTGACGAATCCATGGCTGACTCGAACACGCGCCTCGAGAACCCTCTGAGGGAGTCTCAGAAGAGCTCGAAACCGACGTTCACGAGTTCATTACAACCATCCAGGACCTGCGTATTCGGACCAACGATGAAAACGTCCGCAAGATCCACCAGTTGTACCGTTATCTGGTCCGTGCCTGCGGCCATCGACCGTTTCACAACCATCTGAGACCGTTTACAGTTGCCCCAACTCAAAGACGAAGCTGTTCGAACGCCTCGCGGCCAGCCCGCTCATTTACAAGGACATTCCTCACTGCCTCCAAAAGCTCCACACTATCCAGAACAACATTCGCAACGAATCAACCTGGGCTGCCAAACAGGACCAGCATCTTCGCGACACGAACGCTTGTATTGCCCACTTCAATCATATCGATGCATCCGCTCGTGCGTACGCAGCACAACGCAAGGCCGCCGAAGAAGCGAAGAAAAAGGCCCCTGAGACCAAAAAGGCAAGAACAATTCCCGTTTCGGAACGCTTATCTTATCAATGACAGGCCACCTCCTCCAAGTCCACCCCGGTTCCTCTTGTTACTATTGATAGTTTCCTTCGCAACTCAAGCTCGTTTCAGAACACTCGTTCGACCAGCGCAGCGCAATCCAACAAGGTAAGTTCTCGATCCACACAATCCCCGCGTTTATCGACTGCAGCGCCAGCGTTCGACCGATCCAGAAGACGAAGAAGAAGAGGTCCGTCGTTTGTTTTACGATTCGGAGGACCCCCGTTCCCATCGTTAATCTTCCTGTCTCGCCTCGTTCACAGGTCACTCGGGCGACACTGATAAGAGTCCTTCCAAAAAGAAGCGCACTAAAGCGACTTCCCCCGAGTTGATAGATGAAGCTCGTGCCAAATCCGCAGCGTATCCTTCGTTTTCCAAGAAGAAGGATTCCAAAGACGTTCCCGTGGTCAGCGTCCCTCGTTAGCTCAAAACTCGATCTGACCGTCTCTACTCAAGATTCCCGCGTCTGCTGTCGCTGGCATCGTGCGTTCATTTCAAAATCGACTTCCGTTAAATCGTTAACCCGTTTCCAGATTCTGACTAATCCCTACACTGTCGATGATTCCGCACCTGCCGATCTTGAGTTTAAGACCGTTCAAGAGCTCCTCGACCAATTCGCACAAGGTGGTGAAGTCCGCGTTACGAACAAGCAAATTTTCGCTTGTCTCGAACTCGCTCAACAACAAGTCCTTCTCGCCGTGCAACGAATGGCGTACTCCCTGACACCTACGAGGTTGTTGCTCGTCGGTACCAAACACTCTTCGACCTTGCAAAGGACCGCGGAATGAAGGTTGAAAGCAAACTTCCATCCGTAACCCTTCCGTCTCGTCATCGTGTCTAGTGCTGAAGGCTCCCCAGTGATCCATCGCAGTATCTGGCCGTTATTCGAGGAAACGCTCGACTCGCAACTCCCAATGGTCCGTCCCACAACCGCAAGTAAACACTTTCCAGCGTTTTCCCCTTCTCCCACAATACTATATACCCCCACGCTCGTTTACAAGGCCACTTTCCCTAGCCGTTACTGTCGTTACTCGGATTGTATTGTGTACTCGCGCCTCAAGGCGTTTGTATCTTGATGCCGCGATTCCTCTTTAACTCGGTTCGTTTCCTAAGAACTCTTCAGTCCTCGTCGGACGATCCCTCGTTATCGGACGTTTCTTCGTCATCCAGATCCAGATTCCCAAACTGCAAGTCTGTCCCTTCGTCATCCTCTCGACTCAAGGCCAACGAATCCAGTTCTTCTTTTGACATATCAATGAGTTTCTCAATGTCTTTCGAGAACGAAACACGTTTCCTTGCTTCATAAGGAATAACCCTGAAAGCGCCCACTTTTCCCGGAACCATCGCTCCGTTCAGTTCGCAAACGAGGTACGATCCACCAGTCGTTCGTCTAACGACGACCATTGGGCCTAGATACCTCAGTTTCGCTTTCTTATCGAGACTCTTCTCAATCCTGGTGTTCCGAACGAGGACTATGTCCCCCGGCTTGAAATCGTAATCCTTTATCGTTGCCGCGTGTATCCGCTCGTATCTCCTAACAGCTTCCAACTTCTCCTTAGTTACTCGTTCTCGCATCTCCTTTATGTGGTTCCTATGTTTCACCAAGGCGCGTGCTCGATAACCGATCAATTCCTGGTACTAATGATCTGCCCCGGGTATTCCACTAGCCAAGTCGCTTCCACAATGTCAAACGGTAAGATCGGATGACAGCCTGTCGCCGCATAATACGGAGAACAGCCTAATCCCCGTCGGATCGTTATCCTATCTGACCAAACAACTTGCGGTAAGAAGTAAAACCACTTGTTAGGGTTCCCTGCACAGGCTTTCACTATAGACTGCCTCACATCCCGGTGTCCACTCTCTACTGGTCCGTTTGCTTTAGAGTTATAGGGCGATATCCGAATGCCTTTGATTCCATACTTGTTTTCCAACCAATCCAACGCTGCGATGAACTGAGGAGCGTTATCTGTAACGATTTCCGCAGGACATCCCCAACGACAGATAACGTTTTCCAACAAAAACATGCCAATCGCGGCTGCTGTATCAGACCTAAGTCCCTTCGCTTCCAGCCATCTGCTCAACGAATCCCTTGCTGCGATAACGAGCTTGTGTCCGTTCGAAGCAGCCCCCATCACCATAACGTCCGTGTGGATTTTCTGGAATAAACTTGGTGTTTTCGTCGGAATAGGAGGTATGCGCAACAGTGTACTCTGCCGGACCTGACACATGTGGCACGTTTTAACGTACCACGACACGTCCCGATCCATTTGGGGCCACCACAGCCTGACTTCTATCAAGGATTTCGTAGCATAAGCGCCCCGATGTCCCAGACTGTCATGTGCTGAACGCATTGCATACATCCGATGTTCCTTCTTAACCACTACTTTGTGCATTCCATTGTTATCCCTCCTGAAGAGTCGACCCTTTTCACTCAGAAAGAACTTCCGCGCGTACTGCATTAACGTCGAACGCTCTATCCGTAAAACCACTTGGTCTCTTCTTTGGATCCCTCAACCATTTCTCCACCAACTCCAGTTTTTCATCAGCCCGGATCGCTTCTACGTTTCGATGCTCTTCAGGGTATGGTTCGCGCTTGCGTGTCCCCATTTGAAAGCCGAATTAGGCAGCAACTTCTCAGGTTCCCGAACAAAACTCGAAATATACTGAGGCAACTCCGTTCCTTCTCGTTGATAAGCGTTTCGAATGACCTCCGCTTCGTCGATAGACTCCATGTAAGTGTCGAGACACAGCTGGCCATGTTTTCTCCACGTTTCGCTTTCCATCTCGTCATCATCGTCAAGATCCAGCGCTCCGAAATAATATCCACCCCGAGTATCGATTTCAGACTTGAAATCATCGAACTCCCTTGGCTGAGGGATCGAGTAATCCCAGTCTTCATGAACCCCAGGCTTGTTTATCTCCGGTCCGTCGTCAACATAGTCGTATTCCTCGTCTCCTGGAACCTTGTCTCGTCGAGACAGTCCGTCTGGCGTGAAGGTCTTGCCCACAACATGCTTCAATTCGAAATGAAACATCAAGATCTGTTCTATCCAACGGTTAATCGTAGCATTCGGGCCCATGCCAGGGTTATCTAGCATTCCCTTTATGTACGACGCATCCGTTTCCAGAACCAAATTTCGACATCCCAGTATCCAATATTGCATATGCTCAAGCCCCCTCTTGATTCCAAACAACTCTCTCTTCGCCTGCGAAAACCTTGCCTGTCGCTCATCCAACGGAATGGACGAAAACCGAAATAGTATCGTTTCTTGAGTTCCCTTCTTGATATTGATAGATTACAATGCCGATTCCTTTGTAGGAACTGTCGATCTGAATGACTGTCGTCCAATCCTCTGAATAGTTCAAAGGACGGATCACAGGACATTCCGCGACAGCCTTCTTTATAATCGCCATGGATGCCTCTTGCAACTCTCCCCATTCGAATTCCACTCCTTTCTTCAGCAGATCCGTGAGCGGTTTGCTCATTATGTGAAAGTCTTGAATGAAATGCTTGATATAGGTGAGGACTCCTAGGAACTGTCGAATCTCCGACACATTCTTGAGAGGAGGCCATCTGGTAATGACCCCTACTCGATCCGTCGATGGCCTTCTGCCTTCATACGAACAGGTATGCCCAACAACTACGAACTCGTCCGCACACAACACCGCCTTCATCCCAGAAACCGTTAAACCAGAGTACTTCAATCGCTGAACGACTCGGTTTACGTTCTGCATGTGTTCCCAGAAGAATCTCCTGATCCCCTTGTTCTCTGGAATCGTTTCCGCCACTCCCTTCTCATCTTCATATCGGGTTGCAGGTCCACGAATAGGTACATCGTCGATGTATGGCATCGAAACGTGCGGTACTTCTTCCCTCAGGACGTAATTCACGTCGTCATGAAAGATCGGAACCGAAGTTCGTCCATCCCTGAGGCAGTTTTACCAGTCGCAACGCTCCGAAGGGCGATTGGAACGTAGTATAATCCCTTGAGGTTTCCGCTAAGTCTCTATGATCGTATCCAGAATAGAGATCCAACACTCCTCCACAGGCTCTTCCCGAAAAATGGTCTGCAAGTTCCTCCGTTGCTGGGGGTATACCCGAATGTGCGATCGTTACCGCGTTCAATGGTTCCAAAGCGTGCACCAAGCGAATACTCTTCCCATCTTTCTTGAGGACTCCGAAGAACTTGGAGGCGATAGGATGCGTTCGATGGTTCGTACACTCCCGCGTCCAATTTCTTCTTGATAACTTTACAGAACTCTTCCAGTTGTCCCCTTGGAATCGGAATGCTCTTCTCAATCCACACCTTATGCTCCACGGTCGGTATCTCAACAGGCGGAAAGAAATCATGTCGCAAGGTCCCCCGTTCTTCATCGTTCCAGGCGAACAGGCCATTGAAGCATCATAAAATTATGAATAACTTTCAACTCCTCGTCCCACAAGAATCCAGTATTATGAACCTTGTCAATGAATTCCATCCTCTCCTGCGTGTATCGTTCGGTTGGAACGAAGTCCACTGGCTTAGCTGATAACGAGGGCAGTTCTGCGAGTGGATCACCGATTATCTCACGTTTGATACGATAACGCTCTGGCAATTCGCCATAAACCGGTCTCGTTTTTAAGGCTACTGGCTTATACTTCTTGCCTGCGAACGTCTCAAAGATTTCGACTCCCGGTTCCACTGCAGTCCCGTTCTTCTCCTTATCGAAAGCCATATCCGCACATCTAAGACACGGTATCAACGGATCGTGTCTGTGGACATGTCCCAGATAAGATGCTTCTATTTCCGCTCTACGCTCTTCGTCTTGACCTTCGTCTTCCCTATTCTCCTCTGCTACAACTCGGGTTTCCACCACATATTTCTCCGTTTTTGAATCTGAAGACCTTTCTCTAACGAAATCCTGCAACAGCTCCTTTGCTTTCTGGTCCTTCCGCATCGCTTTGGAGTCCATACTTGCTGTTAAGTACGCCATTCGCAATTCATCATCCGAGAAACAACGCCCATCCTCAGGTTCCATATACCCTTCCACTCTCAACTCTCCAGACTCGTCCACTCCTACCCTAATACACAGTTCCTCGCCTCCCCAGTCCTCCACTAGTTCCTGGACGAGCTCTGAAAATCCGACTCCGCTTCGACTTTAACTCGATGGTCTCGGTTCTCCTTTTGCCCTGGCGATTCTTTCTGCGCATTCTCAATCCTCTTCGAATTGGTTGTCGATGAAAACGTTCCCGCGCTTGGGTTGGAATGACACATCGTCGCTCCTTGTTAGGGTCGCGAATGGTGAGCATTTGATTCCCATTTCCAAAGTTTTCCAATTTTGACTCGGTAACGATGTCGAACGGTCGTCCCAACAACACCTCATACGCTACTTGGTCGATAACGTGGACTTGCAGATACACGGGTATGTCCCCAAACAAGAAACAAACGTTCCGCGCTAATCCAGCCGACTTCTTCAGTTGCCCGTTCGCGCTCTGCATGTAGATTTGCAGATCTGGATCCCAAGGGATTCCCAACCGCTCAGCTACCGATAACGCCATCGAGACTATCTGAGAGCCACTGTCTATAACGCATTCCACATGTTCCCTTGCTGCGATTAACGGCCATACAACTCGTAACGACGCAGAGTCCTTTCCCCGAAAACACTTGTTTAGGCGGTTCTCCTGGGGATAACGAAGCGACATACTGCAGATAAGGGTCGGTGCTAACATAACACCCTTCCTTTATCCCGTATTGACGATCTTCCTCAGTCGAGATATAGAACGAATCAACCATTGGTAGTTCATCTATATCCACAGCATCATTTTGGAGTCGAGCTTCGACACCCTCGTCCTCCATGAATGGATATTCCGATCCTTCGTCAAGTTTTCCGTTAAGTAACACTGGCTTTATCGGTTGCCTCGTTCGATTCGTTGACTTCCTCATAGCTTTGGCATATTCTGGCGAAAGCGAGATCAAATCGCCCACGGTAATATCGTGTGCGACTGTACTCTCCGTTTTCTCAACAATACGCTTAATAATATTTGGGTCATCGAACTTGGTAGCCAATTTATACGCCCGTTCCTCGCCGTTCTTGCGTTTCCCCGTTTCTCGCCCTGGAGATTCCGAATGAGGAGCCATCCTCGCTGCATATTCCAATTTCTCATCTTCCGAGTCTTCTCCTCTGAAACGCGCCTTTCGTCTCTTCTTCGGCACATCCTCTTTTTCCAACACTTCGGGTTCTGTTTCTTCTCCACTATCCGAATTCGACTCCTCCTCCAGTTCTCTTCGGTCCTGCCTCCGTTTTGACGTTTCCTTCGCAACTTTAGATCGGTTCTCAAGAGACTTCGTTGCCTCGGAAGCCTTCTTTCGTTTGCTTCCGGTCTCCATCCTCGAACTATCTAAAAATTTTGGTTTCCGCCAGCCGAGTTGTCTTTCTGCGAACGTGTGTTCGCGTACTGCGACTCCATCGACTGTCCTCCCGATTGCGAACCCGACCCAGGCGAATTCTGCATTGCCTGAACCATGTTATACATCGTCAAGAACTGTTGAAAGTTCGAATCCCCTGCCGGCAAGCCCGGTTGAACGGGCGCTTGAATGAAGGAAGGATAAGCTTCGTTCCCAACTCCACTCTCCCCCATTTTTTGCTGCGTTCTTCCACCACTTCCGTTTTGCACCATGGGTTCCTGTTGAAGGATCTGTGGATAGGTCTGCACTGGTGCTTGAGGACTTGAAAAACGCTGCTGTTGGCCACCAGTCGACATACAAGAGATTGTATTGCTCGTTCGGAGTATACTCGTTGAAGAACGACGATTGATAGTTCGCTTGCGCGTTTCCCAGTCGTTCCAGCTCCTCCTCCCTTGCTATACCAATCCAACACTCGTTGATAACGTGACACGTTCTCAGGATACTTGGGGATATAATATCCACCAGGTAATCGCAAACCCCCATTCTCCATAACGATCTTTCCTTGGTCCAATAACACCCTCTTTTCGGACAATCCCGCACCATATGCCCAGTCTCTTCGCAGAAATGACACTGTTCATTTCCTTGCATTCCACCATAGTTTCGCTCTCCACCCTGGCGATATTCTCGTTGAGGCTGCCCTTGGTGCTGGTGAGTCGCTGTTTCCTTCGATCTAGATTCAGTTGCTACATGCATCTGCTTCATAGTCTCAATCAACTGCTTATCCCGCACGGCCATGACGTCCTTTAACGCATTTATTTCCAGCGCAAAACTCTCCATTTGTGAAAACCTCCTTGTAGCTCCAACGATCCCCTCTACGAGTGTTTGCTGCGTTCTGATTTGCATTTGCGTTTGGCCCTAGAATATTCGCGATATTTGGCTGGTTCAGCGCCGCTTCGACTGCTGACGCAAATCGCTACGCAACGTATTCAAGATCAAGGACACCAACTCTTTGTTCGTGACCAACGAGGGAGGCAGGAGTAGTTTCTCTGCTTCTGGTACGAAGAACGCACAAAAACGAGTAACCAACCCCAAATCCTCTCGACTCGCCCCCTTGGCTTCCGCGCAAAATCTCTCTCAAACGCCTCCTCGACCCTTCGTTCACCTCATCCAACTCTGGATACATCGACTTTATCGCCGTTTTCCACTCTTGAACGTTCCTCCTCCATATGGCGTCAAGTTCTTCCACGCTTCCTTCACATATCGAGTATCCAAATACCGCAACACCGTCTCCTTCTTTTCCGCCGCTTCAGTAATACTCGCCTGGTCGATAATGCGATCGCATTCGTCTAGGAATTTCTCCAACTTGCCAGGAGTCTTCCCATCGAAACTCGGACGACCTGAATCCCAGGTTTCCGGTACTTTAAAATGCGCAGCCGCTCCTCCAAGACCTCCATTATTTACGTTTCCGTTATCCCCCATGTTGTTGTTTTGTTCAATCGGTTGTTCGTTAATCCGATTTGTGTTGTGTTCACCTTCAGATAGGTCCGTTAAAGGTGAAGATGGTGTCGACGATTGCTGTTCTGGTTTTGTTGGTAAGCGCTTTTTGCTCGATGCTTGAATCGGTTTCCGCGACGAAGATGCTTGAGGTTTCGTCAATTTTTGTGGTGCTTCTCTGTTCCGAGCTCCTTGTGAGTTGAGCGTGGTTCTCGGTGTTGGTTTCTTCGTTAATTTGGGAACGAAAAGTGGTGTTGGTCGCAGTTCTCCAACGCCTCTTAACAATCCAGGGAGTCGTTTGGTTGGGAATCAGTGAGATCTTTCTGTTTCCCTTTTGGTGGAATTTTGTACTTTGATCCAAGCGTGTGGGGCGCTTGCTTGTCTTCTTTCTTGTCACAGCTGTTTTTGCACTAAACAGAGTTCTTTGCAATATAACACTCGATCACCCCTCGCGGTGGGCTCCAGATGATGAGGGTGGATGACGGGTGGGGAGACCGGAGATGAGACCGACACTACACAACTAAAACTCAACAACAAAACAACAAATAGTCGTTCTGTCTGTGTCACAAACAACACCAATTCAGAGGATGCCAGTTGGCCAGTGAAGGCAAGCAAGAAGCACCGTGAAAAGATATTGTAAAGATGATGCAATTCGAAGACTGGGGTACAAGACGAAATCTACTCTACTTATATACACTACTACCATGTGTTTACCATGCCTAATACGAGAGGCAATGACGTCATACTTTAGCCATGCCTTTACGTGCTGTTTGCCTCATGTCCAACTCCACGCTGTCAATCAACATCAGCATCGACATCTGATGATCCAATCACCATCTTATCGTCCATCTTATCTCCTCCTTGTCTTATCTTATCAACCAGGGCCAAAATAAAAGGTTTAAAAGGCGAAGAAAAAGGGTTTTTGAACCCAGGGTTTGACATTACCCCCCTTCAAGGTCGACGTCCTCGTCGACAGAGGGCATTAAAGCGCGTTCATCATCCACCCCCCTTCAGCCTCCACAAAATGGCCAGTCTGATAATTAAAGAGTTTCCGGGACGGATATGGGAGCTTCTCTTGCGTTGGCTTATAACGTTTGACCAGGTAATCCCAATGACCCTGGGCAAGGACAGGCACACTACGGGTCTTGACCACCGGGTTCTTCTGGTTGAACTCGTCTAACAATTCTTGAGAGTTCTCAAGCCTTTGCGCCGTCTCCCATGTATCCTCGCTATGCGGGTATCCCTTCCACTTCACCAGATACTGCCAACCACGACCCGCGCTTCCGCTTCTTCATGATCTCCTCAACCTCCCACTCCTCGTGATCATCCACAATGTCCGGTGGCGGCCTTTCTTCTCGCCGGTGGGGTGGTGGCTCGTGGTAGGGTGTCAGCTCTGTCTCATTGTAGACTGGATGAACCTGACTAGAACCTGGCATCTTGAGTTCGTATGCCGAAGGTCCAACCTTTGCCTCCACTTTGAATGGTCCCACACGTCGATCATTGAGCTTCTCGGATGGTCGATTCTGTTGCACTTTTGACCCTTCAACGTACACCTTGTCTCCGACTTTGAACTCAGGTGCTGGTACACGTTTCTGGTCATAGTACTTCTTCATCCGCTCTTGGGCCTTCTTAATTGCCACCGTTGCATCCTCACGCACGCGCTGCATCTTTTTCGCGAATTCTTCTGCTGCCTCAACCTTAGAGTCATATGGTCCTTCGACGCCTTTCCAGGGATGGTACCCATGATCTAGGAAGAATGGCGAGACCTTGGTCGAAGCATGAGCTTTGTCATTATAGGCGAATTCGGCCAACGGTAACCATTCCGACCAGTCTGATTGGTGGTGGTTGACATAGATGCGGAGATAGTGTTCAATCTCTTTGTTCATCCGCTCTGTCTGACCGTCGGTTTGAGGATGGTATGCCGTGCTTGGGTTCATCTCTGTTCCCAGCAGCCGATTAAGCTCACGCATGAAGTCGGATACATAACGGGGGTCTCGGTCTGAGATTATCTTCCGAGGAACCCCGTGATATCGCACAATCCGATCGCGTGTCAGGCGTGCGATTCCCTCGCTGTTGATCTTGATGCTCACAGGCTCGATATGGATCCGTTTGGTAAACAAGTCGACCCAGACTTGGATAGCTGTAAAGCCATTACTTTCTGGTAGTGGGCCGATCAAGTCCATTGACACTGTCTCCCATGGTCCATTGGGGACACTATGGGGTTTCAGGAATCCATGAGTTCGTTGTCTCCATCGAGTCCTTTGGCACGCATCGCAGGTTCGGATATACTCTTTGATTTGGTTACCCATTCTGGGCCACCAATATTTGCGTTCAATGAGTTCTTGAGTCCGATATTCTCCTGGATGTCCAACAAGCGGGGTATCATGATGCAAGCGAATGATCCGTTCACGAAGAGTATCATCTCGGGGCACATAGATCTTATCTCGGTAAAGGATTAGATCACCATCTCTTCGCCAATCAGGCAGCGACTTTTCAAGGGCCAGTTTGACACTGGTATCTAATCTTCTAGTCGTTTTGATCTGACTAAGAAGATCATCTTCTGGTCCCTCGAAGTGTACTTGAGTCGCCCTGAATAATTCTGGCTTTAGGAGAATGACGTCCTTGTTATCGTCCTTTCCTTGATCATGATCCGCCCGTCGAGATAGCAGGTCAGCCTTCCGATTAAGCGCTCCGGGACGATGGTGCAGTGTGAAGTCATATTGTGACAACTCAGTGACCCATCGGGCTTGTCGGCGATTCAGCTTCTGGGGCTTCTTGAAATATTCGAGATTTTGATGATCAGTGAAGATCTCGAACGTCTCCTTAGCACCCATGAGGATGGCACGATATTCTTCCAGCGAACATGATGGCGAGCATTTCTTTGTCATAGATTTCGTAGTTTCGCTCTGTCTCCGTCAGGCTATGTGACAAGAACCCAACGGGACGCCATACACCATTCTGTTCTTGACTAAGAATGGCTCCAATTGCGCCTTCAGAAGCATCAGCCTCAAGACGGAATTTTCCATCGTCCGTTGGCAGTGCCAATACTGCATCCTCAGCTATTCGCGACTTCAGTCCATCGAAGGCTTGTTGCTGTTCTGGTCCCCAAGTCCAACCGCCTTTGCCAGTGAGCTTGGTCAAAGGTCGAGCCACTTCGCTGTAGCCTCGAATAAATCGGCGGTAGAAGTTGGTGAACCCTAGGAAAGCTTGCACATGCTTTACTGTTCTGGGCTGCGGCCATTCCATGACACCTTTGATCTTCACGGGATCCATTTTCATTGAGTTGTGCGAGATAATCACTCCCAGATACTCAATCTCAGTGCGTTCAAATTCACACTTTTCGGGTTTGAGATAGAGTTTGTGCTTCTGGAGAACCTCAAGCACCTGGCGGACAATTTTCCGATGCTCCTCCAGTGAATCCGTAAAGATAAGAATATCGTCAAGATAGACGACAACATGTCCTTCATTGATCAGATCACGTAAGATGTCATTCATCATTGTTTGGAATGTTGCCGGTGAATTGGTAAGCCCAAAGAACATGACTAAGGGTTCGAACAGTCCTCGGTTGGTTCGGAAAGCTGCCTTCCACTCGTCGCCCTCCTTGATGCGCACATTATTATAACCCCAACGAATGTCAAGCTTTGTGAAGTATCGGGCACCTTGGAGCTTATTGACGAGCTCAGAGATCAAGGGCAGAGGATAACGGTTTTTAATCGTCATCTCGTTCAACTTCCGATAATCTTGCACAGGTCGAAGAGAGCCATCTTTTTTCTTGACAAAGAAGAAGGCGGACGCCATCGGTGACTTTGATGGTTGGATGCGTCTGCTCTTTAGGTTTTCTTCCAGGAAATTGTCAAGCTCTCTTTGTTCATCACGAGACAGAGGATAGATTTTGCAATCTACAGCCTTAGAGTCTGGCTTAAGTTCGATCGCATGATCCCATGGACGACGTTCAGGTAGAGAGTCAAATGATTCTTTAGCAAACACTTTGACAAACTCTCGATACTGATTGGGAATCTTCTCCTCGGTCATTCGTTCTTTGTTTCGACCAGCTTCTTCTGCCATTCGCTGTGCTTGGGTCTCCTTCAGTCGGAGATCAACTGCTGGACCAAAGTCCACAAGCAAGATTGACTCTCCTTCTTCCAGATCAGGGTCGGCTTGGAACTCTTCATCACGAGCATTGCATTCAACAGGGCAGCGAGAAAACTTGATCTTTTGGGAACGCCAGTCAATTTCAGGGTTATGTTTGAGAAGCCAATCATATCCAATGAAGACACGGGCTTTACCCAGTCCAGTGACAAGGAAGCGTTGCATTTCCCAATGATCTCCAACACCCATGCGTAGTTCGACATAGTGTGTTATTTTGCCATGAGTGTTCTCGGTGCCGTCTGCATTGCGGGCGATAATATGAGAGTCCAGCTCTTTCAACTCAAATCCTTCAGCTTGGGCATATGCTCGGTCAATGCAGGTCGTTGTGCAACCATTGTCAAGCAAAGCCTTTATTGCGCGAACCTTGCCAGTCTCGGGAACCATGAGAGTTATTGGGACCAACATCTCATAGCGTTTACGTTCCCGTTGAAAGTCTTTCAGTTCCTGACTAAGACGATCTGGCTTGGTTCTAGCTTGTCGTGCAGCAGCCTCTTGCATTCGGATAGAGTCTCGAACCCTAGTGTGCGCTGGGACTGGAGGTACAGTCACGTCAGCCTCCGCCTCCTCACTTCCTCTCTCAGTCTTTGTTGATGCGGTTTTTCTCCGCAGGCCTTTTGAAGTCACTCCACCATGCTTCTTTGTCAACACGTTTTTGTTCCTTTAAATTACGTAACCGAGTTTGATTCTGCAGAACACTAATACGACGAGAGTTGTAAAGGAAATCATGTATGTCCTTGCATAGAGAGTCTGAGTCGGTACCATAGAAGGAGTCCGTGGGAAGCATATCAGGAGTCGCGGTTAAATTACTGAGTATCGTGAATCGTCCATATTTCGTATCGGTATCGGATCGCTCCGTCTCCTTGGCCAGGGGAGAGGAGCGCTTTAAAAACCCCGCCTCGCGCAACTTCTGGATCAACTGCGTCAACGTGCCGTCGAACTTGTCACCCTCATCAACCTGAGCCATCAAGGCCCTGACGCTGAGTTTCTTCTGAGGGGGGTCCGGGCAGTTGCGACTAATGTGGCCAATTTTGCCACAGTTAAAGCAGCGCAGAGGTTTCCACTTCTGTCGAGCGCGGTCGACGTCCATGGCATCGGGGTCTTTGGCAGGCGCAGCAACTTGTGGTACTGGGGCACGTGGGGTGGCAGGCGGACTACGTTGGAACTGGGGAATGAATCCAAACGTCTGTCCGTGGCGACCCAAACGCAGCCTGTTCCGAGACAAGTTCGCGTCGATCTGCATTAGACGCTCTTTCCATTCCAGATAGGTCTTGGGCAGGGCAGTGCCTCCCACGTAGATAGGACCAGTGATCTCCGTATTGACCAACTCCTCAAGAAGCTGGATCAGGAACGCATCATATGCACAAGGCTTGGCATTGGGACTATAGCCTGCCTGTTCTGCCAGCAGTTCGAATGACTGGAAGAAGTCGGTCAGCGACATCTTATTTTGACGAGTGGTCGTCAGCTTCAGATGCGCTGCCTGTGCGATGTTCGTGTCCTTGAATGAGAGTTCCAGCTCCGTGATGAGATCGTCGAATGTATAGGTGGCCGCAAGCACACCATTCTTAAGGGTTCGCTTTTTCCAATTGCGCACCCAGTCAGCTGCTGTACATGCGGAAGCATCTGCAGATCGAAGGTACGAGATCAAGAACCAAATTCGTTTATGATCCGTATCGAGCGCATCAGCGTAAGCCGCAATATAAGTTGTGACGGAATCGTAGAAATTTTCCCAAAGCGATTTCTCGCCAGAGAAGAGAGGAGGGGGGTTCGCAAGTACGACGAGACATATTGGTTGGTGGTTGGGGTGCGGGTGCAGGTGTGGGTTGGGGTACAGTTGCGGGGGTAGGAGCAATGGCAAGAGTAGCCAGAGCGGAGATTGGGGAAGGAGGAAGAGAGTCAAGGTAAAAGTGGTTGAATGGAGAGGGGATAGGGGAGAGAGAGCGGGGTGTAGAATTTCTTGAAGACTCCTCAGAAGGAGCCCCTGACGAGAGGTCAGGGATCAAAGCGCGCGGAGAGCGCCACAGAGGATGGACCGGAGAGTCCGTTGTCGGGGGTCCAAGAGACCTGTTGCGTGAGAGGAATCCACCGGGGCCTTCTACGACACACCCCGCTGGACGAACTAGGGTTCTCCGAAGATTGCCCCTGCGCTCCTTGTAGCAGCTATGACTCTACGAAAGCACCTGGGTTGGGCCAGACGTCTCTCTTGCAAGTACGAAGCGTGTCCTCTCGAGTGGGTCCCTTGGATTGTCGTCTCCGAGTGTACCTAGCCAAGAAGAAAAGAACCTAGAGCAAAAGGACCTAGAGCAACGACCTAGAGCAGAAGGGGAGAGGGCGTGGGAAAAAGGCGTGGGAAATTTGGCGATAGTAACGGGGTAGGGGGAGGGGTTTGGGTAGGTGGTAGGAGGGTAGTCTTCGAATTATGTCACAAACAACACCAATTCAGAGGATGCCAGTTGGCCAGTGAAGGCAAGCAAGAAGCACCGTGAAAAGATATCGTAAAGATGATGCAATTCGAAGACTGGGGTACAAGACGAAATCTACTCTACTTATATACACTACTACCATGTGTTTACCATGCCTAATACGAGAGGCAATGACGTCATACTTTAGCCATGCCTTTACGTGCTGTTTGCCTCATGTCCAACTCCACGCTGTCAATCAACATCAGCATCGACATCTGATGATCCAATCACCATCTTATCGTCCATCTTATCTCCTCCTTGTCTTATCTTATCAACCAGGGCCAAAATAAAAGGTTTAAAAGGCGAAGAAAAAGGGTTTTTGAACCCAGGGTTTGACAGTCTGAGCGATAACCGTATAACACCGTTCCAAACGTCCAACAACCACCAATAACCGTCTCCTAATACGAGTGCAGAACCCTGGGAACAGAGCCTGTACACGGATGTGCAAGGTTGTAGGGTAGATCGAATGAAATCTTGTTAAAGATTTGTTTTGTGGTTGTCCTTAAGCGTACTATCGACGAAATCCAGCAATAGGAAAGCGCCAATACGATGCCCAGAACCGTTTATACTCGTTTGGATCAGGAACTAACTGCCTTAAACCCAAGGAGTCGTCTCAAGTCAGGAACTAACTGCCTTAAACTCTCGACCGCCAACCGAAACCAAGTGTACGCCAACCGAAACTCTCTTATACGGCAACCGGAACCCTCAACTCTTTGATCACAACGCCTTTTTACTTGAATGAAAGAGCTAGCAGGATGATATTGACAAGCTAGATCCCCAGATGCACCTAGTAACGCGGGGCAATCCGTGAATCGCTCAAATACAGGACAGAGATATAAATACTAAAACAGAAAATGATAAGATCAGGTAAATCGCCACAACAGAATGATGGTCCATGTGCATAATTTGTAAGGTATCGTTTCGCCATAAGGCCCAGAGTCGAAAATCCAGGTCTAGATGACCGGTAGCGTGTTTGGTGTCAATGACCTTTGTAAATCCTCCTTTATTGCGACCGTCTATGCGTTTTTGTGAACGGTCCGCTAACCGTTGTTGTTATCGTCGTGTTGCTCCACTTCCTAGCTTTCCATCGATATCCATGACTTGAGGTTAACCGCCAGACACCGTTAGGCAAATCTCTTAACGAGATAATCGCAATCTGTTGTCGAGTTGTTCGGTTGGACGGTTGCGGGTTAAGGTCGCCGATCTGCAGCCAAGCCCTCGTTTCCACTGAGTCATGCTTCCCGTTTAACCGCACCTCCACATGTCCTTATCCTTGCGTAAGTTCCGAAACCGCGTTCCAATGCTGTCAGGGACTGATCCGTTCGAAGCCTGGTTGAACCTTCGTCGGAGCGTTCTGAGTTCGAGTCCCAGCGGTACCAGACCGAATATGCCTTTTAGTTTACACTCCCTTTTGGTATATATATAAAGGATTGGATGGATCCTCTATGTTGGTTGGGCTCTGCTGTTGTTTTGGTTGTTGTAAGAGTCGTTCTGAACGGCCAGTTGCTATCAACAACGGTCGAGTCGAAACGCCTCCTCGCAGATATCTCCCTAACTGGCCATTCGGGACTCATGCCAGTTCCTAGACGTGCGCTGTACCCATGAACCGAATGAAAACGGTGGTTTTCTATGTGTGTTCCAAAATGCGGCTTATCACCGGACTGGGCTAAGGAGTTCCAGGACGTCTTCAACAAGGAGTCTTTCGACACGCTCCCGGAACGGAGAACCTGGGACCACGCCATCGAACTCGTCCCTGACGCTAAGCCCACCAACTGCAAGGTGTACCCCATCTCGCCCCTCGAGCAACGCGAGCTCGACGCCGTTCATCGAGGAAGGGCTTTCGACGGGCCGGATTCGCCCCTCCAAGTCTCCGATGGCGTCTCCGGTCTTCTTCGTCAAGAAGAAGGATGGCGGACTCCGCTTCGTCCAGGACTACCGTGCTCTCAACGCGATGACTGTCAAAAACCGGTACCCCCTTCCGCTGATCAACGACCTCATCAACCGGCTCAAAGGCGCTCGTTACTTCACCAAACTCGACGTCCGTTGGGGCTTCAACAATGTCCGGATCAAGGAAGGTAACGAGTGGAAAGCGGCTTTCCGGACTGACCGAGGCCTGTTCGAGCCCTTGGTGATGTATTTCGGCCTGACAAACTCTCCCGCGACGTTCCAAACGATGATGAATGACATTTTTCAGGACCTCATCCTCTCCGGAGACGTCATGATCTACCTTGACGACATCCTGATCGCCCATTCCGACCTCCGGAAACACCGGCAGATTGTTCAGGAGGTCTTGCGACGACTCCGAGAGCACAAGTTGTACCTCCGAGCGGAGAAGTGCGACTTTGAAAAATCGTCAATCGAGTACCTCGGAGTCATCATCTCCCACAACCACGTTGAAATGGACCCCGTCAAGGTCGCAGGCGTCTCTGCTTGGCCGACTCTGGAAAACAAGAAGGACATTCAGCAGTTCCTTGGGTTCGCTAATTTCTACCGCAGGTTCATTCGGGACTTCTCGACCCTTGCGCGCCCTCTTTTCGTGCTCACCAAGAAGGACCAGCAGTGGACTTGGGGCGACGCGGAGGCCTCCGTGTTCCAAGCGATCAAGGACGCAGTCACCTCGGAACCGGTCCTGGCGATTCCGGACGACGCACAGCCTTTCCGACTCGAGGCGGACAGCTCTGATTATGCGACGGGGGCGGTTCTTTCACAATCCGCCCCAGACGGGAAGTGGCACCCTGTAGCATTCTATTCCAAAAGCTTAAATGATGTCCAGCGCAACTACGAAATCCACGACAAGGAGATGCTCGCGATCATCCGCGCACTCGAGGAGTATAGACACTTCCTCGAGGGCGCCGCGCACCCTGTCGAGATTTGGACTGACCACAAGAATTTGGAGTACTTCAGGAAGACGCAGCACCTCAACCGGAGACAGGCCCGGTGGTCCCTGTATTTCTCCCAGTTCGATTTCACGCTGTACCACAAGCCTGGCCTGACATGGGTCGACCTGACGCCCTCTCCTGGAGACCCGACCACGGAGTCGATTCCGACAACTCCGATGTCGTCCTTCTGTGGCCTGAACTCTTCCACGTCCGCGCACTCGAGGGCATTTCCGTTTCCGGTCCCGGCTCCGAACTCCTCCGCGACATCCATGATGCCCTCTCCGGTGAGCCTGACCTGGAGGAGCCCATCGCACTAGCGGCCCGGCAACTTCTTAAGGTTCAAGGTCAAGCTCGAGGCCCCCGCCCGACTCCGGTTCCGACTCCGGTCCGGCCCTCCATCTCGCCCGCACAATCACCGATCCGTCAACGCCCTCCCGACCGGTCGCCCTGGGACCTCGCCTGCGACGCCACCCAAGCCTTCTGTGCCCGACAGCGGCAGCTACGGACAAGCAGTATATAGTCAGCTACCTAGCAGGCAGACCCTCAGAGTTTCTTCTCTTTGGATCCTCCCCTGCTAGGTCAGCTTCATTTGTATTCGCTTACCAATGTTCACGCTTTGGATCCTCCCCTGCTAGGACCTTGATCTCAGGCCTCCGGGGTTGCCCTTACAATATCATTCATCTTTATTCACCCCCATCCTCACCAATTATTCACCACTTGGGCAAAAATTATCAGTACCAACCTAAATATACAGTGGGTTTTGGGATCAACAGGTGGATCTATTGTGACGATAATATGCAGAATTAAATAAAATGAGTTAGTATTTCATTGTGTTACAGGCTTACAGCCTAGATGCTGAATGGCTGTGGCCCAGATCAAAGATTTTCCCTGAAGAGCTCCTAAATAGGCCAAAATTTCTAGCAGTCACACAGATCACTAGACACTACTAAAAATTAATTTCAGTACCAATGCTATACCTTTTAGGGGGGGGTGCCAATGTAAGGGCAACCCTGGAGATCTGAGATCAAGGTCCTAGCAGGAGAGGATCCAAAGTGTGAACATTGGTAAGCAAATACAAATGAAGCTGACCTAGCGGCGGATCCAGAGAGAAGAAACTCTAAGGGGCTGCCTGCTAGGTAGCTGACTACTGTCCTATTTTGATCAAGTGTCCGCGTTACGCGTTACATTGACCAAAAAAGTCCCCATCAAAAATCGCCATAAATCGAAAGAAAATTTTTTGGTCCCAAATTTTGAAAAAGTGCCGGACACTTGATCGAAATAGGACAGTATATACTGCTTGTCCGTAGCTGCTGCTGTCAGGCACAGAAGGCCTGGGCGGTGTCAGAGGCAAGGTCCCAGGGCGACCGTTGGGAGGGCGTTGACAGATCGGTGATTGTGCAGGCAAGATGGAGGGCCGGACCGGAGTCAGAACCGGAGTCGGACCAGAATCGGACGCATCTCCGAGGGGCCGAAAGGGAGGTTCCCCTGACATTGACCCTCTACAGATCTTTTAATGAACATTTTACATGTGTTGCCCTGTTTGCATTCAAACTCTAGGAAACATTGATAAAGGGACATTCAATTTTATAGTAATTACCCCCAAATTAAATATATATGGCAATTGATATCAATCAATGTGCCATTATGTCCGTCCACAAAGCAGTGATGTTCATAAGGCCTTAATCTGGGGCTCCGAAAGCAATTAAGCCTTCAATAAGTCATAGGGCTTAAGCACTTAATTGCCTACAAAGGAAGTTCAGACTGCCCTCTATGCAGAATCTCTTACAAAGGGGCCGACATCATGCTCTTTCCTTTCCATGTACTAGCTAGAATAAGTGATAGCAGCTCTACCTCTTGGGTAGGTCAGTTGTAGTATAGCCGCTGTGCCCTGGCTTTATAGGCAGATAAGGCATTTCAAAAAAATATTTTATTTGATGTGACATGTGACCTTAAGCCCTTAAAGCTTCTGGCACACCCCAATTAAGCCTTAAGCCCTTATGTCAGGGCTTATGATATCAGCCGCAAAGGCCGAATTTTTTGACTTGATTTTGGTTTATAAGTACTTACTCTCAGACCTCCGTATTTAGATTTTAAGCACATACTTACCCACTTGGAACAATGTTGTCAAACATTTAACTCTACATTTATTTCCATATTGAGTTGCCTGAATTCAAAGGTTTACTTCTGAAAAATCAGAAACCTGCCAAGGCCGGAGTTTGGGACACACTTTCCCCCCATTCGGAAATTTGTGGCTCCATTCTTTATGATTTTGCCACCCAGAATGGAGTTCAGGCTCAGCTATGTGCTTGTTTTACTTTGCCAGTGCCCTTTAAAGGTCAGGTGCAAGCCAGTATGTTTCGAGGGAAATCTTTTATTTAACACGCGATATACGGGTACGACCATGACTTCCTCCGAGTCGAAACGTCGTGAAAGAGGTATTCTATAGCACCCTAAATCTGAATATCCACAAACACTGGCCGATGGTCACTGGCAAGAACGCCATCGTCGGAACGGGCATCGACAACACGATATGCAGTCGATTGCCTGCATTAGTTTCAGACTTGGAGAATCATATGAACAAGCACTGACCATCCTTCCCCCCCGGCGAATACGAAGTCGATCCTGCTCCATGCAGACGTGTCGTTCGGCGCCGTGAACCCTGTGAACGTGGCGTGGTTGACAGAGACGGCACGGCGCGGGGTCGTGGCACGGAGGTCATGCAGGATGAAGGCCGCGGAAGTACTAACACCGTCCGCTGGTATACGGAAGCGCTCTGCGAAGTCCTGCGGGAGTGGCTCTGGCGAGCGGGTTCCGGTAACGATTTTGTAGGCGGCAGAATCGTTGCCTTCGGGTGGGCTGCATGATGCAATTAGCATATTTTGCATCATGACGCGACAGGAACAGAAAACAAGGGACTACACACCTGTTGAAGTCACCCAATACGAACACCGGCGCTGCGGTCATGTAGCTCTCGTACTTTGCCCGCGCCAGCAGCATACTCCCCCCCGCCAGTTTCCTCTGCCCATTCGAGCGCTCGTCGAGGTGTGTGTTCATGACGGTGAACTCTGCGCGCTTTGGATGTGAAAGGTGGCGTAATCGGAGGGTGGTGCATATGCGGACGGAGCCCGCGTCAGGATAGCGAGAGCCCGCCACAAACGGTGTGGGTGACAGCCAGAAGTAGTCGCTCGACAGGACTTGGAATAAGGACCTGTCATCAACATGGTGAACATAGTAGCAGGATACAAGGAAGACGCACTTTTTGTAGAATATCGCGCTGAATTCACCAGCCTCCTGGCCGTCATCACGCCCAACACCCACCTAGCTCATTTCAGAATCAAAGTACAGCCGATGAGAGAGAATAGACGCACCCAAGCCCAGTTCGTACCGAACAGCTCACTCAGATCGTTCACCTGCCGCACCAATGCCTCTTGAACGCACACTACATCCGCCTCGCCGCCAAGCACCTGCTCTGCCACTCTCATTCTCCGCAAGCTCCATCGATGCTCCTCATGCGCTTTACGGGGGAGATATCCGTCTGCTGGGGGCGGCAATGGTGACGGTAACGCGGTAAGTGAGTCTGTTACGGAGACGTTGTCAGGCCGCGTGTCGTAGCGCAAGTTGTAGGTAACAAAGCGGATCCCTGCAACGACGGTGAATAGTGTAATCTCGGAAAAGTGTGGAGGAAGCGGAACCTGTCGATGGGGCTAAGTTGGGTTGGAGCTGTCGCCAGAGGAGGAAGGATAAGAGAACGGGGAGCAGCACAGAGAGGGGCAGGCGCACCTGCATAGCACTCCCTCCGCGTTGTGGTGGAGAATGTCAAAGGGATTACATAGAGTGGGAGGAAACCACGCTGTCAATCGATCCCGTTATATCGAGAATCACATCTCAGTCAGACCATCGGGAAAATGCTAGAAACAGCAGAGGATGAGGCCTGAAGCACATCTGAGCACATTTGTGGTTGTGTCTAGATCTAGGCTCTACAGTTTCCCCTTAATCTCGTCATACAGCTTCTGCAGCTCGTCCTTTGGCGGCTGCTTCGCGGGCCAGCCAATAGACAGACCCTCCTCCTTCGAAGTCTTGGGAATGACATGGAAATGGACGTGGTCAACTTCCTACCAGTCGCATTAGAACCTAATTGAGGTGAAGAAAGCGCGACGGACCTGGTGGGCCAGCCGACCGTTATTCTGCAAGATATTGTAGTTCTCCGCGCCGTCTCCGAGAGCGAGGACGATCTTCTTCGCGATGGGCATCGCGTCAGCGAGGTACTCGTCGGGAAGCTGGTGCATTTTCTCAGCATGGTCTAATAATCCGTTCGTGAACGCGGCAAGATGAAAGTGGAATGTGGCGCACATTTGGGGATGACAAGCGCGTGTCCCTTGGAAAGCGGGCCGATGTCGAGGAAGGAGAACCTAGGAAAGGTGGTTGTGCAAGTGGGTAGGAGCTATATATGCACTTGAGGCCTACGACAGCTCAGTTTCAACGAGTTTGAAGCTCGGAATGTCGCCTATGGAAGTCTTAGCACAAGGAGGTCCAGAACGTTCAGTGTACCCTTGATAATCTTGCAGAAGATACAGCTAGCTAGATGCCTCAAGCCACATCAGCCGCGCTAGCCTCCACTGCACGAGGAACACACTTTGCGGACATAATGAGAAGAAGAAGAAGCGTCACGCGTGACATCCGCTTGACGTGGCCATGACTTGACCCGCAGAAGTCATCCTGATTGGGCTCGTTCTGAAGGTAGAAGAGCGCGACAAACTTGCATCCGCGGGCCCATTTTCGCTTCTGCTCTTGACGACCATGCCTAACGCCGATTTTCTGCCTATGCCCCCAGAGGTGACCCTCGAGAACGTCTTGGGAGCGCTCGACCAGCGGGACCTCGCCTCTGTCGCCCTTGTCAGCCGCGACGCCTCCCAGCTGGCGACTTCTTGGCTCTATCACGACGTGAAGCTCGACACCGCGACGGGCGCTGTGCGGTTTTTCCAGACTGTGGTGCAAAACGCTGAGGTCGCAAAAATGGTGAAAAAGCTTGCCATGTAAGTGGCCGAGTCTTCTTAAGTTGACCACCGTTGTCTCAACTCGTCGCTCTACCAGCACCAGAGATGCCTATCTACTTGCTATTCCGCTTAGCGGTTTTTTGCACCTCTTCCGTGCGGCCTTGGTTGCGGTGGCAGCAGGTCTCCAGGAGCTCGATCTCGACTATGGAGGATGGGACATGCTCCACATCGTCGAGGACGTGCATTTCCCCCAGCTCCACTCGGCGAAGATGGTCTATCTTCCATCGTTAGAAACGTTTCTCGCTGTCAACCCCGCTATTCAAAGGCTCGACCTTACGGGCACGTTGTTCCACCCAGATGACACTTTCCCAACGTCACACGCGCCACCGATGAGACATCTACGCGTTCTTCAAGGCCCTGATGCATCCATCGAGCAGCTCCTTCATTCGCCAGACACAGCCCAGACATCCATCGTTGCTATGGTGGTGGACTGGCAGAAATACCTGTCCTTTCCTTTCGCCCCATTCTTCCAAGGCCGCAGCGGTAGTTTCGTCAACGTTCATGACTTCGTGTCCTCGGGACTGCACAACGTGGCTGACCTCCTCCCGTATCTCGGAAAATACATGCCACAGCTCAACAAGCTGACCATCATCCCTGGCGAAATGGAAACCGACTTCGAATCCGGATATTGGGAGGTGCGTTCTCAGGCTGCTCTGGATCCTCTTATTCACGAACTACAACTTAGGCACTCTACGCAGCATTCGACGCCCACCTGCCGGCATTTCACTCCCTGACAAAGCTGTATCTGGCCGCGCAGAGCCCTATGACGTTGTCGCAAGGCCCTACTGTACCGGAATTCATGGAGCATGTTGAATCCGACTTCCGCCGTCTGCTGCGCTGGGGCAATCTCTGTCCCACCCTCTCCGTCTGCTTTTTCTCCGCTATGCATAGACACTGGATCCGCGAAGGGGACCCACTGCAACCAGGCGCGAACGGCCCCCTGACGATAGTATGGGGCGCGCTGCACCCTCTAGCCTTCCACGCCATCTCGCTCCTAGTCGCTGCCGCCGAACCCGGAGAGTTCCCGCCGGAATACACCGCCTTTTGGCGCGCGACCCTCGGCGATTTGGGATTTGGAAACATATTGCGCAATGTGCGGCAGGTCGACGAGAACGGAAACCGATACCCGCTATATGGGTTTATTCAGTTTGTGCTCTCCAAAATGCCGGACGCTGCTACTTCGCCATTCCTTCCACTGCTCTAAACTTGATAAAATTTTGATTCGATATGTACAGGCTGTACAGCGACATACTTGCATCGTTGATCCTTGTATATACTTACAGTTTCTAAGTTTATCTTAAATTTGAATCGTTCTCAGTGCACGGCGTGCTACCACGATTTCGGGCTCATGTGAACCCTATGTGACTATTCAACGGTACGATCATCCAACCACTCAGGCTGTGATTGTTGTCTCGGAATCAAGGCAAAATACGAAGACGAACTCCAATTCATGAGCTACTCAATGTATTACCATATCTCTATCGTAAGTAGTTTCCCTCAGCGTATGCGCAGCTGAATTTTACAATTTCTGAAATCGCACAATAGACAGTTCCATCAGTCGATTTCGCAACTCGAACCCAGACAAAAAATTGTCACTTAGTACAACAAACTTGAACAGCAGCTAAGTATTTACATGCACATATTCTCTACCAGTACACCGAATTGTTTACTTGAACTGCAAACATGATGAACACCATCGCCAGAGAAAAAACGGTGGACGAGACTTACGTTCTTGCCATCCGTCCAGGCCTTGCCGTCCACTTCGAGGTCCCAAGCAAGGGCCGCCTCGAAGAACTTCTTGTCCTCCTCCTTCGTGAGGTCGAGCTTGGTAAAGTTGTAGCTTTCCCAATCGGGGGCGACGCTCACGACGGGCTCTGCCTCGGGGCCACGGAGGATGAGTGTACCGGAAATAAGGGAGTTGTTGGCGGTGCCAAGCACGCCGACCGACGCAAACAGGTATTTGCGGGATGCCTCGAGACGGTTAAAGAAACCGCCGATTTGGTTCGAAGACATGAAGGTCTGGGTGAGCTCTTCGGGGTACTTGAAGTCGACGCGCCAGACGGAGAATCCAGTGGCATCGTAGCTAATCAAGCCATTATTAGCTGAGCGCATCGAGATACAGGATAATAACGCACTTCTGGTAGAACCACTCGATGGAACCGCCAGCTCCACGCGTGTCGAGATTGGAGTACGACCGTTTCCAGTCCTCGAGATTGAAAGTGCTCTTGGGCAAATCGTCAAGCGGATTCTTGGTTTTGGGCTCAGCGGGGATATCGTCCTCCTCCTCATCGTCAGCCTCCTTCTTTTTGGGCTTCTCCTCCTTTTTCGGCTGCGCGGGCTTGGGCTTCTCCTCCTTCTTTGGCTTCTCCTCTTTTTTGGGGGCGACGTAGGCAACCGCGGTATCGAGGACGGGAATAGGGTCCCAGATACTTCCACTAGCGATAGCGGGCTGGTTGATGACAGTTTCGAGATGGCGGAAAAGGTTGGGGAGCTTTTTGCGTGTGGCGGTATCGAGGGTGATGGTTGCAGCACGGTAGACATAGGCTGCAACGAAAAGGTCCGCAATTGTCAAACGTTCGCCAACGAAGAAGGTGCGGGAAGAGATGTGCTTTTCGAGGGTATAAAGACCGCGAAGTTGGCGCTCGAGGAAGATGTTATGGAGCTGATAAATGTTATTCGATTGACTATGACAATGGGGAAGGAGGACACACGGGCTTGCTGTATGGGGCGTAGGTGCCACGAAGGAGGTTGTTCAGTTGGGAAGTGTAGACATCGACCTCAGTCTCCGCGAGATGAACCCACTGGTCCACGAGCGCCTTGTCAGTTGGGGTCTTGCCAAGGAGGCTCGAGTCTTGCGCCAAACCAGCAACTACACGCTTATCAGTACATCTACTAGTAGCGCATGCCCAAAGAGAAATCGAGGATGAAAGAGGGGAGCGGAGGGGAAAAGACGAAGAGATATGGATGGGGAAGGGGCAATACGAGGAAAAAGAGGTAATGAGGGAAGTCAAGACGTACGATACCGCGCGATGGCGACCGATTCGAAGACGATGAAGCCGTCTTTTCCCTCCCAAGCCGGAATCTTCCCGTGGGGGAACTTGTCGGTGAATGCGGGGAGCTTGTTGTCCTGCATGTGCGTGTATCCGGTGGGCAACTCAATAGTCAGGCCGGTCAATGCAGCAACCGCGCGCGCCTAGTTACCAAAGCGCTTCATCAGCGAGCAGATCGGAAGGGCAGGGAAGGAGATCCAGCGTACGGGCTTAGCGGCGTATTGCACGGGAATGGTCCAGAGAGTGCCAGCGGACATCGTGGTTGGGGATGGTCGTGGAAGGTGAGAGAAAAATTTTAGAGGAGGTGACGTCGAGTCACATCGACATCGATATGATGCAGATTGGGGCTGTACGCTGCTGACGTGATGCTCAAGTCCGGATCAATCAACTCCAGCAGGCTGAACAATAGGGGGGCTAGCAAAATATCTAGCAGTACACTTGACTTGAGGGAGAGCTGTTGATTATCATCCATAAGAACCTGATATGCCACACGATAAACCACTGTTGCATACAATTTAGTCAATTCAAAAACCTCTTCTGTAATCTCAACAACTTGAAGAAACTTTTTACAATTTATTGGCCAATTGAAGTCTATACAGTTGTCTTTTTTCTTACTATAATAGGCTACTTATGATGATGATGATGATGATGATGATGAGTACTACCATGTTTACCATGCCTAATATGAGAGAATGACATCATACTTTAGCCATGCCTTTATGTGCTGTCTGCCTTATGTCTGACTCCATGCTGTCAATCAACATCAGCACCGACATCTGATGATCCAGTCACCATCTTATCATCCATCTTATCTCCTCCTTGTCTTATCTTATCAATCAGGGCCAGAATGAATGGTTTAAAAGGCAAAGAAAAAGATTTCTTGATGCCACTTCTATTTGAGCCATTCAATGTCAATAGCTCATTAAATTATCACTTACAGTATCTATAGACATTATTTCTGTCACGGATAAGACCCGGCCCATCCTCTCTGGTGCTGGTGTCGGGCCATGGCAGGCCTGCAACACACAGCATGTGACGACGGGGAACATGCGCCCCAGTAGGAGGAATGCACCTGTGGGAAGCACATGACCAAGAACGACACATTGAGCTGTTGCCAAGCCCGACTCAACACCAGGGGAGTGCTAGGAGGTTAGGAGTAGTGCCTGGGATCACCCCTTTGCGGGCCTGCGTATATAAGGCGCGATAGCGTACCATGTACTCTATTGCTTAGATCGTCTGAAGAACTACCTTACTCCATGCAAGGAGGTGCCATCAACTCATCGGGCCCGACACAACCCGAGACTAAGATAATGGGCCCTTTCGGTTTCAATCTCTCCTCCCTCGCCATACTTGTGGGCTCGACGATCCGTCTGTTCTGTTCCGGACGCGCATTCTTAGAAGAGGTCTTTGCATGGCCTGACCCGCAGTCTGACCACCCGTTTCAGCTCCTCCAATGCGCAAGTTCCCGGATATAAACCAAGAGTTCAATGCGCAAGATATGGCTTATCAAGGGATCAGCCCTATCAACACTGGCAGAGCCCAGGCAACGTTCGGCAGACCATCAAACATTGATCGACAGCTCGTTGGACACCGTGTGCTCTTCGGCAGCCCCGGCACCCAGGATAAACAGCAATAAAAAAGTATATTTAGTGATTTAAAAGTATATTTAGTGATTTGACCCCAATTTGAGCCCTAAACGACACCAGGCGCATCACAGGCGCATCAATCCTCATCATCCTCCTCGTCACTAGTATTCCCGTGCTCATCCGCATCTTCAGGATCCACCAAACCGTCCTCTACATCGCGCTGGCCGCTACCAGCGTCGGCGTCGCCCCCGCTCCATGTCGTATACACCTCGTTTACGCCTCGTTCCCGTCGCTGACCACGCCCCAGTTTAGGCTCAGTTCGGACCAGTTCTGCCCGTCGCGAAAGGTTTCGGTACATGTCAGCATGCCTTGCTGCATATGCAATTAGGCCTTCGGCCTGCGCAGCGCCAACCCGGGAGATTTCCACTTGCGCTCCCCGTTTAGCCCAATTGGCTTCTTCGGCACCAAACGACAAAGGCATTCGTTCCCATTCTGCGGCAAGAATACGAACTTCCTCCCGCCATCTTCGAAGTTCGTGCATATGATTTAGCCCATTCAATCCGAAGCGCTATAATATCTCAGTATCTTCATTAAAGCGAGACACAAGGTGGACCTTCCTCCAGCCCTTCCGCTGTGTCCGTTACATCCTTCCAGATCCAGGAAACCTGACGCCGACTTTCGCCATGCTTGAACAATGCATTTCGCTGTCGTTCAGCATCGAGTCGATCGCGCTGAGTCAAGGGTTCTTCTGTGTCCATCTCGTCCTCGCCATCCTCTTGGTCGCTGTCGTCCCATTGGCAGTCTGCTGACCGGCAGATCTGGCAGTCCAGCCCGACGCAGCTCTGCCTTCCGCTTCTCTTCCTCTCGCTCAGCCCGCAACCGCTTCTGCTCCCGCAATAACGCATCTTCGGGCGCCTCCATACAACGGATGTCGGCCTTGTGCAGTTGGCGCCAGTGAACCTTGTCTTCCCCACCCAAAATCGCTACTAAAGCCTTCCAGCTGGCTTGATATTTCTCCGAATGCAAGAGAATTTTTCGCTCGTTCTTGTCCACGAGTGTTCGAGAACGCGTATTTGTGGCCTGAGCCCGGGCGTGATTCTTTTTGTAAGTCAGAAGTCGCGACTTGACGTGGAGCTGAAGTTGCAGGGAGGTCAACGCAGAACGGCATTGAGCATCCCGGAAGTCCTTCTCGATTTCCAATAAGCCCGCTCGACAACCCCCGTTCTCGAAATCTTTGCCGACCATTGCGGAAGGACAGAGGAGAGGTACACGCTCAGCGTACGTGTCTTGCGACACCTTCAAGGATTCCAGATGTTGCAGAGCGGCTGGCATATACGTGGCTTGAAGCGTCCGCAAACGCTTGATCATCCGATTCAATTTACGCCGTTGTCGGCGAATGCTCACTCCTCCGATTGACCCTCGCGAGTTTTTCAACTCCACTAAACCGCGAATTCGACGCCTAAAACAACTGTCAAAGAAAAGAAAGACAGCTAGCGAAGAGACTTACTGATCAGCTTCGGCATCTAACAGCGCGACCACAAATTCGGTGGGGGAAACGTCGTGAATGGGCAGTATCCCTGCCTTCTCTTGTGTCGCTTCTTCCTCTTCATACATCTTCCGGACGTCTGATTCAGTCAGGCCTGAATAGCTTGCGCATAAGTAGCCTGAAGAGGCGGCAGCGAACACTGACCTTTTGCTGTGGCCTCGTAGGGGCTAGGCTGGGCATTGTCAGCCTCGAAAGCTTCCACCTGACGCTTCCATTCAGGCACTCGTTCGGCATGCCCCAGGGTTAGCGCCTCGAAATCCTCTTCTTGCTTCTCGAGTTCCTGTTTGGCTCTATCTGTCCGTCGTCGTAAGATTGTCGCTAGAAGAAGCACGAGTTAAGATAAGTCAACGTTGGAGAGGACAACGTACCAAGGCCTAGCGTCTTCTGCCAATTCCAAAACGACCAGTGGTCGTCTAGTTGGTCCCACCGAGTGCCCGGACCCGAAACCCGAGTGCTTGCCGCAATACCGCCGATCATGCTCCAGGGTCGTTCGATACCCTCGCCGTCCGTCATGCCAGAACCCAGGAGAAGCCAAAGGGAGAAGATGATTTGGCAGATAATGAGGTGTCCATTGATGTGCATCTTTGGAACCGCAAAACCGCACCAACGACAAGATAAGCTTCAACCTCACCATTGGCGGGAGACGCTCCAATCGCTCCACCAATTTTTTCATCCATTGGCACGCAATGTCGTAGGAGACTAATTTGAAGAGTTTCGGGGAAATATGGCGCATGAGCGACGCGAAAATGTAATCCATATTGGCGTAGCTATCAAATACGATCCGTCAACAAAAAGCAAAGAAAACATGACCACATACCGCTCTCCAGCTTGTAAATCGCCAACTCCATTGGGTAGGACAAACTCATGGCGGGCACAAACTCCCATCCCGACGCCGGTAACACTATACCCTCTGGAAAACTTGGTATTCGCATGGTCCAACGCGGCAAGACCACTACAAGTACTCATCTACATCTGTTAGTATGACGCGTGAACGGTACAGACCAGTCCACGTACCTCTTGCTGATCAGTGGTTGTTAGAAGATACTCGCGATAAGGAGCCCATTCCAACATATAAGCCCATCCTGTTCCGAGGCCAGGGTCACGGAGCTCGTTGGAGATAGTTCTTCTCTTCAACCGAAAGCAGGCGTCAATCGCGATGAACATGATGTACAGACATCTAATGATTCGTTAGATAGATACTTGGATTAGGGAAAACGGACTTGCCGATCCTCTGGGGGAGCCTGTTCCCATCCTTCTGGCAGGTTAACGCCAGGGCGTGGACATGCCGGACAGCGAATGGCCAGTTCACCAGGTGCTGTTCCCATGACCCCATACTGGTCGTGGCCACGGCCTCCTCTCTTCAGCAAAAGCAGATGTCGGTATTGACGAGCCATTCGCAGGAAACTTGAATAGCGTTGAGGAGGTTTGATACCGGTGCCGTCAGTTAACGACTCCAATGTGGCGTAGTAGTCGTAAGCTGTGGTCTTTCCATGGAGGGTTTGGTAATGGAACGTGTCCAAGCATGCAAAGGTGGCGCAAGTTCGCGGAGCATCGCTCGTCGATGGGTACCACCCCGCCTTTAGCAGCTGGATATAATGCGGCTCATTGGCGACACATCCACAGAAATCGACAGCCACGTCGTGGAAGCCATTATCCGCTAAGACCACGAAGTCGGGCCGTCCAGGTCGCGGCAAAGAACATTTCTGCCCCAACGGATGGGAAAACTGAATCCGCAATCCAAGGTCGCGCAGGCTAGTCTTCTTGAAATAGACGCCGGTCCATTGCTGTTAAGAAAAAATTTCGATGAGTACTTTAAAAAAAAGCAAAGCAGCGCAAGTACCTCGATATGATGCAAAGGGTTGGCTCGATGTGTTTCCACGCAACATAAGCCGCAAAGCAAAGACACGTCGTGGCATGTTCGGCAGCGGTAAATGGCCGAGTCAACCTTCTTGCATTTGGAGCACACATCTTGGTCGGCGTCCCCCCGCCCCTCTCTCCATAACAGCGCCTGGAGATACACGTCGCGTTGGTTCTCAGCCCAATGATGCATTGCCTTGTCCTGGAGGAGTTGTGAGCGACGATAGAAATGGGCAAGGTAGAAGGTGCATCAACTTACAGCAGGCTGGGTGAGACGAGAAGTTGCTGTCTCGAAACCAAAGTCCTCCTCCACGTCTTCTAACCCCATCTCGTATCGCTCTGGGTCATCCGCGTTTGACAAATCCACAGCAGCTTTTTGACGTTCCATATGCTCCAAGCGGGCCCGTTTGACGGGGGAGGTGGGCGCAATGGGCACGGTTTCGCTAAAAACTCGTCGGTTGTCTGCCGTAAGACGATGCACAGTCGTAAGGACGGGGGGCATCGGGTTGCGCGCCAACTAGACGATCGATGGGCGTAGAGTGATGGCGTGCAGCCGGTGCGGGGCGCTTGCGGGACTGAGCTGTAGTCGGGGCCATGGGCACGAAAAAAGTCGAAGCTGGCTTGAAGCGAAAAGAAGACCGCGATGTCCACGCGCCAGCAGTGACAGACGTGACTCAACAACGCCAGGGCCATCATATCAGCCAAGGGCTTCGCCGGCACGTCCGAGTCCGACGAGGTCCGAAGGTAGCAAAATCAAGTAATACATAATACAGCCTACGTCATATCGGCCGAGGTACACGCTCAAAATGACAACTACAAGATCCAATGAGGAACGATTCTATGCAGCACATGAGTAAGGTCCGGGCTATCTATGCCTTCAGGGGGAGAGCCATGATAAAAACTGGGAGCGACGTTAGCGCGGAAAGCACAAATCGGTTGATAAGGAGGGGAAATAATGCACTTCTGGACCAAATTTGTGGCTTCCGCGGCGTCGGGCACTTCTCAGCCTTTGCGGAATCAAAGTTGCGAACGTCGCCCGGAAATCTTCCTGCAGAGCTTGCAGGTCGGGACAAGTGTGTTTGATGACGATAACGTTCCCAGCAGCGGGGCTAACAGGAGATGGCCCTTGCCATCCAAGATTAGCGATAGCAACGTTGTGGGGGACGTCAAGCTCGTCGTCTTCGTCGAGGCCACCATCATCTCGAGGAGCGCGACAGGACTCCAGAATCGTATAGGCATGGCCAGCTAAGATGTACATCACCCTAGCATCCAGCCATTCGTCCCACTGAGGCTCTCCAGTTTTCCACAGCGGTTCCAACGCAGGATAGAGCGCAGAGATGGTAGGCAGCGACGAGGAAGGTGAAAGGGCGATGGACATTCGCGAAACATGCCCAGGAACGTGAAAGACAAGTATTTTGATGGTCTACCCCATGTAGAGTCAGAATAAGAACTGTCGCGCCAATACACCCACCATGACGGTCCGATTGGCGGAGAGAGCTAGTGACGATCGACTACAAGTGATATCGTATGCCTAAGACAGGATCAACCGGTGTCCAGAGACGGAAAATGAATGACTGCACAATGGTCAAGTTGGGGGAGAAAGCCTGAGCGAAACGTCGCGCAAGTAAAGCATCCCTGGGAGATATTTATTCGCGTATTAGCATTAGCGCTGGACCTTTTACAAGTTTGGGGCGCTCTCGCCTCTGAGAAGTCCGTCGACCGGTGAGGAGCTCATCGAGGGAGAAGGAAAGGGAGTGGTGATTTCCGCTGAAGACGGAGCGATTGCGTAAAAAAGGCCAAGATGACGATGGCATTAAGTTGCATCTAAGTATTACACAAGCGGTTTGCGGGTGAAGTCCAATGCGCGTAGTCTGACACAACGACGTGCCGCCCAACCCAGGTGTACTTTGAGCAGTTGGCGTATGTGGGATTCGGAATCATCTTCAATCACTTCCAGCCCGTCTTGAAATGCTCTTAAAGCTGCCCATGATTGGATTGACGAGTCGAGCAGGGTACTCAACGTCTCCAAAAGCTCCTTCCGCGGCCAATTCTTCAGCCAGTCCGCCCACTCCTCTTCCGTTTCGTGCTCCTGCTTGAGTAATAGCCCGTGCACTGCGCGCTTGAGTTGTCGGAGATTTTTGTAGGGACGCTCGGGCTCATTCTCGAAATCAGAGGGTGCCCAAGGGGGTGGGAGGCCGTAAGGGTATAAACGGCGGCCAGAGATCTTGCCCGACCGAGCACGGCGGAAAAACCAATCATCGGAGGCGGGGAACTCGAATTCAGAGTCTGCCTGCAGGTTCGTCGGTAATACGGGAGTGTGATCGAGAGTAAGGGGCAGCTGTTTTCGACCTCTTTTGCGTTTACGATATACAGCTCGGACATCCTTCCCCCTGTGAAGTGTAATTAGCAGCCTGCCTGGATCGGTCGTAAAAACTGGGACTCACTTGGTGCTTTGCTCGTATTTGCGACTGGAATCTCGCGCCGCCTGACGCCTCTCATCTTCGTTATGGTACTTCTTGGGTCGTGTCATCACAGTGGAACGCGCAGGACAGATATGGTGGTGTGAGGAAGAAAGGCGGTGGGCCGGACCAAGTGCCGATGTCACGTCCAAATGCAGTCATAACTCTGGGACTTGATGATTTCGCAACCGTTCGCCTAAGAGAGCACGAATAGATGAGGAAACTGTGGTAATCGAGAGGGGGGAGTTGCCCCTTCAAAATTTGGTAGATTTTGCCCAGCAGCAATGAGTGGAGTTTTTGGTGTGGGGTCTTTAAGTTCGGCAAATCAAGTCGGTGCAAGGCTGGAAACTGCCTGTTAACCCAAAATCCAATCCACGTCTACCATTTTATGAAGGCATATCACTACACAAAATTTTATATCAATGGCAAGGGGCACTCATAAACTCCTCAAATACATGTTTCGATAGGCAAAAGCTTCAGTAAATTCCCCAAAATTGAACAATCAGTGAATCCCAGAGTTATGTCACGGGTGACTGAAACGGGTTCTGAGAACGACTACCTAAATTCACTAAGTCAAATTCTTCGTGCTTCAGCGGAGGTTAGAAGGATCCTCAGACCAGACTCAAGGGCACACAAAGAAAAGAACAGGATAAGAGAGTAATTATTTCTGACGACTAGTCTGTCTAGTTACGAGCCATAGTGGTAAGATTTAGGCTAAAACCAGTAGGTATGGCTAGGGAACCCTTTGCCTAGAGGATTAGCCCTACCTAGGCAGCCCTTTACTGGCCTCTGTTAGAGCCAAATGTGACGCTTTGTAACATGTGTGACATGTGTGACACTTATTCAAAAAAAATATTATTATTCCTTATCTGGTATCCTAGCACCTGTGGCAATGCACCTATCTAGATAATGATTTTATTGTGGAACCATTTTTGATTGCCATCAGTACTTTTGATGGCTATCTCATGATACATCATTTTGTCCTAATTAGGAAAGTTATTGATACAGGCCTTCCCAACTATATACCGGGTCATCGGCCTGAAGAAAAGGAGTTTAAAGTATTATATTACATAATTATTAACTTATATATATTATATAATAATTTATTCCATCATTGATATTATTGAATCAATAGCCTAAATCACTGGGTACAGCTAGCCCTAGGTGGAAATAACCGTGTAGGCAAGCACCTGTTTAGCTGTACATAGGGCTTTAGCCTAAAACTTACAGCTAAGGGTGGTTACATAGCACTAGCTCGTTCGAGGACGTGCTTCACTCGTCCGAACTGCCTCTGAAAGAACATTTCCACATGATGAAGGGCCCACCACGCCTTATGTGCATGTTGCATGGCCTCCACCGCCGTCTCCATGTCGCGCTCATGAACCCCAAGCTTGGCCAGCAGGACCAGCTTCAACCCCCGCTCTAAATCGCTCGAAGCACTGGCACGAAGCGCACGGATGAGTACTCGGTGGTAGAGAACCAGTCGATGGTGCTCTTGCTCCTCGAATCCAAAAGCGTCGGCCAGAAGGCGGACACTGTCGATGGTTCCAGTGAGCAGCTTGGCCTCTGCGTTAAGTTCTTCGAGGAGGGAAGACGAATAGACAGGCTTGTCGGCTGTGTTGGCTATAGAAATAGCAGCGACACGACGAGTGTGTTTTTCTTACACAATGTTAGTACATAGAGGATGACAAGGACAAGACGTTACACACCTTCTGCAGTCAGCGGCCGAGGCTTTGGGCGTTCATAAGGCTTGGGCCGGGCTTCTGGTGGCAGCTGAGCTTTTCCTGAGGAAGGAGGTTTGGAGGGCGAGATATAGGGTTGCGCTAGAGGTTCTGTGAGACAGAGTGCTGCCTTGTGCACGATGGACGCACCAGTCTCGACGATTAGCCCAGCTTTCTGGGGCCTGGACGGGACGGTCAAGGACGCAGGGCTTCTTCTGGGGAGTGCACGGCGCAAGATGTTCTGTCGCGCGTTTAGCGTTGAAGTAAAGTCTGTGAAAATTTTCACCTGGCATGATCGTGAGCGAAGAAGGAGAGCAAGTTAGCACTCACTGCTCGCTTCCTGAACCCAGCCAGCATGGGAAGCACGTCTCGTTGTCGTCTTTTCGCCCGAAGAGTAAGGAAAGGAAGTCGCAAACGCGTGACGTAACTATAGAATGTTCTGGATCAATTTGTTACGTGTGCATTTCCTCTTGACCATGGCTAGAATGGCGCAAAAAAAGTTTATTGACGCGAGCGCTTCTCTCTTTGCGCCAGCATGTCCGCTCCCATTGTCGCGTCTTCCGCAGCCTCCGCGACGCCCACCGTCTCGACTATCGAAGCCCTTGGCTCTTGGGACGAAACCGAATCGACCTCTGACTCTGCCTCTTCGTCAGAGGCATCTTCAGGCTCATCTGAGTCGGCACCCGTTGAAGGTTATTGGCATCGAGTACGTTACTTCGTTGTTTTCCCAGCAAAACTAGGCTGACTAGGATGACAGCGTTGGGCTTTGCTACCTCCAAACTTCGCACTGACCCCGCGAGTTGTCAAGATGGTCGTTTTCCCTTGGATGACTGGTTTTGCGGGCAGGTCCGACGTCTCGATCGATCCTCTGTCGCCGACTCTGCGAGGTTCCGGGCTCCTGATCGACTTCTTCGAAGTCAACCCCGTCCCCTGTAATCGCTGCACAAAGCACGCTCGCGCACACGAAGATCACTTGTACACTTTCCTCTTCGACTGCCCCCACACTTCGGACGTCCCTCATCGGCCTGTCAACAAGGCAGTACAAGCACTTATCGACAGGTCTCCAAAGAGACTGCTTCCGTGTCGAGGAACAGTAGTCGCCGTCAAGCACAAGCGTATTGCTAATCGGTGGGCTTCCAATGCTGATCTCGACCTGGTAGATGTGGAGAAGGGTGATTTGCCTACGGTGGGGCGCATGCTGCTCGAGTTCGTCTTCATCTTGCGCATTGTCTTTTGTTAACTTTTCAACAGACTGCTGGCGAGCATGAACCAGCATGCTCGGCTTTACTTTCTCTCCGGCCAGCAAACGCAAGACGCTTACATGGCGTCGTCGATGCCCTTGGTCGTTCGCAATCTCTCGTGGTCCCAAAACGAGCTACTCTTCCCCGACGAAATGAGCGACGCCGAAGAAATACCCAACTTGGAAGTCATCGACGACGACGAGTAGCTGGGAGAGTGTCTGTGTCGGGCCTATATTGCTTTATTGTTAGTCTATTGCTTTATTGCTAGTCGTATATGTAGTCAGTAGTATTTAGTATCACTTGTCGTCGTATTTTGTTTGTATCTGCTCAATTGACTGTGTTCCGCCGCTCCCTTTTTTGGGTTGGACTTAAGAATCAACGAAGCTTTTCTGCTGACATTATACTCTAATCGACGCATTAGGCTACTCGACTCGCATTAGCTCCACCTTCTTCCCTGCTTTCGCGATGGATTCCCCTCTGCCTATCCTGCTGTTGTGCCAGCCCACATTTTACCCCGATCCTGGATGTGAAAGTAGGCGAGATTATCCTTTGGAGAAGGGGCTTTTGCTGGTGGTGAAAAGAGGAATCGAGCCGGGGGTGTATACCAGCATGTAGGCCTTTGCGCGTTGCCAGACTAGGACACTAACCGAGACGACTAGATCTTCCGCACGACGTGCCAATTCAGGCGCCCCCTTCACCCTCGAGCCTTGCGACTGTTGGCTGGATGCTCTACGTCTATGGGCAGAGACATGTATACATGACCATGCGACCCATGACATGAGCAGCACGCTAGTCATGTTTGCCCTTGGGCCTGTTGCTCCTCCTCCGCCGCCCTCTTCGCCGCTGCTTCGCTCAATGTCTAGTCCACTCGCATCGGAAGAATTCTTTCGCGGACTGGAGGGCCTGCAATCTGTCGAGAATGATCAGCCTCACGCGCGCCGAACTCTACCGGATCACGCTTTGTTAGTCGTCTTGCGCCAGAAGATCGACCACACTCGTCGTGGACCGGCTTTCTGGACGGTAGAACATAGCGGCAAAGTCATGAAGTCCTGGTGAGTGATTCCAGCCGCATACTATATAGCTTGAGACCAAGTTACAGGACGGAAGTACGAAATTTTATAGCGAATGGCGGTATTAGCGAAGGTCATTATCGCCTTTTTGGTTCGGACGATAAGCGTCGTGTGGTTGCTTGTGCTTACAGTTTGCCTTTCGTCGAAGCAGAAGCGGGCGAGTACGGGGCTGACAGAGACATGCCAGGGGATTGTGCCAGTTCCTTGATTGAATTTTTCTTGTAGCAGAACGACACGGCAATAGATGTATTTTGAGTTGCTGAGACTACAAGGAAATGGAAGGTAGTGAGTAAATAAGGTAGCGAAGATGGACACGGCATACGAGTAAACAGCACGGCATACGAGTAAACGGGGCAGCGAAGATAAGGAGGCAGCGAAGATGCGGCTGTCCTACGTAACGTAGCAAACCGAGGCGAGAAGCAGGTAACCAAGTGGCGAAGAGGTGGGCTTTGTACGTGGAGGAAGCATTTTTGCTTGTTGACTCCTCCCGCATCCCTCCTCACCGCTCCTGAAGTCGTCGACATGCCGAGCAGCAGAGCAAAACGCAATCACGAGGGCCCCAAGCCAGCCAAAAGGCCTGGCAACAAGGGAAACTTTCAAGGAAAACGTCTTGAATATCTTCAGAGTTTCGTTGACGCATATTTGCAACGTAGTCAGAAAGGCCTTCGGGCGCATCGTGGCTCGGGCAACAGCTTTTGGGACCAGGTACTGCCTGGGTACTGGAAAGTCTCGCCTTGGCGCTCGCCGTTGGACCAAGAGCTGCCAGACGACCCTGATGCGCTCCAAGAACTCGCGCGAGAACCGGAGGACGAGGCTGAAGAGAAAGCGAAAAGGCTGTTTGTCGACAATACGGAGAAGGTCAGTGCGCTGAGCTAACCATATATTCGTTCCACTGACATTTGTCGACGGCAGAGCATCATCGCGTGGTTTGCTCGACAGCCCGCGCGTCACAACAAGGGAAAGAACCCCTGGCAGGCTGTGTTGAAAGGGCTTCGAAGTCCTGCGGGCCCTACTCTTCGTCGACCAACCGATATCCAGTACTATATGAAGCACCCCGATTTCAAGCAGAAGGTTAACGACGAGTTCGACGCAGCTGGCCACAACACGGCTCCCGCCAAAGACCATCTGAAGCTGCGCGCGGAGGTTGCAACTCGGTTGTTCCAAGGCGAAAGCCAGGAAATCCAGGAAAGAATGCAAACGGAGCTTGAGATAGCTCACGAAAAGGCCGTCAAACGATATGATGATGGCGACGACGCAGGCATCTCGCTTGCTCCTGAGGACCAAGCCAAGTGGGTTGCGAGGAGCCAAAAGCTGGTCCGATACTGATGGTTTTCGTAGTGCGCGAGAAAGATTGCCACAAGTCGTCCAACCGCTGCTTGATCTGATAGCGCAATACACCAACTGCGAAGTCAGCTTGTTTTTTGGGACGGTGGAGGAGTCGGAGAGAGGGATGAATGTCGTAGTCGAAAGGTAATCATCGTCTATAGCAGCCCAAAATTCTCTGCTGAATGTGCCTAGTTTGCATTCTCGCGATGGGGATGACGACAAGGCAGGAGATTTTGCCCAGTGCGATCCCGTGTCGTACTCTGAAGCTATTCGGTTATTCTCTCGCTTTGTGGCGAACAAGAGTGGGGTTTGTTGGCCAAACGGTCGTGTCTTGCTTATGTTTTTGTCAGAGATGAAGGCAGCTTCTGGTCCCCGGCCCAACAAGCGCCCTCGGCCCAACAAGCGCCCTCGGCCCAACAAGCGCCCCCGGCCCAACAAGCGCCCCCGGCCCAACAAGCGCCCCCGGCCCAACAAGCGCCCCCGGCCCAACAAGCGCCCCCGGCCCAACAAGCGCCCTCGGCCGAACAAGCGCCCTCGGCCGAACAAGCGCCCCCGGCCCAACAAGCGCCAGACATCTTGGAGTACTTCAAATCCCCTCCCGGTCCTCTGTTGCGAGCCCATCTGTTAGCTATGACGGAGGAGAAGCGGGAAGAGGCAGTCCGGTCCATGTGGAGAAACTCGGAATTCGAAAACTGGCGTGAAGAAAACATCTTGAGAAATCGCGCGATGCTGCAGTCTTTGATGGGCGGGCCAACATGGGCGGGAGCTGACCATGGCCCCGCGATGACCAAAAAGAAACGCAAAAAGGTGCCTGAGGGTGATGACTCCGATGGGTCGAGCGGTGGCGAGAGCGACTCTGACGAGTCCAGCCCGGATACTCGGCGCACGCCTCCGAAGACGCGGTCAAAGACGAAGAAACAGAAGACTATGCCTACAAGCGACGGAGCATGGGCGATAGAGTCGAGGAAAGACCATCTGCAACTATCCTTCGACAACGAGGAATGGGATAGTCTCCTGGATATTTGGTTGGGTTGGGAGGAGCTAGAAGGCTTCGTTATTTCGGTCAGCTCAAGTTACTGCTTAGTGGAGAAAAATCTCACCTGAAGACAGACAGAGTCCCATCGCGCGACGAAAAGGCCCAGCGAATTGCATTCCTGGATTGGTCGCGGGAGGCGACTGGGATGGAAACCCGCCATTCGAGACCCAGCAGCCTTTGGAGAAAAGTGGCGAGAGTGGTGGGCTGATATTTGTCCTGATTGGAAAGCTGATGGCCTGACGACGGATTGGTCGTCTTTGGCTATTCCGGGGAAAAATGGGCTGCTCAGTGTGCTTAAAGCATTGGTGTGGTGGGGCGACTGCGAAGAAGAAGGAAGGCGCCGTGTCGAAGGAATGGAAAGACGCCGTCGCTGACGTGGCAGGAGCTGTGACTGCGATGACAACGTCAGTGGCTTGTTCTTTTCTTTGCGGAATGGAAACTGGCTGACCGCGTACGAAACAGGTGGAAGAAGTCTGTAGGACCACAGAACGTCGAGAGCGCCGAGAGCGCCGGCCCCAACGCCAACGACGTGGCGGTCGAAGCACCAACTGGTGTTGATAGCCTATCGTCCGCTGAAGTCGCGGTACCGCCAAAAAGAAGCAAGGGTAAACGTCGGGGTGGCCGACGGTGAAGGGCATCAAGTCAAGGCGGGAGGCGGGGCGGGAGGCGGTCCGGGCGCTGAGGCGGGATGAGGTGGTCAAGCGCTGAGCACAGCCGCCCAGGCGTGATCTAACATCAAATCACCGCATAACTTAGTCAAAATCCACCCAAAGTGTTATTTACAGTAATTAATTACTCTTTACCTACTGGGAATTGATGGCTTCGGCCGCCTAGACATCATATTTGATGGCCTGAGACCTCCCTGGGCCAAGCTGGGTTATAACCCATATCCTGCGCATTGGACCCTCGGGTTAGAACCCATATCTTATGCATTAGGAGAGGGGTTTCAGCTGGTCTGACAATTTCTGACAAAAATTAGAGATACTATATAATAGGTTATCTATTCTTGTTATACTTTCTAGGCTGATCACTGATAATAGCGGCACATTTGATCCCAGCATCGATTTTGGATGATATCATCAACCTCCACCACATCACACCAACCAAACCCAAGATTAGCACAGCCTTACTACATTTGGTTAGACAATATTATCTATCAATCCATTAATAACTTAGACTGTGTCATATCAATCTAAGTCAGAGTGAGTCATGATATGAGTCAGGGTGAGTTAGTATAAGTCAGAGTGTGTCAGTATTAATCAGCCTGGAATTAGATAAGGAAGACGCTAGTGATCTTCTGCCCCCAGCACTTTTATTCTCTTTCCCTTCTACCTTCTGGAAAATAGTTATCCAGTTATATCATGCCTATCAATATAACTTGATCTTAGTATTCACTACAAAGTTACTTAAATCATTTGATCATCTATTAAATTGGCCTATCATCTGATCCAGCTTTATTTATAATAATTCTGCTGTAAGGGCAACCCTGGAGGCCTGAGATCAAGCAAGGTCCTAGCAGGGGAGGATCCAAAGCGTGAACATTGGTAAGCGAGTACAAATGAAGCTGACCTAGCAGGGAAGGATCCAAAGAGAAGAAACTCTAAGGCTCTGCCTGCTAGGTAGCTGACTATATACTGCTTGTCCGTAGCTGCCACTGTCGGGCATAGAAGGCTTGGGCGGCGTTGCAGGCGAGGTCCCAGGGTGACTGTTGGGAGGGCGTTGACAGATCGGTGATTGTGCAGGTGAGATGGAGGGCTGGACCAGAGACATTATCGGAATCAGACCGGAATTGGACGCGTCTCCGAGGGGCCGAAAGGGGTGTTCCCCTGACACATTCCTCTATAGCCCTGCTAATATTTTCAGGTGGTAGGATCAGCCAACTAAAATTATACCATAAGTTAGTGTATCCAATTAATAATAAGGCCAATAGTATACCAGTTCCCTAACACTTATTCCTCTATGGCCCTGCTAATACCTTTAGGTGGTAGGATTAGCTAACTAAAAGTGTATTATAAGTTAGTGTATCCAATTAATAATAAGGCAATATCATAGTTAATAATAAATGCATCTTAAGGGGCCTGGCCCTATTATAAAGATATTTATAGCACTAACCTATAAATAATCTAAGTTAGATTAGTATGTTATTTTATGCACTACCCAGTTAAGGTAGGAAGCTAGCTATGAAGTGACCTTATAGTGACTTATATCAAAAGAATATTTAGTCTTAGAGAGTATAAGCTGGTTTAGGAGCAGAGGGAACAAAGTTCTAGAATTACTTTTGGCTGATTTTTTAGTGTTTATTAAATAATTAGAAGACAAAGTTAATATTACCCTAATTATTATCAATTATGCAAAAGGGGTTATTATAGTTATTAGAAATTTGAGGTTGCTAATCTTATATATATACTAGCACCTTGATTAATACTTTATCCTCCCAGACCTTATGCTCCCTGCAACAAAAACCTGGCAGGGGAGGATTTAAAGTGTCAATAAAAGCTATAGGAAATACACAGAGGGACCGACCTAGCAGGGGAGAATTCAAAGAGAAGAAACTCTAAAGGTCTGCCTGCTAGGGCACCAACTATATACTGGTTATCTATAACTACCGACATAGAGCATAGAAGGCCTGAGCAGTGTTATAGGCAGGCTCTGTCCCAAGGAGATTGTTGGAAGGGTCTTGACAGATTAGTAATTGTGCAGGTAAAGGAGGCTGTGGACGATGGTTAGGGTAGGTTGGAGTGTCTGAGGGGCTACTGGTTAAATGTACCTTAGATGCACTCAGATGGTCTAAAGGAGACTAAAGCAGGAGTTACCCCAATACCTCTCTATAATCCTATCCATCTCCTTTACTATATATACATCAGCAAAAAAGGGAAATCCCGCCAAGGGCTTACCGCGCCTTGAAAACGCCAAAATCGGCAAAATTGACCGCAAGATCTCGCCCTGCTGTTGGAGCGTCAACGGGCCTTAAAAACAACCTCCGAATCGTAAGCGCGGGAAAACGGCAACGCGATGGCCAGTGTGGCGAGGACTGGCCGGCCCGTTCTGGCCTTGCAATCGCTCGCGGGGCCTTCCAAACGACCATCAAATTGCGATGACCGACAAGACTTGTTGGAGTTCCCAAGGGTTTTAGGCTGTGGTCAAGACCGGGCAGTTCACAAATTGTAGTGATTGACGAAATATATGATTTATTTGGTTTAACGATTGCTTAAAATTCAGGCATTTGAATCACATATACTGCGGGAAACTGTACGACGTCGGGAACCCGTTGAGAGGAACACCAAACCCCCCATCCTGACCGACAACATCACCACTACTCCCCGCACCAGCCGGATATGCGTCGCTGGATGGAAGTGGACTCTCGGGCCTGGACTGCATTGACTCGATGGCAGCACGTTTGGCGGCGCGTTTAGCGCGGAGACGCTCAAAGTCGGAGGGGCTGGTAGGGGAATCCATCGCAGAGGCGGTGCGTTTGCGGATGTTGCAGCCAGGGCCGGAGCCAAAGACGTGGCTAGAATAACATGTTAGTTAGAAGTAAAAAAGAATGACAACGTACTGATTAAATGCGGCGAGAATGGAAGTGCTCGCGGAATCTGCGACGAGGGACTTGACGTTGATATAGAAAGCCGAGTAGTCGAACTGGCGGTCAGTCTGGACCCATTTGTGGTCAGCGAGAGCATATTGAACCTATGTGGAGAGTGAGTAGATGAATATAGACATGGGAGCTCGCACCTGAACAACAACATATGCAACTTGTGCGGGCCCCAGAACCGTCAAGCCAGCCAATCCGCCCTTTCCGGTGCGATTGTAAGTAGCGCCAGCATCTTTGGTAGCAGTTGATGGGCCTTTAATGAGATGCTTCGTCACCTATAACAGGTCAAGACAAATGGTGATAGGTGTTGCGACTCACAGCAAAGAGGAAAGGGTTATCCAACAACCCCTCCTCCATGTTGGCCGCATCGTAGGCCATGCCGGGCCGGTACATGAATGCGGGGAATTGTTCGGGCGCTGACTGGGAGAGTGCCATCGCGAATGGCTTGAATGGTCCTGCAATTCATCAGCATCATTAACAACAAAGATGAGAACATACCCATCGTCTTTAGAATAAGCCATGGGAACCAGGAGACGAGCGGTGACAGGATTCGTGAAGCCGCGATTGGATTTGACGGAGAGGGCGAGAATGTTGCTTGCGATGGTCGAAGGCGAATGGGTAGTGCCGGGAAGAGGTTGTTCGCCACAAAAGGTGTTGAGAAGCCTCGTGAGGGCCTTGTTGATGGTTCCCGAATCGTCTGAACGGGCAGCGCGAAAGCCACCCATAACCTGAGAGTTTTCAGTCGGTAAACAGAGGGAGAAAAACACGCACTTATTTGCAGACTTGCTTGCGAAGTCTTACTTGTCCTCCCAGGTTGACCATATCCGCGGCAAAGTTATGGACATACAGTCCAACAGTTTTGACAACTTCTTGAGCATATCTATGGCTGCAAGAGAGTAGTGAATCAGAAACAGCACGCAGAAGATATCAGACCAGCTGGAACACCTGGTGCAATGCGCAACATCTTGGTTATAACCCAAAAGTGCAATGTACAACATATGGGATCTAACCCAGTCTCCTGCAACGCAAGAATTATTTTATTTCATTTTTATCTCTTTTAACTGTTTTGGTGTCTTATATTATATATATAGTGATGGGATCAATGTTCCTTGTGTAATCTATTGTGTGTGGAACCATTTTTGTAAGAGATCACTGATTTTGATGACTGTGTGATCTTGCATCACTCCCACTTAATTTAATATTGATATTCTCTTTCTGCTCTATTAAGTCCATAATATTACATATCGAATCATCGGCCTGAAGAAAAGGTGATTTACCTTCTTATATATGACCTTATATTAGTCATATCATCTTCCCTTAATATAATATATCGAGATATAAGAATAGCCCACATGTTGTGCATTGCACTTTTGGGCTATAACCCAGATGCTGCACATTGCACCAGCTGCGAGAGGTGATCAGACTTACTTTTCAATGTCTGCCGGAGTCTCGTCTTCTTGGGCACCAAGAAGCTCGTGGTTAACGTGGGACTCGACAATGGGTGCGAGGTCGACGAAGGGGTTGAGGAAGAAGACCAGACGACGACCGTTGTCGCGAAGAGTGGCGGTCACATCGTCACCGTCACTCAATCTGCACTTCTTTCAGCGCGACACCAACAAGCAACAACAACGACTCGGACTTACTTCTTGCCAGCATTGGCGCGTGCAAGCTCAAGCTGGATTCGCTGGGTGAGGGCTTCTGTGTTGACAGCACGGTTGGTCGCGTTGGAGAGTGGGGAGACCGACATGGTTGGAAGAACTGAGAGATGTGGGGCAAGTCAGCAAGGTACGCACCTTCTTTTTATCCTTTCGGTGTGTTGACCGTGTCAACAGCACTCACATGGTCATCGTCTTGTGTTGCACCGGTCGCATTTAGGGACTGGACAGGCCTCACAAGGCGCTTGCAAATACTCAACAGCCCATCTTGTTCTTCGACGCAAATCACACCAATTATGTCTCCTGACAACGCCTTGCCTCCTCGGACGGTAGGTCCATTTATAATCCCCTTGTCTATCAACTCTGACGATTTATCGCAGCCACGTTCCGAGTCCGAGTCTTTCTTATGACGAATAACCTCTGCGGTCGGCCTCATGTCCTCACCAGACGATGGCGATATAGCCTTTATTGGCCCTCAACTACCAGCTTTTGACACCACCACTGCGAATCTTGCAGAGTTGTGGGGCTGGGACACTGTTGCAAGTTCACAACTCGATGAAGAAGAACTTCGACCTGGAATGACCCAACTCGAAGTACGTATATCTGGTTTATTACAGCTTTAGACTCATCCTCACAACCCTCAGCATTCTACTATGAGTATGATTGAGAACCCGGGCCTGTAGCAGCCATGCTTCTTGATTCGTGGGTATCTAACAGCCCGTGGTGGTCGTCAACTAGCTTTGCGTGTTCCGCTAGGGTTGAGCACGGGATCCGGGTCCGGGTATTTCCGAGGTGACCCGGTCCCTGACCCCGGCGACCCCGGTCCCCGAGCGGGCCCGGGCTGGACCCGAACCCGGAGGTCCCGCGGGTCAGAACAGAGCTATTACATGCATGTATTTCATGAACTAGTAATAGGTTATGGAATAATTACAGAAAGGATGAAATACTATAGCATGCCGCATTAGGTATGGGACTTCTTATAAGTAGATACATTATCACCATCATCGTCAGCCTTACGCTTGCCCTTTGATTTGCGCCCCATCGTTATCTCAATTGCGTCAATAATATCAACGTTGCGCACCAGGTCGTTGCGGCTCCAATTGCCAAAACAAAGGAATTTCCGAATTGAGGCCCCGCTCAGCCGATTACGAGTGAATACGAGGAGCTGGCGGCCCTGAGAAAACACTCTCTCAACAGCCGTTGAAGTTGCTAAGAGCAATAAGCAAACAAATGGAAGAAATAAGAAACTTGAACACGCACATGGAACACTAAGATAGTCAAGGGCCATTCGAGAGAGGCGGGGATATGTCATGCGACGATCCCACCACCACGACAATGGGTCCTTGACACCACCGTCCACCGGTTCCGCAAGATAGCGTTGCAATTCAGTCTGTTCAGACTCCGCAATGCCAACGTTGTAGGAAAGAAAGAAGTCGGACAGATCTTCGAAGTTCGCCATGCTGGATGATCGACTGACCTGAGTGAACGTCAGCGGCACAACTAGCAAAGGAGTTGATTCTATATACCGCGCCACTGCTAGTCCCTGCCATACTGGCATTATCGACCATCTCGATATCCGAGTCGGCGCCAACGGCTGAATAGTAGGTTGTGAACTCATCTTCAACGAGCTCTTGCGCGGTGTCAATCCACTCCTGGTCCCAGTTACGCGTTCGGAAATACTGGAGCTTGAGGCTGGGATGCAGGACTGTGCGCAACGTCAGCCATCAATTCAACAAGACAACGAGACTGACCCATTGCAATTCGATATACATTAGAGTCGTCTGTCCGGGAATAATATCGGTTGAGTGTTGCTTTTGCCAGCAGGAGAGCTTTACTAATTGCGGGGTCAACGATTCGGACGTCGGGCTTCCCTTCGATCACGACCGTGGTTGTGATGAGGTCGTCAATTTTATCCATCGTTGGGATCACGTTCGCAATGGTGCTTTTGTTGTCGGCGGAGAAAACAGTCGTCGCGTTCTTGAAAACCTGATGCGGAACAATTTGAGTACTGTGTAGGCTGCTGAAAAGACATACCTGAAGCGTGTAGATATTTCGTACTTGCGGAGGCCCTCGAGTTCGCGGTTGCCAGTAATTGAATTGATGACCTCTTTGTATTCGAGCGCGACAACGAGCATATCGTAGGTCGAGTTCCACCTTGTTCGGACATCCCGAGGAATGAGGCGCACTCGCATGTGGTGCTTCTGGCATGCTTTGCGCCAGGCCGGCAGAGCCACAGTTGTCGAGTTCACGATGAAGAAGGCCAGTTTACGAATCTGAAGCACATTTGTCAAGATGATGAATAAGAGAAGGCGCGACATACCCTGGAAATAGCAGTCTTGAGTAACTTAGACGATTTCGTGTATGCTGCGCGCTGTTCGTCGTTCAATTTGTCGTAAGCATCACCCTCCTCATCGATTTCGTCCGACAGGTCTGATAAAATCGACAAGTCTGTAAAAGTTGAAGAACGGTAATGGGACGACAACGAGCTGCACGTAATACTTACTGTCAGTCGTATCCGCTAGGTCTTGCAACGATTCGGCATCGTCCAGCTCCAGTGGAGGGATAGCATCGTCCTCGCTATCGGCGACGTCATCTCCTCCTGCGTCTTTCTTCTTCTTCTCGGGGGGTTGAAATGGACGAAGGAACGCCTTGACAGCGAGATTGAGTGTGTGGTTGAAGCAACGCACGCGGTTGACCGCCTCGAATGCGTTGTTAAGGTTGTTGCTCAACGCGTCATTTTGTGTGTCGTTAGAGGTGGCGTTGTCTCCGGTCCAGGCCAATATCTCGAAACCCATGAGATGGAAAATCATAAACAGGAGGTGAAAGTGCAGACCTTGTTTGAGAGATTGAACCGTTGGAGCATTTCGTTGAATTCACGCGCCAACGTTTCGCCTGAATGCAACTCAGGGACCTCGTAGATGTCGATAAGGAAGACAAGTGGATGCCCTTCGTGCTGAAGATGCACGGTCCACGCAACGAATGCACGGTGATTAGGCGATGTCCATGCATCCGTCGCAAAGCTGAGCTGCCCAGGGACGACCATCCGTTTCAATGAGCAGTTTGACATCTGGTTCGAAGAACTGGTAGACCCCAGACGTCCACTTCTTGGCTGAACGACATTGTGAGACAAGATACATGACTGAAAGGCCAAACTCACCGTCAGCATTCTCTTTGTCGATGTCAATAGCGTCCTCTGCCGATTTCTCCCGTTCTCCATCAGAAGATGACGATTTGCTTTTGCGGGAGCCACCTAGCCATGAAATCAGTATGATATTTGACAGAAAATGGGAGACATACCAGAGATGGAGCTAGTGACACGAGAAGCGGCCTTTCGAACCGACTTGCCGGCTCGGGAGACAGAGCTGGCGGCCTTGGAGGCTGCCTTGGAGGCCGCCTGGCTCATCCGAGCACCGAAAGACGACATGGGTGAGTTTGTCTTTGGCAGCCATTTTTGCAAGGCTTTAAGCTTTCGCGTTGGCTTGGCTTTTGCTCCTGAACCTGCTCAGAGGGGGCAGTATAGCGAAGAGGAGGTGGTACCTGGGCCAGAGGAGGGCCTAGGCCGCTTGTCGCAGGAGGAGGAGAGAATGACGTGGCGAGAGCCGACTTGTTGGTCATTCAAGATTCGTAATCACACCGGCCGATCACACCGGCCGGGTAAACCCGCCCCGGGTTCCGGGACTCACCGGATATGCTCGGACACTGTCCCGGCACCCGGACCCGGAGCACCCGGACCCGGTGACCCGGCCGGGCTCCCCCGCACCCGTGCTCTACCCTATGTTCCGCCTGGCGAACGAGCACAAGTAGCGAAAAATTCTGCTACTGCTAAGCTTCATGGACCAAAGCGGCGTCATCGATACCTGGTTTACCGCGTATCGGAGGTGGGTTCAATAGCCTTGATGCCTATAAGGTCTAATTCCACCTAGATGCCATCCCATTTGCGCCTTCGTGCGGCATCAGAGCAACGCGCTATCAAGAAACAACTCAACTATCTGGAGAAGAAGTGTCAGCAGCTGCGGGCTGAGCACAAATACTTGCGCAAGGTGCTTTGTGCACCGGGTGCTCGGGTAGGGGGTCTAGAGAAAGAGAATATTCGTCCTGTGTAGCTTGTGTCCTCGATACCGAAATCCCACAAGGAATTGATGTCATCGATAACCCCTCATCTGACACCACGACTCAGACCAGACAATTGCGCTGCAACGCTGGAGCTGTGGCTACTCGCTCAAGGGCTTTTATTGCTCTTGTATATGGCTCAACTATTCTACTGCCAACCACATGGTCCATGCCCCAAATATTACGACAGCAAGAAAGCGCACGATATTCACCAGCGAACGTGTTCATCTTTCAATGATGTTGACGAGGGGCTGGAGGCGGCGCTGGCGCTTCGAAAGCGACAAAGGCTTGAGGAAGAGCAGGCTTCTGCACTGCTGGTAGCGGAGGACACCATGCAGGTATGTCATTATCATATGTGGATTAACACGCTATCTCATTACATGCAAAGTCGATATCGAACAGCATCCTGTCATTTCGCAGCCACCCAACTCTGTTGACCCACAGCTAGATGTTGTGTCCAATACCCCACTGCCGGCCCACTTGCACGATCCACCAACAGACTCTTCTCAGTCAAACCTTGGGCGACCAGCACGAAAGAAGCGGTTGACGTGGAAGCTTCTGCAGCAGCTTCCTGAGCCGCCTGCCTCTCTTCCCGACATTCCCGAAGAAGATACAGAAAATGTCGATAATAGCGCGCGTCAGAGCCAGAACCGTTAGCATGGCCCATCTGAACAGCGCCAAACAACTTTGGCCTGTTTCGCGAGTACCTGTCTATTCCTTCCCACAACCCCGACACCGACATCATACTGTCTGACCTCTCTGACCTCCCTGCGCCTGTGCAACCAAACCGACAACCAGATGGTGAGACACGTCTGTCTCCCCTCTCAACTCCGCCGGCAGCAGATGCACTCGCAAGCGCCAAGAACAGTGGATCTTATGGGCCATTCGGCAATTACACGGTATGGGGATTTATGAACTGGATGTGGACGGGCTCGGGCTCGAAGAGTATTGGTGAAGGTCTGAAGCTTCTTGACTACTTGAAGTCGCCGCTCTTCAAGCTCGCAGATCTCATGGACTTCGATCTCAAAGCCCAAACGGAACAGTTTGACAGGCTGCTACGTGGAGTAACCAGTGAAGTCAAAGACGGCTGGCAAACTGCCAGCGTCGATATCCCCGTTCCCGACCATCGCAAACGCAACGACAATGACCCTTTGTTATACTTCCCAGTCCCAGGTCTTCACTTCCGCGATCTCACCGAGACCATCAAGTCAACGTTGGAATCTGCAACGGCCAAAGCATTCCACTTTACCCCATTCCGACAATTTTGGCAGCCAGCAGACGGCAGTCCACCGCATTGAGTTTATGATGAAATCTACTTGTCAGACGCGTATATTACAGAATACGACAAGCTACAGCGGCAACCTCCCGAGCCTAACTGTTCGCTCGAGCGCTGCATTGTTGCGCTGATGTTCTGGTCAGACTCGACCCATCTCGCCAATTTTGGGACGGCGTCCTTATGGCCGCTTTATCTGTTTTTTTGGCAATTATTCGAAATGGCTGCGCAGGAAGCCACGGACACATGCGTGTCATCATGTCGCGTACATGCCCAAGCTTTGTGTTCAGGTTCATCAGAGATGGTCCAGTTTTTGAACGGTTTGCAGCTCCCTGATACCTTTTTCGACTGGTTCAAGGTGGAGACCGGGGAGGCACCTCGTCCTGAGGTGATTGCTCACTGTCGGCGGGAGCTGATGCATGCCATCTGGCGTTTCTTAATCAACGACCGATTTATCAAAGCCTGCAAACATGGTATTGTTATCCTCTGTCCCGACGGGGTTTTTCGCTGCTTTTATTTTCTACTTTTCACGTACTCTGCTGACTACCCGGAGAAGTAAGAGATCCTTTGTCATAACTACCCTACATAACTGACTATTGACAGAGTCCTTTTGGCTGCAATTCGTGGCCTTGGTCGCTGTCAATGCCCACGGTGCACGCTTCCGACCGAACTCTTTCATGAGTTTGGGACCGTCACTGACGCCAACCGACGTATCAAATTGGCTTGACAACTAACCCCGAAATACCAGTCGATGATCGCTCGTGCTCGCTATTTCATCTACCGTGCCCAACGTGTCATCAAGGGCAAGCAGATTGAAGGCATTTTGCAACCTGAATCTTGGGTTCCGACCGAGGTGAGTTTCCACCGGTTTGCAGTGAGACTTAATTGACCGATTCCAGAACGCATTTCTGAAGATGGAGTCGTTTACGTGGGATATGTACCGGATGCTGGCGCCCGATTTGATGCACGAATTCGAGCTGGGCGTGTGGAAGGGTGCCTTTGTCCACCTCATTCGCATATTATATGCACACGGTGGCGACGCTATCACAAACCTTAACCTCCGGTGTGTGGCTCCTTGAGATCCTCTTCTTTACGACTAACCAAGCTTAGCTACCGTCTATAGCCCACATTTGGTCGAGACACTATTCGGCGGTTCACCAATAATATGTCAGCAATGAAGAAGCTTGCCGCCCGTGATTATGAAGACATGCTTCAGGCAAGTATTCTTGAATTATATATGTGGTCTGAGTTGAACTCCCCAACAGTGTTCGCTACCGGTTTTCGAGAACCTGCTGGATACTGAGCAGTATTCAGAGGACAACGAGATCATTCTTGATCTTCTGTTCGCCTTTGCATATTGGCATGGCCTCGCCAAGCTCCGAATGCATACTGCCCAAACCCTCGACTACCTGCAGGAAGCTACCCGCGATCTGGGCTATCAGCTTCGACGTTTCACCCGCACAACATGCAGGAGCTTCATTACCAAAGAACTGCCACGTGAAGAAGCAGCGCGACGGAGACAGTACGCTCGCAAGGTCCGAGATGCGGCTTAAACTGGCTCAGCAATACCACCCGAGACAAATGCTGGGACTAAGGTCAAAACTTTCAATGCAAATACGGTCAAGACTCACTTTCTCGGTGACTACGTTCCGACCATACCGCTCATCGGAACAACTGATTCTTATTCGACCACAACGGTAAGTCACCATGTTCTGTCCCAGAACAAAACTCATACTCTTCAGGGAGAGCTAGAGCATAAACAGGGCAAGGCTTTCTATGAGCGAACAAGCAAAAACAACGCGACCTCTCAGATCAGTAATCTCGAGCGACGGGAGGCAGCTCTTCTGAAAATTGCGGATGATGTTCGGACTTTGCCACAGCCTGTGCCCCCAGTCGACGACCCGGTCCTGACGGGTGCAAAGCGAAAATGGGCGACAACAGCCAGAGCGACCAAGAAGCAGGACCCCACTCTCAGCTTTGCTCAGGCAGAGGCCCTCCCATATACGCCTCCTGAGGAGCATATTCATATCTCGCTCAGCCGACATGTGCATGTCAATCTCGACTTTTGGATCGAACAGCATCTCGGTGACCCTGCGTTCCAGGTACTCTTACTACCACCTTGCAGAATCCATATTAACCTCTAATAGAATTTTCGTGTCAAGCTACAGACTTATCTACTGGGTCGTCTTCTCCACCCAGAGTACTCCAGTGATGGGTCGGAATACACCACCCTCGACCGCAACCGTCTCCATATCCCTAATCAACGGATCTTTATCCACAAAGTCTTACAAGTCAACTATACCAGCTACGATGTCCGCCGTGGCCAAGACTCGATGAATCCACGCACTCATGCTGATGTTCTCACCCTCGCCCCTGAAGACTCTGCAGACGAGCATCCTTTTTCCTACGCCCGTGTTATTGGAGTATGGCACTGCGAGGTCCAGTATTGTGAGTTCGGCCAGCTAACACCTGCGAAAACTGTCTGCCTGCTATTTGCTCGCCATTTTCGCCTCGACAAGACGTTCAAGGGCGGCTTCAAGCGTCGACGCCTGCATCACATCAAGTTTGTCCCCGAACACGACGACAATGCCTATGGCTTCATCAACCCAGACGAGGTCATTCGCGAGGCACATCTTGTTCCCGCATATGCACACGGAGTCACTGCGCGGGTTCACTATCAGTCAATTGGGCGACGCAAGGGCGATTTCAATGACTGACAATACCACTATGTCAATTTGTAAGTCAGCCATTGTCACTTTGCAGATACTGATCAATACCTAGCTTTGTTGACTGGGATATGTTAATGCGCTACCTTGGCGGTGGTGTCAGCCATTCTTACCGAGTTCTTGTTCCCAATCCGCCACATGAACCAGAGGAGGAGCTTGAAGAGGAGGATTGGGAAGATGAACCAGAGCAGCCTGTCCCAGCAGCTGCCCATGCAGTGCCTGAGTTGAATATCAAGTTTTTGGAGATGGACGATGAGTTGGATGCAGAGGGAGAAGAGTATGATTCTGAAGCAGAGGAGCTGTTGGATGGTCATGACTCTGATTATGACTCTGAGGATGATGAAGAAGGTGGTCCTGTAGATCTGGGCCCTGAGGATGGGGCAGATGGACTAGGTACTGACTACCAATACTTAGCATCAGGCTCTATTGAGTAATAGCAGAGGTGTCACTGTAGAAGTGTCAAAAGGCTTCTGGTAATTTATAATATGTCTTGAAAAGTTTTCAATCAACTGCAATGCCCACAGAAGCATTGGGCTATACTGTCAAACCCTAACCAAACCTGGCTATCTCCTTGCAAACTCTTAACAGGAGTTTCATTCAAGTGTAATAATCATATATTCATGGTACAAAATAAAAACCAGGTGAGAGCTATTTTAAGGCCTGTTGAGAGCCTTGCCAGCCCCGGCAAATGATAAAATCATTTCGGCTGTCACCGGCTCTCAACAGGAATCCCACTTTTTCCTGATGTAATATGTTAATCCTTAATATTACTTTTAACTTATGTTGTTTTCCAGGTTTATTAGCATAAGTGTTGATAGGCTTGTGCTTCTTGCTAATACTACATTTTATGAGGACTACCTTAGGCTAAAGATAAGAATGACCTAGGTGTTTTAGAGCTGAAAATACAGACTGAGACAAAGACTGAAAAGAAGATAGAGTTTAATCTTTATTTGAGAGAAGTCTAGCTAAAAGCCTTTTATTATTAGAGTTGATCTCTTCCTAGTCTTTAGGTTTCAGCTTAGGTTCATATTATTTTAGATTAAGAAATTAGTTTTAATACTGTTTTCTTTTACATTTAAGCTAAAATGTTACTGATTTAACAATCCTTTCAATTCTATATAAGTGTGATGGATAATGACGCATTCCATCAATTGATCTGATCAGAGACTCGATCAACTCAGTGACTCAATACTCAAGTCATGTTTTGACTTACGATGACTCAGTAGATAGTTAACTCATGTTCACAGTAGCATATATAAATGCCAGTCTGGGCCATTGTCCAGACACATCTTAATCCACTACACTCTCAGCACTTTAGACAGCTACTTGCTTCTAAACCTTCTGTGGGATCATACTAAAGCCCTGCACTTAAATCATCCTATCTTGCAGTCACACTGGTAAGGCTTGACCTATTGGTGTAGACACAGACTATCATTCTGTTACAAAGACTTGCTCTTGCCTGAATTTGGTAGCAGACTGGGTTAGTTCCTAGGTTTCTATTTGATTTGTAGGAGTTTGTGAACTAAACCTCACTATTGCCTTTTTAAGTAATTTTGATCATCAACAAAAACTACTCTATTCTTTTACACTGGTAGACTCAGCCAGAAACCCCCTTTTCCTTTATTCCAGAGCCCAGGATGTTTTCTTTTGCCCCCATTGTATTACAGTCATTTCCTCTCTACTACAACTCTAACATCTTGAGTCATCCGGCTGCACATTCTCTGACTCTGTACTTGGGCGCCATCTCCACGCATCACACACTTGAAATCTACACAGATGTCATCATCTTGCTAATAGCAAAACCTCTCACCTCTGATGCTGATCATCTCCGCCATCACACAGCCTCGACATATGGTGCTACCACGCTAGGCAAACCTTGGCTGCTTGACTTATAGCCTGCCACCCGTCAAATGTTCTGGAAGGTCTTCCCACAAACCCTGACAAAGCCGAGCAACTGTGAGATGACAATGCAAATCGTGCAGCAGCTAGGCGTGAAACTGCTCCAGTGCCGTATGGGCTGCCGCACATGATTGACTGACAGAACAATGTTAACTTGCCTATTATCACACCAACACCGCATCTGAGTTATTCACTGAAGACGCCCGCTCAAAGGCCTGCTGCAACATCAGAGCTAGGACGCAAGCTCGCGTTGGCCGCTGGGCATGTCACCGCCTCCGAGCTACCGTCTAATCGAAATGTCGGTTCTTCTTAGCCAGCAGACATATATATTACACTGTTTAGAAAGGTATAGTAACTTAAATTGATTCATAGTGCTTCTTTATTATATTATTAGTATAATTTTTACAATATATAATCAATTTCTAAGTAGTAAATAAAAAGGTTAATTGTAGTAAATAGATTATTAAATTATACCCCACCTCTTACTATATTTAACAATCCGATTTAGGTAACTAGAAAGCAAGGCAGCAGTTAAGTTAGGTTAAGTTCAGTTAGAACAAGTGCAAAAACAAGGACAAGAAAGCTAGAAAGCTTGTTTATAGTAAGAAATAAGTGGCTAGGAAGCAAGTTTATATGTATATTAGAGTTAGTATCTTGTATCAAAAACAGATATATTTTCTAGTTCATTTTGTAAAGCACTTTGGAGGTTGAGCTTAATTATTTCTTCTCTTATATTTTATAATAGATTTTATTACTATATTTAAATATTCTAAATCTAGTATTAGTTGTTTTCTGCAACTCAAACCCTAAACACATATACACATAACATACACATATATATATAAACAATTAGTGGATTAGTAGATTAATAAGGTTGAGGTCTTGATTAAACTCCTTTATTAGTTTACTTTCCTAGTATATTAACATACTCTATCTTATCTAGTACTCCTAAATTTGCTATTCAAGCTTCTCAATAGTATTGCAAGCTTTGCTGATATATCTAACCTGCCTTTGTTAGCACTTACCTATAAGACACTAGCTGATATGGTGAGAATTGTCATAGCGTACTCCTACTAGTACAAAAGGTTTATTTTATAAGGAAATGTTTTCTGGAAATTTCCACAACTTTACTAGTGCTGCACTGCCTAAAGCTCTCATTAAAGCTCCAACAGCTTACAAACATAGTTCCTATTATCACAATGTCATAATTAACATAATGCAGCAAGTTAGATAAGCTAACATATTGAAGCTATAGACAGATAGCAATGGGGCTGGAGAGATGATAAGAACACAAGTCTAACAAGTTTGTTTAGAATCTAGTAACCCAATGATTTCAAATCAATAGACTGACATTTAATTATGTTATTATATTCCTTTTAATACCTATTTATATTTCTACAAAGCTTTCATAAAATCTCTGCAATAGCCGGGAGCCCAAGATAATAAAACCTAATCTAGTAACAGTTTTTCTTAGCTGGGTCAATCTTTAGATCTGCAAACTAGATTCGTGTTCTTAAAGACCTTATTATGTAGTCTACATAGCCAGGATTAGTACCTATTCTTAGGTAAGTGTCACAAACAAAGCCGGATCAGATGATGGGCCAACTTAATAGATAATTAAATGATTTAACTTCGTAGTGGTTAATAATGGGATTAAGTTGTATTGATAGGTATGATACAACCAGATGACTATTTCCCAAGAGGTAGGAGGGAAAAGAGAATAAAAGCGCTAGAGGCAGAAGGTCACTAGTGTCCTCCTTATATACTAATTCCAGGCTGACTAATATAACTCACTCTAACTCATACCAACTCATACCATGACTCACTCTGACTCAGATTGATATGACTCAGTCTGACTCATTGATAAATTGATGGATGATATCATCTAACCAAATATAGTAAGGCTGTGCTAGCCTTTGTTTGGGGTTGGTTGGTGTGATGTGGTGAAGGTTGATGATATTATCAAAAATTGATGATGAGATCAAATAGTGTAATAGTAAGCCATATAAACCCTATAAAGACACTAAATCAATATTATGTCAGCATAACCCAGTATTCAATACTAGGCTTGGTTAGCTAGCAATACAAGCATTATAATAAGTTTCAACCTTAGCAACACTAAAATGCTAAAGTTATGTAGGACGTAGGAACTATGCTAGAATCAGGTTAATTTAGAATCATATAAGAGTAATATGCTCCTACTGTTATTGTAACTTATAGGGAAAAAAGATCTATCTGCTTATTATAGGCTATAACCTGTGTGTCTTATTTAGATTGCAGCTTATACAGTGTTTAGAAAGCCTAGACCCTTATAAATTTTAGACTTTCTAAGTTTATCCATAAACCATCTTGAAATCAGTTCAAAAGAAGTAATGAATATATTATCTAAATTATACTTTTGTGGATATATTACATATCTGTAAAGTATGTTAAAATTATGAGTGATATAATTCTGTACCTCTAGTGGTCTTAAAAAGAGCTAGTGGAATCCTTAGAACAATACTCTGACTAGCAACTTGTGGCAAGATAGCTCTAAGACCATGTAGCTTAAAATCTTATTACTGTTTAAGGTTTTATATTATTCCCTTAGCTTTACCTTCCGCTTGCCAGTTTCAGAATCATAACATGATCTCAATCATACCCCCCTCCCCCCTTATTCTTATCGCATAGCCATCTACTTAGACGGAGCTACTGAAGCACTAGCATTCTATTTTAAAATATATCACCTGCCACTTTTTTGCTTAATGTTTCAGAGGATACTTTTATTTTGCATAAGAAGGTTGAGCTTGACTTTGGCTGAGAGAAGTTTCACATTATCAGTTCAGTTCCTCTTTAAACATTTTATTTAGGCTAATAACCTGATTTCATAGGCAAAACAGAAGTAATACCAAGTTACCTGCATATCTATTATAATTGGTGTAAAGCCAAACCCACATTAACAATAAATCGACTTATTAAAGGCATGAAAATACTGTATTTATTAAATACAGATTCTTAAAGGAACTACAGTTTACCCACATCCTATTACTATGGCACGGCTTATAGTATTGATAAACAAGTACCATATTAGTATAGTGTTTTCTTGGTTGCTTTTATTTTTTTTTATTTTAACACATGAGCAGCAACTACAGCAACTGTTGCATTAACAATTAGACACTCAATGAAACACAATAGCACAGCAACTTAGTTAAACTGTGGCAATAATAAGCTGCAGTCTGGGACAGACCAGGAAATAACTATTTTTATTAATTTCATTTCTTAGAGTTGACATGAGTCCTAAATGGTCAACTATGGAGTTATCTATAAAAAACCAGTCAAAATACACGAGATTGTACTTAGCAATTCTGAAATCTTGACTAGGAAAAGCTTGCAGAGCCCATTCCTCGCTAGAATCTATCTAATTCTATGCAAAATACCCCAAAGGTGTCACGAACAACACCAATTCAGAGGATGCCAGTTAGCCAGTGAAGGCTAGCAAGAAGCACCATGAAAACATATCATAAAGATGATGCAATCTGAAGACCGGGGTACAAGACAAAATACTTATATACACTACTACCAGGTGTTTACTATGCCGAATACAAGAGGCAATAACATCATACTTTAGTTATGCCTTTATGTGCTGTTTGCCTCATGTCCAACTCCACGCTGTCAATCAATATCAACATCGACATCTAATAATCCAATCACCATCTTATGGTCTATCTTATCTCCTCCTTGTCTTATCTTATTAACCAGGGCCAAAATAAAAGGTTTAAACAGCGAAGAAAAAGGTTTCTTGAACCCAGAGTTTGACATTACCCCCCTTCAAGGTCAACGTCCTTGTCGACAGAGGGCATTAGAGCACGTTTATCATCCCCCCCCCTTCAGTCTTTACAAAATAGCCAGTCTGGTAATTAAAGAGTTTCCGGGGTGGATATGGGAGCTTCTCTTGCATCAGCTTATAATATTTGACCAGGTAATCCCAATGACCCTGGGCAAGTTTTCCTAGTGAATGCATTTATCTGGACCACTCAATTCTTAGTATTAATTTTCTGGGCATTTCTGGCTTTCTCTATCTCCACTAACTCTAGACTTATGTCTACTAACTTTCCTAGCTCTGAAGTGAGTGGACATCATATCATGACAATGAAACTGCTGTATAATATATATACTTATATATTATAAATGCTGACATAGAGTCTACTTAACCTTATGTATTCATCTGCACTAGTTATAACCCTTGTATAATCCTTGGCATTTGCCCATTATCTCACTCGGGCTATCTCCATTTTAAAATACATATACATGTAGCCCATGACCACATAGCTCTACAGTCACACATCCACTCTATTTGATATTTTCCTGGAAGCTTCACAGTGTTCACTCCTTCTGCTGGTGCAGTCAAATTCATCACTGACAATCCTAGTCAGTCGGATAAGGAGCTTTTGACACATTCCAGCTGACGAGTCCCGACACATGGTGATGCCACCGTGAAGCTGGGTTTGATGCCGTCCTGCATTCGCTGGGAGTTTTCCTATCATGATTCCAATGTCCACGGCGTCATCTACGAGACACACCGAGCAATCATGCGTGCAATGGGCCACTCGACGCGCGAGATCACCAGTAAACTAGGAACAAGATGTGATGCGCATCGGCGCGGCACCCGGGTGCGGCATTGGCAACGGATGACAGGTGCGTCACAAGGCAAGCGGTTTTTCCTCCGACCTTCGCCTTGCTCCCTCTTCCTCCGCCCGTCATTTTTGAACCACCGGTTATGGCGGGTCTTACACATGCACAACAGCTCGAGCTACTCGTCCCGCCAGTCAGGGCTCCCCGCCCACTGAGCGGACCGGGCGACCCAGGCACACGCGTGGCATCGATACCGCCGGTGTCACCGCCGAAGGCTGCGCAACGCGGGACAGCGACAACGACATCGCCCAGCGCTCCGCCACGTGTGCTGCAGTCCCGCCACACCTTCCTCGGCGAGCTCTTCGAGTGCGTTAGCTCTCCCTTTATCTTTCCGCTCCGTCCATGCGGCGCATGCCCCTTTTTTTGCTGACGGAACATGATCTGCACAGCATGCTTTCCAAACGTCCGAAAGACGATGCAACGATATCTTGGTCCAGCGATGGCAAGAGCATGGTCATCAAGAAGGTGGACGCCTTCGAAAAGGACGTGTTACCCGTCTTCTTTCCCAGCCAGAAAAAGCGGACTTTCTTCAGAACGCTGCAGGTGGGTGGTTGATGGCACCCTAACATAAAGCACGCTTCACTGTCGACAGAGGTTTTCATTCAAACGGCTGACGGACAAGCACGGAGCTGTCTCATTCAGTGGGTCGCCTCGTCGCCGTTCTTCGTCCGTTCTTTTTTCTCACACGTCATCGTAGCTCATGCAGACCTGAACGACCGCTCAACCCGTGCGGAGTTCCTTGCTGTGCCGCCCAAACTGGACCCTCCCCGCAAGGAGCGGGGTAAAGCGGGGGACTCAGACTCGGAGAAGAAGGGGGAAGTGACCCCACCATCATCGGCCACGTCAGCAGCCTCGGCAAACCCCGCTACGGCGAACACGGGGCCGGCACCTATGACGGCTGCGCAGTTTACCCCGAGTCCGACACCCGCGACGCCTACAACTACAGCGAGCAGTGGCGAGGCTTCCACGGTCGGCATTCCGCGCTCCCACCCGACTCCACCACCCTTTGATAAGGCCAATCAGATCCCGCTTACATCAATGTACTGTGCTTCGTGTCACCAGCTCCCGCCGCGCTGGACCGAGTACCACTACCCTGATGTGGGTGGGGTCGTGCGGTGTGGATATTGTGGCCAGGGATACTACCTCGTGCGTTTTGGTACTTCCCATTTTGTGTAACTTCCTGAGCCTCGTGACAGAACTCCACGCCGACGCCCGCGAGACTGCCGATTCTCATGGGCCCTGCCGCTCCGCGCCAAGCTCAGGTGCTGCCAGCTAAGCGGAAACGTGAAGACGATTCGGACTCGGAGACGGAATCGAGCAAGCGCAGCAGGCAGGACACCAACTCTGATGGCCCACCCTCTCGCTCGACTTCGCCCTCGACAACATCGGAGTCCACGACGGTTTCTATGTCGACGATAAGGCCCATCACGGCACCATCAGCGCCTTGCGGATCGCCGCAGACTGCTCCCCCGTCGGCCGAGGACTCCGACGAGGAGATGGCGGACGTGGTGAAGCTCACAACCGACAGCGCGGCGTCCTCAACAGCAGAGAGGTCGCCCGCAGCGTCTTACGCACATGCCTCTCGCGTCGCTGACGAGAATACAAGCACGTCACCTGGCGAAGAGCAGATGACAGTTCCGGCGCCCGATCCGTCATCGCCACATCCGCAATCGGCCGATCACGCTCCAGCCGAAACGCAGCACGCCTCGGCTCAACCACTGCCCACGCCCATGCCCACGCCACCGGCGCTGCCCCCGCCGCCGCCGGTGTGCGCAGCGTGCCGCATCGCAGGAAAGGGCATGGGGCGGTACGTCATCAGCGGGCGGGAATGCAGCTTCTGCGATCGCGGGTCGGCGCGGGCGGGGCCAGCGGCAGTACCAGCAGTGGCAGGCGGGAAGGGCAAGGAGCGGGCATACGGGGAAACCAGTGCGACCTCACCTCCTAGGAAAAGCACGAAGGGGGCATTGAGTTTGAAGAGGATCCTCGCGGACGACCCGCATGAAGGGATGCCGCCGCCCGCGGCCCTTCCGGTGCGGTTGCGGGCCGTTTGAGGGCATGGACAGGAGCTTACACCTGTTATTATGGGCTGCTAATCAGCCGGTTTCCCTTGTGTACATATTATCTCTGTATAATGATCAGGATTGACGAGGTACTCTATCAGGAATGACATTTATGTGCTGCAATAGCAAATTTTAGAATAATAAATAATCAGGATAGCATCTATACTTATTTTTGTAACTGTGGGATTGTGCCAGTTAGCATCACAATCCAAATGTTAAAGAAAAGTGACCTGAAACCCTACTTATAGACTGGTATGTGTTATAGTACTATGTGATAGAAGTTCAATGCAATTGCTCTGTATGACATGCAAATTCTATTCCCTGTAATCTCTATAACTCAGAGAAAGTAATCTAGAATGATGGTCACTCCAAGTAGGCAAACTATTTTGGTAATAGTTGTTTGTTGAATAGTCCTCACAATTATTCAAAAGAAAAAAGAAAAAAATCAAGGCCTGAAAGAATGAGTCTAAGGGGGTTTAAGATTCTTATCAGACATATGAGGTAGAGGGAGCGGGCTAAAAAAACTTTTTGTATATGAAAGATTTGAGCCTTATATTGGTGTAAAGACATTGAAAATACTGTAGTATTACATACATAAATCTTTTGAAAAAAAAAGTTCCATAAAGATTAAATTTTTGTGCCACTTTTTGATCACATCAGTGGCCACATGATGTTAATTGTGGGAACATAGTACCCTATATGGCAGGTGGGGGAGGGGGGTCCCCCGAGGGTCAGAAAAAACTTTCTGACCTATATCCGTGTTTCGAATGTTGGACCCCCCCTTGAATGAGTCAACAGATATTGCCATGATATTATTGCAGAACAGAAGAGGTGTATACTAGCAATAATAAGCTAATAGCAAGGGGCCCGCGGATCAGCAAGCCGAGACATCAGGTCACACATGTGACATAGGGTAGGGTGGGTTGAGTGCTCTGATCCTGCTTGCCAGGAGATCCAGCATATGGTATACAGATACTTATTTTGTTTTCTGGCTCTGTGACTTATGATGACAAATGCTTTCCTTTTTTGGAAGTTATGTGCCTTAGTCATGCTTATGTAAATAGGGTAGGGAGGGTCTGCCAGTGCTTGATTCACTTTTTCAACCTGATGTCTCAGATTTTTTTTTTTTGCATGGTACCCTTGGCTAATAGATGCCGTATTGATTGACTGAGGTGCCACAAGACTAGCATTACTTGTGGCAGATCAAGAGTGCAATATATAGTCAGCTACTCCTGTCAGGACTCCAGAGTTCTTTCTCTTTGGATCCTCCTTTGCTAGAACCATGATCTCAGGCTCCAAGCTCGCCTTACACTGCTTCTGCTTCTGCTTGCTGCTAAGAAAGCTTATAAGAATACTATAGTATTTTATTCAATTCACACGTGTCATTTGAACCCAGGTTCAGGGTTCAGGGTCAGCCAAGGCCGGTTTTGAACTGAATTAGGCTAAAAACACCGGTTCAGGGCCTAGTTCGAACCCGTGTTCAGGGTTCAGGTCCGGCAAATCTGGCTCTTTACCAAACCCCGGGTTCTCGGTTCGATTAAAGGTGGCCGAGAACTGGACCAAACCGGACCTGAGCATCACTATTTCTTGCAGGAAGAAAGAGCCTTGTTGTGTGACAACTAAAGACAAAAAGAACATTGAAGAACATCTTTCAGTGCACCTTTCTGTAGCGGGTAGTATTGAAAGGAGTTCTTTTTATAGCCCAAAAAGGAACTTTTAAAACCGAGAGCAAAAAATAACCTGTGTTAATTTACAGAAAGACATGCAGAAGGGCTCTATTTAGAGAAAGATAACTTGTTTAAGGCTGAGAGGGGCACAAAAAGCAACTTGTTTGCATTTGTCTGGTTTCTGTTTCCATCTAAACAAAAAGATATTGTTGATTTGACTAGAAAATATAGATTTAAATAGATAATATTTGAATTTCTAGTGTGAAAGTGGACAGTAACCATAATCAAAGCAGTAGAAAGGATCAATGTAACTATGGAGGGCATTGTGTTTTATTGAGAACAAAAAAGTGTTTAATGATTGTCTTAGATCATAGATGAAAAAGTTTGAACAAGGAATCATGGTCCGTCCTGATTTGATTGATGGTTTTTTTTTTAAATCTGAGCAGCCATCTATAAAATATGATCAAATGTGAATGCTCATCACGTTTACCATTGCATAGGTTGGTTTGCAAAGTATGCCGATCTCCCCTGAAGTCTTTCATCCAACAAGTTCCCGCACATGTGCGTTGCATCCACAGGGCCATAATCGATCTGGCACAAGATTGCCTTAGGTTGGCGGCAACTTGGGCTGTATTGTGGTTCAAATCAGGTTTGAAATGCCTGGTTCCCATTGTGAGGCCGCGACGGCCATCACATCTGTATTTCCAACAGCTGTTGCCGTGGCCTACCTGTCAGTAGGGCCTGGTTTTTATTGGGGTGTTTTGAAACCGGTTTGCTGTCAAGATCAGATCAACGGCCGTTGCTGTAAGGGCAACGGCTGGCACCCCTAGCCCAGGCTGGGACAATATTGATTTTCAGCCGGACTTAACACTAAGAGCACACTGACCTTTTCCCACACATGCACGCATACAGACTTAAAACAGGTGTTTTTGGTGTTTTGAAACAGCCCTTTTGAAAATAATAATAATAATAAGTGAAGCAGGGGTGCAATCGCGTGGAAAGTCCTGCTGGGGCTGGGGCTGGGGCTGGGGCTGGGGCTGGGGCTGGGGCTGGGGCTGGGGGCGTAGGCGTCGCGCGTCACGTGTCCCGGATGCGCATATGGACGCCGCGCCGGCGCCGCGAAACGCCGATCAAGCGATCATCCTTCTTTGCTGTTCTGGTCTCGACCTCCATCACCATCACCATCAGTGCCGCCCACAAAAGCATCGCCCATCGATGGCGTGCCCTGAGTGGGCGCCTGGGTAGGTTAGGGCAGCGAGGCTCCCAAACGGGGCCGCGAGGCTTCCAAAGGGGGAACGAGGCGCCGTACGTGGACAGAAGCGTCCAAATTGGCGATGGCGCGCGAAGCCGGGAAGACGAAGCCGGGAAGGCGCGGGTGCTGTCAGGCAGTAGCCTTTGCGGTACGTATGCGTAGGGGCGGTGGGGCCAGCCAGGGTCGTGCCCGTGTCCGCGGCTTTTTTGCGTTGTGATGGCATTTTTTTTTGAGGCGCTTCTCAGGTGGGCTCTGCCTTTTGTCCTCTGCTGCCACCACTCGACGCTCCTGCGAACCCACGATAGCGATGGCAATGGCGGCGACAGACGCAGAGCCCGAGCGCTATGCGTACGAGCGGGGGGCGGTCACGGTGGCGCTGCCGTGGCCCGTCAAGCTGGGGACGATGGACGTTGGAGGAGGGGGACTCGGACAACAGCGAGCGACCACCGGCACTGACACTCAAATCCCGGCGGTCGGCCACGGGCGGCTCATCTCCGCCGCCCCACCCAAACGCAAGCCGCGCGCGCGCGCCACTGGCAGCGCCCGCCCGTCCGCGCGCGCCAGGCCGTACCCGCCGCCGCTGCCCCTCCCCCGCGACCCTGACCAACACCAATACGAACACGACCGCGACTCCGGGCAGCGGCTCTGCGTGCGCCAGTGCACGTCGCTCGTGCGCGTGCGCCTCGCGGTGCCGGGCCACGCGCAGGGGCGCCACGACTGGTTCCTGCAGTGCGGCGCCGCGCGCTGTCGCCGGCTGTACACGCTCGACGGCGCGCCGGTGTACGCCGCGCCGGACGGCGTGTTCTTCGTGCCAAATGCGGATGGCACGCGGGCGGGGGCGGGAGACACGGGAGAGGGCGAGGACAAGCCAGGTTCGTGCGCTGTGGACAGGCTGCGTTTGACTCATGTTTTGACAGTCTATCGATCACGCGTCGACGACCCACACCGTTTGTCCCGTCAGACGACTACTACACCAGGCTACACTTACCCTCCCGTCGCCCCCGCCACACCCGGCCCCGCCCACGACCCCCGCCCCTCCTTCCTGCACTACGCCCTCCCCGCGCACCTGCCCGTGTACACCCCCACGCCCGCCAACTCCGCCGTCCAGGCGCACTGCACCTACCCGCCCGCCGCCGAGTCCGGGCTCGACCTCGCGCCCGCCGACGCCGCCCCCGCCACCGCCGCGCGCTTCTCGGTCCCGCTCTCCGCGCCGAGCGTCCAGCGCGAGCTCCGCCGCGTGCTCGCGTACCAGCTCGGCGCGCGCCACCGCTCCGACGCGCTCCGGGCGGCCACGACGACGACGGGCGACGCCGGGCCGGCCCTGCCTGAGCCCGCGAGCGCGGTTGGCCCCGGGCCGGCGCGCCCCGCGCTCGTCCCGTCCGCACACCACCCCGCCGCGGCCTACGCCGACACGCGCACCTCGTTCGTGCCGCTCACCAGCGCCGGCCGGCGCGCGCCGCCGACTGTGCCCCGCCCTGCCCCGGTGCCGGTGCCGGTGCCGGGCACGCGCGTGCACGCGGGCGGCGGTACCCCGAAGGACTGGGGCGCAGGCGGGAATGGGGACGCCGTGTGCGTCCGGCCGGCGCCGCCGCTGCTCCTCCCGCCGCTCAGCGTCGGCGGGGCCCGGTGCACCGGCGCCGGCGCCGGCGAGGGGCCGGAGGACCCGGATGAGGACGAGGACGAGGGGGACGAGTACGCTGATGGGGCAGACGAGTACACAGACGACTCGGACGGGGCCGGGTGTGCGTGGAAGGCCGTGCGCGTGCCCGGGACGCCGGCGGGAGTTTGATCGATCGATTGGTAGGGGGAGGCATCTTGGAGATTGAGAATTGGCACTGTATGCTTGCTGTCTTGGGCTGTAGTGATTGAAGTGTTTGTTTGTTGGTTCTTGTACCCGCTTGGTAGTCCATATGTGTACTGCATGATGGTAACAGAAGTAAAATTCTACCAGGTCTGATTAACCCAGTAGCATCATTATGGTGCATGTGTTGAACAGTTAAACCAAGCGAGTAAGTATTTCCGTCAATTTTCAAATGAGCTCAGAGTACAATGTGGGAAATTAAACAGTTGAACACTTGAAGAGCACAACATTTACCAAAACTAGTTCACCAAGAGGAGGGTGTATTGGTTGTCCACCTCCATGAGACCATGCTTCCATTTCCTCGTTGTTCATTTTGGTAAATTTCCCTGAGGTCCAAATCCAACCACTTGGGCGTTCATGGGGATCTGCTAGGTTGGAACTTTGTTGTTTGGGTGGCTTGTGTACTGTAGATGTTTTACAAGTATAAAATAAATATAAAGCCTTGACACACTTACACTTGGCAGGGTGCCGACGGTCCTGAGTTCCACTAGGTCCATCAGTGGTTGTAAATGTGGATTGCACTGCACTATCATGAATATCCATCATATGGGTGTCCTCTTTGGACTAAAATAAAAGATTTTGTAACCATCAGATTTGATTTTGTGACTAGACAAAGACACTGGCAACATCATTTGAATCTACACTTCTTCCAGTGGCCCCGTCTCTGATCTTCCAGACGATCAACTCGACACCCTTAAGCGTCACACACTGGAACTCTTTCCAACCTTTGGACGTTGTATGATCGATGGACATTTCTGTGCCCTTGGCCATCGCATTCAGATGTCTCGACTCCGTGACTCGTACTACCGTGTTCATGGCCCACCAGTCTCATACACCAACCAGCCAAGTGGTCATTGTCCATACAATGTGGCTGGGCCAAACTCACTGGCTCATCATGATGGGTAGCATGGTTCGTTATTTTCTTCTTTGCCATTCTGCATTCATGTCTTTATGCTAGGCTTTTGTCGATGGCACTTTGTTATTTATGCCTTTATTGATGGGTACTCACGATTTGTCACTGGTATTCGGGTTAACAACAACAATCGCACAGAAACAGTGCTTACACTGTTCCTCGATAATGTTGTCGCTCATCATGGGGTTCCTCGTCGAGTATGTGGGGACCATGGCACTGAGAACATGCAAGTCGCACAGTGGATGGAGGAGTGTTATGGTCCAACACATAAAGCATACATATGGGGAAGGTATGATTTCTACTGGAACCTTAATAGCTTTTATCTTGCTATGTAGGAGTGTCTACAATATACGCATTGAACGCCTTTTACCTGTGGGTTTGGATGCAAATGGAGTCAATTTTACTTTTCGCTCAAACTTCATTATGGGTTTGACACAAATCTTGAGGCACATGTGTGGCTCTTGCATCATCTCTGTCTTCCTGCCCTCAACGAGAATGCACAAGAGTGGGCAAGCTCTTGGAACAATTATAAAATCTGCCTGACTGAAAGCCGCCCCGCGACATGTTTTTCTTTGGGATGATTGAAAATGGCCTTTGCGGGTTTGATGATATTGACTACATGCGGATAACGAAGTGGATGATTTGGAGGAATATGGTGTTGACTGGGATGAGCTTCAAAACCACGACACCTTGGCTCACCATGTGGAGCATAATCCTGATGAGGACATGACACCCAACGCGCTATCGACAGACCTCAATGTCTTTCGCATGTGGAAATTGGGCAACCTATCTGCCCTCTCTTACCAAATGATCTAGCTCAGCTGAATACCTACCTGGAATCTCATCCTTATAGCCAGAGCTATAGTATGAATAGCCATCAAGCGCTATGGAAGGATGCACTTACCTTTGTTAGAAATTTGTATCAGTAGATTAATCCATCTTCTCTATTTCACTTATGTCAGATACCCTTTGCCTTAGAAATGATTGAGTGGTCATAAGAACCTAAGTTGTCCCTCGTCGACATCGGGCAGCTCAGGCTATGCCATGTCCTTCAGCATCAGAGCTGGCTGAGACACAGGATTCAGGAGATGAAAGTGTGTTTGCTTACTGGCTAGACATTAAATCCCCACTCATTCTCATAAGCAACTTCATCCTCGTGTGCGTGTCTTCCCCTCTCTGAAAGTCTGATGGACTGGTATCTAAGTGCTATCTTCTGTACCTGATAAAGAAGAACTCACCGCTGTCTTCAATGATATCGTAAAACTTGAAGCAAACCCACCTGGCTCACCCTCTGCGCCTCTGGTTCCTTACTCAACACCTCCATGGTTTATCTATTTTGTAGTAACTCATATTGCATCTACCGTGCAGCACCACAAGTGCAGCCAGTTCTATTATGTACATTTCCTATCTCCTTGTTACAAAAACTAATACCAGTAAGTAGAAGAAGTACCAGCAACTCCCAGTGCACTGCTAAGTACAAGGTTTTCCAGTGAGCTAGATCTTATCTAGCATGTCAGCTCGCTCAACCATGGTATAGCATATACCCATTACACACAATATCGCGTACTCAGCAGTGTTGCGCAAAGCATTGGGCTAGACCTTCATGCTCCATCACGTACTTCGAACTTGGATGGCGTCCAACTCTCGTAGCATTTCTGTGTATACTGGGCGGGAAGGCTCAAAAAGGCCATAATCAAGTTGGCGACGGTGTATTGTACAAGGGTGTACTCTAGCAACTGGCCCCATACCAGTTGGCCCCTGGTTTGCCACCTCAGTCTACCCCTGACCCAAACCTAATAAGGTTAATGTACCTTGGCAAACCCTCCACCTATGATCCCCTAGAAAGTGGAGCCCTTCCACTGGCAGGGATCCTACCACTGGAGGTGGAGGCTTCCCCACCTGTCACGTTACATTACTGTGGAGGTTACTACCATAACTGCCTATTTTAGAGCCTTAGTATTGCCTGTACCATTGCCTGTGTAGTGCTGCTAAGCCAGTCTAGGTAAGTGTTAGACCTTGTATGGTAGAGTAGCTACCCAGGGCAATGGACCTGACCATGTTACCTGTACTGTAGGTGCAGAATGAGAGCCTAATGATAGCCTTGGTTCCAGCTTATTTGCCCTTTTAGAAAATTAAATCTTGCCTGGAAATTACTTTGAAGCCTTGCCTATGGGTAAACAATTTATGGAGATGACAGCCCTGGTATCAGCTTATTTGCCCTTTTGAAAAATTAAATCTTGCCTGATTAAACGCAAATGGGGGGTTTGACCAGTTTTGAGGCGCAGTAATGTCACCAAATAACGCATCTGCATCGGGGGCGTTCGGAGATGCCGAAGTCAGTTCAGGAACTGTCAAAGGTGGTGTGGCAGCGGGAGCCTGGAAAGCAAGGTGGGTGAGGATATTGGTGAGGTTGTCTAGTTTTGCCTCGAGTGCGTCCTGTCAACGTCGGGCTCGGGCTGTATCGGGGCGTCGGGGGGTCCGACTTCGAGAGGGTCTGAGGAGCACAAAAGATGGGTGTTCGCCCGGAGAATAGATGATATTAGCCTAGCGACTACATCTTGTAAGTACGGTTTTTATACACCATGGTATTAGGGATGGATCGGATGGGCGCCAGGTCCCAGGGCGGATTGGATGGGCGCTGCGTAGGGCCGCAGGGGTGAAGGGAAGGGGCTGGAAGAATGAGGGAGCGTCGAGGAGTATGGCGGTATGCGGGCCCGTGCGGGCCCGGTCGGGCCCGTGTGGCCTCGTGGCCCGGCGGCCCGACCCGAACTGTGACATCACCCCCTCCGTTGTGGGCGGCGCCTCGATGCCTTATAGGTCCGTGTTCCCTGATCTTCCTTTCGGATCTTCCATCGTCCATTTACGAGTTCTTCGCGGGGCGCGAAGGGGTCGAGAATATAGAAGTCTTCCAGTGCCTCTTCTGCGCCTTCGAGTTTGTCCCGCAATTCCCACGTCCACTCTTCCCGAGGATAGCCTTTCCATTGAATTAAGTACCTCAGGCGGTGTCGTCCTTGTTTGCGCACGAGGGAGATAGCCTCTACTTTGTAGTGGGGCTTGCCGTCCCGCATCTCGGCTGGGGGCGGCGGTGCGGCCCGCTGGTGATCCGCGACGGGGGCGTTCCAGGGTCGTAATAGCGCGGTGTGGAAAACGGGGCTCACGCGCCAAGTTGGGGGCAGTATCAGTTCGTAGGATGTTTTACCGACTTTGCGCTTGACTTCGAACGGCCCGAATCTCTTGTCGTCTAGTTTTTTTGAGGGCCGATCGCTGGTGAGGTTCGTACCCTGGAGGTATACTTTGTCCCCTTCGGCGTAGTTCGGGTCCGGGGAGTGCTTCCGATCGTAATACTTCTTCATAGTTGCTTGCGCTTCTTTCATGGCTTCGGCCGCGTCGGCCCGAGCTTCCTTCATTCGCTTGGCAAACACTGTGGCGGCTTCAGTCGGGACATCTTGTGGAGCTTCGGACCCCTTTCTCGGGTGAAATCCCAGCGTGAGGAAGAAGGGCGAGAACCCTGTCGAGGAGTTTACTTTATCGTTGAAAGCAAATTCCGCTAGGGAGAGCCAATCAGACCAGTCACTCTGCTGGAAGTTGCAGAATGTTCGGAGGTATTGCTCGACCTCCATATTCGCACGCTCTGTTTGCCCGTCCGTCTGCGGGTGGTAAGCCGATGAAGATCGGACCTTGATACCCAGCAATTTGCTCAAGTCGCTCATGAAATGCCCAATGAATTGTTGTCCCCGGTCGCTAGTCACTTCCTCTGGGAATCCGTAGTCCTTCCAGACATTATCACGATATAGCCGGGCGACTCCTTCCCCGGAGATGTTTCCCGTGCACGGGAGCACGCGGATCCCTTTACCCAGTCTGTCGACGATCACGAGAATTGCGTTATACCCGGAGGACTTGGGTAATTGAACGATCAGATCGATTGATATGCGCTGCCATACCCGAGTCGGCACGCTGTTCGGGACCAGGGTCCCTGCGGGGCGTCTCGGGAATATCTTTGTTCGTTGGCACAACAGACAGGCCCGTACGTAGGCCTGGCAATCGGTCTGAATCGACGGCCACCAATAGTTGCGGGTCGTAAGCTCGAGGGTTCGATGCCATCCCGGATGTCCCACAATAGGAATGTCGTGGTGCTGTCGTAGAACCCGATGCCGCAGTCCCATGGCTGGAGGCACGTACACGAGTCCGTTCCGAGTCTTGAAACCGTCGTGCTGTTCCCAGCCTTCCAGTTCTCCCTCTTCCCAGAGTTTGAGGACCTTTTCTTCCGTGGCCGGTTCGGCCCGCCGGATCGAGTCCATTAACCCGTCGCCCACCGTATGCTCCAATGTGAGCATCACGCGAATCGCGTGTTCCTTGAATAGGCCCGCCGGTAGTAGTACAATGTCCCGGTTATCCTCTTTCCCGTTGTGATAACGCGTCGGCCCGCCCGTTTGTCTTCCCCGGCTTATGTAACAAGGAAAAGTGATACTCGCTCAGTTCGAGCGACCATCGTGCTTGTTGCCGGTTCAGCTTCTTAGCAGTCATGAAGTACTTCAGGTTCTTGTGGTCGGTCCAGATCTCGAACGGCTTTTCTCCCCCGCTTTGGAGATAATGTCGCCATTCGGTGAGGGCCCGCATAATGGCGAGCATTTCTTTATCGTGGATGTCGTAGTTGCGCTCGGTGTCGTTCATGGCCCGAGAGAGAAACGCGATCGGTACCCATTTCCCCTCTTGTTCTTGCGAAAGGACGGCCCCGGTGGCGAAGTCAGAGGAGTCCGCTTCGACCCGCCATGCTCCGTGATCCGTAGGGAAGTGTAGAACTGGTTCGTCAGTGACCCGGTCTATCAACGTCTGAAAAGCCTCCTCCTCTTCCGGTCCCCATTTCCATGGGCTGTCTTTTCGGGTCAGTCTAGTGAGTGGCTTGGCGTAGGCGCCGAAGTCCTTGATGAATCGTCAGTAGAAGTTGAGGAACCCCAGGAAGCTTTGCACCTCCCGCAGGTTACGAGGTCGGGGCCATTCGCACACGCCAGCGACCTTGATTGGGTCCATGCGGAGTTGCCCATTCCCGACGATCACGCCGAGGTATTCGACTTCGTTTCGCTCGAAGTCGCACTTGTCTGGTTTCAGATATAGTTGGTTGTCCTTCAGGATCCGCAGAACCTCTTTCACCGTCGCGCGATGTTCGGAGAGGTCGCTGGAGTATATGAGGATGTCGTCCAGGTACACGATCACGCGACCCTGGGAAATCAAGTTGGAAAACAATTCGTTCATCATGGATTGGAACGTGGCCGGTGAGTTGGTGAGGCCGAAAAACATCACAAGGGGTTCAAATAGGCCCCGGTTGGTAACGAACGCAGCCTTCTCTTTGTCGCCTTCCTTTATGCGTATATTGTTGTACCCCCAACGCATGTCGAGCTTGGTGAACCACCGAGCGTTACGTAACTTATGCATGATGTCTGATATGAGTGGTATCGGGTAACGGTTTTTGATAGTGATCTCGTTCAGCTTCCGGTAGTCCTGCACGGGCTGTAATTTCCCATCCTTCTTCTTGACGAAGAAGAACGGGGATGCGTATGGAGATTTCGAGGGCCGGATCCGCCCGGTTGCCAAGTGTTCCTTAATGAATGCGTCGAGCTCTTTCTGTTCTTCCCCTGATAGGGGAATGCAGCGTCCTTTGACGGGTTCGGCGTCCGGGTGCAGTTCGATGGCATGGTCCCACTTCCTCCGTTCTGGTAGTTTGTCGAAGTCCTGTTTTTCGAAGACTTCCTTGAACTCCTCAAGGTAGGCAGGTACGCTCTCCTCGATGGTTCGGGGCTTCTCGGCGGCGTAGGCGGCGGCGGCCAGCTTGGTGGCCACGCTCTGCATGGCCCGGATGTGAACGGGCATGTTTGACCCCTCCTCGTATATCCGGGTAACGAAGAGGCGATCCCCTTTGCCCAGGGGTTCGTTGTCCTCTTCGTCCCATTGTTCCAACAGTCGGGCCCGCTTGCACTTGGGCGGGCATCGGGTAAAGGCGATCACACCTTCACGGCAATCGATTACGGGGTTGTGCTTCTTGAGCCAATGATGCCCGATGATCACGTCACTGTTCCCGGTGTCCGTGATGGCAAACGTGAGAAGCTCGGAGTGGTCTTGGATGGTGACCCGTAAGCGGGTGACGTGGGTGATCGCCCCGTCGGCGTTGATCGTCCCGTCGCCATTGTATACTGGGACTGGGTGTGGCAGGGCCTCGAGTTCCAGTTGAGAGTCCTCCGCAAACCGCTTGTGCATGAACTCGGAGGTGGCTCCACTGTCAAGGAGGGCGTCGACTGAGTATCCTTGGAGGTCGTTGACCCCTTGGAGGGTGACGGCCACTCGGGTGGCCGTGGTGCCTTCGCTTTTCCGAAAGGGGGGGGCATCTTGTAGCTGTCGCAAAGCTTCAGCTACGTCGGGGGCGTACCCTGTTCGTATGAACTCTTCTACTTTGGGCCCGTTCTCGGCTCGCTGGGCCGGATGTATCCACTGTTGTAGCTTCGAGCAGGCCTTTTCGGGCTGGTCTCGAATCTGCGCGACAAGCCTTTCGGCACTGGCCGCGGCCAATTCTTCCAAGCGGGCCTCGGGGGTATCTCGTACGGCTTTGTACGGGCCCTTCTTGCGGGTGGAAACGGCGGGTTGCGGGGTTCTTTGTTCGGGGTTGGTTTCTACGTCTGGTCCCACGTATCTCTGAGTTGGCAACACGGAATATCGATTATGCGGGTTGTAACTAGAGACACTTGTGGTATACGTTGGCGAGGGCGTAGACTTCACTCGCGACGATCGCCAAAATCCGCCTTATCCGTGTTATCTTTGATAAACTCCGAGAAGATAGCGCTGATCTGGGTGGCCGATGCGGCCCGGTTCAGGCACATCCGGCTGATGTGTCCTTCTTGGCCGCAGTTATAGCAACGAGTGCTGCGGGCCGTAGCGGGGGCCTGGGCCCGGTCGATCTCCATAGGTGCGGGCCCTGTCGCGGGTCCGGCGACCGTGGTTGCCCCGTTTCCTCGGGGTGCGGCCACGGTCGGTCCGGTGGCGCTAATTGCCGCATTTCGGGCCCAACCGTTGAACGGGTTGCGGTTGCTAAACCCGCTCTTGGCCGGGGCAGGCGCCGTCGGGGGCGTTTTGGCCCGCGGGTGGTTGACTTTGTGGCTTTCGTCGAAATTACGATAGCAGCAGAGTGCGCCGTCTTGCTTGATGGCCTCCGCCTTCCAGGCCTCGTAGGTATCGGGGAGTGTATCCTTTCGGTAGACTGCGTTCGTAACTAGGGTGGAGCACGGGTCCGGGTCCGGGTCTCAGAAGGCTGACCCTGACCCTGACCCTGACTAACCCTGACCCTTCCGGGTACGGGTCCAACCGGGTCCGGGTTGACCCACGGGTTGCAAACATGGAAGCAGAAGATGTATTTAGGACAATAATTTTGACATAATATACATTTTGCTATATGATATTGGCTCAGATATAGTATATGTAACCTTTTCCTCAAGATTTTGAGCATATTCAATCTGATTTACTTCTATGTCACATGTCACATGAGTGACATGAGTGACATATGATTTTTTTTGTCTTCCAAAAACTGACAAAAATCATGTTTAGATAGGGAATTGTCCTATCACAACAGCTTATTGGACCCTCCGGGTTGACCCTGAAAGGGTCCGGGTTTGGCCGGGTTCAGAAATAGATGTACCCTGACCCTGACCCTGACAGACCCTACTCTGAAACCCTGCGGGTTGACCTTGACCCGTGCTCTACCCTATTCGTAACGCCCCGCAGCATACAGTTCTTGGCGACGCGAATGAGGTTGACGTCGTCGTAGTGCGCGACTTTGTTGAGGGAGTCGAGTACTGTGAAATAGCTAGTCGCGTCCATGTCTTTGGTCTGGACGAAGGTCTCCATCTTCTGCTGTGCGATTTCAGCGTGGGCCTCCCCTCGGAAGGCCGCGATGAAGGCTTTCTCGAAGCCTTCGTACGTAGTATAGGCTTCGGCGGTGCGGAGTTTCATGGCTTGGAGACGTTCTCCTTCCACGTGACCGCGTTTCCTCCTTTAATGTAGGAGAGAGCGTACAAAATCTTTCGTACATCGTCATTGTAGACCAACCAGCAATCGGCCAGGAAGGCGTCTACTTCGCTGGCGTTCCCCGTGAACTCCTTAGGGGGAGAGACGGTTACTCGTGTATTTCCTCCGTGGGGCCGATGGGCCAAGTCTTCTCTGGCTTGGCGGAGCAGATCGTAGCTCTGCATAACTCCCTGCTGTACAGCTGTGTACTCCCCGTTTACTCGGGACAGCTCGGCCTCGATGACCACTTGTCGATTTGCCAGGGCGGTGTTTTCCGCCTTGAGTTGCTCCATCTCCTGATTCGTTCGGAACAGATGGACGAACAGGAACTCCTGTTGTTCGTTATGGCCCAAGGCCATGAATCGGGCACGCTCGTCCCCTTGGTTCGCGGGGGTGCCCATCGTACTGTCGTGCTCGGTAGACATTTGTCGCGCTTCTTGTGTTCGTGGGGAGGCTAATATTCTGTCAACGTCGGGCTCGGGCCGTATCGGGGCGTCGGGGGGTCCGACTTCGAGAGGGTCTGAGGAGCACAAAAGATGGGTGTTCGCCCGGAGAATAGATGATATTAGCCTAGCGACTACATCTTGTAAGTACGGTTTTTATACACCATGGTATTAGGGATGGATCGGATGGGCGCCAGGTCCCAGGGCGGATTAGATGGGCGCTGCGTAGGGCCACAGGGGTGAAGGGAAGGGGCTGGAAGAATGAGGGAGCGTCGAGGAGTATGGCGGTATGCGGGCCCATGCGGCCTCGTGGCCCGGCGGCCCGTCCCGAACCGTGACACGTCCATGCGCACGTCAGCATCCGAAGCAGCTCCGGTAGACATAGCGGGCATAAGGATAACAAGAGCAGAGGAGGAGGGGTCAAGTGGCAGGGGCGGTGACGAGGGGGGGGTACGGACTCATACTCCAAACCTGAGTCAGCACCGAACCTGGCAATCTTGACCACTTAATCCCGTAGAGAGTTTCTTCTGCTGTAAGGGCAACCCTGGAGACTCCGACGAAAAGCCTAGCAGGGGAGGATCCAAAGCGTGAATAAAAGCTACGGAAATACACAGAGGGACCGACCTAGCAGGGGAGGATCCAAAGAGAAGAAACTCTAAGGGTCCACCTGCTTGGGCGCCAACTATATACTGGTCGTCCGTAACTGCCGACGTAGAGTGCAGAGGGCCTGAACGGCGTCGCAGGCTCTGTCCCAAGGCGATTGTTGGGAGGGTCTTGATGGATCGGTGATTGTGCGGGCAAAGGAGGCCGAGGACAAGGGTCGGGGTAGGTCGGAGCATCCGAGGGGGCGCCAGTCGAATGCACCTTGGATGCACTCGGACGGTCTGAAGGAGGCTGAAGTGGGGGTTCCCCTGACAAGGTGCTGGTGCCAGTGGTCCCCATAAAGCACTATTACTGAGTTTTGAGTCCCCCACCCGCCGTTTGTCCAGAACAGGTTTCATATACAAATCCGCATCATCTAGAGGTGGAAAGTTTGAACTGCCTATGAGTGTAATAAGTGCAATTTGAGCGGTTGCATATGTCAACTTGAGAAGCTCTATCATTACTCCGGTCACTAGTATATAATAGTGCACCTGAGCGGAGGGCTCCTTAGCTTGTTCTCTAAGGATTCCCCCTCTGCTCAGGTGAGTCTGTAGCGTCCCTTCCTGTTGTAGTAGTTTCACTAAGGATTCCCCCCTGCTCAGGACTCTGATTTCAAGCCTTGCGAGGTTGCCCTTACACCTCCCTCCATTAAGATTCTTCATGAGAAATATCATCCAGATCCAATGCAAGAGTCAGAAAGACGATCTAAAGCACTTGTAATATCTGAGGGAATATACAACTCCTCATCCTGCAGCTCCACAGGGGGGGGCAGCAACTGCTTGTGCAGACACAAAAGCTTTAACTGTTGGCATAATTGTAGTCTGAGCTTTCCGCCATGCAGCAATACAGCTAGCCAATAATTTTTACAACCTGTTATTTCTTTTCGACAGGCAGCCAAGTCATGCTCTGTTTGATCAACAATAAGGACAGAGAGTTGACGTCTGCCAAAAGTCAGCCTGATATACAAGAAAACCAATATAACTCACTAAAAATCTTGAATCTTTAATGTTTCATCCATAAAATTAACTATCTTCCCTTTTGAGATTCCGCCGGCCCCAGTTGCACTGCTGGCCCCACTAACACCGCTGCTCCTGCTCCTGTGCCTGTGACCACGACTCCTACGGATCTGGCTCCAGCTCTAGCTCCAGCCCCAGCCCCAGCCCCAGCCCAGCGCTTCCCACTGCACCTACTCATAGGAGCAAGTGTTACACCCGATGAAGACAGGACTCATTGTAAACACCAGAAGGTTGAGGCAAGGTAAGCCATGAATTACTATACATGTTTATGGTCTGATTGCCTTTTAACTTGAACTTGAAGTGCATGCAAGTCCCCATGCCAGAAAAGCCACAAAATTTGGAGGGCCTATCAACAACAACAACAAGTAAGGCTGAGACTGCACCTGCCAAACATGTCTGTCCAGGCTATTACTACGACGAGGTTTCATCTTCAGAGTAGGGGTATGTTTTTTCTTATAATGAACAGATGAACACATATATAGCATGTGTCAAGCAATTTCCCCAAGTAGGTCTTTAGATTATGCTTCAAACAGAATAACTAATCAATGCTTTAGTCTCTTTATCAAATTCTCAGTAAATAGTTTAACCTTTCAAGTGAGTAGTGTTTAATATCCTTGTTAAATTAAATTAATTACTTCTTCAGTTCTGAGTCAGCTATGATATATGTCAGTGTAAGTTAATCTGCTTATCATCCGTTAAACTACTAAATTAATAAATAGGTTTATCGGATGTCCCTAGTAGTGATAGTAGTAGTCAATACATGGTTGTAGAGTTGTTTTAACCAATAAACAAATTAACCATCATCATGACCAGGAGTCAATTAGACCTGGTAGGGTTACTGACAAGAAAGACACCACATACATATTATTTGCAGTAGATGTTTACCTTATGGCTCTGTTTAATTCCTTTTGCAGGGGGGTATCAAACCGGTTTGTGAGTTTTGTGCTGAGAGGGGTGTTTTCAAACTGGTTTGTATGTTTCAAATACCTCCCTAAGACTCTAAGAGTGTCAATGACAGTTAACATTTGTGGACTTAACGTTTCAGCTGACAATGTTTTATAAGGTGTCATAGGTACTCAGAGCAATAGGAACAAGGTGCTTTAAGTATGGTAAGCACAGATGGGTGATGGGTATGAAGAGGAGAATTTTTCTTGCAATAGCAGCTATCAGTTCATGCTAGTGTCACAAAGTTACACATTAGTTATCAAAATCACATGATAAATAACAGGTATAAAACCTATACTTCTGGCCTCAGGGTGTTTAAAAACATGTGTTTAAAACACTGTTTATAGACTTAGTTTATAGCACCCCCGTAAAAAACAGAGCCCTAATCCCCCTCCCCGGGCCGGAAATGTCAGAACCCACTGTTCTGGGTTGTCCACTGCGGCAAGGGTTAGCAATGGCACTGGCATTAGTGTGTGTTCCCACGGAAAAGCTACAACCTTGGTGACCCCAGAATCGACGGCTAGAGAGTGGCACAGATATACCCTTAGGCATGTGGAACTCTATCCGTATCCGAATCCTGGTGGCTGTGTACCCATATCCATGGATACGGATATGGATATGGATATACACATATGCTTAAGGCTAATTATATATACAGGGCAAGCTATGGCAAGCACTGTATGCATAGTGAGCCGTAGTGGTAAGATTTGGGCTATTATAGCCTAGGAGTTGCTTGATAGGATGTACCCTAAAACCCTAGCTGTTCCTAGGCACTAGGAGCTCCTAGGCTGTGCCATCCTAGCTTTTGCTAGCCTAGCATCACATAGTCACACCTGTCACACTTTTTTAAAAATAAGTTTTAATTATTATCTATTGTGGAATGACTGATCTTATATAATATTATTGATGTGAATTTTTTTGATTGCCATCAGTAGTTCTGATAGATATGTGCAGCTACATCATTTTTGTCCTAATTAGGACAAATATTGATACAGGCCTTCCCCACTATATACTGGGTCATCAGCCTGAAGAAAAGGAGTTAGCAGTATATATAGTATTTTCTTCATCACATCAATCAATTTGATGGAGTTATTAATTATTCTGAGAGTATTTCTTGAGTATTTCATAGCCTATCCTGCTAGCAATTCCTAGGTCTAGTAATTCCTTGGTTTTTAGGGTATATACTATCAAGCAATCTCTAGGCCTGTAGGCTAAATGCTACAGCTACGGGTGGCATAGTACTCTTTCATACAGCATAAAATGTATGCAATGCCTAGGCTCTGGTTCAATTCTGGGCAAGGCTTTGAGGTGGCTCGCAGTAATGCATTTCTTTTTTTTATTAAAGCCTATAATTTATTTATCTTGATATTGTATTACCTTTATATGATTAACATCCCATTTGACTTTTATATTGATTCTCCATATTACCTAAAGTTTTATCCCCAACTAAACAAAAAGGGCAAAGAGTGACAGAACTTGTTGTTTTATATAAAGGCTTGAAATGTATTGAATTGATCACATGATAAAAAAGCTAGGATCAGGATTGATTTGATAGGTAGGAGTTATCTAGAGTCAGTCTGACCACTTGAAGTTCTTAACAGGGTATAGCCTCAATAGTAAGTTTGCAATGAGCTACCACATGGCTGTGGTTTCTCTGTACTTGGTTATATAATTACTTGGTTGAAGAGAGATTTATATATAATGCTGAGTAATTACATTAAGTACTTTGGTAAAATTTTCATAAATTCGGATAGAGAAACTATGGAGAGAATGTCAAATTAAAGAGCCATCAGAGCTACCCATCTGTTCTGTTCTGGGCACATGTTCTTAGGCAGAAGCCTTGCACAGCCCAACCCGAAGCCTGACAGTATAAGTGCTGCATAAGGTTCAAACAAGGGTAGTTTTGGTGCAAAAATGTGATTTCACTGCCAAATTTGGGTCAAATCTGGATCTATCATGCATTTAAACTTCGAGAACGAGCCTGGCGTTACATGTTGCATAACGCATGAAGTACAACCAGATGGATGGCCCGTTATGTGTTATGTTGTAGTTATATAGAGTACAGTAGCACTGTACTGGCGAGTCGCGAAAACCGGGTGTTTGTCATGGCGGAATGTGAGACCTCAACAGTCGCCCAGCCTAGCTAGGCCTGGTTGCTCTGAGTCTGAAGTCACCGTGACGAGATTTGTATCGTGACCAATACGTAATCAACGTGACAGTGCTGACACCGCAACGCGCGTAAACGTCACGGTCACACTCGATCCTTACCGTCATCCTTCTTCTTCTTCTTGACGCACCATGGAACTCTTGCGAACTCAGGCTCTCCCGTCCCACTTCATCCCACCGGCACCTCTGCCTGAACCCAAACCCAAGCCTAACTCCCCCATCAACCGCGTCCCCTTTGAAATCCTCGGCGAAATCGTGCGGCTTCTTCCGACTTCGGCGCGTCGCAGGCGGGCTGGAACGAGAATATGGAGCTCGCCAACCTGCGCAAGGCAGATTTGTGCACGATCGATCGCAACAGTTTGCTCTCACTGGCACGCCGTCGTGATGCACACACCCGCGCTCTGGGCCGAAATTGAGATCCACGCGCAGTACGGGCCGCTCCGACCTACAGCCTGTGTAGCGGCGGTCAAGCGTGTGCTGGAGCCGAAGATTATACTCGACCTTAACGCGGCGCAACCTACAGTGTTGACCGTCGTTACGGACCTTCTTCATGATTATTATGGGCAAATAGCCACTCTGGACCTCTCAATCGACAGTAACCGGCTTGTGGCCTTGACGGAGATGCGCGGGAGGCTTACCGCGCTGGCAGCCCTTACGCTCTATGTCCTTACGCTCTATGTCTCCAGACATTCAGGAAAGCGACCACCCAACGTGATCCCGCCCCCATCCGACATCATGATCTTCCGCGATGCGCCAACTTGAAATCCGAGTCTGCAACACGTCACGCTCAGCTCCGTTGCGGAGCAGTTTACCCCGGTCCTCCCGCTGGCGCAGCTCCCATCGCTCGCCATTCTGGACAACGGCACAGTCAGGATGCGGCAGTGGACTCGTCTTCCGGAACACGCTGATGGTTGCACGCACGGACGTGAAGACGACAGGCGCGCGCGAGGAGCTGGCGCGCGCGGCGGTGCGGATGGGCGGCAGAGACAGATGCGGCTTTACTGGTACTGGATCTTGATCCCAGTGCAGTGGGCACTGGACGGAACACTGAACGTCGCGGGGTTCATTTTGCCCGTGGTCAGCCCCGAACTTTGGTTGAAACTGTGGAGATGATCTACCAGGTATACTGTATTTTTCTTGCTGGTAGTCCCAGGTGTTAAATAGGTGCGTCAGCTCCGGGAAAAGATGGAAGCTCATTTATATTGACCTGTTAAATAGGTCTACAATGTATGAGTAAGTATTAAAGTGGAAATGAGGCAACGAGGGGAACGTACGCGTCAGCTCCGGGAAAAGATGGAAGCTGACGTAAGTAGTGACAGTAACGAATGATATCGAGCGCGTCGTCAGGCGTCGTTGGGATAATGGGATGAACAAGAAGGAGAAGAAAAGGAATGTATTATAAGTATGGTAAATATAGCTAACACTCCCCCTCATTCCGTTATCCCAAATGAGTGAGAGAGACGGAATGTCTTGACGGAGTCCAAAGCCTTGGTGAAGACGTCCGCGAGGTTGTCTTCCGAGGGGATCCAGATGAGCAAGACAGTCCCGTCGGCGACATTATACCGAATGAAGTGGTATGGCAGCGCGATGTGCTTGGTGCGAGCATGGAACGAGTCGTTCTTGGCCATTCGGATTGCGGATTGGTTGTCGACACGGAGGATGGTCGGTTGAGTAGGCTTTCCGAATAGTTCGCCGGTGAACTGGCGGATCCAGATTGCCTCCTTGGCGGTGCGCGTGAGGGCGATGTATTCAGCCTCAGCGCTGGACAGTGCGATGGTCGTCTGCTTCTTAGCACTCCAGGAGATTGCTCCCCCATAAAGTGTGAAGACGTAGCCAGACATCGAGCGCCAGTTGAGCACCTCAGAACCCCAGCTAGAGTCTGAGTAACCGACAAGTCCTTCGTTCGTGCCACCGAAAGTCAGCCGGACGTCAACAGTGCCTTTGAGGTACCGTACGATCCGTTTGGCGGCTTCCCAGTGAGCACGACCAGGGTTGGCCAGGAACTGCGAGAGAACGGCAACTGAGTAAGCGATCTCGGGTCGGGTTCCATTCGCAATCCAGAGAAGTAGCCCGATGACTGCACGGTAGGGGTACACGCGCATGGCAGACTTCTCCTCCTCTGTGGTTGGGCACATGTCGTGACCAAGTCGAGCTCCAAGCGCCATCGGATTTGGTGCCGCTTTGGCTGTCTGTTGGCCAGCGAGAGCGACGACGTTGTGAATGTACGCCGCTTGCCCAAGTGAGATGGTACCGGCGGCGCGATCCTGTTGGATAGTCGTACCCAGATAGAGAGTCGCTTCGCCGTTGACCTTGAGTGGGAATTTTGCGTGGAGTCGCTCCTCTAGCTGGAGAAGAGCGTTGAGGTTGTTGCCGATACAGATGGGGTCGTCGACGTGGAGTCCGATGAAGGTGTGTTCGGTATCGGTTTTGCGAAAGAAGACACCGTGGTCAGCTTCGCTACGACGAAAGCCAAGGTCGTTGGTGAGAAAGGTGCTGACAGTGAGATACCAGATGCGTCCAGCTTCTGGCAGTCCGTAGAGAGCTTTGTGCAGCTTCCAGATATGGGAACGACGAGGCGTCTTTTGTGGATCCATGCCTTCAGGTTGTTCGACGTAAATCGGCTTGGGGAGGACACCATTGAGGTAGGCGCCCTTGAAATCGCATTGGCGGACGTGCCAGCGATAGTGAGCAGCGGTGGCGAGGAGGATGTTGCGGGATGTGGATTTGAGGACGGGTGCGAAGGTCTCGACCTGGACACCAAGGGCGTTCTGAAGGTCGCCACGAACACAGATGCGAGCCTTGTATTCACGGATGTTGCCAATGTCGTCGTGTCGGTGTTGCATAACCCACATGAGCGGTAGAATTGGCTCGTTGCCAGCCTCAGTCCGGGGAACGACCGTGAAGGTCTGATGTGCCTCGAGCGTCCCGATTTCCTTCCCAAAAGCAGCTTCCCAGTATGGGGCATTGGGTCCTCGTAGCGCTTGGCTCATTGAGCGTGGGACGACCGACATAGCAAATGCCGTCTTAGCACTGCCTTTTGGTGCGTCCGGAAGTTGAAGTCCAGCCGGATATCGCCCAGTTTTCCCTCGACCTGCTGCTGTCCCTTCTCCAGATACTAGTCGTTGGACGTAGTTCGACGGTTTGCGGTTGCGTTGTCCGCGTCGCTCCCCCACAGTGCTTGCGGTGTCCGACGTAGCTTCGTCAGGGTCACCGGGGGCAATGTCCTTTGCGGAAAACGTGAGGTCATCTCGGGGAGGTGGAGAAGGCGGGCTTGGTGAGGTGGAGCGAGGGGTGGAAGGAGGAGAGGAGAGTGGAGATGAGAAGGCAGAGTTAGGTGCCTTAGGGGTAGGCTGGGCCTTAGGGGTAGGCGACTTCGACTTGGGGTTAGGCTTGGCCTTGGGGGCTGGTTGCGCTTTCGGAACCGGTTTCTGCTCCCCCACAGGTGCAACTAGGACCTGTTCCTCTTCCTCCCTGAAGACGGTGCCATCATCAAAGCGAACATTTCGTTCGACGGTAATACTCTGTGTCTTCGGCCAGTAGACTTTGTGGCCGTCTGGCGTCTCGGTGCTCGGTCCCACCCATTTCGCCTCAACACCTCTTGCGTCTAACTTCGACCCGTCCTTGACCAGAACCCAGACCCTGCAACCGAAAACACGGGCGCGACTGAGGTCGGGTTTGTTGCCAGTCATAACCTCATGAGGTGACTTGGGGGCGGTACGCTTCGTTGGCAAGCGGTTGCGGAGCCAGATAACGTATAGGACGGCAAGACCCCAAAATGATTGTGGAAGTCCCGAGGAGAGGAGAAGGGCGCGCATTTGACCGGCGATAGTGCCGTTGAGTCGCTCTGCTGCGCCGTTGAGTTGGGGCGTATTGTGAGGGGTGAGTTGGCGTTTTGTACCCTTGGACGAAAGGTGCTTGTCGAAGAGGCCGCCGGTGTACTCCTTGCCACGGTCGGTATTCAGGAGCTTGATGTCCACGTCATGTTGCGTTTTTAGAGTCGCCTCGAAGTCACGGTAGTGACCGAGCGTCTCGGATTCGGTTTTCGTCTTTTGGAGGTAGACGAAAGCGCAGTCGGAGTGGTTGTCCAAGAACGTGCCGTAGTAGTTGTAGCCACCGCGTGCGGTAACGCGCGCTGGTCCCCAGAGATCGCCCGAAACGAAATCTCCCGGTTTCTGTGAGCGAGGGTCGCGATGCTTTTTAGAAATGCGAAGACCTTTGAGTTTGGCGCGGATGCATACCTCGCATTGGACGATGGGTGTGGATAGGTCGACGTCAAAACCGAGTGCGGAGCCATTTCGTGCCATAGTCTCGATCGTGCTGTGGGCTATATGACCCAAGCGTTCGTGCGCCTCCTTCCGTGTAAGGGGTTTGCGTGTTGCTGCCCCAGCTGCCCGAGCGTTTGCTGGTCGCCAGGTGAGGAGAGGGTAGACGCCGTCGCGCTCCTGAACACGGAGGATAGTCTTGCCCGTTTTCGAATCGGTTAGGACACCATAACCAGTCTCCGCGTTGCTGAAGACTAGACCGTGTTTGCGCAGACGTGTGAGGGAGATGAGACCGGTCTTACACGACTTGAGGTAGTACGTGTTGGAGAGGGAGAATTGCTTGGTCGAGTCGCCTTGGTGACATTCCCAGAGGGTAGTCCCAATTTGGGTAGCGTACTCGATACCAGAGGCGGTCTCGATGGCGAACGGGGGACATGGTCGGATATCGGAGAAGTTGGCGATGTTGCCGTCGTAGTGCTGAGACGCACCGGTGTCGAGCAAACGGACTGTCTGTTGTGGAGTGGCGCTAAGAGCGCTGTTGGATATAGACGCAGCAATATATGCGTGTGCCTCACTCGCATTGTCGTCATCGTCGGCAGCGGCGGCCTTCGCTTTCCCTTTCCCCTTCTTGTTGCTGCCGCTGGCTCTGGGCGGAAGCGGGACACCCTCCATTTTGCCTCCCGGTTTGCGACACTCGTCCGTCGGGTGAGGAAGACCGCAGTTGTCGCACTTCTGCCTCTTCGGCTTTGCTCCCCCTTTCAGTTTGCTCCCCTCCGCTAGCTTGAACTTGTCAAACTTGGCCGCCATTGCCTTTGCCTCCTCCCGTTTCCGTTTCGCCTGGCCGTTATCGAACTCGATTGCCTCCTTGAGCGAAGCCCGGAGGACTGCGAAGTTGAGCGGAACACCCACCGTGACGGCGGTGGTGACCGTGGTGAGGATGGTGGACCGGTACTGTTCAGGCATGGCGCGGGTGAGGAAGGCGGCGTATACGTCGTCAGAGAGGATGCCACCCGCGGAGATGTACTCGTTGCGCTTCTTGATGAAGCGGTCGATGACAGCCAGAACATCCTCGCCCTCCTCCCCAGTGCATTCGATACGGAGAAGGTCCCCGAGAAGGTCGACCATACCAAGAGTGCTCTTGCCGTCGAATTTTTGACAGAGAGCGGTCCAGAGGAGGTGGACAGGCCGGATGTTGAGCAAGTCCTGGTGGACATCGTCAGGGAAGGAGCTGGTGAGGGTAGAGGCAATGGCGGACTGCTTCTGCAGGTACTCGTCCATCGCGTCTTCGTACTTGTCGACGGCGGCTGCGTAATCGGCCGGAGTGTCGGCGTCCGGATCACCGGGATCGGCCGGTTTAGGCCGGGGAGGCTCCTTTGGCTCTTTTGCTCGCCCTGTGAGGTGTTTGCGGAACCCAGGCTGGGCTATGAGAGCCTCCCACATTTTCTCCTTGTAGGATACCCAGTTGGAGCCACCCTGCAGCAGTTTGGGCGTCGTGAATCGGCCGAGGGACGTGCCAGCAGCGAAGAGGTCGGATGACATGGTGTGGGAGCAGTCAGACTCTTAATCTGTTAAATAGGTGCGTCAGCTCCGGGAAAAGATGGAAGCTCATTTATATTGACCTGTTAAATAGGTCTACAATGTATGAGTAAGTATTAAAGTGGAAATGAGGCAACGAGGGGAACGTACGCGTCAGCTCCGGGAAAAGATGGAAGCTGACGTAAGTAGTGACAGTAACGAATGATATCGAGCGCGTCGTCAGGCGTCGTTGGGATAATGGGATGAACAAGAAGGAGAAGAAAAGGAATGTATTATAAGTATGGTAAATATAGCTAACACCAGGTTAACTACATTGCAGCATTAGCACATAAGCAGTTGGATGCCCAAACACGTGTTGACACAACATCCTCTTGTTTAGAAGCATGGACCTTCGTGAATTCTCGACTCCGAGTCCTTGCCCGCCTGTTGAAATTACTGTTTTAGGACCGTGTGGTACGGCAAACACGATATTATCAAATAGAATCACAACTATTTTCATGGATTTCGGCACTTGCACCGTCCATCCAAGCTTTTCAAGTCGCCACTGTGCTCGTGTTTCGAATTTTCGTCATCGGCGGTAGTAAGACTAGGATTTTTATGAACTCAACAAGGTCCGCTGCCTCGAGTGCGGCCAGCAGGGTCGGTGGGAGTGGCGTCGGCGCTAAGGAAGCCACCTGCAAAGTAACAGCAGCGACACAGGCGTGCCTCGCGCCAGCACCGCCTTCCAACACGCGGCGCGGAGGTGGCGGGGGCACCACGCGCACAGCGCCGAATAAAGCCGACGCCTCCCGGCAATCACGCCACGAGGCGGCGCCATCGGGATCACGGAACACGCCATCCGGACGCCCGTAACCTTCTTGCCTTATCGGGGGCGGCGACCCGCTGGCTTGGTGCAAGCATACTGCATGCGGCCGCCGGCTGTCACAGCGCGGGGTCATGCGCGAGATGAATTGGAGATGGATGTCGTAGCGACATTCAGCGGCTTGCGGAGGTAGATGAATGTGCTCGGGTTCTTTGCTCCCGCGGATGCGGACCCAGGGCGAGGGCGGAAGGGAATCAGCCTCGAGGCCGATATATCAGACAAGCAGCGTCGAGGATACGTTGGCATTGCATCGGATAAGGGCATGGAGGAATCATAATCAAATGGGCGCCAACCCTCTGCCCATGCCGAGCATTAACTGGTGGAGTGTTCATAGCCTGGGCCATATGCATCGACGCTCGGCAGCCGCATCCACAACAACGAGGCGTGCCGCGAGTCATGCGCCGGGGCAAACCGCCACAGCAGGCCGAAATCGACTGCGCATGTGCTCTTGCATGGATGTCCCTATGCCTGGCTTGACGACCAGCAGGAAGTGATCCGCGCTGTTATCTCGCTTAGATGCCGGTGTTCCCACTCCTCCGACTCGGGCCGGCATCCGAGTCCCGGTATGCTTACTTATATGCAACGCCAAGATCCGGCGCAAGTTGCGCAACTCATAAATTACTGTGGCAGCTCGCGCGCAAAGCAATGAGATGGCAATGCCAATTTTGTTGGGCATTTCCCTTTTCACCGGCGGTTCTCTGAGATCCGGAGAACTTGAAGCTTGAAAAGCTGTGAAGCCGGTCCGGGGAACATGCGGGGAACGTCAATGTAGCTTTCGTGGAGTTCCCGGGTGCTGAAAACGTAGATTAGTGTGTCAAAATCACAGCTGGTGTTGAGACAACTGCGCCGGCGATGGTGGATTGCTTGCCGAAATAGCAAGAGAGATGGTCGACAAACTGCAATATTAAAAGTCAAAATCCTAGCTGCGAGGGCGTAGCTCCAAGTGCGCGCCTCAGCGCAAGTACTGCTTTTTCATAACTGGGACTTCATCCTCTACGCACTAGTGGCCCGAGATATGAAATCCCTGTGTTTTATCTCGTCATCAATCAGCCCAATGTCTCATTTGCCAAGTTGCACGCTGCCCAGGGCTCATGTTCGCCGAATGGCCGGATGCATGACGATTCGGGTAGATAGGAAGACCTCGCTTGAGATGTGAGCAAGTCGACTCTCGGATGGAAGCGATAGCCTGGTCCGCAAATCGTTCAGGTTCCGCAATCCTGTCACTTCTGTGACGAAGCGCGTCAATCATCTGTTAGGCGCCGAGATGGGGAGACTTACATATCGTCCTTTCTTCCGCATGGCGCCGCTAAGACGAGGATTGTGGGTATGGCCAGCTGGGATGAATCCCGCCGCTCATCCTTCTTCGGAATGACCCACTGTCCAAATTTGCACTTCCAGCGACCAGGAACGGCAGTTCTTCGGTTGAGAATCGACCAGGCCTGAGGGAACCGCTTAGTCCGTCGTAAAACTCAGGCAATATCCAACTTGAAGTTACCTGGCCTAGAATGTTGCCGTCATTTGCAGCTCATAAAGAGACTGCCGCTTTTGGAAGTTACAAGCATCCGGACGTACAGAAGTAGGTATCCCCGCGTTAAGGCCAGAGTGCCTTGTGGCGCCTTCGTTTAGCTCTTCGCTCGGTGGGAGAAGGTTGCCAGCGATCTTCTGTGGGTGGGAACGGCTTGATGAGTGTGGGTGCGGGCTGACTCAGATGTGACTCACACAGGGAATATCCGGCTCACCGCTAATGCATGCCGTCCGTCGCTGCAGGACTTGGAATTAGAGTTTCACCGGAGGTTCCGATGAGCATGGACCCAGTTAACGTCGTGGATCTGTTAACGACTAGTGTAAACTTCGAACAATGTGCCCTCGACCGAGATATTGACCGGACGCACGATTCGACGAGCAAGAAGGTCGCCAGATGATGCTAGCAGAACGATGACCGAGAATCCGACAGATAGAAGTTGTATGCCTACCCACCCGATACGTCGAACAATGCCAGTTAGTTTGCGCGCAACAGACGCTGATGTAGTCGACCATGATCCCATATTCACACCTCGTAATAGATGGAACGGCGCGGCCGCCAGCGAGGACGCAAATAATCCATGGGAGGTCTGGGTGTAAGTTGCATTATTACAGCCGTGGACACTTGATGATGATGATCACTCGCCCATTTTGGAGAACAATGCGTGATTTGAGCGCGTTGCGTGGAAACTAGGCACGAAGAAGTAGCTCTAGACGGGCCAGTTTGCGAAAGGACGAGCGCCGTGCGAGCCCGTTGATGACAGGACAATGGGGCGGGAGCGCGGGAGAATGCCAAAGCGTGATTGTGAGCAAGGGTGAGCGATATCGACTGGAAGTAGCCTGTAATGTGTATCTTGTGCTTGCCGCGGCTTCCCTGGTTGTCGTGTCTGTCAAATACTAGTCCATTGCTGAGAAGATGACTCCATGAAATGTGAAGTAAACTTCAGTGCGGCGAGTATCAAGTCTTGATGTTACGGTTACATTTAGAAATGGGACATGAGCGCAGCATACACAATAAAAAAGAAGGCTACCCATAATTCGGGTTATACTGACACAGATTCAAATTGTTGCAACGCTAACTCGGAAATGATATCGAGGTCAAGAGGAAATTTCGTTTGAACCGGAAAGCAAGGCTGTGGGTGCGCTTGGGTGGGGGTGGATCGTATTCAAGTTGGAACTGCGATGCAGTAGTCAATGGGCAGTCGCAGAGGCCTGTTGAGCGACGAGCATAAGTACTCACCCAACTGAGCGGATAGATGAGCAGGAAGCGCCTACGCCGTCAGCAGACGGCCTCGTACGGATTACCACGGCCCATCCAGTCCCAGAGCACAGATTCACTAGTCCATGATGAGGAACGAGTCCGAACGGCGGCGCGAGCGCAAGTACACAAGTCATCAGGATTGTAGTCTGTGCCGTCCAGCATCCGGAGGGAAATCGACGGGCCAAATGTCTTCTGAGTTCTCCGGAAAGGGTTCTGGTTCGGCAGCTCCGTGGTTGTGACCTTTTTGCAGTGGTGGAAAGAAAATGAGGTCATAAGCGCGCGTGACTGATGTGACGCACAGCCTCGGCGCCTTGACAACAACAACCATGAAATCAGCCTTCCAGAGACTTTTTTTCCCTTTGATATCCACCCCGAGCGTTGATCATATAAGAGGCGCAATCTTGACTGGGTTCGAATGCGGAATACATCCTATCTTTTGGATTCATGATACCGTCGGTCAACACGAGACGTTTCAAGTTCCTTCCCATGACGAATCTTCAGCGCAGCCACGGAGAGGTACGCTCACAAAGATTACTTTGATGTCTTCTTCACTAATACAGTATCAGTAATCGCAGACTTAACACTGGCACTGAATCTGTTCTCTGTCGAATGGCCAGACTGACGTCCCTCCCTCGGACATCGAAAAGTGTCGCCGGAGGACGTGCAAATTAATATGGTCCCCCTTAATCTTGAACTCTATTTTCTGTCGGCTGACGCTCAAGAAGCTCCGCCGGTCCAGATTCAACAACTGTGCCGGTGGCCCAAGCAAGCGCTTAGCGATGGGTCGATCAGTTGCTTAGTCGGCGTCGGCCGTCGCCTCCTCTTCAGCCACAGGGAAAGCCTCCCCAGGTACGTCCGATCCGTCAGACAGTCTCAGGCTGGCTAATGATTATCCATATGCATAGGTCTTGCTCTCATGCATCACGGTATTGCGGACTCGAACAAAGCAAGCCCCGACCAAATCACCATGAGGCTCGCAACCGCAAGCCCAATATGGAAATTAACAAGAGGAACTCATCCCCTCGGACTCGGATTTTCTCGGCTCAACCAGAAAATGATGTGGATGTGGACAACGTGATAATATGAAGGGGCGACACTGGCGATGGCGCATATCCGACGAGCGCTACCCACAGTGAGTCAGTCAAATCTGTGGAAAAAGCCCAATCTCCTCCTCTTTCATTAATTGCTCCACACCCCAGCGCTAATGCTTCGTAGATTCCCGCTGTCCGTCACTCTTTCGAATCACGGAAAAATTGAGTGTGCGTTTCTCAGATGACTGATTACTGAATGGAACACAACGGCAACGTAGATTTAGCTCTCATACTTTCGGGTGCACCATATGGACACGAGGCTCGCAAGTGCCGAAAAAGGAATTGATCATGGCAGGCTTGATGAAGGTGCGGTATTTCGATCGGCGACCTAGGCCTGAGCCTTGTCTAACTTCCACCTATGGACTACCTCAGACCACGACTCTTTGCTACGAAAACAGGAAAACGTTGGCCAAGCGGCGGGCTCTGGCTGGCCGATAACTTCTGTGCATGCTATTACTCTTGTCTGTCTTCCGAGGCGATCCCCATCAGAAACGCTTTGGCTTCGAGATACCCGAGCTTGCTTTGTGGGTCCCATCACCCTCACTCTCAGTGGCGGCGCCGCATCAGATGCTATTGCCCGTCGGATTCCGGAGATCAAGCGAAGCTGACAGGTCACTCCCATCGACATGTGGACAAGAAGGGGCAGGATGGACCCCAGTTTCCGGTGCGACTCTGAACCTTAACGCAGCCGTCGCCGCCCGTTCGGCGCCTTTTGGTCGACCAGCGGGGATTTGCGAGGTGCAACTGCTAGTCAGGCTTCTGATTCTCTCATCGATGACCGTCGCCGCATAATGAGTTGTTGTATCCGCACCTTTGGTGCTCGAAGGCACCCTAACCCCAAGATGGAAGATCAGGTGCGAGCGTTTGGACCCCTGATCAGATAAGTGATCCTATCAAGTATTCTTCTTGGGGGCCGACACCGCCCATGGCCATAGCTTTGGACACTGCAACGGCCGACTGCGTGCCTGCCCGCTCCTCGAAGCCTCCCTCGAACATCGGTGGCGCGACTTCCACTGGGCAGTATAAGTCGCCGGAATCATTGAACCCTCAAAGGACTTCAGTTCTTACATTCTCGAGATGTCGCGCTAAACTCTGGCCTCCAACTCTAAGAAGTGACCGTCTCCATTCTGGCCCACTAACTCGGTTTAGCACTCGGCATTCGGGCCGGCCGGCAGTTTCCTGTTATGGCAGTCGTTTCGTTGGTTCCATTGAACGACTACGGTGCCGCCTGCCAGCAATACGAGGCACAGCTCGTACACAATATCATTGCGCTGCTGGTAGCTTGGTATCGCATCTCCTATGGGTCCTTACAGTGGCGTCCATGAATGTGGATGAAGACCATGTTTGAAGACGTCGCTGCATTTGATTTTAACTCTTAAAACATGGTCACCCTTCCACTCGCCACACTCCGCCCATGGCGAGTCTGAACCAGATCCATCGATCCTGGAGTTTCATGGCCAACTACTACAAGATATTTCAATATACTAAGCACGTTACTAGTAATTATAAATGCCATTCCGCGTTTTTATTTCCATTTTTTATGTTGACCACTCCGAGTTCTCCGAGCTGCGCAGGATAGCAGCGCCACGGTGGGTCCCAGCGTCTACACTCCTCGAGGCGCCTGCGGGAATAGAAACACGATCGAGCGCTGTGTCGATCGCGATGACAGTTGGGCGTCTGAGGCTTATCTATAATCTAATCGCACCTAGATGGAGGAGGAATTCAAGAGGAATTGGATATTTCTCCACATCGTCCAGGCGACGGTCCGGGATCGTGAGATGTATTTGATTCCGCTGGTTGAGTCGATGTCCTCGTCCGTTGGAATGTGAAATAGGATGCGATATGCGTCCATGGGATGGTATGGAGGGGGCCGAGGTCTGCATGGGAATCCGGCAGCCAGCGACGGAGCCATCGGCCGGGACATGACGCTGGTGAAGGCGCTGCTCGGGCCTTACCCATAACCCGCGCTTGGACCATCGCATGTTGCTGGAGGATTTCCCCCCGCGGTCCTCCGAGATTCATTTACCTGGGGGCTACATACACAAGGTCCGAAAGGCAGAGGGCAAGGCAGATTCGCAAGCTCGCGTAGATGGTAAGCCAGCTGCCAGAAAGGCCTGCCCACTGTCCTGGGTCGGCGGTGCTTAATCGGGAAGGCTGAAGGCGATGAAAAATGATGGCATGATCGATTGGTCCGGACGATTCCACGCTGTCACAGGAATCGAGAGGGAGGAAAAAGACGGCCATGGAGTGAAAGATATAGTGGCGGAGGGGAGGTACTGTAGAGGAGAGGAGAGAATATCGGTAAGAAATGAATATTTGGCGATGCTGTGGCTACAGACTCATATGACCGAATACCCGACGCACGATCGGTCCGAAGTCCCACGGGGGCAAAACGGCAAAAGACAATAAAGCAACTGCTAGATCTAAGATTCGCGATGAGGATCTGGAAAGCTTTTCGAGACAGAACAATGAGCGTGTATAAAACCTAGCGACGTGCTTACCCCGGTGCCCTCTGGCTAATTGTCGTTATTGTCTCGAACGTCGCAGCGCTCCATCGGCCCATCGCAACGGGAAGCTAGCGCGAATCGCAGAAAAGTAGAGGGTCAGACAAGGCGCGCGAAAACTCTCTCTCTTGTCTCCCCTTTTGTTCTACGCTCGCTGCGCCCTCTGTCTTTCACGACCCTGCGATAACTCTCTCTCCCTGCCTTCGTTCACGACGCCCGACGCCGACGCCAGACGCCCAACTCGCCTTCGTTCCACTCGCCCCAAGTTATTACCTCTTCCATCATCATGCCTGCCCTTCGCACCCGCGACACCCGATCCAGTATGTGACACGTCACTCTGCCTATTTTCTCCTCCTGACGGCGATGACGCTCCAGATGCCCTTGAGCTTGTCCTCGACCCATCCTCGTCGACGAGCAAGCCACCACCACTCTCCATTAGCATCATCTCCCCTACACCACGCACACCCGCCTTCTCCTTCCCCGTGACCCACAATCTGTCCGACAGCCCCTTCAGTAGCCCCAGCAACTCGCCATTCGAGCCTGACCTCCGCAGTCTCGACTTGAGCAATCTGGATGGAAGTGGGAGTGATGACGAGCCACCAGCGCCGCCACCTGCGCCAATGGCCACGTTTACTTCCACCTTCTCCGCGCTCCCACCGCCGGCCCCACTTCCTCTCAGCTCTTTCACCCGCACCCTTTCCCCACTCCCTTTGACCATCCCTCCCCCCTCGACCTCCGCATCCAAGCGCAAGGGCTCAGCGTCAGCAGCCTCCCCCGGCGAGCGCAGGCCTAAGAAGGGCGACGACGACTATGTCAAGCGACCAGAGAACGCCTTCATTCTCTTCCGTCGTCAAGCGTGTGCAGAGCGAGATGCAGTCTCTGCTCCAGCCTCGCTAGTCGATGCCCCTTCATCTTCTGCAGCGGGGAAGAAGGCACGACAGGCCGACCTGAGCAAGACCATATCTGCTCAGTGGCGAGCTTTGCCAGCTGAGGAACGGGCCAAGTGGGAGGCGCTTGCGAAGGAGAAGAAGCGGGAGCACGCGGAGAAGTACCCCGGCTACGTCTACCGCCCACAGAGAAAGGGCTCAGCGCCAACTGTACCTCCAGAGGGCACTTTCGTCAATACCATGCCCACCAGTCCTGCTGTCAAGCGACGCAAGATGTCGGCTACCACGACGACAACGACAACAACGACAACGGACATGCCTCAGCCCGTCGAGTTTGTCCTCCCAGCTCCAAGACCGCGGTCCCAAAGCCACGACCCTGGCGCCAGGAGGTCGCCTATGCCGTACCAGAGTGTGCAAATACCCAACGTGTACTCGTCGAACCAGCCTTCTCTTTTCGTCCCGCCAGTTTCGCCAGACGACCAAAACATGTCGTTGCTACCGATGATTGCCCAGTCTTCGCAGTCAAGGTCCGACAGCGGTTTCGACTACCTTCCTTCCTTTGGAAGCGCTTTGGAGTTTGAGGCGAGTTATCAGGTGCGTTCTATGGATTGTAGTCGTGCTCATATCTCACTCAAGGCAAATCAGGCCTCGGATTTCTTAAAAGCCATGTTCCCGCCCTCTTCCGCATCTTTGTCGATGCCGCCTTTGTCGCTATCTTCATCGTCTTCCGGGGAGTCACCTGCAAGCTCGACACCGAGCTCGCCATATACGCCTGCTGCCTCAGTGGTGTCGCATTACGTCTCATCAGCTCAGACCGCCACACCGACCCCAGGAGCTTTGCTTGACGCCGCTTACTCCAACGACATCAACTACTCCAGCGAGTCGTCAGCATTGTCCCAGCCTTGGACTACTTCGGATCCGTGGACCGCCTATGGCGGTTTCTCTGCTTCTGCCAACGCAGGGAACGAGGCGATGGACTTCGACTTTGACTTCGACCTTGCGAACATACCCAGCGTTGGCGGTGCATGGGCGACTGCGGCCCCAGACAACGGTGCTGTGGAAGGTGGCGAACCGTTACCGGTTGCGTCTTTTGGGATGGGAGAAGGAGTAAAGGGGTTCGACATGAGTATGTCGATGGACTTTGGGATGCACTTGCCTTTGGGCGATGATGCGTCGTTCGAGGGATGGAATGGAAGTGGGTGGACGAGCACAACAGAGAACTTATGAGCGAGAACGAGGATGACCCAGCTGCGGCGATTGCGCCTTGGCTGATGACCATTACACGACCTGGACGACGACGAATATGACCACGAGGATATTTCCCCTCCCCGACCACACTTTTTTCACCAACCACGAATCCACATACTGTCCTCGTTGGTCCTCGTCGTCGCTTTATGACCTTACTGCTCGCCGCGACCAGCGATGCAGCTTACCTTCTTGCGCTAGCCGCGCTGTCCTGTCTCTTCTCGCCTAGCGCGTTCTCTGTTCCCTTTCTGCGGACACCCACATTCCCTTTCGTTGCTCGACGCATCGGCATCCACTCCTTTCCCTACTCATATCTTTATCCCCTCATAATACCCCTCCTCAATCGACATGGCCTTATTCCCTGTATATAGACGGACTACGTCCCACTCCTCCATCTTCACTCTTCTCCGCATTGTACTATAAACACCCTCATCCGCATTTCCTGCTGTACTCTCTTGCTACCTGCTACATGCGCGAGCCGCTACCGCTTCGACCCCCACCCTCGATACCTACCTACCTACCCCACCGTTGACGCTTTTCACGTTTCTCTTTCGGATACGATTCACTCGCCACTTATCGTTAACCGTTAAGTAAATTAATGACCCGTGTTGTTTATTTGTTGTCTGTTGTAGGAGTAGCTGTAGTGTAGGACTTGTGAACGGGAGAATCTACGGATTAACTTGCCTTGGCTGGTGCGCGCGCGTGCCCTTCGGGAAACTTCGGGGAGGGAGGGGCCTGAGAGAAAAAGGCATTCAGCCTTCCTTATGCGGATAAGTGCAAAGAGCAGAATGATGGGGAGAAGGACCGTTCATTGCAGAGAAGCAGCGATCCTATGATATGATGTATGATAAGGAGGAGAACAATAAGCTGTGGCCCACGAAGGCGACGATGGTTTTTTCGAAGGAAGGAAGAAGCGGGGGTGCACGAGGGGGCAAAGAAACGTCGGTATACGCAATGCATTACTGTACGATGTTTTTGGGGTCACGTTCGCGTTAGGGTGGGGGAGCGGGAGGCAGGGAAGCGAAACGCGGCCCGGCCCGCGAGGCAGCGGGTCCTTGAGGGTCGCTTCCCCGCCCCCCGCTAGCCGTTGTGGACGGAGGCAAATGCAATGGAAGGAATATAGAGGGACATGATGTATAATGGCCATGGAAAATAAAGCGACAATAATACCGTCCGCGATCGGCGGCCGTCGGGAGAGCGGGAGAGCAGGCGCGTGATGCAGCTCGGGATCAGTGCCCTGGGAACGTTTTCATTTTACGCTGGTCATACGATTAGATGGACCCTCTGCGAAGATGGAAAGATAAGTTGCGGCCATGGCGATTTCAAGGATTACCTGCAGGGACCATCGACGCCGTACCGTGACCACGCCCGCGGCCAGAGTTAAGAACGCCGATGTGCGCCGAGGCCGGCCGCTGGTGCGCAGTGTGGTCATGGTCGGCAAGAGCTTCGAGATGGAGTGTTTGTGGCGCTGGGCTGGACTTCGGTGGCCGGGATAAAATGAACCCAATCATGGAAGGGAGGCTCGGAGTGAATGATTTATTCGCCGAGCTGTCGTGCACTAGGTACAGCGCGAAAGTATAGTCAAAGTCAAAGCGGGATCCGTCAAGAGCTAATTGTTCTGCGATCGTGTCGGTGCGTGAGCGACATGGACACAGACACGCACCGAAGGAGGTGCGGGCTTCCCCCAGCGAGTCAAGCGCGTCGATCCTCCCACAGATGTCGCGTATGGGACTCGAGACGTCACTGGTCGGAGAGGTATCATTTTTTTCTCGCTTCGCCGCGTCCGCTTTTCTCCGGCGGCTGACTGTCCAGTCGGAGCGAGGCGACAAAGAACTGCGGAAGAGGAACACGGGCCACACGGAGGTAAGGCAAGCGAAATGAGCAGTCTGTTCCAGAAGTAACGACTCAAGTAAGCATGCGATTGTGTAGAATCAGATGGTGGAAATGAAATCATACGCGCGTACTGGGAATCTAAGCGAGGAAATTAACTGTATTGTGGGCATGTGTATTCGTCCACTGTCGGGTATGTCGGATGAATGTCGGCCGAGATGCGATAAGATTGGTCGCGGCCCCGTCAGGCACTCAGGCTGTCCCATGTCCGGCGGAAATAAAGAAACTCGAAGCTGCGAGTGGCCGAATTGCTTCATGACTGAGCTCCGTGACTGAACGTACTGAACGCGAGCAAAATTAACAACAGGTCCGAGTGATGTTTCTGATTTCATTAAAATATTGCTGTCAGCGCTGGTTACGATTATAATTTTCATATATGCCAGTGAACATACCATTTCCATGTTCATTTGGAGATGGACCTACTGGCCCACAAGCTGACGGGGCAGGACTCTTGGCGCAGAACCTGGAATCAATATAGTCAGAAATGAATTCGAACAGACTTCTCGAGACTTACGGTGTACTGTACCGTATAATTTGCAACCTTCCAAGTGTCCTAGTGTGCCAGGTTCCTCAGGCCACGCAGGACCATTTGCCTGGCCCTCGTAGTTTATGTCCTATCCCGCCAACGACGGAGAAAACCGGGATGCGATGAATGACGGTATGTGAGAGTTACCGCATATGGCGTGTGGACGAGCAAAGTATTCTCCGGTCGAGTCATTCCGGGACACAGATTTCCACGAGCAGTTCCCACTAGCGATCGTTATTCCCACCCGCCGAAGCCTTGACGGGAGTTAAAAACTAGGCACCGTGTCGCAGAACGGTGATAAGGCGGCGATGCTGTGTATTGCGTATTGTCTGCCGGTACCAAAAGAGGATGCGCCCTTATGAGCATGTCGGGGCGCGAAGTCTTTGAAGATTCCGCTTTTGGCTGAGCCAGAGAGCTCAATATGAGTTCCCTGGCACTGTCGGCCTGAGTCACAGAAGCTGGAGCGGTATGAGCGCAGACCTTGGGATAGTCTTACGAGCAAATCAGCGTGGGTGCGTATGCGGCCACTAAGGCATTCGGCCATGAATGCTGACGTGGAGGTGCATGTCACAGGTGCATGTCACCACAGTCACAGGTGACAAGTGACAGTCACCACAGTCACAGGTGACAAGTGACAGTCACCGCTCCGCTAAGCGCTTCATTAGCTATTTCTTAAATGATTTAAGGCGGGCCAACAAGCAGATAGTGTTGACTAGGGCCAGGCCCAAGCCCTGAAGCCCGGCCCGGCCAAGCCCTCGGAAGCCCGGCCCAGGCCTTGCCAGGCCCTTGAAGCAGCGTAGCACAAACTGACGAATAATACATCAGGAAAACTAGACACAGCTGGGGCTACACCCCAGCTGTGAAAAAATCCCACTAAATACAGAATAGCACACAGGTGGTCTACTATTGTCTCCATAGATTGCAACCCAAGGAAGGGAATTTTATGTACTTATTTAACAATTTGCCAGAAAATTAAAATACTCAGTACACACTTAGATATTAGCATAGTAAATAACCCATACTGTACTATTTCAATCAATTTGGCATGTCACTGTCACACCCAATTTTCGGAAACAGAATGATTTTTTTTTCTTGATTTTCAGATTTTTTGCATGGCTTTTTGATTCATCAAAAAGCAGTGATCCGGCCGAATTGAACGAAATAGTACAGTATGATGTGTCCATGCTACTGGGGGCAGGATCATAATGTCATGTACAGCTTTATATCCCAAGGAGGATTGGTCACATTTTACAGCTTTTCTTACCAATTCAGGGCTTTAACAGCAGTGATCCCAAAAATAGAAGTGTGGAGCAAATAAATTGCTAATGCCAGTGCCAAACATGTGCATACATTCACACAACATCTGCTTAATATAAGAGTAACATCAGTTGAATATTGAGCCTTCAATACATGGTGACCAGTGACTATTGAAGCTGAATCAGTAAGAGTGACTTGAAATACAGTATACTGATACTTACACTGATTATTGCAAACAAGTAGCAATTGGACCTGAATGTGCTCATTTTCAGATCTGAAACTACCCTGAAATGGGGCTCATGGCGATCTTGTTATTTCATTCAAGAGGAATATTATTTCATTTTAAAGCATTAAATCATGGTGTTTATCATTGATAAGATATCATCTTAAAGTAAATGTAGCTTTAGGTCTATTATCATTTGTAGCAAGTCTGAAGCAACTATTATTGATGCTTAATTTATCCTCAGAAACAATATTTTCTGCGGGATTCAGACTTGAAATTTCAGAGTCTAGTCAGTCTGAATGACATGAGAAAATGTGACACGGCATGCACTGATGCGGTGGTGGTGACAATCACCGCCATTCTCAGAGGTGTATTAGCACAAACTAAATGTAAGGGGAGCATGTGATGTGACAACTGTGACTGATCACGTGACTTGTCCGTGCGCAGATAGCCCTGTACTTAAGTAGTTGGCCGTGGGGCTGTTCCCCCGGCTTTGGTATCAACTAGGCACCTGGACCCTCATCCCCTGATACTAAAGTCAGTTTGTGAATCTATTCCACTGTGATGATTCAAAAAATATCAGCATAGTAACATTTGTGGTAAAACTCATAGTTTTTTGGAAATAATTTTTTTGTTTTCCAAAGAATCTTCAAGTTTTTTAGCCCAGAAAATGACAAATTGAAATTTTTATATATAATCAAGATTATCAGCACTTGGTTTCATTTGAGGGAGATTAATTTGATGAGACAAATTTGAGAACAGGTTCAAATATTTTACAGTGAGAATGAATGGTTTTCACCAACCAGTTATAGCTGTACAGCTGGAAACCCACAATTTTTCAAAGAAAAGCCTTGGTATCCTCAAAAAATTATTTCTGAAATTCAGAGGCTAGTTCAAAATTTCTGAAGACCATTTTTTTGCGGCTGCTGAATCTGACTATAGTCAGAAATTGACACTTTGAGATAAATTTTTGGAGTCAGATTTCGATCATGAGGTAACATCACAGAGCAACCTCAGACCTCAGAGCTGACAGCTCAAACCTCAATCTTGCACTGCAACCTCAATACACAAAGCACACCCCTCAAATACAAGCATCACAAACCTCAAAACCTCATGAATATGCCTCATTCCTTAGCTCAAGTAGCACTGAATGCAAGCTCATATTTTCCAATGAAAAAAAATATAACATCATTTTTCATTGTTTAATAGTGAAATGAGGTTTTCTGCCATTCATGAGGTTGTTGGTAGGTGGTTTGTACCAGTTTTGAGATTACTGGACTGTCTTTTTCCTAAAAATGAGACTTGTGTTGTAATGTTTTATAGCTTAGTGTTTGTAGATATAAGGATGAAATTAGTGCTGTGTTGCCTATGGATTGAGGTTTGACCTAGGTGGGTTAGGGTTGGTGATTGGTGGTCTCTGAGTGGGATATAGATGATCTGTGGTTTGAGGTTGGAGTGTTTTGACAGGGATTATCATCAGACAATAATATATCATGATCTGACAACAGTCTGTTCAACATCTGATCAATGACATTTATACATAGAAGAGCGCCTATTTTAGCTAGTTTTAGTGATAATTACCTTTAGAAACTAAACAGAGCCTATATTAACTAAGCAATTATTTTCAGCATTGGCAGTTGATACTTGTAAATTGATGTAATAGTATGTTTGAAGAGGACAATACTACTATATGACTGCTAAATTGATTAAAATGCTATGCTATAGCATAGTGAAATAAGGACACATTTCTTGACTGATTATTTGAAGATTTGCATAGTAAAACTAATTTGATTGGAATAACAGATATGATATATGTTGTATTTTGATATATTCAAAAAGTATGAGGGTAAAGAACTTGTACATATGCTAGTGCATATAACCAAAGAGCAACAACATCATCAAGGACAGCAGAACCCATATAAGGAGAGAGTAGTTCCACAAGATGGTCAAGCTCATCTTCAGAAAATACTCCTTCAGGAGGATCAACAATTACCCTGAAAATACTGAGCCTTGTCAATGGCACCCCGGCGGGTTACCACTGATAACTCACAGTGTTTTGTGGGCTAAACAGGTGCAATTACCTCACTGAGGTTAGGCAGGGGCCCAACTTCTCCAACCCAAGAGGAATCCTGTTCTGTGGCAGAGTTGTTAGCTTGTCTGGACTGTAATATATTCTCCTGGGTAAGCCCATCCCAGTCAATTCCATGAACTTCCAGCTCTTCCTGAGTTAAGTTCTCTTCTGCTTCTGGCAAGGTACCACCTCGAACACCATTCACAAACATGTCAAAGACAAACATATCTGTTGGCGAACGATTTGGCCCCCCGAATTTGGATGCCGTGTTGATTCCAACTTTCAGCAAAGAAGGCCAGTTGTGAGTTGATGGTGCCCAGAAATAGAAATTGGAGAAGCCAGAGATGGACAACATTGTTGATATCCAAGCCATGGTGTAGCTCCAACTCAGTGAAGTTGTTTGCCCAGGTAGATGTAACCTGAACAGTAACATCCACCCAGAGCCTTTCAATCCAGATATTGTGCACACTTCTGAAAAGGGAATTAGTGGATTATATTAAAAGAATAGGGCCTATTCTTTACCTTGCCCAGATATATGACCCTCGTCGGAGACCTCGTTGTTGCTCCATGTAAGCAGCAACATAGATATTTTCAGTTCCATGATCACCCCACAATCTTGAGGGTAGACCATATAGGCCAATTGCTTCCAGGAATAGATTCAGAACTGTCAGTGCCCTGTTATTATTGCTTGCACGAAGGGCTGTGACCAGCTGTGAATATCCATCAATGAAGCCATGAATAACAATTCTCCATCTGATAAGGCCTTGATAATATGTAAGTGCTTAGATATAGGCTCTAAATATGTTGCCCATCATGATGCCATAATGAGTTTGGACCCAGAACATGATATACTCGTCAGCGTATCCAAATTCTCTCAAAAATCCGTCGAATGGGATCAATGCGAGAAGTAGAGCATGCCAAACATGCTCTGTAGGAACCTGGTGACCCAGACGGCGGAGCATCCCATTCAACATGCTTAACCCTGCCCGCTGAAAATGTGAGCACAGGCGGAGCAAGAGCTCATCAAGCTCATTATCCGCAAGTGTTGAGACTGGACCGGTATATGATAAAGTGGGAAGGGGAACATCTGACATGTCAGGAAGAGGAAGATCAGGATCGAGGATGTTGTCATCTTGATGTGATGCTGGGAAGGGATCCTGTTGAGGCTCTGCAATTCCATAGTCCAAGAGAGCATTCTGAACAGTTGTGCGGCTGACCCCAAGAAAGTGACTGATTCCAGTGGTTGATCTATGTCCATAGGCCCATCGTAAAAAGTCGGGATCGATAACAATATGAGGCCGTCCTCTGCCCTCAGACACATGCTGCACAAGGACTGGATGCCCTTGATAAGATGTGTCCACAGCAATTTGATATTGATGTCGAATATGTTGTTGCATGGAGGCAAGACTGGTCTGTAGTATTGACCACTCTTCCTCTGGAAAAATATATGAATGCTGAATATATGATACAAACCACATTTAAACATCAAGTGTGAAACTAACCTCATGGGCTATTTGGCGGAATTCATCCAAATCATTGCCAAGCCGTTCAATGACAACTCCATCCGTGTGTTCCCCGTTTAATCGCCCAATTTCCTCTGAAAAACGATGATAGTGTGTTCGAAAGGCATTTAAAAGAGAACTCTGCGTGAAGAAGGACTGGGGTGGATCGTCCTTGTCGCCGTTCATGGCAGGAGGAAGCTGTCACGTCACATCCACGTGTTACATGACACCATTCTTTTCTTTTTTGTGAAGTGGCGTCATATTTTACCCTACCCACATCCTGGGCGGTGATAAGCCGCAGTCTGGGACAGACCAGGAAACGACTATTTTTGTCGATTTTGTTGCTCAGCGCACGTCTCAGAGTTGACATGAGTCCCGAATGGTCAACTAGGGAGTTACCTGCACAAGAACCTATCAAAATCCAGTCGAATCCTATCGAATCGCTCATGGTGATTCCAAAATCTTGACTAGGAAAAGTTCGCAGAGCCCGTTTCTCGCTAGAATCCATCCAATTCTATGCAAAATACCCAAAGGGAGTGTATTCTAAAAGGCATATTCGGTTTGGCGCTCAGTGGAGACTTGAGATCGACAACTCCTAGACTAGGGCCACCCCTATCTCTGTTGGTATCGATGACTGACATCATTGGAACGTGGTTTCGGATCATGCTGGAGGATCGGGAGTGCCAAGGGACGGTTGAACGGCGAAAACCTACTCAATTGATTGGGGCCTGGACCTGTGATCAACGGCGACTCTAAAACACTGTCGAGGAACTGATCATCTGAACATTGGAAATGCGCCAGGAGAGTTGGGACAACTACCGCTGAGGCCATACGCACAAGATACGAGTTATGGGTGTCAATCGAAAGCTGGGAAGCAGAGCTATCCACTTATCCTACTCAAGATCGAGGGATTCTTCACAAGCAAAACTAGATGGTCGCGAACACGGAAGATTTACACAGGTCATTGACTCCAATACACGCGATACCAGTCATCTGGACCTGGATTTTCGACTCTAGGCCGTATGGCGAAACGATACCTATACAATTATGCACATGGACGACTTTTCTTACTCGAGATTTTCCTTGATTCTATCAATTTCGTTTTAGTATTTATATCACTGTCTTGTATTTGGGGGATTCACGGATTGCCCCGCTCTACTAGGTGCATCTGGGGATCTAGCTCGTCAAATCTATCTTGCTAGCTCTTTCAAATAGTATTATCGCGTCGGAAGGATTATTGGTTGAGGGTTTCGGTTGCTGAATACAAGAGTTCCGGTTGCTGTTTATTGGGTTTCGGTTGCTGGTCGAGAGTTTAAGGCAGTTAGTTCCTGACTCGAGACAACTCAGAGGGTTTAAGGCAGTTAGTCCTGATCCAACGAGTATAAACTCTCCGGGCATCGTATTGGCGCTTCTCTATTGCTGAGTTTCGTCGATAGTACGCTTTGGGGCACAACAAATCAACGTTTTTCGCAAGAAACTCGTATCAACCCTACAACCTTACACATTTGTGCCAAGGCTCTGTTCACAGGGGTCTGTTCTCGCACAAGGAGTCGACGATATTTTGGGTTTTGTGACTTTTCCTACTCGACATTATACAACTTTCTCTCTATCTCAAGTGGAGTTTTGGTTGTTTTTGTTGGTTTGGTTAGTTAGAGGCTCATTTGCTTTGTCCCCACTCCGCACTCATCAGCGGCTCATAAGATGGGGCCTCAATGCGGCTCTAGATGCCAGAGACAGCCTCACTTTGCGGTCGCTCGTCCGCGATGACACTGATGCTGAAGCAAAAAGTCGTGGATGAGCTGGCAAGGATGGCCTGGCTCGCGCCTTTGACGCGACCACCAATGTCTATCGGGGCACGAACAACGCCCAAACATCACTCTATCCCCTCGCTCTGGGTCCCCAGCCGCTCTCAGTGTTGTCCCTTGCTGCTATTACGGTGGCATATTGGGCGATTATCCTACACTTTGGGCCTCTCAATCTTATGGTTGGGGTTACTCTTATCTATGCTCTCGCTCGCTCATCTTCTCTTAGATCCAACTCCTCACGCACACATCCGCAAACTGGTACACAAGAGAAGTTTGGGAGCAGTCTATCATGAAGATCAACCGACATGTGCATTCCCCTCGTGGAATCTATTCAATCTAATCATCTCCCAGACACAGGGGCTCAAAGTCGGGCTTGGCTTGGTGTTTTCCAACCGCGTATTGGCTTTCCTAAGCCACGACAACGTATTTCAGGTATGGATTTTGCAATTTCACAGCATTGATTCGGACATTCACCAACTTTTCTAGCCAAACTGGATGCTGGCAACTGTTGAAATCAAACTACCCCCCAGTATTCTCAGTTCGCCAATGCCATTCCTTCAAAACCTTGCGAATTGGATCCATGACACATTTCTGCAGGCCGGAGCCAGAACGGGTGGGAAGCTGGCAAGTGACGCAATTCGCGATGCGCAGGACATCTTCTCTGGCATCGGCGCTTATACTATCCAGGAGCTGCTTTTCTTGGCCGGTGAGTTGTCAGCTACTCACATACAATCGCATAATTGACATGATTGTTTAGGGATTCCGCCCTTCCTTTCTGCTCAAGAGGTGTTCACATGTCCGTCACGTATAGCACGCCTGGTCGCGGCGTTTTGGACCTTCTTAGAGAATGGCGAGACTCACATTGAGTATGTTTTTATGATTTATCTTGTCATCAACTTAATATATCTAGTAAACTGCTTCGAGCGGCAATGCTTGAGGGTGTCTTGGCTCCAACGCGAGAACAGCGACTTGAGTATGCGTTCTGGCTCTATGTCTGGGCAAAGAATACTGTTCAGATGTCTCGCCGAATGAAAGAGGCAATTCCGCAGTATCATGTACGCTCTCTATCTCTCAGTTAGCAGTTAGCGATCCCTCACATGCTCAACCGCAGGAAGTGCTCAAGCGCTATGATGATTGTGGCCCCACTCAATGCAGTGCCATCGTCGACCTTCTAGATCCATTCGAGCCTTCACTCATCCAGGCCGCGCTCGAGCAGCTCAACCTCAGGCAACTAGTGTTTGGCCCATCTGTATGGTGAAATAAGGGCTACAAATGCCTAGCACCGAGCGAAGATGATCCCCTCACAGCAATGTTTCGCGTTCATGGCTTGTCTTCAGCCACACTCACCTGCCTTGAACTGACAAGCAGGACTAGGTCTTCTTAATGCGGTAACACGGCTTCAAGATTTTGAGCCGCTCTTCATTGAGTCCAAGGCTCTCAAAGCTGCAATGGTTCCGAATCAGGCCTACTCGACTGGAAAAAGCGGCAAAATCTGGACCCTCTCAACGTGTTCCCTCCAGCACTCCAGTGTGTTATCTTCCTAAACTTGTATATTCTTCTAAATAGGCCCTTAGAACGCACAAGGTCTACCAGCTCAGTGACGCAGAGCGGTCGAATGACTTGTTTGCGACACGTGTTTCAGAGACACGGCAGGTAGCTATTAGGCCATTGGAGTATTGTGGCAATGGCCATCGCGTTCATATTGGTGGAGGGAAATTCCGGTAGGCTGGCTTCTAGTGAGAGTGATAATGTCCCTGATATTATCATAGACTTGCGGTATGCTGGCGCGATCCACGTATTTCAGCATACTGTTGCCGCAATACATAGTGCCCGAGATCGAAACCCTGGTTCGTCGACATTGATGATATCGACGATTGGATCATCATTCGAGACAGAAGCATGATTAAAGAGTGTTGGACAAATAGTGAAGCCTCCGTTGACATGTGTGACCACTGTGCCGGAAGATGATCCAAGCGTACTTACCGGTCCAAGTGGTAAGAGAGAGATGGGAGAATCAAAGGAGTGTGCTCAAACGCGTAAGGAATGTGGGGGGGGCAGGAAAGGCATCTCATAGATGCAGCACTGGTATTTAAGCCAGCCAGCGCCTGGCCCTGGACAATTGTCTGACTGCTGTCGGACAAGCGTTGACCATGGTCTGCGGGGCCTGTCACCGCCAATCAATTTTGCCAAATGTTCGTCCAAAGTTGGGTATTTCGGTCGAAAATATTTTAGGACCAATCTGATTGTGAGGTAATATCACAGTCAACACCACAAACCTCAAAGCTCACCAGTGTGACACTCTGCGCTCAATCTACCAGATTCTATTCTCACAAATATACATCACTAAACACTACCAAGAGTTGGGCATAGCACCATTCTTACACGTTGGACCACCAAATGCAAACACATATTTTACAATGAAAAAAAAGGTCATAAAAAAAGGTCATATGAAAAGGTGCCCAACAAAATTGGCGTAGTTTGCGCGCGAGCTGTCGACACTGATTCCCGCGTTGCGCCGGATCTTGGCGTTGCATGTTGTCTGTTCATATCATAAACAGACCGGGACGCGGATGCCGGCCCGAGTCGGAGGGGTGGGAAGACCGAGGAAGGTCACGGGCGTCCGGATGGCGCGTTCCGTGATCCCGATGGCGCCGCCGCGTGGCGTGATTGCCGGGCGGCGTCGGCTTTCTTCGGTGCCGTGCGCGTGGTGCCCCCGCCACCTCCGCGCCGCGTGTTGGAAGGCGGTGCTGGCGCGAGGCACGCCTGTGTCGCTGCTGTTACTTTGCAGGTGGCTTCCTTAGCGCCGACGCCGCTCCCACCGACCCTGCGGGCGACACTCGAGGCAGCGGAGCTACCGTGACTGTTCTCACGACCGCCGATGGCGAAAACACGCCTCCAGTCACAATTAGAAGAGCATGAAGGGAGATCTAGCGGCGATTCCATTTGAATATGTGCTTTGCCGTGCACCACACTGACACTGGACAAAAACGGTAATTTCAAGAGGCGGCCAACGATTCACGAATCGACAGTCGACGAAGGCAGCATGGCCTGGCGGCGGCTACGCTTCCAAACAAGAGGACGTGGTATGAACACATGTTGCGCATCTCAACAGCACTGCGCCTCTGCACATTCTCGTGCGCAGATGTATCTCTAGCAAGGCTCTGTCGACTCCGACGCAGACAAGCCCCCCGCGGGCCCGGGCGCACTGCTGATAATGCGCCCCGCAATCGCTATCGTCGGTGTTCCACCCCCCCGGGCCACGCAGAAGCGACTGGGCGCCAACGCCACCGCGGCGACGCCCTCCGTCTCGTGCATGCGCATCAGCGCCGGCTGTGGCAGGCCTGGACGGCTGTTCGTCTGCTGGTTCGAAAAGTGCGCGACCCAGTCAAAAGCGGGCGCTCGGGCGGGGATGACGTGCTCTTCGGGCTCGGATTTTATGGCGACCGGGGCGGGTGCGCTGGACGAGGCCGGGGTGGGGCAGTCGCCCGCTGCGGGGTCGACCGAGGCCGCATTTGTCGCTGGGAAGGGGGACCAAGAAGCGTTGCTGGGATACGAGTTTGTGCTGGAGGTATACGAGCCTGTCGCAGGTGGCAAGAAATAGCTTGACTGATTGGCAGGCGGGAGCTCCAGAGATGGGCCACTCGATGGATACAACTCAGCACCCTGTCCCTGCAATGTGGATTCTAGTCCAAGTCAGCGACAACAGCGTGAAAAAGAGATGAAACCGTAAACACACCGTCGGCAACCGACTCAGGGCCGAAAGACCACAGCGCCAGCCCTTCCTCCTCCTCCTCGACAGAGTCGACACCACTCTCCGAGGCCTCCATCCCCGGCATGGTAATCGGGATACCGCTGAACGTCATCAGCGCGCGGCACCCCGGCGCCATGCACTGCAGCAGCCAGCGCCGGTGCGGCGCCGGGAACCATACGCGCAGGAGGAATTGACATCTGCCTGGCAGACACGGCGCGCGGTGTGGCGCACGCGGGAGCGACAGCGGCTTGTGTGCGTAGGGATGGTAATATGGCGGCTTTTGTTTGCGGCGGCGGCGGCTCTTTGGCACGTCTTCAATCGCAAGTCCCCGACGCGGCGCACTGTCGTTGACCAGCTGGTGATAAGGCGTGTATGGCAAAGGCGGCGGGACGAAGCCACTCAACCACGCATAGGCCAGCGGGCGGACGGCGGACATGAGCGCAGGAAGCAAGAAGCGCCGTGCAGCCCTCGTCGTCATCCACCCGCGAAAAAAAAAACGTGAAAGGCAAGACGCGGAGCGCTTCCGGCCCAGAAGCCAGTCCATGACACATACATATCTGCGCGCATCTGATCCCAGACGCTGATGGACGTCCTTTTCGGTGGGCGGCCTGCTATATACGTAGGCCGCTTCTGGCCGCCCGTGGTGAACTCGGGCGCCATGATGATGGTGAGACGGAGAAAAGATCGTCAAGGCGATGCGTGACGTCACCTTGACGACGTCACGCGCTGCCAAATTTTGAAGCTTCGTAAGAATCACCCCGAGGAATGGGAACAAAACTGGAGGATTTTTTTAAATTTTAATTAAGGTAATAATGACCCCAAAAAGGGACACCTTTATTTGTTGGGGAAAATGGATTTAAAAAGACCCAATAAGTAGAACAGCAATCTTATCAGAAAAAAAGAATCAACATTGTTATACAAAAAAGCCTCTTATGCCCAGATATCTTCCATTTTTCCCACATATGCACCCTTTTTCTCCTACAATCTGAGAAACATTTTTCTGGTCAGATTTCCTTCCTATCTAGTTGACATTATTTAAACCTTTTTTTCTAATCAATAAAGGTCACCATTTTTTCAACCATTATTACCTTCATTAAAATTTAAAAAAAATCCTCCCGTTTTCTTCTCAGTTGTCAGGGTGAATTTGTCCTGGCATGAGCTGTGCGTCTGTGGGTGAAAATAGGTGTGCCCGGCGCTGAGTATCGTGTGTGCTGCATTCCCGCCTGGATTTATGATAAGTATTTTGGAAATGCCTCAGCTACTTATCTATCTTCAAAGACTAAGATTCTTCTTAGTACTATAGCCTTCTGTCCTGGTGAAACATAACACATAACGCGAGACCTGTTTCAGGTGTTGCTACTACCTAACAAGGGTCCCGACGCAGACACCTGCGGCTGCCGTTACACATTCAGGTCCGATTGCCATCAAATCCCGGCCTGAAAAGGCGATTTTTCGTTCTGGCTGACACCGGACTTGCCTTTTACCGCGGACGATTAATCAAAATAGTACAGTATGCACCAAACTGAATAGTACTAGTGCATAGCAACAGATATACTCCACATATACTCAATATACAGTGGACTGTGGTGTGATCATGATGTGTGATTACTTGAATCACATTCATAATTCAAGTTTACATGGATGACTAGTAACTACAGTACTACTTAGTACTACAAAATGGTGCTTTGGCAGGTTGCTCGGGTTCAAGCATTCTTAAAGGCATTCAACCAAACTTGAATATCCAGATTCCAATATAGTACCACAACAATATAGAATACGCCTTGGAAATGATTCAAAGACCTTGGAAAAATTGCTTTATGATGTCCGGGCCTGCACCCAGGGCACAAGGTTAGCTTGTTCATTTTTGACAGATATTACTTTACATAATTCTGAGGGGAGCTGTCAGGGTAGACAAGATCTCTGTATAAAATAGTATTCTTATGGCATCCTATAGTATGATAAATTCCCATGATATAATACACACCAATATCTATTATATCTCTTTATATCTCTAAGCTTCAGACTATGGGGTGATGGATGTGGTAAGTGGAAGCAGCTTCGGCGGTGGACATGATGGTGACATAGTGGTTAGCAGCAAGTAGTGGGTGTGTAGCAGGCAGTGTGCAAGGTCGGCAAGTTGGGCAGCCTGTAGTTTAGCCTGACAAACTCCCCTGCGACGTTCCAAACAATGATGAATGACATTTTTTCAGGACCTTATTCTTTCCTGAGACATCATAATCTACCTTGACAGCATCATGATTGCCCATTCCGACCTCTGGAAACACTAGCAGATTGTTCAGGAGGTCTTCTGGCAACTTCAAGAAAACAAGTTGTACCCTTGGGCAGTGTTGTTGATAAGGGGGTTAATAAGGGTATCCTCACAAGCTAAGGGGTTAATAACAGAATGGGGGTTAATAAGGGGTATGAAATTAAGGGTCTTAATAAGAGTATTTCCTTTTTGAGAAGTAGTTGATATTAGTGTTTTAAGTGCTATATAACAGTATTAAACCTATGCTAGGGCTATATAATCCTCTTATCATAAGACCAATAAGCATTGGTGAGTATTTCCTCTACGATTGCATATCTATCTCAGACTGGAGGTTAATTATAACCCCTATTGCTGGGACAAAGACAATTGTCAGTCTCTCTAATAGGACCAAAAATATGAATAAAATAAGTATAGACTATATAGTAGAAATTTAATAGATTTTTAATCAAAGTGTTAAGGTTATTAAGGGTCTTATCATGATTCACCTTCATGATAAGGGCTTATCATTATCATATCACAAAGGGTTAATATCAATAACCCTTAACACTTATCAACAACACTGTCCTTGGGCAGAGAAGTGTGACTTTATAAAAAATTATCAATCAAGTACCTCAAAGTCATCATATTTGAGAATCACGTCAAAATAGACCCTGTCAAGGTTACAGGTGTTTTTGCTTGGCCAACTCCGGAAACCAAGAAGGATATCCAGCAGTTCCTTGGGTTCGCTAATTTCTACTATAGGTTCATTTGGGACTTCTCAGTCCTTGCACAACCAATTCCAGACAATACAGGGCCTTTCTGACTTAAAGCGAACAGCTCTTGAAACTCGGGCAAGTGATTATGTAACAATTTCCAATTGCAGACATGTGTCACACATTTCATGTAGTCATATGTCACGTAGCACTATCACTGTGCAAGTTTCTTGTTCCCAGAATTATTACCAATTATCCACAGCATGTAGTGACTGAGAACTTACACCTGATATAACTTGTGTGCTGCACAAGGTCCTTAAGACCTACAAGGCAATAATTAGGCTGTATCAAAATAGTACTTCTTTGCAGAACCTTACTAATTATCTGGCATAGTGTCCAACTTGCTCTTTTTCTTTTTAGGGCTGTGCTTCAAGAGCGGGTGCCTATAGACAGAAGTATAGGCCTAGTAATAGGAGAACATGTGGGACAGATAAATCCGCTTCATACTTATTATTGTTCTTAATTAGTGCTAACCAGCCGTTTTTTGACCTATCTTCGATGACAAATGTGTGCTTGGTGGTTGTTATCCTCTGCCCTCTTAGAGCTCTGACAATAGTGTGCCACACCTGTAGTTTGTGCTGCCACCCTCTATACCCAAGATTTTACATAGAATATAGCTATACCAAAAAAGAAGTTAAAAACCTCAAATATGATAGACATAATAATATATTAATCAAGATAAAAATATTTTTCTTCAGGCCGATGATTTAGTATGTAGTTAGGGTGACTGTGTCCCACTACAAAGAGAGATTAATGTTATTTTCTTCAGATTGATCTAAACCTATAGCCTCATTATAACTACTGATAGCAATAAGAAATCGTTCTATATTAATCAATTTCCTAGAATGCAGTCAACCCTGACTTGATATCATTATATTTTATCATACGGAAATAATTTCTGGGATACTATATCCTATGTAAAAGAACCTTGGACTCCAGCCTATATTCTATGCTAGATTCTAGGTATACTAACTGGTGCCGCCCTCAGTGCCTTAGTGCAGAGGCCTGTCGTCAACTTGATATATTAAGGGTGATACATATCACATGAGATGCTTGCATCCACCTTAAAACCTCTAAGTATAATACCTGGTCCGGTCTTACATTGGATGCTATGGGAGAAGGTATAGTAAAATCAACTCTGTCAAAGTATCCATAACTTTTACTGAAGTCAAGTAAAGTTCAGGAACTGCCCAGCAGAGGGTTAATTAGCGCCTCAGTCAGCGCTAAGGATTAGTTTGGCTTGACGCTCAGGGGGCTACCTTCAGACCTTGAATTAATTAGAAAGTTGCCTACTCCAATTTAGATTAATATTGATAACTAGGCAGTACTATTAACATTCTATCAACTTATTTTTAAGTTTTGCACTAGGCAAAAAGAGATGTTTAGTGGGACTGAATCTCCCTCTCGCTGAGGTGAGTGAGTAGAAGGAAACCCTTAGATATAAAGCTCACACCAGTTACAATATTATATTCCCCTTTCGCTTGTATTCTGATACCAATATGCAGCTACACTTTCAGTCTGCCTGCTAGGCGGCCCCCACCTGTTTAACCTCCTTCGCTTATTTGGCCACCTTTGCTTGTTTAGCCTCTACTGCTTATTTAGGCTCTGCTACTTATTTAACCTCTGTTACTTGTTAGGCCACTATTGTTTGTTGGGCCATTACTACTTTTAAATATTATATCTATTTAAAGTGGGCAGTAGGTAATAAGTAATGGAGTTAGCTAGAGGCTTAGTAGGGCGATTAGAGGTGTAGGGGCAGCTGTAGGTGCAAGTAAAGGGTGGTAGCTTGAGTTGGGGGGTACAATTATACCCAGAGTGTTTGCTAGTAATAAGGATTGAGAATAGCCTGCAGACATAATAGAAAATTAAGAAATAGAGAGATGAAGTACTAGTAATAGTTAAAGCAGGTACCATTGAAGTATATGGAATATTTGGGGATTGCATTACCTCCTTCGATCTGTCTTTGATCTGATCCATTATACATCATCTGAATCTAAGTAACCGTGCTTAAAAAAGCTTAGTTAGAAGCTATGCCACCTCCTGTTTAGCATAACGTAAGCATACCACACTTTGTTCTGGTTACCTAGAGCAGAGCACATCTTGACTATTTAATCTATGGTAAGTGATGCAAAGTTGCAAACCCAAACTAATATATTTTACTCAGACCCGTTTGCTAGTGGCTGAAATAGCTATATCCATCTTCCTCCTTATTGGACCAGAATAGGAAACTTCACTCCTGGCTGGGAATTTAAGTTTACTAAGTTTATAATGCACAACTCACCTATGGTAGATACTGACCCATTTCGATCAATTCAGCGGGCCTGTGACCCGTGACTGTTTGGCTGAAATGTCCAATTCCGGCCGCAGGCCGAATTTCGCGTGACCTACTACCCGATTAGGAAGTCCGGCGCGCCGCAGGCGCCGAAAATTTAAAAATCCTCCCGATTGGGACAGTTTGGGACCAAAAGATTTGGCTGTGACCTGTGACCCGCCGAAATATTTCGGCCAAAAAATCTGATGTGACCGTGACCCGCCTAATTGAATGAAATAGGTCAGTAGTAGGCTGCTCTATTTAGGCTTTTTGCACTTGAGTAGGGTGGAGCACGGGTCCGGGTCCGGGTCTCAGAAGGCTGACCCTGACCCTGACCCTGACTAACCCTGACCCTTCCGGGTACGGGTCCAACCGGGTCCGGGTTGACCCACGGGTTGCAGACATGGAAGCAGAAGATGTATTTAGGACAATAATTTTGACATAATATACATTTTGCTATATGATATTGACTCAGATATAGTATATGTAACCTTTTCCTCAAGATTTTGAGCATATTCAATCTGATTTACTTCTATGTCACATGTCACATGAGTGACATATGATTTTTTTTGTCTCCCAAAAACTAACAAAAATCATGTTTAGATAGGGAATTGTCCCATCACAACAGCTTATTGGACCCTCCGGGTTGACCCTGAAAGGGTCCGGGTTTGGCCGGGTTCAGAAATAGATGTACCCTGACCCTGACCCTGACAGACCCTACCCTGAAACCCTGCGGGTTGACCCTGACCCGTGCTCTACCCTACACTTGAGCAGGTTTAATTTCCCCACCTTCTACTAGTGCTCTTAAGGCCTTTAATCAAGCTTATGCTATTATCTAATGGTTTAGTCTTAGTCTTTCAGTAGGGTAGGTTGGGTAATTTTCCCATAGACCCTGTACTGATTATGTGTGTTAGTTATCAACTTTGGCAGAGTTATAGAAGTCAGCCTGAGGCCTCCTGGACAATTACTATTTAAGACCTCTGAATGCTTTACAGTGCTCATCTATAAAGGGGTTAAGCAGGAATTTTGTGCAATTCTAGGTTTAGAGGTAAAAGGGCTATCCTTTGCAATTTGCATTTTTTAAGTTCAAGGGACAGGTATTGTATTTGGTCTAGTTTGAAAAACTCTTGCCTACAAATTTTAGGTGGAAGCTTGTTTATCCTATGCCTTAATTACTATTTGCAGATATCATCTCATCTCTAGTCCTCTGTGGAATCCTGTATGCTGAAGGTTATCTGATACATCCAGACCCCATGCTGTAAGTTCATTCTTTTCTTTGACTTGGTCAATGGTTGATCCACCATACAGTTTCAAACTTAAATCGCTGTATTGTACTGTGCATTATCTTACATAGCAGATATTATAATTTGTGGCAGACTTTAGCCCGTGGCTTAATCAACATGTTGATCAGTAACAGTCAATACCAAGTTATAGGGAATCTATGCTAGCTACTATAAATCATGATCTCATTGTTGTGTCTTTCTTATTATTACTGTCAGGCTAGGCTCAGACTATACTTGAGCCCTAGCTGATTCTACCTAGTTAAGTTAGGCTTAGATTGGAACAGTCTAAACATATTATCACTCAATTAGTTATTAGTAGTTGATACTAATAATAATAATAATAATGTAAAACAAATAAAGTGTTGAGGGCAAGCCTGGAGGCCTAGAAATCAGGGGTCTAGCAGGGGAGTCCAAGAATCCAAAGAGAAGAAACTCTCAGGGTTCATATGCTAGGTAGGTCTAGAGGTGGAGCCACCTCTAACAGAAAGCAAAGTGAGCCTGGCCCTGTAAGTGAATAAAGTGGGCAATAAAAGGTGAATAAAAGTGCCCAAAACAAGTCCACTGCTACTTAGCAAAGGTAAATAAATGCCCCTAGAGGTGTGACTGATTCAAGACCCTCTGTGAGTGAATAAAGGCGAAAAAATTATAAACTTGGAGAGTATATCAGTAGCATAACCTATAGAAGTAAATAAAGGTGAACTGAATTTGGACTTGGAAGTATCTTAAATTTAATCAATTTCATATAGGACCCTATAGCCTGATTGATATACTATATAGTATTATAGGATTGTTACTTATAGGGTTCTGTAGAGTGTCAATAAGGCTAGTAGGGTTACATACAAGTCTTTGTTGCTGTCCTTCTCTGCTGTTTTAACTATTTTTCTTCGGGCATTTGACTCATCGTTACACAGTTTCGAGAGTGGTGGAATAAAGAAGGCGGTGGATGGTAACATTCGTTTGGTAGCAGTTAATGGCCATAGCGAGGTGTGTTCCATCTTTTTTCCTGTCTTTTTGATCTGATTTTGCGTGCCTGCAGTCCAACCTTTCTGTTAGATTCCGTTACCTCAACCAACACTGTCCTTTGCGTTGTATTTACAGCGCGTTGTATTTACGGCGCGCAGAACGTTTCCCTCACCTTTAGCCTCTCCTTGTCAACTTCCACCAGCCTCGTCTCTCGTCTCAGTCCTGTGGTAAAGCCACCCTTCTAGCACAATAACAAGACACCTCCACATGGATATGAGTGTTGAAATAGTTCACTGCGCGTCACTTACATATTTCTAGCTAGATATTTTTTATCATCAGAAATGTTTCTATTGCAAGTGTTGTTTGTACCTTGTTGAAGTTAAAGCAGGCTTAACATGATAACTCGAAATATTAAGGCTGATACTGATTCTTATACAAACTATTAAAAGGTGCATGTATCTGTATTTAAACACCTGAGAAACATGTCTCTATGTACTGCATCTATTAAATAATAGGCCTTTAGTTTTCTTGAGGGCATTAGTCTGGCTGGGGCAAGTAATAGGGCGCTCGTAGTACGCATGCAAAACTCTAAGGCCTTGTCTTCTTATGTGAGTATGCAAGCTAAACAGAGCCCTGGCACAAATGAGTCAGGTTGTAGGGTAGATAAAAGTCTTCTTCTAAAAACAATTTTGCGTACCTCAAAGTATAATATTAATAAAAGTCTGCCACAGAAAATACCAATATGATGTCTGGAGAGTTTAAATTATATTTAGCATGTTCTTTAGTCAACAGGCGCAGAAACCTTCCTTATTATGTTTTACAATTTTTTCAATACGAAAATTATCTAATGGTAGCTTGTATTAACTCAATAATGAAGATATTTCACCTCTGCACCTCTAGTTACCTTGGATTGCCTTTAGCTACCTCCATTCAACTGGATCCACCTTTTGGGGGTAGGTAAAGTAAGCTAAATGCTCTAGGGAGGTTTTTCCAAGTAGACCTGTAATTTAGAGAGATTGTGTCAGGGGAACCCCTGCTTCGGCCTCCTTCGGACCGTCCGAGGGCATCCGAGGCACATCCGACCGGCACCCCCTCGGACGCTCCGACCCACCCCGACCATTGTCCATGGCCTCCTTTGCCCGCACAATCACCGATCCGTCAAGACCCTCCCAACGACCACCTTGGGACAGAGCCTGCGACGCCGCTCAGGCCTTCTGCGCTCTATGTCGGCAGTTACGGACGACCAGTATATAGTTGGCGCCCTAGCAGGCGGACCCTTAGAGTTTCTTCTCTTTGAATCCTCCCCTGCTAGGCTTTCGTCGGAGTCTCCAGGGTTGCCCTTACAGATTGTGTCCAAGTGTTACCAAAGTTTAGCAATAGGTCAAGTTGAACTATACTGTTGATGTAGATTTCAGTCTGTTTGAAGTGGAAACTATTGGAAAAATTATATTTATTTGACTTTTCATTTGTCCTTGGATAAGTATAAAAATAAAATAGCTGTTGAAATGTTTGTACCATCTATATTTACAAATGGAAAGAGTTGGAGCCCTAGTATTGCTCTGGGCTGATCTCAAGTAGATTCCAACAGGTTACAAGATCATTGAGACGTAAATTACTATACCAATAAGTATCCAATACCTTAACTAGATAAACTAATCTTATATAAGCGGTCTTTGGAGTCGTAGCGTCCTGTCTGCATCAGGATGACGGTTCCCGGTAGGCTTGGAGGTAGAGGCAGATCAATCCAACAAGATTTCCATCTCTTTCGTCGATTGCCATCATAATTGTTATTGACCCCATCTTGGGGCAATCTTCTGGTGTTCGCGGTGTTCACTATATGTGCCCGTGGTTGGTCATGACGCGTAGCCGTGCGTGTAGCTCGGGCTGTAGCTCGACGTCGGGTACTGGGCCGCGTTCGCGTACATCGGTGCGGGTGCGTACGAGGACGGCGCGTACATCAGCGGGGTCGCGGCGCCGGCGCCGGAGAGTGAGAGGTCGGGGTACGCCCCGCCGGAGTAGCGCGGGCGCATGTTGGACGGCAGCGGGCCGGTGTGCGGGAGGGTGGTCGGGGTTGATGAGCGTGATGGCGCGTAGGTCGGGGCCGGGGCCGGCGCGGATGCTGCCGGGACGTACTGGCACATCGTGCCCTTGCGCGTGCACCGCGCGCAGGCGACGGACGGCGCGTGCGGCGAGGGCTCGCAGCGGATGTTGTTCTGCCGGCACGAGAGGCAGACGAGCTTGCAATTGGCAGCGCGGGGGGCGGCGTAGGACATTGTTGTTGTTGTTATTCGAGTGGGGGCGGGGGGTGGAAGTGGTAAGAACTGTAGATCTGCAGAAGAGGCGACGACGATCCCAGCCTTATACGCACGACAACTAAGCGCCGGACCGAGTTCGCCCGAGTCATCGTGACGTCGCTGGCGGGGAGTCACGGCAGCACCGCAGCCGAGTGCACTCGTCCTCGGAGAGCAGTGCGCAGGCTCTCTTGTCCTGTGCGCTTCCCAAACGGCACGGCCACGTGGCGTGATGGTGAAACCAACCTGATTCGGCACGCGTGACGCGGCCGTCATGATGAGTCATCGTGATGCCGTCGTACGCGTATGTATTCGGAGTGATTCGACGCGGCCGGGCCCGAGTCGAGGCGCGATCTGCACAGCGGTGATAGACGGATGATACAGCTCGTCTGCCCTTTCAATCTTGACGCAGCTTCGAGTTGTCACTGATAGGCACTGACCCAGCGTAAGTTGGCGTTTTGGCGTTTTGGCATTCTGGCAAATTGGCATTGGCAGCGCGTCGACGTCCGCTCGTCGATCGGACATCCCGCAGCAGTGGCCCCACACGGCGGACACGCCGGCGGGTATTCGAATAGGCTGGTCAGAAGATAACGCAAAAAAAAACCACTTCACCTATGTGTCAGCAAGGCTTCGAGCCATGTCGAACGCAAGCGACATAAAGCGGGCCGTAGAAACTTGAAGGTCCTGAGGAGAGAGAGGTCGTTGGGCGCATTGAATGCGCGAGGCAGAAAGATATTGCATTGGGCGATTGATAGCGCACACCCACATGGAACGCAAATAGGTCCACACGGTTCAGTGAAACGGACACGGGGAAACGGAGGTGTGGCCTTTCGTTTGGAACAGGAAGAACAACGGCTGTTCTCGAATAATAGAGGCTGCGACTCGTGTCCAGCGAGAATGACGACAGAAAACCGGAAGCAGACTGAGTTGTGGGGAAAGGGTATGTATTGCTTTAGAGTGGTAGGAAAAACGGGTCTAAAATAACGGGAAATGGCAAGAAAAGTGGTAAGCTATAACACGTATCGTTGATTTTGTGCCACGAATCAGCTTCTACTTCCAACTACTGTCGTCGTCGGCGGGTCGTGGGCTCAGAATGTCTCCTCCTCGTCAGCCGCTGCGTCCTGTTCGGGGACCTCGAAGCCGTCCTCGGTGGCGTAAAGCACCTTCTGGATCTCGCGCAGCGTGTCATCGTCCTGGCCCTCCTGCTCGAGCGCCTCCACACGCTGCTGCACCATAATCTCGATTTCTCGCAGCTGGATTGAGAAATGAGTCGCTATACGTCACTAGATAGCACTGGCCACGCACCTTCTCGAAGTAAAAGTCGCGCTCCTTCTCGAGCCCCTCAATGTGGGTCGTGAGCTCGCTGACCTGGTTATTGAGCGCGATGATCGTCGCATTGTTCGGTGTCCCCGAGCGATGTCCGCTAACCGGCGTCCGCGCATTGGCCCGCGACGCGCCCGCCCCAGCCGTGCTCTTCCCCGTGCCCATGCTCTTCGGTGCCACCGGCGCCAACGTCGCCGGTTCTGCCGCCGCGCCCTTCCGTCTGCCCACCGCATCGTACTCCCCCGCCCGGGTAGTTCGCCTCCCAAAAGCGCTTGATCCACTGCAGGAACTCGAGGTTGTCCTGCATCTTGCACTTGACGAGCTTCTCCACGGGTATCGGCTTATCGATCTTCTTCGCCTTGAAGACGCCCTGCATGATCTTGTAGTTCGCGAGCGACTCGTACTCCTGGCGCGCGGCCATCTTCACGCGCGCCATCGGCACGTCGAGGTAGATGCTGTCGAGGATCTGGAGGTACGCCCCGCCCGTCCCGCACTGCTCCACCTTCGTGTAGTTCAGCCCGAGCAGGTCGTTCACCCACTGGATCAGCTCTGTTCGCGAGGCTCCGGCCATCGGGCGCTTGTCTGTCTTCTCTTTTCGCGGCGGGGAGGGAGGGAGAAAGACGGTGGGTGGTGGCAAAAGAAGAAAAGCGAATGATCCGTCATGACTCAGCTCACGCGTGTCACATTCGCGCTGTCACGGCATGCCGTCATCACGCCTTGCCAGCGGGTCAACCGCCGCGCTCTTCCGAGACCGACATGCTTAGACTTGAACGGATATTGGATGCCAAACCCAGCTGGTGAGGGCTTGTCACCTCATATTAACTACTACTGTAAGTACCATTTTGGTCAATTTGCAATGTCACATCTTTAAACAAATTGAAATTTTCATTTTTTCATTGCATGGAGACTATATTCATTTGCTCCACATTTCCATTTTTGGGACCACTGCTGTTAAGGCCCCAAATTGGTAACAAAAGCTGTAAAATGTGACCAATCCTAATTGGGATACAAAGCTGTACATGATATGTTGAACCCAGTACCATAAAACATTATATCTAGAGTAATTTACTATGGTAACATACTAAGTACTCTCAATTGGCCCACAAATCAACAAATAAATATATAAAATTTACTGACTTGAGTTGCAATCTACGTAGATAGTAGTTGACTAGACATTTAAGAGGGTTATTATGCACCTGTGTGCTATTCTGTAATTAGTGGGATATTTCTTTAATTTAAAAATTCAATTTATCAATCACTGGTGACCATTCTTAGGTCAGGCATGACTTATCCATAGAGTTAAAGAGCTGAAAGTGAGTCTATAAACAGATATATATATATATATATACTAGACAGGACTGGGGCTACGCCCCAGCTTTGAATATTACTTGAATAAATTGAATTTTTAAATTAAAGAAATATCCCACTAATTACAGAATAGCACACAGGTGCATAATAACCCTCTTAAATGTCTAGTCAACTACTATCTACGTAGATTGCAACTCAAGTCAGTAAATTTTATATATTTATTTGTTGATTTGTGGGCCAATTGAGAGTACTTAGTATGTTACCATAGTAAATTACTCTAGATATAATGTTTTATGGTACTGGGTTCAACATATCATGTACAGCTTTGTATCCCAATTAGGATTGGTCACATTTTACAGCTTTTGTTACCAATTTGGGGCCTTAACAGCAGTGGTCCCAAAAATGGAAATGTGGAGCAAATGAATTGCTAAGGCCAGTGCCAAACATGTGCATATATTCACACGACATCTGCTTAATATAAGAGTAATGTATTTATGCAAAGTTTGTCCAAAATGCCAATTTCTGTACTGCTTTTGATCCCATCATTGGTCACAAAACCCCCGTTGCGTCCTCCCTGGCGCCGGCACCCCCAAACCAGTCAGCAGGGCAGTTTAACAGCAACAGCAATGAGAAGGACTATAACATGCAATACCAGCGCAAGCTCGTTGTGAAAGGAAAAGCAAAAGCTAAGGAGGGTAGTGATAAGGACGGAGGAGATCAGGAAGATAATAAGGAAGAAGATACAGGGTTTGAGTATCAAGTTATGGAGGAGCAGGAGAAGAAACGGGCGGCAACCATGCGCAAAATGCGCAAGGGCAAGGGGAAGGTAACATTGCTTATAATAGCATAGGGCATTTGCTAATACGGCAATAGTAGCACAAGGGCCTGGAGGAGAAGGCAAAAGACATAAAAAAGGCTAAGGCTCAGTAGAAAGAGAAGGTGGTATGTGTCTTGTCTGTCTCTCTAGGTTGCAATCTAAACTATGATAGGAAGGTGTTCATTTTAAGGATAGCGCATTAGCGCCCGAGGATGAGTTCCTTCTTGAAGGTGCCAAGGTCAATCCTCTCTACTGGGTGCTAAAGTTAGGCGGGTTGAGACAGATAAAGGGTCATTCGTCCAAACGCGACTGCTTAGAATCTACTATTAAGGACTTGGTTATGATGACAGGAGAGCATGGCAAAAACTTCTATCGCTGGCGTAAGCAGTTTGTCTTAGCATATATGGTGCTGAAGCATCTTGTCAACCCAAGACACAGATGAGTATATATGATTAGGAGTTGAATAGGCAGTAAAAGACGGTGCTGTGGGTATTGAAAACTTGTTAAATAAAATATATATATTATAAGTAGCCTTAAACCCAGCAGAGTTAGAGACTGAAGTTGCAGCAACATCGAGGGTGTGATAGCAGGCCAAGTAATTAAAAGATAGCCTTAGGAAGAGGTAGGATATATAACTACTTTAATTACAGGTAGGCAAAATTTATCTATCTGGATTATTTTTTAAGATGCTATATTACAAGTTGGTGTTTTATTAGGATGATAAAATCTGGGTTTAATATTAATGTAAAAAGGTCTGCATAGCAGTTTAACCACACATAGCTTATTAGAGTTACTTAGTTACCGATAATATAAGTGTTAGAATGAAAGTCCCTCTGCGTCAGAAAAGAATTAGTATAAATTTGTTCTACTATAAGTAATTTAGATCACTAGTCAGATTAAAGGGCTTTTAAATTACTTGTAGATAAACATATTAGAGTAAGCAGAGGCAAATAATAAGAAGGTTTGATTAATAACCACTCCTTATGTGCCTAGTAACATCATGTCACAGCTTTGTTGATCCGCTAAGACATGTATATAAACAAAATCATATTATGATAAGATAATATTGGCGATGAGAAGTGATAAGCAGGGTTAAAAGAGGGTCCTCGACCTTTCTGATGCTAGTTAAATAATAATTAAAGGGCAATTCTTTAAAGTCTGCAAAAAAAAATACTTACAAGCCAGACAACTATTCCTATTCTAAAAGAAAGGTGTATTTAACTAGAGATACTAGATTATGATAACATAAGTTTTAGACAAGAAAGCTTTAAAACAGAAAGTTGCAATCTAACAGTGTGTTTTACATTTTATTTTAAGTACTAGAAAAGAATTGTTAAAAGAATATCCCTTTGGGCCCCTTAGAGACAATTCCGATTCTAGTCTTGATTCTGGTCTAGCCCTCCATCTTGCCTGCACAATTACCAATTTGTTAACGCTCTCTCAATGGTCACCCTAAGACCTTATCTATAATACCACCTAGGTCTTCTATGTCTGACAGCGGCAGCTACAGATAAGTAGTATATAGTCGCTATCTAGCAGGCAGACCCTTAGAGTTTCTTCTCTATTAGATCCTTCCCTGCTAGGACCTTATAAAAATTGGTAAGAACTCTTAGTCATATAATCTATTCTGCTGTAATTAAGATCACTAGTCAGATGAGGTAGTTTCTAAAAACAAAATTACTTATAAATAAATATTTTTAAATGTAGGCCGTAAGGTATATAGAGGTGAACTTAGGCAATAGGCTTTTCCTCCAGAGACTAATTACTGAGCCCTACATTATGGTGTTCTACTATATGTGTAACAGTATTACCTTAGGATAACTCTTTCCCTTTCTCTCTCTGCAGAGCAACTTCCCTTACTCCCTCTTTCTCTTGTCTTATATCTCTTTACTCCTTATTCATTAAGGATCATGCTGTCCTGCTACCTTACTCACGTCCATTAGGAGCATGACATTGTTAAGTATCTTTTTAGAAAGTCTTAGCTTGTGTACTACTAAAAGAAATAGAAATAAATAAAAATAAATAAATTTGGTCAGGTGTGACCTAGCATCTAGTGTTCCCATTTTTTGCTAATACCCTTTTTAGCTAAGCTAATGAGAAATAACTCTGCCAATGCCCTCTAGCTTGAATTCTAATTACTAAAGATCTACTTCTTGCAGGCATTATTAAGAAATTAAAACAAATGAGCTATTAAGTGCTGTGCAGACTAGAGGACTAGAGACAAAGGTGAAGTTAAAAATAAAAGTAAAGTTATAAACCAGATCACTATAAAAGAATATTTAGGTGACTGTCAGGGGATGAGGGTCCAGGTGCCTAGTTGATACCAAAGCCGGGGGGGACAGCAGCCAACTACTTAAGTACAGGGCTATCTGCGCACGGATCAGTCACGTGATCGGTCACAGCCGTCACATCACATGCTCCCCTTACAGTGACTAGGGCTTTTAGTCAAGTTTTAACTATAAGAGAAGATAAGGGCAAAGTTGAGATAATGCTGAGAGATGAAAACCAGCAATAGTAATTTATAAATTAAAGTACATAGTAATATATCAAAGTATTTATAGTAGGAGAAGTAACTGAAAGGAAATAAGAGATATTAATATTAGAATAAGGATAAGTTTAGTAGTACAGTTGCGGACAATCAAAGTTGATAAGTGAATAAACTTTTAATTGTGAGCCAACCATTACTGCTATGGGAATTCTAAGCTCAGATTCAGGGGGTCTGAAAACCCCTATATAGTATTTTCACCTAATTTTCCCACGTCATATAAGGGTCGCAAAATTTTTAAGCCATAAACAAAAAACATTTATTCAACCATAAGAGTGTAAAAAGAAAATTAAGCTATGCTTGCCTTCTCTAGTTCTGCTAGAATATTACTATTACATGACCTGTACGCTGTCAGGGGAAACCCTGATGCCGTCACTTGATCCCATCAAGCGCCGCGTCTCCGCTCGCGTCTCCGCGTCTCCGCTCGTGTCTCCGCGTCTCCGCACCCTGACGCTCTCCCTCCACTGCCCGCACCACATCCCACATCCAGTGATCCCCAGTCTTCGACTTCCCTGGCCACCCCTTTCCGGGAGTCTCTCCGCCAGCAGAGTCACCATCAGGGATCACTAATGCCATCGGAGACCCCTCCGGATGTGGACGCACCACTTCCCTCCGAGACCTTGAGCCTATGGCCTTCTAGCCTCTCTGGGCTGTCACTTATCAAGGTCTCCCTACGATCTCTACCTGCTGGACCTCTTGGGTGTCCCCAACCCATGTCAGCGTTCGGGCTTATGTTCGGATGGCTGAGCCTTGCCATGGCTCCGCTCTCCACTCCGCCACCACGGCCCCCGTCATCGGGCCTTCCCCTGGGTGAGGCCTACTGCCGTTAAGGCTCGTGCCTACTGCAGCGCCCCAGGCTGCACGCCCTCACACCTCCACCTCTCTGGAGACGTCCGGGGACGTCTCCGAGTGACCCCCTGTCGCTACCCTCCAGTGGTCATGGCTGGCCGCCATTCCCATTGGTCCTCTTCGACACTCCCGGCCCTTGGGCTAGACCAGACTCCTTCCCTTTCCGCTCCACGCCTTCCCTCTCCGTTTCCGGCCGTCACGTCACGGTCACACACCCGGAGTCGATTCCGATTCCGATTCCGATTCCGGTTGTCACGGTCACGGTCACAAGCGGAGACGCCCAGAGGCAGCCTGGACCTCCCGAAGCCCTTCTTAGGCCTTCTAGGGATGCCTGGGCCCCTCCCTTGGCATCACGGTCCCAAACCTGCCTCTCCGGAGCTTCAAGGGCTACTCGACACTCACCTAGGGTCCATTAGCGATGCCTGACTTCTCCCATCCGTCATCCGTCACTATGCAGTCACTCTATCATTACTCCGGTCACTGGTATATAGTAGTGCACCTGGGCAGAGGGCTCCTTGGCTTGTTCTCTAAGGATTCCCCCTCTGCTCAGGTGAGTCTGTAGCGTCCCTTCCTGTTGTAGTAGTTCACTAAGGATTCCCCCTCTGCTCAGGACTCTGATTTCGAGCCTCACGAGGTTGCCCTTACATTCATGTTCAGCTACAAACACATGATTAGCATGAATGGGATAACAACTTTGTCATGACTTTACAAAAACTTCCTAATAAATGTTACCAGCTCACTTGTATGGAGAAGTCGACCTTATCTAGTGAAGTCAGGTTTAAGTAGGGTCTGAGTCAGGGTCAGGGTCTGAGTCAAGTTAAGCAGACCCAGATGGAAGGTATAATTAGGAAGTTCTTAAACAATAGTATGCTGAACAGGATCATTCCGCAGCTTTGGAACTTCCCTCCTGCAGCCGAAAATAGCAGATCAGCCAGGGCAATTTAGTGTCTGGCCTGTTAGGTCAGTGATTGCCTAAGGGCCTTAGGTTTTGATGAGAAATAGGCCCTCAGGGCACTATCCAGAGGCGAGCTCGAGCTTGATGATGGGGGAAGACCGGGTGCAGCTTCGAGTAGCACGGAGCGAGGTTGAGCTTGTAGACACCTTTGCTGATCTCCGCGACTATCTTGAACGGTCCAAAGCGGCGGTGGGAGAACTTTTCCGAGGGGCGAGTCGTCCTGATGTCAGAGGTGTCCAGCCAAACATGGTCGCCAACCTTAAACTCCGGAGACGGAGTGCGTCTGCGGTCGTAGTAGCGTTTGTACTCCTCTTTGGCCTTTGTGAGCGCAGCCTTGGCTTCGGCAACACCAGTGGGGATCCGGTCGTGGAACTCGTTCACTGACTCCATGGCAGAGCGGACTCCGGGTTCGAAGCCCATGCGCGGGAGTCCATCATGAACAGGACTTGTTGCGTGGAGGAGTGAACATGGTTGTTGTAGGCGAACTCCGCGGCCGGAAGAAGCTCGTCCCAGTCGTCCTGCTGATAGTTGGTGAAGATCCGCAAGTATTGCTCCAACTCCTGGTTGACGCGCTCTGTCTGACCGTCTGTCTGCGGGTGGTACGCGGTGGACGTGGCAGGCTTGATGCCGATTAGGCGCCAGAGTTCTCGGGTGAAGTCCGCGATGAACTGCGAGCCGCGGTCGGAGATGTACTTCTCCGGAGTCCCATGGTGTCGCCAGACGTCCCTGGTAGTAGAGGCGGGCTGCCCCCACTGCATCGACCGTCGTATGACACTCCGAGAACTGGGCGCACTTTCTGAGGGTGTCAACGACGACCACGATCGCATCGTACCCATGGGCTTTGGGGAGCTCTACAATGAAGTCAACGGAAACGGTATGCCAGCGTTCTGGGGGCGTTTCCGTGGGGTGCAGCTCTCCGTGGGGCAGTCTCCGGAGTGCCTTGGTGCGACAGCACAAGTCACAGGTTGCAACATACCGGCTGATATGGCAAGACATTTGGGGCCACCAGTAGTTCCGGGAGACCAACTCCAAGGTCTTGAAGTGACCTGCGTGTCCAGCGACTCGAGTGTCATGGCAGAGCTCGATGATGCGTCTCCGGAGGTCCTTGTCCTTTGGTACAACAATCTTCCCTCGGAAATGGAGAAGACCGCCGGAGATGGCCCACTCATCAGAACGTGAGGAGCATGTCAGCGGATGAGGGTCCAGGTGCCTAGTTGATATCAAAGCCGGGGGAACAGCCCCACAGCCAACTACTTAAGTACAGGGCTATCTGCGCACGGACCAGTCACGTGATAAGTCACAGCTGTCACATCACATGCTCCCCTTACAGTTTTGTGGTAAAAAAACTTCATTCGACTGACCCCCCCGGCTAAAATGAATTGAGTTATTTTGTTGCAGTTGCGGTACCTGCCGTTGGATCTCAAGGCAACAATATCTGTGACAACGGTGAGCTTGTACCACTTTAAATACGACTTACATTTCAGAAGCTCGTGACAAACGATGGCCACGACACGTTCAACGTTGGTGGAACCACAATCCCCGTCTCCAGCAGCGTGAGTTTGGCAACGACGACAAATTCTGGCCATCATGCCCTTCAGCGCGAAGGACAGCGAGAACAATATCCAGCCACTCACCAGTGCTGTCTCAGACAACCGTCGAATTTCAGGTGTGTTCCGCCAGAGTGGGTAATATTGTTGTTGCCCCGCTCAATGGCCCGCTTGGTGTTGGCCAGGTCAGTCTCGTCGCTGTGTTGATCGTCAAGTTTTCGTTATGATGCCTCCTCCAGTGAATTGGACAATGAGGCCTAAGTTGCGCTGGGGCGGAGATAGCACATCGCCGGTTGGTGTTGTGGAGACAGCGTTGTTGCACGAGTTTTTGGCTGCCACTGCCAGTGACAGTGACTCGGAGAGTTGTAGCGCTCAGCGTTGGCTGGGCCGAGCTCGCTGCTGGTGTGGGGATTCTGGTGCTTGATCACTGGCATAAAGCTGTTCTGGAGAGAATTGAGCAGCAAGGCCGGCGAGAAACTCAGAATTGGTTCCAGGACCGCTGTGGCACGTAGTTGGCAAGCCGAGTTTCGGGCTTTTGGGGGCTTGTGAACGGAGGTAGACGCTGAGACGCAGCAAAAACGCGACATGTGCCCGGCCGTGGCAAGGGCCGCGGCCCAGGATAAAGGCCACTGGGTTTGTGTGCCAATGCGTGGAGTCAAAAGGCACAAACACGCAACTCTTCATCCTATGTCAAGTTGAGCGTTGATCAGAGTGGCCATACTATGGCGAGCTTCCACCGAATGTGGGCCTGGGGACTTAACGCGGAGTGGAGATGGGAGAAGTGGTGAAGTGATGTGTGTGGTCATGTGAGGACCGGCTTGGCAGTCGGCAACCCTTGCCGCATGTCAAAATCTGACATGACCACCTTCTGTTGCAATCACCCCGACAACTGAGAAGAAAACGGGAGGATTTTTTTAAATTTTAATGAAGGTAATAATGGTTGCAAAAATAGTGACCTTTATTGATTAGAAAAAATAATGTCAACTAGATAGGAAGGAAATCTGACCAGAAAAATGTTTCTCAGATTGTAGGAGAAAAAGGGTGCATATGTGGGAAAAATGGAAGATATCTGGGCATAAGAGGCTTTTTTGTATAACAATGTTGATTCCTTTTTTTCTGATAAGATTGCTGTTCTACTTATTGGGTCTTTTTAAATCCATTTTCCCCAACAAATAAAGGTGTCCCTTTTTGGGGTCATTATTACCTTAATTAAAATTTAAAAAAATCCTCCAGTTTTGTTCCCATTCCTCGGGGTGAATAACGTTGATATCGCGCGATTGCGATCTCGATAGCCGACGGATCAGCACTGACTGCACGCGTTCACCGTGCCATCACTCCATATCGCCGTCACCGTGACGACACCGGGCCACCGGGCGTGACGTTCTTGCCTCCTCCTGCTCTTGCCCCACGTCCACCTTCATCCCTCGCGGACGATCCGAAGTGAAGCGGAACGAAATCAGCTAGACAAAATCCTCGAATGGCCGCCCGCGCTGGCCCCACTACCACCGCTGGCGCGACGCCGCCCGACCCGCCCTTCCCCGCGCTCTACCTCCTCCCGCTTGACGGCTCCTTCTACCCGCCAAAGCGCATCTTTCTCCCGCCCCCCGCGGACGGCGGTGCCATCAGCAAGGCGGGTCCGCCAGAGAAGGACAGGGTGGTCAGAATCGGGCGGCAGCTGAACGCAAAGGCCCAACCCACAGCGGCGAACGGTGTGTTTGAGAGTCGGGTGCTGAGTCGGGTGCATGCAGAGGTGTGGGTCGAATTTGTTTATGGCGAGGGGGACAAAGAAAATGCCGGGAGCCAAAGGGAGGGAGGGCTGAGGGTGCTCATTCGCGACGTGAAATCGTCTAATGGGACGTTTGTCAATGGCGAGCGGTTGGCTCCGGAGGGCGTCGAGAGCGCTCCTTGCGAGGTGCGAAGCGACGATATCCTGGTGCGCCATAACCTCTTCATTTTCCAATATTCCATTCATATGACGGTAGGAATTCGGAATCGACATCATCGGGGAGCATGGCGAGGTGGTGCATCGCAAGGTGTCTGCGCGAGCTACATGTGCATTGACCGAGGCAGAGGCCAGTCGTGCGGTGAGAACAGAGCAGCGAGTTTACCCGCCTGCCTCGCCGCCTTCACCATCTTCCCCTTCTCCGGCCCCAACGCCACCGCCCAGCACAGGCCCGGTCGTCACGTTTGCAGAACCCGCCAATCGCCGGCCACAGCACCAGTCAACGAACTCCTTTGGCAGTCCGGGCAGCAGCGGCGCTAATGCCAGCGGGATAGCAGGCATGGGCGGGATGGGCACCGAGCGCATTCGGCCCAAGTCGGGCGACTTTGAAAGCATATTAGCGAGGTTGCGGGATGGGCCGAGGGCTGCGGTGGCTGCCCATGCTACCCTGGACAACGAGAATGCGAAGGCGAACGATAAACTTGCAGACAAGGAGAACGTCAGCGAGGTGGTTGCAGAGTCGATACTCGCGCTAAAGCCGATGCCGGCGACGACAACGACAACAGCAATTGACGCCTTGACATCAGAGGTGGCGGATACACGGCTGCAGCTGGACGGCGCGCTTGTTTCGGCGTCACTGTTCATGACACCCCCACCGTCAGCAACAGAACCACGGATTCTCGCCAATGCATCCTTTCTTGCGGCGGAGCTGACAAAGCTTAGAGAGGAGGCTGGCGCACTGCAGCGGGCAAAGACCGGTGCCAGAAGCCGGCGGAGGAGGAGGCGGGAGGAGGAAAGGATGGCTGTGGCTGCTGAGAGTCCTATAGAAGACGATGGGTGGGAGGACCTAGGGTTCGACATGCCCGCTATGGAGCTCGCGAGTCCGAGCGGGACGGTGCCAGACTCGCCGCTCGCGTTCGAGCATCAGGTCCCGGGAAGGAAAAAGGAGGAGGAGGAAAAAGAAGCGGTGGGGAATGCGAAGCGGCAGCTGGACGCGTTGGAAGCGCAGTTGCATCTGCTCCAGGACGGGCTCAGAGCGATGCAAACCGGACATGCGCAGGAAACGGCTGTTGTCGAGCCCGAGTTGGATGGGCTGGTGAAGAGGGTGGACAGGCTGGAGGAGGCACTCGCTTCTCCCCAGGTACTAGTGCCGTCCCGGACCCAAACTGATGTGCAGAGGATCGAGATGGAGACGACACTGCGACATGACATGAACGCGCTACAGGCAGAGTGGGCTGCGTTTCGCGTCGAGGTCAACGATACCACCACGGAATGGCAAGACCAAGACATGCTTGGGCGCTGGCTCGCGGCCGGGGAGGCTCGGTCTGAAGACGACGATACCAGCGATGTCGAGGGGCATTCGCGCGGTGTTTCGGGGTCGTCCAGCGCCAGCGACATCGCTATACCAGGGCGATGGCGAACAGGAGGCGCATGGGGACTACTAACGCCGGCAGGAAGTGTGCGGAACGGCCATGTGGGGATTTCTTTTAAAAAACATGCGTTGTTTCTTTGCTGACTATTTTCAAGAGGGCTGCTGCGGCACTACCAGAACTAGCTCCCGCCCCGACGCCTGCAACAGAGCCTCGGCCTGTGCCGAATGGCCCTATAATCGACCACACAAATCGTAGAGGCATAGCACGTGGAGATGTGCTCCTACTGCTAGGCGCGGTTGGGGCTGGGGCGGCGATCGTTGGGGCGGCGTGGTGTGGCGCGTAGCCGCGGACACTCCTTTTTCATTTCTTCTTTGCTTTGGCATGCTTTCGTTCTTTTCATTTTTTGCATCACGACGACACGACTTACAAGTACTTTATTCAATGGATCGATACCATAATTTAGATGGAGCAGAGCTTGCAGTATACTTGCAGAGTGAATCCTTAGCTACGCCGAGGCCTCAGTATTAAACTTGCAACTTCGCAAACTTCGGAGTTGTGGACTGCTTATCTAAGATTGCACTAGTGTACTATTAAAAACAGTGTTTTCTTGTATAAAAAGGAGTGTTATAACACTTTGGTCAAACATGAGTAGAAGAGCTGAGAGTTCAGGACCGCTTGTCCAGCCTACTAGTAATCCAAGTCCTCGACCTTCCACAGTCTGTTCATGCCCATTTTAGTGCCGCCAGATTGTTGCATTTAAGTTAATGAATTGTGTTTGCACTGGAGGGCAATCATCAACGAGGTGGATGCGCTCAAGTCGGGACCACGTACCCAAACGAAAGTCGTCTGGGATCATCGTCAAATTCGCGCCGTTCAGTTGCATTATTGCCTCGAGAGTCGAAATCATCAATGAACACAACTTGGATCAGAAGACAAGACATACTTGAGTATCCGCCCTCCACAGAGTCCAGGCCGGCCGTGCATCCCCGCGCCCATCGTTCGGGGTGAGACTAGTCGCAAACGACAACCAGTAGTCCATCATCGTCCGGCTGAGCTCAGCGCCTTGGACGCTGCCGACGTGTCCGACGGCGTGCCGAATACCCAGTCGATTTCGGAGCCATGCGGGACTGCCTGCGAATTAGCCTCTCAGCTCTGATAAAAGCGAGTCACGGACCACCGAGGACTGGCGGGCTCTGCGGCTGCGGCTGGGTGAAAAGATACACATACGTAGGCACGCGAACCGCTGCCGCCGCCGCTACCCAAGCGCGTAGGAGGGCGAGGAAGTTGAGGTCTCCGACTGCAATTTACAAGTCAAAGACGATTTTTTATCGTTGGAGGAGCGGAGCAACTGACCCATAGCAGCAGCGTGCTTGAACTCGGGACTGAGCCCGAAGGTATTATTACCTGTCCCAAACGGCGAGCCTGCAGGTGTTTATAGAGTTAGGATGGAATAAGAGATGCGGAAATGGGCCAACCAAGCGCGGGGTCGTCAGGGTAGAGAACTAACAACTCAGCAATCGCGGACTGCAACGACGCGGGTGACAGCGATGGGGAGAACGCGGCATCGAACAAGACCTGGATCCGCCGCCGTACCTGGACAAACTGTCAGAGAAACCGATTCACTTTGGATCATAAGTTACCCACGTCCACAACATCTGCAGGGATTATGATCTCAGCCTCACGCAATGTCCTTGTCGAATATACGCACGATAGGCACACGGGCATCAGCAGGCATATTGGCTGGGCGGAAAACATTGACGGTGAGGCAGTCTTCCGACATAGGCCCGTGGGTCGCGGCCTGTGAGGGGCTCTCAGAAAAGAAAGCTATGTATGCGTGCCACGCACTAGCTGAAGACACGCGGGCCCAAACTTGGTCGCGTCAAAAGTCCTGCTTCTCAGGACGGTCTTGACTTTTGGGGGGCGAAAGCGTCTCTCTGCGAGAGGCGGCTCTGCATACGGGATGCCTGAAATCGAGCCTGCTCGACACACGCGGATGGAATGGGATACTTCGACACGCACCTGCATATAGCTCTTGTCCGAAGCTTGGGATGCCCAGCCCGCTAAGCATCGTCTGACCCAGGCGAACAGAGGCACAGCTTGCGCTCGAAACGAGCATTGCCAAATGGGCAGCAGTAGAGAGAAAGAAGAGCGCCATAACCCATCCTACGTAATGAGTTGTCGTCTTTTAAGCTGACTTCCGAGACGCCTGTCCGAGTCGGTGCTCACTGATTAAGACGTGGCTGCCTCGCTGCCAATCGACAGGGAGAACCAGCGACCATGGAGCCTCCGAGCGCGGGAGTTTCGACAACGCGCGCTGTGAGATGGAGCGGCACTGCCAATGTCGTGACAGTGAAGCCGTCGCCGCGGGACATTTGAGTCAGCGTCTTGACGAGCGGACAGTGAACGCCAAAAACGAGAAGAGGAAAAAATGATCCGAGCCGGATAACGATCCGTGTGACGTCAATTACGGGAATTCTGGCCCTTAAATAATTAAGAATGGTTTAGTTTACTGCTCCGTAGTCTCCATCGGGCGTTGCTTGTCCCGCTTCCTCCAAGATCGGTCATCAAGTTCATGGGTATTATCACCCAGCATATCGACTGGGAACGTCGTGTCTGTCGCAGCGCTGCCCGTCGCGTCTACCGGCATCCTCGGTCCGCCCAGCCGAATTGTCGATATTTCCCCCACGTGTTTGCTGGCACGGGTCCTCGAAACAGCGGTGCCGTCATCAATCACACCGTGCCGGGAATGTGCGAGGAGCACGATAACGGTTGGATAGATGCCCTACGACGCGATTCAGTAAAGCCCGAAAAATCTGGTGAGATTGGACCAACCACAAAAGTACTCGAAGAGTAGTCGAACATCATCATCAGAATCGTCAGAGTCGTGCTGGAGTTGATGAGCGCCTCGACCTGTGTGATGTCGCCGATGACTTGGATGAGCTAGTTGCCAGCCGTCAGTAGGCATGCTTTGGAATGAAAGTCGACACGCACAAAGAACAGGAAGTAAAAAAATCCTGACTCGACGAGGAGCATAAGAAGTCGCTCCGCCTGCGACCTGCGTCGTTTGCCAGTCCCACCAGCGCTGCCGTCGCTATACACTGGCGCGACCACATTGCGGTGTCGCCTATACAATGAGCATTCGCGTTTTTGTGCAGAAAAAGTGAAGACTCACCAGGCCGCATGCCCTATCATCACCGTCGTCACCGCTGTCGTGGCCATCGGCATGATGTAGGTTACTTGCTGCACATTATGGCAGAACGCAGGCTTTTCGAAACTCCCAAGCACAATCTCGTCGCCGGCGACAGCGACACAGTAAGTCAGCATGAGGGTTGCAACTGGCCGGAAATTAGCATTGACAAGAGTTGGATATACTGAATACCAGTGGATCCCAGAAGCAGCGCGCATGGGATGAGGAACACGTATCGGTGGAAGTACTGCCCCACCGCGCGTACTCGGTGGATTATTATAGCGTCCCCGAGTAATGACTGCAGAGGACAAATGTGAGGAGTTTCAGTCAGAGCCAGCCAATGCAAGACACACCATGTACGCATACAAGGCATCCAGTGCCGAAATGATCTTGAATATCCGCTTATTTGCCACATCCAACCGATCCCCGACTGCATCGCCTGGTTGGAGCTGCATAAGCGTGATCTTCCCTTCAAGGATGAATGTTGTGAAGTCCAGCGCAAGCAACACGAGAGCTATGGCGAACATCGTGAATATGGCGAGGGAGAAGAAGATATAAGTGCGCAAAGTCCGTCTGTCTTTCCGTCTGTCAGGCAAAGTTAGGACTGGTCAAGCACCCGGAGCGCCGAGCAAACTGACAGCAAGAGAAAGCTAGCTTTGAGGACAAGGGCAGCATAGACGGCTGTTGGTCCGTTTAGTGTGTCAACGTGCAATGAGAAGTTACACATACTCATCCAAAACGTATGGTGTACAATGGCAATAAAGCCATGGACCCAATCTCTTCCTATACCCTGGAGCACAACGACTTCATCGGGCGTCATCGCTAGCGGAAAGCGAAGGAGGGCAGAATGCAGACTCGATGTGGAACGCAGCAGCCTTCAGTATTTATCAGTGACGATAAACACCGAGCTAAAAGTAGAAGCGATGAGCTGTAGATCACCGTTCTTCGTGCTTTGATGTAGCCATAGCCAGCATTTCTGCTCTGAATCCTGCGCAACAACCAACAACTGTCCCTTCAAAACTTGAATTGGATCCATACACAAACGAAGAGTTTTAATCTGAAGGGCTCACCTTAGCATTACGGACTTAAAATAGGAAAGAACAGAAGGGCCAGGCGCCGAGTGGAGTATCAACCAGGCGATAATCAGAATCACCATTTCACCCTTAAATCTGTGATTGGGTAGGGACACGCTCCGTGGGTAAGACGGCAAGGCCAGCGCGTCCAATGTTAGGCTTCGGCTGCCTCGCTGCGGAAACACAGTGATGAGTCTTCATATTTTTGGACGACAGCACACACGCACGCCTCGAGGCAGACATTCAGGTCTGCTCTTGCACAATGACACAGGCTGCAATCAGCCCCAAGGTCCTCATTCTGAGTATGGTCTGTGGGGGTGACTCGGAGTTGCTAGTCGGAGTGCCTGACACAACAAACAGTTTAGCCGTGAGGCGAATGTGTGGTTCGACATACCAGAATTCGACCTTCGCGCACGAAAGCTTCCCATCCCCGGCCTCTCTCCACACGCTCCGGCTCTTTATTCCACCAGCGATGGCTCGATATGCCAGCTCACAATCGGAGAAGGCATGGTCAATGCCGCCATAACCCTCACCGCCGTCGCGTTCTCTCGGCTGATAGATCTGCGCAAGACCTATGTCCTCGTTGCAGGTGTTGCGGGCGTAAACCCTCACTTCGCAAGTCTCGGCTCCGTGACATTTGCGCGCTTCGCAGTCCATGGTGGACTCCAGTACGAGATTGACGCCCGGGAGGTGCCGAGTGGATGGGAGACGGGGTTGTTTGCACAGGGCACAAGCGAGCCAGGAAGATTCCCGACGACATTGTACGGGACCGAGGTGTTTGAGGTCAACGACGCCTTGCGCCACCTGGCGCTGAAAGCAGCTAGCAGCATTCAGTTGACCGACACAAAAGACTGCGAGGAGTTACGCACCAAATACCCCTTCCCCGCTGCCCAGTCTCCGCCTTCCGTCCTGCTTGGCGACACCGTCTCATCTGACACCTTCTGGAGCGGGACCCTCCTTGCCAGAGCTATGGAGAAAACTATGCAGACAATAACCCATGGCCAGGGCGAGTACTGCACCTCCCAGCAGGAAGACAACGCCATCCTCGGCGCATTACACCGTGCAGCGCTTAGCGGCCGCGCCGACTTTGCCCGCATCATCATCATGCGCTCTGGCTCCAATTTCGACCGTCAGTTTGAGGGCCAAAACGCGCTCGACACGCTCCGCGGGCCGACCCCCGGGTTCTTGCCCGCATTGAAAAACTTGTATGTGGCGGGAGTAAAGGTCGTGGAGATGATTTCGGAGGGCTGGGTGGACACGTTTGAACGTGGGGTCGAGCCAGGGAACTTGATTGGTGATGTATACAGAGAGACAAAGCGAAGTCGGAGTGAGGAAGAAAACAAGTCATAAGTCGCAGGTGGCGGTGAGATTACGAAATTTTTGGATCAAACAGTAGACCTATATAACAGTAAGAAGTCTTTCAGATCTTTGAGCTTTGCTGGTTAATTTCTGTTCTTTAAATCCTATTTTCTAAATTATATCAGTAAGTCTAAGAAAAGAAGTGAAGGATGAAAATTGATATCCACTAAGTATTCTGCCATTCACAGTTGATTTTAATGTAAATTCAGGCTGCAAACGTTAGTTGAAAATTTTCTTCTGTCAAACTCAAGTTTTTTTAAAAAGAAAGGTTTGCAGGAAAAAGAGATTTTATGATTGACTTTCCAGAAAGGGAAATTGCTGCTTTTGGAAGAGGTTTTCACTGATAAAAGAATAAATGATTTTCTTTCAAGTTTTCACACAAGGAAAATAATTTGTTCATGTATGTTCCTCTTTGATTTTTAAACAAAGAATTTCTTTGGTTTCTGCCAGAGTAAAAGTCTTTGATAAGGGAACTTGTATTCTTTATTCAAAACCTTGAAAGAAAACCATAAGTATTTGAATTGCAAAAGGTATTCCAAAACCAGTCATTTCCTGATTCAGAGAGTTTCTTTAAAAACATCTGTTGTTTCTTTTGTCTTGCAAAAATTATTTGTTTATGGCACTGAGAAGAAAATTTATTCAGAAACTAGTATTTTTCAAATTATTATCAACTTTTGCATGCAGATTTTAATTACACTGGGGGCAATCAATACATGACTATCGAGAAAGCATCTAAAGGAGGTCCAGAGACTGTGCTTCAAGTTGGGGAAGAGCTTGTCACATAGGTTGACGAGTTCCGTCACTTTCACAGTCTCACACCTAGTGGTTTCATCGCCCCTCCTCAATTTTAGTACCTCGATTTCCGGGTTCCCTCACTTTACAACTTGAATTTGCTCGAAATGTTTTTCATGACGTCGGTTCTATCGACGACAACAACGTTTACAGCCCTTTCTCCACAATCGCCACCTCAGTGACGGACTCTGACTCGGGATACGCCGGCGGCGGTGCCGATGGGGGCAGCGCAAGACTTGTCTGGCCACGCTCGGGGCTGCCTTGAGACTCCCGCACATCTTGTCCTCTCTTACCTCGCCGCGGGACTCCGAAAGTGAGCACGAAGGGCTCCGGAATAGAATCATCATGATCCGCCCGGTCGACTGCCCGACGGCGGAAGGTCAGCCGACAACGGAGATAATAGCACAGGGAGATGAATGCGAGCAGAGGGATCCCCACTCCGAGGCCGACACCGAGAGCAAGTGCACGAGTATGGAGACGGGCGTGCCCGGAAGGCAGTGGCGATGGGTTTGCGGACTCGGATGGCGTCTGGTCGTGACGGTTAGCAGATGTCAGTCGCAGGCCGAAGGAGAGCCGGGCACACCAGGGTCAAAATTGAGGATTCTATGGCGGTGACAGTTGCCGGCGTCGATACAACAGTGTTGCTAGATGCCCGACCCACGGTAGCGGAAGTGTGTAGTTGGGACGTAGACACGACAGGAGGACGGGTGGCAGTGGTTGAGGACGCAGTCCGTAAGGTAGAGCTGCGAGCAATCATGATGCCAGTTGTGCTAATGGAAGCCGTCGCTATCGACACACTGCATAACATGGAAGTGAGTGCAAAAGATGAGGGTGTGATAGACGGTTTCCATACCGGACCGCCTCGTTCGGGCAGGCGTTTGCAGGACCGTGCGCCAGGAGTAGCGAAGCCTAGTGCGGTATGAAATGGATAGGCACACCGGCATATAGCCATATGATTTACCTCGTCGTAAACGCAAAGCGCTAAATCACCTTTAAAATTGCAAATAATTTGGAGTTGTGAGTGCTGAGAGACGGTATTCTGCCCCTTGAGAAGATTGCCTAGTCGGTCTTTTAGCGGGCAGGAAGCCAATCCGGTTGAGTTTGGGCCTGTGTCCATTGAGTATGGCGTTCTATGAATCGTTGCAGCTGCTGCCACGAGGGGCTTGGAGATATAAGTACTTTTCGCGAGCACATCTCCCTCTGCTCGACAGCCACTGGCAGGTCTTGATGAATGTTCGTATCCAGCGTCAAGTCTTCGATTCCAAAGTTATTTTGCTTCTGTCGTTTTGTGATGATGATGATGGTTGTCGTCAAAGTTGGTTAAGGGCACGTGCAACGTGATGATGTGATGTGATCGTGTCGCGTCATGGCTACGTCATCCTTTCCTCAGCTCCAGCCGTCATGGAGGTACAAAACGCGCCACGCTCCATTCCAGCGTGCATTCTACATCCTTAACCTAAACCATGACGACCACCACCATGCCCAACCTCGTGCCGACCCTTGGGTCTTCGATTTTGCCAGCGACGCCAGCACATGAGTGGGCAGAGAAGATGGAGGGAGAACTGGCAGACGGGGCGAAGAGGGCGGATAGTTTGGCGCCAAAGGACGCGGTTGACCTTGTGCCGGGGTCGTTTCCTGGGGGGCATGAAGAGAGTGAAGGGGTACCAGTGGTGGAGAAGGCAGCGACAATGCTGCCAGCGGAGGAGGACGTGCAGAGCACCATCACGACTGTTGGCCAGCGGGTGAAGGAGATGTTGCCAGAGGTCCTGAAGGCATATCTGCGTACGCGTTTTCTTTTCTCTGAGGGGATTCCAACTGAATGTGCTTACAGCGTCGACGAACATGACCACTGCGAAAGAGATGGAGTCTGACGCGCCGACCTTTCTGAAAGAAACCCCGCCTGCCGACTCATTGCTCAGCACCTCGACCAATCTCAGTACTCAGGCCCAAGCAGGATCCATTTTCCCACCCACACTCGAATCTGAATCAGTTCCCGTCGCAACACCCGCTGAAGCCGACCCCGACCCTCTCATGACACCCATTGCCGCGCCAGTCCCCATTTCCGGCCTCTCCGCTCCCCCAGTCGATGACACTGCTTCATCCAACCTCAGCACTCGTGTACATACCGGCACTTCCGCTTCCCCCAACCCTGTGTTCCCCTCGCTCCCCGCCGATATCCCTCACTCGACGCCGACCCCGCCAAACGGCTCCCGCTTCCTGGAGCGCCTTGAGTCATCGCAGTCTGCAGACATTGACCTCGGCTTGACGCACACGACATCGCCGAAGCCCTTGTCGGTTGCGGAGGAGGAGGACGTTCATGAAGGGGCACGTGCGCCGAACAACACGATGGCTGCACCTCCAACGGAGAAAGCCATCTTGGTCGAGCGGGGAGCGCCAGATGCACTACCCACGCCGCAAGCAGGGGTGCTGCCCGCGGAGCTTGGAACCGATGAAGTTTCCGATGGGCCGTCGGACGATGGTGATGAGAAGGACGGCGATGGAGAGAAGAAGGAGCGGAAGCGCGACAAGCTGGTGCGCAAGCTCAAGGAGAAGATGCACGTCGGCGGGGCGCATTGATTGAGGGGGTGGGGGTTTTGTATCATCTGGCCTTGACGCATATTTTCTTCTAACTCCAATGTATCATGATTCATTGCACATTTTGATTCAATTAGTTTCAAGTTGACTGGTGAACCTGATTTATTTGGTTGTGTTTATCATGAGGTATAGTACCAGTATTGCACTACTCACCCACATTTAGTATTTAGTGAAAATTGATACTCTGATGGTCGATCAATCCCATCAAACTTATAGCGGATTTTGAGGCATCTAACTACTATATACATAGATTCTTCTGGTCTTACCCAGTTGCTGGAGACACAGAAATGTAAGCTGCATGATGTCTTTCAAGTCCAATAAGTTCAAGTTCTGCAAGCCAGGCCATTTACTACAAGCTATGAACAAACAATTTTTTGTGATAGCTGACCTTATAACGAAAATGAGGTGAACAACTGAGGTGCACTCGTGTGTAACTGTGATATATGTAGTGGATTGGAATAAGTAATCAGTATCATAGGGGAGTTGTTAGTATACATCTTATGGAGAGATATGCCAGATGGCCAGCCATGCCTTACTCCAACATTAATGAGTTTTCAATAAGCCACCTAGTGGCTTCAGTGGCTTAGCAATTTTCTATTTTCTTACACCAAGTATTGTCATTACAAAGGGGTATACAACCTATGAATATGGTTGGAGTTGATTGACTGTTTGCTGAGAAACCACAGCCACCTGGTGGCTATGGTGGCTTATTACAAACTGTCTATTAAATACCAATATAGACATATATGATACTGCTGGCATTGTCATCTTGCTAAGTGCTGTGTCAACTAGAGAACCGGAGTCGAAGTCAGAATTGGAAACAGAATCAAAGTCGGAGAGCACTTGGGGGGCGGAACATCTGTAAGGGCAACCCCGGAGGCCTGAGATCAAGGTCTAGCAGGGGAGGATCCAAAGGCGTGAACATTGGTAAGCGAATACAAATGAAGCTGACCTAGCAGGGGAGGATCCAAAGAGAAGAAACTCTAAGGGTCCGCCTGCTAGGTAGCTGACTATATACTGCTTGTCCGTAGCTGCCGCTGTCGGGCACAGAAGGCTTGGGCGGCGTCGCAGGCGAGGTCCCAGGGCGACCGTCGGGAGGGCGTTGACGGATCGGTGATTGTGCGGGCGAGATGGAGGGCCGGACCGGAGATGGAACCGAGTCGGACCGGAATCGGAGGCGTCTCCGAGGGGCCGAAAGGGAGGTTCCCCTGACATCACCCCCCTTTGAATGCGGCGTCCCGACGCATAGACCGGAACGGAATCGAGTCGAAGGTCGCGGAGGCGATGTGTCGTGGCTTGCCAGGGTACTTACGATAGAACTCCGCAATTTTCTCCGGGCGAAGACGCGGTCGAGCGGACCCATTGGTCGTGCGATGCGTCGTAGCCTTTCCATCTGACGAAGTAGTTCAGCCGTTTATACCTCACCCTTGCGTCCAGGATTTCCTCTACTTCCCACTCCGGGACTCCGTCCTCGAGGTCCGGAGGGGGCTGGTCGTAGCCGGGGCGTCCGTCGAAGGGGGTCGTCCTGAGCGAGCTCGAGCTTGACGACGGGGAAGACCGGGTGGAGCTTCGAGTAGCGGAGGGAGGTCGAGCTTGTAGGCACCTTTGCTGATCTCCGCGACTATCTTGAACGGTCCAAGGCGGCGATGGGAGAACTTTTCCGAGGGGCGAGTCGTCCTGATGTCAGAGGCATCCAGCCAAACACGGTCGCCAACCTTAAACTCCGGAGACGGAGTCCGTCTCCGGTCGTAGTAGCGCTTGTACTCCTCTTTGGCCTTAGTGAGCGCGGCCTTGGCTTCAGCAACACCAGTGGCGATCCGGTCGCGGAACTCGTTCACTGACTCCATGGCAGAACGGACTCCAGGTTCGAAGCCCATGCGCGGGAGCCGTCCCGTGTCCGTCATGAAGGGGACCTGCTGCGTAGAGGAGTGAACGTGGTTGTTGTAGGCGAACTCCGCGGCCGGAATCAGCTCATCCCAGTCGTCCTGCTGGTAGTTGGTGAAGATCCGCAAGTACTGCTCCAGCTCCTGGTTGACGCGCTCTGTCTGACCGTCTGTCTGCGGGTGGTACGCGGTGGACGTGGCGGGCTTGATGCCGATTAGACGCCAAAGTTCTCGGGTGAAGTCCGCGATGAACTGCGAGCCGCGGTCGGAGACGTACTTCTCCGGAGTCCCGTGGTGCCGCCAGACATTCCGGTAGTAGAGGCGGGCTGCCCCTACTGCATCGACCGTCGTATGACACGCTGAGAAGTGGGCGCGCTTTCCGAGGGTGTCAATGACGACCATGATCGCGTCGTACCCATGGGCCTCCGGAAGCTCGACGATGAAGTCGACGGAGACGGTATGCCAACGCTCTGGGGGCGTTTCCGTCGGGTGCAGCTCTCCGTGGGGCAGTCTCCGGAGTGCTTTGGTGAGACAGCACAAGTCACAGGTCGCGACGTACCGGCCAATATGGCGAGACATCTGAGGCCACCAGTAGTTCCGGGAGACCAACTCCAAGGTCTTGAAGCGACCGCGTGTCCGGCAACTCAGTGTCGTGGCAGAGCTCGATGATGCGTCTCCGGAGGTCCTTATCCTTAGGTACGACAATCTTCCCACGAAAGTGAAGAAGACCACCGGAGACAGCCCACTCGTCGGAGCGCGAGGAGGGGGGCCTCGAGCTTGACCTTGGACCTTTAGGAGTTGCCGGGCCGCTAGTGCGACGGGCTCCTCCAGGTCAGGCTCACCGGAGAGGGCATCGCGGATGTCGCGAAGGAGTTCAGAACCAGGGCCGGAAACGGAAACGCCTTGAGAGCGCGGACATGGAAGAGTTCGGGCCGCAGAAGGACGACGTCGGAGTTGTCGGAATCGATTCCGTGGTCTGGTCTCCGAGAGAGGGCGTCAGGTCGGCCCATGTCGCGGCCGGGCTTGTGGTGCAGCGTGAAGTCGAACCGGGAGAGGTAGAGGGACCAGCGGGCCTGTCTCCGGTTGAGGTGCTGCGTCTTCCTGAAGTACTCCAGATTCTTATGGTCAGTCCAAATCTCGACGGGATGCGCGGCGCCCTCGAGGAAGTGTCTATACTCCTCGAGTGCGTGGATGATCGCGAGCATCTCCTTGTCGTGGATTTCGTAGTTGCGCTGGACATCATTTAAGCTTTTGGAATAGAATGCTACAGGGTGCCACTTCCCGTCCGGGGCGGATTGTGAAAGAACCGCCCCGTCGCATAATGAGAGCTGTCCGCCTCAAGTCGGAAAGGCCGTGCGTCGTCCGGAATCGCCAGGACCGGTTCCGAGGTGACCGCGTCCTTGATCGCTTGGAACGCGGAGGCCTCCGCGTCGCCCCAAGTCCATTGCTGGTCCTTCTTGGTGAGCACGAAAAGAGGGCGCGCAAGGGTCGAGAAGTCCCGAATGAACCTGCGGTAGAAGTTAGCGAACCCAAGGAACTGCTGAATGTCCTTCTTGTTTTCCGGAGTCGGCCAAGCGGAGACGCCTGCGACCTTGACGGGGTCCATTTCGACGTGGTTGTGGGAGATGATGACTCCGAGGTACTCGATTGACGATTTTTCAAAGTCGCACTTCTCCGCTCGAAGGTACAACTTGTGCTCCCGGAGTCGCCGTAAGACCTCCTAGACAATCTGCCGGTGTTTCCGGAGGTCGGAATGGGCGATCAAGATGTCGTCAAGGTAGATCATGACGTCTCCGGAGAGGATGAGGTCCTGAAAAATGTCATTCATCATCGTTTGGAACGTCGCGGGAGAGTTTGTCAGGCCGAAATACATCACCAAGGGCTCGAACAGGCCTCGGTTAGTCCGGAAAGCCGCTTTCCACTCGTCACCTTCCTTGATCCGGACGTTGTTGAAGCCCCAACGGACGTCAAGTTTGGTGAAGTAACGAGCGCCTTTGAGCCGGTTGATGAGGTCGTTGATCAGCGGAAGGGGGTACCGGTTTTTGACAGTCATCGCGTTGAGAGCACGGTAGTCCTGGACGAAGCGGAGTCCGCCGTCCTTCTTCTTGACGAAGAAGACCGGAGACGCCATCGGAGACTTGGAGGGGCGAATCCGGCCCGTCGAAAGCCCTTCCTCGATGAACGCGTCGAGCTCGCGTTGCTCGAGGGGCGAGATGGGGTACACCTTGCAGTTGGTGGGCTTAGCGTCGGGGACGAGTTCAATGGCGTGGTCCCAGGCTCTCCGCTCCGGTAGCGTGTCGAAGGACTCCTTGTTGAAGACGTCCTGGAACTCCTTAGCTAAGTCCGGGATCTCGGAGGGCGGAGGGGCGGAGTTCCTGGCCAAGGCTTCGGCCAGGCGTTGCGAGACAGTACTGCCAGCGCGTATCTCCTCCGAGGGGCGGAACGAGGTGTAGAAGATGCGGTCACCATCTTCAAGCTGACCATCGTCATCGTCGTTGTCGGAGTCCGGCGTCAGATCAGGCAGGCCGGAGTCGTCATCGGAGACGGAATCGTCTCCGTCATCAGACCCAGAAAGGTCCATGGCGCAGACCGAGGGGAACGGGCCGGAGCGGAGACGCTTCTGAAGCGACCGGAGTCGCCGCAACTCGGTCCGTTCGACTCGCTCTTCCTCACGGCAGGTCGAGCAATTGCGGGGGGCACCGTGTCATCTTGACCTCCTTGGTTTCCCAATTGATCTCTGGGTTATGTTTCCGCAACCAGGAATACCCCAGGATGAGGTCTTGCTTGCCAAGATGGGTGACGGCCAGCTGAACTCATTCGGCATGGCCCTTGTAGCGCAGGACCAAGTCCGCGATCTGTTTGATGGAGCCAGCGTCATTGGGGGTGCCATCGACATTGAAAACCGGAATCGGCTGATCGAGGGTGCGGACCGGAATGCCATTCCGAGCAACATAGTTCGTGTCAATGAAGTCGGAGGTGGCACCACAGTCGACAAGCCCAGAGAGTGAGAGCTTCAGCGCGCTGGTGGTGGACTCGAGCTCTAACGGGAGGTGGAGGGAGTTCGCCCCAGGGGCAGCGGCAATGGTGTACTGCTTGGGCAGTTTCTTTTCCCAGGCAGTGAGGCGGCGGAGGACGATGACCGGAGTCGCGGGCGGAGTTGGAGACGGAGTCGAGGCGGGGGCAGGAGAGGGTGTGTCTTTCGTTTCGGGCTCATTGTAGGGCAAGGAACTGCATTCATCATACAAAGAGGCAAAACGATTTATAGACGCGAACGAGGGCACACCAGTCACTCGTCGCGGGGACAAAATCCTCTCCGGCCATCGACTCCGCTGCCGTCTCCGGCAGGGCAGCTGTGTCCGTGTAGCGGGCGATCAACTCCGCTAACATCTCGTCACCGAGTTGTTGGATCACCTCGTCGAGGATGTCCATTGAGCGGACATCGGGGGGGAGGGGGCAATCCCGGCGAGATGGTTTGGGTCGCCGCACCTGAAGCAGGCGCGACGAGGGGCACCCCGAGCCCTGGTGCGATCCAACTCCATAGGGACGGGAGCTGGAGGCGCCGGAGCGGGGCGCGGGCCGCGGGTGGCACGACCGGAGCCACCGGGCGGAAAGGGGCCGGAGCCGGGATGCGGTTGACCGGAAACGGAGTCCGAATCAAACCACCAGGCGTCTTGGGGGCGGCTGACTTGATCAGCTTGGCCCGGACCAGGGCCTCGTATTGACGGAAGGCCCGGGTGCGCCAGCTAAGGTAGTCCCGGAGGTCCGGGGGGTCGTTCGAGGACGTGATTCCGTTGTTGATCAAGGGGTCAAGTCCGTGGCGGAACTTGGTCACCTTGACCAGCGCGTCTTCGAATCCGGCGAGGTCCATCAGGTCCTCGAAGTCGTCCGGTGTACTGGTAGACATCCTTTGTACCCATGTGATAGGCGGAAGTCTCCAGCTTGGAGAGAGCGTGATCTTGCTCATTCTCCTCGACGAACCGGAGTCGAAACTCGGAAACGAACGAGCCCCAGGACGGAAACGGAAACGGGGCTTTGCTTCCGTGGCGCTCTACACCAAGTATTGTCATTACAAAGGGGTATACAACCTATGAATATGGTTGGAGTTGATTGACTGTTTGCTGAGAAACCACAGCCACCTGGTGGCTATGGTGGCTTATTACAAACTGTCTATTAAATACCAATATAGACATATATGATACTGCTGGCATTGTCATCTTGTTAAGTGCTGTGTCAACTAGAGAACCGGAGTCGAAGTCAGAATTGGAAACAGAATCAAAGTCGGAGAGCACTTGGGGGGCGGAACATCTGTATGTGGCAACCCCGGAGGCCTGAGATCAAGGTCTAGCAGGGGAGGATCCAAAGGCGTGAACATTGGTAAGCGAATACAAATGAAGCTGACCTAGCAGGGGAGGATCCAAAGAGAAGAAACTCTAAGGGTCCGCCTGCTAGGTAGCTGACTATATACTGCTTGTCCGTAGCTGCCGCTGTCGGGCACAGAAGGCTTGGGCGGCGTCGCAGGCGAGGTCCCAGGGCGACCGTCGGGAGGGCGTTGACGGATCGGTGATTGTGCGGGCGAGATGGAGGGCCGGACCGGAGACGGAACCGGAGTCGGACCGGAATCGGAGGCGTCTCCGAGGGGCCGAAAGGGAGGTTCCCCTGACATCATAGAAGGATGTTTGGGTGACCGGGGCTTCCAGTTGATCAAGACAAGACAAGAGAGAAGAGCGGAGTCAAGACGACGCTGGGAGATAGAGACCAGCAATGTTAATTCATAAACTGAAGTACATAGTAATACATCAAAGTATTTACAGTACAAGAAGTAACGGAAACGGAATAAGGGATAGTAACAAGATTAGAACAAGGTCAAGTAAAGTACAGTTGGGGACAAACAAAGGCAGCAAAAAAATTATAAGTGATAGGAATATTATTGAAAATTTGTGAGAATGTAGCCCTCATAGGTAGGAACCCACCCACAAATACTCAGCCAATTTCATTGTGCCGTTTGGTCACAGTGACATGATCTTTGATTGAGCCGATCAAATCTTGGCCACAAGTGCTTAAAACCTATAGATTTAGATCAAATACGGTACCCTTGGAATCGTCTCGATGAGTAGAGTCTGAATCTGCAAGAATTTAAGGAAATTCAATGTCACACTGGCTCACAATAGGGTCATCAATATCTGGGTCACATAAGTAACACTTCTTGACATATCGTGAGTGCCTGCCAGAGAACATGAGGCTGCCACATGTTTGAGCAGTGCAGACAAGCTCTCTCTTCCTCCCCTCATGCCTCCAAAGAAGCAACTCAAGAGAAACCTACAGGAGACCTGGCACTCCAGACAGTGATGATGATATGCCTATGTAGGGTGGAGCACGGGTCCGGGTCCGGGTCTCAGAAGGCTGACCCTGACCCTGACCCTGACTAACCCTGACCCTTCCGCTGGGGAGCACGAGGGATGGGTATTCGCCCGGAGAATAGACGATATTAGCCTAGCGACTACATCTTGTAAGTACGGTTTTTATATGCTACGATATTAGGGATGGATCGGATGGGCACCAGGTCCCAGGGCGGATCGGATGGGCGCTGCGTAGGGCCGCAGGGGTGACGGGAAGGGGTTGGAAGAATGGGGGATTGTCGAAGAGGACGGCGGTATGCGGGCCCATGCGGGCCCGTTCGGGCCTGTGCGGCCTTATGGCCCGGGCGGCCCGACCCGAACCGTGACAACTTGGTAGTCAATAGCTAGTTTATCGAATTTATTTTTATTAGTTAAAATTCTATCCCATTGAAGTATCAAATTTATCATCATTAACCATTGATTATGTACTTCATGAACTTGGAATATTTTACCAGGACTTTTTTAGACATCTTTCATTTCTCATATTCCAAATCATATACCATGCAGCTGAAACTAAAGTGCTGAACAGCCGATCTTTGTGAGGTTGGGGAGTACCTTTATTAGTATGAAATTTGGTTAGATTGCATCCCAGTACCAACCCCCACTCAATATTTGGCCATTTATTGAATTTCTTACTCCACAATAGTTCAGTGAGTTTCCAAATATATATTCTCTCTATGGCTATGCATTCTAAAGGCCTTTTCATATTTGATAATTCCTCTGCTCATAGATCACTTGGTCCTGATTCACTCAAAGCATTTGAAATGAATAAGTGTGATGGAGGAAAACTGTAAGGGCAACCCTGGAGACTCCGACGAAAGCCTAGCAGGGGATGATCCAAAGCGTGAATAAAAGCTACGGAGATACACGGAGGGACCGACCTAGCAGGGGAGGATCCAAAGAGAAGAAACTCTAAGGGTCTGCCTGCTATGGCGCCAACTATATACTGGTCGTCCGTAACTGCCGACGTAGAGCGCAGAAGGCCTGAGCGGCGTCGCAGGCTCTGTCCCAGGGTGATCGTTGGGAGGGTCTTGACGGATCGGTGATTGTGTGGGCGAAGGAGGCTGTGGACGATGGTCGGGGTGGGTCGGAGCGTCCGAGGGGGCGCCGGTCGGATGTGCCTCGGATGCGCTCGGACGGTCCGAAGGAGGCCAAAGCAGGGGTTCCCCTGACAAAAACAATGAGTACAGCATGACACAATTATTCCTCAGTCTAATCCTACAGCAGTTATGCGTGGAAAACAACAAAAGATGAGAATCTCAAATGGAGAGCCTAAGGGACTCAAAAATGTCTTAGAAGAACGCGGCTTTAATGTTTCTGGCATGTAAGCAAAATGCAAACCAGTTTGTCCACTGGAAAATCAAGACTGCTGCATGGCCAGACTTCTCAGTAATCAGGATGACTTCAAAAATCAAATTTCCATGTTGGAAGAACTGATTAAGAGATGCAACCATGAGATTATCTTCTTGCCTAAATTCCATTGTGAACTCAATCCAATTGAAATGGTAAGTGCTCTTTGTAGGTAAAAAAAAATTAACCAAATATTTCAAGTATTGGGGCTGGTTCAAATATGGATACAGAGAGCATGATAAACCAAACTTTCAAGCCACAAAAGATGCTGCCCTATTGTACTTGGATGCATGCCCATTAGATGTCATTTAACGTTTTATCAATCGGTCATAACAGGACAAGCAGCAGAATGGGCTGTGAGAAAGCAGAAACAGCACAGAGGTGTCTCCCAGAGTGCAGCAGCGGCTTTGGATCAGGCAGCAACACATACTGGGTCCACTTAATGTTGCCAGGTAGAGACAGAGGTACACTTGATTATGTTCAACCAGTCCAAAATTTTGGTCAAACGCAATGGTACATTGGAATATTATGTAAGCTATGTACATAGGGGTTTTTTTGGGTCCCTGAATCTGAATCTGAAGTCAGCTAAGCTCTCTATACACTCCTTGTGCCTGAAATTGAGTTGGCTGCCTTTGTTTGTCCCCAACTGTACCACTTCTCTCTGTGCAAAGAGATACCGCTAACCCATCCTGACACCGACTTCGACAAGAGACCGCATTAACGGGCCCTGTTAGTTTGATTCTACCCGCTTGGTTTGCTTGCAGGACCAACAACCTATCTGTTCTGTTCCGGGTACGCGTTCATAGGAGAAGTGTCATAGATAAGACCCGGCCCGTCCTCTCCAGCGCTGGTGTCGGCCCACCGCGTGCCCGTAACAGGCAGCATGTGATGATGGGGAACATGCGCCCCAGTAGGAGGAAACGCACACGTGGGAAGCACGTGACCAAGAATGACGCGTCGAGCCGTTGCCAAGCCCAACTCAACGCCAGGGGACTGGGGAGGAGTGCTAGGAGGTTAGGAGTAGCGCCTGGCCCACAAGGAATGTACGATCATCCCCTCTGCGGCCAGGAACGGGAGCGAGGAGGAGCAGGAGAGGCCAGGGTGTCCGATCACCCCCCTTTGTGGCAGCTGGAACACCTGGTGCAATGCACAACATCTTGGTTATAACCCAAAAGTGCAATGCACAACATATGGGATATAACTCAGTCTCCTTCAACGCAAGGATTACTTTAATCCATTTTTATCTTTTTTGACTGTTTTAGTGTCTTATATCATGCATATAGTGATGGGATCAATGTTCCTTGTATAATCTATTGTGTGTGGAACCATTTTTGCAAGAGATCACTGATTTTGATCACTGTGTGATCTTGGATCACTCCCACTCAATTTAATATTGATATTCTCTTTCTGCTCTATCAAGTCCATAATATTACATATCAAATTATCGGCCTGAAGAAAAGGTGATTTACCTTCTTATATGTGATCTTATATTAGTCATATCATCTTCCCCTCATATAATATATCAAGATATAAGAATAGCCCACATGTTGTGCATTGCACTAGCTGTGAGAGGTGTTTGCGGGCCCGTGTATATAATGTGTGGGATTTGATTGCCATCAGAGCTTTTGATGGCTGTATCTTGCTACATCAACCTTACTTAATCGATTATTAATTTTTTTGGTCCCTGGGCTTATAAGTCCCAAATATAATATTACGAATATTCGGCCCAAAGAAAAGGTGATTTCTCTTCCTATATATATTTTTATATTAGTCATATCTCTTGATTCCACTGAGAAATTCATAAAATACATCTGTCACAACATCTTTTGCATTACCCCCTTGGGATGGTACCCACATCTTTTGCATAGATGCAGCTATATGTACTGATGTGCTCTATTGCTTAGATCATCTGAAGAACTACCTTTCTCCGTGCAAAGAGGTGCCAACGACTCAGCGGGCCCGATACGACCCGATTCGAACCTTCGACCACCGACAGCAACAAGGGACTGAGTTAACGGGCCCTTTCGGTTTCCATCTACCCCGCTCGCCGTACTCGCGGGCCTGACGATCCGTCTGTTCTGTTCCGGGTGCGCGTTCTTAGGAGAGGTCCTTGCACGGCCCGACCCGCAGTCTGACAAGAAGCCTTGCACAGCCCGACCCAAAGCTTCACACTTGCTACTGGTATAGCACCACATTACAGTAAGCTGCATCATAGTGCAAGTCTAAATCTCATTGTAAAGCAGCATCAATCAAGAAGCACAAATCTGTAAGGGCAACCTCGCGAGGCTCGAAATCAGAGTCCTGAGCAGAGTGTAAGGGCAACCCCGGAGGCCTGAGATCAAGGTCCTAGCAGGGGAGGATCCAAAGAGTGAATAGAAGTAAGCAAATACAAGTGAGGCTGACCTAGCAGGGGAGGATCCAAAGAGAAGAAACTCTAAGGGTCCGCCTGCTAGGTAGCGGAACTATATACTGCGCTCTTGACGCGCCAAGGTTGATCGTTGCTCCGTGCAGTATGCCTGCGCCATGTCGCAGGCCAGGTCCCAGGGGATCGCCAGGCGGGGCGGCGATGCGCCTGACGGAGGCGGTGATGCGATCACCGGAGTCGGAGCCGGAGTCGGACCGGATCGGAATCGTCTCCGAGGGGCCGAAGGGGAGGTTCCCCTGACATCACCCCCCCTTTGAATGCGGCGTCCCAACGCATAGACCGGAATGGAATCGAGTCGAAGGTTGCAGAGGCGATGTGCCGTGGTTTGCCAGGGTACTTACGATAGAACTCCGCGATTTTCTCCGGGCGAAGACGGGTCGAAGCGGACCCACTGGTCATGCGACGCGTCGTAGCCTTTCCATCTGACGAAGTAGTTCAGCCGTTTATACCTCACCCTTGCGTCCAGGATTTCCTCTACTTCCCACTCCGGGACTCCGTCCTCGAGGTCCGGAGGGGGCTGGTCGTAGCCGGGGCGTCCCGTCGAAGGGGGTCGTCTTGGGCGAGCTCGAGTTTGACGACGGGGAAGACCGGGTGGAGCTTCGAGTAGCGCGGAGGGAGGTCGAGCTTGTAGGCACCTTTGCTGATCTCCGCGACTATCTTGAATGGTCCGAGGCGGCGGTGGGAGAACTTCTCCGAGGGGCGAGTCGTCCTGATGTCAGAGGCATCCAGCCAAACACGGTCGCCAACCTTAAACTCCGGAGACGGAGTGCGTCTCCGGTCGTAGTATCGCTTGTACTCCTCTTTGGCCTTAGTGAGCGCGGCCTTGGCTTCGGCAACACCAGTGGCAATCCGGTCGCGGAACTCGTTCACGGACTCCATAGCGGAACGGACTCCGGGTTCAAGCCCATGCGCGGGAGTCGTCCCGTGTCCGTCATGAAGGGGACTTGTTGCGTGGAGGAGTGAACGTGGTTGTTGTAGGCGAACTCCGCGGCCGGAATCAGCTCATCCCAGTCGTCCTGCTGATAGTTGGTAAAGATCCGCAGGTACTGCTCCAGCTCCTGGTTGACGCGCTCTGTTTGACCGTCTGTCTGCGGGTGGTACGCGGTGGACGTGGCAGGCTTGATGCCAATTAGACGCCAGAGTTCTCGGGTGAAGTCCGCGATGAACTGCGAGCCGCGGTCGGAGACGTACTTCTCCGGAGTCCCGTGATGGCGCCAGACATTCCGGTAGTAGAGGCGAGCCGCACCTACTGCGTCGACCGTGGTGTGACACTCCGAGAAGTGGGCACGCTTCCCAAGGGTGTCGACGACGACCATGATCGCGTCGTACCCATGGGCCTCCGGAAGCTCGACGATGAAGTCGACGGAGACGGTATGCCAACGCTCTGGGGGCGTTTCCGTCGGGTGCAGCTCTCCGTGGGGCAGTCTCCGGAGTGCTTTGGTGCGACAGCACAAGTCACAGGTCGTGACGTACCGGCCAATATGGCGAGACATCTGAGGCCACCAGTAGTTCCGGGAGACCAACTCCAAGGTCTTGAAGCGACCCGCGTGTCCGGCAACTCGAGTGTCGTGGCAGAGCTCGATGATGCGTCTCCGGAGGTCCTTATCCTTAGGTACGACAATCTTCCCACGAAAGTGAAGAAGACCACCGGAGACAGCCCACTCGTCGGGAGCGCGAGGAGCGGGGGCCTCGAGCTTGACCTTGGACCTTTAGGAGTTGCCGGGCCGCTAGTGCGACGGGCTCCTCCAGGTCAGGCTCACCGGAGAGGGCATCGCGGATGTCGCGAAGGAGTTCAGAACCAGGGCCGGAAACGGAAACGCCTTCGAGAGCGCGGACATGGAAGAGTTCGGGCCGCAGAAGGACGACGTCGGAGTTGTCGGAATCGATTCCGTGGTCTGGTCTCCGAGAGAGGGCGTCAGGTCGGCCCATGTCGCGGCCGGGCTTGTGGTGCAGCGTGAAGTCGAACCGGGAGAGGTAGAGGGACCAGCGGGCCTGTCTCCGGTTGAGGTGCTGCGTCTTCCTGAAGTACTCCAGATTCTTATGGTCAGTCCAAATCTCGACGGGATGCGCGGCGCCCTCGAGGAAGTGTCTATACTCCTCGAGTGCGCGGATGATCGCGAGCATCTCCTTGTCGTGGATTTCGTAGTTGCGCTGGACATCATTTAAGCTTTTGGAATAGAATGCTACAGGGTGCCACTTCCCGTCCGGGGCGGATTGTGAAAGAACCGCCCCCGTCGCATAATCAGAGCTGTCCGCCTCAAGTCGGAAAGGCCGTGCGTCGTCTGGAATTGCCAGGACCGGTTCCGAGGTGACTGCGTCCTTGATCGCTTGGAACGCGGAGGCCTCCGCGTCGCCCCAAGTCCACTGCTGGTCCTTCTTGGTGAGCACGAAGAGAGGGCGCGCGAGGGTCGAGAAGTCCCGAATGAACCTGCAGTAGAAATTAGCGAACCCAAGGAACTGCTGAATGTCCTTCTTGTTTTCCGGAGTCGGCCAAGCGGAGACGCCTGCGACTTTGACGGGGTCCATTTCGACGTGGTTGTGGGAGATGATGACTCCGAGGTACTCGATTGACGATTTTTCAAAGTCGCACTTCTCCGCTCGGAGGTACAACTTGTGCTCTCGGAGTCGCCGCAAGACCTCCTGAACGATCTGCCGGTGTTTCCGGAGGTCGGAATGGGCGATCAGGATGTCGTCAAGGTAGATCATGACGTCTCCGGAGAGGATGAGGTCCTGGAAAATGTCATTCATCATCGTTTGGAACGTCGCGGGAGAGTTTGTCAGGCCGAAATACATCACCAAGGGCTCGAACAGGCCTCGGTTAGTCCGGAAAGCCGCTTTCCACTCGTCACCTTCCTTGATCCGGACGTTGTTGAAGCCCCAACGGACGTCGAGTTTGGTGAAGTAACGAGCGCCTTTGAGCCGGTTGATGAGGTCGTTGATCAGCGGAAGGGGGTACCGGTTTTTGACAGTCATCGCATTGAGAGCACGGTAGTCCTGGACGAAGCGGAGTCCGCCGTCCTTCTTCTTGACGAAGAAGACCGGAGACGCCATCGGAGACTTGGAGGGGCGAATCCGGCCCGTCGAAAGCCCTTCCTCGATGAACGCGTCGAGCTCGCGTTGCTCGAGGGGCGAGATGGGGTACACCTTGCAGTTGGTGGGCTTAGCGTCGGGGACGAGTTCAATGGCGTGGTCCCAGGCTCTCCGCTCCGGTAGCGTGTCGAAGGACTCCTTGTTGAAGACGTCCTGAAACTCCTTAGCCCAGTCCGGGATCTCGGAGGGCGCAGGGGCGGAGTTCCTGGCGAAGGCTTCGGCCAGGCGCTGTGAGACAGTACTGCCAGCGTGTATCTCCTCCGAGGGGCGGAACGAGGTGTAGAAGATGCGGTCACCATCTTCAAGCTGACCATCGTCTTCATCATCGTCGGAGTCCGGCATCAGATCAGGCAGGGCGGAGTCGTCACCGGAGACGGAATCGTCTCCGTCATCAGACCCAGAAAGGTCCATGGCGCAGACCGAGGGGAACGGGCCGGAGCGGAGACGCTTCTGAAGCGACCGGAGTCGCCGCAACTCGGTCCGTTCGACTCGCTCTTCCTCACGGCAGGTCGAGCAATTGCGGGGGCACCGTGTCATCTTGACCTCCTTGGTTTCCCAATTGATCTCTGGGTTATGTTTCCGCAACCAGGAATACCCCAGGATGAGGTCTTGCTTGCCAAGATGGGTGACGGCCAGCTGAACTCGTTCGGCATGGCCCTTGTAGCGCAGGACCAAGTCCGCGATCTGGTTGATGGAGCCGGCGTCGTTCGGAGTGCCATCAACGTTAAAGACCGGAATCGGTTGCGCCAGGGTGCGGACCGGAATGCCATTCCGAGCGACATAGTTCGTGTCGATAAAGTCGGAGGTGGCACCACAGTCAACCAGGCCAGAGAGCGAGAGCTTAAGCGCTGGTAGTGGACTCTAGCTCCAACGGGAGGTGGAGGGAGTTCACTCCAGGGGAAGCAGCGACAGTGTACTGCTTGGGCAGTTTCTTTTCCCAGGCGGTGAGGCGGCGGAGGACGATGACCGGAGTCGCGGGCGAAGTCGGAGACGGAGTCGAAACGGGGCGGGGAGGGGTGTCTTTCGTTTCAGGCTCGTTGTAGGGCAAAGGAATTGATTTGTCATACAAACAAGCGAAACGATTTACGGACGCGAACGAGGGCACACCAGTCACTCGTCGGGGGACAAAATCCTCTCCGGCCATCGACTCCGACTGTTTCCGGCAGCGCAGCTGTGTCCGAGTAGCGGGCGATCAACTCCGCTAACATCTCGTCACCGAGTTGTTGGATCACCTCGTCGAGGATGTCCATTGAGCGGACGTCCGCGGGGAGGGGGCAATCCCGGGCGAGATGGTTTGGGTCGCCGCACCTGAAGCAGGCGCGACGAGGGGCACCCCGAGCCCTAGTGCGATCCAACTCCATGGGGACGGGAGCTGGAGGCGCCGGAGCGGGGGCGCGGGCCACGGGTGGCACGACCGGAGCCACCGGGCGGAAAGGGGCCGGAGCCGGGATGCGGTTGACCGGAAACGGAGTCCGAATCAAACCGCCAGGCATCTTGGGGGCGGCTGACTTGATCAGCTTGGCCCGGACCAGGGCCTCGTATTGACGGAAGGCCCGGGTGCGCCAGCTAAGGTAGTCCCGGAGGTCCGGGGGGTCGTTCGAGGACGTGATTCCGTTGTTGATCAGGGGGTCAAGTCCGTGGCGGAACTTGGTCACCTTGACCAACGCGTCTTCGAATCCGGCGAGGTCCATCAGGTCCTCGAAGTCGTCGGTGTACTGGTAGACATCCTTTGTGCCCATGTGATAGGCGGAAGTCTCCAGTTTGGAGAGAGCATGATCTTGCTCATTCTCCTCGACGAACCGGAGTCGGAACTCGGAAACGAACGAGCCCCAGGATGGAAACGGAAACGGGGCTTTGCTTCCGTGGCGCTCCGCCCATTGCTGAGCGGGTCCTTCTGCCATAAACGACATGGCATAGCGGACGGCCTTTTCCTCGCTCGCCTCTCCGTTGACCACGAAGGCCTCAGGGGCAAGGCGGGCGTAGGTGCGGACCGCATAGAGAAACGCGCGGCCGCGTTTCCGATCGCCGTTGAAGGTGAACGGAGGGTTTGGTCGCAAGACCAATTTTGAGGCGAGGTTGATGTCGCCAAAGAGGGCCTCGGAATCGCCCTGAACCGGAGTCGGAGTCGGAATCGACGTCTCCGGGGGTGGTGTTGTTTGGGGTCCGCCAGCAGTATTAGCGGCGGCAGCGGCAGCGGAAGCCTGGGTGGTGAGAAGAGTAAGGGCCTCAGTTAGGCAGTCGATTTTCGCCTCGAGTGCATCCAGCCGAGTGTCAGCGTCAGGAGTAGCTCCGGAAGGCATGACAGGTGCGGGGATGACAGGAGTGACAGAGGAGGAGGGGACAAGTGGTAGGGGGGGTGACGAGGGCGGAACGGACTCGTATTCCGAGCCTGAGTCAGCGCCGAACCTAGCAATCTTGTCCGGTTGATCCCGTAGAGAGTTTCTTCTGCTGTAAGGGCAACCCTGGAGGCCTGAGATCAAGGTCCTAGCAGGGGAGGATCCAAAGAGTGAATAGAAGTAAGCAAATACAAGTGAGGCTGACCTAGCAGGGGAGGATCCAAAGAGAAGAAACTCTAAGGGTCCGCCTGCTAGGTAGCGGAACTATATACTGCGCTCTTGACGCGCCAAGGTTGATCGTTGCTCCGTGCAGTATGCCTGCGCCATGTCGCAGGCCAGGTCCCAGGGGGATCGCCAGGCGGGGGCGGCGATGCGCCTGACGGAGGCAGTGATGCGATCACCGGAGTCGGAGCCGGAGTCGGACCGGAATCGGAATCGTCTCCGAGGGGCCGAAAGGGAGGTTCCCCTGACACAGAGGGGGAATCCTTAGTGAAACTACTACAACAGGAAGGGACGCTACAGACTCACCTGAGCAGAGGGGGAATCCTTAGAGAACAAGCCAAGGAGCCCTCTGCTCAGGTGCACTACTATATACTAGTGACCGGAGTAATGATAGAGTGACTGCATAGCGACGAACAACGCATGGGAGAAGTCAGGTGTCGCCAATGGACCCTAGGTGAGTGTCGAGTAGCCCTCGAAGCTCCGGAGAGGCAGGTTTGGGACCATGATGCCAAGGGAAGAGCCCAGGCATCCTTAGAAGGCCCAGGAAGGGCTTCGGGGGGTCCAGACTGCCTCTGGGCGTCTCCGCTTGTGACCGTGACCGTGACAACCGGAATCGGAATCGGAATCGATTCCGGGTGTGACCGTGACGTGACGGCCGGAAACGGAGAGGGGGGGGGCATGGAGCGGAGAGGGAAGGAATGGCGGCCAGCCATGACCACTGGAGGGTAGCGACAGGAGGGTCACTCGGAGACGTCCCCGGACGTCTCCAGAGAGGTGGAGGTGTGAGGGCGTGCAGCCTGGGGCGCTGCAGTAGGCACGAGCCTTAACGGCAGTAGGCCTCACCCAAAGGAAGACCCGATGACGGGGGCCGTGGTGGCGGAGTGGGGGGCGGAGCCATGGCGGGGCTCAGCCATCCGAACGTAAGCCCGAACGCTGACATAGGTTGGGGACACCCAAGAGGTCCAACGGGTAGAGGTTGCAGGGAGACCTTGATGAGCGACAGCCCAGAGAGGCTATAAGGCCATAGGCTCGAGGTCTCAGAGGAAAGTGGTGCGGCCACATCCGGAGAGGTCTCCGATGGCATTAGTGATCCCTGATGGTGACTCCGGAGAGACTCCCAGAAAGGGGTGGCCATGGGAGTTGGAGGTTGGGGACCACTGGATGCGGGATGTGGTGGGAGAAGTGGAGGAGGAGCGTCAGGGTGCAGGAATACGGAATACAGAGACTCGGGTGGAGACACAGAGACGCAAGTGGAGACGCGGAGACGTGAGCGGAGACGTGGCGCTTGATGGGATCAAGTGACGGCATCAGGGTTTCCCCTGACAAAATCATATAACCATATACCACGACTTACCTGTACTATATGCAAAACCTCTTCAATGGACAGAGCATAAATTCAAACAACTAAACTTTTTGTGAAAACTGCTCTTATATTTTTGTGCCACAACTAAGGTGGGAACTAGAGGTATATGCAATGATCAGTCATTCACTGTTGTGCCCTGACTGAGTTCTGCTTCTATATATAACTACCACCTGGAGGATAGGTACCAAAGTATAATGTTATCAAAAATGGTGGGGACAACATTAGTATATTTGTACTGACTGCCTGTGTATGTAATGTGTCAGTGTCGGGCTTGTTTCGACTTGTCAAGGCTTCCAACAGCGGGCAGTCTGAGGCAGTTTTCCTTTCAAGATTATGGCCCAAGGAGAATACCAACACAGTGTTTCCTGATATTCTCCGAATTACACCGTGTCCTATATGCTCCAAAAGCACTCGGTGATTGGAAAGGTGACAAGGCCAGTGGCACCATATAGTGAATTCTTAACTTGGGGACTTTAATCTTTATTCCATACTTTAGTAGGGAAAGCAGTTTGACTATAGTATTTCAATAAACTGTCTACTGATTTTAAATTTTTTTTCCAAAGGGTTTTGTTTTTGTTGGTGATATAATAGGTAACACAGACACTTGATTGAAATACCACAGCATACTGCACATCATCTATCAATATAGCAATAGCAATGTTGAGATCAATAGACATGCATCAGTAAAATAGCATAAAAGTCTTTCCGGTCTTTGGTCTTTGGGGAGGGTCTTTGGTCTTTGAAAGTAGGTCTTTCTGGTCCTTGGTCTTTGGTGCCTAATCCTTGGTCTTTTTCCAGAGTCTTTGATCTTTCTTGAGATTAGTCTTTTTTGAGATTGGTCTTTTTGTGAGATTGGTCTTTTTCCAAGAATGGTCTTTTTGTGAAAGTACTTTATATCTGCATATGTATAGGTATAGACATGATCTGAATCATCTGATATCATCTATTCTATAGTATGAGAGGCAAGGAAGTTGGTGAGAGATAGAAATCAGAACATATGTAGGCTTAGGACTTGCTACAGACTACAGTAAATAAATGAAGGCCCATTGTTTACAACTTTACTACTCTATTCCACTTCAAAAGCCATAGAGACAAATCCAAGGACAAGTCCAAGCAATTTCCTAGCACATTGTCATTATAATCATAAATAACCAAATACATACTACATTCAATCATAAGCATGCACATGAACATTCCATAACTTCCATTCAGCAATCACCTGGGCTGTTTACTCGATGAAATGTGCTAAGTCCGAGCCGAGAGTGATGACGAAGCTGCGATGACAAACCGGCCGGGTATGGTCCGTAGCATCACGGACCACGTCAATCGCTCCGCAGTCACAGTCACATATCTGCTTTTTTCTTCCTTCCCTCCCCAATCCTCTGCCCAACCTCCGCCTTTCTGAACGGTGCCCCGAAATACAGAAGCCGACACGGACCAGTGTAAGGTGCATACCGTTCATGAAAGAAGACCCTCTGCTAATCTTTGTCGTATACCTGGTCGCCTGAGCTGGCAAGGGTTACAGGCTGCCTGCCCCCCTTCCCTCGCCGTTTTCGGCCACAGTGGGTGAGCCTGCAACACTTCCCCAATACTAGTACTTATTCACATCATCATAGCATCATGGCCCTCGCATCTGCCTCAGACTGGCCCTGCATAGCGCGACCACTTTTGTTTTGTGGACAGTGGCATTCCAGCCCGTGTGCTGTGCGTTCTCCGCAGGAACGCGCGCGCGAGTAGAGGCCACATGTGCACCCCCCTCGACAAAGCTTTGAGCGAGACAACGCCGTCGTTGTCCCGCAATCCCCATCTTATTCCGGTGAGTGTCACCTTGTTTTGCAATTCAATTCGCTCAGTGTCTGTGTTTTCAGGTATGACATATCACCTCGCCACCGCCGCGTCTCTCCTCCACCACCGCGTCTCTCCTCCTCCCGACGGGGCACGACTTCCTGTCTGGCCCCGCGGGTCAAATCTAGGGCCGAGGTGTGGCCTGTTCGGCAAGATCAGGCCTATTGGTGGGGAGGAGGTGGCGGGTGGGCGGGCGGTGGGAGCCAACCGCTTGCCCGTTAGCGCTGGAACTTTCGCCGTCGGGAGCGACGCATTGTTCGCGCTCGACGCTGAGGTTTGGTGTGAATCAGTGTGGAACTGAGCTCTGGGTGGCCGGGGAAGTCAATGTGTTGTAGTATGTAGTACGCTATGTATATAGTCATTTATGAATTCAATTTCTTTCATTCTTTCATTTATTGCATCCTGAACACAACTAGAGCATCTTTCATAGTTTTCTATCAAGTCTTTATGGTAGTCTTTTCAAGGTCTTTCCAAAGACTGCAAGGTCTTTCCAAAGACCAGGACGCTGTCTTGCAAAGACCTAGTGTCTTTTGAGTCTTTTGGATCTTTCAGGTCTTTTTGGTCTTCACCAAAGACCTGAAAGACCTAAAAGACTTTTGTGTTATTTTACTGATGTGGCCCTCAATTACAACTCTGACTGCATCACTATGTAGGATAAATATCTAGTATAACAATTCACATTTTCAAGCAACAAATGCTAGACAAGCAGTGGAAGAGAAACATCTGCCACTTGATCGATGAGATGGTAGGTCTCTGATGTGTGATTTCAACTTGATGTACTGACAAATGTGCAAGTCCCATATAAAAGGACGAGGAGTTGTGCCTGGAGTGGATAAGACATATCATTGTCTCCTCTACAGCCAGGGACAGGGATGAGGGAAGGAGCAGAGGTTAGGGTCTGTGATCATCCCTTAGCAGGGCCCACCTGTGTCGCCCATATACTACTATAGACTATCAGGTCTATCCCAGCGGGTGTCTGGACAGCCATCCGTACCCTTACCCCTGTGGCTGTGTACCCTTACCCGCAGGTACGGGTATGGGTTTACCCGCGGATGCAGTAGCCACTAAAGGAGGCGGGTGAGAGATATTACCAGGTTAGTGGCCATAAAAGTGTGGTAAAAATGGAGCACTTAGCGAGAATCGAACACAGACCATCAGTAGCAGCAATCGAGAGGCAATCGAGCTGAGTCAGCAAGCTCCGGGTAAGGCAGCCACTGCCCCGTGTACCCGCGCGGGTTGGCCCTATCCGTGTAATTCCCTAGACCTGACAAGCTACATAGAATTGTGGCAGGGCCATGTATATAAGGTGTGATAGTATACCAGGTACTCTACACTGCCAACGGGGTTCCAGCTATGTCACAGCCGGAAAATCCCCAGTGGATACATGTGATACCGGGCTGGTTCCTGGATCAGCGCCACATGGCTTCCATGTTTGGGAGCAAATGGATCTACTCTGGGTCCAGAGTGTCTGGAAACCAGCAGGATCTGCGGGTCACCACCATATACTATATTTGGTAGAGACTATGGTACTGACTTGTCCAACTAGATGCAGAATAACGAAACTATTTATTGCAGCTACTACAAACATATACAAAGCATACTCAGATATTGATACGACACTTGTCCTCACTGCTGCTGTCCCCAGCCGGCCCAGCCATAGACAAGTGCTACCATCCCAATGGCCGGCAGCCCCATCGCCTCTCGGTCGTCTTCGCATTGAGGCCCAAGACAAGCGGTACTGAGGAGTTGAGTCAGCAGAGCACCAAACAATGAGCATGCTGACCTATGGGTGGCCGCTGGTATCCGCTGCTTCCATGCAGCGGGTTCGTGTTCGCGGAGCCACTGGGACATGTGGCACTAATGAGTAAGTCAGCAGAGCACCATATAAGATCAGCAGACTGACATACGGGTTTCCGCTCCTTCGGTGCAGCACATTCGGGTTTGGGTTTGGGTTTGGGTTTAGGTTTGGGTTTGGGTTCGCGGGGGGCTGAGTGTGCGCGTTTGCGGTGCTCAGTGTTGCCGTTATTTGGCACCGGGTGCAGGTGACTAGCTATGAGTCAATATTATACTCACAGGAATTTCGCAGCTTACAACTGAGATGCCTTGTGGATGAGGGTGGCAGGGTGGCAAGGTGGCAGGTGGCAGGTGGCAGGGGGTGGCCAAGGGGGGCGGAAGGCCCACTGGTCATGGGGTGGCTCTGCTGATAAGCCTCTTCAGACAGGTGTATACCGCTCCGATTTCATTATTCACACCTTTGCAGTACACTGTCATCAATCCCGCCACTTGACAACATCTTACGGCCAGCCTATTGGCGCGCTCTCACTTGCTGCAGCTGCGGTAAGTCTTACATTGCAATATATGTCCTATTCATCAGTGTCAGGCGGAGCGGGCTCTCCTCTTGTGGTCGACAGGCAGTCTCGAGAAAACCCAAAGGGATTACCGGTCATGGCAAGCCCAAGGTCGCAAGTTTTGTTGAGGATCCTTGGGCTGACCATGCGCGGTTGTACCTCCGCGGCATTGAAGGGCTATCTGATCAACTTTATATGCCGAGCCATAGGTGTTATATTTTTACAAATGCAACTAGCTGCAGCTAGCATAACAGTTGTCAAATACACTGAGCAGGGCTTTTTGTCACATATGTCACATTCATTTAAAGGCTTATTTTATTTATTTAAGACTACTATTATGGTAATTGATGATGGAACTGATAGCATCTAGATAATGTCATCAATGTGGAAACATTTTTGATTGCCATCAAAAGTTTTGATGATTGTAACCAGCTACATCATTTCTGTCCAAATTGGGATTATTAAGTATTTTCTATATATATAGTCTTCCAAATTATATAACGGGTCTTCGGCCTAAAAGAAAAGGAACTTAACATTCATTTATTAAGTATAATAATTATCAATACTGATGTTATATCAAAGTTTGATCAGTCTTATAGGGGAACAGAAGACAAATGCACTAACTGCACTCAGGCCTCAGTGGAGCTAGTGGATTTGACACCAGGTTGACTCAGTGCACTCAGTGCAGTTGTCAAATGTGCACAACTACAGGTGGAGCTGTCAAATGTGCACAACTACAGGTGATATAAATGCCTTCGGCACACACCAGTGGCTCAGCAGTCCGACATGAGTGGGTCCGAAATAGATAATCGTAGTGATATCATCATTTCCGACAATGATGATGATACTCCACAGGCACCTGTTGTCGAGGCTGTAGTGAGTGGCGCAGGAGGAGTCAACAAATTGGATAGCCAATAGAACCATATATACAGAATACATTGCTTTTTCTTTCCAATTTTGAGTGCTGTCCCAATCCTGGTGGCTTCTGTGAATATTCTGTACAGATTCTGGCAGAAGTCTGGCGACAGAATAGATCTTGTTGATGGCTATATCATAATGACGCCAATCAGATTCTGATAGCTTGGGTTGCCTATCACTCACCTGTCAGGCCTGTTGCCAAGGCGCACAAGCTGATTGAGTTTTGCTGATGTGCGCAAGACCTGCAATAACTTAGCCACTCAGTAATGACAATGTTACACAAAGTGAATTTTCTTTCTAAGATTATGGCCCAAGAAGAATGTCAGCACAGTGTTTTCTGATGTTTTCCAAATCAACCCGGTTGCACCAAGTCATAATGGATAACACTGGGAGAGGGTTCAAAGGTTTACTTTAGAGACATATACACTTTTGTAAGAAGATTGATTCAGACTAATCAGGGGTCATCAAGAGTATATAAGCCATAGTGGATAACACTGGGAGGGGGCCTGAAAGTTTACTTTAGAGACATATATGCTTTTTTAAAAAAGATTGATTCAGACTAGTAATCAGGGGTCATGAAGGGTATATTACCGTATATATTGATGTATGATGTCTAAGATGCTAAAAGCTTGACTATAATGTTACACAAACAGGGCAATAGAGTCAGCTTTTTTTTTCTCTGCTGAAACAGATTTCAAGATATTAGCACAGTGTTTTCTGATGTTTTCTGACCCAACCCGGGTCCAATGAGCTCTAAAAGCAACTTGAAAAATGTTACATGGCCGAGCGGTCTAAGGCGTTGGATTTAAGAAAGGTTCTTGCGAGCTTTTGAATCCCAATGGGGCAACCCGCGCGAGTTCGAACCTCGCTGTAACCAGTTTTGCTTCCGCTCGCCACGCGCCAGCTTCGGTTCCCCTGCTCTGTTGCCCCAGGCTCACAAGTAGTTGTTGTCGCGCCTTCTAATCGCTGAACTCCGTTTGACCCTTTCAATAGCGTCCATCAGTGGACCTGTTGGTCGGTCAGTCTGGACCTGTCACAAATCAATATCAGTCACCGCTCTTACGTGTGACTTCGAGGGTTGTCTTCTCCCTCCGTGCATGCCCTCAATCAACCTGGTCTCGGGCAGCCGAATACCTGCCGGACTCCATCTCGTTCTCTGATCTCTATCATGGCTCTACCTGTTTCCATCCGCCGCAACCTCAATGGTCTCTGATTGGGCAGCGGCACCGCCCATGTGCGGCTTACGGCGCTCATCAGCCATGGCCAGGAACAGGCCTGCCAACACAGGTGTCTCCGACGTCGCAGGAGCGTCGTATATGGCTTCTGCAGCTTCTGTCCGGGTGTGTAAGCGTCTTCCGCTCCATTATAAGAGCTTCCTTCGCTGGCGTGCCCGGTCAAGCTATCGACACACGGCGGTGACACACACGATGTTCAAGCTTATCCTCCTGCAAATGCTGTCTCTTCTCCCCGTCCTCGTTTCGACGTCATTAGCGGGTGCAACTCCCGTCACGACCGCGGCCCAGCACACATATGCCAAGCGGGACATCCTGGCATTCTACGCGACGCAGAATTGGTTGCAGTTCATGGCCAATCTCTTCGCGCAGAACGCGTTCTACGGCGTCGGCGACGGCGTCCCGCAGCTGCAGAACATCGCGAACCACCTGAAAAACTGCAGTGACGCTTTTGACTCGGCCAATTTTGCCATCGCTGTCCGTTATCCCTTCTCTCCGAGTCATCACGCTGATCCATCGCGCTGACTGTCATCCACGTAGTCCATGGTCCCTGCCGGCGCGCTGACCGCGCCTGTATTCGCGGCGGCCGACCTTGTGTCGACGGATCAGCTGTTCTTGCCCTCGACGCAGACGACGATAAGTAATCGGCCACCTGGGCACGCTGCTTGCGGGCAAGGCGTTCTTCGAGGCGGTGAAGGCCAACGGGCAAATGACGCGCGTGCTGTGCCACTGGGTCGGCGACCTCGCGCGGGAGAACGACATCTTCCTCGCCAGCATGATTGGCGCGGCTAGTTCAGTCAGTCTGGTTACCTTTCCTGAACTTGATAAGTATGGGCTTATAAAGAGACATAGAACCAGACGATCGTCACGAGCTGGACACAGTCGCGCAGTTTGAGCACACAGAAGTACAATGAATTTCTGAGTCCGCTCACTGGTTTTGGCTGTGGTGGGCTGTAGCTTCCAGGTTCCAACACCCAAGAAATTACAATAAAAAAAGTGAATACAGGCTGAATGGAACCACTACCGAGATAAATATCCTTGAATCACGGATAAGGTTAAAGTGTCCGGTTGCCCCACCGTTTTGATTCGCAATCTGGGCGGCATCCGGCAGCGATCCGTTCGGCAGAAGTGATGTCGCAGCCGGCAATACCGAGCCGGTGTACGGATGCAGTCCTGCGGTTGAGCCTGGCGGGGTGGTGCCAGGATTAGACTGGATAGCACCGTTCTTGTTGCCGTCTCCGATCGATGTCGGAGCCGGTCCGGGACCGGGATTCGCTGCAAATAGCATCAATCGAGTGGTCTCAGTGGTGGTGGATTCTCCTTACAGGTCGGTCCTGGCGCAGGCTGCGTTCCAGCGTCCGGCTTTGTCGTTGATGGCCCTGGTGCCGGTGCTGGGTTTGCTGTCTTCGCAACCGTGACGGGGTCTGTAGCGTCCTTCGGATAGACATATCCGGCAATCAGCTGGTATGTGTACCCGATAGCGATGGCCCGGTCGCGCTCGGCGGCGTCGGCGGTGTAGAAGTGGTCCTTGACGTCGCCGTCTTGGTAGAGGCGATACAGCGGCACGGTGTCGCACTGGGCTGACGGGTAGACGAAGATAGGTGTCGGGTTGTCTTCGTAAGAGTAGACGCCCTGGGCGGTGAAGCTCGCAGCCTCACCGCTGTCCGCAGTGTAGAAGTGGTCAACTATTTGTGAGGCATTTCAGATATCGCGGCGATTGCGCGTGAGCAAGATGACATACGGGCACCCCAGCTCCATAAGCGGCGCAGCCTGACGCTGCCCTCCACCTGCGACGTAAACACAAGTGCGCGGATGCCTTCCTGTGCCCAGCCGCCGCCCGGGACGCTGTTATATTCGTTTGCATCGACCTGTGGTGGGGGGTTGACTCGAACTCAATGGCAGTGCAAGATGCGCACAGTGTAGAGGTGGTCTGTGCCCGCTCGGAAGTTTCGGTACAGTGGCTTTGCTTGTGACGGGGGCGTGCAGACACCATGCGCCTGAATGGAATACAAACTTGGGGAAGGGTGATATGAATGCAACGCACCCCCAAAGATGTGAAAAGAATGGTGCAGATGGCCAATAACTGGTGGATGGGATTAGTGGAGTGGATCCAGAGCATTAGGGGCGTAAAGAGAGTAGAAGAGGTCAGTTGAAGGCAGCGGTAGGATGCAGCATGGGCGTGCCGCAACCAACACCCAAACAATATCGCCCGCAAACGGCGCCGATGTCCATCGTGAAACCGCGTATCAGAGAGTGTCTGCGAATCTTCCGTCAGCAATACAGTGTCTGTTTCAATGTTGAGAACATGTTCGGCGTTTGCGCCGCTGAGGCTGAGATGTGAACTCAGGCTTCGAATTGGTCTGCTCTGGGTCCGAGTCTGCAATGATCCAAACCAAGATGGCCGAGGATGGCATGAATATACGGAATGGATGACTCGGATACACAGAGGCGCAGAGGGCACAGCCTGAGCCAATACACTTAATCCCTTTGCGCCTGCCTCGGAGTCACAACACATTCAAACGGCTCCGGATGACTAGAGAGGAGTACATCAGGGATGCACCGCCAAACCTCAAACCGATCGACCTACCTGACGAATGCAGAGGCCTGTGCGTGTGGTCTAATGCTTTTTACTTCGTTACCGTCGGGAGCCGTGATTTCGAACGATGCAAGGATGGTGGTGCACGCCAGGAACACGGTCGAGTCGCCCAGCAACCGCCCAGGACATATCCTGCAGCATCGAAATTAGGATTCGGAGTACCACGGAGGGAGCGACACCACCCACCGCCGGCCGAATCCGAAGACGATTTTCCGCGGGTCTGGCTGCGGCTGCGGCCCGAGAAAGCGCTCGGGGTTGAAGACGAACGGATCGGGATAGATGTCCGCATCGTGCGCCATTTTCCTATACCGCGCCGATTTTGTGAACAGAAAAGAAGATGGAGAGAGCATGAGACGGACCAGATGTTCGGCATAATGACTGTCCCCTTTGGAATAAACAGCTGCGCGTGTGTAGTGCGATGCGTGTACACGAAGGCCTCTTTCGCACAATGCGGGACAGCTATGAACTTAAATATGGGTGGTATACGAATAGTAATCGGTGTGACTAACCGATTGGTGCCGCAACATGCCAGCGGAGCAGCTCCTTGCAAAATGCGTCCATATAGGGCAGAAGGCCCTCCTCGCGGTCGCGGGTAGTAGCAAGTCGTAGATCGCCATTATCGTCGTCACGCAGAACTCGATCGATTTCAGCGTGTGCACGTCGCTGCACTGCGGGATAGAGCGACATGGCGAGAAAGAACGCTGACAACTGCGCCGCAGTCTATAAGTGCAGTGTAAGTGCGATTTCTAAAGAGACAAAAATTCCTGTTACCGTGTCGCTCCCCGCAACCTGGACGGCCGCCGCTGCTTGTTTTAGCAACTGAGTATCTGACTCGTGGGAGACCTTCTCAAGAAACGTTCTTGCGAATGACGGCTCGGCTGTTCCCCTTGACTGAAGAAGGATAAGGTTGCGATTGGATACGATAACCCACGACAAACCAGTTGATCAGTAACGAATTGGAGGCCCGTGTGTATCGTGTGCTGGAAATCTTGGCGGATCCTCCTAGCTAGTGTATGGAAACCTCCGCCAGGTAATGACTCCGGCCAATATTTCACTGTGAGATGTCGACTATTGAGTAGACAAGAAAATTGAGTGCAACACACGGAATGGAAAGATATCAACCATGTACGCCGCCGGGCGAGTGGTATCCATGAAGTCCCGAGTAGCAGCGAGAAACATTTCGTGCAGAGCATCCTTGTGGCCAGCGGGCGGCGCCATTCGATACCCATAAGCGAGTCGTAGACCGATTGCACTTGTGATGCTGGAAAATGACATGTCAAGAAGGAAATGTCGAAGGAATCAGGAACACACCGTTCGAGGTGTTCAAACAGCCCTTTGCCCTCACTTTCATGCAAGATATTGACGAGATTTTGTAGTTCTTCGGTCACGACGCCCTCGAATGCTCGCGCGGCGTCCTTCGTTCCAAACACACGATGGAGCATTCTTCGCTCCTTCTTGAAGCGGTCGGTATACAAGCAGAGCGGAATCACGGTATCAAATCCCGCAAGCTCGCCGGCCATAGGGAGCACCGGTCTGTCAGAGCATAATGCACCATGCGCATCGAGTATGTCCTCCGCGACTTCGACGGAGTTGATGACAACGATGCGTTGGGAGAGGATGCGGAGGAAGAAAATGTCGCCTTCAGATACGATTAGTGCGGGAAACATCTGACGACAAAGACGCACCGAATTCCTTGCCAATCTCAGCAAAGGCAAGCCACGGACGCTCCAGAGGGACGTCGAAGACGTTGCCCAGGATAGGGATCCCGCGGGGGGCCGGGTGGGTATTGGGGCCGTTTTGAGTTCCAGCGGGAATGAGCGACGCAGGCGAGGGCCCAAGAGACAAGTAGCCCACAGAGTACAGCGGCGGCGGGGGTGTCGAGGACGGTAGGCAGCATGGGGAAACGCAGCGAAGACGGAGATGACAGCGTGTCGCTCTTTCGATAGTTCGGGCGTTGCTAAAACCAACCTAGACCGTGTCTAAGTCCTAAGTAGGGAAGCGCGGCTCTTACCGATCAATCACCGCAAATTGGGGAATCGCCCGGGAGCAGATGCAAACCGTCTCCGGGCTGCTGGATAGCATACACCTTTCAGCTGCCCATGCGTCGAGAGAAATGAGGTATGTGCATGTGGTTGGGCAGGCCGTCAAAGTCAAAGTAGCTTGACGACAAGCAACGGCGTGACTTAGATGTGACCTGGCACGTGGATCGCTTCCGCATTCAGCACTTCCGTCAACAAACCTCTACTACGCGCCTTGAAATCCCTCGGCTTACGACGCAACCTATTTCGAGTTGTTGAGCTCTCGACCGCATTGTGTCTTCCCGCCTACTCCTCGCCACAGACCGTCCCGCTCTCGTGGGCAATGCTCATGACTCGCAAAACGTTCAAGTTATCGTCCTCAGGCTGGGCTACTGGAGAGTGCTAAAAGGCTAGCCCGGGTTTTGTAACGGTAAGTCTTACTGCATCCTTTGCCTCCAGCCCCTTTCTCACTACGCCAGCTCCTCTAGCCCGGATACCTTTCAAACTCTTCCTGCGACCAGAAGATGTTAGTACATGTACCACCGCCTGGAGTCTTACTACTCGACTTAGGTAAAGCAGGGCCCAAAGAATATGGTCTGAACGTGGCTTCTCCGCTCATTTGGGCGTGGACATGGGCTCTGGCCCTCTGGGTGCCGTCTATCATGAGTGTTATGGTAGATCATTGCGGCCGCGGTATGCTTTCGGGAATCGACTCATCCTTCCGCTGACATCGTCGAGGTTATCTTCATCGTTGGTCTTCCAGCCCCGTGCCACATCTAGACTCATTTCCCTCCTCTCTCCATTCGCCGCATCAGCATCATTTATCTGGACTGCTTTCCTATCACGAACTTGAAGGAGGACTCTGCTGCTCGTAGCTCCACCGGCTAGCGACCTACTTTGTCATGATGACTTCCCGCATTGCTCTACGATACGGTGTATCGCCGCTGCTACAAGCTCCGGCTGGTGCCCGGGCCATCTATCACTACCATTTGCACCCTAGCCTCTTCGCTCCCCGCTCGACATGTGTTCACGATTTCGACACACGGACCTCTGCCCCAACACATTTACTCTGCCCCACTCCACATTCCCTTCTCGTTCTCGCGCAACTCGCATTGCCCACGTTTTAGGGTCCGTGCGCTTCTCAAATCCACTTCGGAGATGGCCATTTGACGGTCGGATGTGCATCCGTTGGCGTTGGCATGAGAAGCCAAGCGAGGCGACGACTCACGCCTCGATGCTCCGTCTTCCACCCTGTCGTCCATCTGTCACTCTACGGACCTTTCCATGCCACGTTCAGATTTCCCTATTGCTCGCTACTCTTACTTATCGATACCCAGTGGCATCTTCAGGTTGCTCTGTTGCTCTCAATTTGCATTTCACTTCCTCCGGGAATACTAGTCCTGCATCTCATCTAAGGTCTTCTCGTACCTCGCTGGTCTCCAGGGTTCTCACATGTCCATTATCTTTACCCATGCTCATCTCCGCCACTTCTTGTCCTCTTGGTGCCACATCTTCGAGGCGCGCGAACTATTCCGCCCCACTGGCACATGCTGTCTGTCGCTTGAACGTAAACCACATCTAAAAGCCATCCCCATACGTTCTCATCGCGTTTTGAGCGCTGTCTGGAAACTGCTTGACGGCCAGACACACCTCCTTTGCCGGCGCGCGGATGAATGCAATTCTTGCAAACGCACATTGCGGGGTCACTCAATAAATTATTCCTCGGTCTCTTAGGGAGCCCATTCAATTGCGAGCTCGATCAAGATCGAGAGTTGGCGCCTGACCCGAGAAGCCCTCGCGACGGAATAAAGCACAGCCGCCTCATTAGGAAGGCTTTTCGACTCCGCGAAGGCGAAGGACTTGAATGGCAACGTAAAGAAGATGGGCGGTGTTTCTGACCGGGACAACAACTGCAAAGACCCCCACCCCTGGAAGCAGACACCGAGCGCGCCTTCTTGGGACAAGGGCCCAGACCATGGCCAGGGTTAACTCCCGCGAAGAGCTCCTGCTAAATCGATTACAGGACGATCTGCCGGTCGGTCACGATCGGTGGCGGCTTAACGTTGTATTCGAATGCTCAGGCTTTCTCGCCTGCCAGTGTCACCAGGCCCGAGTTTGGAGCGCAAAGTGCGACGAGTCCTCGTTCCTGTTTGACTGGCGAAATGCAGGCCTGTTCCTTCCCGACGGCAGTGGCGGATAAGACCTCGCTGTAGCGACTCGTTCAAGTCAACTCCGGGTTACGCCCCGTCGCGCAGTCAGCGAACAGCTTTTGCTTGTCGGTATTTCGCTTTGGGTTAACACGCCGTGTATCTGATCATATGCCTGAGGGTTTGATTGCCTAGTGGTTTACCTTGGAATGCCGACCGGCGACAGCGACCGTGGCTATTTATTGCGAAGAAGGCGACCGTAAGACGTCGCGCGACGGGGGAGGGGATTTCGCACTGGCATATGTCAGCTGTGCGGCCTGTGCGGCCACCTGCATTCTGCCTGCGCGAGTCTCTCTCATGGTCGTGGGTGGCGGACAGCAATGGGTTCGATGAAAACGGAAGTGCGACATATCGGTGGTCCAGACAGGGAGGTGGGCCCTGGCGCGTACGTGATTGTTCTCGATTGGCATGGCAGTGTTGATGCGTGATCCTCTCAGACCTGCTGTAAAGCTCGGGCTGCCCCCGATGCAGCCTGGATATCCAGCTTGCAAATAGTTTTTACCAGCGGCTGGTTTCTTGATCCTGGGGAAAACTATCACTTGAGCCGGGGACCGACCTATCGCCTAAGCGGAAGCTCCGATGGTACCACTGCTCTTCACACTGGCACGTGGTCTGTGAATTGCAGAAACTAATGCTTCATCGGACATTCAGCTTGAATCTCCTCCTTCCAGATGTTTCCCACTGTCGAAAACCTTGAATCTTTTGAATGGCCGAGCGACGCCCAGGCTGTCGCATGTCCCACTAACTCGTTCCGTTATCGGCGGCTAATCAGCGTCGCGGATGAGATTGAGGGCTTCTGACCTGTTTGGTCGGTCCGAAAGATGGGTACGGGTATAGGGCAGAGGTTATAAAAGAGGTGGAGCACGGCAGAGGCAGCCAGCAACCGACCAGAAATCGTCTGCATCATGTACTCAACCACCACTTCCTCGAACCCTTCGCTTCTCGCTCTGTCTGGCACTCCCGCACATTCCTCTACGACGGTCTCGAGTGTTGCGGCTGGTACGACGGCCCTCCAAGGCGTGCCCGCAAACGCCAGTCGCGGCCCACAATGCTGCCACTGTGGCTGGCGAGGAGACCATGCGTAAGTTCTGCGCGTTTCTCGCCGGTTGAGCTCGCGAACTGATGCTTTTGCGCAGTAACAACTGCCCCTTCAGTACGCGCGCTACCCTTTAGCTGTATAGTTGATCTCAGATATATCTAGAATCGTGAGCCTTGGACCCGAGGACCAGGGCTCTACAAAATAGCCCTCGTCAAAAACTGGCATTCAAAATTTGCATTTTTCCCCTTTTTTGAGCTCGTTTGTGTTCAGGATGACGGACCCATATGCACCAATATATATATCCTCATGCAGGTTTTTGAGACTCGCTCATATCGTACTTGTATTATATAAAACTTCTCTCTGCATCTACCTCACCCTTGAAGACAGTTGAAGCACGAGCACAAAGAAGATTCGATTGGCTCCCGCCGGACTCGAACCGCCGGTGTCGGATCAGCCGCCCATATTTTGATCCGCAGTGTGATTGAGTATCACGACACGTCCCCACTTGCCCCTGCCGTCCATCTCTCCGCTGGAAGCTGGATTCTGCTGGAACCAGCCGCTGCACAACAGTTGATGCGCAGTGCTGTACATATCAGGTTCGCATCACAGCAGGTGAAACGCGATCCCCCCCGACGTGAAGCGGTCACCCTCAGAATGACGAACTGGTCGTCAAGATGACTCGCTACGACGTGTGCAAACTCCCGACGATGCTGAGCAAAGCTATAAGATGCATTCTCCGCACCTCTACAATATCCACACCTCTACGCGTACAACAATCATGTCTTACGCGCCTTCACGACCAGCCAAGCTCGTCTGCCTTTCGTGCAGGCAGAACAACATCCGCTGTGAGCCTTCGCCACATGCGCCATCAGTGGCGTGTGCACGCTGCACGCGAAAGGGCATGATGTGTCAATATGTCCCTGCAGCAACTCCAACGACACCTTCTACTTCTGGCCACAAACAATATTCCCCTTCGACGCCTATCACGCTTCCTCACACAAGCGCTCCTCCATCTAATATGCGTCCTCGGTACTCGGGTGGTGCATACCCGGACCTCTCCTTATCGGGACAGGGTGCCGCAACCCCGCTGATGTACGCACCGTCGTCGTATGCCCCTGGGCAATCATCCTCAACGGCATATCCACCGTCGTCCACGTACTATAATGCGGGGAACTACAACGGAACCCATCCAGCTTAGCGCCATATCTGTATTTCTCCCCATGAAGACCAACAAATTGTATCCATACTATTCCATAGGAAAACTCGGACTGCTTTCAACTTATTTAGAATGCCACGTACTTATGTAGCGCAATTGCACTGTTCCTATACTATTAATTGAATGACACTTCAAAATGTTGTTGAAACCTGAACTTGAAGGCTGAGAGTGTCCCACTAATCTTTTAATTTTAATTCGCAATTTACACTGTTGCACTGGCGGTGTCATGCCTACTCCTCACTCCGGACCAGGTAGAAGGTCGCACCGACGATCGTCAGCCCCGCGCGCTGGGCGAACTCGACGGGGTCCCAGCGGCGGCGAGCCTCGATGCTCGGATCGAGCTCGGATGCGTCCGGGGGAAGGGAAAACCCGGGCGGCTCGCGGAAAAGCACGAAGGCTAGTGGAGTGTGAGAAGCACGTGCAGCACATGACCACGACATACTGTATCGATGTAGGCCGCTGCCCGGCGGCGGCCCGGGCGGGCGATAGGCATTCACGCTGGCGGAATGCATCAGTAAAACTACATGTCCGTCTTGGACATCTTAGGTCTTTGAAACCGATCTTTGGTCTTGAGAAGTCATCTTAGGGCATCTTGGGCTTGGGAAACAGCATCTTTGGTCTTTGACGGCCCATCTTTGATCTTTGGATCGCCGTCTTGGCATGGATTGAGTGATAAATGGAATTTTCACCACACAAACCCTAATTAAGCATTAATGAAAGCCCTGTATTCAAATCATCAGTCCTTGTTAGCAAGCATAAGTCCCCCCAACCTAAATACAAGGTGCTAGTATAGTGCCCTTGGAAATCTGCCAAGAGGTATGCATCTCTGAAACTCCCGACATCAGGTCGGAAAAGTGGATTAGCAACTGCTGGACACCCCCCTCCCTGTGTGACATCATGCCACGTGATCGCACGTGATGTCCCAGAAAGGGAACTCCTTGATGGGCGCCAGAAACTGGTGAGAATCTCATGCAGTACTACTGATTGGCTCTATATATGGTGTCCCTGGACCCTTCTTGTGCCTCCACCAACATTCACCCTGCAGGCATCATCGCAAGACCAATTTTGGCCACGGGCAGGTGCGACTTGGGTGTGAGGTGGCTGAGTCATCACCACCCAAATAGGAAATTCTCATCAAAATAATTGTACATGTCTCAGAACAACCCCAAAATCTGCTTTCATATACATTCTAAGACCATTGATAGCATTCCCAGCCACCTGTACCATACAAAAGAAAAGTGAATTAAGGCCACCAGACCACCCCCCTCCCCTCCCCCCTGACGTCTCGGCTTGCGCCGGCGCATACCCCTTGAAATCTGCTAAGTCCATTGCCGATGCACGTGCATCAGTGATTGTCACATATCATGACATGCCACGTCGGAAAAAATGATGGGCATTCGTTCTCTTTCCTTCCTTTCCCTCACCACCCACTTTCGTCTCCGGCCTGTTTCTCAACACCATGCCCCCAGTGCAGGTAAGCACTGTCCACTTCGTTGGTGCAGAGTGCTTAGCTACTGTTTCCGAAAAGCTTTTAGCGCTCTCCACTGGTCTGCAGCATATGCGCAAGCTACGGTCTGACACCGGTGCGTCCCGCCGTCCCAACTCTTTTCCGACTAACACATTGGCAGTTCAATGGCGCCTCCACATTCCCCAGCGAATGACAGCAGTGCAGGGGAGATGAGGTATAGGTGTGTTTTGCGTGGGGCTGGGGTGCGCCATTTGGTGCGTCGTTACTCGCTTTTTTGCTTGAAAAGTGTGCTGAGAGGTTATAGCGAACACCCACTGGGCATTGAACAAATCTTCTGCGCAACGCACAACGGCCCGCGCAGCGTCCTGCGTCTTTCTAGGCAGCGGGGATATATCCCCAGATGTGGTATGAACCCGTTCAGCACAACTAACAGCTGACCGTTTTGCAGATACGATGCCCACCTCTGTGACGTGCCACGAGCATTGGTGTCGACTGTCAACCTCACCAATCTCAATGTTCCTGTCGGCCTCTGCTACTTGCCCGACACTGTCGGCGGCACCAACTGGTGAGTTTATAACCTTGCATATGTGTCGTATAGTGTCCTGATGAGGCTTCTAGCGGTGGCGAGAGCATTCGGACGGCGGCGCGGGATGTGCGATGGTATGACCGCCGCCGCCCTTGTGTAGGTGCTGGCCGTGGCTCGTTGTTGGTGAAATGGCGTACTCAAGCGCGGGGGCATATATATCTTGTTTATTGTTGTATATATATAGTCTGCAATACATGAGTTTCTTCATCTATTTTGGGTCTATATCTCCAAGAGCGTCTTCGGAATGATGACAGGTCTTTTGATAAAGACTAAAAGGATCTTGAGCAAGACCATTTTGGTCTTGGGAAAGATCCCCAAGACAAATGAATCTGCTTAGCCCAAGACCATGGTCTTAGGCATCTTAGGCATCTTAGGCATCTTTGAGATCTTGCCCAAGATCTCAAAGATGCCTAAGACCAACTTGTAGTTTTACTGATGTGGGTGCTCGCTGTCGCTGGCGCCCCAGCTTCCGGTGAAGGCACAAGCCCAGTTATCTGTGCATTCATAGGTAGCTATCAATGGGGTGAACAACGAAAAACACACCACCCAGTGCCGGAAGTGCCTGCTTGTGGGCTGCGCTGCGCTGGGGGCGTCCGGGTCAAGCATTGCGACTGTGTAGGTGAAACTGTGTTGCGAGAGGCCGTCTGCGGTGATGGCCTCGGAAGGTGCGGCGACGACGGATAATTGCGGCTGCCCAGTCGTATGTGCAAGTGGGACCTCCTCGCCAAGCTTAAGCTCGACGGAAGTACCGTGGAGTGCGACGCCGACGAGCCCAGAGGGCGTGAAAGACTCGGGGAGGACGTCAGGAACAATACCTGCTGTGCGCAAGGCGTTGCTGACGGCGCTGAGTGGCTCGACGAGGGGCATGACGAGGGTAAGACGCAAGATGCGGTACCCGGCCCGGGACCGCCGCCAGGTTTTTTTCTTCTTGATTGAAGTTGATTCCGCGTCGTGATTTCTGGTCGATGACTCAGTACTAAGCTGTCCACAAGGCATAGAGGCTTCTCATGTCGAGAAAAGTATTTCCCCACCACACCTTACCAGCACCTTACATTTAGGTGCACTTTGTGACAATAGAGATATTTTCCACACAATTGTGACCTATTTTCGCTCTCGTGCTAAACTGTTCCGTTTCTGGATGCCACGTAAGCCACGCTGTCATACGTACACTTGCTCCTCCCTACCCGCCAGCTGGAAACGCGCTGAGAAGGCGAGAAACAACGTTGGAGCTTCCGTAAAAGCCCGAAGTCCTTTGATGCTCGGCTCCAGGCTCGTGTTTCGCTGCTTCAAAGCCTGCGAGCGGCTAGGAGATCGAATAACAGGCGCCGCGGGCCCATTCTTCGTCGCCTTCGCGGTCATACTGACCGGCCTCGGGTCGGCCTGCTTCTGTGAGCTTTCCTTCTGCTAGTTTTGCGTTATTTTGTTATTTTATTCGCTTCAGTCACAATCCTCCTCCCCACCCTCTCGTATCCGTTCCTCACGACCCCAATATGCATCCTCATTGCCCTCAACATGCACGGACACTACTTCCTTGTCACCCGCGTACCCCCGGGCTTCGTTAACCCCGACCACCGTTCAACTCCACCGCCGCAAGGTCGAGGAGGCAGCAGCAAGGAGGCGCGAGTAACACGGGCCACGATGACAAAATGCAGGAGATGTGGTGTAATTCGGCCAGAAGTACGTCCTTCATCTGCTAAGTACTTGTCGCATGCTAACGAGAACCAGCGCGCGCACCATTGTCGGATATGCAACCGCTGCGTCCTCAAATACGACCACCATTGTCCTGTCAGTGTCCTCCCCGCCTCTTCCCCATAACCCTGACACCAACTTTCAGTGTTCGTCTCGCATTCTGCCACTTCCACCTCTCTCACAGCTACCCAGGGATAAACCAATGCGTGGGGCTGCACAATGAGCGGCATTTCGTCCTTTTCATGGCCTACCTCGTCATTGGATGTGTGGCCTTCTGCTATGCTGGTTGGGAGACGGTTCTTAGGGCATTAGGCTTTGGAGACCGGGACTGGATGGTGCGTTATCTCATTTCTCTAACTTTTCTGACAAGTACTAAAGCACTGGGACCACACCATTCCCTCCACGATCTTCCTTCTCATCTACATCCTCGCCGCCGTCATGTCGCTCGCAGTGGGTATTATGGTCGGCTTCCATCTCCGTACTGTCGCCAACGGGGAGACCACCGTGGAGAGCCAGGACAACGACGTCTACCGCAAAATGGCGAAGAGCCGCGCAGAGGCTTTCGTCAACTCGTACGACCTAGGGAGTGGGCTGAGGAACATCGCGCTGTTCTTCAATGTCGCCATCGGTGTGTCGCTTCTCTCCTTCAGGTACCAATCTGACTCTGCGGCACTAGGCAAGCATTCCCCGTCTCCTGCCCCATATCCGCTCTACTCTCTTTTCCTCCCAATGCGGATACAGCCGTATACTGATGGTTGGTCCTGGGCACGACGAGATGGATACGAGCAGGGCCATGCTGGTGTCAGGAGGGGAGAAGAGCTCACAGACGATGATGAAGAGTTTCCTGGATCCGAGCCCTAGTTTTGTGAGTTGTGTCGTTGTCTTTTGTCCTGGGAATGAAGAAACCTGCCGGGGCCATTTGACGCTCGCGAGTGTCTATGTGCTACTGTCCTTCTGGGGCATGTATGTCGCGCTCGGGGAGTTACCTTTGGATGAAAGAACATCCGGCTTTTGTTACTATTCGTGTCTGACCCCAATTGTGACGTTGCCCTTGCCCCCTCGGACTGACGGCTTTGCAGGTTAGAAATTGTAATAGCGCCTCTGTAGATAAATTCTCTCGCTGCAATTGACTCGATGCTGTGATATCTTTCTGAATCAGAAGTGTACCTTTGCGCGGTAGAAGGTGAAGTGTCCCTTGGGATGTAGGGAACGTAATCCGCTTTTCAGACTGGAACATTTTGTGCCTGTCCGTGGAGACGAAACGAGTCCAAGTCCACCGACACGTGTGACGTGAATATCCGCACACAAGTCGTCACTGCTTACTCTACACTTCCATCGTGATCGTCATAGCCCAAGCTTGAAGCTTAAGGTCTTCCTTTTCGCCCCATGATGCAATCTGCACCCCATAGAACAGAGGAGTTGGAGTTGCTGGTACTCGTGCGTGCGTCCTCCGAGTCCTCTCGAAAATCTTTGGATTTCTTGAATATCTGAACACAGCCCGCGCCGGCGGACCCGGCATTCGTCTTGTCCCTCGTCATCAGCTGAAGGTAGATGCTTTACGTCGATCCGAAACAACGTTCCCATTTGTGCCACGCTAGGGCTTGGTTTATATAGGGGTGTTTGTAAACCGGTTTATAAACACCCCTGTTTTATATGTTTATAAACAGCCTGGCTGGAAACCCCCTGTTTTATGGTTTTATATTAGTAAGCACCCAGAAAGGAAAGAAGCTAGCAAACCAGACTTACTTTACACTAATATTGCTTCTATATACTGCTAGTAGGTTTGATCATATCTTATAGGTCTATTATAATATATTGTTTCTTATCAAGTAGGATCTCAACCCACTTTCGGCTAATATTGCCATATTGATCATGATTAATCCAGTAAGTATTGGGAGCTTGGGTGTGTGACTATACTATACTAACCATACAGATTAATTATTATCAAGGTTATCATGATTTTTAACTGTTCTAAAGGATTCATGACAGGGGTTCTCAAATCTGCTGATAAGTAAATTATACATGTTATATATAACTAATTCATGTTATGCAAACTTACAAGTGATAGTTGATATAACCTTGCTGTTTCAACCCCTAATGTCTATGAATCTCAAAGTCATGAAGTTAAAACACTAAAATTTGCTGCAAAAAAATTCCTAAAAAGGCAATTTTGATCTCTCCGGTCATATCGGCTCAGTTGGTTTATAAAACCTAAAAACCGGTTTATAAACTGGGTTTCAGAGGCTATTTTTATCAAACCGTTTGATAATCTCCAAATTTTTTTACAAACCAAGCCCTATGCCACGCTGGTCTCCTTGATCTATGCGGACAAGAAGCGCGCGCCGGAGGTGCAGGCGTCATGGTGTTTTCTCCTGATGCGGTTCTTGTACGGTTCTGTAGCGAAGTAAGCTGAGTGATCTTTCATTGAAGTCCTTATGCACTCATGTCCTCGACGAATCTATTCAGCCTAGAGCGAAGAGAGGTTCTCTTCGTCCTACGCTCAGGCTGAGAGGGGGGCTCATACAAACAAGAAGAATATTCTCGTTCGGATGGCTGGAGTGCTACTAGTACTCCACAAGGCAAAACTCGTCATGCATGACCAGGAATACTGTGGTCCGAGCTTCAAATTTGTGCCTACTCGTGGGATTCAGTTTCTAAACGCATCATAGGTGGGTCATATCTCTCGTCAACCTTCTTGGGCAACTCCATTTAAACCAGCAATCTTTGCCAATCGGCGCGCTGAACAAACATGCAGCTTGCCTTCACCTTCACCTTCACCCTTGCCCTCCTTCATTCCTCGGCTAACGTTCATGCTGCACCTGGAATCAGCAGCAATGCCGCATCCACTGTATCGGTAACTTCGGCAGCTCCGACGACAACCATCGCTCCGTTCACTCCAGCGGGTGGAATCGGAACCAACTCGACCCCGCCAGTGTACACTTATCTCAGCGACTTCGACTTCCAATCCATGGTTCGTCCCAACAAGCGCTCCTCGAGAACTGCGCTCATATAGCCACCGTGTTTCAGAATCTTGCACTTAATCAAGAATGGATAGAACTCGATCTATTTCACCGAGGATTGGCACAATTCACGGACGAAGAGTTCGCTTCCGCTGGTTTGACTGCAGCAGACCGGTATCTGATCGAATTCATGGCGGATCAGGAGGTCGGGCATGCCACCATGTTAACAAACATCTTGGGGTGTAAGCAAACATTGTGTGTATGGACTATTGATGCTGACTGGCAGTAGCTGCGGCCGCGAAGCCTTGCAACTATACATATCCCTTTACAACGGTCCGGGAATTCATTGATTTTTGCCAGAAGGTGTGTGTCTGTATGCTAGATGTGGGCGCCCTTGTCATTGACGTTCGTGGCAGCTGACCCGCTTTGGCGAATCGGGTGTTTATGGATTTCTCGAACATCTTGATTCCAGGCCCGCTGCAGAGCTGCTCCTCCAATCGATCCGATCACCACCGAGGCTCGACAGCAGATGATTTTTCAGCAATTCGAAGGTCTCTTTCCGATGCCAACCTGGTTTATTCCCGGGATTACCCAGGCCATGGCGTGGACACTCCTTTCGCCCTATATATTACAGCATGCCCCAGTGAAAACCCTCACATTGTGTTCCAGATTTTCCCGACACTGAACATTACTGTATGTGTTATCCTCTTGCGTAAAGCTGAGTCTCAAGTTGATAGCACTCTAGAACAATCCATCCGCCATGCTGTTGATCAACTCGACAGACCCGCAGAAGTCAACACTCCCTGCAATAACACATAATCGCAGTCTCCCGCTTTCGGCGCCGGATTTCCAGGTGGATTTATCATGGGAGAAACCCGGCCAGGTCACTGGCTATGATAGATTATACACGACCAATTCTACTGCTGGGCCTGCAAAGGTATGTCCACTATGGTGCTGGGTCAAATAATTTCAACAGTTGGTGCTGTCATTTAGTTTGTGGCGTGGATTTCTCAACTTAACACAACCTATACGCCATTGTTCAATATGAGCGATGATGGAACATGCGGGTCAACGCGCCAGCCTGGTGGACTTATCTATGGTAACAACAGCTCACCATTGATCAACGGAACAATGTATGTGTTAGGGCAGTATCGAGATAGATGCTCAGCAGTTTGCCAGCTTCATTGCAGTGACGGACAGCGATGTGTCTGTCACGCCATTCAATATGACAATGATCAATCGGCATATTGTGGCAGGACCAGCCATGTACCAGTCTGGGTAGAGGGGTCCCACAGGCATGGAAGTGTTGGGATTTTTGTGGCCACAATATCTATTATATCTGAGCCTTGGAAATACAGATAGATGATTAGTACTTAGTGTTTTGATCAATTTGGCACAACTTAAAAGAATGTTTAACATGAATCTAGCTCATGAAGGTTCAAAAAAGTAGTAGTTTGCAACTCAGATTTTTTTGCCAAAAACACATATTCCAGCAAAAGTAACTTAGATTGGTCAAAAAAGAGATACCTTCATTTGTTAAGGAAAAAGATTCAAAAAGATCCAATGAATAGAATAGCAATCTTGACAGAAAAAAAAGTAATTAATATTATACTGACCAGTTCTGTAAGAGTGAAACACTTAGAGGACTGTTACTAGCCTGAAACACTGAAACTGTCCGGGGAATCATCTGACTGGCACTCCCTCAGACACTCCAACCCATCCTGACCATCATCTACAGCCTCCTCACCTGTTTAGCCCCAAACCCACTGTATATTATCAGTGGCAACCTGCACACTTGCCACTGATAAGCCCCAGCATTATCACAAATCTACTGAGGGGTGAACAATTGGTGGTGAAGGGGGGTGAATAAGTAGGGTGTTTCACGACCTGATTTTCGGGTGATAAGCTATGGATATGTGTCAGCAGGAGGTGAAGGGGAAAGGGAAGAAGAGGGGAGCGGGTCGAGGAGACTCGCTCGCCTAGCTGACACAAACATGTCTGCTAGTGGGGGGAAGAGTCGGCAGGCCAGGCAGGCAGGCCGACAGGCCCGCGCTAATGCCTGGGCCACGCGGTCCAGGAGAGTGGCCGGTGGGCTTGGGAGAAAAGCCCAAACAACGGCCGGCCTCACGGAGGAAGGCCCCTAGGAGGCCTGGCCACCGACTCTGAGTGCAAGAAAGCCGTGCAAGTTGTTCCTGTCAAGTTGCTGCAGAGAGTGATAGTTGTCAGCAATAAGTTATATATAAAAAGCTGCAAGTTGTACACAAAAACAACCAGTTGTATCATTAAGTTTTGGGGAAAATCAAAGTTGTACCTAAATTTTCTCTGTTTTTGCGAGAAGTTGTACAAAAACTTGTGATACAGTATACTGCCCATACGGGGGTTCCCCTGATAGTTTTACAACAACCTTTCCCCAAAACAGTCAAAATTTAGGTACAACTTTATGATTTTACCCCAAATTTAATGATACAACTTGTTCTTTTCATACAACTTGCAACTTTTTATGTACAACTTCATGGATGATAACTATGGGCGGTATATTGTATCATAAGTTTTGGTACAACTTCAGCCAAAATCGGTCAAATTTTAGGTACAACTTTTGTTTTACCCAGATTTTATTGATACAACTTGTTTGTCCATGCACAACTTGCAACTTTCAGTGCACAACTTGATGACTGGCAACTATTGGTCTCTTCAGCAACCTGACTGGAACAAGTTGCAACTTTGAAGTCCCCTGTTGCAACTTTTGACATGCAACTTACAACTTTAAACATGCATGTGTAACTTTCAACTCAGCATGCGCAACTTTCAACTCAACATCTGCAACTTGCAACATTCTTTGGGCAATGTCAGGGGAACCTCCCTTTCGGCCCGGAGACGCGCCCCGATTCCGGTCCGACTCCGGTTCCGACTCCGGTCCGGCCCTCCATCTCACCCGCACAATCACCGATCCGTCAACGCCCTCCCGACGGTCGCCCTGGGACCTCGCCTGCGACGCCGCCCAAGCCTTCTGTGCCCGACAGCGGCAGCTACAGACAAGCAGTATATAGTCAGCTACCTAGCAGGCGGACCTTTAGAGTTTCTTCTCTTTGGATCCTCCCCTGCTAGGTCAGCTTCATTTGTATTCGCTTACCAATGTTCACGCTTTGGATCCTCCCCTGCTAGGACCTTGATCTCAGGCCTCCGGGGTTGCCCTTATAGCAGAAGAAACTCTCTACGGGATCAACCGGACAAGATTGCCAGGTTCGGCGCTGACTCAGGCTCGGAGTACGAGTCTGTTCCGCCCTCGTCACCGCCCCTGCCACTTGTCCCCTCCTCCTCTACTCCTGTGGTCCCCGCACCCGTCATGCCGTCCGGAGTCACTCCTACCGCAGACGCCCGGCTGGACTCACTCGAGGCGAAAATCGATAGCCTAACTGAGGCCCTTGCTTTACTCACCAACCAGGCTTCCACTGCCGCTGCCGCCGCTAATAATGCTGGCGGACCCCAAACACCTTTGCCGGAGACGTCGATTCCGACTCCGACTCCGGTTCAGGGCGATTCCGAGGCCCTCTTTGGCGACATCAACCTCGCCTCAAAATTGGTCTTGCGACCAAACCCTCCGTTCACCTTCAACGGCGATCGGAAACGCGGCCGCGCGTTTCTCTATGCGGTCCGCACCTACGCCCGCCTTGCCCCTGAGGCCTTTGTGGTCAACGGAGAGGCGAGCGAGGAAAAGGCCGTCCGCTATGCCATGTCGTTTATGGCAGAAGGACCCGCTCAGCAATGGGCGGAGCGCCACGCAAGCAAAGCCCCGTTTCCGTTTCCGTCCTGGGGCTCGTTCGTTTCTGAGTTTCGACTCTGGTTCGTCGAGGAGAACGAGCAAGATCACGCTCTCTCCAAGCTGGAGACTTCCGCCTATCACATGGGTACAAAGGATGTCTACCAGTACACCAACGACTTCGAGGACCTGATGGACCTCGCCGGATTCGAAGACGCGCTGGTCAAGGTGACCAAGTTCCGCCACGGACTTGACCCCTTGATCAACAACGGAATCACGTCCTCGAACGACCCCCCGGACCTCCGGGATTACCTTAGCTGGCGCACCCGGGCCTTCCGTCAATATGAGGCCCTGGTCCGGGCCAAGCTGATCAAGTCAGCCGCCCCCAAGATGCCTGGCGGTTTGATTCGGACTCCGTTTCCGGTCAAACGCATCCCGGCTCCGGCCCCCTTCCGCCCGGTGGCTCCGGTCGTGCCACCCGCGGCTCGCGCCCCCGCTCCGGCGCCTCCAGCTCCCGTCCCTATGGAGTTGGACCGCACCAGGGCTCGGGGTGCCCCTCGCCGCGCCTGCTTCAGGTGCGGCAACCCAAACCATCTCGCCCGGGATTGCCCCCTCCCCGCCGATGTCCGCTCGATGGACGTCCTCGACGAGGTGATCCAACAACTCGGTGACGAGATGTTAGCGGAGTTGATCGCCCGCTACACGGACACAGCTGCTCCACCCATAGCTGTAAGAATTAGCCTCCTGGCTTAGGTGCACCTAGGGAATGCATTGCCTAGGATACTAAATGTACCTAGCCTAGGTGTACCCAGTGATCTAGGCTAGAATCATCTCAGGGTGTCTGGATCAATATAGCATCAATGATGGAATAAATGGTTATATAATACCTATAATATTAATATTAATACATATATAATACTTTAAACTCCTTTTCTTCAGGCCGATGACCCGGTATATAGTTGGGAAGGCCTGTGTCAATGATAATCCTAATTTGGACAAAAATGATGTATTGTAATATAGCCATCAAAAGTACTGATGGCAATCAAAAATGGTCCCACATTAAAAACATTATATAAATGGGTGCACTAGCTTAGGTAATAGAATACCAGATAAAGAGTAATAATATATATTCCTATTAAAATAATGCTTTGGCCTAGGGAGAATTACTAGGCTAAAGAAGCCCATGGGTATGATGCGATCATGGTCGTCGTTGACACCCTCGGAAAGCGCGCCCACTTCTCGGAGTGTCATACGACGGTCGATGCAGTAGGGGCAGCCCGCCTCTACTACCGGAACGTCTGGCGGCACCATGGGACTCCGGGGACCCTTAGAGTTTCTTCTCTTTGGATCCTCCCCTGCTAGGACCTTGATCTCAGGCCTCCGGGGTTGCCCTTACACCATCCTGACGATGTCTGTTAGCGATGGTTATGAAGCTCGGAATTTAGCGGACCCAGTTATACGTGCACCACACCGAGTTTCCGAACAGGCTTGTACTTCCGTAGTTACATTGCATTGCGCTGTTTCCCATCACCATCTCGGAACCTGACAGCTGTAGACCGCCAGAGGTTGTTTCCGGAGGGCACGCATAGTTTAAGGCTCGACGATATGTGGCCATGGGCATGGGTACGGGGAGCAGTCGGCGACAAGTACATTGAGCTCCTTATAATAACTTGAATATGGCATTCCCTTCGGCGTACAGATACACATTGAGCTGAGGTGTTTGGGGCAGATTTGTTTGTATCCCTTGATTGTAGCGCATGACGGTCGTGTAGCTGTTGACGCGCCAAGAAGGATGGGCAAGGATATTCAGAAGACGACCAAATTCCACCTAAGGCTTCCAGACTCAACAGTGAGCATACTGGTAGAAATAACTTGATGAACTGAGAGCATCAAGTGCGGTGTAACAAGGAGGAAGTTACGTCGGGGGGGAAACCATCGTTGTCGTTATGCCTTCAAGTTTTCGCGTTGGACGCGAGAGGCAGTGGTTGGTCGTCGTTGGGTCGTCGAATCGCTCGATGCCCAAACTTGGAGCTGTCACGACGCCGCACTCCTTGACCACCATCTCATTCCCTCCAATGCGTCCATTCAATCCACTCCAGCGTACCGACCCGTCGCGCGCTGTCCACCTGCATTGGCATGTGGTGCTTTATACAGATACTAATCTTGGCCACATCGTTTTCGCTGGTTTTTTCGCTGGGGGGTACTTGACTCGCTGGAGCTGACCGGAGGTCTTGCATAGTGCGCCACGTTTCATAACAATATGCAATATACTCACCCCCCATCAAGCTCGCCCGAGCTCGCTTTTAGCTGGAGAGCTCCATTGGTCGGCTGTTCGGGGGTGTTTGGAAAACGCCCTTCTCTTTCTCCTGGACTCTGGACATACTCTCCTCAACGTGCCCGCCCTTCAAGCCCATTTTTGAACTCTGAGTCTGAGGGGAGGAAGTTGCTTCGGAGGACTGCTTCGTATGTGGACTTTTTTATCTTGCAGTTTTACCCCGATGCTAACGGCGTGTGCTTTGGAAGCCTATATATATATAATAATATATATATACTCTCTCGAGGGAAGGAACGGCTGGGGCCTGACAGAGACAAAGAGCGAAACTGTGTCCGAGAAATGATAACACAGTATGTCGTCGTCTCCCTCTTCATTGGCATGCTAATCTCGCGACAGTGCCTTGAAACGTTCTCCATCCATATACCTCGTCCGTCTCGAGCATCTGGTCCCGAAAGCACAGTCAATGGTCATATATTCCTGGCCGTGATGCCCTTCTTGCGGACCAACGAGCCCACATCCTTCCTCGCTATGTCTGTCTCATCTTCAAATCCGCCAAAAATCTGCGGACTGAAGTACTAGATCATCATCGCGGAAGGCCTACCATTGCCTGCAGGATGCTTCCGACACCATAACCTTGGGCTTCCTACGCCTTTCACCAAAACGACAACTTCCAGAGCGATAATATTCCTCCTCTTGCGCTTCATTTTGAGGAAAAGGACCACATACCCTCACCCCGCCATAGCCAAAAAAAAGCCGCCTACAGCCTACATTCCCGACATGCCGAAATTTCATCGATTTTAGGCCACTGCCATCTTTTCGCGGACGACGGCTTCGCTAAGGAAGTCGTTTGATACACCCGCCACGCGCTTTCTATGCTGGTTCCTCATTCGGTCAACGATATGCTCAAAAGTGTACAACACGGCAGTTACCAACAACGATCCTCCCATTCACTGCCCCGTACTCATTTCCTTCGGTTAAACTTCGACCTTTTCAATTGACGAGGAACGGACTCGTTTCCGTGCTTTTCCGGTCAGGGCGTCATGCTTTCGCAATACCAATATGAAAAATGGCTTTCGGATGCGGCTTCCTACTCGTCCTGTTTCCATGTCCGACTCCAAATGCCAAATAACCCGGTTTCGCCGACCCACACGATTATCGGGAGCATCAACTCGCAGGCGAAAAAATGCTTCATCGCCCACCACCAGCTTTGTAGTCTCGATTGCGACTTCCTGTCATGTGGCTGTGCTGCAGGTCCCATGCGCAAAAACATTGGTATCGGTCGCATAGCTGGTGACACCATACTCGGTCGGCCTCATTCGTATTGCCGGAGTAAGGCTACACGATGAGCCAATGTACAACAGAGCTATTGTCTTGTTCATGACCTCCCGAGGACGCTAGTGGTTCACCGTTTTGGTCATGGTCGCTTGAAGGTGGACGGGAAGTCGTCGTCGGGGACTGAAAAAAACTCGACACGAAGACGGACTCCCTGCTTCCCTTGTCGTTCCTGCGTTTCATTTTGCTTGTTAATCGCATCCAAAATGTGCTTAACTGCAAACACACTCTTTTGGATATATTCGACGACCCTGGGCTTTGGGGGATTGCATGTATAGCTCGGCTCCTTGGACATGGTGTCCAACGTCTTTCATCTTGGCGCCGAAGGCTTCATCTCGATCTCAGACTTGCGTCAAAAACCTTGCAACCAGTACTGTCGCCGGATGTCGTGGTGAAGCGAGCCTGCATACATTGCAAGTATAAAAGCTTGCCCATGGCCGATGGAATTCTCCCGTCAACGACTAACAACACACGCTCGAGCTCAAAACAACCACCTGCGCTCCATCATCTCCTCCGTCTCCACCCGTTCCGTCGTGCCGACACACCCATTTGGCGGACGTCGTGCAAAGCATATTGTGCTTCACCTGCGGACCACACATTACTGCTTAGCGAGGAGCGCTGCATCGGCGCTGCTGCTGGTCTGCGAGGCCAACGCAGCCTGTGTTTACTCCGACCGCCGACCTAGGTGGAACAATTACAATCTCTGCGTATACTTATCCATCCTCCGTTTCATATGGCCCTGTTAAGTTCCGGAAATGTCATTCTCGTGTCTATCGTCATGGTGTCCAAGCAGTCTCATTATATCCACTGGCTGAGAATATGCTGGGGCATGACACGTCGAATGCTGGTCCCGTTGTCCATGCATAACGCGACCGGCGACGATCTTGTCACGAGTTGGATCCGTATGGCAAACCACTATGAGCTTCCCGGCGCATGATTGCTCCGCCTCCCGGAAACACTCCCCTTCAACCCGCCGCGGCTGCGGGTGTTTACGCGGGTAACAACGCTCGATACGGGCCTGTATGGTCAAATGTATTTGGCGACAGGAAGGGCAAGATGTTCAGCGACCTTGAGGCATGCAAGCCATCGGTCCACAACTATCAAGGTGTGTTCAATGGTGGCGGCGGGAAAGCCGGCGATAGATCCGGGACATGCGGTGAAGGAGATAACACTTGTTCATGGCGATGCGGTATGTGTTTTCGGTACATTTCCCAGATTGACAGTATTCAAGTGACGTATGCGATGAGCCAGGGCGAGTATTCGGCGGGGACGTTGTATCACGGGACGGCGAGCGAAAGGAAAGACCGGGGGATGAAGCGGTCCACGTTCGAGATGAGTGGTAAGCAGCGTCTTACTTGACGCTCAGACTATCAATAACGAATGAAATCATGCGCTAGCCTCTTAAGTGATTGTGGCGGATTTCCGGCAAGGCAGGCGACACACACCGGGGAAATCGAGTCACCCAGCTCAATTTCGCGACATATAACCAGAAGTCGGGAACATGCGTGTTGCGGGGGTGCGTGCCAGCGGTTCTCTCGTCAAATATGTGATTACTGAAATGTGACTTATTAGCCATTTGACGGGTCGGATGGAAACGGCTTCCGCTTCACAGCCAGTGGGGACTTCGTTGCCTTTGTCGAGGTCGCTCGAGGGCTTTGTAGAGAATCAGACCGAAACGCTCAATGACTGGCGGCTTGAAGTCAAGTCTAAAGTTCAAATGATGTATGCCACAACGGACTCACAAGACTGTGCTGGGTATTTAATGCCCACACTAGCACAGGTATGATCTTGCGAGATTCCCATTGTGACCCTGAACGCTCACTGTGCGATAGATGACCTCCTGTCCGCGGGTGGATATTGACAGCAACGACCTGACACTTCAGAAAGCTGTCTCTCTGACTGGACAACTTATCTGCTCATACGCCAGCGTTTTGGTGCCCTGTGCATACGACGAGGCAAGCAATTGAGACCTGACTGACTGGTGTGGCACTAGATTTCGAGCGCGTTGATTTTAGGCGGTGATAACTGTCCAGTCAGTGCAAATGTTGTGCGGTATGGAAACTGTCTCGTATACTTGGAAACTTGATGGCCATTGAATACAGAAGTGCAACCGACGGCACTGCTCGCACTTCGGCTACCCCTCCACCAACCAGCATAAGCATAAGTACAACAAACCTGCAGAGTATTCATGTCACAAAAGGGTGGACTGGGTCGAGCAGCGTGAGACTACTCATAGTCCCTCAAACCTTCTTATGAGCACCCACTAAGAGATCATTGTCAGGTGCCCTCTGCGGTCGGCAGTGCTCTCTCCTGCACATGCTTCTACTCATTCCATACCCATCGCTCTCGGCATCAGCATTCCAATCTTTCTGGTCACCACATCTGTGCTTGTGTGTTGCTATTGCAGGCAGTGGCGACGGCGGCAGCTCTGGGACCCGAAGACGACCATTCCCCGGCTTGTACCATTCACGTTGATGCTCCCCGTGTCTTGGCGACAGCCAGACAAGTTGTTAAAGAGCAGACCTGCTTATGCTAGGCCTGGGCCGAACAGCCTGAGTCAAGATGTGATGCCATTGACGCCACGTCTCACAGGCCCGCCTGCGTATTCCGACTCCATGACCGAGGTCGGAGGTGGGGACAACAGATTACAGTCAGGAGTGAACTGATAGACTCCACATGTTTCAATCAACCCATTCAACTTATTTTTCCTATCATGATGTATACTTGCTACAATCCCATGGCAGAGAAAGGTCACCCCTCAGACCAGACATAATAATCTTGTACATAACTACCTAGATACACTGGCAGGTACATGGTGCCAATAAGATTTAAGCATCGCGTGAAATTGAAATTCACGCTGCAATCATACCCTCCAGAGGGGAAGGCACCTGAACCGCCACACGCAGACGAGGCGCCCGCGCAGGATCACCCCACCATCCTGCAGCCTCAGCGGCAACAGAAAGTGCTGCCTGAAGGCGCTCCCGCTCAGCAAGCACAGCATCATTGGGCAATGTCGGCGAGAGACAGGCCACAATAAAGGTCGCCTGTGTAAGTGCAGGGAGGCGCACAACCCACGGCAGCAGGCGCTTTGCCGTCACAAGCGTGGGGACGGTAAGTGTGGCCTGGCCGACACAGAAGAGCCCTGTAGCGACGGCGAGGAAAGGCTGGGTGCTTGCCCATAGGGCTGGCCCATGACCGTGACCCGTACGTGGGGCAGCTTTGCCAGCTGGCACCGTTAACGTGAGGTGGAGCGTGAGTGCCGGTGCTGTAGCAGGGCGGCCGGTGAGTGCCTCGAGGTCACGGAGGAATGCTGCTGTATTGGAGGCGGTTTCGTTGAATGTGAGGGACACAATACTGAGGCTGGGCGACTGCGCGAGCCAGGAAAGAACTCCGCCGGGCACGGTATCGGAGCTCGGATCGGCACGCATGGAGATCTCGGCGATCGCCGGGTGCGGCGCCGGTGCCGTGCCGGGCGGTACATGTAGGGCACCCGTAGTAGACACCTTGGCCAGCTGGGGGTGGTTCTGTAGGAATCTACGAAGCGCGCCGGCGGTCTGAAGGTTGCGCAGCGCGATATCAATGGTTCGGAGTGCGGGCAGACGGGCATGGCGAAGGAATTCGGCAAGGTACGGCCGGACCGACGGGGAGAGGTCGTCGATCACATCAAATGACTCGAGTTCGTCGCTGTTGAATACCAGCATGCTGCACGCGGACGGGCCGAGAACGGTAAGTTCCACGCTTTTGAGCCGCGTGAGCTGCGCGACACGGCGCCTGCTGCCGTCATGGCACGTGGTCGTCGTCGTACCGGGACTGTCCGTGTCTGTTACGAGGCGCGCGCGTGCCGGCGGGTTGAGCCGTCCACCGGGGAGGTACCAGCGGGCGATGTTCCCCGGAAGACACGTGAAGAACGCGCCGGCGTAGTTCACGATCACCGGCCCGCCCACGTGCCGCGGGCCGTATGCGTGGGCGAGCGCGCGGCAGAGCACAAGGACGCCGCTGCCGCCGGCGCCGTTTGTGCGGAACCCCTGTGGCGACCCGAACGTCAGCGCCACGTGCGTGATATTCGGGGCACGCGCCAGCATGTGCGCAAGCAAGTCCATCGCGGGGGTGCGGTGCGGCCCGTAGACAATTGCGACGCGCCGGAGCAGCCTGGAGTGTGCCAACGTGTGCATAGTCTCCGCGTCGGGCTTGTGTAATGTCACAGTGTCGTCCTCCCTCCGCGCGAGGTACTCTCGAATGCAAAGCTCGTTCAGGAGCTGTGCGACGCCCGCAACCAATAGCAGGTCCTTGTCGTTGTCCAAGTGCTCCACAACGAGCTCCCAGAGCTCAGCGGGAAGAACGTCCAATGCAGGATGGCGAGACATGATAGGAGGAAAGTGAGGATACAAAATCCGAAGAACGGTATAATTATACCAGTTCCCACTCCAGCTGTCAATCTGTCGAGTTTGACTTTGACAAAACACAGACTGCAGTGCCAGTGAGTCAGTGACAGACACCGCAGATGCAATCACTATGTATCTATAACTCTAGATTGTAGACCAAAGTCAGACTACTGAGAGGTTCTGGAGAACAAGCTTAAAGCCTACTTGTTCACTGATTTGCCAAGATTCAAGAAATTTAAAAATTTCTATAGTTTGTAATCAGGCTTGGACTGCCTAGAGACTCTGAATAAGATAAACTTAGATAGTTTTTAACTCTGACTGCAAGTCAGACTATATATATTTTATCCACCTAGCATACTGCTAGTAGCCTACACATACATCTGAAAAATTGTTATGTCTGTAATGTGGCCCAATCCTGCCATTCTGACATGGGCAAATGTGACGTTTGATGGATGAGTAATCAGTGCCATTCTCGACGGTACATTTTGTTGAAATAAATGTTGATCCGAGGTGCGATGGGATCAAAAAGAGCGATAAGGGTTTGCAATCACACTCCGATAAAGGATCTGTGCGTTAGGGCAAACGATGCCCTACGCTAACTATCTAATATGGACCCGCGAGCGACAGAAGCTCGCTTCAAATCACGTGCATAGTAGGGTGGCATAGGCCATTGTTCTCTATCTCAATCAATGTTGAGTATTTTCGCCTGAATTTTTTTCAGCATATTCCTGGCTACTCAGAGATTCATTATACCAAGTTTCAGGGCAATAGACGGATAATTGACCATGTCACTGTGGGAGTTCCGGAATAAACGGGGCCCCTTTCGATCGATTATATGCCTAAAATCAATGTACCAAAAAAAGAAATTTTTTGGGTACCTCTATTTGTGCCCCCAAAAATTGTCACAAATTCACCTACTTATATGAGGAATATGTGCTATAAACAGACTTGGTTTTTGTCACCTGATTTTGGGGGTATATCAAATGGCCTTTTTGGGACCTTTTTTGCCATCCAAATGGGGACCAAAAAAATCTTCACTTATATTGACTTATATGCACTTATATGACATATATCAGGGCCCTGGATCATATAAGTGAATATTTTTTGGTTCCCATTTTGATGCAAAAACTAGTCCAAAAAAGGGTGTTCAATCTGCCCCAGAACTGGGTGACAAAAATAAGGTCTATTTATAGCACGTATTTCTCATATAAGCAGGTAAATTTGGGACGGTTTTTTTGCATGCAAATAGAGGTATTAAAAAAACTACTTTTTTTGGTACATTGATTAGAGGTGTATAATCGATCGAAAGGGGCCCCGTTTATTCCGGAACTCCTGCAGTGTGTTTGAGGACATTCTGTTTCCCATCAAAAATTGATTGTACCGTTGGAAAACGGCATTGGGTTCCTCACGTGCTTTACTGGATATGCCCGCTTCGCTCGCAATTAACTTTAGATACTATTTGTACATTGTTCTAGTATATTCTGAGTGAATCAGTCAGCAGGAAAGAGAATGTGCTAGAACATTCCGGCAAGTCACACATGTGACCATCAAAACTTCAACATACATTACTGTCCTATTTCGATCAAGTGTCTGGCACTTTTTCGAAATTTGGGACCACAAAAATTTCTTTCGATTTATAGCGATTTTTAACAAGGACTTTTTTAGTCAACGTAACGCATAACACAGACACTTGATCCAAATAGGACAGTAGTTACCTTGCTTTACAAGGTCCCATCCAGTTGAAATTCCATCAGCCAAACAAGTGTAAATGCCAGGGACAAACATGAACAAACAAGTCACACTAATGTGATAGCCTGCGTCCTCCCGGCCCGCTTCTCCGAGAATCTTTTGAATTAGTTTATGGTGCTTTTCTGGCTTCTTGTAAGGGCAACCCCGGAGGCCTGAGATCAAGGTCCTAGCAGGGGAGGATCCAAAGAGAAGAAACTCTAAGGGTCCGCCTGCTAGGTAGCTGACTATATACTGCTTGTCCGTAGCTGCCGCTGTCGGGCACAGAAGGCTTGGGCGGCGTCGCAGGCGAGGTCCCAGGGCGACCGTCGGGAGGGCGTTGACGGATCGGTGATTGTGCGGGCGAGATGGAGGGCCGGACCGGAGACGGAACCGGAGTCGGACCGAATCGGAGGCGTCTCCGAGGGGCCGAAAGGGAGGTTCCCCTGACATCACCCCCCTTTGAATGCGGCGTCCCGACGCATAGACCGGAACGGAATCGAGTCGAAGGTCGCGGAGGCGATGTGTCGTGGCTTGCCAGGGTACTTACGATAGAACTCCGCAATTTTCTCCGGGCGAAGACGCGGTCGAAGGGACCCATTGGTCGTGCGATGCGTCGTAGCCTTTCCATCTGACGAAGTAGTTCAGCCGCTTATACCTCACCCTTGCGTCCAGGATTTCCTCTACTTCCCACTCCGGGACTCCGTCCTCGAGGTCCGGAGGGGGCTGGTCGTAGCCGGGGGTCCGTCGAAGGGGTTGTCCTGAGCGAGCTCGAGCTTGACGACGGGGAAGACCGGGTGGAGCTTCGAGTAGCGCGGAGGGAGGTCGAGCTTGTAGGCACCTTTGCTGATCTCCGCGACTATCTTGAACGGCCCAAGGCGGCGATGGGAGAACTTTTCCGAGGGGCGAGTCGTCCTGATGTCAGAGGCATCCAGCCAAACACGGTCGCCAACCTTAAACTCCGGAGACGGAGTCCGTCTCCCGGTCGTAGTAGCGCTTGTACTCCTCTTTGGCCTTAGTGAGCGCGGCCTTGGCTTCAGCAACACCAGTGGCGATCCGGTCGCGGAACTCGTTCACTGACTCCATGGCGGAACGGACTCCGGGTTCGAAGCCCATGCGCAGGAGCCGTCCCGTGTCCGTCATGAAGGGGACCTGCTGCGTGGAGGAGTGAACGTGGTTGTTGTAGGCGAACTCCGCGGCCGGAATCAGCTCATCCCAGTCGTCCTGCTGGTAGTTGGTGAAGATCCGCAAGTACTGCTCCAGCTCCTGGTTGACGCGCTCTGTCTGACCGTCTGTCTGCGGGTGGTACGCGGTGGACGTGGCGGGCTTGATGCCGATTAGACGCCAAAGTTCTCGGGTGAAGTCCGCGATGAACTGCGAGCCGCGGTCGGAGACGTACTTCTCCGGAGTCCCATGGTGCCGCCAGACATTCCGGTAGTAGAGGCGGGCTGCCCCTACTGCATCGACCGTCGTATGACACTCTGAGAAGTGGGCGCGCTTTCCGAGGGTGTCAACGACGACCATGATCGCGTCGTACCCATGGGCTTCGGGAAGCTCTACGATGAAGTCGACGGAGACGGTATGCCAGCGTTCCGGAGGCGTTTCCGTGGGGTGCAGTTCTCCGTGGGGCAGTCTCCGGAGTGCCTTGGTGCGACAGCACAAGTCACAGGTCGCAACATACCGGCCGATATGGCGAGACATCTGAGGCCACCAGTAGTTCCGGGAGACCAACTCCAGGGTCTTGAAACGACCTGCGTGTCCGGCGACTCGGGTGTCATGGCAGAGCTCGATGATGCGTCTCCGGAGGTCCTTGTCCTTTGGTACGACGATCTTTCCTCGGAAATGGAGAAGACCGCCGGAGACGGCCCACTCGTCAGAACGTGAGGAGCGGGGGCCTCGAGCTTGACCTTGAACCTTAAGAAGTTGCCGGGCCGCTAGTGCGACGGGCTCCTCCAGGTCAGGCTCACCGGAGAGGGCATCACGGATATCACGGAGGAGTTCAGAGCCGGGACCGGAACGGAAACGCCCTCGAGTGCGCGGACGTGGAAGAGTTCAGGCCGCAGAAGGACGACGTCGGAGTTGTCGGAATCGACTCCGTGGTCGGGTCTCCGGAGAGGGGCGTCAGGCCGACCCATATCGCGGCCAGGTTTGTGGTGCAGCGTGAAGTCGAACCGGGAGAGGTACAGAGACCACCGGGCCTGTCTCCGGTTGAGGTGTTGTGTCTTCCTGAAGTACTCCAAATTCTTATGGTCAGTCCAAATCTCGACAGGGTGCGGCGCCCTCGAGGAAGTGTCTATATTCCTCGAGTGCGCGGATGATCGCGAGCATCTCCTTGTCGTGGATTTCGTAGTTGCGCTGGACATCATTTAAGCTTTTGGAATAGAATGCTACAGGGTGCCACTTCCCGTCCGGGGCGGATTGTGAAAGAACCGCCCCGTCGCATAATCAGAGCTGTCCGCCTCGAGTCGGAAAGGCCGTGTGTGTCCCGGAATCGCCAGGACCGGTTCCGAGGTGACCGCGTCCTTGATCGCTTGGAACGCGGGAGGCCTCCGCGTCGCCCCAAGTCCATTGCTGGTCCTTCTTGGTGAGCACGAAAAGAGGGCGCGCAAGGGTCGAGAAGTCCCGAATGAACCTGCGGTAGAAGTTAGCGAACCCGAGGAACTGCTGAATGTCCTTCTTGTTTTCCGGAGTCGGCCAAGCGGAGACGCCTGCGACCTTGACGGGGTCCATTTCGACGTGGTTGTGGGAGATGATGACTCCGAGGTACTCGATTGACGATTTTTCAAGTCGCACTTCTCCGCTCGGAGGTACAACTTGTGCTCTCGGAGTCGCCGCAAGACCTCCTGAACAATCTGCCGGTGTTTCCGGAGGTCGGAATGGGCGATCAAGATGTCGTCAAGGTAGATCATGACGTCTCCGGAAAGGATGAGGTCCTGAAAAATGTCATTCATCCTCGTTTGGAACGTCGCAGGAGAGTTTGTCAGGCCGAAATACATCACCAAGGGCTCGAACAGGCCTCGGTTAGTCCGGAAAGCCGCTTTCCACTCGTCACCTTCCTTGATCCGGACGTTGTTGAAGCCCCAACGGACGTCGAGTTTGGTGAAGTAACGAGCGCCTTTGAGCCGGTTGATGAGGTCGTTGATCAGCGGAAGGGGGTACCGGTTTTTGACAGTCATCGCATTGAGAGCACGGTAGTCCTGGACGAAGCGGAGTCCGCCGTCCTTCTTCTTGACGAAGAAGACCGGAGACGCCATCGAAGACTTGGAGGGGCGAATCCGGCCCGTCGAAAGCCCTTCCTCGATGAACGCGTCGAGCTCGCGTTGCTCGAGGGGCGAGATGGGGTACACCTTGCAGTTGGTGGGCTTAGCGTCGGGGACGAGTTCAATGGCGTGGTCCCAGGCTCTCCGCTCCGGTAGCGTGTCGAAGGACTCCTTGTTGAAGACGTCCTGGAACTCCTTAGCCCAGTCCGGGATCTCGGAGGGCGGAGGGGCGGAGTTCCTGGCGAAGGCTTCGGCCAGGCGTTGCGAGACAGTACTGCCAGCGCGTATCTCCTCCGAGGGGCGGAACGAGGTGTAGAAGATGCGGTCACCATCTTCAAGCTGACCATCGTCATCGTCGTCGTCCGGAGTCCGGCGTCAGATCAGGCAGGCCGGAGTCGTCACCGGAGACGGAGTCGTCTCCGTCATCAGACCCAGAAAGGTCCATGGCACAGACCGAGGGGAACGGGCCGGAGCGGAGACGCTTCTGAAGCGACCGGAGTCGCCGCAACTCGGTCCGTTCGACCCGCTCTTCCTCACGGCAGGTCGAGCAATTGCGGGGGCACCGTGTCATCTTGACCTCCTTGGTTTCCCAATTGATCTCTGGGTTATGTTTCCGCAACCAGGAATACCCTAGGATGAGGTCTTGCTTGCCAAGATGGGTGACGGCCAGCTGAACTCGTTCGGCATGGCCCTTGTAGCGCAGGACCAAGTCCGCGATCTGTTTGATGGAGCCAGCGTCATTGGGGGTGCCATCGACATTGAAAACCGGAATCGGCTGATCGAGGGTGCGGACCGGAATGCCATTCCGAGCAACATAGTTCGTGTCAATGAAGTCGGAGGTGGCACCACAGTCGACAAGCCCAGAGAGTGAGAGCTTCAGCGCCTGGTGGTGGACTCGAGCTCTAACGGGAGGTGGAGGGAGTTCGCCCCAGGGGCAGCGGCAACGGTGTACTGCTTGGGCAGTTTCTTTTCCCAGGCAGTGAGGCGGCGGAGGAGACGATAACCGGAGTCGCGGGCGGAGTCGGAGACGGAGTCGAGGCGGGGGCAGGAGAGGGTGTGTCTTTCATTTCGGGCTCATTGTAGGGCAAGGAACTGCATTCATCATACAAAGAGGCAAAACGATTTATAGACGCGAACGAGGGCACACCAGTCACTCGTCGCGGGGACAAAATCCTCTCCGGCCATCGACTCCACTGCCGTCTCCGGCAGGGCAGCTGTGTCCGTGTAGCGGGCGATCAACTCCGCTAACATCTCGTCACCGAGTTGTTGGATCACCTCGTCGAGGATGTCCATTGAGCGGACATCGGCGGGAGGGGGCAATCCCGGGCGAGATGGTTTGGGTCGCCGCACCTGAAGCAGGCGCGACGAGGGGCACCCCGAGCCCTGGTGCGATCCAACTCCATAGGGACGGGAGCTGGAGGCGCCGGAGCGGGGCGCGGGGCCGCGGGTGGCACGACCGGAGCCACCGGGCGGAAAGGGGCCGGAGCCGGGATGCGGTTGACCGGAAACGGAGTCCGAATCAAACCGCCAGGCGTCTTGGGGGCGGCTGACTTGATCAGCTTGGCCCGGACCAGGGCCTCGTATTGACGGAAGGCCCGGGTGCGCCAGCTAAGGTAATCCCGGAGGTCCGGGGGGTCGTTCGAGGACGTGATTCCGTTGTTGATCAGGGGGTCAAGTCCGTGGCGGAACTTGGTCACCTTGACCAACGCGTCTTGAATCCGGCGAGGTCCATCAGGTCCTCGAAGTCGTCCGGTGTACTGGTAGACATCCTTTGTGCCCATGTGATAGGCGGAAGTCTCCAGCTTGGAGAGAGCGTGATCTTGCTCGTTCTCCTCGACGAACCAGAGTCGAAACTCGGAAACGAACGAGCCCCAGGACGGAAACGGAAACGGGGCTTTGCTTCCGTGGCGCTCCGCCCATTGCTGAGCGGGTCCTTCTGCCATAAACGACATGGCATAGCGGACGGCCTTTTCCTCACTCGCCTCTCCGTTGACCACGAAGGCCTCAGGGGCAAGGCGGGCGTAGGTGCGGACCGCGTAGAGGAACGCGCGGCCGCTTTCCGGTCGCCGTTGAAGGTGAACGGGGGGTTTGGTCGCAAGACCAATTTTGAGGCGAGGTTGATGTCGCCAAAAAGGGGCTTCGGAGTCGCCCTGGACCGGAGTCGGAGTCGGAATCGACGTCTCCGGCGATGGTGTTTGGGGTCCGCCAGCATTATTAGCGGCGGCAGCGGCAGCGGAAGCCTGGTTGGTGAGTAAAGCAAGGGCCTCAGTTAGGCTATCAATTTTCGCCTCGAGTGAGTCCAGCCGGGCGTCTGCGGTAGGAGTGACTCCGGACGGCATGACGGGTGCGGGGACCACAGGAGTAGAGGAGGAGGGGACAAGTGGCAGGGGCGGTGACGAGGGCGGAACGGACTCGTACTCCGAGCCTGAGTCAGCGCCCGAACCTGGCAATCTTGTCCGGTTGATCCCGTAGAGAGTTTCTTCTGCTGTAAGGGCAACCCCGGAGGCCTGAGATCAAGGTCCTAGCAGGGGAGGATCCAAAGCGTGAACATTGGTAAGCGAATACAAATGAAGCTGACCTAGCAGGGGAGGATCCAAAGAGAAGAAACTCTAAGGGTCCGCCTGCTAGGTAGCTGACTATATACTGCTTGTCCGTAGCTGCCGCTGTGGGGCACAGAAGGCTTGGGCGGCGTCGCAGGCGAGGTCCCAGGGCGACCGTCGGGAGGGCGTTGACGGATCGGGTGATTGTGCGGGCGAGATGGAGGGCCGGACCGGAGACGGAACCGGAGTCGGACCGGAATCGGAGGCGTCTCCGAGGGGCCGAAAGGGAGGTTCCCCTGACACTTCTGGCTAATATTCACGTCTGGTGCCAGTGAAGCTCTAGCTCATGCCAAGCCTCAGCTGGGCCCCAGCCTTTACACAGAATTTGATAATGGAAATTCAAAGGGAAGCAAGGTCTCACCTGCGGCTGTTTGCACCGAAGGTTGCTAGTGCACAGTTGTGATTTAAAAATGTTTAGGTGGAAAAAGTTACTGGGAATATATAAAGTTTTTCTTGGCCTGAAACCTCATTGAAAGGGATTAAATATTTTGGTCATGAAAATCCTTTTTGCCCTAGCATTGTTTTTTGAAAATTTTTTTGGACAATAAAAAATTAATTCTAAAACTTTATATATTCCCACATGAAACCTAAACCTAAAGTTATATCTGCCATCATGATGGCAAATGATGACATTGATGATTCCTGACTCAACTCATTTATCCATAGTGTCCACTGGCCTATTACTTAGCTATTAAGGTAGGCAACATCATAGTAGGCACTATTTGATTTTATTGAGTGGTGACATCAAAGGCCTCACTATGAGAGAATAAAGTTTTAAAACCTAAAAAATAAGGCATTCAATAGCCTGAGCAGATTGTAGGTTTTAGATTTGCTATATCTGTCCCAAGGATCAGGTTATACCTTCCCGTTTAGGAAGCTATTCTTTTTTTTTTTTTTTGTCCAGCTGCTATTTGGCTTTCTAAAGAAACAACCTCAAAAATATCTCTATATTACATATCAGGTCATATGACTGATTGCTACATATATATAAGCACATCCAAGGTGTCACGGATAAGACCCGGCCCGTCCGCTCCGGGCGCTGGTGTCGGGCCATCGCGGGCCCCGTAGCACGCAGCACGTGATGACGGGGAACATGCGCCCCAGTAGGAGGAACGCACACATGGGAAGCACGTGACCGAGAACGACGCGTCGAGCCGTTGCCGAGCCCAACTCAACACAAGGGGACTGGGGAGGAGTGCTAGGAGGTTAGGAGTAGCGCCTGGCCCGCAAGGGATGTACAATCATCCCCTCTGCGGCCAGGAACGGGAGCGAGGAGGAGGAGGAGAGGCCAGGGTGTCTGATCACCCCCTTTGCGGGCCCGCGTATATAAGGCGCGATAGTGTACCCTGTACCCTATCGCTTAGATCGTCTGAAGAACTACCTTACTCCGTGCAAGGAGACATTATCGACTCATCGGGCTTGACACGACCCAATTCGAACCTTTGACCACCGACCACGGCAAGGGACCGAGTTCACGGGCCCTTTCGGTTTCAATCTACCCCGCCCGCTGTACCTGCGGGCCCGACTATCCGTCTGTTCTGTTCCGGGCGCGCGTTCTTAGGAGAGGTCCTTGCACGGCCCGACCCGCAGTCTGACACAAGGTAACCATTCCTGTCAATGTACTATAGGCCTGAGAAAAAAAAAATTGACTTGTACAATTTATGGATAAGCATTGGAGACTAGTATAAGCCCTTACCTAAGCAGCTTAGCTTGTACATGAGCTCTCAGCCATAATTGTTGCTAAAAAAGTTCAACTATTTATTGCATGGTATCTGGGAGCCCCAGCAACCTATTCCTCTGGTCAAGGAGATATGTCACCACTAGGACTCAGGATATGCATCCAGTTTTACTAGTAAAAATCATGGCTACTGGTGAAGGGCCTTCCTCATAAAACCTGGGGGAGCTCATGCCAGAGGGTACTGTGACAAGAAATGTGACATTCAATCTGAATATTACAATGAGTGTGACAGCTATTACCAGATATGGAAAGGCAAATCACCATTTCTTCAGGCCGAAGACCCGGATAAACATCTAGGTAGGCCTGTGATCCAGGGAAAAGGTATACATCCTCATTAGGCTAAAATTGATGTATCCTGAATTGATCAATTTATCTCAATCACATTAATTTCATCATCAATCCTATAATCTCACACATAAATATGTATAAAATGGTTTTTTAAAAAGTGTGACATTTGTGACCCTTGAGCCCTTCCCCAGGTTTTATGAGGAAGGCCCTTCACCAGTAGCCATGTTTTTACTAGTAATCCTGTGTGGTGGAGAGCAGAAGTGCTTGTTCTGACACACAGGTTGGGATGCAAGATGGTCAGTCTTGCAAGGGGAATGAATAAGATAACTGTAGAATTGACCAAAGACCCAAATTAGTAGAGGAATTTCTGACAGCCTTCCATCGTAATCAAGACAGGTTACTGAGTATAAGGGAATAATCAAGGAATAATAATGGGCAATATACATAATATGTACCGGTACATTGGGTCAAATTGGGTGCAACTTTGAGAATCTATCAGCGCGAGTGCGTGTATAGGCGGACGAGAGGGATAAATGTTTAGAGAGCGTAGAGTATCGTACGGAGATAGCAGGGACAAGTAGCAAGCAAGAAAAGGAGGTAAAGAGAGTGGGTCGTAAGCATATGTACGGGGGTCGTGAGCAGAAAAAGGAAAGTGAGTCTACAGTAAGCAAAAAAGAATCAGAAAACAGGAGAGTCGTTCATGGGTACGGCATCGTATGCGCATGCATCGCCTGCGGCCGTTTTCCCATATACTTTTGTGGTTGATTCTGGCTCTGGAGCGGATAACGCGGCCGGCCAACGCTGCCCGGCAGCATAGTCGCATGCTCGCGCCAAATCGGGAGCCTCTTCCCCTCTTCACGCGCCACCGCTGCATCCCACGCCGTGGTAGCGGCTGACATCTCCTCCGGCTCCTCGCTCAGCTCGCCCATATGTGCCGCTTTCGCCTTGTCCTTGTCCTTGACGTCGATCCAGACCCACCCCGGCCCGGGCTGCTCCGCGCCGGCGCTGCGGCTGCCGGCCCCACCATCGGCCGAGGGGACACGACGCTTGAGCGAGAGGCGGAGCTTTGGCAGGCTCGGGAGTGAGCGGGACGAGAGTTTACGGGCACGCGTCGCGGGGCTTAACGGAGAAGCGGGGCGCTGTGTTGGCGTCTTGGCGCGTTGGACGGGGGAAGAATTCGGGGAGGGGAAGGGGAATGGCTTAGAGTTGGTAGCGGGTGAGGGGCTGGCGCTGGTGTGGTTGTACTGCGGCCGCTTGAGGACATCTGCGGGGGATGCGGGCCCGCGGAGTTTATGCAGCCTGCTGCGTGAATTGGAGTCTGCTGGGGGTGTGGAGAACATGAGGTCTGGGGAATAGAGTTCAATGAGGACGGAGATAAGATGGGAAAGCAGAAGGTGACGCACGCGAGTAGCCGGGGGTATTTGGGGCCTCGAGCGCAGACCAGGTGGACGTGGACGTCTCAAAGTCTTTGTCCTTTTCGACGGTGACAAAGTTGGATGTGGAGGTGGTCGTGCGGGAGAACCGCGAGGGCTGAATAGCATGTGCAATCTGCTAGGGAGACAAGAAAAAGGACATACCAAGTTATCCACGTTGTCTACGTCCATGCCCTGATACATCTCGCTTTCAAAGAAGCCCTCGTCTGTAATGTCACTCTTGACATTATAACGTTGGTGGATTCCCTCTACACCGCGCATCCATGCGCGAACCGGGCCTTGATCCTTGCCATACATTGTCTGCAGGTCGAACTCGTCGTCCAAGCCAGCAAAGCACGATGCATATCGAGTAGTGTCGTGCGCTTGGCCAAGAAGAGAGCCGCGGAGGTAGACATCGAGCCCATCCATCGTCGACGACGTCTGCGTTTTGCCCGCGGTCGGTCTGTCTTTGGGAGCGGGGAAGAAAGCGGAGGCCTCGAAGGGGAAGTTGTCGCGGAAGAATTGCATCGTGGCGGGTGTGGTTGCGGCGGCACCGAGCCCAAACATGGAAGTGCCGGCGGTGAGTACTTGTGAACGGTCATAGGCAGAAGAAGGCGCGTCATGGCGTTGTCGACGGGGACGGGGGGAGGGGGAAAGGAGCAAATCTGGACTTGTATCGAAGCTCATCGCGTCGCTGTCGGTGTCCCGCGAGCTCGTGACCGCGAAAGTCAGCCCTGCATCGGGCGGGACGATGTCAGACCATCTCTGTCCGCCGCCGTCATCGTCGTAGTCGCGGAAGCCAGGCGGTGGGGAGCACGGTTCGAAGCCTGCGCTGCTGGGGCTCGTTGCCCGCAGTGTGTCGTTACTCTGCAAAGGAAGGGTAAACAAGGGCACAAAGAGACAAGCACACTTGGCGCACCAAAACGGACGCCCGATCTCGGTACTTCATCTCTTCAGTTTGCGTTTCTCTTCTCTTCGCGTTTCCTTTCTGTTTTGTTTGTGAAATGGTGGTGGCAGGGGCGGACAATGGGGAGCAGGCTGGCTGGCTGGAAGTAGGGGGAGAAAGAAAGAAAGAAGCGCGTGTTAAGTACAAAGAAAGAACGGGCCTCAAAGAAAGAAAGGAAGGAACGCGTTACTTTGAGTGACGCGTCACCCGTAGGCAACCCGTGGGAATGCCTCGCGGTTCCGTGTCGTGGATCTCGAAGACGACCCGCGTCGTTATTCACCAGTCTACATATCTTGCCCCCTGGTCCTGGACCGTCAGCCCGCCCAGCAAACAGCCCAGCGAGCGGCAAGTGGTGCTAGTCTGAAATTTGACACCGATCTTTCATTGAGCCATGCGAACGCCCTCCCCTATTCGATGGCTGACGTGGGTATCGTTGCTACCCCTGCACGCGGTCGCCATCGCAGCGATGGGAAAAGTACCGCTCCTTGAGCTCCAAGTCGAAAGAGCAGGACAAAGCCATGGGCGAGGACAAGGACAAGGACATTCGGTGCGCGCTAAACGCGGAAAATTCGTCCTTATCCTCGCTGGCCAGCAGAGTCATGACCCTCGGATGCGAATGACACAGATTTGAATGACGCCGTGAATGTGATGGCCTAGACCCGGCCTCTAGAAATAGAGGATGACATCATCTCATCAATTTATGTAAGTGGAACGAAACGAAGCTTGCGCAGGGTACTTACATACCAGTCGCGGGAGCTTTTAATCGACATATATCTTGCCGTGCTGGTTGCAGTAAGAGAGTGACACTGGGTGTATGCCTGCCCAAGGATCATAAGAGACAGCTTTGGTGAGAAGGGGAGGAAAATCGGGATGGTCCATGGTTGTGCCAAATAGGGCTTGGTTTGTAAAAATTTTGGAGGTTATCAAACGGTTTGATAAAAATAGCCTCTGAAACCCTGTTTATAAACCGGTTTTTAGGTTTTATAAACCAACTGAGCCGATATGACCGGAGAGATCAAAATTGCCTTTTTAGGAAATTTTTTGCAACAAATTTTAGTGTTTTAACTTCATGACTTTGAGATTCATAGACATTAGGGGTTGAAACAGCAAGGTTATATCAACTATCACTTGTAAGTTTGCATAACATGAATTAGTTATATATAACATGTATAATTTACTTATCAGCAGATTTTAGAACCCCTGTCATGAATCCTTTAGAACACTTAAAAATCATGATAACCTTGATAATAATTAATCTGTATGGTTAGTATAGTATAGTCACACACCCAAGCTCCCAATACTTACTAGGATTAATCATGATCAGTATGGCAATATTAGCCGAAAGTGGGTTGAGATCCTACTTGATAAGAAACAATATATTATAATAGACCTATAAGATATGATCAATCCTACTAGCAGTATATAGAAGCAATATTAGTGTAAAGTAAGTCTGGTTTGCTAGCTTCTTTCCTTTCTGGGTGCTTACTAATATAAAACCATAAAACAGGGGGTTTCCAGCCAGGCTGTTTATAAACATATAAAACAGGGGTGTTTATAAACCGGTTTACAAACACCCCTATATAAACCAAGCCCTAGTGCCAAATGAGAAGCTGGCAACTCCCTTACTGCACAAAAATGAAACACAGCACAAATCACAGCATACATTTGTCAAGTTAATAACTAACTCTGTTACATATACCAGCCTCCAGCTGTAAATTGTGTAGTATAGTAAATATACTAGATTATTACTCCTAGGTACCTCAGACGCATAGTTCATTCACATATTCCAAATCAATACCTACTGCTAGTGTCTGTGATGGAATCGCGATACGACGGCGGAAGCGGCGAGGACGGCCTGTGGAGACATGTACAACGCATGCCCGCGCATTGCACGTGTACCGGTTTGCCAGTGCTGGGCCGGCGCACTGGCACCGTCGATGGCGGGGTGAACGGGAAGGGTTCCAGCTCAGATTCAGTGCTCCCGGTTTCTTCGTCTGCGCGACGGCGCGACCGTCGGAGACACCAGAAAAGCACCACAATGGGAGCGAGCAGGAGCGGGACGCCGATGCCGAGGGCTATGCCGAGGGAAGGAGAAGTACGACTCAGAGGTGCTGAAGGCAGCGTTGGACTTCCGGAGGGCGCCTACAGACAGTTAACGGCTTACAATACCTTGAAACGCGACAAGACCCTTACGCGTAAGGTCGAGGAATCTGCTACAAGGACCGGGATCGTCGCTGAAGGACCGGTCGATGTCGCCCTGCTCCATGACGTCAGGCCCGGCCGATAAAACCCCGCTTGCATAGCGTTCGCACTCTTAGTTGTTTGCACTGATGATTGCACGACGGTTGCGACGACTGTACTAGTAGTAATCGTGGTCGAAATTGATGAGCTGCGAGCTATCGGCGGATCGCTTGCCACCGGGGCACTACTAGTAGTAGGGTTCTGCGTTGCCAAAATCCTTCAATACCGTTAAGCACAGGACTGACTCAGAGAGGAAATTGGAGTTTCCGCACTGTAAAACATCCCTCGTTTTAGGACAGTTGCTTTCGCCCAAGACTAGCTCCGAGTCAGTCTAAAAGTGGCAGATGTCAGCACCGAATCATTTGCCGGATGGAAGAGCTTACTTACCTCGTCATATACACAGGGGACTAAACTGTCGTAGAAACAGAGGATGCGTGAAATCAGGGGCGGGATAGTCTGAAGCGAAAGGGGAGTCCCCCCGTTGTCCGCCGGCGGACAGGCACCCAGACCTTGGGTAGCTCGACCAGCGATATTAAGAGTATGCATGGGAACGTGCTATACTTACTTTTTTGCGGTGTTTGTTAAGTACTGCCAGGATATCACTCAGGCTAGCGATTTCGTGTATCATTTGATGATGCTTTCAAGTTCAAGCCGCCAGCCAGTGGCACAAGCGCAGAGAGCGGGTCTCGGATTGAGATATGCAGTTGCAATACGTCGCCCAAGTGGTTACACTCGTCAACTGTGATTTTACCTGGTGATTTTGGTCGAGTGGTTGATCGGATGACTGTAAGCGCAAACTTTTCGAGTCGATGGCCTGGGTATGATTCATCTCATCTGCATGCACGTACTCATTAACATTCTGTATGATCACCAAGGTTACTTACTTGTGTCATCACAGGTTGATACGTCGAGGCAAGGACACCACTTGCTTTACCTTCTCTGAGCCGGTCCCTCTCGGCGGAGATGAATTACCTTCGCAACAGTCCCCTCCGCATTGGAGCCCCAGTGCGCCACTTTATTTTAGGGTTCGACAGCTGCCGATGTTTGAGTGGTACACCCTCGCTTTCCGTTAATGCATAGATACAATAACATTGGTCTGTCACGGTCTTGAGGGGACAAGTACAGAGTCTTCCCAATGTAATGCGTAAAAACGACTCTTCTCGCGGAGGGAAACGCTTCTAGAACGGGGTCCCGGTTGGAAACACCATTGGTGCTTGAACCTCGGCTCGCGTCTGCTCCCCACAGAGGATTGAGACGAGCGTGAGGGCGAAGGGGAAAGTTGTGCCTGGCAATAGCGATCGCGGCTGTTGTTGTATTGAACGATTGGCAGGCAATGAGAAAAGTACCTGGGCCGCGTCTGCGTGTACTTCATGTTAACGTGTGATTAACAATCTCGCAAGATGAGAGCGTACGAGGTAACCAGCTTTCCAGAAATAACGACGGGGTCCTCGGAGTAGTCAAAGTCTACCGGAAACCGATGAGCACGGTGAACAAAGTGAAGGATTGCCTCGCACCGTTCTCGAGTGCGGTCTTGACGCTGGGATGTGACGTAAGGGGTTGACGGGGGAGTTGGGCAGTGAGCGCGGTCAGGCTTCCTGGCGCGAAACGATTTGTGAAGTAAGCGAATCTGCACGGACAGGGAAGAGGTATATAGCACACCGGCGCAAATCATTCCGACGAGCTTCCCCTCCTCAAGATATTCCCGTACCAACCGCTGTACCGTAAGCGTTTTCGAAAGCGTTTCTGCACCCTTGGCCCCGCCGGGAATGATAAGCGCGTCGAAGTCGGTGTGTGCCTATATTCACAGCTCTTGTCAAGTAGATTTAAAAACCTGAGGGGCAGCGGACCTCGATGTCGAGCGTGGCATCATACACGACCCTCAGTCCCCGCGAGCACGTCGCATAGAGCGGCACTGGGGCATCTGCCGTCACGCTTGCAGGGTCAGGCACGAAGAGCGAGCGACAGGCGACGCCGGCGCGAACGAGTGTGTCGAACGCGATTGTGCTGTGTGAAAGCTTATCGGTAGCATTTGGCAAGTGAAGGAGACCTACAATTCCATCTCCTCCGTTCCATCCGCTATGAGAATTGCTGCAGAGGGCATCGGTGGTGAGAGGCGGAAAAGTGATGACGATGGAGGTTTGGAGTAAGCGATGACAGCTTGTGTACATTCACGTGCGGTAACGTGCCTCCTCTTCTTCATTGACCACGCACCGGTCTGGACAACAGCGAGGGTCGGACCCTTTTCATACACCCTTGCGACGATGGTGGAACGCTGCTTTCAGGCAGGAACGCAAAAGTCCGGTGAGATTTTCTCAGGCTTGTCTTCTTTTATTAAGCTTGCTGCTTGCTGAAAAGATACTAGTAGTAGTACAGTATTGATACAGAACCGCAGAGTTACGAAGAATATTGGTTTCTCTTCTTCTTCTCCTCTTGTTTGGCTTGTCCCTCCACGTTTGCCCGTTTTGGTTGGCACCCCTACAAACCTCAGGCGGACGACTCCTTCAGCTGACTTACTGCCTGCGTATCTCCTCCTCGCGATGCTGAAAGGACGTATAACCCCATGGCCTCACAACGGTACTTTAACACTGGCATCCCAAAATAATCGACCGCTCGTTGTCCTCGCCTGTCATCCTCGCCTGTCAATGCCTGCATCACATGAAACCCTGCCACATACGCTGCGTACTAGTACTACCACGCTAGATTTTGGCGTTTTAGTATGCTCAAACCGTAAAAGGTACCGCCGGTGTCAGCTCTGGTTTCATTCAAAGGCGCTCAGCAATTGGATAAGGACTACGCGGCTACAGTCCCTTTCCCCCATGCTCAACCTCGCTTCTTTGCTGCCCTTCCTCCTCCTATGCTCGTTTCCCTACATAGCCCCCATCACTGCCAGCGAACTTCACACATATGAGAAGCGCGACATCTTTGCCTTCTATCGGACCCAAAATTGGCTTCAGTTCATGGCCAACTTGTTTGCACAGGATGCAGTATACAGCGTTGGCGACGGTATCCCGCAGTTGCAGGTCAGTGTGCTGCTAATATTGACTGAGTTCGTTGCTGACTGCCGCAGAACATTGCTAACCACATCAAGAACTGCAGTGATGCCTTTGACTCGGCCAATATTGCAATCGCCGTGAGTATCGCTCTATGATCATGACCATCTGTAACTCCAAATCCAGTCGATGGTCATTCCTACCCCTGGCGGCGCATCGATCACGCCCCAATTCGACCCCGCGGACCTAATTTCGACGGACCAACTGTTCTTGCCTTCAACGCAGACGACAATCACCGGCCACCTCAGCACGCTCCTCGCGGGCAAGGCATTCTTCGAGGCTGTCAAAGCCAGCGGGCAGATGACCCGTGTCCTGTGCCACTGGGTCGGGGATTTGGCCAGGGAGAATGACATCTTCCTCGCCAGCATGATTGGCGCCGCAAGCTCGGTCAGTTTTGGTAGCAAGGAAACGGATAGTGGTATGGCTAACTTGAATAATGTCATAGAACCAAACAATTGTTGCCAGCTGGACGCAATCACGCACCCTCAGTACACAAAGGTACAATGAATTCTTGAGTCCTATCACTGGCTTTGGGTGTGGCGGGCTGTGATTAGTCAAATTATGGAAACTTGGGCTCAAGAAATTAGCACACTCAGAGGGAATGTGATTTTTTTTTTGTGATCACTGATTATGAATGTTGTCCTTGCTAATGAAAGTTTTTGTTTGTGTTTCTGTTAGTGAACACTAAGCACTGTCCTATTTTGATTAAGTGTCTACAACTTTTGGAAACTTAGGACCAAAAATATTCTTTAAATCTAAGATAATTTTTTTTTTTTTTGCCAATATAACATGTAATGTGAACACTTGGTAAACACTTGATCAAAATATTGAAAATAGTACAGTAGAGATCTGAGGCAGGTTAGTAGTGCTGGTCTATACTGATATCATGAGCTTATAGTGATATGATCAACAATATCACAATATAATAATATCATTGTTAGCATATATATATATATATATATATATATCCATCTTTAATATAATGATAAAATGGTAGAATAAGCTTTTATCATTTTTCAACCTGTTACTTATTATATAATTTTAGTAAGTTTTTTTTTTACCTAAATCTATTTGAGAGTAATTGGGGAGCTTGCTCCCCAATTCAGCAGCCGACAAAAAACCTAAGAAAAATCTCCCATGCGACGTCAGGTGTGGGAGGTTTTCGAGGCATTGCCGAGAAAACCCGAAAGCCGAATGATTTTCGCAAGCTCCCCATCAGTAAGCTGAGCATCAGCTTACAAGACTCATGTTAACTTAAGACACTAGCATGAGCTAATTTTCAAGGCTACCATAGTAATACAGTATACCATAAATTCATGAATATCCTCCCACCTCCTAGTCACAAATATCTATCAGACTCATGTTCCAATATTCTCAAAACCTCGAACTTCAAATAGGGAAGCAATCATAGCATCAATGTTCAATCATGGCAGTACTATGTCTATTTCCACTGTTTAGGATAATATCACTCATGCTTTTACAAAATTTCTCTGTCCTTGTATTGAAAAATTTCATGATTTTCATCAAGAACAGAAATCAACATATGAACTCAATATGAACTACTCAAAAAGAGAAAGAGAGAGAAACAAGATCGCTAAACAAGATAGCTAAACAGGATAGCTAGCAATGTTTCAACCATTCTAAACTATAGTTGTTATTTTTGATATTTGCTTACTTGCATATGTGGAGGTGCAATGATCCTACTCCGAGTCCGAGTCGTTCCCCGGCGCTCGCAGGAAGGTATGCCAGTCGTGGTAATTGCTATGTGCAGGGGGCAGCTTCTTCTCCCATGTCTTCAGCGGGCCGACATGCGGGGCGCAGGTCCTGCGCGGACCATGAGAGGCGCACGGTGCCTGCGTTGAGCAATCTATTGAACAGCGGCACGAGATCGATCATGGCGCCACCGACACGCCAACTCCGGGTACCCAGGGCACGCCAGTGGCCCGGCAGCGCGCGCACATGACATGCAAGGCCAGGGCGCGACTCGAGGAGGTGCAGAAGGAGAATGTCGCTGAAGCGGAGCATGGTATGCATCACAAGGATGCGAAGGCGGGGGGCGCACATACGCTGCGGATGCAGGGTGAGTGCATAGAGAAGCAGGTCCGTCACGGCATGTGCAGGGAATGGCACGACGGGATGGTCGGGCGAAGTAAAGCGACTCGAGGCTATCCAGCCCAACGACGAAAGCAAGCAGCTGCTCGGTGCGAATATGCACATCGCGAATGTCGAGCATAGTCAATGTGTCACACCAACGCGAGCGTTCTGCAAGCCCCATCATCTCGGTATGCGGCCACGGGAAGGCGAGCGGGCGGTGTGTGTTGGTGCAGACAATGTCACGGTATGTGATCCCGCCCTGTGCAGGCGCCGAGACAAGCCGGAATTCCGTCAGCTTCGGCAGGGTTACAGCAGCAAACACCTTGCCCCACATGCCGCGCGCTTGCTTCTCGCCAAAGTTGCCGACGGCGCACGTGAGACATGTGATGGGTGCCGAGACCACCGGCATCTCGGGTATTGTGTCCCACTTCATGAAGCGCAGGTCGCAGTAGTACTCCAGCTTAAAGTGTACTGTGTGTGGCACAAAGGGCATGAATGCAATGCCCAACTCGATCGTGTGGCGGTTGGCAGTGTAGACGAGTGTCTTGAGACTCTGCAGGACGGAGACCGGTACCAGGAACAACAGATTGCCCGAGATGGAGAGTCTCCGCAGGCGAGGCACGCTAACGAGGAAGGATAACGGGTCTGGTGTAGTTGCTAGTAGGTCATTGTCGTCATCTGCATGCGGCAGCCGCAGCGTTTCCAGCGCGTCCATCCGGCCCTGTACTGCTGTGCCAAACAGCGCCAGCTGTGCATTGCGTAGTGGCCCGGTCCGGACAGTGCGCCACCACGGCATGTCCGGCCCTAGGACCTCCATCATTGGCGCGTCAACACCCGTGAGCCGCATGTTGAGCGGTGCGCTGCGGCTGAGGCGGAGGAACAGCTCGCGCAGCTCGGGCCGGTCGACGCCGTCCACATGCATTTGGCTCCAGTGATGGACCCAAGGTCTCTAGGGCCCTATCTGGTAAGGGCCCTAGAGGCCCTAGAATAGGGCCCTGCACCCCAGCCAGTCATGGCTAGGGCCCTAGGTATGGCCCTATCCCTTATCTTATCTAATGATTACAATTCAATCAATGTTATCAAAAATGATTTAGTGCTCTTGAATAAGACATTCCTGTTCCTATATGGGTGTCTAATACCTATATAGCTTCCCAGACTAAACAAAAAGCTATATAAATATTACCAACTGTCTGTTACTCAGTTAATGTGTCACATAAATCATACTTTAGGGCAGAATAGTATTGCAGACAGCCAGGAGTCTATGATTACCACTGCTAGTGCTCCTGAAATAGCTCTCAACAATGGCCATAGTATAGTATTCAATTACTTTTTTAGCCATCAAAGCATTTCCTTTTTTGGAGATAGGGCCCTAGTAGAGGCCCTATTTCTAGGGTGATAGGACCAGTAAGGGCCCTGCAGGGTCTGAGGTACCCAAATAGGGCCCCTAGGGCCATCACTGTTTGGCTCCACAGCAGCGGGGCCTCTCTTGCAATCACCCGCCAATGCACGCAGACGCTGCACAGTGTGAGCAACATGCGCGGTCCAGCGATCGTTGGGATCAGCCGGTGCTGGAAGTGGGTGTCGGTAACATACCGCCAGTCGTTCTCGGCAGTGCCGACGCAGATAAGAAAGAGATCGATCAGCACATCCACTGGGAGCATCCGGATCGGCGCCGATAGGGCTTGATATGCGGCATAGTGGTAGCGTAGCTGTGTGGCTTGCACTTGGGCAGCAGAGTCCGAGTGGCGAGCCTTGCGTTCCCATTGAGCCACCGCGCGGAGGGCAGCAACCTCCGACGCATGTGACACCTTGAAGTCTGGAGGGGGAGGTGCATTGCTTTGCAATATCTTCAGGACGGTTGTCAGCGATGGCAGCATCAGTAGCTCGGCCTGCGTATCCGCCATGACGACCGTTGCAAAGAGCCGTTGATTGCTGACAAGTGCAGCTGACTAGTGACTGATCATCATCCACCTGTGACAAATCTAGGCAATGGGAGGAATATTTTTGGGATAATATTCCCCATCATATAAAGCTAGAATGTCTAGCCTTGCAGAGAATGTATATTTGAAAACCAACTTAATTGCATTGAAGTATGCAATTCCATAAGTGGCCAAAGATTTAATGGGCTTCAATGGGTCATAATCTAACCAAATTTCAAACTGTTAAAGGAACTGCAGGTTCCAGGTCCCAAGTGCCAAGGCTTCTCCTGTGTCACAGATAAAACCCGGCCTGTCCTCTCCCCTACTGGTGTCAGACCACCAAGGGCCTGCAACACACAGCATGAACAGGCACTGCAGTAGGGACAAATAGGGAATGGCATAAGTAAACTCCTGGGTATCACAGGCCCTACTCATACCCATGAAACGCGTGAAATGAGAGCAATGGTGAATGCAGAAACAACTCCACAAACAACCAAAACACCCAAATCAAGGTCTGTGTGTTTGGGGCTCTATGGAAAGTATATCCATGCTGCAACCCATAAGAGCAAGATGATGATGCCTAAGTTGAGGTGGTGTGTGTGTGATGGGATCACTGATGACAGTGATGATGTTGATGGCTTGTAAGCTGGTGGTGGTGGTGGTGGTGGTGGTGGTGGTGGTGGTGGTGGTGGTGAGGATGTTAGGTTGGGTGGAGATGAAGGATGTTGATATAGAATAGGACAGATATGACATACAGAGTATGCCTCTTGTGGCCAAACATCCCCACAACAACAACCCACTCCACAATGATCCCAACCCAAAACCAACACCAAAACCCAAAATAGTAGTGGTCACAGTCACAGTCACAGCTGGTATGTTGTTGATGAAAGTAGATACATTACTAGTATCTGTCCCTTGTGTTGTCTTCATCCTTGAGAGTAGAACAGCTAGCATCAAGAGCATCAGTTGCCACACCATAAATGGCATGAACAACTCCAATATGGGTCGCTCCATCCAAAGAGGGCGACGTTCCATAAAGGGAAGTGCATCTGAGCATAGTTTCCCCATCTTCATGTCTTCACATCAACCTGGCACTTTAATGTCCCAAAATTTGATAATAGTTTGGTATATCAGACAATTTGGCAATAGTTTCGGCGTTCTTGGGTAGTCTCGGTGTTGTCGGATAGCGTTCTCGGGTTCGGATCACAGCGTTTGTCGTCGTTGTCGTTGTCGTCAATGTTAAAGACCTTTCCACTATGGGGAGCAAGACAACCGCTATGGGGGGCGAATTGAATTCTGGGGTATCTACTACAGAAACGAGCTGAATATATACTACTTGCTTACGCGAGACTTATCTAATCTTGATGGCCCCGGCCGCCCCGGCCACGGTCACGTGGTGTTTCACTGTAATGTTTCGCCCACTTGCAACGCGTCGCACCTCACGTGTTTGGTTTCACCTTGCGTTTATCCACCTCCCCGCGTTTGGGTGTGTGTTTGAACCACCCGCGACGCGTTCGAGCCGAAACGCGTCTGCCATTGGCTAGTTTTGTGTTTCCGGCTCGGCCGGCCCCGGCCCGGTCGGTCACGTGTCGGCCGATGTGCGACCGGTCAAAGATGGCCCGGATGGCCATTCCAGCGAAGTTTCCACCGTTCGACGTGTTCCACGCTCGACACCCATACCGGCACAGCCACCATACCCGTACCCATGGGTATGGGTATGCATAGATATGGATAAACCCATGAGTAAACAGTTATATTTGTAAAATGTCAATAGTGGTACTTTAATTGGTTAAGACTAATGTGAACTTGCTACAAATGCACTTAAAAGTCTATAGATACTCATGTCCTTCAATGAATACATAGTTTAAAACAGATTACATAAAATGACTGCTTACTCATATTGCATGACTACATACATATGGGTCTGCAGGTAGCTGACCCAAGGGTCCATGGGTAGGTTTGACCCATGGGTTGGGCCAACCCATGCCATTGCCTGGGGACAAATACACATATGGGAAGCCTGTGACAGAGATCGACATGTCGGGCCCGATGTTGATCACTCCTCAGTGGGCCCATGTATATAAAGCACAATAGTGTACAACTGTACTCTATCACCTAGATCGTCTATTGTACCACTTCTCTCTGTGCAAGGAGGTAGTGCTGACTCATTGGGCCTGAAACAACCTGATTCGACCCCAACACCGACTTCGACAAGGGACCACTTCAACGGGCCCTTTCAGGTCAATTCTACCCCACTCACGCTTGATGATCCGTCCGTTCTGTTCTGAGTACATGTTTCTTAGCACGGCCCAACTCGAACTGACACAAATCCTGACATTGGTTCTAGGGTAAAAAGATGAATCATGTAGAGGATTTTGGAAAATTAGACAAGATCTGGGAAGCATAATGTGCCTGGTCTTTGACAACCAGGCCTGTAGTATGTGTTACATAACACACTACTTACAATAGGGTGCTGTGAGTAATTCAAAAAGAATTACATTACTCACCACTGTTTTGAAGTTTCGAAACTGTTTCAAAACCGGGCAGCTCGATGAGGTAAGTTACCACCGGCCGGTGACAACCAGGTGGGGCTGGCCTGGTGAGCAGGTCGTGCATAGATGCCTTGTGGCAGATCAGAACAAATGTTTGATTGTATCATGGGTGTCAGACTGCGGGTCGGGCCGTGCAAGGATCTCTCCTAAGAACGCGCGCCCGGAACAGAACAGACGGATAGTCGGGCCCGCAAGTATGGCAGGCGGGGTAGATTGAAACCGAAAGGGCCCGTGAACTCGGTCCCTTGTCGCTATCGGTGGTCGAAGGTTCGAATCGGGTCGTGTCGGGCCTGATGAGTCAATAACGTCTCCTTGCACGGAGTAAGGTAGTTCTTCAGACGATCTAAGCGATAGGGTACAGGGTACACTATCGCGCCTTATATATGCGGGCCCCGCAAAGGGGGTGATCAGACACCCTGGCCTCTCCTCCTCCTCCTCGCTCCCGTTCCTGGCCGCAGAGGGGATGATTGTACATCCCTTGCGGGCCAGGCGCTACTCCTAACCTCCTAGCACTCCTCCCCAGTCTCCTTGTGTCGAGTTGGGCTCGGCGACGGCTCGACGCGTCGTTCTCAGTCACGTGCTTCCCATGTGTGCGTTCCTCCTACTGAGGCGCATGTTCCCCGTCGTCACGTGCTCCATGCTACGGGCCGGCAATGGCCTGACACCAGCGCCGGAGCGTCTGGGCCGGGTCTTATCTGTGACAATAGGCCACACATGTGTCCGTGGTGGCTCTGGGAGCCCGATTCACGTGCCGGACGCATCCCGGATCTATCATGTGCCTGTTTCGAAACCATAGTTGGTCCATGGACATTTCGAAACAGGTTCAACTCACTGTCAGGGGAAGCCCCCTTTCAGCCCCTCGGAGACACATCCGATTCCGGTCCGACTCTGGTTCCGACTCCGGTCTGGCCCTCCATCTCGCCCGCACAATCACCGATCCGTCAACGCCCTCCCGACGGTCGCCCTGGGACCTCGCCTGCGACGCCGCCCAAGCCTTCTGTGCCGACAGCGGCAGCTACGGACAAGCAGTATATAGTCAGCTCCCTAGCAAGCGGACCCTTAGAGTTTCTTCTCTTTGGATCCTCCCCTGCTAGGTCAGCTTCATTTGTATTCGCTTACCAAATTTTCACACTTTGGATCCTCCCCTGCTAGGACCTTGATCTCAGGCCTCCGGGGTTGCCCTTACACTCACAGCACCCTAACTTACAACCTAACGGACCAGGTGTTATGTGTGACATTGTAGTGATGCACTTAAGTACAGTACAGTAGTATTTATGTGAATATCTGCATGACTATGAGCTCCTCTGGGCTATCACTACGATTGTTGTCTGTAGCATATGTTGGTGGTGAACTTGAATTATTATCTCTATGCTCCTGTGGTTGAATAATTGGGCCTCTTGTTATCATTCCATGTGGCTCCAACTGTATTCCTTGTGGTGCATATTTACCCAAATGGGTGTCATGATATAGTGTCTCCATTGGAAATGCAGTTGGCATAGTGAGTTTCAGCTGCTTTTTGTAATGGTATTGACGCCTGCGGAGGTAGTAGATAATGATTGCCAAGCTAATTGCTATGAAAAGGGGGATTCCGATGCCTAGTCCTGCAATTAAAATAATATTATGCTTATGTTCAGCTGACATTAGCTGTGGGACTGCTGAAAGGGTGATACTAGTAACAGGTATCTGATCTTTGTATGTCATGACTTGTCAAATAAAGGAAGAGAGCATAGTGAACATACCTGGGTCACAGTCATACTACCTGGGTCTAATGTCCAGGACTGGAAGGCAGAAACCAATCCTGATATTGGCATTGTTGATAAAGATTGAATATTGCTGGTGCTTGGGATACTAGTAGCAGATGACCCTGTCACTGGGCTATCACTAGTTGCTTTACTAGTTGCTGCTGCTGCTGCTGCACCAGATATATCAATAGTTGTTACATCTGTGGATCTGTTGAAGTATGAATATTAGCTTATCAGCTCTTTTGGAGCACAATGCAGATGATAAAGCTTTCATACATGATTGCCCTCATGGAGCAGTTATCTCCCCCAGAGATCAACAGTGACGTCTCGCAAAATGGATTCAGTTATGATATTTTTATTAACACAATAAACAAGAAAAAACTTACAACATCATATATACAGTGGAACACAACCCCACTATCTGCATAGTCACAGAGCAGCTTTGTAGGCGACAGAAAATGCTGTTGGGTAAGCCGGTTTCCCTGGTTGTCCACCAGCGGACACGATTCCGGTTGGCTGTCAGGCTGTTGAGTCACAGTCATCCGAATTGTGCAAATGGAGAGCACCCATGGTCCTTATATGCCCTGCAAGTTGCTCATACATCATTTGATTATGGGTGGCAAGAATGATCAATAATCCCTTGAACGACTAATTAATTATAAGTAAGCTGTCTGAAGAAATATATTTGATCAGTTGATATGGCTACCGGGGTAAGTAATATCTTCCTTCCTATCATAGATAGAAGTCAACGCAACCAGAGTTCCCCTCATACAGATCAACTATTTTTACTGGAACAGGTGAAGTATTCTAGCTGTGGCCTTCCTCCGACAAATGATAGAAAAAAGAGTCAAGAAGATAGAAGATACCATCAAACAATGTTCTTCATGATCATTGGCCAATTCCGAGTCTCAGATGATCAAGGACACCCAGCTTTTACCTTTCTTGGTGCATCATGATTGGAATTTCATGGACCAGAATCATGGTCTCTACCAGCTTCTGTTTGGAGTCCGACTCGGAGCTCAAATCATAACATGCTCTAGTTATTCATACAGTAGGACTCCGGCAGAAGCAGCATATCACCTGCCTAATGTATGCCTACTTCCAACACATCCAACCCTTCCAAGAGCTCGCGGATTTCCTGTGCTAGCTCAAACTTCGGTGCCTTTTCCCCATGCATAACTGCATTTACCGCCTTATCCCGCCACTGCGCCGCGAGCTCCCGCAGGCCCCGATCCAACGCGTCGCTTGCCGCATACAAGGGGACCGCGCGCCATCTCGTATGTTTGCCTTCCTCATTTAATGCGCACAAGTGGACCTGCATTCGCCCCCCGCTACGTCGCGCTTTCTCCGCAAGTGCGCGCGAGAATGCGTATGGTGATGAGTCGTCAGGGAGGATCAACGAGACTGCCGGCTGTGTGCTCGCGGTCCGGTAGTCGAATGCGACGAATGGCGTCTCGACGACGATGCCCGGCCGCTGTTTGCCATACCAGGCCACGAGTTTGTTTGCAATTAGCGGCAGCACGGAAGGGTAGTCCGCCTCGAGCAAGCGGCCCAGGAACTTCTTGTCTTTCTGCGGAAGCAGGTCTGTCTGAGTTTTAGAGCAACACATCCGTGTTCATTAAACCGAAGTCATACCTGAACCATACTCCGATTCCGGGCTGAAGCAACACGAGTCGCGGTGCCCGGTCCGCCAGTCATGCCTTTGGCAATCTTGTGAGCAGTAATATGCCTGTCGACACCCGCCACAGACCCGGAGATCGGCTATCTTGGAAACCTTCCAGCACTAGAAACCTTGATGAGACCGTGTCTGTGAGTTGTTGCACTGGACGCACCGATAGACTTTCGCAGAATCGTGTCGCATGTGAAGGCGGACTAGGTGCGGCCAATATGGCGATTCGTCGTTCCTCCACGCTGGAAAATGCCTGCCAGAGAGGTAAGACCTCCTCGTGATGGATGGTATGTCCCTGCTCCATAAGGAGACGGATGTCCTTCAGGGAGGCTGCAAGGCTTGGGGACTTGAGTACCGTTATATACGCTAGGAATGCAGGGAGCTGTCGTTGGAGAAGAGGAATGAAGCATTTGTCCAATAGATTACGAAAGGCGAAGCGTTGGGAGGTGAGGTCAAAAAAGTCCAGGAGATATCCAGCGTCGACAGCCTCGATGAAATGCACATGGCTGGGTGCGTCGAGGAATGTTGTTTGGATGGCAGCATAGAAGATGCACACGAGGCGGAACTCGTCAGAGGTGAGCAGCCGCGCTTTGCGGACACTGCGGCACGTCCTGGCAAGCGCGGCAACCGACCCCGATCGTAGAAGTGCGCTCCTGAACGCGGGAACCTCTTGAGAACTGTTGACTAGAAGACCGTGTAGCCCTTGCAGGCAGCGAACCGCAAATCGGTCAGAGGCATAGAGGGAGATTTCGTGGAGATGTGTGACAATGAGGCGCGCAAGATCATCCCAACTCCCACCAGCACCGTCCATCAAGTCTCGTAGTCGATTCGGCTCCAGATGACGATTTTCCTGCCCCATGATCATGGAGACATTAACCAGCTCGCGCGTAAGTTGTTTGGGCGTTGGTTGGCGAAGAAGCTCCTTCCAGACTCTGCCAATGATGATGTAGGCACCGTCAAGTTTGAAAAACGCGTTTACCTCGCTTGCTGAGGCGCAATAGAGTGTGTTTATCATCTCCATAACTTGCGCGTGCACGTCCCATGCCTGTTCCGCGTCCATGTCCTCCCGTAGAAACTCGGTGAGGTCTCCGACTAAGTTCATCCACCGCCTGAGCGGTTCCCACAGTTCTCCTGCCGCCTCTTTCGGGAGCACTTTCAACTTGTTCAACTGCCGTATCCCAACAAACGCCGTCATAGTCCGTGATAACTGGTTCTGGTAGTCTTCCACAGTGTATGCCTCCATCTGAGTTGGGGTGGGAAAATGTGCAAGATCGAGTGCGGCGATATAGACGGCAGGCAGACGCATGAGGTGTTGCCGCTGAAGCTTGGGGTCATCCAGGCTATCTGCCACAGTCAGGAGGTCGGGGTACGAGCCGTCAGCAGCAGCCAGGGCATGTTTCTGCGTTGGTAAGTTACGACCAGTCATTGAACACAGCTTACTCTGAGGGAAACAGGCAGCTTGAGGATGTTCGAGCGTTGTAATGCGGGATGCATGAGGGGTGGGGGAAAGAATGTCGATCTCTATCACGTGCGGAGACTCGGCCGAAAGCTACCCGACGCCACTTAACCAACAACCACACACAAACGAGAGTCTGGTTAGCCACCATGACACAGCCGTTTTCATATCTGGATCTGGTGCAGCAATGCGGCAATATGCGCGTGCGACACGCTTCGCCCATCCCCTCGGCTTTCGACAACGAAAAACTCGTTCCGTTTTTCCTCTCGGCAGCACCTTCAAGCCCAGCCATCGGCCTCCTACGCCCAGAAATTGTCCGTCTTCTTGACGAGGCCAACCAGCAATCCGGCCACAACATCGTGTTCGACGGGGTGCCCAGCGACAGCGACATCCCCGGACTAGGCGGCAAAAACGACCGAATCAGCTTCCACGCGTCGATCGATACGCCCGCCAAGCGGAGCGCGGTCATGAAGGCGCTATGCGAACGCTGGCGGGACACAGGCATCTATCCCGACATCATCGGGCCAGGCAAGTGGCGCGACGAGCGCTACCCAGTTTATCGCAACCCGTTTGGTCAGCACGACTACCCGGCTGCTGACGCTGGGGACAACGACGAGCTCAATTACGCTTTTGAGATGGAGCGCGCTGCATGTGCGCTGTTTGGAATCGTGACCTATGGCGTCCATCTCAGCATCTATCAAGAAGGAGTCGACCGGGCGTTGAAGGTGTGGGTTCCCACTCGGGCGAAAACTAAGTCGATGTGAGCTTTAAGCCCTATTTTCGATAACGACTGATGTGTCGTTCAGGTGGCCTGGCTATCTGGACAATACAGTTGCAGGAGGAATACCAGCCGGCATGCCTATTTTCGAAGCCCTGGTCAAAGAATGCATGGAAGAAGCCAGTCTTGAAGAAGACCTTGTCCGAGAACATGCGCGTGCGGTTGGGTGCATAAGCTACTACTTCAGGTGTCTATTTCCCTTCTTCGACGTTTACCTCATTGTCTAAGCGCTCACAGGACTTCAAAAGGCTGGCTCCAACCAGAGGTCGAATATCTCTACGATATTGCCATCCCACCGAACAGTGATGCGTCGCAATTCGAGCCGAAGCCGCTTGATGGCGAAGTCGAGCGTTTCGATGTCTGTCCTGACCACGTTCCTCGCTTTTTCTCGCTCACATTTGGTCGCAGTTTATGGACAAGAAAGATATCGATGTCGCCATGGGGGCTGGACGATTCAAAGCGAACTGCGCTGCGGGTAAGCCGTTTAACCAAAGCAGCATAAGTATGACCATCGTCAGTGCTTGTTGACTTGTTTGTTCGCCTTGGACATATAACTCCTGATAACGAGCCCGATTACATGAATATTATAACGGGACTGCATACGCGCTTTGACTACGACTTATGGACGGCTTGAGATGATGGAGCAACAACAGCGAAAGTAGAAGGGAGCATCTGAAGGTGCGTAGCGTGCTATGTCTGTCGCTATGTCTGACTCGGACGTCTTCAGGAAGGAAGAAAATAATGCATTTGCACTGTGTAGATAAAGTATAACATCGACGATTCGACTCAAGATCACTTAACGGTATTGATCAGGTTGTATTTGCCCATCGCTTATAGTTACATGCCTTTCAACTTCTCATGTGTACTTCAAGAACCACTCGACAGTCGACTTAAACGCGCCTTCCTTGCCCGCCTTGACCTTCGGGTCGCTCAAGTCGCCGCGCACGGCAAACCCGTGTCCACACCCGTCGAAAAACTCGCGCTTATACCCTGGGGCAAAGTCTCCGAGGATCTCGTCCGCCTTCTCTTGGGCTGCGGGTGGGAAGTAGTCGTCATGGCTGCAGCCGTTGATCAGCAGCGGGGCCTTCGCGGTGGACTTGTATTTCTGGACGCCACATCAGTCAGATATTCAGGTCCACAAGGACAGGCTGAACCTCGAGATCCGCGGGCACTTGGATGAGCGACGGGTGCGCAGTGGCGCCAACGGCGATCACGTTGTCGAACGCAAGATCGAACACGTAGCGACCGCCAAAGCAGTAACCAACCGCAGCGAAGGACGTGATTCCCTCAGCTTTGAGTGCGGTTATAACAGCGTCTAGCGCGGGCCGCGTATCGGCTGTGCCGTGCGAGCCGAACCATTTCATCAAGTCATACTCCTTCTGCAGGGATGTTAAACGTTGCCCTTGAAGGGAAGCTTAAGGCACTTACCCCAGGGCCCATAGCATCCGCCGGCACAGCGTCGCCATGGAGGTAGTCCGGCAAGATGGTCTTGAACCCATTTGCCGCGAAGTCGTCCACCAGGAGCTGGTTGTTCACGAAAGGGAGGCCAAAGATGTCGGAGAGGTACAAGACGACCTTGTCCTTGGGATAGTCAACGCTTGGCGTCGCGACGTAGCAGTCGATGCCCCCGATCTTCTCGATCTTGCCAGTCGGGGTGCCCTCGTGTGTTACACCTGGAATACAACAAACACTGATCAGCGGCACCGGCGTGGGATATAGCCTGAACGCACCTTTGACGCAATCCTTGCAAAAGCTCATGTTGGTCTATTGTCTGGTGCTGCTTCCTTGGTAGCCCAGCTACTTATAAGCAATTTCCAGTCCGCCTTGGTGCGGCGTCATTTAACCATTTCAGGTTACAACACGCTGATGGCACTAAGAGTTGGATCGCATCAATGTGTGATCGGCTGGATTTGCTAGAACTTCCCGAATTTCGCCGGAGACTGGCAAGCACAAGTGCTAAGTGGTCAAGTCGATGCGCAATTCGATGCAAAACTATCTTCCAGAGTAAGTAAACCAAACTTCGGAGCATGTGTGGCTTCAACTTGCAAGTGACTTTAGTAACCGCCTCGATTCCTCGCATGGCTCATATGGGTCAGTGTACTGGTTTTAGGTAGCGTAAGAACTACAGTATTGGTACATATTATGTTTTCGGTGTGGACCGGATGTGCAAGAAAACAAGCAATGACGACCTTTCTACCTGGTTCATGGCTCGTGACAGTCCCCCGTTGCATCTTCACTCATTCCACTCCTCACCCTTGACATGTCGACAAACGCCAGGCCGCTTCCTACCCCTAGCGTCCGGCTTCCACTGCTCCCCGAGTCGTATGTCGCGTCTCCACCATACGTGCCGCTCTCGAGCTCTTCCCCGCGCGAGTCGAGTTGGGCGAAGCGCTGGGAGGCAGCGAGCTGGCTGCGGATTAGAAGCAGGACGCGTGTGGTGAGGACGGAATGCAAGACACGCTGGAGGGATGCGAGCCAGTTGGCCATGTATTCCTACCGAAATAATTAGCAAATGGCGGATCCAAGTGGAAACTAGCGCACAGGCCCGAGAATGGGAACGAGGACGTTGGCGATTGAGATGGCTGATAGCGCAGGTCAGATATGAGGTCAAGACGTTGACATAGCGTCTCACCAAGAAGGTAGATGTAGAATAACATGCCTGTGAGCGTGGCTTCAGTGTTTTAGCCGGACATTGGATTGAAGACGCACCATCCTTATACAGCTGTGTTATCCAGCTGCGATGGAGACTTCGATTCCGTACTACGCTCATGGTAAGCTTTTCTCTCGTTTCATTGCAAAACACACAGTCGCGGTAGGCTCTAAGCGCAGTCAGGACGACCACCGCTGCTGGAATATGAGGATAATACAAGAAAGGCGAGCACACAGAGCTCACCTGTCTCACTGATCATAAGCAGGACATAGGCATAGATTATAATAGTTCCTGCTTGGACAAGATTGCATCCAACATTGGCCGTTGGTGTGTCTATTCGTCTGTCAGCACTAACTAGCTGAATAGCAGAGCACGCACAAATGAGGGTGGTTAATTCAAATTGGGTTATAATCAATCCGGGTATGACGGTAGCCTAGAGAGATTAGGTCCTTCTATACTGAGAATTCAATGGACTCGTACCACCCAGACAACGCACAGAATTATCATGACGGACCGACTTCGGCCCCAGATAGCGTAGGTGCGCAACATGAGGATGGCTGCAATTGCTCAGACTTGGAGGATTGACTAAAAGCCTCGTACCTTCGGAAATGCAGACTCCGATAAGAGACATCCCTGGAGAGAGAGATGAGTCAGAGAACTACCAGGACAAGCAAGAGGACTCACATCCAACAATTCTATTGCGGACAAGACACGCCTGGATGCATCCAGTCAAGCAGCTAGTACCAAAGACGAACAGCGCAAACCTCTGGCGACACATGCTGAAATCGTGCTGTATTGTTTTCAGCTTCTAACCATTCGAGAGTCAGACGGCGCACTAGTCGTTGATATCCAGACGTCGACAAACGGGAGGTAGCGGTTGACAAGGAAGATGACGGTCCCTATCGATCGCGGGTGGGACCAAATAGCTGCGACCTGCCGTCCGTAAGAAACGTGAAGAAGGAAAGTTAAAGAACACACTTCGCGGTGGAGGGTGAGCAGCCAGTCGTAGACCTGCCGTATACTTCTAGCGCGGAACGAGGAAGGCGGAAGGGTCTCACAAGAATGGTGCAGCAGGCGACCAGCGTGCTTGGAATCAAACGGACTTTGAGGACCTGCGAGTGGGTGTCAGCGAAAGTTACTGCAGCAGAAGACAGGCATACCTCAGTCTCGTCGTCCATGGCCATGAGCGCTGGGGGTAAAGAAAAGGCCGAGAAGCGCGCATGATGGATGCGGCGGAGAAAGGGAGGGTGGGGCAAATTTGGCGATGACGTGCGAATCAGTGGGTAAGATCAGAACGGCAATTGCGGGAGAAGCGCTCCGGGAAGGACATTGCAACGCCGAAATGAGGGGGTTGCATGCAGCATGCGGGATGGCGTGAACGCAAGGAGTAAAAGTGGATTTGTGTGCCTAGGAGTGATCCTACGGGCCTTTCGGTCCAACGCAGAGGTTTTTCCTTCCTTCTACATGTTCAGAGCAGCCAATGCAGGAAAACTAAGTATATACGGACTGGCACCGACGCAATCTTTCTGTCGATAATTAAAAATTGGAATGACGCGCGCACGTTGACACTGACTGGCAGACAGGCGCCTCAGAATCGAAGATGGAACTTGAAGCCTTGACGAGTGGCGCTAGATTCGTCGCTCGCGTCGGCGGCAACTTGGCGCATCAACGTGGCGGCGAGAAACAGAAAAAAGAAAACCATTGATGGCGGGAATATGATGTGATATAATTTACATAAAGCAAATTGCAAGATGGCAACATCCAGTACCTGGTCGATTGGTACTTTGATGATGTCGGCTACTTCAGTCACGTAAGAATACGTTCGGCCTCCGCTTGATCCTCATCAACTTCATCAAGACTTGCCGTTGGTGGCTGCTGTCACGCTTTCCCTCCAAGCCAGCATCACTAGAGTCTCGGCAGCTGTGCCGTGCCTTAGCCCTTGCGTTGCCGCAGGCTCAGCAGCAACCACCAAGGTAAAAGCCATCTTGCAATTGGACACACGCAGCTATACAAAGCTCAGGCTCATGCTTAGGGCTCCAACTGTTTCCGTGTACAAACATTTGTACACGGTTAAAACCGTTTTTATTTTCATTTTATTTACCACCTCTAGTAAACAGTAAACAAATGAAAAGTACACGGTATACATAGTTATTTTTGATGAGCTGACCCGAATAGTCCGATCATGCGGCCATCAGGAAGTCGAGGTGACAGCATGATGCCGTATGCTGACGCGTAGCCTCCTGCCTACATGGTCGGCGAGCGCAGCTTATCCTGCTAGGCGACTCCGCTGCTGCGCGGCCCCCCTACGTGGCACATACGTGTCGTCCCACGTTAAAACGCGCGACAGGCTTGGTGTCTTGCCCATGGAATCATCTGGCAAGCGTCCACGAAACCCAGCCCCTCGGGTGCTCGACACTGCCAATGGTGAAGCGCCAAGTGCCGCCCACACCTAAACTTATCGCTGGTGCGCTATTAATTGGCATTGTTCTTGTCTGAGCCTGATGATATCTACCTAGCAAAAACCATTCAAGATACCGTGAAACGCATCGTGCTGCTTTCGCAAAACCTTCCTTCGTCTATCCCAGAGGCTTCGGAGACCGACGACATCTATCGCATTATCACGAAGGTCAAGAGTGCGGACAACACCATTGCCTCAAACTTCAACCGCCGCTTCGACGCACTGTATGGCGAGGACTGCCGCAACGAAGAAGGAAGGCTGGTCAACGTTCGTCGGGGCAAATATGGGATGGACTGTGTGGTCAAATACCTCAGCTCTACGCGGTGGGATGTGCCAGGAATCATGCCGGACATCGTCCTGCTTAAACTGGAACGACTAGCCACGGAGTTGGCCCACCTCTCGTGTGACGACTTCACTACTGTGGCCACTATTAACCTCCCTCCGACAGTGCTTTCGCCACGTCTGAACCATCGTCGGATGTAGTCCAACCGCAAGCAACAACAAAAACAGGGCCTCCAAACGCTCGGAATTCTGGCACAAAAGCCAACCCCACCACTGTCTTATCCAGCGACGAAGACTCCGACTTCCAGCCTGGCCGACAACAACGCCTATCGGAGGAGGATGGGGATGATGATCTTGAAGAGTCGGCCATGGGTGAAGCTCAGGTATGTCTTGTGGACTGTCTGCTCAGGATATAACGGCACATTTTCAGCCACGGAAGCGCAAGGCGATTGCCATTGACGGGAAGCGGGCGGATAAGAACAAAAAGCGCAAGAAGCGCACGAAGAAGGTGTGTTTACACATCTCATAACTTATCTCGATGCTTACAGATTGTAGAGTGCCGAGGGGAACTCAGAGAAAGTTCCACAAATCGACGTTATTGATGTCGATGACTCCACAGAGGCTGAATCAGACGCGACTCCCCGCAAAAGCGGGAAGAGGGGACCAAAAAGCAAGTCGCGCGAGCACTTTACCGCCCCAGTTGCGGTCACTTATGATGGAGAACGACGCTGGGAGTTCCATTGCTTACACGCGGGTTGTGCAACGTGCGTCCAATATCGTTTCTTTTTTATACTCTCATGTGTGTGTCCAGGTCGAAGATACATGGACTACTCGATCCATGGCATTCACCTTTTCCGGAACCATCGCATCGTTCATAACGCCGAACTGGGAGCTGGTCGAGCGCGTTATTGGGTTTCAGTGTATTCAAGATAAGGAGAACACTGGGGAGTATGCAGCCGCGGGGATGGCCCAGCGGATGTTGGATCTCGGAATCTTAGAAAAGATAAGTCTCACTCGCAACTTCCCACTAGGATAATCAGCTCACCGACCATTTTACATGTCCGCAATCACGCTAGACAATGCGTCCGTCAATGACGTCCTCTGTCGCTCGCTTGCACGCACCCTACAGACCAAGTTCGACTACCAATTCAACCCCGACAACTCTCAGATACGGTGCCTCGCTCATGTCGTTAACTTGGTTGTGCAAAAGATGCTTGCGGCGCTGGATGAGGAGGAGGACCCGGATGCGGGTACTGATAGATACTTAGAAAGTAAACAGTTACCTATTCACTACAACCCTGACGAGGACGCCGACCTCTTAGCACTCGAAGCGGAGGATTCACCCGAGCACTGTGGGGTGACTGTTGACGACGGAGACATGGAGACTGATATCCTAGCCGCAAAAAAAGACGAGTTATCCAAATTGAGCATGGTGAAGAAGGTAATTGTATGCTTGTGTCTGAATTGCTATTTACTAACATACATTCTTTTCTAGTTTCGACTTACCTGTATCAAGATTTGCTCTTCGCCCCAACGTCGACAGCGGTTTCGGGCAATCGCTGAGGCCGAATATCACGACAAAGTTCATGTCACAAAAAAAAACACAGAAGGTCGAAAAATCGCATCGCTCATGCCAATCTGCGACGTAAAACATCGGTGGAACTATATGCAAGTCAGTATTTCACGGGGGGAATTGCTTCAATCAGTTTGTCATCATCTTGCTGTTATTTCTCAGTGCTCATATCATGACTTTGTAGGCTATCGAAAAGTGGCTGTTTGAGCGCCCGGAGCTACGTCCACTCCTCCTAGGAGATGACGAATGGGGAATGCTGAAAGCTCTGGGAACGGTCTTGGAGGTAAGTTTTCCGTGATGAAAATTCCAACAGTTACTAATTTCTTTCGGCGTGGGCCAGGTTTTCACTCAAGTCACCTTGCAAATGTCTCACTCTTCAACGCCGACACTACCCTGGGTCCTTCCTCTTTACGAAGAAATGCTTGATCACCTCAAAACTGCTCGTGACGATCTGGAACTTCCCTTCGCAATCCGAACGGCTGCATCGGCAGGTTTGCTGAAACTTCAGCAATACTACGATCTTGCTCAAAAATCACAATTCAACATCATTGCAACATGTTTGTTCCGTGACTACTGTGCCAGTCGTTCGCTAACAACAATCTAGTGTTGCACCCTGCACTTGGCCTGGCCTGGTTTACGGGTATGGATCGTAAAGACGCTGCCGCAAACACACCAGCAGGGCACCCGACCACCACGGTGACTCCGGATGCGGCTCCAGATGGGACTTCCTCGACTACTAGTACTCCGCCACTTGTAGAAGGTGATCGCGAGCGCAAAGCGAAAATCCTATTCCAGCATGTCTTCGAGTCATACAAGAAGCGATACGAGGTTAAGAGGACACCATCTGAGCCAGTACAACCTACTTCTGGGTCCCGCACATCAAGCTCTATCATGGATCGGGTCTGCGACTTCGCTGACATTGAGCCCACAGCGCCGAGCAGAGAACTTGACGAGGCAGAACGCTTCTTAGCGGCATTTCGACTACATGGCCGTGGAAAGGATAAGTTGAAGCCATTAGATTGGTGGAAGGTGAGCCGCACACCATCTATCTGAACTGCTCATGTCAGGCTTTCATAGGATTTTGGACATCATTACCCCGTTGTATCATGGATGGCGCGTGACTTTCTTGCCATCCCCGGTACGAGTGTGTCGGTCGAACGACTATTCTCAAAGTCCCGCCATCTATGCCATGAAGTCCGCGGATCGATGAAAGCAGAGACAATCATGGAAGCGATGCTCACAAAGATGTGGATCAAGGCTGGCTTTCTCTCTTTGTAGTTGTGATTTTTCTTTCTTTTTTTGAAAATATAATAACTATTTTTTACTGTTTTTACACGGTTATAACTGTTTATAAACGGTTTTCAACCCTTTTCATGTAGTTTACCCAAGATACTAAAGGAAAACTAAATAATTGGAGCCCTACTCATGCTATGGCGAGGCCAACCCTTACTCCAAGCAGTCGGCCCACTGCTGTCTGCGGCGAGTCGCAGTGTTACTAAGTATCCAGCGTGCCTCATATGGCCTGCCTATGCCCCAAGATACGCCGCGCGGGACAGGAAACCCGCCCGGCGGAGCGCGCGCCGCGCACGGGCGGACCGTGTCCAGCGTTTGAACAGGCTGCGCTGATATGCGTGTCGGCAGGACCACAATGATCAGGTAGGAACCTTATATTAATGTGCCAGAGTCGACCGCTCGACGCAGAGCTGAACTTGAATCAAATTGGTGCCGGGATTCTCGGCGACGGGCTGTGTGTGACACTTCAAGTGACCACCAAGTGATACCGCCGAACATCATCACTGCGGCGCCGGCAACTCCTTCGGCGCCGCAGCAGATCTAAGATTGACAGCATCATCAAAGTACCAATCGACTTACGACTCTGGCAACATCCGCAAAACTGCTGCACTCGAGAACTCTAATAGCGGGAACTCTGCGCAGCGGAAATGGATTTTTTGCTACTAGTAGAGCATACTTTAAAATCGGCCAATTAAATGCCATGTAGATACCGATTACTCGGATATGAGCCTGAGTCACGGTGCATCCCGCGTGAATCTTTCACTGGGAGTGGCCTGCACCCAGCTCAGGCCTCGCAATAGAAGATAATATCTTCAAATTTGGGGCAAGTCTCCTTGATTCGGCGCCTTTCTTCTTCACTGAGACCCATTGGCTTAGTGGCGAGAACGTTAGCTTCGAGGGCGAAATAAGGATCATATTCTACATGAACAGCGATGAGATTTTCGAAGGCCGGGACTGCGTTTATAAGGGCGGTTCGAAAAACTTTCTGTGAGAGAAAAGGCATTAGAATATTGGAGTATTCGCCGGAATGTAACGCACACGATCCTCTGGTTCCATTCCGAAATGGTCAATGGTGAGTTCTTTGACATACGGGGCACTTTGGGCGATTTCAAGAGGCTCGATGATATTCCATTCTCCCCGAATTTTGAGGACTCCTAGTGCTGCGCTTCCTTGGGCTAGGCTCCGCAGAAACGCAAACACTTGCCATCGCTGCACATTTCCTGCATCTCGCGGTTCTATCGGCAGGTGTATTATCGCATGTTCAGTCTTGGCCTGTGGTAGTAACAATGTAGCGAGATTAAACGGGCCATAGAAGAAGCGCAAATTGGGTACCAGGGGTCCGCTGGTGAGATCGCTCGGCAGGGTAAACTGGAAAGAATCAGAATAGTCACTAACATGAACAATGAGATCTACCACTGCCTGACGGGCGGCGAGAAACTTCGCGATGTCTGGGAAAGAGAGACATTCCAACTTATTCAATAATGGCAATGCACCTTGGTATGCTTTTAGAGGAATATCACGGGGTAGAGGACCAAACTTTGAATGCAATTGTCGAAGATTGCTCAGTTTCAAGAGGGCCTTTCCGTATCCTCGAAGGCGCCTTTGTCTCTCATGGCTTCGAGTGCCAGACTCCTCTATGAAGTCCCTGTTCCAAGTGAAATTGGTGACCGGCGGCGATATGAAAGGAATACTTACAGCGCGAGATCTTGCACACATGTGCGGAGTTGTGGTCGTTTCTTAAGCGTGTTGAAGAAAATTCGGAGGCTGCCTTCGCTCGTGATCATTGGCCATTTATACAGATACTCTGTGGCGATGTCTGCCAGAAGGATGGACACCAGGCACAGGGTGGCAAGTGCAGATTGAGGAAGCCAACTAACAATCAACGAAATGAGCTCCGTCGGAAGTTTGAGAAGTTGAGAGTGGCATTGACGGTTGAGGTCCGATGATGCCATTGTGTAGATGTGTGATAGAGGCGGTTGGAAGTAGCGAGTGGAGACTGGACCGACTGGTAAGCTCCGCCTTTTATAGAGCAGAGGGCAATTGTTCGTCCAAGCGCCACAAGTTCAAAGCAAATAATCGGTTTAGCTTTGTTGGCGCATTGTCTGGAGAGAATTTGAGGTCGTATAGATTGGCCAGACTTCGAGTTTTGCGTGGAAAGCTCATGGCGGACTTGGTTGCAGAAGGCTCCTGGTGAGAGCTACAGCCCATTGATTCAAGAAGTGTGTAAGGGAGTTTAGCTAGTATGTAGCTTGGTTCAGCGTAAGTAGTCGCGCTTTGATACATGGGGGCGCACTGAAACGATCGATGTTGGTCACGCAGCTTACCATATCGTTCGTCACCCTTCTTCCTCCTTCCACTCATCGTCGTATTGTCGTCCGCCAAAACCAGTCCGCTTCTGCTCTAGCGATGGTTTAGCCTCCCCTCAACCCACACAACGGTTCCGGAAGGGGAAGAATGGGCACTGGGGCTATGAGGCAGAAGCGCCGCCCACGTTCATAGCGCGTCTTCACGTGCGAGGCAAGACAAGGTAGGGGAGCACGTTGGTGCCTGTCCTCGTCCATGCTGACGACCGTTCATAGATGCCTGTGTCATTTTGAAGGCCGAGGATATCGATAAGGCTCAAAACGTATCCGATTGACAAACGAGGAATCCCAAGACGGTCCGAATTGGGCTTGGGTCAATACATAAAGCTCAGGATCACCGTATCGAAGTCCTGTTGGATTATCGAGACCTCCTTCACCCTCCGTTCTTCCACCGGATCGCAATGGCCTCTCTTCTCCCGCTTCACAATTCTTCTGGCTCTTTCAATTTTTCGAAAGACCTGACGGAGCGAGGGGACCGTCTCCGTGTCGCAATAATCGCCGGCAAGTACCTTATTCATCTCCCCGAACTACCATTTGACGCGTTTCACAGAGAACTTTCTGCCCAAGGTCGATGGGTCGACGACGACGATTGCGAGTTTGCTTCAGCAGCTGAAGCGAAATCATCTGGGGGTGCAGGCCATGCTGTTCGGGCCAGAGAGTGGTATGGTGTGTCTATACCCAGACTGTCTTTTCAGCCTGGGTTGACAGCTCGTTAGAAGACATACCATGATACTCCCTTGTTTGGCACTCCAGGCCTTCCTCTGCACGTCTATCCGGGCCTCAAGATCAACTTCATTACACCTTCACTCATCCGCACATTGCGCGAATTCGACCCACATGTTATTCACCTTGTAGACCCAATTTGGCTCGGGGTACAAGCGTTGGCAGCCATTGCCCTTCTATTTCCGACCGTACCAGTTGTTACCAGTCACCACACGAATTTACCGACATATGCGGACGTCTTTGGCTATCCATATTTCAAATATAGAACCTGGGGTATTCAGGGTGAGTCTTTTTCGTCAGCGTCAGAAACTTGCTGAGAAAAGGCAGCTTATCTCCATTCATTTGCAAGGTGTACATTGGTCCCTAGCGCAAGCACTGCGGGACTGTTGGCAGAACGCAGGTTTAAGAATATCAGAGTCATCTCGCGTGGAGTTGATTTGACCATTTTCGATGTGCGTTTATTGCCACCTTTTCTTCGATTTTCACAGCTGACATCCTACTTCGATAGCCTTCTTTGCGCTCTGAATCCATGCGCCAAGCGTGGTTTGCAGCAGCCTCCTCATTTCCCCCATCCCATATCCCTCCAGTATCCGTCCGATCTAATTCGTCAATATTCAGCTCCTCCACATTTTCTTCAGCAGACCAAGTCGTTGTCCTTTCCGTCGGACGACTATCGCCGGAGAAAAACCTCACCCTCATCATCAATTCCATCGCTACTCTCCCGCCATCGATTGCCTCTCGAGTTACATTGGTTTTCGTTGGAGATGGACCTTCGCGGGTCAGTCTTCACTCACAATGTGCTGCCAAATCGATAAGGGCTGTCTTTACCGGACACCTCTCTGGCCACGCTCTTGGTACTGCATTCGCCAGCGGGGACATAATGTGTGCCCCAAGCATCACAGAAACGTTTGGCCAAACCACGCTCCAAGGCATGGCTGCTGGTCTTCCTGTTGTTGGTCTTCTGGCAGAGGGTACAGCGGATTTGGTTCAGCATGGGCGAACTGGGCTGTTATTGGATGTGCTTGAAGCCGCAGGGGCTTGTGCTCCCTGGAGTCCTTTGATGCCCCCGAAACCTGGAGCGAGGGTTGTTGGGTGGGAAGAAGCCGCACCGCTTCTTGGAGACGATGTATCAAGCGAACGAGCAAATGTCATTGCTCGATTTGCGTGTCTACTCGAAGTGCTCGTTGAAGATTCGGAGAGGCGACGACAAATGGGGCGAGAAGCGGCAAAGTCTGCGAGGCAGACATGGTATGAATGGGAGGCTTGTGCGGGGAGGGTGGTTGCTGCCTATCGCGAAGCTGTGGGGGTTTCTGCATCCATTGTTTCGGATGGGAAAGCAAAAGCCCTAACTCCATCACCAGACGTCCGGAATGTATCATCTCCTGCAGCCCTTGGCAGCACGACACTCGTTTTACGCCGTCCCGCAACCATTCATTGGTCATTACCACCCACAATCCAGTTCCTTGTCGACGGAGCTGTTGTACTCCATGCTCTCGGCCTCGCGCTCACCAGTCACTTGATGTATATGGTGCCCTCACGCCGCGATTTGAGTGAGCGTATCAGGTGGAGGACAACGACGACACGACATTGATATGATTTGTACGGCTACTTAGAATTGTAAGGCAACACAAAGTTGTCATCGATGATTGTAGTGTTACTTAAATAAGTAATGTGCTGGTATATATGTGCAGATGTGTAGCAACTTGACCGAAACTCATTTCGCGTTCGTTGAGGAATTGATGGTCACGTGCACTCGTCACCTTGCTTATCACGGCCTAATTTGCCTACATAGGATTTCTTTCCCGCCTTTTCAAGAATCTGTGTTGCTTCCCACCACATCTCAAGTAGAACAAGTTCGTCAATTGTTGGGTTCCAAGCATGAGGCATCCTTCGCCCTCGCCGCCAGCATTCGCGACCAGTGCGGAAGAGCTACACTATGACTTCACTAATATCTTCAACAACTTGCTGCTGCGGAGACGATGAGATGGACGAATCCCGCGCGAATATTGCTCAAGTTCCGCGCCTTCAAGCGCAACGGACTACACATGGGGGACAGCTTCCCAGAGCTTCCCATATTCAGAGCGGAACGCCAAAGGCTTGAAGAGCGGGACCATCTTGTGCACGAGCTCTCTTCAATCGCACATCTGGAGACTTCGGACTTGCTGATTTACTTCTCATGCATATGCACATATCTGAGCCTGAGCGGTACTCGATGCCAGTGTCTGAGACTCTGAGCAGGAGGTCAACCACTGATGGAAGCCATCCGGCAACAGCGAACGGGACCGCAGACTCAATACGTCTCCGGATCCTCTTGAAGCTCTTTCGCTGTTCTGGCTCGCCCTTGATGCCCAAGTCGAGATCCACGGCGCTATTCAACTAGTGGACGACAATGAGAATGGCCAAACTGGGGACGAAGACAACCCAAACGTGGGCTTCCAAGTTATGCGTCTACATCTGAAAGACAAAAAGTACATGCGCAGCGATATAATGCCTCACCCGTCATGCCCGTGTCAACTAAAATATCCATGTCTTCCTCCCTATTCACAAACTGCCCGTTCCCGTCGCGAAACCCATCGGTTGGCCGTGCAGCCACGAGCCGGAGCCGCAACCCTGCATTGAGGGCAAGCGTACGAAACTCCTCTACAATGAGCGGGCTGACGAGCTGAAGGTGACGCGCCAGATATTCCGCACTTTGGGCAGCAGGATAGTGGTCAGGCGGCGAGGCTGGTGGGGTTACAACCGACGGGCGGGCTTGCACAGTCAGTGCAACCTTTTCCAAGGCCGAATTCGTGACCTGAACACGCTTTTTGAAGGCTTCGAGCAGGGACGGAAGAGCGTCAGGGTCGTCATCCATCCACGCGCGAAACACAAATGTTCGGAGGTGCGCAAGGCATCCGGGATCGCTGAGGATGGGGACCATGGTTGGGAGGCCAAGAGGAAGGCCGCGGTCAAAATTGAGGGAGAGGTACGTCAGCGCAGGAAGTTGCTGCAGCAGCTGGTATAGAGTATCTGGTATTCCTCCCGCCGCTTCTTCATTCAGCGTCAATGACTCCAAAGTGTCTCCACACGAAGATCTCGAGACAAGCTCCCGAACTACGTCGAACGGGTCGGGACCTTGGCGCACGACACCCTGGAGATGAAGATGTGTCAAGGCAGGAAGGGAAAGTACTGCGAGAAGCGCTTGATTTGTGAGTTGAAGATATCGCAGCAACGGGAGTCGGTGAACTGGCATAGCCCTGGGAGAGCTGCCTGGGATACTCCAGCGATATGTGAACTTCTGTAGAGAGACGCAGGGGAGAAGAACAACAACACCGTCATCAGCCGTCCAGCCGGAACATTGCAGTGAGGAGAGTTGACTCCAGGGAAACCCCAATGGTCCAAGGGCCGGGCGAGGCATGTAGGGGAGATTCAAGTGTCTGAGCACAGGAAAGCTTTGCTCAGGTGTAAGCCAGGAACCAGTGGATTGCAGGCTCTGATTTGGGGAATTGAAACCAGCGGCCACCGATGCGTTGTTCAATGTGAGCTTGGTCAGATTCGTGAAAACATGGTCGGACTGAGTGAGCATTGACTCAGGCAGTACGATGGCAGGAAAATCTAAGGCTATATCTCCCCATTGTTGCACGTGCTGTAGCAGCAAAGAAACGACCTCGAGCGCTACATCTTCTCGATGTGGGCTGATGTAAACTTCATATCGCAGTGTCTGCTTGCCGACTCGTGAGAGCCAGAGCTCGAGCAGTTGTATATTTTTGATGCCCCAGCTTGCCGATCGTCTTCGCTGCCCCACAGAGGAGCGCACAGGCGGGGCGCCAAAGCAGCATGTCGCCCATAAGGATGGTGTGTCGATGGTGACTTCTCGCCATATATGGCAAATTTGCGCGAGAAGTAGTGGCGCTTGGCGTAAAGATGGCACTGGGCACTGAAAAAGTGTTTCTCCAAAGATTAGTTGAAGAGTTTCTGGCGCCAGGTCAGAAATGGACATGATGGTCCTCCGTAAAGAAGTATGTGATTTGTATCAATAGCGATCACCGTGGTATGAGAACATTTTTTTCAGTCGTCTCTTCGAGCCAAAGTAAAAATTTGAAAAGGGTGCGTTCATTGGAAGAATCCTAGGCATGATACATCGCAATCGTATCTGCGAGATACTTCAATAGTGCCTCTGCTCCAAGGACAGGCCTCCAGCCCATGCCTTTGCCCCGGGCAGAGATGGCCATGCCATTGTCTCCAAAGAATGCTTGCAAGCTGACCTGTGTAATGAAGTTAATCTCGGTAGCATCATATAACACTTGACTAACAGCACCGGGCAAGTAGGTATCGAGTTCTTCTTGCGTAAGAGGCTTACGCGGGCCCGTGTGCGCCTCGAGAACCTCTACGATGCGAGAGAATTTGATTGAGTCGCCGGTTACGAAATAGTAGCCCTCGCGGCCATGCGATGCCTGCCCTGCTTGTATAGCATCGTAGAGGAGAACAATGAGGTCGGCAGCTGAGAGGAGAGGTTTTCGTGTCAGTTCTAGAAGGCAAAAATGATAAATGAGCTCACTCTCATTGATATCAACAATTGCAATCATGTTCTCGCCCGCACCGACGATAGCAGCAGCACTGCGGGCAAACGACGCGCGAAAGAGTATCTGCCAGGCAAAGTTGGATGTGTTCTGTAGGCCGTGGTCCGCAAGAATGCCACCCGGAATGCCAAAGAAAGCACCAGGGACCACGATGTGGGTTTGTGCATATCCGTCTGCATCCGCCGCGACGATAGCGAGGTCAACGTTACGGTGGTTTTGCGTTGGTGGTAGGGTTTCGATATCAGGGATGTCGAGGTCGTTATATACTTTGGTGGAGGAGAAAGCGCCTTTTGCTTGGTCTCCTAGACACCCTGTGCCTGACTTTGAACAATTAACGATTCTGACGGAGGAAGATTTGCAGCCATTGCTACCATATGAATAAGGACTGGCTTGATTCCAGTTTCCTCGAAGCGTGCCTTCATTCCGCGCAGGATAGATTCCATCGCCGACAGGTTATCACAGTCTGCCTACCAACGCAGTTCAGTTAGACGCAACAACCGAGCAGACATTTTCACTGACCATCGACACAACCTCATCTGCATCAGCTACAAGCTTCTCGACCAGCGCAGCGTCGTCATGGCTCCCTTTGACGACCACGAATTCGTTCTTGACGTTCCGAGAGTCCAGTGTCTGGAACTTCTGCACCTTATCGGGAGAGCGGACGAGCGCCGTAATCCGTGCGTCAAGATCAGTCCGCTCCAAAAAGCGAGACAAAACCACGCCGCCGACATACCCTGGGGTACATTAAGAACCTGCAATTCGCAAAGGACAATGGGTTTACCTGTGCCACCGATAAACAGAATGTTCTTCATTTTATCACAAGTATTTCGAAGGCGGGGGCTGTTCAAGGAGTGGGAGCGATAGCGGTCCAAATGCAGGACCAAGTGGCTTTATAGTGGAGGTGCAAGACCGGATTAGAATTGCATTCGCAAGAGACTGTCAGCGTCTGTCAGCAAGAAGCTTAGCGTGCTAGTTATATACAGAGCGGGGCTTACTCACCTGTCCCTCGAGAAACGTTCACTGAACCTGTTACCCAATCCAACTGGGCTCAATCTGCTTGCAAAGCATCGCGACCCACTTGTTTCCGACGCTGAGTCATTGGCAGGACCTGCTCGTCCCCAAGTTAGAAGGGGGGGCAGCGTCTAATGGACGAGTAGCTGCTTGTGGCGAGCGGATTTGAAGCGGGGGTATGTGCACAATTTCAAGCTTGTCGTGGGCAAAAAAGAAGAACGCCGTGGGTCGCGCAGGTCGCCGAGTTGTTAAAGCGGAGGGGCGAGTGCATGAATCCACCCGGGTCCTCCGGGAACTGCCGTGGCGAAATCAAGAAAAGGCGTAGTTCAAAGCGTAGTTGACAAGAGAAAACGACCATGTCACGGGCGGGTCACATTGACTTGGATATACTTACTTATAATTACCGGTAAAGAGACGAAACCAATATTGTTGTAATGCAAAGGGTATGCAACACTACAGTAACAGATGAGCGACCAGTACAAGCCGTAATGACATATGCAAGATATAATGTATTGAATTGTATTCTTTGGCAGGGAAAGGGAAGGAAGCGTAGGACTCGGAGGAAAGGAAGCCATTGAGTATCTGGTTCCAGTTGTTGGTGCAACGTATATAAGGCTGCCGTTCTGAACGACGTTCGAGACGACGGTCCGTCAGATGTGATGCCCCAAAATGGCCTTCATTTGACCGTTCCCATCTCCAATTGATAAAAGAAAAAAGTCGATTGGTCCACTGGTAATGGGCCTCGGGCACATCGAGCATACGCGACAAAAATCTCCTTGTCGTTCGGGCTCCGCACGACTGTGCTTGGGGGAGAGTAAGCACAGCCATTGCACTGCTGGCGGGCGATTCGTTTTCCGTGGAGGAACGAGCAGGTGGAGGGTGTGGAATGGCGATCCTATATCGAGATTTCGGGGCTAATTTCGGCTGCCATTTGGGTTATGGGACGCGGATACAAGTGCAATTTGCGGACACGTCCAACATCAAGGTTTCAACCCAAGTTAACGTTGAGCGAAATGAGCAAGGACCTAGAATGCAATAATATTTGCATTGCCTATATTCCGCTCCGATGGCCAAGACGCGCCAATGGCACGGAGCGGAGGGAGAGGAAGAGCGATTGATCATGAATTGGAGGTTTCTGGATGTGGAGAATGTGTTTTGGGAACTGTGGCTTGTGAGACGTATCCGCGTTCGTGAGGAAAGTCGGCAACGATCAACTTCAAGTCGGGTTGTTATGTTCAAATAGAGTCGCCACCTCTGCAAGAGGGAGGCTTGTTGCTTGAAGGAGAAGATGCTACGTGGTCCGGAAGAGTGACGGATTTTTGGAGGAAAGAACTCATGAAAGTGGTGAGCTCGAGGGAAGAGGCTTGCGGAGACAATGGCATGAAAGAGGTCACAGGTGAAGGACTGAGGTGGATAGTTGAAAGCCTATCATAATTCAGTCACAGCTTTTCACAAGGAACATGCGAGCGAGGCATACCGAGCAATGTAGCAAAGAGCGCGATATCAAGCTGCTGGGATTCTTTCGCTGGGGAACGATGACCTTAAAAGTCCCAGAACAGCGGTGTTGAGAAAGCCCTTAAATTTGGACGTCCATTCTTTTCTTCCTTCCCGAGAGCCAGTGTTGCGATTTTCTTGGTCTGCATGCATTGAGGACAAGTTCAACCACGAGGAGCTTTATTCGAAAGGCTAGCCAGGTAGCCGGCTTCAGCAGGCAACTCTTCTAAAGCCATCGTGAGTATACGACGACGAGTCCAAGTCAAGTCGGACGTACCATCCTGGTTTGTCCGCAAACACGGTATCCAGCGCCCACTCGTATGGTTCTGCTGGTCCACCCCAGATTGTTGGGTCCGAAATGACAAAATTAAAAGAGGGGAGTGAGGCGACAGCAGAGCGACGCTCGTTTGTTTAACGCGGCTCTACGTGCAGTTAGAAGAGCACTAGCTGTTTATGACACATGGCAAATTTCGATGGATGGCGCGAAAAGGACATTGGAGTAGCTGGAAGAAACAGATTTAGGGGGAAGGCAGAAGGCAAATGTCGACCATGCGCACCAAACTCGTCTGACCAGCAGCATGGTCGCTTGGAAAAGCGTCGCATGATGGCCTCATCTTTGAAAATAGCTCGGTAGAGCTGTGTGGCTGGCTGGCTAGGCATCCCGAGTTGGATGAGATCGAAAGATAGACTAAGCGTGACAACTCATGCATGATCAGTTACAGATGTTATCAAGTAGCTATGTTGCTCTCCCCTCACCAAGCCAGTTCGAAAGACGGCACCCTCATGTGCATGAGTAAATTGAAATTAAAATTGAATATGAGTATTCTTTCTTCCCATTTCCACTGGCAAACACTTGCTATATAAGAACTGAGTGTACCTCCGAATCCATCATGATGTTGCTATCTCAGCCCGGAACCTTTGCGGCCAGCCATCCACTAAAACGACTTCCGTTCTTTAGAGTCTTTACCCTAAGGGACAGAACATGACGACGAGGGCATGTCTCCAGAGTCGAAGCGATTGCCAATAAGTATGAATACCGAGAGACCTGGGATGTAAATTTGTACGTTTTCAATGCTGAGTATGGGTCGCGATAACCGGTAGAGTCGGAGGCAGTTAGCACAGTACACTTGATTCTTTCGATGACGTCTCCAATTGCAGGCCGGCACCCCCAGAAAGCAGTGAGCATCCTAACATAGAGTAGTACTTCTGGGAGCCGCGTTGTTGAAACTTGACCGTCGACGTCGACGTCGCTGAACTATGGGGCCGATGCTGTTTATAGCGAGAGGATTACTTATTGTGTGTACAGTAACCGTGCATGTCGCGAGACCTCCCAAGAAGTGAGTATTGAGAAGCCTGTCCTGGGCTTCTCAGTCTTCTTCAGTCCCACAGCGATCCTCTATGAACGGAGGCATTCCCCCGCACGCGATTGGTGTGCCTCGGCGGAAACAGCGATCCTGTGCCTCCCGTCCATCGCAACGGCTTGTCGCTGGGCCCGTGAAACGGGGCACATGGACGCAATGTGGAGCATGTGCGGGGAAAGGCCGAACAGATCGCTGCCCGGTGCCTTGGCTTCCTTTTGCTGCCCGGAGCTTACCCACGCAGCCATTGCAAACTGGTGGGAAAAGACCACAAATACCGTATGCGTTGCCGGGTGCTGGCCGAGCCGTTTCAGTTGAGTAAGGTGCTTCGTGGAGCATGCAGGAATGTTGCACGGGACGGTGGCAGGAAGATGGGTATCAGCGCGGGGGTGGACGCTTGAAGAGTGGGGGTTTCGCGGGGAACGGGGCGTCAGGCACGGTCTGCGGGGGGTGGTGGAAGAGCTTGGATTCGGAGGTCTTGCCGACACCACGTGCATCGCGTGTCAAATGCGCATCAGCCATCAGCCCATCACCGACTCGCGTCTCGCTTGCCTGACGTCGTCACCCCGCAAGGTCAGCTGGCCAACTTCTGTGTGTCATGATGCGCGCCTGTTGCTGGGTATAAGGTGGAGCCCGGCAGCAGCAAACGACCGTGCTTGCTTCCCTCCTCTACGACACGATGAGGTTCGAGCTTGCCCTTCTCGCTGGCACGTCGGCCGCTTTCGCGCAGTCTTCCGTCTCTCAGATTGTCGTTTCGACTGCCATCGCTTCCCCTTCCGGGTCTGCCTCCACTGCCGTCCGGTCACAGGCGCCTCTCCCCCCGCAGCAAGCGTGGTGCCCATCCCGTATTTTCTGTGCGGGCCCCTTGCTCCAAACACTCAACTTGGCGGCTGTTTTCTCCGACCCCAAGACATACGTGGACAAGCCAACGTCCAAGGCGCCCGCGGACGTACTCTCCGACTTTGGCAAGCTACCAGGCAACACGAGCATCACGGAAGGCGACGTTGTCAACTTCGTCCAGACGGATTTTGCGGGCGAGGGTCAAGAGCTTCAGGAGGTTTCCCTCCCCGGTTTCACCGCCTCCCCGCCGTTTTTGGACACTATCACCGATCCCATTGTGAAGGGCTTTGCTGGCGCTGTCCACGGTATCTGGCCACAGCTTGCGCGAGGCACAAACGCCAGCGTTCTGTGTGACGGTGTCAAATGCGAAAGCTCGCTCATTCCCCTCAACCACACCTTCGTTGTTCCCGGTGCGTGTTTCTACTCACTATAATTTCACCACTGACGCGTCATAGGCGGCCGCTTCCGTGAACAATACTACTGGGACTCGTTCTGGATTGTTGAAGGCTTGTTGGAGTCGCATCTTTATGAAGTTGCCAAGGACACCCTCCAGAACTTTATGGATGAGCTTGAGCGTTTCGGATTCATTCCCAACGGCGGCCGCATCTACTGTGCGTCCTTTTCTTCCAAATCTTGTTTCTGTTTTCCCACAATTTCCAGACCTAAACCGCTCGCAACCCCCGTTGTTCATTCAGATGCTTGCCCGCTACGTTGCCGTCTCGAACGACACCTCCATTCTGCCACGAGCTCTGCCCCTCGCTGAGCGCGAACTTACTTGGTGGCAAACCAATCGCACTGTCGCGGTCAAGTCGCCCTTCAGCAACGCCACCCACCAGATGGCGCAATACAATGTCAGGAATACCGCCCCGCGTCCAGAGAGTTATCTCCAAGGTGCGTTTACAGGGCCTTTCCTTCTTTTCTTTCCTCAGTCTTTTTTGTAGACTACACCACCGTCCATGGCGTTACTCCGGCTCTTAATGCGACTGGCGCCGCTGACCTTTATGCGGAACTCGCGTCCGGTGCTGAGACTGGCTGGGACTACTCCTCCCGTTGGCTCACCGACATCCCCGCCGGCCTGCCCTCGCTGAATGTCCGCGGAATCATTCCCGTCGACCTCAACAGCATTCTCTGTGAGTGCACTCGCGAAAGAATTGGTGCTACGATGACTGACTAAGGACAGACAAGAGTCGCATTGTGCTCGCCCAGATGTACGGCATTGCAGGCAGCACCCAGAATGCGGACGCCGCCAACAGGCACCGTCAAGCGGCAGCTGCCCTCAAGGCTGGTATCATCGATCTGTTCTGGAACTCCTCCAAGGTGGTTTCTATTCCCTTTTGATACCGAAGCTGATGCATTACAGTTTGCGTTCTACGACTTCAATCTGCGTACTAACGCACAGAATACGATTTGGACGGCGGCCCACTACTACCCCTTCTGGAGCGGGATCGTCCCCGACGACGTCTTGAAGAGCTCGGACAACGCGTTCAAGGCGTTCTCGTCTTTGAACTTGATTATGAATCGCTACAATGGCACCATCCCGACCACATTTATTGAGACCGGGTTGCAATGGTTCGTGTGTTTCCTTTGGGGGTGATAATAGTTAACGTTTGGTCAGGGACGCCCCCAATGCCTGGCCACCACACCAGTACATCGCGCTCCAGGCCCTGAAGGAGCTTCCCTCCAACGTCACCAATGGCGCACTTCCTACACCCGCGTCTGGCCAGAATACCTTTTCGCTTATCCCCGACGGCCAGCTCGGCCTCCCCGAGTCTGCCCTTCCAGCCCAAGCATTCACCACAACGCGCAACGCTACTACCAGCGGCGCCGCAGCGGATATTAACAAACTTGATGGAACAGTTGTGAATGGCGGCAAGAAGGGCAGTGGTGGCTGGGCGGAGGCCCTCGGGACGCAGTTGGCTAACCGCTACGTCGCGAGCGCGCTGTGCAGCTGGTGAGTGGCCTGCTTTTTGTCCAGAGTACAACCGCTGATTGGACATAGGCAAGCGACGGGTGGCTCGGTGCCGAACCTGATCCCAAGACTGTCGGACGCGGAGCTCAACATCACCGAGAGTGTTACCAACGTCGGAAACGTTCGTCCTGCTTCTTCCCCTTCCCCGTCGCGGCTCAGTTTTTTTTTTTTTTGTAGATGTTTGAGAAGTTTTCGATTATGGAGATCACGAGCGCGGGTCGTGGTGGGGAGTACACCGTCCAGGCTGGTTTCGGGTGGACCAATGGTGTATTGCTGTGGGTCGCGAGCAACTACGCGAAGGTGCTTGATGCGCCAAGGTGCCCTCCCCTGCAGAACGCCGCGCGCTCCGGTGGGAACGGGGGCAATGGCGGGAACGGCGGCCGGGGCAACGGCGCTGTTGGTGTCAAGCCTGCGGTGGGTGTTGTTGCGCTGGTGGCCGCGGTGGCCGCACTGGTGCTGTAGGTGTAAAGGAGAGGGAAAGGCCTTGGGGCCAGAGGTTTACGACTACTAGTTAGCTAGCTGCATGCATATATACCTAAGTACTTATTGATGTCTTTAGTGTGCTGTTCTTACAGCCATGGATGGCCACACAATGAAAATTTGACCCACAATTGAATCAGCCATTCTCCCTCAAAACACAGTATATTGAAGTAAATTTTGGTATATTTGGAATGCACGGGACGAGGAAAATACGATGGTATACTTCACAAGGAAATTTGAGCAAGAAATGACAAACTTATTGTGGAAACCTAAACTTGGACTGAACAGATAACAACATTAGTAGAAAAGAACGTGCACATATGCATGGGCAGCCGAATCTTATAGTGCATCTAGTGCTACTGTGACAGTGCTGTCTGCTCTTGTTGTTGTCATCTTGCCAGGAGGAAGTGAAAAAAAAGTTAAGCTCTCCTACGACCGACCACGATGATATACAGTACATGACATTTACCTATTTTGCCAGGCGATCCCCATAGTCACATGGTCAAACCATTACCAGTATGAAAACCAATCTGAGGTATAGCTTGGTATTGTTATATCCAATGAATAGACTTAGGTATACAACTTCAAACTTCATAGTATCAGAAACATATAGATTGATCTTTGTATACCTGTCTATAGATATATAAAAAAATGGGAAGAAAATCAAGGTTGGCTCAAGGGGGGTTCAAGATCCTAATCAGGCACATAGGGTGGGAGGAGGTCCCCAGGGGTAAAAAACTTTTTCATATGAAAGATTTGAGCCTAATATAGGGGTAGGGACACTAGAAATACAGTCTATCTATGCACTAATTTCTATATGTAGTTCTCAGCCCCCAAATTCATACATTAATGTAGTCTTTTGATTAAGTGTCTGTATTACATGCAGATGTTACACAACAAAAAAAAAACTCCTTGGAAAAGAAAAAATCCAAATGAAAATTTCCGGCCTTTCGTTGTAAGGGGAGCATGTGATGTGACAGCTGTGACTGATCACGTGACTGGTCCGTGCGCAGATAGCCCTGTACTTAAGTAGTTGGCCGTGGGGCTGTTCCCCCGGCTTTGGTATCAACTAGGCACCTGGACCCTCATCCCCTGACATTCGTGTCAAACCCTGGGTTCAAAAACCCTTTTTCTTCGCCCTTGAAACCTTTTATTTTGGCCCTGGTTGATAAGATAAGACAAGGAGGAGATAAGATGGACGATAAGATGGTGATTGGATCATCAGATGTCGATGCTGATGTTGATTGACAGCGTGGAGTTGGCCATGAGGCAAACAGCACATAAAGGCATGGCTAAAGTATAACGTCATTGCCTCTTGTATTAGGCATGGTAAACACATGGTAGTAGTGTATATAAGTAGAGTAGATTTCGTCTTGTACCCCAGTCTTCGAATTGCATCATCTTTATGATATCTTTTCACGGTGCTTCTTGCTTGCCCTCACTGGCCAACTGGCATCCTCTGAATTAGTGTTGTTTGTGACATTTCGAGGCACAAAAATAAAAGGCCAGACAGTTGATTAAACTAATACTATTATACAGTACTTATATATATTAGCTTGTTGGAAAGCCCAAGATCATGTTATGATTATGACATTGTGTCACAAGACCATCATCAGGTGGATGAGCATACTGAAGACTTGATATGGCACAGTATATATGTTTCAAGTCTCCAGGTATATATACACATATATACTAGACAGGGCTGGGGCTACGCGCCAGCTTTTAATATTACTTGAATAAAGTAAATTTCTAATTATAAAAAAAATCCCATTAATTACAGAATAGCACGCAGGTGCCCAATAATCCTCTTAAATATCTGGTTACTCTTATATTAGAGATGTTGTGCCACTGCCATTGAAGTCATTCAATGGCTTCAATGGCTCATTAAATTGCCACTGAGAATATCTATAGACATTATTTCTTGACAAAAATTGGAGATTGACTATATAATAAGGTAATCTATTCTTCCCCACAATGTGGTCCCCAAAAAAGCCAAAAAATACAGCCATTGGAGCCATTCAATGGCTGTGGCGCAACATCTCTATTAAGCAGATATTGTGTCTACTATTATCTACATAGATTGCAACCCAAGTCAGTAACACTGGAGGCATGTGCCTGGGCATTAGGCTGCCTGAAGCTTTACGAGCATCAGGCAAGCACTGAGTGCCATTCTGGGAGTGTAACATGCTGTAACCATGAGGCTTCAGACTGATTAGATAAGATTTAGATAGCACTGAATTCACAAATAAGTCACTTTTTACTTGAGTTACATTCAAGTATACTATCAGTAGTTGACAAGGTCAACTTGACTGTATATTACTTGGCTATATCCAACCATAAAAACAGTCTATTTGTGCATTTAAAATGTATTTTTTGGTTTGATGGACCTAGTTGACCTGTAGTATATACCAATCTGGCCATTATATTACCCTTATATTAAGCAGATGTCGTGTGAATGTATGTACATGTTTGGCGCTGGCCCCAGCAATTCATTTCCATTTTTGGGATCAGTGCTGTCGAGGCCCCGAATTGGTAATGAAAGCTGTAAAATGGGATCAATCCTAATTGCGATACAAAGCTGTACATTATATCTAGGGCTATCTCCCATGCTAATACCCGAGTGTGTACTAAGCATTGTCAATTTGTCCACAAATTAATAACTAGGTATATAAAATTTACAGACTTAAATTGCAATCTATATGGATATTAGTAGACCAAATATTTAAGAGGGTTATTGTGCCAGTAATTAGTGGGATTTTTTTAAATTTAGAAATTCACTTTCAAGTTATTCAAGTCATATTCAGAGCTGGGGCGTAGCCTGTCTAGTCTACTCTTTACCCAGATAGGTTAGTATGAGCAATGGTCCACCCATAGGTGTCTATGAAGTGGCCTGAAGCCTTCCCTATCTGGACAGGTGGGGATTCCTGCATTCTGGTAGGCAGGCTGCTAGTGGGTTACTTTCTCAGATGACTGAGCTGGTCATAATTAGCATATAATGTATGACTAGCCATCTTAAACTACAGCTACTCTAAGCAGCAATTTGACCCTTTGCTTTGTTCTATCAAAGGATTATATATTAGAAAGGCTCACAGCAACTCCAGAGTTTGCTCTCAGTGGCATTAATGATAAGAAAATACATTGCTCTCACTGGTATCCTATAGATCCCTTCAAGTCATATACATAGCAATACCAATAAAATATATATAATCTATTGATGTAGGACATAAAAGCCTCATAGCATTAACATATCAAACTAGCCAGATGTCTGAGCCTTTATATACTTACTTACTTTTTGATTTGTAGGAACATTGTGAGTATTTTTAGTACACACACTTAGGTGTAGGGATTGGCACTGTACTGGATACGGTTACGGCCATACATTTACAGCTGAAGTATGGTGCTTCCCGGACTGTCACCATACCATACTGTGGGCTCGTGCGGGTCATTACGGATTTGGTACGGTCCGTAATACCGTATACAGTTTATACGGTACGGTGCTGTCCCTCGCGCCGTGATCCAGTGGTTGTCGTTGGTCAACGAGGGAGTGCAGGAGGCCGCATGGAGGATTTACCAGCCGCCTGCCATTGTGGGGCAGCACTGGTGAGGTTGTTGGCCACAGGAGGCTTGAATGAGGACTCAGCCCTGGCTCAGTTGGATGATCCGAACACTGGATTGCCTGTCTGGCGGCCTGGATGCAGGCTAGACAGACTGCGAACTGTCGAGAGCTTTCAGCGGAAGCGGATCCCTATGCCGACAGCCAAGCCTATGGCTTGCTGAGGTGTCTTGTATACGGGCCGTAATACGGGCTATGGTACAGCCTGGTACGGCCTCTGTTCCATAAGTGACCATACCATACCCCAGGACACAAAAGCCCGGTACGGGTACAGGTATGGTGGCCCCGTACCGTCACTGTACACCATACCATATGGTCCGGTGCCGATTCCTACTTAGGTGTCAGCATGGTAAATAACCCTACATATAATGTTTTTATGGTACTGGGTGCAAGATATCATGTACAGCTTTGTATTACAATTAGCATTGATCACATTTTACAGCTTTTGATATACATTTTGGGACTTTAATAGTGGTGACCCTAAAAAAATGGAAATATGGAGCCAATGAATTGCTGAGGCCAGTGTCAAACATATGCATACATTGGTTGAAAGAAAAGATTTCAATGTCATTTGTGGCTACTACAATTGGCTATCTATACTAAGTGGTGGAGTCATAGGTGGACTCAAATAGAGTCATAAATATACTCAGACACCATGGCGTGGGGGCACAATGAGTCAGTGTGGCTGTGCTCGGACTGACTCCAAGTTTGCTAGTGAGTCAAGCATTTCAACAACATTCACACAATATCTGCTTCATATAAGAGTAATGTATGATACTGACCCATTTTATTCAATTCAGTGGGCCTGTAAGCTGTGACTGTTTGGCCTGAATAGTTCAACTGCTGAATTTTGTGTGATACATCAGCCAATTAGGAACTTCAGTGCATAGAATTTTATCTACCCAAAAAATTAATGTGACCATGACCCACAGAATTGAATTAAATAGGTCAGTAATTTTGGAAGTTTTACAAAGGTTGAATTTTTTGCACCACTTTTGATCAGTGGTCACATGGCATTAATCATGGAAATATATTCACACTGAGGATTCGCGCAAAAACAGGGGCCCAAAGCAGGACTTTTTTGTGGAAAAAGCAGTGCCAAATGCAGCCGGCCTGATTGGATACAAATCAAGTCCACAGATTTGACTTGGAAATTACTAAATAAGATGATTTCTGGGTCATGTGCGCAAAAATCAGGGTCCATGATTTTTGTAAGAATCGGCCCCTGTTATTTGGGCCTGTATCTGCCACAAAAAGGCGGGCCACCTTTTCCCTCCAAAACCCCAATGTGATTACACTATATGGCAGGAGGGGGGAGGGGCCCCAGGAGGGTAAAAAAAAACTTTCCAACCTATATCCATGATTTGAATGTTAAACTCCTTGGTCTGGCTAGAAGGACTAACTTGAACCAACCAGTGTCATGTGCACTACTGGCATTAATTTTATGCTATTTTTCTGTAAGTAGTTAGCAGTCATATAAAGTAGTGTAACCCCATTCTTTCTATGGAGTTTAAGGTGATATAGAAGTCTATATATCCACTCTCCAATAAGATCAGGCAATGAGGAAGTTGGGGTACAATTTCATTGGGTCTCAAGTTTGTGAGTTGGTTCTTTGGACCAGACTCAGGCCTAACTATGAGGGACTATGTACTGAGCCTGTTCTTCTTCTCAAGTCCCTGCATACACATATTTTCCCTCCTCTATCCCCTGCCCATCTGTTTCAACAAATAGCATCTCAACTACAAAGTTGTCTACCAACTTTCATACTCAGGAAAGCAACAGGAAAGTCAGTTCTCATGGCGGTATCAGTGATGAGATCAGATTATTGTGATATACCACTGAGTTCTTAAGCCATCCAATCAATTGAGGTTCTGAGATTACCATATATGGAAGGGTCATCAGATTTCAAGTCTTGGAATCATTAAGATTCTTGCAGTCAAGTTGTAGAGTGGTTCCTTCTATCTGGATCAACCATGTAAGTAGGGCAATGCTTGAAACTACTTAGAAACATCAGTCTATCCACAAAAAAATAACCTCTCAATTACTACTGGGCTGTCGGCGCAGGGTCATCCAGCCGAAACCGCAGACGTGAGATCAGCAGGGTCGTCTCCTTCTGCACCTCATGCAGGTCAGGCACTGCAGACACGCGCGGGACTAGTTGCGGCCCGAGTGGTGCTGCGTCGGCTGCCTCGAAGACGCCCCAGTCGTGCCCAGGCTGCCGCGTAGAGTAGACGTTGAACTGCAATTTGCTCAGCTGCCGCGATGAAAATTGATTAGCCAAGTGATTAATAGTAAGATTCAATGCGGAAACGCACCTCCTCCGGGTCGCCGTGGCTCACCAGCATGGCGTGGTCGCGGGCATTGAGCGTGCCGTAAACTGTACTATTCTTTAGCATATATACGCATGTAGTGGTTTGGACTCACCGAGGAAAATCTCCTGCTTGAGCAGCGCGCCGCCCGGCACGCCCTCTAAAATTGCACTGATATTCTGGCGGAACCACATCTTTGGTTTCTCCATGTCTGTGGACCGCCAATGCCGGTACTCCGCCGTGTCCGTAATCAGGTGCGCCGTCCCGCCGAATGCAGAAAACTCATATGTGCGCTCGATGTCGCTTCCAGAACTTGCCAAGCCACTCTGGCTGCTGAGATTGCTCGTGCTACTTGCAGGCGAGGGCGCGCCAGACGCCGTCACGGTGTTTGCGCGGAACTTGTGCTGCACGACTTTGATTCCTTGCGAGAAAAGGCTTCCCGGCCCGCGATGACCGTGGCCTGCCGGAGCTTCCTGTTTCTCCCGGATGATGGCAATCCGAGGGAGCGGGCGAACCCGGACATAGCCGGCCGCAGCCGGGTCCGCGCTGTTAAACAGGGTCATGAACACGCCCTCGGGACGCTTAAGGTAGCCAACAGCGCCGAGCTCGACGCGGCTGGGCGTCCACAGCGGCAGTGTCACTAAACAGTTGCTTAGTACATATCGTCAAATGTTATCAAACAGACCGTTGAGATGGTGGAACGCATGAGACAGTGAGCGGCGGTAGAGCAATTCTGTCTGCGCCGGCACACCGGTCTCCAATGGCAATAGTGCCCGCTCTACTCGGAGCCGCTCAATTTGGTCAATGGCAATTTCCTCTTCGGTAGGATTCGGATTGTCTGGAGGCAACTCCAACGTGGCAAATGGGCCGCTGGCCGGCGTCGTCATCGCGGTAAACGCTGGGTCTGACTCGCTGGCACTATCACTGTCAGAATCGCTGGAGACGGATCGATCGGCTGCGTCTTTTGTCAGATGCAGAAGAACAGAAACAAAGAAACATACCAGGTGTGTAAACTTGGATTTGCGCGTCTCTGCGCCGAATCGACCCGCTCAATACGCTCGCAGCCTCCGCGACTGTTTGATTTGGCGGTGGCGGGGTTACGCACAGCGCGGCCATGGCACGTTTCATCGCCTCAAGCTCGTGTTCCGCGAAGCCTTGCTGCAGCAGCGCTGCTTGTCGTGCAAGTAATCCGTCCAGTGGCCACGTGAGTGCCCTTAGATGGGGCGACGGTGATGTCGTTGTCCTCGCCCGGGCCCCAGGGCCTGGTGTGTTATTCGTCGCTGTTTGCTGTGCCTGCCACCGCGCCTGTTGCAGTTCGAGCTCGCCCAGCAACAGTGTCATGACAGCGGGCATGTGAGCCTTCGGAATCTGGAGTATCCGCGTCGCAACTGCGCTCGTCGGGGCCGTCATAGCGCGCTTTAACGAGCGGCCAAGGGCCGCTTCGTCACGCTCGTGATCGCGCCGGTTCTCCAGTGTGTGTTGCCAGTGCATCCGATGTCGCAGCGCCGAGACGTCTGTCATTTCGACGGGGTCTTGGTGGACGACAGCCGCAGAAAGCCCGGCAAGATCGAGTGCGTCAATTTCGTCTGGCTCTTCTTCCTGCCCCAGTGACTCGGTGGACTCGAAAAGTACCGGAGATGGGACGACTGGCGCGAGAAGCAGTGGGGCGTGTTGTGTGTCGCTGGTGGGTTGTAAGAATTGCTGGTGCAGGACACGCAGGGTACTCTGTGAACGCGAAATTATATGAATTGGTACTAGTATGGATGGTCTAGTAGACTTACGCTGGCGTTGAACAGCAGCAAAGAATCCGTAATTGCCGTGTTGTATTCTTCAATCTTGTGGACGATCTCCTCGCGGTAAAGGTATCTCTGAAGGAAGCGCATTTGTGTCAAGCCTTTTACAAATGCCTCAATATCAATGAAGCGCCTTACAACACGTCAGCGTGAACAAGTTCTGGGAACACAGAGACGGCTGACTCTACGATCTGCTTCAGCGGCTTCTCCATCTGTTCGGCTACATTTTCACCCGACTGGTGAACAATAACGCGGATGGCCGCCAATAAATCAGCGCAGCGCTCCGTCAGCCGCAGGCATCGCCATTGGTTACTCTGCACCCAAATATGAGCAGCATCGCTTGCGTGAAGCGCTAAATACTCGCCTGGACAACTTGCACGGACTCCCATATCGACTTCAGGACCTCCGCCGCCAGCGCGAGCCCAGGTACCGGCGCATACTCGAGTGCGTCGGCGGCGATCGGGAGAACATGGTCCGCAATAACTTCGACGGCCTTGCCCACGCGCTAGCTGGCAGGTCAGCAGCAGAATGCTATATGGGTAGTGTTTACCTCCTTCAATCGTTGCAGCTCTACCCGCTCGGGGCTGGGATGTGTCTGGGCGGAATGGCCATGGCCGAGCTGGTGAAATGTGCTTGTGACCCGCTCGCGGAACGAGGGGGTCGGGCTGCCATGTGTCGCGGCGGCACTGTTGCTGGATTCTCCTTCGCCGCTTTCAGACGGTGTTGAGCGGTGCAGCAAGGAGGGTTCGCTGTCCGCGATATGCGACGATCGTGGCCCGGGGGAAGAGAGCCTTCGCGGGCGAGTGGGGAGTGACATTGGGGGTAGAGAGAGAAGGGGACGGCGCCAGTACTACTATGCTGGGAAGGCTTTAGGCACTACCGCATGCGCCACTCGTCACTGGCGCTTCCGAGCACTGGCACAAGTCAGCAGCCGCTGGGAAGCGCTAACTTTAGCCCTAGTAGTCCGGCCTGCCGAAGATATGTCGCTGTCAGCGTGTGGCGGGACGCAGCTACAACGGTCCACAGCTCCAGCACATCATCTTCAGGAAGCCTGCCAATTTTGGTCTGATTTGAAAAGGGCTATACACGTCTTACGGCAAGTGTTCCGAGTCAGTATGCACTAGCGGCTGCGCATATGTAGTGGACCACTTGTCGCTTTGCGTTGTTTCTGAGAAAGGATGCGCCATGTAGTTGGTTGATGCCAAAAGAGAAAGTTTTCGTCACAAGCACATCAGTTACATCATGACATGTGACGTGTAATGTAATTCAATAGATCAGAAAAACTGATACAATACACAAGTCAGCTATAGAGTCCACCCAGCTGTCGGCAGTATGAGTGCAGATTGGATATAGTATTTCAACCAATTCGAATGTTACATGTCACACTGGCTGATTAAGTATATGATTTAAGGTGGGCTAACAAGCGGCATAGCACAAACTGATTAAAAATACTGTAACATCAATTAAATATTGAGCCTTGCATAAATATTGGTGACCAAAAGACTTACACTGATTGTGTCAAACAAGTAGCAATATTAATGAGACATGAATTTGCTTATTTTCAGATCTGAAACTACTCTGAAATGGGACTCATATAGATTTTATCTTATTCAACAGAGAGGAATATTCTCCTGAAGCATTAAATTATATAAAGTTTATTGTTGATAAGATATCATATCTCAGAGTAAAGGTAGCTTTAGTTCTATTATCACTGGCATTTCTAGCAAGTCTGCAGCAGCTATTATTATTGCTTATCCTCAGGAAGGAATTTTTTGCATCAAGAGATTTAGACTTTAGAATTCAGGGTGTTGGTCTGAGTGCACCCGTTTACATGGGAAAATGTGACCTGGCATGCAGTGATACAGTGGTGACCATCACAGTAATTTTCAGAGATGTATAAGTAAGCAGGCACATCAGGCTTTGGGGGAAAAAAGCAGTCCAGACTGGACTCTTTTGTGGCAGATACAGGCCCAAATAACTGGGGCTGATTCTTACATAAATCATGGGCCCTGATTTTGGTGCATGTGTCACAGAAAAGATCTGGCCCATTCTCTCACAATCAGCCTTACCCACTGCACTTGTAGGCCCAACAATTCATCTGTTCTATTCTGGCCCCTGGGTGTGTGTTTCTCAAGAGAAGCCTTGCACAGCCCGACCCAAAGCCTGATAGTATGTGACTCAGGAATTCCCTTATTTGGGAGGAAATTTGTGGCCTTGATTTAAATCCAATTGGCTGACCCCATTGGGCATCAGTTTTCCCATAAAACAGTCCTGCTTTGGCCCCTATTTTTGTGCAAATCCCTGTGTGAGGTAAGCTTCTACTCATATAGTATACGGGACACACCAGATGCGACTACAGGCAGTTACTAAACAGATGTGACACTTCCTTTGGACATCCATTCAGATGCAACATTTATACCTTCAGATGCAACACACGGGCACAGATGCAACAGTCTGGTCCAAAAACAGATGCAACAGTAGAAACATGAATATTTTGTTTTAACTGATATTTCTTAGTATTGGTTAGGGTTGGTTAGGGTTGGTTAGGGTTTGGTTAGGGTTCGGTTAGTTAGGGTTAGGATAAGGGAAAGGTACATCTATATATGCTGTTGGGGGAAATGCTGAGTTAATGTTGTAACTATTTGTTAGGGTTTGGTTAGGATTGGTTAGCGTTATTTTTTGTTCAGAGGAATATTAACTACCAGTGTGATCCAATTAATTGATTGCTGTTGTGGTGTCGCATCTGGGCCATCGAAAACAGACGCACCAGCAGGCATGGAACGGATGCGACACCTGTCGTGTCTGTTTTCCTGCCTGTTGTCACATCTGTATAATCCTCACTCATATACCACCCCCCTCTCAGAAAAAAAATGAGTTTTTTCAGCACCTCTGGCACCAAGAACTTCCTAATTAGGCAGAGATACAGATTGAGATTTTTAGATTGAATGTCATGTCATGCTCAAACCAGCATTTGAATTGAATATATAATACTATAGTAAGTAAGCACATGATAATACTGTAGTATTTTACTCATTTCAAATGTCACATGTCACACCCATGATATTATACAAATTTTTTTTTGCATGTCACAGAGATTTCGAGAATTTCATGTCCCAAAGTGGTAATTTTGCGCATTTTACGGCACCAAGCACTTCCAAATAAGGAAATCATACAAAGTCAGATTTTTGTATGTGATGTCACGCCCAAAATGGCTTTTAAATTGAGTAAAATAGTACAGTAGGTAGTTAGGCTTGGCCACATTAAGGCCACAATGAGATGCCAAGGGGCAAGGAACATATGCAGCAAAGATTCAAGGGCTCACAGGTGGACTAACCAACAGTGACATGTGTGATATTTGCCTATTTAGGCAGGTGTTTCACAGGATTATATGATTGACTCATCAAGAAATAATGGCTGGATTTGTGGGGGGGAGTGGAGTTAGCAAGTGCATGTGATAACACCCAAGTGTGCAAGTGCTTAGCCTCACCCAGTACTCCTAAATGCAATGCTCAGACCCTTGCCTCACTATAGATAAACCTCCTGCAAGTGTATTGGAGACACATCAGCTCACACTGTACTTGCAGATAAGCTCAAATAGCTATATCTATATACTTACAAACATCATTGTCTCACACTGCACTTGCAACATTTCAACATATATCTTATTTTCCTCCACCTACTATCCCTGCTTCACTCTATACAAGTCCACAAGGCCTATATACTGTAGGTATGCACACAATGACAATCAATAACAAGGGGCAGTATGAAATGAGGAGGGATAAGGCTGTAAGTGGCAGGTGCCGAACCTTACATAATAAGCCAGGGAAGATCTAGAGCAGACCTGAAGAGAGAGTTGCCAGCAGTGATGTGGCTTGTCCCAAAAAGGGTTATAGAATTGCACAGCCATTCCCCGATATGGAGGGGGGGCTGGTTTCAACACAATTCTATAAGGCCAAACCTTAGGTCCAGCAATAAGTAATTACCTGCCAACACACACAGCTCCATCCTCCAACACTATCATATGAGATAAGATTGATTTATACTTTACCATGATATGATATAATAGTCCTACTCACACCATCTGGTATATGTGATACATCCACTAACTTTCCGAGATCCAAAGTTAGTGGACACCTGCTCATAGGGATCAGCACAGTACTGTATACAGGTACAGCCATACTTTTAGCTTCTTAGCAAGGTTAATATGGGTATGGTATGGACCTGTATATGGCTGTACAGTACAGTTGTCATGGGTTTTTATGGTGAGTCTTGAATGGATAGTATTTTACTCAATTTGCATGTCACATGTCACATCTGTTAATTTATGTGAATTTTTTTTTGTGTGTGTCACAGCAAATTTCAAAAGTCACTTTCCAAAATGGTAATTTATCATAATTTTCTGTGGCTATGGCACCCAAAAGTTGCCTAATTAGGCAATTTGATGTTGTCATATGAATTGCAAATTTTGTATGCAACATTGCACCAAAAATGGTATTCAGATTAAGTAAAATACTACACTATATCTAGATGTAGATGCATAAGGTGAATAAGGAGCAAGTGGCAGGCAATGAGATTGATCTTAACTGTCAGGGGGCTGGATTTGACCAGAGTCAGTAACTATGATCTGGATGATGACAGCTTGGTGGAAGGGAGGCAGCAAAAAGTCTGAAGGAAAACCAGGTGACTATCACAACACTATATCAGAGGGAGTGACCACATGTCTTGCAGGCCAAATACAAGTCTGAACAAATATGTGAATTCCCAAGGATACATTTAAAGTGTCTGAAGTAGTAAGAACTTAGAACACAGGGGATTTGGATGAGAGCAAAGACTAAGGCAAGAAACATTAATAATGAAACTGAAGTACAAGAGTAAGATCTGCAGGATCTCCCTGCAAGGGCATCATAAGTAAGGGAATAAGAAGACATACACGAGGCAAAGGAAACAAACTAAATGCCTAAAGGATATAAGTAAACAAGCAAAAGACCAAATGGGATAATACTTGTTTAATATTGATGGTCAGGGAATCCAAACTTGTCTGAAGGAGTCTGCATGCAGATTGGCTGTTGAAGGGGAAACACTCAGACACCTTCATTGTGTAAAAACCCTGTTGTGCTCCAAGGATAACCTCAGAGCATCCAAAGATGCACAGGATAGATATAACAACAATATAGGTAAGATATATACCAACTCTGTATTTAGGGAAGTTAGTGGACAGTCAATTAGATCATTATAATTTAATTTATAAATACTGTACTGTTGCAATCAATTCGGCATGTCACAGTCACACCTGATTTTCGGAAACACTGGGAATAATTTTTCTTGATTTTTCAGATTTTTGGGCAGCTTTTGATTCCATTAAAAAACCGGTGATCTTGTCAGGGGAACCCCTGCTTTGGCCTCCTTCGGACCGTCCGAGTGCATCCGAGGCACATCCGACAGGCGCCCCCCCGCCGGACGCTCCGACCAACCCCGACCATCGTCCACGGCCTCCTTCGCCCGCACAATCACCGATCCGTCAAGACCCTCCCAATAATCACCTTGGGACAGAGCCTGCGACGCCGCTCAGGCCTTCTGCGCTCTACGTCGGCAGTTACGGACGACCAGTATATAGTTGGCGCCCTCGCAGGCGGACCCTTAGAGTTTCTTCTCTTTGGATCCTCCCCTGCTAGGTCGGTCCCTCCGTGTATTTCCGTAGCTTTTATTCACGCTTTGGATCCTCCCCTGCTAGGCTTTCGTCGGAGTCTCCAGGGTTGCCCTTACAGATCTGGCCAAATTGAACAAAATAGTACAGTATAGATATATGTCTAGGATATCATAAACTTTCTGAATAGCATATACATACCTACTTATATGCATATATTGTCTATAAATAATTCATATCTTAAATGTGCATTTTCTAATATCATAAGGTAACTAAAATACAATAATATCTTATTATATCATATTATAATTTACATAATAATATATAATTACAATATCCGATAATTATTCTATTTTATCATTTTATTATTATATTATATTATTGTCTTATATAATGAATATCATCATAGTGTTGTGATGTACTTCTTTCATAGTAGGACACTACAAGCAACATAGTTAAGTGGTTATATTATCAAGCTATAACTTCTGTAATCTCATTGTATTGCTACTTCAGTTTCAACAAACATAATTATTGCCCTAAATGCCTCAGCTGTTCTTCTCAGTTTACAGTTAGTTTATAAAGTTGACTGTTCAAATCCTACTGTTCTGAATAACCAGAGATTCCATAGTGTAAGACTGCAAGTAATACAGTACTAGTAGGGTTGAAACTACTTGTAATATGCAGTAGACCAGAGGAAGAAATTACCAGAAATTTTCTGAAAAACTTGTCAGCATCACTTGTAGTAGCCTATTATTGTCTATCCTAGCTATAGCTAGGATTGGCCTTCATAAGTAACTATAGGTTTCTTTAAAGGCTGTGGGTGACTACCAGTAGGTGACTATCTGGAGTCAGCTTCAAAGCTTCTGAAACTCTTTAACATAGGGAAGTAATTTTTGGCATTGAGTTAACAATTGATGGCTCATCAGCATGGCAGTACTTTGTCTATTTTCAGGATAATATTATGTATGTGCAAAAAAAAATCAGGGATATCAAAATTTGCACTTTCACAACTTGAATTTCTCCAGTTTCATGAAGACCAAAAACAAAAAGACAGACTACTCAAAAAGAGGAAAACAGAGGGAAACAGAATGCTAACTAATCAATAAACATAATCCTTTTTTTTTCAAATGTTACTCAGTGAAATTCAGTCCTGGGGCATACTCACTGGCACTGTCTGCCTTGGCAATACTTAATGTTTAAACATTCTGGTTGTTGTCCTGATTATTTTGTTTTAACTTTTAACATTTGCTTATAATTACTCCCCCACTCTCTGAGCTCACACCGACTCAGTGGACCATCGGTCATCAGCGTGTGGAGCTCAACCGGGAAGCCATGAAGCTGCCCGAAAATAGAGTGTTATTTACGTTTTGTAGTAGATAGTGGTAAAGTTTAATTTGTTTGAGGTGTGATATAATAAATTTCTTGAGGCACTGCCAGTGCTGCTAGACATGTTAGGTTTCAACACCCGACTGACTCAGTCAGCACAAAGGTCAGGCTTAGTGTGTTGTGTCAGGAGTGAAGTCAAACGATTTCCTGTGTGACGTGCGACGGCGTCGGTCGCGGCGCGGTCACCTGGTTCTTTGCTGATCGGAGGCTGTACCGGTCCTTCGAGCACACAAATACGCGCCAGCCCTTGTCCGAAGTCCAGACTCGCCATGCGGACACCCCTCCTTCTCTCCTCCCTGCTCGCTGTCGTCTGCGCGAGCGCCGTGGCCGCACAGGGCTCGCAGGCCAAGTGTCTCGCCCTCGCATCCTCTCTTCCGGGCTCCCTCGAGAACACTACAATCCTGTCCGTCTCATATGTAGCCGCGGCATCGACGATCTCTACTCCCGGCATGTGCCAGTCGTCGGCATCAGTTCCCACGGGGTCCGCGCCGTTCTGCCGGATAGGCTTCGTCGTCAATACAACCGCAACGTCTGCCGTGCACGCCGAGGCCTGGCTCCCGGACACATGGTTTGGGCGGCTCCTCGGGCTCGGCAATGGCGGTTTCGGCGGATGTACGTGCTCATCACATTGCGCCATACCAGAGACTGTAGCACTGTTCCAGGCATCGATTACACTGGCCTCGCGTACGGCACCTCGCTGCATTTCGCTTCCGTCGGATCTGATAACGGGCACGACGGCAACTCCGGCTCCGTGTTCTTGAACGCCCCAGAGGTGATCAACGACTTTGCGTTCCGCGCAGTGCATGTCGAGGCCGTCATCGGCAAACAGCTCGCTGCCATGTACTACGGCTCTACAGTGACTAAATCATACTTCGAGGGCTGCTCCACTGGCGGCAGACAGGCGGCACAGGCAGCGCTTGTGTTCCCCGATGACTTTGATGGAATATTGGGCGGCTCGGCGGCGATTGACTGGAACCATCTACAAGGCTGGTCCGGGCTACTCTCGCATTTTGTCGGCTCCCCCAACTTCCAAGGTAACCCGAAATTCCTTCAGACGGCCGACTGGGCCACCGTGAGCGCGGCGATACTGGCCGCCTGTGACGGCTTAGACGGTTTGGTCGATGGGATTGTCAGCGATCCGGACGAGTGCGAGTTCGACATTGATGCCCTGGAGTGCCCCACTGGCAACGGCAATACCACCGGATGCTTGACGGCAACCCAGGTGCAGACAGTGAAGAATGTGTACACCCCAATGTTCTCAGAGCACGGCAAGTTGTTGTATCCACGCTACGCCCCGGGCTCTGAGGCAGACTCACAACGCACACTCAAACTCGGCGGGCCGTTCTTCGAGTTTACACAGGTAATATTCAAATCCCTCCCCACACGCAGTCTGATTGTGAACACCACCAGGAATGGGAAATGTTCGCAACCCTCAACGTCACGTCACACGATTTTACCAACTTCTCGCTCGCGGACGTCGCGTTGATGGAGCGGATCAACGCCGGCGGGATCCGCACGTTTTCCGGCGACCTCTCCGCCTTTCGCGCGCGGCGGCGGCAAGTTCCTCGCGTACCACGGCGCGCGCGACCCGCGCATCCCGATAACCAACTCCAAGCGCTTCTACGCGCTGATTCAGGAGACGCTGCGGCTCGCGCCGCCCCAGATGGACGGTTTCTACCGGCTTTTCGGCATACCCGGCATGGGCCATTGCGGCGGCGGTGTAGTAAGCGCGGCGACGCGATTCGGACAGGGCACAGCAGCCAACTCAAATGCGGTGAATGACTCGGCGCACAATGCACTTCTTGCGCTTGTCGACTGGGTTGAGGGCGGGACGGGGCCAGACACCATCATTGGCATGAATTCAGCTGGTGCGGAGCGTGTGCATTGTCGCGTGCCGATGCGTAGTCAATGGGATGCTGATAAAGGGGCATTTATCTGTGTCAGTGTTTGAGCTTTCTATAGGTCAATGAAAACATTACTACAACCTGAGGCTCACCACACTGTGCACTGTGTGGTCCACACAGTGCACACTATTCTTCATAACAGAGTGTCAAGTTGTATAACTTACTTCTGCATCTTTTTTTCCTACCTTAATTATCAAGCAAATATTGTGCAAATATATGCAGGTGTTTACCTCTCTTTAGCAATTCATTTGCTCCCCATTTATGATGGGGACCATCATGATTTTGATGTTACTGCTGTTAAAGTCCAAAGATATCCAATCCTCTTGTCATGAGACCTTAAGTATTACTGTGGTATTTTATTCAATTCAAATGCCAAAAAGTAGCATGACATTTGATACAAAAATATGAATTTGATTTTAAGCAAAATGGTGTGACATGCAAAAAATTTCGAATTTTAAAGCCAGTGTCACGGTGACATGTGACATCCAAACTGGTTAAATACAGCATTTCTCCTGTCATAGGCCACCAATGGCGTTCTGGCTTGCACCCCCATCATGTCACGGCACGTCTCGGCTGCCCGGCCGGCAAGTGCTTTGACTGGGTTCCCTCCGCACTGTCAGTCGGCCTCCGGAGTGTGTGTGAGAGAGATGCCTGGTGTTACCGTGACTCAGACTGGAGGTGGAAGGCGGGAGGCGGGAGGCGGGAGGCGGGAGGCGGGATGAGGGCGCAGCAAGAAATAGAGAAAAATCTTTAAATCAATTCAGGTCTATTGGCAGAAAAAACAATAAATCTAAGAAAACAAAGGTGGCTACTACTGAGTGCGTTCATCGTCGGCACGCTCAGGTGTTTGGCGGACGCGTGACCACAGCATCTTGTCGAATGTTTGGAGGAAGGGGTGGTTGTCTCAACATCCTCTGACCCTTTGCTCGCAGCATTCTTGTCCCCACTCTCACTCGTTGCATCCCCATCATTATCCCCATCTGCCAGCACCGACGTCCCGAATATCGTCTGCCAAGGCTGCTGTGGGGGTGGTTGCAACAGTCAGCGTGGTCCTTGGGCATACCAGGCATTGTGAATAAAGTGCCAGTGTCGCGGCGATGGAGACGTGCTCAACGGGTCGGGTAGTGTTGGTGGGTCAGGTAGCGATGGTGGTGGTTGTTGGACTTTCAATCCGGCGGCATGCACAGCCACCCGGACACGGCGCTTGTTCCCCCATTTGACAGTGCCTTTTATGATGTTCTACTTTATGCCTGAATTGCTCATGCCCTTCAATAGCTACATTTAGATACTATTGTACTTCATGTGTACATAAAGTAGTTACTTCCCAATGTCAAATTGTCCTCTTTTCCCCTCCCATTTCCTCCCTGTTCAACAGTGGTGTGTGCAGAGTGGCAAAGTTGGTCTTACACAAGCATGTTGCCAATTGGGCGGACAATGGAGTTGGGAATTAAGCGATGTGACAGCTCTTGCCGAGCGTGCCGTCGCCGATGATGGGGGTGCAGGCCAAAAAAAACCGCCACCAATCTCAGGCTGGAAGTTAGCTGGCAGTCAAGTACAACATCTATTGCTGGGACTGAAGGACAATTATCAGTCTCTCTGATTGGATAAAAATATTAATAAGATATAGTAGAAATTTAAAAGGTTTTGGTCCAAGACAGCTATCTTTAGGAATGATCAATAGTTTTACCTAATTAAGCAATTTGATGCCACCATCATATAAATTCTGTATGCAATATCACACTAAGAAAATGACATTCAGATTGACTTGGAGTAAAATACTACAATAATATCTCTGGCTTGAGAGGGTGGCAACAAACCCCAGCTATGTTTACTATCAATACTAGAGTATTTAACTCAATTCAAATGTCATTTTTGGTGTGACCTCTAATATAAAAGTTTCAACTGGGATTATTTGATCAAGTAACTCTTGGTGCTGGATGCACCTGGAAATGTTATGATTTACCCTTTTTGGACATTTTTTTTGCTCAAATTTGTGTGTGACATGTGAAGAAATTCTGTAAAAATCAGCACTGTGACATGTGATCTGCAAACTGAGTAAAATACTACAGTACTGTAGTATTTTAATCAGTTCGTCAGTCACGCGTCACACAGGGCTCAAGCCGACGAAAATTTTTTCGTCAGTCACGCATATCCGGCAGAAATTGGCCCTAAATTGGTCCATATATGGTAATTTTCCGTCCGATCCGGCGCCTCTGGCGCCGAAATTCCCTAATGGGGAAGGCCTGACGAAAGTTTAAGTTCGTCGCACATGTCACGCAGGTTGGCAGGTGACGAATTGATTAAAATAGTACAGTACTAGTGGCACTACAGTCATCTACCGGCCAATGGTACACCCCCCCGTTTTGGTACACCTGATTGATGTGCAGCTTTTTGACCCTCAATCACAATCCTGCAGCCCCCAAAAAAATATTTATTATTGGGTAGCATCCTATGAATACACACATGAGTTTTTGTGTCAATATGTGCACTGTGTCCCATGCTAGAAATTAATCTTTTTGACATTGTCCTACCCCGACAAAATCCCCACCCTCCTCTGTGGGCATATTCAGATTCTTTTGGTGTTCAATTGATGACTGTAGTGCTGAAAGCTCCCTGCAGATTGAGTCAGGATATCTTTCTGAGATAGATACAGATGATAAAGAAGGAGATGATTTTAATTGGGATAATGAGGATTCTCTTCCCAATAACAAAAACCTTGGAGTCAAAGCTATATCTCTATACAGTTCATACAGATAGAGATGATGCCCATAGTATAATTTTCACAGAGCTAGAGAAGGCAGAAGCATATACCTATTTTTCTAGTATTAGATTCCATTTTCAGTGAGGCAAAAAGGCATGTAAAAGTTTCAGTCAGCAGGTCCAAAAAGATTTACTGTAGTATTTTACTCAATTCGAATGCCAAAAATGGCGTGACATTTGATACGAAGATTTGAATTTGAATTATTGCCTAATTAGGAAGTTCTTGGCACCGGAGGCGCCCAGCAACGTCATAAATTGCCTTGTTGGGACACAAATTTGAGCAAAACAGTGTGACATGCGAAAAAAATTCGAATTTTAGGGCAAGTGTGACGCGTGACATGCGAACTGAGTAAAATACTACAGTAACACCTCTTTGATGATGTGGGAAAATTATATAAAATACTAAGTATCTCAGATCTCCACCCCCTCCCCAAATCTAAATCTGAACTCAGATTCTTCATAGTAGTAAGGGCTGGTCCACAATGTAAGTTTTCAGGGGTTGACAGCTTTGATTGTAATTTGTCTGCATTTGTAGCTGACTTTTGAGTCAGTAGATACATACTTAATAGAGTTTTCTTTTTAAAAAAAGAAGGAGAAAAGAAGTCCAGGTACTGTGACTGATCAGCAGTGCCAACATTTTTTTAAACTGGTCTCAAGTCTTTATGACCCATATGCATCTACCAGCAAGAGACATGTTCATTTAAGCTGTAATAGTCCCTTTCAATGCAAAATAGATATCAAAAGTATACTTCCTATTGATTGTATTGCCAAATTATGGAAGATAAAGTGCAGCTCAGTGCTAAGGAGATATAATATAAACTTCATAGTAATGAAATCTTGGTTCTAAAATGGGTGCAAATGTTTCTAAGCTTCAGAAATAATGTAGTACTAGTTTTACTCAATCTGAATGCCAAAAATGGTGTAACAATTGATACAAAATTTTGAATTCGAATTATTTCCTAAATTCAGGCAAAATGGTGTGACATGCGGAAAAATTCGAATTTTATAGTGAGTGTGACATGTGACATTTGAACTGAGTAAAAATAACAGTACTTGAAGCACACTATTAATATTGATTTGAGTATGTTTGTAAGGGCAACCCTGGAGACTCTGACGAAAGCCTAGCAGGGGAGGATCCAAAGCGTGAATAAAAGCTATGGAAATACACAGAGGGACCGACCTAGCAGGGGAGGATCCAAAGAGAAAAAACTCTAAGGGGCCGCCTGCTAGGGCGCCAACTATATACTGGTCGTCCATAACTGCCGACGTAGAGTGCAGAAGGCCTGGGCGGCGTCGCAGGCTCTGTCCCAAGGTGATCGTTGGGAGGGTCTTGACGGATTGGTGATTGTGCGGGCGAAGGAGGCCGTGGACGATGGTCGGGGTGGGTCGGAGCGTCCGAGGGGGCGCCGGTCGGATGTGCCTCAGATGCACTCGGACGGTCCGAAGGAGGCCGAAGCAGGGGTTCCCCTGATAATGTTTGGAATGAAAACCATTTAAACTATTTATTTATTTAATTTATGTCCCAAGCTCAGAAATAAAATGGGCATTCAAATGTTTATTACCATTTGTAAATATTTAAAATGGAAAGGGTTGGACTAGACTCAGCTCAAAGCCGATGCATTGATCACACATGGCTGAACTACCCAAAGGGCATGAGGGTAGTATATCAAGGCCCCACACCTAAATATAAATTTCCCAAGAGTAGGGGAAAGGCCTTGCAGCAGAAAAATTAAAATGTTATCTCTGCCTGCTCAAGCTGAACAGGTTAAGTTTGTAAATGTAAAATACATAAAAGCATAGTAAGCATAGTTGCATAAGTCATATGTACTACCCATAAAGATTGTCCAATTTTTGAGTTGAAGTCCAGCTCCTCAACAGACATTGCTCATACGAACGTCCTCTTCTTCCTCCTCGACCGCGGGCTCCGGTGTTGCGCTGCGCGAGACGATGTACTCCTCAAGCGTGGGGCACACGCGGCGTAGCGCGGCCTCATACTCCGCACCGAACTCTGCGCACTCCCACGCGTCAGATGGGACATAGGGGTCGTGTGCGACAACTACGACGCGGAGCTCGCACAGGCTCGGAAGCACGTCGTTCAGCTTTTGGAGGAGAGCGTCCTGCGAGAGATAATCAATATTTATTCAGCTGGGTGTATAGCGAACTCTAGACTAATCACCTCGTCGGATGTGGAGTCCGCCCCGGCATTGCCGATGAAGAGATAGCGGAGATGCGGAAGACAGCGCGCGAGAACAGCCGGGTCAAGCACAGCCCATTCACCAACGACGGCGGTTAGCTGAACAACGGGAACGGCTGCTGCAGCGACGGCGCGCAACGACCGCTCGACTTCGGCGTCAAAAAACTGTTGCTCGGGGTCCTGCGGATCAACGACATATGCCAGGAAATCTGCGTCGTTCGTTTCATCGAAAGGGAGGTACACTCGAGGGCGGCGCGGCCACGCAATGCACGGATGTGAAACCTGTGATCCAGGCAGCACTGCGGAAGCAAGGTTACTCGGCCCGTTGAACACCTGTAACCTCGGACAGAGCGGCCCAGCGCGGGCCGTCGGGGGGAGCTGAAAACACGCGTCGAGACAGAGCATGTCCCCGCCGAGGATAATGAGTTCCTGGAGTGTGCCTCTTCCGGCGACGAACTCGGTGATATTGTAGAAGAAGCGCGTTTCCAAAATTTGTAGGATTGGGAAAGCCTCCGCGCCACGTGGGAAAAGCGTCGGGAGGCCCTGGCAGGACGAGCGCAGTGCGCGCAAGTTGACAAGCCCCTCTAGTGTTGCGCCGTATGTGCCGAAGCGCTGTACACTTGGCACAAAGTCATCCCGATAAATGTCCATTTCATCGTTGAAGTCTCTGTGGCACACTCAGCTCCCATGTCCTCCCATGGAAAAGAGAAAAACCTACACATTGAGGCTCCGCGCCAGCAAAGCGAGTTCTGGCCGGGTCTCAAGGGTGGCACAGTACTTGACAAGTGCAGCCTCGCTGGGGAGCACGATATGGCGGTACAATTCGCCACTGACTGTTTCGCGGAGGCGCCAGTTGGCCAGCGCGAGCGCAGCGAGGTCCGCCTGCGGTGTCGCACGCGCAATTTCGACGAGGAGTTCGTTTGGAAGGACGGAAAATGCGTTCATGTTTTCACGTTTTCAGTACTGTAGTCTTTGTATGGTGGTGTTTTCCGAATAAAAATCCGAAGCAGGCCTAAAGGTTGGTGTATGGAGAGTATGCAAGATGAGAGAAAGAGATGTGGTAGACCACACCTCATCCCGAAGCACGCTTTTATACTCGACATACGCCTGTCTGTGGCATTGGCGGCGCTTGGGCCGCAGGCTGACAATGCGCGGAAACGTGCCTGCGAGCTCATCTGAGCTTTGATTTTGCGACTCATGCATGGGCCAGCCATTGCTCGAAATTTCAAAGCGCTACCGACTTTGTGAGTCTTCGGGAAGATACTCAGCTCTTTGGCCTTACTCTCGAGAAACTGCAATTGCGGGTTGATCGCGTGGCGAGATTATAGTAGCAAAACCATGGCCAGCGCGGGCGAGAGCCGTTAATGAGTATCTCCGCATACGCGGTCTGCGGTGGTGGTGGTGGTGGTGGTGGTGGTGGTGGTCTCCTGCAAGAAAGTTTGAAGAAACGCGCTGACATCACCTGCTGACACCGCATCACGTGCCTTTCCATGGCCACGACTTGTCTTAACTCCCACCTTGCTGCTGCCGCACGTACTCAGCGCCATGCCACCCCTGTCAAAGATGAGTGTTTCATTCAGAACCAAGAGCAATGTGTGTATGTAGGTATGGCTAGCTAACCCGAGAGTAGATACGTAGAGGTGACGAGATGCAGAAGGAGTATGTACAGATGGGTGAGATATGCATATGCGTGAAGAAACTGACTATACGTATAGCGTGATAGTGCAGTTGTAGTTTGGGCACCGGTATCAACGAAAGAAACCGAATTGTCTGCAGCAGATGAAGGCGAGACCGGGAAATCAACGTTAAGCCCCTCGTCAGGAAAGTAGGACTCATCCTCTTCAGCGAGTCATATGGGCACTTGTCTGCCCCATGATTGGCCCTGGGCCCGCGCCTGATCCCGTGCACTCATGGTCGGCCTCGTCTGCTTCTGCACCTCCCCATCACTCTCTTCCGAGTCGTCATCGCTGCTTTCCGACGAGCTATCCTCCGCGACAGCCGCAGGTTCTTCCTTCGGGCTCTCGACAACGACAGCCGAGTCTGCTTCAGATGTGGTATCCGAAGAGTCGGCCTTGGTCTCTGTCTCCGCCGTCTTGATCTCCTCCTGCTTCTGCTTCTCCTCTTGCTCTTTCTTCTCTCTTTCCGCTTTCTCTTTCTCGGCTTTCTCCTTTTCAGCCTTCTCCTTGGCCTTCTTTTCGCGCTTCTGCTCTTTCCTCTTCTCGCGCTAATGGAGCAAATTAGTTGCGCAAATGCAAATACGATCATCTTACCTCGATCTTTTCCCTGATCTCCTTTGCCTGTCGTTCCTTCAGCAGTCGCTCCCGAATCTCCCGCTCCGCAACAACCCAGGAACCAGCCTCCTCCGCTGCAGCTTCAGGTCGCGACTTGTTCTTGAGAAGGTCTTGATAAACGGAGTCAGCATGGCAAAGAACGAAGAAAAACACGACTGACATCCTTGTAGAGCGGCGACACTGAATTCGCCGTCTGGAATGGCATCCGCAAAGCGTTTCGCCAACCGCGCCAACGTCTTGCCATCGAGCGGGCGGAGGCCCTGATGCGCCGCAACGATCTCGGGCGCGGGCGCGGGCGGTATATATGCGGTATTGGAAGCCCCAAATTGAGGGAGGTCAAGCGGTATCGCGGGCTCTTGTTTGCCTTTCCGGGAAGATGTCGAGGGCGCTGACGACTCTGAGGAAGAGGGAATGGTCATGTCCGCAATGGATGTGCTTGATCCACCAAAGGAAGACCATAAGCTCGATGACGAGCGCAGGCTTGAAGGCGTTGTTGGAATGTCGATCTCGGCGAGGGCAGCCTCGTCTATTTCCTCCTCGGGCTCGGGGTCGGAACTGGGGAAGAAATTCCTGAATAGCGCTTCTGCTTGCCACTTGCTCGCATTTCGGAACTCGACCCAAACATCCATTCGACCAGGGCGGGAGAGCGCAGGGTCAAGTTTTTCAAGATGATTTGTTGTCCTGCAAAAGAGTAAGAAGATTGTCATGCGAAACGACCGACACATACGCGAAGAGAATCCTTCCTTCAGCAGCAGCAACCCCATCCAACGCGTTTAGCAAACCACTCAAACTGAGCGTATTGAGGTCGCTCAAGTCCTTGTCGCGACCCTCCTGCAAGGCATTCAAGCTGAGTAATGACAAAAACGCGATATGGCCAACGAACCTTCTTCTTCTTGCCGTCTTGTTCCTTGCCTTGCTTGTCCTCGGCGTCAGCGCGTCGCTGGACGGAACGCGTAAAGGCAGCATCCAAATCTTCCAGAAGCAGCATTGCACCCTAAATGTAATGAGTCATCATATAAGTAGCGAGCAAAAGACTTACTTTTGGAACACGCCCCATGAGCCCTAAAAGCACACTATCGTTTATCCAGGCGCTCGAAAGCGACACAACATAGATATCGAGCATGAGCTCGCCCGCCAGTGCGTGTATGAGGGATGACTTTCCCGAGCCAGGAACACCATGCAGAAGATAACCTCGTCGCCACGGCACACCACGGTCCGAATACCACTATGAAGACAGGTTAGAAAAGGACTTGGATAAGCAAGACACACACCTTTTCGCTCGCCAAAAAGTCCCTCGCATCACCCAGTAGCATTTCCTTTACCCCTGGCTCGAGCACAATAGTCCCAAGCGGTCGCTTGTGCCTGGCATCAGCCCACCGCCAGCTGCCATGCGGGTCGGCAAAGTAGATATTGATTCGGTGGACGGCCTCGGCCTCGTACTCCCGTTTGGCGTGCAAGACGAGGGCTTTGAGGATGGTGTTGCTCCTGGCGACAACGCTGACACTCAGGACCTCACAACCGTCTGTGCCACGTGAACGACGGACACGCAGCCAGTGGCCGCGCCAGTATATGGTGTGGGTGGTGTCAAAGGTGGGCTGGAATATGACACGTGTTTTAGAGGGAGGGGCGTCTAGGTAGACAATGAGACAGCAAAACGGGAAATAGGAGATACGCACCACCGTTGCTCTGGTCGAACTCAGCACCCAGGTCGGGGTCGTCCTCCCAGCCACTGACTTGTCCCGCATGCGCTGCCCGTGTTGTCGTCTCGAATTCTCGGGAGCGTTGCCATTCGGGGCTGCACACACCAAACGCGTCAGCTGGTAAAGTTTCGCGGGGGGACATGGGAAATAATGAGAAGAACGGCCCACATACCGCCGCGAAAGCCAGAGCATGAGCCAATCATACGGGCTGTCTTCTTCTGAGAAGTGGGCGGTGAGGAAGAACGCTGGGCAAGTAACGTCAGCGGCTGTTTATAGGACGTGCAACGTGGCGGGTAAACAGCAACTTACAGTTGACGAAGTGGTTCCAGGCAGAGCTGCTGACGCGACGGGCTGTCTCGACAGTGCCCCCAAGGACAACGAGCTTCATGCCGTCCATCATAGACGACCCGCTGACGAGAGGCTGGACGAGGGAGCGCAATGCATCCATGGTCTGGCTCTACGTGGTCGCTATAGGTGGTGGTTCCCAGTGGAGTCGAGGTCGTCGTAGAGGTCGACGAGTGGTCGTGGGGATAGGACGGGGAGACGATATGGTGAGAAGTGGGGTGGTGGTGGTAGAGAGAAGAGAGGAAGGAGGAAGCGACGCGTAATCTAACCGCCTACGGGCGTCTGAATGACTCGCTGGCGTCAGTCAGACTCATGTCCCCAAAGGATTGGATGAGTCGATACAGCTTAGCTGCCGTAACACTCCTCGGGGCCGGGCTGCCGATCGGTGATTGCGGCCGTCAATCACCCGGATCGCTCTATTTTGGAAGGTTGCCTGCCATTTATGGACACGGAGCCCCGCCGGCCGCCGGTGGGAATGCAAAACGACTTCGTGGTCGTGCTGTTAAGTCCGTACTTTTGGGGTGAGTTGACCACAACGGGTTCCATTCAGGCGCCCACATTCAACAATGGTGTTAAGCAGTTGTTCCGAGTGACTCTGGGTGATGTCCCAGGCTCTTGTCCCTTGCAGCGACTGCAGCTATGTGTGAGTGCCGAAATAGACTTATTGAAGACATTATACTTACACCAGTACATCAGACCCGCTTACTCGGACCGAGTGAAAGTCGTAATGAATTAAGGTTCAGAAGTGGACAGGCGGTATGCCGAAACAACGAGGCGAGCAATTTTACTGTAGTAAGTGCTGTAGAAAAGCATCACCTCGATCATCAGTTAACTTGGGGTTGAAGTTAGGTCCATTTGGCTAAGTTCTCCGCAGTCCGAACATATCTACTCATGAAGATTTAGTTCTCTACACCCATGGGTAAGTATTGCTCATCAAGTCTCCCTTCAGCCTTCTTTTGTTCGTATCTCCTATGGCCAATCGCGCGCGTTGCCTCTTCGCCAGCTGATTCCCTCTGCGGATAACGGATAACACCGACGCCGTCCGAGCTGCCCTGTGCTCCAACTTCACCCTTTCCCCCCACAGGCTCGCGGAAGTTCGTACAGAGATTGCTCGATACGACGTAGCTATATCATTCAAAAACTTCAAATCAGGGTTACATCACTGTCTGCTGAATGTATTCACCTCCAAGGTCACATCGACGCCTGCAACTCATTCGTACATGGGGAGCAACGTATCATCGAGTGGTACAGAGAGGAATTGTGGGTTTTGCTGACCGCTGAGCAAATAGTTTTGGGTGCCGGATGAGTTTTCAGGCTCCACGCTATAGTAGAATTATTGATTCGTTGTTAATATCCATTCCGCTGCGTAGTCAAAAAAGGCACTCACAGGTCTTCTGTCCACACGAAAATGCCCCCATTTGGTTCACCGTCCGTAGCGCAGAGAGAGAACTCGACAAGATTGCCCCACCGATTGGCTTTCCTGGTAACTAGCTTGAGGTAAACCCGAAAGCCGAACATGCGGACACTCACATGGGTCTCTCGCTGGCACTTGGCGCACGCGTAAGGAGCGCTAGAGCACAGTCGGCAACACTAAGCGGAGGCAGAGGCGGAAAACCAATGAGGCAGATTGTGCGCAGAAATTCCCGGTTGTTTGGCGTGTCAACACTCAAGTTTCGAGTGTCGATTGTGTGGAGGAGTGTGGTGATACAATCCCTATACTCCAAGAGAGCCTCACGATATTCCGGCACAACTCGAGATAGCCTGCCGAGAATGACGATTTTGGTGGATGCCGCCACATATCGTGCTCTGGCAGGGTTTTCACATAAATCCAACTGAAGACACGGGTTTTTGACATACCCAAGATACCGCATGAGTAGAGCGACCGTTTCTCCCGAGTTCTCGTTTCCCGGACCAAGCTTCAGCAACTTTCTGACCTCCCGGTCGTACATGACCCGCAGAAGGGGTTTCGCCAAGGTATGAAGGTTGATAGTTGCGCCAGCGGGGTTGCTGTCTGACCACCAGCTGCGAATACTGGTGTTCGTTGGGTAGCGGGCAAGTGGGGGCATGGGCCAAGTTGTCTGCCGGTATCATCTGCCTTGAATTGCTAGGGAAGGGAAAGCTGTTGACCACACGAAATTGAATGGTCGGATCAAATCATCAACATCTCTCACGGTGACGTCACGCACCAAACCCCACTTCTCCTCATCGCACGCAAGACCAGCCATGCCAGCCTCGCGACGCGGCAGCGGCAGTATCGTGCTGCCTTCAGGGCAGACGATGGCGATGCATACCCGCACCCATGATGAGGAAGACCTTCCTCATGCAACCAAAAAGTGCGTTACCTTTCTTACAACGGCTGCTCTTCATGTCTCACCTTACTGGCTAGGACGATGGCCGACCATCTACGCAAATACGAGAGTCTGTGCGTGGTCCGACCTGCCCTTGGCGCGCGATGTGCACTGATGTCTGTCTTTTGTTGCGTGAATGCAGATTTACTCTGACCCCGCAGCGGATGCGGATGATTGTCGAGGCGTTCAAAGACACGCTTGAGTTGGGTCTGTCGAAGCACAAGCAGACTGTGGTATGTGACCTATACTACTTTTCCCTTTCTGTTCCCCATCCCTTCTTGCTGTCATCTTCAGCCAGACGCGTATCATATTTCTTCGCGGCGTCAGCACTATCTATTGGAATGCTTCTGGGATCCTGCTTTCGACCGCACCCTGCTTGTTCTCCCTCCATTCTTTCCATTTGCATTCTTTTCTTTCCTCATGTTAACACTATCTGTAGCCCATGATACCCACCTATGTATTCGGCTGGCCAACTGGACAGGAAAAGGGCGACTATCTCTCCGTCGACCTTGGTGCGTCATAATCTATACGCACTTAAAACTACTCACCTTCAACCAAGGCGGTACCAACCTGCGTGTCTGTCTTGTTACCCTCGAGGGAGAGGGCAAATTCGAGGTTACACAAACCAAGTACCGACTGACGGAGGAGCAAAAGCAGGAGGAGGGTCAAAAGCTTTTCGACTTTTGCGCCGAATGTTTGAAGACGTTCGTCGATACGAATCTGCAGGACGAGAACAGCGGTCTTAAACTGCAGCCAGGGGAGAAACTACCTTTGGGGTTCACGGTGCGTGTCTGGTGTCTCTTCACGTTCAAGAAAAAATGATCGAGCGGAGTAGTTCTCGTATCCTTGCACGCAGGAGCGTATTGACCATGGAGAGCTTATTCGATGGACCAAGGGCTTTGGGGCTCCCAACACTGAAGGTCATGATGTCGCAGCCATGTTCCGTGCCTCTCTGGAGAAATTCGAGCTACCCATTGAGTTAACGGCGCTCATCAATGACACAACCGGCACCCTTATCGCGTCTAACTATGTCAATCCCAAAAACAAGATTGCCGTCATATTTGGGACGGGTTGTAATGCCGCTTATATGGAGTACGTGAAGGATATACCCAAAATCCACGACGTAGGGATTGGCCTGGATGGGCAGATGGCAATAAACTGCGAGTGGGGAGCGTTTGACTCATTCGAGCATGAGCACCTACCCAGAACGAAGTACGACCAGATAGTGGACGAGACATCGAACAAGCCAGGAGAGCAGGCTTTCGAAGTATGTTTCCGGTCTTTTGAATGGTAAAGCTGATATCGAGATAGAAACTTATCTCTGGTCGATACCTCGGTGAAATTCTTCGCCTCGTTCTGTGCGAGCTCATTGACGAGGGTGTCCTCTTCCTTGGCCAAAATACATATAAACTTGAAGTCCCGTATGCCTTCGACACAGCCTTCTTGTCGCTCTTGGAGTCGGACCCGACAGACGAACTACTTATGGCCATCGGCATATTCACCCACTTCTTCGCACTGGAGACCACGCTTGCGGAGCGGCAGTTCTTCCGCGCTCTTGCGAAGCTCATTGGGAGGAGGGCCGCAAGACTGAGTGCGTGTGGGATTGCGGCGATCGTGAGCAAGATGGGCTATTTAGAGGAGGGATGCTCCGTGGGTGCGGACGGGTCCTTGTATAATGTAAGTTTCTCTCATCTTCTCTTTCTGTCTCACTGATGCTTTGCGTAGAAATACCCCGGATTCGCGGACCGAGTTCATGAAGGCTTGCAGGATGTCTTCGGCGACAAGGGGCGGTAAGATGTTATCTCCACCATCTATTCTTGCACTCAGTCATTGGCGTAGGAACATTGTGACGCACCATGCCGAAGACGGGAGCGGTGTTGGTAGCGCTATCATCGCTGCGATGACCAAGGCGCGTAAGGACGCTGGAATCTATGTCGACCTGTGATAGGGAGTGGGGATTGAGACCAGGAGTAGGCAAACCCAAGGACAAAAGAGGTAAATTGAAAGAGTATAACGAAGGACGTATTGTAAGCCATTGTACTTTTTAGATGCTATTGCAATCCTCCTTTCAGAGGAACACCTTGCGTTGAGGGTTGGGAGATGACATGCACAATGAATATTTTAATACTAGTAAGGCGAGCTGGTTACGAAAATTGGGGAGCTCGATGACATACGACGAGACTTTAAGCGAGTAGAACAAACTTCTTCAGCTTCAAAGGGTATTATTACTTGGGAGTAACTACGAGTAGATGATGTAAGTAAGTAAGTATTCGCCCTACTAGTAGAATTCAAAGCAGCCATCCGAGTAAATACTGACACAAAGCCTCAGGCTTATATCACGAGTTGAGTGAAACCTGGGGCCATCCAGTAAACATATGTGGCACAGAAGGCAAGTTTTTGTATTCGAAGCCGAGTCTGCCATTCCCGTCGAGCTCTGAAGAGTCAAGCCGAAGTCGCTCAGCGAAGACGTCTGCATCGACTTGGACATCCAGAGCGGGCTGAAGGACCCAAGTCACCTGCGGTGTCGCTGGATGGAGCGCTAGCGCAGCCGTGATGCGAACGAAGCGGGTATGCCAGGACGGCGAGGCGGTGACAATAGTGGGACCAGCAGCAGTCTCAGAATCCGTCCCCGCTTGCACGCGGGCCCATATAACGCGGCATTCCGCAAGCACGGGGGAGATCTTTGGATTGAGGATGCGGGAAATGACGTCGACACCACCCAAATCCGCACTCTGTCCTGTGAGTGGCTCGATTGTCAGGCGTTGCAATACAGGAAACTCCGGCAATGACGCTGTATAGGAGTCTAAGCATGGGAGAACGGGATACGGATGTAGCACTTAACACACCGGTGAGATTGGCTCCGCGCAAGGAATTGTCCATAGAGAGATGTAGAGTCCTCAGGGTCCGTGTCGTGAGCACAATTAATCTGAGCGTGTGCGAGCCAAGATAACACGAGATATGCTCCAGTCTTTGGTATATATGTGTGAAGGCGGGTGATTCTGTCATACTCTGCGCCACAGACCCAGACGAAGGGCAGAGAAAGAGATGCCGGAGTAAACTATTAGCAGCCTGAGCGCCGTGGTGCGCGGTGGCATTGACTCCGGATAGCCGGACCGGATCGCTAGTCGTCGACCGAAAGCTGAGAAACCGCACCTGGAAGAGCCAGGGCATCGAAGGGAGCGTCCACGCGGATATGTTGTGCAGATGAAGCACGGCACCGGGACTCTTAGAGAGGAGCGCGCCGATGGCCGAAGCAACTTCTTCCGGAACATCCGTCCACAGAAAGCAGCCCCCGCCCCAGCTCTTGCCATCAATAACACAGCCGTCGAGCGGAGGAAGCAAGTTGAGGAGCGTCACCATAGCCTCCAGCTTCGCGGGGAGGACGAGGACGCGCTGCTGCGGGCATATGTGTAGTCGTCGGACGCTCTTGACAACATGGGGTGATTCCCTCACGAGGGAGAGCACGGGGAGGACATTGGCGTCACTAAGCCCGACGGTGTGCATAAAACGGCGCTGGCAGGGGCCGACGAAAGACCATGCGGCGAGCGAAAGAGCCTTCATCGAGGGGATATCATGCATGTTGTCCAGCACTGCGTCGATGAGTTCGATGGGAAGTGTTGTGCTCATGGTTGTGGGTGAAGCTTCAAGTTATTGGTGGCACTGTCAACAGGCTGAGGCTGTCATCGCGTGATCATCCCGTGACGCAATGACAATTAAGTATGACATGACTCAGAGAACAATTTCTGGTCTGCGACTGTCTGCGATCTCTACATTTGGGCGTTGTTTGACTACAATGAGAAGTCGCAGAAAGATAGCATACAATTACTGGCGAGTCACAGACCTTCAAGAATCAAGTTGGCAGATCCTCGTAAGCCAAATTGCAAATGAAGTAGAGTCGGGCATTCAAGTAGTGCCCGGCGTTGGGACGATGGATTAAAGTTAGATCGATTGACGACGATTCGCTCTCGGCAGACGACGACAGTGTATTCTTCGTACTTACACTCCCACGAGCTACTCCCTTGGACATGTCGTCTTGATGGCGTAATGACCAGCGCGTCAGCATGATACCAGATGATGAGATCTGCACCACGTCATGCGCAACACGCAACACGCAAGAAATCGCATCTCCATTCAGCACAGTACGGCACTGTGGGTGTGTGGTTTCTGTATTTAGAGCGCTCACTTGCCTGTCGACCACCATATTCCCCTCTAGATCCCTTCCTTCTATATCGCTATCCTCTCCAGCACCCCAGTTCAGACCAAGGCCTAGGTTCAACGTTCAGACCTAACTGCACGGCGCACGCATGACGGCGATAAAGTGTCCCGAGGAATCATCTGAATCAGGCCCTGCAAAAAATGGTGCGTGCTGGGTGCTCTTCATCTAAATCAGTAAAATCTCACCACTACTCTACTGTGGCGTTCAAGTTGCCTGAGAAGCACGACGAAAAACCATCCGCGACTCCTCAGATGGAACTCGAGATTCAGCAACGCGAGCCGTCCCCAGCCGCGAGCGACATGGAAGCAAACGTCAAAGACCGCCAGGTTGCAGAGCTCGAAGTGCGGGCTCAGATGTACAAGAACCAACGCGACATGGCGCAGTGCGAAGTCCGTAATTTGAGGGAGAAGATCGCGGTGCGGGAGGAATACAGCGATGAACAGGAGGAGCTTTTGGAGTTCTGCATGGCAGGCATGGAGTGGTGGGCATGGGGCCTAGGGGGGGACGATAACACTGTCGATTGATCAGCATCGAAGTTCCAGAACAAGACAACAGAAAAGAGTGCAAGATAGATACAGCATTACAGTAAGATACACAAAAGACACAAAAGTATGCATCCACTGAGTCAAACCAGTCGCATCCTCATCCCCCGACCCTGGTATACCCGCCAGCAAGCCACGCCCCCAACACAACCCCAACCCCCAAGCCCAGCAACATACCGCTAACCGTGCCGAGCTCCGGGAATCCCAAGCGGGCAGCGACGACGTCTCTGACAAGGCGCGCAAGGCTGGGTAGGTGTAGCGGGTCTGCGAGGCTGACTGGCGCATGCGTATACCCGAAAGGCGTATGTGAATCTGACCCTGCTGTGTCCTTGCGTTTGGCTCTCCGAGGTCGTGATGCTGACGATGAACGGGAGGGTGGTGGTAGTTGGGGTAAATGGCGATGGTACCGTGACGACGGTCGACGCGCAGCTGCCCACCAGTCTAGGAAGAGCGCCGCGGCCTGTGTCTTCAGGGTCAGTAGCTGCGGGGGGGTAGGTAGGTTGAAGTGAGGTGGCTGGGGTACTGCGGTCAACGGCTCGGGCTCCTCGGGGATATTCTCCAACGGGTCAAATACGAACAGCTCAGTTGCGGCAGGGGACAGCACAGTGACCGTCATGGTGGGGTCTACGTTCATCTGCTTTGACTGCAGCACGACAACGGGCACTAGCCGCCGAATCGCCTCTTCCACAGCAAGCTCGTAACCAGGCACAACGAGCAGCGCGGCATAGGTCGGCGAGCCTTCGGAGGCCAACAGATCCAAAAGCAGCAGCTTGTTCTCTTCCGCTTGTAGATCGTTTTCGGGCAGCGTCAGCACGCGGACGAGTGCGCGGAATGGGTCGAGGATGAACGATATCAAGGTAGAAGTCGTCGCCTGAATAAATCAGTCAGCAGAGGACAGACAGGACATCTTAACGCACTGTATTCACGAATACCAGCTCCATTCCCTCCTCCTCCTTGGTAAGCCACACCCGCCTGCAATCCGGGTCGCATTCTTCGTCTTCCACTCTCCAGCCTTCCGGCAACACCTGCTCCACAGAATCCGCACCCATAACCAACATCCGCGCTTGTGGGGGCCGCCTTCTGCGCTTGTTCTTCCTCTCCCTCACAAGCAGCGGCGCCGGGCAACGTCAACGACGGTATCACCAGCTCGGTCGCATGGTCGTGGCCGTGATGATGCGCTTGCGGCGGGCTCGCAGCGGCAGAACTAAAGAAGAAACTGCTCGACACGGAGTCGAGTTCCATCCCTGAATCGTACTCGCCCTCCAGCGACAGCAGCGAAGAGCTGCTTGTGCCCGACGCTGAGGACGGCGTCGGGCTCGGCGGTGGGGCTGCAGAGTGGGGGAGAGTTGGGGGAAGTGTTGGACGAGATTGGAGGGGGGATCGTGGGGGGAGGGTGCGGATGGTGGAAGCGGATGTGCTCAGCTCGTTGCCCGTGGACTCCATCTCCGGAGGCATAGGCAGTGCGGTCGGGGCCTGGAAAGGGGGCGGGTCGTCTGCGTCGTCTATTGGCGGCTGCATCGTCGTGGTAGTCGTGGTATCCCGTCAAGGGGCAGTGGGCAATCAGAATCGATAGGCACACGAGGCCGCTTCTTCGCCTTCTTCAAGATCTGCTGCGCAATCAGGAGTCAGCCAGGGACGCACGAAACTATAGCTTTACCTCGCCGTGAAGATAAGTACTGTCTCCGTTGGCGAGAGTGGGATGAATTGTAGCCGGAGATGAGATGAGTGCAAGAATCGAGCGCAAGTCAGCGTTGGTGGCGTGCCGTCAGCGCCATGCGTCATGCCGCGTGACCGTGGACACGTGGCCTACAGGCGCTCAGTTCCCAGTGTCCCGTCTGACCCGTCAGTCGAAGAAGATATCTGCGTAACATCCAATCCTTGTGCTCTACTTATACTACATTTGGTACCATACTACACTGTTGTTCAGTCAAAGGTCTGAGTCGTCATAAGATTAATATTGTCGATTATAAACAGAACACAGGTGCATCAAATGATATTGATGTCTTCATAATTGCTAAAATTGTCCCAAGGGGGAGGGAAAACAAATTTAAGGAACATACACACTAAAACAAATTTAAGGGCTCACAGCTGGACCAACCGACCGTGACATGCGTGACAATTGCCTATTTAGGCAGGTATTTCACAGGATCATGTGATTGACTCATCTGGAAATAATACTTATAAACTGTTGTACTATATCTAGCCACTCATTATAGCTCCTATAAGGAAAGAATAGGATTTGACTTTTGTCCATAGACTTAGAATCCAGATATGTGAATGAAGTTCATTGATGAGATGCAGAGAATTGTATGTACAGCCTCATATTACACTGAGAACCTATGGAAACATCTCCTTACACTTATTGATTAATGCCTAATACTTGAAAAAAATTCACTACAAAAAAAAGTTTAAGGCCCACTGGGGGACCTACCGACCGGCATTGATGCCATCATGCTTCCCCCTTGGCCTGTAAATCTGTGGTGTGCCACAGTCTGAAGCAAATCTGGAGATCAAATGTAGTTTTATCTGGTTTTATCAAAATTGGACACAAACTTAGGGATATCTATATTACAGTCAAACCCCTCTTAAGTCATGCCTCTCAAAAGGCATAACCCCTTTAATATCATGATTTTTAGCTTCCACCAGCTCCGTTTGCAGGGAAAAGTCATAGGTCTATGAAAAGGCATAACTTATACCCAAATCAGGTGGAACAAGTCATGATTCCATCCAAAAGAGGGCATTTCTGATGGTTTTGATGACATCAATACTTATAAATCTGTTGATTTTATCCCAAAATTAGACAAAAAAGGTCTTGACTACATATAGTACAGTATATGTACATGCAATGGTCATATGTCACAGATTTCCTACAAGTAAAACGGCTATGATATCATTTAAAAAAAGGAAAAAATAAATTCATTAATTTTTTTTGGCTAACCCTCCAAAGTCATAACCTCTCAAAAGTCATGATTTGACCCTTCCACCAAGAGGTATGACTTAAGAGGGGTTCGACTGTAGCAACTTTTTTGTTTGCTACAGCCATGAAATTTTCGATTGCCTCAGTATTCCCTAGCAAATTTTGGGTTGTAAATGGGCCAGTTTGAGAACTCGATGGCAAATCTCACGGGGATGACATTAGCGGTGATGAACTGCCTCCGCCACCGCAGATCTGCAAATCCGCCAACAGCCCCTTTTACGCTGGATCGAGTAGCAAAGGCCACTACCCAGCCCTGAACACATATCGGAGCATATCGGCTTCTCTTCTGTTGATTTCGCTGGCGCGCTGGGTCCGCCACGCGCCCAAGCTGCAGAACAGCACACAGTGCACAACTCGGCGGGCCGTAAGGTGGCGGCCGCGGTTAGCGACGTCAGACGCTTGCATTCAGGGGATCATGATGCAGGCTTCGAAAAAAAGGAACCAATATAAGTATATATAGTTCACGCAGTGGATGGCAGTCGCCCCTGCCTCCACCATGGCGACGACTCTGGCTGCGTCGCTGGAGAACATCTTTGCGTGAGTCCTCGCTCCCCTCACTGACGACGGCTGAAGACAAACGACCAGGCCGCTGCTGGTTGGTACATGGTTCAATGCGATGTTTTACATGTTGGAGCTGCTCCTCGCGTACCAGTTCTTCTCAACTACCAACTGTGTGTGTGTCTGCGCCGGGAAGTGGCCCGCTGCTGATTAGTTTGTGCATTGACAGTGCGCTCTCCCGGTGCCAACACAACACTTGTACGCGGAGTCGTCGCGCTGGAATTGCTCAATGATACGATTGGCACGATTGGGGTATCTGCCTACACTTACCTGGTGCGCTGCTTGCCTGACTTGGACTTCTCTCCACTGACTGCGCAGTTCCTCGTCACTCACTGGGGCGACCCCGAGTTCCTGATGTGGAACCCATGGCCTGGTACCATCTACGTGCGTCGTCGTCTTGGCGCCCTTCCTGACGTCTGACCCTTGACTTGGACTAGGCGTTTACTTCCGGCGCGAGCGGGTTCATCGTGCAACTCTACCTCATATGGCGCTACGGCAGACTGTACGTCATGATCAGCGCCGCCCACGTGCTCCGCCTGACCCACCCAGCTCTAAAAACTACGTTGTTTGCGCCGTTCTCGTGGTGTGCTCTACGACGGCCGTCGCGGGCGGATTCGGCACCGGCATCGTCTCCGTCATCCACAAGAGCGTCCTAGAGCGCGAAAAAATCGTCCCCATCTCCATGTGCGTCCCACGCTCGGTTGTGGCGCGTTTCCTTGTTGACTTGTGCGGCAGGGTCTGGCTCATCTCTTCCGCCGTCACCGACATCGCCATCGCCGCAGCTCTCGTTTACCAACTCCGCTCTTACCGCGCGACTTTCAAGCGGACCCGCTCGTGCGTGCTCGAGCATTATCTAATCAACATCTAATCTGACGCTCCTCACGTGACGCAGCATGATCCACCGCCTCACCGTCAGTGCGGTACAGACAGGCAGCGCAACGGCGCTCGTCGCGACGATCATGGTCATCCTTTTCGCTCGCTACCCCCGCACGACCATCTCGCTCACGCCGGGCTTCTTCCTCGGCCGGCTCTACGGCTGCACGCTCCTGTTCAACCTCACCACGCGCCGCTTCGGCGCCGCGGGCGACTCGACCGACGACGGCACCGACCATGACCACGACCACGTGAGCATCAGCTTCGCGGGGCGGAGCACCGCCGCTGGCACTGCGGGTGGCCAACGGGAGCGGGAACGCGCGACGCGCATGGACACGTTGGGGAAAGTGGCACCCGGGCCGGTGGATGCCTACACAGACGATGCCAGCGTCGGCGATCGTAAGGCACGCTTGGAGGAAGTAATTTAGACCATCGAATAATCGGGGGGCCCTCGGACTCTAAATTAGCATGCATAAAGTCACTGATATGTTGCCACGAATGGCTTGAAGACTTGAACTGGCGTTCCAATGGTCTCTCGAATCATTAAGTACTAGGTCCAGGATGCAAATTTTAATCGGATCATCTGTTGTTTACACATGTTGTCTGCCAATCAAAATATCAGTCACGATCACGCGGGCGTGACACACTCCTCTCCCAGTAACCGGTTACTTACTCTCTCCACCACAATTTCGCTGCAACGCGCATCTGAACGTCGTCACTGAAGATCCTAGTGCCTACAATCTCAACCATCCGACCACAATAACTTCGCAACCGCCCAGAAAAATCTGTACCCGGGCCCGTCAGTGAAAAGCCGTACAACAACATTCTTTTGCGGTTCATGGGGCTAATTTCCGGTGCAGAGTCAAGGTACACACGCTTCTGAGCCGTGCTAGCACGTCTCTGCAGTCCCAAAGCCCGCGGACGACCGAACTGTCCTCGGCACCGATGTCCGGCCCCTCCAGCATGAGCAACTCAAACCCGCTCAAACGCGCTGCGACGTCGCCCAACACAGGCACCGACACCTCCAAACGTCCTAGAGCGGGGTCCAACAGTGCACTGCCGCCGCCGCCGCCGCTCATTGGCGTGCTAGACATCCCACGAATTCCAGTTGGCGCATCGTCGCAGCCCGCCCATCTTCGAGTTCCAAGCGCGCTGCCGAATCCACATGCAGACTCAATTGTCGTGAAGAACTACATGTTTGGGAAAGAAGCCCCTCCCCAATTGGCTGGTACGGCCAGCCAGTTTTCTACACAGTCCCGGTCTGTTTCCGCCCCCGTCCCCCCAGCAAGCGCCTCCCAGCATGTGCACACCCCGGGCGCCTCCCAACCACCCGCTTCGCAAGCAGACGGCACCGGAAAGCCTCCGCGGAGGAAGCCTGGCCCGAAGCCGCCGATGCTCGCGTCAACCAGGCAGCGCAATCTGGACGAAATCACGCAGTTGAGGAGTCAGTTGGTCAAGGCCCAGGAGGAAAGCGCGGGTTTGCGGAGAGAGGTCGAGCGGCTGCAGGCGGCACAACCCCAACTAGAGGCCGGGCCAGGCGACGATGCGATGGATGTGGACCCACCTTCAGATGTCCTGAACGCCTTCGAGTCAACCTCTATGATTACGCCTCCATCGCCCGAGTCGGAGTTAGAGACGACATCAGAGGTTGCGCGGTTGAAAGCAGAAAATGTGCGCCTGGCGCAGGAAAGGGACGCAGGTGCGAATTTCATTGTTAACGACCACTAGCACTGACAAAACGTCAGCCATCGCGACGGGCGACGTTGTCCGCGGCCAGCTCGACACGCTGGAGGCGACAAACACCGAATTGCAAGCCCAGCTCATGATCACTGGTGGGACTGGCGCTCCGACCACCCATCTGCTTAACACCGCAGACGACCAGCTTGTCAGCGACCTCCTGGCAGGGTTGGGGCCCATCGAAGACGAGCTTGCGCACCTAAAGGCGGCCCACGGAGTACTTGAAACCCAATATGCTGCTACTAAAGCGGAGCTGTCCCAGATAGACACCCTCCTGCGCGATTTGGACCTGCCCGAGGGGATCGAGCTGACTGACAATGAAGTGGGCAACGTCCGCAAGGTGCTCACCGTCCTCAGCGGGGCCATGGCGGACAAGACACGGTTAGAGCAGGAGGCAGCGATGCTGAGGGGCGAGGCGGAGGCCAGTCGGGCACAGGCGGTGGCTTTGCAGACGCAGTTGGAGAGTAATCGATTTACAACGGATGAGAGCGAGGTTAGGCGGTTGCACGCGGCCCTGGAAGAGCAAAAGGCATCTGCAGCAGAAATGACGCACGATTTGCTTACAGGGCATGATGCCCTGACCGAGGAGGTCGCTATGCTGCGTGTGATGGCGGACGAGAAAGAAAAAGACATGCAAACTGCACGACAAGCCCTAGCCGATGGAGAACGGGAAACTGGGGAGCTCAAGCGTATGGTTCAGGCGCAAGAAGCGGCTTTCGAAGCGAAGCAGCAGGAACTCGAGGCGCAGCAGGAGGCACGAACAGGGCTCCAGCAGCAAAACACCGAACTGATGAACAAGATACAAGCACAAGACCGGGCCGCGCAGGTGCTGCAGTCGGTAATGGAGGACATGCGCAAGAACGTGACGGAGCGCGAGGCCGAACACACCCGGTTGACGGCAGATAGCAGCATCATAAATGCGTTGAGCGCTGACTTGGCGGCACGCCTTCAGCAGACCGAAAGTGCCCTGCAAGCTAAGGAGGACGAGAAGCTTCGGTTGGCCGATGATGCAAATAAGGTGATCGCCGATCTACAACAGGAGAAGACTACGTTGCAAGGAGAATTACATCAGCGCACAGTGGAGTTGAATGAAATGCGGCAGCGTCTCGTGGACTTGGAAGCCCCCACTTCGTCGGTCAGGTCTTCTCGCTTCAGGATCATGGATGCGGAGTTCGAGACGCGCCATTTAATACTGCTGGTGCAGCATGAGAACCAAGGCGGAGGAAGACAGGTGCGCAAACGCAATACCCACTAACCCTCACAAGAATCTCACGATTCTCACGTAGCTTACGGACAAGTCATGGGGACGTATACTAGACCAGCTTCAGCGTGCTGCTCAACATGGGCCTGCTTTAGCGTCAGTGGCAGAAGTTAGCGCCACGGAGCGCGATCGGATCATCATGGCACTGAAGAACTATTATCTTCGTTGGCTTGTGCAAGACGAGATGGGCAGTGGGCTTGCTGAGGCGAATGTCGACCCTAAAACTCCGGTCCGTCTGGTGCCTATTCAGCCATGGGCAGACACCTCGAGCCCGCTTAAGCTTCAGCCCGTAAAGAAACCGAAGCCTGTGCTAGGTGTGTTATCATTGCCCTATTTCAGCTCTGTTCAGGCCTTACATCTTCCAGATCCCCGACCCATTCCCTCTCCGCCGCGCCTCTCCCGCGCACAGCTCGACGAAATTCTTTGGTGCACATCTGTCCGTGGGGACAAGCTATTCTGTCTCGAATGCAAACTCAACGGGTGCGCCTTGCCGTCTCCCTCCCTCATATCTCAACGCCTGGTTCTAGTTATCTATTCGACCTCCCCCTCTCCGCGTCTATTAACCAACTCACCGCGCACTCTGAGGGGTACCATCGCCAGAGCTGTGATGTCGTCGTAGACCGCACGGCGGGGATGGACGCCGCCCAGATCCGCGCGTGGTTCCTCGAGAGCAAACAGGCGCTGGCGGCGGGGGGCGTGTGAGGCAGCGCGTTTGGAGAAAAAAACTACCGTGACATGATTATACTGATACTTTCTGCTTGCACAAATGGCTGCATGTGATAATATTAATCTAGTATGCTAAAGGTTCATCTTTTCTGCGGCTCTTTCAGTTGTGTTAACACCAATTAAGAGCTATTCCACGTTATCACATAAAATTAGGGCTGTAGGCCGTCGCCGTAATATAGGGCGTACGGCCGGCCGTAATACGGCACCGTAACCGTACCGTAAGGCCCCTCACACTGTAAATATACAAATTTAGAGTCTGCTTAAAATGTTACCTAATTGACTCGTTGAAGTGCTTCTTACAATGTTAGCTTACAACAGTGTTGTAAGTTTTTCCCAAAGTTATTCCCTAAACCACTAGTTTAAACATCTGTTTAAGCATGGACCTTATTGAGTCTTTTAAGCAACATCCTAAACCAATACTGAAGGGACTCAATTAAGAATCTTGTTGAGGATCCACCAAAAATCTATAATCACCCTGACAACTGAGAAGAAAATGGGAGGATTTTTTTAAATTTTAATGAAGGTAATAATGGTTGAAAAAATGGTGACCTTTATTGATTAGAAAAAAAGGTTTAAATAATGTCAACTAGATAGGAAGGAAATCTGACCAGAAAAATGTTTCTCAGATTGTAGGAGAAAAAGGGTGCATATGTGGGAAAAATGGAAGATATCTGGGCATAAGAGGCTTTTTTGTATAACAATGTTGATTCTTTTTTTTCTGATAAGATTGCTGTTCTACTTATTGGGTCTTTTTAAATCCATTTTCCCCAACAAATAAAGGTGTCCCTTTTTGGGGTCATTATTACCTTAATTAAAATTTAAAAAAATCCTCCAGTTTTGTTCCCATTCCTCGGGGTGAATATGAAAACACTACCGTGCCGGCATTGACAGAAAGTCATGCGGACGCACGTGAAACACGTGAGATTCACGTGCCACCCCTCGGATACCGCCCGCCGGTTGCGAGCCGCAGGCGAGCGGCCGTGTGGGCGCTGCAAATTCTTTGTTATTACTGTAGTCCATGCCACAGGCACGGACACTTATACTTGTTGAATTTTAAGTCACTCCATTGAAGTTTAAGTCACTTCTTCAATTTTTGGTAGATCTTCAACAAGATGCTTAAATGAGTCCTTTTAGTATTTGTGTAGGATGTTGCTTAAAAAAGTCAATAAAGTCCATGCTTAAACAGATGTTTAAACCAGTGCTTTAGAGAATAACTTTAGGAAAAACTTATAACACTCTTGGAAGCTAACATTGTAAGAAGCACTTCAACAAGTTCATTAAGTAACATTTTAAGCAAAACCTAAATTTACATATTGACAGTGTGCCTTAGGGACCAAGTTGATGGTATGGCAACGGGACGTTGGTGACGCCCGTACTACCCAGCTCTACCCAGTGGGGTACTTGTCTCCCCAACTACCTTAGCTACTCCCACTACTGAGTACTATCTAGACTTGTTTTTTTTCCCTGATGTAAGGGCCGTCCCGTACCGTAAGCACCTTGAACTCGAGGGCTTATGGTATGGCGTGGGGCCGTCCTGGCGCCATCAGAGGCCGTACCGTACATGGCCGTAGCTGTATACGGTACGGTCTACAGCCCTACATAAAATTTCTAACTATTTCCTTATACAAACATTTGTACACTACTACTACGGGTTAAAACCATTTCTGGTTTTACCTGACCCTGTACACAAAATTTAACAAATGCTCTAAATGGTTTAAAAATAGTTGTCCAACTTAATATCAAGTCTAAGAATCTTCAAGCTAAAAGTTTTCTTGACCTTGATTGATAATAAGTAAAACACTACTGTAATGATAAATCATCATTGGAGCCAATCATAAAACCATTCAATCTGTAAACTAATTGCAATTAGAGCCTGTTTTTGTCAGGGGAACCCCTGCTTCAGCCTCCTTCGGACCGTCCGAGCGCATCTGAGGCGCATCCGACCGGCGCCCCCTCGGATGCTCCAACCTACTCCGACCCTCGTCCTTGGCCTCCTTCGCCCGCATAATCACTGATCCGTCAAGACCCTCCCAACGATCACCTTGGGACAGAGCCTGCAACACCGCTCAGGCCTTCCACGCTCTACGCTGGCAGTTACGGATGACCAGTTTATAGTTGGTGCCCTAGTAGGCAGACCCTTAAGAGTTTCTTCTCTTTGGATCCTCCCCTGCTAGGTCGGTCCCTCCGTGTACTTCTGTAGCGTTTATTCACGCTTTGGATCCTCTCCTGCTAGGCTTTCGTTGGAGTCTCCAGGGTTGCCCTTATAGTTTTATATTTATATAAGGATGTTTATAACCCAGTTTATAAACCCTTGTTTTCTATAGGAACTTAATAATGCCTACTAGTAGGAAATGCTAGTTGCAATATGGAGTATCTTAATACAACATTGATACAATTCATATTATATGGCAAGTTATGTATTGTGATAGGTACAAGATAGGTTGCATTATTGCTGTGACAACATCGATATCTCCTAGATGTTCATTTACTCCCCCCTGCCTGTACTGTCTGCATCTATGACTCTGACAAGAAATCCAGTCAAAACACCAAAATCTACTTCCCAAAAGAAAGGCAATTTTTGGCTTGTTGGCCTGGTCTCCGAGTCTCTCGAAAGGTTTGCCAGATAACTTGAACCCCAAAGACTATTAAAAACCAGGCGCCAATAATGGTATCATACTACTGAGTTCAGCACAAGTTTGAAGTTTTCACTGAAGACAAATCATTCAATCCCCGACAGCACCTCTTCTGTCCAACGAATAAGCTTGACCACCGTCGCGTCCGCTCCGCCATACCCCTTGATCCTCACGCCATGAAGATAACCTGTCCGTGAATCTCCCTCCGCCCATGTATTGTGGACGTGTGGCGGGAAAACGTGCGCGCCGATGACGTCCCCGTGGTCGCCGCGAATGAACACCCCTCCGCGATCGTTCTCGGGAGAGAGCAGGGCGTGCAGCATGTATTGCGCGCAGTCCTCCTAGGAAGCAGAATTAGCAACATAAAAAATGGAATGAACGGGAGACGCACCTGGGGAATCACCATGAGTGTCCGGCGCAGGCCGTTGAGGAGCACGGCGAGCGGGTAAAGCGCCCAGCCGAGGTCGACATACTGTGCCCCCTCCGTCCACACTTGGCCCGGCATGATGTGCGTGAACGCGATGGATGGGTTGGCGGAGGCGAAGTGCTAAGTTATGAGAAACGGCTGGCACGGCAGATATACGCTCACTGCAACGAGGCCGTCGTTGTAGGTCACCCCGCGCATCATAGCTTTCATCGCGGCAATTTTCTGTGATTGTAAGACGCCGAAATGGGAGCAAATGAGCAGCGCACTATGGTGAGACCATGCAAGAAGGCCCAGGACGCTTTCCGAGCTTGGTCAAGCATGAGATCGTCCCGCGCAATCCCGAAGCCGAAGCCAGCCCCGAGCACCGTCATAACATGGGCGTGCTGACCCGTGGCCTCGGCGGTTTTGAGAAGAGGGAGTAGCTCCTTCGTGAATAAGTAGCGAGCAAAATATCTGACAAGTTGAGTGCCTTAGTAACAGAAGAGGGTACTACACTCACCTCGTTGCCAAATGGTCGTCCAGACCCTCCTCCGTAACACCTGCCTCGGTGAGCGAGTTTGCCCTTGGCCCCCCAGCAGTGACAACCAAGAAGTTGAGGGCAGCCAATCTCCCCTTGAGCTCGTGGCACACCGCCCTTGCGCTCTTCATGCTCTCCACATTGCATCGCACAAACTCGTGCTTCCAGCCGTCTCCCGTAGTTGGCTTCGGAAACCCGTCCAGAATCCTCCTCGCGGCGCCCTCATTCCGCCCAATGAGTACGATGTGGACGCGGCCTTTGAGTTGGAGCACGAGAGCCTCCGCCATGGCCTGCCCGACGCCCGATGTCCCCCCCACGAAGACGGCAACGGGAACATAGCCCGGCTGGAAGGCGGCGACAGAGCTTCTAGCGACAGAGAGAGAAGGCATGAACGAGGACGCTGCGCATTAATGAAGTCGTTTGGCGAGCGGCAAGCGGGTCGTCGTCATCCGGCATGGGCGACATGTCATTGTCACAATCATTTGATGGCGCATCACACATCACCATCTTCTTGGCGGCGCTCGAAAATCACGGCATTCCGTCTTTGCTTCTTCCACCCACGACCGCACGGCAACCTCGCCCGTCGAAACACCGGCCACCAATGGCACGACGCCCGGGCATTCATATGAACGCCTCGATGCTCGCCCTGCCCTATCTTACGTCCTCTACAGCTTTCAGGGATTCGACGCTTTGACAACGGCGCCGCATCTCCTCAGCCTATCTATGGGCTGCGCATGAGCCGCGGGCCGCCACCCCACGCCCCGTGCACTCCACAAGTCAATTACTTCCCCGGTAAAGATCGACAATCAGCACACGCAATCGCGCTAGCAGGTGACAAATCGAGTCATAAACGCGATACCGACACGCGTCGCCCTCTTAAGTGCGCCACACGCGTACACAGCTTTCGAGTTGACCCCAAAGTAACCTTACCCAGTGCGTTGTTGCCTCTCCCTGTGTAGACACACGGACTGACTGATGCCCACAGCGGAGAATGATTATGCCTGTACCCGTGCCCGGCCCGAGCCACAAAATCGAGATCGACCTCGACAGCGTCATCGAGCGCCTCCTTGAGGGACGCGGTAACCGTCCCGGAAAGACGGTGAAGCTGCAGGAGTACGAGATTCTGTACCTATGCCAGCGGTCGAGGGAGGTCTTCATGAGCCAGCCCATGTTGTTAGAGCTCGAGGCACCAATACGGGTCTGTGGTCTGTCAACTTCCGTACCATACTGTTCGCATCTAACTTTCTGCAGGCGACATACACGGCCAATACCCTGACCTGCTTCGCCTCTTCGAGTATGGCGGCTTCCCACCGGAGTCAAACTATCTCTTCCTGGGAGACTATGTAGACCGCGGGCGACAGTCGCTCGAGACGATCTGTCTCCTGCTCGCGTATAAAATCCGGTACCCCGAAAACTTCTTCCTCCTGCGCGGGAACCACGAGAGCGCGGCCGTGAACCGGATATACGGCTTCTATGACGAATGTACGCCGCTTTTTCCAAGGTTACTTCCACAGAAAATTCTGACACTTTCCAGGTAAACGACGGTACAGCGTGAAATTATGGAAGGCCTTTGGCGACACGTTTAACTGCCTGCCTGTCGCCGCGCTTATCGGCGACCGAATACTGGCGATGCATGGCGGGATCAGCCCCGACCTGCATTCGCTCGACCAGATAAGAATGCTCTCAAGGCCAACAGAGGTTCCGGAGAGCGGTAAGCAACTCCATGTTACAATTATCGAGTATCTCACCGTAAGCATAGGCCTCCTTGCCGACCTGCTCTGGTCGGACCCAACGCCGGGCCTGTCAGGTTGGGAAGAAAACGACCGTGGTGCGGGCTTCGCGTTTGGCGCGGACGCCGTCACTGCATTCACTAAGCGACACGACCTCGATTTGGTTTGCCGCGCGCATCAGGTTGTCGAGGACGGCTTCGAGTTCTTCGCCGCGCGCCGGCTCGTGACGCTGTTCTCCGCACCGAACTACTGCGGCGAGTTCGACAACGCTGGAGCAATGATGAGTGTCGACGAAGATATGGTGTGCTCTTTCAAGGTGCGTGCACATACGTTGCGGAGTCAGGGTGTTAATGCATCTAGCCAGATATTGAAGCCCATGATTCAGGGCAAGGAAAATATAAACATCTCTGAGGCGCCGACGAGGAAAATATTCTCATGGAAAGCAGCAAATTTGGCTTGAGGGGGAACTTGAAGTTGGGACAAGCCAAAATGATAAACTACACATAAATAAATTTTGGACGTTCTCAGAGGATCAGAAGATATTAATATTATTGGATAGCCTATTAGTTCCAACAACGGGAAGGGGAGCATAACATTATAGGCCTGCCGTGCTCATCGATACAAACTCATGTGATGCTCTTAGCTCATGGGATACTCTAAACTCAGCAACTCCTCAAAAGGCACATCCTTGACCTCCACCTCCTCGATGTCCAGCGCCTTCAGCGCCGCGATCTCCGCCGAGAAATCCAGCGGGGCCTGAAAATGCACCGCAAGTTTGCGAACGTCGCTCATCGTAGCGCTGGTGGCACGGTTCTCCATCAGGCGAACCAGCCCATCGAGATTGGCCTCCTTGGACGGCCCGCGTAGCGTGAGCCTGCGCAGCGCAGGAAGCAGCTGGGCGTTATCCCGCGCGTACTCGCCGAGCCCCGACAGTGTCCCCCGTGGCCAGCCGAGGCCCGCGAATTGCAGCACGAGATCTTCCACGTGGACAAACGACTGCAGGCAGGGCCACAGGACACTATTCGAGTCGTACACGTCTTGGAGCTGCATGTGCGTCACGCGGCAGCCTGATCGCTGCAGGAAGCGATCTAGCGACTCGCGCTGCACGTGATCCACAGTTAATTCGCGCAGCGTGAGCGACCGGAGCGCGGGGAGCGTCGCGAAACGGATGATGTCGAGCTTCGGGCCGTTGCATACAAGGGTATGAAGACAGTCGGCGCGGAGCATATCGGGGTGTGGCCTGTCTTGGTCGAGAACAGAGGCTACCGTTAGGACTTCGAGCTGTGGAGCAAAGAGTAGGAGTTGCAAAACGTCGTGAATGTACACTCCATTAAGCGAAGCGCGCGACAGGCTCACAACGCTGAGCTGGTCCAATGAAGCTGCTGCGAGTCGCGGGTCGAAGACAGACATGTACAGAGACTGCAGAAGTGGGCTGGAGATCCTGTCGAGGACCGGCGCACTATCTTCGGGGTAACAGATAGTGCCGTGTAGAGAAAGGGACTGCAGCTGTGCCAGGTTTTTGGGCAGTGCTGAAAGCATCAAGGAACCCAGTGGGTGGACGCAAAGTTGAAATGTCCGCCAGCGCTGGGAGCATCTATAGAAGAGCTCGATAACGGCTGCGATTGTGGTTTCGGATGTTTTTTTTCCCGTGGAAACGTAGATATCCAGCGGCGCTGCCCCAGACCGACACAGGAAGAGTTCCAACAAGGCAGCCGGCGGCGCGTCGTTTGACTCGCCCTCAGTGAGCTCAACCGTGATGCAGTTCCACATCCAGGGTGAGGCCAGCGCCAGTCTCCGCCAGTCGCTGCAGATGCTCGCCAGCGTGAGGCTTGCATAGAACGGCGAAAACCCCTCATATTTGAGGGCGGGGAACGGCGCGACCGTCGCAAGCACATGCGCGAACACCTCCAGAATAATCTCCGGGGGGATCGTCCTTTGTATGGAATACGCCAGCTGGGCGAGCTGGCTCTGGACCTGCGCTTTGCGGTGCTGCAGTGTCGCAATTTCGGCTTCTAAAAGCGCGATCTTTGCGTCCAAGTCGGAGATTTGGACCCGCAGACGAGAAGCAGGTGACGTCTGGACATCATGAGGAAGACACACTGCAGTAATAATCTGTTCACCATTGGTGTAGTAATTGATGATGAGGGTCGGGACCAGGCTGTGCAGGGCACGTGGCACGGGTGATGGGCGCCTGATTGCCTGAATCAGCCTGATGGCGTCTGAATATTTTTTTAGAAACCATGTCACCTTGCTTTGGCAATAGGGTAGGCCGGAAGGTCGAGGATGATTTTGACTGTCAGTGAACTCGATTTGCGTAGAAGTCATGTGCACATGACTTCTACGCAAATCGAGTTCCTTAGGCACAAGTCGGTGCGACATACTTAGCAAGTCTTGTTCACCTCAGTATGTACAACTCTACAGGCTAATCTTCACTCAACACTGCCAATCCCATTGCCTTGCACCGAGCTGTGCATCGATGTTGCTCGACAAATGCTTGGATTCCGGAGGCACCGTGGTCACCGACACCAGTGTCCCTGTTTGTTGAGATGAGCACAAAGTTATAACAGTTGTGGTTGTATACACTTACCCATTTTCCGTGTGGGTGGTGAGATCAAAGAGGACCTCACAAATTTTGTTTTTCACCCGTGCTCGAGTGGCTGTGTGAAATGAAGTGTGAGACAAAACTCAGAATGGTAAACGGCGAGGACATACACTGTATATCAGCCACGACAACTGTTTTCAGGCTGTGCAAGTAGACAAAATGGGCAAAAGCTGTCAGTGTGTCCCCAAGTTTGTTGATGTGTGTCGGATGCTGATTAGTCCCGCTCCACTTTTCGGCACGTCCAAGTCGGAAGGGCTCGACAAGCCAAACCATTGGAGCGTCACTACTATTGAGATCATCGATAGAGTAGTCAGATGCTTTTGACGCATCTAAATTGGCGTTCGGGACCTCGCAAATAATCCGACACTCTGTGACACAGATATCTACCATGGGATTTGTCCGTCAAAAGAGACGAGTCAAAGGGGCAGAGTGCTTACTATCTTCGATTGCAACCTGAGATTCCTCTGCACGCTCCTTGAACTTCTCAAGGAACCAGCCCATCTGCAATAACCGCATTGCTTCCTTTTGCACTTCCACGCTATTCTCATCCAGCGTAACACGATCTTTGCCAGTTCCAATATGATAGAACCGCTTAAATGCATAGGCACTCGTTCCCAGAGTGGCCTGGGAAGTTCATAAGCGCTAATGATGAAGGTCTAATTCACAAATGTACCTTGTAAACGTACTGTGACATGCCCTTGGCCGTACGGACATCATCGATCTCACAGACCTCAGTTTGCAGATTTTCGTCACAGAGATTTGGAAGAGAGACATTTGCGGTTCCGTTGGTTGCATCAAGTACCAGGTTACCAAATGCAATGGTGATCTTGGCAGTGGCCTTCAGAACTGAGGGACGGAAAGTCGAGACAAGAGGACGAGAGACAGATGTTTCGGCTACTAGTTTGTTAGATATTGTGACGGATACCCGAGAATGCTTGATACCTCGAAGCTTCTTAACTTGCGAGTCGAGGTTTGACAGGTCGAGCTTTCTCTTCTTTTGCTCTGCAAGTTTGAGCATGAAAAGCGGCACACGACAGCTCTTGTGCTGCTCAAACTAGAACTGTATCAGCACATGACATGCGAGACAAGTGAGAGCAAACCTCCTCGATGCGGATTGACACCTCCAAGTAGACATACGGATGATTGAGCTTGACATTTGCTGGAAGTGCAAAGGATTTTCCACGGCTTGTGTTGTCCAAGCGATTATGAGTATCGTAGAAGTCGCCAATGGTTGTGAGGTGGCTGTCACATTCTGGTGGGAAATTTTGGTGAAAGCGTAAGCGTAAGAACTCGCTATAACCTGTTTACTTTTAATTCTCAAGTACTAGTTTGCACCACATACGGTGCAAGGCTTTCTGAGCATCCACTCTCCCATTCAGACTTCCATCGGGTGAGCAATAGGGACAACACCTCTGAAGTTGATTAGGCTCAGCGATGAACAGTATCGTGAAAGGATAAATTACCGTCAAAGGCCATTGAATCAGGAAAGTGTTTTGCGGCAGGGCCAAGAGCTTGAACTGCCGCAAGACCATGAACCTTGGCCAGAACCATATATACGTAGATTTGACGGGTGCCGAGGACCGTTGCGGAGTCTAGGACAATATTCTTGGCTGCTGTTGGAAGGCGTTGTCGCATTCGCTGAGCTGTAAGGGCTGCAAGATCGGTGTTATTCAGGTTTTTTAAGGGCATCATTTGACCACTAGACTGCTGGATTGGCAGTGTAGGGGGAAGTGCAGGGGCTCCGGGTGGCGCAGAAATTCCTGTCTCATAGAGTAAGCAACTGTCGGTTTAAGTATACTAGCAATGCGTACGGTCTTGTTTAGTCTTGCAGAGGCCACAGTAGGCACCAACCAAAAATGCGATTATGGCACTACATCCTTGACAGTAAGGCATAGTCTGAGGAGGAGCATGAGAGCAAAGATTAGAAAAATGAAGGACAGACCAAAATTTTGCTACGCTCTTCATCTGTTGTTGTTGCTTGAAGCGCAATGCAACGGGAGCATGTGCCCGAGGCAGACTTGAAGGGAAAGTGAGCACCACAGCACAGCTGGGGGTCTGTAGGGTTGGTGCACAAGGTAGACATATCCACTTCTGCCATTGGAACAAGAACGGAAAAGAGAGGGATTCTGAATAATCTCGACGTGCAAGTAACGATAATGTAAGCACACAAACAGGATGATCTGACACAAAAAATATAATAGGTGTTGTCAAGTTTGAGCTCAAACAGGGAGCAAGCAGCATGGACTTGCATCGAAGTTGAGCCAGATCGCGATCACATGACATGATTTCCCATCAAAGATTGCTGAAAACAGAGTTTCCCGCTTCATTTCTTTTTGCGATAGTCAAATTGCCATCAAGGACCCTCCGGAGCCTGAAAAAACACTGATTTCACATGCATAAACCTTAATTGGCAACTGCAAGAGTACCCCTCCATAAGTTCTGTCCGACCACTGTCACAGTTTGAGCCAGAGTTATGAGCAACCCTCTTGGACGGAATGGACATGAAAATGGCACCCGTATGTTGCCTATTGCTTTCCTCAGTTTATCATTCTGGCTCACCGTTACTGGCTATACCAGCACCAGACAACTTGTCTGCCATTCTCACACAATTTTCCATTGATGGTATCCCTCTTGAGGGCCGTCTTCAGCAATTGGCTGCAAAGCATAACTATGTTATTGGGTATGGTTCTTGTCTTGCATTTGAATTTGAAGCTGAGCTCAATCTTCAGCCGCACAAAACTTATTGCATTGAACAAAAAATATAAAGTCACTTCTGCACGAAAGCCACCAGCCGAACACATTGCCACGAGTCTTATTGCAAAGCAGATGTCTGAGAATGTCACCGGTACTAATGGGCCCAATACGATCCAGAAGCGTGTTGCTATTGTCGATGGTATTGTACTTTCTCGGTTCGTCATGCATCTGGGTTTTGTTACATAATATATCTGAAATATTTGCACCACAGGCGTGTCGTTCGATCGACCATGCGAGCGTTAGATCCTCATGGTGCTGAACGACGATTCCCATCAAAGCAGCCGACGAAGAAGCGCTCGACACTGACCGATGTTGGAGTTTATTATGAACTTCACTTTGACGGACATGAGAAGCTGAACTTCAAAGCATTGCAGATGGGCCGTGCTGGAATTGATATGTATGGTGGCCGCTGTCACGGTAGTGGCAGTGTCCTTCTCCTTGATGTTGTCCCAAATGCCCGTTGTGGTATTACTGTCGGCCATCTATATCTGGACCTTGTTGAGGAAACGGGCGGTAAGAACCCCAAGTTCTCCACTTTCTCCACTTGTCCGAATCTGAACATTGTGTTTTGTAGAGATTCCTATTCAGGTGACTGTCGATGGAGGTACAGAAACTCACTATATGTTCCAACTGCACCAACAACTTCGGTGTGGCTTTCCATTCCACTACTCAACCTCATACTTACTTCTTCGAAGAGCTCAGTTTGCTCCCGAGCTTTCTATTGATGAAGCACCAGCAACCGTGGCGCTGAAGAGCTCAGATAACATTCCTATCGAAGCTCTTTGGAGTTATCTACTCAAATTCATTGGCCATGACCTCAAGGCGGTCATTTTGTTGGGAAAAGAGAAGAACTATCTGAATATTACAAATGATATCCATATGTGCGCTGAATTTCTTCCCTTTTCTTTGGTTCAGTTGCGCCAGCTGAACTTCAAATCAGTGACCTTTTTCACTGGCTTTGGTCTCGCATTGTCAAGCAGGCAACTGACCAGTTCAAAATCTACTGGAACACACACAAAACACGTCGCCAATCTGCAAAGCACCTTCCATCTGGTGTCTCCCCACGCCAGGTGTTCGACAATCCTCAGAACTATGGTCTCTATCACGCGGGAATCAAGGTCGACATACATGCTGTTCGAGAACTCCGCAACACGCTCCCAAAGTCACGGGTGGATTGCTTTCGTTGGGTCTCGGATGAGTTTGATGTGCAGGCACAATTAGCGTACAATCTGCTTGGGTCTCCAAAACTCTCAATCTCTGGGGGCTGGACCATCTACACCAATATGCTTAGCTTGCTCATGTAGCTGAACTTCGAAAGTGTGTACTAGTTATCAGCGATGAGTGTAGCGACCATATATATTGGTGTCCGACTCATCAGCCAAAGACGACACATGATGTCAAATCATCCTCGACCTTCCGGCCTACGCTATTGGCAAGGTCCCCCACGGTCATAATTACCCTTTTATAGTAATTCCATCAACCATTCTATGATCTTTGAGGCCTAAATCCCTTCGCTTGCCAAGAACAAACACAGCCAAACACATCAATCACCATTCTGTGATCGCTCAAGCCTAAATGCTCAACACTTGCCAAAAACAAATAAACCACAACACATCACACAGCCACCCAGCCAGACTCCAATTAACATTCCCTTAATGAACGTCCACTTTAATCCCACCAATAATTATGATCAAGTGTTTTGATACAGTTCTCATGAATACAGGATTTATATTTAATTAATAAAATCTTTCTAAGCCAGTAGAGACCATCAAAGTCCTAGTATATTTGACTGAGTTTTAAATGATTTGAATAAATCCTGAATCAGTTCTCAGTAGAGCCAAGGTTGATCTCTGCCTTGGTCCTGCTAAGTCCTTTAATTGACTTTCTACTTTTGAAGAACAATGCTTGACTTTTATATATACTGTACTATTTCGATCAAGTGTCTGCACCTTTTTGGATTTTCAGAGCCAAAAAAATTTTCTTTTGATTTAAGGTGATTTTTAACAATGAGTTTTTTTTGCTCAATGTAACACATAACACAGACAGTTGATCTAAATAGTACAGTACTGTAGTATTTTAATTGTTTCGTCAGTTATACATCACACCCCAGCTGATCTCAAAAAAAAAAAGAATCGTCAGTCACAGGGTACCAACAAGCGTGATGAAATGGCCTGGCTGAAGGCAGCTCAGGCCGGACCTGCAGGGCCATCTTCCGTGTGACAAATATCTTTGTCAGTCACACAGCAGCTCTACCGCTGACAAAAACTTCAGTTTGTCAGGAGTGTCACGCGGCCGAACCCCTGATGAACTGATTAAAATACTACAATATATATTTAGAGGTAGGACAGTAAGTAATCAAATGAGTTTCTTTTACTTTTTCAGCATATCAAGGAGCAGCTCTAGAGCTCACTTCCAAATATATATTTCCAGAAATAATGTCTTGAAAATGTAACTATACTATATCCTCATTTCTGAGTTGGTATATACTATAGAAGTTCAGAGATGAGAATTATATATGACAAATGCAAATCTACCAGCAATGGGACTTACACTCATATATTGTAAGGTAGGACAACAACAATAAAAAATAGACACAATCAGTAGAGGTTACATTCGCTGCTGTATGCTAAAAAAATGGAGTCGTGATTCACAATCAATTTAAGAGATTGTGCTAATGGCGTGCAAAAGTGGTATCTGATAGTTACAGTGTCACATGTCTCGGCACACCCATCCTTGTCCCTCCTTTGATTGTGTATGTTTCTTTGTCAAATTTGGCTAGATACTATAAAAGATAATCTTCAGCGTGTCCAAGAATTCAGCCTGCTTAAAGGTAGATTAAGTAGCTGTAGCCAATCAACTGTGCGCCGCCACGGCAGTCGCCCTACCTCCTTATTTATGAACAATCTGGACATATCTGTCATGTATAAATCCTACTTTGGGTCGCCTTTTTGCCCAAATCCATGGTGTGAGACACTGTGAGTAACCATATTAAGCATTTGAATTAAATAATGAACATAATGCAGAGGTGAATATTTAAAAAATTCATGTCATATAATATCAAGTATATACATCAAATAAACCATAGAATATAATTTAAAGCCATGTTCAAATTATATCTTTATTTATGGTGAATAACTACATGCCAAAGCAAGGTTTGGCAGGCACCGCGAAGCTGGCGACCCCTTGTATTTGTATAGAAACTTGATAAAAAATAGCTTCAGTTTTTATACTAAGGTATTCTTTGTTTATTAAAAAAACTTAGAATGAAATTTTTGGCTTTGATCAAATAATTTTTTTGCAACTAAATTTCCCTTTATAAAACCCATTTATTTTCAGTGTCAGGGGAAGCCCCCTTGCCCCTCGGAGACGCATCCGATTCCGGTCCGACTCCGGTTCCGACTCCGGTCCGACCCTCCATCTTGCCCGCACAATTACCGATCCGTCAACGCCCTCCCGACGATCACCCTGGGACCTTGCCTGCAACACCGCCCAAGCCTTCTGTGCCCGACAGCGGCAGCTACGGACAAGCAGTATATAAGCTACCTAGCAGGCGGACCCTTAGAGTTTCTTCTCTTTGGATCCTCCCCTGCTAGGTCAGCTTCATTTGTATTCGCTTACCAATGTTCACGCTTTGGATCCTCCCCTGCTAGGACCTTGATCTCAGGCCTCCGGGGTTGCCCTTACATTCAGTAGAAAAACTTTGTCCTAAAACCTTTTAAATCAACTTTCAAGAGCCAAATTCATAGTCAACTCCATAGGTGTGATTCTCCCAATTTAGGATGTTATTAGTTTATATCCTGGCACTATTACTTACTTATTGTTGACGGAGCACTGATCACGTGCGGACTCCGGACTACGGACTACGGACTGCGGACTGCGGACTGCGGACTGCGGACTGCGGCTGCACACTGCGGACTGCGCCGACTGCGCCCGACTGCGCGCTGCGCATCTCAAGTACTATAAATTAAGCTCATGTACCTAGTTTAGGATATAGACTCTTTACCCCCTTTACCCCCACTTTTTACTCTTCAACAGGTTATGGGCCCCGGCTGTCACTGAACTTAGGATATCGCTTACATAACCTCCGCCTGTTTTGTCATCTCTTGACATCGAGCCTTCTCTCCCTGATCTCTCTGATCTCTGGATCGATTCCTCTGATCCTTCACCCCAAACCTCTGATCTTTGGTTGATCTCACTGATCTTCCACCTCTTTTCTTTGATCTTCCTCTTCTCTCTCTTCTTCTTTGTATCATCCCTCCTCTGGACAAGCACACAATGACCGATCATTACCGGACTACTGTAAAGCTTTTGGAAGACGCCGCTGGCTATCCAATATGGGAGACGAAAGTCCGAGACATCCTCGTTGACCAGGACTATGATGATTATGTATTCGGAACCAGCACTGCTGAACCGGCTGTCACCGACCCCGCCAATGTGCCGAGTTCAAGGCCAATGTGGACTGGAAACGAAAGCAAGCCAAGGCACTCACTATCATCCAACTCCCTCGGTGATACACCAATGGCTTATATTCAAGGCGCGAAGACTGCAAAGGAAGCATGGGACAAACTACACTCCATCTATACCCCCAAGGGCGCAATGACGATCATACACTTGAGACGCAAAGTTGTATGCACTTCGATGTGGCAAGGAGCAGCCTATTGAGGAGCACCTCCACACTCTTACTACCCTTCGGACTGATCTCGAAACCTATGGGACAGTCATTTTGGATCCGGACTTTGCCATCATTATCCTCACATCACTCCCTGATTCATGGGACAACTGGACTGGGAACTTCGATCTCACCAAGCCCACAAGTCCTGAGGACCTTATTGCTCGCATCATCCAGCATGCGAAGCAGCCCACCGCCAAACCTGAAGCTGAGTCCAGCACAACAGCACTTCCGGCATTCAAGGGCAAATTCGGCAATCGTTCGAAATCCTCCCACACTCATGATAACTCACAACCTGGCGCCTGTTTCCATTGTGGACGGCTAGGCCATCGCGCTAACGACTGCAGAGCCAAGCAATCTGGCAAAGAATTCTCTGATAAGGAGAAGCAGCGCAACTTCGAGTTCTCATCCAAGACCAAGGGTGGTACATCTTCAAGTGGACCCAAGGCCCACACAGTAGGGCTTGGTTTATATAGGGGTGTTTGTAAACCGGTTTATAAACACCCCTGTTTTATATGTTTATAAACAGCCTGGCTGGAAACCCCCTGTTTTATGGTTTTATATTAGTAAGCGCCCAGAAAGGAAAGAAGCTAGCAAACCAGACTTACTTTACACCAATATTGCTTTTATATACTGCTAGTAGGTTTGATCATATCTTATAGGTCTATTATAATATATTGTTTCTTATCAAGTAGGATCTCAACCCACTTTCAGCTAATATTGCCATATTGATCATGATTAATCCTAGTAAGTATTGGGAGCTTGGCTGTGTAACTATACTATACTAACCATACAGATTAATTATTATCAAGGTTATCATGATTTTTAAGTGTTTTAAAGGATTCATGACAGGGGATCTAAAATCTGCTGATAAGTAAATTGTACATATTATATGTAACTAATTCATGTTATGCAAACTTACAAGTGATAGTTGATATAACCTTGGTGTTTCAACCCCTAAATCTCAAAGTCATGAAGTTAAACACAGTTACAGAGCAAGCCCATGATGTTGCATTCATGGCTACCCCTACTCTCACCAAAGACTCTTGGCTTCTAGACAGTGTAGCAAGTGTTCACATCACCAACAACAGATCCCATTTCACCTCTTACATGGCATTATCTAGCCATACAGTTATAGGAATTGGTTCTTCAACTGCTGAAGGTGAAGGGAGTGTGAGACTTAGACTTGGAATTGGATCACATTCCAACTACATCACACTCAAGAGGGTGCTCTATCTCCCAAATAGCCCACACAACCTGATTTCTCTGGGTAAACTCCATTGTGCAGGCTATCATCTGGACTTCCCAATCAACTCTTTGGACGTTGGTATCCGTGACTCTCACAACCAACAACTCGGTATATGTCATAACATTGGTGATGTATATACACTAGGGAACGTCACACCGGTCATACCACATGCAGCGAACATCGCTACTTCCGCCAAAACCTTTCTTGCATTCACAGCTGAACCATCACGCAGTCTTGATGACTGGCATAGGGTCTATGGGCATCTCAGCCACTCAGGAATGCAGGAGCTTCTCCACCACAATAGGTTGAAAGTCTCAGGTGACACCAGCCATACCCAATGTGAGGTCTGCATCCAGGCCAAACAGCATGTTGAGCCCTTTCCAAAACAAGCAGAGAGGCAATACACAGACATTGGGAACATCACACACACAGACCTTTGTGGGCCAATGAAGTTGAATGAACACTACTGGTATCAATGGCAAGCGCTATTTCATGACATTTATGGATGGCGCAAAGCGATTCAAGTGTGTTGTCTTTCTCAAGACAAAGGACGAAGCTGAGCAGCAAGTCATGAACCATATCGAGTTCATCATGACCCAACATGGAAAACGCTGCAAGGCATTCCGCTTCGACTTAGGAGGTGAATATTTTTCCACCAGCTTTCGCAACAAGTTAGCTGAAAAGGGAATTGTTGTGGAACCAACTGCTGGTTATTCACCACAACAGAATGGTGTTGTGGAGCGTCTTAATCGAACTATTCAGAAGCGTGCTCATGCCATGCTCATGTCTCAAGACCTCCCACTTTTCCTCTGGCCCGCCGCTGTCAACTATGCAATCTACATCATCAACAGATCACCTACCCGTTCTCTTGCAACCCATGTCATGCTGTATGAAGCTTTCTGGGGACGTAAACCTGACGTCAGCAACATGTACGAATTTGGGACCAAGTGCTGGGTGCTTACCCAGGCACAAATTATGTCCAAATGGCAGCCACGCTCAAAGCCTTTTCGCTTTATGGGTCTCACTGAGGAAGGACGCGCCTGGCGTTACTACACTGGCCAAACCCGCAAGATTCTCACTTCGAAAAATGTTGTGTTCATTAAGTCAAATGGTACATTCGAGGAGTACACACCTCCTGACCCGTCGCAGCTCGAGGGGGAGAGTTCTGGTAATTCATCTGGGAATAGCAAGCCTGCGCCTGCTCAGCCGCCAAATCTAGGCACTCCCAAAGCACCAACATCCTCAACCAAGGTCCAAACTCCAGATTTAAATCTGAACTCCAATGATGGACCTGAACCCCCTACTGCACCAGCTAAGCGAAACATTCTCACTATGCCACCACGTGAACAATGTGAATCTCGCAAAAGCTACTGAAGGCACATCCAATTCTGGATACTGGCGTTTGCTCAACAACCCAGCTAGCCGCCCTGCTAAACCCGATCTTGCACAGATGGCACTTCACACAGAGCCTGCAAATTATCGCCAAGCTGTAAATCATCCACGTGCTGATGATTGGCGCAAGGCAATGGAGGAAGAAATTCAGCAGCTAGATTCCCTAGCAACATTTGAACTCACAGGTCTACCTCCAGGCCGTAGAGCACTTGGCAGCAAATGGGTTTACCGCAACAAATTTGATTCTGAAGGCGATATCACACATCACAAAGCAAGGCTTGTGATTTTAGGGAACAATGCTATCCCTGGCACTGACTATGACCCTGACCAGATCTCATCTCCAGTCGCCCTTGCCGAGACAAACCGACTCCTACTAGCCCTAGCATCGAAATATGATCTTGAATTTCGCACTGTCGACGTTAAGGGTGCTTACCTGAATGGTGAATTAAAGGAGGAAGTTTACATGAAACAGCCTGAAGGATTCTCTGATGGGACTAATCGTGTCCTACGTCTGCGCAAGACACTGTATGGACTTCCACAATCTGGCCGCGTTTGGAACGAGAAGCTCAATGCACGCTTCAACAACATGGGATTTCAGTGTCTTCTCTCTGACCGCTGTGTCTTTGTTAAACGTGATGACAATGGTATTGTCATTGTAGCCGTTCATGTGGATGACATGTCCATCTATGCTTCTAAATCTGAGTTGATCACCGAAACCGAGGACCAGCTGGAATCCGCTTTCCAAATTACTCGACTTGGTGATGCAACTCAACTTCTGGGAATGGAGGTTCATCGGAACTGTGAACAGGGCACTATTACGATCACTCAGACCAACTACATCAACAAGATCATCACCCAACATAGTATGGACTCAGCCAACATTGTCCACACACCTATGGACCCAGATGTGAAACTTCAGAAGCTCTCTATTGATGAATCACACCCTGACATCAAGCCAACCTATCAGTTAATGGTTGGAGGACTCATGTATGCAGCCATCACCACCAGACCTGACATTGCATATGCTGTCCAAACTCTTTCCCAATTTAGCACCAACCCTGGACCCGCACATCTGACTGCTGTCAAGCAAGTCTATTGCTATCTTCATGGGACCCCAACTCTGGGAATCACTTACTCAGCCAATTCTCTGGCCGAAATGGACTTACACACCAACTTCTCTGAGCCAGCTTTATTCTCAGATGCAGACTGGGTGTTAAGTGCCTGTCAGGGGAACCTCCCTTTCGGCCCCTCGGAGACGATCCCGATTCCGGTCCGACTCCGGTTCCGACTCCGGTGATCGCATCACCGCCTCCGTCAGGCGCATCGCCGCCCCCGCCTGGCGATCCCCCTGGGACCTGGCCTGCGACATGGCGCAGGCATACTGCACGGAGCAACGATCAACCTTGGCGCGTCAAGAGCGCAGTATATAGTTCCGCTACCTAGCAGGCGGACCCTTAGAGTTTCTTCTCTTTGGATCCTCCCCTGCTAGGTCAGCCTCACTTGTATTTGCTTACTTCTATTCACTCTTTGGATCCTCCCCTGCTAGGACCTTGATCTCAGGCCTCCGGGGTTGCCCTTACAGCAGAAGAAACTCTCTACGGGATCAACCGGACAAGATTGCTAGGTTCGGCGCTGACTCAGGCTCGGAATACGAGTCCGTTCCGCCCTCGTCACCGCCCCTACCACTTGTCCCCTCCTCCTCTGTCACTCCTGTCGTCCCCGCACCTGTCATGCCTTCCGGAGCTACTCCTGACGCTGACACTCGGCTGGATGCACTCGAGGCGAAAATCGACCGCCTAACTGAGGCCCTTACTCTTCTCACCACCCAGGCTTCCGCTGCCGCTGCCGCCGCTAATACTGCTGGCGGACCCCAAACAACACCACCCCCCGGAGACGTCGATTCCGACTCCGACTCCGGTTCAGGGCGATTCCGAAGCCCTCTTTGGCGACATCAACCTCGCCTCAAAATTGGTCTTGCGACCAAACCCTCCGTTCACCTTCAACGGCGATCGGAAACGCGGCCGCCGTTCCTTTACGCGGTCCGCACCTCGCCCGCCTTGCCCCTGAGGCCTTTGTGGTCAACGGAGAGGCGAGTGAGGAAAAGGCCGTCCGCTATGCCATGTCGTTTATGGCAGAAGGACCCGCTCAGCAATGGGCGGAGCGCCACGGAAGCAAAGCCCCGTTTCCGTTTCCGTCCTGGGGCTCGTTCGTTTCCGAGTTTCGACTCCGGTTCATCGAGGAGAACGAGCAAGATCACGCTCTCTCCAAGCTGGAGACTTCCGCCTATCACATGGGCACGAAGGATGTCTACCAGTACACCGACGACTTCGAGGACCTGATGGACCTCGCCGGATTCGAAGACGCCTGGTCAAGGTGACCAAGTTCCGCCACGGACTTGACCCCTTGATCAACAACGGAATCACGTCCTCGAACAACCCCCCGGACCTCCGGGACTACCTTAGCTGGCGCACCCGGGCCTTCCGTCAATACGAGGCCCTGGTCCGGGCCAAGCTGATCAAGTCAGCCGCCCCCAAGACGCCTGGCGGTTTGATTCGGACTCCGTTTCCGGTCAACCGCATCCCGGCTCCGGCCCCTTTCCGCCCGGTGGCTCCGGTCGTGCCACCCGCGGCCCGCGCCCCCGCTCCGGCGCCTCCAGCTCCCGTCCCCATGGAGTTGGATCGCACTAGGGCTCGGGGTGCCCCTCGTCGCGCCTGCTTCAGGTGCGGCGACCCAAACCATCTCGCCCGGGATTGCCCCCTCCCCTGGGACGTCCGCTCAATGGACATCCTCGACGAGGTAATCCAACAACTCGGTGACGAGATGTTAGCGGAGTTGATCGCCCGCTACTCGGACACAGCTGCGCTGCCGGAGACGGCTGCGGAGTCGATGGCCGGAGAGGATTTTGTCCCCCGCGACGAGTGACTGGTGTGCCCTCGTTCGCGTCCATAAATCGTTTCGCTTGTTTGTATGACAAATCAATTCCTTTGCCCTACAACGAGCCTGAAACGAAAGACATACCCTCCCCTGCCCCCATTTCGACTCCGTCTCCGACTCCGCCCGACTCCGGTTGTCGTCCTTCGCCGCCTCACTGCCTGGGAAAAGAAATTGCCCAAGCAGTACACTGTCGCTGCCTCCCCTGGAGTAAACTCCCTCCACCTCCCGTTGGAGCTAGAGTCCACCACCAGTGCGTTGAAGCTCTCCCTTTCTGGGCTTGTTGACTGTGGTGCCACCTCCGACTTCATCGACACGAACTACGGCGCTCGGAATGGCATTCCAGTCCGCACCCTGGCGCAGCCGATTCCGGTCTTCAACGTCGATGGCACTCCGAATGATGCTGGCTCCATCAACCAGATCGCGGACTTGGTCCTACGCTACAAAGGCCATTCCGGGCGTTCAACTCGCCGTCACCCATCTCGGTAAACAAGACCTCATCCTGGGGTACTCTTGGCTGCGGAAGCATAACCCAGAGATCGATTGGGAAACCAAGGAGGTCAAGATGACGCGGTGCCCCCGCGGCTGCTCCACTTGCCGCGAGGAAGAACGCGTTGAACGGACTGAGCTATGGCGACTCCGGCTGCTCCAGAAGCGACTCCGCTCCGGCCCGTTCCCCTCGGTCTGCGCCATGGACCTTTCTGGGTCTGATGACGGAGACGATTCCGTCTCCGGCGACGACTCCGGCCTGCCTGATCTGACGCCGGACTCTGACGACGACGATGACGATGGTCAGCTTGAAGATGGTGACCGCATCTTCTACACCTCGTTCCGTCCCTCGGAGGAGATACGCGGCTGGCAGTACTGTCTCGCAGCGCCTGGCTGAAGCCTTCGCCAGGAACTCCGCTCCCCGCCCTCCGAGATCCCGGACTGGGCTAAAGAGTTCCAGGACGTCTTCAACAAGGAGTCTTTCGACACGCTCCCGGAACGGAGAACCTGGGACCACGCCATCGAACTCGTCCCCGACGCTAAGCCGGCCAACTGCAAGGTGTACCCCATCTCGCCCCTTGAGCAACGCGAGCTCGACGCGTTCATCGAGGAAGGGCTGTCGACGGGCCGGATTCGCCCCCCAAGTCTCCGATGGCGTCTCCGGTCTTCTTCGTCAAGAAGAAGGACGGCGGACTCCGCTTTGTCCAGGACTATCGGGCCCTCAACGCGATGACCGTCAAAAACCGGTACCCCCTTCCGCTGATCAACGACCTCATCAACCGGCTCAAAGGCGCTCGTTACTTCACCAAACTCGGCGTTCGTTGGGGCTTCAACAACGTCCGGATCAAAGAAGGTGATGAGTGGAAGGCAGCTTTCCGGACTAACCGAGGCCTGTTCGAGCCCTTGGTGATGTACTTCGGCCTGACAAACTCTCCCGCGACGTTCCAAACGATGATGAATGACATTTTCCAGGACCTCATCCTTTCCGGAGACGTCTGATCTACCTGGACGACATCCTGATCGCCCATTCCGACCTCCGGAAACACCGACAGATCGTCCAGGAGGTCTTGCGCCGACTCCGAGAGCATAAGTTGTACCTCCGAGCGGAGAAGTGCGACTTGAAAAATCGTCAATCGAATACCTCGGAGTCATCATCTCCCACAACCACGTCGAAATGGACCCCGTCAAGGTCGCAGGCGTCTCCGCCTGGCCGACTCCGGAAAACAAGAAGGATGTTCAGCAGTTCCTTGGGTTCGCTAATTTCTACCGCAGGTTCATTCGCGACTTCTCGGCCCTCGCGCGTCCTCTCTTTGCGCTCACCAAGAAGGACCAGCAATGGACTTGGGGCGACGCGGAGGCCTCCGCGTTCCAAGCGATCAAGGACGCGGTCACCTCGGAACCGGTCCTGGCAATTCCGGACGACGCACGGCCTTTCCGACTCGAGGCGGACAGCTCTGATTATGCGACGGGGCGGTTCTTTCACAATCCGCCCCGGACGGGAAGTGGCACCCTGTAGCATTCTATTCCAAAAGCTTAAATGATGTCCAGCGCAACTCACGAAATCCACGACAAGGAGATGCTCGCGATCATCCGCGCACTCGAGGAGTATAGACACTTCCTCGAGGGTGCCGCGCATCCCGTCGAGATTTGGACTGACCATAAGAATTTGGAGTACTTCAGGAAGACGCAGCACCTCAACCGGAGACAGGCCCGCTGGTCCCTCTACCTCTCCCGGTTCGACTTCACGCTGCACCACAAGCCCGGTCGCGACATGGGCCGACCTGACGCCCTCTCTCGGAGACCCGACCACGGAATCGATTCCGACAACTCCGGCGTCGTCCTTCTGCGGCCCGAACTCTTCCACGTCCGCGCACTCGAGGGTGTTTCCGTTTCCGGTCCCGGTTCCGAACTTCTTCGCGACATTCGCGATGCCCTCTCCGGTGAGCCTGACCTGGAGGAGCCCGTCGCACTAGCGGCCCGGCAACTCCTAAAGGTCCAAGGTCAAGCTCGAGGCCCCCCCGCTCCTCACGCTCCGACGAGTGGGCCGTCTCCGGTGGTCTTCTCCACTTTCGTGGGAAGATTGTCGTGCCCAAGGACAAGGACCTCCGGAGGCGCATCATCGAGCTCTGCCATGACACTCGAGTCGCCGGACATGCCGGTCACTTCAAGACCTTGGAGTTGGTCTCCCGGAACTACTGGTGGCCTCAGATGTCTCGCCATATCGGCCGGTACGTCGCGACCTGCGACTTGTGCTGTCGCACCAAGGCGCTCCGGAGACTGCCCCACGGAGAGCTACACCCGACGGAAACACCCCCGGAGCGCTGGCATACCGTCTCCGTCGACTTCATTGTCGAGCTCCCCGAGGCCCATGGGTACGACGCGATCATGGTCGTCGTGGACACCCTTGGGAAGCGAGCCCACTTCTCCGAGTGCCATACCACGGTCGACGCAGTAGGAGCAGCCCGCCTCTACTACCGGAATGTCTGGCGCCATCACGGGACTCCGGAGAAGTACGTCTCCGACCGTGGCTCACAGTTCATCGCGGACTTCACCCGAGAACTCTGGCGTCTAATCGGCATCAAGCCAGCCACGTCCACCGCGTATCATCCGCAAACGGACGGTCAGACAGAGCGCGTCAACCAGGAGTTGGAGCAGTACCTGCGGATCTTCACCAACTATCAGCAGGACGACTGGGATGAGCTGATTCCGGCCGCGGAGTTCGCTTACAACAACCACATCCACTCATCCACGCAGCAAGTCCCCTTCATGACGGACACGGGACGGCTTCCGCGCATGGGCTTTGAACCCGGAGCCCGTTCCGCTATGGAGTCTGTGAACGAGTTCCGCGACCGAATTGCCACTGGGGTTGCCGAAGCCAAGGCCGCGCACACTAAGGCCAAGGAAGAGTATAAGCGCTACTACGACCGGAGACGCACTCCGTCTCCGGAGTTCAAGGTTGGCGACCGTGTTTGGCTGGATGCCTCTGACATCAGGACGACTCGCCCCTCGGAGAAGTTCTCCCACCGCCGCCTCGGTCCGTTCAAGATAGTCGCGGAGATCAGCAAAGGTGCCTACAAGCTCGACCTCCCTCCGCGCTACTCGAAGCTCCACCCGGTCTTCCCCGTCGTCAAGCTTGAGCTCGCCCAAGACGACCCCTTCGACGGACGCCCCGGCTACGACCAGCCCCCTCCGGACCTCGAGGACGGAGTCCCGGAGTGGGAAGTAGAGGAGATCTTGGACGCAAGGGTGAGGTATAAACGGCTGAATTACTTCGTCAGATGGAAAGGCTACGACGCGTCGCACGACCAGTGGGTCCGCTTCGACCGCGTCTTCGCCCCGGACAAAATCGCGGAGTTCTACCGTAAGTACCCTGGCAAACCACGGCACATCGCCTCCGCAACCTTCGACTCGATTCCGTTCCGGTCTATGCGTCGGGACGCCGCATTCAAAGGGGGGGGTGATGTCAGGGGAACCTCCCTTTCGGCCCCTCGGAGACGATCCCGATTCCGGTCCGACTCCGGTTCCGACTCCGGTGATCGCATCACCGCCTCCGTCAGGCGCATCGCCGCCCCCGCCTGGCGATCCCCCTGGGACCTGGCCTGCGACATGGCGCAGGCATACTGCACGGAGCAACGATCAACCTTGGCGCGTCAAGAGCGCAGTATATAGTTCCGCTACCTAGCAGGCGGACCCTTAGAGTTTCTTCTCTTTGGATCCTCCCCTGCTAGGTCAGCCTCACTTGTATTTGCTTACTTCTATTCACTCTTTGGATCCTCCCCTGCTAGGACCTTGATCTCAGGCCTCCGGGGTTGCCCTTACAGTGCCGTGTCGACCAAAGGGACGGAGATGGAGACGGAGACGGAGTCGAAGTCGGAAACGGAATCGAGATCGTAGAGCACTTGGGGCGGAACACCACAGAAGGATGTTTGGGTGACCGGGGCTTCCAGTTGACCAAGACAAGACAAGAAGAGAAGAGCGGAGTCGAGACGACGCTGGAAGATAGAGACCAGCAACGTTAATTTACAAACTGAAGTACGTGATAATACATCAAAGTATTTATAGTACGAGAAGTAAAGGAAACGGAATAAGGTATAACAAAGTAAGTAACAAGATTAGAACAAAGTCAAGTAAAGTAGAAGAGGAGTTGCATACGAGGAACAAGGCATAGATGATTGCATAGATCATAAGTCGGAGTAATTGGAAACGCTCAGTAAATCTTCATTGCATAAAAACCAAATACCGGAGTCGATATCGGAATCGGATGCCGGAGTCGGCATGGATATAACAGTATCCCCCTCTTGCGTTTCTCGCCCACAAGAAACAGGAGCAATGGTCATAGAGGCAGAAGTCGGAATCAGAGCAGTACATATAGCTGCATCTATGCAAAAGATGTGGGTACCATCCCAAGGGGGTAATGCAAAAGATGTTATGACAGATGTATTTCATGAATTTCTCACTGGAATCAAGAGATATGACTAATATAAAAATAGATATAGGAAGATAAATCACCTTTTCTTTGGGCCGAATATTCGTAATATTATATTTGGGACCTATAAGCCCAGGGACCAAAAAATTAATAATCGATTAAGTAAGGTTGATGTAGCAAGATGCAGTCATCAAAAGCTCTGATGGCAATCAAAAATCGTTCCACATTGATCAACATACCTGGCTGCCATTGATCCCATCACTGATACCTTGATATAGCAGCCACAAACAAGAAAACAGTGTTATTTAATTTAATTTCCAAGCAGTTGCCCTCATCTTTTGCATTACCCCCCTAGGATGCTACCCACATCTTTTGCATAGATGCAGCCATATGAGCTGATCAGAGAGAGAGTCGGAGTCAGAGTTGGACTTGTGAAAATTTTGAGTCGAAAGCCGGAAAGGCCGAGATCACCGAGGAAGCCGGTGAGAACGTGATAATAGCAAGATGGACGGAAAAGGAAAGGGGTGACAAGAAGCACGTCACCGCATTGACATCAATCTCTTCATCTTTACCTACACCACCATGTCGCAAAGCAGCGATGACGTTCCCTCGATCCATAACCTATTCGAAGAAGATGTCGAAGCGGTATCGACGATCTCGGAGACAGAGAGGGTAGGAGCTTGGGTGGATGTGGAGTTTGGGCGGGCTCTGGCTGACGTCTTGCCTGATGGGACGCTAGGCCCACAGGTAGAGATGCGGGAGCAGATGGATGCGCTCCGGAGAGAGAACGAGGTTCTTCGTTACCGCGCGAGACACAGAGTCCCTGTGCCACCAACACAGGACGGGGAGTCGCTTGCGTATGACCCGAAAGACCCTGCAAACCACGAGCGTATATCGGAGTCGTCATCCGAGCGCGGATCAATCGTGGCACCGTTGCAATACAACGAGGAAGAGATGGCCGAGCAGATAACACTGGGTTACCGTGAGCATCAGCGTCGAGCCGAGGAGCAGGAGCGGGCCGAGGCTAGGCGGAGACAGAAAGAGGAAGCGAAAGCGGCGAAGCAGAGGCGCCGAGCCGAGCAAGCCCGAGGCCGAGTACAGGCTAGGCTACGCCGGGTCTAGGCCCACTTACACGTGGTGATCGCGAGGCCGCCGAGGCCCAGATCATTAGCCAAGTCGAGGCTCGAGGCGAGAATCCTGAGAACCCCGAAGAAGCCCAGACCGATGGGTCGATTGCGGGAGTAGATGAAGAAGGCGAAAGTAAGTGCCAAAATTGATTTTGAAATATAATCCTGAGCCGATTTGGCAGAGAAATGCCTCAAATGCGTCAAGGCTGGCGTCTCGTGCGTATGGCGCGTGCCGAAGGCCAATACCACCTGGCACGGCAAGATGTCATGTGAAAGGTGCCGAAAGCTCAAAGCACGTTGTGAAGACGGCACCCCGCCCCTACGTTTCCGCAAGGACGAGAAGGAGGCCGGGATGACAAAAGAGAAGGTGAAGAAAAAGATGGCTGCGGGGCCATCGAAGGTCCGAGTGGTGCCAAGAGCGGTCGAGGAGGAGGAGGAAATACCTGCGGAGACGCCTGCGGAGTCGTCGATTCCGACACTCAGCAACGCAGCGCTTTCCGCGGTACTGGCCGACCTGTTGGTACGCCAAACCCAAGACCACGAGCAACTCGGACGGTTGGTCATGGGGTTGCAAAACCTTGGCCGCGAGATTCGCCACAACGTCGGCGGGGTCAACTTGGCAACAACGGCGCAAGAAGTGGCCGAGCACGTCCAGGGTATCGAGAAAACCCTCGATCACTGGGATGCGTTCATCCAGGAGGAAGGCCATCGATGGCGGACCCGGGACAGGGCGGACTCGGAGTCCGTGGACGCAGAGGGCGAGCCGTACAAGGAGGAAGGGAAAGAAGTCGAAGAGGATGATGCGATGGATGTGGACAAGGAGCCTCCGATGAAGGTTGACAAGGGGAAAGGGAGAGCCGAATAGCGGAGTCGGAGACGCCTCGGGGCGGAATCGAAAACAAGACGATATTAGAAGTATAATGTAAATAGAATCATAAATTCCTTATCTCGAAAATCCGGAAACGGAGTGAGATTGAGTTGAGTGAAGTTAATCCAACTTAGGCTTGTTGGGATATTGACGATGGAAGGATTCGATATACTCTTCAGCTTCCAAGTCAGGTGCACCAACCCAAGTGAATTGTTCATCAGTGTTCTTGTAACCAAGCCATTCGACCAGGTAGCGGAGTCGAGCCGGACCCTTGAAACGGCGATCAATCTTGGAGTCAACGATTTGTTTGATTTCGAAGTGTTCTTCTCCATCGACTTCAATTGCCGCAGGTGGTGGCTCTTCGCGACCAGGGAATTTGTTGGGTGTGTGGATTTCGATTTGGGAAACGTGAAAGACGGGATGAACTTGAGAAAGGGATTTCGGGAGACGGACTTGATAGGATGCAGCACTGGGCTTTCCGATGATCTCGAAGGGACCAAAATGTGTTTCTGAGAACTTCGGAGTCGGACGCTTGGTCTTGATGTACTTGGTCGAGATAAAGACTTCGTCACCAATAGACGGAGACGGATCCGGAATGCGTTTCCGGTCCGCAGTCTCTTTGTATTGCTCCTGAGCGTACTTGATCTGTTCCTTGAGGAACTCGTGCAGCTCTTGGAGATCGACGACGTAGCCCTTAGCATAAACATTAGCCACATCACGCTCTGGATGAATCGTAATAGAGGGATCGTAGCCTTTGTTCGCGAAGAAGGGTGATATGCCAGTAGAAGCGTTAGGAGCATTATTGAGTGCGAACTCTGCGATCGGCAGTAACTCGTGCCAATCATCCTGTTGGTAAGAACAATAGATGTGAATATATTGCTCAACAGTTTGGTTCATGCGCTCCGTTTGCCCATCAGCAGAAGGATGATAACCCGAAGTGTAATGGAGTTCCATGCTGAGTAGTTCTCCAAGGGAACGGAAGAAGGAGGACACGAATTCCTTTCCGCGGTCAGAAGTGACGTGGGATGGGACTCCGTGTTTCGAGAAGACGTGAATGAGGAAAAGTCGAGCGAGCTCCGGAGACGAAATGTGAGTGTCGCACGGAATCAAAATGACCTGTTTGGAGGCACGATCAACGATGACTAGAATGGTATCGAATTCACCGGATGTGGGGAGCTGCTCAATGAAGTCCATAGAGATAGAATCCCAAGGACGGAGAGGAACGGGGAGAGGCTTTAGCAGACCATAAGGTCGATGCCTTGGCTTCTTGTTGCGCATGTAATACAAGATGCACAGTAGTCCTTGACGAAGGTTCTGAGTTCTGGCCAAGTGTATTCGCGTCGGACAAGAGCGAGAGTACGATTCTGGCCAAAGTGACCGGAGAGGATATGGTCGTGATGGTGTCGGAGTACAGTAAGTCGCAACTCCGGAGACGTACCGGAGACGAGTGGTACCCAGATTCGATCGTCATAGCGTAAGAGACCAGTGTCATCGAGTTTCCAGCGCGATGAGTTGCCAGATTTCGCGGCGGAGAGGCCGGAGACGGCAGCGGGATCGTCATTGATATGAGCGCGGATGTCGTCGTGAAGCTTCTTGACATCCAGAATGACGGAGGCGCGAAGCACAGGTTCTTCAAGGAAGGTAGCGCGGAGAGAGGCGTTGAGTTGTTCAGACGTGAAAATAGGGCGAAAATTTTGCGGATTCAATTTTCCATAGGACTTATCCCCCTCTTTTGGGTAGACGTCCCATCGTCTAGTTAACACATCAGGCTTACCCCCAAGTTTACCTGGGCGGAATCGAATTGTCATGTTGGAATGACAAAGATACTCGGACCAGCCGATCTGGCGCCAAGTTAGAACCTTGGTAGTAGAGAAATACTCAAGGTTCTTGTGATCGGTGACCACATCGACCAGAATCGGGGCGCCTTCAAGATATTGATGCCAGTGAGTAAACACATCAAAGATAGTGAGTAATTCCTTATCGTGTGTGTCATAGTTAAGCTCTGATGGCCCCAGAGAGCGACTCCGGAAAGCCACAGGATGGATTTCACCATCATCGCTGGAGACGGAAAGGATAGCGGCGATAGCATAGTCGGAGGTGTCCGTTTCTAGGGTGATTTGGCGGTCTGGGACCCAGTGGTGAAGGATCGGAGCCTCAACAAAGGCTTTCTTGAGGTAGTCGAAAGCCTCTTGACACTCAGTGGACCAGTTCCAGCGGACGTTGGCCACCCGTAGCTGTAAGAATTAGCCTCCTGGCTTAGGTGCACCTAGGAAATGCATTGCCTAGGATAGTAAATACACCTAGCCTAGGTGTACCCAGTGATCTAGGCTAGAATCACTTGAGGGTCTCTGGATCAATATAGCATCAATGATGGAGTAAACTGTTATCTAATACATATAATATTAATAATAATGCATATATAATACTTTAAACTCCTTTTCTTCAGGCCGATGACCCGGTATATAGTTGGGAAGGCCTGTATCAATAATAATCCTAATTTGGACAAAAATGATGGATCATGATCTAGCCATCAAAAGTACTGATGGCAATCAAAAATGGTTCCACATTAAAAACATTATATAAATAGGGGCACTGAATCAGGTAACAGAACACTAGATAAAGAATAATAACATATATTTCTATAAGAATAATGCTTTGGCCCAGGGAGAAGTGCTAGGCTAAAGTTCTAGGTGTACATAGCCCCCTGGCTGTACCTAGTAGCCTAGGCAATGTATTTCCTAAGTGCACCTACTGGTTTTAGGCTAAATACTACCACTACGGCTCCGTTGGCACGAGTGAGACGAGTGAGGCGGAATCGTGATGTCGGAGTAGTTGAAGATGAAACGTCGATAGAAGTTACAGAAACTGAGGAAGGATTGAATATCCTTAACTTTCCTAGGCGTAGGCCAGTCCGTGATCGCGGAGACCTTCTCCGGAGACATGCGAAAAGCCGTCAGGGGAGAGAATGTAGCCCAGATACTCGGTAGTCGTGACGCCAAATTCGCACTTTGGCAACTTACGGTAGAGTCCGGCCTCGCGGAGACGCCGTAGGACTTCCCGAACATGCTCGACATGCTTCGACTTGTCGTCTGAATAGACTAGGATGTCGTCAAGATAGACGATAACTGTAACATCCAGCAAGTCGGCGAAAAGACTATTGAGAAATCTTTAAAACACAGCAGGAGCATTGGTAAGACCTTCAGGTACAACCCTGAAACTCGTAAGAGCCGTAGCGAGTGCGGAATGCCGTTTTTGGTTTGTCTCCGGGTGCGATGCGGAGAAGATGATAGGCGTGGCGCAGATCGAGTTTTGTATAGATACGTGCCTTTCCCGGTGCATCAAGCAAGTCCGAGATCAGCGGAAGCGGGTAGCGGTCCTTCTTCGTGATGCGATTGAGTCCGCGATAGTCAACACAAAGGCGAAGACTGCCATCTTTCTTCTTAGCGAAGAGAATAGGCGCGCCATGACTAGAGCGCGAAGGATAAATGAACCCGGAGCGGAGATTCTCGTCGATGAACTTGCGGAGAGCTTCCAGCTCATTCTGAGACAGAGAATAGACGTGTCCGATGGGTGGTTCTTCACCATCAACGGTCTCGATCTTGAGATCAAATTCGCGATGGGGCGGAAGGTTGAAGGCTTCCGTTTCCAAGAACACATCGGCATAGTCTTGGTACTCGGGTGGGAGACCATTAACCTCAGGCTCGGCTTGAGCTGCTCGAGCAAAGGCTTCGTCAGAAGGGACTGCACGAAGAGTGTACTGATACGTATCTTTATCCGCAATAACACAGCGATAAGCCACAGCAGAAACAAGAGAGATTTGGGGCGCGACAAGAGGAGTCTTGCGCGTGAGAGTTATGGCCGGAGACGGAGTGTCAACCGGAGACGGATCGTCCAATACAGGACCAAGATTTGTTGGCGAAGGGGGCGATATAGGAGCAACCGGAGAGAGCGGAATCGATTCCGATTCTGGAGTGTCCTCGCTCGTAGAGGAGCTGATCGCAACAGGAGCAGGCGTGATAGTAGCCAGTTTTGTCGACAAAGACTCCCTAGACGTGTTGGAACGGAAAGAGACGGTGGCTTCAGACCAGTTAATCAACGGATTAAAGCGGTTGAGCCAACTATATCCAAGAACCATTTCGCAAGGAGAGTCCAGATGGGTAACATAGAATTCCACAAGGTGGACTTCGCCAGACGGAAAGCGGATGAGAAGACGGATTTGTTGGTTGATGGTTGATGAGGAGCCGTCGAGGTACCGTAGCTTGACAGGCGAAACAGCATAGGGCAAAAGATTCTTCATTTTACAGATAGAGGCAGATATAAAACAATGAGATGATCCAGAGTCGATAAGAGTCCTCAAGCGGGAGTTGAATCCCGCCGCTATGCGTTGTACGACGGAAAGAGTTGGGGTTGAACCAGACTCTATTCCTGACAGGATCGAGTCCGGAACCCCCGGAGACGGGACGAGAGCGGAAACGTGAAGATCGAGAAAGAGGGCGTGAGAAGAAAGAGCGGACACGTTGAGACGTACCTCCGGTAGCAACCTGGAGTCAACGCGGCTCGGTTCGGCTGCAAGAGGGACCGAGGGACCGAGTCGCTGACTATTTTTTTTGACTCAGTGTTGTCGACCGGAGTGGCGACCGCCGGAGACGCAGCCACCGGAGTGATGGTAGTGGCGCGTGCGTCCAACATAGCCTTCTTCTTTCGACACTCGTTGGCCATGTGCCCAGACTTGCCACAGAAGAGGCAAAGCTTGTTCTTGATTCTGAACTCGTGTATTTCTGACTTCAACTTCCCATCAGGACCAAGAAGGGAAGCGTGCGCTTTGGCTGTCTTCGTCTTGTCGTTATTGTTGGAAGATGACGAGGAAGCCTGTTGCTGAGAGCTGTTGGAGCCCTTGTTGCCAGAATTCGAATTACCACCGGAGACGTTTCCGTTTCCGCAGTTGTTGCCAGAGGAGCCAGAAGAGCCAGACGATTTTTTCGAAGAGGAGTCCTTTTTAGAACCCCCAGACCCAGAATTCGAGCCACCGGAATGGCCACCGGAATGGCCAGAGCCCGAACCAGAACCAGATCCACCACCATGAGAATCTCTTAACTCCCGCTCCCTCTGCTTCTCCGCTTCATGCTTCCAATACTTGCCGTCGATGAGACGGGCAGTTTGCTTGACTCCGTCCAGCGTATTAGCGTAGACGTAGTGCATCATGTCGTCCTTGATACGTTTAGGAAGACCGGAATAGAAGGTATGTCGGAGAGCGGAATCACCCCAGTTGGTGATGAGAGCGAGGGTGTCGAATTGGATAATGTAAGTGGTGATCTTATCACCGGACTTCATCGTCACATTCCGGATTTTGTCCTCCGCGTCGCCAACCGGGTCCTGAGGACCAAAGTTGTCCTGGAGTTCCTTGATGAACAAAGGAAAATTCCCGTCCCAAGCCGGAATCGCAATAGCCTGGCCCTGATTCATGGCATACAGGTTAGGCGTAAAATACGCCAATGCGTTTCCGCGCAGATACGAGGTGATGTAGATTATTTTCTCGTCATCAGTAGAGAAATCTTGCTCACGCTCGGCAAAGTGCATATAGCACTGGGTGAGGAAAGGGACGAGCCCCGGGCTCGGAACCGTCGAACGTGTCTGGTGCCCGGAGAAGACTCCGATTGGAACGGGCGCAGCATTGTTGCGCTGAGGAAAGTTGGTGAGGAAATGTTGGAAATTTTGGAGCGCCAATCATCATAGCGTTGAAGATCACGGCCCGGAGAGCCAGCTCGAGGGACTCCGGCACCACCACCTCCACCAGGTGGCCCACCACCTCCACCTCCACCTCCTCCGCCTCCTCCGCCACCACCACCTCTAGGGGGACCCCAGAATGGATTTCCAGATCCACCAGGGCCGCCACCAGGACCACCAGGACCACCAGGTCCGCCAGGTCCACCACCGCCAGGAGGTCCACCTCCAGGGAAACCAGGAGGGGTCGTAGATCGACTAGATGGCGAAGTCAAGAACGGACTCGGCTTGCCACTAAGAGTCGGAGAGCGGTTGCAGTTTGGTTGACCTTGACCGGAATCGTTTCCGTTTCCGGAGCAACCTTGAGCAGGGCTCATGGGCCTGCTAAAAGCGTGCCGATACATCGGGACTGGCTCGCTTTCTTCTTCGATGTCGTGAAGGCGTGTGGGAGTGAGGGGTCGGTAACGAAAAGTAGGAGAGACGGGAGGGGAACTGACGCTAGAGAAATGACCCGTGTTTGGATGCGGAGTCGTTGGCATAGGGATAGTACTTGGATCAGGATCCTGCGGAGACATGACAAAACCAGGCCGGAAAGGGTTGGTCGTGCCAGTAGGTGTCCGAGGAACGGGAACAGGAACCGAAGTGACAGGAGCGCCAGCGTTGTAGGTGAAGTTCGCCATAGCGAAGTGAGAGGAACCATTTGTTCGTAGAAGCGGGATGAACGCCGTTGACCAGTATTGGCGGGGTCAATGTTGTCAGAAGAGAGGCGTACGTTTGACATGGTCAAAAGGAAGTGAGTTTGTAAATACTGTTAAGTGCCGTGTCGACCAAAGGGACGGAGACGGAGACGGAGACGGAGTCGAAGTCGGAAACGGAATCGAGATCGTAGAGCACTTGGGGCGGAACACCACAGAAGGATGTTTGGGTGACCGGGGCTTCCAGTTGACCAAGACAAGACAAGAAGAGAAGAGCGGAGTCGAGACGACACTGGAAGATAGAGACCAGCAACGTTAATTTACAAACTGAAGTACGTGATAATACATCAAAGTATTTATAGTACGAGAAGTAACGGAAACGGAATAAGGTATAACAAAGTAAGTAACAAGATTAGAACAAAGTCAAGTAAAGTAGAAGAGGAGTTGCATACGAGGAACAAGGCATAGATGATTGCATAGATCATAAGTCGGAGTAATTGGAAACGCTCAGTAAATCTTCATTGCGTAAAAACCAAATACCGGAGTCGATATCGGAATCGGATGCCGGAGTCGGCACGGATATAACACTGGGGCAACAGTGTTGATGACCGTAGATCCATCTCTGGATATGTCTCTACCCTTGCGGGGGGGAGCAGTCACTTGGTCTTCCAAGAAACAGGCCACCGTTGCTCTATCCACTATGGAAGCAGAGTATGTCGCAGTATCACATTCGGCACGCAAATCTCAATGGCTTATTACTCCTCTTTCCGAATTGGGTGTAACCAACATGGAACCCTTTCCAATTTTCGTGGACAATCGTGGTGCAATTGACTTTACATTCAACTCTTGATTTCATGCTCGCTCAAAGCATATCAACATCAAACACCATTACATTCGCGATGTTGTGACTTCTAACAAGGTCACTGTTCATCACTGCGCATCAGCTGATAATCGTGCGGACATATTCACCAAACCACTTGCCCACATACAGCACCAAGAGCAAGTCCGTAAACTTGGTATGACTCAAGTTTAAAGGACAGTTGCTTCGTTCGAGGGGGAGTGTTGACGGAGCACTGATCACGTGCGAACTCCGGACTGCGGACTGCGGCTGCGGACTACGGACTACGGACTCCGGACTCCGGACTGCGGCTGTGCACTGCGGACTGCGCCGACTGCGCGCTGCGCATATCAAGTACTATAAATTAAGCTCATGTACCTAGTTTAGGATATAGACTCTTTACCCCCACTTTTTACTCTTCAACACTTATAAGCTATGCATCTAGCCAAAGCCAAGCTGCAACGATGCAACTTTAATATTAAATGCCTAAGGGCTTGAGTCACCTCAAGTAACACTGTCTAGCAATACTACCTCAAAAAATATGCCACAATTTTGTTTTAACTTGAACCCTGGCAGTATACATTATACAAAAATTTGACCTGAAAACAATAATTATAGGTTGACAAGGCTATATAGTGAGCTTCCAGCCCTATTCTTCTACATATTCCCTTATGATATTTGTGGGTATTTCTTGTCTCTCTGATGTGCTCCAATTATGTTGGGACTATATGTGATCCTGATGCCATTGATAGAAACTCATGAAGATTGATGATGATTTCCAACCTCATGCTGTCAGTGCTGAGAAACCAGTTTTGTGTCAAAAAACCCTATTTTTGATAAGGAACTCATTATTGAATAAGTACTAAGATTCTATTCATATTTAAATTCTAGCATGGTCCATCATAATGGTCTTAAAGGCTTGATTAATTATAAGTGCAAGATCACATTCTATGTGGACTTCTCCTAGTATCTTGCATGCTAACATGTTAGAAGATTTTGAATCGTAACTATTGCTTGATTACTTAAAGAGATATTACTTCTGACTTTCCTGTATAGACAAGTTTCTCTTATTTTAAGAACAAAATTGCAATCTGAGATTAGTGATAGCCAGGTCCGGTTTGGGATTTTGGTTCAAACCCGGTGAACCGGGTTGGACTGAATGCGGGTTCAGCATTCAGGTTCGGCCAAGGCCGTTTCCAAACCAAACCTGGCCCTTGGTTTGGCCAGGTTCAGCCGTTTTTCAGCCCAAAAACGCTGGTTCGGGGCCGGTTTGAACTGGTGTTCATGTTCGGCAAAATCCCATTTTGAACTGAACCAGTGTTCTGGTGTTCCAGTGTTCAGCCAAAAAGGGCCAAGAACCGGACCGAACTGGACTTGGCCATCACTATCCGAGACTTTCTGATATAAAAAGGAATCTCCTTTAGGGCCTGCTCAGTGTCACTGGCTTCAATCCTCTAGCCAGTGTGGAAACTTGGCTAAATATCACTGTCCCTTGGGTCACACATGAGTAACCCTTTTCTCCTACAGCCAAACAAGTATCAACTGATCAGACACAGACACGTAGATAATCTCCACTACCGTTGCATTGTTTCATATGAAATTTGGGATTTAAATATAATATAGCGCTTGTAGTTAATCTATGTGTTTACTTTCTCTCAAAATCTGTTTTCTGGCAAGGAGAACAATGTTTAATGGAGGGTGATGGTTGTTGCTAGCCTAAAGCATGACATCAAGTTGTTGTAACATTTCTTGACACATTTGACATGCCATGGGAATGGTCTGGCGACGGGATCATTTTAGCGGAGTCTGGGGTCAAACTCAGTGACACTGAGCAGGCCCTTAGGTAGCAAAAGTAGACTTTTTAATAACTGTCTTTGCAATTATGCCACTAAGTCATTATTAAGACCCAACTTGAAAGGATTACAACTATTGCCCTGTTTACATAGTGACTATCTCATGGCATCTTGGGCTTAATATATATTTTTCTATCCCCAAAGCTCAGGTCTGGTCCAGGAATTCAATTTGAATTGAACCTAGTCTCTGAGTCCAGGTTCGGCCAACAGCTATTATAAACACACTGAGGCTGAATTTTAGCAAGATTTGACTAATTTTAACAGGAAAGGCATAGAGTAAATTTGTGACTGTCTTTCACATCATCACTATCATTATCATCAATTTACATAACCTGATAACATCTTACTGTATCTACATACGGTAACATACCTGGACATGTTGATCCAATTTTTTTTAGCTTGACCACGGAATTTGATCCTATTACTTGTCAGATGATTCTGAATCTTACCTTATTGAGAGAAGTACTTACCTGGCAGAGGAGATAGTGACTGGGCCCTAGTAGGAATGCACCCTGTCTTACAAACCCTTGGTGGTCTAAATTTTACATGCACATCCTTCAACTTGCCTACTTGTGATGAAAGAATATGTGTGATGCCACTGCATACAACAAGCAGAAGAATCAAGCTCTTTGGAAAAGATTCCAACCTGGGTTGAACTGATACCAAACTGCTGTATTTGGCTGCACTTGGCCGGAGATTTTTTCTTCCAGATCTCTGCTCAAGTACTGCATTAAAGGAGGCAGATACTGTAGCACTCTAATTAGCTCGACAGGTCATGATCAGGTTTAGTGTTCATGTGGGCATGAAGTCCTGCGCCAAAATATTCCAGTCTTCACTATCATCATTATATACGATGGCCCGGGTTCGAACCGGCGTCACCAATGTATCATTCGATCAGGACAACTGAAACAATAACGACGCCCCTTTCCACACTCCTTTTCCTCCTTCCGCCACCACCATGAAAAGCAAAGCGGGACGACGGGCGCTGGACGGCGAGGACGGGTTCGCGATGATCGACACGATCCGGGCGACGCACCAGTCGCAGCTGGACATCATCGACAATCTGCGGGCGGAGGTGCACATCCTCCGCGGGGCTCGTGACGCCCTGCACGCGGAGCTCGGGGAGGTGCGAGACGCCCTGGCCGAGGAGGTGAATGCGAAGCTTGCGCACCACCATGAAAACACGCAGCTCAGGGAGGCGCTCGGCACGATGCGGCAAATGCACCATGCCGATCTGACAGCGGCACAGGAGCAGTATGAACACGCGCTCGCGGCGAAGGAGGAGGAGCACCGCTTTGCGCTGGAGTGGGCGGAACAGCAACATTCGCAGGAGTTCGCCGCGGCCGACGAGGATCACGAGGAGGCGCTGGAGGCCGCGGATCAGCGCTACGAGCGGGAGAGGGCGGCGCATGAGGAGACTATTGCGGAGTTGGAGACCCTCCAGGAGCGCGAGGATGCCGTGCAGCAAAGCGAGGACGATCTGGAGGCGGTCATGGGCGCGCTGAAGCGGAGCCAGGAGTCGATTACACGTGCGTGAAAGAAACTCCGAGCTCGAGTCGACTGTTCATACTAACATGTTCCTAGAAATCCGACAGAAGCGTCGTCAGACTGACGGCTCGGGTGGCGGGGATCAGAAGCGCATGAAAACAGAAGGCGCATGAACAACTTGCTCCTTATGATATTTGGCCCTTATTGTATGTTACTTCGATTATCTTACTCTATGAATCATCTTGAACTCCACATAAACACCAATTATATTACAAATGAAGACAACAGCCCTACTTACTTATTGTCAGATGCACATTTGGTGCAGATCAGAACTAGAGGGCATCACACTTGTGCCGTATAATTACATCGAGGAACCTTGCGCCGGGCGAATCTTCAAGGGAAAGTTCAAGCCCGGTCCGCGATGCCGACATCTTTACATCACTATGATTTACCTGGTTGTCAAGGTGACGCGTTTCGTTCCTTTTACACTCCCACCTCCGGAGATCCTCTAGACGGGTTCCTGGTCAACATGTGCGTTTCTTCTTCTTCCAGCACAGGCTCTGCACTAGAGGCTTTAGAGTCAACGCATTACCCACTGGCATGACGCGACGCCAGCCCAGCCCATCTTCACACCCATTGAATGCGCATAACGACACGTCGACAACGAGACATGCTCGGATGCGCGCTGACGTGCACGAGCATTGAGAAGGCCGCGCGATGATCAGCTAAATGGCCGACTCGGATAGGTGGGTATTCTTACATGCGATCCTATACAGTCCCGGCTCGCATCCCCAGGCCTGACGTGCTGAGGCGGCGCCCCCATCTTTCGTTCTCTCCTCCTCTCATTCACGTTCTTTCCCTCTGGCCGGCCCACCCGCATCCGCGATGCTCTTTGCCCTCCTTCTCATTTCCCTGCCTTCAACACTCGCGCTCCCGCTTTTCGGCGGCCTTTTCGGCTCGTCCTCCTCCAAAGCTCCCGCCCCGCCCCCACCGACACCGCTGTCCGTGTCGTCTGCAAGCGACGCCTTCCTCCGCCCGGGCCAGTTCGCCCGCGCAGCCTACTGCTCATCGGCGTCCCTCGCTGCGTGGAGCTGTGGCGCGCCATGCGAAGCGATTAAGGGTGTGACGTTCTTGCAGAGCGGCGGAGGTGAGAAGTTGTACACATTCTGAACGTATTCTTATGCCAAGTCCCTGCATAGATGAAGGCGCGATTCCGCTCTGTATGTGATGCGGAAGTTCCCAAGCCTCATGCTGACTTTTGTGTGTAGATTATATTGCGCATTCGGCGGAGGACGACGCGATTGTAGTAGCTCATGAGGGGACCGATCCCAAGAAACTGTGCGTGAATTTAATTCAGACTTCCTTTCTGTGGAACTCGTTGCTAATAATCCTCCAGACTTTCGATCCTCAATGATGCACAATTCGGCCTGGTCCCGCTCAACGCGTCTCGCTTCCCAGACACCGAAGACCGTGCGTTGTCGTCTCCAATCCTCCGTCCCATCGCTGACACTCCCTTCAGAGAACATCACAGTGCACGAGGGCTTCCAAAAGACCTTCGAGCGGACCGCAGACGGCCTGCTCGCCGGCGTCATGTCCGGGCTGTCCGCAACCGGCGCCAGCAAGGTTCTGGTCACGGGCCACTCCCTCGGCGCGGCGCTCTCGTCGCTTACCGGCGCCCTGATCAAGACCACGCTGGCGGCGTCCCCCGACCCGGCGCTCGCCGCGGTCCCCGTGACCGTCGTCGGGTTCGGGCAGCCGCGCGGGGGCAACCCCGCCTTCGCGTCCTTCCTCGAGGGCCTCTTCCCCTCGTCAGCGCCATCGCCCGACCTCGCCACCGACGCGATGGGCTTTGTCACGAACCAGCACGACCCCGTCCCGGTGGTGCCCCCGCTCTTCCTCGGGTTCGTGCACACGCAGGGCGAGGTGCACGTCGTCGACGATAGCGGGGACAACCTGCTCGCGTGTCCCGGGCGGGACAACACCGGGTGTGTGACCGGCAACGGGCTGCTGGCGACGAGCGTGCAGGACCATTTGGGCCCGTACTTTGCTGGGCTCACGTTTGGCGGGAAGGAGTGTACGGACTGAGTATAGATCGTCGTTCATTTGGGATTTAGTTGAATGCAAGAAATTGATTCCGATCGGGAACTTTGAAAATTCTGTGAACACAACCACTGAGTGTTGTCCTGGCCATGATATATCCTAGGACTAGTGCTGGCCATTATTATATTACGGTTGATTATTCTGCCATATCATTATTATTATTATATTATGCCTGGGGGCCCGAACAAATATTATATTACATTATATTATGATACTATTATGATACTATTATGATATTATTATTACAGTTGCAACTTGCTGCATAATACATTATTCTAGCAACTTATATGTTACTTTAAACTCATGAACTTTGGACAAAATCAGCTTGTATACTACCTAGTACAACTTCTATTCTTGTCCTCAAAGTGTTTATATACTGTAAATGGTCTTCTTTCTTATAGTGAATATTTCTACCTGTTGGCAATAATACTCTCAGTTGAAGAAGACTCCATATGATATATAGTAGATATCAACCACTACTAGAGTGAGAGGATGTTTAACCTGAACCAACACACACACACTTGTAACATCCTTCTCAATATTGTAAATTATGTAATGTGATGATAATTTCCAAACAAGGCAATTCACTGCTGACATGTGACTGAAATACCTTCTCTACATGATCTAACAGAGAGATTTAGATGAGCTACTAAGTATTTCAGAGCATTGCATAATATTATCACTGAAAACCAGGTTTGAAAATTCCAAAAGTTTGTTGGAGCAGGTTCAAATATTATATTATATTTATTAAATATAATATTTCATATTATTATTATATTATATTATGGATATATTATGCTGTGGAGTACCATATTATGATATTTATTCCACGATTATTATGCATTTGGCATAATAATATCATAATACATAGGCCAGCACTGTTTTAAAACCACCCAATATATTTATTATTGTATGTTGGTCCTTGGCTAGGTTAAGACTTTTGGCTCAATTATGATTTTTCTGTGCATGATTCTCCATAATAATACTAGTCGGCCAGGACTATATCCAACCGCAGTTCTATGGTTCAAGTTCTCACCAGAATTTGATTTAACGGTGTCTGCACACCTATTCGTTCAAAAAGAAGACAATCAGCTAAGTACATAGTCTTATAACTATAAGGCTCCACTCAGGCTGCTGATTGAAAGGCGGAACGATTTCGCATAAAGCAGAAGCACAAGTCCATCCCATTATCCCAGGAACGTACACTAAGTACACAAGACACAATATATACAGACGAAGCACAGGCAGAATGAGACAGCAGCTGAGTAAATAGGTAGGGAGCGAATGCCGATGTGGGAGGGGTGTTTATGCGTATGTAGCGTAGAGTACAAATGTTGCAGCAAGTCGATAAGTCTATATCCACGGTCCGAAAAGAATAACGAGAAGGAAAAAAAGTACCTCTCTCACGCGACATACGCCTTGACGCCTAACGGGAGACAACTACCGCGCTCGGGCTGGCGCTTCACCATAGGCTTCTGCAGGCCAGTGCTCGTGCCGCCGATCTCCTCAACGGCGGCAAACTCGAATGCACAGAGGAGTGTGAAGAGCGTTACGCGGAACTCGGCGATGGAGAAGCGGTACCCGATGCAGCTATGTGGCCCGCCCAAGAAGGTGAGCAGGTTAGCGTACACGCCCGGTATGCCCGCGACAGCGGGCGGGAGCGGCGATCCCGGGGTCCATCGTTCGGGGCTGCCATGAATTAGTTCAGGCAAGAAGAAAGTGACAATACCCACCGGAATTCCTCCGCGTCTGAGCCCCAGATCTCCTTGTCCGTGTTGACCGCGCGGATGGGGATATGAATCAGCTGTCCTTTCTTCAAACTGTGCTTCCTCAGCATTCGTCTTGTGAATGACAGACACTCACGGCATGCTGTCGTACTCCTTCCCCCAACGGTCGAGATATGTCTTGCCCAACGGGAGAACGTCGTCCTGCATGGCCATCCTCTGGGCCGCGACCGCGGGCGGGTGAAGCCGAAGGGTCTCGCGGATGACACACTCCATGTAAGGCAGCGCGGTCAGTTCGTCCAGTGTAGGGTGCGGGGTCCGCGCTGCTAACGCCAGAATCTCGCCCCGGAGTTTAGTTTGGGCAGCAGTGTTGACGGAGAGGGCGTGGAGAGACCACGAAACGGCCGAGCTAAGACGAAATGTGAGCAAACTAATAACTTGAAGGCAAGCAAAATCCTTACCTGGTAGTTTCGTGTCCAGCAAACAAAAACGTCGGAATTTCTAAGATAAGTCAAGAGCCGAAATGAAAGTAGTTCCATGCTCACGTCCGATGGCCTCCATGTCCGTCATCCGCTGGCTCTCCTTGATGTCGGGCGACATATTCGCCTTGAGCAAGATTGACAGCAAATCCCTCCCCTCCCCGCGTCCGATGTTGCCTGACCCGTTCGTCTCGCTCTTCTCCCCCGCTTTCGAGCCCAGGTTCGCCCCACGGACGACGGCCGCCTTGCTCCGCGCCAGAATTTGGAAGCCAATACCGTCCATCTTCATGCGCAGCGCATGTAACACGCGCGTACCAGGAAGGGGCTGAGCAGGTTTTTAGTGGAGGAAAAGAGATAAGAAGGGTGAACGAACAATCAACCGCAAAACCGGGTAGATGTTCTGCGCCAGCCGAAACATGACGTTTCTCGGGGCCTTGGGCGAATGCAGAACCTCGGTGAAGAGGTCCTCCAACTCGTCCGACTTGGCCGTCTCGGCGTTCTGGTCCCGCGACAGAGAGTGGAACTGGTAGTCAAAGCCTGCAGCAATTCTTTAATCATGGAAATATAGAGGAAGAAACACGCACCAGCCTCGCCAATAACATCTAATGTCATCTTTCTCAGCCATGCAAACACGTCGATCGTTGTGTCCCGACCGGCCGCCTCGTTCTCCGACAGCTCGCCCGCCCAGATATCGCGAAGTTGGGCTGCTTTTTGGTAGAACGTCTCCGTGAAGAGCCGAATTTGCGCAGGGCCAAAGGCTTGTGTCAGGATTCGACGCTACGGATACTTATAAAACAGAACATCAAGTACAAGAGACACACCTGACGCTTGTGCTCGTCCAGCTCAATTGACAGCAGGCCTGTCCAGCATGCATCAGCGTCAAACAAGAAACGGAAATAGCAACCCACCCGTGCCAAGCAGCCGCTTCATATTCGCAAGGGTGATAGGCGACTTCTGGTAGACCGATGCGTTGGCAAAGACGTGGGCGATGGCGCGGGTGTCCGATGTATGGAGCTCACGGACCTATCTCTATTAGCCTTCCTTCTACAGAAAGCACCAGACAGTACGCACCCCGAACAGCGTCTTGAACGTAAAATTAGCGCCAAACTCGCGCCGCCACTTTTCCGTCCGCTCTGGGTCCGCCTGTCCTCTCACATTAGCTCGCCCTTCCCACCACACGCAGAAAATAACACAAAGAGGGCAGTATAAGTGGCGAGAGGACCCACCATCATCTCCCCGAAGTTGCCCAGCAGCCAGCTCGCGCTCTTGGGGGCACCAATGTGCGCCAGCGAGAAGGTGAGGTCGCGGTAGAGGTAGTGTAGGGCATGGAAGAGGACGTAAGCGACGATGGCGGCCGGGAGCGCGGCAACGAGCAAGAGGAATCCCGACATCGTCGTTGCCAGTGGCGCGAGGGAGAGACCAAACAGACAGAGAGGGAAGGAGGGAAGCGAAGAAGGAGGCAGGTGGCGGGCAGAAGCCACGCACTGCGACTTTGACAGATCCGCGTTTAGTAATTACGCGACATTTTCTCCAACATCCCTGTCTTTAGATGGACAATTTTAGATGTGTCGACAATGTGCATGTGGCGGACGTCTGTCTGGTGAACATCTTTAAATGTACAGTAACCTGTGCTCGACCCCTGGGCCCTGGCCGGGGTCTTGTGGGAGAATCGTCCTTCAAGTTTTCTTTCCATCGTGAGTCCACGTCACAGTAACCACCGCAATAACCAAGGCAATAACGCAATACTTTGACATCCATTCATAGCCGACCAACTGCATCGCGGGGCCGACGGGATGATCCATCCATCCATCCATCCATCAATCATTGAAATGATGAATGTGCTGTGAGTTATTTTGGGAGGCGAATGGCGATCTATCATCTAGAGGTACAGATATGTCCAGCCAATGTCCAGCACGAGCAGCGCTACATATCAGATGGTAGAACATTCATTTGAGGTGATCATGATTGCGAGTCGAAGATGTGATTCTCCAAGAATCTTGATTCAAGATGATTTTCCCAGGTTCTTGTAGTACTTATACATGCCTATAGCTATCCACCACTTGCCCAACACGTACACACACCCCCATCAACCATATGAAGCCAGCCGTGTTTAGCCATCTAGGTGTGTCTAGTATTCCTCAAATTCACTTCTCTTCTTCTAGTGTGTACTGCCATTTGCTCATACTAGTAATGAATTAGTGAAATCCTGGCACTACCAAAGTCTTGTCCCAATGCAGGTGCTAGGCTTGGTCTCCATCATCCTCCATGCTCTTCTGGTCATTGCACATGTCATCCTGCTAGTGATTCAACAACTAGAATTGGAAACAAAGATCATCTTTCCTCTATCTATACAGCATGAGGTATCAATCACCATCACAGCACTTTCCACTGCTATTGGCACAGTAAATTTCACCGCAATATTGATTAATGCAAGATAAACTTATATTTTCAGATTTTCCTGGCAATTCTTGTCTATATTATGCAAAAACTATCAACACAAAGAATCTTGACTACAGAACAAACACTTACAGCAACACATGACAATACAGCAGCATGGCTTGGCATTGGCTCGGCTCTTCAATACCTCTGGTATCAAAAAACACTTCCAGTTGCAGTGACAGGAGTACTCTCAACTTGCATTTACCTCTTGATGGTAGCATTACTCCATATTACCATATCAGCATTGTTTTCCCTTCAAACATTTGATGCAACCAGGACATACTCTGTTGAAACCCAACAAAGTATTGCATTATTCAATTTCTCAGGCTCAGCATATGACTGGCCTAATGGAGATTTTTTCCCCAAGGCATCAAACGTACAAAAAATTATATTAAATGTATTTACCACTGATTAGTATCCATAGGACTTTTCTGCTTTTGTTTCTGCTAGTTCCTCATTCCTTGCCATGTCTCTGCGGACTGGTTCTACAATTGGGTTGATTGGCCAAACCTTATATGACTTACCTAGTCTCAATGACCTTGACAAGACTCCAGGGACTGTAGAAGTCAATGCAACAGGCATAACAGTTCAATGCGGATTTATCACAGGCAACTCTTCAAGAGTCCCTACTGCTGCTGATGACCCAGGAGAGCCAGGCTGGGTCATATCATCATCTGGGCTCTTGCAGGAGAATAGGACAGATACTGTATATATTCTGAGCTGGCAAGCTGATAATGCTTGGTCTACTGTCAACCCTCAGATACATAGTGCAACAGGAACTAACACAGATAGCATTATGTTCTTTGTGGCTAATGACTCACTGCCATCAATATTGATTATTGACTCAAAGAAGATGCAGGGACCAAGGGCTAGCATTAAGATATCCCAAGGCCCTAACAGCACTGAATATGTTCACATCTGGCCATTTCGCTGTTCTATAACTCCAGTGAAGCAAACAGCACTTATTGATTCTCAAACATTCCAAGCAATATCAGTTGTACCAGATCTTACAAAAAATTCCTCTATATGGAAGCCATACAAAGGACCAACATTACATCTTTCAACAAGCTTGGTGCCAATGTTCTCTCCACTGAGTGTTGTGAGTATATATATATATATATCTATATATATATATGATAATTAGCTTACAGCTGTTGCAGTGGGAGTCTTTGTACAGTGCACAAACAACAAATGCACTAGGTTCTGTGGGTGACTTGTAAGTTGAGATCAATATATATCTACATTACAAACATAAACACAGACAACTAAATCGACTTATACTCAGCAATGACTCAATATTGCACTCCAATAATAAAACAAAAGCTATATTTTTGCATGACTTTGAGAATGCTCTGGCTAAAACAGTTGCAACAATGGTTTGGACAAGTGAGTTCATCTTGACTTTGTCAGTATTCCTGATCTAACTTAACTAGTGGGAAGTGGTCCATCACCAGATGATCAGTTCATGTCCTTCAATATGGTCAGCCAAACTGGGGCTCCTGGAATAGCTGTTGCTATGGTAGAAAAGGTGCAACTCAAGGTCTGTTCTTATATTATTTCTGTCTCCCATACTGATAGACAAATCTAGCTTAGCCTGATCTCAGTTTGTTACTTGTTCTCATAGCAGCTAAATCACTAACAAGTAGCTTAGATCTTACTGGGACTTATTGCATCAAGTATATCCATGATGATATCGTTACGATATTCAATCTCTGCCATTATACATGGTTGTCATTCTAAGTTCCTGGGCTCATTATCTAGTGCCAGCTTCCTTCAGACTATATGGCTTTACCGCTCTCATCCTGAGCTTGAGGCTTTGATGGAGCAAGTATCAAGCCCTACAATCCGGGATCTTCGCAGTGCAGGTATAATCTGGACAACACTGATTAGTGATACAAATACCTCTCATGATAAGGTGGATGATAAGCTATCATGACTTTGGAAAGCTTTGCATATAAGGTATATTGTATAAGCTTAGGTATGTATATATCAGTACCTTGTCTTGCTACATGTTGATGATAACAGAAGAAAGCAAATATTGCTTTTTTTGGAAGGCTTTCCAAAATACATAAAATTATGACATTCTCATTCTGCTATAAAGAATTTTCCTATTGCAAACAACTATGAATTCTTATCCAAAGCAAACCTCTGGTATTTTCTGTACAAAAACAAGAATTTTCTGTTTCTTCTTCTAACAGATTAAGAATAAAATCTCTGATTCTTAATCTGTAACAACTACTTCCAAAAACAGTAATTTTCCCTTCCAGCAACTTGGTTACAAAATGATCAATTTGGTAAATAACTCCAGGACCTCTTGCAGGAAGCATTTGTTTTAGGCAAAAAGAAACCTTGGTTGAAAACTGACTCTTATGCTAGCCACATTCCAAATCCTACAGTGATATTTCATTTGTCTACTATGCTTAGTATTTCCCTCTGCACTAATGCTACCTAAGACTCCAGCCCTTTTCATTTCCAGATATAGTAATTAACACATAAGTGACCATTTTATTTGTGAACTTGGGCAAACAGAAATCGATTGCAAATAAATAGTTCACATAGTTTCCACCTCCGTCAGGGGAACCTCCTTTTTGGCCTCTCAGAGATAACTCCAATTCCAGTCCCATTCCGGTTCTGATTCCAGTCTGGCCCTCTATCTTGCCCGCACAATCATCAATCCGTCAACGCCCTCCCGACGGTTACCATGGGACCTTGCCTGTGATGCTGCCCAGGACTTTTGTGTCTGACAGCGGCGGCTACGGACAAGCAGTATATAGTGACGGGTAGTCAGCTACCTCACAGGCGGACCCTTAGAGTTTCTTCTCTTTGGATCCTCCATCTCAGGCCTCCAGGGTTGCCCTTACAACCTCTAGCTGCTAGCAGACTGAAATTAATATCAACAGCACAAGTTCAAGTATTTCAAGTTCTGAGTGTTACAAACAATTTGACACTGTTTTGAAAATCCCATTTATGTGCGAAAAGTTCGAATTATATTTTCTTATTACTTGACCACAATTTTATATTTCCGGATTTGGTAATATAATCAACAGGAAGTTTATTTTGAAATTCATATTGGATTGGAAAGGCTACTACAGCGCAAATGATCATGTGTAATACCAGCTAACTCACATTTTGACATTCAATTATTTCATCCGGCAGACAACTTGAATCACCTATGAGTCTCACCAAATTACATCTCACCATTCTCATGTACCCTCATTAGGGAAAGCCTCTTTCCAACCCTGGAGATGTCTCCATCTCTAGCACTGATTCCCGCATATTATCATCACTGCCAAATCCCTCTGGGACCTGGCATGTAACATAGCACAGGCATACTAGTACTGCTCGGAGCAATAATTACGCTTGGGTATCACGAGACAGTACATAGTCAGCTATCTAGCACCTCACTATCAACACTCTCGTTTAGATTCTGTTATCTATGATTATCCACATATCACCTACTACCCACATATAAGACAGTAGAAGTAGGCCTGAGTACACTAATATCTCTCTATCTCTCACTACTTTGTAGCCCTACACCCCAACCCTCGGAGCCAGATCCAAGAGCATAGTTTTGAGCTAAATATGTAATGATTTTGGAGCCAAATCAGAATGATGTGACAAGCATTATTATTTTTTGGGGTGAGTGCTCTATGTACATGTAGTTTCGGACGATTTGGCAGACTTGATGAAGTTCATGGACATCAAATATATCGCTCTTCTCAGTCTAAAAAGCAGGATTACTACTTAGTGCCCCCCAGCATGCAACCTCGCCCACTCCAACAACACCAAATAAAAATAACAGTCATTCTGCGCGTCTGTCATCACCCGATCCACAAACTCTTTCCCCGCCTTTTGTATCCTCCGCGCCTCCTCGTCGTGCGCCTTCGCCCACCGCACCCGCTCCGCAAGGTCAGACAGGTCTGGTCTAACAGGGATGTAGTGCTCAAACGGCTGCAGCCAGTCGTGGAAGTACTCCGTGAAGAGTGTCGACTGCAGAATAGCTGTTTAAAAGGGGAAACAGCCAGCCAACGGGCGTACACACCTTGAACACCAGCGACCCGCTCGCGAGCAGCCCCAGATAGCGCCCCGAGAACGCGTTGCCGTCCACGTCGAGCACGTATTTGTAATTATAAACCTCCTCCCTTGGCGCGTTCTCCCCCGTGATATTGTACTCCTTGCTGATCTTCTCGCCGTCGCAGCCCTCGAGCTGGCAGAACCACGTGTAGAACGCGGTTATCGCCACGTCCATGAGCCCCGCATTCTTCGGCTCGCGCGCAATGTCAATCAGGCGGAAGCGCGGGAAGGAGCGGTAGTTTTCGCCGTAAATCCAGCCACCAGTCGACTGGCCGCGCCAGTAAAGTACGGACCTCTTCTTGGCCCAGCCCACATTGTCCGGCTTGGAGTACTTCGGATGCGAGCTGGAGCGCTTGTAGTGGAAGGGGCTGGGGAAGAGGATGTCGGAGAAACATGGGTATATCTTCGATTGGCTGAGCACCGGATAAAGGTCAGTGGTGAAGTCGGCGCTGGCGCTGTAGAGTAGGACTGGGGATATTAGCTTGACAAATAAAGAGAGTCAAAAACTCACATGAGCTTGCGCCGTTTGCCCAAGTTAAAAAGCCCCTGGGGTCGTTGGGCACCAGGCAGTGGCCGTCGTCGGTGTAAAACTTGGACGTGGGCTTGGGCGCATTGCGAAACGGCGCTTTGTCTTCCGGTTTGAAGGCTACTTCGGGTGAAAGTGCCCGTACATCGAACGCTATTCGAGGCTCATCGCGGTGGTTAATGATGAGTTTGAAGTCGGGTAAAGACGGTCCCAACTGTCCATTTCGTTACACATATAACCCAAGAAGAAGACAACAACACGCACTTGGGTGAGGGTCGTGTTCCAAAGCTCGTCGTAGTTGCTCGTCCACTCATCCGCCGTGCCCAAACGATGTTCCTGCATGGTGAATGTCCTCATCCCGATGTTCTCCTCGTGAATCTAGACGCAGTTTAGCCCCTGCAAGCACGGAAAATATCAGACACACGCACCAGGGCCCCCACCGCCTTGACCATCTGCGGGAAGAACTTTTCCGCATTCTTCTCGCTTTCCCTCTTATCAGCCAGCTGGTAAAACGGCGCAAAGTCGCGGTATATCTGGTCGTAGTCGTCCACCAAGCACCTCTTCTCCCGCGCGTATTCAAACCACTTGTCGTACCCCCTCGGTGGATTACGGTCCGTCTTCAGTCTATACCGCGCAGCAGCCTGCTCCAGCGTCTGCGACTGCCGCTCAAAGAGCTCATCGACAGCGCTAAGCGTCGTTGACGACCCCGCGCCGGGGTAATGCGGCTGGCTCGGGTCTGGCAAGTCGTGCTGTGTGCCCGTTTTTCGTGGGGGCGGCAAGTCAAGGTCTTCAGCAATCTGTTAACACCGCGTTTATGGGGGGGGGACAAGTGCCACATACCGGTATCCCCACCGCCCCAGAACACCTTCGAAACCACCGTCACCAGCAAAATGAGCCCCAATGCTCCGCCAGCAACAACTGGCGCTCCCCATTTCTTCCGTGAGAGCCGACTGCGGAAGCGGCCGTTGGACGACGAGTAAGACGACATCGAGTCAGTGCGCTATTGGGTTATCGTCATGAAGGGGGGGAAGGAAAGAAAGCTGTCGATCCCTCCGCCTCTTTTGGGTAAGTCACATATATCCCCGCGATGCCCAGACCTCGGAGATGCGAATAACTACTCCGTGGGTTCTACGGAAAGCAGGGCAAAAGTACAGTAAATATAATTAATACAGCCCTAACTAATGGCCATGACTGAAGTGGAATTGGAAGCCGCCTCCTCCACCGCCGCCTGGGAACCCGCCCCCCGGGAACCCGCCGCCCTGGAAGAACTGCGCAAACGGATGCCCGCCCTGCTGGAACGGGTGGCCACCCTGCGATGCCATGGGGTCGTTTGGATCCTCCCCGTTGTCAAAACGCTGTCGCAATTCTACGCAAACGTGAGCAGGAACAGAAAAAAAAAGCAGCAAAGCGCCATACCTGGGTCGGAAAGCACCTCATACGCCTCGTTCAGGGCGGCCATCTTTTGTTCAGAGCCACCCTTGTCAGGGTGGGCGGTTTTGGCCGCGTTCCGGCTGGAGTTTGGTCAGACAACGGGTATGAATGAGAGGGAAAAAAACGACACACAAAGCCTTCTTGATGGTTTTGGGGTCCGCATCGCGAGAAACACCGAGGACCTTGTAGTAATCCTTCGCTTTACTTTGCTTCAAAAGTCGTTGTGCCGTTTGCAGTCTTCCGCCAAACTAGTCGTCATGTCAGCAACGAAAAACGAGAGAAAAACTTGCTCACATCACGGTCGGACCGCCCAGTGGCCTCGAAAGCTCTCTCCAGCATCCGAACCGCATCCTCCCACTCCTCTTTAACCAATAACGCCTCGCCCAAACCTCTCAGCGCGTCCGCATCATTGTCACCCTCCTCCATATTGTACAGCATCTGACACCATTCTTCGCCCTTTCGATGCAGCTCCAGGTTGGTGTGCCCCTTGCAGAGAGCTCGCAAAAGCGTTCTCCGTCTGGGCGACGTCTTTTCCCAACTCGGCAACCGGATCTTGCCCGACCCAAGCGTGAAGAGCGCTAAATGCTGAGCGGCGAGCTGCTCCGTCGCGGCTTCTTGGAATTTGCGGTATATGTCGCCCTTCTTCCCAGTCCCTTTCAGAGTTGCCAACGCTCCACGCCAGTCGCCAGCATTCGTTTGATCTTCGAGCAGGGCAAAACCACGCTCGAGGGTCTTGGACAGTCGGTGGAGAGGCATACACAGCCGCGATTCGGGGTCTGAGTGCAAGCATTGTTTTAGCGCGTTGGTCGCAACAGGGGAGGCTGGAAGGAGGAAGAAGGCGAGACGGAAAATAAGAGCATTGAGCTCCTGGGTTTGCGATTCAGGGAGAAGCGATGTCAAACGGCTTAAAAACATTTTAACGAGAAGGAAAAGGAGGAAAGCAATAACACACCTCATATCACCAACGGCACCCTCGATGTCACCGGCTCCAAGAGAGCATTCGACTCGTAAACTTCGCACAGAAGAGCTGTGAGTCGAAATCCGAAGAGCCCGGCTTGAGTTCTCGACACAGGCATTCCAGAGCTGCGCCGACCGCTCCTGGTTGGCTTGTTTTGCGGCTGCTTCGCCTTCCGCAATGTCGCCTAACAGGGCCTCCCGCTCTAGCGTCTCCTTCTCGCCACCACTGTAGAGCTTCAGCGCCGCCTTCGCCGCAGCAAAATCGCCCTCCTTGGTGTGGATGCGGGCCTGCATCAGATAGGCCGACGGAAGCGGTGTGAGGGTCAGGACATGGGTGAAATCGTCGAGGGCGGAGCCATGGCGCCCCAGTGAGAGATACGCTGTCCCGCGCTTGTAGTAAAGCAGGTAGTCCGCGGGAGACTGCTCTGGAGAGGCGTCAGACGTGGCAATGGAACGCGAGCAGGAGCCGGTCATAGGCCACGCTTGCGATGCATTCGCAAACGTAGCACTATGCGACCAACGAGCGAAGGAAAGCCTTGTAGACTCACCGATGGCCTCTGAGTACACCCGCGCCGCCTCGCTGAACTGCCCGCTTGACAGAAGGACGTTGGCCCTGGTGATGAGCGGCTGTAGGCCGGGCGGGTATAAGCCTGTCCCTGAATCGGCGCGCACGGTCGTGGAGCGGAGTAGGAGGGCGAGGACGGAGGATGTGAGCGCATAGACGCGCATCTTCAAGTGGGGACGATGAGGGGGAGGAGAAGAGGTGTGATTCCGGGACCACGTGCCCGCTGCCACGTAGACAGAACGTGGCAGCATATGACGTCGTAGCTCTTGCCGTCGACTTGCATTCCACGGAAACAACTTGTATATGGCTGCGATGCTTCTGTATCTCCGCCCGAATCATCTCATGCACCGTTCCCGCCCTGGATTCGGCACTGCGGCACAGGTGTGTCTTGGTAGCAAAGTACATGCTTTGTGCTATGATCTCAGGCTCTACTGCACCACCTTGTTTAGGTTGACGCCCACAGCTGGGGATACTTGAGCCGCTATCTAGTTGGCAAGATCTGCGACTTACTGATATAGCCAATAATACCTGGAGCGCCGAGGCCCGATATAAGTAAGGTCGAATGAAGAACTTCAAGGAAGACAACACACCTTCTGGCCAGTCGTCGTTGATGCTCTCAGTACTACCGGAAGCCGTATCAGAACGATTTCGCCGCGCAGTGCCAGTGGAACTCACTCGATGATCGGGTCCACGCCATTCCTGCTGGCCGCCGCATAGTTGGGGTCATCCGCATTGAGCATCTGCAGGTTGGTGTTCTTGTTGTAGTTGGTGTACATCCCGACAAATTCTATGAAGGTGTCAGAGATTGCGATAGCAAAGTGTCTCCCCTTACTGTTCCAAGAATCATAGAAAAACAGCTGGCCGACGTGGACAACAGACGAGGATTCCGAGCCCGTTTGGTGCACAAGGATGTTGAGGTGGTTCGCGGCACCGGCGGGAGCGCCGGGGAAGATCGTCTGGAACTCGGCGATGCCATTGGAGCCTGCGGCGCTTAGTTTCTGAGGATAAATGCTAGATGAAGTGACACACCGGTGCTGGTTGCGCCACGAAGAGAGGTGCTGCTGTACTGCCCGACCGCATTCGCTGCATTCGGCCCACGTTATCCGACAGACCTTCATAGTTAACAAGCTACTTACGACCCCAGAGTTCGACCATGGCCTGCAGTTCTAAGTCAGCGGAGAAAAAACCCAACTTGGAAAACAACTGACGTTTTGTAGCGGCTTGCACGTCGTCGTGTCCATGACGCCGACATCCACGATAAGCTCGACGCCGCTGACGAAACGTTGAGCGATCAGAATGCATAGCAGCGGTAAAATGCACGGAGAGTTGTCGACGTTGAGTGCAGAACGGACAGGCTGTGAATTATCAGGCGGGTCAGCTCATTCGAAGCTTTACTAACTGAATTGGCAACATAGCTCGAGGCCAACGAGCTTTCGGGTGATAATACGCATGTCAGCTGGAAGACAAGTTAGCAGATGCCTTTCAGCAGGAAGGCGAGCCGTAATACGTTGAGCATTTTCGGGTAGAAGGTGCGCTTGGCGAGTCCCCGGGCCGCGCGCCGCTCTGCATTGAATTTAGCCACCGCGGCCGCGCAGGCGTGGGGAGCAGGAGCTGATGGTAGCGCTGCAAAAAAGATGAGTTTGTGAGTCCCGTATTTAGACTAAAGGTTTCACCAGAGACAACGCCGCCAAGGAGGACAAGGGTTGCCACGGACGAAAGGAACATTGCGGGGTAAGTTTTTAGTCGGCGTCCAAGAGGGTCGAAGCGTCCTTCAATGGGACTAGACTAATATACCTTGCGGCATATTTGCGACCATCAGCAGCTTCAGCAACTCGGAGGCCGCACGGTGAAAGACAGAACTTCCGAGCCAAAAATAGCCCTGCAAGTGCGGAGTATCCTCCAAGATGACACATTGCGTGGAAACTGGATTCCCTTTTGCGACGCCTCCCATCTGCATGTGGGCAGCAGCGACGGGGGCGGGTCGTCATGCCTCGACGCTTCGGGTGGGAAGCCTGTGGCGGCATCTAGGTATTCTGACCGACAAACATCCTGCGCTTCGAGGGGCCATTCTCATCGGCCAGCTGACAGCGCGGTAGGTATCGACGTGGGCAGGCCGGATGGCGGCAGACGAGCGATTGGGTCCGATGTCAGGTCGGCACAAGTCAGCCGACTATGGGCGGAGTTGAGCCAATGCGCGCCAAGACAAAGGTGGAGTCGTTCTCCGTAGCTCGGTGTTCGAGTGGTTGTTGCTGTTGAAGGTTTGATGGTCACAGTGTGACTTGCCGGAATGTTCTGGCATGATTCAAGGTAGGGCCGACGTTGCCCGACGAGCGGCGTAGCACAAACTGATTAAAAGTAAATAAAAAGTTTTCTGTACTAGTACATACAGCATTGTAGTGGCAATTGGGTCTGAGACTAGCAAATGCAGGTATTTTCAGAAATTCAGATTCCAAATTAGTATACACTAGCAAATTATCCTGGCAGGAGCTTAAGCTTGATTCAACTGAGAGTAATTTTCCTTCAAAGCATTCAATCACACTAGGGTTTCTGCTAAAGATTATTCCCAAAGCAGAACATAATTCTAATGTTTAACAACTTTAATCAATAATCAAGAAAAGAAAACTTAACCTGGTCAAGGAAAAAATTAAAGTTCCGTATCAGGGCATAAAATCTAGAATATATTGAGACTAGCTTTTTTATGACCGTGATTTGTTAATACTGAATGCATCTCACTTAAGCCTTAATATTTTCTTTTTCAAAAAAGTATTATTACCTGAATTTGTCATATCTCACAGGCATTTCTTCACTTATCTCTGATACATTCTGCTGTGGACCTGGCAGATCTGGTCTTATATTTTGTGGCATATTTGCCATATTTATTTGTAATGGTCTGTTGATATTAGCTTTGACTCATATCCTATCTGAGAACTTGATAAGTATGTGATCCCATTCCATTACTTGCAAATCAAGTCGAAGTTTCATTTTCCATCTGTTCAAGTTATTAAAATATAATTTGTCATTGTCTCTGGTATGAACTGTATAAGTTGTCCCAAGTACTAGGATTATTTACATTTGTTACCAATAAAATAATATGTCCCGAGAGCTCCACCATGTATTTACAACATGTAGTATGTAGAATAGTCAAATATATTTGTTTTCTTTCATAATTTGAAGTGACACATTTGAGAGATTAGATAGCATTGGAGAAACCCTGTTGAGATTCTGGAGACATTTTGGCGCCATAATAAATTCTGGTGCTTGCTATGTCACTAATGGGGCCAGACCAATTCTGGCGGCCTGTCATGTCTGGGACTGGCCTGGGAGCCTTGGCATCAGGATGCCCAGGGTGATGGAGTTTTCCTAATGTGGTGCCAGTGAAGCTCTAGCTCATGCCAAGCCTCAGCTGGGCCCCAGCCTTTACACAGAATTTGATAATGGAAATTTAAAAAGGTCTCCACCTGTGGCTGCGAGTGCCAAAGGTCGCTGGTTTTAACTGAGAGTAATAGTCCTTCAAAGCATTAAATCACACCAGGGCTTCTGCTAAAGATTGTTCAATCAAGAAAAGAATACTTAATCTTGTCAGGGGAACCCCCCCCTTTCGGCCCCTTGGAGACGCATCCGACTCCGGTCCAATTCCAGTTCCGACTCCGATCCGGCCCTCCATCTCGCCCCGCACAATCACCGATCCGTCAACGCCCTCCCGACAGTCGCCCTGGCCCCTCGCCTGTGACGCCACTCAAGCCTTCTGTGCCCAACAGCAGCAGCTACGGACAAGCAGTATATAGTCAGCTCCCTAGCAGGCCGACCCTTAGAGTTTCTTCTCTTTGGATCCTCCCCTGTTAGGACCTTGATCTCAGGCCTCCGGGGTTGCCCTTACACCCTCCGTGTATTTCTGTAGCTCTTATTTATGCTTTGGATCCTCCCCTGCTAGGCTTTTGTCAGAGTTGGTGAAGATCCGCAAGTACTGCTCCAGCTCCTGGTTGACGCGCTCTGTCTGACCGTCTGTCTGCGGGTGGTACGCGGTGGACGTGGCAGGCTTGATGCCGATTAGGCGCCAGAGTTCTCGGGTGAAGTCCGCGATGAACTGCGAGCCGCGGTCGGAGACGTACTTCTCCGGAGTCCCATGGAGCCGCCAGACGTTCCGGTAGTAAAGGCGGGCTGCCCCTACTGCATCGACCGTCGTATGACACTCCGAAAAGTGGGCGCGCTTTCCGAGGGTGTCAACGACGACCATGATTGCGTCGTACCCATGGGCTTCGGGAAGCTCTACGATGAAGTCAACGGAGACGGTATGCCAGCGTTCCGGGGGCGTTTCCGTGGGGTGCAACTCTCCGTGGGGGCAGTCTCCGGAGTGCCTTGGTGCGACAGCACAAGTCACAGGTCGCAACATACCGGCCGATATGGCGAGACATCTGAGGCCACCAGTAGTTCCGGGAGACCAACTCCAAGGTCTTGAAACGACCTGCATGTCCGGCGACTCGGGTGTCATGGCAGAGCTCGATGATGCGTCTCCGGAGGTCCTTGTCCTTTGGTACAACAATCTTTCCTCGGAAATGGAGAAGACCGCCGGAGACGGCCCACTCGTCAGACCGTGAGGAGCGGGGGCCTCGAGCTTGACCTTGAACCTTAAGAAGTTGCCGGGCCGCTAGTGCGACGGGCTCCTCCAGGTCAGGCTCACCGGAGAGGGCATCATGGATGTCGCGGAGGAGTTCAGAGCCGGGACCGGAAACGGAAACGCCCTCGAGTGCGCAGACGTGGAAGAGTTCAGGCCGCAGAAGGACGATATTGGAGTTGTCGGAATCGACTCCGTGGTCGGGTCTCCGGGAGAGGGCATCAGGTCGACCCATGTCGCGGCCAGGTTTGTGGTGCAGCGTGAAATCAAACCGGGAGAGGTACAGGGACCACCGGGCCTGTCTCCGGTTGAGGTGCTGCGTCTTCCTGAAGTACTCCAAATTCTTATGGTCAGTCCAAATCTCGACAGGATGCGCGGCGCCCTCAAGGAAGTGTCTATACTCCTCGAGTGCACGGATGATCGCGAGCATCTCCTTGTCGTGGATTTCGTAGTTGCGCTGGACATCATTTAAGCTTTTGGAATAGAATGCTACAGGGTGCCACTTCCCGTCCGGGGCGGATTGTGAAAGAACCGCCCCCGTTGCATAATCAGAGCTGTCCGCCTCTAGTCGGAAAGACCGTGCGTCGTCCGGAATCGCCAGGACCGGTTCCGAGGTGACCGCGTCCTTGATTGCTTGGAACGCGGAGGCCTCCGCATCGCCCCAAGTCCACTGCTGGTCCTTCTTGGTGAGCACGAAAAGAGGGCGCGCAAGGGTCGAGAAGTCCCGAATGAACCTGCGGTAGAAGTTAGCGAACCCAAGGAACTGCTGAATGTCCTTCTTGTTTTCCGGAGTCGGCCAAGCGGAGATGCCTGCGACCTTGACGGGGTCCATTTCGACGTGGTTGTGGGAGATGATGACTCCGAGGTACTCGATTGACGATTTTTCAAAGTCGCACTTCTCCGCTCGAAGGTACAACTAGCGGAAGGGGGTACCGGTTTTTGACAGTCATCGCGTTGAGAGCACGGTAGTCCTGGACGAAGCGGAGTCCGCCATCCTTCTTCTTGACGAAGAAGACCGGAGACGCCATCGGAGACTTGAAGGGGCGAATCCGGCCTGTCGACAGCCCTTCCTCGATGAACGCGTCGAGCTCGCGTTGCTCGAGGGGCGAGATGGGGTACACCTTGCAGTTGGTTGGCTTAGCGTCAGGGACGAGTTCAATGGCGTGGTCCCAGGCTCTCCCGTTCCGGTAGCGTATCAAAGGACTCCTTGTTGAAGACGTCCTGGAACTCCCTAGCCCAGTCCGGGATCTCGGAGGGCGGAGGGGCAGAGTTCCTGGCAAAGGCTTCGGCCAGGCGCTGTGAGATGGTGCTACCTGCGCGTATCTCTTCCGAGGGACGAAACGAGGTGTAGAAGATGCGGTCACCATCTTCAAGCTGGTCATCCTCGTCGTCCGAGTCCGAGTCCGGTGTCAGATCAGGCAGGTCGGAATCGAGACCGGAGTCGGAATCGTCTCCGTCCTCAGGGCCAGAGAGGTCCATAGTGCAAACCGAGGGGAACGGGCCGGAGCGGAGACGTTTCTGAAGCGACCGAAGTCGCCGCAACTCGGTCCGTTCGACACGCTCCTCCTTGCGGCAGGTCGAGCAATTGCGGGGGGCACCGTGTCATCTTGACCTCCTTGGTTTCCCAATTGATCTCTGGGTTATGTTTCCGCAACCAGGAATACCCCAGGATGAGGTCTTGCTTGCCAAGATGGGTGACGGCCAGTTGAACTCGTTCGGCATGGCCCTTGTAGCGCAGGACCAAGTCCGCGATCTGTTTGATGGAGCCAGCGTCATTGGGGGTGCCATCGACATTGAAAACCGGAATCGGCTGATCGAGGGTGCGGACCGGAATGCCATTCCGAGCAACATAGTTCGTGTCAATGAAGTCGGAGGTGGCACCACAGTCGACAAGCCCAGAGAGTGAGAGCTTCAGCGCGCTGGTGGTGGACTCAAGCTCCAACGGGAGGTGGAGGGAGTTCGCCCCAGGGGCAGCGGCAACGGTGTACTGCTTGGGCAGTTTCTTTTCCCAGGCAGTGAGGCGGCGAAGGACGATGACCGGAGTCGCGGGCGGAGTTGGAGACGGAGTCGAGGCGGGGGCAGGAGAGGGTCTGTCTTTCGTTTCGGGCTCATTGTAGGGCAAGGAACTGTATTCATCATACAAAGAGGCAAAACGATTTATAGACGCGAACGAGGGCACACCAGTCACTCGTCACGGGGGACAAAATCCTCTCCGGCCATCGACTCCGCTGCCGTCTCCGGCAGGGCAGCTGTGTCCGTGTAGCGGGCGATCAACTCCGCTAACATCTCGTCACCGAGTTGTTGGATCACCTCGTCAAGGATGTCCATCAAGCGGACATCGGCGGGGAGGGGGCAATCCCGGGCAAGATGGTTTGGGTCGCCGCACCTGAAGCAGGCGCGACGAGGGGCACCCCGAGCCCTGGTGCGATCCAACTCCATAGGGACGGGAGCTGCAGGCGCCGGAGCGGGGGCGCGGGCCGTGGCTCTGGCGCCCGGAAGGGGGCCGGAGCCGGGATGCGGTTGACCGGAAACGGAGTCCGAATCAAACCGCCAGGCGTCTTGGGGGCGGCTGACTTGATCAGCTTGGTCCGGACCAGGGCCTCGTATTGACGGAAGGCCCGGGTGCGCCAGCTAAGGTAATCCCGGAGGTCCGGGGGGTCGTTCGAGGACGTGATTCCGTTGTTGATCAAGGGATCAAGTCCGTGGCGGAACTTGGTCACCTTGACCAACGCGTCTTCGAATCCGGCGAGGTCCATCAGGTCCTCGAAGTCGTCGGTGTACTGGTAGACATCCTTTGTGCCCATGTGATAGGCGGAAGTCTCCAGCTTGGAGAGAGCGTGGCCTGAGATCAAGGTCCTAGCAGGGGAGGATCCAAAGCGTGAACATTGGTAAGCGAATACAAATGAAGCTGACCTAGCAGGGGAGGATCCAAAGAGAAGAAACTCTAAGGGTCCGCCTGCTAGGGAGCTGACTATATACTGCTTGTCCGTAGCTGCCGCTGTCGGGCACAGAAGGCTTGGGCGGCATCGCAGGCGAGGTCCCAGGGCGACCGTCGGGAGGGCGTTGACGGATCGGTGATTGTGCGGGCGAGATGGAGGGCCGGACCGGAGTCGGAACCGGAGTCAGACCGGAATCGGGCGCGTCTCCGGGCCGAAGAGGAGGTTCCCCTGACAATATTACTGTATCAATGTGTGTGATGAATAATCATGAGATGATGAGCGTTGGTTACGAGATTCTTCTCGAGCCTTCATACCAGCTGGACCAATTGCATAAGCCAGAGTACTAATAAGCTCTGGTGCACTGGTATGCGACTTGCGATTTGGTAGTATGGGAGAAGGGGTGCAACGACATCATCGTCGTCTGAGCTGCTGTCGTCTGAGGCTGACAGTGTCATTGTTGACTTGATTTCAATAGCTTTGATGTTGTCTTCATTCTCGCCATCGCTGATGTCACGGGCACCAGCTTTCCGAGTAATGAGATCTTCAATCTCGAGGGCTTCCGTGACGAGTGGGGAGCGCGTAGCACTGCCAGTCGGTTTTTTTGTCTTTTGCAGCTAGTGTAGAGCAGTTAGAAGAACACACGAATGTGAGAGAGCCCAAGTCTCACCGATTTAAACTTCGTGTCGAGCGAACGCTGATCACGTTCGGTGAAATTCTTCATCTTTTGCACTTGTTGTAATCTGCAGTCACCTTCTCCCAGCCCTTCCTACCTGCCGGCAGTCGTTCACGTAGGATAGACAGCAGTTTTTTGATCTCCCGAGGTTTGAAGTTCGTTGAGCCTGTTTTACGACCACGCTTCTCTGGTTTGGGAGCATCCTCTGAGTCTGACGAACGGGCTCACTTTTTGCCCTTTAGAATGATACACCGTCCTCCAACTTTTTCGCTTTGGCTTCGGCCAGTGAGAGCACTGATCGCAACTGGATTGAGTGGACGGCGAGGGGACGGAAGAATGGTATTCTGGGCGGGTGGGAGACAATGTTGGGGTTCCAGAAGAGCCGGGTCAATAGGGATGTCGTCTTGATTTATACAAATAGGACGCAGTTCAAACTGTGTGTACTCCGAGTTAGATCCAGGGATAAGAACAGAGAGAAATCTACTATACCTGATATTCTGGGTTGACAGGGCCCTGCGGTCCACCTGGATGCTGTTGCGCATGGGTTTGGTTTTGAGCTTGGAGAAGGCTATGTGGTTCCGAAGTCGTAATGGGCTATAAATTGTGAGGCCAACACCAATGAAGACAATTTGGAGTGCATACTGGTGCAGGCAGGAAGCCAGGTGGGTATTCTTTCCACGGTGCAGCACTACCTATCTCGCGATAGTACACAACGCCGTTTGATTGGATGAATTCAAAGCGGTCGGACAGGGCAGGATGTGGGCTGGACATGAGAGCAAAGACGATGAGTGGAATATGGAACTCACCATTTTATTTCCGAGCCCTCTTATACCCTCCACCACCCCAATGTGAATCCCTCAGTTCTCGGATGCTGCAGAGACAAAAGACAGCTCTGAAACTCGGTTAGCATAGAATGTATGGCAAAGCATGCGAATACGAACCTAAAGTGGAATACCCCCCCTCTGCAGCATGCCCTACCCTTCTCATGTGAAAGTTATCCTCGCCGAAGGCCCGATGAGCCCCAAAAGTCGACTCCTGCCGCTGGAATTTGTCGGCGGCAGGTTCGGGAGCCGCTCGCATAAGTCGTGTTTGAGGTAGTGGCTAGCGACCATCAGGGCCTCCACATGTTGTGGTGGCTACGCGGCCAGACGCTGGGCACAGTAGAGTCGTTGTTGGGGGAAACAAGCCAGAGGAGGGCACGGTAATGGTGTTTGTGGTCCCAAAGGAGTAATGAAAAAATCGGCCAAAAAAGGAAAGAGGAGGGAAAAGGAAAAGGGAAATTCATTGTTTATAGTGTATCTAGCTATAGAATCACACTAATTCCAACTGAAATTGTACTTCCGACTGAAATTGGGTCTAGGCTTATATCAGTTCTCAGCCTCATGAATATTAAATTTATCAAGGAGGGAAAAAAGGGAGAACACTATAACACACCTTGTACACCGCACTACTGTAGCAATTTAATCAATTTTGTAGCTTGGGTCACATAGGGAACAGTGTTACCACCTTTTCAATATGGACCAATATCATGAAAATGATTCAGACCATATACAAAATTGCAGTCACAAGCACCAAACCTTTGAAGACTGAGAAGATGGGCTGAAGTAATTTGTTGTTTATGTCGACACCCTGTGACTGACAAAAGATCAGCATGAGTGTAACATGTGACTGACAAATTGAATAAAATATGTAGCATAGTGTTATACAAGTGTGAATAGGACTTAGTAGTGGTTTCAACTCATCAGTCAAGTGCAAGACCTCCCTGACAAACTGAATAAAATAGTACAGTATTGATCTGTGTCAGAAATCGGCACTTATTAACCAGGCTGCATGCCCCCAATTGAGTACCCGATAGACAGATAGTTTCACCACTACTGTCAGGGGAAACCCTGATGCCGTCACTTGATCCCATCAAGCGCCGCGTCTCCGCTCGCGTCTCCACATCTCCGCTCATGTTTCCGTGTCTCCACACCCTGACGCTCTCCCTCCACTGCCCGCACCACATCCCACATCCAGTAATCCCTAGTCTTCGACTTCCCTGGCCACCCCTTTCCGGGAGCCTCTCCGGAGTCACCATCAGGGATCACTAATGCCATCGGCCTCACCTAGGGTCCATTAGCGACACCTGACTTCTCCCATGCGTCGTTCGTCGCTATGCAGTCACTCTATCATTACTCCGGTCACTAGTATATAGTAGTGCACCTGAGCAGAGGGCTCCTTGGCTTGTTCTCTAAGGATTCCCCCTCTGCTCAGGTGAGTCTGTAGCGTCCCTTCCTGTTGTAGTAGTTCACTAAGGATTCCCCCTCTGCTCAGGACTCTGATTTCGAGCCTCGCGAGGTTGCCCTTACAACTACCTGAGGGTACAAAGGAGACAAAGGAGAAAATAAAAGCGTGCCTAACAGGCATGCGGACCATGCTACTTATACGCCACTCCTGCACAGCCCTAACCCAGGCTCCGGTCAGTCCTGCAATCACATGTAAGATGTGTATTATCATGCATCCGCTCTTCCCGCTACTGCTAACACACCCCCTCGCGTGTGAGGTGTGAACCCACCCCACCCTGCAAGTTCAAGACCACCAACCAATCCAGCCGGTCCACATCCACCGCACGTTGAGAGACTAGACCACCGTGCACCTGCGCAGCTAACACCATTACTGTGCCTCCAGGTTGCAGCAGTTCACATTCTAACATACTCTGTAGTTCTCAGAGTGGATTCAGTATTTTGGAAACTGTAAGGGCAACCCTGGAGACTCCAACGAAAGCCTAGCAGGGGAGGATCCAAAGCGTGAATAAAAGCTGCGGAGATACACAGAGGGACCGGCCTAGCAGGGGAGGATCCAAAGAGAAGAAACTCTAAGGGTCCGCCTGCTAGGGCGCTAACTATATACTGGTCTTCTGTAACTGCCGACGTAGAGCGCAGAAGGCCTGAGCGGCGTCGCAGGCTCTGTCCCAGGGTGACCGTTGGGAGGGTCTTGAGCGGGCGAAGAAAGCCAAGAACGAGGGTCAGGGTAGGTCGGAGCGTCTGAGGAAGTGCTGGTCGGATGCGCCTCGGATGCGCTCGGTCGGTCCAAAGGAGGGGTTCCCCTGACAGCAACTCTGTATTATCTCAATATTAAATATTATTTTTCTTAACCATCATTTATTATATTAGTGTATGATTTATCTTATTCAAACACAGACTACGTGAATTTTGTATGATATATAGCTTGAATTGTAATGAATCTTACTGAGAAAATGTAGTATTCTACATTTATTAGACTTAAATAAGTCATATCAGACATTTATATCATATCTCACAGTGCCATCACACATATTTACCTATATATCACTGAGAAACTGCCTTCTATAGGGGTATAGTTGTGTATATTTTACACCTATCATACCTAAAACAAGTCAGATCAGCCATTTACACAAGAGATCACACTGCCATCACATGGATCACACAACTATCACTCAATTTATAGGCCCATCAATTATTGATTGGGACCAACTCCCGGGGTCACTTCCAAATTGGGCCTGTCTCTTTTGGGACATGCCTAATTGGGCCTATCCGTTTTGGGAGATGCCTAATTAGGCATGTCTCTTTTGGGAGATACCAAATAGGGACAAATGTCACCACAAACACCATTACCATGCCAGAGGAGGAGTCGGAGTTGACGCGGAGCTGTCAATGTGTCATCCCAATCCGGTTTATTCGGGTGATGGGAGGTCTGAACGTGGGGGGGTAAACCCTCGTTCAGATTTCAGTCTATTCAAGGCCTTTGTTGGCCTTGAACGACAGATCTCCGATTCGGGGTCCTGATGGGAGGCCCGGCATCTTGGCAAAATACAGATTTTATTCAGAAACATATTTTCTAATCTTACAGAAAGTCACCCACTATGTGATGTGATTATATACTGCAATATATATGACAAATTTCCAAATTTTTGCTATTGGACAGTGCAGTCATCAGAGAATGTCACAAATCGTCACAAAATGACAGTTCTGTATTGTGACTTCAACAGACCATTTTATAACCATAATCTGTAGCAAATAAATATGGCAAATATGTTACAAAATATAAGACTAGATCTGCCAGGTTCAGCAGCAAAATATACCCAATATATCAGAGATAAGTGAAAAAAAAATGGCTATTATACTCATCATCACCATAAGTAATAGGTAATTTGTGTATTAACAAGCAATTATTGATCCAATCAATTTGTGCTTTGGGGAACCTACACCCTTCCATATTCTCAATAGATCCTCAAATTTTCAGACTGATTGAAAGATTTTTGGTGGTGTAATTTCCGCAAACAGAAACTCATATCATTTGCAAAACCAAGTTTTAGATGTGAAATGTGAAAAGAATCCGGATATTCCCTCAGATAAGTGAGCTGGATGCTGATTTAATTGATCACTCTGCCACTGGAGTATATACGAGAGTAATGGGACTGGGACTGGGACAATGGGACTCGAGTCCCACTTTTCCTGGTCCCAGTCCCATTCCCGAAGCCCCGGAGTGGGACTCGGTTACGACAAATCACCCTAGTTGATGGATCGACATGGGTCGCATCAACTGGGTTGCGGCGCCGGCCGGGGGTTTTCCACCCCGGACCCCGACCAAGGGCGTCGCCCTGGACCCACCCTGCCGGGGGCTTCCGCTCGCCGCTAGGCCCGCTGCGCGGAGCGTGACATCTCTTTCCGGTGTCTTTTGTCCTATTTTACTTGGTAAACATGTGAACTTTTGACAGGGTGGCGGCGCCGGCCGCGACGGCCGGGGTTTCCCACCCCGGACCCCGACCAGGGCTTCGCCCCGGACCCCCACGCTGCCGCGGGCTGCCGCTCGCCACGGAGGCCCGCTGCGCGGCGCTTCTTTTATGTTTTTTTGATTGATTACCGATTCTGATTGCTTTTCTCATGCTCGGCTACGCGCTCTTGGCGCCGTGGCAATGGGACTCGCCCCATCAAAGTGGGACTGGGCCCATCAACGTGGGACTCAGTCCCATTTGACGAGTCCCAGTCCCACTATTCTCGTCACTCCTCCTGCCACTGGATATTAGATTGATAACAGGATCAGAGGACGCAAAACGGAAAGCACAAGGTCGTCATCCATCACATTGACTGAGCAGCCTGGTCCTAGTAGAGAGATGCCATCTATCTTGTTGACGGTTGTATAGCATCAAGTATACATGATAGTAGTTACAATGCCCCAACGAGCATGGTTCGTGCTGGTCATATAGCGAAGTCGGCTAGGCGCTTGGCCCCGGGCAGCGCGACACTCGCGGCAAAACTCTTTGAGGCGGTCGTTGTCCCGCTCGAGATTAGGGCCAAAGTTCTGGTGAAGAAGTTATATCAGAAGGGCAACGAAATCTAGATGCGAGGCCTACCTTGGTACTAGCGATGGCGGCGTCCGGTTCGGCCTTCCGGTTCGAACCTGAACCGGACCGAACTGAACGCGCGTTCAGGTTCAAAGTTCAGCGCAAGGCTGAACCTGAACCTGAAGTTCAGTTCAGTGTTCGGCCGGTGGTGGTTTTGCTTGAACCTGGTCCGAACACGTTCGAACGCCGAACGCCGGAGGCACCGGACCGCCCCATCAATCAGATTAGATGGCCGATATTCCTGATTTGGATGGGGTATCAGCGCCAGCTGTCTCTTGACTCCCGCCATCACCGCCTACACCAGTGGGACCGGTACCCTACGAGTGCGCCGCGCGGCCCAGGAGCGCGCGGTAGATGCACACGCAGGGCAGGAGCAGCACGGCCCAGGCGGCCCCGAGCACGCCGAGGATTGTCCCGCTGACCGCGGTGCCAGCAGGAAGGAGGGAGGGCCCGCGGGGGAGGCGAGCAGCGGCACGTTGGGGCTGGGGCGGGCTGGGCGTCGCACCGGCGCCGAAGGAGCTGGTGGAGGGACCAGGTGCGTGGGGGAAGCAGGTGCGTGCTCTGGCTTGGGCCCGGGCTCAACACCGGCCTGGCCGATGACCCCGCGCCGGTGCTGTTATCCCGCTCCCTGCGCCTTTGCCGCCGGCTTCGTCATCGTCCGCTACATCCCTCGTGGTTGTTGTAGTTGTCTGCCATTGTTCTGTAGGTACCAACTATATATAGGTTTGCGTGTGTCAAGTTCGGAGTTCGAACGCGTTCTGAACCTGAACCGAACCGCGTTGAACCTGAACCTAAAGTTCAGTTCGGAGTTCAGCCCAAAGCTGAACCTGAACCGAAGTTTAGGTTCGGGGTTCGCCAAAAAATGGCCTGAACCTGAACCGAACCGAACCTCGCCATCTCTACTTGGTACACGTAGAGTCGGTGCAGCCATAGCGATGCAGGCGAGACTTCTCGCAGGCGTAGCTGTGGCAGTCGACGACCATGACGACTGTGTGGACTTGGTAATGCTATAGGTTCGCCTTTAGCTGTTAGTTCGAGCATGAAAGAAGGAAACATACACCACAACGCATCCAACGAGTTCCTTCTCTGGATAAAATGATGAGAAATGTGAAAGACCTGCAGTCAAACTCACGTTATTTGGCGGCACATTGTGGAAAGAAAGCGACGAAGAGGTTGAGTATTGGTGAGGGAGAGGACAGACTGTGAGATGGTATTGAAGGAATTCGCTCTATGCTGCTTTTATAGGCGGTGGACCAAAGTTCCAAGCGTCCATACCGAAACTCATCGGTGGGCATGTTCATAGCCTGTGGCAAAGACGAATGTCCCAAGCGTTGTAGAAAGGCTCAAGCCACATAGGTTCATGATCGAGCGGAAAGCTTTGGTCGGTGTTGCTGGGAGCGCGGCACAGCCCCTTTATTCTTCCTAGGATATTTGGGTCGGCGGACGAGAAAAGCAGTGGCTTTGCAGCAAGAATAAGAATGAGTTACTACGCAGGTGTATTGACTCACCGTCTACCTCGCCATTCTGCTTTCTCTTGAGAAAAGTGTCTGCAGACACCCAAAAGTTGGGCCCCTCCCGCGCGCATTCGTCCCATGTGTTGCGCTGGCAAACGACAACGCGGGGGGTTGTCGAGGAACAATGGCACCACATCTCGCGCGAGAAGCTCCCCGGACACCTCAGAATCGCACAATATTACAAATGCCCGAAGCGTCATCTCTGATTCCTCAAGACAACTGTCCAGAAGCCGCTGCGTCGCGGTCCAGTCTTGGTCGCTGGAGAGTGCTAGATGCGTTAACGCGGGGAGAGCGACGACGAAGGCGAATATATTCGGGTTTTGGAAAGGCCAGCGGTTGACGAGCTCAAGATGCGTGAGGGTGGCCCAGACGGGCAGTACTGGGTCCGCCATGTTGGCCAGGGACATCGTTGTCGAGTCCATGCTCACAGTGTGCACATGGCGTAGTCGGCCGAATGCGGCAAAGATGGGACCAAAGTCGACCGTGGTACCGATGGCAATGTGTGTTGTATCCGGGGCAAGGGCCAAGATGAGGATTATACAGATGCGACAACAGGCAGGAAAACAGAGGTGACAGGTGTCACGTCTGTTCCATGCCTGCGGGTGTGTCTATTTTTGATGGCCCAGATGCGACACCATAACAGCAATCAATTGATTGTATCACACTGGTAGTTAATATTCCTCTGACAAAAAATAACCCTAACCAACCCTAACCAAACCCTAACAAATAGTTACAACATTAACTCAGCATTTCCCCCAATAGCATATATAGATGTACCTTTCCCTTATCCTAACCCTAACTAACCAAACCCCTAACCAAACCCTAACAAATAGTTACAACATTAACTCAGTATTTCCCCCAACAGTATATATAGACGTACCTTTCCCTTATCCTAACCCTAACTAACCGAACCCTAACCGAACCCTAACCGAACCCTAACCGAACCCTAACTGAACCCTAACTGAACCCTAACTGAACCCTAACCAACACTAACCAACACTAACAAATACTAACAAATATGACTTAAAACAAAATATTCGTGTTTCTACTGTTGCATCTGTTTTTGGACCAGACTGTTGCATCTGTGCCCGTGTGTCACATCTGAAGGTAAATGTTGCATCTGAATGGATATCCAAAGGGAAGTGTCACATCTGTTTAACTGCCTGTAGTCGCATCTGGTATGTCCCGGGCCAAGATGTCTGCTGGTCGATATGCTTTCCGTCCAATGATGATTCGCTGCACGGAATGCCTGAAGAAGTCGGCCGGTTTGGAGTGGGAGGTGCAGGAGACGCTCGGATGTGAGCTTATCGCGAAGAATCAGGGTTCTGTAGAGCCACGGCTCAATCCTTATAAGTGTTTCAGTATAAGTAAGGATTTCTGACAATAAGAACATGATTACCAGGTGCGCACTCGAGCAGCGACACAAACGAGGGAGGATCTTGTCCTGGGATAGACCTCGGCCACTAGCTCAAATATCGCACGCTCGAGTTCTGGCGGAAGTCGAGGAAAGTTGTCGGTCATGGCGGGAGGACAAGTGCCGACGGACGTGGGAGGATCTGATGACTCAGCACTGACTCAGCCATCACCTTTTTCCCCAGCCAGCGACGTCGATGAGCATGTTGGTGCCTTCGGGGTTGAATCGAGCTTCATAGTGCTTGTCATGAAGATGCCCCAGGTTGGCGTCGTCTCCGTTGCCGTCAAGTCTATGCCCGGTCGCAATGGCGCAATTTTAGGCTCCGCTAGTAGTTTGCGCCAAAAACTTTCGGCGTTCGCGCAGCCCGACCTTCATCTCCTAGTAACACATACCAGTGCGGTATATGAAGCGCCATATATGCCCATCTCTATACATCAAGTCATTCATATGCCTAGTTCGTCCCTCAAGGTGCCTTGATGACGCCGCGCTCACTGCAATACGGCTGCCAGGCTCGGCTTTCACGCTATATATGGTCTGGGACTCCATTGCTGGAGCCCCCACCCTTCGCCTTCTCCACCATGCCGCGCAACTACGACTACGAGAATGCGACGTTAAAGGACTTGCCCAAACACTGGGATGCCGCAACGAACAGAGTAGTCTCATGGCTGGTGCGTTTTACCAGTGTCCCCTTTGTCATAAGCCTCCCTCATTCACAACAGCCCGCTTTGTCCCTCCCATATCCCCTGGAGAACCTTCTCGGCAGATACACACTCGTCGCCGCCCGGAACCAGCCCAAATCTCTCTGTGAAAACAGTACCGGCTCCCTCGGGAGCCTCACCCTCGACCTATACGCCGGCGACCGTCTCTCCTGGGAGAATATCTCCGGCTCCTTCTCCCTTGCCAACTCAGCACTTGCAGCGAGCGGCCGCTTTCTCGGCCTCCGCACCCCCGAAGTCAGCCCCTTCGATCGAGCCTCCTTCAGTGCCACGGGCATAGCCCGCCCCACTCTCCGCTCCTTTGAGCTCACCACCTCATGAGTCATATATGGGCACGGTTCCACCGGCGACAGGCCATGGAATAGAAGTTCTGGACGTAGTCGACCATAATGGCCACAATTATGTCGCACTAACGTTACAACATCAATTATGTCGCACTAACGTTACAACATGCGAGTGGTATTACTGGGTCCAACGGCACGGTTTACCTCGCAAAACGGGTGCCTGCGGGATCGTGTGGGGAACTGGACCATTCCGAGCGTCAGAAACTGGGTGTGGGGTTAACGTTTGAGGAGGTGGAGGCAACGAATGTAAACGAGGGTTAATATTCGTGGGGAATATTACCAATCCTACTTATTTTTACCGTCGTTTGTGCGGTCGGCCGTCGGCCCGTCGGGCTCTCGTTCCGAGTCTGTGTACGGCAACTGACAGTGACGACAGTGCAATGCCGATCATGATGTGGCCGCACAAACAAAGAGCGGACGGGAGTTATGACTCGTTTTCGCTTGTGTGCTTTGACTTTCGCCGTCTTCCCGACAATCCGTCCCTCCAAGGGGGGTTCAAGATCCTTATCAGGCACATGGGGTAGGGGGGAGGGGGGGGGGTCCCCGGGGGGTAAAAAAAACTTTTTGTATATGAAAGATTTGGGCCTTATATGAGTGTAAAGACACTGAAAATATAATGTATACACTCTAATTTCTATAGTTCACAACTCTCATACTTATATCTACATACTTTCAGGCCCATAAGCTTGGATAGGCCACTCTGTCATAGGCCCATCATCAGGTAATTAATGAGAGGTGAACATGTTGAAGAGTTGATATGGCCTGCCATGTGTGTCTGAAGGCTCCAGGTTAGTGATGGCCAAGTCCGGTTCGGTCCGGTTCTTGGCCCAGTTTGGCCAAACCCCGGACTGCCGGTTCGGTTCAAAACCCGGATTCAGCGAACCTGAACGCCGAACCCCGGTTCAAACCGGCCCCGAACCAGCCTTTTTAGGCCAAAAAAGCCCGAACCCGGCTGAACCCGAGCTCCGGTTCAGTTCGGAAAGGCCTTTGGCCGAACGCGAACACCAAACCTCGGTTCGGTCCGGTTAAGTTCGGGTTCGAACCGAAAACCCGAACCGAACCTGGCCATCACTACTCCAGGTATATGCATACCTACACATATATACATACACATGTATAGAATTTTTGCACAAAAAAAAGTTTCACAAAGATTGAATTTTTTATCCCACTTTTTTGATCGCATCAGTGGTCACATGACGCTGATCGTGAGAATATATTACTATATAAGGCAGGAGGGGGAGGGGGGGGGGGTCCCCAGAGGGTCGGAAAAAAACTTTCCGACCCTATATCCATGTTTCGAATCTTGAACCCCCCTTGCGTCCCTCGCTAGCCGAGCATTGCGCTTTGACGACGGTCGTTGGTGGTTGGATATACTTATAAGCTCGTGCTGCACCGACTGGGAAGGTACACAACTTCAGAGTGTTCCTCTTGCCCCTTCCTCCCAACCACGAAAACCAAAACCTATAACATCCAAACACTCCACTCACTTCAAATATGTGCCGCCGCATCGCGTATGAGCCTAATCTAACTGTTGAATGTTACTAACCCTGCCCTCAGTGAAGGAACCCGCTGGACCCGCTGCGGGCGTGCGTGCTCTTGCAAAGATCTCTCGCTCTCTGCTTATGCCATCCACAGCACTTCCAGCGCCACCTCGTTGTTGCCATCGTAGACTGCGATCGCCGCGACTGCGAAAACTCCCAGCGCCACCGCCGGCCCTGTGCAAACCACACCCGATGCATCAAGGTGGGTCAATCTTTCATAACGTGCCCGACTGACGTTTGTGGGTACAGAACTTTGGCGTGCAAATAGACCGGGACGTCGATGCCGTCGATGACTTCTGCTGGGTGTGCAAGGCCGCAGCAGACCGCCCGCGCACGCGGTCTCGATTATTAGTAGGGCTCCAACTATTTTATTTCTGTTTGTGAAATTTTCAAATAAAATAGAAACACAAATACAAACAGTAATAAATGTTTAAAACTATTTGTAAATGGTTTCTTCCCATCAAGTAAAATTGAGCTGTCTGTTTACAAATTTTGCCATATATCATGTCAATTTTCATGTCCTATATGCATCTACCAATGAGAAATATGTTCATTCAAGCTGCAATAGTCCCTTTCAATGCAAAGTATATTTCCTATTGATTATATCACCAAATTATCAAAGATCAAATGCAGCTCAGTGCTAAGGAGGAGTTGTAATATAAACTTCGTAGTGATGGAATGTTGGTTCTAAAATGAGTGTAAATGTTTCTAAGGTTCAAAGATACTTAAACCACACTATTGAGATCGATTTGGGTGTGTTTGGAGTGAAAACCATTTGAACTATTTATTTGTATTTAATTTATGTTTGCCCATGTTCACAAATAAATGGGTGTTTAAATGTTTATTACCATTTGTAAATATTTACAAATGGAAATGGTTGGAGCCCTAATTATTAGATTCTTTTCCATTCAGCAGCGCGTACGAATACATTGCCAGTGTACTCCTAGTAATAGTCTCAGCATGTAATAATATTCCTGAGCAATCGTCATCATGATTCACAACTTTGTTCAAGTGGGCCCGGGCTTCTTTTCGTGAATAAGTTTAGCATTTAAGTTACTCTGGGCCGGCGGCATCGTCGCTAAACTTGAAGCCTTGTGAAGAAATTGTTTTTTGCTGACCGCCGAATTGATGCCCTATCTACCCGAAAAATAGCACGTCGAGTGTTTCCCTCCCCTGCTCAGAGTCCAGATTCTGCTGCCCGGTTGTGGAACGACTGAACTATGATAATGCCAGCTTACCTTCCGACCTATAATACATTCATCCGTCAAGACTACGTCTTCAAACTCATACCGCTCCTTCGAGGTTATTTGAACGTAGGCCACTTCCGAGCGGACAGGTTCTGCGAAAGGCGCCAGATCGCTGCTATCCGGCGCAGGTTCCCCGAATATGAGTGCACTGGGTTCGACAATGACAGGAGGTTTCAACTCCGAGTCCTGGTCGATGAACTGATTAGACTTCTGCTTTCTCCGTGCGGCGGCCACCGCCCGCTCGCCAAAGTCAAGCAACTGCAGGCGAGAAGGGCTTTGTGGTGGTCCGTCGAGGTCTCGCAAGCCAATGTCCGGCGCGTAACGGACCCCGCGCGCGCCGCAGCTGGCCAAACAAGTGGTTGTTTGCCGAGCAGCATCCAGCCAGCCAGCACATCTTGGGCCCCAATCCGCCCATGCGATCGTGCGGTTGCCGCCGGCGGTACATGCACCAATAATTTGAATCAAGGGTGCCGGGCGAATCGCGAGTACATGGTGCTTCGTGCCGGCGGCACCATAGCCGCCGTATGAAGTGTTGAATGCGAAGAAAATGTGCGATGTTTCCGGAGCTGCAGGGAAAGCGCGCCGCTGAAAACATGCAATCGCCATCGATATCTTTTGGTAATACTTCGATGCGGCCACGGCGTGGGTTTGGATAAGTATAGAGCTCGGTAGTCCAACGTGAGATCCGATGAGAAGGGACGAGCGAGGGGAGCATCAGTTTGTATGGCTGGACGCATACATCCGGTGTCTCCGATGCTCCGAAGCAAAGAACGTCCAGGGAGTTGTCAAGGGTGTTCGGAGCTATCAGGTGTTGTGAAGACAGAAATGCAAGACGCGGACCGTGACTGGGGTTTGGTTGTGTCTGAAGGAAATGAACACAGGCAAGTAAGTTTTTGAAACAAAAGGGTATACCGGTATGAGGACACCCCGTTTCCAATCAAACACACGCAATGAATCGTGATCGAGCGGTCTTCCGAACCATTTCACAGTGGAAATCACGAGGAGATCCCCAGCAACGTCGATATCAACGTTCAGGGTGGGAAAATCTAGTGCCTTTCTAATACCCAAGTGAATTTTAGGCTCCGCCGCAAGAGGATGGGGTGTGCTGCTGGAAAGCGTTAGAATGAGAGCGTCCATCGATACCCGCGAGTTGTGGTCGTCACAAGGTGTTCTAACAAGACTTAGTCAGTGAGAAAAACAGGCCACGATGGTTTACATTGCAACGATAACAAGTAAGTCGTGCTCTTGCAGTGATATAAATTCGATGAAGGTTGATCCCGTAAAAACGGTCCGCCATTGGGCGGGCTGGGCGCCGAGCGCCAGATCCACAGCGAAGAGTGTGTGAGACAGCACCAGAAAATGGTCGTCGTCATCACCCACAGTAAAGAGCCACAGCGCACAATCTTTCCTGCACAGACGAGCCACCCCAGAGAATGGAGGATATTCGATTGAGTATCGCGCCACAGGAGCGAATTCCCGCCAGCGGCGCTCTCTCTCGCGAAGTGCCTGCAGCCGCGCATCAAGAGGGAGTAGAGCAAAGCCCGGGAAATCCGGATTCTCTTCAACGCCGGCGAATTCTTGCTCGACGCGATAACGAATGTCGAGGGAGGTCGACATGATTTGTGTGAGGTGGCGGTTGCCTGTGTGTAGACAGTGTGCTAGGTCGTTAAGAGACAAAAGAAGCAGGCAGCTGTGAATGATTTCAGGCGGTAGGTCCAGGAGTTTGAGAGGAGTTGAACGCGACATGGAAGAGCGAAGGAGAGGAGGGTGTGATGACATAACCAAACGTGCTCGATGAAAACAAGGCCGTGGGTTCGAGTCCCACATAGTGCAGACTACTAATACTGTCCTATTTTGAGCAAGTGCCTGCCACTTTCTCAGAATCCAAGACTTTTTCACAGTTTGACTTATGCTGCCGGATTTCGCCTATAACAATTATGTTCACTCGTCCATGCAACCAGACCCCTTCATGAGAGACACTGTGACAATTAAATTAAAATAATATTTTCTGTCTTTAAAATCCAGGTTGAAAAAAATATTGGATTACTAGAAAGTTTCTAGGCCAAAAAACTCATTGAGAAGTCTGACATTTTCTGTATTAGAGGACTCATTTCAGTATTCCAAGTTTTTATCATCTCTGTCAGGCCCATGAATCAATCAGTAAACTAAACCTTTTCTAAATTTCTGCTTGGAAAATCTTGTTCCAATATGTTAGCACATAGAGATATTCATGTGACAAGTGAGCACATATGGCGATTGGGGACATATGATCTATGTAGTATTAAGTGTATATAAGGACCTGGTGGAGAACAGATTTCCCACTAGTTATACCCCATCTACAGCATCCCACATGATCACTGGTAGGTGTCAGGGGAACCTCCCCTTCGGCCCGGAGACGCGCCCGATTCCGGTCCGACTCCGGTTCCGACTCCGGTCCGGCCCTCCATCTCGCCCGCACAATCACCGATCCGTCAACGCCCTCCCGACGGTCGCCCTGGGACCTCGCCTGCGACGCCGCCCAAGCCTTCTGTGCCCGACAGCGGCAGCTACGGACAAGCAGTATATAGTCAGCTCCCTAGCAGGCGGACCCTTAGAGTTTCTTCTCTTTGGATCCTCCCCTGCTAGGTCAGCTTCATTTGTATTCGCTTACCAATGTTCACGCTTTGGATCCTCCCCTGCTAGGACCTTGATCTCAGGCCACGCTCTCTCCAAGCTGGAGACTTCCGCCTATCACATGGGCACAAAGGATGTCTACCAGTACACCGACGACTTCGAGGACCTGATGGACCTCGCCGGATTCGAAGACGCGTTGGTCAAGGTGACCAAGTTCCGCCACGGACTTGATCCCTTGATCAACAACGGAATCACGTCCTCGAACGACCCCCTGGACCTCCGGGATTACCTTAGCTGGCGCACCCGGGCCTTCCGTCAATACGAGGCCCTGGTCCGGGCCAAGCTGATCAAGTCAGCCGCCCCCAAGACGCCTGGCGGTTTGATTCGGACTCCGTTTCCGGTCAACCGCATCCCGGCTCCGGCCCCTTTCCGCCCGGTGGCTCCAGTCGTGCCACCCGCGGCCCGCGCCCCCGCTCCGGCGCCTGCAGCTCCCGTCCCTATGGAGTTGGACCGCACCAGGGCTCGGGGTGCCCCTCGTCGCGCCTGCTTCAGGTGCGGCGACCCAAACCATCTTGCCCGGGATTGCCCCCTCCCCGCCGATGTCCGCTTGATGGACATCCTTGACGAGGTGATCCAACAACTCGGTGACGAGATGTTAGCGGAGTTGATCGCCCGCTACACGGACACAGCTGCCCTGCCGGAGACGGTAGCGGAGTCGATGGCCGGAGAGGATTTTGTCCCCCGTGACGAGTGACTGGTGTGCCCTCGTTCGCGTCTATAAATCGTTTTGCCTCTTTGTATGATGAATGCAGTTCCTTGCCCTACAATGAGCCCGAAACGAAAGACACACCCTCTCCTGCCCCCACCTCGACTCCGCCTCCGACTCCGCCCGCGACTCCGGTCATCGTCCTTCGCCGCCTCACTGCCTGGGAGAAGAAACTGCCCAAGCAGTACACTGTTGCCGCTGCCCCTGGGGCGGACTCCCTCCACCTCCCGTTGGAGCTTGAGTCCACCACCAGTGCGTTGAAGCTCTCGCTCTCTGGGCTTGTCGACTGTGGTGCCACCTCCGACTTCATTGACACGAACTATGTCGCTCGGAATGGCATTCCGGTCCGCACTCTTGATCAGCCGATCCCGGTCTTCAATGTCGACGGCACCCCTAATGATGCCGGCTCCATCAAACAGATCGCGGACTTGGTCCTGCGCTACAGAGGCCATGCCGAACGAGTTCAACTGGCCGTCACCCATCTTGGCAAGCAAGACCTCATCCTGGGGTACTCCTGGTTGCGGAAACACAACCCAGAGATCAATTGGGAAACCAAGGAGGTCAAGATGACACGTGTCCCCGCAATTGCTCGACCTGCCGCGAGGAGGAGCGTGTCGAACGGACTGAGCTGCGGTGACTCCAGTTGCTCCAGAAGCGTCTCCGCTCCGGCCCGTTCCCCTCGGTTTGCACTATGGACCTCTCTGGCCCTGAGGACGGAGATGATTCCAATTCCGGTCTCGATTCTGACCTGCCTGATCTGACACCGGACTCGGACTCGGATGACGAAGATGACCAGCTCGAAGATGGTGACCGCATCTTCTACACCTCGTTCCGTCCCTCAGAGGAGATACGCGCAGGTAGCACCGTCTCACAGCGTCTGGCCGAAGCCTTTGCCAGGAACTCCACCCCACCGCCCTCCGAGATCCCGGACTGGGCTAAGGAGTTCCAGGACGTCTTCAACAAGGAGTCCTTCAATACGCTACCAGAACGGACACCCGTAGCTGTAGTTATTTGACAAGTGCCTAGCTATAGCTAGCGGGACAGTTGTCAAAGATGCCAGCTATAGCTAAGCTAGCAATAGCTAGTGATATTTGACAAATGGTCACACTTAAAGTGGTAATAATGATCCAATTTGATATATATATTGATAATATAATTAATATAATATATATATGATACTGCTAACTCCTTTTCTTCAGGCCGATGATCCGGTATGAAGTGAATAAGGCTTTGTCCCAATTTGGACTGAAATGATGTAACTTGATGTAGTGAGCCAAATCATTGATGGCAATCAAATATGGTTCCACATGGATCACTTTGTCCACCTACTACTGATCCCATCAATGATAACTCCCTAAAATGATCAATAGTAATTAAATAAACTATTAAGAAGCCTGTCACAGAAGTAACAGTTTCAGCCTACTAGCTATAGCTAGAAAATTTGACAACCGCTCTGCTAGCAATAGCTAGTGCCATTTGTCAAAAAACTCCGCCTAAGGCTCGAACGGAGAGCCTGGGACCACGCCATTGAGCTTGTCCCCGACGCTAAGCCCACCAACTGCAAGGTGTACCCCATCTCGCCCCTCGAGCAACGCGAGCTCGACGCGTTCATCGAGGAAGGGCTTTCGACGGGCCGGATTCGCCCCTCCAAGTCTCCGATGGCGTCTCCGGTCTTCTTCGTCAAGAAGAAGGATGGCGGACTCCGCTTCGTCCAGGACTACCGTGCTCTCAACGCGATGACTGTCAAAAACCGGTACCCCCTTCCGCTGATCAACGACCTCATCAACCGGCTCAAAGGCGCCCGTTACTTCACCAAACTCGACGTCCGTTGGGGCTTCAACAACGTCCGGATCAAGGAAGGTGACGAGTGGAAAGCAGCTTTCCGGACTAACCGAGGCCTGTTCGGGCCCTTGGTGATGTATTTTGGCCTGACAAACTCTCCCGCGACGTTCCAAACGATGATGAATGACATTTTCCAGGACCTCATCCTCTCCGGAGATGTCATGATCTACCTTGACGACATCCTGATCGCCCATTCCGACCTCCGGAAACACCGGCAGATTGTTCAGGAGGTCTTGCGGCGACTCCGAGAGCACAAGTTGTACCTTCGAGCGGAGAAGTGCGACTTTGAAAAATCGTCAATCGAGTACCTCGGAGTCATCATCTCCCACAACCACGTCGAAATGGACCCCGTCAAGGTCGCAGGCATCTCCGCTTGGCCGACTCCGGAAAACAAGAAGGACATTCAGCAGTTCCTTGGGTTCGCTAACTTCTACCGCAGGTTCATTCGGGACTTCTCGACCCTTGCGCGCCCTCTTTTCGTGCTCACCAAGAAGGACCAGCAGTGGACTTGGGGCGATGCGGAGGCCTCCGCGTTCCAAGCAATCAAGGACGCGGTCACCTCGGAACCGGTCCTGGCGATTCCGGACGACGCACGGTCTTTCCGACTAGAGGCGGACAGCTCTGATTATGCAACGGGGGCGGTTCTTTCACAATCCGCCCCGGACGGGAAGTGGCACCCTGTAGCATTCTATTCCAAAAGCTTAAATGATGTCCAGCGCAACTACGAAATCCACGACAAGGAGATGCTCGCGATCATCCGTGCACTCGAGGAGTATAGACACTTCCTTGAGGGCGCCGCGCATCCTGTCGAGATTTGGACTGACCATAAGAATTTGGAGTACTTCAGGAAGACGCAGCACCTCAACCGGAGACAGGCCCGGTGGTCCCTGTACCTCTCCCGGTTTGATTTCACGCTGCACCACAAACCTGGCCGCGACATGGGTCGACCTGATGCCCTCTCCCGGAGACCCGACCACGGAGTCGATTCCGACAACTCCAATATCGTCCTTCTGCGGCCTGAACTCTTCCACGTCCGCGCACTCGAGGGCGTTTCCGTTTCCGGTCCCGGCTCTGAACTCCTCCGCGACATCCATGATGCCCTCTCCGGTGAGCCTGACCTGGAGGAGCCCGTCGCACTAGCGGCCCGGCAACTTCTTAAGGTTCAAGGTCAAGCTCGAGGCCCCCGCTCCTCACGGTCTGACGAGTGGGCCGTCTCCGGCGGTCTTCTCCATTTCCGAGGAAAGATTGTTGTACCAAAGGACAAGGACCTCCGGAGATGCATCATCGAGCTCTGCCATGACACCCGAGTCGCCGGACATGCAGGTCGTTTCAAGACCTTGGAGTTGGTCTCCCGGAACTACTGGTGGCCTCAGATGTCTCGCCATATCGGCCGGTATGTTGCGACCTGTGACTTGTGCTGTCGCACCAAGGCACTCCGGAGACTGCCCCACGGAGAGTTGCACCCCACGGAAACGCCCCCGGAACGCTGGCATACCGTCTCCGTTGACTTCATCGTAGAGCTTCCCGAAGCCCATGGGTACGACGCGATCATGGTCGTCGTTGACACCCTCGGAAAGCGCGCCCACTTTTCGGAGTGTCATACGACGGTCGATGCAGTAGGGGCAGCCCGCCTTTACTACCGGAACGTCTGGCGGCACCATGGGACTCCGGAGAAGTACGTCTCCGACCGCGGCTCGCAGTTCATCGCGGACTTCACCCGAGAACTTTGGCGTCTAATCGGCATCAAGCCTGCCACGTCTACCGCGTATCACCCGCAGACAGACGGTCAGACAGAGCGCGTCAACCAGGAGTTGGAGCAGTACTTGCGGATCTTCACCAACTACCAGCAGGACGACTGGGATGAGCTGATTCCGGCCGCGGAGTTCGCCTACAACAACCATGTTCACTCCTCCACGCAGCAGGTCCCCTTCATGACGGACACGGGACGGCTCCCGCGCATGGGCTTCGAACCCGGAGTCCGTTCCGCCATGGAGTCGGTGAACGAGTTCTGCGACCGGATCGCCACTGGTGTTGCTGAAGCCAAGGCCGCGCTCACTAAGGCCAAAGAGGAGTACAAGCGCTACTACGACCGGAGACGCACTCCGTCCCCGGAGTTTAAGGTTGGCGACCGTGTTTGGCTGGATGCCTCTGACATCAGGACGACTCGCCCCTCGGAAAAGTTCTCCCATCGCCGCCTCGGACCGTTCAAGATAGTCGCGGAGATCAGCAAAGGTGCCTATAAGCTTGACCTCCCTCCGCGCTACTCGAAGCTCCACCCGGTCTTCCCCGTCGTCAAGCTCGAGCTCGCCCAGGACGACCCCTTCGACGGACGCCCCGGCTACGACCAGCCCCCTCCGGACCTCGAGGACGGAGTCCCGGAGTGGGAAGTAGAGGAAATCTTGGACACAAGGGTGAGGTATAAACGGCTGAACTACTTCGTCAGATGGAAAGGCTACGACGCATCGCACGACCAGTGGGTCCGCTTCGACCGCGTCTTTGCCCCGGAGAAAATTGCGGAGTTCTATCGTAAGTACCCTGGCAAGCCACGACACATCGCCTCTGCGACCTTCGACTCGATTCCGTTCCGGTCTATGCGTCAAGACGCCGCATTCAAAGGGAGGGGTGATATCAGGGGAACCTCCCTTTCGGCCCGGAGACGCGCCCGATTCCGGTTCGATTCCGGTTCCGACTCCAGTCCGGCCCTCCATCTCGCCCGCACAATCACCAATCCGTCAACGCCCTCCCGACGGTCGCCCTGGGACCTCGCCTGCGACGCCGCCCAAGCCTTCTGTGCCCGACAGCGGCAGCTACGGACAAGCAGTATATAGTCAGCTACCTAGCAGGCGGACCCTCAGAGTTTCTTCTCTTTGGATCCTCCCCTGCTAGGTCAGCTTCATTTGTATTCGCTTACCAATGTTCACGCTTTGGATCCTCCCCTGCTAGACCTTGATCTCAGGCCTCCGGGGTTGCCCTTACAGTTTTCAGTTCCAATTTCAGGACTATCTGAAACCACAATAAAAAGCATCATTTTCAGTTACACTGAAAAATACCATTTTACAGTGTGTATAGTCAAAAGGCACAACTTTGATTTTGTGACGATCTGTGACATTCTCAGATCATTCTGCTCTTTAACTGCAAAAATTTCCTTTTTGGGAAGTATGTCACACTTGTGACATAACAAAGTGTACAGTTAGTGGCCTGTACAGGGGCTGAACTTCTACTAATGATTAGGTCTTTGCATATATTTCATTTTTAAGTAGTCTACAATCAGATAGGATCCTATGCTGCTATAGCTGCTATAATTCTCCTGGTATCTGGGTCTCAGTCCAAGTGTGACAAAATCGCGCATCTGTCACGTTTGTCACTCTGTGTGACATAAGTGACATCCACCCCAAGAAGCAAATTTTCCGGAGAAGTCACTAAAGAGTGACTGGGAGTCACATATGTCACAAAATCAAACTATTGTGATAACTGTAATATTGAGTAATAGGCATGACAAAGTGCCTAAAATGGAAATTATCAGAGAATGTCACAGATCGTCACAAAATCAAAGTTGCATAATTTGACCATATAAACAACTTCCATGAAGTAACCTATGTTAATTATCAGCTGATGTCTAACTGATGAGCCTCTATCTTGATAACTACTGGATGGGAATATATATTATAATATCATATGATCATTGTAGTGACTATTCAGTCATAGTAAAGGAAATATTTGGTACTCCGACATGATGAGGTAGATGATCTATATATCTAGAGATCTCAAATCAAGGCTCTAGTATGTCCATCTTCAGTCTGAAGTCAACATCACCCTAAAAATGCCCTGAAACCACTCATCAGGGGTATTTGATCTCTATCAACTGCTAAAGATAACTATGGATCTCTTGCTGGTTAGGGCGGATAAAGCTGGGAAGGTGCCTGATATCTTTGGACCTACTGCATGGAACCTTGTGATCCAACTTGATATAGGTCTAGAGGATGGTCTCCTATAGTCCTACCAATTGGTGATCACACAGCAAGTGTTAGGGTCAGCCCATTCCTGGAGACACTTGGTGCTAGATAACCCAGGATAGACCTATCATTCTTGGGATAGATAATACTGATAATGGTACTGTGAGAGATCCAGGATAGCTATAAGGTTGATTCAAGTGCTGAACAGGTTGATTTGAAGGTATTTACAATCCTGAGTTTAAGTATTGTATTATACTTAAAATTATTTTCTGAGTAGTTGTAATAGCGAAGACACTCTCTTTTTCTTTATGGGTACCTACCCTGTCTTCAGCTACCTCTGATGACACATACCAGAACCACAACTAATTACAGTATAGGGTCCTAGTACACATCCAAACACCCCCATACATGCATCTCAATGTCCAGTACTTAGTCTATAGACCCCATTATTCAGTAAACCAGTTCTGCATGCAACCTGTCTTGGAATGTTCACCTCAATTCATCCTCTAAGGATATATAGAGACCAATCAGAGTATGTGGGTATCTATATATACCTCATTAACTGAACTCGACACATTTTGATCCATAATCAACTAGTAGATCATGGCTGTATTGTCAATATCTTGCGTCGTAGGAGTAATGTGTATAATAGCAAATAACAAGAGATTCTATGGATAAAATATAATGAGTGGTATGACATCCTCCAGGGACCCCTCTGTATGCTTCCTACCTTCATGTTATTTCTTACCTCTGAGTAAGTTATTGGGAGATTGGAATAACTAGATATATGCCATATGCACAGGTATGTAGGGTGTGTAAAAAATATGTGTGTCTTACAGGGCCATAACAGAGCTCCATCTTCCTAGAACACAACTTAGATTATGATTATCCATGAATTCCCTATCAAGATATCAAGTCATCATTGTGCCTGATCCAATTTGAAATAGAAAAACAATGGAAAAGTGATATGGTAGCACAAGCCTGAGGTATGGGACTATGCCCATCTGAATTGATCGAGAACTGGTGGAGATATGACTAGATCAATATACCAGATGGATGATCATTAAGTGGCATAGCTATACTAATAGCATTGTATTGGTAAGCATATTGGTCTTGCTATTTGCACATTCTCAGTACTGCTTAAATAGAGTCTATAGCTGTTCTAGTCATTATAATATCATCTCATCAGTTGTACATCAGCTAGTGATTGGCCAGTATGGTCACAACTATTGAGATGTTACTATAGGTTACTTCATAGAAGTTTCTTATATAGTCAAAATATCCAACTGTGATTTTATGACGATCTGTGACATTCTCCCGCGGTAAGGTCGTAGTCCCCAAAGACAAGGACCTAAGGAGGCGCATTATCGAGCTCTGCCACGATACGCGAGTCACTGGACATGCCGGGCGGTTCAAGACCCTAGAGCTGGTTTCGCGTAACTACTGGTGGCCACAGATGTCCCACCATATCGGACGCTATATTGCGACCTGCGACTTGTGCTGCCGCACGAAGGCCCTCCGAAGGCTCCCGCACGGAGAGCTACACCCGACCGAAGTCCCCCCCGAACGCTGGCACACCGTCACGGTGGACTTCATCATTGAGTTCCCCGAGGCTCATGAGTACGACGCGGTCATGGTAGTTGTCGATGCTCTTGGCAAATGCGCTCACTTCACTGAGTGCCATACGACAGTAGACGCAGTCGGAGCTGCCCGGTTGTACTATTGGAACGTCTGGAGGCACCACGGAACCCCCGAGAAGGACATTTCGGACCGTGGTTCGCAGTTCATCGCTGACTTCACGCGCGAACTCTGGCGCTTAATTGGCGTCAAACCGGCCACCTCTATGGCTTACCACCCGCAAACCGACGGACAAACCGAACGCGTTAACCAAGAGCTCGAGCAGTACATCCGGATCTTCACCAACTACCAACAAGACGACTGGGACGAGCTTATCCCTGCCGCTGAGTTCGCCTATAACAACCATGTTCACTCCTCCACTCAACAGGTACCCTTTATGACGGACACTGGTCAGCTCCCCCGAATGGGTTTTGAGCCAGGTGCCCGCTCTGAGCTGGAGTCAGTAAACGAGTTTCGTGATCGGATAGCGAACAGTGTCTCCGAAGCAAACAGCTCATTCACTCAGATTTGCTAGCAAAATCTGGGCTACTGGTGAAGGGTGTTACTCACAAAACGTGGGCAACTGCCCAAACATCACAAATGTCACACTTTTTTGAAAATTTATTTTATTTATATTTGGGTGTTAGATTATGATACAGTCGAGTTCCTCATATGGAATCACCCCATGTGGAATATCCTCAATATGCAATAAGTTTTAGCCTTCCACGGCCTTGGGGGAGAAGTAAATATTCCACAATTTGTGTTCTGGAATATGGAATGGCCTGATTGTACAATTATTCCATCTAAATTGGGGTGGAGAAGCAGAATCATAACCATTAATATATCTTCCGGCCAACAACACTCTTTAGAAAGGTGATTAGGCTTGAACCAAAGGCTAGGGAGACTCAGAGAAATATTCCATCATACTTTACTATGTATACAGACCATGTTTATATACTGAACATGCTAAAACTAACAGAAAATGAAAATATAAAATAAAAATACAATAAATAAATCAAGAAATAAAATTTATATGGAATATCCGCAATATAAAATAGGGGCAGGGCTTTCACCAACATTATTTCATATGAGGAACTTGACTGTAGTGATGGTGGAATTGATGCCATCAAGATAAAGTGATCAGTGTGGAATGATTTTTGATTGGCATCAGTACTTTTGATGGCTGTGTCAAGATACATCAATTTTGACCCAATTAGGATGTAAACTTTTGCCCTGGCTTACAAAGCCACCCAGATGTTTATACGGGTCTTCAGCCTGAAAAAATAGTGATTTGCCTTTCCATATCTGGTAATAGCTTAGTCATAGCTATCAAACTTATTGAGATATTCACATTTGATTGGATGTCACATTTCTTGTCACAGCACTCAGTCGTGACTGGGGTGACCTTCCTCAGGTTTTACTAGTAACACCCTTCACTAGTAGCCCAGGTTTTGCTAGCAAAACTGAGTGCCTATCCTGAGGCAAAGGCCGCGCTCGTTAAAGCCAAGGACGAGTATAAGCGGTACTACGATCGGAAGCGTTCGGACGCCCCGAGTATCCAAGTCGGCGACAAGGTTTGGCTCGACGCCTCTGACATTAGAACCACTTGGCCCTCCGAGAAGTTCTCGCATAAGCGCCTCGGACCATTCAAGGTACTCGCAGAGGTTAGCAAAGGCACCTACAAGCTAGACCTCCCCCCGCGCTATGCTAAGCTTCACCCGGTCTTCCCCGTTGTTAAGCTCGAACCCGCTAAGGACGACCCATTTGATGGACGACCTGGTTATGACGAACTGCCTCCTGAACTAGAGGACGGAGTCCCCGAATGGGAAGCCGAGGAAATCTTGGACGCTAGGATAAGGTATAAATGACTTAACTACTTCATCAGGTGGAAAGGCTACGACGCTTCACACGACTCGTGGGTTCGGTTCAACCGCGTCTTCGCGCCTGACAAAGTCGCGGACTTCTATCGGAGGTACCCAGGTAAACCACGACACATCGCCTCAGCAACTTTCGACTCGCTACCCTTCCGTATCATGCGTCGGGACGCCACATTCAGAGGGGGGGTGATGTCAGGGGAACCCCCGCTTTGGCCTCCTTCGGACCGTCATCTGACCGGCGCCCCCTTGGATGCCCTGACCTACCCCGACCCTTGTCCTCGGCCTCCTTCGCCCACACAATCACCGATCCATCAAGACCCTCCCAACGGTCACCTTGGGACAGAGCCTGCGACGCCGCTCAGGCCTTCTGCGCTCTACGTTGGCAGTTACGGATGACCAGTATATAGTTGGCGCCCTAGCAGGCAGACCCTTAGAGTTTCTTCTCTTTGAATCCTCCCCTGCTAGGTTGGTCCCTCCGTGTATCTCCGTAGCTTTTATTCACCCTTTGGATCCTCCCCTGCTAGGCTTTCGTCGGAGTCTCCAGGGTTGCCCTTACAGAAGATGAGATAACAAAAACAGTAAAGCTACTGTGAAAAGAAAATAGAAATGGTAATCTTGGTATAACCTCAGATTTAAGGCTTTCTCCGTATAACCTCAGAGTAAGGCCTCTGTTTAACCCCAGAGTCCAGGCTTCTCCGTATAACCTCAGAGCAAGGCTTGTGTTAACCTAAAGAGTAAAGGGTTTCCGTATAACCTCGGATAAAGGCTTCTGTATACCCACAGAGTAAGGGGATCTCCATATAACCTCAGATTAAGGCTTCTGTAATAACCACAGCGTAAGGTGTAGTGAATGACAGTGTCAATTCAGGTAGTATCTGATACAAAAAGAGGATGTGTAACTACTAGGGAAGTGAGCTGCATTTATACCTCTGGGCAGAGTCATGCTGAGTCATCATGAGTCAGTATGACTCTCCAAGGTTTGAATTGTTTGTTCAATTGTTCTGAATTGCACAGTCAATGCACAGTCAAGAACAATTGAAATGAGTCATTTCAAGTCAAGAGTTTATTACTAAACTCTATTGTTCCTGCATGCACAGTCAAATGCACAGTTTGCACAGTCAATGCACAGTCAATGCACAGTCAATGCACAGTTTGCATAGTAAAGCACAGTTGATGGACAGTATGCACAGTTGATGCACAGTCAGAAACAATTATGGTGAGTCATTCTAAGTCAGAAGTTAGAATGGGTGACTTCCCGTAAGGGAAAATACATTAGATATATTTCCTGAGCAGTGCCAACCTGTCACTTTTTTAGGTAGAAATTCATCTTTTTACGAGGAGGCTTCCCATAAGGAAAAATGAAAGAAAAACATAATTTGATGGATGATCGAGATGTGTCTAAACAGTGCGTAAACAAACTGCTCTTCACCAAACGGCCATGGCTGCATTGTCATTGCTTACCCTCCAAATGTACTAACAAATGACAAATGATGAAGAGGACGACGAGATAGACCTGTTGAAGGCCACCACTGCAGTGACCCTATTGGCATTTATGGAGGCTCATTGGCTCCGAGTCCGCTGACACAACCCCAGTCGATTGTATCTGTGTCGACCACAACTACTTCCCAACCCACAAATTGACACTCCATGGCAGGTGCTTTATACCAGCCGTGATGACCGCACATTCATCACTACGATGGGGTTCGACACACCCATACCACGGGACGATGTGTCGAGAAGTGGACACTCGCGGCCGGGTGCACGCTCTCTGGACTCGGCCGGGGCCTTGGGTCTCGTTCTGCACTACCTCAATTCGACAATGCGTGACATCTCCCTTCAACAAATCTTTGCCCTTATTCCATCGACTGTCTCCCAATATCTCCACTTTGCCATGAAGATCCTCCTTGGAGTTCTCACTTGGCTGATGTAGGAATTCCCCCTTTGGGAAAGTTATAGGATAAATGGATATTTAAATTCCAAATTTATCTCTAGATTTTTTGTATAACAAAACCCCTGTATAAATGATAGTTTTTGCTACAAGGAAAATCCAGGAATAAAGCTGACATATTTCCAGCACACAAACACATGGTAAAACTTATAGATAAATGCTATATTTATCCACCAATTTAACCTGATATTTCTACAAAGGAAAAAGTAGAGATAAATTTTGGATAAATCCAGACATTTATCTATAAGAAAAAATGTGGGGTTTTCCTACTGGATAAAGCCACGGAAAATTTTGCTATTTAAAAGACAAAGACAAGTTTATCTGTTGCTTTATCTGTCAGAAAAATCTCAGGTTTTTCCTGCAGATCAATGCTCAGATAAATCTAGCATTTATACCTAGGTTTTTCCTTTGTCAAAATCCCAGCTCAAATTAGTAAGTAAATGTGTGCATTTATCAGACAGTTTTACTTCCAGTTTTTCTGGTGGAAAAAGAACAGCTTTGTTCATAGATTTTCTTTGTGTCAAAAGCTATCATTTATATAGCCATTTTATCACATAAAAAATAGTCAGAAAAATCTGGAATTTACTCTTGCCTTTATCTTATAACGTTCCAAAGGGGTAAATTTCCAAATCAGCCCAGTGTCTCCAACAATCACCAGAAGCTCGCATTCAATGGCCAAGGACCGACAAAGAGCTCGAGCAGCTCAATAGCTTGATTATCGAACGTCATCCACGGCTTACTGGGGCATTTGCTGCCACCGATGGACTTAATCTCCCACTCCAAACATCTGGCAATCCGGAGGTCGAAAATGTGATATATAATGGTTGGCTCTGTGAGCACTTCATTAGTTCAGTGCTTGTTTTTTCCTCCCAAAGGTACGTGTACAGTTTACAAAGTATACGGTTCTCTTACATCTAGTCATAGGCACAATCATTGCTGCTTCGCTAAATAAGCCTGGAAGCTGGCATGATTCCCATGTCGCAAAGCCTATATACGACAAACTCTTGGAGATGATGCCTGATGGGTGGTATCTCTGCAGACACAGCCTTTCCTCGAGGGACAGCGCAAATAAGACTGGGTAGGTGTTGTTTGGGACAGCAACAGAAGTATCGGAGAAAATTGCATTCAGCCGCAACTTACTCTCATATCGACAGACAGTGGTATGGGGAATGCGGGGATTACAGGGCACATTTGGCCACTTACGCATACCACTTGAGGTCAACGACAATCAGGCACGGGGAGATCTACTCGAAATTTGCGTCCATCTGCACAACTTGCAAGCAGAACTGGTAGGTCATAACTAGATCAAGAGTGTGTGTGTGTATGCCAATTTGGAAGCAAACACGAGAGGACGAGAAGTTGTGGGATAACTTTGAGAGAATTGATATATGGGGGACATACTGTAAAAAAAGAATCTGATACATGTTTTGAAATGAATACAACTTTTTGGAGGTACAACTTGCCTTTTTTACAGTTTTTAAATACAACTTTGAAACTTAGATACAACTTTTCAAACTGTGTACCTGGACAAGTCAACCTCAAAGACAACTTTTCTGGTGACATGTTTTACTTTGGCTGATGACATGTTTATACTTGATGGCAACTTTCCTGGAGCCATGTACAACTTCTGCATGTGCAAGTTTTCTGACTATTGACAACTTATAATCAATAGACAACTTTTCCAGCAACATCTTCAACTTTCTTGGATACAACTTGGTTTTTCATTTTGAGTACAACTTTTTCAAGTACAACTTTCTTTCTGAGGTACAACTTTTTCAAGAGCTACTTCAACTTAGAATGCAACAACTTTGTAAATCACAACTTTCCAAGGTACATGTTGTCAAGGCCTCTGGTACAACTTTTGTGGGCCTAGATACAACTTTTTTCAGGCAAGGTACAACTTCCGTTCCTCTATCACTTGCCATCAGCGGCCATCAGCGGCCATCAACGGCCATCAAAATTTTTTTAAATACATGATCTACTTCAAATATTTGAAAAGTAGGCTACAGCTTGAACTACTGCCCTAAGGTAGACATTGATACCATGCTGCCCATCCTCTTCATTGAAGTCAAAACCATTCAAAGCCTTCTTCATCTCTCCAATCTCTGCCGCATTATTGACAAAGATACCAGCATCCTTCTCAGTGGCAGAGTCAGAACACTAATCCGGCACCAATACTGGTCAGCGTCGGCAACGGGGCAGAGACCTGGATGTCGGAGAATGGAGCGAGCGGGGTGGGATTTGCGGTGGCAGCCGGCCGTGAAGCACGTGGTCCTCTGTGCCGCCGAGGCTCTCGTACTGCTCGACGGCATTGGTGCAATTGCTGGTTCTCTTGGCAGAAATCGTGGGTGGGCGGCGCAGTGCAAGCAGATCACGAGCGGGAGTCGGAGAAGCAGTCTCGACCAAGAACTGGCTGAGGAGTATGAGATCTTGAGGAACAAATTCCGCGCGGTGCCACATTACCTTTATGGCTCCAGTCGGACGTTGACAGCGCGTTTTGCGGAAATCTGGTAGGTGCTGAATCCTCTGCTTCCAATTGCTAATGATATTGATGGCTGACCCTGTTAAGCAGACACTTCACAAGAAGCATGCTTGCCATGGGCCACTATTATCTTGCAAGGCCATGGCCACATTATAAGACGCTTCTTGGTGGACATGTCATGGTACTTGTTATCATTTGGAATGATTGTATTGTAGTTAGTACAGCACATTGTCTGTTTGACCAACTTGCAAGCCAACACTGGCATAGGGAGAATGAAACATATTTATTATGTTTCTCTGATCCACTGATGATATCTGATGATGTCAGTGATGGCTTGCCAAAAAAGTCCAAGTTGCATCCAAATAAGCTGTATACAGAATTAAAGGTGTACTAGAAAAAGTTGTCTAACTAGCTAGTTGTAACCCAAAAAAAGTTGTACTGAGAAAAAGTTGTATTTTGGAAAGTTGTATGCAATGACAGGTTGTCTTTGCCCAAGTTGGACTTGTCACAGCCAGACTCAAGTTGCCCCACCCAGGAAAAAGTTGTACCTAAATTAGGGCCAAAGATGTCTTATTAGAAGTTGTAGTTGTCTTTAGCAAAATGAAAAGTTGTTTCTGGAAAAGTGATGATTCTGGCAGTTGTACATGCTTCTAAGAAAGTTGTACCCCGCAAAAGTTGTACATGCTCTCAAAAAAGTTGTCTCTTGTTGGAAAGTTGTACTCAAGCAAGTTGTACATGTTATTGGTGAAGTTGTATCTGACAAACATGTAGTCGTAGTCAATATGAAGTTGTACCATATTTTTTGTTGTATTTTACCTAAGTTGTCTCTAATCTTTTTTTACAGTATGTCTCCCATATTGATACTGTGCAGCAGGGTCGAAATGATCGTGTAGCTCGATTTCACAACTTCATTCTGGAATAGAATACCATTCCAATTTGCACTCAGTATACAAGCTATGAACAAAGATACTACGAGGGGCTAATGATAAGAGATACTGGACATCCATGATGAGGTGTCATTGTCAGCTCGACCGAGCTACCAACCACATCCATTGCATGAGATTCGGCGATGGGTATGTTCTCCTTGTCTGACAAACCAGGGGAAGGATAGTGGCGGCGTTGAATGTATTCAGGTGTCCGAGCGACTCGAGATTTCTCACAAGCAGGGGATGGATATCCCGGCGGCGACTTGTGTCGGTAGTCGTAGTCGGTGCCATCTGACTCGATCCATGTTGTTTGCTCACCCCCTTCAGGAAATTTCTCCACCCGACGAAGAAGCCCGCCTTTGCACCGAAGCCCCGCACAATTGCGCTTCTTATAGTGTGGGATGTGGGGCAGGTGAACGACCACAGTTGAAAGGGGATGGCGAGCGAGGATGATGGTAAACAGCATAGTGGGAAGAGCGTTGCTCATGTGGGTTGCGAGATCGTGAAGGTGAATGATGGTGGTACTTCTTTCGTGATGGCCCAGGGCTGCGAGCGAAATTATTCTTGTTCATCATCTCTTGCATTCGCAGTTGAAACTTGAAGTCGTCCCTTTCATGCCGGATTTCAGCCAGCTCTCGCTCCATTCGCTCCATCTTCTCATTGGCTCGGTCCATTTGCTGCGTGGCCAAAATCAGCTACGTTAATTCGTTCTGGTGTTGAGAGCGGCTCTGATCGCGTGCACATTGAGCATCTGGCCCAAAGATTATTGCAATGGAGTTGATAACATCAGCGGCACCTTTAGGGCCAGATCGACACGATGGGAGGGCAGGTGATGGAGCTTTACGAGCTGTCACAGTAACAATTGCATCGTCAGAGTCGTCGTTATCAGAGTTTGAATCTGACGGAGTGTCGGTATCATCAAGCTCGCAAGCATCCATACGGTCGTGCATAAGTTTCTCCAGTCGTTTTGCTTTGAGGATATGTGGTGGGCATTCACCTTCACCCGTGGGTTTCTTGGAAGCAGCAGCCTGTCGGCAAGGTAAGTATGTAATTGCCGAATGATTTGCAAGTGTACACTCTTATTGTCAGGAACAGGGCCGGCCCGGGCCCACGTGACGGTCTCCTGCCAGTCTGACAAGTGTGGGAAAGATGGTTCAACCCCCATAGCTGGGTGGTCGGCAACCAGGCAGCGTAGATGGTGCCACTGCTGCAATAGAGAGCAGGGTAGGGACAGCTCGGGGCGACTCGAGACGGCCCGCTGTCACGTTGTGTGACAGCGGTGTCACAGGATACGAGTAGTCGTCTAGAGTGTCCTACCCCTGCTGAAGGGAACGAGTCCATAGCCAAAGATCGCTGCCTAGTAGAGTTGGTGCCCAAGACATAGGGCAAGGCATAGGCTGGGCCAGTTGAACAAGCCGTTCGGGCGGGGCGTGACGTAACGCGGTCACGCCCGACGGTTCGGGGGTCGAGGGGAGTCGCCCCGCAACAGGGGCTGCGGGCCCGAGACCCCTGGAGCGCTTGAGAAGGGTTGCCAGTCCAAGGGGCGACATATCTCCTTTCCTGGAGTAACGAGTCGCTGTGGCTCCTAGACACCGCGTGACGGCGCGGTGTGACGCGTGACATGCGGGCCCGATCGGGCCCGCTCCCTCCCATCGCCCCGTACCAGGGGAACCCAGAGCTTGAGGCCAGAGAGCAAGAAGAAGTGGCTAGGACAAGGGTGAACATAAGAGACAAGAGCCTGAGCTGTCCAGCCCAACCAAGGGCTCAGGTCAATGAGGCAAGCTAGCCTGGAGTGTTGGAAGTCGTCTAGACGCCCCTTTTCTGGGGTATGGTCGCAGCAACCCCGCTCTAGGGGACCAGGCCGGAGTAGGGTTCAAAGGAAGAGACTTCAATGCTAAACCTAAGGTACAGGAGTAATACTCTAGTCTTTATATACTGTGGGCGCTAGGGGCCGATCGGGCCCGCTGAGGGTCGATCAGAAGGGAGCAGGGGATGTCTCTGGTCGTCCCTGGTCGCTCCGCTAGGAGCCCAGGGACCATTCCTCTGGAAAGGAGCCATGCCAAAGTCGACACTAAGGAGTGTTTGGCAATGCAACAGTAAGGAGCTCCCTCCTGGACCCTGTGGTTGTCTAGGGCCGATTGGGCCCGCTGTCAAGGGCGTCCGGCGGCGCATCATGATCCCTGATGGCGGGTCATGATGGCTTGATGGCTGACTAAAGCGCGATCCGTGATTATGTCCCTTCTCTGGGATATTAGTGTTGTTGCTCATTGCTTTGAGCTTGTGAATTATGAGGGCTTGTCAAGCCCTAGGGCTCTAAGGGTGGTGAGGGCCCGATGGGCCGTATAGGGCCCGTTGGCCCGACCCGAACCCCTGACACTTATGCTTCTGCTCCAAGAACTTTGCCACACGTTCGGGGCGATGTGCTGCCTTCGCTCGCTTGTTGAACTCTTTCTCAACCGCCTCCCAACCTTTCCCACCAATCGGAAGCCGATCATGCTCTGCAAAGTCGCGCAAAAGTCGCATTGAACAGTTTGTGGTCATTTGACATAAAGTTCGGTGTTCCTGCAGGTCAGCCTCGCTTCCCCTTCCCCACAACTTCAACCTCCAAGTCTGATGCCACTAGTGATGGCCAAGTCCGGTTCGGTCCGGTTCTTGGCCCTTTTCGGCCGAACGCCGGACCGCCGGTTCGGTTCAAACGGGATTTTGCCGAACGTGAACGCCGAACGTCGGTTCGAACCGGCCCCGAACCGGCGTTTTTGGACCGAAAACGGCTGAACCTGGCCGAACCGAGGGCCAGGTTCGGTTCGGAAACGGCCTTGGCCGAACCTGAACGCCGAACGCGCGTTCAGTCCGGTCCGGTTCGGGTTCGAACCGAAATCCCAAACCGGACCTGGCCATCGCTAGATGCCACAACAATCTCTTTTGCCTTTCCCTTCTTTGCCCGTTTCACAGTACGTGCATGGTCGTCACTGTTGTCAGAGTCCGATAAACACTCTTTTTTTTGGATTTCAAGCGGCGGCGGCACTTATGCTTGGTTGCAGTGGCAGTCGCTGGGTTGATACTGCTGGAATTAGCGCAAGTTGCATCCAGCGCTAGAAGGGCCAGATCAATGGGAACCGAAGAAGTTGCGGGAGCTGGGACAAATGGACGGATTGAAAACTATTCATAATCAAATCAGATTAGATGAAACGAGGCAATAATATCTCATACCTGATAAGACCACCTGTGGATTCTGCATATCCTCTCTAATTAGAATGACCAGTGGGGGGTAATGGTCATTCTAATTAGAGAGGATATGCGGAATCCACAGGTGGATAAGACTGCTGGGAGTGGTCAACAGGCCCTTGAGGAACGGGATTCTGGACCAACGGGGTGGCCGGAAGATGGGCTCCCTGTTGCGAATGAGTCGGGAGCAGTTATTGCTAGCTTGTTGGCTTACCTGGAAGCTCGGAGTGAACTGCTGGAATTGAGGTGGCTGGAATTGAGGAGGGCCGTTAATGACGACATCATGATAAGACACTCCAGGCTCTAACACTTATGGTATGATCAGAAATGGGTGGGATTATAGTGGACCATCATATGTCACTATATCAACTTAGATCATGGGATTTCATGGATGTAGTCCCAAGATATCAGCAAAATACTCCCTAGCTCAGTATTGAATCATACTTGGCAGTCAATAGGTTGATGTCATGGCACCAAATGAGATGACTAGATGAAAAAGATAATGTTAGGGTGCTATACCCTTCAAATGAGCACTCTCCCAACTTTATCTGCCCTAACTAGCTAGAGATCTATGGTTATCTTGCAGGGTTGATGAAGATCAAATACTACTGATGTGTGGATACATTGCATTACTGACATCATATTCACTCAGGATCTGAAGCTGAAATACCAGAGCCCTGGTGTGAAGTATGTGAACATATGAGTCACCTACCACACATTAGTTTAAGTACCAGATATTCCTATTGTTATGACTGAGAACTAAATACAGTCATCATATGGTATGATAGTGATCAAAGACCATGGTCAATTAATGGTACTGGTCAAAAGCTTCCTGGTAGTACTTGAATCATGTGTTTACCTCAAGTAGTTATGGAGATAGAGGCTTATCAGTTGTAGCTTAGCTAGTAATTGACTAGTGCTGGCATAACTATTCAACTGGCGGTGTAGGTGACTTAATGAAAGTTGTTTGTATATGCAAAATATACAACTTTGATTTTGTGACGATCTGTGACATTCCCTGATGATTGTACTGTTAAATGGTGAAAATTTCCTTTTCCACAGGTTTGTCACGACTGTGACACGGTGTAACAGCACTGAACTCAGGCCAAGTCTCTCAGGTCTTTAATTGATCATCATTATTCATTCCCTACTAATTATCTCATTAGTATATAGACTTCAAGGATATTATTCAAATTATTCATACCATATAGACCACTGACAAGCCTACAATGTATTGGACTTAGTCAAAAATCAGCCAAAGAACTTGAAAAACTTATAATTATTCATTCCTTTATCCATAGATTATTCATTTCTATGAGAACCATGCAAATTTGTGTTGCTTCATAGTGTTACCACGCTGGGTCAACACTGCGAATTGACAGTCATTTTTGGGACAAACAGGTGCATTATCAGTGGCAACGACGCAGGTTGCCACTGATAAGCCCCAGCGTTATTAGCAATTCCCCAAGTGGCGAATAATTGTTGGTGAAGGGGGTGAATAATTGTGAAGTCCAAGGCAAATTTTCGCTAAGTCCAGCATGTAGGGGTGAATAAAGGTGAATAATATATTTTCACCAGGTCTCCCGGAGTCACACTATGTGACATGTGACACAACATCCCAAAAAGGAACTTTTGTCAATAAATAGTAGAGCTGGTAGTTTTAGTGACTATGTGATCTGGTTGTATACTGCAACATAGAGTGATACATGACAAATTTCCAAAAAAGGAATTTTTTACTATAGGACACAGTCATCACAGAATGTCACAGATTGTCACAAAACCAAAGTTGTATATATTGTCTATACAGACAACTTTCATCAAGTAACCTATAGTGACAGCTCAATGATGGTGTCTGGACTAGTCAATCACTAGCTGAGATATAACTGATAACCCTCTATCTCTATAACTAAACAGGCCACAGAGCTGATTGAAGTACTACTAGGGATATCTGAATGGTGGGGTCAATGTTCCTATCAATAAAATATTATCAGGATATCCATAGTAGCTAATGATTATCTATCAGGCATTTTGATCTAGCCATATCTCCACCAGTTCTCCATGGATTCAGATGATTGTTTCATTAGTAGGCAGGTGGTCATATTGCCTTTATATAGGCTAATAAGACCCTAGTGTCATACCTTTGAAATAGACTGTTATACCACTTTTTGGTAGTGTTTCTATCTCAAATTTGATCAAGCAAAATGATAGCTTGATATCTGGGTAAGGAATGCATGAATAATCATAATCTAAGTTGTTTTATAGTTTGATGGATCCCTATAATAGCTTGGAGAGGTATATATATATTTGGACATTCTGTATGCCTATGTATATAACATATTGTGTGTTATGCTAATCTCCTAATATCTCACTTGAAGGCAAGGAGTCTCCCATGAGATAAAGGTAGGAAGCATACAGAGGGTTACCCCCAAGAGATATTATGTTTCTCATAATGTTTTATCTATGTAATCTCATGTAATTCTCATTTATACACATGACTGCTATTACACATCATATTGACAATACAGCCATGATGTATGTGTTGATTATGGATCAAAATATGTCAAATGTAGTCAATGAGGTATATCCAGGTACCCACATACTCTGATTGATGACTGTATGTTCTTGAATGATGAATTGGGGCAGACATTCAACTACAGGTTTAGTGCAAAACTGGTTTACATGAATAGTGAGGTCTATAGACTGAGTATTGGACAGTGAGGTGTGCATATGAGTATATTTGGATATCTACTAGGACTATGTACTGTAATTAGTTGTGGTTCTGGCATGTGTTACAGAAAGTAGCTGAAGAGAGAGTAGGTACCCATAGAGTAAAAGAGAGTGCCTTTGCTCTTACAACTGGTCAGAAACTAATTTCAAGTATGATCTAAGACTTGAATGTAGGGTTGTATAGACTGTTAAGTGAACCTGTCCAGCACTTGAATCAACCTCATAACTAATCTGGATCTCTCACAGTACCATTATCAGTGTTATCTATGCCAAACATGATGGGTTTACCATGGCATAGCCTTTGTGAATCTGGATAACCTGAGTACATGGACTAGTAGGGGTATAATCCACCTTCTAGAAAGTGGTGCCCCCTCATCACCAGCATATCACCATGCTAGGTTATATAGCACTAAAGGTCTTCAGTAATTGACCAACTCTAATACTTGCTGTATGGTTGGGAATGGGTAGGTGTGTGGTGGACCATGCTATGGTACTATATCAACATGGATCATGAAGTCCCATGCATGGGGTCCCGAGATATCAGTAAAATACTCTGTAACTCAGTATTCATTCATGCTTGGTAGTCAATAGGTTGATGTGATGGTACCAGATGAGATAGCTGACCGAGCAGACTAATAGTAGGATGATATACCTTTCAAATAAACTCCCTCCCAACTTTATCCACCCAGGCTAGCTAGAGATCCATGGTTATCTTTCAGGGTTGATGGAAATCAAATACCACTGATGAGTAAATACACTGCATAATCGGGATTATATTGACTTGGGATTAGGGATGGACACACTAGAGCCTTAGCTTGGAGTCTCTGGCTATATAAGTCATCTTCCTTATAATGTTGGAGTACCGGATATTCTAGGATGCAACGGTGGCAATTAAGAAGGCCCAAGAGCGGATGAAGAAGTACTATGACCAGAAACGTGTACCAGCACCTGAGTTCAAAGTCGGAGACAAGGTGTACGTTGAAGGGTCAAAAGTGCAACAGAATCGACTATCCGAGAAGCTCAATGATCGACGTGTGGGACCATTCAAAGTGGAGGCAAAGGTTGGACCTTTGGCATACGAACTCAAGATGCCAGGTTCTAGTCAGGCTCATCCAGTCTATAATGAGACAGAGCTGACACCCTACCACGAGCCACCACCCCACCGGCAAGAAGAAAGGCCGCCACCGGACATTGTGGATGATCACGAGGAGTGGGAGGTTGAGGAGATTATGAAGAAGCGAAAGCGTGGTCGTGGTTGGCAGTATCTGGTGAAGTGGAAGGGATATCCGCATAGCGAGGATACATGGGAGACTGCGCAAAGGCTCGAGAACTCTCAAGAATTGTTAGACGAGTTTAACCAGAAGAACCCAGTAGCCAAGACCCGTAGTGTGCCTGTCCTTGCCCAGGGTCATTGGGATTACCTGGTCAAACACTATAAGCCGACGCAAGAGAAGCTCCCATACCCGTCCCGGAAACTGTTTAATTATCAGACTGGCCATTTTGTGGAGGCTGAAGGGGGGGTGGATGATGAACGTGCTTTAATGCCCTCTGTCGACGAGGACATCGACCTTGAAGGGGGGGTAATGTCAAACCCTGGGTTTAAAAACCCTTTTTCTTCGCCCTTTAAACCTTTTATTTTGGCCCTGGTTGATAAGATAAGACAAGGAGGAGATAAGATGGACGATAAGATGGTGATTGGATCATCAGATGTTGATGCTGATGTTGATTGACAGCGTGGAGTTGGACATGTGGCAAACAGCACGTAAAGGCATGGCTAAAGTATGACGTCATTGCCTCTCGTATTAGGCATGGTAAACACATGGTAGTAGTGTATATAAGTAGAGTAGATTTTGTCTTGTACCCCAGTCTTCGAATTGCATCATCGTTACGATATCTTTTCACGGTGCTTCTTGCTTGCCTTCACTGGCCAACTGGCATCCTCTGAATTGGTGTTGTTTGTGACAATAACACTTTGATCACAGCATGTTTAATGTATTTCGGAAAATTGATATGATCGATGATGTGATCAAAGTGATACAAACAATAAATAAGCACTTTTTCCCAAAAAGGAAATATTTAAGTACATTGAGGCTCCAATATAAATAGATTCCATCACAGAATTTGGCAGTGCCGATACAAAGCATATGAGAAATGCAATAAATCCTGTTAAAATCTATATCATTTGTTAGTTTACTAGGCTTGCAGAATCTTCAATCACAAACTGAAACTGAACTGAGCTATAGGATGCTGTCAGTTGTTGGCATAAGGGGGCGAATCTTGCGACAGGCAGTATATAAGTACAGGGAGCCCACATGCATATGGAACCCTTCTATCTGATAATCTGCCCGTTGCCTACTTGAAGATGTTCTACACCAGAAATTGATGAACTGCCTTCCTTGCAACCAGCGCTAATGCTAGCAGCCAAATGTCTCGTACTCGCGATCCAACAGCCAAACACTGCTTCTAGCAGCTACCATCATGATATGACACGTGTACCTCACGTACTGGCCCAACCAACGCACTGATATACATGGCGATGGATGGATAGAGGCATTGAATTTCCACACTTGATTAGATCTTAGAGCTAGCTAGATGAACCCGACGCTTTTCCAATACCCCAACCAGCGCCTGGCTTCCTCTGGTCCCAGGATGGGCACCTTACTGAGCGCCGGGCTGATCTCCTCCGCATGCGCCGTAGTGAACTGCACGGCGCCTGTTCCGCCCACAGCTGCCTTGAGGAAGCCGAGTAGCTTGATGGCCGGCTGCAACAAGAGTGAGCACGGGAATCACAACAACAGGAGGACGATAATTACGATCCGCGCCAGCATCTCCGCGTCGGCGTTCTTGCCTTCCCTCTCCACCCTATCAAGCCACTCCTCAATCGGCACCAGCGGCACCCCCGCTGCCTCCGCCAGCGCCCCAAACACCGTGTCCCACGGTGCTGGTCGAGGGTGCACGACGTTCAGCACCGCGGGCCGCTCCCCTTCCCCGGCCTGCAGCGCGACGTCCAGCACAGTCTGCGCAACAGCGGACGGCGGAAGCCACGCCACGGCGGAATTAGGTGCCGCCGGGAGCGCGGCGAGGGCAATACCCGACTTGACGAGCGCGGGGACCCAGTCCGCGGTAGCCCACGCGCCGTTCTTCGCGCCACTGATCTGCCCGATACGGAGGGATGTCGCACGCAGGCCGGCCGCGGCAATGACGCGCTCCGCAACGTGCTTGCTCTCGCCGTACCCCGTGCCAAGGGCATTCTCGGCCGGCAGCACGTCCTCCGGAACCGGCCCGCGACCGGCGTCCCACGCCTGCGCCGCCGCGATAGACGAGGTGAATACGAACCGCGCGTCCGTTGCTCGGCCAAGGTCTATGAGATTGCGCGTCGCCTGAAGGTGTGCTGCAAAAGACGCCACGGATTTGTTGAAATCGAGCGTCCACGCGTTGTGGATGATCACTGTGAGTGAATTTTTTAACTACAGGATCAATTAGACCGAAAAAGACGGGCGAGAAAGTGGAAGTACCTCGGAAAATACGCCGGATGATATCCCCAGGTCTGCTTGCGTCGCGTCTCCCTCGAGGTATTCCAGCTTTGACGATGACAATACCTCCTCTGAGAGCCCTCGATCGGCGAAGGCCGCCTTCTGCCGGTCGGCGACGCCTTTAATCCCGGGCCGGTTGAAAGCATATACTCGCGCGACTTGTTCATTGCGCAACAGAGCCTCCAGGATATGCGAGCCCAGCCCACCCGTTGACCCCGTCAAAAGCACCACCGCGCCAACACTAATACCTCCGGCGCGCACGCGGGTAATCGGCGCGTCCAGTCCGGCTGCGTATTTCTCCACAAACCTCTCCACCACGGCCTTCTTGTCCTCCCTTCCTGCCGTCCCGTCCACGACTGCCGCCACAGCAAGTGCGAGCTGCGCGACCGACGGATGGTCGTACACAAAATTCTGTGTCACCTGCGTTGCAAGCGCCGGGCCGGCTCCGGAGACAGCGCGGAGCGCACTAACGATGCGCAGCCGCAGGAAAGTTGCGTGCAGGGAGTCGAAACCCTGATCAAATAAGTCCGCATCGGGCTTCAACTTCCTGCCCGAGACCGCCTCCGCCTGCGATAACAACCACGGCCCGAGCTCCGTGACACTCCACGCTCCCGGCGGGGCCACCTCTCCGTCTGGACCTCCGCTCGCCTCCACCGTCTCGTACAGCGCGGCGATCTCGGCCTCGTACAACCTCTCCGTGGCCTTCTTGACGACCGTGCCCTTCGGCGCCCTCGCCATCGGCTTCCCTGCACCTGTGACCAGTATCATCTCCTTGTATACCCTCCCCCAGGCCGGCGCCACGGCGTTCGCCTCCGCCACAGTGCCCCATACCGCGTTCCGGAACTTGCCAAGACTCGCTGCATCGGCAGGGTCAACAGCCTCTGCCGCGGCCGACGGCTCAATGAGCAGTCCGAGCCGGTCGCGGCCCCTGCCGAACAAAACGAGCCCGGCGATCAGTGGTGAGGTCGAGAGAATGTCCTCTTGTGGCCCCGGGACGACCTTCTCGCCGTTGGAGAGCGTGATGACGTCGTCTGCGCGGCCGATACTAGTTCAGGTCAGTATTTATATATTATTGGGATATAACGCACATGCGGTAGAGGTGCGGTTTCGTTGGGTGTCGCTCGAAGAGGTCCTGTGTCGTATATCCGCGCGTGTCGGGTAGGTTTTCTATTGCAGGATAATAAGAACCACCTGTCTAAAATAGTGTCACCGACGTCAGAAAATAAATATTGCATAACGCACCAAGAACTGACACTCGAAAGTGTCCTCGCCCGCAGGCACCCAGCGCACATTCACCTTAGGACTGAACTCGACCCAGCTCCAGTCGGGGCTGTAGAGCGGTTTGTGGTAGGTATTTCCGCCGCCGACTACACGGAATTAGCTAAGCTCGACGTTCCATCTGAGAACATACATTCGGTGCCCCCATAGATCGAGACCAGTTTGACACCCTGCTTGTACAGGAAGTCGCCCACGCGCTGTGCGAGTGGGCCGCCCGAGTATGACACAAAGTCGAGGGACTTCAAATACTCCACGTCGGCGGGGGTCTGCGACCATCGCATCAGGAATATCGGAACGATCAATATCCCATTCGACTGTGCGCGCTTGGTCTCCTCGAGCGCGTTGACGGGGTTCACTGCCACAGGGGCATGGTATTTTTCCGGAGAAGCAAGACCGGCGGGAGGGTAGATGCACGCAACAACGCCGTTAAAAACGGGCGTCAGGAATTGCGTGAAGAAGCCCATCGCGTGGAAAGCGGGGAGCGGCCCGACGGCGAGCCGGGGCGTCAGTATGCGCAGTTCTGTGAGCAGGTCCTGGCCAGCGATGCTCAGTGCTGCATGGTGGGACATCGGGATGGGTTTGGGAAGGCCGGTGCTGCCGCTGGAATGGAGGTAAAGCGCAACATCATCCAATGCTGCCGCCTTGGCGGGCAAAGGGTAAGACGTGAACGCATCAGCAGAAGTCTCCTGCCCAAGGCGCGGGTACATCTGTGCGAGCGTCGGGATCTCCTCGGCGACGAGCAGATATGGTGTGGTTTGCGTGCTCAGTTCTGCTGCAAGTTTATCGACAAGCTCGCCCACCGTTTCTCTGGTGGGTCAGGACGCGATGCGCGGTTGTCTTCGTGAGGAGGTGATGCAGCGCGGGGTCAGAATTTCGATGGGAAATGGGGAAGGGCTGCAATAATCAGCCGAATGAAAGGGGAAAGGGACCGACACGCACCACGAGCCCTGCAACGAGACATCCCGCCAGCAATGTCTGGTACACCAACGTGTCCGCAACCGCCACAATCGCCACGACCTCCCCGTCTACATCACCCGCCCGGTTGGGGCGGAGAAGGTGCGCGACACGATGAGCGGCACGCGCAAACTCAAAGTGCGAGATACTCGTCAAGGTTCCGTCCGCGGCGCCCCAGGAGAAGGCGGGAGTGTTGTTTTGCTGTACAATGTGGAAGTCCAGCGCTTGAGCGAGGTTAAGCGAGCCGTCTAGCGGAGGATAGACAAAACCCATCGTCGTCCGCGTCTGTTCGGGAAGCTGTGGGGAGAGAGACAGACGCCCGGTGGCCACATATAACAGATCGTTGCTTCGGGCTGGTTTCGGGCGACGGCGCGTTTCAATGCGCGCGCAATAGCAGCAACAGGATCATGATAGGAACTATCTTGCACTTCGCCGCCTGGCCTGGATGGATGGATGCGAACCACACCAAACGAGCGAGGGGGTTGAATGAGAAAAGATGGTGTGGCTGTGCTCGGGGATCCGCTAATCAACGGCGCGATGATGATGCTGCCACGCTGTCATCGGGCCATCTTGACCACAACGGCCATCTGCTCCTCTCTGGATGGACGGCTCGGACCAGAATAGCGAGAATCTGCTGGCGTTTGGCTGTGACTGGATCTTCTCCCGTGTCTCCCAACACACTCCAGTTTGATTAACGATATGCATGCTGCGGCATCGAATTGTGGTGCGGGCCCGGGCAAGTTGGATATGATGACGACGCACTGCCTGGTCTACTGGTGGCTACATAGAGTCGTGGCCCACAAATCTGCTGCCTTTCCCCTCCTCAGCTCAACTAGCGCGTTCGGCATAGAATCATGTCGGCAATGGATTCCGAGTCCCTTGTCAGTTCAGTCTTTGGTGCGCTTTCAAGTTTTCTCCTTGTCTTCACCGTGCTAATCCGACTTTAAACACTAGGACCGCTTTTCTTTGGGACCGTCTTCGGCTCAGTATTCTTTCAGCTCCCTCTCCAACCACATGTCTAAGGCATCGTCAGATTCTTTTCGGAGTCACCACGGCCCAGACGTACATCTACTACAAGCGGTTCCCGGAAGACCATTGGGCGATCAAAGCCTTGGTCGTCTTTGTATGGTGCGAGATGGCCGTGGTCCGTACCACGGTGGAAATTCTGAAATTCTGATCGTCTATAGGTGCGCTGAAGCAGCACACACGGGTATCATTACCCACACGCTTTACATCATTCTTGTCCAGGCCTACGGGAACCCTCTCGCACTTACTCAGGCCGACAACGGCATCAAGGGGTACCTCTTCCTCACGCTACTCATTGGCGTCGTTGGTGCGCTGATCTTTGCTTCCCTTTCCAACAGGACTCTCTTAACATTGTTCCAGTGCAGATGTTTTTCTCCTACCGCATCTTCGTGCTTGCGCGCTGGCGTTACGTTCCATACTTCACCTGGTCTCTCTCCCTCGTGCTCCTCGTCAGCGGTTGCGGACTGTTTGTGGTGGGCATCGGCGTCAACTCGATCGTCGATTTTGGCACAACATGGGAGTGGCTCGGCATACTGATGTGGGCGCTAAGTGCCACAACGGACATCATAATCACAACTGCGCTGATTTATCTGCTGCGAAGGGAGAAGGGGATGGTGCATAAATCATGTGTGAACAGCCTCATCTATTGCTTTCAACAAATTACTGTTAGGACGGCGGCCTTTCTAGACAAACTCATAGTGTGGTCGCTGGGTAAAGAGTCTTGCGCGCAGCATTTGTACAGTACTGAATCTGTTCCAGAAACAGGACTTCTTACCTCGTAGGCCCCCAGCCCCAGTATGATATGCAAATCTGAATGAACAATCAGCTCCTTTTCGCTTGTAACACTTATCCTAGTAAGTTTCCATGAATACTCTTCTCACTTGTGACAACAGCTTATTCCACGAAAGTTCCACACCTTGCATGGGAATGGTCAGTCATCTTTGCATCACTTTTCCCTTGTACATATCACCCATCTTCAGTTGTTTGGATTTTATTCTCGACCGTTGGCGCCCGGTGTAAGTTATCTACTAGTATACCCTCATAACAAGCTTCACGGCAAGACTTATTGGTCCAGTATTCTCGAATTCCTTGCTCGCAAGGTGATCCGAGGACCATCCTTCACACATTCTTTGACTAATTTGAAACTGCCAACAGCCTGAACTCACGCACTGTGCTGCGCGAGCTGCGGGACAATAATAACGGGCAGATGTTGAGCTGGACAAATCCTGTAGGTCGTATTTTCTGCCTGCCACATGGCTTAGTAACAGCCCACCCCCAGGACCTGCGACAGACCGTGACAATACCACGCTTGCCGCCCATTGCGGTCGAGATACACACTATCCAAAATGTGGAGAGGGATATGCCCCAGGAGTTGAAACCCGGACAATTATGATCTGGCCCATGATCTTAGAACCAAATGCCGGGCTACTAAAATCAATGTGATGGATTCTGTTAAGGAAGTACTATGGCGGTCAAAGTGGGGAAGTATTAAATTTCTACACACTTTGTACAAATTTGAGTTTTCCGCAACATTTTGAATGAAAAACCATTTTCCGCAGCTTTATTTCCCAAAATTGACAGAAAGTTGCGGATCACATCCATCTGTCAAAATTCGTCACATATCTCAGGCTTCCAAACTTTCCCGCAACATTCATTTCCCGCAACAGTTATATTTCCCTTGTATTTCCCGCAACACTTTTCGCAACTCGACTTGGGTGGCGCTATCTGGTCAGCTCCGACTCGGAGCTGGTGATGAGCAGTGGTTTTATGCCGTAGCGCTCACCGCTGGCTGAAGCCACGTCCTTGCTTACTGTGGCCAGGTTAACCTTGTTCCACGCAGACACGGACCCGGACAGCGGCGTCGGGTTCGGCCGGCCATGGCCAGTCGCGGACTCCACTCGAACAGGCGCCGTTGTTCTGGCGTCGGGACGGGAGACGGTTGTGGGCGGGGTTAGTTGCTGGGGGCATACAGCGCAACGCCTGCCTTCTCGGCGGCCTCGGCTGGCCTCATGGGTCCGCCATCCCCCCTCCGATATGCGGGGTCGGTGGGGCAGGCTGTGAATGTGCTAGTGGCGGTGAACCCTCCCACGGCGGAGGCCGCGCAAGTCCGGGCCCCGGACCGGCGCCGAATCAGGACGACGTTGACGATGCCGCGCATGGCAGCGGGAACTTGAAGCAGATAGTAGATAGTAGAATTGACAATGAAGATAATGTTGTGGATTGATTAATGTTGCGGAAAAATTATGCACTCTGAATATATTTCGCGGATTTTGGGAACAGCTGTGATCCGCAACTTTTTGCCAAGTTTAGAAGATAAAGTTGCGGAAAACAGCTTTTAGCTCAAAATGTTGCGGAAAACTCAAAATTTTACAATGTGTGTGCAAAAATAATACTTCCCCACTTTGACCGCCATACAAGTACACTTCCGTGATTCAAAATAAAGTTAGTAAAACTTGTAGTTTTGGAATTCATTTTTTGTCGTACAAAAAATTCGAGTTTTTCGGCCCAATTGCTTACTTACTTGGGGGTGATTTTTACGACCGAAACATCTTTTTTGGTTAAGCTCAATCAATTGCGTGATCACCATGACTTGCTCCCACGTTGTCACTCTTGACCACCACCAACCACATCTGCTATTCATAGCTTGTCGCTCAGCGTCTGGTGCTTCAGTGCTTCGCCCATTGACGTCGGAACACATGCACAGCACAAACCTCCCCTGACCTGTCATTCTGCACATCTTCCCCTGCCCCGCGTGCATCATGGCATCACCCCTTGCACACCGTCGAAGGCTCAGGCTGTATGGCGGACCACGGTGCGGGAGAAGAACGGCATGGTGACGATGTACCCGGGGCCATTGGCTTATACATATAGGCCGGCTAGCAGACCCGTGTCGCGGCGATGTCTGTGGAGACAGTGGAGGCCTTCGACCCAAACCCCACCCTTGGTGCGTCTCGCGGCGAGCCTTACTATCCGCGAAGCTAACTAGAGCTTAGGGGCGCTGCTCATTGGGACGCTGCTTGGCTCGGTCCGTTTTTCCCTGCTTTTTTTTGCCTCGGACGCGACAAGCACTCAAACTGCGCCAGATTCTGTTTGGAGTTACCACGGCGCAGGCGTACATCTATTACAAGCGCTTCCCGGACGACCACTGGGCGATCAAAGCGACTGTAGTCCTGGTGTGGTGCGCTGAGGCAGCGCACATGGGTGCGCTGTCGCACACACTGTACCTGTTGCTGATCCGCGACTATGGACACCCCGAGGCGCTCCTTGCGCGACCCGACCGCGCCATTATCGGCTATATCTTCCTCTCCCTCCTCATTGCCGTCGTCGGTGTGTGCCACACTTTTTCGATCAATTGTGCTTGTCACTAACGCAGATACAGTGCAAATATTCTTCTCTTACCGCATCTACGTCCTTTCGCGCTCGCGTCTCATCCCGTACTTCACCTGGGCCCTCTCCAGTGTCCATTTCGCCAGCGGCACCGCCCTATTTGCGGTCGGCTTCAGCGTTAAGTCCCTCAACGACTTTGGCACCCGGTGGGAGTGGCTCGGAGTCATGATGTGGTCCCTCAGCGCAACGGCGGACGTCATCATCACCGCAACATTGGTATATCTCTTATGGAAGGAGCGCGGGCGGGTGCACGAGTCGTAGGTGCTATCGTTCTGTTGTTTTCCCCGTCTGATGATCAATAATATTAGGACGAGGACGTTTTTGGACAAACTCATATTGTGGTCCCTGGGTAAAACCAATTTTCTGTTGTGCTGTCGTTCTAATCGGGCTTTCCGCAGAAACTGGATTGATCACTTCGCAAGTACAACTGTGATAACTGGCCCAGCATCTCATCCGAATAACAGATCGTTTTCGCTCATAACGGTCATCCTGGTAAGCTCTTGGTGATGCAACAAGCAACGGAGATACTCATGAGCATTTCAGTTCCACACAATGCCTAAGAACTGTGCGTTGTTCACCATCCACTGAGCTCCCCCGATGAGCGGCACATTGTAGTTATCTGGATTGCGTTCTCAACGCTTGCCGCTCGCAGGAAGTCCCCATCTCTCCCTCATTGTGGAACACGACTGATTGGTCTCAGTGTTCTCCAATTCCTTTTTCGCAAGGTAAAGCTCTTCCTCCACAGGAAGCACTATATTCTGATTTACGCGGAATTTAGCTTAAACTCTCGCACCGTCCTCCGCGAGCTGCGTGATAACAAGAACGGGCAGATGCTCAGCTGGACAAATCCTGTGTGTACTTCTCATAAATTTGTTGGCATCTCACCTCACAATATGTCTATATATAGGCACTCCGCCAAACGGCAACAGCACCACAGCAACTGCCCATCTCTGTCTCGGTTGCGGTGCATACGATGCAGGACGTGGACTCGGATCAGGACACAGAGCTGACGTTGATGCCTGTGAAAGAGACGGAACACTGTTGAGATTTGAGGTTAGTCCTTGGTATTAATTTTGTGTTTGTAGATGCTGTATTATAGATGGATGGACATGTATGATGTACCCAGCCCGTAATACTGATAGGCCCGAAACCCCACGTCGCTCAGGTGTGGAGAAGCGAGGAAGCCTTGCTTATCATGCCACATCGATGCATCCGCATCAACTCCGGTTGAGAAGACCCGGGGGTTGCGCGAGGTGCTTGACTCTTCCCCTTCACCTCATTCCCCTTCCCCGTCATGGAGTCGACCGCGAAATTCCCTGGCAGTAGCGCTCACATCTCCGAATGCCCCCCAACCAACAAGTCTGAAGGCTCGGACGACAACAGTCCTGGCAGTCCAAATATAGCACCAGCTGCGGATGCTTTTCCCGAAGGCGGGTTGAGAGCATGGTTGACGGTTTTGGGAGCGTACGTGTTCAAGTTCAGTGGATGATCCATATACTGATGCTGATTCCGGCAGTTTTCTTATCCAATTCTGCGGATTTGGGTGATTACTGGTTTTCAGTGTCTATGAGTGCCACTGTAATTCAATCTCTCCCAGGTATACCACCTCATTTGGTGTGTATGAGGGTAAGCTTCTGAATCTGATCTGATAATCTGCACTCTAACCAGCCTTAGATTTCTACACCAGGGAATATTTGTCACATTCAAGTCCCTCTACAATCTCGTATGCATTTAATAATTTTTCCAGTAGACCCTCACAATTTTTTTTTTTTTTTGAAGTTGGATTGGAAGTGTCTGCTCTTTTATCATTGTCTCTGGTGGCCTTGTTTCCGGACGGCTTTATGACCGTGGCTACTTGTATGTCTTCATACATTTTACTAAATATTGGTTCTTAATTTTATGACTACTGCAGTTATCCCCTGCTATATGGTGGATCTTTGCTCCAGTGCTTCAGCATCTTTATGCTTTCTCTCTGCAAGCAACAACAACTCTACCAGGTCCAAGCCTTTCATCCTGTTCAAGTTTCTATCCCTGATTTTATATTAGATATTCCTAGCCCAGGGGATAGGCTATGGACTAGGCTGTGGCCTAGTATATGTGCCTTCCATTTCAATTGTCTCACACTACTTCCACCACCGTCGTGCACTTGTCATGTCTATTGTTGCAGCAGGCTCTTCTCTGGGTGCAGTGGTGCATCCCATCATGCTCAACAATACTCTGCATAAACTTGGCTTTGCCACAGCTGTCAGAGCAAGTGCTGGCCTTGTCAGCATGATTACATTGTTGGCATGTCTATTGATGAAACCAAGGCTGCTACCACCACCAACATCCCCTTCCCTTTGGGCATCAATCCAGAATTTTTCAAAAGATAAAAAGTATTTAATCTGCACGCTTGGGTATATCTTCAATCTCCTGAGAGAATAATGACTTAAATTCTATTAGAATGTTAACCATCTCTGTTGGGCTATACTTCCCTTTCTTCTATTTCCAGCTGGATGCATTTCAACATGGCATTCCAGACAATTTTGCCTTTTACTCAGTATGTCCCAACCCATCTCTGATCTGTATCTCAAGATTTACATAAGCTGGTCATCATGAATGGCACAGCATTTATTGGTCGTCTTTCTCCAACCTTCTTCCTGCCATATTTGGGAAATTATGGAGTCATCCACCTGGCCATTATTGCAGCAAGCTGCTCTAGCATCCTGATTTTCAGTATGATTGCCTTGAGAAGTGTTACCAGTGTTGTGGTAATTGGAATTATCTATGGATACTTCTCTGGCATGGGTGAGTCCCACTGCTCAATGCCCCTAGCCTAACTTGCTAAGTGTAACTAAATATATTGTTACTAGTGATAACCCTCATGTCCCCACTTGTGGCTTTGTTAACATCTAATATTGGGGAACTTGGGTAAGATTTCAAATTTCCATGCTTCTCTCTATCAGGTCTAATTATTGCTGTGCCCAAGCCTAAGGATTGGCTTCTCTTTTGCCATTGTAGCATTTGCTGGCCTGACTGGACCACCAATACATGGTGCACTCTTAACACAGGAATATCATTGGTGGCGCCCAGCAACATTTGCTGGTGTAAATATTCTGTCTACTCTGATATAGTAAGTCCTATTGATTGGTCTCCACAGATCATGGCAGCCTTGGGTTCTATATGTTTTGTTCTGGTTCTGGCATTATTGAGACATGTTGATTTGGGTTTGGAGCAACAGTCAGATCAGAGAGCAGACATAGAGAATGTTATGAGATAGCTTATTTGGCAGTTTATTTGTTTTTAATGACTTTATACATCATTTTGTGCGTGGGATATCCAAGTTGCCTGCGAAATAACAATTTATATTATTTCTCCCTAGATCTGACAGGTTAAAGGTGCTCAAATTGATACAAAATTGTCCTATTAGGATGTGAAACTTTGAAAATTTGTATTACTGTTAGATTAAGCCAATGTCATGTGAATGTATATACATATGCACATGTTTGGCACCAGCCTGAGCAATTTATTTGCGCCACACTTTCATTTTGGAATCACCATTGTTAAAACCCTAAACTTGCAAGAAAAGCTGTGAAGTGTGACCAATCATCATTGGCACTGCTGGCGTATGTCGAACCGACCCGGCGATTCCCCATTATTCATGTGATTATGCAACTACACCAGACTAATCCCCCAGTGCAACCTTTCATTTTATGTATCTACATCTCTCTTTCTCTCTCTCTCTCCATCCTCCCCCCCTCCCTGGAATGTCTGTCTCTCGTCGGAGCCTTGTGAGGACATGCCAATTTTCCCCCCAGCACAACACTTAAATACATTCATGGCCAATTTAGCTAGATGTTTAGATATCCTCATTGCTATACTTACTTACCTTACTTATATGTATGATACGTAGGCAGCAGTAGCCACATAGGCCCTAAAGGGCCTGAGTGCTATTATATACATCTGATTTCTCTCTCATCATCAGGATGCAAAGCTGTGTGTGATCTCTTGCACCCAGTACCATAAACACATCATATCTAGATGCCAATACAAAAGGTTTACTACGCATCCTCCATTTGCCCATAAATTGATGAATAAGTATATAAACTTTACTCATTGGGCACCTGTATGCTATTCTATAGTTAGTGGAATTTTCATAATTTAGAAAATCATATTAATCAGGCCCCAGCCCTGTCTAGTGACATATAAAAAGGTGGACTGTAACCATTTTATGATAGTTTTTTTATTAGAATAAATCTTTTTAATCAGAAATGTAAAGATTTCTGTTAGCTGAAATCATAGCCAAAGGCCATAATTTACATCTGAAAATCAGTGATAAATGACTTAAAATTACCCAAAGGCTGTGTTATGGTGGGCATGAGTAGGGATCTCGATTGGCACCTTGGCCGGCTACCAACAGAGTGGTCCAGCCTAGTAGCCTGCCAGTTTTGAAACGGTTTCAAAACACCCCTGTTTCAAAACCGGTTTTAAAACAGCTGTGAGTAATTCCTAGGAAATTACTCACTCCCCTGACAAGTATAATATAATAGAATTGCAGTATAATATATTATCAGGCTTGTACATTTGATTATATTTATACTAGTATCTATTATGTACTATTTAAGTTCAGAGTTCCTATATCCCCAGTTGAGTGGTCAAACTGAGGGATATAGCAGTGAATATTCAACATCAGTTGATGTTTTCTACTTTGATTTATAGTCCCTGACTACATTCATCATTCTAGTAAGAATATTTCATCTGATAGAAGATCATTCTACAGCCTCTATCATCAAGAAATATGACTGAGAATAATGAATAATTAAAGACCCGAGACACTTGGCCTGAGTTCAGCGTACCTATATAGCCCACCTATCCCCTCTAAATAAAAGTGGTAAATATATGTTTTCCCCCCTCTAAGTAGAGGGGTTAGAGCCAACTGCCGCTGAGCAACTTAATGTCAGGTAATTAGCAGCACTAATTAGCAATCCATCACCTGTTGCCACAGGTGATTGACAGGCTGTCCGACGCCAGGCGGAGCATCACCCGCATCAACGCCATCATCCAGCGACCGGCGCGGACCAGCACGCCAGCGCAACATGTGAGCAATGGGCACCCGGGTACCAGTGCTTGACATCACCCAGTACCCGGATGCCCGGTCCCCAGGACCGAGCCATCGCCAAAGCCATCGCGGGGCTCAGATCCCGTCCCCGTAACGCCGAGCAATTGCCTCAGTCCAAGAGCCCCGCCCCCATGATCATCAGTGAATGTCACAAATCGTCACAAAATCAAAGTTGTATCCTTTGATTACACGAACAACTTTCTTTAAGCAACCTTTTGTCCCAGTTGAATTGTTATGCCAGCACTAGCTAATTACTAGCTGATCTACAACTAATAAAATGATATCTCAAAAACTGGATAGGTTACACAGTTGATTGAAGTACTACTGAGCATACTGAATGGTGAGATCAATATTCTTAATAACAAAATATCATCAGTAGATAGATACTAACTAATGATTGTGCATCAGACCTATTGATTCAGCAATATCTCTCTTAATTCCTTTTAGATTCAGATGATTGTTTCACTAGTAGGTAGGTGATTATATTGTCTTGATATGATCTGATATAAATATGGTGTTATATCTTTTAGAATATACTCTTATACCATCTTTCTATTATTTTTCCGCTTCAAGTTTGATTAAGCACAATGATGACTTGATACTTCTGGGTGAGGAATGCATGTATAAACATGATTTAAGGTGTGTTATATCTATAGACTATTGAATGTCTATCATAGCTCTGAGGAAGCCATTCATTTTTTAGACATCCCATATGCCTGTATATATGTCATGTATTCTTTTGTGTCAATCTCCCAATAACTCACTCAGAGGTGAGGGAGCCTTTATAGAGTAAAGGTTAGGGATGCCAGCCGTTGCCATAACGGCAATGGCTGTCGATTTGACAGGCAGGCTACAGTCACGGCTATTGATATTACGGCCATCAGAGTGCAGCACAAAGGGCCTGACGGTACGGTATGGGTAACGGGATAGCCGTAACGGCGACGGGATGGGTATCGCGGTCTGATGCGATCAGATTACCACAAAATCACTGGTCAGTGTTCTTTCCTGCCTTAATTGTGACCATAAATGACCCACTACCCATCTGCTCAGGTGCAGGCCAAGGTCGCTGTACAGCTGGTGGGTTTTCCATTTGCTGGTCCCTGGGTTCAGAACTAGTTTTACTTGAATGGTAGAGTCTCTAGACTGAGTACTGGACATTGAGGTGGGTGTATGAGGATACATGGATGTTTACTAGGACCCTGTGCCATAATTAGTTGTGGGTCTGGCATGTGCCACTGAAGGTACCTGAAGAGAGGGTAGGTACCTATAGAGCAAAAAAGAGTGCCTTTGCTATTACAACTGGTCAGAAAATAATTTCAAGCATGATACAAGACTTAAAAATGTAGGATGATATGGACCTTCAAATGAACTTGTCCAGTACTTGAATTAACCTCATAGCTATTCTGGATCTCTTATAGTGTCATTATCGGTGTTATCTATCCCAAGGATGATGAGGTCACCATGGCATAACCTTTGTGAGTCTGAGGAATTCGAGTATATCTACTAGTAGGGGTATGGTCTCAAGGGGGGTTCAAGATCCTTATCAGGCACATGGGGTAGGGGGGAGGGGGGGGGGGGGGGTCCCAGGGGGGTAAAAAAAACTTTTTGTATATGAAAGATTTGGGCCTTATATGGGTGTAAAGCCACTGAAAATATAGTGTATACACTCTCATTTCTATAGTTCACAACTCTCATACTTATATCTATATGCTTTCAGGCCCATGAGCTTGGATAGCCCACTCTGTCATAGGTCTATTGACAGGTAATTGATGAGAGGTGAACATGTTGAAGAGCTGATATAGCCTGCCATATGTGTTTGAAGGTTCCAGGTACATACATACATACACATATACACATATACATATATAAAAAAATTTGCAAAAAAAAGTTTCACAAAGATTGAATTTTTTATCCCACTTTTTGATCGCATCAGTGGTCACATGATGCAAATCGTGGGAACATATTACCCGATATGGCAGGAGGGGGGGAGGGGGGGGGGTCCCCCAGGGGTCGGAAAAAAACTTTCCGACCCTATATTCATGATTCGAGACTTGAACCCCCCTTGTATGGTCTACCTCACAGAAAGTGGTGCCCCTCTAGCCTGTCTTTATCCTGTTTTATATATTACCTAAGGCCTCCAAGGATTGACTAGTCCTACACCACCAAAGTGTCCACAGCTGTGACATAGCTGGATATTCCAGCTGGTTTCCACATAATCCAACAGCTGGGTCCACATGGTTTCCACCTGATATCCAGCATATCTGCCTAGCTGGAGTCCAGATGATATATTTGTCTGTATCCTAGCATTCCTGTCATATAAGCTCAATTAATTCATTTCCATTCTATAATCTGTATAACATAAACCAAATTTAATGCAGAGTCTGAAACTATATCTGAATTACAACTTGAAACACAGTATCCATAGTGCATGCATAAGTAATATCAAACAATGCAAATAGATAAAATATGCAACTTTAGGGCCAGTAGACTTGACCTCTTAGAAGAGATGACCTGACGGTTGCCATCAGCAATTGAGTGCCCAATGCCACACTGTGACATGCTGTGCTGGAATTTGATCTGGACCTTAAAAAACTTTTGTCACACACCAAAGTCATTCTTCCTTTTCCCCCTTCCCTTCACCCCTGGAGTACAAGTGCCATCTCAACACCTGTGTAACAAGTGACACTCAGTGCCAAATAACGGCGCTACCATGAACACACGGCTGTCACGAGTGTGTCGTGCACATCTTCTGTTTGCTAATGCGCATTTCCAGCAGAACTTGGAGGCCACAGGGAGGAATGCTTGAAGTATATATTGGTATGTCACAATACTTCATTGGGCAGTGCTCTGCTCACTTACTCATCAGTACAGCCATCCCACTGGGCTTTAACGCGAGAGTGTGGCTATGACACAACAGTCATCCTCGTCTTTGGCCTAGCAGCGGATTCAAACGACACAGATGCTGCCCTGATCAGCGAGGATGACGACCACCCCAACCCACGCATATGGACTACCCACCAATGTAGCCAAAGCCAGGCTCACTGTGCGACTGCATTGCCATGTTGGAGCAGCCTGCCCTGCCATCACTGTACCCCAAGCCCAAGCTATGGGCACTGAGCCTATGGCCTGAGAGTGTCACGGTTCGGGTCGGGCCGTCCGGGCCGTAAGGCCGCACGGGCCCGAACGGGCCCCGCACGGGCCCGTATACCGCCGTCCTCCTGGACGCCCCCTCATTCTTCCAACCCCTTCCGTTCACCCCCTACGACCCTGCGCAGCGCCCATCCGATCCGCCCTGGGGCCTAGCGCCCATCCGATCCATCCCTAATACCGTAGCGTAGGGCCTAGCGCCCATCCGATCCATCCCTAATACCGTAGCGTATAAAAGTCGTACTTACAAGATGTAGTCGCTAGGCTAATATCGTCTATTCTCCGGGCGAATACCCATCTCTCGTGCTCCTCAGACCTCTCCGAAGTCGGACCCCCCGACGCCCGATACGGCCCGAGCCCGGCGCTGACAGAATATTAGCCTCCCCCACGAACGCAAGAAGCGCCACAAATGTCTACCGAGCACGACAGTACGATGGGCACCCCCCCAAGCCAGGGGGACGAACGTGCCCGATTCATGGCCCTGGGCCATAGCGAACAACAGGAGTTCCTGTTCGCCCATCTGTTCCGAACGAGTCAGGAGATGGAGCAACTCAAGGCGGAAAACACCGCCCTGACGAATCGACAAGTGGTCCTCGAGGCCGAGCTGTCCCGAGTAAACGGGGAATACGCAGCTGTACAGCAGGGAGTCATGCAGAGTTACGATCTGCTCCGCCAAGCCAGAGAGGACTTGGCTCATCGGCCCCACGGGGGAAACACACGAGTGACCGTCTCTCCCCCTAAGGAGTTCACGGGCGACGCCAGCGAAGTAGACGCCTTCCTGGCCGATTGTTGGTTGGCCTTCAAGCCAACCCGAATGTTTATAACGACGAGGTACGAAAGATTTCGTCACGCACTCTCCTACATCAAAGGAGGGAACGGGTCACGTGGAAGGAAAACGTCTCCCAAGCCATGAAGCTCCGTACCGCCGCAGCTTATACTACGTACGAAGGCTTCGAGAAAGCCTTCATCGCGGCCTTCCGCGGGGAAGCTCACGCCGAAATCGCGCAGCAGAAGATGGAAACCTTCGTCCAGACCAAAGACATGGACGCAACTAGTTATTTCACGGTCCTCGACTCTCTCAACAAAGTCGCGCACTACGACGACGTCAACCTTATTCGCGTTGCCAAGAACTGTATGCTCCGGGCGTTACGAACGCGGTCTACCGAAAGGACACGCTCCCCGACACCTACGAGGCCTGGAAGGCAGAGGCCATCAAGCAGGACGGCGCACTCCGCCGTTACCGCATTTTCGACGAAAGCCACAAGGTTAACCACCCTCGGGCCAAAACGCCCCCGACGGCCCCCGCCCCCGCCAAGAGCGGGCTCAGCAACCGCAACCCGTTCAACGGGTGGGCCCGAAACGCAGCAATCAGCGCCGCCGGACCGGCCGTGGCCGCACCCCGAGGAAACGGGGCAACCACGGTCGCCGGACCTTCGACGGGGCCCGCACCTATGGAGATCGACCGGGCCCAGGCCCCCGCTACGGCCCGCAGCACTCGCTGCTACAACTGCGCCCAGGAAGGGCACATCAGTCGGATGTGCCCGAACCGGGCCGCATCGGCAAACCAGATCCGGGCTATCTTCTCCGAGTTTGTCAAGGATAACGCGGATAAAGCGGATTTTGGCGATCGTCGCGAGTGAAACCTACGCCCTCGCCGGCGTATACCACAAGTGTCTCTAGTTACAACCCGCATAATCGATATTCCGTGTTGCCAATCCAGAGATACGTGGGACCAGACGTAGAAACCAACCCCGAACAAACCCCGCAAACCACCGTTTCCGCCCGCAAGAAGAACCCGCACAAACCCACACGAGACACTCCAAGGCCCGCTTGGAAAAGTTGGCCCGCGGCCAGCGCCGAGAGGCTTGTCGCCCAAATTCGAGACCAGCCCGAGAAGGCTCGTGCGAAACTACAACAATGGATACATCCGGCCCGCCGAGCCGAAAACGGGCCCGAACTAGAAGAGTTCATACGAACGGGGTACGCCCCCGACGTAGCCGAAGCCTTGCGACAACTGCAAGATGCTCCCCCCCTTTCGGAAAAGTGAGGGCACCACGGCTACACGGGTAGCCGTCACCCTTCAAGGGGTCAACGACCTCCGCGGGTACTCGGTTGACGCCCTCCTCGACAGTGGCGCCACCTCCGAGTTCATGCACAAACGGTTCGCGGAGGACTCGCAACTGGAACTCGAAGCCCTGCCGCACCCAGTCCCAGTGTACAACGCTGACGGGACGATCAACGCCGACGGGGCGATCACCCACGTTACCCGCTTACGAGTCACCATTCAGGATCACTCCGAACTTCTGACATTCGCCATCACGGATACCGGGAACAGCGACGTGATCATCGGGCATCACTGGCTCAAGAAGCACAACCCCGTGATCGATTGGCGCGAAGGGGCGATCGCCTTCACCCGATGCCCGCCCGAGTGCAAGCGGGCCCGATTGCTGGAACAATGGGACGAAGAGGACAACGAACCCCTGGGCAAAGGGGATCGCCTCTTCGTCACGCGGATTTACGACGAAGGTCCGAACGCGCCCGCCCACATCCGGGCCATGCAGAGCGTGGCCACCAAACTGGCCGCCGCCGCCCACGCTGCCGAGAAGCCCCGAACCACCGAGGAGAGCGTACCCGCGCACTACCTCGAGGAATTCAAAGAGGTTTTCGAAAAACAGGACTTCGACAAACTCCCGGAACGGAGGAAGTGGGACCATGCCATTGAACTACACCCAGACGCCGAACCCGTCAAAGGGCGCTGCATTCCCCTATCAGGAGAGGAACAGAAAGAGCTTGACGCATTCATCAAGGAACATTTGGCAACCGGGCGGATTCGGCCCTCGAAATCCCCGTTACGCATCCCCGTTCTTCTTCGTCAAGAAGAAGGACGGGAAATTACGGCCCGTACAGGACTACCGGAAGTTGAACGAGATCACCATCAAAAACCGATACCCGATACCGCTCACATGATGGCGAAGCTGCCGATCGAGGCGGAACCAGAGGAGGACGAGCTACCGAAGTTACCCAGAGAAGCGAGGCCTTTTGGCTGACGACGAGCGGGAGAACGGATACAGCGAGGTGAACAAAAACTTCTACTGACCATATAATTCTTACAGCACGTTAATCTTACCCCACTTCACGCCGACGCCCCAAGCACCCACGGCTGAAAGGGCACGATATCGAGGACAAACAAACAAGAGTGGGGACAGGAAGGAGAGAGGAGAGAGCAAAGGATTATGGCTACCATACACATGATGTAAAGGCCAAATAACAGGACTAAACAAACAAACAAACAATACCGCTCATATCGGACATCATGCATAAGTTACGTAACGCCCGGTGGTTCACCAAGCTCGACGTACGTTGGGGATACAACAACATCCGCATAAAAGAAGGCGACGAGGAGAAAGCCGCGTTCATTACCAATCGGGGCCTATTCGAACCACTTGTGATGTTTTTCGGCCTCACCAACTCCCCGGCCACGTTCCAATCCATGATGAACGAATTGTTTTCCAACCTGATTTCCCAGGGTCGCGTGATCGTGTACCTGGACGACATCCTCATATACTCTAGCGACCTCTCCGAACATCGCGCAACGGTGAAAGAGGTCCTACAGATCCTGAAGGACAATCAATTGTACCTGAAACCGGACAAGTGCGACTTCGAGGGGAACGAAGTTGAATACCTTGGTGTGATCGTCGGGAATGGGCAACCGCATGGACCCGATCAAGGTCGCTGGCGTGCGCGAATGGCCCCGGCCTCGTAACCTGCGAGAGGTTCAAAGCTTCCTGGGGTTCCTCAACTTCTACCGACGATTCATCAAAGACTTCGGCGCGTACGCCAAGCCACTGACCCGGCTGACCCGAAAAGACAGCCCATGGAAATGGGGACCGGAAGAAGAGGAGGCCTTTCAGACCTTGATAGACCGGGTCACGGATGAACCCGTACTACACTTCCCTACGGATCACGGGGCATGGCGGGTCGAAGCGGACTCTTCCGATTTCGCCACCGGGGCCGTCCTTTCGCAAGAGCAGGAGGGGAAGTGGGTCCCGATCGCATTCCTCTCCCGAGCTATGAACGACACCGAGCGCAACTACGACATCCATGACAAAGAAATGCTCGCTATCATGCGGGCCCTTACCGAGTGGCGACATTATCTTCAGAACGGGGGAGATAAGCCGTTCAAATCTGGACCGACCACAAAAATCTGGAATACTTCATGACGGCTAAGAAACTGAACCGGCGGCAGGCACGATGGTCTCTCGAACTGAGTGAGTATCACTTCTCTTTGTTACATAAACCGGGGAAAACGAACGGGCGGGCCGACGCGTTATCCCGACGAAACGGGTACGACAACGGAAAGGAAGATAATCAGGACATCGTCCTACTTCCCTGGGGGCTATTCAAGGAACACGCGATCCGCGCTATGCTGACACTAGAGCATACGGAGGGCGACGGGCTGATGGACTCGATCCGGCGGGCCGAATCGGCCACTGAGGAAAAGGTCCTCAAGCTCTGGGAAGACGGAGAACCGGAAGGCTGGGAACAGCACGACGGCTTCAAGACTCGAACGGGCTGGTATACGTACCCCGGCTATGGGACTGCGGCATCGAGTGCTACGGCAACACCATGACATCCCTATCGTGGGACACCCGGGGTGGCATCGAACCCTCGAGCTGACGACCCGCAACTACTGGTGGCCGTCCATTCAAGCCGATTGCCAGGCATACGTGCACGAGCCTGCCCGTTGTGCCAACGAACGAAGATATTCCCGAGACGCCCCGTAGGAACCTTGGTCCCGAATAGCGTGCCGACTCGAGTTTGGCAGCGCATATCAATCGATCTGATCGTTCAACTACCCGAATCCTCCGGGTACAACGCCATTCTCGTAATCGTAGATCGACTGGGTAAAGGGATACGCGTACTCCCATGCACGGGAAACATCTCCGGGGAAGGAGTCGCTCGACTATACCGCGATCACGTCTGGAAAGATTACGGATTCCCAGAGGAGGTAACTAGCGACCGGGGCCAGCAGTTCATCGGGCATTTCATGAGCGACTTGAGCAAATTGCTGGGAATCAAGATTCGATCTTCATCGGCATATCACCCACAGACGGACGGGCAAACAGAGCGTGCAAATATGGAGGTCGAGCAATACCTTCGAACATTCTGCAACTTCCAGCAGAGCGATTGGTCAGACTGGCTTTCCCTAGCAGAGTTCGCGTTTAATGACAAGGTTAACTCTTCAACGGGATTCTCGCCCTTCTTCCTCACGTTGGGATTCCACCCGAGAAAGGGGTCCGAGGCCCCGCAAGAGGTCCCGACCGAGGCCGCTACGGTGTTTGCCGAACGAATGAAGGAAGCCCGGGCCGATGCGGCCGAAGCTATGAAAGAGGCCCAGGAAACGATGAAGAGATACTACGACCCAAAGCACTCTCCGGACCCGAATTACGCCGAAGGGGATAAAGTTTACCTCCAGGGGACGAATTTGACCAGCGATCGACCCTCAAAAAAACTGGATGACAAGAGGTTCGGGCCATTCGAAGTTAAGCGCAAAGTGGGTAAAACATCCTATGAACTGGTGCTACCCCCAACTTGGCGCGTAAGCCCCGTATTCCACACGGCGCTATTACGACCCTGGAACCCCCCCGTAGCGGATCATCAACGGGCCGCCCCACCACCCCCGGCAGAAATGCGGGACGGCGAGCCTCACTACGAAGTCGAGGCCATCTCGCTCGTACGAAAGCAAGGACGACACCGCCTAAGATACCTAATTCAGTGGAAAGGCTACCCTCGGGAAGAGTGGACGTGGGAATTGCGGGACAAACTGGAGGGCGCAGAAGAGGCACTCGAGGACTTCTATACTCTCAACCCGTTCGCGCCCCCGAAAGAACTCATAAACGGCCGATGGAAAATCCGAAAGCAAGACCAGGGGACGCGGACCCATAGGGCGTCGAGGCGCCGCCCACAACGGAGGGGGGTGATGTCACGGTTCGGGTCGGGCCGTCCGGGCCGTAAGGCCGCACGGGCCCGAACGGGCCCGCACGGGCCCGTATACCGCCCGTCCTCCTGGACGCCCCCTCATTCTTCCAACCCCTTCCGTTCACCCCTACGACCCTGCGCAGCGCCCATCCGATCCGCCCTGGGGCCTAGCGCCCATCCGATCCATCCCTAATACCGTAGCGTATAAAAGTCGTACTTACAAGATGTAGTCGCTAGGCTAATATCGTCTATTCTCCGGGCGAATACCCATCTCTCGTGCTCCTCAGACCTCTCCGAAGTCGGACCCCCCGACGCCCCGATACGGCCCGAGCCCGACGCTGACAGAGAGCACCTTTAGGCTTTGGGGAGGAAGATCAGGACAGAGGAAGGAAAAGAAGGGCTGGCGGCGGGGATTTATTGAGCCTGACGAGATATGTCTCTAGCACTGCTAAGCAGGTTGCGGACACCTTCGGGTGAGCTCTGCAACTTGTGCTTGAGGAGCTCGCCAACTTATACCGCCAGAGCCGCCGCAATGTTGACTATATTGGCCTCGTGCTTGACTTCGACAACAGGGATGCTGCTTAGTTGGCCAATCTGGACAACAACAGCTATGGCCTCAGCAGCCTTGCTGATTGTGCTTACAGTGGAAGAAGCGTATAAGAAGTGTGGTAGTAAGGTAGGGGTCGTGGGAACCCGCACATTTAGTCAGCTGATTAGGATGGTCTTAACAAATGCTAGGCCCAATAACTAGATAATATCTACTTTTTATATTTGGTCAAACCTGGAATGATGGCGCTGTCACAGCTGTGACTCCACTTAAAAGCGTGACAATCAGCATCACATGTTGTTGTATGTGATGATTGATTTTGACCAATCTTGTAGGGAATTATGACATACAAATGGGTTTCATTCATGTCACAATAGAGTCTTGGAGTAGATTCCAGTCCATTTATAAATTATTAGACAGATCAGACTACTTCTAATTTAGGTGGGTCACACTCGGTGATGGCCTTAGGGTCAATTGATGTATGACTAAATGTGCGGGGTTCCCACGACCCCTACCTTATTAATATTGGAGCGGTCATGTATATATGTAGTATCCTGCAATAATATCTGTTTTTTTTTTGTTCATTTGCATTCAGCTAATTAAATCACTGGCAGAACTATTGGGTGGCTTGTGTCTATCCTACCAAATATACTATATGGTGTTTCCCTGGATGTCCAGCTGGACCCAGAGTGAATCCATTTGCGACCAAACATGGTAACCATGTGGCGCTGATCCGGGAACCAGCTGGGCATCAGATGTATCCACCAGGAATTTTCCGGTAGTCATACTAGTATGTACATATGTCTCCCAAAGTCACCGGCAGTCTAAGTAACTCGCGAAATTAAAATTAGGCCAAGAAGTATCATCTAATACGAGTATGTAAGTATACAACAAGAAATACAACTATCAAAAAGTGTACGATACAGGTCCGACGCGACAACACGACAACTTATCGCTCGCACCCACGCACGGCACTCTCCTCGTACCCACACGCGGACGCGGACTCGGAATACCGGCGTGGGCGATGCGGGTCCCATGATGCTGCCATCATTGTCGGGCTCGCACGCAGACGGGTGCTCTCCGATTCGTCCATATGAACAGAACCCCTACGCGCAGAGAGTGGATACGGATGCGACCGATCACGCGGCGAGCTGGTCATTGGCGAGTGCGGTGGCGTCGAGCGTTGGAGGGTCGCTTTTAATGTGAGCGCATCGCCAGATGAGCAGCTGGAGAAGGTCGACGCGCAACTGGAGCCGGGCCGCGCGGCGACGGCATTGGCTGCGGCAGAGAGAGCGATAGAATGGTTGCGATAGTGCCGACGCATGTTGCTGTTCACGTTGAACGCGCGGCCGCAGTTAGGGTATGGGCAGCGGAATGCTGTTCCAAAAGAAGAACAGTCGTGAGCAATGATTAGTCACAAAGACGGTTTGGACGTACGAGTGGCGCCCGTATGGGTATTGACGTGTATGCGCAGGCTGCTGGGCCGGTTGAAGCGTTTGCGACACTGCTGGCAGACGTGCTTTCGTGTGGTCGTGCTCGTTGGTGATGCGCCGGCAGAGCCTGTGGACGCCGGGCTTGGCGGCGCCTCGATGTCGTTGTCAATGTCGTCAGCATCGTCATCTTCCTCATGGTCCACTGGCATCTCCCCATCGTCGTTAGTCAAATGCGCATTGCCATCCGACTCGTCGTCTTCGAGCTCACGTTCCCCGTCCCTGCCCGTGGTCATCGGAGGCTGTGCCTTGTTGTGTGGTTTGGGCGGAGGAGGAGGACTAGTAGGCATAGGTGAATCAAAGGCGAAGCGCCGGGTGAGCGGGCTAGGGAGTGGCCCAGGCAGATAGTGGTTGCGTGGTGGGAGACGTGTGCTCCCCAAGAATGGTTGTGGCTGTGAGGGCCTTGCTGACGTCGAGAAGGGTAATGGCGAGGAGGGAGCTGGCATGAGGTACTCGGGGAACATTTCATGGATGCTGGGTAGGACGACGGTCGGCGAGGTCGCAGAGGCCATGACTGGCAGAGACAAGGCAGGACAAGACAGAAAAAGGGAAGAAAGCAAAGGGCGGACTTGAAAGAAGAGACCGGGATCGTCAAAGCCACCCTCCCTTATAGCGCCTACGCTTACGAACACCTCGCACGTTAGCTCAAGCACGCAACACGGCAGGGCAGCAAGGCAAATTACCGCGGACTGTAAGGGAAGCAGTGAGAGTGAGCGACAGCGGCGTTGACGCTGTCAAGCGGCGATTGGCGACCTAAAGGGGATCCGCGGTGGATTACTGTTCTTGGGAACCGAGCCAGTGATCGCCGGCCGAAACGCGGCCAGCCCGGTGATGACTCATCTCTTTTCTTCCACGACGACGACGACAACGATTCAGCACAACGGAAGTTGTAACACCAGGTGCAACTCATTCAGTACGGCTCCATAAGCCCAGTTATCACAGTCCATCACTCACGGTGCGCGTCTCCGCCCGAATGAATCACACCTTCAATACGCGCTAAAAACGCCAATCTTTGCGGTTGCCCGCGCCATATCCAGCGTCTGATTCTTGATCGCCTCGCTGTGTACCTGCATCCTGCGTTCATCGTTCATCCTCGGGGTCTACTCGCGGGTCGCCCACTTCCATTCGCAGGCCCACCCTACCCAGGCAGCGGACGCCCGAGGCCGACATTATACCTCTCTTCTCCAGCTTGGGTTCATCTGCCTTCCTCCAACGCCTGCCGAGCCCGTGCGCCAGTCGGACCCCGAACAGGAAACCATTCGGAATACTTTATTCACGGCGATCCGATGTCGATTCCGGCGGGTGCGTTGTCGCTGTGACCTATGATGCCCGTGATTGATAATGAGTACCTTACACAGATGCTCACCGTGGCCCATTTACCGTGCTCCCGGTTACCCGACCAACATCTCCACGAACACGAACACGGGCACACGGGCAAGACGCGTCCCGCGCGGCCGGCGACAAGACATTTCGCCTGAACGTTATCTAGCATGAAAAGCTTGTCAACCTTGTAGGCTGTTCCTTCCAGTAATGGAGCCATAGAGCTCTCGCAGACGGCTCATCAGGCATCAGATCGTCTGGGACCTTAAGATCGACGGTTGACGCTTGACGCTTGACTTGCATGCACCGACTGCTCCAGAAAGCATCAATACCCACGCAATTGTATAGTTGCTAAATGGCGCCGCCCCCTGCATGCTTCCTGCGGATCTCATCCCGCGCATTCTTCATTGGCCAGTACCCACCAACAGTACAACCGGCGCGACATCTATCTCAGCAGCCAGTCGGCGCCTAATAGATCGTCCTTATCAGCCGCTCAGCGGAAATCAGCCGTCAGTCAAGGTCATTCAATCCACTCGGCGCCGACCATTTGCATTGCGTCGCAATGGTTGAATGTTGTGCTATGTATTAGGTCCGGTAGGACGACAATCCCGACGACGTTGATTTCCGTCTACCGGCGGAGATAAACGTCTGCTCCCATGGATATAATAGATAAATCGGCACGTAAGTTCCTCCTTATCAGCCCTGAGTATTGTACTTATTGTCAGCACGCAGAGACAGGCGCTCCTGCGTCACCGGTAAATCGCCGATCCCTTGTGCCCTCGATTGCGTCATTGGGCTAAAACTATGCCTGGCCATAGTGGAGCGACGTAAGGGTACTAGCTAGCTTCTAAGCGAGGCGAGCTGCGGCGAGCTGTTTTGAAGATCGACGGAAGCGACCAGACGACAATTCATATACCTGATCGGTGTGCGGCAGGCAAGTGAATTTACCTCCTGGAAAATCATACCCATATTAATCAGCCGCCTAGCTAATTATTCCTGTCTTAATCCGCACTGGAATCCCGAGGAGCAGGGCGTTCTTCCAGTAGCACGCGGAAACAGAGCGCACCGACGAGTACGGAGGCGTCGCTGTCAGCAGGCCAAAAGGCTCCAGCCTAAGTCTGCGGGAATCCGGGCTGGGCGGTTCTCCCCTTTCCCGCTGCGTTTCCACGCTCCCGATAGCAACACTCGGGACGGCTGTAGCTTGCAAGCCGAGGGAGGGTGCGACCACGCCTTTCTCCAAAAGGGCACTTCTCCCGCGTACTTTCCGGCGAATAGAACGGGTGCCGACGGGGTCAATCTACGTCGCTGTGTTGGTGAACCTTGAGACGTATTGGCAGTCTTGGTAAGTGTACGTGGAAGAAGCCTCACGATTTGAACCAGAATCGTGTGTTTATGCCGACGGACGACACAGAAAGATAACGCAGATGAAAGCCACGGCGCGCTCAGACGCCACCAGCACCCACTGGCCGACGTAAAACCCAGTCCAATGGCTCGCCTGACAGCTGGCGTCGAAGCCTCGAAGGAAATCAGCTGGCGCCGGAAGGACCAAGACTGAGGATCCCTAGACGTGGCGAGCTTCTGTGGCGGGGAGAGTTAGGTCTTTTGAGTTACTGCTAGTAAGTTTCTCCGGCGAATAAGGAAGTCGGACGCGCGCGGGAAGCGCGTGCCTGCGTGGAAGCTCCACAGTTGCAGGGTCATTCTGTTCGCTGAGTAGCCTGAACCGTATGACTAACTGTCTACAGGCGGCGTGGTGGCAAAGGTGCCACTAGATGCACTGGCAGCACAATGAATGGTTTCTTTTCGGCTAGCTGGAGCTCACCAAACAAGCCCGTACTACTAGTGTCGACCTTCCTCCCACTGGCAAGCATGAATTTGATGGCAGTCGCCGTGATCAGCGCACCGACAAGTCGCTCCTGACAGCCAAGCGCAAGCGTACACTTATGCACATAATCTTCCTCTTTCACTTCCTTGGATGCCGGATTCCGCAGAGCGATCACTGAAGCCTAAACATGCTCAGGGAGGACTACAGATTGTATTATAATTGAAACGGACCAAACCAAGAATGTGAATAAATTGATTATATAAAATATATAGGAAATAATAAAACAAACATATCAGCAGACACTGCCAGACAGACCAGAATTACGACTAATTGTCAATTCTCAGAAATAATTTTTGAATATGCTCATGAGTATTTTCTCATCAAAATGTCTAAGCTTTTCAGTTTTCCAGCTAAAATGTGGCTGGCATTCACACGGTAAATTTAAACCTTCCATTTCCCATAGAAACATGAACACAAATGTCACCTTTTAATATACAAATACTAGACAGGGCTGGGGCATAGCCCCAGCTTTGAATATTACTTGAAAGTGAATTTTTAAACAATAACCCTCTTAAATATCTGGTCTACTATTATTGACATAGATTGCAACCCAAGTCAGTAAACTTCATATACTTACTTATTGATTCATGGGAAAATTGAGAATACTTAGTATATACTTAGATTTCAGCATGGTAAACAGCCCTAGATATAATGTTTTTATGGTACTGGGTGCAGGATATCATATATAGCTTTGTATTCCAATTAGGATTGGTCATATCTTACAGCTTTTGTTACCAATTTGGGGCTTTAACAGTAGTAACCCCCCCAAAAAAGGAAATGTGGAGCAAATAAATTGCTACACCATCAACCCATTAGCAGATGAGTGTGAGGTCCTGCAGTTGGCTCAGTGGGATGATGGTACTGACATCTCACAGATGTCCAGAGACATCTACCTGATGTCGGTGCTTAGACTTTTCATGATGTGTATTAGACATCTATGCAATCTCAGCTTTTATCTCAATTTATTGTCTTGCTTAGATATCCAATAGACTGCAATAAGTGGACTTGAGTACTTATTAACACATTCTCATTCCATGTCATAAATTTACAAATGTAATAATATCTACTTGTGGGCCCGGGCCCGAGCACCAGTGTGTGTTATAAGTTCAGTACTAACTGCTGCCTTACTCCCCCTTGGCACATAAATCCCCATTCATGTCTTCCTCAGAAGAGATCACAGGTTGTTACTTCATGCTCTTGTCACTGTTTACCTGTCACAACCGGTTTGCAAGATCCTTGATGGCAGTCATGCTCGACAAAGCAGACAAATTGAATCGCTCCAGGCTCCACGATGACGTATGACAACATTTTAGCAATGATTTCGACTCTATTTGGACACCGGATTATGGCCCAGCGGAAGTCGGGATGGACAGTGTCCGTACAAACGAACCGCTGATGAGTGCGGAGTGCGGACAGCAAATGAGCTCTCTAACCAAACTAACCCACAGAAACAACCAAACTCCACTTGTCGTAGAGAGAGATATGTATAATGTTGAGTAAGAAAAGTCACAAAACCCAAAAATCATCTTCTCCTTGTGTGAGAACAGGCCCTGTGAACAGAGCCTTGGCACAGATGTGTAAGATTGTAGGGTAGGTATGACTTTCCTTGTGAAAACTTTAATTTTGCATGCCCTAAAGCATACTATTGACGAAACTTCGCAATAGAGAAGCGCCAATATGATGCCTGGAGAGTTTATACTTGTTGGATCAGGAACTAACTGCCTTAAACTCTCGACTAGTAACTGAAACCCAATAATGTAGCAACTGGAACTCTTTTTTATTCAGCAACCAAAACCCTCAACTGATAAATCCTTCGACGCAATAATACTATTTTGAAAGAGCTAGCAAGATAGATTGACGAGCTAGATCCCAGATGCACCTGGTAGAGCGGGGCAATCTGTGAATCTCCCAAATATAAGACAGTGATATGAATACTAAAAAAATTCGATAGAATCAGGTAAAATCATGAGTAAGAAAAGTAGTCTATGCGCATAATTGTATTGGTATCATTTTGCCATATGGTCCAGAGTTGAAATTACAGGTCCAGATGACTGGTATCGTGTGTAGTGGTGTCAATGACCTGTGTGAATCTTCCAGATTCGCGACCATCTAGTTTTCCTTGTAAAGAATCCCTCGATTTTGAGTAGGATAAGTTGATAGCTCTGCTTTCCAGCTTTCAAATGACACCCATAACTTGTGTCTTGTGTGTATGACCTCAGTGGTGGTTGTCCCAACTCTTCTGGCGCAAATCCAGTGTTCAGATGACCAGTTCCTCATCAGTGTTTTAGAGTCGCCATTGATCACAGCTCCAGGCCCCAATTCATTAAGTTGGTTTCTCCGTTTAACCGTCCCTTGGCACTCTCGATCCTCCAGGGAGATCCAAAACATGTTCCAATGATGTCAGTTGTTGATACCAACAGAGATAGGGGTTTCCCTTATCTAGGAGAAAACAACAGTGCACGCCAAACCGAATATGCCTTTTAGTTTACATTCCCTTTGGGTATTTTACATAGGATTGGATAGATCCTAGCGAGCAATGGGCTCTGCGAACTTTTCTTACTCAAGATTTCAGAATTACTGAGAGCAATTTGATAGATTTCGACTGGTTCTTTGGTAGATAACTCCCTAGTTGACTATTCGGGACTCATGTCAACTGTGAGATATGCGCTGAGCAATAAAATCAACAAAATTAGTTGTTCCTGGTCTGTCCCAGACTGCGGCTTATCACTGCTCAAGCAAAATGAGCACTCTGTTGCTGACAAGAATCTGTGAAATTCAGCCCCAGATATAGTTCCCCGCAAAGTCACGGGCATAAACCCAGCTCAGTGCTCGAACGTCATCGCCATTTCTGACAGTTACTGTTAATGCTTGATGCCAGGTGCTATCACGAGAGGGTTCAGACCCAAGTCCAGCACTCCAATATGGCTCATAGCCGCTTATGGTCCATGTGAGCTGATGATTTTTCTCCAATAGCAGTCATACAGCCCCATATTCGACAAGCTTTGGTGAAACCCAGCTCAGATGGCATTGAAAGATAGCACTGTTGACAATGAATTCTCTTACTTCACAGCCCGCCTGAAGCCATTTCCTCAAACAAAAACAGACACCAATTGCAAAATGATTTCTTTTCATCCATCTCTGAGTGCTAGAGAAAGACCCTCTTTTTATCATAATGAGAGAGCAATTAAAGGACTGTTATTTTATGCAACTTTCTGTATATAACAAATTGTGATCTTTGCATGTTTGCAAAAAGGTCAAATTAAAGTTAGGGTTTGGGATGTTCCTTTTTGTATATAGTGCTGCATTGTCCGTATACCATGTTAGGATTTAGATCTGGTGTCCTCTGGTCAACCAGGAGACAATCCTGTCAGCGCCTCACATTACGCCTACTTTCCATCGGGTTCTGGTCAACAGAGTGACTATACTGCTAACACACCAAGGCACTTCTCTCATACTGGCCAGCAAGACCAGGGATGAGATTAGACCTAAACAAGCCTGAAACACTTATCTCTGGTGACGATCATGCTATTGATGGCCATCTGACAGTCGGCAAGGCTAAGAGAATGGTAGGTGGTACCACCTCAGACACAGGTGGGTATTACACTATGTGACATGGCTGACCAATGGCAAAGTTGAGTTTTTTCTTTTTCATTTTTTGACTGGTCAAGAGGTATGTAGATCTTCAGCTAAAAACATATTTCTATGGGACTCCGGGCATCACAGCATTAATCTGGGCCCTGGAAGGCCCATTCTCACATAATGTTTGACTTTTCTGATACTCTCAAAATTGAAATCTTGTCTAATTCCTTGGAAATCTCATCAGTCGTTGGCTCTTGCTGAGATCTATCAAATGATGCACTTTCTGGACCTCTGTAAGGGCAACCCTGGAGACTCCGACGAAAGCCTAGCAGGGGAGGATCCAAAGTGTGAATAAAAGCTACAGAAATATATGGAGGGACCGACCTAGCAGGGGAGGATCCAAAGAGAAGAAACTCTAAGGGTCCGCCTGCTAGGGCGCCAACTATATACTGGTCGTCCGTAACTGCCGACGTAGAGCGCAGAAGGCCTGAGCGGTGTCGCAGGCTCTGTCCCAAGGTGATCGTTGGGAGGGTCTTGATGGATCGGTGATTGTTCGGGCGAAGGAGGCCGTGGACGATGGTCGGGGTGGGTCGGAGCGTCCGAGGGGGCGCCGGTCAGATGCACCTCGGATGCGTTCGGAAGGTCCGAAGGAGGCCGAAGCGGGGGTTCCCCTGACAACCTCTGACCAGTCATGGGAAAATGTGATTGAGCTGCCTTTGGAGGTATCACCAATATCCAGGTGTAGCACAAAAGAATAACTTTCAATAACACACAAAGACATTCAAATCTTTCTGTGCCTCCTTTAGGCTATCACAAAGAACATCTTCATGATTGCATAAAAGGGGAAAGGACACAAGGAAACACCAAACTCTGGGTGATTGGTCATCCTAGCAGGGCTTGAAAATATTTTTGTAGGTAAATATATTTTCATTTTACTATACTAATATTAATAGCACTGTGCTGGGCCAGCATGTGACAATGGGAAACAGGCACCCAAGTAGAATGAATGCACATCTAGGAAGCACGCAAATATGGAAATTTGAAGCACATGACCAAGAACGACATGTTGAGCCGTTGCCGAAGGAGTAGTGCCTGGCCTGCAAGGGATATACGATTGTTCCCTCTGCAGCCAGGAACAGGGACAAGGGGGAGCAGGAGAGGCCAAGGGTGTTTAATCATCCCTCAGTGGGCCCGCATATATAAAGGCGGGATAATGCACACTATTTTCCCCAGCCATTAAGATGTAATGGCCAAACCATTCTCTTAACCCTGTCATTTTTGGCTGTTTCAACAAGAAGCCAAGAACTGTAAATTTTCCAATCGGGATAATATTCAGAGAATCAGTAATGGCCAAGTCCGATTCAGTTCAAAACAGGATTTAGCCAAACGTGAATGCCAAACGGTAGGGTGCTGTGAGTAATGCAAAATGCATTACTCACACCGGTTTCGAAACCGGTTTCGAAACACCCCCCGTTTCGAAACAGTTTCGAAACCGGCCGGCCCGGGGGGTCCGCTGACAGTTGGCAGCCGGGGACAGGCCCGGGTATCATAACCCCGAGAAGCGTACCATGGTGGCAGAGATGGCTCCACCAAGGGTACCGCAGATCATCAGCTGGTGACATCAAGTCACACATGTCACATAGGGTAGGGTGGGTCACTGGGGTGAAATTTCACTTTTTAGACTTGTGTCTGGGGAAGGTTTATGGGCATCCAGGAGGACCAGAAATGCACAGTTTTATGTTTTTAGGACTTGTTGCCAAAGAATATGGAATGTCTGAGGGCCTATATCCCTATCAGGAGAGTTTAATAATAAGTACAATGCTAAACAATGACATGTAAGCATGTCATTTACTTTCTTCTTTCCTTCCCATATGATATGTCTTAAATGGCCCTGGCATAGAATCCAATGAGCCCAGTGCTGTGTCCTGTACAGACACTGATGACAAACAATTTCCTTTTTGGGAAGTCACATGGCTTAGTCATGCTTACATCAATAGGGTAGGGAGGGCTGCCTGGTGCTTAATTCACTTTTTCGACCTGATGTCTCAGATTTTTTTTTGCGCGGTACCCTTGGGCTCCACTGCTGGGGAAACTCACCTGCTTGGCCTTCGGCAGGTGAGTGCAGGTGATATTCTTGGGGCATCAAGGAGGCCCGGGCTTGCCGGAGGATCACGTGTCGGTTTCGAAACCGGGTCGGCCGGGCCACGGCATTCAAAACTAACATGTGTTTTCAAACCGGTTTCAAAACCGTTTCGAAACCACAGTTACTCACAGCACCCTACCAAACGGCAGTTCAAACCGGCCCCAAACGGGTGTTTTTTGGCCCAAAATGGCCAAACCTGAACGCCGAATGCACATTCAGTCCGGTCCGGTTCGGGTTCAAACCAAAATCCTGAACCGGACCTGGCCATCGCTACAGAGAATCTGTAGCCATTGCCAGTTGAATCTTGACGAAAGTACCAGGCTGCTACCAGCTACCAAATTTGGATCCTGCTTTCCTTGGTCTCAAAATGACTTATAATGCCTGAAGAATCCACTGTCCACTGGCAAGAGTGATCAACTATAAGTATCAGTGTTAGCCTTGCATGTAAGATGAGGTACTCTGTCAATTTTACTATGTTTTGCTCATGTGTTATCCTTTTAGCATATTTCCTTCTAAAATTTGGTCTCAGATACCATCCTGATATGTGCTGTTGTTGATGTAATTACATGGAAATCAGTCAGAGGGAATATGGCTGAAGGGTAGTTGTCCAAGTTCCACATGGATCAGATCAATAATAGCATAGTAAATTTACCAAAAATCAGTTCTTAGCACTCATATCATATTTGACTCTTCCCTTTTGTGATAGCCCAAAAAACATTTCACAGGGGACAATTCAGGGTGCTTCAGCCTTCAATCAAGGATTCTAATATTGGTTTTTTTTAGCAAGTAGTATTGAAGATACAAATAATATAGACAATTTATGTCCACAACTGTACCAGGAAAATAAGTAGATGATCATAGTGACATGTATACAGTAGGCTTTTTTACTTTACTTTACATGTTCCATTTTCACGCGCTTGTTTATTAGAGACTGGGCGTCGACGTCGGTGTCCTTCGAGTCTCCACCGTTCACAGTCTGAGAACTCCTCTTGCGAATACCTAGCCGATTCTGATCAGTTAACAGTATGACACACCGCCCAATTGCAACGCACCGAGTATCACCTCCTTTGTATGCTCCAGCGCATCAAGGGCCGTCGCAAGCCCCTCCTCCCCTTTCCGCAGTGCAGCTTCGCGCTCCTGGAGTGCGACATGGCTCTCAGTGACAAGCTTGGTGCGAAGGGCGGTGGTCTCGGCGCGTGCGTCGACGAGCTCTTCGCCCTGCGCCTCGAGTTTAGCCTCGGCACGAGCGAGCTTCGCACGCAAATCAGCGATAAGCCTCGTTTGGCTTGCGTCGTGTGTCTGTAGCTGCGCGATGAAGTTCGAGACTGGCGGTGAGACTTCGGATGCTTGGTCGGCATCTTCTTGCCGCCACTGGTCGACATCATCATCATTCGTTAGCAATCCGCAAACTGCCCATATGGCCATTGTAGTGGACTACACTCACCGGTGGCTCTTGTGGAAGGCCTAGGAGTCTCCCACTCAGCGGGTTCGACTGTTGTCCAGATAATAAGGGATTGCCGCGTCCACCGCGTCCACGGCCACGAATTGACATCATTAAGGAGGTGAAAAAGGAGAGGGTGGACAAAAGAGGAAATTACGTCGCACGCACCGCCACATGTCATTCCACTCTCGTTCTGCGTCCATCGCGTCGGAGCGATCGACCGCAGCGAGTGACTACATACCCCGGACGCTCGAGGATGTGCGCGAGAATGCGGCGCGGGAGGTAGCGATGCGGGCCACCGCCCATAGAAGGACGGTCGATGGCGTGAGGATGGGGGTGCTAGTGGTCATGGCCAAGGCAGATGAAGTGGACTTTCTGGCACGGGTGGCGGACCGAATACGCGAAGAGCACTTACTGAAGAACGAATTTGTGCGTCGCTTGACCCTCTTGGTCCCGTATCCAGCCTTACCAGTGCAGGTTTTTGCAGTCGCGACATCTGGCACGCCGATCCGGCCAAACAAGACGAATACACTCATGATATGCGGCTCTCCCGAGCACTACGTCCAACGAGCTGTCCTACTCGCCTCATCCAAGCTGATCGGACGCGTGATGGGGACGACGAACGAGGGCCACATGTGGCTTGCCTCCGTGAAGCGGATCACCTCCTCTGGCCCGACCAGCCCCTCCACCGACGAAGCCGCGCTTTGGGACGTGCTCGTCAAGTCCTCCCGCCAGCCAATCGACCCGCTAAACCGCCCGCCAGGCTGCCTCAGCGCCGCCACCCGCCTCGCGCTCGCGCAAAGCAAACTGGAGCGTCTCACACCGCAAATGGCACTAAACGAGCTGCGCACACCGTCCGGCTTTCGTGGGGTGCAGGCCCCCACCTTCCTCGTCGACATCCGCTCGCTCTCCGAGCGCGAGCGCAGTCACGGGGCCGGAATACATGGCTCCCTCACTGTCGAGCGCAACCAGCTCGAGTGGCTCTTCGATCCCCAGAGCGAGGAACGGCTCGCCATTGCTGATCGATATGACCTCCGTGTTATCCTGTTTGACGAGGATGGCAGAGCAAGCAGTTTGGCCGCGGTCGCGCTGCAGGAGATCGGACTGTTGAACGCGACAGATATAGTTGGCGGCTTTCGCGCATGGATCGAGGCCGATTTGCCGGGCGATATTACAGGCATGGAGGATGAAGATGATTTACATTCGGAGCCGTCTGTAATTCAGATACTGGGTTGAATGTTGGATCTGCTCAAGATTCAACTTCTACTAGCCGTGCGATTGCGCTGTGGAGCTTGATTGGAGTGTAAGTACTTAATCGTGCAATCTGAAGCGCTTTGCCGGGGGAGAATTGGAAAAGTTCCGCTGGCTTTCGCTTACGGACTCGGATATCTAGAAGTTGTCAATGGGAATATCGTTGGCCAATGATCAACTAGCTACAACAGAGTACTTATTGCGTCCTTCAAGAAGTTTATGCGTTGCGGCACATCGAGCGCCATGACAAGCCAGTTTGGCTAAGATGCGGCACAGAAAGCATATCTCTCTCGATGCTGAGAGTGCTCTTTCCGCCTGTGATGATTCACATTTGTGTAATATTTCTACAACTCTGGAGTATCGTATCTACTCACATAAAGAAGACTGCACGAGTGCATAATTATTTATAAAGTTACTTCGAGGTCTTTTTGGGGCTGAAGATGCCCTCGATGACCTTCTCCAGCCCGCCAGTGAGGTCCTTGGCCATCAGCGCGGGGCACTTGAGATTCATCGACAGCACTTTCGGTGCCCGCTCGGAGATCGGCTCGATGGTCCGGCGAGGGTGCGACTTTGTGGGTGTCGACGCCGCTCCCGAGGCGGCGAACTGCTTCTCGTAGAGCGTCCAATCGTGCGAGAAGAGGGCATATTTCTTGCTCGCGTCGATCAAGCCTAGCGCGGGCTCGTCAGCTATCAATCGCAGCCTGCAGTGCCGCAGGGATGCTCACCGAAGAAGTTGGCGTTGGCGCCGACGTTGATGGAGAATGCTGCGCCGATTTTGACGCCCCCGCTGACCTGGCCTTCGGCCTTGGCGATGGGGGTGACAGCGCGGGCTTTGCCCCGGATCGCGCTGGCGAGCCTGGCGTGTGCCACGCCCGAGCCCGACGCGCTCGAGTGCAAGCGGTTGGCGCTGGGAGTCACCGTAACGACGGGGGCTTTGCTGGTCAAGGCCTGCACCTGCTTCGGGTTTACACTGCGGGACAACGACTTCAGGCTGCCCGGTTTAGCGCTCGTTGGAAGCGCGGCGGGAGCGGCTAGCTTTGCGCTAGCCGGCGTCTTGACTATCTCCACCCCGGCGGATCCAGAGGCCGTCAAGTTCAGGGCGAGCGTTGCGCTCGCGTCGGCGTTGAGGTACACGTCCGCCTTGATGAACGTGAACGCGTGCAGCGCAAGCTTCACCTCCGGGATGAGGTGTGCGGTGACTTTGGACCTGGTGCTGAAGTTTGGCGCAACGGAAAGAGAGAGTTCTGCACAATCAGGAAAGCCGCTCACATAAGAAGAAAACACATACTGCTGCCGCCGGTGTTGACCGCGCCAGAGGAAGCGCTTCGCGGTTCCGCGGGGAAGTACACTCTTGCATGGTCCGCGGTGTACGCGAGGTCAACGGCAACCGACAGGTCTCCGTCAATCTCCGCATCAAGCTGGCCGTAAATCCCGAACGAAGGCTGAATCAACGTATATCAGCTCCTATCTCAGCAGTCCAGGGGGAGAGTCAGAGCACGAACCCCAATGGAGAATATACCCGGGAAATCGAAGCCTGCGAGGGATGCATCAGTAAAAGTGTCAAAAAGTCTTTTAGATCTTTAGTCTTTACAGAGAGTCTTTGGTCTTGGGGAACAGATCTTTTCAATCTTTGGTCTTTGGCCAGCAGTCTTTGGTCTTGGAAAGCAATCTTTGGTCTTATTCTACAATGATCTTTGCAGTCAACAAACCCAAATTTTTTTGCATAGGTGTGAGAAGGTGAGGAGTATATCATAAGTCAATAGGTTTGGAAGGTCTGCAGTTTTACACAGAATTAAAAGGCTTTATTGCAACTATTGAGCTGTAAACTGTTTTCACGAGTCCCAAGTCATCCATCAAAATAAGGCCCTAATATTCCATCATGTTGCCATGTGAATGACAGATGGTTGATTGCTGTCGGCGACTCATCACCGTGTTTCTTCCTTCCTTTTCCCCTCATCTCCCGCCCCATAGGCACCCTCCCATGGCCTCAATTCCGCTCCTCAACGCTCGAAAACCTCAATTCCATCAATACACAAGGCCTTCCCCCCTCAATGGCAAGTTTTCATGCCTGACAGAGCAAGGAAGGCTGCGAATGCACTCTCAAGCCCTTCGTTCAAGTCTGAATGGCCACCACGACGGCGAAACAACTTGAAACCTAGACAGCAACATTCCACACCTTCCGAACTCGCTCTAGGTGTTCCACTGATGGTTAAGGCCATGCTCGACGTCGAAGGTGCTGTAGCTTAGCTGGAGGGGATTGCGGCTTGTTGTATGGTCGAGCCTTGGCTCTGTACGTCGTCGGTGTTCTCCTACAACATCCTCTGACTGCCTCCCAGACCTTTGTCGCCTACCGATCACTATATCATCATCGTTGCTCTGAACGCCATCGCTCAGCCAAGACTTGTTCCCCACCTACCGCAAGAGATTCTTGCCCGTTTCGCGCCATCTTCGGAGGAGCGTCCGGGACGCCCCTCCGCTTCCCGAGGACCGAAGACCGAGCTCGTCACTCCCGCCGTTCCCGCTCGTCGGCCGATGTACCAGTCAGACTGGACCGAAACCTGTCCCGCTCACCCTGCGCTCGTTCCTGGGCCAAATCCCGCCAAATTCTACCCACCTCTCCGCCTCTCCCTCCGTTCCCAACGACGTGAAAATGGCGGCCAACGACCGACGCGTTCCCGCCCGCCACAACTTCCTATTCCTGCCTTCCCTGCCTTACCATGCCACCAATTTTCGGTCCTTTTGCGCCAGAATGCAGGATTTGGCGCAGACGGGTTGCTCCTGCAATCCGTGAAGGTTTCAGCCCACACGGGCCAGCGCTTGTCTCCCGCTGACCCGCCCGCCTCTTCTGTGTCCCTCACGTTCGGGGTTGGACTGGCCGAAGCGCTTGCGTTTCGGTCAACGATTCCCGGCCCTGGCCCGGTAGAGCGGTAGTGTGAGCGTAGTTATCAAATTGTATTAGCTATATTGAATTTATTACTTTTATTCACTCTTTGCATTGCATCTTTAAGAGTCTTAGCAGGTCTTAAAGCAGGTCTTAATTGTGTCTTTTGGGATCTTTGGGAAAGATCTCAAGTCTTTCCCAAGACCAGGACGCTGCTGGAATAAGACCCAGCATCTTTTGAGTCTTTCAGGTCTTTCAGGTCTTTTTGGTCTTGCCCAAAGACCTAAAAGACCTGAAAGACTTTTGTGCACTTTTACTGATGTGTAGACCAGAAGGGAATCTTGCCCGTTGCAACAGTGCCGCGCGCGGCGAGATCGACCTCCAGGCGCCCGCCGATCTTGCCGTTCAACCCTGTGAACGTCGCGAACTCGGTGATTTTGGGAGGGATAACCGTTCCCGCGGCGATGAATCCGACGGAGACCGTTGTGTCAATGTCAGCAGAAAGGCCTGCGGAGGCCGAGACGCTATAGTCGATGCACTCGAGCGATGCCGAAAGGAGAGGGAAGCTGCGCGCAATCTTGAGGGGTGGAAGATCGATGGTGCGTGTCTTGTTGAAGTTGAACCAGCCGCGGCGCTGAATTTCGCGCCGTTCGATGTGGGAGAGCGACGCGGTGGGTGTGAGGTCCGAGGCGTTGAAGTTGTAGCCCTCGATAGAGAATTCGATGGGGCCAGTTCTGTTGATCAATCAGCGGCTTGAAAAATAACCGAGGACAAAACATACCGGGTTGCGTTGACGGCGGCAAAGTCGGTGTCGATGCTGGCGAGGAACACGGTGTGCGTGAGGTTGCCTGATCCGGGCCCATCGCTGGCGTGTGCGTGATATGCCGCGGCTTTCGCGTCCAAATCGACATCCGCGGGAACAGTCTGGTCGGCGTCACGTTTCATGGCCGCGATGCGGGCAAAGGGGCTCGCGCCGCACTAGTCACGGTCAGCAGACATGTTAGAACCGTAACGAAACCTGAGCTTACCTCCTCCGGCAGCCTCACAACGGTATCCACCGCGCCGTGGCCCTCAAACAGATGCGCACAGTCGGGGCTGTGGCACACGATGCGCACCTCTTGCGCTAGGGCCGTCGCGTTGCAGGAGAGAATCGTCCAGCCCGCCTCGGGGGTGATATCGGACACCGAATGCGAGTTGCCAGACTGTATCATGAAAATATCAGTGCAAGCGCAGAGACAGAGACGAGCGACACGCACGATGCGTAGTTTGGCGGCGCCTTTGTGGTTCTTACTGGGCTTCTGGGCTTCAAAAGAGCAAGAGCCTTTGCACGGCCCGGACTCGACGGCCGCGGCCGCGGGCTTCTGCGGGGCTCGGCATGTCCTGCGGGAGGCGGTGGTGGAGAGGACGAAAAGAGCGAGGGTGAAAACGAGTGTGGGGGCACGCATTGCGGCCGGCGGGGCGGGAGTCAAAGGGAGGAAGAGAGAGCAGCACTAGCAGGTCGCATCCTGATAAGTAAACGTCGATCCTAAAAGAAGGGAAACACATCAGCGCTGCATGACGACCGTGTGGTCCGCCATGTGGCCGACGCCAAGCCCGTGTTCTCTGTGATAAAGCACTTGAGCGCCGGCACCAGCAGTGGCATGGATAATGGGCCGAAAGTTATATCATCCGAAAAACCAGTGACACCCTGAGGCTGCCTCCTAGTAGCCGGCCCACATAAGATTTCATGGGAACCGGGGAAATCTGTTCAAAAGAATCCGTCTTGTTTTTACTAGTACGGATTAGCGCGACAGACAAGGACATACCAGTAAGTCAGTGCCTCGCGGCGACAGCAAACACCTGTTTCATTCTCCGGCGAAAGTTGGAGTCTCGTGTAAGTATCCAGCGCGGACCTGTGCTAGAAAGTCAGACATATGGCAGTCACCAACAGCACCGCAATCCTGTGATGCAGTTCTTTTTTATGCCCCCTCTCTTTACCTGCTCCCTCTTCGCCTCGTGAAAATGTGCGGCCAGACTCTCCGCCATGGAACAGGAGGATATCGCTATCCACTGGCCAACAGACAGCGCGCGGTGCCAGTGAAGCACGTCCGCCCGCTTCTCGACAACCCAGAACCTTCGCCGCTGGCTGGCGTTATCGCCCAGCTGCAAGCACACGACAAGGACCAGACGTTGGTCATCGCGGAGCTGCGATCGAGGCTCGAGAAAGCCGAGGAGAAGATAGTAGAGCAAGCAAAGAAGCTTAACGCCGCACACGCTAAGGTCGATGATCTCCACACCAAACTCGTCAATGAACAAGACGCGCACGCTAAGGGCTTGGAAGGAGCGCTCGAGGCACTCGAGCGCACCAAGGCGGTCATACTCGGTCAGTTGCGTATTTTCTTAGTATCTTCGTGACATTGAGGTGTTGAACCAGATATTCGCAAGCGTGGCGCCGAGCAAGACACTGACGATGAGGCTGAAGCTCCACCGATGAAGCGCGCCAAAACGACGCATGCAGACCCCTCAATTGACGACCTTGACGACCCCTTAGTTGACGACCTTTCAGTTGACGACCACTGGTAAAATGGGGATTTGAATTGTACGCAGCTACTATAGCAATAGCCCTGGCTCATGTCAGCTGATTGTACCGCATATATCAGTATGCTTCCCGTTGTTTCACATCCACCAGCGCGCGGACCTGCTCCACATACGGGCCCAAATCCAATGCAGCATGTCCACCATCTTGCGCGGGAATAGTCGACAGAATTTCGCGCAGACCCCGCACCATTAACGCGTCCTCGGAACGCAACAAATACACCCGCGAGTCGACCTCCGGCGCATAATGCCGGACTTTCATGATGTGTAGACGGATGCGCCCGCGGGTGTTCTCCTTCGCGCGTTCAATCTGGGTGTCATAGCCGGGTCCTTGCCACGCGATGGTCTCGATTTCCGAGTCATCGCTATCCACAACACTCTCACTAGCTAAAGTGTCACTTTGTACTGCCCTTGGAGGAATTATTTTTTCACTTTCCCCTCACTTTCCCTCACTTTATACTGGTTATCTGTGCAGGATGTCTCAGTCAGAGTGAACTCAAAAGGTGAGAGTGAAGTCACTGCAGTGAAGGTGAGAATGAAAGTAATCATAACCTTGACAACACTGTGTTCCACAATGATTAGAAAGTGAAGTGAAGGTGTCAGAATGAGAGTGATGAAGGAGCAAAGATCATACATAGTAACGCACCGATGAGAGTAGAGTGAAGGTGAAGGTTAGAATTAACCGTTACATTATAAATATGTCAGATTTGGTCATTACAGAGTCGTGATATTACTCGAGGGAGGGCGGCATATTCACAGTGAAAATGAAACTGGAAATGAACTGGCATGGCACAGCTACAGGTCACTCGGTGAACTCGTCATCGGTGATCACTTTGCGAGCCAGTAACAACGAACGCTAAAGGTGTTCAGATCATGATTATTTGAGTCTTAAAGCACATACCAATTCGTAAACAACCTCATATTCATCGTCCCAACTATAGCCTGGCGGCAAGTCCCTCCCTTTAGGAACGAAGTAGCTGAGGTGTTTTGCGTAGGGGATGTTACGACCGGGAACTTTTCTGTTGTCAACCGTAGCTGTTCCACGACGTGGACGCTTAGCCGTGTGAGCAGGTGGCGGAGCATCCTCCGCTCGCTTACGCTTCTGTTGCTTAACAGGCTTTGGCGGCTTCGGGGATGGCGGACTCGGTGTCAGAGGAGAGGATGGTGGTGAGCGAGTATCCTTCCGAGTATTGTTGTCAGCAGGCGGCGGAGTTATTGGGGGCTGCACAGGTTCATCGTCCTTCTCCACTTCGAGTTCTCCACCAGCATTTTTCCTTGATTCAGCCTCGGCTCGCCCCCTACGCGCGACAGGACGGGAGAAATCCAGCTTCTTCGGAGTTGGAGTTTTGCTGGATAGAACAGGACGGGCCGGCGTCTTGGGCGGTGGAGGCAAGACCTTTATATCTTCCCGAATACGTGTTTGGATTGCGAAGCGTTCGCCCTTAGCTTGAGCGTCAAGCACAGCTTGGTAAAGAGATCGCACAGCTTGTCGATCTGCGTCAGCAAGTGGAATGAGTTCGGTCTTGTCGTCACAAGGAAGAACAATCTCCAATGTGCCCCGTTCGAGTTCCTTTTCTTGAAAGCACATCAGATTGACACTGTTGTCGTAGAATGAAACTCACCGAAATAAGACTCCAAGAGCACGGTGCCTTCGACGGAGCTAAGTGTACTGGTATCAAGTGGTACAAGGGTGAGTGTTCCATCGCCTTGCACTGTTGGATAGCCTGTCCGCGAGGTTAGAACTAATTGCGATGAGAGGAGTAGCACACACGGAATAATGATTTTCGGGCCCATTTTCGAACGTTACGCGCTTCAGGAGCACCGAGATCGAATGCGGGTGATTTGACTGTCGGACTGGTGATAGTAATTCTGGACAGGATTGAGCGACCCGATTTGTGGGAGATGATACAGCGTACACTTTGTGATTCATCGTCCCTTCGTGATCGCGAAAATTGCCGAGGACGATGAAAGATGCATCGCCGAGTTGACTGAGACCATGCCCAATTAACGATTGGAGCGCTGTGGTAACAAGTTCACTGAAGCGGCCTTGATTCCTGCCAACTCATCAGCCATGGAGTACGGAAGGAAAATAAAAACTCACTCTTTGACAGACTTCAAAATCTCGACATCTGAAGGGCCAGCAGCACGTCGGGCATTCTCAACAGATGCCTTCTCTTCCCATTCCTTCTTCTGCATCTCGTCTAGAGCCTCCCATTTTTCGTCACCAATTTTATGCCACATCCGGAGTCCCTCGACGCTTGTGTGTTCGGGTAGTGCTTCATCCCGTTCTGCCTTTATCACATCGGTAATGGACGACTTGAACAGGCGCTGGCCATTTGCGCGTTGGACGATCTTCGTGGGTGCCACAGCAGCTGGCGCAGCCACGTTCTTGCGTTCCTTGCGCGCTTGGTGGCCCGATGCATTGTTTAGTTTGTTGTACATTGCCTGGTGACGCGTATGAGAATTGGAAGTGAATGTTAAATTGTGTTGGGCGCACCGCGAGAATCTGAGATTCCTTATACAATTCGATTTCGACTGGAAACTCTTTCTTGAGAAGCGCAAAGAGCTCGTTGTTTGCATAGCTCTTGGTAGTCCCTTTCCCGCCAGGGCTTTGAGCATGTTGGGTGAACAGTGGCTGGAGTGTTTCTTTCATGAAGCGACTCATTCGCTGGATCGTCTCGTCGGACTTGTTCGCAAGAGAAAAGTCGAGCAGCGTGCTGGGGTTCGAGTCAGTCATTGTGAGTGGTACAACCTCTGAGACGGCTTACCAGGCCGTTTATAATGGGCGATACTGGGCCCAAGCCTGCCCTTATGGCCTTATCGACATTCCAAGCGCTGGTCGCAGCCGCGACCCAAGCGTTGTGGTCAAAAAGCACAGACGTGACATCGTGACACATCGGAAGTGAATTTTGGTCCTTTTGAACGCACAGAACACAGTTCAGTTATCATAATCATGCTAGCTCTACATTGAACCAGAAGTCCCAGTCCCTTAACTCCGTCAACCCCTTCAAACGAATCAAAATTGGCTTTCGTCGTGTCGCATAAGTCTCTTTCACTCGACTCTGATTGCCCCATTCTCCAATAAGGTATGAAAACCGCTCGAGTGACCCTCCTTCCAGCCCTATCTCTCCGAGAATCATTCGCATAGTGCTCAATGAGAATTTCCCATTGTCTGTTGGAATTGCAAGGATCCTGGGCACAGATTTATTCTGTCGAAGGTCTCTAACAGCTCCAAGACGACGCAAATGCACTTGCCTTCATCCACACAACCAAGAAGCGATTACATGGCATACCAGGAACGGTGACCTTTCGACTGGGAGGAATCGGGGATGGTGAGCGGGGCATGGCTCGTGAGTTTCGGATAGGCGGAATAGGAGAAGGCGAGCGTGCATATTTCTTCTGTGGATATATTGAGGCTGGCGATGGGGACCGCGCCCGTCGCTGATGGAGTTTAGACATCCGGAAGAATCACCAAGTAGATAAATACCTTTAATGGAGTACGAGGGAGACGTTGTACTTCGGTCATGGTTGATGGGTTCCAAAACGACACAGGTGGCCCTTATATCTATGATTACCAAGGTCAAAGCCTTGAACGTGTGCGCCAAGACCAACGCACCAAAGCTGAGGGTGGACAAGGCAAACAAGTATTGACAGTTGATATTGTGTTGCGCCGCCAGCAACATGTGTGCGGCTGAGCAGGATTCAGAATGGACAGGCAGGTTTATAGCGTCAAGGATTGGCAGCCCCGGAGGAAAAGATATTGAGGACAGTGTTTGGGAAGAGCAAGTATTACACCTAATATGAAGTATTGAGCACTTAGAGCCAGAGCAAGAAGGGAAAACACGCACCTGAATGCCAAACACCTTGCGCAGCCTTTCCTCTGTCTCCAATAGTGGAACATCCCTCCGACATAGCGTGTGCTGGAAGCTTGACCATGGAAGATGTGGTCTTGAGTTTGATTGTGCACCAGCGTGGTTGTAGCGGTCAGACTGGATGTGGGTAATGACGAGGAGAGGGTGTGACACTGAGTCACACGACTGACGGGACTACCCCGAGATCTCTTGGGAAGAGGGAGGAACGAGTCGTACGAGTCATATGAGGGAGGAATGAGTAGTAGATATGTAAGACAAGAACAATACTATCTAATTTTCAGTCCTTCTTGAATCCAATTCTCCTCTTCTCTCCGTACAGTGCATGACGTTGCTGCTCAGATTCTTTCTCCGAATCCGCAAACATCTGCGCATCCTTGACAAAATCGGGTCGCCCAAGAGGGAAAGGTGCATAGTTTGACGGACCTGCAACTGGCTGAGATGGGGGCTCGATACGTTGTTTCTTGTGTGGTGGTGGTTGTTCCGGTGCGCGTTTACCTAGGTTAAAAAGTTAGCAGGCTTGATTAGATGGCCTGAAGACGTACACAATCCTTGCACAACCTCAAAAGCCATGTCTGCTTTGACAATCCACGCCCTCATCTCGAGACAGTCTTTGCTTTTCGAACCGATGGCTCGATAGAGGATGATTTCGCCATTTCCCTCGAGATTGAAGCTGTCAATGACACGGTCTTGAGTCCAGCCCTTGCGACGGGGTGAGTACCGTTCAAAGCGAATTGGGGAGTCAACAGCGATATTTGCGATGGTGGCGATCGTGAAAGATGTGATGTCAAAATAGGCGGGTGAGCGGATATGGAGCTTCTGTTTCAATGGCGGCTCATCTGGGTCGCAAAGGTCTGGCCAAACACAGACTTGCAAGTGTAAAGCTGATGATACGTTCAGCGAGAGTTCGTCGATGAGTAACGCTATACACACCTGAAGCAGGATCTAACTCGTATTCAGTGGGTTCATATTTATCGCATTCGGAAGGTATCATTTCCATGACTGAATCGTTTTTGAGATGGTCATCCTGATGAATTGCCTTGCGCTTCTGACTGTTTCCCTTGGGGAGAGGAACCTCACAGATTCCTAAAAATTGCGTAAATTGAAGCAGCGTGGAGTGGGGTTATAACGAGATACATACCGCTGGGTCTACGAGGCACGATTCCCGTATAATCCATGAGCTGCTCCATCAAACCAAAGAAAAATTCCATTTCTTGATGCGCTAGCGAAAGATGAAAATGTTGTCGATATTGCATGAATAGATGGGAGACGTACTTAATGGGAGCTTCCGTGGGCGGCCACCAGGATGTGCTGTGGCCAGACCCCGCTCGAAAGATTTCAGGATATGGTGTAACTCGCTTTTCGCTTCCACTGCAACCAACTGTAAGCATGAAGGTAGCAAGTCCAGAATTGCACATACCGTGTCCCTTGATGGCCGACTGCCCACGAGGGACAGTCTCCAAGGCCATACCATACTCAAAAATCTTCTCCCAACCAGCGAGAACTTCTGCTTCTGAAAGGAGCGGACCAGGGGGGAGTTTACAAGGCTTGGCAGTGCTCGTCTGGCGCTGGCCCCTGGGAATCACACACTAGATAAGCCGCTTAGTATGTGAGTTGAGCGGAGAGAATAAATGCACCATATGAGTTTGTTGTCCTAGTCGCTCCAGATGTCCATTAGTTCCTTGGTTGATTGTGGTGCGATGCCAATAGTTGTTTGGACATGGAGCTGGTTGATACAACGGATTGGGAGGAAAGACATTGTGATGGAGCTGTGCCATGGTAGAGGTGGGTGAATCGGTGTCAGACATTGTCGAAGAATGGAATGACGAGTCTCCAGACTGGCAAGGTTTTTATGCAAGCCTGCAGACAATTAGAGGTATGATAATTGGAGAAGTGTTGTAAAATACCGCGCTTAGGGCTGTTTGACGGGGTCTGAGCAGTGGAGCTCAGTGCTCATCGTGGTCATAACAAGACAAGTCAATGATCATCATTCCGAAACACAAAACAATAGAAGAGATTCCAAATCTGCCGAAGCACGATCTGGGTCAATGTCCACCATATGCTATTTAAGCCTGGCGTGGAACTCCGATTATGTCTCTGTTCAGCCGTTCTCCACTATGTCATCCCACACCGTTACAGTAGAGACTTCAGATCTCCAAAGTACCAATTCCTTTTCCTCGCTGTGAGATACAGGCTGACACTAAGACAGAAGGAGAGCAGTACAACAATATTGACGACAAATACAAAGATTTGCGTTGGGCAGATAAGAATCCAAGGTATGTCTTTCGGTCCGAGTCTACGAGCGACAATCTACTTAACATTTGACAGAGTCTCTTATGACATATGCTGTCCTGGCATTGGCAAGCCCGATGGGGAGGCCGTTGAGACAGCGTGGTGTGACGATAAGCCAGTAAACTTAGACCCAGCTGTAGAACTTTCGTAGTGTCAACAAGTCGTTATCTGGATGACATCATCCGATGCATAATCAGCGATCATTCCGAGAATCCTGCCAACGACCTCAATGTCGGCTCACCTTCAAAAGCGCAAGCGAGGAAGACCTCGGAAAGCCACAGTCAACGAGCAGAGCATTCCCAACAACTCTGACGATGAGATATATGACGAGCTACCAGCAGCGATACGCACGGTTTCCGGCGAGTTACTCGACACAGCTTTAGCTTCAGTCATAGTTGAGGAGGAGATACCCACGGTGGGGAAACTGAAGCGTAGCCAGGTGAGTGACTGTCAATGGACAGGACCTGATCCTTAATAAGACGCAGGGTGCTTCCACCAAGCTTCAAGATGCACTTGATCATTTACCCGCCCTTCGTGAACAAATAACCCAGTCTTTACACCATAATCCGGGTATCGGTTGTCCCTGCGCATGTGGAGACCAGAACGCTGTTTTCACCTGCTCTCTCTGCTCTGGGAGGCAGATGCTTTGCAGCGCATGCACTGTGAAGCAGCACTCACAGCACCCCTTTCATCGGATCTTCCAGTGGAAAACCGATGTCTATGGCTCTGCGTTCAGTCCTATCTCTCTCCTGGATCTTGGGCTGGTTTTGGACGCTTGCACCAATGGGTTTCAGCCTTGCCCACGAGCATCATCCGACACAATGAAGCTCACTGTTGTTGCGGTCAATGGCATTCACGAATTAAAGATTCGTCTTTGTGGCTGCCGAAGCCCTGCAACAGAGAGGTTATATGAACGATGGGAACAGCTACTTCAGCTTCGACTTTTCCCTGCTACATTTGCCTTTCCCCGAACAGCCTTCGACTTCCACGCCCTCGAACAATTCCACGTCCAGTCCTTGACCTCCAAAATCACGGTCTACGATTACATACGCTCTCTCGAGAAGCTGACAGACGCCGTCTTCCCTCAAGATGTCACTGTAGGCAGTTCTGCTTACCGTTTAGTATACATCTCACTTCATTGTCCAGGATCGGTACCGAGAATTCGCCCGGTCCTTCCGCATCTGGCGGTTCTTAGCGCTTGAACGACGAGCGGGGCAACAGCATGGAATTGATTCCCATGTCCCACATCGAACCGAAGGTGGATTGGCAACACGCTGTCCTGCATGCCCAGAAGTCGGATTCAATATCTCCCGCGCAGAGATTGACGCACTACCAGATGACCTAAAGTTTGTGTTCTCAGAACTCAATCTCTCACATTCAATATGTGTAGGTATACTTCCCGACTTGTACTCTCCGTGGATGCAAACTTCAAGGCACAACGCAAAAATAAGAAAACGAAGGAGGACTCGGGTGACATAGTACTGAATGCAGGCCACGCGTTCTTTCCTGATGACCAAGACTTCACCGAATATATCAAAGTAACCGACGCAGCAAAGATCAAGGAGCCCAATCCCGAGCCCGAGGGTATCATTTGCAACCATTTTAACGCCAAAACGCTGCAGAATATGGCTAAATTCAAGAACGTTGTCATCTCCGGTGTTGTTGCCGTTCAGTGTGCTCGACATGGGTTTTTCCTTCCTGGGGCGCTTGTCGATCTCACGAGAGGAGAGGCGTAGGTGTCGAACTTGAGTCTGTTCAGGTACTGATGCTACAAAGGTACAACCGAACCGACTATGCAGTCTGCAATGTGTTGGCCGAAAACCATCTGAACGAAAATATAGCGATTACCTACGATATCTGGTGTCAGTATGGTATCAACCTACCGAAGCGTGTCCAGAAGTTCTTCAACACTCTCTATCCGCTTGCAAAGCTCGTGTTTGGCGGGATTCCCAAGATGCATATTCACAATCATCGGGAGTTCTGCGAGTTGATTTACAACTTAAATTGGCTGGTTGGTATGGGTTTGATCACGGGAGAGATGATCGAGTCATCTTGGGCCGAGCTCAATCTGACCGCAGGGAGTACCAAAGAGCAGAACCACGGCAATCGTCACGACTCGCTCGATGAGGCATGCAACAATTGGAACTGGGACAAGTTAATCCGGCTCGGTACGATTCTCGACTACTAGTAAAATTTTGTCTCATCTATTTGACAGCAGATACTCTTGTTCGCCTCTACTGTGACGCAAAGCTTCAGCTAAATCGGCGCCAAAATGATTTCAATGGCCATTGCAGCACCGTTCCGCCTGAAAAACTTGCCGAATGGCACTCAATACCAGCAGAGACTACATTCGATGTAAACGGAAAAGTCGTCAACTGCCCATTTGAGCTCAAACTCGAGAATGGTATGCAACTCGGCTCTATGAACGTAGTTGCTCATGTTCATAGGCCCACCGACTCACCAAGCAGCTTACCGAAAGCTTATGGAAGAAGAATTTTCAAACAAAAAACAAAAACTTGGCTTGTTCGAAGGCGACTCAGCAATCATCGCTATCGGTTTAGCTATCGAAAGAGATCAGTATGTGTATCCTTCAGAACGACCGGATCCGGCCTCACACTGAGCTTGGACAGGTGTTCAGTTGCCCGTCTTGTCTCCGCAAAGCGACCCGACCAAGAAGATGTCATTTCAAATCGCCGCAATCAACTGACTGACAAGCTCACCGAATTTCGCCAGGTCCTATTGGAACGTGTGCCTGCACTGAAAACGCTCCTGAGGGACCCGATTTCCGAGAAACCCGAAATCACACGTCTCTTCCTACCATCCGAGTTCTCTGCAATTCAACGGGACGACTACGACCTAGTGGCACTTGCATCGATCGAGTATGCATTGCGTGAAGGCCTCGCACATGACACCTTGCAGGAGATACGGAACGCTATCCGGGCATTCAACATCACCATCAACTTCAAGAAAACCCATATCACAGGGACGGGCGCCAATACACGGGCGCAGACACATGCTATGGTGCAATACAATGATATTCGCATCCTTGCGACAGGGTATAAGGTGCAACGCGAGGCGCTGATGCGACTTGGTCTCCCTCCGACTGACACAGTGCTCCGACCATTACTCAAGAAACATTTGAAGGGGAAGGATGGGCAAGCTCTGAGAGCAGGCCAGTCACGGGAGTTGGAGTCGTGGATTTGGAGAGTTGCCCGCCCAGAGGGAATGTCCGAAGCACAGGCCAAAGATTGGCAATTTGAAAGTGCGTAATATTATGGTACATTTGGCTGTGTAATCTTATCTGCCTAGTGGATCGAATGCGCTATTTCCGGTTACGCGCCTCTGTAGACCGAGCGACCGAGGAGATCAACATTTTGGAGGCTGAGTTCAAGCGATGCAAGACGGCCTTTGATCGCTATGCAATGATATGGGCGGAAATGGCTCAAGCGCCACAGAGTTTGGTGCTGGGGAAGTCGGCTTATGCGGTCAAAAAGGCAAGGATGTTCGCCAAGCTTGCTATGCGGTCCGAGAATGCCAGGGCCTCGCTGGACAAAGCATATGGTGACGCTTTGAAGCGCCAGGAAAAGCGTGATGCCGAGCAGGCGGCGAAGGATGCTCAGGACGCCGAGATGGAAGAGGAGGGCGGTGACCAGGAGTTGTTTGAGGTGGATTTGGTGCGGGATATGCATACAGGGTAGTGAATTCCAGTTTTTTGGGACAGCGCTGAGGCTGAGAGAGAGACGATGTGACTTAGTAATTGATATGACATCATAAACTTCTACGCTTTGCTCAATGCTTGTGCTCGACCAAGGTTTCTCTTTGTGCATTGCAACCATTGTTCGACACGCCTGGGCCATCAACAGCCATATAAAAGCAGCGGGAAGTGCCCTCACTCGGCGCGAGCACTTCCTCCACACCCTCCGAGCACGCCTCCCTCAGCAAGATGTCAAGTTCTGTTTCACTTCTACTTCACTTCACTTTCATCTTCCTTCTCATTTCACTTCCTCATTCTCACTCTCCCTCACTTCACTTTCTTTGCCTTATCCTCATCCTCACTCCCCCTCCTCACATGCAACTTACTTCGTCATTTCATTCCTGCCTTGTCATTCCACTTCACTTCAGTGTCATTTTCACTTGCCTATATACATATACAGTAGCACCAGAGTGAGATGTAGTAGATAGTAATTACTGTGAAGTCAGTCTAGAGTGACACTTTGGGAGGTGATACGACCGCTATCCAATGAGTTGATAGAGATGCGACAACGCCCAGAGGTGTAGTCGAATGTTACGTAGGGGAAAGCTCCCAGTCCCTGCGCAAAGGTGTACTCTGATGAGTGTGCGTACATGAAACGCAGGATTTTGAGGGCAACATCCTCGCGACGCAGATTATAGTCGTGCTCAAGGAGGAAACGGAAGAAGGCCCGGTCTTTGTGCGAATATGCGCATTCTTCCTCTGTTCACCGGTTAGCCTGAGTGTGGATGAGATGCTTAAACAACCTTACCAGTCATTCGATCGGAAAGCTCTTCGCAGGCCTCTTTGTGTCCGCCGTCGTAGAAATCTGTGCGTTGGCATTGTTTGGAGCAGTAATAGGCAAAGCCGCAGCCGCCGCAGCGCTTGAAGTCGCTTTTTGGACAGATTCGGCCGCACTGCAAAGTAGTTAGGATAAGGCCTAGTAGTATATAGCCGAGACCAGCCTTTGTGTTATCGCATACTCTTAAACGCGGTAAGCTTTTAGATTTGAAGGTGTCCACCAATCTGAGCCGCGAATGAAGGAGATCGATAAATCGCTTCCAATCCTCAAGAGCTTCGGGTCGTTCCTGAAACTCGATGTTAGGGTCAAAATCTTCCAGCTGTGTCAAGTGGTTGCGCAGAGACACAAGGACGGAGTAGTATACGGTGAAGGCGGGGAGCTCCTCCCTCAGGAAGACGCCCATGAAAGCCGGCAGTGTCTCCTCCCCGGGTCCGTCGTCGAGATGAGCGAGGGCAGGGTCCGAAAGCAGCTTGTAGATTAGCGGGAGGAGACCTGCCCGAAACGACTCTGCCAGCCACTTTTGGCACCACACGCTGCGAAATATCTCGAGTAGGATGCGGAGAAACACTATTAAGAAGGTTTTTGCTGGTGCGTCTGTGTTAGTACGCATACTGAGCATTTTGGTGAGAGAGCAAGCGGCGGTGGTGAGCGCTTTGACGATTCCCTGGTCAAGAAGCCCCTCGCGGAAGGGATCGTCCAGGTCGAAAGTCTCCGTGAGCAGCCATATTATCCCGGTGGTTTGCTTGAGTCCTTCGCTTGGCGGCGGCCTGTCTGGCCGGGGGTAGGCATGGGATACATGTGCGACGATAAGCCTAGCCAGTTCTTCCCGAGAGCCTCCGGCGCCTTCAACGAGTTCTTCAAAGTGGGCCTTGTCGCTGTTTTTCCGCCCAGTCTCGTCGAATCCAAGGAGCGTAGCACACTCGAAGAGACCCTCGTCATAATGCGCCTCCAACGAATAGTGCCACCCCCGGCCAATGATTTCGCGAAAGCGCGGAGTGCGGGAAATAAGGCGCTCCCCCGCGTCGTTTCCCCGCGTCCAAATGACCCGCATGATCCCGAGTGATGTTGCATAGAATTGGACCCGTGTTGCAGGGTGGAGGTTGTCGCGACACGCGTCCAGGAGTTCCGTCCACGCCCAAACGCGTTTCCAAACTTCTGGAAAGGTGCTCGGAGAGACGTGATGGTCTCCAATGAGCGCCGAAAGGCAGCGCATGGCGAGCACCACGCACCGGATGTTAGCATGGGGGAAATCGAGAGAGGCCGCCTTCTGCGGAGCGGGGACGTCCACGTCAATGAGTGCGTAGAAGGCCGCCGCAACAATTGGGTGATAATATGTTGGGATAGGTCTGTCAGAGTCTTGCGCAATGCCTTCACATAGCTCTTGCAGGGCGTTGGCATCTCCCTTCGCAGCCTTTTCGGCGAGGACCTGAAAAGGGTGTATTTCAACTCGGGTGACGCGTCAAACGTCAGCGCTCACCCGTAGGGACACCGGGAGCTTCGAAAGATTCGACAACCGCAGAGACGCGGGCAAGACCATGGCGGAAGTGTGCGAGACGCGTCTGATGCATCAACGTGAGAAAGAAACATGGGCAAACAACTGATTGCCGAGCCATCAGTAACCGCTGGTACGGATCTCTTCCTCAACGTTGATGAGCGCTAGGCAAGCTAACATTTCCCTGTGTCCGCGAGGCTCAAACTGTTCGCTGCTTTCTCCAGGGATGTTGTCGACACTCCCGCTTTGTGAGTCAATCATTCTTCTTTCATTGATTTTAAAATTTGACCCGCGCAAGGCTTTTACAGCTTCTCGATGCTGTTCAAGAACAAGTGGAGATTCTGCGGCGAGTCGACCACCGGCAGCTGACCAGTGGTGCGCAGCTTGCGTGGCTTCAGTAGACGTCAGCTAACCAGGCAACAGATCTCTCAAAACAGCCTATGCCGGAGGTCCCGGCAACCAGCAGCAGTGCTTGGAATGCGCTGCTGAAGTCCACGCTGGCGGAGACGATACAGCCAAAGGTCGACAGGTGGAGAAGCGGCCTGGATGCCCTTTTAGTTTTCGTGAGTGCTCAATCCATACTTCACCGTCGCTTATAAAGTCTATCCTTAGCTGGGTCTTTTTTCTGCGATTGTCACCTCCTTCTTCGTCCAGTCGCTGTTGAGTCTGCAAGAGGACCAAAGTATGAGGATGAACGAGCTCGTGGCTAACCTGACGGAGATCATCATCGTCATAAGCGGTGTGCCACCGGCAACGCTTGGAATCAAACCTCCAAGGCCATTCAAGCCGGCCGGTGCCGATGTGCGATTGAATGCATATTGGTCGTTGTCCCTCATTCTCAGCGTGAATATCCCGGTCTTGTCCGGGACATAACATTGCTAACGCTGTCTTTCAGCTATCTATCGCAGCCCTGGCTGTCGCCTGCCGCGGCTACCTTAACATGGTCGGCTGGTCGCGGTTCATCAAAGCCTCAGAGAGGCTGATCGACATCCGTACTCGCTGGCTAGCTTTTGAGCCCCTCCTTGGTCCAACAATCGAACTCCTTCCCCAAATGCTTGTCATCCCTGTGCTCCTCTTCATCATAGGGTTACTCGACACGCTCTTCTCAAGCGTGCTTCAACTCTCACCCATCCCAATACCTATCCTCTTCACTGCAGGCCTGTCTCTTCTTTTCATCGTCGCTGTCGCATTGTTGCTGGCGTACACCGTTGTCGACAGAGACATCAATCCCACAGGGACTGGGATAGTTTTCCGTCTGATGTCCGAGGTCCGAACTTGGATGGCTGGCCCGCACACAACGTTAACTCTGGCTAGAAACAATACTCGTCAGCCGCGTGTCTCTACCAAATCGGACATCGAACTCCCTTCCACAGCACACCTTGTTTATCATGACGTCGTTCAGTCGACACATGACGACGAAACGCTTAACGAGGCCGCTGCTGCACTGTACAGCGTTATCCAGTCGTTCTCAGTATGGCCGCGATATACGATGTCGGCTAATGTCAAAACGTCTAGCGGACTATTAGCTCAAGAACGTGCGACTCTGCTGCATTTATTATCACCGGAAGCAAGTGCTCGAAGCAATAGAACAGCAGTACAGGTCATTCTACGCATACAGGACAGTACGTATTTGCAAAGTGTGAAAAGCAACTAATTTCAACCCTTATAGCTAATCGCATTCGCTATTCCCAAAACGATATGGCAGAGCTCATTCCGGTCTTGCTGGACGCAGCGCGCCGAAGTCTTCCATCAAACACCGCAGAGACCCACGTCCGTCTCTGGGAGTCCCCCTTTGTTCACGCTATGGCTATTGTCAGCAACGCTGGTGCCTTTTGTGGCTTGCCTGGCCCGCGATGCGCTCCGGCTTTAGCATTCCTTGCGTCCGAATACATTGACATTCAGCGCCTGCCCTCCGATATCGATCCCTCAGTCGAGCATGCGCTCAGGACACGTACCATTGGGGCAATTGCGGAATTGCTTTACTCGTCAGTGGCAAAATTGGTCCACGACAACTCCGCTCTTGAGCTTTCTGAGCTTGATTCGGCCGTATCAAGCCTTTTGGAATCTCCTCTCGAACCAGCATCCACTTACAGGTCGCGTTCCAACTCCTCGTCCGAGTCTTCTACCATTTCGACTGGCTTGCCGCTCGCCCGACAACCGCTCCTTCTGAATATCGAGAATCTCCTCGGAGGATTCATCTACCTCCCGCTTCCCTTTCGCACCATCTCAAGTCACAACTCTCCGAGTCGGGGGCATTCCTTTGCTGAACCCGTCAAAACCCAATCTGAGCTTGTCCTCGTATTGTTGCTCCGCTGGCTTGTGCATCGAACGTCGTCGTTTTCTGTGATCAAAGCTGCACAAGGACACATCGCACGTGTGGCACAGTCGGATTCGTGGCCCACTGTTTTGTTCTTCGTGGTCTCCACCTTAGCGAGGACGTTATTGGACTGGAACGTGGGCCCTAGTATCGAGAGCACCTCTGAAGCAAACGACAACGAAACCCAGGATAATGAGACGGCAAAATCATATCGCGATCAGGAAGAGCGAAGGTGGCTTCTTCCTCTGGCCTATCTATGCGTTACCTCGCTCGGGAGAATCGCCGCTCTACATCAATTCCATCCACAACTCCCTGCGTTAATGACAGCAGCGGCAGACGCAGTTACTTGGTACTCTTCCTTCCCGCAAATCAACGACCCGGGGCACAGAATATCCGCATATGATGCAGAACTGCTGCAGCTGATCCAGGCCGAACTCGACGGCATCCGCAATTTTGTGACGGACGGGACGTGGAGATGGAGTGCGAAACAACGGGAAGCAGTTTTGAAAGAACTTGGGCGACTCGAGCAAGGGCTTTCCCTGATTTCACCTCAACTTACTACGCTACCCGAGCCATAATCTTGGGCCGAACCCGTGTTTAGAACGGGTTCGAGAAGGGTCGAGACGGTTGGAGCGCCCTGCAGCTGGACCTGTGCTAACTAAAGCTCATTATTACTCAGATACGTGGACTGGCAGTGGAATTCTGGCACTAGCAGGGCCGTTATAACTTGACACTGTCGTTTGAACGTTGGACTGTCGACTCATACAGTATCGATGCTTGTCGTATGATCTTCTTCAAATGTTCGCTCGGCCGCGGAATCCGACGGCCTCTCTTATCTTTCCCGTTTCACGTGCCACCCGACAGTGCCGATCACATATCAGTATGTCAGAAATTTGCTTCCGCCCCGCTTCTCTTGTACCCACCATGTCCGTCGAGAGGCAGCCCGCGCGCAAGGAGGAGCCCGTCCTCAAGCGAGTTAAGGATAAGGTGACCACGAAGCATGGGTGGTTCGGGGACTATGACTATGCTTGGTATGTCTGATTTTTTTCTTTTCGTTTCCCTGCTCATGCGAGTGAATTGTTGACACGGACAACGTAGGCTCTGTACTCCAACGCTTCCCTTTGGGAATCTTGCCTCCCGGTCCCATCAGCCTCCATTTTATGCCTTGAACGAAGAAATGCCGCTTTTGCTTGCTATCTTCACGGGCCTCCAACACGCACTCGCGATGCTTGCTGGCCTTATAACCCCGCCCATAATTTTCGCCTCAGCACTTTCCCTGGATGCAAAGACCTCATCATACATGATATCGGCTTCCCTCATCGGATGTGGACTGCTGTCTCTCGTGCAGATGTCCCGCCTCAAGCTTTTTCGCGGTTATTACCTGGGCACTGGCTTGATTAGCGTGGTGGGGACATCATTTGCGACGCTCAGCACGGCTGACGCGATCTTCAACGCCATGTACGCGGATGGGACATGTCCCAGTACGACTGGGGCGGATGGGATAGTCACGCGCTTGGCTTGTCCGGAGGCATATGGGAAGTTATTGGGCACATCGCTCATATGCTCTTTATTGGAAATCGCAATGGCCTTCGTTCCGATAAGGATTCTAAAGCGCTTGTTCCCTCCGTTGGTGACCGGTGCGCAAATCGCATCGCTCATGTATATTCAATGGCTGATGTTCACACACTTGCAGGAACTGTAATCTTAACCATTGGTGCCTCTCTCGTCGGCTCCTCCGGGATACCCAACTGGGGCGGCGGGTCCAATAGCTGCTCGTCTCGGCCAGTGTCGGGCATTTTTGAGCTATGCCCGACAATCTTTGCGCCGAGACCACTGCCGTACGTTTTTGATTGTCCCTGGGTCCATTCACTGCGTTAAGCCGTTGGCAGATGGGGCTCTCCCGAGTTTATCGGTCTCGGATTCCTGTCCTTCATTTCCATTATCCTCACTGAAGTCTTTGGATCGCCCTTTTTGAAGAATGTGAGCATTATTGTTGGATTATTGGTCGGGTATGTCCTCAGGCTCTCGTACTCCAATTATTCTTTTGAAAATGCTTGGTATAGGTCCGTTGTTGCAGGTGCTGCTGGATATGCGGATCGCTCTTCTATCGATTCCGCTCCAGCCATCACCTTCCTCTGGGTCCATACGTTCAAAATCAGTGTGTACGGCCCGGCAGTATTGCCTATGCTGGCCGTCTATGGTCAGTTATTTGGCTTTGTGGTCGGACCAGCTTCAATTTGCAATATAGTGTCCCTTGCAATGGAAGCAATTGGAGACATCACGGCCTCTGCTGAAGTCTCGCGGCAACCGGTCGACGGGCCGGTATTCGACAGTCGAATCCAGGGCGGGGTACTGGTGGGTGCAATTTTTCAGATCTTTTTAGCCCTAAATGGATCTTTAGAGCGACGGTATCGGCGGATTCCTCTCTGCCCTCTTTACGGTCACGCCTCTTTCCATCTTTGCACAGAACAACGGCGTGATTGCGCTGACCCGGACAGCGTCCGTCACCGCCGGCCGCTGGTGTTGCGCCTTCCTGATCCTCTTTGGCATCCTCGGCAAGGTTGCGGGTGCCTTGCTAGCGATTCCGAACCCGGTGCTCGGGGGCGTGCCATGACGACATTCTTGTTCGCTAGCGTGGCCGTCAGCGGGATTCGTGTCCTCGGCATGGTCAGATGGGGTAGGAGAGAGCGCTTCGTCCTCGCGGCCGCGCTCAGCTTTGGATTCGGTGATCTGCTGGTGCCAGGAATATTCACCCACCTGTTTGAAGGCGTTGACCACCCAAACAAAGCCCTGCAAGGGTGGTTCGACTCGATCACGATTGTGTTGAGCACTCCTTGTATGTGTTTCGCATTCATTGCATAGAACGCAGCGCTCATTTAAGCCTAGTCCTGTCCTCGGGTATTGTTGCTGCATTACTGAACCTGATGCTCCCGCAATACGAGGAAGGCGGATTCAGAGGCGACGCCGACGTAATTGAGCCCGCAGGGACAGATGCCGCCGAGATTGCTGATGGACAGAATCATAGCTTGAGCGAAGGCGAAGAGAAAGAGAAGGTATGACGTTAAGAGCAAACCGATAATGTTAAGGAAAGGCTCAGAAGTCACCAAAGAACGACGGTGTGCCACGTAGTACTAATTACAATAAGTACTGCCAGTGCATGCGAGCGTGCGAAATAAGAATGGGCCCTTGTCTCAACGGTCAACTGCGCGCTCTAAAGCAATAGATAACGACTCTCCTCGACGAGAGCATAAGTATTACCAGGCAAATTGATCGGACCGAGAATCGAATCATCTTAGTCACATTCGCTGACACATCAAATTGCTTGTCTTCCACGGTCAGCGTCCCTCCCCTTGTGAAGCCTAGTTGGATGTGAAATCTTACTTATTGTCTACCCCAAACATAAACCATCACTCACTACATACAGACAGCGATCGTGGTTGGACCTAAGTATATGCCACATGTACATGAGTTAAGTACCAAGTACATCGTTTTGATCAATGATTCCGTCTTCCTCTGATTCTGGCTTAGCCTAAGACTGAGCTTCCACAGATTTTGTTTACATTCTCTCCCATGATTCCCGGTTGCGTCAGCGCTAATAAAATCGCCCATTTCATAGGCACAGAATACTCTCAGGCTCCTCCCACCGCGACGTCCAGCACAGACCAGACCATCTACTTCATTCAAGTTCTCAGCGAGTATCCATGAAACTGCGTAATTGGTGATAGATGGACAATTTCATGGCTTCGTAAGTTATGCCCGAGTCGGCCCGCTGTCGATCGATGTCCCACCTCAGACGATTGATTTTACAGATATGGTTGCTTGGAGTCAACTTGGAGTCTTCTCTTTGGCTTGTCCGGTGTGCCAGTGGCCTCTATCCCGCGTTGATGACATTGACTTACTCCAGGGAGCTTTCATATGCACATTCAAGTAACCGAACTTTCCTTGATCCTCGGAGGCTGTTTCGGCGACGATCCGGAATTTTTGTCTTCAATTAAAACGAAGAGACGATCAGTCGACAATCCGAGACCCTCTGCACTTGCCGACGACTCGCGCTGATTTGCAAGCGCTCTACAACCATCCCGCCAAATCACCATCCCAACACCATCCCTAAAACACCGCCAGGTCCCACATTTATTCGTGATGCGACAGGAGGCAACGGATGCAATTGTTTCAATTGTCATCACTCACTGGCGACAACGAGGTGATGAAGGATCTACGGGCGCCTCCCCACTGTCTGTCGATACAAAACACAGACGTTAGCTCCTCCGCTGGACTCATTTTACCTCTTTTCCGTCCCCACATTTTTTCTCTGCCCGTCGTTTCTTCATTCATTCCCCTCGGTCCAACCAGTGGATGCAATGAAGCTGGCTCCAGCTTTCCCTTTCTTATTTCTTCCGCGGCTGGACCGGTTGACGACGGCATTTTGTTTGCTGGTAGTGCTGTTAGCTGTGAGCGGACGGGCGGAGGTGGTCCCTCTCCTGGAGCCGGTTCGTCTCGTGTGTATTGCCTAGCTTGGCTTATCGCTAACCGCCTACCAGGGCTTTTTCTTCGACTACAACATTCCCGGCCAGTCTCCGCCCGTTCCCATTACAGGTGCGAACAGAGCTCACAAGAACGAGAGAAGACTCATGAAGAGCGTAGAGCAGTGCGAAACGATACATATCAAGTGGGGAAGACGTGCGTGAACCATTTCTTGCTCCTTCCCGGCTAATATTCTCGGGCAGAGGGTGCAATCGGGTAAGCTGCGGATTAAACAGCAGAGCTGGGCATATCTCATCTCATGAGCTCCAGACCAAATCCCGTGGCACCCTATTCCATGGTCGTCTACACGTCGTGCGTGGCCCGCTTTCCATTACTACTAATGGTCAATAACAATCGGGTCCAGAACATTCACAACACCTTTTACTATCAATGCCGGAAACGGGCTTGAATTTGTGTGTTCGCATCGACCGGGTTTCAAGGGACTTTCTGAAGGCTGATGCCGTCTCTGTTTAGGACTGGCAAGTGCCTTTCGCACCGGGAACCCAGGTTCGCCATATTTCTGCTGCCGTGCTGTGCTAATTCATGCATGCACAGTATCAGATTTGTATGGTTCGTCTGCAATGTCTGTCAGTCGTTCGTTCATTGACAGTTATCGCTAGTGGGATAAAAACGGTGTTCCTGGAGGATGTCAGGCGATGTATACGATGGTGAAAAACTCGACAGTTGCGCAACCCATGTGCGTTTCAATGTTTCGCCACTTTTCGTTGGGTTGAGATTGCCATTAGATGCAAGAATGTCACCCTCCCAGTGCAGCTTCAGGTTGCGGCAACGGATCATACCGGGCCATTGTCACAATTTGGGTTTACGGACCAGGTAGAGTGGTCTTTTGTACTCGAGGATAACAAGCTCATGTCGAGGAAGTGCACAGATATCAAACTTACCCCGAAGTCGGGACGGCCTCCATATACTCTAACCGTTCGCTTTTCTTCTTATTGTTGGCGGACCTGACTTTTTGCCTCAGGTTGCGCCTCCCTTACATCCACCGTTCAATATCACATCGAACAGTATGAAGACAATCGACTGGACGCTCTCCTTACCCTGGTCGTACCCGTTCTTCCTTTCCCTCCAGAGTGGCGACGGGCAGCTGTGGCATTTTGGACCGCTTCATGCGGGTGGATTTGGGCCAACGGATTGCTGTGAGCTTTCTTCTCAGCATCTCAACTGATATTTTAATATCACTTCAGTGGCTCCGGGAACTATGTAAGAACCTCCGAGTTCTTTCTTGCAAACGTTCTTTCTGACCAGTAAACACCGCAGATCGAAATCCAAAGCAGCAACGATAGCACTTGGTGCTGGACTCGGCAGTGCATTCGGTGCCGGCGTTTTCGCTGCCCTCACCATATTCCTCTATCGCCGCTTTCGTCCCGAACCCCACCCACCGATCGACGCATTTAACTCGAATTGGGAGGCGGGCAGTCGGCCCACCTCCGAATCTGCTTTCCGAAGTAGATTGGACTCCCAATCTGCGGCGTCATGGGCCACGACAGGCGATTCTGGCCCAAGTAGAGTGTCCAGAGGGAGGACATACGTGCTTCACCATGATGCGGGACAAGCACCGATAACGGTGATCACCGATGCCGAAGAGGTCGTAGAACTGCCGCCTCGATATCGCATGGACTCGCCTGCAGGGCCAAACGACCCGTCGGGCGGGTACCAAACACGGTTACCCATGCGGGAGAAGGCGCAGCCACCTTTACCTCCCGTCGACGAGCAACCAGTGGCTGGGCCTAGTCGTCTCTCATAGCCTCTGAATCTTGGATACCTTACCGCACCGTAGCGCCCATGATACCCTACCCACTCTCTTTTTCGTTGCTTCTTTCGAGTTCTCAGCTTTCAAGGACTTCTTTCACGTTTTAAGCGTTGCTCACTTCTTGCCAGTCAAGAAAGAGATGTATAATATCCGTTTCTTCCGGTACTTCTGTGTCCTATATAGGAATGTTGTAGAGTAGGGCTATCAAAAGCATGCAAACGATTCACGAAAAATGTACTTGAAGAGTGGTGACATGTGACGTTTGCTTCTTCTCTTCACTCATGCACTACATTCAAAACGACGCTCCCCAGTCCAAAATTACGATCCCAAGGCCACGCAACATCGCCGCAAGAGCGAAGCACCTCATCGCCAGCTCAGCAGACGATTCGGATGACGACACTGCAGTGATGCCTCGAGAGTCGGATGTCTCTGCCAACGACCCCGTCAAGCTCCCACAAGATGTCTTCGCTGCTGTTATGGAAAGCTTTCGTACCGAGTTTACTGTTGTGCAAGAAAGGGCTATGAAGAGTGCAAATCAGCAATTCCTTTTTGTCAGCCAGCGAATGGCGCAACTGGACCGCGACAATGCACGCCTGTCAAGAGCATTAGAAGAGAAAGAAGTGGAGTTGCGTCATATGACCGCCCGGCTCGCGAAGGTTAAGGAGAAGTATGACGAGAGGGAGACCGAGTTTGAGCTGTACAAAGGGCGGGTGGAAGAGGAGGCACAGGCGCGAGAGGAAGCAGCGCGGAAGCAGGCTCGGGAGCAATGTCGGAGGGAGTGCAGAGCGAAAAATTTTGGGGCACTCGAAGACGCGGAGGAACAGCGTGAGGAACAACTTGGAGAGGACCAGCGTCAAGGTGCAGTATCCGACTTGCACCCCTTATTCGACCACTTACTTGGCCAGTAATCGGTCCCGTCAAGCGTTCCGTGACTTCTCGAGATGACTCGGACGATGAAGAACTCCACAGTCTAGATGATACTAGCATGGCTACTAGTACGATGTCGAATCCAAGACGCAAAATCGTTAGATTCTCGAGAGATATTGCGCAAGAGCGCTGGGACGTCCGTCAGCACTCGAATCACATGAAGAAAGAAATACCATGATCTCGACTGGCCAATATATCCGCTCTCTCCCACTCGCAGTCCTTTTTTCACTACAAGCGTCTTCCTTCTTCAAGTTCTGAAACTCCGAGTCTTATTACCGTAGAGCACTGGCAACATCCCAAGTTTACATAGCAATAATCACCTACAGCTATTCCTAACTAGTTCCCTTGAAAATTGTATCTCGTGCTAGTCGCCTCTTTACCCCGTCTTGCACAAGTTATGGAGTCTGTTGATTTTACCGGAACTGCTGCATATACGGCTATAATCCCGGCCAATTTAGTTTTGGACGAACACCTGTCCGAAAATGACTCCGCCCCTCTTCTCTTCTCTATACTCCCTTGTATCGCTATTCAGGAACTATTCGCGGACGCGACCACGACCGCTCAGGGCCTCCCGCGATGTCCATCGCCCGGCCCACTTCAGGCTTGCCCCCCTATCATGGCTATGTCATATCTGAGCGCGAGGACCCGCAGGAGACGCAATCCTGGATTGCGATTGAGCCGACAGCAAGAGACTCAGCCCCCTCAACTGCTCACGGTGCGTTTTGCGCGCTTGACCTTCTTCCTTTGTCTCTTTGTTTCTCGTTTTCACACTTCTTCACGCTTCACTTTCTTTGTGTCCTTCTCCTGTATCCTTCCTTGCCTTGACCGCTCACTTGCCCTATGCTCATTGTGTTCCAAGCCGAGGCCCCACCCAGCTTCACTGAATCGCGTTTCGACGTGATTCTGCGCCGACAACGACAGCGTCCTCCTAACGGAGGGCTGAAGCAACCCCTCGTCCCGTCGTCGCGTTTTCTTAATCTCAGCCCGACATTCGAGTTTGCCGGTTGGGGCTCTTCCACGCGACTGAAGCTCTCTACCGAGGACCACGCGACGGGAGAGGCGCGTTTGCAGGACATTCGACGGGGCCGGGTACTTGGACAGTGGCTGGGTTCAGCGATTCCAGGCAATGCGGTATTAGGAAGCGTTTTCTACGCGTTGCCCGCGGTTGTTGTGGTGTCGGGCGTGTAGTCAGTGGCCCCCTTTCTACCACAAACGTATATGAAAGCTTACTCGTCCCCAAGCTCCCCCATCGCATTCTTCCTCGCGACCATGACACCATTTGTGTGGCGGCCGATTATGGAAGAGCTCGCGACGGCTTTGCCTATGAGTGGAGCGCCGTATTCTTACTTGTACGTCTTCCTCTGCCGCTTTTGCTCCCCGCCGACCACAATTTTCAGGCTGAATACTTCCCGCAAGACTCTCGCTCTCGTTGGCGCTACCCTGATGGTTCTCGACTTCGCAAGCACATCCGTCGTGTCAGCAGCAACTGCATCCGCCTGTATCACTGCCGAAATACCCTTGTCTGTATCCCATCATCTTCCAGCGGCAGCCCTGGCGCTGCTAATCCTCTTTGCCTTTGCGGTCATCTCGCTTTCTGGACTAAAGGAGTCAGCCCGTATCGCTGCGGTACTGCTTCTCTTCCATCTCCTGACCATGGTCGTTCTTGCAATAAGCGCATGTGTCCGCTTAGGGCTGAATAGCGGGGAAGAAGTGGTATTAGGAGCTAATTGGCGAATGGGCAATGCCGGCCTTGGACCCCGTGGTGTTGTGAGGCAGTTGTTTGACGGGTTTTGTTTGGGGATGCTAGGGTTGACGGGCTTGGAATGTAAACTGTCTCCTTACACTGGCTCTTTGATTGCATTGGCTCATTATCTTCCAGGTGTACCTTCATATACCCCATTCTTCGCCTCCGCCCCTTCCTCTTCAAAACAAGCAACGACGAGTACTTTCTCCCGCGTTCTCCGCAACTTGCATTACCCCGCTATCGTCCTTACCACCGGCATGATGCTCTTGGTTCTTGCCCTCGTACCTCTCGGTGAACTGCTCACAGTTAATGGCGGCAGCAGCGGCAATTTGCTGAGCCTGCTGGCAAATAGGGCGGGCGGAAGATGGTTAAGAACCTTGGTAGTTATCGATGCGACTGTCGTGTTATGCGGCGGTGTCTTGACCGGTACGAATGTTAGTCAAATTATCTGATTAGTTACTGACCAAGAAATAGGCATTCTTTCAGCTTGTCAACTTTGCGAACAACTGGCCAAGGATCGCATTTTGCCCTCCGTAATCATATTCAGTCAACCATTGTGGCGGGAAGCTGACACGATCTAGATGTTCTTTTCGACCCTCCCATTTACACAGGCGCCATACGTCTCCATTATTCTGTTTACCATTCTCTGCGCGGCCTTTTATGCGAGCGGAGGAATGAGCACCACCGTCGTCTCCAAAATGTGTGTCTTTGACTTTGGTTTTCCATTATCGTACTAACTTTTTCAGGTTCTCCCTCGTCTGGCTAACCCTTATGGGTGTTTTCCCGTTGGTATTACTTCTCCTGCGTTTCAACCGCGGTCGCCTACTCCAATCCGGCCAAACCACCACCAGGACGCGACTATCCACCATCTTTTTCGCACTTTTGATTACCTGCGTGGTGTTCGCAGGAAATGTCGCTATCGATGTATCGACAGCCAGGTTTGTTGTTATTCTCCGTGTTCGTTTTGTTCTATTGACATCCTGGTAGATATTTTGCGGCGTATCTATTCGGTGTCCTTCTGGTGTTTGGTGCCACACAGAACCAGGTTAGGATGCTCAGAGCCGTGTATTGGGTCTACGACCAGGTTTGGGGCTTGTTGCTCTTTCACTGCCTTCTAAATCGAATGCAGTATCCTGCTCTACATGGGCGCTCTCGTCTCGGTCAACGTATGGTCGGGCTCATGGGTCGACTACGTCAACAGCCTGTTTGCGTGCTTGTCAAGGGGGATGAGGTCCGTTTCTCAGATCTTCAGGAGAAATATATACTCACGCAGATGCTAGATTAACCTGTTGTTGCATATGATCATCTACGTCCGCGACAACGAGGAGACTTCATGCATCAAGCTCGTCCATTTCTGTGGACGAGGAGACGAAGAAGATGCCGTTGGTGACGACCAGGTACCCTCCGAACTGGAGGCCAACGCAAAAAGTGTGTTCTTCTTCTTGTTCATCTACATATACTGAGTACAATATTACAGTTCTAGACGAAGCCTTTCCCGAGATAACTATCGATCTAGTGTGCCTCTTTTCTTGTATCTACCTCCAGTCATTAACGACCTGCGTCAGATTATTGTACAAGACACGTTCAGCAGCAGCTCCGTCGGGGCACTGGCCAAACGGCTGGAGATCCCGACGGCGCTGATGTTTATGCGGTGCCCCGGCCCGCGGTTCCCTGCGTCTGTGGCAGAGATGGGGGTGCGGATAATTTCGAGGTGAGGGTGAATTGCAGTGGTGGACCACGAATATAACTATATGCATTTGCATAATGATTTAACGCATACTTTACGAGCTGTAATGATATTTTAGATGAAGTACATACATACCTGAGCGAGGCAAAAGAACTGAGCCAATAAAGGAAATATGCACACGGCCGGAATCGAATATCAAACGATGCATTCAGTGTTCTGTTTTAGGTGCTTGCTAAATTGGACAGATGGAGAATATACGCAGTCTAGGTTACATAACCATAGACAATCAAGGCCTATCTAAATTCGTTTGTGTATGTTCACGAGCGTGGCTTCAAGACTACTACTCAGCTCACTGGTTATCGTGCAAACACGGAGCAGGCCGGACTTAGCCTCGATGATAAATTGCGAATCGAGGGACGCCTCTCGAAATCTTTTTCAACCCACAGCCTGATCAAACTGAGCGATTCCCGTTTCATGCCACCGTGGTCCTCGCTTCCTGAGATAAGAGCCTCTACTTCGCCTAAGTAAGACCGTTGAATTGCGTTATCCGCAGGCTGCGCCGTTATCTCTGCTTCTAGAGTTGGGAACGAAGTCCAACCCGGGCTCGCGTGCAATCTTAAGCCCTTAGCGGTATGGACGCCGCCCGACAAGGACATCATTCAGACCATGCCCAGCCAGGGCGAGAACCGCCACCTGAATTCCTTCCTTCAGGCTTGCGCTTCTCTTGTGCGCGACGGGAAAGAGGGCGAGCACACCCTCATGTCTGAGCTGCGAGCCGCGAAACATATCGTGGCCCATCCGTCCGAAACACGCGTCTATCGCGTTGCCCCACATCATCCGCAGCGTCTAACTGGCTACCCCACACTTTGCGAATTCAATTTACCCCGCATTCCTGATCACGATCCATGCCAATGGTGACTGATCTCCGCCCCTTCCGCGCACGCTATTGGCTGGCTGTCATCTGCCAGAGGTCATGGGGCCGCGGCCAAGGTCATCTGGGCATCCAGAAGATTCTGCGGAGTGAATTGAGAGAGAATGACGCGATGGGATACGAGAAGTAACGAAGCAGACTGAGAACGAAGAGCTAGGAGTCGTGTGCATGGTATGCGAGGCAACAACGAGGTTCATTGCGACAACAACGACGACGACTACTGTACATGGTAATGGTGTACACAAAATGCTGGGGGGTTGTGAATTGGGTTTATTTATTTCGATTCAGTTGACGAGGATTATACGTGGATTGCGGTTACGAGGGGGGAGTTCAGATGGCAGTCTGCGGAGGCGTTAGCTTATTTAGCTCAGGCAGGTATGGACAGAAAACGGACCTGCTTGGGAGGGGAGCCAGAGAGGGCGACACTGGTACGAGCAATAGCAGCAAGGTCGGCACCTTCCTTGAGCGCGTTCATGCGGAACTTGCGGGCAAGGGCGATGTCGGTCTCAGTGGCCATGGGGGAGAGAGTGGGGCTTCTTGGGGGCGACTAAAAGAACAGCGCTATAAGCAAAGGAAAGCAGAAGGGAGGCCAAGACAAAGACATACCTTCGTCAGAGCTGCTCAAGCTGTCGTCATCACCAAGGGAGCTGGCGCTGTCCTCGCTGACTTCGCGGTGGAATTCCTCGAGTTCGGCATGGCCGTCGTCCATTCCGGCGAATTCAAGATCGCGCTGAAAGAAGGAAGTCGTCGTAAGCAATGACGACGATGACGATGGTGCGAAGAAGACTGACCTCGTTCTCGAGACTGCCCCAGTTGTGCGCGCCACCGCCGTTCTTGCGCAGAGCTCCAGAGACACCAGTCTTGTTTTCAGAGCGGTCTTTGAGCACGGAGCGGAGAGAGGCGGAGCGGGCGGTGCGAGTCATGGTCGTGAGAGGTATGAGGAGGAGGGGAGATTGGTAGGTCGTGAAGGGGTTGAGGAGGTGGAGTTGGTTCAGTGGTTGGTGGAGTGAATGGAAGATCAGCCTCACTCGCGTGCCCTTTATATACCCCTCTCCACTCCGACCCCAAAGTCACACCACTCCTCACACAAAAGAAGCCGCTGACGACGACTCACACCACTGCCATATGCTCGCTTTTGTTGCCGTCCGTAGCGACGCTTCTAAGAGCCCCATTATTGTCTCCAGCGCGCTCGCGCCCGTGCCCTCGTCAGGTTCTGGGCCTCGTCGCGGCGTGACGCAATCGCGCCAGGAAAGAGTGCCATGGCCCCCGGATACCGCTTTCGGCGTTTACCAGATCCTTCCATTGATCAATCTTCCCAGGCGGGTCCGTGCGCGCTGATAGCCAATTGTGAAGCAACGGCGAGCGCACAAGCTCCGTTCCAAGCGACCCTTTTCTGACTCGATATTATTATTGGCGGCAGACGCCCTCACGCGACAATAGCGTGCCAATTGGCAACCGTGGCTCGCTCCGCTTTTGGCTCCGTCCGTTGAACAGGCCAGTTGCTACAGCCTCCGCGGTGACATCTGTGCCAGGGTTTCACCAGCAAGCGGAAGACTTCGCCACGACGCGGACGAGGGTACCGTCCCAGTCAAGGCCAGTCGAGACCTCATCGAGACCATGCTCGGAGATGCTCGGGTGATGTCGGAATCAGCCGGAGATATTCGGCCAATGGAGCCCAGGTCCCGGCTTTAATCGGACCAAACTGGATGGTCTCGATCGGCTAGCTGACTGGAGGATTTGACTTGCTCGCATCCGAATAAGGAGCCTACTTCTTCCCCACTATGGAAGCTCCACTGTTCGCTGCTTCTTCGGTAGCACTACTTACTTACTCCTATAGTATCCTAGTGCTAAGGACTAGTATCGTGAGCGTCATCTCTCACTCCGAGTCTTTTTGCGCCTCTCCACAATCCTCCGCGCCTCGTCAGCACTCCTCTTGTCGCCCCAGTTGATTCCTCAACCTGTAGCATGTGCTTGGAAGCCTGCATCCGATGCTTATTCGACTGCTGCCATGCGGAGGCAGGGGTCTCTTGCTGTGCTCGTCATACATCGAAGTACCCTAGCGATGTCCCCAACCCTCAGGGAAGCAGCATCTGGGGTGTGTTCTGTCTGTCTCAGCGGCCGTCGGACGGCGGCACCGTCACTGTCGCTTCAGGCTTCTCGTACTAACTATCCTACCAGCTCTTTTGTGCGGGCGCGGCAACGGAAAGCAGGATAACTTGAACAGGATCAGAGGACGCAAAACGGAAAGCACAAGGTCGTCATCCATCACATTGACTGAGCAGCCTGGTCCGAGTAGAGAGATGCCATCTATCTTGTTGACTGTTGTATAGCATCAAGTATACATGATAGTAGTTACACTGCCCCGACGGGCATGATTCGTGTTGGTCATATAGCGAGTCGGCTCGGCGCTTGGCCCCGGGCAGCGCGACACTCGCGGCAATACTCTTTGAGGCGGTCGTTGTCCCGCTCGAGATTAGGGCCAAAGTTCTGGTGAAGAAGTTATATCAGAAGGGCAGCGAAATCTAGATGCGAGGCCTACCTTGGTACACGTAGAGTCGGTGCAGCCATAGCGATGCAGGCGAGACTTCTCGCAGGCGTAGCTGTGGCAGTCGACGACCATGACGACTGTGTGGACTTGGTAATGCTATCGGTTCGCCTTCAGCTGTTAGTTCGAGCATGAAAGAAGGAACCATACACCACAACGCATCCAACGAGTTCCGTCTCTGGATAAAATGATGAGAAATGTGAAAGACCTGCAGTCAAACTCACGTTATTTGGCGGCACATTGTGGAAAGAAAGCGACGAAGAGATTGAGTATTGGTGAGGGAGTGGGTAGACTTTGAGATGGTATGAAAGAGTGTCGTTCTGTGCTGCTTTTATAGGCGGCAGACCAGAGTTCCAAGCGTCCGGACGAAAATCCATCGGTGGGCATGATCATAGCGTGGGACAAACTGGCGAATGTCCCAAGCATTGTAGAAAGGCTCAAGCAACATAAGTATATTCAAGTTCATGATCGAACGGAAAGCTTTAATCGCTCTCGCTCTCGCTCTTTCCTTTTTCTGGCATATCCCGGTCGTCGGGCAAGAAAAACAGTGGCTGCAGCAAGAATAAGCGGAGATTACTAGCTAGGGCTAGGCGCATCAACGCACCGTCGACCTCGCCATTCTGCTTTTGCTTGAGGAAAGCATCTGCAATCATCCAAAAGTTGAGCCCTTCCCGAGCGCCTTCGTCCCACCTGATGCGCTGGCAAACGACAACGCGTGGGTCGTTGAGGATGAGCGGCACCACATTCCGCGCGATAGAATAACCGTCGGCCTCACGGTGGCACTGTATAACGAGTGCACAGAGCTTCGCGTTTGAGTCCTCCAGAAGCCGCTGTGTGTTCATCCAATCTGGGTTGAAGAGTGCTAGATGAGTTAACGCGGGGAGGCCGACGACGAATGTGAATATGTTCGAGTCTTGGAAAGCCCATTGGTTGATGAGCTCGAGATGTGTGAGGGTGGCCCAAACGGGCAATACTGGGTGCGCCATGTTGGCCAGGGACATCGTTGTCGAGTCCATGCTCACAGTGTGCACATGGCGTAGTCGGCCAAATGCGGCAAAGATGGGACCAAAGTCGACCGTGGTACCGATGGCAATGTGTGTTGTATCCGGGGCAAGGGCCAAGATGTCTGCTGGTCGATATGCTTTCCGTCCAATGATGATTCGCCGCACGGAATGCCTGAAAAAGTCGGCAGGTTTGGAGTGGGAGAGGGAGAGGAGACGCTCGGATGTGAGCTTATCGCGAAGAATCAGGGTTCTGTAGAGCCATGGCTCAATCCTTGTAAGTGTTTCAGTATAAGTAAGGATTTCCTACAATAAGAACATGAATACCAAGTGCGCACGCGAGCAGCGACATGGGCAAGGGAGGATCTTGTCCTGGGATAGACCTCGGCCACTAGCTCAAATATCGCACGCTCGAGTTCTGGTGGAAGTCGAGGAGGGTTGTCGGTCATGGCGGGAGGACAAGTGCCGACGGATGTGGGAGGATCTGATGACTCAGCACTGACTCAGCCATCACCTTTTCCCCCAGCCAGCGATGTCGTTGGTGCCTTCGGGGTTGAATCGAGCTTCATAGTGCTTGTCATGACTCGGAAGATGTCCCAGGTTGGCGTTGTTTCCATTGCCGTCAAGTCAGCCAGCTAACTATGCCCAGTCACAATGGCACAATTTTAGCCTGTGGAATTCGCGCCAAAAGCTTTCGGCGTTCGCGCAGCCCGACCTTTAATCTAGCACCAACCAGTGTGGTATATGAAGCGCCATACAAGCCCATATCTATGCATCAAGTCATTCATATGCCTAGTTCGTCCCTCAAGGTGACTTGATGACGCCGCGCTCACAATACGGCTGCCAGGCTCGGCTTTCACGCTATATATGGTTTGGGACTCCATTCCTGGAGCCCTCACCCTTCGTCTTCTCCACCATGCCGCGCAACTACGACTACGAGAATGCGACGTTAAAGGACTTACCCAAACACTGGGATGCCGCAACGAACAGAGTAGTCTCATGGCTGGTGCGTTTTACCGGTGTCCCCTTTGTCATAAGCCTCCCTCATTCACAACAGCCCTCTTTATCCCGCCCATATCCCCTGGAGAACCTTCTCGGCACATACACACTCGTCGCCGCCCGGAACCAGCCCAAATCTCTCTGTGAAAACAGTCCCGGCTCCCTCGGGAGCCTCACCCTCGACCTATACGCCGGCGACCGTCTTTCCTGGGAGAATATCTCCGGCTCCTTCTCCCTTGCCAACTCAGCACTTGCAGCGAGCGGCCGCTTTCTCGGCCTCCGTACCCCCGAAGTCAGCCCCTTCGATCGAGCCTCCTTCAGTGCCACGGGCATAGCCCGCCCCACTCTCCGCTCCTTTGAGCTCACCACCTCATATATGGGCACGGTTCCACCGACAGGCCATGGAATAGAAGTTCTGGACGTAGTCGACCATAATGGCCACAATTATGTCGCACTAACGTTACAACATGCGAGTGGTATTACTGGGTCCAACGGCACGGTTTACCTCGCAAAACGGGTGCCTGCGGGATCGTGTGGGAACTGGACCATTCCGAGCGTCAGAAACTGGGTGTGGGGTTAACGTTTGAGGAGGTGGAGGCAACGAATGTAAACGAGGGTTAATATTCGTGGGGAATATTACCAATCCTACTTATTTTTACCGTCGTTTGTGCGGTCGGCCGTCGGCCCGTCGGGCTCTCGTTCCGAGTCTGTGTACGGCAACTGACAGTGACGACAGCGCAATGCCGATCATGATGTGGCCGCACAAACAAAGAGCGGACGCCGGCGGGAGTTATGACTCGTTTTCGCTTGTGTGCTTTGACTTTCGCTCTCGACATTGACAATCCGTCTCTCGCTAGCCGGCCATCGCGCTTTGACGACGGTCGTTGGTGGTTGGATATATAAGCTCGTGCTGCACCGACTGCCAGCCTGAGTGCGAAGGTACACAACTTCAGAGTGCCAGTGTTCCTCTTGTACCCTTCCTCCCAACAACGAAAACCAGAACCTATAACACCCAAGACACCCACGTCCCCTCACTTCAAATATGTGCCGCCGCATCGCGTATGAGCATATCCCTTTTGACTGTTTAATGTTACTAACCCTGCCCTCAGTGAAGGAACCCGCTGGACCCGCTGCGGCGTGCGTGCTCCTGCCAAGATTTCTCTCTCCCTGCTTATGCCATCCACAGCACTTCCAGCGCCACCTCATCGTTGCCATCGTAGACTGCGATCGCCGCGACTGCGAAAACTCCCAGCGCCACCGCCGGCCCTGTGCAAACCACACCCGATGCATCAAGGTGGGCCAATCTTTGATCATGTACCATGCGTGCCTGCGACTGATGTTTGTGGGTACAGAACTTTGGCGAGCAAATAGATCGGGACGTCGATGCGGTCGATGACTTCTGCTGGGTGTGCAAGGCCGCAGCGGACCGCCGCGCGCGCGGTCTCAATTATTAGATTCATTTACCTGACGAAGTGAATAAACTGTGTACTAATCAAGGGGGGTTCAAGTCTTGAATCATGGATATAGGGTCGGAAAGTTTTTTTCCGACCCCTGGGGGACCCCCCCCTCCCCCCCTCCTGCCATATCAGGTAATATGTTCCCACAATTTACATCATGTGACCACTGATGCGATCAAAAAGTGGGATAAAAAATTCAATCTTTGTGAAACTTTTTTTTGCAAAATTTTTATATATGTGTATATGTATTTGTGTATGTATGTATGTACCTGGAACCTTCAAACAGACATAGCAGGCCATATCAACTCTTCAACATGTTCACCTCTCATCAATTACCTGTCCATGGACCTATAACAGAGTGGGCTATCCAAGCATATGGGCCTGAAAGTATATAGATATAAGTATGAGGGTTGTGAACTATAGAAATTGGAGTGTATACACTATATTTTCAGTGTCTTTACACCCATATAAGGCCCAAATCTTTCATATACAAAAAGTTTTTTTTTACCCCCCCTGGGACCCCCCCCTCCCCCCTACCCCATGTGCCTGATAAGGATCTTGAACCCCCCTTGGTACTAATAGTCGTCCACTAAGGAATCGTCGTTCACAATTTCATTGTCTTCTTTTCATAAAATAGTTCCTCAACTTGTAAGTTATTCAACTTGAAGCTTCATATCGTGCTAAAAACGCTGCGAAAGCACATTGGTGTTTGGAATCGTTGGTGTCCTGAGTATCTACAGAGCGGATAAGCAACTTCTGTGGTGGTAGACAGTACTGGTGTGTTGTGCTTAGGCAAGGATTGCTGAGTTCCACCCGCGAGGTGTGCTGCCACCTGTCATGCCCACTGTTAGCCTCTAACTAGAGGGGTTTAGGCCAGTGGCCGGTGTGCTCTTAGGATTCCCTACAAGTTAGTGGACATGGCTGCTCGCTGGGGGCCCAAGTCTACTGAAAGTTAGTGGTCCTTTCCTCTGCTCATTAAACCTCTTCTCAGTGTTGATCTCGACATTGCCCGACCTCCCGCCCACTGTCCCGATCTGATGGCACATCAAAATATCAAAGTTTGGCATCTTGTCTAGATAATCTCAAATGTACAAGCGAAAATTGAAAATACATAATATTAAAGAAGATATGATATTTTTGATCTGATGATCTGGGATCAAAAAAATTAACTTGTAGAGAGAACCATTCTAGTCCATATAGTAAAGTAATGAAATGCATAGGTATACTCCTTAATAAGATATAGGCTAATGATGTATAATATTGCTGTCTATCAGTGTGTCTATAGTCAGACTTATGGAATGTTCTTATTAATACAGGGAATTATACATAAGGTACGTCTAAGAAACTGTATGGCCTCTATAGTGTACTAGCCACTAGCATAGCTGTATGGTTTATATGGTGTTCACTAACTTTCCTAGGTCCAAAGTTAGTGAACATCATCATAGTGAATGACCTCTATATCTATACACTAATGTAGAGTCTGTATAGCCCTATATATCTCTCTAGAGTAGTTATGGTTATTGATATTTATATATTATCTAACTAGCACTATGTCCACTAACTTTGCTAGGTTCAAAGTTAGTGGACAGCTTACCTATATCAACCAATGGAACTGAGGGTATGTATCCACCCAGAGGGTCCATATACCACATATATAAAAGTATATACTAGTCCTGGACTCTACTGAGCTATGATCAGGATCTGGTGTAGATGTCCACTAACTTTGGTTCCCTGAAAGTTAGTGGACATCTTACCTGTATCAACTAGTGTAACTGAGGGTATGTAGCCACTCAGAGGGTCCATGTACTATGTACATAGAAGTATATACCAGTCCTAAACTCCACTAGACCATGATCAGGATCTGGTGTAGATGTCCACTAACTTTGCTAGGTCCAAAGTTAGTGGACATCTTCTCTATATCAACTGGTGTAACTGGAGGTATCTACCCACCCAGAGGGTCTATATACCCGCTATGTAGAAGTATGTACTAGTCCTGAACTCCACTGGACTATGATCAGGATCTGGTGTAGATGTCTACTAACTTTCAGGGAACCAAAGTTAGTGGACATTATACCTATATCAACTAGAGCAACTGGAGGTATATATCCACCCAGAGGGTCCATATACTATGTACATAAGAGTATGTACTAGTCATGGACTCCCTGGGATCAGGCTGGGAAGACGCGTCATAAAGGAACTCGCCATCTGGAATGACATGAGCCTGAGGCATGGAACATATCGTTTGGGACCCACCAGGCGAAGTCCACGGCTGGCCTCCCTGCCAACCTCCGCCCCATTCCCCAATGGCGCTGCCAGGGTGCGAATACGCCTCCCCTCCGGAGTACAGCGCCGCGTTGTACCAATCGATTTCGTTCACCCCCGCCAGCGGCTCTGCTGGAAACCCAAACTCCATATTGTATTGCGGCGAAGGTCCGGCCTTTCGAATTCATACTGGTTACTACTCGTCGGCCAGCCCTGTGTGAATGGAGTGTGGAAGGCGGCGGTTGGTGAATGATGAATGGCGGGAAGTCCATTGCCGGAGGGTGGAGGTGCAGGAGTAGAGGCCGGTGGCCCCTCAACGCCGGAGTGCCAGTGTCTCGTCGACGCTTGCCCGCTGTGAACGGTGCCAGTGCAAGCGGGAAAGTTCATCGGGCGAAAGAAAGGACTAAAGTTTGGGTCGGCGTATTCGCAGTCGAGCCCGCGTTGTCTACATTGCACGCAGGGAGCGATCAGGTTGACTTCGTCGGGTTTGCACTGGGCTCTCGTGAGTGAAGACGCGAAAATAACCGAGCCTGCGTACCCTGACTTTTCTCTTGCGGCAAGTGAGGCAAGCCTTGACGATCTTTGTAGACGCTGCGCGTGGTTGGGGACCAGTGGGTTTATCACTTGAGCCTGCGATTACTTCGCTGGTCGTGGAGGACATCGGAAATGGTGTGGGTGCCTGTTGTGACCACTGTAGTAACTTGTTAGGATTCACATGTGACCGCGCGGATCAGCGCCGGGCGCATCATGGTGCCGCGTTGCGTACGAGTCAGCACATCAGTCAGCGCAGAGTCAGGGATGGAAGATTATATATCCTGCCCCCGTTGCAGACCTAGGCCAGTTCCAAGAGAGTGATTATTAGTACGTATTAAATCTGACATAATGTGATGAAAAGAGTTGGTGTAGTTTTGAGGTGTGGGGGCCGGTACGGATACGGTACAGTCCGTACCACCGTATACGGCCGTACGCTACGGGGTCGCCAAGGAGAGTGAGAAGGGAGGTGCTGGTCAGAGGAGTTGAAGGTCATTGAGACCTGGAGAACATCCTAGCATGTACGCGCGGTGGGCAGGCTAAGTTAAAGCCAGGACTGGGGGTCGGGAACCGGCGGTGACAGTGATCCGGAGGGGAAAGCAACACCGAAGCGAATGCCGCCGGTGATCCAGACATCACCAGCTGAAACAATGTCGTCGGAAATCTTGACCCGGTTGATGGGTTCCCGAGGCCGCCGAAGCCATCAACCGTACACGCCGTATACGGGCCGTAATACGGGATACCGGTACGGCATCATACGGTCACCGTCCCGTAGGTGACCGTACCGTAGCTTACCCAAAATGCTGATACGGATACGGTTACGGCGGCACCGTACCGTAACCGTACGCCGTACAGTACGGTCCGGTGCCGATCCCTGGCTAATTCGTCCTAAATGGAAAGAATTAGAAGAGAAATATCAGAAGATAAGGACTAGCAAACCGCTTGCCGCCATGCCCACTGCCCCGACATAAAGTCTTGATAGGCAGGATTCCCCAGTTGACGATGTATAATCTTGCGGGCATAATGGTGGTAGACTCGATATGACTGTCGCTTCCATCGTAAGAGATGTCGAAGGCTGGCCACGTTCCATGGCCAGTCTCGGTCGTGTCGAAAGTGTCGTACAAATCTTTGTGGTCACGGAAATGTCCTCATGAGAAATCTCCATGAGCTCGTCGATCTCGCCCGCGGACCGTATTTGGACCTTGCTATAGACGAAGTCCGCCATTCGAAATGCGCCGACCGTCTCATACGGCGATGTGTTATTGTCGGAGGGAACCGTTTTTGTGCGGTTTGCTGGCAGGATCAATGAAGTCCCCCTCATCGCATGGACGGCCTGCAGACATCGAGTTAATCATTGCGCGGGAATGATACCAGGCATGATAATCTACCCGCACACCGTGCTTGTGAATCGCATTGACATCCGCATCTGCTTCGAGCTGAGCATTGTTGTCGCGAGGTATTCGTCGAATAACGCTCCTTGCTCTGGTAACTCGGAGCCAAAGCGAGGATGCACAGGCGGAGAAGGCGAGGGAGGCTGGCGAATGCCCAGATGGATCGAGTTAACAGGTTTGTTCATCCGGAGGATTTCTTGAAAAGCTGCTTGTGGCCTTGTTGCGAGTAAGCATCGGAGGAGATGGTGAAGAGTGAGTCGCAATCTTCTTTAAGTTTAAGTCACGAATGCCCAGTCTCCGAAACTTCACGGATATTGCCAAGCCACGGCCTCCTATCACGGCAAGTAGAATGCGTCATCCGGCCCAGCGGCCGCCGCTGCGTCAAAAACCCTTGAGCGTTCATCGCAGCGCCCACTGTGAAGGCACAGACACGACACAACGAACGCTTCATGGCCGGACGAGCGAGCGAGCCCTGCGCGCAACTCCGGATGATCGCCAGTAACATGATGGGCGCCTGCTCCGTCTTTCTGCCACCGCTTCCTTCCTCTTCTCCATGCTGGACGGCGCTATGGCACACGCAGGACCCGCCCCAGCCATCAAAGGGAGTTAGACGCGGCGGGGGGGCCGTATTGCAGTCTTGGAGGACAAGATTTGGGGAGAAGACACTGCCGTCAACAGCATAATACATATGTGCAACCAGACCACTTACCCATACACAGGCCGCCATGCTGCGAGAAACTCTGCCTGTCCAAAAACAGACCACAACGCACCCGAAGATCAAGGTGCAAAGTTTTCTTGGTCGGAGCATTGCCTGATTCCAGTGTAGAAGTCGTTATGCAGTCGTCTAGTGACCATCGGGATGCCTACATGGACGAAAGTCAGCCGGAGGATGAGGATGCGACTTCTCAGGCAAAACGACTTATCGGCGCCAAAACCCAAGAAAAAGGTCTCCAAGACCCGGTCGCATGGACGTTGACACGGCTCGTCCTGTCCTAGATATTTCGGAAACACCAAGCGTTGTTGGCAGCGCAAAGCGCAAGGCCACTAGGTACGGCAGGGTGAGTACTGTTCCATCTGGTGTCACCCGATTGCGCACCTGAATACCATACAGACCCCACAATAAGATGAAAGCAAAGCTCAATGGGGCTCCGAAAAGGTCTTGAGCTTGCTGTCCCCGCCGGGCTTGGTAGTCGTGCGGGTGGGCCCGCGCCAGACGACGACGAGAATGAGGTCGTGTGTTGTCAAGAAAGGCGTGCCGCGTGTTATGGTATGTCATCATTATCATTGCCGTCATCGCTCAATCACTTAGTCCGTCTGAATGTAACTCAGAACAGAAGGCTCGTCGCGGGGGAATATGCTGATACCCTGCTGATGAGCGCGCAATCAAGAACGAGCCTATACTAGGCGGTGCCTGCGGGTCATCCATGGGCACTACCATGGGCATCTAAATATAAACAATTGTCGAAGCACTAGTATATACTTAAACCAATAAATAAATTTGTTCTTGCTTGCGGCAGCCATCTATTGCAAGCCTATCACAAATTTTTCTTGATCAGGCCTGACTGTATATCAGGTATGTTAGGCAGGGTCAAGACCAGTCAAGCTCAGATCAGTGCATGATTTGCAACTAACTAGAGCCTGATCCAGGTAGGTAAGTAAGTTATAATATATTTCAAGTCATATATGTATACACATGTGAGATCCTGGACAGTGAGGGGTTGTATATTATTTCTGCCACCTATAGTGCTATTGCTGATATCGCTCAGGTGCATCATGTAATTATACTATAGTAATGAGGGGGGGAGGAAGCCGCGAGCGGCAGGTGACGAACCTTTTAGTTATATTTCAAGCACTTATCCCCAGCACTACCCAATTTATTGTCCTCCTCATTCACCAAGTTCACAATACAACTGAGTTATGAATTCCTTTTTCGAATCTTTATCGCGCTCTCTGCCTTTTTCCTTCTCCATCATGCCGGACCCTCGTTTCACCATCCAAATTGCCTTTTTGATAGTCAGGTCAACATGTTTGTTAACTTCCACACAGAAACGGGTCTGAAAGAGATACAAAATGTGTATTTTTGCTTTCATCATCAATTAGCCATTCAAAAACAAGAAAATCAGAGCATGTACTATCTCCAGCTTCCAAAGCCCGCTCGAAGAAGGTCTGCCAAGCTCCAGAAAACACTTTACTCAGGTCCATGTCCCAAAAGTCGTACTGCCATCCAGGCACGAGGATTTCATCCATCTCTATGCCATACAAGGAGATTTGTGTGTTGTGACTTGATAGGTGAGGGAACTTGACCATGATAAGCAGTCGAACATAGGTTGGCGAACGCGTCAGCGCAGCAAAATGAGTTTAAATGACTCGCTGCTTTGGGTGCTTGGGATGCCAAGACATTGACCATTCGGTCAGGAACCATGGCCCCATTAATCACCTAGTAATCCAATGTTAGTATGAGTTTCACAATTTGATTGACGCACATGCCTTTATACAGCCTGACAAGGACTCAACTCCTTCATTATACTCCAACAATAGCAGACAGCTGAGTGAGAGAAGCATCAGCAAGATAGCAATTTTTCTAGATTGAGTAAAAGCACAAACCAATGATTTGTCAGATAGTTTTGTTGTTCCACGGCAAGGTCGCTGGCCCACAATGCCCAGAAGGGCAGACTTGCACGCCAGCAGCTCACCCATTTGTCCATAATTACATCTTCCACAGGGGCTGCCTGTTGCTCCCCCATCATTAGACAACATGATCGCTTGCGAGCGATCCAATCGTCTGCTTGACATTGCGTGGAGCAGTATCGTACCCAGCGACACTGGCTGCATAGTGTCAGGGGATGAGGGTCCAGGTGCCTAGTTGATACCAAAGCCGGGGGAACAGCCCCACGGCCAACTACTTAAGTACAGGGCTATCTGCGCACGGACCAGTCACGTGATCAGTCACAGCTGTCACATCACATGCTCCCCTTACACCAACCCCTCCTCAAGATCCGTCGCCTCGACGGATAGGCGGAGTGTAGGGTTCTGCGAACTCGTATTCGGGATCGCCAGGGAAATAGAGGTTGTCGCCTATGACGCGTGAGCTATGTCAATCTGCATAGGAGAGCCGATCGGGGTAGGTGACGCACTGGTCAGCGCCGACGGAGTGGCCATAACCACCGAGGGTGCGAAGGGAGTAGGGTAAGGCTGGGGGGTAGGAAGAGATGGTGCCGCGGCCTGCATAGGTTGGGTAGTGGCGGCAGCAGGTTGGCGGGGTAGGGAAGACGGGAAGAGGGGGGAAGACAGTCGCAAATGCCCAGCTGGCCCACCGGCGGCCGAGGCCCTCGGATGAGTGGCAGTGTCAGACTGCGGGTCGGGCCGTGCAAGGACTTCTCCTAAGAACGCGCGCCCGGAACAGAACAGACGGATAGTCGGGCCCGCAAGTACGGGCGGGCGGGGTAGATCGAAACCGAAAGGGCCCGTGAACTCGGTCCCTTGCCGTAGTCGGTGGTCGAAGGTTCGAATCGGGTCGTGTTGGGCCCGATGAGTCGACAGCGTCTCCTTGCACGGAGTAAGGTAGTTCTTCAGACGATCTAAGCGATAGAGTACAGGGTACACTATCGCGCTTTATATACGCGGGCCCACAAAGGGGGTGATCGGACACCCTGGCCTCTCCTCCTCCTCCTCGCTCCCGTTCCTGGCTGCAGAGGGGACGATCGTACATCCCTTGCGGGCCAGGCGCTACTCCTGACCTCCTAGCACTCCTCCCCAGTCCCCTTGTGTCGAGTTGGGCTCGGCGACGGCTCGACGCGTCGTTCTCGGTCACGTGCTTCCTACGTGTGCGTTCCTCCTACTGGGGCGCATGTTCCCCATTGTCACGTGCTGCGTGCTACGGGCCCGCGATGGCCCGACACCAGCGCCGGAGCGGACGGGCCGGGTCTTATCCGTGACAGGCAGGTCGAACCGCAGTAGTGGCGCGGGGCACCTGAGACTGGGCGTGGATCACGGTGGACGAGCGGTGCGGAGGGGCACGGTCGACATCCATCTTTGTGGCACGTGGTACAGGCACAGGCGCGGCAGGAGGAGGGGGGGCAGGTCCCTCAGCAGACGGTGGCTGACGTTGCTTCTTCGCACGGACACGCTTGCGCATGAACCGTTTCCCAAGCGCAATAAGCGCTTCACCGATTTGCTGGTTGGTTCCCCGGATAGAAACCCGGCGCTCGCCAGGCGCAGCATGATCAGAGTACGCGCGCAACTGAGCACCGGAAGTGTCGTGAGCTTGGTGGAGACCCTTGCCGCCACGACCCACGATATGCCCGACAGCCGAGTCAGGCACCACAAGCGTACAAGAGAAGCGCGTGACAGTGTCAGGCGCAGTAGGGGGGAAGGTTTCGGCAAGTGGTATGGAAGTGTGGGCCGCAGCGATGACGGCAGGGGTAGGGGCCGGGATTGTTGGAAGAACCCAGCGACTGCCGTCCCAGACACCGTGAAATGTAGGACCAGGGGAAGGGGGAGCAGGGGGTGGAGCAGGCGTACCATACTCAAGGCGGTCTAGAGAGTAATTTCGCTCTGCAGGAGCAGGCAGTACGAATACAGGTCAACAGGGACGCCAGGAGTCGTCATTGGAGAAGAGCAGGCAAGCACAGTAGGGTGAGGACGAATATAGGAGATAGAGAGGATCAACTGGGGCTAGAAGAGTGCCAGAGTCGATATAGAGGCTTTGGTATGCTGTCAGGGGATGAGGGTCCAGGTGCCTAGTTGATACCAAAGCCGGGGGAACAGCCCCACGGCCAACTACTTAAGTACAGGGCTATCTGCGCACGGACCAGTCACGTGATCAGTCACATCTGTCACATCACATGCTCCCCTTACACATAGAGGCAACACTTCTGATCCATATATAACACAGCTCGTGCAGAAGTTGTCGGGGGCCAGGCTTCATCCGGACAGTAGCAGAGACATGGTGGCAGCAGACAGACAGTTTGCTACACACGATGCTTACTTCATCCCCCAAATTTAGTCAAACATGTGTTTTTTTTTGATGTACTATAAAAATTGGGTGGATTTAACTGGCTGCACTACTGCTCTGCTTGTCCTTCTTTTTGCCCTTGTCCTTATCTCCTTTGCTCTCCTTGGGGTCGCTGTCATCGTTGTCAAAGTCAAGGTCCAGAACTTTGATGAGAACTATGTCGCGATGGCCATATCAAACGTGAAGATTCAACTCAGGGACATATAATGCTCCACCACGATAAGAGGCCCCGTGAGTAACTGTTTTGAGAACGGCCCAACCAAGTTTGTGGTCCGAAAGATCTCGGTGGCGACTACTCTTGCGATTGTACATGATTTCGCGACCTTCCATTATTAGGAGATCATCATGGTCCAAGGCATGAACATTGGCGCGGCGTTGATGAACAGCAGCACAAGCAGCAACCATCACATTATAGAAAGGACGGTTGACATGCTGAAGAGCCGAGTTCACGTGAGCTGAGGGAGGTCGAAGATTCTGGAAGAGTTGGAGGGAGGCAGCGTATGAGGAGGCCGTCTTGACGATATGTGTTGCTGCGACAGGTTCCTTGTTCTTATGAAGAAAGTGAGTGGTGACAAATAAACTTGGAAATCAAAACACACGGAATGGCCTACAGCATGCCACAATTTCGCAAGTTTAGCAACACCAACACACCATCCCGGTTCTCTTGTATAATTGTCCACAGCACCACGCACATGTCCATCTGCTCCTCCACCCGCTGGCACCTTGATTCCCGCTGCGGCATGATAGGATACAAAGGTATCGAAAATTTGGTTCTTTTGTTGCGATTAGCAGCAGGCAACAGATATGGGAGGAAAAGGGAAGCACATACTGTGGAATTATCGGTGAACACATTGGCTAACACAATGACAACTGGATATCCATTGCCATCGACGACCTTGTAAGATTCATTATTGTCGCTTCTGTCCAACAGAGGCATAGCGCTTTTGATCTTGCGTTGATGCTTGCTGCTGACCGCACAAAGAAGATCATAGTGGGCAACCGTGACTAGGCAGAAGGTAAGCAGATGCCATGCGTAGGCCGAATAAGTCACCAGTTCTCAGAGATCACACTTTTCTCCCGATTTCTCTGTCCCACGCGCAAAACATACATCGTTCGCGGTCCCCCACATTCACGAAGGTGTAAGCTGGCATTACAGGACGGGGTGTCGCACGAGTTCTTGCCTGAGTTCTGATGTTTCAAACTGGCAGCATGTTGATCCATAAAGGGAGATAGTAGCTGGATTTATATATGTATATTGACACAAAGGAGAAGAGTGTCGCTCGCATGAATGCAATGTTATGTTAGTCTCCAGCGTCTAGCAGGTCTGTAGTCGCTGTAGAATTCTGAGGCATAATCAGAAAGAAAAACAAAGATATTTGGACTTACTCACGGCTCAGTCCCACAGAAACAGTCCAAGCAGAAGCGACCACAAAGAAACGATAGTTCGCAACAGGGGATAGGAGATAAGAGTGGCAGGGAGGAGGGCCTGAGCAGGGAGAAGAAGAGTCTTGACAACGAGGAGGGCTTGGGAAGCTCTCTATTTGCTTGTCAGCAACGAGTCCGTGCAACCACTCAAGCATTCGTCAAGGAGAAGTTCAATAGGGAAGGACAACGAGGGGCACCCATAGCTGTAAGAATTAGCCTCCTGGCTTAGGTGCACGCTCCACGCGAACTCTCTCTCTCTCTTCTTCTTTTTTTACTGCTGCTTGGTGTGTGTGGGTGTGTGTGCTGGTTCACTCGACGAATGCCTAGGTACGCGACTTACTTCCCCTCCCTCGTTTTCAGCATTCATTCAGCCTGTTCTCCCCTAAGAAGGGGTCAGGCCATTGTCTTATCCTGTCTATAACTCCATCCTTGGCCATTGGAGCTCGAACTCTTGTCTCGCGGCTCCTTCTTAGTTCTAAGACATGACTCCCCCAGTTCCAAGACACCACTCCCCCCAGACATTGCTCCCTCTAGATGCTACTCCCTCCAGATGCTGCTCCCTGTTCCCTCGACGCAACTTCCCCCCAAGACACAACTTCCCCCCAAGATGCAACTTCCCAAAACTCAACTTCCCAAGGCATGACTTCCCAAGATGCAACCCCCTTCCCCGGACACAACTTTTCTAGTTCCCCGACGTCCCGAAGCTCTTCCCGGCGGTCTATTGGAGTTGTGACAGGCACCAAGCCCTTGGTTGGCGAGCCAATGGTCACGTGCCGATGGTCACGTGCTCACACGCTCACGCCTACTTATCCCCTTGCCTACCTCCCTCGTTGCTGTGAAGACCCGGCGTCTCCTACTGACCTCAAGACGGATTGCCAGCTCTTAATTCGACCCTCCATCCCCCGTAACCGCTTTATCGGCCTCCATCCCAGTCCATGGTGTTGGTGTTGGTGTCCCAGCAGATTGAAAAATTGTTGAAGCTGTTCGTCCTTATTGTTACCTCTCCTTGTACCTACTAACTTTCTATATATCTACCCGTAACCTGTGATTCTAGATAAGTCCCATACTCTAAGACCAAACTATGGCTTAGCCTTACAACGGCCAATATCGTTTAGGTGTTTATATATAACCTCCTTGTTGTTCGAAATATCTAGGAGCTCGCAACACTTTCTTCATTATAACGCCACAATTTCCTTCCTACTTCCCCCAACATGACCAAACCCCTTCCTATGGTCAGGCTTCCCAATGCAGAGCCTCTAGTTCCTTTCACTCCTACGATTGAGGACATTGTGAATTTTGTGGGCTTGTAAGGGCAACCCTGGAGACTCCGACGAAAGCCTAGCAAGGGAGGATCCAAAGCGTGAATAGAAGCTACGGAAATACATGGAGGGACCGACCTAGCAGGGGAGGATCCAAAGAGAAGAAACTCTAAGGGTCCGCCTGCTAGGGCGCCAACTATATACTGGTCGTCCGTAACTGCCGACGTAGAGCGCAGAAGGCCTGAGCGGCATCGCAGGCTCTGTCCCAAGGTGATCGTTGGGAGGGTCTTGATGGATCGGTGATTGTGGAGGCGAAGGAGGCCGTGGACGATGGTCGGGGTAGGTCGGAGCGTCCGAGGGGGCGCCAGTCGGATGTGCCTCAGATGCGCTCGGACGGTCCGGAAGCAGGCCGAAGCAGGGGTTCCCCTGACAGGGCTCCTTTAGAGACTGTGTGCTATATCAAAGGACCAATCCTAATATTGGTCGCTCCACAGAGGTCTCTGGTGCTGAGCTTGCCCAACAAACCTTTGAGATGAGTCGAGCGAGTAGCCTGTGAGCTTCCAGTTCTCTCCTCCCTTATTTTCTTCTGACCTCCTATCCAGAGTAGCCTCTCTGCCCAATATATTTTCTCTTGCACCTCTGAGTCCGCTTTTTTTTTTGTACTAGCTTTTCACTTATAACAGCCTGCCCTGTCTGTCATCAAGATATTCCTCAACCTGGGAAAATTCTGCTGGCCCTCTCTTATAGTTTGAGGCGCTGTACCTGGAAAGCTTCAGATCCATCCCGCCCGCTCTCTCCTGAACAAAAAGAGCTGAACGAAGAAACAGCGGCGCAGATCAGAGCCACTATCTGTGCACATCATGCTTTGGAGAAGCAATGGCTCCCTTTGGGTCAGCGGAAAGGTTGGATCACGGATGTAAATAGCTCCTTCTTTGAGCATCTTGGCACCAAGGAGGGGCAAGCTTTTATCAAGAACCAAATCCGGAACTCCAAAGGTACTATACCTGAGCCTGGGTTGACCTATGGCTAGTGCGTTGACTTACTTTCTTTCTCTATGATAAAATTTTAACCTCTAATTTTCTAGTTATGGGACGGGAGGTGCAGATTACCTCTGGTTTTGGCTTACAGCGCATATTCAGATAGATGACGATGTCGTAGCCGCCAAGACCTTCATCCTAAGGCAGATTATAGCCTACCTAGTACACAAGACTGGGGTGGTGGAGAGCTGGGAGGCAGGTTGTTTTCAAGAGCAGATATTCAACACCTTGTTATGTAGAAACAACTTAGAGGTGTGTCACGCTTGCCTTTTTTGAGCACTTCCTGTACAAATATTTCTATTCGAAATTTGTATCTACAATTCCACGACGTTTTAGTTTTGTGCGTTGTTCTGACTGCGCCTCCGAGCTTGCGTGAACCATTCCCCAATAAAGTTCGGCCCCTCCCCAACAACGCCCAAGACACCGTGGCCACCCATATGGGCCGATTTTTCCACCCACCCATACCTCCACTTCGGCTGTGTCCGCGCCATACTCAGCAGCAAATGCCACCTCCACCTTCACATTTACTCTGCAGCTAACTCCCGCCCCCTCTGCCGAACCACCAACACTTTTCACTAATCCTCCTCTCGACCCACATGCCCCGCTTGGGTTCCTGTACAACAAGGCCCATGGTTAAGCCCTGGAGTTTGCATCTGAGAAGAGTTTCCTCAACTGGCTCATTCAGCAGCGCAAGACACGCGTGGTTGACTTTTGGCGTGAAGCACACACGTGATGGTGACTCACGCCAGCGGCATGCATCCACAGCGGCAGACGAAGACCTTCAAGGAGGAGCCGCCAAATGGCTGTTATCCCGGGACAACACGGGTGTTGGTCAACTATCGGGATATGGATTCGCATGCCCATTTTTGACGTTGTCGAAAGAGATGTAAGAGATGTGGGCCGAGAAGGAGATCAAGTTGCGGGCGGGTGAGACGGCGAAGTCCCTGGTGAGTGAATTTGACTAGATTTTGTGTTTCCAGCAGATGGAGGGTTCGCGGCAGTACAGAAAGCTGAACAACTTGGGGTTCAGTGATTCAACAAGTGCGGGCGCCCTCGCTAGCATTGACCGAGACAAGCGTGTCAAACCCACAGACCTTCACACCGAATTGCCAACAAGATTAAGGCGGAGCGCCAATACGATGCTCGGAGAGTTTATACTCATTGGATCAGGACTAACTGCCTTAAACCCTCTGAGTTGTCTCGAGTCAGGAACTAACTGCCTTAAACTCTTGACCAGCAACTGAAACCCAATAAACAGCAACCGGAACTCTTGTATTCAGCAACCGAAACCCTCAACCAATAATCCTTCCGATGCGATGATACTATTTCGAAAGAGCTAGCAAGATAGATTGACGAGCTAGATCCCCAGATGCACCTAGTAAAGTGGGGCAATCTGTGAATCTGCCAAATCCAAAACAGAGATATAAATACTAAACAGAAATTGATAGAATCAGGGAAAATCATGAGTAAGAAAAGTAGTCCATGCACATAATTATATAGGTATCCTTTCGCCATGCGGCCCAGAGTCGAAAATCCAGGTCCAGATGACTAATATCGCGTGTATTGGTGTCAATGACCTGTGTAAATCTTCCGTATTCGCGACCATCTAGTTTTGCTTGTGAAGTATCCCTCGATCTTAAGTAGGAAAATTTGATAGCTCGGCCTCCCAGCTTTCGCTTGACACCCATAACTTGTGTCTTGTGTGTATGGCCTCAGCGGTGGCTATCCCAACTCTCCTGGCGCAAATCGATGTCCAGTTCCTTGACAGTGTTTTAGAGTCGCCGTTGATCGCAGGTCCAGGCCCCAATCTATTGAGTTGGTTTCCCCCGTTTAACCGTCCCTTGGCACTCTCGATCCTCCAGCAAGATTCCAAACCACGTTCCAATGATGTCAGTCATCGATACCAACAGAGATAGGGGTATCCCTTATCTAGGAGAAGTCAATCTCGAGCCTCCAGTGCGCGCCAAACCGAATATGTGTCACAGATAAGACCCGGCCCGTCCGCTCCGGGCGCTGGTGTCGGGCCATCGCGGGCCCGTAGCACGCAGCACGTGACAACGGGGAACATGCGCCCCAGTAGGAGGAACGCACACGTGGGAAGCACGTGACCGAGAACGACACGTCGAGCCGTCGCCGAGCCCAACTCGACACAAGGGGATTGGGGAGGAGTGCTAGGAGGTTAGGAGTAGCGCCTGGCCCACAAGGGATGTACGATCGTCCCCTCTGCGGCCAGGAACAGGGGCGAGGAGGAGCAGGAGAGGCCAGGGTGTCCGATCACCCCCTTTGCGGGCCCGCATATATAAGGCGTGATAGTGTACCCTGTACTCTATTGCTTAGATCGTCAGAAGAACTACCTTGGTCCGTGCAAGGAGGCGCTATCGACTCATCGGGCCCGACACAACCCGATTCGAGCCTTCAACCACCGACAGCGACAAGGGACCGAGTTCACGGGCCCTTTCGGTTTTGATCTACCCCACCCACCGTACTTGCGGACCCAACGATCCGTCTGTTCTGTTCCGGGCACGCGTTCTTAGGAGAGGTCCTTGCACGGCCCGACCCGCAGTCTGACAGAATCTAAGCGATCCCCCTACAACCCGCAACAGAATGGACACTACTACCGTCATCGCGCTTCTGGCTTGGGCTGCGATGGTGACTGTCGTCATTGCCTCCCTCACCTATCTATACGGGCGCACTCTCAAGACCCAACCCGTGGTCTTCAACCGCGTCCTGTACGGGAGGAAGGAGCCCGCCCTGAAGTGGGGCACCCCCAGGCAGGTCTCCCTGGACAAGCACCACCGACACATGGAACACGCTTGCCCGGCCCATGGCGCCAGGCCTGCGGTGAAGCGCCGATGCCTCAACAATTCGCCGCCCCTCCCGGCCTACGGCCGGGTTCCGATCCGGATAGTTTTGGACCGCCCCGCGCCGGCCGGCGCACTCTGCTTGAAGAACCGGTGCATGCTCTGACCGAAAAGACCCTGGGGGTCTGCCCTATTCCTCTCTCGTAATCTTCTCTATTAGCCTTTGGCGGGGCCTTTTTTCCCCCAATAATACAAATCTCTTTTCACCGATTACACGTCGAACAAACACCGGACCCAAGGTGGATTGCAAGCGCGAGTAATACAAAAAAGGCAAAAGCAAAAAAACACACGAGAGAAAATACGTAATTGGTCCGCATCGCGACGAGGAAGTACTACAAAGACGAGGCCAGCTGCGACAAATGACGAAGGCAAGGGAAGGACGATAATACCAGGATGTCCCAGACCCGAGTAGACGAGGCAACCTCGGCAAACCACGTCCATTGCGACGGCCGTTGACCCGCCGAGCCTAATCCAGGTCCATTATGTTGAAACTCAGGCTGTCCTGACGGCACACATCCACATATACCTCCCGCTCGACCAGTTGTAATAGCGAAGACACTCTGTTTTGCTCTATGTGTACCTACCCTCTATTCAGCTACCTTTAGTGACACATGGCAGAACCACAACTGATTATGGTTCAGGGTCCTAGTAGACATCCAAATATCCTCATACACCCACCTCAAGGTCCAACACTCAGTCTATAGACCTCACTATTCATGTAAACCAGTACTGCATGCGCATGTCTTGGAATGTTCACCCTAATTTATCCTCCAAGAATATGCAGAGATCAATCCAAGTATCCTGGTAGGTGTATACACCTCATTTACCAAGTTTTATATATTTGATCTATAATCAACTACCAGATCATAGCTGTATAGCCAATATGATGTGGAATGTGGTTGAGGGCAATATTGGAGAATAACAGCATATTACACATATATAAGATGGTGTGAGAGATGTCATGTCATCAGAGGACCCCTCTGTATACTTCCTACCTTTAATCCATGAGGGGTCCTTTGTCTCTGAGTGAGTTATTGGGAGATTCACACAATAGGATACATGGCATATATACAAACATATGAGATGTCTAAAAATAGATGGGTTTCTCACAGTTATGATAGACATTCATTAGTCTATAACACAATTTACATCATGATTATCCATGCATTCCTCACCCAGATATCAAGTCATCAGTGTGCTTGATCAAATTTGAAGCAGAAAAGCTATAGAAAAGTGGTATAACAGTATATTCTAAAGGTATGAGACCATATTCACATCAGATCATATCAAGACAATATGACTAACTGCCTACTAGTAAAACAATCATCTGAATCTCTGAAGAACTGGTGGAGATATGGCTAGATCAAAATATGTGATGGATAATCACTGTTAGGTAGTGTTAATACACAAATAAGATTGAATTGATAAGAATATAGACCTTACCATTCAGGTATCCTTAGTAGTCCTTCAATTAGCTGTGTAACCTGTATAGTTATTAAGATATCATCTCATCAGTTATATATCAGCTAGTGATTGGCTTATGCTGGTATAACCATTCAGCTGTGACTATAGGTTACTTAATGAAAGTTGTTCGTATAAACAAAATATACAACTTTGGTTTTGTGACGATCTGTCACATTCTCTGATGATTGTACTGTCAAATGGCGAAAATTTCCTTTTTTGGAAATTTGTCACACTATGTGACCTTGTATAACAGCGTGACTCAGGCGCTGAAATGAACACAAGTCACTAGGGGTTCAATTATTCAACATCATTCATAGCATGATATACTTGTAGTATAACGACTAACAAACCACTTTGTGACGTCACATACCAGTTCAAGTCCAAGTCTTATGCTAACCAATAAGCCTAAGTTACCTTTGAGCTTGGGATTTATGCACTTTATAGCAGCTTTATTGGAGTATTTATCACAGCGTAGGGTTTCAGAGCCATCCTCTCTAATTAGAATGACCAGTGGGGGGTAATGGTCATTCTAATTAGAGAGGATATGCGGAATCCACAGGTGGGATCCAAAGAGAAGAAACTCTAAGGGTCCGCCTGCTAGGTAGCTGACTATATACTGCTTGTCCGTAGCTGCCGCTGTTGGGCACAGAAGGCTTGGGCGGCGTTGCAGGCGAGGTCCCAGGGCGACCGTCGGGAGGGCGTTGATGGATTGGTGATTGTGCGGGCGAGATGGAGGGCCGGACCAGAGTCGGAACCGGAGTCGGACCGGAATCGGACGCGTCTCCGAGGGGCCGAAAGGGGGGTTCCCCTGACACCTTTGTGGGTGCGGGCCTGAATCTCCAAGCAGTGCAACGTGATCTCTCTATCCAGCCTTCGATGGTCCAACGTTGCCTCACGATGCTTGGTGTGTGCTTGGAAAGTCTTCGAGGCTGTAAGGGCAACCCTGGAGACTCCGACGAAAGCCTAGCAGGGGAGGATCCAAAGCGTGAATAAAGGCTACGGAAATACATGGAGGGACCGACCTAGCAGGGGAGGATCCAAAGAGAAGAAACTCTAAGGGTGCGCCTGCTAGGGCGCCAACTATATACTGGTCGTCCGTAACTGCCGACGTAGAGCGCAGAAGGGCTGAGCGGCGTCGCAGGCTCTGTCCCAAGATGATCGTTGGGAGGGTCTTGACGGATCGGTGATTGTGCGGGCGAAGGAGGCCGTGGACGATGGTCGGGGTGGGTCGGAGCGTCCGAGGGGGCGCCAGTCGGATGCGCCTCGGATGCGTTCGGAGGGGCCGAAGGAGGCCGAAGCGGGGGTTCCCCTGACAGGTTGACCCTATTAAATGTAGTATAGAACCCCTGCTCAAGTGTCTACTGGTCAACCTAATACTGGTGGCAATGCCCCCTGATTGTATTTTGAGAGTCCTATGTATCCAAGGCTGGGATTAGAGAGGCCCAAAAGGAAGTTGCCCTGACAATCCAGCATGTATTTTATGTATTAATTTTTTTATATGATTATACTATACTACAAATACCTAATATTTTGGAGAGTGACCATATTTTAGAGCGTGACCGTGACCCCCCTGTTTACGCAGTTGCATCGTGAATACAGCGCCGGCGATATTCAATACACCAAGTGTGCATGCTAAGTATACTCGTCGAGAAGCAGCGTCGTCTCAGGCTTTCGAGTTAAGATCCCCCTGGTTGGCCGCGCCCGCGCCCGCGCCCGGGCCGCGGAGCTGCGCGATCTCCTGCTGGAGGGCGGCGACGCCGGCGTGGGCGGCGCGCACGCGGCGCTGGCGGGCGCCGAGGAGGCCGCCGAGGACGAGCACGAGGACGGCCAGCAGCGACGCGAGCGCGATGCCGGCGTAGATCCCGGCGATGGCGCCCTCGGCCTCGGTGCAGATGTCGTGCAGGACCGACCGGGCGACGGCGGCGGCGTGGGGCGGCGCGGGCTGGGCGGGGGCGTCAGTGGCAGCGGGGGGAGGGTGTACTATGGGGGACGCACCATGGCGTTAGCGAGGGAGAGGGCGCACGCGAGCACGTGGAGCATGGCGGGTCGTGGGCAGAGAACTGGGGTGGGCCGCAGACTGCGGGGCGGGGCGTATAAATGCGCTGCGCGCGCCGCCAAGCGCGCGGATCCGCGGTGCTGGTGCAGTGCCACAGGCAGGGCGGGTTCCGCGGGCGAGCGCGCCAAGCCCCGTCCGCGGTGGCGGTCGACGTCAGCGTGCACGTGGATCCGGGCCTGGGGTGGGGCAGATGGGGCCCGGGCCCGCAGCACCACGCACCGTGCCCTCCGCAGTACAGCGCCTTCTGCAAGGCAGGGACTGGGACTACTAGTAGCAAAGGCGCAGCGGGGCGATTTGGGCATTGCTTGCGTCACCGATCGCCAAAGGATCGCCGCTGCCTTCGTCCCGACGGAAGGACCGTCCGGGCATTTTTGGCGCGAGAACATGTAGCGCTTCTATATCGTTGGCACGGCGTCAACGGCCCGGGAGCCCGGCCCGCCTTTGTGCTGCACGATCATCGCGGGAAACCTGGACTGAAACACGACACGAGAACGTCCCGTCCTCTGCAGTGCCCTAGCATGCCTGGATGCGCCAGGATGCACCTCGGAAACGCGGTTCGGCGTAAGGAACTGATGGGTGCCAATCATGCAGGCTGCAGCGCCCGTTTTGGGAATTGTCCCGAAGGCCTGACGCCCAGCGGCAATAACACGCGTATTTATACCCGGCGGTGCAAGGGTTTTTGCGCGAAGTCCTGTCCCCTCCTCAGGCTCGAACGCGCCCGGCCCACAGCCTAAAACTGCCAGCAAGCGCTCGCCACCATCGGCCGCAGGCTCATCCCCGCACTCGCCAGCGCGCACCCGCCCTCGACGCCCGCAGGCATCTGCGCGAGCGCGCACCTCAGCCCGGCCGCGAGCTGCGTCGAGCTCACTGGCGGCGACGCGCGCCGCATGCTGGCGGCCGTCGCCCTGCTGGAGGTGCTGCTCGCGCTGCTCGGCCTGCGCGCGGCGGAGCGGCTAGTGCTGTCCAAATATGATTATGAATACAAGATTTCCATAATATATTCATATTCATAATATATTCACCTGCCTCAGAGCATATTATATTCGTATTCATATTCATATTCATAATTGACGTAAGAATATGAATATATTATGAATATATTCGAATATATTCAACGAGCATGGGTCCGTACATAGCTCATGTAATCTACCTCATCTCCAAGTCCCTTCTTCAACCACTCCTTTGTGATGATTGTTCGTGTTGCCGTCTGCGCAGTCATAGATGCACGTGCGTCCGTCATGGTATGCTTGACGCTCGAGAACAAGCGTTCCACAGACACACTTACACCTGGGATTGCCAGAACATCCCGCGCAGCTGCGGCCAAGATCGGTAGGGTTTCCTCCATTTTCTATAGCAGGTTCAATAGAAGTAAATGAAACTGGAGAAGGTTACCTTCCACCATCCGAGAGCGTCATCATAGCCGGGAGCAACTGGTGATATATCACCAATATAGAGCTCGACTTCGGCCTTCCCGTCTGGGCTCGATATGGAGCTTGTTACGTGACTTGAACCCACTTTGCCGCCAAGAGCCATTGCCATTGCGAAGACCGACTCCGAAGATGTCTCGACATTGGCTTGTGGTACAGTCACGGTGTTGGTGGTCGATGTTGTTGTCCCTGGTGCCGAGCGCCGTTTTGCGTAAGTTTTTGCGATTGCAAGAAGAAGATTCTTGGCACGCGTGGCAACTGCTGAGTCCCACTGGCCGCTCTTGAAGTATACGACACGGATTTCTTCATGCGTTGGGAAGATGGGCTGTCCCTCGGTCGACAGCTTCGGTGACAGATATGTGGCCACGAGACTGACCCGCGTGCCGCTATGACACTCTGCCGGAAGATTGGTGATTGCTTCCAGCAGGTTTTGGAAGTGTCGGGCGGCAGATACAGGAATCGGCATGGTGGCAGGAGGCGGCAGTGATAGAAATTTTCCGGGCTGTCAAAACCTGTCAATGATGTATCTGAGAGGAAGATCCGACGTGTCCGATGGCAATAGTTCAAATCTTATCGTGCACCTAAGATATTCAAATATAATTGATTACGGGGGAGTCATAATATATTATATTCATAATATATTCATATTCATAATTGGGCATATTCAAGTTCAATGAATATGCGAGGGGCATATTATAATCATATTTATTTGAATATATTCAGAATATATTCTGCCATATTATAATTATGGACAGCACTAGGAGCGGCTCCTGCGCTGCGCCGTCGCGCGGCGGCGCACGCCCGGACAGCCGTCCGACCGCGACCGCGAGCCGGATTGTGTTCAACTTCCGAAGGGGAGGAGCCCGCACTTGGCCCGGGATGCGCATGCGGCGTGGCCGGGGGACGGGGAAGTGGGTCCGGCGCAATCAGCTGGCCGCGTCGCTGGCACTGCGCGCGAGAAACATTGATGATTCGTTTCCGTGTAGAAGCGCGTACGGACATTGTACTCGTAGGCTGGAGCAATCGTCGTTCACAACTTCCACTATGGGGCTGATTTAGGTGGGAATTCCACCCCTCTTAGGACATATTATTGATTTCCGCCTACTTTAGGTTGTATATAGGTCGATTGTATACTTCTCATTTCTGTGAAGATTTTATGATTTATTTTTTCAACCTAACATATAGGTTGTTTTTCATTGCTAACATCAACCAACAACCTAATTAGGTTGAAATTCTACCTACTTAGGTTGAATGGTATATATCTCTATCTATCACTAATTGATGTTACTTAATGTCATTTAACCTAAAGGAAGTCAAGAATCAACCTACAGGCTACAGATCATAGCCCACAAGCAGAAAACATTACAAGTCCTGAATTTAGGTAGATATGAAGGTAGATTTTCAACCTAAGGGTTAGGTTGAATCTTGGGTATTAGCATATATATGTAGTTCTTAGTACAAATCTTGTAACACTTGAAGTTATACCATAAGTCAAATAGTACTAGTAATATAACTTTTATTATTTCAGTTCTTTCTAATCTCTCTTAGTTTAGTGGTTAACTACTTATTGTAGTGTAAGTGCTAAGGCTGCCTGTTCAAATCCCAGACTTGTCATATTTAATTATATTATAAATGTTACCTATCTCTAGTCCAATATCTCTACAAATCTACTGAGAGTACTAGCAATCTGAAGTAATATATAGTAGTAAATATGAGATATCTTTTCATTACCAATTATAAAAAATCAACCTAAGAGCAACCTATCATAACCCTTATAAGCCTTAGGTTAAATTCGGCCGATTTAGGACGGTTTTCCACCCTCCTCTTAGGTTGAAATACCACCTTGCAAAACAACCTAAATAGGATGTATTATAACCTAAAGTAGGTATGTTTCCAGCCTATATTAGGTGATTCTATAGGTTGAAAACCAACCTAAATCTTCCCCATAGAGTTCGTCCGAGTTGTCTTCTGTTCATGGCCAAGTTTGTCATTCAGGTTACGCTGAGCCGGCGGCATCGGCCCCGTAAGTATCGTAAAAGAAACCGCTCGCCAAAGTCAAGCAACTGGAGGCGAAGAAGGGCGTTGCGGGCGGTCCGTCATGATGCCGCAGGCCGATGTCCGGGCGCGTACCGGAGTCCGGACCCCGCGCGCCGCCGCCGCCGCAGCTGCCAGTGGTCAGACAAGTGGTCATAAGTTGTGCCGACATGAAAGCAAGACGCGGGCCGTGACTGGGGTTCGGTTGTGTCTGAAGAATAATTTACATACATTGCCACGATGACAAGCAAATCGTGCTCTTGCCGCGACGTCTTGCTCAATGCGATAATGAATGGCGATACGATTTGCGTGAGGTGGCGGTTGCCTGTGTGCAGACAGCGCGCGAGGTCGTCAAGAGGCGAGAGAAGCAGGCAGCGGTGGATGATTTCAGGCGGTAGGTCGAGGAGTGTTTGAGAGGAGTTGCACGCGACATGGAAGAGCAAAGGAGAGGAGGGTGTGATGACATAACCAAACGTGCTCGATGAAAACAAGGCCGTGGGTTTGATTCCCACGTACTGCAGACTACTAATACTGTCCTATTTCGAGTAAGTGCTTGCCACTTTATCTGGGACTAAGAAATTGTCTTTCAATTTAATGTGATTTTGGAGTTTTTTGGCCAATATGATATTAATATGTGATATGGACAGCTGATCAAAATAAAACAGTATACCCAGAAATAAAGAATTGCATCATGTCACAGTCATACTGGGGAAATGGTTCCCTAAGAAGAATTTATATATAAGAAATAATGGTCCAAAATAATGGCCTTTTTCACTGCTTGTGTTTGATATGCAATAAAAGTTGCAAAAATTGTATCTGATTCACAAGAAATCAAGTGTTATATTGGGGTATTAAATAATAAATATCACATATATTATGACCACCCTGTTCCTGACCATGTTTTGTAGACAATAAGTGCCGTTTATTCAAGCCTAAATATTTGTTGAGAAAATACTGTCACAAGATTTGTAATATATAATGGCAATCTGTCACTTATTTTGGATATATAAATTGTCAGCTGACATTCTCTTTAAGTTGAATCCAATCTGATAACTCAATACATGCCCCAATTTATTACAAATCAAGTCTACTTTCCTGGAGTTTTATTTGTTATCTTTCCGAGGTTTTAATATATATATCCTTTTTGTCTACTATTTCTCATAAATCAATCCTACTTTTAGGCAACTGCATGGGTAAACCCCTGGGTTTTTTACGGCTACCCATACCCTTACCCGCACAGCCACCGTACCCGTACCCATGGGTACGGGTACAGGTTTACCCATGGGTAACTGGTTACTGATGGAGATGTATCAGAGAGTCGAACACAGAGCATCTCAAGAGGGAGACAGGAGTGAAACCACCTGAATCAGGAAGCGACGGGTAAGAAGAACCCTGGCAATCCCTTACCCGTACCCGTACCCGCACGGGTAAAACCCGCGTACCCGCACGGGTATGGCCTACCCATGCAGTTGCCTACCTACTTTAGGGCCATTTTTTGGCAGAAACCCCAGTTTGAGCTTGACTCGGGCTGTCAGAATTTGCCGACAACAATCATGTTCATTGTTTGCTCCTCCATGGACCATACAACAAGTCCCCTTTATGATAGACACTGTGACAATTGAATTTAAATCAAATTTAAATAATATTTTCTGTCTTTCAAATCCAGGTCACAAAAATGTATGGGTTTACTACAAAATTTCTAGGCCAGCAAAATCATTGAGAAATCCAAATTCCCACGAATGTCCTCCCACCTTAACATTTTTGAATCCCGACTGTAAGCTGGCTAGCTTGGGACATGTGACAACCAGGTCACATCAGTCATAAGTCACGTCGTCACATCACCGGGTCACATCCTGGTGTCACATTCCCTGACACGTCTATCTTTCACACCACCACATACTTCCGTCGTCGTTGCTTTCCTATTAGCTCGTCTAGCTCATCGAAGCATCGCGGCTCGCTATTGTATCTCCAGCGACTCCCAACCCTTAGTGAGAGTTGCCCCGTCTTCTCCGGAGTTTTGTGCTTTCAAGTTCCCAGCGGCTATTCTTAGCCATCGCGTTTTCCTTGGCTTCATTCTCGGACATTATCTTGGCTTCCTAGGTCGACGAGCCGGACCGGGCCGTCTGCAACCGTCGCCTGTGCGTCTATTTTTGTCTGCGATCGTGCGCGTGCACTCTCAAAACGCTATTTTTGTCCACAAACCAGTGCGTTCCAAGGCAGGAAAACTTGCCTACTTGTCGCTATCACAACGGTGCGCTATTGCACCTCTGGTGGGCTCTGTGGGCTGTACCAATGCATACCGCTTCTCACTATCGACAGAGCTCGAAAATCCTCCTGGTGCGACCATTTCAAGATGGGACGAACTCGGAGGAAAAACGCCAAGAGGTTGATCCGCAAACCTTCTACCTTCGCCTCTCCACAACAATCGTCAGTGCATAGTGTGCACGCGGAGCGCTCAGCCGCGCCCCGGACCGTTGGATACACCCTCGTCGAAGGGGTCGGGATCGTCTCGTGCCACACATGGAATGGTATTTAATGTCGCTCGAAGATTGGGTGCCCTCTCAGCCTTACAATGCCGTCGCTCGCCTCCCTTCTCCCATTTGCTGCAGTCCTCGCCTCCGGCCTCGCGTCTGCCGTCCCCAACAACGCGACGCTTGCCTCGAGGACCGATACAGCGAAACGCGCTACATGCACGGTCAACAGCGTTTCGAGCGCCTCGAATCTTTCGTCGTGCTCGACGGTCGTCATCACGGGTTTCACGGTTCCGTCCGGGCAAACGGTCACCATCGCTGTGCGTCGTCCTCCACCAGCCTATTTGAATGATATGTTGATATGGAGAGCAGGCGGCTAGCGGTGCCACAGTCACCATGACCGGGGATATAGTCTTCTCAAAGACAACGTGTAAGATTCATCATCGAAGCCATCCTCTACGGAAGCTCACCCTGTTGTAGCGGCGGGTCCCCTCCTCACCTTCGATACCCCTAACATCAATTTCAATGGCGGCACCCACAACATCAGTGAGCAGATTCCTATGCTTTCATCCACCAATTCATCTCATTCATCTCCAGATGGAAACGGCGCACAATACTGGGATGGCCAGGGCACGAACGGCGGTTCGACTAAACCGCATCCATTTGTCAAGTGCGTGTCGCTGCTCTGGACAATCGATATCCTAATTGTCTGCAGATTCAAGGGCTCCGGCACATTCTCCTTCGTGACCGTGCTTAACTCCCCCGCACAAGCCATCTCCGTCGGCACCTCAGGAACCACGGTCATCTCCCGCGTCACCGTCGACAACTGTGCGTATATCTCCTTTGCTGCATTGTCAATCTCAACGCTACATTGCACACAGCCGCGGGCAACTCCGGATCGCTGGGGCACAACACGGACGGGTTCGACATCTCCGCGTCGGACGTGACGCTCTCGCAGGTGACGGTGAACAACCAGGACGACTGCGTGGCGATCAACAAGGGCTCGAACCTCGTCATCGAGGACTCGACGTGCATCGGCTCGCACGGCATCTCCATCGGCTCGATTGCCGCAGATCACAGCGTGTCCAACGTCAAAATCGCGCGCAACACCGTCACCGGCGGGCTCTACGGCCTGCGCATCAAGGTCGACGCTGACGCGACGAACGCGAGCGTCAGTTCCGTTACCTATGAAGGGTGGGTTACTCCCTCTTGATCTGTCTGGCCAGCCGTCTGACGCGAAAAATATTAGAAACACTGTTTCCGGAATCACCGAATACGGCGTGCTGATCTCCCAGAGCTACCCCGACAACGACGGGACCCCGGGCACCAGCGCACCCATCTCGTGAGTGGCTCGTATCATATTTGGAGAATTTAAGCAATTAACCCCTGTGCAGCGGGATTGCGTTCACGGGAGGAACCACGTCCGTCTCCGTCGGCTCGTCGGCCTACACGCTCGTCGTCGACTGCGGCGCCTGCTCCGGCACGTGGAACTTCTCGGACCTGAAGGCGTCTGGCGGCAAAGGCCATATCCTCGCGCTGAACAAGGCCACGGTGGGGTTTTTCCTTATATTCATGTCGGTGGTGTTGACCGCGCTGGACAGATCTCCGGCGGAACGTATTGAGCCAAGTTGTATGAAACTTGAAGATGCATTTCGAGGTCGCAATGGATTGAAAAGGTCTATAATGTATAAAATTACATGTGAAATGAGTTGCCGAATGAATATACCTTTCTCTTTTCAAGTTCAACTGATCGCATAAACATAATACATATCAGGATCTATGTGTTCGGAGAGTAAACTCGAAGCTTGAAGAGACAGAATCTCCAACTGGTTCCACAACTAGAGATATTTTTCGAAATCTAGTCAGTCTGTATAGTAATTTGGCATTACTTCAAGTTATGGCATAGTTTGTCCTAAACCTTGGTTGAAACAATTCTTTGGAAACACTGTACCACCTAGGGTGCAGGATTTAAGTGGTGTTTCAAACCGCGTTTCGAAACAGCTGTTTCAAACCGCTGTTTTTAATTATTTCCAGAAAAAGTGCTGTTTTAAAACACATGACCCGTGGGAAAAATTAGGCAATTCACTGGTTATAGACAGACTTTGGCTCATGCTGTAGCAGCTATACTTACAGCTATAAAGGTAACATCCTAATCAACTATTGTTACTCTCCATTTAATGTCACTGGAGGTCTTTTAAAGGCTTCAAGTGTTACCGTCACATCAGTGATAGGGTCACACCATATACAGACAACACAGAATATAACTTAGGATAGCAAGGGGTACCTTGAAAGCTTGAGAAATGGTGTAAAAGAACAAGTGAATACATATGCTAGCCCAAAAAATGATTCAAAAGGTCAAAATTGCCATTTTAGGCAATTTTAATCAATCCCTGTTTGCAAACTGGTTTCAAAATTGCTGGGAGTTCAAACCGGTTTTAATAACCCCCCATAATTCAATCCTGCACCCTAGTACTACCACCCATACATCATAATACACTGGCATGTACATGTGTAAACTATATCCCCTATAGAGCCAATCGTCATGCCTCAGGCTTCCTTGTGATATCACGAGAAGTAAAACTGTGGCTACAAGATAGAACAACAGATTACAAGAGAACAAATCATTTGGCTTCCTCGTGGCTCTCGCTCGCCTTCTCGTCGCGTGATCGGCTGCCGGCGGCGTCGAATTCTGTGTCTTGCATCAGCACCTAGTAATAGACATAACTTATACGCACGGTCGACCTTCGCGCTCTTGAAGCGCCACGCGGGGACCCTATTTTCGAAGAGCACGTCGAGCTCGCCGTACGAGCGGTTCGCCGCTGTTGTCCACGGTCAGCCTGAGTCACGCGACAACACTCCAGACAATTACTCACTCTCTGGGAGGCGGAACCAGCAGTACACCGCGCTAAGCGTCGCGAACACGAACCAGAATATGCCGCTCTTCGGGCCCCAGTTCCACGCCGCGGGGCTGAGCATGCGCGGCACGATGATCCCGCAGATGATGTTCATCACCTGGTACGCGCAGCGCGCGAGCACGATCGTCTTCGCCCGCAGCCGCGTCGACCCGACCTCCGCGATGATGACGTAGCACCCCGCGCCGAGCGTCGCGTTGTACACAAAGTTGAGCGCGATGAGCAGGCCCCCCGAGGCCCACTTGGCGCCTTCTGATGGGTGGAACCCCAGCGCGCCGATGATCGCCAGAACGACCGCCATGGCGGCCAGCCCGGAGATGTACAGCGCCCGTCTGCCCACCCGCGCGAGGATGAACCAGGAGGCAACGGTGCCGATGATGAACATCGAGTTCAACGCCAGGTTGACGTCGAAGGCCGCGGTCTGGCCGAGGCCTGCTTGCACGAAGCTGCGGTGCCTTAATAACAGGTCACTGGGACAAACACACTCACAATTGCACACCCTGCCCAATCAGGTTCTCCCCGCTGAGCAGCTGGATCGCAAACACCATCATCGCGATCTCGGTCCGGCGCCGGTCGATCCCGCTGAAGCACTGCAGGTACGACGTCCCCGCCTGCATCTCGCGCTCGATCGCCGTCGTGTGGATCATGTTCGCCACGGACCGCTTCGCGTCTTCTTCCGAGTACAGCTCATGGTTCGTCAGCCGTCGTACTGACTTTTCTGCATCGGCGTGTCTCCCTGCAGTATGTGTCAGCAAAAAAAACTGGCAGGATTAACAGACCGACCCTGCCGGACGAGCCACCACGGGCTCTCTGGCGCGAAATAGGCCCCGAGGATGAGCGGGACGGGCCACACCCACTGGATGACGAACGGGAGGCGCCAGCCCCAGTCGGACTCGATGGTGATGCTCGCGCGGACGACGCCAGAGGAAAGGAAGATGCCGATGCCCCAGCACATGTTGATGTACGCCGTGAGGTAGTGCCGCAGCGCAATAGGGCACACCTCGCTTGCGTAAGCCGTGGTCAGCGTTTGGAAGACTTGTGTCGTTAGTACTTATACTATGGAGGGGGATAAAGCCACACACCGCCCCAGAAGAGCCCGCAGATGACCTCGCTTGCGACGAGGGCGCCTAGAGTCTTGCTAAAGACCGGCCCGAAGATGGAGACGATCATGCCGAGCATGGAGACGATGTATGTCCTGCGCGGGCCAAACTTCTCACTCGCCCACCCGTTGATCATCAGCCCTATAATCCCCCCCACCGAGGACCCGTTGCCCAGGCCAGACTGCCACGGCGCGGGGATAAGCCGCCGCTTCGCCGTTTCGTCGTATATCCCAAACCGGTTAAGGAAGGCGGGGTGCTCGTAGAACGAGGCTATCTGAAGGGGTGTCAGTGGTGAATAATAGACAGTTAAAGATGGAAGATAACGCACCACGACGACATCATACCCCTCCATAATCAACGCCGCGCTCAATACCACGCTCCAAAAGACAGCCTTCTTGTGGATGCGGAAGGCCTCCCGCAGCGTCTGCTTATGCTCCGCCTCGTCATTCGCCGCGGCGCCCTTGACGACCTCCGCATAGTTGTCGATTTCCAGTTGCGCATGGGTGTGCAGCACGCCAACGGCAGGGTCTTCGCGGTCGCGCTCGAGTGAAGCCATAGTCGCCCACGGGGGGAAAACGGCCCCACGCCTGCATTTTAACAGGACAGGCCGACTGCACGCGCGTCGCATGACTCTATTATGCGGGCTTTTGTCGGAAGCACCACCCGCGGGCCGGGGAGGGGACGGCCCGCGGAAGCGGATGGTGGTGCCTGACTGCCAGAAAGAGACGTCCTTCGAGAAGCCATACAGAGCTGTTGCGCAGGGCCTGCAGAGCTCTCTTCGTCGTTTCCGCACAAGTACGGCAATCCACCGCGAATGAAGCTTCAAAGCTGGCCCTGCGCTGTCCACCGCAATGGCGAGTTGTCGGGCTTTCCGCTCGCTTGCGGGCATACACTGGACATCGCCGCTCACGCGCCTCGCGCAAGAAGCAAGCGGTCTGTGTTCGTGGGCAAGTTGTGGGAGGAACCAAAAAACGAGGTGATTGACAACCGTGCGCCATCATTGCCGTTTTGAGATGCACAGCCTTCTTCACCTTCTGTTTCCACTGCCGCCTCTATCTTTCAGTGCCAGTTCGATGGGGACGAGGCGGGTAGGGTGTGCTGTCGGCTTACGGCTCCAAGGCTGTCAATGACAGTAGCAGTAACTCGTGCAAGGCTCCATCTTACGCGAAGGCTTCTAGCTGTGGGGACGATGAGGGACGATTCAGTCTTGGATTCAGTGGCCCAATTCAACGATGCGTCGGCGAGCGCCGAAGTGGGACAGGATTTATGTTGCGGTTTCTGTCGCATAATACATACGCTACGGGCGACATGCGGGGTTACGTGGGACGAGCGAGCTGTTATTGGGGTCGTAGCGCGATACTCACGGATTACTTGGGGCTCGCTCGGTAAAGGGCAAGGCTTCGAACGCAGATGAACTTGAAGCCGCAAGCCTTGACGAGTGGCCCCATCTTCTCTGCTCATTGCCACATGATCCGGGAGCGTCGCGGCGTCCTCCAGGCTCCAGATCTGCTTCTCAGGCATACTGAGAAGTACATTGGAAGTACATATGCTTCTGCCCATCCCATCGCCATCATCTTCTTGCTGCTCGAGAATCAGCAACGTTTCACGCCCCTCTTGGCAGCGTGGTGAGCGGATCAGCGCCTCCCAATTGTGCCTTGACATTGCGCGTCTCTGTGGGCTGCTTCCTGGGTCGTGCTGTTCATACACAGCTCAGAGTTTGTTCACACAGGGCCCTACATTGCGCAATGCGTCCACCACGCCTGCGCCTGGAGGCAGGCTCAGGCTCCGCTGCCACATGCAGGCCGATCGGTACCCGGCTGCCAACTGGCGGCTGCTTTAGTCTTTTACCCCCGTCACATCCCGCCATCCCGCCCTCCGCGGCCGCCCTGCACCGCCCCCATTGACAGTCCCCGCCCTCCGCGGCGCCGTGCGCCTCGCTCCGCGGCCGACGCACAGGTAGGGCACGAAAACACCGTCCTTCTCTGGCCTTTCAGCGTCACAGCGTACGTAATGTCAGAGAAGAACCCGGCTGGCTCGCTTGCGGTCGACATGTACGGCAGGCCGCAAGATATCGCGACAGAGTACTTAACTTAGTAAGTCCGACCCGACATACTAGAGCTGAGCGAAGACTGCGCCCTCCCGCGCCCGCTGGTCGCTGCGGAGGACCCTGCGCCTGCGCCTGGGCCAGCAGCCCGTTCAACCGTTGAAGTAGGTGGTGGCGTTGTCGCCGCGTGATTCAGGGGCGACGATCTGCGGTAAGCATCAATCAGTGACGTGACGGTCACACCGCGGAAATCAGCACGCCTGACGGGGCTAGAAGCTTCCCAAGCTCGGCTCGCGATTCGATTCGATTTTTGTTTTTCCCGATTTTTTTTTTCTTCGCTTGCCCCATCCGCATTGCATCGCGCGTGCGGGATGGGTGTGCGTATATAACGGGGCGGCGGCGTACGGAAGCGGCCACCTTTCCGTGCCCCCTTTCCCTTCTTCTCTTCTTTTCCTCCCCCCACGATGTTCATCGAGCCACTCAGCCTCCACACGTACGTCCGCTCCGCCCCGCCCCGTGTGTTTCGTGTACTACGCTGACTCATTGACGCAGCGAGCCTGGCTTCGAGACACTGCAGCTGCATGGCGGGCAGAAACCCGACCCAAATACGAAGGCCCGCGCAGTCCCCATTTTCCAGACCGCGGGCTACGTCTTCGACGATGTCGCGGTGTGTCTCATCATCTTGTTTTTGCTTCTCCCGCGTTGGCTGATGCTCTGTTGTTCCGGACAGCACGGCTCCGCGCTCGCCTCGATGAAGTGGGTGCCCCTGTCTGAGTCCCTGTCTCTCCTCGGCTGACGTGAACACAAAGGACAACGGGCTACCTGTACAGCCGTGTGGGCAACCCGACAATGTCGGTCTTCGAGGACCGTGTAGCGATGCTCGAGGGCGGTGTTGCGGCGGTTGCTGCCTCTTCGGGTCAGGCCGCGATTACGCTGACGATTAGCGCCCTTGCGCAAAGCGGGGACAACATCGTGACTGCGTGCGTGTCCTGCCCCTGTGTTCCTGCCCCCGGCTAACCGGTTGCAGGTCCCGATTATATGGAGGGGTGCGTGTTTTTTTTTAATGCAGAGAAACCCGGTTGACACGTGTGCGATAAGACGTATAATCTGTTCAAAAGTGCGTGCCCGCCTCATGTTTATACGACATACTGAAGGGACCTAGCTACCCTGCGCAAGTACGGCATCACATCCCGTTTCGTGGAGACATACGACCCGAAGGACTTCGCGGCGCAGATCGACGAGAAGACGAAGTGCATCTACGTCGAGATCATCACCAACTCGGACGGCACGCTGACCAACGTCCGCGCGATGGCTGACGTGCGTGGCATTATTTCCTGTTTAGTTCCTGCTGATGTCTCGGTAGCTCGCGCACCAATATGGCTTGCCGCTAGTCGTGGACAGCACGTTTGCGATGGGCGGGTACATCATCCGGCCGATCGACCACGGCGCGGACATCGTCATCCACAGCGCCACTAAATGGCTCGGCGGGCACGGGACGACGATCGGGGGCATCCTTGTTGATTCGGGCAAGTTCGACTGGCGCAAGTCGGACAAGTTCCCGTCGATCACGGACCCGTGCGCGAGCCAGGACGACACGATCTTCGCGGAGAAGTTCTACCCGGCCGGGTTTGCGATGTTCATTAGAGCCGAGCTCCTGCGTGACATGGGCCCGTGCATGTCCGCGATGTCCGCGTTCCTCGTCCTACAGGGGCTCGAGACGCTCTCGCTCCGGGCCCAGCGCCACTGCGACAACGCGCTTGCCCTGGCACAGTACCTCGACGCGCACCCGAAAGTCACGTCCGTCTCCTACTGCGGGCTCGACACGCACCCGTCCCACCAACTGGCGCTCAAGACGCTCCGGCCCGGGTGCTACGGCGGCGTGATCACGTTCACCGTCGCGGGCCGGCTGCAGAACGCGATCACGTTCCTCGAGAGCCTCAAGCTCGCGAGCCACCTCGCGAACGTCGGCGACGCGAAGACGCTCGTCATCCTCCCGTTCGTCACCGTGCAGGCGCAGCTCTCCGAGGACGAGCGCATCAAGAGCGGCGTCACGCCCGGCCTCATCCGCATGAGCGTCGGCATCGAGTCGATCAAGGATATCATCGGCGACGTAGAGGCTGCGCTGAGGATCACGTTCGAGGGGCAGGACGCGGAGTAAGCAGAGAGAGAGAGAGGGCGAAGGTGTGTTGTTGTAGAGTTTCCTGCTGTGTACCATGTTATCTAGGCTTGCATAATTTTTTTCTCCTTCCCCGGTGTGTATGGTTGCAACGAATTGTACAGACCTAAATATATACTGTTTCCTCGCGGAGCAGTTGCGAGATAAGTTAAACCCCAAGCTATCTAACTTGACTAGTGAAGCTGGCAGAGTTCTCACTGCGGGAGTTGGCAAAGAAACAACGCTAACGGATCGATTATACATACACCTAATAAAACTTTTTCTCAACCGTAAAATATTTAATCCCAGTGGGTGAGAAGATTTCGACTCCCAATATGGAGCAAATTGAGCTGCCCGTTTCGGTCTGATAGAGCCCTGATTTGCTTCCGATCTGGCCCAAAGTCCTGATGTTTGGTATGAAGTCTAAGTTAAGAATATAATCGATTGAAACACCCCCTGTTTATTTACAGTACCAACTCTTGCAGTGTCTGCTACTAGTTGATAGCAAATGTGCAACGCAGACCACTGTGCTTGCTACAGGGCGTGCCAGTGTCCATCAGCCCAGGCCGGAGTATCTCGATCTCGAGCGGCTGTAGGCCGAGCATGCCGATCTTCGCAAGCCGAAGAGGCCGGCCGGGACCGGGACCGCCGTCCGCCTTCTCCTGTAGAGCGACCCACGCATCTACAAGGCCGTTACTTTCAATTATGCCCTCCTCGCCGGGCCGCCGGGCATTGAAGTCACCCGCGACGAGCCCCGCGCGGCAGCCCGGCTCACGCAGCAGCGTCGCAGAGGCGTTCACCTCTAAGCAACGTCGCATTTCGCTCTCCCCCGGGTCGAGGTGCACGTTCAGCAGCCGCAGCCCGCCCCCCGGGCCCGATTCCGGCCCGGTGGCGACGTCCACGCAGAGCACGTCGCGGTTGTCCCGGCTGAGGAAGTCGGCACGGAAGACGTTATCAACCGCGAGTCTGCCGCCACCCGTGCCGAAGCGCCGGCGGGCAAGCAGCGTCAGCGTTGAGAACAACGGCCGCACACCGCTGTAGCTGGGGCTAGGGCCCGGCGGCCGCGGGGGGTCCCCCACGTTTGTCGCCAGGTACCCCGCGCGCACCGCCGGGTGTTTTAGGAGCGTCTCTCGGGCGCTCCCGCCGACCTCCTGAAGGAACACGATGTCGGGGGCGGCGCCGGCGAGGATGTCGTCGAGGATGAGCCCGGCGCGCGTGCCACCCGGAGGCCACGCCTGGATGTTCCACGTTGTGAGCGAGAGCGTCTGACCGGCGACGGTCGGCGAGGCTGAGTGGGAGGGGCTATGGGCAGGAGCGGCCGCTGCCGGGGACTGCTGCCGGCGAAGAGGCACGGTCGTCCATTGATTGCTGGCGCTGCGGAACACCGACAGCGTGCGGGGAACTTTGTTCAAGAGGCCACCTATGCCAGTCATCGTGGGTGGTGGCACAGAGTAACCGTGATACCAATCGGATACGTTATCCGGTGCCCCTGAGTTGCATCAGCATTTCCTCCTATTTGGTGCCAATTTTGGCTAGATACCTATGCTGTGGGCCTTGGATGAAAAATAAATTCATTGCCAAAAAAGGAAAAAAGGAAAGAGAAGGAGAGGGAAAAGAAGAGTTTTTGAGTGGACTATGAGCTTAAGGTGAGGCCACTATGCATAGACCATCTGGAAGAATTTATTCTGCATTTTTATGTATTTTTTTGGCGCGCCTGCGGCGCACTAAGTGTTGTGCAGGGAAATTACCCAATTATTGCCTTTTGGGGCACTATCTACCGGGTAGGATACTGCCGGGTCCGCGCGTCATGTGATTCAGATAGCTCTGACCCCATATGGTTTTTTTTGCGGCCGGCCTACGGCCGGCAGGATCAAACACGACCAAGCATGATGTGACATGCTACCTGCGATAAGTTGTGTTGCAATACACTGTAATGTTCCTCAGTATATAGATTCATGAGCATGTCAGGGGAACCTCCCTTTCGGCCCGGAGACGCGTCCGATTCCGGTCCGATTCCGGTCCGATTCCGGTTCCGACTCCGGTCCGGCCCTCCATCTCGCCCGCACAATCACTGATCCATCAACGCCCTCCCGACGGTCGCCCTGGGACCTCGCCTGCGACACCGCCCAAGCCTTCTGTGCCCGACAGCGGCAGCTACAGACAAGCAGTATATAGTCAGCTCCCTAGCAGGCGGACCCTTAGAGTTTCTTCTCTTTGGATCCTCCCCTGCTAGGTCAGCTTCATTTGTATTCGCTTACCAATGTTCACGCTTTGGATCCTCCCCTGCTAGGACCTTGATCTCAGGCCTCCGGGGTTGCCCTTACAGAGCACTTAACAAAACTGAAGGTCTATTGTGAGATTCAGCACTATTGAAACTGCCCCTCTATTTTAAATTCTTGTGAAAAACAAGATTTCACACCACTATTGTCAAATTGAATGTGAATGAGTGAATGAATCTCTTAGAAATTTTATGCTATGGGACAGGTATGCTATCTAAACTATTCCTCTAATTTTCAGGCCAGACTATGAAGAAATGAAGCTGCAATGCACCAGAGGAGATTTCAATCATTAACTCCTTCCCAAATGTGTGACGATTCAGATAGCGAGGTATCTGCCCACTAGTAACTAGCCCCAATTTTGGCAAAATGAATCTACTATTCATACATGGCACTACCAATGCACTACACTCAAGCCTATGCACAGTGCTGTATTAATCTACCTCAACATGCTGTCAACAGCACACTATATGTTCAATAATCTACTGTAGCATACTTTTTTAAGGCTGAAAGCAAGCTGAAAGGGCGCAAAAAGTAACTATTTTCTTTCTATTCAAATGAAATACTGTAGTATTTTATTACTCTTCTCATAAATGATGGCATTCTGGGAAAAAAAATCTGTGATAGCTAGGCCGGTGAATGGAATTGAGTCATATTTTGTTTTTCCAATGCTTTCAAATTTTCGTATGCAATGTCACACCCAAAATGGCATTCAAATTGAGTAAAATAGTACAGTACTGTACCAATCCGACCACAAGTTCAGTGGGGCAAACACATAACCTATTGAACTTGAAAGGTAACAAGTTCATCAGTGATAGAATTACTAATCTATATAACGCGGGCTGGCAACAGCTGGCCGCAAAATTTTGATATATTATTGCCTACATAGAAAAATCTAAATTGATGATAGTGTCATGGATAAGACACGGCCCATCCACTCCGGCGCAGGTGTCGGGCCACTGCGGGCCTGCAACACACGGCATGTGACAATGGGGAACAGATGCCCCAGTAGGAGGAATGCACATGTGGGAAGCACGTGACTGAGAACAACGTGTTGAGCCGTCGTCAAGCCCAACTACTCTACACAAGGGGACTGGGGAGAAGTGCTAGGAGGTTATGAGTAGTGCTTGGCCCGCAAGGGATGTACGATCATCCCCTCTGCGGCCAGGAACATGGGGGAGGAGGAGCAGGAGAGGCCAATGGTGTTCAATTACCCGTCAGCAGGCCCACATATATAAGGCATGATAGTGTACACTGTACCCTATTGCTCAGATCATCTATTGTACTGCTTCTCTCCATGCAGGGAGTACTAACGACTTGTCAGGCCCAAAACGACCTGATTCAACCCCAACACCAACTGCGACAAGGGATTCTACCTGCTCACTCCGCTTGTGGGCCCTTACACTGAGGAAATACCTTAAAATATATAGTGACCCCAATACAGACCTAACAAATGTAGAGGGGTAGTCTAAGATCCTTTTTCATATATTTACTGGTTAAATATAGCCTGCCCACCACTGGCATACTATACTATTTTATTCATTTCCTCAGTCATGCGGCACACCCCCCTGCTGATCTGACAAATTTTTTTTTGTTGGTCACAGGGGTTTTTTTTACACTAAGGAAATACCTTAAAATATATAGTGACCCCAATACAGACCTAACAAATGTAGAGGGGTAGTCTAAGATCCTTTTTCATATATTTACTGGTTAAATATAGCCTGCCCACCACTGGCATACTATACTATTTTATTCATTTCCTCAGTCATGCGGCACACCCCTGCTGATCTGACAATTTTTTTTTTGTTGGTCACAGGGGTTTGATACAGCCAACAAAATGGCCTACATAGCTGATGGCAGCCGAGGTCAAAGGGCCGTGGTCTCTATACAACAAAAAATTGGCTAACAAATTGAATGAAATAGTACAGGATCAATCTGATCCAATCAGCTTAGTCAATATGCAAGCCCCTACCTTGCTCATAGTAGAGTGCAGTTTTTGAATATTTGAGTATTAAAAACGGTTTATAATTTTTGGTATCCCAAACTAGTGTTTATAAACTGGTTTATAAACCAGGCAACCAAACATGTGATATTTTTGACGTCACAATATAAATTTTTGTAGCCTTACATCCTAGCTGAAAGGGTTGCCTTCATATCTCTTTAACCTGTGATACAGGTGATAATAATGTTGATCAGCTGGCAGTAGTTGGATCACTTAAGTCACGTGACTAGTGACGTGCTTGCTTGCCAAAAGACAAACTAGGACTAAGTGTGCAAGGGCCTTCAGAGCTAACAAACTCCTCAGGAAACTCAACACCAAGAACTCAAGAACTCAAGAGAGAACTCAAACTCAGAAGGGCAAGGGGGGGAAGTAGCTCTGGGGGAGGATGATGCTAACTACTAGCTATGGACAGGCTTTTTATAGACTAGATAAATAAGGGCTAAATGAAATAGAAACTAAAATCAAATGGAAAATGAGCAACAAAGTCAGGAAAGATAGGGAATGGAAACTAAGGTAGGAAATGGCAACTAGAAAAGGAAGTGGAAACTAAACTAGGAAATCAAACTGTGTGACAAAGTGTGACTTGTGACGTGCAAGGCTCGTCACTAGCCGGGTTTATGAGCCAGAGACCTAGTGAAATCTTTCTAAACCAGTGTTTATAACCACTGGTTTATAAACCGGTTTGTAAACCCGATCGAGAAACTGCACCCTAGCTCATAGCTCTCCTAGCACTCCTCCCCATTCCCCTGTTGCTGGGAGTTAGGCTCGGCGTCAGGGCCGACATATTGTTCTTGGTCATATGCTTCTTATATATTTGTTACTCCTTCTCAGGTACCTGTTCCCCACATGTACTGCATTCTGCAAGCCCTTGGTGGCCTCAGATGACAGCAATGACTCCAACATGAAGGTTCTAGGAGGCTGACCAGTAGGCGGACTGTCTGACCATGACATACATGATAATGGCCTACTTAGGCAGGTGTTGCAGAGGGTGCAGACTAGGGTGCAGGATTTAACTCTGGATTGAATCCCCATTTCAAAATAGCTCTTTTAAAATACTGTTTTAAATTCTTTAGGCAAAAGCACTTGTTTTGAAATAGCAAGGGTGTGGGAAAAGTCAGGGTGCAGACTTTCAAAAGGGGGGAAATATGATATCCATGATAGGATAATATGAGTGAAAACCAACTTAATACGCAAATTTATATTGAGAGGTACTAATGAGGGTTATACAATATCAGTAAGTGGACTTTGGGGGTAAAAACTAGAGCCCCAAATTGCCCTTTTAGGCAATTTAATACATCCCTGCTTTGAAACTGGTTTTAAATGCCCTAGGTATTAAAAACAGGATGTAAATGTGGTATTTTAATCCTGCACCCTAGCACTGCAGACCAATCATGGCCTGCCAGGCTCTTGTAAGGGGAGCATGTGATGTGACAGCTGTGACTGATCACGTGACTGGTCCGTGCGCAGATAGCCCTGTACTTAAGTAGTTGGCTGTGGGGCTGTTCCCCCGGCTTTGGTATCAACTAGGCACCTGGACCCTCATCCCCTGACAGCATACCAAAGCCTCTATATCGACTCTGGCACTCTTCTAGCCCCAGTTGATCCTCTCTATCTCCTATATTCGTCCTCACCCTACTGTGCTTGCCTTCTCTCCTCCAATGACGACTCCCGGCGTCTCTGTTGACCTGTATTCGTACTGCCTGCTTCTGCAGAGCGAAATTACTCGCCTCACCGACCGTCTCGACCGTCTTGAGTATGGTACGCCTGCTCCACCCCCTGCTCCCCCTTCCCCTGGTCCTACATTCCATGGTGTCTGGGACGGCAGTCGCTGGGTTCTTCCAACGATCCCGGCCCCTACCCCTGCCGTCATTGCTGCGGCCCACACTTCCATACCACTTGCCGAAACCTTCCCCCTACTGCGCCCGACACTGTCACGCGCTTCTCTTGTACGCTTGTGGTGCCTGACTCGGCTGTCGGGCATATCGTGGGTCGCGGCGGCAAGGGTCTCCACCAAGCTCACGACACTTCCGGTGCTCAGTTGCGCGCGTACTCTGATCGCGCTGCGCCTGGCAAGCGCCGGGTCTCTATCCGGGGAACCGACCAGCAAATCGGTGAAGCGCTTATCGCGCTTGGGAAACGGTTCATGCGCAAGCGTGTCCGTGCGAAGAAGCAACGTCAGCCACCGTCTGCTGAGGGACCTGCCCCCCTCCTCCTGCCGCGCCTGTGCCTGTACCACGTGCCACGAAGATGGATGTCGACCGTGCCCCTCTGCACCGCTCGTCCACCGTGATCCACGCCCAGTCTCAGGTGCCCCGCCACCACTGCGGTTCGATCTGCCACTCATCCGAGGGCCTCGGCCGCTGGTGGGCCAGCTGGGCATTCGCGACTGTCTTCCCCCCTCTTCCCGTCTTCTCTACCCCGCCAACCTGCCGCCGCCACTACCCCACCTATGCAGGCCGCGGCACCATCTCTTCCTACCCCCAGCCTTACCCTACTCCCTTCGCACCCTCGGTGGTTATGGCCACTCCGTCGGGCGCTGACCAGCGCGTCACCTACCCCGATCGGCTCTCCTATGCAGATCGACGTAGCTCACGCCCGGCCGCGTAACCGGCAGACTGCCCGACGAGGGGGCGTACCTGCGCAGTCATCGCGCGTCATAGGCGACAACCTCTATTTCCCTGGCGATCCCGAATATGAGTTCGCAGAACCCTACACTCCGCCTATCCGTCGAGGCGACGGATCTTGAGGAGGGGTTGGTGTAAGGGGAGCATGTGATGTGACAGCTGTGACTGGTCTGTGCGCAGATAGCCCTGTACTTAAGTAGTTGGCCGTGGGGCTGTTCCCCCGGCTTTGGTATCAACTAGGCACCTGGACCCTGATCCCCTGACAGCTCTGGCCTGTTCCGCTCTAGTCGCTCCAGCGACCTTATACTCTGTATATCCTCTTGTTTGTCATTTTCCATATGTACTCCATACATTGTACTTACTTATGGTCTTCCCTTTCTACATATGCTTCTCTCTCTCTAGTATTTGACAAGTAGATCCCTCACTTTCCCTGCCTTGAGCGTGACAGGCTTGGCTTGCTGGCTACCAACAACTCTCGCAACTCTTTTTGGGGGCATTGCAGCTCAGCTGATTGTCCTTCAGTTGCTGTGTACAGTTTACACAGAGGAGACACTGCAGATGGAGTTGCTTAACACCACTTATAGTGATGAAGAGCCTGACAACAGTGAACTGGAGGGCTCAGGAGATGAATTTCAGCCATAGCCTAATTAGGAAATTAACCCTTAGAATTACCCTTAACTTAACCCTTAGGATGAGTAAAGCCCTTCATATCAGCAGGAACCATTATTAACCCCTTAGATTGGAACACTGAGTGTCACACCCCCATGACTATTATAATTCTCAATGATTTTGACTAAGACATGAACGGATTTAATCTGAAAACTGCTACTTAGATTGAGGCAACTGCGACGATGGCTGTTTCATGAGCCTGTATACCAATTGTATCCTCTTGGACCTCCGTATTAATTTCCGCCCTTCAAACCCGGAGCCATCCGATGGAACATGATGCTTCTTGTACTTTTTTTTTTTGGCTTGACGCCGAGTACATCGTGGGAGCCCGCGCGTGCGTGTGTCGATGCCGTCGGCGGACTTGTCGAGAAGTTGATGCAGCGTGGTGATTACCACTGAGGCTTACGCGATCGAGTATATAGGTGACCGCGGACAGGGTACATCACGTTGCGGGATTCGGGAAGTTACAGTAGTCGTGGCCATGAGTGGAGCTTCCCGCCTCGGACGAGAGGAAGACAACAAGTTCTTTATTTCGAGCAGAAAAGACAAGAAAAAGACGAATCAGAAAAAAAGAGCACAGAAGACGCGCTTGATTGCCGATTGAATACACGGCAATCACCCGCCCTGACGACGCCTCTTGTCCGTTTCCATTTTCGTCGACAGTTTGTGCGGCTTGCCGGCAATGAGGTGGCCACACAGCTGCGCCGCGCTAAGTAGCAATGTGGGTGACGGTGACGGTGACGCCCCCGCGCTCCTCTCCCGCCGACCACCATGTCCCTCCTCGCGCAGCTCCCCCTCCCGCTCGACCGCGCGCGCCTCGACGCGATTGTGGACTCAGTGTCGCCAACAGCGGCATCTGTTGTCGCTGGACTGGCTGGTGTGTACCTGTTTGTTCGGTGGAAGACCTCCGGGGTGCGTTTTCCTTTCCCCCTTTCCCCTCATCACCACTGATGAATGGCCCCGCAGCTCGACCATGTCCCGGCGATGGGCCCAACGGGACTGTTCACGTCATACCTCGGCGCGCAGGAGTACCTCAAAAACGCGCCGAAGGTAGTCCAGCGGGGCTACAACAAGGTGCGTCTTCGCTTGACGCCGATTCTGGCCGCTGACGTCGAGTAGTACAAGGACGGGGTGTTCAGGGTGCCTTACTACGATAAGTGGGTCGTTGTCGTTGGCTCGCAGCGCCTTGTACATGACCTCCGCACCTCCCGCGATGAGGACCTTTCCGCCATTCTCGGCTTCGGCGCGGTCCGTCCGTTTCCCTGCTATCCATGATCTAGCTTATGGGCAGATATTCGCCGCAAAATGGACCCTTGGCGAGTCGTTCGTGACGAACGACTATCACACCAAGGTTATCCAGTCTGCCATGACGCGTAGCATCTCCGACCGTTTTGCCGACGTAAAGGACGAGGTCGCCCATGCCTTCCGCGACGAGGTCCAGTTTGCGGACGGCCAGGGTGAGCTACGGTGTCTGCTACGTGCGCTCTCTGCTAAGTGGCTGACCATTTGGCAGAGTGGGTAACATTGCCCGGACTGGCGACGACGCTCCGTGTCATTTCCCGTGCTAGCAACCGGTTGTTCGTTGGGGCGCCTCTATGTACGCAGCCCTCTCTTTCTTTGCTTCAGTCTAACTCAACCGCTCTAGGCCGGGACCCGGACTACCGGGACCTAATGGTAAACTTTGCCATTGGTGCGATGAACAGCGCAAAGAAGATCAACCTTTTCCCCCATTGGCTTAAACCGTACGCCCCTGCTCTACCCTTATCCGGTTTACGATACTAATACATTTTCTATTTCTATTTTTACCTTTGTAGAATCGTGGGCCCGTTCATCACAACGCTCCCGCGCGATCTCGAGCATGCAAAGGCGGCATCTCGGCCCGCTCATCGAGGAGCGCCTCAGGCAAGACGAGAAGTACGGCCCGACCTGGCCCGACCGTCCAGTGCGTTAAACCTATTGTAAAGGTTGCGGAGCTGATAGCCCTAGAACGATTTGATATCGTGGCTGCTTGAGCACGCCCCGCCGGAGGAGCGCAACGCGCATGAGATAACCCGGCGCATGCTCATGGTCAACTTTGTTGCGATCCACACCTCGGCCAACGTCTGTCTCCCCACCATCTCCCAACCCAACTGACACTTCAGAGCAGAGCTTCACACAAGCCTTATTCCATCTCGCGCATGAGCCGCACTATGCTGGCCCGCTGCGGGAGGAATTGGCGGCGGCGGTCGCGGAGGACGGGTGGACGAAGACGGCTATGAGCCGGTGTGTGAAGCTCGACAGCTTCTTGCGCGAGTCGCAACGCTTCAACGGCGCCAGCGCTAGTGTGTGTTCCTTCTCATCAATTCCCTATCCTAACCATATAAGTCAACATTAACCGGATCGTCGTGAATCCGAACGGCTTCACCTTCTCGGACGGCACGCACCTCCCGCAGGGCACGTTCCTGGCCGCGGCGACACACGCGACCCACCACGACGGCGACAACTATACGGACCCGGACGTGTTCGATGGGTTCCGGTTTGCTGACATGCGCGGCGCCGGCGAAGACAGGGGCAGCATCAAGCTGCAGATGGTCGCGCCGGATGTGAAGTACCTCAGCTTTGGGCTGGGGCGACACGCGTGTCCCGGGGTGCGTCTATCTTTTCTTTTCTCACTGGCGCTAACGGGCAGCAGCGCTTCTTCGCGGTGAACGAGCTGAAGCTGATGCTCGCGTATGTGCTCGAGCACTACGACGTCAAGCTCGAGGGCCCGGAGCGCCCGCCGACGGAGTGGTTCGGGACGCTCGCCGCAGCGAATCGGTTCGGAAAGGTGATGTTCCGCAAGCGGACGGATGTCTAGAGGGCGGATGTCAATCTGCATAGTACTTCATTTCTCGTAGTCAATTGTCTTATATGCATAGCACTTAATTTTCCTCTGAATTGAATGCAGAACAAGTGAGGCAAATGTCCTGCTCCTAACACCTCCAATCTTGAGGGTCATCAGCTAAGAGTTCAGGTGTCCACTTTATAGCCAATGCATGGGGCAAATCTACCATCTATATAGCCCACAGCTCACTGTTAGTTATTAGGTGGGACGAGTTAGGTTGATACTAACAACTATTTCCAGGGTTCTCATTGCCAAACCTAAGGTTTGGCCCTATATATAATCATGTTGAAACCAGCCCCCCCATATTGGGAATGGCTGTGCAATTCTATAACCCTTTTGTCATGAGCCATATCATATCATGTGTAGTTGCTCACTCGGGTATAGTGTTGTGATAGCCACTTGGTTTTCTTTTGGACTGTCTGTTACTTCCCTTTGGTTTTTGCATGGCCCTTAACCAAATCCAACAATATAGTCCTTAACTAAAGTCTGCTTACAGCCAATGCAAATCATATCACATGGTATGTGGGTCAGTATGGCCTACCATACATTCTGCAAGTATGTTGTTTAAACCTGTTCCCAAAATCAATCCCCAGTACTTCAAGAAGGCCATCACCAATGTCTGTTAAGTATTTGTTGTTATTTCTCTCCATCCACATCAACAGGAAGCAGCAGGGACCTGCTGCTTGGATTCAACATGTCCCTCAATGCCTGGCATACTGGGTGTGTCTCTTCTTTCTTAGAGAGTATGTAGCTAGGTTAAGTACTGAAGGTGTACAGGATGCTATAAACAGGGTGGTAATTACTATATTACCTTCTATTCCCCATCTTCAAGTTTTGCCTATGCATCATTGTTGCCTCATTCATCCTTTTACTGACTTTGGACAGCAATTTATAACATATTCTTACCCTACCAATACCAATGCCTATTGTAATCCTAATACCAAGCAAGATCCTATTTATTCTTGGTATTTTGCAGGTGTTCCCTCTGCCGCAAAACATTCTGGTTGTTTGATCACTCTAAAATTTTCTATATGATGATATTTACAAGTTGAACACTTTGCACATTTATATTAAGGCCCACAATTTCAGTGGTTGTGGTTGCAAGAAATAACTTTAAGAACTCAAACTAGAATTCAAATTATATAGTTTTATAGAGCATGGTCTAGTGTGCCACACCTAACTTAGCATTCAAAACAGTAACATTCTTGGTCTTTAATCTGCTGATCTCTCTGATATATCTTTTGCTTAGAGTGCTAATCTCTTAACTGTTATTATCATATCCATGGATCTGACAACCATTCTTGGCCCACTGGGCTCTTGTCATAGTTCAGGTCAGGCTGCCCACTTCTTAGAGCTACATAGTCAGGCCTGACCACCTGCCTGCTCTCTTTGCCTATCATTTCTTCAACCCCCATCCTTTTACCCCTACACAACACTCATCCAATCCCATCTCTAATACTTACTTGTATAAAAACCATATCTCCAGACTGTATTTAACATCTTAGCTATTTTATGTAAGACCTGTTTTATTTATTCATATTGTCATACATAATATATTGCCAATTATACCAGGCAGGATAATTTCATTAGTATATAACTACTTCATTAATGTGTATTCTTTAACTAGAGTAGCCATATATGAAATTGTCACTAATTGCATCAAATCATACTAACTTATCACTGGGGGTGTATGAAACTTTTTAAGAATTATTACAGAATTATCTGGATAATTGTGATAGTATAGTCTCTAGCGCTTTTTTTTATATTAGAAGGCTGATTTTGTGTTGGTTTTGCGCTTTGTTGTAGATTTCGATTGAACGCGCTTTTGTGTTGATGCTTGAGTCGGTCTTTTCGACGAAGATGCTTGAGTTTTTGTCGATTTTGTCGGGATTGTCCGATTTCGATCGCCTTGCGAGTTACGGGTAGTCCTCGGTTTCGCGTTCGCAGATAGTTTTGGTACGAATAACGGTGTCGGTCTCAGTTCTCCAACTCCGCGTAATAGATTCGGAAAATCATTCGGTTGGGAATCAGTTAGATCTCGCTGTTTCCCTTTTGGTGGTATTTTGACGTTCGATCCAAGCGTGTGGGCGCTTGCTTTTCTTCTTGCTTGTCACAAATTGCACGAAACCAAGTTTCAGCAATACTCGATCACCCCTCGGGTGGGCTCCAGATGATGAGTGTGGAGTGGGGACAGCAAATGAGCTCTCTAACTAACCAAACCAACAAAAACAACCAAAACTCCACTTTTCGTAGAGAGAAAGATGTATAATGTCGAGTAGGAAAAGTCACAAAACCCAAAAATCGTCAACTCCTTGTGCGAGTACAGGCCCCTGTGAACAGAGCCTTGGCACAGATGTGTAAGGTTGTAGGGTAGATACGAGTTTCTTGCGAAAAACGTTGATTTGTCGTGCCCCAAAGCGTACTATCGACGAAACTCAGCAATAGAGAAGCGCCAATACGATGCCCGGAGAGTTTATACTCGTTGGATCAGGACTAACTGCCTTAAACCCTCTGAGTTGTCTCGAGTCAGGAACTAACTGCCTTAAACTCTCGACCAGCAACCGAAACCCAATAAACAGCAACCGGAACTCTTGTATTCAGCAACCGAAACCCTCAACCAATAATCCTTCCGACGATATAATACTATTTCGAAAGAGCTAGCAAGATAGATTGACGAGCTAGATCCCCAGATGCACCTAGTAGAGCGGGGCAATCCGTGAACCTGCCAAATACAAAACAGAGATATAAATACGAAACAGAAATTGATAGAATCAGGGAAAATCTCGAGTAAGAAAAGTCGCCCATGTGCATAATTGTATAGGTATCGTTTCGCCATACGGCCCAGAGTCGAAAATCCAGGTCCAGATGACTGGTATCGCGTGTATTGGAGTCAATGACCTGTGTAAATCTTCCGTGTTCGCGACCATCTAGTTTGTCTTGTGAAGAATCCCTCGATCTTGAGTAGGATAAGTGGATAGCTCTGCTTCCCAGCTTTCGATTGACACCCATAACTCGTATCTTGTGCATATGGCCTCAGCGGTGGTTGTCCCAACTCTCCTGGCGCATTTCCAACGTTCAGATGATCAGTTCCTCGACAGTGTTTTAGAGTCGCCGTTGATCACAGGTCCAGGCCCCAGTCAATTGAGTAGGTTTTCGCCGTTTAACCGTCCCTTGGCACTCTCGATCCTCCAGCATGATCCGAAACCACGTTCCAATGATGTCAGTCGTTGATACCAACAGAGATAGGGGTGTCCCTTATCTAGGAGAAGTCGATCTCGAGTCTCCACTGAGCGCCAAACTGAATATGCCTTTTAGAATACACTCCCTTTGGGTATTTTGCATAGAATTGGATAGATTCTAGCGAGAACGGGCTCTGCGAACTTTTCCTAGTCAAGATTTTGGAATCACTGAGAGCGATTTGATAGATTTTGACTGGAGTTTGACTGGTTCTTGTGCAGGTGATCCCCTAGTTGACCATTCGGGACTCATGTCAACTCTGAGACGTGCGCTGAGCAACAAAATCGACAAAAATAGTCGTTTCCTGGTCTGTCCCAGACTGCGGCTTATCACCGTGTGTTGTGTTGTAGTAGATTGGCAGCTCTAAGACGCGCTACCTTACCCTCTGCAAGATCAAGGATCTGCAATTCCCATGCTTGGGCAACCTAAGTACTATATTCTTTAGCTTTCTAGGTAATCCGAGCAATGTTTGCTAATGGTGAAGAAGCTGCTTGTCTTCTGTCTTAAGCCTTTGCATTTTGCACCCAGTTAGCAACACTTAATTTAGAGGAACTACTAATATCCACACCTGATTAGATGTTAGACACATCTGATAAGCAAAACTAATTTATGTACAGGAGTTTGAGTCGTTTATCTATAGTTGCAATCTTCTCATTTACATGCTGGCAAGAATTGAATGCATCTGGTTACAAATAGTTGATAAAGAAAAAGGCTTGCTTACCTTGGATTGTATCTTGCACTCACCTGTGTTAAGATCTGAGGCCTAAAAGAAGTGATTAAGAGATGTTTAATTATACGTACTATATACCTTGTGCTTAGACAAGAATGAGTTTAGACATTACACTCGACCGCTGCCTGGTATTTTGCCAGGTTGACCTTCTTTGAGTTGCCATCGAGGAATTGAAGTCGATTTGGACGATATGATGGGCAGATGATCGAAGGAATTCACTGTGAACCTGGCTTAATCATTGCTTACTCTGTTGGTGCATTAGCTAGTAAGTGATAAGAACAGACACATACAATACACTAAATGTGCAATATAATGATTGGTTGCTTCCTTCTGAGGTGCATGTTCCCTGTTGTCATGTGCTGTATATTGCGGGCCCGCTATAGCCTAATACCCGCTGTGGAGAGGACAGGTTGGGTCTTATCTTTACATATTTTCTCTTTATGAACCCTAACAACAAAGCTTACCGCAAAGTGCTTATAGCTCTTAAAGACAAGGCTGTAGAGTTATAACAGTGGTTAGCAGAGATTGAGGACGTGGCACACTTTTACCAAAATGCATTAAATCTACCTAGTCCTGATGCTGCCTAAGGAAACACTTTGCAAAATCTTAACTAATGTGCAAAATACAAGTAACAACAGTCTTCTTAACATTATAGGATGGTGGTTGCCTTAAATATAGCTTGCTCTAGTCTGCAGGCAATTTTACATGCTTGTTAACACTATCCCTTTCTTTTTGAGATATTTCCACATTTAGAGCAATTTCACAGCCTGACACATCTATTATCTTTACTAAGTTGTCCAACGATACCCTCATGTCTTATTTACAGTTTAAATAGATGACTACATGCCTATAGTGGAAGTTCCTGCTTCTCTCATACCATATCTGCCTTTAAATATTAAATCCTAATCCTATCTCCTTTGCCTTCTTGCTGTTAACACTCCAGTCGTTTGCGCTTTCAGTTCCAATCAAAACATTGCATATATTATTAAATTCTCAAGATCTAGAGTAACTTAAGAAGGACTTTTATTACAAATAGGTTTATGTTAACTACCACATTTACATCTATGGTATCTTGTGTAACTAGGACTAAAAACCTCCTATCACTATACGCCCTTAAGTTATTCTTAAAAGTAACTAAAAGCAGGATAATGTTACACTTTCTAGGCTGATCACTGATGATAGCGGCACATTTGATCCCATCATCAATTTCCGATGATATCATCAACCTCCACCACATCACACCAACCGACCCCAAACAAAGGCTAGCACAGCCTTACCATATTTGGTTAGATGATATCAATCTATCAATCTATCAATCTATCAATCTATCAATCTATCAATCTATCAATCTATCAATGACTCAGACTGAGTTAGAGTGAGTCATGATATGAGTCAGAGTGAGTCAGTATTAGTCAGCCTGGAATTAGTATATAAGGAGGACGCTTATAGCTATTTAGGAGAATCTAAACTGTTTAACTATATAAGGGTGGTTACTATTTAAACTTCTATACTTAAAGAGATCCAAAAACAAGATATTTAGTTGAATATATAGATGGAGGAAAGATGTGTCTATACCTTGTGCTTATCAACTATTAAGAGAAGGTAATAGTGTAATACCCAGCACACTATCTTAGCATAATAAAGAGGAAAACCAAGCTTAGAGCATTACCAAATTGGTTAAGATGTTGTCACAACTTGTAACATTAAAAATCAATTTTAAGCCCTTTACAACGGTTGCATAAGGATTTCAATGCTTTATAAGTCTCTTGTACCACATAAATAGGTTTATTATGTACTAGCAATTATTCTTCACTATGATTTATGTATTTTTGTAAATTCTTTCAACTGTTTACCTAATCTAATAAGTATGTACAGTAAATGCAATATCTTTATACTGTTAGGGTTAAACTACTTAATATGAAAACAACTTGCACAATCTGTTCTAATAGAGTATGAGTTATTATTATAGACAATCTAGATTGAAATATATTAAGGTGGATTCTACACCTGTGTGTCCCAGTCCCCACCGTGAGTTATCAGATTCATTGTGCCATATGGGTATAAGGGCAACCTCGTGAGGCTCGAAATCAGAGTCCTGAGCAGAGGGGGAATCCTTAGTGATACTACTACAACAGGAAGGGACGCTACAGACTCACCTGAGCAGAGGGGGAATCCTTAGAGAACAAGCTAAGGAGCCCTCTGCTCAGATGCATTACTATATACTAGTGACCGGAGTAATGATAGAGTGACTGCATAGCGACAAACAACGCATAGGAGAAGTCAGGTATTGCTAATAAACCCTAGGTGAGTGTTGAGTAGCCCTCGAAGCTCCGGAGAGGCAGGTTTGGGACTATGATGCCAAGGGAAGAGCCTAGGCATCCTTAGAAGGCCCAGGAAGGGCTTCGGGGGGTCCAGACTGCCTCTGGGTGTCTCCACTTGTGACCGTGACCGTAACAACCGGAATCGGAATCGATTCTGGGTGTGTGACCGTGACGTGATGGCCGGAAACGGAGAGGGGGGCATGGAGCGGAGAGGGAAGGAGTCGGTCTAGCCCAAGGGCCGGGGAGTGTCGGAGAGGACCAATGGGAATGGCGGCCAGCCATGTCTATTGGAGGGTAGCGACAGGAGGGTCACTCGGAGACATCCCCGGACGTCTCTAGAGAGGTGGAGGTGTGAGGGCGTGCAGCCTGGGGTGCTACAGTAGGCACGAGCCTTAACGGCAGTAGGCCTCACCCAAAGGAAGACCTAATGACAGGGGCCGTGGGGGTGGAGTGGGGGCGGAGCCATGGCGGGGGCTCAGCCATCCGAACGTAAGCCCGAACGCTGACGTAGGTTGGGGACACCCAAGAGGTCCAACGGGTAGAGGTTGCAGGGAGACCTCGATGAGCGACAGCCCAGAGAGGCTATAAGGCTATGGGCTCGAGGTCTCAGAGGAAAGTGGTGCGTCCACATCCAGAGAGGTCTCCGATGGCATTAGTGATCCCTGATGGTGACTCCGGAGAGACTCCCAGAAAGGGGTGGCCATGGAGTCAGAGGTTGGGGACCACTGGATGCGGGATGTGGTGGGAAAAGTGGAGGAGGAGTGTCAGGGTGCAGGACACTTGTTTTTCATCTAAGTCCATTATAGTATGAATAATAATAAATAATTTGAGAAGTATAAGACTCGGACTTGACAACTAACACTAATATGTAATGTCACAAAGGGTTTTCCTAGAAATTGTAATGTGGATATATTATGCTATGAATAATAATGAATAATTGAACCCCCCTAGTAACTTGTGTTTAGTTTAGTGCCTTAGTATCACGCTGTTATATAGTGTCACATAGTGTGACAAATTTCCAAAAAGGAATTTTTTGCCATTTGACAGGAGATCATCAGAGAATGTCACAGATCATTACAAACTAAAGTTGTATGTTTTGTCTATATGAACAACTTTTCTTAAATAACCTATAGTCACAGCTGAATGGTAATACTAGCATAAGCCAATCACTAGCTGATATATAACTGATGAGATGATATCTTAATAACTAGACAGGCTACACAGCTGATTAAAGTACTACTAAGGATACTTGAATGGTAGGGTCTATATTCTCATCAATTTAATCTTATTTGTGTATCCAAACTATCTAATGATTATCCATCAGATATTTTGATCTAGCCATATCTCTACTAGTTCTTCATAAATTCAGATGATTGTTTTACTAGTAGGCAGGTAGTCATACTGTCTTGAAATAATCTGATGTGAATATGATCTCATACCTGTTGATTATACTGTTATACCACTTTTTCGTAACTGTTCTGCTTCAAATTTGATGAAGCTGTAAGGGCAACCTCGCGAGGCTCGAAATCAGAGTCCTGAGCAGAGGGGGAATCCTTAGTGAACTACTACAACAGGAAGGGACGCTACAGACTCACCTGAGCAGAGGGGGAATCCTTAGAGAACAAGCCAAGGAGCCCTCTGCCCAGGTGCACTACTATATACCAGTGACCGGAGTAATGATAGAGTGACTGCATAGCGACGGATGACGGATGGGAGAAGTCAGGCATCGCTAATGGACCCTAGGTGAGTGTCGAGTAGCCCTTGAAGCTCCGGAGAGGCAGGTTTGGGACCGTGATGCCAAGGGAGGGGCCCAGGCATCCCTAGAAGGCCTAAGAAGGGCTTCGGGAGGTCCAGGCTGCCTCTGGGCGTCTCCGCTTGTGACCGTGACCGTGACAACCGGAATCGGAATCGGAATCGGAATCGACTCCGGGTGTGTGACCGTGACGTGACGGCCGGAAACGGAGAGGGAAGGCGTGGAGCGGAAAGGGAAGGAGTCTGGTCTAGCCCAAGGGCCGGGGAGTGTCGAAGAGGACCAATGGGAATGGCGGCCAGCCATGACCACTGGAGGGTAGCGACAGGGGTCACTCGGAGACGTCCCCGGACGTCTCCAGAGAGGTGGAGGTGTGAGGGCGTGCAGCCTGGGGCGCTGCAGTAGGCACGAGCCTTAACGGCAGTAGGCCTCACCCAGGGGAAGGCCCGATGACGGGGGGCCGTGGTGGCGGAGTGGAGAGCGGAGCCATGGCAAGGCTCAGCCATCCGAACATAAGCCCGAACGCTGACATGGGTTGGGGACACCCAAGAGGTCCAGCAGGTAGAGATCGTAGGGAGACCTTGATAAGTGACAGCCCAGAGAGGCTAGAAGGCCATAGGCTCAAGGTCTCGGAGGGAAGTGGTGCGTCCACATCCGGAGAGGTCTCCGATGGCATTAGTGATCCCTGATGGTGACTCCGCCGGCGGAGAGACTCCCGGAAAGGGGTGGCCAGGGAAGTCGAAGACTGGGGATCACTGGATGTGGGATGTGGTGCGGGCAGTGGAGGGAGAGCGTCAGGGTGCGGAGACGCGGAGACACGAGCGGAGACGCGGAGACGCGAGCGGAGACGCGGCGCTTGATGGGATCAAGTGACGGCATCAGGGTTTCCCCTGACATCATCCCCCCTTCAAGCTGCGTCGCCCCGATGCAGGAAAAAAAAATCGGGGGGTCACTGAGCTCGTCCTCCGGAGTCCCTTGTCCTCCGGTGGCCAAGCTCCTGTCTCTGTCGATGTCCAGAGACTGTCCATCTCCAAGAGCCAGTGTGACGGTACCTTGGCGTTGCTCCAGTGATTGCTGTTGCCAAGGTCAACCCATGGAGTACTTGCGTTCTCCACTGGTTGCGCGCCCATATTCGGAGACGCCCCGGAGACCTGCGGTCCCGGTGCCTCTCCGAGAGATGGTGCAACTACACCTTTGCGTAGCCTGGTGTGCGCCCGCTTGCGCTCTGGTCGCATGTTGCTCCAGGAGGGTCCTCTGCGAGTCCCCTCCTATACCTCCTCCATCCCCCCTTCAAGAGTGCGGCGCCCCCGACACACCACAGAAAAAAAAAAGGGGGGGTCTGCGCTTAGCCAAAGCACCAAGTACACCTCCGGAAACGTCTCCGTTTGTGCCCGGAAACGTCTCCGAGCGTGACCGGAAACGCCTGTGACGTCACAGGGCGATTCCGACCATCTCTACTGGTTGTTGGAGATCGTTGGGCGGCAAATGACTTGCCATGGGGTGATAGCATAGCGAGTGGCGAGCTCACTTTTACTGCACCCAGATGTCAGGTTGGGGGGGGGGAAAGGAATTGCAGTGTGACTCCGGACACTGCGCTGTCAGCCGGGGCACTAAGCCTAGTGTTGCGGACTGGGTGGCAACAGCTCGACCCATCCTAGTTGTGCGGCAGAGGCGGGTTGACGGAGGCATTCCAGAAGCGATTCCATTGTTCGGGGTCCGGCTGTACAATGGACCCTTTGAGCATCTCCGCTTGTGACGTGACCGTGACGTGACTACCGGAAACGGAAACGCGATTCCGAGCGCGTGACCGTGACGTGACGGGCGGAAAGCGGAGAGGGGTCCCATGAACGGAAGGGGCACCTGCAGAGCCCTGAACTGCAGTGACTGCCTAGGTAACACCATGGTGGATCCTCTAAGGCAAGGGTACCCTCCGGGGCAGCTATGTTGATACCAGAGACGTATGAGACGTCTCCGGGGGGGTGTGCTAGCTGAACTCCGATGCCATGTGAATGACGTTGTGGGGTGGAGTCCGTCTCTGGAGAGTGAGGGGGGAAAGTCGGCACTCCGACTCAGCACCTGCCACTCGTGGCCTAGTAGTGCGGCCCTAGGCGAGCGGACTCGTCATCTCGCATCTGGCGCGGGCCTATACGGCAGTAGGCCACGCCCAGAACCTAGCGGGGCAGCAACGAGTGGTGTCATGCCAAGGTGTCGCAGGCCGATCAAAGGGATCAGCCATCTCGCGGTTATCCCAAGGTCCAGAGTCGAACTGGACGCGTCGAGCCGGACACGTAGGGAAGGTCACCCGGGTAGTCCGATGAGAATCGGGGCCGGGCTGTGGGGCCCGCGGAGACACGTGCGTAGGGGGACACGGGTGATGGAGTATGGAGACTTGCCTCCCAAGAAAGCCAAGCCTTTGCTCGGGGTGTGAGCGGTCTCATGTCAAGCCACGATGACAGCATCAGCGGAAAGGTCTCCGGAGATGCCCCCGGAATCAATCCAGGGATCATGTGCCGCCTAAATTCCGGTGGAGTTGTCACATGTCTGCCAAAATCTAGGCGGTCACATGATGTCGTGGTGGGGGTGCGGTTTAAGCAGGAGACAGAGGAGGCGAGGTGCATGGTGATGGCAGAAGGTGCGGAAGGGAAAGTCATCGCACCGGCAAAGACACTATGGTCAGCATCTTTGGCAGTAAGAGTGGGGAGCATGCAGAGGTAATGGCCATCGCAGCGACAACCGCGGGAAAGCGGAATCGGAATCGGAATCGGAATCGGAATCGGAATCCGGAGTCGTTTTGATGCCATCAGGGCGCTCCGCATGGCAGGGGAAGCCCATTCCGACAGGTGGCTGGCAGCAGGAACGGCTAGGGACAGACCAGTGGTGGCCGGAGAGGCCAGCATTAGCCATGGGTGGAGGGAAGGAAGGCGGGGCCACGGTCGGAATCGGGGGGAAGGGGGTCCGGAAGTGGTTCAGGACAGCCCGGGGCCATAGGGCGCGGGGCATGGGAAAGCTAAACCACGGCCGGAGGAGAACACCAAGGGCTGGGCAGGAGGAAGTATTGAGGCCTCACGAGGACCAAAGTGTTCGAAGGGGGGCTGGGGCTGTGCAGCGCAAGGTCGGGTGGGGCCGGGACGGAGCCATCTGTCGCAATCCACCAAGAATCCTCCTGCATGCAGCCCCTCCGGAGGCCACCTCCAGGTTACCGGCAGGGGGCGTCAGAGACTGCGGGCCCTGGCAGGGAGTTGGGAGGTGAGGTCCGTATTGGTGGGCTTGTTCTGCTGTAAGGGCAACCTCGCGAGGCTCGAAATCAGAGTCCTGAGCAGAGGGGGAATCCTTAGTGAACTACTACAACAGGAAGGGACGCTACAGACTCACCTGAGCAGAGGGGGAATCCTTAGAGAACAAGCCAAGGAGCCCTCTGCCCAGGTGCACTACTATATACCAGTGACCGGAGTAATGATAGAGTGACTGCATAGCGACGGATGACGGATGGGAGAAGTCAGGCATCGCTAATGGACCCTAGGTGAGTGTCGAGTAGCCCTTGAAGCTCCGGAGAGGCAGGTTTGGGACCGTGATGCCAAGGGAGGGGCCCAGGCATCCCTAGAAGGCCTAAGAAGGGCTTCGGGAGGTCCAGGCTGCCTCTGGGCGTCTCCGTTTGTGACCGTGACCGTGACAACCGGAATCGGAATCGGAATCGGAATCGACTCCGGGTGTGTGACCGTGACGTGACGGCCGGAAACGGAGAGGGAAGGCGTGGAGCGGAAAGGGAAGGAGTCTGGTCTAGCCCAAGGGCCGGGGAGTGTCGAAGAGGACCAATGGGAATGGCGGCCAGCCATGACCACTGGAGGGTAGCGACAGGGGTCACTCGGAGACGTCCCCGGACGTCTCCAGAGAGGTGGAGGTGTGAGGGCGTGCAGCCTGGGGCGCTGCAGTAGGCACGAGCCTTAACGGCAGTAGGCCTCACCCAGGGGAAGGCCCGATGACGGGGGCCGTGGTGGCGGAGTGGAGAGCGGAGCCATGGCAAGGCTCAGCCATCCGAACATAAGCCCGAACGCTGACATGGGTTGGGGACACCCAAGAGGTCCAGCAGGTAGAGATCGTAGGGAGACCTTGATAAGTGACAGCCCAGAGAGGCTAGAAGGCCATAGGCTCAAGGTCTCGGAGGGAAGTGGTGCGTCCACATCCGGAGAGGTCTCCGATGGCATTAGTGATCCCTGATGGTGACTCCGCCGGCGGAGAGACTCCCGGAAAGGGGTGGCCAGGGAAGTCGAAGACTGGGGATCACTGGATGTGGGATGTGGTGCGGGCAGTGGAGGGAGAGCGTCAGGGTGCGGAGACGCGGAGACACGAGCGGAGACGCGGAGACGCGAGCGGAGACGCGGCGCTTGATGGGATCAAGTGACGGCATCAGGGTTTCCCCTGACAGAAGCACAATAATGACTTGATATCTGGGTGAGGAATGTATACACAATGTTAATATAAGTCATGTTATAGACTGATAAATGTCTATCATAGCTCTGAGAAACCTATCTATTTTCAGATAACCTATATGTTTATATATATACCATGTATCCTATTATGCCAATCTCCCAATAACTCACTCAAAGATGAGGGACCACTTATAGATTGAGGTTAGGAAGTATACATAGGGGTCCTCTGATGACATGATGACCCTCATGCCATCTCATATACCTGTAATATGCTGTTATTCTCCAATATCCCCCTGAACTGACTTCTACATTATATTGGCCATACAGCTATAATCTGGTAGTTGATTATAGATCAAATATGTAAAAGTTTGGCAAATGAGGTATATACACCTACCTGCATACTTAGATTAATTTCTGTATATTCTTGGAGGATAAACTAGGGTGAACATTTCAAGACATGCGCATGCAGTACTAGTTTACATAAATAGTGAGGTCTATAGACTGAGTGTTGGACCTTAAGGTGGGTGTATGAGGATATTTGGATATCTACTAGGACCGTAAAACATAATTAGGCATGGTTCTGCTATGTGTCACTAAAGGTAGCTAAAGAGAGGGTAGGTATTCATAAAGCAAAAGAGAGTGTTTTCGCTATTACAACTGGTTAGAAAATAATTTTAAGCATGATCTAAGACTTGAATGTAGAATGGTATAGACCTTTAAATGAGCCTGTCTAGCACTTGAATCAAACTCATAGCTAATCTGGATATCTTACAGTACCATTATCAGTCTTATACCTCTCAAATTATTTATTATTATCTATACTAGAATGGACTTGGACGAAAAACAAGTGTTAAAAATTAATATTATTTATCCTTATATCCAGGAATTATTTATTATCATAGTAAATGATAAAAACACCGTAAACTTATCGGGTTCCATGTATGTAGGCAACTGCACGGGTAGGGCCAAACCCGAGCGGGTACACGGGTTTTACCCGCACGGGTACGGGTACGGGTCAGCGAACAGGATACCCGTTGCTTTCTGACTCAGCTGGCTCTCCTCCTGGATATTGCAGTACATGCAGTGCATGTTCTTTGACGAGGTCCTCTCACCAGTGCTGCTCTGGCGGCAGATGTGGCGAGAACATTTTGACAAAGGTTTGATAACACTCACGCACGGCCTTTAGGTGGCTCATGGTGGAAGGATTGGCACGACTTTGGAGCGAGTTCATCAGCTCGTCGTAGCGTTTTTTGCTCTCCTTCGCGATCAAAAAGTGCGTCGCAAATAGCGCTTTTAAAGTTCTTGAGTCGATTGGGGTTATCTTCGTCTAGAGCTTCAGCTATTTGATTGAGCTAGATGGACAACTTCAGAGAAAAGTCAAGGTGGGATGGGTGAGCGATGTACACAACTCTGGCGATCTCCCAAAAATGTGCTAAAACTTCTGTAGAGTTCGGACATGGGCAAGGACCTAGCTGGTGGTCATTGAATGAGTGAAGGGGATGGATAGATTGTGATACCTGGAGCGACTTGTGTGGGGGGAAGAAGAAAGCGAGACTGATGTGACGTCCCGTCCTTTCACTCACTTCTTTTTGGTTTCTTGTCCTTTTTAGTAATGCAGGCGTCTTTCGAACTGCTTTTTGCATAGGTGGCCTATATCTTGTGCTCCTGATAGTTGTTGTCTTGAAAAAAGCAGAGTGAGACATAGCTCACCTATGGGCTAAGGGTGTGATGCAACGCGTCTGTTACAGCCTGTATCGGCTTTTGTTTTGGGCACCCATGCGATCTACTAGATCAGCAGCCCGCAAGGCTGCCCAGGTAGACGCGATCAAAGAAGAGCTTTGCGACTTTTACCTTGTCAGGAATCCTTTTTCATTGAATAATCAAGAGCTGGGCGGTGAGCTTTCTGTCTCTGTTGTGTGTCTACTTTACTCAACTGCCTACAGTGTTGCTGGAGCAATTCTTGACTGTTAAAGTATTGTGCTCAGAGGATAAAGACGGGGAGGACTTTGTCGCGTTCACAACTATTCGTCGTTGGTGTCAGCTTCTTACCTATGTGGTACGCCTTTTTTTTTTTGAGGTCTCCCTTTAACTAATAAGATTTAGATTGTGGAAAATGTGCCTAACAGACAACAATGTATATTGGCTCACTTCTCTCACGTCCTCCGCCGGCACCTTCGCTACCTGACGAACCGCTACGCCCTTCGAGTTGCGTGTAGTGCCATGTAAGAAGGAAGCAGCCTTTGTATGGATTGAAAAGGAATTGTACGATACAAAAGGAAGAAGAAGAAGAAGTAGTGTGTACGATAGGAACTGTTGAGTTTTGTATGTGTTTATCTCAAACTGTAGACTTTTTAAACGCTTTTCGAGATGTGTATGTGTTGAACAGTTGTTTTGCGTAAAGAAGTGGCGAGTACGAAGGAGTAAGGTTAAAGGAGTATAGAACCACAATAGAACTTTGAGTAAAAGTAAATTTCAGCAAGAACGAAAATTAGAAAATGGATGCACGTCTGGTTGAGCTAAAGTCCAAGATTCCCCCCACCAAGTTTCTCCTTGAGGCACTAGGTAATCGTGTAGTTGAGAAGGAAGAAGAGGAAGAGTAGCAGTGGTGGTAGCGGTCTGAAAAAAAAGGTAATGGTAATTTGCAAAAGGAATGGCAAAACTGATACTTTTGGTATCCTAAAGCAGACGTGCATAAACGGCGGGGTGGATCTGGCAATAGTCCTCTAGAGTGTTGTTGGTGCCAGCCACGTTCCATTTGATATTGTTCATGACGATGGAAGAGGTGCCAAAATATGATGTGAGCAAGGAATGGTGACGATGGTCATACCACGCGAGTTTTCGGATGTAGGCTCGGTCTTGGAGATTGAAATGCGAAGCGTCTCTGAGTGGTTGACTTAGGGAACGATGGTCAGAAAAATGAATGAAGAAAATAAAATAAAACGATGGACGAGCTAGATAATGCCATGGGGGTTAATATGAGCTCTGGCTATTAGCAGGGTTTGAGCTGTGATGACAAGTCGCAAGGGCCATATGGCTGAAAGAAGAACATGGCAGCTCAGATGAATGTAGGAAAAAAACGATGGTGGATGTCACATGATTGGATGCGTGCGTCAAATCGAAGCACGTGTGGCGTAATAATGAGTTCTGCTCCTAACAAGCAACATGCCTTTATGGCGGACTTCCTCAAACACTCGCCTGGCACTCGACGTGCTGCAGTTGCGATGGAAGCTACAGACAGTCCTACCGCTATCGCCTTCTAAAAGGCTCTTGCAGACGATCTATAAGTCGTACAACAGCGAGAGTTGCGTACACCTTGTGACTTACCTGGCCTACCTGTAAGCCAGCTGTTTCGCGCGAAAAAGGGTGGTGGTGGAGGAGATGAAAACAGCTTGGTGGAGTTGCGTGTTGGCGTGATTGTGGAGATGGTGACGAGTAAAGGTGGTATAGAGGTAACGGAATATCTGGAGCGCAGTTTAATCTGGTTAGGACAACACGCACGATGAATGAGAATGAAGCTCTCTCACATGCAGCTAGAGGGTATGTGGGTAACTATGCAGACTAGGTGCGTTATTATTGCATTTTTTTTTTTTTGCTTTGCTGATTTTAGTGACAAGTTTGGAGGTTTAACAAAAGACTCGGCGCCTCAAATGAACGCGCCAGCTCTCTTTAATGTCTATTATAACCCACCTGAAGAGGAAGACTTGACGCAATGGGGTGCCCAGCTACTTGTGATGCTGCCTGTTGACAAAGACGTCAACAACACTGCATTTACGATCTTTAGCACATTGCAAAAGGTGGCACATCTACAGTTTTATGCCGAGTGGGACAACAGAAGCAAAGACTGGTGTTCTGCGGCAATTCGTAAAGCATTTGTGGAGCTGGGGGAATTTCATAGAGACTTTTGGGGAAAAAGCCAGGAGGAGGTTGACGAGTTGCTAAAGAACAACGAGCGGTATTGGGCTTTCAAGACTGAGATGATCAAGATGAACCGTAGACGGAAGAAACTTTATAATGTCTACAAAAAGGTTTGTGTTTTCACAGTAACGGCTAGCTTAATAATTTGCCTACAGTTTAGTGCCATCATTCTATTTGATGCCTTTTTCAAGGTGGAGCGTATGTTGTCCACGACAAATCAGTTTTAAGAGGTAGCGCAGGGAGTGGCTGAGCAGATAGTAGTGAAGACAAGGGCGAGTGAAGAAGCTGCAAAGGCTATTGCTCAGGCCATGGACTCACATTTATATGCTGTGGTTGTATTATAAATGTTTAAACAAGGTAGTTTGTCGCAGTTGTTTTTTGTATAAAAAAAAACAATTGATTATAAATAAATAAATAAATAAAACACACATTAGCTCTTTTTGCCCAGGATGAGCGATATAGGCCTCAAACCTACAAGGTGGTGGTAGGTGGTAGTGGCACGCTTAAGTTAGGAACAGAACCTGCTAACCACTACACCATGCTCTGATGGATTTAATCATACGCCCATCAGTGAGACTCAAACACGACGCACGTAATAAAGTCCCCGGTTCGACTCTTGCTATAATTTGTGCTTTTTATCACATATTACAGCTTTAACTCACCATGGACCTTTAACACATGTTCATCTGTAACGGGTGACCCATGGGTAAACCCATACCAATACCTGCAGGTACGGGTACGGTGGCTGTGTGGGTACAAATATGAGTAATGCCTTGGATACCCATAGGTTTACCCGTGCAGTTGCCTACATGTATGTGGCGCAATAAACCTGATAACTCATGATGGGGACTAGGATACACAAGTAGGATTCTAAGTAGAACCCAGAATACCAGCTTAAGATTAATCTGATTAAAAATGTGTTCTCAGCATTTTAAGCAATGTTCTTATAGATGCTATAAATGGTTGACAGATTTACTAATCTTTACTATTAGCGGGCCTGTGTACAGATTGATAGCTGCAAGAATATAGACAGCACTAAGGCCATCTTCAAGATATAGTAACTAGGACGATGTTTATAGCAACAGGATGCAAGTTTTCTTCTGTTTGTCTAGCTTGGCTAGAAATACTAGTAATAAGGGTTTGTACATTGCACTTTACTACTCATGTTGTATTACAGCTTTTATTAAGTATTAACATCTTTCAGCTAAGTATGCTAAACGTATTTCCGATTTTACTTAAACTCAGATAGTTAGAGGCTAAACTGGACACTTCTTGTAAGATGTTAGACACCCAGCTTAGAAAAGTGGCTAATAAGTTCCGAGTTGTGACAAGGACAAAAGCTAAGTCTAGGTTTGTATTGCTAAGACTAAAAGAAGCAAAAGACTAAATATTGAGTTTTACATTAGTGATCTTACTAAGTCTACTTAGTAAATGGACAATGTGCAGGGAGTACTTAGGGATCGCAACCGGACCGTAGGTACGGCAGCACAGCTACGGTACGGTACGGCCGTACCATACCCGTACCAAGCTCTAAGCCACAGAGTACGGTACGGTACGGTTACGGTCCGGGAGACCGCCGTAAACCACCGTAAATGTACGGCCGGACCGTATATGGTACGGTTGCGATCCCTAGGAGTAGTTCAGTATAACTGATCTAGCCTAGAAATGTACGCAACTAATTAAAGTTCTCATCAACCCACATACTACCAACTATAAGAATTATATAGTAATAAATATATTAGTCTAAAGATATACACAGCTAATTAAAGTTCTCATCAACCTGCATGCTGTCAACTACAAGGATAGTGCTGAAATGCCTGATAAATATTCAGGTAATCCACATAGGGTTGTTATAGGTAATTATAAGGGCAACCCTGGAGGCCTGAGATCAAGGTCCTAGCAGGGGAGGATCTAAAGAGAAGAAACTCTAAGGGTTCATATGCTAAGTAGCTAACAATATACTGATTGTCCAGAGCTGTTGCTGTTGGGCACAGAAGGCTTATGCAGCATTATAGATAAGGTCCCAGGGTAATTGTTGAGAAAACGTTAATAAATCTGTAATGGTGTAGGCAAGAAAGGGTTGGACCAGAAATAGACTAGAGAGGTCTCTGAGGGGCCAAAGGGGAGGTTCTCTTAATAGACCTATATATATTACAAACAACACCAATTTAGAGGATGTCAGTTGGCCAGTGAAGGCAAGCAAGAAGTACCGTGAAAAGATATCGTAAAGATGATGGAATTCGAAGACTGGGGTACAAGACGAAATCTACTCTACTTATATACACTACTACCATGTGTTTACCATGCCTAATACGAGAGGCAATGACGTCATACTTTAGCCATGCCGTTACGTGCTGTTTGCTGTAAGGGCAACCTTGCGAGGCTCGAAATCAGAGTCCTGAGCAGAGGGGGAATCCTTAGTGAAACTACTACAACAGGAAGGGACGCTACAGACTCACCTGAGCAGAGGGGGAATCCTTAGAGAACAAGCCAAGGAGCCCTCTGCTCAGGTGCACTACTATATACTAGTGACCGGAGTAATGATAGAGTGACTGCATAGCGACGAACAACGCATGGGAGAAGTCAGGTGTCGCCAATGGACCCTAGGTGAGTGTCGAGTAGCCCTCGAAGCTCCGGAGAGGCAGGTTTGGGACTATGATGCCAAGGGAAGAGCCTAGGCATCCTTAGAAGGCCCAGGAAGGGCTTCGGGGGGTCCAGACTGCCTCTGGGTGTCTCCACTTGTGACCGTGACCGTAACAACCGGAATCGGAATCGATTCTGGGTGTGTGACCGTGACGTGATGGCCGGAAACGGAGAGGGGGGGCATGGAGCGGAGAGGGAAGGAGTCGGTCTAGCCCAAGGGCCGGGGAGTGTCGGAAAGGACCAATAGGAATGGCGGCCAGCCATGACCACTGGAGGGTAGCGACAGGAGGGTCACTCGGAGACGTCCCCGGACGTCTCCAGAGAGGTGGAGGTGTGAGGGTGTGCAGCCTGGGGCGCTGCAGTAGGCACGAGCCTTAACGGCAGTAGGCCTCACCCAAAGGAAGACCCGATGACGGGGGCCGTGGTGGCGGAGTGGGGGGCGGAGCCATGGCGGGGCTCAGCCATCCGAACGTAAGCCCGAACGCTGACATAGGTTGGGGACACCCAAGAGGTCCAACGGGTAGAGGTTGCAGGGAGACCTTGATGAGCGACAGCCCAGAGAGGCTATGCTCGAGGTCTCAGAGGAAAGTGGTGCGGCCACATCCGGAGAGGTCTCCAATGGCATTAGTGATCCCTGATGGTGACTCCGGAGAGACTCCCAGAAAGGGGTGGCCATGGGAGTTGGAGGTTGGGGACCACTGGATGCGGGATGTGGTGGGAGAAGTGGAGGAGGAGCGTCAGGGTGCAGGAATACAGAGACTCGGGTGGAGACACGGAGACGCAAGTGGAGACGCGGAGACGTGAGCGGAGACGCGGCGCTTGATGGGATCAAGTGACGGCATCAGGGTTTCCCCTGACATTTGCCTCATGTCCAACTCCACGCTGTTAATCAACATCAGCATCGATATGTGATCATCCAATCACCATCTTATCGTCCATCTTATCTCCTCCTTGTCTTATCTTATTAACCAGGGCCAGAATAAAAGGTTTAAAAGGCGAAGAAAAAGGGTTTTTGAACCCAGGGTTTGACAATATAAGGGTTAGAGGCTCTATAAGGGCAACCCTAGAGGCCTGAGATTAAGGTCTAGCAGGGGAGGATCTAAAGAGAAGAGACTTTAAGGGTCTGCCTGCTAGGTAGCTGACAAATTACAATATACTGCTTATTTGTAGCTGCGGCTGTTAGGCACAGAAGGCCTGGGCAGCATCACAGACAAGGAGGTCCCAGGCCCCAGGGCGACCATTAGAGGGCATTGAGGGATCAATGATTGGGCGGGCAAGATGGAGGGCCGGACTAGAATCAGAACCAGAACCAGAATCGGATCGGAATCCCAGTTATCTCTGAGGGGCCGAAAGGGAGGGCTCCCCTGACAGCTCTAACAAGAGTAATTTAGCAGACCAATTTGAGATTAGTTTATTAAACAGGTTTACAAAAAGGGACAAATGGGTCCCCTAGATTAGATATCGCTATCCAGAAGAGATTTTTAAGTGCACGATGCCTAGGAAATCTTTGCTGGGCAGCTTTTTCAGAACAGACTATCTTATTTGCCGTTATCACACCTTGCGCAAACAGTAACAGGGATGCTAGCAAGAAGGTTATGGGATATCAGAAAATGGATGCAGAGATTGTTACACTTGCAATGTGTGCAAGCAGTTGTGGGAAGGATGCCAGTGGGCCAGAGATGGATATTCATTGACAGGACAGATGGCTTGATAAAGCTAGAGTATGTCCCACAGGCACAGGATGAAGGGGCAGTGGAGGATGAGGCAGCTGAACTGTTTGGGACTTGACTTGTGTATGCTGTTCCTATCTTTCAATGCATTTTTTATTATTATAATAAGCTGTGTTTCCTGTTTTTTTTTTCCTCTTGATATATATTATATTATCACCGTACTTTAGGTTGTCTTCGGGGTTAAGGAGTTTAAAATGGTGTCTGCCCTATTTCTGAGTCTATGAGCACATTCAATCAATCTGAGCAACTTACAATAAATATAATTAATAGTTCCAAGACATCAAGTTGGTCTGTTGCACCTCAGTTCGGACACTGAGCTGTGAGGTTTGAACATAATCTCATAGCCAGGAGCTGGCCAGAGCCTCCTAATATCACAGTTGAGTCTTGACAAATACGCAACTTGATTATGAAAACACTTATTTTGAATTATATAACCAAACAATCAATTTGTGCTTAATCAATATAATTATATATAATTAACCTAAACTCATATTAATTGCAAGTCCTCCCCACAGTGCAGAATCAAAAGAGAAGAAACTGTTAGGAACGGGGCCGGCCCGGGCCCACGTGACGATCTCCTGCCAGTCTGACAAGTGTGGGAAAGATGGTTCAACCCCCATAGCTAGGTGGTCGGCAACCAGGCAGCGTAGATGGTGCCACTGCTGCAATAGAGAGCAGGGTAGGAACAACTCGGGGCGACTCGAGACGCCCCGCTGTCACGTTGTGTGACAGCGGTGTCACAGGATACGAGTAGTCGTCTAGAGTGTCCTACCCCTGCTGAAGGGAACGAGTCCATAGCCAAAGAGTGCTGCCTAGTAGAGTCGGTGCCCAAGACATAGGGCAAGGCACAGGCTCAGCCAGTTGAACAAGCTGTTCGGGCGGGGCGTGACGTAACGCGGTCACGCCCGACGGTTCGGGGGGTCGAGGGGAGTCGCCCCGCAGCAGGGGCTGCGGGCCCGAGACCCCTGGAGCGCTTGAGAAGGGTTGCCAGTCCAAGGGGCGACATATCTCCTTTCCTGGAGAAACGAGTCGCTGTGGCTCCTAGACACCGCGTGACTGCGCGGTGTGACGCGTGACATGCGGGCCCGATCGGGCCCGCACCCTCCCATCGCCCCGTACCAGGGGAACCCAGAGCTTGAGGCCAGAGAGCAAGAAGAAGTGGCTAGGACAAGGGTGAACATAAGAGACAAGAGCCTGAGCTGTCCAGCCCAACCAAGGGCTCAGGTCAATGAGGCAAGCTAGCCTGGAGTGTTGGAAGTCGTCTAGACGCCCCTTTCCTGGGGTATGGTCGCAGCAACCCCGCTCTAGGGGACCAGGCCGGAGTAGGGTTCAAAGGAAGAGACTTCAATGCTAAACCTAAGGTACAGGAGTAATACTCTAGTCTTTATATACTGTGGGCGCTAGGGGCCGATCGGGCCCGCTGAGGGTCGATCAGAATGGAGCAGGGGATGTCTCTGGTCGTCCCTGGTCGCTCCGCTAGGAGCCCAGGGACCATTCCTCTGGAAAGGAGCCATGCCAAAGTCGACACTAAGGAGTGTTTTGGCAATGCAACAGTGAGGAGCTCCCTCCTGATCCCTGTGGTTGTCTGGGGCCGATTGGGCCCGCTGTCAAGGGCGTCCGGCGGCGCATCATGATCCCTGATGGCGGGTCATGATGGCTTGATGGCTGACTAAAGCGCGATCCGTGATTATGTCCCTTCTCTGGGATATTAGTGTTGTTGCTCAGTGCTTTGAGCTTGTGAATATATGAGGGCTTGTCAAGCCCTAGGGCTCTAAGGGTGGTGAGGGCCCGTCGGGCCGTATAGGGCCCGACGGCCCGACCCGAACCGTCACATCACCCCCCCACTAGGCGAAACTCGTCCCGAGTTTTGTGGTCCGATTTCCATATCCAATTCCGATTGTTGAGAAATATTAATGTAGAAACTCCATGTAAGAGTCTGCCTGCTAGGTAGTGCTAGCTGACTAGATACTGTGCTCTGAATATATCAAGAATGATTATTGGTCTAAGCAGTATGCCTATATTATAGTGTAAGTCAGGGCCCAGGGGGATTATCTAGAGGACTGCTGGGTGGTGGCAATGTGCCTGACTAGAGATGGAGATATCTCCAGGGAGGGTGGAAGAGAGGTTCCCTGACAAATTACAACAGCCTTTTGTTATCAGAGAGAGGTGAACTTCTTTTCCATTTCTTGAATAATGACCCCAGAATGAGTTTCTATTCCAACAACAGACTATTTTGGAGAGGAGGGCCCGGGGGTGGCCTGGAACTCAGTTTATCCATTTTTTCTTCTGGAAAGTGGGACCCCGATTGCAGGGTTTACCGGTCCTTAGAATAAGACAGAACAAAACCAGAACAAGGGAAAAAAAAGGAAAAAGATGCTGACTGGGTTTTGCTTAGACAGTAACAGGGATGGTAGCAAGAAGGTTATGGGATATCAGAAAATGGATGCAGATTATGCTGGACTTGCACTGTGTGCGAGCAGTTGTGGAAAGGATGCAAGTGGGCCAGAGATAAATGTTAATTGACAGGACAGATACCTGGATAACCCACTGGCACAGAATGAAGCGGTAGTGGAGGATAAGGCAGTTGAACTGTTTAGAACTTGACTCGAGCAATATATGTAAGAGGCTTTGGGTGCTTAAGGTCTTCAGCACTGCGCAGTCCTGAGAGCGGCTAGGGCTCGGCACCGTATGTACCATATACAGTACGGGCCCTTTTACGGGTGATACAGACCAAATGCGGACCTTATGGCGTACGGACGAGGCACTGGCCGGCCTTACGGTACGGTACGGTGTACGGTACAGTAGGGGATACTGTCACGGATAAGACCCGGCCCGTCCTCTCCGGCGCTGGTGTCGGGCCACCGCGGGCCCGTAAGACCCAGCACGTGACGACGGGGAACATGCACCCCAGTAGGAGGAACACACATGTGGGAAGCACATGACCGAGAATGACGCGTCGAGCCGTTGCCGAGTCCAACTCGACACCAGGGGTTGGAGAGGAGTGCTAGGAGGTTAGGAGTAGCGCCTGGCCTGCAAGAGATGTCCGATCGTCCCCTCTGCAGCCAGGAACGGGAGAGAGGAGGAGGAGGAGGAGAGGCCAGGGTGTCTGATTACCCCTTTGCGGGCCCGCGTATATAAGGTGCGATAGTGTACCATGTACTCTATCGCTTAGATCGTCTGAAGAACTACCTTACTCCGTGCAAGGAGGTGCCATCGACTTATCGGGCCCGACACGACCCGATTCGAACCTTCAACCATCGCCGACGACAAGGGACCGAGTTCACAGGCCCTTTCGGTTTCGATCTACCCCGCTCGCCGTACTCGCGGGCCCGACTATCCGTCTGTTCTGTTCCGGGCGTGCGTTCTTAGGAGAGGACCTTGCATGGCCCGACCCGCAGTCTGACAGATATAGTGCCGAGTCCTAAGGGCGGCGCCTATATACTAGTAATACCTGGGCCGGCACGGCGGTACTGGTCATCGCAATATGTACGCCAGCATGCCCCAAACTCGCCAGTGTAGGTGCACTTCTCTCACCAAGTGCAGATGCCAATCCTTCAAGCCCTGGGATCCTCAGCCACCTGGTGCTCCACTTCACTGCAAGTGAGTATGGATGTCAGATGATAATGGGATGTTGTTCCTATCTTTGAATATATACCACCATACTTTGGGTTGTCTCCAGGTTTAAGGAATTCAAAATGATGGCTGCCCTATTTCTGAGTCCTTGTCTGAGTCTATGAGCACCTTTGATCAATCTGAGTGACTTGTAATAAATATGATTAATAGTTGTAAGACATCAAGTTAGTCTGTTGCAGCTCAGTTCAGACACTGAGCTGTGAGGTTTGAACATATAGCCAGGAGCTGGCCAGAGCCTCCCAATATCACAACAGTGTCAGGGGAACCCCCGGCTTCGGCCTCCTTCGGACCCTCCAAACGCATCCGAGGCGCATCCAACCGGCGCCCCCTCGGACGCTCCGACCCACCCCGACCATCGTCCACGGCCTCCTTCGCCCACACAATCACCGATCCGTCAAGACCCTCCCAACGATCACCTTGGGACAGAGCCTGCGACGCCGCTCAGGCCTTCTGCGCTCTACGTCGGCAGTTACGGACGACCGGTATATAGTTGGCGCCCTAGCAGGCGGACCCTCAGAGTTTCTTCTCTTTGGATCCTCCCCTGCTAGGTCGGTCCCTCCGTGTATTTCCGTAGCTTTTATTCACGCTTTGGATCCTCCCCTGCTAGGCTTTCGTCGGAGTCTCCAGGGTTGCCCTTACAAACGGACAAATACACAAATTGATTGTTTATGAAAAGCACTTGTTTTGAATTGTAAAACCAGACAATCAATTTTGTGCTTGATCAATGTAATTGTATATAATGCAGATTGATTAACCTGAACTCGTATTGGTTGCAAGTACTCCCCATAGGGGAGAATCCAAAGAGGAGAAAATCTATGTAAGAGTCTGTCTACTAGGTAGCTGACTAGATACTGTGCTCTTGATGTGCTGAGAATGATTGTTGCTCTAAGCAGTTTGTCTGTGCCATATCTTTTATTCTCATAGAGCGGTAAACTTGTCTCTGTCTTTTGAACAAGAGTAGTTTATTTGCACAACAATGTACTGTACTGTACTGTCTTGGAGCAGCCTGGAACTTTTCAAGTTTTCATGGTGTGATATAATATATATCCATCTTTTTCTTCTTGGAAAGTTGCACCCCAATTACTAGTCCTGAGAACAAGACGAAACAAAACAAGGGCAGGAAAAAAGATTCTGGCTGGTCTTTTCCTATACACGCGTCGAACCCGCCGCGGCCCGGACACATGTCACGATGTAACGCACATCACGGTCACACACTTCGCGACGTAGACGGCGACGTGGCTTGGGAACAACTTGGGAAGCGGAGTCCTGTCGTGCGTCATGCACCGTGCCTGCCGCCTGCCGCCCCAGTGGCACACGACGTCGACGGCAAGCATCCGGGTTATCGCGGGCGGCGGGACTCAGGGGCCGGAGTCCGGGACAATGCAAGGGGAGGTGGGCGCCGCTGGCCGCGTGTGCGGCGGGTGGGCAGCCTAGCGACTTTGCGCCGGCGTCCGGGGGTACATGGCCAATAGGCCTCGGACGATCGCACGCTGCATTCTGGCCCTCATCGCTGGCAGCGGGTGACGGGCGCGTGCCCGTGCACGGTGTCCGCCGCCCGGGCTTCTGCGCCACATGGACGGCTGGAGAACGTGGAGCTTCTTCGCGGCCCCTCTGCGTCCGCCGCTGCCAGCACGAGCATAAGCCTGAGGCTGAGGGAGTCGGAGTCTGAATCGGGGGGTATATAGCGCTGCTCGCTTCCCTGCTGCTGCTTCTTCTCTTCGCTTCCCTCGCCTGCCCTTTCCCACCTCTTCCCAACGACGATGGCGGGCCCGCTGTTCTACGCGTACATCGCGCTCTGGGACGCCTACCTCACGCTCGCGAACCTGCTCACCCCGCAGCGCAAGCCCGGCGCCGTCGTCCCCGCGGGCCACCCCGGCGCGCGCGGCGTCTGGCCGGAATATGTGCCGCCGAAGGAGGGCGACAGCCGCTGCTGCTGCCCCGCGCTCAACGCGATGGCCAACCACGGCATCCTCCCACATGATGGACGCCGCATCTCGTTCGCGGAGATGGGCGCGAAGATCGCGGCGGCGTACAACTTCGGGGGCACCTTCTGCCGCTTCGTCCCGCAGTACGCGGCCGACATGCTCCACAAGGACTTCCACAAGGTGCGTTTCCTCTCTCTCTCTCCCTTCACGTCCGCTGATCCGCGTCCCCAGGACACGTTCGACCTCGCCGAGCTGAACCTGCACAACGGCATCGAGCACGACGCCTCGCTCACCCGGCGCGACGCGCACTTCGACGCCGCGCAGGACGCGCCGCACCTGCCCTACGTCGACGCGCTGCTGTCCGCCGCGTCCGGCCCGGGCGGCGCGCTCACCCTCGAGGACCTCGCGCGCGTCAGCGCCGGGCGCAGGACCGAGTCGCGCCGGGACAACCCCGCGTTCTCGCTCGCGAAGGTGCACAAGGGGTTCTCGGGCGCCAAGTGCGTGTCTTTCGTCTGTTCGGTATATTATTGACGTGCCGTCCAGCTCGACGACGCTGCTGAGCATCTTCGGCGGGCGCGTCGCGGACCTGGCGGCGATGCTGAAGGAGGAGCGCATCCCGCCCGGGTGGGAGCCCGCCGTGCGCGCGCGCAAGGGGCTCACGTTCATCACGTTCAACCGCACCGTCGCGCGGCTCGAGAAGGCGACGGGGCGCTTCGAGCAGGAGCTCGCGCTCGCCAGTGCGGCGGGGGCCGGCGGGGTCGGCGCGGCGGGCAACGGGAGTAGGGAGGGGCTGGTGGACTGAGTGTGCCTGGGCCTGTACTAGTGGGGGTCAGAAAGGTGGGAGTGTTAGACGCGGCGCGGACATTCAGGCGCGCAAGCGGCGCATGCACCGCGGATCGCATGTTGTTGTTCCTGTTTGTCCTTTTTTCTTGTCTTGATTCGAGTTCTTGCATCTGCTCCGTCGTTGTCCTCGCCAGGATATTAATGGCAGTAAGCAATATTCGTGAGCTTGATACCAAAGACAACTCCACCGGGTCTCCCACTTTGGAGTTGAATCACTAATTACCCTGCGCAGGAAAATATGTCGTATCCCGTAGCTTACAAACCTTGGCTATCTTGAATCCTGCTAAATTAGACTAGACAGGGCTGGGGCTCAGGCTAAGGCTCCAACAGTTTCTGTCTGGCAAACTTTATAAACGGTTTTACTATTAATCCTTTTTATTTCTGGGGTCAAGCAAATGGTAAATAAAACAAAACAAAAGGTTTAAAAGGTTAGTTGATAATAATAATAATATGATCAGAGAATATCTAATGCATATGTATAGTCTTATATCCCATTCATTACCTCTTGAATTATCCCATTTGGCAGTTGTATATGAAATGACTAGACATACATAAGACATTTATACTGCAACATAAGGTTGATGAATTTACCAAGCCCAACTTTCGAATACTGGATATACCGTCGAAAGGTTTTTTTCAGGCCATCTGGGACTCCCCCCTTACCATATCGGGTAATATATTCCCATGATCCACATCATGTGACCTGATGATGCGATCAAAAGTGGTGATAAAATAATATGTTTCCAGTTACATTCATCAGAATACTTTGACTGCTGAGTGATACATAGCAATTGAGTCTCTACGGTAGGCTTCTAGTGATTATAGGTGATTAAATGTCAATGATAAATTGTGAGGCTAGTCACACTCCAGTCACACTACAGCCCAGCTAAACTGCTAAAAAGCCTTGCCATAGGCAGATAGTGGGGCTAGTCAGTACCCATCTTGCATTCTATCCTAGAATGCTACACGTATACTGCAAACACAACCTCAAACCCACCAAAACCCTATACCAAAAGCTTTTTTCACCATGCCTGCCCCCCCCGCCTACCCCATGTCTCCGTTGGACCGTCTGAGCGCATCCGACCGCACAATCACCGATCCTCCCAACAATCACCTTGGGACAGAGCCTGCAACGCCGCTCAGGCCTTCTGCACTCTACGTCGGCAGTTACGGACGACCAGTATATAGTTGGTGCCCTAGCAGGTGGACCCTTAGAGTTTCTTCTCTTTGGATCCTCCCCTGCTAGGTCGGGCCCCCTCGGACGCTCCGACCTACCCCGACCATCGTCCACGGCCGCCTTCGCCTCCACAATCACCGATCTATCAAGACCCTCCCAACAATCACCTTGGGACAGAGCCTGCGACGCCGCTCAGGCCTTCTGCGCTCTACGTCGGCAGTTACGGACGACCAGTATATAGTTGGCACCCTCGCAGGCGGACCCTTAGAGTTTCTTCTCTTTGGATCCTCCCCTGCTAGGTCGGTCCCTCCGTGTATTTCCCATAGTTGTATTCACGCTTTGGATCCTCCCCTGCTAGGCTTTCGTCGGAGTCTCCAGGGTTGCCCTTACAATGATTCAGCTTACACCAGGTATTGATAATCTATTAGCATTTGCTGCAGTGCTTTATAATACACATATTCGCAAGCCTAATGATCTTCTCAAGTATCTCAAGTTTGAGCTTCATGGTGCTAGTGACAACCCAGAGGGTGGACAACATGAATGATATCAGAGACAATGCTGCCTTGCCTGTATTTCTCCAAATTCTGGAGCTGCATATTCACCGTTATGTGATGGAACTTTGACATCCACTCTCAATTCAAGGAATCCTGAGCAAGGATAAACTTAAGAATTGCATATAATAACTCATGAAACTTGTCTGTGCCATGATCACTGCAAACCTGACAAGGGAGTCCATACAGATTAACAGTAGTGATGCTCAGGTCCGGTTTGGGAAATCGGTTTGAACCCGAACCAGACTGGACTGAACCCAGGTTTGAGGTTCAGGTTCGGCCAAAGCCGGTTTTGAACCCAGAACCAGGGCCGGAGTTCGGCCAAATTAGGCCAAAAACACCGCTTCAGGGCCCGGTTCGGACCGGGGTTTAGGGTTCAGGTCCGGCAAATCCGGATTTCGAACCGAACGCGGGGTTCTTGGTTCAGCCAAAAGTGGCCGAGAACCGGACCGAACCGGACCTGAGCATCACTAATTAACAGCAGCATCAAACAGTTCAAGAACTATCTCTACACACTTATTGTTACTTGCACGGATTTCTGTTACAAATTGCTCAGAGTTGACCAGAAATCATCTGACATCCAAAGTTTGGGAAATTTTCAAGGCTACTATGTGAACATCTGCTGGGGTTTGAAAAGAGGTGTAGACCTTTGTCCTTGTACACCAGGCAGAGCCATCTGGTTGTGAGGTCTCTATGAATGCTAGCGCTGAGCCCCCAGTCTGTATTCAAGTACATGTTGACAAATTGTTTACTGAAAAATGTTGGAGACAGGCCATGGACCAGTCAGTGCATAAAGATAAAGGGATTCTGCAAGAATATTGTGATCAATTTCGATGTGTGACCATCCTCCCGTAGACACATATGTGGTAAGGGTAATGGGTGTGTCTAATTGTGGAGGATCTAATGACTGGTGGTGAGCTTCATTGAGAGATTCTGGCATTGTGTGTCAATACTTTGCTCTAGTATGTTCTACTCTTCAATAGGAAAGAAGTCCCAATGCTACTGACTATTAGAGGAGGCTTAAATAGAGCTCTGTAAATAACACACACTAACTGGGCCATAGCAAGATATTGTAAGACCTGTCAGGGAACCTCCCTTTCGGCCCCTCAGAGATGTCTCCGTTTAGCCCACAAAACACTGTAAGTTATCAGTGGTAACCCGCTGGGGTGCCATTGACAAGGCTCAGTATTTTTAGAACATCTACTAAGGTGAATAATTGCCAGGGAGAGGGGTGAATAAAGCTGAACTCTAAAGCAAAATCGAAAATATCGGTGGATTTTAGAGCTATCATAGACGTCCATCTGACATGGCACAACTTACCTCATCGTTATCCATGCATTACTCACCCAGATATCAGGTTATCATTATACTTGAACAAATTTGAGGTAGAAAAACTACAAAAAAGTGGTATAACTGTACATTCAAAAAGCATGAGACTATGGTCATATCAGATCATACTAAGACAATATGACCACCTACCTACTAGTAAAACAATGATCTGAATCCATAGAGAACTGCCAGACATATAGCTAGATCAAAATGTCTGATAGACAATCATGAGATAGTATAAGTATGCTGATCACATGGTATTGATAGGGATATTGACTCTCGAATTCAGGTATCCTCAGTAATACTTCAATTAGCTCTGTAGCTACTCTAGTTATTAAGATATCATTTCATCAGTTGTAGATCAGCTAGTGATTGGCTTGTGCTGGCACAACTATTCAGCTGCTACTATATATCACTTAATGAAAGTTGATCATATAGTCAAAATAGAGAACCATTATTTGTGACGATCTGTGATATTCTCTGATGATTGTACTGTTAAATGGTGAAAATTTCCTTTTTTGGAAATCTGATATATTTGTTACTCTATACAACACTGTGAAAAAGCATTGTGCAGCTCCTGAAACATTAGCTCTAGTGTCTATCAATAAAATTTCCTTTTGGGGACCATGTGTCACACATATCACATAGCAGGACTTCCGGGGACTTAGTTATTGTATTATTCACCTTTATTCACCCCCTATATTTTGGACTTGATACGAATTTTGCTTTAGAGTTCAGCTTTATTCACCCCTCTCCTGGCAATTATTCACCTCAGTGAATGTTCTGAAAATACTGAGCCTTGTCAATGGCACCCCAGCGGGTTACCACTGATAACTTACAGTGTTTTGTAGGCTAAACAGGTGCTATGGACAAGCAGTATATAGTCAGCTACCTAGCAGGCAGACCCTTAGATCTTCTCTTTGGATCCTCCCTTGCCAGGTGAGCTTCATTTGTATTTGCTTACCAATGTTCACACTTTGGATCCTGCCCTGCTAGACCTTGATCTCAGGCCTCCGGGGTTGCCCTTACAAGACCTCATCAACCTGATGATTGAGTTGCTGCTCTGTTGTGTTTGAAGAGTTGAGGTAACCTTCCACTTGCGAGTTTGGTACGGGAAGCCCCAAGTCAAAACTGCTAATCAGAGAGATCAAAAGGATCAGTCACATTCCAAAGTAAACTATACGGATATGAACTTGGGTGGCAGTCTGAAATAGTACAAAGAATGAAGATATGGCCAGCTTAGCTGATCAGCTGTTTGACCCAATTCATTGACACATGTCAAGATATGGATGGATATCTTTCCTGAAATCCCAAGATATCTACATATTTATATCTGGTTCACATCCTGGTAGTATGTGTTATTAGAGTTGGTGTAGAGAGGTTTTGTCTAGTGCGGGCCTTTGAATAAATGAGCACTTTATATTGATGTTTGTTTGTCATATAAAAGAATATAGTTCTGTCCTTCTAAGAAAGGTCTTCTTTATATATACACCTTTGACAGTAGAGGAAAGGAACATCTTTCAAGAAAAAGAGAAAGGTGTGCTTTCTGCTTATATGAAAGAGGAACTCCTTTCTGCAAAAAATATAAAGATCATTTTTTGTTGAGATCAAAACATGTATATTCTTTGTGAAGAAAATAAAATACTGACCCATTTCAATCAATTCACTAGGCCTGTGACCCACGACCGTTTTGCTGAAATGTTCAATTCAGCCACAGGCCAAATTTTGTGTGACCTATTACCTGATTAGGAAATTTGGCCAGTAGTCAGTATGTTCTTTTTGCTACAAAGAAACAGGTATACAAATCTATATTGAAAAGACTTTCAATGGACAATTCAGTTTTCTCTGAAAGAGGTTTCTTACATATATATAATATGACATAAGTGAAAACAACAATTTGTTCTCATCCGGATATATAATGTTTCTGCTCTGTAGATAGAGAATAAAAAATGTTTCTATTAAATACACCTTTTAATGGGAAAAGAGAGTTTTAAAATTTTCTACTTCAGAGACTTAGACACGGTAGATTGATCATGAGTGCCTGATGGCGAGGGGTAAGGACGGGCTCGTGTAAGGTGGTGGTGGACGGCGATCAGGAATTCGAAGGTGCTGCGACGGCGTTAGAGAAGAGCTCGATCGACACTATTTACGCGCGCAATGGCGTGCATGTAACGCGGCCGTCCACCTCCTTCCACGCGATTTCTCTTGTTTAATCGCTTGACGTCTTTCTTGCCCTGCTGTGCGGGACGTCCCGCTGCACTCCACCGCGCCATTACACCTGCACCACCGCCGCGGCCCTTGTTCCCGAAACGGCAGCCGGCGTCCTGGGCCGCCGGTCACGGCCCATTTCCGCTGTCAAGCGTGACGTCGCCTGCCGCGCTTCGGGCGTCTACATAACAGACTAAAATCCGTGTGAAGCCCGAGTCCGTGGCGCCACTGGTGCCTCGCTTAAAACGCGCGTCCCCCCCGGTTCCGTCCGCCCTCCCTCCTCCCCATCCCTCCCGCCAGCCAGCATGCTGTTCCAGGGCATCGGCCACGTGCTGCTGAATGTGCGCATCTTCGTGTGGGACCTGTGGCTCACGCTGCTCAACGTGCTCCTCCCATCCCTGCCAAAAGCGAAGGACGACGGGGAGAAGGGGCGCTGGCCGGAGTGGGCGGCCCCAAAGGAGGGCGATAGCAGGTGTGCGTGCCCGGCGCTGAACGCGATGGCGAATCACGGGATACTCCCGCACGGTGCGTGATACGACAAACCAGAGAAAGAGGAACTAATTGGGAAAAAGATGGCAAGGGCGTCAAGTTCACGGACATGGCCGCACGGGTGCACGAGACGTACAACTTTGCACCGACGTTTGCGGCGTTTGTCGCGCGCAACGGGGCCGACACGCTCAAGCGGGACTACTCAAAGGTATTTTCCTCCCTTCCCTCCCGCCGATTGCACGTGCTGACGACCCCAGGACACGTTCGACCTCGCCGAGCTCGATCTACACAACGGCATCGAGCACGACGCCTCTCTCCTCCGCCAAGATGCGTACTTCTCCCCCTCCCAAAGCACGCCCCACCTGCCCCTTGTCGACGCGCTCCTCGCCTCGGCCTCGGGAACCGCCCCCGACGGGTCCCGCGCGCTCACCGCCGCCGACCTCTCCGCGTTCTCCAGCAAGCGCAGGGCGGACTCCAAACGGGAGAACCCGCAGTTCGTGCTCGACAAGACGCACGCCGTGTTCGGGAGCGCCAAGTGCGTGTCTTTCCCTAATGCTTCCATCGCTGACGACGACGTTGGCAGCTCGTCAACGCTGCTCGCCATCTTTGGCGGGCACGTGCCGGACTTAGAGGTCTTCCTCCGCGAGGAGCGGCTCCCGCGGGCATGGCAGAGCGTGTGCCGCGCGCGCAAGGGCTTGACGTTCTTTGCGTTCAATGGCACGACGCTCAAGGTCGAGCGCGGGATCGACGAGGCGAAGTACGAGCGCGAGCGGGCCGAAAAGGAGGCAGCGCCGGAGACGCAGGGGGAGAAGGAGGTGGAGCAGGGCGTCAACTGAGCGCCCGGGCCGACATTGAGGATGGAGGGGAAGCAGAAAAAAAAAACACGAATATGATGCGATAGGATACGATACAGATGACAGTTACCCGATCAAATAATTTTTCTCTCTGCCTTCTCCTAAGAGGATATGGGAGACTCCTTTGTTTCACAATGGGCTGATTCAGAAACTCCCCCCTTGGGAAAGTGAAAGTTATAGGATACTTAGAGGCAAGAGTAAATCACAGATTTATCTATCTATTTCTTTGGGTTGTATAAATTGAATGGTAGCTTTTTTTTTAAAAAAAAAATTGTGGACAAAAAGCCGTCCTTTTTCTTGTTTTGCCATGCTGAATATGTCCAGAACATAAACTCCCAATACTATTGTACTATTTCATTCAATTCTGTGGGCCTGTGACCTGTGACACATATAGCAGCAATGTGCAATATTCACAGCCATGATTCAAAAATGTTTAGGTGGGAAACGTTAGTGGGAATATATAAAATTTTGCAATTAATTTTTTATTGTGTAAAAAACTTTGAGTTTTTCTGCCCAAAAAATGTTGACTTGGCTGGGGCAACAGGATTTTTAGGACCAAAATATTTAATGTTTTGCAATGAGTTTTTGGGCCAAGAAAAAACTTTATATATTCCCACTAATGTTTCCCACCTAAACATTTTTGAATCGCGGCTGTGAATTCAGCCAAGGGCTGAATTTGGTGTGACCTCCTGCCTTATATGGAAGTTCTGCATGAGGCACGAAAATTTCCAGAAATTACCATTTTTGATGTACAGCCAAAGTACAATACTCATCTCATATATCAATTATAAGTCTGGGTGAAACTTCAAATTTCAATATCAGGAAATTGATCACATCAAAAGGCAGTAAGTATTACAGCAAGAAAAGAGTTTATAGTTAATTATCAGCAAGACATTCATCTTATTACCCAGTTTCCTCTTGATCTAATAGCTGTGCTTTGGCTGTTTTACTATTATATTTGACTACTTAAAGCCTTGGTTAACCTCAATGTCAACTTCTTGCAGTGCTAAGACTCTCAGGAATTCGAACTACAACTAAGATGTTATTATTGTCTTCACCATATGGCAGAGCTGTACTAGATTGTGAATAACTATCAGAAGTACTGTAGTAATTTATTCAATTCGGCGCCCCAAAATGGTGTGACATCGGCGCCGAAATTAAATTTTCAGCACTGCCTGTCAATGTGTGTGACTGCCAAAAATTTTCAGCCTATTTAGCAGCCCGGAGGGCCGCCAAAATTTTCTGATGCTTTGATGGTCATTTGACATTCAGCATCTGGCTGTGGGCCCGTGACACGCCGAAATATTTCGGCATAGGAGGGCCGGTGTGACACGTGACTGCCCAATTGAATAAATTGCTACAGTATAATATATCAAAATAATAATCTAAAACAATTTATTATCTACTATATCCTCTATCCGTATCCCAATACAATACATCCTTGGAGTGTATATGGATAGTACATAATTAGTTGGAGCGTAAAGCACCGTTTTACAAGCACCCCTTATAAACCAAGCCCTAAGGGATACAATCGTATATATCAATGAGGCCAGGATAATACTTCGATAGCAACATCCTATTTTGCACCAGATGGTAGGGTTTTATGCAGCAAAATCCTTTAATCACCAGTGTGAAGTTTTTTGTATTTCTTAGAAAGATCCCATTGATTTACAGTCCTAGCCAAATGTCGAGCTTTGTCGCATGTCATAAGGGGTAACGACATGTTGGGCTTGACCTGTCAGCCATTGAACCGCCCACCATCACAAGAAAGGACGCATCAACAATGCAGGAGAGGGAAAAGATTCAAATCAAAATCATGATTACAATACATCCGTTACTGAATGGGATTGCCATGGCTCGCCAGCACCCGATCAGGGCCTTATTCCTAGGCCTCCTACTATGCCCCAACGAGCCCGAGGCGGCTCAACAGCGACCCGCCGCTTGCGGTGCGGCGGTGGTGCTGGCGCATCATGTACACCGGGAGCCCCGCGGACGGCCCGGCCCGGCGCGCGGGCATCCACGCGTGCAGCCACGCCGGCGTCGTCGCACCGCGCGCGCGGCCCGCCCCTGTGCCTGTGCTCGTGCTGATTGTAGGGGCCGGGGTTGGCGCGGCGAGCGCGCGTACACGCACGGCAGCGTACCACGAGCTGCGCTTGCTCGTGCGTTTTTCTATATGCGTCGTCAGACTACGATTCATCGATGAAATTGAAAAGGGAACGCACCCTGCTCGGCCTCCGGCCCGGGCCCGGGACCCGCCCCGGACGGCTTGCGGAAGGTCGCGCTGAGGCGCACGGCCTCGCGCGTCGCCTCGTGCAGCGAGGTCTCGTCTGTCTCTTCGTCATCGTCGCCGTCGGGATCATGGGCGTGTAGCGCCGCCTCGACGTCTCGTGGCTTGCCACCGCCGGCTGTGTCCACGTCGCGGTTACGAGGCCGGGCCGAGCGCCGGTCACGGTGGCGCAGGTGGCCGGGGCCGTGCGGGTCAGCGGCGGATGCGGTGGCGTAAAGCGGCGCTGTAGAAGTAATGGTGGCCATTGTGTTAGTGTGCGTTGAGGGGGTAGCGGCCATAGATCTCCCTCGCGGCGGCTTTATACCCGGCGGAGTGTGGAGCGTCACGGTCTCAGACACAGACACAGACAAGACAGACACCCGACCCGCGTCCGCGGAACGGAGCGGCGGCAAGGGGCCGACACCAGACACCGGAGCGTGTCTCGCCTGCTTGGCAGAGACAGGGGCCGCGCCGGACGCTGGTATTTAGTAATAATTCACTATTTATAGGACCGGCGCCGCACCGTGATCCCTCTGACTTTCGAGGTGCGCGATATTTAACCCGCTTTCGTTGCTAACCAAGTGCATTATCGGAGTGACGCTTATCAAGCATGTGCTCCGGCCCGGTGCCAGTGCCGCGGCCACAGCGTATGCCGTACGGGTATGCGGCGTGTCCGGTGTCTGCTCTGTGCGCTCGTGACGGACAGGCGCCTCCTCCCCCAAGGTAAGTGTGATCAAGTTATATATAAACACTCACGTGGACTCGCCAGGTGTCCTCTGCTTCAACGGCTTCAACGACTTCCTGGACTACAAATGGGACATCCGCGTCATCTCCGCCGAGGCGCCGCGCTACAGCCTCGCGGGGAGCAACTGCTACTGGTTCGCGCGCATCCTCTTCCACACGCTCGCGCTGCGGCACTACGCCTTCCCGCTGATCGCCGTCTCCGTGCCGCGCCGCGCGCTGCTCGTCCCGCGCACCGCAAAGTTCGCCTCTTATGCCCCGCATCTGATCCCGCTCGACCTCCTGCAGCGGCACGACCCCGCGTCCGTCTCCCTCGTCTTCCGCTTCCTGCACTACGAGGAGTGGCGCAACGGCATCCTCATGTTCCGCCGCACCGTCATCATCGGCCTCGCCCTCGCATCGCTCGCCGCCGTCGCGGCCGCACTATATGCCGTCTGCATCGGGGTCCTCCGCACCCCGGCCGACGTGGCCGCGCACTGGCCCATCAAGTCGACCGCGGGGACGCTCGTGCTGCTGATCGCCGTCATCCTCCTCGTCGTGCCCGCGCTCTGTCTCTGGCTCGGCGCGATCGCGGCCCAGTGGATCACCGCGGCGCTCACGCAGGCGCTGAACCGCCGGCGCACGGCCCGCGTGCTGCGCATCTTCGGTGCGTCGCCCAATCGGGCTGCCTGCGGATTTATTACTTATCAGGTGGAAGACCAGGGCTGTGATCCGGAGCACGTCCGCGGGGAGTACATCCCGCCCGTGCTGCCCTTCCTCCGGCTGCACGAGCCGGAATACATGCGCAATGACGCCCGGGACGCGCGCAGGCTGCCGGAGCTGTGGCCCTTTGTACGTCATGCATTTGCACCTCTGCCAGTGGTATGCATACTAACTGGCTGTTCAAGGACGCGCAGATCTACGCCGAGAAGAAGGACGAATACTTTGCTGCGTGAGCGGCCGTTTTGCAGGTGCGCGAGCTGCAGCTGAAAGCCCCCCGGGTGCGGGAGACGGTCAAGGATCTACCTAGGGGTTTGGTCCATCGATAGTAAGTAAGCTGAAACTCAGCCAGCAAGACGCACTGCGGGAGTTTGGGAATAAACAGTGCCCGTTTCGATCGATTATACACCTAAAATCAATGTACCAAAAAAATAATTTTTTTTATTACTCTATTTGCACCCAAAAAAAATTGTTCCAAATTTGCCTGCTTGTATGAAAAAGAGATGCTATAAACAGACTCAGTTTTGTCAACTGGTTTGGGGGCAGATCAAACAGCCTTTTCTAGACCAACTTTTGTATCAAAACAAGGACCAAAAATATTTATGTATATTCACTTCTATGATATATATCAGGGCCCTGGACCATATTTTTTGGTTCCCATTTTGATGCAAAAGCTGGTCTAGAAAAGGGTGTTTGATCTGCCCCCAAAGTGGGTGATAAAACTGAGTCCGTTTATAGCATCTATTTCTTATATAAGCAGGCAAATTTGAAACAATCTTTTTTGGCTGCAAATAGAGGCATAAAAAAAATTCTTTTTTGGTGCATGGATTTTAAGTGTATAATTGATCGAAAGGGGCACCATTTATTCCCGAACTCTTGCAGTGAGGGGGGGCAAAGATACTTAGTTATGACACCTACTTGTTATAAGCTATAGGGCACGTCCAAGGCCCAGTTGAATCAGATTGATCAGAAGTTTATTTGAAACTTGAACTGGCAGTACTGGATATTACCAAGGACCAAGGGTCCAAGATTCTTATCATATACATGGGGTAGGGGGGAGGGTCCCTGGGGGAGAAAAAAAAAAACTTTTTCTATATAAAAGATTTGAGACTTATATGGGTATAAGGACACTGTCAGGGGAACCCCCACTTCCCCCGCTTCGGCCCCCTTCGGAGGGTCCGAGCGCATCCGAGGCGCATCCAACCGCCGCCCCCTCGGACGCTCCAACCTACCCCGACTTTCGTCCTCGGACTCCTTTGCCCGCACAATCACCCGCTACCCCAAGGGTCGCTGGCAGAAGCGAGGTGGATCAAACCAAAAGAGCGCAGGAAACCAGAGCAGAAAGTAGCCCATGCTGTCTTTGGTTTCACTAATGCTACAGCAGCCAATAAAACTATTCGTGCTGGACTATTTGTTGCAGGCAAAGCGCTATCGGTGTGTAAGCTCCTGTCAGAGCCGATGCGCTGTCTAAAATGCCAGTGCTTTGGCCAGTCTCACATTGCGGCTACCTGCTCAAGCATTCATGAAACCTGCATGCGGTGTGGAGAATTCCACCGCACTGCGACGTGCACAGTGAATGAAGAACAAAGAGCTTGTGCGAACTGTCGGAGTGCTCAGCGCCCACACTTAGAGCACGGGGCGGCAGACCGCGCGTGGCCCAGTTTTTGCAGATAAGCTACAAGTCTGGTTAGAGAGAAACCCTGAGGCAAAATATTGCTTCTTCCCAGAAGAGAGCGACCCAACCTCGTAGGAGTTGCATGACAAGGCGAAGGGCAATGGCGACGCGGGTTGGAAAACGGTTGCGTGCAGAAGGGGTCCGGGGCCAAACCCGGCCGCAGCAGCAGCCCAGAGGGCCAACATGACAGCCAGCTCATTCTTTAAGGGGGCAACAAGAGTCTACGCCCAGAATCGTACAGTGAACCAACAAGATTTTGTGGGCACGCAACTCACTTACAAAGAGTCACTGACAATGAGAAACAGAACCAGAGGGGGAACGGGCGATGAACAAGAAGTACAATTCCAGACTCCAAGTCAACATGACTAGCGGCATTTCAAGGATACTTAACCCACAACAAAGACTGACGATATTGCAGCAGAACCTCAACAAGAGCCTGGCGGCTCAAAATGACTTAATCAACAGGCTGGATCCTGACGTCTACAACATCACCCTCTTGGCAAGAACCATATTTTGACTTCAGAGGCGTTTCGCAAGCGAGCAGATACTGGTCAACAATATACTAGTACCCATCAACACACACCCCACAGCAAGCGCACACACGCTCTATGATCTTGGTCAACCAGAGACTATCCTCAATGGGTTGGTCTGCCATCCCCATACCCTCGCCGGATGTGACAGCGATTGAAGTAAGGGGAAGTTTCGGGATGATAAGGATAATCAACATATACAATGACCTGTGAAAGCATATCAGGCAAGCCCAGCCGGGCGAACAGCAACATGGTTACCATTAAGGTATATTTGGGCGGGAGACTTCAACAGACACCATCTGGACTGGGACAAGGAGAGAAACTTCCACCTGTTCACTGCATAAGCAGCAAGACTTGTGCAGCCACTACTCAACATGCTCAATACTTTCCGAATGAAGATGGCCCTACCGAAGGACATACCGACCCTGGAAGCAAAATCAACCGGCAATCTCACGCGCCCAGACAACGTTTTCTGCTCAGAGGATCTGCTGACGCTTTACATAGAATGCGATACACAGCCAGAGATGAGGCCGGTAGTAGTTCAAGTGCTTGACCTTGAGTATAACAGCACCACATACTTCTGTCACAACACTGGAGGCCAAGCTACCGGACATGGAGGTAGTCGAGACCTACAGCACGGTAGCAGCAGTTGAGCAAGCAATCGAGCCGTAGTGGTAGTATTTAGCCTAAATCCAGTAGGTGTACCTATAACAGCCAGAGACTATGTACACCTAGAACTTTAGCCTAGCAATTCTCCCTACACTAAAGCATTATTTTAATAGGAATATATAGTATCACTCTTTATCTGGCATTCTATTACCTACACTAGTACACCTATTTATATAATGTTTTTAATGTGGAACCATTTTTGATTGCCATCAGTACTATTGATGGCTATATTACAATACATCATTTTTGTCCAAATTAGGATTGTTATTGACACAGGCCTTCCCAACTATATACCGGGTCATCAGCCTGAAGAAAAGGAGTTTAAAGTATTATATATGTATTATTATTAATATGATAGGTATTATATAACCATTTATTCAATCATCGATGCTATATTGATCCAGACACCCTGAGGTTATGGGTGAGCAACCAAGCAGCTCGAAGACGCTATTGAGGACACTATTCAAGAAACAGCGAGTTCTTGGAGCCATCCCCATACTGTAAAAGGTGGTTCAACGACAAACTCACTGCACAACAGAAGGAATGTGCGAAGCTCCAGAGGGAAGCCTACCAGCTCCGAACGGTGCCTGAGCACCCTATACACCAGCGAACAAGGGAGGGGTGAAAGTGGTACCACAAGGCGATAGAGGCGGCAAAGAAGAGATATTGGGAGAAATGGCTGAACCCACCGATGGTGCAGCAGTGAATATCCCCAACCTAGAACAGTGCGATCCCGGCTCTTGGACCTGAGGCTCTGAGCCAACAAGTGGCGAGCAGTGTGCCTCCGATTGGCAGTTCCCTTGCTGTGCAATCTACCACGATAGCCACACCTAACATCGCATTGGTTCCTTCCCGACGAACCCGGGGAGCCCGTACTCATACGGAGGTGTTTGCAGGATTTGAGTGTGAGTGTGGTGAGGTTGTTATAGCTGATGAAAAGCGGAGCAACATGACTGTTGAGTGCAAGGGTGATGGTTGTGAGTTCTGTTGGGTATGCCTGCAGACTTGTTTTTTTTTTTCTTTGATCAGCTGACACTGCTGCTTAGTTTCATCTTCATTGTGCAAAGCTTGATTTTCCGCTAATGGCATGGAAGTGTAGAACAGGTAACAAAGCAAAGAGGCATAAATAGATGTACTACAATCACATTTGCATTTGGAAAGATGTATTCCAAAACAGCCGCAACATGGTCGGGGAGGATGTGATGGTATCAAACCACGTGATATTGCCATATATGGTAAGTCACATCAGTTCACTGTCGGTCGGTCCCTTGGGGAGGGCTTAAATTTTTTTCTGTGCGTTAATTTTTTTTCCCCCTCCCCCTTGATTCATATGCAATAACGGTTGCAAAAATTGCATCTGATTTATAGGAAATCAAGTACTCTATTGGGTTATCAAATATAGCATATATTGTGACTACCCTTTTATTGTGACTACCCTTTTCCTAGCCATGTTTTGTATCCAATAGGTATACCTCATTTGAACCCAAATATTTGTCAAAAAAAATAATGACACATTACTATTACCCTAATTTGTCGTTTATAAGAGTGATTTGTCATATATAATGGCATTTTGTCACTTATTTCTAATATATTGCTTACACTTTGGTGCTGTCCCTGATATTTGATATATATATGGTCTTATATCTTGTGGTATATTTGGTGCATTTATTTACTACAAATTGTAGCCACAAAATTGTTAGCTGCTGTTGGTGTCAAGTGAGGTCCCATCTGATAACTTGATATAAGCCCCCAATTCCTTACAAATCAAGTCTACTTTGGAGGAGTTTTATTTGTTATCTTTCCAAGTTGTTAAAATATACATGTTTCTTGTCCTCTATTTATTATAGATCAAGGGGGGTTCAAATCAGGCACATGGGGTAGGGGGAGGGGGGGTTCCCAGGGGGTAAAAAAAAAACTTTTTTATATGAAAGATTTAGGCCTTATATAAGTGTATATAGTGTATACACTCTAATTTCTATAGTTCACAACTCTCATACCTATATCTATATATATTCAGGCCTATGGGCTTGGACAGCCCACTCTGTCATAGGCCCATTGTCAGGCAATTGATGAGAGGTTGATATAGCTTGCCATGTGTGTTTGAAGGTTCTAGGTACATCCATACATACACATATACACATACCCATATGTAAAAATTTTTGCAAAAAAAAGGTTCACAAAGATTGAATTTTTTATCCAATTTTGATTGCATCAGCGGTCACATGACGTTGATTGTGAGAATATATTACTATATATGGCAGGAGGGGGAGGGTCCCAGAGGGTCGGAAAAAAAACTTTCCGACCCTATATCCATGTTTCGAATCTTGAACCCCCTTGTTATAATAAATCCTACTTTGGGGCCTATTTTTGGGCAGAAACCCCAGTATGAGTATAAATGCCAATACATTATGTCTTCATATTATAAAAATAAATATATTATGCAAAGCATGTATTTATAATCATGATTGGACAACACCAGAATTAAAAACTAACAGTGTTTACATTTCATTGCTATTTTGATAAATGATGGTATTTCCAACGGAAAAAAAAAGAATATGTGTGAGCTACATATGTTGTATCTCTTTCTGTTGGCCACTACTTACATACAATACTACTTGTACCTAGTATTGCATTAGGCATATCAACAACAACACTCATCATATTGCTGTCTGATTAGCTAACTATATCCAGGAAAACACAGATGTCTTGCCCGTGTCGTTGCTTGAGATTGCATCAATGGCAATGTATAGTACTAGTACCTTCCAGTTCTTCACTGTGGGTCAGAGGACTCATATGGCCAGCTTGGTTGTGCCACTGCCAAAGATCAAGTTACTAGTATAGCACCCCAGTCCTTATGCAATGGCATGCATTCGCACCGACAAGACAGGAGAGGGAAAAGACTCAAATCAAAATTACAATACATCCGTTCCTGACTGTGTTTGCCATGCCAATCAGGGCCCAAGTCCTCCTACGCCCCGACGAGCCCGAGGCGGCTCAGCAGCGACCCACCGCTCGCCGTGCGGCTGTGGTGCTGGCGCATCATGTACACCGGGAGCCCCGCGGGCAGCCCGGCCCGGCGCGCGGGCATCCACGCGTGCAGCCACGCCGGCGTCGCCGCCCCTGTGCTCGTGCTGATTGTGGGGGCCGGCGACCGAGCGCACGCGCACCGCGGCGTACCACGAGCTGCGCTTGCTTGTGCGTTTCAAGTTCGCTGGGCCGCGTCAGATGAGCCATGGACGAAATCGGGAGCGCCACCTTGGTCGGCCTCCGGCCCGGGCCCGGGACCCGCCGCGGACGGCTTGCAGAAGGTCGCGCTGAGACGCACGGCCTCGCGCGTCGCCTCGTGCAGCGAGGTCTCGTCTATCTCTTCGTAATCTTCTCCGTCGGGGTCATGCGCGTGCAGCGCCGCCTCGACGTCTCTCGCCCTGCCACTGCCACTGGCACTCCCGGCGATGTCCACGTCGCGGTTGCGCGGGCCGGGCCGAGCGCCGGTCGCGGTGGCGCAGGAGTCGCCGTCGGCCGAGGACTTGTCTGGCGGCAGGAGGCAGACACGGTGCACGACGCATGCGCCCTTCACCGCAAATCCATCCGACTCGGAATACGCTCATGAGATGATGATGTCGACATCACTGTCATGTCACACGTGTATGACTCGCGGCGGTCTCCATATCTAGAGTCAGGCTCGTCGGGGAACAAAGGGGAGGAAAATATGATGAGTTAAACACAGAGGAAGGTTCGACGACAATTTCTTCAAATTTGATGTGGTACATGTTTATTCTAGGTGTACAGGTCATCGTCATCATGATCCTCGACTGGGGTGTTGAATCGCCACTGTGACGATCGGCAACGGACTTGCTACAATTCTATTCCAGTCAGACAAAGGAAAACGACACTGGCGATGGCCCGGGAGTGGAATCTCGAGACGCACCTTCCAGTTAGTTTATACTCCAGTGCCCAGAACCCTCTACTTTCACCACCTCAGAGTCTTCGAGCGGCGAGGCCAGCGGGCCCGTGATGGTGGGGCCGTTCTCGAACGTGAGCTCCAACGTATCGGTCCCAACCGTGCCTGTGAACGAGCGGTTGGACGACAACTCGGTCACTCGGCCGTAGGTGAGGGTAATGTCTCTGGCCTCCAAGCGAACGGGTGCAGAAGACAAGTCGCCGCCGAAGATGTACTGGATTTCATCGATAACGAAGGTCGCCATGAACCTGGTATTCCCGGGGCGTTGCAGAATAAATCCTAAAGCGGTGGGCATTGCAAAGTTATCAGATCTGGTCAACGGTGAGCACTCGGCAAGCCCGGGTCGCAAAATCGTCTGCATACTGTGTTTACAAGTCAAAAGGTGATTGTGCTCGAGCTGCTGTCGAATGGCCCATTTTATACTCCACTGCTGCAATGTGCGCTTGAGGATAAGCAGCAGGGCGCACCTGATAGGCTCATGTTTCGCGACCGAGTTGTGGCGGAATTGGAGCAAGAAGACCTGCGAAGAACAAGCCGAATGTCTGGGTCGGCCGACGGCACTATACAAAATGCTTGTCTGTATTGATGTGACACCAGGAAGAAGCGTTCTCCCTGTATGTGCACTGGCAGTGGGCACGACACATGTATACTAGTACTCCAACGCATGGCACCGTGCACGGGCACGCGCCCTCCGAGCCGCGTGTCAGCAGTTTCAAGTTGGCGGGAGGGTGAGGTTGGTGTCCCAGAGCGCAATGGTATACAGCGGGCCCGCCATTGTGGTCGTGCTGGCTTGCTTCGTTTGGTGCAGGTGCCAGTGGGGGGATAGGTGGGGAGTAATGTGGGGCGCTGAGGTGGGAGGGCGAAGGCAGAGGGCGAAGGAAGAAAAGGCAAGGAGAAGCGAATACCGGGCCAGATTCAGAGTCCAGACGAAAGCGCCACGTCGAAGCGTGCGGAAGTAGGCTCCATGACGTTGTACGCCAACCTGCCACATGTGGGCACAGAATTTCAAACCGGATACCGGCCGGCATTGGAGACGTTGCCTGAGGCAGATATCGGCGCCTGCCTCAGCTTTGCGGTCAGCGGTCTTGACTTCGGAGAAGGCCTGGAACAAGTTGGTCGCCATGTGGTGCGCTGCGCAGGCACGGTGCACAGTCGGACCACGACGCATCAAGTGTTGCATTCATATGCATCCGCGATCTCGAATCCAAAGCCATGTCGCGGCTCGCCATCGACGTCGCTGCCACGTCCCCGACGTGTGACCTTCGTAACGCGCTGACGCGTCACGCATGTCTGAGGCGCCGTCGGTTCGGGAGAAACAGGTGTCCGGAGCCCGAGGGAACGCATAACTGGTCAAAAATCTGACCGTGTCCGCAGTGATAAATGCTAAGATTTTGTGCATTCTTTGCCTCTAATTAGACATTTAGACGTAATTTGAAGCTAAAATGGCCAATTTGAAGACTTGGGAAAATTTTTGAGATTCTATCGGATCTATCCCACTTGTGACCAAATCCGTTACCATCTGGACATGGCTGTAACGCGTAACGCTCCCCAAATGGGTCCTGTCTGGAGGCCCGCGTAACGCGTAACCCAGACAGTTGATCGAAATAATACAGTACTAGTATCTACGGTGTCAAGATGCTTATCATGGACATGGGGTGGGGGGTCCCAGGGAGGGTGAGAAAAAACCTTTTAATTTGGAAGATGATAGGAAGTACAACAGGTTCATCAAATTTGCTACCAAATTCTTCCTTGGCAAAAATGGGAAACTGTACAGAGTTGGAAAAGACTCCATGCACAAACTGGTGGTGGACAAATCTCACAGAATGTACATGATAAGAGCTGCACATGATGCTTTGGGTCACAGGGGAAGCTTTGCTACCAAGTCTTTGCTGATAATACACGTAGAAAATGGGCAATTAAGGAGATCACCAGGACCTTCAACTCAACTAATCAAATCCTAATTTTGTGCGGTTTGTGTTCAGGGTTCGAGCCGCAGGAAACGGCTAACGGATTCAGATATTCTTGTTGATCCCAGTTATAATTAGGATGTTGTTTAAACTGTGTTTAACTGTTTTCACTTTTGATGAACAGAAGAGCAGTGTTGTAGAGTTTTGAGATTTGAGAGGAGCAATATGGCTCAACTCTCCCTTAACCTTGACTTAACCGTAACCTTGTCCTTAACCTTGTCCTTAACCTTGTCCTTAACCTTGTCCTTAACCTTAACCTTGTTTTTGCATCCTTGTATCCTTGACCTTAACCTTGACTTAACCTGACTTAACCTGACATTGTATTTGTTTGAAATCCCCCTCTAAACCTAACTGATGTGACGCTGGTAACTGTCATAATCAGTAGGTTCGCCAGGGGGGTATTCCTTCTTATATACTACTCTCAAATTAATTACATAATCTGTGACGGCGTGACTTGATCCACTGATCCGGCTCTAGAATGTTCTAGTCTAGGCTTCTGGAATGTTCTAATATAGGTCCTGGGTCAGACTTGCCAAATATAGACATGTTACCCTTGGTTCGGTTCAGAGTCTAGGCTGGTCCCTGGCCTAGAGCAGGCCTAGGCCTTGTGGCCGGGTGCATATAGAATTGATCCAACATTTATTCTGAGATACTCCATATGTTCCATGGCTATTGTGCATGAAAATGAATTCATAGGGTCTATATGTTATTATTCATAGAGTGGTCATATTGATGGCTCATTACTGGATCTTAGATTCTGGTGGCCAGACATGGAGGGTGACATCAGATGGTACATCAAAACTTGTCATCTTTGCCAGGTCAGAAAGCAGAACTTAATCAAAGCACCACCTGTTGTGGCTAGCATTCCAGGAATCTTTCAGAAAGTCCATGCAGATGTGATGTATATAATGGAGAAGTCATATGGTTTCAACTATGTGGTAGATGCTAGATGTGCACTCTCCAGGTACATTGAAGGAAGGCCAATCAAGGAACAAAATGCCAAGTCTATTGGGCTATTTCTACTAGAGGACATTATCTACAGATGGGGTTGCCCTTCTGTATTGATCACAGACAATGGTGCTCCTTTTGTAGCTGCTGTCAAATGGCTGGAGGCCAAATATAGCATCAAAGGCATCAGAATTGCACCATATAATTCTCAGGCAAATGGGATAGTGGAAAGGGCACTGGGACTTGAGGCAGTCCTTGTTCAAAGCCACTGGAGGCAATCTGAAGAAGTAGTACTGGTTTTTCAGACAAGTTCTCTGGGCAGACAGAATCATAGCCAGAAGAGGCATAGGTTGTTCACCTTATTTTGCAGTAACTGGAGCACACCCAACCTTGCCCTTGGATTTAGCAGAAGCCACTTGGCTATCAGAATATCCTGATGCCATTATTTCCACTGATGAATTGATTGGGTTACGTGCAAAGGCCTTGGCCAAGCACGTGACACATGTTAAAGAAATGCGAGAAAGAATGCAAAAAGAGCAAATTAAGTCAGCAACAGAATATTCGCGAAAATATCAAAAACATCATCAAAGATTTCCATTTTGGGCCTGGTGATATAGTCTTAGTCAGGAACACACCTGATGAAGATGCACCTAGTGCCAGAAATAAGGAAAGGTGGTGGGGACCTCTCATAGTGGTCAGAAGAACTCAAGGAGGTGCCTATATTGTAGCAGACATGGATGGTACAGTTTGGCATAAGAAAATTGGGAGATTCAGAGTGGTTCCATATGAACAAAGGAGGAAATTCACTCTGCCAAGACCTATTGAGGAGTTGGTGGATGTTTCCAAGTTTGTTCTGGACCAGTTAGAAGAAGAAGATGAGGAAGATCTTGAATATCAAGGCCCAGACTACCAGTTTGATGGGATCAATCTCGGGAATGATGCCATCAGTGGGTCCACGCCTCAGAATGAAGACCTCCCTGCCTTAGAAGAAGAAGATGATGATCTATTAGAGGCATCAGATGTGGAATCAACTGAGTCTGAACCAGAAGATGGACTCAGGCGGTCTAAACGAAAACGGGTACCAAGGGAACGCACTTGGTTGCAACATAAGTTGGTCCATGTACAGCCAAATGATGACTTGAAACTTGTGTTCCCACAGTCATTCCTCAGACATGTGGTGAACTGCACGATTCAAATGAACTCACTCATCCCAAAAAGGAAATTTTGGAGATTACATAATTGATTGAAAAAGCGTGACACTACATTTCACAGCTATAACAAGGCTCTAATATCGTACAAAGAGAAAGAAGAGGAAGATTTGGGCAACTTTGGCCCCCCCACAGAAACCAGATCCCTTCCCTACTTGTTGGCTAGGAACGGCCAGAACATATTTGGGGCCGGGGTGTTCTGCTTCTGGAAAACAAGAAGTCAGAATATAGATTACAAGACATGGCCGGAGCTTACGCTCCGGCCCAGATTCAGAATTACTTGCAATTGCATTTCATACTAAAACCTCAGGGTATGTTACATTAATAGTGCTAAATTCTCCGGGCAGGAGTCGAACGCGTGCATGCGAGCGGTGCCGAATCCGGGACAGTGTGGTGTAGAGCTGCCCGTGTGAGAACACCGGGCGTGTCAAATCAACGCCAAGCTTGTTGAGTGTGAGTCCTTGACAACTGTTAAAAATTGTAGCATAGGCGGGAGCGAGTGGGAACTGTTTTCGAAGCAGCGTATGGCCACTGCTAAGATTGGCGTTGAAGGAAATCCTTGGGATTAACAGTTCCTCGTCATCATCCGATATGCCACCCACTCCACCTAAACCCTTCAGAATGCGGATTGTAATGAGCCGATATCCCACGTTGGTGATAACGACACGTGTATTTTTGACCAATCCGCGGTCAATGGAGAAATTGCGAAGAAGTCGAAAGACACTGTTTGTCTTGATCGTCAATGAGTGGGGAGGAAGGCCAGGAGGGGTGTTGCGCGCCACATAATCGAGGATGCTGGCAGGTGGAATGATGCCAAGGTCTTCCCCCTCCTTGAAAGTGTCCGCTGAAAGGTAGGAGCTGCTTGTGCCTTCGATGCGGCCCAACACGGCTTCATTATAAGCATCGACTTGTCGGTTTGTGGGAGCCAGAATGGCACGTCCGAGGCATGCCAGCGGGTCTGAGACAATGTCCGCTGGGTAGACAAAGTTGATGAGGTCTTCCTGCTCCGTCGTGCTGCCAAGCATGTCCAACGGAACTTCCGGACCGGCACCGTCTCCGATGCTGTCAACGAAATCCGCAAAGCCCAGATCCTCGGCGTTTCGGATTGGCTCTGTTAGCTGCATCACAGTGAAAAGACTCCACAGCGGGGATGATTTGATGGATGCGTTGACGACTTCTGCCCTTGAGCCTCGACGAACGACTGGACAGGTCTGCCTGAAGTCTCCCAACAGGATGAAGACTTTACCTCCGAATGGTAGATTGTTACCCATAATTCTCTGTAAGATGGCGTCGACACATGCCAGCACTGCTCGATTAGCCATCGGAGCCTCGTCCCAAATGATGGCCGCAGCTCGTCGGATCAATTCGCCTCGCGGACTGTCTGGGTCCATCAATGACTCGAGAAGCTCGTTCTTCTCGTTCACGGGTACCTCCCAAGAATCAGTATGCTTCAATGTACAATGGAGTACATACCTTGAATGTCGAGTGCATTGTTCGGCCGCCCGGGTACAGCTGCGCAGCAAAAGCAGAAGTAGCGGTCGTTACCACGATCTCTCCATCGGCCCGCAGCTTGTCGCACAGCGCAACGACCATTGCCGTCTTCCCTCTACCTGCCTTCCCATCCACAAATAGGTAGAATGCCTCCTTGGCCGCGATTGCCTCGTAGATGCGCGTGTAAATTTGCCGTTGTTCAGGTTTGAACATCGCAATCATGCTATCAGCCCGTGCATTGAGTTCGTCAGCAACAGATCCCCACTTTCGAAGCTCGTGCGTGACTTCCGCAGTATGCACTCTAGCTTCTGGGAGACCATAGTCGTGAAGTTGCTTACCGTGTTCTTCCAGCAGTCGGCTGAGCTCATCAAGTGCCAAGTTCAAGCCAAGCTCAGGAACATTTCCGTTTTGGAGCGTGAAGTCGCGGGAAAATTCATCCTGGAACATTTCCCACAGGCTTAGCGGCGAGGGTACACAGTCGTTTGTCAGCAGGTGGGTGAACAGAACACGCAGTTCTCTGGGAGTCTGTAGAGCCTGGATGCCCTCCATGACAGCGTACATGGCCTCGTTGGTGTCTTCGAAGAGACCGAGAGCATTTGCTGTTTCTTGATATGACGGGTAGATGACGTCATTGACAGTGCGGGCATCTAAAAAAGACCGGCAAGCGCGCGTTTGAAGAATCGAGCGTAGATAGAACAGCTCCCCTTGCAAAGGTCGAATGGACTGGATGCAGGATAGATGGGCGCGGACTGAGTTGCGCATGATGACATGCTGTTGAGGATATTGCGTGTCATTCCGCTGCTCGACGAAGTAGCCGGGACACCCTTGCTTCTCTGGATCAAATTTAGCCAGCCGAAAGAGGGAGAAATATTCGGCGTAGGTCAACTCGTCAAAGTTGTGTGTGATGCCGTCAAGCTGATAGTTGCCAGAAGGACGCAGAAAGTACCGATTGAGCGATGAGAGCACGCTGCTGCGCCCAGAGCGATGGTACTGATGGTAGGTTGTCGAGTCGGGCAGGTGGATAGATAGCGCCGTTACTGCTGGCTCCTTTTTCGCAACATGGAATCCAAGTATTCGCCATGCCGCTTCTCCAGCAGACAGATAGCGGCCATCCCAAAAGTCCTGTATCTCATCTACAGTCGGCGTACTTGCATCGGAAGGATCGGAAATCCTGTAGCGAGTTGAGCACCCCGCTGTCAACTTCAGTAAGGACATGCAGATAAAAAGAGCATCGCACGCACGTTTGTGAATGTACTTGAAAATATATTGGAATAAATGGGACGTACTGGCAGATTCAAAATTGATATGACAGTGGAAGTGTCGAATCAACGGTAGACAGTGAGGAACCACCATCTCGTCACCTTGCTTCCGACGTCGATAATGGACACGGCCCTCGGTGTCAACAGTAGTGCTAGGTTGTAGGGGATGGGGATAGTGGAAGCGGCATGAGCGTGAGCCGTCGGAATGTACCTTCTGACAGTACTTTGAAGGTTCTGCACCCGACGCGGGATGCGAATGCATCATGTACTTTCGGACCAATCGAGCATCTTCCGGATCATCGGGAATTTCAGCCGAGATCACCGAGTCGATCTCCTCGGGTTCGATACATCCCTTCGGATACTTAATAAGAATGTGAGCGTGGGGAAGGCCTCGTTTTTGAAACTCGATGGAGTAGATGCAATAGACAGGCTTCCCAGCATTGGGAAACATTGTCTTCAGCGTAGAAAGAAGGAGTGCTAGCTTCCGTTTGAACACTCGTACCACGATGATTGGTATGTCCGTAAAATTTTGACCCGGTCGGAGCTGTGATTGAATTTCGGGCCAGTTCGGATCGCAGGTCATCGTCACGAAGAATGTGGGATTGCCGAATGCGGCTGCAATTGCAAGTGAGTCGGAGATTTTGTCAGGGGAACCTCCCTTTCGGCCCGGAGACGCGCCCGATTCCGGTCCGACTCCGGTTCCGACTCCGGTCCGGCCCTCCATCTCGCCCGCACAATCACCGATCCGTCAACGCCCTCCCGACGGTCGCCCTGGGACCTCGCCTGCGACGCCGCCCAAGCCTTCTGTGCCCGACAGCGGCAGCTACGGACAAGCAGTATATAGTCAGCTACCTAGCAGGCGGACCCTTAGAGTTTCTTCTCTTTGGATCCTCCCCTGCTAGGTCAGCTTCATTTGTATTCGCTTACCAATGTTCACGCTTTGGATCCTCCCCTGCTAGGACCTTGATCTCAGGCCTCCGGGGTTGCCCTTACAGCAGAAGAAACTCTCTACGGGATCAACCGGACAAGATTGCCAGGTTCGGCGCTGACTCAGGCTCGGAGTACGAGTCCGTTCCGCCCTCGTCACCGCCCCTGCCACTTGTCCCCTCCTCCTCTACTCCTGTGGTCCCCGCACCCGTCATGCCGTCCGGGAGTCACTCCTACCGCAGACGCCCGGCTGGACTCACTCGAGGCGAAAATCGATAGCCTAACTGAGGCCCTTGCTTTACTCACCAACCAGGCTTCCGCTGCCGCTGCCGCCGCTAATAATGCTGGCGGACCCCAAACACCATCGCCGGAGACGTCGATTCCGACTCCGACTCCGGTCCAGGGCGACTCCGAAGCCCTTTTTGGCGACATCAACCTCGCCTCAAAATTGGTCTTGCGACCAAACCCCCCGTTCACCTTCAACGGCGACCGGAAACGCGGCCGCGCGTTCCTCTCACGCGGTCCGCACCTCGCCCGCCTTGCCCCTGAGGCCTTCGTGGTCAACGGAGAGGCGAGTGAGGAAAAGGCTGTCCGCTATGCCATGTCGTTCATGGCAGAAGGACCCGCTCAGCAATGGGCGGAGCGCCACGGAAGCAAAGCCCCGTTTCCGTTTCCGTCCTGGGGCTCGTTCGTTTCCGAGTTCCGACTCCGGTTCGTCGAGGAGAACGAGCAAGATCACGCTCTCTCCAAGCTGGAGACTTCCGCCTATCACATGGGCACGAAGGATGTCTACCAGTACACCGACGACTTCGAGGACCTGATGGACCTCGCCGGATTCGAAGACGCGCTGGTCAAGGTGACCAAGTTCCGCCACGGACTTGACCCCTTGATCAACAACGGAATCACGTCCTCGAGCGACCCCCCGGACCTCCGGGATTACCTTAGCTGGCGCACCCGGGCCTTCCGTCAATATGAGGCCCTGGTCCGGGCCAAGCTGATCAAGTCAGCCGCCCCCAAGACGCCTGGCGGTTTGATTCGGACTCCGTTTCCGGTCAACCGCGTCCCGGCTCCGGCCCCTTTCCGCCCGCTGGTTCCGGTCGTACCACCCGCGGCCCGCGCCCCCGCTCCGGCGCCTCCAGCTCCCGTCCCTATGGAGTTGGATCGCACCAGGGCTCGGGGTGCCCCTCGTCGCGCCTGCTTCAGGTGCGGCGACCCAAACCATCTCGCCCGGGATTGCCCCCCCCCGCCGATGTCCGCTCGATGGACATCCTCGACGAGGTGATCCAACAACTCGGTGACGAGATGTTAGCGGAGTTGATCGCCCGCTACACGGACACAGCTGCCCTGCCGGAGACGGCAGCGGAGTCGATGGCCGGAGAGGATTTTGTCCCCCCGACGAGTGACTGGTGTGCCCTCGTTCGCGTCTATAAATCGTTTTGCCTCTTTGTATGATGAATGCAGTTCCTTGCCCTACAATGAGCCCGAAACGAAAGACACACCCTCTCCTGCCCCCGCTCGACTCCGTCTCCGACTCCGCCCGCGACTCCGGTCATCGTCCTCCGCCGCCTCACTGCCTGGGAAAAGAAACTGCCCAAGCAGTACACCGTTGCCGCTGCCCCTGGGGCGAACTCCCTCCACCTCCCGTTAGAGCTCGAGTCCACCACCAGCACACTGAAGCTCTCGCTCTCTGGGCTTGTCGACTGTGGTGCCACCTCCGACTTCATTGACACGAACTATGTTGCTCGGAATGGCATTCCGGTCCGCACTCTTGATCAGCCGATTCCGGTTTTCAATGTCGATGGCACCCCCAATGACGCTGGCTCCATCAAACAGATCGCGGACTTGGTCCTGCGCTACAAAGGGCCATGCCGAACGAGTTCAGCTGGCCGTCACCCATCTTGGCAAGCAAGACCTCATCCTGGGGTATTCCTGGTTGCGGAAACATAACCCAGAGATCAATTGGGAAACCAAGGAGGTCAAGATGACACGGTGCCCCCGCAATTGCTCGACCTGCCGTGAGGAAGAGCGCGTCGAACGGACCGAGTTGCGGCGACTCCGGTCGCTTCAGAAGCGTCTCCGCTCCGGCCCGTTCCCCTCGGTCTGCGCCATGGACCTTTCTGGGTCTGATGACGGAGACGATTCCGTCTCCGGTGACGACTCCGGCCTGCCTGATCTGACGCCGGACTCCGGCGACGACGATGACGATGGTCAGCTTGAAGATGGTGACCGCATCTTCTACACCTCGTTCCGCCCCTCGGAGGAGATACGCGCTGGCAGTACTGTCTCGCAACGCCTGGCCGAAGCCTTCGCCAAGAACTCCGCCCCTCCGCCCTCCGAGATCCCGGACTGGGCTAAGGAGTTCCAGGACGTCTTCAACAAGGAGTCCTTCGACACGCTACCGGAGCGGAGAGCCTGGGACCACGCCATTGAACTCGTCCCCCGACGCTAAGCCCACCAACTGCAAGGTGTACCCCATCTCGCCCCTCGAGCAACGCGAGCTCGACGCGTTCATCGAGGAAGGGCTTTCGACGGGCCGGATTCGCCCCCCAAGTCTCCGATGGCGTCTCCGGTCTTCTTCGTCAAGAAGAAGGACGGCGGACTCCGCTTCGTCCAGGACTACCGTGCTCTCAATGCGATGACTGTCAAAAACCGGTACCCCCTTCCGCTGATCAACGACCTCATCAACCGGCTCAAAGGCGCTCGTTACTTCACCAAACTCGATGTCCGTTGGGGCTTTAACAACGTCCGGATCAAGGAAGGTGACGAGTGGAAAGCGGCTTTCCGGACTAACCGAGGCCTGTTCGAGCCCTTGGTGATGTATTTCGGCCTGACAAACTCTCCCGCGACGTTCCAAACGATGATGAATGACATTTTCCAGGACCTCATCCTCTCCGGAGACGTCATGATCTACCTTGACGACATCTTGATCGCCCATTCCGACCTCCGGAAGCACCGGCAGATTGTCCAGGAGGTCTTACGGCGACTCCGGGAGCACAAGTTGTACCTTCGAGCGGAGAAGTGCGACTTTGAAAAATCGTCAATCGAGTACCTCGGAGTCATCATCTCCCACAACCACGTCGAAATGGACCCCGTCAAGGTCGCAGGCGTCTCCGCTTGGCCGACTCCGGAAAACAAGAAGGACATTCAGCAGTTCCTTGGGTTCGCTAACTTCTACCGCAGGTTCATTCGGGACTTCTCGACCCTTGCGCGCCCTCTCTTCGTGCTCACCAAGAAGGACCAGCAATGGACTTGGGGCGACGCGGAGGCCTCCGCGTTCCAAGCGATCAAGGACGCGGTCACCTCGGAACCGGTCCTGGCGATTCCGGACGACGCACGGCCTTTCCGACTCGAGGCGGACAGCTCTGATTATGCGACGGGGGCGGTTCTTTCACAATCCGCCCCGGACGGGAAGTGGCACCCTGTAGCATTCTATTCCAAAAGCTTAAATGATGTCCAGCGCAACTACGAAATCCACGACAAGGAGATGCTCGCGATCATCCGCGCACTCGAGGAGTATAGACACTTCCTCGAGGGCGCCGCGCACCCTGTCGAGATTTGGACTGACCATAAGAATTTGGAGTACTTCAGGAAGACGCAGCACCTCAACCGGAGACAGGCCCGGTGGTCTCTGTACCTCTCCCGGTTCGACTTCACGCTGCACCACAAGCCTGGCCGCGATATGGGTCGGCCCGACGCCTCTCTCCCGGAGACCCGACCACGGAGTCGATTCCGACAACTCCGATGTCGTCCTTCTGCGGCCTGAACTCTTCCACGTCCGCGCACTCGAGGGCGTTTCCGTTTCCGGTCCCGGCTCTGAACTCCTCCGCGACATCCGTGATGCCCTCTCCGGTGAGCCTGACCTGGAGGAGCCCGTCGCACTAGCGGCCCGGCAACTTCTTAAGGTTCAAGGTCAAGCTCGAGGCCCCCGCTCCTCACGTTCCGACGAATGGGCCGTCTCCGGCGGTCTTCTCCATTTCCGAGGAAAGATCGTCGTACCAAAGGACAAGGACCTCCGGAGACGCATCATCGAGCTCTGCCATGACACCCGAGTCGCCGGACACGCAGGTCGTTTCAAGACCCTGGAGTTGGTCTCCCGGAACTACTGGTGGCCTCAGATGTCTCGCCATATCGGCCGGTATGTTGCGACCTGTGACTTGTGCTGTCGCACCAAGGCACTCCGGAGACTGCCCCACGGAGAACTGCACCCCACGGAAACGCCCCCGAACGCTGGCATACCGTCTCCGTCGACTTCATCGTAGAGCTTCCCGAAGCCCATGGGTACGACGCGATCATGGTCGTCGTTGACACCCTCGGAAAGCGCGCCCACTTCTCAGAGTGTCATACGACGGTCGATGCAGTAGGGGCAGCCCGTCTCTACTACCGGAATGTCTGGCGGCACCATGGGACTCCGGAGAAGTACGTCTCCGACCGCGGCTCGCAGTTCATCGCGGACTTCACCCGAGAACTTTGGCGTCTAATCGGCATCAAGCCCGCCACGTCCACCGCGTACCACCCGCAGACAGACGGTCAGACAGAGCGCGTCAACCAGGAGCTGGAGCAGTACTTGCGGATCTTCACCAACTACCAGCAGGACGACTGGGATGAGCTGATTCCGGCCGCGGAGTTCGCCTACAACAACCACGTTCACTCCTCCACGCAGCAGGTCCCCTTCATGACGGACACGGGACGGCTCCCGCGCATGGGCTTCGAACCCGGAGTCCGTTCCGCCATGGAGTCAGTGAACGAGTTCCGCGACCGGATCGCCACTGGTGTTGCTGAAGCCAAGGCCGCGCTCACTAAGGCCAAAGAGGAGTACAAGCGCTACTACGACCAGTTTAAGGTTGGCGACCGTGTTTGGCTGGATGCCTCTGACATCAGGACGACTCGCCCCTCGGAAAAGTTCTCCCATCGCCGCCTTGGACCGTTCAAGATAGTCGCGGAGATCAGCAAAGGTGCCTACAAGCTCGACCTCCCTCCGCGCTACTCGAAGCTCCACCCGGTCTTCCCCGTCGTCAAGCTCGAGCTCGCCCAGGACGACCCCTTCGACGGACGCCCCGGCTACGACCAGCCCCCTCCGGACCTCGAGGACGGAGTCCCGGAGTGGGAAGTAGAGGAAATCTTGGACGCAAGGGTGAGGTATAAACGGCTGAATTACCGTCAGATGGAAAGGCTACGACGCGTCGCCACGACCAGTGGGTCCGCTTCGACCGCGTCTTCGCCCGGAGAAAATCGCGGAGTTCTATCGTAAGTACCCTGGCAAGCCACGACACATCGCCTCCGCGACCTTCGACTCGATTCCGTTCCGGTCTATGCGTCGGGACGCCGCATTCAAAGGGGGGGGTGATGTCAGGGGAACCTCCCTTTCGGCCCGGAGACGCGCCCGATTCCGGTCCGACTCGGTTCCGACTCCGGTCCGGCCCTCCATCTCGCCCGCACAATCACCGATCCGTCAACGCCCTCCCGACGGTCGCCCTGGGACCTCGCCTGCGACGCCGCCCAAGCCTTCTGTGCCCGACAGCGGCAGCTACGGACAAGCAGTATATAGTCAGCTACCTAGCAGGCGGACCCTTAGAGTTTCTTCTCTTTGGATCCTCCCCTGCTAGGTCAGCTTCATTTGTATTCGCTTACCAATGTTCACGCTTTGGATCCTCCCCTGCTAGGACCTTGATCTCAGGCCTCCGGGGTTGCCCTTACAGATTTGCTCCGAAGCCCAACGCCAAGATCCCAGGAACGAAGATGGGAGATAGACATACTCCGAAGCCTCAACAGGGCCGGCTGAGCCCATCAAGAGTGCGTCGTTCCGTCGAATTCTTTGCTGATTGGTGCGGATGTAAGCTAGCCGTGATTCCAAATCACGGCTGAACATGTCGACCATGTACTCGTTTGCAAGCCGGCCGAATATTTGGAAGCGCGGCTCGCGCAGCAGACGGGCACCGGTAGTGCCACATTTGAGTGGTTGGCACGTCCGTGTCAGGATTTGGCTCCTGTGCGGTTGCCATAGGTCGATTATCAACCAACCCCCAGCCGAGTGTGCCGTGTGGAAAAAAGAGAGGATACGCAAGAGGCTCCCAGAAGCGACTCATCGTGGACACAGATTGGTTATCGCCGTCGGTTGTCACGACGATAAGGCGGCGCGCCTTAACTTCAGCTTGCGTAGTATTCGAATATGACATAATTGCTGCAATCTCCGCAGTTCCACAATCTTCGAGTATCAAAGACGCACGCTGCCCACCGGCTTGTTGAACTTGACCCAGAGTACGAAGACTGGAAGCAAAGGAATTGTGTTGCAGAAGTGAGGTTCGTAGAGCGTGGATCCATGGTTGTGGTACCTCTTGAAACCACGAAGAGGATTGATGAGGCACTTCATTCGCTTCAAATCCATCGTAGAGAAGCCATCGCACTGCAGAGTTCTCGTGCGTGGGTCGTACACGATGATAAACGCGGGCCACTGATGGCGACAAATGCGGGTGGTCCATTTGGTCTCTGAGGGAAAGGGTGCGTTGTTTCGAGCGAGGCAAAGGACATAATTAAATTGAGTCGACGTGATAATTTGGAAATATTTGGATTGTTGATGAATGTATCGTATTCGGGTGGAAGCGGCGGGAGAGGCCTCACGTCATGAAAGCGATTGCCGTTTGGCCCACAGCAAAAGCCAGCTTTCTCCCCCGTGAGGAGGAGGAGGCCACACGTTGGACATTTGTGCTGGGTCCCCGCGCGGATCGCACCCCATTCCAATATTGGATTCGAGATTCCAACAATTTGCCAGAGATTGGAAGTGGCCATGCCTGAGGGTTGAAAAAAATGGGTAGTCGGAGGCAAGAATGGTAAACCTCAGGCTACACGCTGCAAAACAGGTGATGGGGTGCTCAAATTTAGAGTAAAGCAGAGTTTAAATAAATATTAGTCAAGTGAGTCGAGTGGTGTTTTACAGCTATGTACAGGATAGCGCAGTACATCAATGATTACAATTTGTTCTTGTTTCCTTTTGGATTTTGAGTTGACGGACGTGGAGGGAAGTCACTCGGTAGGACGATGGGCGACGTGGCAGTGACATTTCGAAGGAAGCGCGATGGTAAGGTTCAAGTTCATGCCCACTTGAAGCATCGAATTGAACGGCGCGGGTTGAGATGTCACTGGCATGGCGAAACGAATCTGAAATCAATTAGCAGAGACGGACAAAGGGCCGGGTATGCATACAGGCTGTTCTGTGGTCTCGGTTGCAAGCTCGTCATCGTTCCCGACAGTGTTGTTCGGACTGTTCACGCTGATATTTGTTTGGACGAAGGTACCGTTAAGGCATTGAATGATGGAGAGGATGGAAGAGGTGACTGAGACGCCATTCAGAGAGTTGAAAGCAGAGGAGATCGAGGCAACTCACCGCAGCACATAGTTGGGTGGGTAATTGCGAGCAAAGAATGAGTGAGATGGGGGAAAAAAATCAAAGGTAAAATAGGCGGTGAAATTATTTTTTCGAGACATGCACGCGAGCGATCATCGCTCGTAGCTAAAGCTGTGCGAGCGTTCTGCGGAATTTTGGCTAGTTACTAGTAGTGTGGGCAGATACCTCGCTATCTGAATCGTCACACCTTCCCATTTGGGAAGGAGTTAATGATTGAAATCTCCTCTGGTGCATTGCAGCTTCATTTCTTCATAGTCTGGCCTGAAAACTAGAGGAATAGTTTAGATAGCATACCTGTCCCATAGCATAAAATTTCTAAGAGATTCATTCACTCATTCACATTCAATTTGACAATAGTGGTGTGAAATCTTGTTTTTCACAAGAATTTAAAATAGAGGGGGAGTTTAAATAGTGCTGAATCTCACAATAGACCTTCAGTTTTGTTAAGTGCTCATGAATCTATATACTGAGGAACATTATAGTGTATTGCAACACAACTTATCGCAGGTTGTCACAAGGTTGACAGCATGTCACATCATGCTTGGTCGTGTTTGATCCTGCCGGCCGTAGGCCGGCCGCAAAAAAAACCATATGGGGTCAGAGCTATCTGAATCAGCACATGACGCGCGGACCCGGCAGTATCCTACCCGGTAGATAGTGCCCCAAAAGGCAATAATTGGGTAATTTCCCTGCACAACACTCAGCGCGCCGCAGGCGCGCCAAAAAAATACAGAAAAATGCAGAATAAATTCTTCCAGATGGTCTATGCATAGTGGCCTCACCTTAAGCTCATAGTCCACTCAAAAACTCTTCTTTTCCCTCTCCTTCTCTTTCCTTTTTTCCTTTTTTGGCAATGAATTTATTTTTCATCCGAGGCCCACAGCATAGGTATCTAGCCGAATTTTGAGCTCCAAATGCAAATAATAGCACCATAACTTACGTGGCTTGATTCAACAGCCCTGTGATAACAGCTTGACGGCGTAAATGTGGGGCGTCGATCTCCGGAGGCCAAGTCGAGACAGGAACTTGGTGGAAAGGGGAAATATATGCATTTTGCATCCGGCGGTAAGTAGTTTCCAGTCCTCCATCGTATAGAAGAAGGCCAAAGGTACCTGTGGGGCAGATGAAGTAGGAGAGATTCACCAACCTAAATGCGCGATAATCGCCCTCTCGAATGTACATGTCCTGGAAGCGACACAGCATCCAGGCTAGATCCAGTAAATGATACCGTGGAGCGCTTAAAATGGCAAACGCGACGGCATATTCCATGTTGGGGCAGCGGAACAGCAATATATCGGCCGATCTCAGCCAAGCGAAGACAATCGGTGTCTTTTTACTGCGGCGGACAGATTTAGAAGTGGGGGTAGTTGCGTAGATCGTCGTCTGAGGCTGACGAAACAGTTGAGGGAGAAATTACAGTGTAAAGTGAAAGAAGAGCTCACAGCGAAGATATGAGGGAGTGCTCGAACCCCCAACTCAATTCCCACATCCCAGGTTCGATTTACCGTCTCTATGATCGCGTGGCGCTCGCCTTCGTAGGCGTGTGTGGCACATTGGGCCTTCCGCGGCAGCTCCAAGTAGACGTTGTTCTGGGTCAAGTTAAGCGAGTTTGAAAAGTGAAATATGACATTTCTAATGACGACGTACGACGGCGAGCAAGGGGGCGGAAGAATAGGGCATGGTGGTCAGCAGCATTAGATGTCATCGGGGGGTTTTTACAGCCAGAAATATCAAGTTTTTTGCGAGCTTTATACTCAAAAGCTTCACACCGGAGACAGAGGCAGTACAGAGAGGCTTTCGAGCTGTGGGACCCTGAGATTAGAAGGCTGTATGGCTGCTGAGAGCGCTGGACGGGGATATTGGTCGGTTGCATCGGTAGCGATGGAGTCGGCTATGCGAGCGACATCGGAGTGGAGAGGGATGTGGGGCACGCTAGCCAACGTAAGAGCTGCTGTTTTCTGGCCTTGTATTACCATAGCCAGCTGGGTGAAGAACCGGCCAGTCACTGTTGTATGCGTCCATCGTGGTAGTACAGATTCAAGAAGAAGCGGGGAAGAGGCGGTGCCACGTCATCTTGATGGGAGCTGTCAAGATGTCAAGTCCACGTCATTCATAATCGTCATATCAGATGGAACCTCAGCAGTGCGAAGTGGCTGCAAGAACATGTATAGGCAGTAGGCAAAGGAGTAGTACACAATTACACTATTGGGTTAAATTTATTTAGCTGAATTTAATGCATAGTGCGGGCCTTCTTCTTACGCTTGCCCTTGCCTAACACCTCCTGCGGCTCCTCATCCTCCTCATCGTCGTCATCTTCGTCGGGCGAGGGATCACGGAGGGGGGAGAACGAAGGGGCGGGAAGTTTTCTAAGAGGCTCAATAAGAGGTGGGAAAGACAACGGACAGAGTGTCGACATACCGCTTGCGTCCGACAGTTTGGGTAGGCGAGACAGCTGACGCGCTGGCATTCGGATGAGCTCAGCTGCATGAGTAGAAGAAGGTGACGAACCCAGAGGGACCGGCAACCGGCGGCAAGGCTTGTGATTGGCCGCCAGATCCTGGTATCGCTGCAGCGACGTACTTGCGACGCTGTGGAGTCGTAGTCGCACTCTGAGTGCCAGTCGATCCAGATAGGACGTGCGGGCCGAGATTGAGCGTAATGTGCTCAAGTTGGATTTGTAAGAGGCCGTTCTCGGAACGGCCCGCACAAAACCCCGCAAATTGTGTGCAATTGAGAGGTTGCGGGACAGGTGTATTCTTCCAGCGATTCGTTGCTGGGAACATGCACCTAGCTCAGCTTTAGTTGGAGCAAGAAAGACGGGAGCGAACTGACAGGATATTAAATTGCTTCATCGCGCCTCCCACATATTCGGCCATGGCAAGCTCGAAGGCTTTGATGCCGGGAGGAGCCACGATTGGCTTCGACGGGACGTGACCAATGCCAAAGAAGAAGGTCGGGATATCGGGGACGTTGTCCTACAGTGACTGAGCAAGACCGAGACAGGACGCGGCATAATCATGCTTACCTGATATCCTTCGGATCGTACGTCGCCAGGCACAGCATAAAAGGAGATAGCGTCCAAATCCACAACAGCGGCGGAGCCACTGTGTGCCGCAACCTTGGCAACAACGAAGGCGAGGGTGTCATCGGGAAGGGTGTTATCGGTAGGGCCGGAATAGACCCGAAGACGAGCGGGAACAATCTCGGTGGTGGGAGTGGTGATACTTGTGTTGTAATGACAATACGTCGTCGAGTGACCATTGTGGCTGTTGTAGCTCGATTGGCGGTTGCCGCCCGCCAACGCGAAGAAGCCAGTAGCGATGAAAGAGGACATGGGAGTGATTAGTGCTTGAAGTTTGGCGTGAGTGGGCTATTCTTGAGCGTATAAAAAGAGCACCGTATCCAAGGCTGTTCAACAGCTTTAGATCTACGCACTGCGGACTGAGGAGCTCGTGGGGAAAATTATGTGGGGTAGATTTTCCAGCAGTGGGGTAAAGCGGAGAGGATTTAGTGATTGATTAATAAGTACAAATCTGATCAAAAACCAAACATGAGTATACATTCACACGCATGCTCGATAATAGAAGAGTAATCAAAAATATACCATGGCAGGAACATCGTAGTCCTGGCAGATTTCAGCTAGCAAGTTGCAAGTCTTGACCAAGTTATCTGCTCCGCCCTTGCTTTGCAACTCTTGCTGGGTGCGCGCCTGGAAATATTGTCCTTCAGCGCTACAAATATCGTAGATCAGATTGCTGGTGTGGACGGGGGTCTTGCCCTTGTAGGCCGTGATGAGATTAGACATGCCGGCGGCACTTATCAGGGCGCCGCCAACATCCTCCAAGTTTTTCATTGTGGGAAGCGGCTGGGATGCCAGCTGCAAAAGATGTTGGGAACAGCTAGGCTGTAAAATAAAAATCGATTTTTATAGGGTTAAATAGATAGATATGACTAATATAACACCATATATAGTAAGCTAATCACCTTTTCTTCAGGCCGATGATGCGGATAAACAGTAGGACAAGACTGTAATACAGAATAATGAAATTGATGGAATGATATGTCACATCTGATCTAACACCATAGATCCATCAAAACCATTGATCTTCATCAAAAATGCTTCCACATGGCAAGACATATCTAGATGCCATCAATCCCATCATGATCCAAGGCCCAGAAAGCTCAAAATAAATTAAAAAGTCGAAAAATATTAGAATAAACCTGAATTTCTAGCCCTTTTGCATTACACTGTGTGGCAATAGCCAACATCTTTTGCATAGAACTAGCTATATCAGCTAGGCAGAGTGTAGGGTTTTGTGAACTCGTATTCAGGATCACTAGGGAAATAGAGGTTGTCGCCTATGATGCATGATGACTGCGTGGGTATGCCCCCTTGTTGGGCAGTCTGCAGGTTACGCAGCCGGGCGTGAGCTATGTCGATCTGCATAGGAGAGCCGATCGGGTAGGTAACACGCTGGTTAGCGCCGACGGAGTGGCCATAGCCACCGAGGGTGTGAAGGGAGTAGGGTAAGGCTGAGGGGTAGGAAGAGATGGTGCCGCAGCCTGCATAGGTTGGGTAGTAGTGGCAGCAGGTTGGCGGGGCAGGGAAGACAGGAAGAGGGGGGGAAGACAGTCGTGGCGGGGCACCTGAGACTGGGCATGGATCACGGTGGACAAGCGGTGCGGAGGGGCACCGTCGACATCTATCTTCGTGGCATGTGGTACAGGCACAGGCGCAGCAGGAGGAGGGGGGGCAGGTCCCTCAGCCGACGGTGGCTGACGTTGCTTCTTCGCACGGACACACTTGCGCATGAACCGTTTCCCAAGCGTAATAAGCGCTTCACCGATTTGCTGGTCGGTTCCCTGAATAGAGACCCGGCGCTCGCCAGGCACAGTGCGATCAGAGTATGCGCGCAACTGAGCACCGGAAGTGTTGTGAGCTTGGTGGAGACCCTTGCCGCTACGACCCATGATATACCCGACAGCCGAGTCAGGCACCACAAGCGTACAAGAGAAGTGTGTAACAGTGTCAGGCGCAGTAGGAGGGAAGGTTTCGGCAAGTGGTATAGAAGTGTGGGCAGCAGCAATGACGGCAGGGGTAGGGGCCGGGACTGTTGGAAGGACCCAGTGAGTGTTGTCCCAGACACCATGGAATGTAGGACCAGGGGAAGGGGAGCAGGGGAATAGAGCAGGCAGACTATACTCAAGGCGGTCTAGACGGTCGGTGAGGCGAGTAATTTCGCTCTGCAGGAGCAGGCAGTACGAATACAGGTCAACAGGGACACCAGGAGTCGTCATTGGAGAAGAGCAGGCAAGCACAGTAGAGTGAGGACGAGTATAGGAGATAGAGAGGATCAACTGGGGCTAGAAGAGTGCCAGAGTCGATGTAGAGGCTTTGGTATGCTGTCAGGGGATGAGGGTCCAGGTGCCTAGTTGATACTAAAGCCGGGGGAACAGCCCCACCGCCAACTACTTAAGTACAGGGCTATCTGCGCACAGACCACTCACAGCTGTCACATCACATGCTCCCCTTACCAGTACACTAATCCTTTGTATACTAAACACATCAGATTTTTTGGCCGAAATATGTTGGTGGGTCACCGGTCACAGCTGATTTTTTTGGTCCCAAAGTGTCCTAATTGGGTAGATTTTCAAAATTTCCGCACCTGCGGCATGCCAAATTTTCTAATCAGGTAATAGGTCACACAAAATTTTGGCCTGCAGCTGAATTGAACATTTCGCCGAAATGTTTACGGGTCACAGGCCCACTGAATTGATCGAAATGGGTCAGTATTTACAGAGATGGCTATAACATTAACCATGGATAACCCAAGAACAGTAGCCTTAGATTGGACTTCATAGAATCATGGTACTGGATGCAAAACAGCTTTGTATCTCAATTAGGCTTGGTTACATTTTCCAGCTTTTCTTATCAAATAGGGCTTCAACTCGAACAGCCTGAGCAGTGACCCTGAAAATGGAAATGCAGAGTAAATGGATTGCTAAGGGCCAGTGCCAAACATGTGTATGCATTCACACAACATCTGCTTGATATAAGAGTAATATTTTCATAGATGATTATAGAGAAGGCATATTATAATGATTATACTTGAAATATAATCTGGCATAATATAATTGTGGACAGCACATGAACTTCTACCATCTAGGTAAGAATTTTCATTGTTTGCCCTAACCCCCTTATTAAGGGAGGTCCATCTTCTTAAGGCTTACTCAAGGCTTAGGGCTTGAATAAGCCCCCCTGAGTCCCCTCTCTTAGCACCTTAACTTGACACTTATTATATTATTTTTGTAATATAAACGATTTCATTTAATAGTATTAAGCTGCTTCCATTATACTTAGGGCTCCAACTTTTTCCATTTGCAAATATTTACGAATGGTAATAAATGTTTAAATGACCATTTTATTTGTGAACTTGGGCAAACAGAAATTAAATATAAATGAATAGTTTTCACTTCAAACAGACTTAAATCAATATCAATAGTGTAGTTCAGGTATTCAATGTGAGCAACACTTGGACACCATCTTAGAAACAATATTTTATTGCTCTAAATGTCAAATTACTCATCTCCCTAGCACTAAACAGCATTTTATGCTTCCTACATTGGTAATAAAATCAAGAGAAAGCTTATTTTTGATATTGATATTAGATTGAAACAAGCTATTCAAGCTAAAATGAACATGTTTCTCACTGGTCGTTGCATATAGGTCATAAAGGTTAACAATGAATATTGAAAACTTGACCTGAAACTACTCAATTTTATCTGATTACTACAACCATTTATAAATAGCTTTAAATATTTATTACTGTTCATGTCTGTGTTTCAATTTTATTTGAAATTTTGATAAACAGAAATAAAATAGTTAATTTATAATGTAACTAGTATGTAGGAGGCTAATATGTATACTGCATCCTATTCCTTGACTTGACTGTAGAAAATATTACTTATTGTATTATTAAGGGCTTATTTACCATCACCAGGCATCTTAAGCCTCATGTTAAGCCCACCCAAGGGGGCTTAGCTTATTAAGGGCTTATGCCTTGAGACAAACACTGAGAATTTTGCCATGGTGTTCTCCCTAATGATGATGCCTCCTAAGATAGCATCTACTAAGTTATATGCATCATAAAGACTAAGGTGATGAGCGAGAGATTCAATGGCTCTAATGGCTGTAGCACAACATCTCTAATATATCTGAAAGACTTTTGTACACTTCAAGTTTTACTGATGTGACTTTCATTTACTCCATCGTACTGCCAGTGTGTAATTTCTATTGCTATTTTTGATTTCGAGTCAGCTCTTTGTTTACCGCATAAGATTCAAGTTGTTACAGGAAAACACGGCTTGTGTTGAAATGTTCAGACACTCCGAGTCAAATGGCACTTGAAATGCACCTTCAAGTTCCCGTTAACAAATAGGCCCGAAGTCGCACGGGTCGCGGCACTTGTCTGCCACGGCAATGAGCCCGGGGCAGCACTCGAGCTCGAAGCACCCCTGGTCATTGCAGAAGATGTTGTCGCTGAAATTCGGGATGCAGTCCCGCGGCCCGGGGTTTGGGCCGAGCGTGCCATTCGAGCAGCTGCGGCGTGGCGGTCCAGCTTGAGCGCAAGTTCATCAGAAGAGGAACATGTGGACGCACGTGTAGGAGTCAGGCCAGTAGCATGCGTCACCGCAAGGGAGATATGCGATCGTCTCGGATTTGGGGCAGAGGAAGTCGCCGTCATAGCAAACGTACTATTGCATGATTAACTATCAGCCAACTTGAAGATGAGAGCCCTTACCGCGGAGGGATCGTAGCGCGCCGCGCCGCAGTCGAAGAGCTGGCCCGAGAGGTTCGGGTTGTATCCGATGAGTGTGGTGTTGTCGCACGTGAACTTGTTCGGGTCGTAGCAGAGCCCGTTGCACGAGATCGTGCGCACTCCATTGACGACGGGGCAGAGGACGGCGTTGTCGAAGCAGCTGGCCTATGGGTAGTGTCACCTCTCGCCACCAGCAGAGATAGAACGCAAGTCGCGACTTGCCGTGGAGTAAAAGTAAGTGGACGCGCCGCAGGTGAGCAGTGTCTGCGCAAGGGCACTGGTGGTCGCCAGGGCAGTGACGAATGCAGCGGAGAGAGAGAGCGAGTGCATTTTCGAGTTGCAGGAAGTGAAGATAATCCAGGGCCTTTTGTACGCTCGCTGGTGGCCCGAGCAATGAGTCCGATCTGGAGCCGAAGCCAGGCGGCCGTCCAGGGCACACATAGAAGGTCTTGGGCATCCAGACGGCGCCATGGCCAGTGCTTGAGAGATGGATGGTAGATGGGCAAGGCACCGACGCAAAAATAAGTTTGGGACCAAATTTAGCGCGTCCTTATTCGGAAGAACATTCATGGGCCTTGTACATTGTGTTACCAATGGCACAGTGGATATTGCCCGACGCCAGTGCGCAATTGGAGTCGCTGCCAGTGGTGTAGTTCGGAACTTGAATCCAAATGGTAGCTTTTTTTGAGCTTTTTGGTGTGTGGGTTAACCTGCAACAGAACGTACTATATCGACGCACCCAAAGTCCATAGCATCCCTGTTCCGACATCCTCGCTCCAGTAGTTAGCCTTACACTGCTAGTTTTTAAGTTACAGGTTAGGCAATTGAATGCTAGCGCTTCAAGAACTTCCCATTGTCGACGGATGATGTATTAGTCCCTGGGCGCTCATGACGAGTCCCTGGGCGCTCATGACGAGCACTGACAGCCATATACGGGCTATGTCAGTGTATCCTGTCCGAACTCGCGTCCGAGGACTGGATGATGGGATGGACGAAGAACGGCGCACTGTGACTGATTATAAATAAATGATAGGGGGTCACATCGGATGACTCAACGGCCTTTTCTACATCATCTTTCATCTTTGCTTGACAGACTGCACTTTTTCGCGGAAACAGTGGCACTGCAAGCGCTTGGGCAGCCATGGGTTGCGGGGTATTTCAAAGCTGTTCGGAACTGTCGCGGAACTGGCCGGCGCTTCGAGTTGTCGGTTGAGAAGGCCCAGAAAAAGGTGCGTGTATCTCCAAGCCTTTTTAGACGCCGAGACCAACTCTTTTCAGCTCATTCTACACGCTGTGCGCCATCGAATATAACACTGCTCTCTTTATTGCGAGCGTCCGACGCACTATGACTTGGAGAAACATGGGACGGAAGGTGCATTCTGAAGAACTTCGGTATCGTACAGCCTTTACTGTCAAATCATGACATTGACGCCCTATAGCCTCTTCGGAAGCTGTTGTTCTTAGCCACGACCATGACTTCACTCCTCCATGCCCTCGCGCCATGCATCCCTACCGTCCGCGACGAGCCCCGTCCAGCGCCGATCTCAACCTCCCTGCAACTTCCCAACGAACTATGGGTTGAGATCTTCGTTATGCTCGACACGAATGACCTCCTGCGAGTCTCCGTCGTCAACAGGACGTTCAACGCCCTCGCAATCCCGCTCTACCTTGGCCGCTTCGGCGTCAAGCAAGCCGCTGTTCGTGTCGGGGAGCTAGACATCCCCACACACCACCGCCACTTACCTGGCATCCTCCGACTAGCGTTCTTCCTCCCCCCCATCACCAGCCTTCGTTGTGCCATCTCCATCCAACAACGATACGACACGTTGCACCACTTCACGTCCTTCTTCGCCAGCTCTCGGCTGTCCCGCGACCACATAGCCATCGAGTTCCATTCCGAGCATGCCTTCATGGCACGCGACTCGCGGTTCCGTCTGGTCACCACGGTCACGATGCAGCGCGCTGTTCGCGACCTCCTCAATGCATCGATGCCCACGAAACGCGCGCTTGTCGTCTTCGGGGATACCGGGCGGAGTATGCTACTTGACCCAACTCCGCCTGGTCTGCGCCGTTGGCGCCTGGTCAAGCACCCGCCCAACCCTCCCCATTCCGGTCTCCGCCCTCGCCTCCGTCACGCTCTTCACATACGCCGGCCCGCCCTTGAACGCGTTCTGACGCTTTTCGCCTCGTTTACTTCGGAGAATGGGACGACCACCAGAACATCGGAGGGAATCGACGAGTTGTGGTCCGTTGATGTCACCTACAACCTCGGCGACGGACTTGCCCCATGGAGCCTCGTTGTGCTGAACGGTTCCCGGAGTCGCACTTTCAGAATGCCCACCTCTATCCGCAATATCGTAGCGGTCGGCTCTCTTTCGTGGGCGGATCTTCTCCCGCGTATGTCTTTCCCGGCACTTAAGGAGCTCCACATCACCAGTGGTACGCCGTTCAGCAGCACAGACAGCCGGGGCATACAACTACACGAAGTGTCTGTGGAGGCTTTTGACGAATTTCTTGTCCGTCATCCCACAATCAACAAGCTAGACTATCTACCTGACTTCGGGGTCTCGCTCGCTGATTCCCCGGCTCCCGGCTTTGCATTCGTCACCCTCACGCATCTCACCACGACTGCCGCCTATTTCATCCGCTCGTTTCAGAGCCCAACTTGCCTCCGTTCGCTTGCTGAATTGCGGCTGCTGGACGACATTGCACATCCGGCAAAAACTGAGACGATGGTGGCGCTAATGCATATCCTTGCCGCAAACAAGCCCGATGATGCTTTCCGGATGAGCCTTCCCGCGTCATGGCCACCGCTTATATTTGCAGCCGACCTGCAGGTCGATCCGATATCGTGTGTTGGCCAACTGCATCTCTTTGATGTTCAGCAACCGGAGGATGTGCCCATATTCCTCCGCCATCTTGTCAACTTTGTCTCGCTCTTCGAGCCCGCAACCCTCCGCGGCGTCGAGTTACAGGCACCGTCTTCGAATACTACCTCGACGTTTTGCAGAAATACGGCGGATACCCTGCGCATGCGCGCTCCCTGGCTCGAAGACGTTGTCTGCGTGCGAGTCTCTGCTTTGGTATCGCCCTTCGCGCGAAAGCCGAGCGGGAAACCCGGGGAACAGCGGAAACGGCGGGTGTTCCGGCTGCGCACGCCGAAGCCGGTCGTGTGGAGATCGGAGCAGTGGGTTCCTGTGGATGAGGATGATAAAGGCACTTAAAGCAGGAGTGGCATTATGAATGTTTATTTGACTGTTTATTGCGTCTATTGAAATTTGTCTAGATGCATCAGGACATTGACTCGCACGTTTGCTCTACGAAAGCCGTATGTATGTGTATTTGACAACCATAATGAACCTGCCACCAATAACAAAATAAGCGCAGCTGTCTCGTCGACGTGAATGTGGTCCTTATATGTCGCTCCGACGTCACGAGAGGTCTATTTTTGAACCTCCTCGTAAGAGAAGGCTATTTACTTGCATTTCTGCTATCAAGTTAACCACGTACACAGGCACATCAATTCGATGGCCAGCCAAGTTTGACGTTCAAGTTCGCTGCTTGCTCGCCCCTCATACTCCTGTATCCAGTCCCATTGCCGCGGCGGAGATGGCTTACACGTACATCAGGCCTCGAGCGCTTGCCATGCGAGCATCCAGCTCGTAATTGGCAGGTACAGCCAGGATTTGGGGGTATATAAAAGCCCTGGCCTTGTTCAAGGTGTCCTGCAGTCCAACGAACGCCCTTCAGGCTCAAGTCATCTGCATATTGTCTAGAATGTCTGCGCTTATTCGCACCACTGTGCTCGCTGTGCTGCTGGCCGCTGTCGGTAATCATGTTGCCGTTGCCCAGGACCTTTTGGACTGCGGGGTGTCCCGGTACTATTACGCAGACGTAGGTTCAACCCCTTCTGAAATCGACCCTTCGAGTAGACTAATTATCTGCTCAGTACTCCTGCTTCGATGACACGTTTTTGTGCCCAGTTCAGAGTGGAGTCCGCACCCTCCGCTGCGGCGATGCGTGCTACAATCCGAACGAATACACGTCAGTAAATATTTGACATTTAATCGGCATTTTAACTTGCTTGTTTTAGGTGCTCCAACACTACGCTCGAGTTCTACAACCCCGACGTCGCTGGACAGCTCTTTGACTGTGGAGACTCCAGATACGATCCCTCTGCCGTATGCATTTGAACTTGTTCAAGTGTTGATTCTCATAAAATTAGTATGTGTGCTACGACGGCGACTTCCTCTGCCCCAAGTCCGGCACTGTTCCGACTCTGCCCTGCGACACCGCGTGCTACGCCCCGGACCTCTACACGTGCGTCCCCGCCTCAGCGTCATCGCGATTCGCGATGTACTCTTGCTGATCACTGTGATATATCGACAGATGCACGGACGGCCAGCTCTCGCCCAACCCCGGCCCGGCCGACTGCGTCCCGAACTTTGGCGCCAGTCAGGCGTGCAACGACCAGGGCTGCTTCCAGCTCACCTGCTGCCCCGGCCTCATTTCAATCGGCGACAAGTGCCGCGATCCGTGTGATTTCACGCATGATTGTTAGAAATGGGGTTCATGACTTAGTTTCTGGATATTATCTGTGTAAATGATGGGTCTTTCTTTGGGCTTCGTGTAGAAAAAAATCAATATGTTGCGTGGTTGATTGACAAATGATGTGACTGATTTCATCATCGCGTTACAGAACACGTCAGCTTCTTCCCCTCATCTGTCCCGCGTGCCAACATGTAATCTGTACCGTGCGCGACGCGCGCGGGGCAGGCTCAATATGTGCCCCGCGCGCACCCAACACCGCTCTCCGCAGGCCGAGCTTACTATCCTCCCGCACTGCATCGAGGACGCGCAATGACGGCAATTTTTTCAATGGGATCTTCAGGCTGGCACGTCGGAAGTTCGGATTCGCCTTTGTCTAATGGGTCAATTTAGATGTCTGTATATCGCAGGTGTGCCTCCGTACCCGTATCGTACCACTAATCGAATTGAACACGGAGGAGACTCTACAGCCCAATGCGGGACATGATACAAGGCCGTTGACTGAAAAATCGTGCCATGGTGGAAGCTGCGGCCGGTCCGGTACTTAACAAGGCTCTTCCAATGGAGTCTTTCAGTACTTGCCCTTCTCAATGGAGGAAGGCCCAAGAACGTCGCGCAGGGATTCCCGGACACCGTCAAATCGGTCGCAAGCTTGTGGGAATTGTCGCAGTCGGAAAATCGTCGGTTTCGTCTCAAGAGTACTGCGACGCGTACTCACTTTGTTTGCAGCGCTGTGACTTGCAACGGCCTAAGTGTGGCCCGTGCTCTCGCTCTATGCAGTTTCAGGATTGCGAATTTGTAGCCAATAACGGGAGAACGCAGGCTCAAGTGCTGCAAGGTGTGCATCAAACCTCACAGATACTTATTGGACTCATGTCTGGTCAGAACAAATCGCCATCGTTGAAACCCGCATCGACGCCCTAGAACATCCTTCAGAAGATGCTCTCATGCTCGAAAATCCATATGCCCCTACGACAAGCGTCAGCCCGCGCTATATCCCATCCCTACGCACGTTGCAACACCTCGTTCAAGCGTTTCTGTCTGGACACGCCGCGAAAATGGGATACTTTCTCTGGTCCTGCGACGTCAATCATGCAAGCCTCGGTCTACAAAGCGCTGTCCAGCTCTGGGCACTCCATCTCTCTCATAATGCCGAGCATCAAGCTCACGAGTCCACCTGGCTTCAACGCGTCTTGAGTTCCCAACCGGCGTCTTCGCCCATTGAAACGATACAGACGGCTGTCCTGCTTGCCACATATTTCTTCACCCACGATCGGATTCGGGAGGGAAAGTACCATCTCAGTCTTGCGGCTGGCACTGTTCTTAGCGCTGGTTTCCACCAGCTGCGCTTGCCCTCAACTCGCAGAGAAGCGGATCATGTAGCAGCATTTTGGACTGTCTTCACACTGAACAACTGTTGGAATGCGTCCGACGCGGCACCTTTCAACACCACATACGATGAGGAACCCCAGCTCCGCATAATGACACCATGGCCTGGGGAAGACATCACCGCCGTGGATACCAGGGGTCGGCATGGTCAGGTATGAGCAACGTCTGCTGTAGAGCTCGAGTTTGCTCTGACCCCCACCAAGACAGTGGCAAATTTCGTGGGTCGTCAAGTACACGCTGATGCGGGCTCCAAGGAGGCTCTCCTGGCAAAATCAGGCATTTTATATGAGCGGGCTTGTCATATCGGTCGCCAGTATGAAGCGTGTGGGTAACTATTTATCTTTCTAACTGGTCATGACCGTTTTTTGACTAGATGTGCACCAATCGGATTTTGACAACTTGGCTCGAGCTTTCGCGTCGCTTGACGAGCTTGTTGAAGATCTCAAGAGAAGCGCGCTGGCCCAGACAATCAGAGAAATTCCGTTTCAGAACGCAGATCTTCTGACTTGCTGCTTGTTGCATGCCGCAACTATCGAACTGCATCGTCCGTTCCTCACTCAACGTGGAGGCAACTCTCAACAACGTGTTCTTGAAGCCGCTAAGGCTGTTGTCTCCCATCTCGAGTCGCTAGCGCTTCGTCATGCCAGCGACGACGTGGCTAATCCTGTCCTGGCGGTATGTGAATCTAGACCAGATATCCTCCACGAAGTTGACCCGGGCCGATATTTTCCTAGGTCTTGCTTGATTCAATGGCAAAGGCATTGTTCGCCGTCTCAGGGGACATACCTTCTGCAGCGCCAACTAATCATACACAGCGCCTCAAGCTTGTACTACTCTCTGGGCTCCCATCAGTAAAAGGTGCATAAAGTCTTTTGAATCTTTAGTCTTTTTGGAGGATCTTTGGTCTTGGGGACCAAGTCTTTTGAGTCTTTAGTCTTTGAGGTGTGATCTTTGGTCTTGGAAAGCTGTCTTAGGTCTTATTCTAATATGATCTTTGGACTAGCAAAATAAAATCCCTTCAGATGTAAGAAAATGATATTGAATACCATCCAGTGAACCAACATTCATATCCGACAATTCATAGTAAAAGGTTTATTTCATTGTTTCTGAGTTCTGAGTTCACAAATATCATGATATGTCAGTGATCAAATACGGCCCTAAAGTTCTCTGATGTGTGTCACATCGATGACACGTCAATGACAGATGGCTGATGAGCGACGGCGATCGGTCGCCGCTTTTCTTTCTTCCTTTCCCCCATCTCCCGCCACCTCCAAAGTCCATTCCCGCCCATTATCGACTCAATTCCGACAGCAAGCGTCCCAAAGTGCAAGTTCTTCAACTCTCAATGCCTTTTGGCTTCAAAATGAAAGCTTTTTCTCAAATGCGCGTCAAAGACCCTCAAGCCGTCAAGCCTCAAGCTGCACTGCAAGCCTAGCCGAAGTCCCTCCGCTCGGCGTCTCGCACCCCTTCTCTGCCCCTGCCATTAACCCCAACACCGCGTAGGGAAGCAGGATGCTGACTCAGTGCCGGCGCTTGGTGAGTGTCGTGTTTGCGTTTGATTTTTTCACTGAACCCACCCTTTGCCGATGTCCGCGTGCTCGGCGGGCTCCCGGTGCTGCCAAATGCGGTCTTCGCGGAACCAATGGTGGCCGCCACAATGCCTCCTGCCTCCCGCCGCCACCGTCCCTTCCCAATTCAACCCGCAGCATCGAAAACATCTCCACTCCCGCGCCGCTCACGTTCACTACATTCTGCACCCAAGCGGCCAAGCCAACGTCCTCGCGCTCGGTGGGATCCAGACGGCGCCGAGTCGTCAGAGGAGATTCCGGCCAGGCTGGCCAGAGGGCTCGTGTTAGGCGGTCAAAACCTCCTGCCGGCCCGCAGCTGTCTGCTATGGAATGTAGGATAAGCATAGTTGAATAACCAAATTGTATTAGCTATATTGAATTTACTGCTGCTATTTACTCTTTACATTGCATCTTTAGGAGTCTTTGGAGGTCTTAAAGCAGGTCTTTATTGTGGTCTTTCATAATCTTTGAGAAAGACCTTAGGTCTTTTCCAAGACTGGGACGCCGCTGGAATAAGACCCAGTGTCTTTTGGGTCTTTCAGGTCTTTCAGATCTTTTTGGTCTTGCCCAAAGACCAGAAAGACCTGAAAGACTTTTGTGCACTTTTACTGATGCCAGACAATCATTCAGGCGCTGATGCTCTTCTCACGTTCGGGTCACAGCCTAATATTTGGTATGCCTGTGCCGTGCCTTCCACAACGGTCATCTTCCTAACTAAAAGTCAGATGCAAAGCTGAAGGAAGTGATGCGACTGCATCAGCTAATGCTCACATCTGATAGTTTGTAGATGGCTGCGACAGCTGAGTCGATCATTTTATATCAATCGATGTGTATTCGGTTCTAAAGTTCTGAATGCGATTTTGTTAAATTGGGTCAGGTACCCACCTATCCAGCTTATTAGACACAATGCCAGACGAATACCCGGTGTCGAATGGCACCGTTGACAGGCCTCGTCGGGTCGGGATTCGAGTTAAACTGAGGGCATGTTTGATATCAAGCCAGGGACACTGCTGTCTCATGTCCACGACCCGACACCAGGCTATTGAGGAAGCAACTTGTGCTATTGTTAGCATTCCTGGTATAAAAGGGTGAACAGTATCATGATCATAAGAATGTCTACAGGGACTCGGAAGATGTTGCAACTTATGAGCCTGAGCGCTTATCTTGCTATTCTCACTGCGATAGCCGTTACTCCCGCCCAAGTTTCCGCTCAAGGACCTGGACTCGGCTTGTTGACCTGCGGAACAACTCAGTATAATTACACACAGGTGAGACAAGCTTGCTGCTTGAGCTCATGCCAGTGGGGATTGGGTAAATGCGTGGAGAATTAATACTTTCACAGTTCACCTGCTTTGATGATACTCTGTTATGTCCAGTGCAGAGTGGCATTCGCTTCCTCGCCTGCGCTGATCAGTGCTACGACCCTAATCACTTTACGTATGTCTTGAATTTCAACTCGGAGGGCAAACTTGGACATTTAATTTCGCAGCTGCTCCAACACCACACTTGTGTCATATTTCCCATCTACTCCAGGACAACTATTTGATTGCGGCGATGCACGATATGATCCATCTTTGGTATGATGCATTAATTTTGAATTTCCTCTCTGGACTCGGAGTTCTGATCATGCTCATTTTCACCAGTACTCCTGCTTTGATGGCGACTTCCTCTGCCCGAAATTCCTTACCATCCCAACCCTTCCATGCGGAGGTGATTGCTACTCGCCTTCGAAGTACACGTGCGCCATTTATGTCTTGCTGAAGGCTGTCACTGATTATATGTGAATGTGATAGGTGCACAAATGCGACCCTCTCCCCAAATCCTGGTCCGCCGGACTGTATTCCAAATGGCGGAACCAACGAAATTTGCAATGATCAAGGCTGCTTCCTGCTGAACTGTTGTCCAGGATTGATTTCCGTTGGGACAAAATGCCGCAACCCTTGTGATTTTCACAGTTGCTGAATCCTGATTGTACTGTAATGACAAGCAATTATAGTAGTTTAGCAAAGCATTCAATGGTTTCCTGCAAATTCTGTTCTTCAAGCTTCATTGCCAGAAGAAACTAGTACCAGCCTTCCTGGCGACAGCCTACAGGTACTGTAGTATTTTACTCATTTCAAATCTCACCTGTCACACTCATGCTATTACTGTAGTATTTCAATAATTTGATCAAGTGTCTGGCCTTTTTGGTGCCTGAGAAGGCTGAAAAAAAATTAATTGTGATTTTAGCTGTTATTTTTCAAGGAGTTTTTTTGGCTGTGTAACACGTAACACAGACACTTGATTGAAATACTACAGTATATGATTTTTTCATATATCCAGTTATGGAAATTTTAGCATCCCAAGATGGTAATAGGCACTTTGCGATTCCCACCAGGAGCCACCCAGTGGCTAAAATCATTGTGATGCCGGGTGGCTCCGGTGGCTTTTTTGCATGAAACTCATGGCCTTTTTGGGTGAGATTTCAATTCCAGAAAACGATACCCCACTGGCAACCCAAAATAGTCATTTATGATGTATTATGGAGCCACTGGATTGCAGAACAATTTTTAGCCACCTAGTGGCTCCCTGTGGGAATCGCAAAGTGGCTAATTTTTCCCCCAGTGCCTGTGGTGCTGGGAGTTTCCTATGAATTGACTTCAATTGAGATCTTCACCACAGGAGTTTGCAGATAAACCAGCCCATTTTGATTGATTACAGGGAAGCATGATGACATCAGTACACATGTCACTAGTCAGTCAGTCCCCCCAGCCAGCCATGAATTTTTTTTAATAATTTTGTAAGGGCAACCCATCAAGATCCTAGCAGGAGAGGATCAGAGAGGATCCAAAGAGGAGAAACTCTAAGGGTCCACCTACCAGGTAGCTGATCATATACTGCTTGTCCGTAGCTGCTGCTGCGCAAACCAAAAAGAATATGCGAGGGTTTTGACTAAGGTTCTGACTGGCATGTAGCAAAGACGATGGCAGCAGGGATGGATGCTGACTAAGCGCAGGCAAAGGCAGAGTTGATACAGATGCGAGAACACACAGAAACTAGGCAGTAACTGTGGGGGAGAATAATCTGAGTTGCAAGTAGGGAAGTACAAGCTTTTTATACTACAAAAAGGCACTAATAGTGTGATAAAACAAAATAACTCCAGCGGGAGTCAGAGCATGTCTCAGGGCCGCACCAGATGAGTCACTGAGGTGGTGACACATTGCCATGAAGCACCTGTACGTGTTTGATTTGGTTGATGAGGCAGGATGCTGACATGAGTTGGATTTGGTGATGCCATGATCTGCCGTGGAATGGCGGTTTTGGCACTCAGCGGAGCTAGAGGCACAACAGCAGCATCACAGACTGGGCCGCACAGAAACGGTCGGGAGGGTGTTGACTGTCGGGCTTCAGGTTGGGCTGTGCAAGGCTTCTCCTGAGAACACGTACCCAGAACAGAACAGCACCATCCCACTGTTACGGGTCATGCCTGGTCTTCTTCTGGAGCACTACCTTGTCTTGGATGACCTTGCTAAACATGTGTACATACAGTTGGAGCATCGAACAAGCTCTACAATACGCCTACAGTTCTGAGAACAGCTGTATCATTATCTCAAACACACCTGGGTGTCACGGATAAGACCCGGCCCGTCCGCTCTGGTGCTGGTGCCGGGCATGTGACAATGGGGAACAGGCACCCCAGTAGGAGGAACACACATGTGGGAAGCATGTGACCGAGAACGACGCAATAAGCTGTTGCCGAGCCCAACTCGACACCAGGGGATTGAGGAGGAGTGCTAGGAGGCAAAGAGTAGTGCTGTCAGGGGAACCCCTGCTTCGGCCTCCTTCGGACTGTCCAAGCGCATCCAAGGCGCATCTGACTGGCGCCCCTCGGATGCTCCGACCTACCCTGACCCTCGCCCTCGGCCTCCTTCACCCGCACAATCACCGATCCGTCAAGACCCTCCCAACAATCACCTTGGGACAGAGCCTGCAATGCCCCTCAGGCCTTCTGCGCTTTATGTCGGCAGTTACAGATGACCAGTATATAGTTGGTGCCCTAGCAGGCGGACCCTTAGAGTTTCTTCTCTTTGGATCCTCCCCTGCTAGGCTTTTGTTGGAGTCTCCAGGGTTGCCCTTACAAGCGCCTGGCCCGCAAGGGATGTATGATTGTCCCCTCTGCAGCTAGGAACGGGGTGGGAAGGAGCAGGAGAGGATAGGGTGTCTGATCACCCCTTTGTGGGCCCACATATATAAATGCACGATAGCGTACCATGTACTCTATCGCTTAGATTGTCTAAAGTACCACTTCTCTCCATGCAAGTAGGAACCACTGACCCATCCGGCCTGTTATCCATGCCGACTCCGGCAATCGACTCCGATATCCGTCTCTGACTCTGATATCCATCTCCGGTATTTGGTTTTTACGCAATGAAGATTTACTGAGCGTTTCCAATTACTCCGAAGTTATGATTTATGCAATCACTGCATGTCAGCGTCAGGCCCGGGCCGTATTGGGGTGTCAGGGATCCGACTTCGAGAGGGTCTGAGGAGCACGAGAGATGGGTGTTAGCCCGGAGAATAGACGATATTAGCCTAGCGACTACATCTTATAAGTACGGTTTTATATGCTACGATATTAGGGACGGATCGGATGGGCGCGAGGTCCCAGGGCAGATCAGATGGGCGCTACGTAGGGTCGCAGGGGTGAACGGAAGGGGTTGGAAGAATGGGGAGCGTTGAGGAGTATGGCGGTTGTGTGGCGATCGGCCCCGTGCGGCCCGACCCGAACCGTGACACTGCAATCACCTATGTCTTGTTCCTCGTATGCAACTCCTCTTCTACTTTACTTGACTTTGTTCTAATCTTGTTCCTTACTTTGTTATCCCTTATTCCATTTCCGTTCTTCTCGTACTTGTAAGGGCAACCCCGGAGGCCTGAGATCAAGGTCCTAGCAGGGGAGGATCCAAAGCGTGAACATTGGTAAGCGAATACAAATGAAGCTGACCTAGCAGGGGAGGATCCAAAGAGAAGAAACTCTAAGGGTCCGCCTGCTAGGTAGCTGACTATATACTGCTTGTCCGTAGCTGCCGCTGTCGGGCACAGAAGGCTTGGGCGGCGTCGCAGGCGAGGTCCCAGGGCGACCGTCGGGAGGGCGTTGACGGATCGGTGATTGTGCGGGCGAGATGGAGGGCCGGACCGGAGTCGGAACCGAGTCGGACCGGAATCGGGCGCGTCTCCGGGCCGAAAGGGAGGTTCCCCTGACATCACCCCCCTTTGAATGCGGCGTCCCGACGCATAGACCGGAACGGAATCGAGTCGGTGGCGGGAGGCGATGTGTCGTGGCTTGCCAGGGTACTTACGATAGAACTCCGCGATTTTTTCCGGGGCGAAGACGCGGTCGAAGCGGACCCACTGGTCGTGCGACGCGTCGTAGCCTTTCCATCTGACGGTAATTCAGCCGTTTATACCTCACCCTTGCGTCCAAGATTTCCTCTACTTCCCACTCCGGGACTCCGTCCTCGAGGTCCGGAGGGGGTTGGTCGTAGCCGGGGCGTCCGTCGAAGGGGGTCGTCCTGGGCGAGCTCGAGCTTGACGACGGGGAAGACCGGGTGGAGCTTCGAGTAGCGCGGAGGGAGGTCGAGCTTGTAGGCACCTTTGCTGATCTCCGCGACTATCTTGAACGGTCCAAGGCGGCGATGGGAGAACTTTTCCGAGGGGCGAGTCGTCCTGATGTCAGAGGCATCCAGCCAAACACGGTCGCCAACCTTAAACTCCGGAGACGGAGTCCGTCTCCGGTCGTAGTAGCGCTTGTACTCCTCTTTGGCCTTAGTGAGCGCGGCCTTGGCTTCAGCAACACCAGTGGCGATCCGGTCGCGGAACTCGTTCACTGACTCCATGGCGGAACGGACTCCGGGTTCGAAGCCCATGCGCGGGAGCCGTCCCGTGTCCGTCATGAAGGGGACCTGCTGCGTGGAGGAGTGAACGTGGTTGTTGTAGGCGAACTCCGCGGCCGGAATCAGCTCATCCCAGTCGTCCTGCTGGTAGTTGGTGAAGATCCGCAAGTACTGCTCCAGCTCCTGGTTGACGCGCTCTGTCTGACCGTCTGTCTGCGGGTGGTACGCGGTGGACGTGGCGGGCTTGATGCCGATTAGACGCCAAAGTTCTCGGGTGAAGTCCGCGATGAACTGCAAGCCGCGGTCGGAGACGTACTTCTCCGGAGTCCCATGGTGCCGCCAGACATTCCGGTAGTAGAGACGGGCTGCCCCTACTGCATCGACCGTCGTATGACACTCTGAGAAGTGGGCGCGCTTTCCGAGGGTGTCAACGACGACCATGATCGCGTCGTACCCATGGACTTCGGGAAGCTCTACGATGAAGTCGACGGAGACGGTATGCCAGCGTTCCGGGGGCGTTTCCGTGGGGTGCAATTCTCCGTGGGGCAGTCTCCGGAGTGCCTTGGTGCGACAGCACAAGTCACAGGTCGCAACATACCGGCCGATATGGCGAGACATCTGAGGCCACCAGTAGTTCCGGGAGACCAACTCCAGGGTCTTGAAACGACCTGCGTGTCCGGCGACTCGGGTGTCATGGCAGAGCTCGATGATGCGTCTCCGGAGGTCCTTGTCCTTTGGTACGACAATCTTCCCACGAAAGTGAAGAAGACCACCAGAGACAGCCCACTCGTCGGAGCGCGAGGAGCGGGGGCCTCGAGCTTGACCTTGGACCTTTAGGAGTTGCCGGGCCGCTAGTGCGACGGGCTCCTCCAGGTCAGGCTCACCGGAGAGGGCATCGCGGATGTCGCGAAGGAGTTCAGAACCAGGGCCGGAAACGGAAACGCCTTCGAGAGCGCGGACATGGAAGAGTTCGGGCCGCAGAAGGACGACGTCGGAGTTGTCGGAATCGATTCCGTGGTCTGGTCTCCGAGAGAGGGCGTCAGGTCGGCCCATGTCGCGGCCGGGCTTGTGGTGCAGCGTGAAGTCGAACCGGGAGAGGTAGAGGGACCAGCGGGCCTGTCTCCGGTTGAGGTGCTGCGTCTTCCTGAAGTACTCCAGATTCTTATGGTCAGTCCAAATCTCGACGGGATGCGCGGCGCCCTCGAGGAAGTGTCTATACTCCTCGAGTGCGCGGATGATCGCGAGCATCTCCTTGTCGTGGATTTCGTAGTTGCGCTGGACATCATTTAAGCTTTTGGAATAGAATGCTACAGGGTGCCACTTCCCGTCCGGGGCGGATTGTGAAAGAACCGCCCCGTCGCATAATCAGAGCTGTCCGCCTCGAGTCGGAAAGGCCGTGCGTCGTCCGGAATCGCCAGGACCGGTTCCGAGGGTGACCGCGTCCTTGATCGCTTGGAACGCGGAGGCCTCCGCGTCGCCCCAAGTCCATTGCTGGTCCTTCTTGGTGAGCACGAAGAGAGGGCGCAAAGGGTCGAGAAGTCCCGAATGAACCTGCGGTAGAAGTTAGCGAACCCAAGGAACTGCTGAATGTCCTTCTTGTTTTCCGGAGTCGGCCAAGCGGAGACGCCTGCGACCTTGACGGGGGTCCATTTCGACGTGGTTGTGGGAGATGATGACTCCGAGGTACTCGATTGACGATTTTTCAAAGTCGCACTTCTCCGCTCGAAGGTACAACTTGTGCTCCCGGAGTCGCCGTAAGACCTCCTGGACAATCTGCCGGTGTTTCCGGAGGTCGGAATGGGCGATCAAGATGTCGTCAAGGTAGATCATGACGTCTCCGGAGAGGATGAGGTCCTGGAAAATGTCATTCATCATCGTTTGGAACGTCGCGGGAGAGTTTGTCAGGCCGAAATACATCACCAAGGGCTCGAACAGGCCTCGGTTAGTCCAGAAAGCCGCTTTCCACTCGTCACCTTCCTTGATTCGGACGTTGTTAAAGCCCCAACGGACATCGAGTTTGGTGAAGTAACGAGCGCCTTTGAGCCGGTTGATGAGGTCGTTGATCAGCGGAAGGGGGTACCGGTTTTTGACAGTCATCGCATTGAGAGCACGGTAGTCCTGGACGAAGCGGAGTCCGCCGTCCTTCTTCTTGACGAAGAAGACCGGAGACGCCATCGGAGACTTGGAGGGGCGAATCCGGCCCGTCGAAAGCCCTTCCTCGATGAACGGCGTCGAGCTCGCGTTGCTCGAGGGGCGAGATGGGGTACACCTTGCAGTTGGTGGGCTTAGCGTCGGGGACGAGTTCAATGGCGTGGTCCCAGGCTCTCCGCTCCGGTAGCGTGTCGAAGGACTCCTTGTTGAAGACGTCCTGGAACTCCTTAGCCCAGTCCGGGATCTCGGAGGGCGGAGGGGCGGAGTTCCTGGCGAAGGCTTCGGCCAGGCGTTGCGAGACAGTACTGCCAGCGCGTATCTGCTCCGAGGGGCGGAACGAGGTGTAGAAGATGCGGTCACCATCTTCAAGCTGACCATCGTCATCGTCGTCGTCGGAGTCCGGCGTCAGATCAGGCAGGCCGGAGTCGTCACCGGAGACGGAATCGTCTCCGTCATCAGACCCAGAAAGGTCCATGGCGCAGACCGAGGGGAACGGGCCGGAGCGGAGACGCTTCTGAAGCGACCGGAGTCGCCGCAACTCGGTCCGTTCGACCCGCTCTTCCTCACGGCAGGTCGAGCAATTGCGGGGGCACCGTGTCATCTTGACCTCCTTGGTTTCCCAATCGATCTCTGGGTTATGTTTCCGCAACCAGGAATACCCCAGGATGAGGTCTTGCTTGCCAAGATGGGTGACGGCCAGCTGAACTCGTTCGGCATGGCCCTTGTAGCGCAGGACCAAGTCCGCGATCTGTTTGATGGAGCCAGCGTCATTGGGGGTGCCATCGACATTGAAAACCGGAATCGGCTGATCAAGAGTGCGGACCGGAATGCCATTCCGAGCAACATAGTTCGTGTCAATGAAGTCGGAGGTGGCACCACAGTCGACAAGCCCAGAGAGCGAGAGCTTCAGTGCGCTGGTGGTGGACTCGAGCTCTAACGGGAGGTGGAGGGAGTTCGCCCCAGGGGCAGCGGCAACGGTGTACTGCTTGGGCAGTTTCTTTTCCCAGGCAGTGAGGCGGCGGAGGACGATGACCGGAGTCGCGGGCGGAGTCGGAGACGGAGTCGGGCGGGGGCAGGAGAGGGTGTGTCTTTCGTTTCGGGCTCATTGTAGGGCAAGGAACTGCATTCATCATACAAAGAGGCAAAACGATTTATAGACGCGAACGAGGGCACACCAGTCACTCGTCGCGGGGGACAAAATCCTCTCCGGCCATCGACTCCGCTGCCGTCTCCGGCAGGGCAGCTGTGTCCGTGTAGCGGGCGATCAACTCCGCTAACATCTCGTCACCGAGTTGTTGGATCACCTCGTCGAGGATGTCCATCGAGCGGACATCGGCGGGGAGGGGGCAATCCCGGCGAGATGGTTTGGGTCGCCGCACCTGAAGCAGGCGCGACGAGGGGCACCCCGAGCCCTGGTGCGATCCAACTCCATAGGGACGGGAGCTGGAGGCGCCGGAGCGGGGCGCGGGCCGGGGTGGTACGACCGGAACCACCGGGCGGAAAGGGGCCGGAGCCGGGATGCGGTTGACCGGAAACGGAGTCCGAATCAAACCGCCAGGCGTCTTGGGGGCGGCTGACTTGATCAGCTTGGCCCGGACCAGGGCCTCATATTGACGGAAGGCCCGGGTGCGCCAGCTAAGGTAATCCCGGAGGTCCGGGGGGTCGTTCGAGGACGTGATTCCGTTGTTGATCAAGGGGTCAAGTCCGTGGCGGAACTTGGTCACCTTGACCAGCGCGTCTTCGAATCCGGCGAGGTCCATCAGGTCCTCGAAGTCGTCGGTGTACTGGTAGACATCCTTCGTGCCCATGTGATAGGCGGAAGTCTCCAGCTTGGAGAGAGCGTGATCTTGCTCGTTCTCCTCGACGAACCGGAGTCGAAACTCGGAACGAACGAGCCCCAGGACGGAAACGGAAACGGGGCTTTGCTTCCGTGGCGCTCCGCCCATTGCTGAGCGGGTCCTTCTGCCATAAACGACATGGCATAGCGGACAGCCTTTTCCTCGCTCGCCTCTCCGTTGACCACGAAGGCCTCAGGGGCAAGGCGGGCGTAGGTGCGGACCGCGTAGAGGAACGCGCGGCCGCGTTTCCGGTCGCCGTTGAAGGTGAACGGGGGGTTTGGTCGTAAGACCAATTTTGAGGCGAGGTTGATGTCGCCAAAAAGGGCTTCGAGTCGCCCTGGACCGGAGTCGGAGTCGGAATCGACGTCTCCGGCGATGGTGTTTGGGGTCCGCCAGCATTATTAGCGGCGGCAGCGGCAGCGGAAGCCTGGTTGGTGAGTAAAGCAAGGGCCTCAGTTAGGCTATCGATTTTCGCCTCGAGTGAGTCCAGCCGGGCGTCTGCGGTAGGAGTGACTCCGGACGGCATGACGGGTGCGGGGACCACAGGAGTAGAGGAGGAGGGGACAAGTGGCAGGGGCGGTGACGAGGGCGGAACGGACTCGTACTCCGAGCCTGAGTCAGCGCCGAACCTGGCAATCTTGTCCGGTTGATCCCGTAGAGAGTTTCTTCTGCTGTAAGGGCAACCCCGGAGGCCTGAGATCAAGGTCCTAGCAGGGGAGGATCCAAAGCGTGAACATTGGTAAGCGAATACAAATGAAGCTGACCTAGCAGGGGAGGATCCAAAGAGAAGAAACTCTAAGGGTCCGCCTGCTAGGTAGCTGACTATATACTGCTTGTCCGTAGCTGCCGCTGTCGGGCACAGAAGGCTTGGGCGGCGTCGCAGGCGAGGTCCCAGGGCGACCGTCGGGAGGGCGTTGACGGATCGGTGATTGTGCGGGCGAGATGGAGGGCCGGACCGGAGTCGGAACCGGAGTCGGACCGGAATCGGGCGCGTCTCCGGGCCGAAAGGGAGGTTCCCCTGACAGTACTATAAATACTTTGATGTATCACTATGTACATCAGTTTGTAAATTAACATTGCTGGTCTCTATCTCCCAGCATTGTCTCGACTCCACACTTCTCTCTTGTCTTGTCTTGGTCAACTGGAAGCCCCAGTCACCCAAACATCCTTCTGTGATGTTCCACCCCCAAGTGCTCTCCGACTTCGATTCTGTTTCCAACTTCAACTTTGACTCCAGTCCTTTGGTCGACATGGCACTTAACAGGGCCCGAGACGACCCAATTCGTGTCAGCGTCGGGCTCGGGCCGTATCGGGGCGTCGGGGGGTCCGACTTCGAAGGGGTCTGAGGAGCACGAGAGATGGGTATTCGCCCGGAGAATAGACGATATTAGCCTAGCGACTACATCTTGTAAGTACGACTTTTATACGCTACGGTATTAGGGATGGATCGGATGGGCGCCAGGTCCCAGGGCGGATCGGATGGGTGCTGCGTAGGGCCGCAGGGGTGAACGGAAGGGGTTGGAAGAATGAGGGGACGTCCAGGAGGACGGCGGTATACGGGCCCGTGCGGGCCCGTTCGGGCCCGTGCGGCCTTATGGCCCGGACGGCCCGATCCGAACCGTGACATCACCCCCTCCGTTGTGGGCGGCGCCTCGACGCCCTATGGGTCCGCGTCCCCTGGTCTTGCTTTTGGATTTTCCATCGGCCGTTTACGAGTTCTTCGCGGGGCGCGAACGGGTTGAGAGTATAGAAGTCCTCGAGTGCCTCTTCTGCGCCCTCCAGTTTGTCCCACAGTTCCCACGTCCACTCTTCCCGAGGATAGCCTTTCCACTGAATTAAGTACCTCAGGCGGTGTCGACCTTGCTTGCGTACGGAGGGAAATGGCCTCGACTTCGTAGTGAGGCTCGCCGTCCCGCATTTCTGCCGGGGGTGGTGGGGCGGCCCGTTGATGATCCGCTACTGGGGCGTTCCAGGGTCGTAATAGCACCGTGTGGAATACGGGGCTCACGCACCAAGTTAGGGGTAGCACCAGTTCGTAGGATGTTTTACCAACTTTGCGGAGCCATAGGCGTTATATTTTTACAAATGCAACTAGCTACAGCTAGCATAACGGTTGTCAAATACACTGAGCAGGGCTTTTTGTCACATATGTCACATTCCTTCAAAGGCTTATTTTATTTATTTAAGACTACTCTTATGGGAATTGATGATGGAATTGATGGCATCTAGATAATGTCATCAATGTGGAAACATTTTTGATTGCCATCAAAAGTTTTGATGATTGTAACCAGCTACATCATTTCTGTCCAAATTGGGATTATTAATTATTTTCTATATATATAGTCTTCCAAATTATATAACGGGTCTTCGGCCTGAAGAAAAGGAACTTAACATTCATTTATTAAGTATAATCATTATTAATACTAATGTTATATCAAAGTTTGATCAGTCTTATAGGGGAACAGAAGACAAATGCACTAACTGCACTCAGGCCTCAGTGGAGCTAGTGGATTTGACACCAGGTTGACTCAGTGCACTCAGTGCAGTTGTCAAATGTGCACAACTACAGGTGCTTTGCGCTTGACTTCCGAACGGCCCGAACCTCTTGTCGTCCAGTTTTTTTGAGGGTCGATCGCTGGTCAAATTCGTCCCCTGGAGGTAAACTTTGTCCCCTTCGGCGTAATTCGGGTCCGGAGAGTGTTTTCGATCGTAGTATTTCTTCATCGTTTCCTGGGCTTCTTTCATAGCTTCGGCCGCATCGGCCCGGGCTTCCTTCATTCGCTCGGCAAACACTGTAGCGGCCTCGGTCGGGACGTCTTGCGGGGCTTCGGACCCCTTTCTCGGGTGGAATCCCAGCATGAGGAAAAAGGGCGAGAATCCCGTTGAAGAGTTAACCTTGTCGTTAAACGCGAATTCCGCTAGGGAAAGCCAGTCGGACCAGTCACTCTGCTGGAAGTTGCAGAATGTTCGAAGGTATTGCTCGACCTCCATATTCGCACGCTCCGTTTGCCCGTCCGTCTGTGGGTGATACGCCGATGAAGATCGGACCTTGATTCCCAGCAATTTGCTCAAGTCGCTCATGAAATGCCCGATGAATTGCTGGCCCCGGTCGCTTGTTACTTCCTCTGGGAATCCGTAATCCTTCCAGACGTGATCGCGATATAGCCGAGCGACTCCTTCCCCGGAGATGTTTCCCGTGCACGGGAGTACGCGTATCCCTTTACCCAGTCGATCGACGATTACGAGAATTGCGTTGTACCCGGAGGATTCGGGTAGTTGCACGATCAGATCGATTGATATGCGCTGCCATACCCGAGTCGGCACGCTATTCGGGACCAAGGTCCCTACGGGGCGTCTCGGGAATATCTTCGTTCGTTGGCACAACGGGCAGGCCCGTACGTATGCCTGGCAATCGGCCTGAATAGACGGCCACCAGTAGTTGCGGGTCGTCAGTTCGAGGGTTCGATGCTACCCTGGGTGTCCTACGATAGGGATGTCATGGTGTTGGCGTAGCACCCGATGCCTCAGTCCCATGGCTGGGGGCACGTATACGAGTCCGTTCCTAGTCTTGAAGCCGTCATGCTGTTCCCAGCCTTCCGGTTCTCCTTCTTCCCAGAGTTTGAGGACCTTTTCCTCTGTGGCCGATTCGGCCTGTCGGATCGAGTCCATCAGCCCGTCGCCCTCCGTATGCTCCAGTGTGAGCATAGCGCGGATCGCGTGTTCCTTGAATAGCCCCGCCGGTAGTAGGACGATATCCTGGTTATCCTCCTTCCCATTTTCGTACCCGTTTCGTCGGGATAACGCGTCGGCCCGCCCGTTCGTTTTCCCCGGTTTATGTAGCAAGGAGAAGTGATACTCGCTCAGTTCGAGAGACCATCGTGCCTGCCGCCGGTTCAGTTTCTTAGCCATCATGAAGTACTCCAGATTCTTGTGGTCGGTCCGGATTTCGAACGGCTTATCCCCCCCGTTCTGGAGATAATGTCGCCACTCGGTGAGGGCCCGCATGATAGCGAGCATTTCTTTGTCGTGAATGTCGTAGTTGCGCTCGGTGTCGTTCATGGCCCGGGAGAGGAATGCGATCGGCACCCACTTCCCCTCCTGTTCTTGCGAAAGGACGGCCCCGGTGGCGAAGTCGGAAGAGTCCGCTTCGACCCGCCATGCCCCGTGATCTGTAGGGAAGTGTAGGACGGGTTCATCAGTGACCCGGTCTATCAAGGTCTGAAAGGCCTCCTCTTCTTCCGGTCCCCATTTCCATGGGCTGTCTTTTCGGGTCAGCCGGGTCAGTGGCTTGGCGTGACGCCCAAGTCTTTGATGAATCGTCGGTAGAAGTTGAGGAACCCCAGGAAGCTTTGAACCTCTCGCAGGTTACGAGGTCGGGGCCATTCGCGCACGTCAGCGACCTTGATCAGGTCCATGCGGAGTTGCCCGTTCCCGACGATCACCACCGAGGTATTCGACTTCGTTCCGCTCGAAGTCACACTTGTCCGGTTTCAGGTACAGTTGGTTGTCCTTCAGGATCTGCAGGACCTCTTTCACCGTTGCGATGTTCGGAGAGGTCGCTAGAGTATATGAGGATGTCGTCCAGGTACCCGATCACGCGACCCTGGGAGATCAGGTTGGAAAACAATTCGTTCATCATGGATTGGAACGTGGCCGGGAATTGGTGAGGCCGAAAAACATCACGAGTGGTTCGAATAGGCCCCGATTGGTAACGAACGCGGCCTTCTCTTCGTCGCCTTCTTTTATGCGGATGTTGTTGTATCCCCAACGTCGTCGAGCTTGGTGAACCACCGGGCGTTACGTAACTTATGCATGATGTCCGATATGAGTGGTATCGGGTATCGGTTTTTGATAGTGATCTCGTTTAGCTTCCGGTAGTCCTGTACGGGCCGTAATTTCCCGTCCTTCTTCTTGACGAAGAAGAACGGGGATGCGTATGGGGATTTCGAGGGCCGAATCCGCCCGGTTGCCAAATGTTCCTTGATGAATGCGTCAAGCTCTTTCTGTTCTTCTCCTGATAGGGGAATACAGCGCCCTTTGACGGGTTCGGCGTCTGGGTGTAGTTCAATGGCATGGTCCCACTTCCTCCGTTCCGGGAGTTTGTCGAAGTCCTGTTTTTCAAAAACCTCTTTGAATTCCTCAAGATAGTGCGCGGGTACGCTCTCCTCGGTGGTTCGGGGCTTCTCAGAAGCGTAGGCGGCGGTGGCCAGTTTGGTGGCCACGCTCTGCATGGCCCGGATGTGGGCGGGCGCGTTCGAACCTTCGTCGTAGATCCGCATGACGAAGAGGCGATCCCCTTTGCCCAGGGGTTCGTTGTCCTCTTCGTCCCATTGTTCCAGCAATCGGGCCCGCTTGCACTCGGGCGGGCATCGGGTGAAGGCGATCGCTCCTTCACGCCAGTCGATCACGGGATTGTGCTTCTTGAGCCAGTGATGCCCGATGATCACGTCACTGTTCCCGGTGTCCGTGATGGCGAACGTCAGAAGTTCGGAGTGATCCTGAATGGTGACTCGTAAGCGGGTAACGTGGGTGATTGCCCCGTCAGCGTTGATCGTCCCGTCGGCATTGTACACTGGGACTGGGTGCGGTAGGGCTTCGAGGTCCAGTTGCGAGTCCTCCGCGAACCGCTTGTGCATGAACTCGGAGGTGGCGCCACTGTCGAGGAGGGCGTCAACCGAGTACCCGCGCGGAGGTCGTTGACCCCTTGAAGGGTGACGGCTACCCGCGTAGCCGTGGTGCCTTCACTTTTCCGAAAGGGGGGAGCATTTTGCAGTTGTCGCAAAGCTTCGGCTACGTCGGGGGCGTACCCCGTTCGTATGAACTCTTCTAGTTCGGGCCCGTTCTCGGCTCGTCGGGCCGGATGTATCCACTGTTGTAGTTTCGCACGAGCCTTCTCGGGCTGGTCTCGAATTTGCGCGACAAGCCTCTCGGCGCTGGCCGCGGGCCAACTTTTCCAAGCGGGCCTCGGAGTGTCTCGTATGGTTTTATGCGGGTTTTTTCTGCGGGCGGAAATGGTGGGTTGCGGGGTTTGTTGTTCGGGGTTGGTTTCTACGTCTGGTCCCACGTATCTCTGGATTGGCAACACGGAATATCGATTATGCGGGTTGTAACTAGAGACACTTGTGGTATACGTCGGCGAGGGCGTAGGCTTCACTCGCGACGATCGCCAAAATCCGCTTTATCCGCGTTATCTTTGACAAACTCGGAGAAGATAGCCCGGATCTGGTTTGCCGATGCGGCCCGGTTCGGGCACATCCGACTGATGTGTCCTTCCTGGCCGCAGTTGTAGCAGCGAGTGCTGCGGGCCGTAGCGGGGGCCTGGGCCCGGTCGATCTCCATAGGCGCGGGCCCCGTCGAGGGTCCGGCGACCGTGGTTGCCCCGTTTCCTCGGGGTGCGGCCACGGTCGGTCCGGTGGCGCTGATCGCTGCGTTTCGGGCCCACCCGTTGAACGGGTTGCGGTTGCTGAGCCCGCTCTTGGCGGGGGCGGGCGCCGTCGGGGGCGTTTTGGCCCGAGGGTGGTTAACCTTGTGGCTTTCGTCGAAAATGCGGTAGCGGCGGAGTGCGCCGTCTTGCTTGATGGCCTCTGCCTTCCAGGCCTCGTAGGTGTCAGGGAGCGTGTCCTTTCGGTAGACCGCGTTCGTAACGCCCCAGAGCATACAGTTCTTGGCGACGCGAATAAGGTTAACGTCGTCGTAGTGCGCGACTTTGTTGAGAGAGTCGAGGACCGTGAAATAACTAGTCGCGTCCATGTCTTTGGTCTGGACGAAGGTTTCCATCTTCTGCTGCGCGATTTCGGCGTGAGCTTCCCCGCGGAAGGCCGCGATGAAGGCTTTCTCGAAGCCTTCGTACGTAGTATAGGCTGCGGCGGTACGGAGCTTCATGGCTTGGGAGACATTTTCCTTCCACGTGACCGCGTTCCCGCCTTTGATATAGGAGAGTGTGTACGAAATCTTTCGCACCTCGTCGTTGTAAACATTCGGGTTGGCTTCGAAGGCCAACCAGCAATCGGCCAGGAAGGCGTCTACTTCGCTGGCGTCGCCCGTGAACTCCTTAGGGGGAGAGACGGTTACTCGTGTATTTCCCCCGTGGGGCCGATGAGCCAAGTCCTCTCTGGCTTGGCGGAGCAGATCATAGCTCTGCATGACTCCCTGCTGTACAGCTGCGTATTCCCCGTTTACTCGGGACAGCTCGGCCTCGAGGACCACTTGTCGATTCGTCAGGGCGGTGTTTTCCGCCTTGAGTTGCTCCATCTCCTGACTCGTTCGGAACAGATGGGCGAACAGGAACTCCTGTTGTTCGTATGGCCCAGGGCCATGAATCGGGCACGTTCATCCCCCTGGCTTGCGGGGGTGCCCATCGTACTGTCGTGCTCGGTAGACATTTGTCGCGCTTCTTGCGTTTGTGGGGGAGGCTAATATTCTGTCAGCGTCGGGCTCAGGCCGTATCGGGGCGTCGGGGGGTCCGACTTCGAAGGGGTCTGAGGAGCACGAGAGATGGGTATTCGCCCGGAGAATAGACGATATTAGCCTAGCGACTACATCTTGTAAGTACGACTTTTATACGCTACGGTATTAGGGATGGATCGGATGGGCGCCAGGTCCCAGGGCGGATCGGATGGGCGCTGCGTAGGGCTGCAGGGGTGAACGGAAGGGGTTGGAAGAATGAGGGGACGTCCAGGAGGACGGCGGTATACGGGCCCGTGCGGGCCCGTTCGGGCCCGTGCGGCCTTATGGCCCGGACGGCCCGACCCGAACCGTGACAATTCGAACCTTTGCTCACTGACAACGACAAGGGACTGAGTTAACAGGCCCTTTCGGCTTTGATCTACCCGCTCGCTTTACTTGCGGGCCCGACAATCCGTCTGTTCTGTTCCAGGTGCGCGTTCTCAGGAGAGACCTTGCACGGCCCAACCCGAAGCCTGACACCAGGTTTCATACAAGAACATTCAAATTTCACATGCTCAGCAATCAGTGCTGTGGATTTTCCGGAATTTGGGCCACGTGACACTACTGTAAAAGTCCAGCTTTTGGTGGCTTTTCTGTGCAAAACTCCAATGTAACAGGGATAATCATATTTTCATCATATCTGTTTAAACTAATGGAGTTATATACACACTAACTTGTTATTTGGCACAAATTTGGTCTACTTCAATGAGTTTTATTTTCCATTTATACATTGACCCATTTTTGTTATACTATGGCTCAAACTTGAAAATAGATCCTTCTTTGAGGACTATTTTTTATCCAAAACCCCAGTGTGAAGCATAAGGTGACATTAAACTAAGTGATCTTAATCAGCACATGCTGATTGACTTGTGACCGATAGTGACCCTTCTTCCGATAGTGACCCTTCTTAGTGTGTGACCGATAGTGACCCTTCTTGTCGTTGACCTCCACGACCCCATACGTTTTCGTGTCCATTCGCTGGCTGTCGAGATGGAGCCACCTATGCCACGAGAATATGCACCGGGGCGACTTCTTTTGCAGGCTTGCGCGACGCGAGCTTCATTACTGTCTGGCAGTCACCCCGTCTCATCGGTTTCTGCAGGCCAATTTAGGAGTCCCTACCGGCTTCCTCATGCCTCGGATATTTGTTCGTCACAGATGGGATGCGGATATGGCTTTCCCATTTTTCCAAAGGTGTGCGTCTGCCATTTGCGGGCCGAGATTTTCTCAAGAAGCATTTCATCTCGCCAGGATTCCCAGTCGCAGATTTACCCCCAAACTCATCAAGATTTCACGGCACACGCTGGACCTGTGAACGGTGCTGGCAGTCATATTCGGCGCCAAGGTGTTAAGTCCGCAAAGTGCGCTCTTCTTCTTTTTTTGCTTCATTCAAGGATCCACTACACGATGGAGTAGCTTTTGTCGTCTTCCGTAATGTGCGGAAAAGCTTGCCGGAAAGTTTCTCAAGAAGTGGATTCGCCTAACCCTTGACCGATTCCGTTATCACCAGCCGACGATCTTCCTATGGTATTCGACTGCAACGTGCGGAACATGCGCCGACTTTCCGCGGAAAGGAGATTCGTTTGACGGCCTCCAAGTCGATGTCTGGATGGACTACCCTTACCCGTGGGTGTTATTATCTTCCTGCGTGAATATTCTGAAATGTGCAGGCCGCAACGGACGGACGAAATAGCATGTGGGCTCAGAATCCATTCGCTTGGAAGCGGGTCGTGGCGCGATTGAAGGACAACGTGTACAACCTCGTTTCAAGCCAGCCGAGCACCACATACAGAGTGACTCTCCCTCCGCGCCAGATGGGCTAGAACTTCTTCGATGTCTCATGTCAAGGCGTTTAAAGACCGTGCCCCTGGTCTTTTGGTTCCCCCATTCGTGTCGCGCTCCCTCTGCTTCTGCTATGTTCGTCTCCCTCCGTCGCCGCAAACGCAAAACACCTCCCACGACTGTTGCTGAATCGACCTTCACTCACTCCTTGGAGTCGTGTGAAGAAGACTTGCGTGAGTATCATTGCCCTGTAATACTGGCTTTCACGACTCACAATCTTTCGATAGTTCTGGTGAAGCCTTCCAAAAGCTCCACTACCAACTGCGCAATGGCTGCAGTGGAAGAGAAAGTACATGCTCCTCGTCGTTCTCCTAAATTCTTAGACGAGCTTACTTCAAGTCCCAAATCCGAAGCACTTGGTAAGGGAGCTTGAATACCTTGAATCTTCCCCCCGCTAATAATTGTTGCACAGACCTACCGCGCAATGTCCCACCTGCTGACATGCGCCAACGCGATAACTCAGAACTTTGGGTCACGATGCACTCCGCACGACCTTCATATGCCAACAAAGATGGTTTGAGGGATACTGCGGGTGAGCCTCGCTTTCTTTCTGCTTTTACTTGCGGCTCTGATACAATCTAGATCAACGCACACAATCGGATGATAGCACGATGGGACTTGTAATCGAGGCCTCCAGTGACACGCTCTCTGGACAAGTCCAGGCTCTGGGACGCCATGCGTTGGAAGGAGTGCCGACCTTGCTGAGAACGCTTGAGGCGCTAGCAAGAGTTCATCCATTTGTCGAATGTGAGCCCTATTATTACTTTGCATCCAACTAAATCCTTCTCGATAGTGGCATTCATTCCTTTCAAACTCCTGTACCATCTGTTGAGCGAATTAGTTTCAGCTTGAAGATCAACTGACTGTCTCCAATCTCAAGGGAAACAAAACGTCGAGACAACGATCATCGACGCGCAGCTCTGTTCACGGTCATCAAAGATGCGATGCTCGCATTGGTCGAGTGAGTCGCCATCCCTTTCCATCATGTACCTTTCCTCATGGCTCTCGAAAGACTCGAATATTTTACCGAAGATTATACTGCATACCGAACTACGCCTGCTGGCCAGAAGATTAAGTCTCGCATTGTAGCCGTTTGCGAGCAGATGCAAAAAGACATCCATGGGTGCTATAATGGTGCGGGTTCAGATATTCTTTCGTACCATACCCTCATTCCGAGTCACGACAGAGCTCTCTGCGCATGACCGCTCAGCACCAGCCATTCATTTTGTTCGAGCTGTAGGCCGGAACAAAATTCTCGCGGATTACGGTGCGCGGTTCAAGGCGACCCGAGAAGACTTGGTGTTTGCTTTGCAGATTGAAAACGCTCTGGCTGTCAACAAAATGTGCGTAAATTCATAAATCTAGCGAAATCAGTCACTGAAAATCGAAATTTCTGGCCAGGCGTCATATGTATATGCCCATATCTTTCGTTTCACGACTGTACATCTAACATATCTCTCAGGTTGGAAGAGCAGCTCATTCCAAAAACAACCCCTTCGTCGTCCCCAGTCATCCCTGCTACCCGCACCGACTCGCGAGATCCGCCTGGTCGTCCCAGCTTACTCCGACTACCGACCTACCCACCTGATATTCTCAGCGCGCAAGACGAATGGAAGCTTAACAATATGATGGATCCGACATCCGCGCAAAGCATCAGCAACTCGGCTCAATTGTCTTCAGAGATCGAGTGTCTCTCCCAAATCGAGGTCAGACACCAGTTTTGGCTTCTTCTTCATCGGCAACTGATCGATCATGCAAGGACACGAGCTGGAAGGGTGTCCTCGCTTTACGGCAACAACTGCTTCTCGGTCAGAGTCGAGGGTTAAAATTCCACAACGACGTTGGTCGGGATAGACCCCCAGGACCCCCAGAGTCGACAACCACCACAAGTCGTGTATCGTCTGCCTTGCTTTCGATGCCACGTTCGCAGTCGTTCTCAACCTCCTCCGCGTTTCCTTCCCCGCAGCTTCCTCCTTACACTCGACTGCCTGTTACGCCTGGTCCGGGCGGGAGTCCTCGTACACCGCCGATGTATTGGGACTTCGAGCTTGAAGCAGGGGGCTATTTTGCCAACAGGCCTCCCCCACGTAACTTGTTGGACCCACGGCTGGGAACCATTGCGCCATGGGGCGAATCACCGAGTTCGACTGTTGTCGGGGACGGCAGTCCTTTTGTCGTCGGTCTCGATATCTCGGGGTAGGTTATCCAGCCTTACTTCGGAGATGACAACTGATCGTGTTTTCATAGCGCTGGACACTCCGATGATTCAATATATCGCACAAATATCCATCGTGGATGGTCGCTCGGCGCCGTTTCTCAAGAGATTGCAAGTGTTTTTCTAACTATTCTTTGGGTTCTTCAAGTTTAAGCTGAATTGATCCGACATTTCAGGGACACTGGGAGCAGTTCAGACGGATTAACCTCTCGCAGTCCTCAACTGCCACAGGGACGACCGCAGCACACACCGACAATGTCGATGCAAGCGATAGCGATGCCGACTCGGATAACGATGACGGGACTGTAATTGGCGACTCTGATTCTGACGACGGACCAATATACATGCGGTCGTAAGTGTCCCTGCTGTGTCCAATCAGCTTGCTAACCGGCATCTGAGCAGAGTTCCTCGGAAGCAGATGCCAGCTGCACCACCGCTCCAGAAAACGGAGTCAAACTCATCCGTCAAGTTCCTCCACGATATGCCTGGGTTTTTGAAAGTGGATGTAGAGGAAGAAAAACACGCGGAGCCTGACTGGCCCCGAATCGTAACCGTCTACTTCGTAGTCTCCGTGGCGACTTCGATTCGGTTCTAAAGAAACAAGGAATGGACTTGGACTTTGACTCGGACCAGTATTTTGCGTATTAGCCGGACTGTACTGGTATTCTATCTGCTTGGTTTCGGATGTTATGGATGTATTCTATTTCCAGTGGAATAAACGCTTCCCGTTGGCACATTGCGCTTTCCTTGCTTATGAGTTGTCAATGGTCATCGCCACTCTGGGGTACTGCGATTATTATTCTTTCTTGTCTTTTGCACAACGTGAATCCGAGTTAAAGCATTTTAACAGCGTTACTTGAGAATACGTGGTGACGTGATTGAAAAAGCTTGTCCGCGACCACATCTTTCTCGCGTTCATATTGCCCAAGGCTCGCACGAGCGGCGAGCGGGATCTTGTGTACTCCACACGCTCGCCTTGTCCGCAGGCCGCGCTTCCCCCCATTCACGTCCAAAACAAATGCGGGTGCGTGAGGGCCTTTTTACAATTTGGCTATTTTGTTCTAACCTTTGGATACCCGGGCCGCAGCCCTCGCCACCGACAACATGCGAACTATTACCCTTCTGAAACCACATCCTCGCCTCCGTCTACAATCCGCCAAATGCTCCTTTCGCACTTTGTCCTGATTCGAGAGGTGTCCAGTGAAGCATACACAACTTGACTGTAACGGAATGGCTGGACAAAGCAAGTCGCCAGCGGACACTGCAACCCGTGGGTTTCGTTGAGAAGAGTGTGCAAATGGCTGTGTGCCTTGGTGCGTATTCACTGCTCCTGTTATAAAGTCTTCTTACTAACGTTTTTGTGTGGTAGTCCGAGAGGACCGAGACTGGTATATCAGTGGCACCCAATGGCAAGCGCATAGATCAGGGCTGGCCTCACCCAACGGGTCGTCGTGGCCGCTTCCGTCGTCTATTTATCCTCGCCGTCCCATTTTCAGCAACTGGAGCCGCGAGCGTTCTCTTGATGCAAAAGACCTGGGGCTATGCGAAGTTGAATCAGGCTTCGGGCAGTCCAATAGCTGGAGTCTGGAGACGCACATGAGATGACGGTCAGGTCATCTGGGAGGCGAAGCGGTCTTCGCGAGGATACGACAGCAAAAGGTGCGCTATCATTTCTTCTTGTTAGCTTGCTGACAGATCTGGTCCTCCCTTAGCAATGCGTTTTCGACAAGCTGGGCTCGACTGCACAAGATTGATGCAGACTTTTTTAAAGGAGGTCTTAGGAGGAACCGCTCGACTTTCACGGCCTTATCCACATCGCTCACAAGGTTCAAAGTTGCGAGTCAAGTCCAATAGGACATGCACAACAATAGACCAGCTATTATACGGTAATGGATCTTGACTGGTAGTCGCAAAGGTATGTATTTCTCCATCGATTTGCCGGCCAATGTGGACTTAGTGTGCATATGCAGAAGTTGATGCCGCAAGCAAACCCCATCTGGGCTTGCTGCAGCAACGTCCACATATAACCAACCATACCAACAACTGCGACATGTTTAAAGTTTTCGTGCGTACATATGGGTCAACCTTCTTGATTTAGACAAAGTAAAGCCGGAGACATAACCCCCTGGGTTGTCCTCGCAAGAGCAAACTTTAGACGGGCAGGTTGAAGGTGGATGGTGGATGGTGCTCATTATGCGGCTTTCTCTCGACGCAACTCAATCGACTTGCCAATTTGTCTAGTTTGGGCCAGAGTAGTGGCGACCGATATGGTAAGAGTTTTCGTCCCGGAATTCATTGGTGGCTCATCGTGAACCTCTTTCCGCCCAGCATCATCATGTTCAGTCTGGTTGCTATTACAGTATTAATGATCCTATCGGTTGCTTGCTTACTAGTTCTCTTTCTTTGCTACATTCTATTATGCCTGCCAATCCATGGACCTTGTTTCGAGTCTTCGATTCTACTTTATTCACTTTGTACTATTAGTTCTGGTCCTACAGCATAAATATATACATAAATAGTTGTTGTCTTGTTCCGCACAAAATCCCAAGAGGAATCTACATGCCTAGACACCGCCCAGTTGTGGAGGGGTCAAGTTGTTGTAGGTAGGGCACAGGGTGTCCCACGCGTCGGGCTGAACGGAGTTGGCGATGGTGTCTGTGTCTTCAGCAAATACGATAGCGAGGCCGCTGTTCCAAGGTCAGAGGAACGAACAATTGGATAGAGGGCGGAAAAGGACATACGTCTCGAGATGGAAGTCGATATGGCAATGGAGGAACCACGGGCCGCTGTTGTCTGTCTCGAAGCGGATAGTTACGTTGTCGCTAGAGAGGTGTGAGGAGATGTAGTTGCCATCGAAATAAGGCAACACACTTCTTTGAGGAGCTCGTGCTCACAACGTCGCGGATGACAGGGTTGTCGTAGTTGTAGACTGTGCTGCCGGCGCTGCGAACGACCCAGAAGTTATGCTAGGTAGGAACGGGTAAGCATGACACCGACACTGGTCAAAAAAAAGGAGACAAACACCGTGCAAGTGCATAGGATGTGGAGCTCCTGTCGTTCCTCCTGGAATGGAAAGCTCGACAACCTTGTTGGGTGGAAGAGTACTACATGACGATATCAGAGAAAGTTAAGTCTTCGCAAGTGAGAAACTCACTAAAGGGTTCCTTTTGGCAGTAACTCAGCTGCGGTATGGGCACCACTGAGGATCTGGAGAAGGACAGGAGCAGTCGGAGGGATGAATTGGGCGCCGTTGACGGTGAAATGGCCGCCGCTGAAGGCAATGGCAAGGTTGAGATTGACATCGGCACCTCCGCGAATGGGGGCTCCCGGGACGCTGCGCGCAACGAGCGGATGAAGATCAGTCTCGAGAAGGGCCTTGGTGGCGGTGGTCTGGGTGGTGGTAGGGTCAACATTATTGGCACCGGCATAGCGGAGAATAGCAGAGTTGATGCCATTCGCAAAGCCTTGATACCAACGTGTTAGCTGCGCTAGCCATTTGAGATAGGATAGATTCACCCTTCGTTCCTCCGTTAGCAACAGTGCGAACCCAATAGTTGTTCACGGGTTGATTGGCGTTGAGTACAAAGGAGTAACGCTGTCCGGCGAAGATCTGAATGGAATCTACCGTCAAGGGCTAGCAACATGAGTAAGTGAGAGAATACGAAAGCGAGTAAAGCTAACCTGCGTGTTCACGCTGTCTACTTCGATAATGGTCATCAGGTGGTTGTCAATGGTGAAGACGAAGTTGGGATCTATGAGGGATGAACGAAGGAGAAGAAGTCAGACAACAAGCACATACCGCAAGAGAGCGAGACAAGACGGAAGCGATACCGCTTGTTCTGAGTGACCGAGATAACAGCAAGTTGGGAAGTAGGGCCGCCAGCATAGCGTCCAAGGCCGTTAATGAGGGTGGAAACGAGAGTGGGGGGATTAGGAAGAGTGTGGGTCGGAGCATGGTACCAATCGGCAAGAGTAATTATTGTGCTGTCGTCGTCAACATCGTAGAGATCCTTGTGGGGATCGTTTGGGTCGTAGACTAGGCCACAGTAAGCCATCATGTTTGTGGAATAGATGGGGACCGCGGGGACGCACCGACCATAACCCCACGAAGTCCATCACAATATTGGGTCGATAGATGCGAATGGTACCAAAATGTGCCTGTTCATCAGGTCAGCGGTATTCGAGAACGGGAGAGCGAACTCACCTGGCTGGCCAGCTGTGGAGAAGTCATATAAGAACGACTGGTTCTGCGCAATGGGGCATTGGGTAATGAAAGCAGGGCCGTCAGCCCATGAAGTGCCGGATTGAAAGCTGAAGGTGGCCGTTCAGCGTCGGGGAAGACATCGCCGACGAAAACACTCACAAGCCGTGCCAGTGAATAGAACTACTAAGCAGCATGGTCTTGTCCGTTAACGCGTCGATGACGTTCAGCTGGAACCTGTCGCCGACATTGGCTTTGAGGACAGGACCAGGGATAGTTCCACCAGCGGTGACGGCTCTGAAATGGTTGTTAGTTTGCTTGCAAATGAACCCGAAAGAAACCTACGAGCGACTGAAGCCATCGGGAGCAACTTGAGCGTTGACGAGAGTCAAGTCAGCAACGGGACCAACTGCAGCGAAAGCGGGGGCAGAAAGAATGGCAGCAATAAGGAATGAAGTGGAGAACATAACGAAGAGGAAGGGGGGTAAACGGTGGGGTCTAAGCGTTATTTCTGCGCGTCCTTTTTAAGCTCATCAAGATCTGCCATATTTCTTTAGCGAGTCGATGGGGGTGGTTGTCGCGATGAGTTTCACAACAATTCAGCAAGAACGCGGAGGGAGTGACCAGAAGGGGAAAGATTGCTTTGTCGATGCTCTTGTGTATCGGACCCGAACCCGCGATGCACTGACAATATAAGTGTTAGGACGATGACAGATGAGGCTCATTCACCTTCTTTGCCCTAACATGCTCAAGTCACTCTTTACTATTGCTGCCCTCGCTTCACTTGTCGCCGTTCGTCGTAGTCCCTTCTATCTCCTCGGCTCACTTGACGATTTGTCCCTAGGCCGCTCCTGGAGGAAAAGTCTTCACCGCCATCCAAGAGATTCAAACCCTTATCGACGTGTAAGAACACTCGTTGCAAGTCCTTGGTACTGGCGTTAAATCCCATCTCTAGCGAGCCCTTTTTCGTAACGGTAACCTCGACCATCGTCTGGACGTTCGTGATAACCAAGCTCCCCAGTTATCTTGCTGATGTCTATTGTTTCTTTAGGGCAAGTCCTAGCACGACCTTCGCTCACCCAACGGGTACTCCTGTTTTCGGTCACCACCACTCATGAATGTACTGTAGCCTGTTGTAGCGTTGAATAATAACATCGGGCCAGCGTCGTCCTCGGATGTGTTTCCAGTGCTTCCGGATGGTGGGAGTCGAGAAGGAAGATGATTGCCGCGGATGATGGTCGCGATGCTAATCAATGCGTCATCATCTTCTTTTGCCTGAACCGGAAATGCCGATGCCCAGAAAAGATGAAGGGCCGCCGACGTAAATATTTGTGGAATATACTGCCTGGATACGGCGCATGCGATGGCCTGTGGTGATCCCGCTCCGCCGATTCTGTGCGTCGGGATAGCTGTTCAAGTGCGGTAGTCCACGTGGATGCTCTTCGGGTGTCAAATCTCATCTCTTCATTTCATACCGGATGCAGAAGCAAATCTCAGCTGTGAGGAGTCCTGCAATCTGCCACAACCGGGTAGCAAAACTCCTGCCAGTAGGCCCGGGGTGGCTCAACACTATCCAGCTGTTCGCTATTACTCTGTGTTTGTTTACCAGGCTTTTGAACCGTGCCCTTTGCGGTGTCGGTGTCAGACTGCGGGTCGGGCCGTGCAAGGACTTCTCCTAAGAACGCGCGCCCGGAACAGAACAGACGGATAGTCGGGCCCGCAAGTACGGCGGGCGGTGTAGATCGAAACCGAAAGGGCCCGTGAACTCGGTCCCTTGTCGTAGTCGGTGGTCGATGGTTCGAATCGGGTCGTGTCGGGCCCGATGAGTCGATAGCGTCTCCTCGCACGGAGTAAGGTAGTTCTTCAGACGATCTAAGCGATAGGGTACAGGGTACACTATCGCTCCTTATATACGCGGGCCCGCAAAGGGGGTGATCGGACACCCTGGCCTCTCCTCCTCCTCCTCGCTCCCGTTCCTGGCCGCAGAGGGGACGATCCCACATCCCTTGCGGGCCAGGCGCTACTCCTGACCTCCTAGCACTCCTCCCCAGTCCCCTGGTGTCGAGTTGGGCTCGGCGACGGCTCGACGCGTCGTTCTCGGTCACGTGCTTCCCACGTGTGCGTTCCTCCTACTGGGGCGCATGTTCCCCGTCGTCACGTGCTGCGTGTTATGGGCCCGCAATGGCCCGACACCAGCGCCGGAGCGGACGGGCCGGGTCTTATCCGTGACATCACCCCCTCCCTAGGAACGACTCGTCTCGAGTCGGCGTGGCTCGGTCGCCCCGGTTTCTCGGGTTTAATTTTGACTCTAGCTCGTCCTTCCAATCGCAAATTCCATCCAGCCCATAAGCTTTAAGCTAAGCTTCGGCTGCGCATTTTAATCTCCCGCGGCTTCTGTCGCCTCGTGGCGTCCGCAGATCGATTCTTCCTGTCCATCAAGTGTTTCACCGCGGTCACGTGCAGTGCGTCGTAGGTGTTTTTCAATTCAGTTGCGCGTCCTTTGTTCCTATTGCTTGCGAGTAGGCTGTGCTGCGCGCCTTGGTCGAAGTTCGATATAGAACGCGTTCGTTCCCCCATATAAGCCGGGACTTCCCCTTCTAATCCTCTTCATGTCGTCCCCCAACTTGTACCGCTCCGGGTTATTGCCCCCTCTCAGCTCTCAGATGATTCCCCCTTCCTCGGAGCCTGGTCGTCTGTTCGTCCGTTTCGCCTCCATGTCTCTCGTCGAGTTTCCTGCCTCCTGGCCCATCGCGCAAGGGCGAGACCTGTCGTACCGGGAGTCGTTCGAGCCCCTCCGCCCGTTGGAGGACTTGCCTCCGTCTCAAGCCGCCGACTATTCCTCCAAGCTGTTCCCTCTGTTGGCCCCCGTAGTCCGTTCACATCGAGCTCCCGCTCTCCCAGTCCCCCCTTCAGCGCCCCCGCTGCCGTCGTCTTCCTGTCGAATCTTGTGGCAGGGCGAATTCGACCGCCTAATGAAGGCCGGTCTGTGGCAGCCGCTTGTCTTCGGGCCTCATCACCTCTATTTCGGTGTTCTATTTGATGTGTTCCCCTCCTCCTTCGTCTGGCGTCGCGAGGACGGCTCTCTTCAGGATGTTCGCCCCTTGTTTGGACAACTGGGCCGTGGCCTTCTTGCGCACCTCCTCGCTGCCGACGCTGCTTCTCTCAGTGATTCGTTTTTTCCCCGTCTGTGGCGTTGGGTGGTATGTCTTCCTCTCTGTGTGCTTTCGGCCGTGTGCTGACGGTCTCCGTTCAGCGCCTCATCCTTCACGCCTTGTCTTGCGCCGCCTCTGTCGGCCTCCCCTCCTTCGTCTCAGACCGATTCCTCGTCTTAGCCCACGTGGCCGCTTTTCGCGTGTTTCCCGGAGAGAACGTAGCTCGGCCTGATACGCTGGCCCGACTACTGGGCCCTCTCCCTCCATCTCTCGTGCCGCCGTTACTCCATGCCGACCGGTGGTCGTCCTTCGTTCGGGTAGTTTCCTTGCCTGATCCTCGGGAGGAGTTTGCCTTCTCGGGCGGCCCCTCGTTGGATGAGGCGGAAGCGGGTGTTTCGTTCAGCTTCCTCCCGTTGGCGGCCTGGTTGGATGATCAATTCCCGAGCCCCAAGAGTGATCCGGAGGGTTCCGAGTCGACGGCCCCGGTCATGAAGCGCGTTCCCCCTGCTCCGGTGGTTCGGGCGCGGTCTTCGTCTTCGATGGAGGTCGACGTGGAACGGGATGGTGCCCCGCCGGTTTCGACCCTGCTTTTCCTACCTTCCGACTCGGGTTCGGATTCGGATGTGGAGGTGATCGCCGGCCCTCGTCGTTTGTCTTCGGTGGGGATCGACGCCTCTGGAGGCGTCGCGCCTCCAGAGAGCCATAGGCGTTATATTTTTACAAATGCAACTAGCTACAGCTAGCATAGCAGTTGTCAAATACACTGAGCAGGGCTTTTTGTCACATATGTCACATTCATTTAAAGGCTTATTTTATTTATTTAAGACTACTATTATGGTAATTGATGATGGAACTGATAGCATCTAGATAATGTCATCAATGTGGAAACATTTTTGATTGCCATCAAAAGTTTTGATGATTGTAACCAGCTACATCATTTCTGTCCAAATTGGGATTATTCATTATTTTCTATATATATAGTCTTTCAAATTATATAACGGGTCTTCGGCCTGAAGAAAAGGAAGTTAACATTCATTTATTAAGTATAACAATTATTAATACTGATGTTATATCAAAGTTTGATCAGTCTTATAGGGGAACAGAAGACAAATGCACTAACTGCACTCAGGCCTCAGTGGAGCTAGTGGATTTGACACCAGGTTGGCTCAGTGCACTCAGTGCAGTTGTCAAATGTGCACAACTACAGGTGGCCTCTGAACACGATTCGGCTACGGATGCCCTCGACCCTTCCTTCTCCCCAGCCGTGTCGCCTGCCCCGTTGCAACGGGATTTCGGCACCCCCCTTGGCCCCTCGTCTAGAATCTACTGGTCAGCTGGCGCTTTTCCGGGGGGAGCCCCCTCGTCAACCGGGAACAGTGATCCGATCCCTTTCCCCTCGCTGCGAGTATTGCATCGCTCATGATCGTTTGTGCACCGTGTGGGGCGTCCCAGATAGTTCTCCCCAGAAACTCCCTGGTCCCGTGCGTCGGGCTTGTGACGTGTGCAGCCCGCTCCATCGTGCCTGTCTGCGTTGGCAATCTTTTGCAGATGCGTACAAGGCTCGTTCCGCGGATCTGCGCGATTTTTCCTTCGAATTTTGGGAGCGTCAAGTCGAGGATGGCGAGTTTGCGCTGCTGCGTCCCGATCCCCGCTTCGCCGATCTGGTCGGGCTGTCCGCATCGGTTCCGTACCGATCCTTCTTATTCTCCTATTTGCCCCGCTCAAACGAGGATCGGTTCGGACGGAGCCCGACCCCGGCGGTCGGGCCTTCTTCGGGCCGTCGTCGCCGCCCGGTCGTCCTGTCGCCAGGGTCTTCTCGAGACTCCTCCCCATCCTCCGTGCGAAAACGAGTTCGCACCCGCTCGCCGTCTCCCCCACCATCGCCGGGTTGGCCCCGACCGAGACCTCGCCCCAATTTCCGCCGGCCAACCCCCCCTGTCGCGGATCGCTCGTTAGGAGAAGCGTCGTTCCGGCCGCGCGCCCCTGCGGGTAAGACCCGCCCCCCTTCTTATCCCACCATGGGTTTCCAGGTGCCATCATTCCCTCGAGTCTCCCTGTGGTTTGGGAGAGAGTGGGACTTGGATCGGGCTATCACCGAGTCTCGCCGGCTGCATGGGGATCTGTCGGTGCCCGCCGATCAGCGCTTGTCACCGTTGGGCGTGCTGCTGTTGCAGCAATCGGCGGTTCATTCGGCCGACGGGGATTTTCCAGATGCTCGGACCCGTGCCCTCACGGAGTTGTCGTCGATGCGTTCTCTAGACGCAGACCTCCGGTTGGTGAACTCGCTGGAGTCCCTGACAGCATCGCGGGACGTTGCCGACGTGTGCCGCTACCTGGGCGCCATTCTCCTGGCTATCCACCGGTCCGAGGGAGAGAGGTCGGGATTCTGGGAAACGCCGGAGGGTTTAGAGCGTCGGGCCGCTGAACGAGAGGTGTATGCGAATGTGTGCCGTCAGGACGGCCTGAGCTTCGACATGATGGACCTGGATTAGGCTTCGGCGGGTCGTTGGTCGTCTTTCGGCGACATCGGCCGGAGTTCCCCGTCTACTCGGGTCTCGGCGTTCGGGTATCCCCGTCCTTTCGTTGGCTGTTGTCGTTCGCGCGCCTTGTCAAGTCGGCCCCTCCCGTAGGACTTCCCCGTGGTGGTTCGGACTACATCTTGTTTCTTGTTTCGTTCGTGTTTTTTTTGTATTTTTTTTTTTTGCAATCAACCAGTCGTCTTGCGCTCGTTCGTCGTGTGGTGGGTAAAAACAGGAGATTTTATTATTAGGGGCCCGAGGGCCCCGCCAAAGGTTAAAATAGAGCAGATTATGAGAGGAATAAGGATGGCCCCCAGGGCCTTCGTACGGAGGGAGGTGTGCCTCATTTCATCAGGCAGAGTGTGCCGGTGGCCCGGGGCGGTCCGAGACGATTCGGATCGGGGTCCGGCCGTACGCGGGGAGGGGCGGTGAGTTGTTGAGGCGTCGACGCTTTGTGGCGGGCCCGGCACCCTGGGCCGGGCAGGCGTGTTCCATGTGCCGATGGTGCTTGTCCCACCCCTCCCTGGACAGGAGACCCGCCTAGGGGTGCCCCACTTCAGAGCGGGCTCCTTTCTCCCGTAGAGGACGCGGTTGAAGACCACGGGTTGGGCTTCGAGGGTGCGCCCGTATAGGTAGGCAAGGGAGGCGATGACGATAGCCACTATCGTAGCCCACGCCGGGAGTGCGATGACGGTGGTAGTGTCCATTCTGTTGCGGGTGTAGGGGGATCGCTTAGATTCTGTCAGACTGCGGGTCGGGCCGTGCAAGGACTTCTCCTAAGAACGCGCGCCCGGAACAGAACAGACGGATAGTCGGGCCCGCAAGTACGGCGGGCGGTGTAGATCGAAACCGAAAGGGCCCGTGAACTCGGTCCCTTGTCGTAGTCGGTGGTCGATGGTTCGAATCGGGTCGTGTCGGGCCCGATGAGTCGATAGCGTCTCCTCGCACGGAGTAAGGTAGTTCTTCAGACGATCTAAGCGATAGGGTACAGGGTACACTATCGCTCCTTATATACGCGGGCCCGCAAAGGGGGTGATCGGACACCCTGGCCTCTCCTCCTCCTCCTCGCTCCCGTTCCTGGCCGCAGAGGGGACGATCGCACATCCCTTGCGGGCCAGGCGCTACTCCTGACCTCCTAGCACTCCTCCCCAGTCCCCTGGTGTCGAAGTTGGGCTTGGCGACGGCTCGACGCGTCGTTCTCGGTCACGTGCTTCCCACGTGTGCGTTCCTCCTACTGGGGCGCATGTTCCCCGTCGTCACGTGCTGCGTGTTACGGGCCCGCAATGGCCCGACACCAGCGCCGGAGTGGACGGGCCGGGTCTTATCCGTGACAGTCGGTGCTTTTGCGCGAGAGGAGCCTCAAATACTCAATGATTGACACTCATATGTATGCCAAAGTTAGTGAGGCTGATTGGCGGCGCTGATCATCCCAGACGGGTCACGGCATCAAAAGATATGCCCATCGACGGTGCAAATCAAGCGCACTGTGTGCCAGAGCTGAGGTACTCATATTGGCCCTCATCGACGGCATCATCCTTAGGCATTGCTCTGAATTTTGTTATCATAACGTCGACAACTGACACATTCAAGACACATTTTCGACTTTTTTGGCAAGTTGTTCCAGTTCAACAAACTTCCTATTTCGTAGCGGCGACAGTCAGCACACCATCAGGCTAACAGGTACAATGTCGAACCTCATGACCAAACGGCAGTTTGGAAACCTTTCTCGGACATTTTGGGTTTGTTCCAGACATCCTGGATCCACCAAGATGCGGCACGCAGCGTCGCAGCCGCACGCTCAAGATTGAAAAACCAGGAAGTATCGCTATTGGACGAATCAGAACGATATGAATCGAATTCAAGACCATATATATAACCCTATCTAGGCCCACAGTATCATGAATAGTAGAGTAAATTCATCACAACACTATCGTGAAGCCCAACAACGATAGCACGGCCCCGACCAGGACACGGTCGCATCTCGGAATAGGAACGGACGGATTGACGCCGTTGGCACTAGGACCATTGTTGTCCCCGAGCGCGGTTGGAAGCAGGGAGGTCGCCGCAGGTGAAACTGGGCCGGTGAAGTTGTCTAGTCCTGAGGTCGGCGCCGTAACGGTCGTGCTGGAGTTCGAGCGATTTGCGTTCGGGTCGGAGATCGTTTCTGCTAGGCAAGCAAGCTTCAGTAGGCAAACAACCAAGAGCTGCCGTAGACGCACCTGGCTTGGTTGGCGCCACCGAAGACGTGCCTCCCTCTGTCTGATTCCTCGTTAGTCTCGCTGGGTGGATCAGGGTCAGGTGGATTTACTTTCTGCTGCGTGGTTGTTTTTACTTGCGCATCGGGAGGGAAGACATATCCTGCGATGAACTCGTATGTGTACCCTTGACTGACGGCACTGTCCCTTTCCGCCGGGTCGACCGTATAGAAGTGGTCGGTGACGGTGCCGCCGATGTACAGTCGATGCAGGGGGACGGAGCCACATTGTGCAGTTGGGTAGACATACAACGGCGTGACCGTGTCCTCGTAGACGTAGCTCTGTGTCAAGGTGCGTGCCGCCTCTACCGTATCGGCGGTGTACAGATGGTCACCTGCAGTCGAAAATTCAAGTTAGTCCCCTTGAATAACTTCAGAAACGGCCACACACCAACGCCGGCACTCCACAACCTTCGCAGCCTGACGCTCCCAGCCACCTGCGTCGTAAACACCAGCGCACGGATCCCTTCTTGCACATATCCGTTGTTCGCCACCTCAGGCTACCCCTACCTGGTACCTCTTAGGCTTAATCGAACCCACGGAACCCTGGGCCTAAGAGGTACCAAATCCATGGTATCACCCATGGGGGTGGTACTATCCACAAATTGTGGATGGTACCATGGGTGTCACACAACCCATGACCATGGTTCCATCCATACAGCCTTGGGTGCATCCATGGCTGTGTGGATGGTACCATGGTGCTTTGCCTGATTTGGATGGTGGGGTGAATGCCTTGTAGCTCGCTCAAATCTGGCTCAAAAAATAAGCGCTTTGGTGCAGCCGGTAGGTCTCCCCCCGGGCTCTTTGATCCAATCACCTAGTGACGGGAAAGTCACTGGTTTGGCTGGAAGGTGCTTCTGGCATATTTTAGGAAAAATACCCTTGCAATGCTATTGCCTTGGCTTTTGGGTTGTCTGATTTGCACTAGAAAAATGAGATATTTTCGCTCTTCAAGACAGGCCAAGTCCCATGAGATTTGCTTGGCAGACTATGGAGTTTTGAATATTTTTTGATTTTTCTGGCTTTTGATTAGTTGGCAGTTCGGGCATCATAAATGGGTAGTAGGCAGGCTAGAGTACATGGAAAGTGATGTACAGTATGTCTAGAGTATGTACTACATGCTCCCACCCAGTTGGCCATGCCCCCACTCCTTGGCCTTTGCAGGGTATTGGGCGCTGGGGGAGCCGATCGGCCATCACTGATGGCATCAATCCGACCGGCATGTTTGATTTGGATGCATCCATGGTGCCAGGCAGATGGGGCCATGGATGCATCCATGGCTGGGCTTGATACCATGCATGGATGCATCCATAGGTAGTTTTGAAATTATCTGTGGTACCATCCATCTCACATGGATGGTACCACAGTCCTCACATGGATGGTACCACAGTCATGTTAATACCATAATGGATGCAACCACAGTCATATGTGGATGCAGCCACGGGCAACTTGGATCAAACTGTGGGTACATCCATATGGACATGGTTGCATCCACATATGGATGGTACCATAGCACATGGTTGCATCCACACTTCCTGTATGGATACATCCATACATTAGTGGTACTATCCAAGGCCCATATGGTCCTCTATGTCCCTGGTAATACTAAGTAACCTTGGTATGATCCGATATAATCAAGTTCTGTCAAAGGACATCAGTTAATATAGTAGTTATGGCATGACAAAACAAATATACTATGCAAACATACTATATATGCAAGAAAATTAGAGTTTTCATAAGGGATTATTTCAAGATGACAAAATGTCACCAGGTCCTGCTATTACATCAAAGCTGGCTATTCCAAGTACTTGGATAACTTTTTCAGTGACCTTGAGTAGTAGCTTTATTGTTATACCAGTACTAATGAGGTGTCATCTCACTAATTGGAGAACTCATAACCACAAGTACCTTAATAACAGTATTTCTATCTTTTGACAATGGAATGTCTGTAAGGCAACCCTGGAGGCCCGAAATCAGGGTCCTAGCAGGGGAGGATCCAGTGGCAGGCAAATACACAGGAAGCTGACCTAGCAGGAAGGATCCAAAGAGAAGAAACCCTAAGGGTCCGCCTGCTAGGTAGCTGAACTATATACTATGCTCTTGATACACCAAGTGTGATCATTGCTCCAAGCAGTATGCCTGTGCCATGTCGCAGGCCAGGTCCTAGGGGAATCTCTATGGCAGGGCAGCGATGTGCCTGATGGAGGTGGTGATATGCTCACTAGAGTCAGAATCAGACTCGGAATTGGCGGGCCAAGGGGGAGGTTCCTCTGATAATGTCATTATTATTCATACTGGGATTTCCACCCAAAAATGGGTGCTTAAGTAGGATTGATTCGCAATAAATGGTGGACAAAAAAGATATATATTTCAAATGACTTGGAAAAATAGCAATAAAACTCTACGAAAGTAGACTTGATTTTTTAAGAAATTGGGGAATACTTATATTAAGTTATCATATTGGACTCAACTTAAAGCTGATATCAGCTAACAATTTTTAAATGGGCTAAGGAATCTCTTATAGTACTATTATCAGTGTTATCCTATCAGAAAATGAAGAGTTCACCATGTCATGGCTTTTGTAAGTTTTAGCAGTCTGAGTAGATATTAACTATTTGGGTATTCTCTATCTGGTAGCCAGTGGTGTTCTTGTCCTTATAGTAGAGCTCAATCCCAGGTGGTGAGGTCATTAATCTATAGGGCTATGGTACATTCCACATTCATAGTTCTCAGATATTTGTACAATACTGTCCCCTTTAGTATTCAAGCATGCTTGGCAGTGACTAAATTGAGATAATAGTGACAAATGATATAGCTGAATGGGATAAATGATGGCAAGCTGGTATACCCCTTAAATGATGATCTCTTTCCCAGTATCATCCATCAGGGCTAGCTGAAGATGCATGCTTATCTTTCAGTAACTAATTTTCTCAGTTGAAAAATGCACATGCTAAAGCTTTACACCATTGTCATGAGCTGGATTCCAGCTCTCTACACAAATGGACCCAGCTTGTCACCAGCTTTGGCCAGCTATTGAGTGATATTGAGAGAAGTGGAGGGGTAGTGGGGAAGGAAGGGGAGAGAGAACTGGAGAAAGGGAGTGAAGAAGGGAGTGAAGAAGGGAGGGGCAGGGAAGAGGGAAGAGGGAAGAGGGAAGTATCAATCATCTCATTGACATCCAGCGCGGAATTTTCCAGGAGGTCCTTAGGCCTCTGGATTGTGCATCTGGCATTCCCATGGCCAACAGCTACTGCCAGGTGTTATGTGAGTCAGTGCCAGCTGGAAACAACAGCTGAACATCAGCTACATGCCAATTGGTGGTGTACTTAGTTTCATATATGCTGCATATCTGACATTACCTACTGATTGATAAATTATTATAGAATTTACTCTTCTCCACATATTGAAAGCCTTCTGAGATGTAAGGTTACTTACTTAGTATTACCAGGGACATAGAGGACCATATGGGCCTTGGATAGTACCACTAATGTATGGATGTATCCATACAGGAAGTGTGGATGCAACCATGTGCTATGGTACCATCCATATGTGGATGCAACCATGTCCATATGGATGTACCCACAGTTTGATCCAAGTTGCCCGTGGCTGCATCCACATATGACTGTGGTTGCATCCATTATGGTATTAACATGACTGTGGTACCATCCATGTGAGGACTGTGGTACCATCCATGTGAGATGGATGGTACCACAGATAATTTCAAAACTACCTATGGATGCATCCATGCATGGTATCAAGCCCAGCCATGGATGCATCCATGGCCCCATCTGCCTGGCACCATGGATGCATCCAAATCAAACATGCCGGTCGGATTGATGCCATCAGTGATGGCCGATCGGCTCCCCCAGCGCCCAATACCCTGCAAAGGCCAAGGAGTGGGGGCATGGCCAACTGGGTGGGAGCATGTAGTACATACTCTAGACATACTGTACATCACTTTCCATGTACTCTAGCCTGCCTACTACCCATTTATGATGCCCGAACTGCCAACTAATCAAAAGCCAGAAAAATCAAAAAATATTCAAAACTCCATAGTCTGCCAAGCAAATCTCATGGGACTTGGCCTGTCTTGAAGAGCGAAAATATCTCATTTTTCTAGTGCAAATCAGACAACCCAAAAGCCAAGGCAATAGCATTGCAAGGGTATTTTTCCTAAAATATGCCAGAAGCACCTTCCAGCCAAACCAGTGACTTTCCCGTCACTAGGTGATTGGATCAAAGAGCCCGGGGGGAGACCTACCGGCTGCACCAAAGCGCTTATTTTTTGAGCCAGATTTGAGCGAGCTACAAGGCATTCACCCCACCATCCAAATCAGGCAAAGCACCATGGTACCATCCACACAGCCATGGATGCACCCAAGGCTGTATGGATGGAACCATGGTCATGGGTTGTGTGACACCCATGGTACCATCCACAATTTGTGGATAGTACCACCCCCATGGGTGATACCATGGATTTGGTACCTCTTAGGCCCAGGGTTCCGTGGGTTCGATTAAGCCTAAGAGGTACCAGGTAGGGGTAGCCTGAGGTGTGTTCGCGTCGTACTCCGAGAGGTCAGCCTTAAAAACATCTCAGCGTCAATAACACAGGACTGCTCTGCAAACGAACGGTGTAGAAGTGGTCAAAACCTGCTCGGAACTTGCGGTAGAGAGGCTTTGCATCCGACGGGCCAGAGCAAGCCCGAACCTAAAAAGCTTGAAGTTGACGAAAATGACCAAAGGTGAAGGTCAAGTTAAAGACTTGCCTGCAGCACAACAAATAAGACGCCGAAGAGGAATGTCAAAGAGGGATGCATAAGGAGCCAAAGACAACCTGCTGGGGAGGCACTACTAGTGCACTTCGTGAATGGCGCCCATGTTTCGCTTAGTCCCGGCGTTGTTCCGGCGAAGGATTCGCTGCTGACATAATTCAGCATTTGTCATCAAAAATCGTCTCAATGCTAAAACTTTGCGGAATATGATACATTGGACTGCTGCTCTACAATTACATACCTACAAATACATTAATGAGAATGCTTATACTTATTATCATCATCGAAAGTAACCAGGTCAGATCTGGGATACCAACCTCCCCATCGCCTCCCTGTCCGCGTCTTCCTGCACATCGATCCCAGCATGGACATCCTCCCCGACAGCTTCTGACACCACCAAGTCCCCGCGGGGTCGGAGCTGTCTCGCCCGCAGCTCGCTATCCTGCAGCTCGACAACACCCTCTTCCTTAGACTCCTTTCTCTCGTTCCTCCTCTCTTCTGGCGTAGACATGCTTGTTGTCGCGCTAGGACTGGCAAAAGCAGACGCCGTCATCGAATCCTGGCCATAATCCAAATCGACAATCGTCGAGAGGTATCCCGTATCGTGTCGTGAGCGGTGTCTCCGTGGCCACCATATACGTGTCGTCCTTCGTTGTCCGTCATTTCTCGTGGTGGTAGTCGTGTTCGGGGAGGGGCTTTCGGGGTCGTCGCTGCTCGTGAGAGAGTCATAATATAGCGCAGACATGGCGCGGATGAATGCCTGATGAACGCTGATTAGCACCAAGGCAAAGTAGAAAAAGTAAGGCCAACGAACGGGGTCGGTGGCGGCCAGGATGCCGTAGATGAGGGGACGAGAGGAGTAGATAGCGAGGTCGACAAGATTTACCCGCCAGTTCTATGGAGTTTAAGGGTCTGGAAAAAAGAGGAAAAGAGAGAGCTCACCACTTCAGTGCGCTGTGGGTCACTAGCAAGATGCCAATCGATGACCGAGGTAGAGATATTAAGCAGACACGATGAGAGAGGGTATAGGCCTAGACGCATGATTGTCATTGTTTTCGAAGACCAAAATTTAAAAACGCACCAATACGAAGGACAATGCTTCGAAACACCCTAATGGCAGACCTCGTCCTCTGTCTTTCCCTCTCCGTCATTTGCGCATGGGTAGATGTGTCGGGCTTGCTTTCGTTATGAGTATCGAGGTTTAGCTCGAGAGTCGGAAAAGTGGAAGTGGGATGTAATGACATAGGCATTATTTCAGGACCCCGGATACGATGGCGAAAGGACCTGGTCTCCAGCTAAAACTGCTGTCAGGGGCAGGGGCGCTTGAAAGGGTTGCACAAACCGACCTCGTAGCCCACCAAGTACACCAATATCACCACAAAGCTGATGACCTCGCCCGTCGAAGTAAGGAGTAGCGGCACCGTTTGTGTGCCAAGCATCCAGCGAAAGAGCTGCGGGCCCGGGGCATCGACATACCAGCATGTGAAGTTCGCCGGGTTCAGTCTACGGTAGCTTTAGTCAGTCTTTTGGCGAGGAAAAACAGAGCAATCAGAGACGCACCCAAAGCGGCCAGCGGCAAACGGCGTGACATTGCAAGCGAGGCAGACGGTGGTTACGCCGAGCACGTAGAATTTCTCCATCCGCTGGCCATTTACTTTGGCTGCGAGGACAAGGCTGTAAACAGCGGGAAAGTCAGACGTTGACGTGATGAAAGCAGGGGTTAGAGTGGACGAACGGGAGGTTGATGGCCACGCAGAAGAACATCCCCGCCGAGTACATTAGGCTACCCTGGACAGATGTGGTCAAAAATGCAGGGATACCAGCACACAACGACATACATTCGCAAAGAAAGCCTGGAACTGACAGGCAAGGCCGGGTTTTGTGTTTATCGTGGAGATGGGAAAGGATATGCAAAAGACAAGACTGGGGTTGGCTGGTGAGATTAGGTGGGAGAGTAAGGGAACAAGGGACATACTGCGCGACGAGAGCGTAGACAAGGAGCCGGAAGCTGACACGGTCGAGATGTCTGCGAGATATGGGTTGCAAGGCAGCACAGGCATAGAGGATGAGGAGAATAGTCGTCAACACTCCGCCTGGGATGATCAGGCCTAGGAGAACCCTCCGGCTGGACAGCGCACATTAGCACACAACGAACGAGAGATCTGCGTCAAGGAACTAACAAGAGGACTGCGTCTGCCGGTGTTGACTGGTGAAGCCGTGGGCCAGACCAAGCAGAGGAAGGCCCCGACATTGGGGAGGTGGTGGAGGGAAAGGAAGCGCAGGATGAGGAGGGAAAGTGACAGCTCTTGTGGGAAGGGATTCGGCGATTTGATGCGACGACCTCCGGTCACCTAACCAACAGAATGAATTGCAGATGAAACACTTTGCAGCCTCTGACAGGTGTTGTGGAGAAGATTAGACGTGCCTGAAAAAAGGTCTTCGGTTCGCTCTTCGGGCCGACGCGCCGCGGAAGAAAAAGCAGGGTCAAAGCGCATTCAGAGAATATAAAGCAGGACTCTTCTTCATGCCACACACGTACACGTATCCTCTTAACCTTCCAAACACCACACCTCTGAATCAAACAACAAGATCGAATGTCGACTACAGTCCAACCAACCAAGTCCGCGCGTAAACTTACGGTAACCGCATCGGCCGCAGAGTCTGACAGGGAAACCAGCCGCACGTTCGACGAGGACTGTGTCTATCTCCTTACTGCACTGGCGCTCGATGTGCCCGTGCCACCAATCCCTTCATCACCGCAGTTGCCACAGAACGACATCCACTTGAAGCAGCCGCAGACGCGTCCTCGTCCTTCTTAATCATGAGCTCCGACGACGAAGATGGTCATTCAGATGCTGCGCCTGACGAAAACGGCAAATCTGACTCGAGCTCGGAGTCGGAGGCGAAGTGGCCGAGCTCCGGTCCAGGGTCTGTCATGACGAGTGGGCGTAGCGCCGACAGAAGGGGAGAAGACGCCGACGATGAAAAAAGGATTGGTGATTCCCAGATTCAGGCAGTCCAAGCGCAGAAGGGAAGTGATTTGGACAAACTCGAGCAACTGGTGTCCTAGGTTAATCCCGAACATCTGAGATAAAGCTATGCCATCCATAAATGAACGGGAGTAAACTAGCAATTAGTATCGTCGGCGTCAATCTCCCAGATAGACGCGTACGTTGGTGGCTCGACTACTAAGACGCAAATAGGAAACAAAAACGAAATGCTTATAACTGTGGTCGTACATGCAAGTGCCATGAGTAAGATTGAAGGAGACGAACCAAGTGTGGTCAAACTTCAAGTTTACCGATCTAATCCATCTCCTCGTCGATATTCAATGCCTTCGCCCGCTCCAGATCTTCCCAGCTGGGAAGCCCATAGATTTTAAGCAACTCGTTCCAAAGTTTTCTCCTTGCCTGCCGATGACACTCTTCCGCCTGCTTCAGACAGGATTCGCACATAAGGTTCTCGAACGGCGTTCAGTCGCGATACCAGTTATGCACATTTGCAAGGTTTTGTACGCCGTATTCGTCACACCTTGAGACTGGTGCAGCCTCGACGAATGGGATGTGAGGGAAGGGAAGGATAGGGGGACAGGCCAGGCACTGTTTGGTGTAGCTGACTATGGTCGTTTCCTGGTCAACGGGGCTGAGGAGGGGCAACTGTGGCGAGTTGGAGGAAGTCGAAGGCGGTGAGGAGTACCCAGGAGGGCTTTGGAGGCGATGCGAATAGTGAGTAAGGAGTCGTCGAGCCCGTCTAAGGAGAAGGTTTCCGTCCCAGAGATCTCGTACAGTGTACACAGCGAGGGAAGTAGGGTGGCCGGTGTCAAGATGCTGCAGGGCACGGCGGAGAAGCTGCACATCGGACTTGTGGGAGAGGCGGAAGAGTGGTCTTTGTTGGTGGTGGCTCGAAGAAACTGGATTGGAGCCCTTTCAGATTCCCCGCGCCACAACAAAAGAAAGCGGACACACACCTTGAGTCGAATATGACCCTTAGAAACACCTCTACATCGGCAGCACTGTCATGCAGCTTGACCACAGGACATCCGTCGATGCGCTCCTCGTCGTCATCGGTCACCTCCGAGTCAAAGGCAAGCAGGTCCTTGAACACAGTTGACCTCGCCGCCAACACGCCCTGTGAGACTCAAAACACTCGGTCTTCGGCGCGTATGATCAAATTGTCTTCGAGAAACCATACATCTGCCACGCGTCGTTACGGTCGGCGTTGAGGAGGAAGAGGCAGCAGCAGCGATTTGCATTCATCTGTGGTGGTTGCGGACAACGGATGACCAATGTGACTGTCGTTTGACATGACATCGATGACTTCCCGCCCCGGGCCTGATAGACGACTTGGCCATTGCGCAGCTATGCTTGACTGCAGCCCACTCTAGCTGGATCGCCAATGCAAAAGAGAGTTTGTCAAGTACTCGCTCGAGTTGTTGGTAGGATGATCGTCGCTACACCTAGGGCCGCCCTGCCAAGGTGCCCACAGACGTGCTCGAGCTTGAAAATTGAACCGGACGAGGCCCGGGACCCGACTTGTGCCCGACATGACCGAGTAACCTATAGTTTCAAGAGGAACCGGTAAAATATTACTAGTTATCTTTCATGAGTACAATAGTTATCCTACTATCACATCAAGCAGCCCAAGAAACGGCTTAAGTATGAGGGGGCCTCGTGAGGCCACAACCAACTCGGTATACTTTCTATGCCTAGGCAAATTGACGATCGATTGAATTTTTCGACATGCCCGCATCATCGCATCTTCGGAATTCGGATCAGTATCATGTAACTCTCTTGCCTCCGCCCACCATCATGAACAGACAGCTACGACCCTTGCTCAGGCCATGCCGCGGGAACCATGCCATCAATACCGTGTCTCTGGCTCGCTGGCTGGTTGTGGGTCACGTCCCCAAGGTGGTGCGTGATTCAAATTCGAAGCTTGTCACGATACACGATGAATCCCCATTGACAGCCAACTCATCCCTGTCTGCCAGCAAGTACTTAGGCAACGCAGTCTGGACCGACTCTCAAATCCGCCTTCCGTCTTCTTTTCCTCGTCTCGGTCTCTGTACACTTCCCGACACCATCCAAATGCCGCTCCCGAATATAACTCTACTGTGCGATCTTCGGTGTTTGTAGCTTTATGAACCGTGCTAACGCTTGCGCGAAGCTTCGGCCCGATGCTTATAGGTGAGTAACCTTTGTTTGTCCCCGACCGCACCTTATATTCCAACAGGCGTCGTACTTAATGTGCTGCTGTATGGGGTGCGTCTTGGCACTGTTCTCGCGTCTCCTCCAATCTAACTGGTTCAATAGATCATGGTTACTCAGGTTCGCACCCTCGCTGCTTTTCAAGCTGGTACCCACTTTACCCAGATGTTCAAATACTACCACGAATACCCTCGGTAGGGCCTTATTCACCTTCTCAGTCTATTTCTTGACGGATGATGCATACAGAGACCCCAAATGGATACGCTATTTCGTGGGTCTCTGTTCGAACGCGGCTCATTTACAACACCTTATCGGACATTGACCAGATGCTCTACCTTTTCGTGTTGGCAACGGCAGTGGTGGTGACGCACCTGGCACGGGGGCGGTACCAGGAAAGTCACGGGGAGTGACTTCCGTGACGGGACGCGACGCGCGACGCGTCCAAAGACGCGTCAAGTCAGAGGAGTGAGGTGGAGGCAGTGAGCGGGTGCCGCAGTATCCGCAGTAGTGCCGCAGCGAGAGGGCAAGGCGACGGGCGATACGCGCAGTAATGCGCAGCAGCAACGGGCGAGGCGGTGTTGGCGACGAGCTGGGCGATGCAGGCAACGGGCGGGGCAGTGGCGGAGACGGAGGCGGTGGACCGGCAACGGTTGCCGGCTGCGGATTGATGCCAAGCCCGTCGGTGATCTATAAGTTTAGCGCATATGTCAGTAGATAGACAGTGAATCCGTTGTGATTGCACCCACTGGCTGATTATCAAAGGATAAGGCCTCCGCGAAACGACTACGAAACGGCCTGCTTACCAAAGGGTAGGGGCAACCACGAAACGGCCTGATTATCAAAGGATAAGGGCACCCACGACAACGATAACGATAACGATAACGACCTCGCCGATCCGGGGTAACTGTATTAAGAAGCGCCAAGACTTTCGATTGACACCGGACCCGATAACGCCGTCGGTCCGACTTTAATTCAGCACTACTGACTACACTCTCACGACCTTTGCCGCCGCGCGGATTGGACTACTACTATATCAACACTACTCTACAATTCTTGTACCGACTATTACCAGGTTGCAACTATCATATACCTTGATAGGAGCCCCCGAACTTGCGCGCGTCATCATACGGACTGAAGGACATTGTATTTGTTGGAACTAGCTATTGGTTTGGGTGTTTTGTGTTGTGTTGAGGGTTGTAGCTGAGTCTAGCCCTTCCTCCTTCCCCACCACCCATCACCTGTTCTCATCATCTCCCACCCCACCCTTCGGACGTATTTCGAGCGTTTCATCTGGAGCCCACCGCGAGGGGGTTCATCTGGAAATTATCAACAAGAAATTATATTGTGTTGAACACATATAACCACGACTACAAGACTATCGGCTGCGGATATCGCAAGACAATTGGAACGAGACAAGACACGTGACCGCGCAGAGCGTTGGACAAGATTACGTAACACACAAGACATATTTGGACATACACCACCAAGCACAACACAGACACTTGAGGTTGCTGAAGAAGATTCCTTTGAAATTGAAGAGCACATATTGACTGTGCTGCCCTCAATTGTTGAAGAACCAAACATAGAAGAAGAGCAGGACTTTGAACAAGGATCTGGAGACTATCACCACTGGGAACCATTGATTGGTAACAGGAACACAGCCACTCCTCCCTTAAACATATCAGCATCAACAAGCAACTCACAAGAGGTGGAGCAAAAGGAAAGAGTTGGAGCTTGGGTTGAATTATTGGCATCAGCACTTAGGCCAGACCCAGAGGAGATCCCTGAAGGAACACCAGAGGAGGAGCCAAAACAAGAAGAGCAAGAGCAGGACATTGGAGAACAAGACTTTGAGCAGGCTTTAGGTCTAGACTATCAGAACCAGGACAACTACCATAATTGGGACAACCAACTGCCATACACAGTACCCATACCTGGTTCACCAAGTTCAAGTTCATCCACATCCTCATCTACTGTTTCATCCAACAATAACAACCAAGTACCAATGGCTGCCAACCAGGCTAGTAATGGGACAAACTCAGCCCCATTCAAAATACCAAGACCATGGGAATCAGGAGTTCCTAGGTTCACGTCAGAGGACAAAAATGATTTGATGGATTTCTTTGATCAGGTTGATGATATCATTTTCCTGGGGAAAGTCAAACAGGACCAGGAGAAGAAGACATTGATGACCAGTTACCTTTCCAACAAAAGGAAGGAGGAATGGAGACTCTTGCCAGAGTACATTGATGTGACCAAGACCTATGAGGAGTTCAAGAATGCAATCAAGAAAGTCTATCCTGAAGTGGAAGAGGACAGAATGGGCACATTGAGGGATCTGGAGGAACTATGTGACGAATATTATGGCATCCGTCACACTCAAGAGGGAAAACTTACCCGATTTGGGTTGAAGTACAAGGCCTTGATTAAGAAGCTTCAGGACAACCCTGCTATTATTCTGAACAAGGAGGCTTGCACCAGATACCTGGACACCCTGGAGAGGAGTTTTGCCAAATCTCTGAAGACTGCCATGAATACCAGGAATATTCTCAAGGAAGAATTTGCACCAGCTGCAGGAGCAGTAGTGACTGCAGACAGGAAGGAGGATCCTATCAAGCTGGAGGACCTCATCAAGTTGGCAGAGAGATATGCCAAGACTAGTGGAGGGGATGCTACTTATGATGTCAGCCCACCTGATATCAAGAGATCAGAGAAATTCCCACGCGTCAAACTGGAGGAACGTGATGTCAGACTTGATGATCTGGAAGGACAGGTGTCTGGTCTGAGGGACATGGTTGATATTGGACAGAAGCAGACTCAGTCTTCAATTGAGGAGCTGGTCAAGGCTTTCCAAAATCAGAAGAATTATCCACCACGTGACCGTGACGATCAGGATCAGCGTGACAGGGCACAGAACTCCTATGGACAACAAGACAGGGGATACAACAGCAATAGAAGTTATGGAGGAGGCATGAATAGAGGTGGAATGGGTGGTGGCAACAGCAGTACAAGTTGCTATTACTGTGGAGATACAGACCACTTTGCAAGAGATTGCCCAAGGAAGCATCAACATCTGATGAAGGGTTGGATTGTGGTGGAAGATGGCAGACAGAGATTGTCTGATGGCAACATCATTCCAGCAGGACCAACACCAGCAGCACTCAGAGTTGAGGAGTATTGGCAGAGGAAGGGAGCTGCAGGACAACACTATTATGGTGATGGGCCATCAGGCATCAATGATGATGAGTTTGATCTGCTCAGGGATGAGGTTAGGACCATCCATGTCAAGCTCAGTCAGCTTGCAGATAATGGAGGACCCACTTCAAATAATGGGAGATATGCAGCTCAACCTACCTATATGGCACAGAATGCACCAGCACCAGTGGTTTCTCAGCAACCACCAGCACAGACTATGGATATGGAGGCACTTGGGAGAATGGTCTTCAACATGATGAATGCACAGAATGGAGCTTCTGAGCAATTTGCACAGCAGAAGAAGGCCAAGGGCAGCAGTTCACAAGGATCGGGTTTTTAGAGACCTCGATGAAGGAGGGCCAGCATCATAGGCCACCTGAGAGGGACGATATTGATGAATTAGAGGAAGATGAAGACCCAGAACCACCAAGGCCAAGAGTCAAGAAGGCTAGAGTTAGCAAGGAGATGAGGGAACTGCCTTACAAGTTTGTCCAAGTTGGAGGTGGGGCTCGAACTCAGCCACCCAAACCAAGACAACCTGTGCAGGAGGACGAATACGACAACCGCGCTGGGCCGCTTCAAGTTGAAGGCACCCATTCAGAGGGAAGGCCTAACAGAGGAGATATTGGGCAGGATCAATGACACAGAGGTCACCATCAAACTTGGTGATTTGTTTGGGCTTAGCAAGGACTTACGCGAGCGTGAGAAAATTCGTCTCACCAGAGTCAGAGAACCAGTAGATGCAGAGGGCATGCCTGGGAGGTCCTTTGCTTCAAACACAGCACAGTTAGTGCCAGAAGAGGAAGAACTCAAGCTGGACAGTGATGCAGTGGAAATGGGAGATTTGCCAGGAGTAGCAGGAGTTTTTATTGTCAACACTGATGTGGATGGCATACCAGCTGGATCTATGGTGGCACAGGACCCTTATCTTCAATATCTTGAAGGATTGGAGGAGGATGAATCACCAAGACAGATCTATGTTGCCAGAGACTCAGAACCACTCAAGGTCACCTACCCACATATCCATGCAAATGGGCCAATTGAATGTGTTTTGGACTCTGGATCACAAATTGTCTCAATGTCATTGGAGACAGCTCAACTATGTGGTCTAATGTGGGACCCCTCAATCAACATATACATGCAGTCAGCAAATGGACAACTGGAGAAATCTATGGGATTGGCAAGGAATGTGATGTTTAGATGGGGAGAACTCAAGCTTTTCCTTCAAGTTCATGTCATAAAAGGACCAGCCTACAAAGTTCTACTGGGCAGACCTTTTGATGTCTTGACCAGGAGTAGGATGGAACATGAGGGAGAACATCAAATCTTGACTGTGACAGACCCCAACACTGGCAGAAATTGGACAGTACCCACTTTTGACAGGACCAAGAATGGACCTGCAGCACACAGGGTCAAGGAGCCTAAACCATCAGATTCTATAGAGGCCAACCTAGGGGATTTTCAACAGCCTTCGATGAATTGGCAAGCATGTGCCAAGGAGAAGAAGCCATGGTCATAATTGGCTTCAATGAAAAGGGAGAAGCAACGATCGATCAGTTATACAGACCTAATGGCGGCAAAATGGATTCAAAGAAAATAGTGGAGTCTTATCTGGCAGCATCCAAGTCAACTGCAAATTGTTTCAAGGAAGATGCAGAGGCAGCAGAATTGTTTGAGAACTATCAACAGCAGAAAGTGGAACATGTGGAGGGAGTTCCATATAAAGTCTTTGCCAATGTGGTTGCTGAACCAGTTGCCAAGTCTGGGAAGAGCTCAAATCAGACGAAAGATGGGGAAACTATGCACACAACCCATAGGATGGATGGTGTTGAGAGGTGCTTCTGCTGTCAATCAATTGATTTCATCAAACCGATTGATGATGTATCAAACCATCAAGAACAGGATGGTGTGGCCTCTGTATTTGCTGGAAAGAAGTACAAGCCAGTAGGACTCAAAGTCAGGCCTGTTTACACAGAGCTGCCAGACAGATATAGGATCAAGAGGGAGATCAAGGGTGATCCATTGGCTGGTATGCCACCTTTGAATCCAAAGCCACAAGGATATAGGGAGGGCAAGAGATACACCAAGGAGAGAGCAGAGGATATGGAGAAGAGGCATGCTGATTTCCTTCAACCTGAGGAGCTCAAGATGATGCATGAACTGGTTGGGAATCATGAAGAGGCCTTTGCTTGGACAGATGATGAGAGAGGCAGCTTCAGACATGACTTCTTTCCTCCTGTGGAGTTTCCTTTGGTTGAACATGAGACATGGGTAGAAAGGAGTATCCCAATTCCAAGGGGACAATTGGAGGAGTTTTGCAAGGTCATCAAGAAGAAGATGGATGCAGGAGTGTATGAACCATCAAATGCATCATATAGGAGCAAGTTCTTTGGAGTTATCAAGAAGGATGGGAAGAGTATCAGACTGGTTCATGCTCTGGAACCTCTGAATGCTGTCACTATTGCTCATTCAGGAATACCACCAGCAACAGAGGAACTGGCAAACCATTTTGCAGGAAGAGCATGTGGAGGATGTTTGGACTTGTATTCTGGCTATGATGCTAGGGATATTGCTGAGAGTTCAAGGGACTTCACCACATTCCAGACACCATTTGGAGCTATGAGACTAGTCAAGCTACCCCAAGGATGGACCAACAGTGTTCCAATCTTCCATGATGATGTGACATATATTCTGGAGGATGAGATTCCCCACGTCACCCAGCCCTACATTGATGATGTACCTTTGAGAGGACCAGGATCAAGATATGAGCTACCGGATGGGACACCAGAGACAATTCCAGAAAATCCAGGAATCAGGAAATTTGTATGGGAGCACTTCCAAAATTTGAACAGGGTTGTGCAGAGGATGAAATATTGTGGAGGGACATTTTCTGGAGCCAAGTCTATCCTATGTGCAGAAAAGTTCCATGTGGTGGGACATCTGTGTTCATTTGAAGGGAGGACTGCAGACTCAGACAGAGTTGGAGTTATTGCCAGATGGGGACCATTGAAGGATGCCTCTGATGTTAGGAAATTTCTGGGAACTGTGGGAGTACTCAGGATGTTCATCAAGGACTATGCCTTACTGGCCAGGCCTATCCAGAAGCTGGTCAGGCAAGATGTGGAATTTGTTTGGGGAGAAGAACAGGAGAAAGCTATGGACAAGCTGAAGCAAGCTTTGATCAATGCACCAAGTTTGAAGCCACTCAACTATGAATGGGACTCTGACATAGTCATGGCTGTGGACACCTCATGGATGGCTGTAGGTCTTCAGATCTATCAGTGTGATCCCAAGGACCCAAAGAAGCGCTACTATGCCAAGTTTGCATCAATACCTTTGAACAAGAGGGAGGCAGAATTCTCTCAGCCAAAGAGGGAGTTATATGGTCTCAAGAGGGCATTGGAGGCTATGAAGTACTGGTTGTTGGGTTGCAGGAGACTGGTCATTGAGACAGATGCCAAGTATATTCAAGGAATGTTGAACAACCCTGGGATGGGTCCAAATGCAACAATCAACAGATGGATTGAGCAGATTCTGATGTTCAAGTTCAAACTCAAGCATGTCAAAGGAGCAACATTTCCTCCTGATGGGTTATCTAGGAGAGAGGCACAGCCAGGAGATGAGATTTGGCCTCCAGACAAGGATGGTTTTGAACCTAGTCAACCACCAGAAGAACATGAAGACTGGGATTATGACATAGATCAACCCCTGGGCTTTGATGACTTCAAATGTGACATTGACACCAGAGGAGGATATGCTCAGGAGTTGGTTGATTTGGCTACATCTGTCAAGGATCTCAGCAAGGAGATTGGTCAAGCACAAGAAGAGAATAGAGCATACAACAATTGTGTTCAGGAGGCATATAAGGCTGAGGGATTGGAAATGCCAGCCTATCTTCAAGCAGATTTGCATGAGGAGAAATTATTGCCAGATGAAATTCTCAAGGAGGAGGAATCTGAGAGGGAGCCATATGATGAAGAACATAGGAGGAAGAGTGTCAAGATTCTGGAAAATAGGTTGGATTTGGTCAAGAAATGGTTGAAGGACCCTTTGAAGAGACCACCAGGAATGGAAGACAGTCGCAAGTACCAGAATTTTGTCAGCCTGGCTTCAAAATTCTTCTTAAGCAAAGAAGGAAAATTCTACAGAAGAGGAGTTAACTCTATGCATCAGCTAGTGGTGGAGAAACCATATAGGATGTATATGATGAGAGCAGCACATGATGCCTTGGGACACAGGGGGAGCATATGCAACAAAGTCTCTATTGGAATTGAGATTTTGGTGGCCAGATTTGGAGGGAGATGTAGGGTGGTATATAAAGACCTGCACTCTCTGCCAGAAGAGAAGGCTTAATTTGGTCAGGACACCACCAGTTGTTGCTGCCATTCCAGGAATATTCCAGAGGATTCACACAGATGTGATGTACATGTCTGAAAAGTCACATGGTTGTCATTTTGTGGTAAATGCCAGATGTGCTCTTTCCAGATATGTAGAGGGAAGGGCTATTAGAGAGCAAAATGCCAGGACTATTGGGCTATTTCTGCTGGAAGAAGTCATCTGCAGATGGGGTTGTCCAAAGGAGATTGTCTCTGACAATGGCACTCCATTTGTAGCAGCAATCAAATGGCTGGAGCACAAATATGGAATCAAGGGCATCAAGATTGCACCATACAACTCGCAGGCAAATGGAATTATAGAGAGGGGACACTGGGATTTGAGGCAGTCACTATACAAGGCTACAGGAGGAGATTTGAGCAAGTGGTACTGGTTCTTCCATCAAGTACTATGGGCAGACAGGATCACCATCAGGAGAGGAATGGGTTGCTCACCATACTTTGCTGTTTGTGGAGCACATCCAACACTACCTCTGGATATATCAGAAATCACCTGGTTATCTGAATTTCCTGATGCCATCATCTCAACTGAGGAGTTGATTGGACTAAGGGCAAAGGCACTGGCAAAACATGTCACCCATGTGGAAGAGATGAAGGACAGGATGCTCAAGGAGAGAGCCCTATCTGCAAAAGAATATGCTGAAAAATACAAAGGAAGCATCAAGGATTACAGATTTGGGCCTGGTGATATAGTCCTGGTTAGGAACTCAGAGGATGAGGATTCAACCAGTGCTCGCAACAGAAGTCGTTGGGCAGGACCAGTAGTGGTCATCAGAAGGACCAAAGGTGGAGCATACATTGTGGCAGAGCTCAATGGAGCAGTCTGGCAGAAAAAGATAGGAAGATTCAGGGTTATTCCCTTCCATCAACGCCGCAAATTGACCGTGGGAACATCCATTGAAGACCTGGTTGATGCATCAAAAGAGTTACTGGATGAATTGGAGGCAGAACCTGAGCAAGATCTGGAGTATCATGGGCCAGATTTCCAATTTGATGGAATCAAGCTTCGCATCAGCAATGCCGAGCGTGCCGAGGATGCCGGAGGCTTGGGATCACCTCTAACACCATTATCAGACTCTGGTGATGAGCCGTTTGACCAGGATCACGAAGATCAGCTCTCGGAAGAGGAGCCGGACGAAAATGGATTGCGGAGATCAAAAAGACCTCCAAAGCCGAGGGAGAGACAATGGAGCTACTGGTTCTATAATTAAGAACAAAGGATCGTGGCAATTGATGGCAAAACACGACAACGTGACTGTGTAGCGCGGGTTTCGAGCTTGAACTCGCTGGCGGCACAAAATCAAGACAACTTTGTCGGAAATCTCGAATTTCACGCAAACTCTTACAAATCGGGCTATAGAGCGGGGGTAAAAATATATATTTTGTGCCCGAAGGCGGAAATACGCAGAGTGGGGGTTTAACGACACATATACGAGTACAGACAACGAACCACGATGCACGAGCGACGACAGCAGATACCAGACGACAACTTACACTATGGTACACGCGGGCGAATCGGGGCACCGCGGTTTTGACAGCGAAACGGAAAGCGACGAGAGCGGGGAGAAGAAATACATTTTGACGCGTGAAGTCGTTGACGCGTTTAGTTGGCGGCGCCGGCCAAGCTGTCGAGATCAATCAACATCTGGTGGCAGCCGGGATGGCGCTAGACGGGACGAACAAGTCAGCAACGCTACAAACAGGAAAGAGAGCACGTACCTGGTCCAAAGGGACGGTCGAATACATCGGGACAGCAACGGTGTAACCAACGAAGTTGAGAAATGCGCTCGCAGCGGACTGCACGCTCGTGAACCAGGCGGCCAGAGGTCAAATCGCAAATGGCGATGGCAGCAAGCTCGCGGGCGGCCTCCTCTTCGTTCTCGAGGGACAACAGGGCTGTAGTACCGTTCACGTCGACGCGAGGCTCAAAACGATAAGCAACTAAAGGAGAAATGTTAGTAAATGAGAAATGAGGGTAAGCGAGACACGTACTGGTGACGGTGCGCTCGCGAAGTTGCTCGGCAGGGATAGTTGGCCCAGGGATGGTTGGCACATGTGGCATCGCGTCAACGGCAACCGCGCCAAGAGATGGCTGGCTCATGGGACCGTGAAGACGTGGCGATGGGCCACGAGCGGCCTCCGGAACTTGGTGGATCGACCGTTTGTTGGGACGATGACCCGCGGATGTGTTGCTGTGGTCGCGCGAGTGCGTGGCGCCAATCGACCCAGCCAGGATCCTCGCAAGTTGGTGGACGACGTGGAACAGGATACCCGCTAACAGAGGCTGGGCGCGCGGGAGCATGTCCGACATAACGAGGGGCGGGCTGAGCGGGCTCGTGCGAGTTGATTGGGACCCAGCGGATGTGATCTTCGTTAGCCACCGGAATGCGAAGAGCGTCGTCAGGGTAATAATGGTGGAGTCGTTGACCGGAAGGGGTTGTCGAAACAGGAACAGAATGAGCAACAGCAGGCAAAGACGAAACAGGAAGCTTTTCGCTCGGCTGAGCAGGGGCCGGCGTGGATTCGCGGACATATTGTCCTTTTGGGTTGAAGACGGGGGCGTCGGGTGAGAGAACTAAACAAAACAGCGGGTTAGTCCGTGTCAAACGCGTGAATATGGGCACGCACCACGTGCCGGAGCAACAGAACCAGTCCGAGGAGGAGAAGGAGACTGGTGGTCAACAGCATAGAGCTGTAAACGCGTCAGGACTTGAAGCAAGACAAGAAAATAACCACGCACCATGGCACTTTGAGTACCCGTTGCCACAGGAGCCGGAGGAGCGTCCAGAACTTCGATATCCGAGTCTTCATCGTCGACTTTTGAGGGGTTAGCGATGGAAGCGGAAGAGAAAGTGGGACGTACCATAAGACATGGCCTCGTCTGCGTCGTATTCGGATGTGCTGGGATAGCGAGGTTTCTTGATGGTGAGCTAGAAGGGGATTAGCGAACGGGAAAGACTAGAAGGAAAATTACCTGGTTGTTCTGTCGACGGCGTTCAGCAGTGCGAATAGCAGCGGCGCCGTCTTCTGCACAACGGAGAGTAAAGAGGAGGCTGTCGGACAAATGTCGAATGGCCTTATATTCCTTGTGGTCGGGCCGTCGAATTGAAACCGCATTTCGAAACAAGACCGCCAGATGGTCGTGACGGCCTGCGCAGGCATGGTGCCACCAGTTGGGGTGAGGAATGCAGTAGCGGAAAATTCATCCGCACGATCAAGCTATAATTCAGTAAGCTAGGCAGGGTAGAGTGAATAGGACGACGCACGGCAAACTTAATGGCCTCAAGCTTAAACTCGGACCGCTCCGTGGCGTCGCTAAACCCGTCAAGCAAGATCGTGCGGGCATAGTTTGATAGGCGAGCCGTGGCATCAAGATCGAATATATCCTTTAGCACGCGTTCCTCGTCGACCATAGCGCGTATCGACTGGAGATTTGCGTGTCGATTGAGAGGGAGCGGATGAATGGTAGCACGAAGGAATATTCCACTGGGGGCAGTGGGTTTTTATTAATTGAAAAGGAAGGGGGCGCACTCAGAACCTATACCTATTTTGGTCAACGCGGAATTAGAAGACCTCGAATTAATTCAATGCCGAACAAGCCGAGCAGCCATATTGGGCAACTATTACCAAATCGGGAAGGGCGCATCAGGCGCATCAAATTAAATATCCGAAAAATAAAGAAGTACAAAAAGTGGCTACCAGTACAGGGCACTAGGAAAATATGGCAGGAAAAGAAAGGACTGGCTAATTCAGCAGGTTGCAGTACTTCATGGAGTGACTGAGGGAGTCACAGTACTGGCAACGCTACGCGTCCTGGCGGAAGCAAATGTTAATTGAAAGGGAAGAGGGCTAGATGGACACGCACCGAGCTTCCACAGCACGAGTCACAACAATCTTCGGCTGAAAGCGCCGGGTTCGTGGGCGCAGCACCTTGGTAGAACGTGTCGATGGTCCAGGCAAGGCATTCGCGTTGCCGCTCGAGCCGCTGGATGCGGGACTCAATGGAGAGAAGCCTCCTGATGGCTGCTTCTTCGCTTGGGCCTTGCTGCGGGGTGATTGCGGCTGGACGCGAGGAGATCGGGTGTGACGAGCTAGAAGCATAGTGAGTCAGTGGGAAGCACGGCGGAGGGTACACGCGTACCCTGCCGTTTCGATTGCCTGCCTGATGGCGACGGTGATGGACAGGGGGATCGAGCACGTTTACGTGGGGCAGCGGAGGAACCCGCTGGAACAGCCTCGAAAGCTGGATTTTGGGTAACAACGGCATCGGTGACTGGATCTGTGCCCGATTAGGCGAAAATATTATGCAAAAATTGAAAAACAATACCGAAGACTTTGAATCGTCCGGGCGGAGTCCACTAAATTGGAGAAGCAATTTGGACACTGGCGAAAGAAGCTCTGAAATACTCACTATTAGAGGTTAAAATTGGTATCAAAATGGGAAAACGGCGTACCGGACGCAGATTTGCCTGAATCAGTGACTATTTCGAGCGCTGGCATATCGGAAGGGGTGCTGGGAGGAGCCGGCGCGGCCTCGGCAGGAGGAGAACAATGCATGGCATCAGAGCCACGCGCATCCGTTCTGGCCTGGCGAAAATGGTCAGAAATGAGAGGAATTAGGACGGAGAATGAAATACCTGCCAGTCGGCCAGGTGTGCCGCATACTCGGCAAGGTCGGCAAGGGCGGCGTCAGGACGTTCGGAGCCGGCGGCATCAGAAGAGACTCTGGTGGCGCGTTTGATGCTGCGAGCGGCACGGCGAAGGCGGGAGATGTCGGAACAAAAGACCACGATGTCTGATAAAATGCGCCCAAACGGGCCTCCAATACGAAAACCGTGACGCGCCATGGCGGTCCGGAGCGCAAACACGCACTCGGCAGCAGATGAATTCTCCACGAATGAGGAAATGGCGTCCTTGAGTTTCAGCTGGACAAATCAGGAGAAGATTACCAAAAGAAGAAAAGCCAGCTAATTACCACTGTGTTGGCTCGCTCCACGAGGAACGTCCCCGATCAACAGGGTCCTGAGGCATGTGCTTCCGGACGTCGAGAAGAATCTGGAGTACAGACTCAAGCTCTGCCGACGAGAGGCGGATAATAGAAGCTGAAGACATTGAATAGAGGAGTTGTTGAATTGAGGAAATGAATGGGCACCGGGCTGAAGATCTGGGATCTACAGATCTCGATTTTATAGCCAAGAAAATACTACAGTCACTATACGACGGCACCGCCTGGCATGGGCAGTGTAGGGCTATGAAGGTGACGCGTCTGGCTGACGGCTTCGGCACGACACGTCGCGGCACGGCAGGGTGACGCGTCAAGGGCTAGATGCCAGGGGTCTAGAACTGGTAAAAATAGCGCATGGCAACCATCACCAAAGAAGATGATATATTCAAAAATAACTACTGGCTATTCCAATTGAGAGCGGGCTAGGGTCAATACGCGCTGCGCGGCAGCCATTCGAATGGAAGGATGGAGGACTCCAGATTCCTCAGAAAGATGAATGAACTGCCCGAGGAAGGAGGGCTTGTGGCACGAGTCGATGAAGGCCTGATACCCGGAGGCCACGAGGCCTTCTGTGGCGCTTGATGTGACCTATGGCGGGTCAGTGACAGAAAAACGTAATAGAAAACGCGCACTTGGAAGCGCTCGATGGCCCCTTGGACCACGCGGTTAACACGACGAGAAGCATGCTCGTAATACGAGTCTAGGAAGAATGAGCAAGTAAGCAGAGGAAGGGGACGGAACGCACCAACGTCTTCAGGGTCCACGCTACCATCGGCAAGACGGCTTGCCAAATCGAAGCGGATATCATCCAGTTCCGCGTTGCGGAAGCTATTAAGCGAGGCCACGAGGGTGATGGGATCGGTGAAGCAACATGAGTCATCACCAGCAGCAGCGCAAGGGCCACAGATGACGCCCATGAAGCGGAACGAGCAAGGGAGCTCCCGCCGATGCAATTAGCACAGTTGATGAGACCCTAGAGGAGGGTTTGACGCGTCAAAAACAGTGAGAAACGCGTAGGCGCACCTGTTGGCGGTGTGTGACAGCTCGGGTCACATCGGCGGCCATCACCGGGTAGGGTTGAGGGCTGACCTGGGAGAACGTGGCCCGGCTTTTGGAATCAATAGAGACGCCCAGGTGATCAGAAATTGTCGAAGGCTTCCACGCCACGGATGCTGCCGCAGTAATGAAGGTGCGAGCACCGTCGGAGGAGGACGTATCTCCAGAGATACTGTCTGGGATAATCGAGTGGTTGGCGCGCAGGCGGACTTCGGAGAAGCTGCGTGAGGCGGGCATCTGAAACACAGAAAAACAAGGGAATATGGACTCAATTAGAGCTTAAAATACAAGCTCGCAACGAGGTAGCGGACTCATACAGAAGTGATAGAAGCGGACCAGCCGGCAGAACGCGTATATTAATTGCCGATCAAGTCAGCAAGATTACATACACAATTTCTAGTCAACAGTACGGTTATGAAGGACGAAGCGTGAGGACGCGCTCGAGATGGGACGAGCGGTTTGGCAACTGGGCCAGGTCGCTGTAGCCGTCTAGGGCAAGGTTGTGGAAAGCTTGAGTTGCAATCTGGGTAAAGTTAGAGCAAGGGATAAGGAAAAATGAGCACGCACCTCGAACATTCCCATGGTCCCTTGGACGGCCCGGTCGACCTGCTCAATCGCGTGATTGAAGCAAATGGCTAAGGGAACAAAGTTAGCTTGGGGCAGAACGAAGGAGAAGACGCACCTAATTGGGTTGGGTCGCTGATCTGATGCGACAATTCCCCACAAACCTCGGTAATCTCTTCAGTACGCCAGTCGCGGAGGGCAGCCATGAAGAGGACGGGGTTGACGTATGAACAATTGTTATGGGCGGCGAGGAGGCAATTGGCGCAAGGGGCACCAAAGGAGCGGAAACGGCAAGGGAGCTCGTGTACGATGCAATAAGCGCATTTGCCGAGATACTACCAAAAATGGTTAGGAGGAGGAATATACAGCAAAAATGGCTCACAGCGGGACGCCAGCGGATAGCGCGTAGGACTTCGTTGGAAGTAACGGGGGCAGGGTGCTCGTGGACACGAGGGAATTCGGTCTCGCCGTGAGGACCAGTGGAGACCTCCAGTAGTGCGGGAGGGGATGGGATACAGAAGTCGGGGAAGCGGGGAGTAATCGTTCCGATGAGAGGGAAACGCGGATCAACCGCGAAGTCGGAAGAATCGAAGTAGGCGGGGTAGGACATGTGGTGGATTGAATGAGATCGTCGCCAAGCGGACGGCACCATTTATAGTACCGGTCCGGCATAGCCACGCTGAGTGAGGACACTCAGGATTTTTCATTGGGGGACATGACGCACCTGGCACGGGGGCGGTACCAGGAAAAGTCACGGGGAGTGACTTCCGTGACGGGACGCGACGCGCGACGCGTCCAAAGACGCGTCAAGTCAGAGGAGTGAGGTGGAGGCAGTGAGCGGGTGCCGCAGTATCCGCAGTAGTGCCGCAGCGAGAGGGCAAGGCGACGGGCGATACGCGCAGTGTGCGCAGCAGCAACGGGCGAGGCGGTGTTGGCGACGAGCTGGGCGATGCAGGCAACGGGCGGGGCAGTGGCGGAGACGGAGGCGGTGGACCGGCAACGGTTGCCGGCTGCGGATTGATGCCAAGCCCGTCGGTGATCTATAAGTTTAGCGCATATGTCAGTAGATAGACAGTGAATCCGTTGTGATTGCACCCACTGGCTGATTATCAAAGGATAAGGCCTCCGCGAAACGACTACGAAACGGCCTGCTTACCAAAGGGTAGGGGCAACCACGAAACGGCCTGATTATCAAAGGATAAGGGCACCCACGACAACGATAACGATAACGATAACGACCTCGCCGATCCGGGGTAACTGTATTAAGAAGCGCCAAGACTTTCGATTGACACCGGACCCGATAACGCCCGTCGGTCCGACTTTAATTCAGCACTACTGACTACACTCTCACGACCTTTGCCGCCGGATTGGACTACTACTATATCAACACTACTCTACAATTCTTGTACCGACTATTACCAGGTTGCAACTATCATATACCTTGATAGGAGCCCCCGAACTTGCGCGGCGTCATCATACGGACTGAAGGACATTGTATTTGTTGGAACTAGCTATTGGTTTGGGTGTTTTGTGTTGTGTTGAGGGTTGTAGCTGAGTCTAGCCCTTCCTCCTTCCCCACCACCCATCACCTGTTCTCATCATCTCCCACCCCACCCTTCGGACGTATTTCGAGCGTTTCAGTGGTGGTCGAATGTGGCATCATTTACCAGCCATTGATAATCCAGTTTGGTGAGTTCTCTATCCTTGTTTTAAGCTGGCCGTGAAGAGTGTTGGCTCATGTCTTTGCAGGCACGATAGCATCCGTCACCAACTTTCCTACACGTTTGTGTTTCTAGTTCAATCGGCCAGCTCGTCTGACTTGAACAAATAATCCAGTATTACCGGGCGGTGAGTTCCCTCATTGAACCAGATATCCTGCTTAAGTCGATACAGACTCGCTTTTAATTGTTCGTGTAGCTTTGATTGACGCTCGTGACTCATATCTGAAAATTGTCCAGGCACTTGTGTCTTTTCCAGTTCAACTGTTCACTGCTTGGCGAATCAAAGGCAATTCATACCTGGTCCTTGAGGATTGTTCCTGATTTTCTTTAGTCATTTCGAACTCGTATATTGTCCCCAGCATCGTCTGTATCCTGGCTCTCGGCTCATTTGGCATGTTAATCATTTCATTCCATCTCCCCTCATTGACAATTGAGTAGCCCTCGGCATAACCACCTGCGTCCGCGTCATTATTGCCGCCAGGTTCGCCAACTTCCGCCACCTGACGCCCACGACGACCGCTTGGCTCATAACCACATGTGTCTGTGACATCGTTCTCGCGGGAGGCATGGCCCGCGCATTGGTACGTTTCGCTATGGATCCTACTCCAAGTCGATATCTAATTCTGTGCATGAAGTTGGCGAGAAAAACGGGATTCTCGCATGTCGACTCGCACATTAACCGGATTGTAAAGCGTCCGTCGTACGCTTATCCAATCATAAATCACACGCTCACACCATTCTCAGTCTCCATTGAAAGTGGGTCGGTCACGGCTGCGGCAGCTATCCTCGATCTGGCCCTAGCGTTGATATTCAGGGTGTGTCCGAGTCGGATTTTATTGCTGTTGCGTTTGGGTAACCATTAATCATAATCATATAGCGGCGGGCAGTGTGAGTTGCATGAATAACCTTGTAGAGCGAAATCTGAGCCCCGCAGGAACTTCATCGTGGACTTCCCGCTCCCCACCCTCTACGTGTGTTCCGTGCTTGCGCTGTATGTTCTTGCTCTGGCGGTGTGGCATTAGCTGACCAAATTTCCGCCAGCATGAACTCCCGGCAGACGAACGATCCACGCCTGTCAGGTTCGCGCTCAGACAGCGAGCGGCGGCGGCCGCAATCTTCAAGTACTGTCCTCTTCGGGCGGCGGGAACAGGGCGACGATCGGGCCAATCGGCGCGGGCATGTCATTTGCGCTCAAGAGCATGAGCGGCGCCGGCGCCAGCCCCACAGAGGCCAAGTACACGCAATCGGAGGTGTATGATGGTCATGTACCTGTGCCCCTGCCTAAAGGGCCTGACCTCGAGACAGGGAAGGTGTAGCTTCAAGTCGAAGTATATGTACGCTGGCTTTGGACGGGATTTACGTTTATAATAGTAATGACAGGTGGCTTCGTGGACAAGCTTTACAAGTGAGAGGACGTTGTGCCAGTGTGCTCGGACCGTGCCAGTAGTCGCGCCCCTGCTGAGAAGTTTGACCTTCAAATTTGTTTACGATCGTCCAATCGAAGTTACTTAATTTCACAACGATTGGAACAAATACGGATACTAAGCACACTGTGCCGCAACATGGAGCCCCCGAGCTGCCCGAATTCGGCTGTAGCCGGTGTCGATCTGGTATCTTCTGAACCAGGTATCGCTTGAACGGTTCTGACGAAGACGAAACTTCAAGTTGCATTTTCGTTTTCCCCTATCCCCGACGCCGGAGTGAGAGTAACATACTGGAATTCATATCTGACTAGCTAAGCCGAGGGATCGACAGTCGCGATACCGGTAGCTTGTCGCGATACCGGTAGCTTTGAATTCGCGAAGGAATCCATGTCACCCGTCTTCCGACTCTCGAGCTCGGAGCAACTGTGTGACGCTTCCGAGTACGAAACCTGGACGTAAATTATGAGATGCGCGGGCCGTTGGTAACGAGAGGATCCCTGTCCTCCTCGGTATCTCTTGCCGCGGATGAGCCTGCGGCGATCCTTTCAAAGTTCTCCCGATAATCATCACATGACTTTTTTTTTTTGTGAAACTCTTGCCAAGTTGGCTCTTCATGCCTTGGCCACCAATGCATCTGCATACATTGTGTCAATGGTATGGGATGTCAATGATGACATTAGTACTGATTATTATTATTATTATTACTATTATATTATGGCTTGTAAGTTGTTAGTACTTGGATAATAATAATAATAATAATAATATGATACTACTCTTATATGATATTCAGATGTTATGTGAATGTATATACATGTTTGGCACTGGCTTTAGCTATTTATTTGCTCCACACTTCCATTTTTGGGCTAATGCTGTGGTAACACTAATTAGGTAAGAAAAGTTGTAAAATATAACCAATCTCAGGTCTAATCACACTGGGGTTTTAGCTAAAAAATCGTCTCCTAAGCAGAATATTACTTTTATATTAAGCAGGTGTCATGTGAATATATGCACATGTTTGGCACTGGCCTTAGCAATTCATTTGCTTCACACTTCTATTTTTGGGATCACTGCTGTTAAAGCCCTGAATTGGTAAGAAAAGCTGTAAAATGTGACCAATCCTCAGCCATACATAAGTTCATGATCTTGCCCCCTGTAGCATAGACACATCATATGGGTCATTTACTGTGCAGTCTGTGCTAATATCTAAGTGTGTACTGAGTATTTTAATTTTCTGACAAATTGATAAATAAGTACATAAAATTTACTTCCTTGGGTTGCAATCTATGGAGACAATAGTAGACCAGATAGTTAAGAAGGCCATTGGGCATGCTGCACCTGTGTGCTATTAGGGTGTTTCACGAAGCGATTTTCGACGCATTTTCGAGCAAGTTTTGATGGCAATTTTGACCTGGATTTCTGACTCATCAAAATCCGAAAAGCGACTTTTGTGACCATGCAAAAGGAGGGTCGAGGCTCCTTTTGCTTTGCTTTGCTTTTCGGACCCAATTTCGGCATTGCAGCAGCCGCTTAGATGAATTGATAAGATTACATCTGTTGAATAAAATTTCTCCTCATGCCCCTCCCTGCTCGTCATATCGATGGCCAATCCAGTTGTCAACACCAAAAAGAGGGCTGCAGCAATCCAGTGGGAAAAAAATCCTGACTGGACTAACATCTCTTTGGCTGTGCTCAAGGATGACCCTAAACTGCGCTTGAAATTGTTTAGTGACTCAACACAGGATGCCAAAAAAGAAGGACGAACCAAGACCGTTGGTGCTGATGGGAAGAAGCAACTCTTTGGCCAGTTTGCCAAGAAAGTCTTCGAACATAGCGATATGAAAACCAAATATCCTGATGTTGTCACCGAATATGAAAAAGACCCTCAACGTTATGCAAGCTTGCTCCAGCAGCGTTATGACCGGTGAGTATTGTATTTGAACAGGCACAGTCTTGTTGAGCCCGTTAGCCTCCGGAAATTGTATCGCGAGTATCGTGGCAAGTTGAAAGAAACAGGGAAGGGTGTCGAGGCCGGTGATGAAGCCTGCAACTCAATTGGTGTGTGCCGTATACAGTTCAGTGAATGCTAATAACAGCAAGCAGTCCAGACTCGAAAGCTTTTCCCGTTCTGGGATGATTTACATGCCTTCTGGTGCGAGTTGCCCAACTACAACCCTGTTGGGGTCTCCACTGCAGACAGTGGTGTTGATCATGCTGCGCACACAGAAGCACTCTTCTCAAGTTCTCGAGCAAGCTCTGCAGGAGTAGACAGCCTAGGAGAGGAAGAGCTTGCTGAAATGGCGAATGACCCTGATGCTGATGACGACGAGGGTGAGGAGCCAAGCAATTTCAGCAGCTATGCATCTTCATTGTTTGGTGGTGAAGGCGAGGAGGATGTTGCCCTTGACGAGGTGAGTCAACCAAATGCTATTAGCGCTGGACTTTAACTAATGCACCAATGAATAGTCTATCCCTCCAAAGCCTTCAAAGACAGAGACCAAGCCTTCCATGCCTCCAGCTGTCTCCAAATCGCGTTCGGGCACAATAAATAAATCCAAGAACACACTTGGACATGCGACAAAAAAACATGCCATTGAGATCTTTGACGACAACACCAAGGAAGAGGCACAATGTATTGAAGCCATGCGTAACGACCGTGTCACACTCAAGCGGAAGGATCAGGAGATCAAGATGATGAGGGTTAGCAACAAACGAGCAAAGCTTGATGCTGAAGACCGCGACAAGGATCGGGCATTTCGGGAGCGAGAGCAGACATACACAGCTCAGCAACGAGACAAGGACCGCCAGCATGAGATCCTGATGGGCCTGTTACAGAGCGGTGTCGATGCGAAGGAACTGCGTGGTATGGGTTTACTTCCACCCTCATCTCTTGATACAAATGACCCATTTAAATTGGGCTATTCCATGTAAGCGTAGACAGACATGTAGCTACTCAAATAATGCATTAGAAAATAAATCTTGCTTGACTTTGCGATGTTTCCGTGCCCCAGTAGACTCTCGCTGTATTTCCTCCCTCAGTCCACTTCCTCCCACACTTGTCTCCTCATCTGCAAGACCTTCGGCTCTACACTCCGCATCCCACTCCTCATCAATGTCATCCGCCTCAATCTCATGTATCATCGCGTGAAGGACAAGGCATGCCCAAATCCACTCGAGTGCTCATTGATGATCTACTGCATTCTTGATCTGCTGGCGGAGACCTCTCAGGCTTTGCCATCGGCCCTTCAGGTATCCGACGGCATGCTCCGATCGAATGCGAACCTACCATGGTTCACATAAGTGTCAGTTCATGTGAGCGGGGGGCAACGACATACATGGGAGACCCAGAAATTGAAGGTTTTGTTGTCCTGCAGTAGTGATGCTGGCTTCTTGAATGGCGTTACACACCATGCCTCGATAGGATACACTGAGTCAGCCCAGATCCATTCGCGCCCTGTCAGTAGAGTTGCATGATGCCGGTATACACACGAGCCAGCGAATGCGGTCGAGTCGTGACAACTTCCAGTGTGGCCGATGACATAGTCGATGATACGAAGGTTGGGAAGGGTAATAAGCTGTGGATAAAATGACTGAGAGGAACAAATGATAGAAGATGCTCACCTGTATATTGAGCGAGTAGTTTGATTTGCGATCGAAATAAGCCTCGCCATGGAAGCCTGGTTTGTCTGATAAGGGCACCAGCGTCCCGTCAACAAGCAACCATCCATCTCGCCATGCTGCACATGATGCTGCTTCCACCCACTCCTTTGCTGCCTCCTTCTCTGCAGCGCTCGGCCAACGAATGTATTCATCGTGAAGGGCAACTACAGCCGTTATAACACGACGTGTTGCCTTCACAACAAGTCCTGCAGACACCCCCTGCCCATTGCCCAACGCTCTCGACTGATGCTGCATTCCCGAAGTGGCCAAACCAAAAGAGCGCGATGACTAGCTGCTTGTCGATGGGGAACTGGTCATGAGGTCCTTCGCTAACGAAGACATGGTGGTCTTGAATCCGCTTGAGAATCTCATCGAAAGTTTCGGGCGATACGCGGAGGTTGTGTCGAAAGCATTTCTCATCGTCCTTCTTGTACAACTCAAGTACAAGATAAAGCTGAGACAGCTTATGGATGATGTTGGGGTTAAGAACACGTGTGTTTTCCAGGTAGACGATGTGTTCCCGTATCTGGGCCAGGTTTTTAAGGTAAAGCTCATCTTGTGCATCGGCCACTCCATCGAAGAGTTGACTCCATGGGAAGCGGCATCTGAATCAATGGAAGAGATGGACGAGATGGACGAGATGGACGAGATGGACGAGATGGACGAAACAGAGGAGAGGGAGGAGAGGTCCGACTGGCGTTGGTTGGAGGGTTCCAGGTCGAATTCGTCAACGGCTATGAAGCTCTCCACAGAGCTCATGTGGTCATCCTGGAGCTCCAGTACCCACTGTCTCAAAGCCTGGACATGCTTGGCGTACTTGAGAATGCTATGCAGCAGTCGTTTGCGAAGAGGGAGTGCTGGCATAGGTAGCAGAGTCCTCGAACGACGCCAGTCGCGGTCACAGCCAGCAGTGACAACAATGGCAACGTGCGGCACTCCATGGCTACAACAGACTGGGAGGGGAACCAAAAAGTGACTGTGGTGGCCCCTAGGGAATGGCACGGGTATACCCACGGGTATCCGAGGGCCTACCCGCACCCGTACCCGCACAGCCACAGTACTCATACCCGCGGGTACAGGTATGGGTTTACCCATGGTTTGGGCAGGCAGGGAGGAAGAGACAGCTTGGTTATTGTCCGGAAGGTGGGATAAAAAGGCTGCACGAGACCAGAGTCAAACGCAGAGCATCTTGGAGACCACAAGGGAGCAAAGCCAGCGGAGTCATCAAGCCACGGGTAAGCCAGCCGCTGACCCGTACCCGTACCCGCGCGGGTAAAACCCGCGTACCCGCGCGGGTATGGCCTACCCGTGCCATTGCCTAGTGGCCCCATTTCACGAAGCGCTTATTTTTGATCATATTTTTGCTCACTTTCTACAAAATTCTACTCGAAAGCACCATCAAAACTTGCTCGAAAATGCATCGAAAATCGCTTTGTGAAACGCCCTATTTTGTATTTAGTGCCATTTTACACAGCTGGGGTGCAGCCCTGTCTAGTATATATAAGAAATAATAGTCCAAAACAATGGCCTTTTTTTGCTGCTTTGATTGATATGCAATAAAATTTGCAAAAATTGTGATTTACAACTTACAAGAAATCCAGTCCTATAATTAAATATCACATACATTGGGACTACTCCCTTCCTAACCATGTTTAAATTTGATAACTCATTAACTTTGCACCAAACTAGTTTGTATACTAACTAGTACTACTTCTATACCTGTTCTATAGTATTTATATACTGTGAATACTCTTCTTGCTCATAGTCATCCCTGTTGGGAATGATACTGTCAGTTGAAAAAGACTTACATATGATACATATTAGACTATCAACCATTAAAGTGATGGGATGACTAGCCTACACTGTCAGGGGAACCTCCCTGTTGGCCCCCCTGAGACGGTCCCAATTCCGATTCTGATTCCGGTCCAACCCCCCCACTCAAGCCTGCGCTATCACGGATCCGTCACCACCCTCCAGCGGCAGCTACAGACAAGCAGTATATAGTCAGCCACCTAGCAGATGGACCCTTAGAGTTTCTTCTCTTTGGATCCTCCCCTGCTAGGACCTTGATCTCAGGCCTCTGGGGTTGCCCTTACATGCACCAATATACGCACTCATAACACACTATCTATATTGTCATATAGTCACAATTTTCAGAAAAAAAAGGCAATTCACTATAAACATGTGACTGACAAGCCCCTTCCAAACATGATCTAACAGAGCAAGTATGCTGCTATTCTAGAGCATTGCATAATATTGATACTGAACTATATACTTGGTGAAAATTGAGGTTGAAAATGCCATAAGTTTATTACACCAAGATCAAATATTATAATATAATATTTCACATTATTATTATTCTATTATACTATAGATATATTATGCTGTGGAGGACAATTACTCTTATATTAAGCAGATGTCTGCTGTTAAAGCCCAAATTAGTAAGAAAAGCTGTCAAGTGTGACCAATCCTAAATTGGAATACAAAGCTGGGCACAGTATCTTGCACCCAGTACCATAACAACATTATATCTAGGGCTATTGCCATGCTAAGACCTAAGTGTGTACTATCAATTTGCCCACAAATCGATAAATAAGTCAATAAAGTTTACTGACTTCAGTTGCAATTTATGTAGATAATAGTAGACCAGACATACAAGAAGATCATTGAGCACCTATTACATCGGGGTTTTTGGGAAAAAGGCAGTCCAAAGCTGGACTTTTTTGTGGCAGATCCAGGCCCAAATACCGATCTCCATGCATGTGACCGGAAATTACAAATTACCAAATAAGGTAATTTCCGGTCACGTGCACAAAAAATCCGCAGTCCTGATTTGACTCCAATTGGCTGACCACATTTGGCACCGGTTTTCCCACAAAAAAGTCCTGCTCCAGGCCCCAGTTTTTGTGTGAATCCCCGGTGTGTATGTACATACTTAGTAGGACTCGGATTTTTATCTTATTTTTTATTTTAGAAATTCACTTTATTGAAGTAACATTTGAAGCTTGGCATAGCCCCAGCCCTGTCTAGTATTATTATATTATTATTATGCATTAGTATGATAATATCATAATAGGCCAGCACTATTTAAGACAACATAGGGATAGTAGACAGCTTCCTATATAATGATTTTCAGATGTGTTTTGAGAAACCCTTTGAGTCAGTGTCACATATTGACACTGAATTACCATTATCAAAAATGTGATCACACCACAATATTGATAGAATATAGAGACAGTATTGTTTTCAAGTGTTTTTTGTTTAGGCTGAATGTTCTCTTATTTTCCTAATTGTTTATAGTCAGATATGTATACCTTCCTCAACGGAGACTAGACTGACATCTAAGTTGTGAGAGCAATAAATATATCATAATTGCCGAACCTAAGGTTTGGCTCTATAGAATCATGTTGAAACCAGCCCCCCCATATCGGGAATGGCTGTGCATTTCTATAACCCTTTTGGGACGAGCCACGTCATTATCTAACTCTTGTACCACTATGGCATTCCGCTGGAAGATTGTTGATGGCTTCCAGCAGGTTTTGGAAGTCTCGGGCTGCAGATATAGGAAGCGACATGGAGGAAGACGATGGCAGTGATAGAAATTTTCCGGTCTGTCAATCACTGTTGAGGCTGTGCTTGCTGATTCAGATGAAGATCCGGCTTGTCCGATTCACCGAGCGCCAGTATTTAGGTGGAGATAAGATATTCAAATATAATTGATTATAAGCTGGCCATAATATATTATATTCATAATATATTCATATTCATAATCAGCCATATTTAGGGTCAATGAATATGCACAGTGCATATTATAATCATATTTATTTGAATATATTCAGAATATATTCTGCCATATTATAATTGTGGACAGCACTAACGTCATATCATGTGGTGTGGGCCATGGTCTTCCTTGGCTTATTATGTAAGGTTCGGCACCTGCCGCTTGCGGCCTTATCCCTCCTCATATAATTATGTGCCCACCAGCCATATCTTGAAGAAAATTGTTGATGCGCTGCTGACAAGCTCAAGAGTGCAAGCTAAGTCTTAGCTAACCCCAAAAATGCTAGCAAGCCTTGAAGCAACATAACTTACGGTGAGGATGAGGATGAGGAAAAGATAAGTGGACCTCCGAGAGTATGACCTCCGATTGCTATAAGTAATTCAATCACTGCTAGCATGGAAATTTTAATAATAATAATAATAATAATTGCCATGCTAGCGCTAGCAGTGATAGAATGAAATTAATCCAGGCCGCAATCCGTGTTGGAAGAAGGGTGTCTTGCTTTAAAGCACATCCACGGTGACGTTGGCCAGGTCAGCAGGCAAGGTGTCGGCAAACTTGAAGCCGAACAGCTAAGGCAATCGGCCGCCCAACGGAGTATTGAGAATTCATCAGAAGTAGTAAGTAGTACATCTACTTGTCTGTCCATTGAAACGCCGGTGCGCATGTGCGACCGGCCCCCTCTACTACAGCTTTGAGCCGGTGCCTGCTTCCTCCGCCAGGTCCACCTTGACCGCATCATCGCTGCACGCGGACTCCGAGTCGTTGTCGCACCCATTCAAGCCGTTCCCCGCCGCGGCCTGCAGCGCCCGCATCAGGTCCGCCCGGGCCGCGCGCTCGGTGTCGCGCTCCTTCTCGACGGCCGTGAGCCGCGCGCGAAGCTGGAGGACCAGCCGGCGCACGGCCGTGAGCTCGGCGGCGTGGGCGCCCGCGCGGCGGTCTTGGGCGGCGCGGATTTGGTGCAGGAGGTCGATGGCGTCTGTGAGCACCGGACCGGAGCCAGCCGCTGCGGCCGGTGCGGGTGCGGTGTTGGTGCTGGGAGATTGGAAGGGCGCCGTCGCGGAGGCCGGGGCTACGCCGAGACCGGCCGGTGGAGGCGGGAAGTAAGCCCGTCGCGTGGGCTGTGCGCCGCGGACCTGGTTCAGAAGCTCGGTTGCGTTGGCTGACGGGAGGGGTGCAACCGCCGGCTGGGGAATCAACTTTTCGAGGAGCGCGGTCTGTACAGCAAGAAACTGGCGCACGACGTCGGCAAGCTGGGTGTCTGCAGCTGGCAGGGCCCCGTGGCCAGCGGCGGCGGCGGGCAGCGACCAGTGCGCTGGCGCCGGTGGGAGGCCGAGGCCGGGGAAGGGCGGAGGCGGGGGCGGGAAATACGCTATCTGCGCGGCGGCGAGGGCGTTGGCGTGCGCGTTGGTCACGGAGGGAGGCTGGTCCATCATCGCTGGCTGGTGGTGGGTAGGAGACAAGTTGTGCGGTGAGGGCGTGAGTGACTGTGATTTGAATCATTTGATGCATCGTTTAAGCTTTCAGGGTCGCCGCGGCACCGGCCGCGCCTCGTGCTCAGGGTCCATCGCCCTTCCACTGACCTCCGCTGCAGCTAGCAATGCAGGATTCCGTCAGGCGTCCGCCCCAGGACAGGAAGACCTGACGAACATGCAGTTTCTGCCCAAAAATAAGTCGCTTGCGGAGCACTGACGTTCAAGTTTGAGCAAAATAAGTTCGTTACGCACGACTGATGCCAAGACGCGCCGCGGGTTTGAACCGACGGCCCCGCCGCAACTTGGACTTCAACGGTTGGGAGGTGTCACTCGAGAGACGTTTTTTTTGACCTCATGCTATGGTCAGCGGGGCAGCCTGAGCTCATCATGCCGGTGAACGGCGATGCAGATTCCAAGTCCGCCTCTCGACGTGATATCAATCAATGCACGGAAGGAGCGAACAGTGCCGCGGCCGCTTAAATCCGATCACCGGCCCAGCGGCGCGTCTCCCACGCACGGTGACCGATCGGTGTCACACGAGAAGGTCGCTGCACCCACCAGTGGCCGACACGACGCCGACGGTGCGCAAGCCCGGCTCGCGCGTCACTCGAGCTCGTGCCCGACACTTCTCACCGGCCAGCTTCACACGCGTGCCCAGGTCCACACGACCGTCGACAACCCTGCTGGATCCGCCGACAGATAGCTTTCGAGCAAGAGGTTGGCAAGAAGGATGCGAAAAAGGTGCTGACGCAATCCGATATGTGGCGTCTACCGTCTACGGCTGATCGTCATGCTCTCTTTTTCCTCACGGCGGACGTCGGGCCTCAGGTCGGGGACACACGTCGCACTGGCAACGGCATACTTGCCCAACCTCCGGCGGCGAGGCCGAAATATGGGACATCTCACAATCACAGCGCTGTCGTCATGTTGAGGCCCGGGCGCGGTCCTCGTCAAATAACAATGGGCGGGTCTGTGTTCCCCGCGGCCCATCCTCCGGCCCATCCTCGGGCACACCTTCTTCAAGTTTCGGCCCGGGGTCAGATGGCGCGTCGTGCGCTTCATGCACGCTCCCAGAAGTGCCCCGGGGCTGACGAGTCACCCGATAGCCGGTCTGCGATCGCCGATAACGAGCCCAAGAACGAGCCGGCCCGCACGCATCGCCTCGCCGTCGAGTCGCCGACCCGGACTCGGACTCGGGTCCGGGCGAGCTGGGCAGATGTTATCGGCGTCAGTGGCCCATGCGGACAAGGGCGCTGGAACTTGGACGACTGGAGGGAGCGAAATGAAACCGAGGTGCGTCGCAAGACCAGGGCAAACTGCTGTGATGCCAGGGAGAGGTCGCGGCCAGCTTCGGGAGCGCGCACGCCGTCCGCACGGCCAAGACGATGACGGCGATGGAGACGATGCAAGTGTCTGTTTTACGGAGGTTGTTTTGCGGCAGTTCAGGACGAGCTCGTGATGGGGCGGCCGATGAAGCTGGGGTCACGGTGGCGCTGATTGCGAGTCGCCCGCACCAGGCGCTGTGTCATGTGTCCACAGCGACGTGTACTAGTGACAACTGTGGGTCTGTGGGAAGTTGGTGCGCGCGGTTGTCTGGTGATCAGTTTGAGCCGAATTTAGAACAATAAGTGTCTTTGTCCAACTGAATTGAGTTCAAGTTCTGCATGGCTGCTGAACTCCTTGTTCTTGTGGACATGACAACGACAACAAGGATCGTCGCCAAGAACATTGTTCTTGTTTTCTTTGATCATCCGCCCGCATCTGGCTCAAAGAAGAGTGTTGTGTGAGCTGTTGAATCAAAAACAGGAACAATAGCAGTTCCTTGTTGAAGAATATAACAGCCGCACAGTCAATGTGAGCCGTGTTTCTTCCCTTCCCCCCCACCTTTTTCTTCAGCCACTGCTCACTGCTATCATCTATGCAGCTCTTGAATGGCGATTCTGTCTCTGACGAAATCACTCTGGAGATACTCACCCTTGCACTCTCTGTGCCTTACAGTAACTTCTCCTCATATAACTTCCGGATCCTTCGGGCTGAGCGCCCAAGCTCTGCCTACCTTGGTGTCTGCAAGGCCTGGCATCGTGTTGGCACACCACTCTTCTACCATGTTGTGGTCCTCCGCTCTAGGCCCCAGGCTAAGGCACTGGCAGCAGTACTGACTAGGGACAAGAGTCTCAAGAAAAAGCCTGAGGACAAGACACTTGGAGAATTGATCAGGAAGCTTCGCCTCCGGGGCGGGTATGGAGAATCAATGTTCAAAATCTTGAACCTTTCCCCCAACATCACCGATCTTTGTCTTACATTTGATATCATGTCATGGGATAACACAGGGGGACTTTGTCGTGGTCTCGAGCTCATTAGCCCTCACCGGCTGCTGATTGATTTTGACTGGGGCGAGCGTCGAAACAAGATGGTCACAGCTCTCATGGATGCATTGGTTGCAGCAATTGAAGGGCAGTGGCATTCCTTGGTATGTTTTTCCTTTCTTAAAGTTGGTGAAGTTAATAACACTATATGGCCTCCCAGACAACCTTGCATATAATGGATAGATATGATCTATCATGCTCAAGCTACTCACTCAGGATCAGGCAGGCTGTAGTTGATGCTGGCCGCCTTCAACACCTTATGGTCCCTGACATTGAACTTGCTGAGCAACTTTATGGAGAACTGGAGGGATATCCTTTGCAAAGTGTTATAGTCAGATCTGCACCTGCTGAGCTTTCGACTCCAAACCCTGGACTCCAGTCTTTGCTGAGATTCACAGAGCCGGAGGAGGATAGGTTTGCAGTCTTGCAATTACTACAATGAGCACTCAACTACTTTCAGTGAACTTACATTGGTGTCTACCACTGGCAATGACTAGGGTCTTCATTTTACGGTCCCCCAACTGCAAATTACGGAATCTATCTGGTCATGTATTCTCTAGTTTGCAATGCAATGCCCAGAGCACACAGGCTCGGAGCCCATGTACATAGTTCCTATCACAGTGGTGTGTATGGGAATGCCATACAGATCTTCTGGATGTCACATCGCAGAATAGTAGGTTCACAATTGTTTCAGCACCCTTAATTTCTATAGTTCTCCGCACCTACTAGTCGACTTATAGATGACTTATAATCAAGGTGTGATCATGTTGTGCCTGCTAAAGACTTAATATAATATAGCCTGGCATATGTGTATATTGATTTTAATTCTTGCCCTATTTTTGATCTCATCAGTGGTCAAATGATAATCATTGTGAGAACATATTACCCTATATGGCGGGAGAGGGAGGAGGGGGGTGCTCATGTCACATGTGCCATCTGACACAATGATCTCCGCTGATTCCTACAATGACCCAGCGCCACTGCAGGTCTTGTGGAGACAGGGCTTGCTGTATATATGGTGTAGAAGAGGTTAAACCTAAGGTCTATGTACTTGGTTACTATTGCAGTTGAATAGTCAATGGATGTAGCAACCTTTAATTAAATAATTCTGTGTTGTTACTTACTCTTATATTAAGCAGATGTCGTGTGAATGTATGCACATGTTTGGCACCAGCCTTAGCAATTCATTTGGCTCCACATTTCTATTTTTGGCATCACTGCTGTTAAAGCCCCAAATTGGTAACAAAAGCTGTAAGGTGTGACCAATCCTAATTGGGATACAAAGTTGTATGTGATATCTTGCACCCAGTACCATGAAAACATTATATCTAGGGTTATTTACCATGCTAACACCTGAATATATACTAACTACTCTCAATTTGCCCATAAATCAATAACCAAGTATATAAAATTTATTGAGTTGCAATCTATGTAGATAGTAGACCAGATATTTAAGAGGGTTAGTGTGTACCTGTGTGCCATTCTGTAATTAGTGGGATTTTTTTTAAATTCATTTACTTTATTCAAGTAACATTCAAAGCTGGGGCTACGCCCCAGCCCCGTCTAGTCCTTATTATGGAGATACAAGCAATCCCACAGGAGCTTCCCGCTAGTGACTATTTGCACCCATAATTCTATTTACAACTCAATATGCATGCACTGATTCCATAGCACAACCAGGTTGGGGGGACTTGAATTGTCCTGCTGTATCAAAGGGTCAAGTCCATGGCGGTACTTGGTGTTCAGGGGATGAGGGTCGAGGTGCCTAGTTGATACCAAAGCCAGGGGAACAGCCCCACGGCCAACTACTTAAGTACAGGGCTATCTGCGCACGGACCAGTCATGTGATCAGTCACAGCTGTCACATCACATGCTCCCCTTACAAACGGATCCTCGAAGCCAGCAAGGTCTATTAAGTCCTTGAAGTTATTGGTATATCCGTAGACGTCCCGCGTTCCCATGTGATAACCCGCGCTCTCCAGCTTAGCGAGCGCAAGGTCTTGCTTGTTCTCCTCAACGAGCCGAAGGAGGAACTCAGAGAGGAATAGGTTCCACCGAGGGAAAGGGAAGGGGTTTTTGCTCCCATGACGCTCTGCCCATTGCTGAGTGGGCCCCTCCGCCATATAGGACATGGCGTAGCGAACGGCCTTTTCTTCGCTCGGCTCTCCGTTGACCACGAAGGCCTCTGGGGCGGGCCGGGCGTAAGTCTTGACCGCGTATAGGAAGGCGCCGCCGCGTTTGCGATCTCTGTTAAACACAAACGGGGGTTTGGTCGTAAGACCAGTTTTAAGCCAACGGTAATGTCACCAAATAACACATCCGTGTCGGGGCATTTGGAGATGCTGAAGTTGGTCCAGGAGCTGCCGAAGGTGGTGCGGCACCGGGAGCCTGGGAAGCAAGGTTGGTGAGGATATTGGTGAGGTTATCTAGTTTTGCCTCAAGTGCGTCCATGCACGCGTTAGCATCCGAAGCAGCTCCGGTAGACATAGCAGGCGTAAGGATGATGAGAGCAGTGGAGGAGGGGTCAAGTGGCAGGGGCAGTGACGAGGGGGGTACGGACTTGTACTCCGAGCCTGAGTCGGCGCCCGAACCTGGCAATCTTGACCGGTTGATCCCGTAGAGAGTTTCTTCTGCTGTAAGGGCAACCCTGGAGACTATGACGAAAGCCTAGCAGGGGAGGATTCAAAGTGTGAATAAAGGCTACAGGAAATACACGGAGGGACCGACCTAGCAGGGGAGGATCCAAAGAGAAGAAACTCTAAGGGTCCACCTGCTCACCAGGTATACCCTGTTCTTTCCAAAAGATGTTGGCTACTGCCACACCCTGTAATGCAAAAGATGTTGGGAACAGCTAGGCTGTAAAATAAGAATTGATTTTTATAGGGTTAAATAGATAGATATGACTAATATAACACCATATATAGTAAGCTAATCACCTTTTCTTCAGGCCGATGATGCGGATACTATGTTGCTCAATGACCCGGATAATGCACAATGACCCGGATAATCCGGTTTCCCCGTCCCCTCTCTTCAGCTATGCCCCCGGACTGGGCCGGAGTTTACTTAAGTAGCTAACATCTGTCTTTGTACCAAAAATCTTGGAGATCCATCGCGAGATGCTTCTAAACGATGCTTCCCGCTCAATCACCTTGATTGATGCTGAGTACCACCAGCTCAATATATGCACTTATGGTTCACGGAAAAATCTGAAAATATTCAAAGGCATATATTCATGCCTAGAGGTGTGGAATTCACCCTCAGATTAGCCTACCGGGCGATGGACATGTTAAACACTGTAAGTTATGAGAGTGTAACACGTGAGTCACGCAATACGTCACTGTGACCAGTGATCGCCGATGCCGGCTTTCCACCTCTCACTCGTTCTCCCATCGTCGCGCCATCCAATAGCCATTATGACCTAGCACAGGTCCTACAACAAGACTACTACACTCCACCGGCATAGCCATAGTCTCTAAATGGCAAACTCCGCCACTCCATTGGCTCGTTGGATGGCCATGGATCAACGAAGGACTGGGACATGTCTGGGTCGGGAATCGGGTACTGGGGCTGAGCAGGAAATGAGAAAGTGAAAGGATATGGCTGCTGTTGCTGGAATGGGTGGAGACTGGGCTGTCCAGCCATTGGTGTGTTGTCGCAGAACTGACTGACTTGAGCACTAACATCTATTTCAGATTGGTGCTCTGTTTCGGGGAGGCGACTGCTGCTGGCCACAGCATTATCGGCTGCTTCCTGGGCACGACCCGCGCGTTTCCCGCGAAAACAGGCCCATATATTTGGTGCTTTGCGCCATCTCTTCATGATCGCGAAAAGAAGCGCTGTAGGCGCTTCAACAACTCGTCTTTTGTCCCATCTTGGGGCAGTCGCAAGTCCCATGCAAGATCCATGAGGTCCTCCTTCTTTTTTGCTGTCAGCAGCCCAGTAAATGGTGTGTTTTCGTCTCGGTTTCGCCTCCGCTCGTTTCGCTGAATCTCCTTGTCTTTAGCTTGTCCCAGCTTTGCATCCTTCTTTTGTTTTTTGCTTGCCTTTCCGCCTCCTCAGCCTCAGCCAACTTCCTTCCTTCCGCCGATGTCAGCAAGCGTGTATGGGACTTCATCTTCCGCTTTTTACTCGATCGGGCCGCCTTCGCATTTATCGATTGCTTAAGCATGGTGAGTTCTTCAGTTACCATTAAGGCGTGCCCCGTAATGATTGCATTCCGACGCTCTAGCTCTTCGATCCGAGCGAACAACACGGGGTCATAGTAGAAATGGCTGGTGGGGGACGACGAAGGGCTGCTGGAGTTTGGCGACGACTGTGCTGGTGTAGTGGTCCGTGGAGAAGGCTGAAATCGAGAAGAGGAGGGTTGAATTGAGGTGAGTGGCGCCCTTATATCCAGTATATTTGTGCTGAACGCTGGACGCCGTTCACAGTCTTCTTCATCCGAAGACCAGTCTTGCTCGGAGTCGACTGGATCCGAGTCAACGTCCGACTCGCTATCCGAATGAGTGTCAGAAGCAATGGCATGGTCGACTGGCGATAACTGGGGTGGAATGATTGGGACGAGGGCAGGAAAACTGGGGACCTCAACGACATCCCGAGCCTCCGTTGAGAACGGTATGCTCTGGGCGAAGTCCGCGTCTTGAAAGATTGCACGGTTTGGTGGGTACATTCCGCTCTTCTCAAATGCTGACTTGACAACCTTGACAGTGAATGACCGATCTCGAACGCGCATGTACTCCGAGATAAACTCTCGAAGGGGGATATCTTCACCCGTTCGAGAAGAGATTTCGTCACATCGCTCTCGCCACTTATTCGAGAATGGCCCAAAGACACCGACATCCAGTGGTTGGAGCTTGTGAGTGGTGTGGGAGGGGAGAATCAGGATAATGATATTGTGGGCTTCGGCAAGATCGATAATGCGGATAGTTTCGTGCGAAGCATGTCCATCCATAACAAGTAGGATTTTTTTGCCAGATTTGTTTCGTGCAGTCGCCTGAGGAATGAATGACTTTTCAAACCATTCAGCACCTATTTCATTATCAGTCCAGCCATTAGCTGATGTTGCGACACTATTTGCAGGTGAGATAGGACATGCGCAGTTGAGGGGAAATTCATACGTTATATCTTCATCCACTCCAAACCAATCTTGATGAAACGCGACACCAGGAAAGACAAACCCCGGTTTGAGGTTCGTCCCGTCAGCACATATGGTTTCAAGAACCGTGATGAGGGTAAGGTTGGCACTACGACGGATATTTGTTGTTGTTTGTTCGCTTCGCAAAGCAGTACTTCTGTCGTCCGGTCTTGCGTCCACCACCAAGTTGACAGCCTTTTTCATCCATGTTGTAAATGTTCTCAATTGGTATGTCGTATTCTTCAATAATCTTGGAGAGTTCTTCAAAGTATTGATCAACCTTGGGTTTATTGAAAGCCTGCTGCCGAACAGGGTCCATGGCGGATGCGGTGCGGAAATGAACCTCAGGATGCCGGTCTGTGAAGTGGGAGACCCAATTGCGGCTCGGTCGAGTACCATCATTCCGAAGAAGGGCAGCACGGTCTCGCAACTGCTTGGGTGTGAGAGGAAGACCGGTCCGACCACGGTGGATAGCCCACTGGACTAGAACATTCTCCAGGGAGTGGGAAAGATACATCTTGGCCTTTCGTGCCTCCTCCATACTCTTTCTCTTGCCTAGAAAGCGATTATACAATGTGGTAAATGGTATACCGTGTTCCCGAGCTGCCTCGGAAACGTTAGGCTTCCGGCCGTGTTGTTGCTGTCGAAGGAGTTGTTCAAGGGCCCGAGCTTCCTTGACAGCCTGTTCTTCGGCGTTGGGAGCTTTCTTCCGTGGCATTTCGGCAGGACGTGAGAGAAGGAAGCGCGTTTGTTGACTCCGGCGTGACCGTGTCGCGTCCATCACGAGATGATCAGCAGGCTGTCAAATCAGAGCGGAGCTTAGATTGTCACGCTCAAAACGGCATGGAAATGGCATCAAGCTCATCGCCCGGTAGGCTAATCTGAGGGTGAATTCCACACCTCTAGGCATGAATATATGCCTTTGAATATTTTCAGATTTTTCCGTGAACCATAAGTGCATGTATTGAGCTGGTGGTACTCAGCATCAATCAAGGTGATTGAGCGGGAAGCATCGTTTAGAAGCATCTCGCGATGGATCTCCAAGATTTTTGGTACAAAGACAGATGTTAGCTACTTAAGTAAACTCCGGCCCAGTCCGGGGGCATAGCTGAAGAGAGGGGACGGGGAAACCGGATTATCCGGGTCATTGTGCATTATCCGGGTCATTGAGCAACATAGTAAACATTGGGACAAGGCTGTAATACAGAATAATGAAATTGATAGAATGATATGTCACATTTGATGTAACACCATAGATCCATCAAAACTATTGATCTTCATCAAAAATGCTTCCATATGGAAAGACATATCTAAAAGCCATCAATCCCATCATGATCCAAGGCCCAGAAAGCTCAAAATAAATTAAAAAGTTGAAAATATCAGAATAAACCTGAATTTCTAGCCCTTGCCAACATCTTTTGCATTACACTGTGTGGCAGTAGCCAACATCTTTTGCATAGAACTAGCTATATCAGCTGACCTGCTAGGGCACCAACTATATACTGGTCGTCCGTAACTGCCGACGTAGAGCGCAGAAGGCCTGAGCGGCGTCACAGGCTCTGTCCCAAGGTGATCGTTGGGAGGGTCTTGATGGATCTAAGGCTTCTCACGAGTGTCACGGATAAATACCTGTACTCTACCTGCAGGTAATTTAGGCTTCAAAACCAATACCTGCATTTGCAGCATCTGTGGGAAACGGGTACCTGTACTCATGGATACGGGTACCTGCACGGGTTATCCACGGGTATTTTGAATAAAATATTGGGATACTGAGATATATTGACAATAATAAGAGCTTCTATAGTATATAGTATCAAGTAATATACTTATATGGACACCACAGGGCATAAGAAGACTCTAGTGACTGGAATATATGGAAGATAATGAAAATTGAGATCTTCCAGAGTCATACCTGTACTCTTGGCATCCGTGGGAAACGGATACCTGTATCCGCGGATGTCAAACCTGCAGATGTTTTCCTGCAGGTACCTGTGCAAACATCCGCGGGTGTTGACACTCGTGCGGAGCTTTAGATGGATCGGTGATTGTGCGGGCGAAGGAGGCCGTGGACGATGGTCGGGGTGGGTCGGAGCATCCGAGGGGGCGTTGGTCGGATGCACTCCGACGGTCCAAAGCAAGGGGGGTTCAAGATCCTTATCAGGCACATGGGGTAGGGGGGAGGGGGGGGTCCCAGGGGGTAAAAAAAACTTTTTGTATATGAAAGATTTGGGCCTTATATAGGTGTAAAGCCACTGAAAATATAGTGTATATACTCCAATTTCTATACTTCACAACTCTCATACTTATATCTATATACTTTCATGAGCCTGGATAGCCCACTCTGTCATAGGTCTATTGACAGGTAATTGATGAGAGGTGAACATGTTGAAGAGCTGATATAGCCTACCATATGTGTTTGAAGGTTCCAGGTACATACACACACACACACACACACACACACACACACATATACATATACATATATAAAAAAATTTGCAAAAAAAAGTTTCACAAAGATTGAATTTTTATCCCACTTTTTGATCACATCAGTGGTCACATGACGCAAATCGTGGGAACATATTACCCGATATGGCAGGAGGGGGGGGGTCCCCCAGGGGTCGGAAAAAAACTTTCCGACCCTATATCCATCATTCAAGACTTGAACCCCCCTTGGTCCAAAGGAGGCCAAAGTGGGGGGTTCCCCAGACAATGAATATTATACTAAGCCGAGGTTCCAATACACAGCGGCAAGTATTATCTCCTGTACAATCAAATTTAGCTAGATTTGAACCCCCCCCCCCTTTAGTCACCCATGCTCTGAGGTGCTCGGAGGGTCGATTAACTGAACAGTGGACCATTGGCATTGCACACTGCTTCATTTGGGTTGGAGTCTGTCCCGATTTTGCCAACTGCTGGAAAGCTTAGTATTCATCACCTAGGTATTTCCGTCCGCCGTCACCAACTCAATGCCCGCAAAAATAGATCACTACCCCAGACGTGCGGCGTTAAGTGGTACCACGGCCCTGGCGTGGCGCGCGCCAAGCACGTTCTGTCGCCGGGAGAGCACCTGCGCGAGAAGCCGTGCGCCTCCACGGACGCATGGGATCGACTGACGGCAGAACGGCGACATCAGGATCAGCTTGGCGTTGGCAAGCGCACGTTGCTTGCTGCACATGTCGCCATCTCAGCCCAGCCCAGCGGGAGATGTGGCGTGTTATCATAAGGGTCGGGCCCCGCTCCCACCCACCTTCTCCCCTCGTCCCCAATGCTCTCCCTGCTGCTGCTCGGCCTGCTGGCCCAGTCAGCCCGCTCTTCGCCCGCCCCCCGCGCCGCGCCGTCCCCGGTGTCCGTCTCGCTCGGCGGGGTGACCTACATCAACCAAGGGCTCGTCGCGTTCGGCCTCATTCCATCGAATGCGACAGAGTCGACGGGCGACACCCTCGGCGGGCTCGGGAGCGCGGTGGCCGTGAAGCCCGGCACGTGGCGCATGCAGGCCGACGGGACATATGCGGGCACGCTCGTCGTGCAGCCCGACCGCGGGTTCAATGTGTGCGTTGCCGCCTTTTCGGTCATTTTCGTCACTAAGAGCACGAGGTAGACTGACAACCATTGATTATCAAGCGCGGCGACACGAGCTGTCCTTTGTTCTTTCCCCATACACCGGCTCTGCCGCGCTGTCCTTCGCAGACGCGCAGAAGACACTCAAGCTTACATATCTCAACACCACCCTTCTCTCCGAGCGGAACGGAACCAAAACGAGCGGGCTCGACCCTCAGGCCATCCGGGCCGCGGACCCCGGTTTCGGAGCGGCGGACCCGACCGCAGACCCGCAGATGCCGATCGCCAGCCTGAACGAGCCGCATCTGAGTGTCGACGCGGAGGGAATCGTAATCAATGCGGACGGGACGTGCGTGTTTATTGACATGCGCTGCGCATATTTGACAGAGATATATGCAGATATTGGCTGAGCGACGAGTATGGCCCGTACATCTACCGCTTCTCGGCGGCCGGGCAGCTATTGCAGACGATCCAGCCGCCGGAGGCGATCCTCCCGCTCAGCAAGAAGGGCAAGCTGAACTTCACGTCGGAGGATGATCCGGACACGGGCCGGGGGGCGAACCAGGGTGCGTGCCGTGCTTGTTCCTTCATGCCTGGGTCCTTAGTTTCACAGGCTTTGAGGGCTTGACGTTGGACCCGCTGACGAATACGCTCTACGCGATCCTGCAGTCGGGCACGATCCAGGACGGCGCGGCGCAGTTCACGCGGCTGTTAGCGTATGATGTGAGCCAACTGGACGTTGCTGTGCCGCTGATCGGCGAGTGGGTTGTACCCCTACCGGTGAGCAGCGGGGGCAAGGTGCGTAGCACGAGCGAGCTGCACTTTGTCAGCCCGGGTGTGTTCCTCACGCTTGCGCGGGACGGCAATGGCCACGGCGGGAGCGGGACGGACGTGAAGTACAAGCACGTGGACCTTTTTTCGATCGCCAACGCAACCTCCATCGCGCACACCGACTTCGACTCCGCCGCTACGCCCGTCGCGCCAAAGGCCAAGCTCGCCAAGGGCGTCACTGCTGCTGCCTACGCGTCCTTCCTGGACATCGCCGACCCCGCCGGCCTCGCGCGCTTCGGGCTGCACACCGGCGACCCGGACGACCGCACGCTGATCAACGCCAAGTGGGAGGGCCTCGCGCTCGCCCCGGCCGGCGTGCCCGGCGCGCCGGACGACTATTTCTTGTTCGTGGCGAGCGACAACGACTTTATCAGCACGCAGGGCGTGTCGCTCGGCGTGCCGTTCGACGCGGGCGAGGATGTCGACAGCCAGTTCTTGGTGTTCCGGGTGACGCTGCCTGGGGCCGCGGCGGGGGTGAAGGCTGCGTTGGGGCTGTAGCATGTAGTAGGTATACCCAAGAATAGACTGGCCCCCGATCGACAGATTCCGAGCCGCGATCGGGAGCGGGAGCAGATGCGGCAACGTGCCGACGTCGGCATGACGTCGACGCTCCACTGTTTCGCTTATAAGAGGGACCCACATCGGCGCCTGCTCTCAAATATTCATTCGCCATGTCTGCCCACGTCTCGGTGCGCCGCACTGCACTACTTGCCCTCTAATGCATTTTCGTTGAAATCAACCAGCAGCCTTCAAATCCCTCGCTCTCCTCTGCCGACTCGGGTCCCGGCCCGGCGCAGCTAGCCCCACCCGTAAGCTGTGCCCCTCCCCGTCTTTGTCCATCTCATAGGAAATGCGCACTGCGGCCATAGACACATGCCCCGCCGACGCGCAAATCGGGCGGCCACTCGCCGCTGAGCGAGTGTGCCGGCGTCGAGAAGGTTGCACACGCGAAGCCGCGGCACGAGAGCGAGCACGAGCACGGGCGGACGGACACCATCGTGCTCAAGTAGGCATCGATGCTGGATGTACAGAAGAAGGCTGACTCGAAACGGCGGTAGCGCGCTATGATGTATGCATCAGCCAGTCTACATGTACTATAGTACTATACCGTCAACTAAGCAACTGGCATCTATATCCCCCAGTTCCTTCTTCACAACACCGTCAAGTGACCGTCAAGCAGGCACTCCACTGGGCTCCACATGCTCCGTCTTGACGCATTAAGGCTCCCCGGCCGGCCGGCATTGGCGTGGGCGCCGGCCCGGAGGACCCTTCCTTGGTCGCGTGTTCCAGCTTGACCCGCTTGAGCGCCAGCCCTGCGCCGACAGCGCCGAAAGCTGCCATATCATGTGCGCCGCTGGGCTCCGAGTCCAGGGTGCAGCCTGAGCTGCTTACCCATTTTAGTGTGCTTACTGGCAAGGGGGGTTCAAGATTCGAAACATGGATATAGGGTTGGAAACTTGGACAAAATTTAGCAACATCACAAGGATGCACAGCATCAAATATGGTATGGGGCACATTGGACATACTCAATTCGAATGCCAAAAATGGTGTGACATCTGATACGAAAATTGGAATTCGAATTATTTCCTAATTAGGAAGTTCTTGGCGCCGGAGGCGCCCGGAAATGTCATAAATTACCTTTTTGGGACAGGAATTTGAGCAAAATGGTGTGACATGCGGAAAAATTTCGAATTTTATAGCCTGTGTGACGCGTGACATACGAACTGAGTAAAATACTACAGTACTGTAAAAAAGTATTTCATACATGTTTTGAAATGAATACAACTTTTTGAAGATACATCTTGCCTTTTACATACAACTTTGAAAATTAGATACAACTTTTCACCCTGTGGACATGTACAAGTCAACCCTAAAGAGAACTTATCTGGCGACATGTTTTACTCTGGCTGGTGACATGTTTATACTTGATGACAACCCCCCCGAAGACATGTTCAACTTTAGGGCTCGTTCAGTAACGAGAAACCAGCGCGGTTTCTCGACAGAAACCAGTTTCTCAGCAGAAACTGAGCTTCTGAGCAGAATCAGTCACAGGTGGGTAACACTGTTCGGTTAGTCAGCCAACGAGTTAGCATCATAATATGCCGAGATTTGTCAATGTGACATTTATGTCACGAGCACTCTTTGCGTACTTTTGAGGAAGAAAAAATGCCCAAATACAAGTGTTATAGATTGAAATGCTACATTGGTAGCTTTGGAGTTCCATTTCACCAAGAGTTTCCCCCGTAACACTTGTTTTTTTGCTTGTCTTGGACACTCCGATGTACTCCGATTAAATCCGAAATGATGCGGTACTGATGGAAAATCAATCTGTGGACAGATCAACAATGGTTTCCAGCCCGCTGACAGTCACACTGTCGGTGCTCAGAAGCTCAGTTTCTGCTGAGAAACTGGTTTCTGTCGAGAAACCGCACTGGTTTCTCATTACCGAACGAGCCCTTACCAAGTCCAACTTTTCTGACTATTGACAACTTATAATGAGCAGACAACTTTTCCAGCAGCATCTTCAACTTTCTTAGATACAACTTGGTTTTTCATTTTGAGTACAACTTTTTTCAAGTACAACTTTCTTTCTGAGGTACAACTTTCTTAAGAGCTACTTCAACTTAGAATGCAACAACTTTGTAAATCACAACTTTCCAAGATATTTTTCAGGCAAGGTACAACTTTCATTCTTCCATCACTTGCCATCAGCGGCCATCAATGGCAATCAATTTTTTTAAAAAAAGTACTACATCACAATGTAAACTTGCTAGCCAACATAGGTAGAGTGAAGCATATTTAATCTGTTTCTCTGATCCACTGATGATATCGGATGATATCAGTGATGGCTGGCCAAAAAAGGTCTAAGTTGTGTCCAAATAAGCTGTATACAGAATTAAAGGTGTACTAAAAAAAAGTTGTCCAATTGGCTAGTTGTACCCCAAAAAAAGTTGTACTCAGAACAAGTTGTGCTTTGGAAAGTTGTATGCAATGACAGGTTGTCTTTGCCCAAGTTGGACTTGTCGCAGCCAGACTTGCCTCACCCAGGAAAAAGTTGTACCTGAATTAGGGCCAAAGATGTCTTATTAGAAGTTGTAGTTATCTTTGGCTAAATGAAAAGTTGTTTCTGGAAAAGTTGTGATTCTGAAAGTTGTACATGCTTCCAAGAAAGTTGCATCCCCTAAAGTTGTATATGCTCTCAAAAGAGTCGTCTCATGATGGAAAGTTGTACTCAGACAAGTTGTATATGTTATTGCTAAAGTTATATTTGACAAACATGTAGTTGTAGTCAATATGAAGTTGTACCATATTTTTTGTTGTATTTTTATGGGCAGTATACTGTATCAAAAGTTTTACAACAACTTTTCCCAAAAACAGTCAAAACTTAGGTACAACTTTGATTTTACCCAAAATTTAATAATACAACTTGTTTTTTTGGGTGCAACTTGGAACTTTTCATGTACAACTTCATAGCTGACAACTATTCCTCTCATTAGCAAGTTCACAGGAACATGCTGCAACTTAGAACTACTTGTTGCAACTTTTAACATGCAACTTGCAACTTGCAACTCAACATTTGCAATTTATAACTTACTTTTAGCAACTTATAATCTCTCATAATGCAACTTTCAAAAGGTATGATGCAACTTTTTAACTTGATTCTGGTGGAAGCATAAACTAGGAATTACTGGAAGAGGGTTTTAGATAACTATATATGGTAATCATTAAGTCATATCCAACAATCTAATCTATAATCACACTAATTTTAGGTTAATTTCCTAGTAATGGCTAGACTAGTTGTAGGCTAGTAGGCAATACTGTACTATTTCATTCAGTTTGTCAACCCCCCCTGCGTGAGATGTGCAACGAACCCAGCCTTTTGTCACACCTTCCCTATTAGGGAAATTCGGTCATAAGAAATTACCTTTTTTAGATGAATTTCAAGAAAATAGTACAGTAGCCTCTCTCTTGAATATCAGGCAAAATACACAAAAATATATCAAGTGCTTTTGGGGAAGCTATCTACCTCTTGAATATGCCTTAGTTATTAAAAAATGATTAAACAAATGAGCTTCTTCAAGTTTTACTCTAAGCTTCCACATTACTCTTCTTATCTTGGCTTAGACTCCTAGCTTGCTATTTTTTTTTATGAGTACAAGACTTACTGTAGTAATTAGACCACAAGTTCGCATAATGCGTAATCAGGCCAAAAAAACATAGCGTTAAAATTCCCCTAAAATCAAAAGAAAATTTTTTGGCCCTCTCGGGCATGAAAAAATTCAAAATTGATGAACTTATGGTCTAATTACTACAGTAGATTGGTTGCAGGATGAGATGTTCAAGTACAAAGGAGATTGCAGCCAACCACTGCAAAGTTGGTATTGGTTGTTTAAAAGATGCAGTTAAACACATTTAAAGTTGTAGTTATGGTAGACAGAAGTTGATAGCAAAAAAAAATTGAGGATGCAGTGATAGAAATAAAAGATGCAGCTAATAACTTGCAAGGTTGCCAGTATACTAAGGAAGTTGTTTTTGTTGTTTTGGAAGTTGCTTTCTCTTAAAACATATTGAAACTGATAAATCAAAGTTGTATTTAAAATAGGGCAGAAAAAAAGTTGAAAGTTGTAAAATACTTATGATACAGTATACTGCCCATATATTTTACCTAAGTTGTCTCTAATCTTTTTTTACAGTATGTCTCCCATAATATGGTAATTCACTCACTTCACAGTGCCCTTGCGTCGGGATTGATGCACTGGACTGTACTTTACACACAGTGGCATGGCAAGTTGATTTAAATTGTTACTATGTATATATATATGTTTATTTTAGTCTTAAAAATGGCACATGACAACTACAGACCCAGCACCAACAGCCGACAATACTCGCAAGTCGGGACGGTGACCTGTCACCCATCGGTTCGGCCCCCTCCCCCTCCTGCCATATAAAGTAATATGTTTCCACGATTCATGCCATGTGACCACTGATGTGATTAAAAAGTGGCGTAAAAATTCAATCTTTGTAAAGCTTTTTTTTTTTTCAAAAAACATACATATGTGTAGGTATATATATATAAAGGCATGTATGTACCTGGAACCTTAAAATACACCTACTAGTAGGCCATATCAACTGTTCCATATGTCCACCTCCCAACAATTACCTGATGATGAGCCTCTGATGGGGTGAGCTATCCAAGCTCATGGGCCAGAAGGTGTATAGGTAAGTATATAGGTAAGTGTATAGATATAACTCCTGGTACAACGGGTCTTGCCCTTGCGCGGCAGGCCAGAAAGCAGGGGATTTGACAAGAGACATCGAGGCAAATCGCACAAACAGACGACCAGGCTCCAAAGACGGGGGAACCATCTGCGAACCGAGTGGGGGCGAGAGCCCTGGATGATACAAGTTGGGGGACTCCATGAAGGGAAGCAAAAAGGAGGAATCCGGGTCTTATATGAGAGAACGAACATGTTCTATATCGAACTCGACAGAGGTGCGCAGCATAGCCTACTCGCAACCAATACGAACAAAGGACGTGCAACTGAATTGAAAAACGCCAACGCACCTCCGCAGGTGACCGCGGTGAAACACTTGATGGACAGGCAGAATCGATCTGCGGATGCCATAAGGCGACAGAAGCCGTGGGAGATTAAAACGCACAGCCGAAGCTAAGCTTAAGCTTATGGGCTGGATGGAATTTGTGATTGGAAGGACGAGCTAAAAGTCAAAGATCCCGAGAAACCGGGGCGACTGAGCCACACCAACTCGAGACAAGTCGTTCCTAGGAAGAGGGTGATGTCACGGATAAGACCCGGCCTATGCACCCCAGTAGGAGTAATGCACACGTGGGAAGCATGTGACCGAGAACGACGTGTTGAGCCGTCACCGAGCCCAACTCGACACCAGGGGACTGGGGAGGAGTGCTAGGAGGTTAGGAGTAGCGCCTGGCCTGCAAGGGATGTACGATTGTCCCCTCTGCGGCCAGGAATGGGGGCGAGGAGGAGCAGGAGAGGCTAGGGTGTCCGATCACCCCCTTGCGGGCCTGTGTATATAATGTGCGATAGTGTACCATGTACTCTATCGCTTAGATTGTCTGAAGAACTACCTTTCTCCATGCAAGGAGGTGCTAGCAACTCATTGGGCCCGACACGACCCGATTCGAACCTTCGACCACCGACAGCGACAAGGGACCGAGTTGACGGGCCCTTTCGGTTTTGATCTACCCCACTCACCGTACTTGCGGGCCCGATGATCCATCTGTTCTGTTCCAGGCGCGCGTTCTTAGGGAGAGGCCCTTGCACGGCCCGACCCACAGTCTGACAGAAAGGTGGGGGTGTGAGACAATGTCACCAATTATTACAAAACCAAAGTTGTGAATTTTGTTTAGATGAGCAACTTTTATTAAGTAGCCTATAGTGGCAGCTGAACTGTTATGCCAGCACTAGCTAATCTACAACTTTTATTAAGTAACATATAGTGGCAGCTTAAGAGATTTATATCTCTTAGCACTGACCCATCACTGGCTTAGGTATAACTGATGGCCCACTATCTCCATAGCTGCTTGAGCTAAATACATAAATCAAGCACTAGCAGGAAGGGTCTCAAAAGTACTATTCATGGATAAGATATTCTGATCATCATTATATGATATGATTACAATCGATCGATTGTTAACAAACAGGGCGAAAATACGGCTTCAGTTAATTCCCTGAGACCCTTGGTGCTATATATCTTAGGATAAAAATATGCCAGATAGGTAGGGGCACTAGTTTCTGGGAGTTGAACTATATCCCTACTAGTAGATATACTCAGATTTCACAGACTCACAAAGCCTATACCATGGTCAACCCATCATTTTTGGCATAGATGACACAAAGGTATAACTGATTATATTACAGGGTCCTACCAGACATCCAAATATCCTTATACATGTAAACCAGTTCTGCACTCAACCAAGAGGTGTCAGATCGCAGGAATCAGGACACGGGTGATAGTGTCACGGTTCAGGCCGGGCCACCGGGCCACGGGGCCATCTGGGCCTGTACCTCTGTGTACTCCTCAAAGCTCCCTATTCTTCCAACCCCTTCCCTTCACCCCTACAGGCCCAACACAGCGCCCATCCAATCCGCCCTGGGACCTGACGCCCATCCCATCCATCCCTAATATCCTAGCATATAAAAGCCGTACTTACAGGATGTAGTTGTTAGGCTAATATCGTCTATTCTCTGGGCTAAACCCCATCTTTCGTGCTCCTCAGACCCACTTGAAGTCAGACCACCCAATAACCTGATACGGCCCGAGCCTGATGCTGACAGATAGCCTGTCAATCAATATTATCCCTGGATATTGGTAGGCAGAGAGTGTACCGATTTTGCAAACATAACATGCCTTAAGCCTGAAGAAGGCCTATAGGCACTATAAAGTCCTGCACTGTCCTTTGGTATGAAAACAGCTGCTATTGTGATGTATATGCCCCATCCAATTCCATCAGCTGAGTAAAGGTAATTATATTTTATATGGAATTCCCTTAAAGGGCGGGCAGGTCAACCTCGGCAACCTATCACTCATCACTCATATGTTGATCTCTGAGATCTGACACCTCTTGCACTCAACCCATCTTGTGATGTTTACCTTTCTAGGCCAAAGCATTATTTTAATACAAATATATATTATTACTCTTTATCTGGTGTTCTATTACCTAAGCTAGTGCACTCATTTATATAATGTTTTTAATGTGGAACCATTTTTTATTGCCATCAGTACTTTTGATGGCTATATCACAATACATCATTTTTATCCAAATTAGGATTGTTATTGACACAGGCCTTCCCAACTATATACCGGGTCATCGGCCTGAAGAAAAGGAGTTTAAAGTATTATATATGTATTATTATCAATATTATAGGTATTATATAACCATTTATTCCATCATTGATGCTATATTGATCCAGACACCCTGAGGTGATTCTAGCTTAGATCACTATGTACACCTAGGCTAGGTACATTCAGTATCCTAGGCAATGTATTTCCTAGGTGCACCTATTAGGCCAGGAGGCTAATTCTTACAGCTATGGGTGATTGCAGACAGAGTATGTTACATGTTACATGGCCCAGACACTTGATTGAAATGATAGAGTATGATATGTACCAGTATTCATCATTACAATAGAGAATAATAAGATAATCTCATGACTGTATGCTTCCCACCCTTATTTGGGGATCCATCACTTGGGAGATTGGAGTGATAGGATATATGTTTTATATAGAGATAGATACATTGATCACATCAGATTCTATTGATTGATCACTGAGTATACAGTAGAACTCAGAAAAATATCACAAGTCGCAGAACTATTGGAGTAATATCAAGGCAATTATCATAGTACAAACCCACGAGCTCCTCTCTTCAGGTTAGAAGGATCGACCACATAAGTTGATCCTTTTAATATGTAAGGATATCTGGTATTAACAGCTGGCACACCTTTACAGGCCCTACACCCACCCCCAGAAACGAGTTGATTCCATCTCCAATTCTAGCTCCAGTTGCCCCAACACCCTCTTTGGCAACATTAACCTTGCCTTGAAAATCAGTCTTATAACTAAACCCTTTGTTCACCTTCAATTGGACCATTCCTCTACCTATTTTGAATAATTCCTATGATAATTGAATCAGATACTTAATCTGGTTCCAAGGACAATATATTGACTGGTCAGTATTGTCAAGTGCTGTGCAGAACAGAGGGGTTTTCTACTATAGCTAACAAGCCAGTAGCTGCCTGACATGAATGAACACAAGACCAACCGGATCGGAGCGGACAAGGTCCGTGAGCGGAGTGAAGTCCGGTTGAAGGATAAGAGAGAGAGAGAAGAGTTATCAGAGTTGTTCCGCACAGAGGAGGAGTGCAAATAACGTTTATAATCAAGCTAAAGTACCATAGCTACTTTAGCTGTTTAAATACTAATAGTAAGTAGAAAGGGAAGACCATAAGTAAGTACAAGGTACGGAGTGCATATGGAAAGTAACAAACATAAGGATATACAGAGATATAAGTAACAAGGCGAAAGACATAGAGAGTACAAGGTCGCCGGAGGGACCGGATTGGATTGGGCCGGAGCCCGGCAGACCGTGAACAGCCCACGGGCTGCGGCTCTTGACAGATGCACGGATGTGACAAGTATATAGTTTAGCATCTTCCTAGTGTGCAGAGGTAAGGTCAAGGACTGGCTATATTTTCTGTTTGGCCGAAATTTCTTGTACTTATCCTATTACCCAATTAGAGAATGAGGAAAATTTTGAAAAACTTCCTATTTGCAACACTTTGGACCAAAAAATCTGTAACTCACTGAAATATTTTGGCCAAAAAATCTGATGTGACCATGACCAGCAGAATTGAATGAAATGGGTCAGTATAACCATATCAACCTGCAAATCATCTGTTGGTATATATGTCTGGAGTTACACAACTAATATGCAGATCAATGTACTGTACTATTTATCCTCCCTAGGAAACCTGTAACCTTGGCCGCCACTTTCTATTACTAGGTCCTACCAGGTCTATACCAAGGAGTTTGAACTCTTTAGCCCAGCGTACCCACCAACTTCTGGCAATGTCTCTCCTGCACATATTTAAATCAGATACTACAAACAGATTTAGAAAGAAAACACTAACTCATGTGTGGGCCATTCCAAGCAATCAAATGATATTTCATGAAGATTGGGAATCATGATCTCTGCAGTAGGCTTGAATAAAGAAAAGAATTCATCCCATTTGCCAAATAATATGTTGCTTTTCCCTGGATTACTGAAATCCTTGAATCAGTGCAACTGGAAAGGAGTATAAACCCACTAGGTAGGCCATTTTCCTATGCCAATAGTGAGCCGGGTTAAACTGTCACAAGGAAGTGTTGCATTCAGGAATGTGGATAATGGAGGTAGTTTATACTTAGAGATCAATATTAATATATGAAAGTTATGTTCACATGCCTTGGGGATCAGTGTCAAAGTTGCTAAATTGGGGCATAAATTCAGCAAGTTGCTGTCAATTAGCTCCAACTCTTGCAGTTGCACTAAGAGGTTGACCACCTTATTTCCATGGATAGTAAGCATGGGAGTCCAATCAATATCATATAATGGTTTGGATGTGTATAACTCCAATGTATGGAGCATAGGCAGGCTGAAACATTGAGTTCAACAAATTTAAAGAAACCGTGGATAAACATACTGTATATGCTCCAGCACTGATAGCAGGGTAGGATGAACAGAGCACAAAATGAGAGTCCTCAGATGTGGAAAAGCATCTTGGGGATAGCCCTCATTTAGTGAGAACACAATAGGACCACCAAATTCGAGATATGTGAGCACACTGAGCTGTGCTAAGACATCTGGTGGAAGAAGCAACTTCTCTGCTTCAGAACGTTTTGTTATGACATGTAGGGCTGTAAGTGTATGTCCTGTCTTGATAATCAATTTATAAAGAGTGTCTGGTGTAATTGATCTGTGGGTGACAAATGACTTGATGCCTACCCACTCATCCCCATCCATGGCCTCTGAGAAGCCTTGGATAGAATGAGTATCACGGATAACAACATGAGCACGGAAGTGGGAAATCCCAATATTCTATCCAGAATGTCAGTATAATATTGCTATCTTTAACTGATTCCTCACATGAAAAGATTTAGATACCAGAAGGAGTGATGTACTGGGTCTAATCCACATGACTTCAAGTTGATAGAAAGGATCCACATAGGCTTGCTCTGCACGTTCTGGGCATTGCATTGCAAAATAGAGAATGTGTGACCAGATAGATTCCTGGATATCCGGTGGGGAGTTCTGCAGTGGGGTAAAAGCAAAGTCATTGGTAGACATAAGTGGAAGTTCACTGAAAATAATTTAGTGCTTATTTCAGTACTTGGAAGACTGCAGACCTATTCTGCTCTGTGAATCTAAACAAAGACTGGAGGCTAGGGTTTGGAGCATGAAGCTCAGCAGGTGCTGATCTGACAGTGACACTTTGCAAAGGACACCTCTGTAATTCTTGATAAAGTGGCCCAGCACATCTAATGTCAGGGACAACGAGGTGTTCCAGGTGGCCAGCAGCAGCTACAGCATGTATGAACATGAGCGAAAAGCTTGTTATCCTAGCATCATCCATTATATGCAACATGGTCTGGAACACCATAAATATCAGTCTCAACTGGTTGAAATAATGATAAACACCACAAGGAATGCCATCCTTTAATTGCTGTCACTAATGCATCCATGAGAGCTTTGATCATCTTGTTTCTACGCCCGGAATAGTTGAAATCCACCAGCAGCCGGTGAGGGTTAATAAGCTGGAGACCACGGCAAAGTCCCCCACTGGTATCTGGTGTCACAATATCGAATGTAAGACAAAGATCAGTAAGTTTGGTGGAATGTTTCAAGATCTTGAATGTTGATTCTCCATACCCGCCCTCAAGGCGAAGCTTCCTGATCAAGTCCCCAAGTGTCTTGTCCCCAGGCTTGGTCTTCTGACTATTGTCCTTAGTCAGTGCTGCTGCCAGTGCTTGGGCTTGGGCCTTTGAGCGGATGACCACAACATGGTAGAGGAGTGGGGTGCCAATTTGGTGCCAGGTCTTGCAGACAGCCAGGTAGGCAGAGCTTGAGTTCTCAAACCGTGCAAAGGTTGAGAAGTCAGATGAGGAGAAGTCACTATCGGGCACAAAGAGTGCAAGGGTAAGGATCTCCAGAATGATTTCGTTGGGGACATCCTGGCTGTTTAAGAGCCGCATAGGGTCGTAGTGAGCAGAGGCTGAAGAAAAAAGTGGGGGGAAGGAAAGGAACACAGCTGACATTGTCTGCGCACTGGCTGTTATTTCATTCTTCGACAAGGAACTATTGTTCCTCTTTTTGATTCGACAGCTCACACGCCAGGCTTCTTTGACCGAGGATGTGGGTTGATAATCAAAGAAAACAAGAACAATGTTCTTGGTACTGTCGTCGTCATGGCACGAGAACAAGGGATTCAGTGGCGTTGTCAAAGTCAGTTTATTTGAACAAAGACTCTTATTGTTCTAAATTAGGCTCGAACTCAAGGCAACCACGCGCGCATGAGCTTCCCACGGATCCACAGTTGTTACTTCTCTTGCACACGCCGCCTAGCTCTATCGGCCGCCCATCGCCGTCATCGTCCTGGCCATGCGCCCGGCGTTCCAGCCTTCCGAGTCGTCGACATGGGTCGCCAAGAACATCTGCTCGCTCGCCCTGATCCGGATCGGCGCAGACTTCGAAGTGAGATGCTGCAGTCGAGCCGGCAGACCCAGCGGCTATCGGGCGCGAGCATCTTGTTGCTGTGGACATCCCTGAGTTGACTCCCTGTGGCTCGTCAGCGAAGAGAGAACAACACCTGCCAGACCGAACGTGTGCCCGACAAGCCGTGCGGAATGCAAACTTGAACCCATCGCCGCAAGTACCGCACAGTTATCCATCAGAGGACTTCGATGTAGCAATGAGTGAGGAGCGAGTTACCCAGGGATGGTCCCGCGGCGCGCCGACGTATCTTGAGTCTCGACGAAAAGCCTATCGGCTATCGCCGGGCGGCGGGCGGCGGGCGCTCGACCGGGGTATCCGTGTTTGGAGATAATGAGCGCGGGGCTCCGAGGGAAAGAGAAAGGAGCATGGTCAGACACCTTGTGGTCAGCACAGGCTGCTGATTATCCGCGATGCTCTGGAGTCTGCCCAATGGCACGGTCTCGGTGCACCCATGCCCCTCACGAGTACTTTATCCGCCGAGCCAGGCGCGCTGTCAGCCTGTGATTTCCGAGCTGTCAGCCCGATATATGGAGAACGAGCAACAACACACCTCTAGACGGACTAGACCAGCGCATGAAGCACGGCGGCGGCAGCCGCAGCGGAGGCGGAGGCGGAGCTTCAGATGGTCGTCTCCACGACCACGCCCGCGTCCCGTCCCGACGTCCTCTAGAAAGAGGAAGGAGCGCCATGCCATGGCATTGCGTCAGCACGTTTTTTTTCCGCATTTTGCGGCCACCGCAGTCGCGTGCAATCTAAGAGTCGACAGACTACTAGTAGCAGGGATCGTCGACTCTGGGCGCGGCGCACAGACTCCCGGTCGGCGGAAAGTCGCTGTCTGGCGGGCACAGGTGGGTGCAGCGAGCAAAGCGGCGTCTCGTGTGACACTGATCGGTCAGGGCGCTCCGACCGGCCGACAGCCGGTGATTGGATTGAAGGCACGTGAAGCTGTCGGTGGATTGGTCTCACAGGTACGAATCGGAGCGCTGCGGCGAGGGGAGACTTGTTCGAGTTGCAACCTTTAGACACCACTTCTGCACTTGAAGGCCGCAGTTCGGTTACCGGGGTTATGTAGTGCTGATTCGCTGAAGCTGATGCGACACGTCTCACCCCCGGGCCGGCTGCGGGGCACGCGATGCACGGGGTTCGAATCCGCGGCTTGTCGTGTAAGTTCAAATTTGTCTAAAAATGCCTTTTGCTTAGACAGCGCAACCTAATGTTCTTTTGGTAGGGCTGACGCGTTACTGTTGGGATCACTTAGCCTGCTCGCGAGGAGTAGAGCAGGGCTCAGAATAGCCAGCGGAGGTTGGGTGGACGATGGACCCTGAGCACGAGGCGCGACCCTGAAAGCTTAAGTCAAGAAGCAGAGTCACGACGGTCACACCGGCACCGAACTTGCGTCTTACCACCAGGCGAAGCGAGAGACGACGACGATGAACAACCAGCCGCCCTCGGTGACGAACGCGCGCGCGAACGCCGCGCAATTCTCATATTACCCGCCGCCGCCCACGCCGTACACCTACCCCGGCCTCGCTGAGCTCACCGGCAACACGAGCACGGACGCCTTCCTGCGCCAGATGGTCTCGTACTTCCCGCCCCAATCGCAATCCGCGGCGGCACCGGCGCCGGCGCCTGCCCCCGGGCTCGCCGGCGGAACGTCTGCTCCGGTCCCACGTGCACCCGGGCCATGGCTGGCAGGCGGGCCTCAGGCTGCGGGGGGACAGTGGACTCCACGGGCGACCGAGCTCCTCCAGCAGCTCCGCGGCCTGAGCGCACAAGCCGCGCGACCGACATACTTCCCGCCGCCGCCGCCGCCGCCTCAGCCAGCACCAGCGCCAGCGCCGCCGACCGACTACCAGGCATGGCAGACCGCCGCTGACCTAATGCCCGCACCCGCGTTAACGGCATCATCAACCTCGCCCACAGCTGCGCCCGGGCCGGTCCTCGCCGACGCCATCGACCTGCTCCACCAGATCCGCTCCGAGCAGCAGAAGCGCGCGCTGGCCGACGCCGCGGAGCTCGCCGCGCGCACCGCGGAGCTGCTCGCCATCCGCCGGCTACGCAGGCGCGACTCGCTGCGGCCGAGCGGGAGCGCGACGCCGAACGCGCGGAGAGGAGAAGCTGCGCCGCGAGCTCGCCGCCGCTACTGATCGTCGTGTTGGGAATCCGTGGGGCGTGTTAAGTATGGCGCAGGAGCCTCCGGCGGCGAATAGCCTCAAACGCGCTAACGACTTAGAGGGCTCGGACGGCGCCGCTGCCGGGCCGGGCGGCGTGGACGGGCCCGGGGACCCAGAACACAAGCGCGCAAAGATGGAGCCGGCAGAGGGGAGTGTGAGCATTTCCTCCTCAAAACCGTAGTCGCGATGTGTCCCACCCTGTCCGAGTCAGGAAAACAATTTGATGTCCGATGCACTGGAGTGAACTGAGCCACAAGACATACTTACACCCTGAGGATTCAGAAGAAAACGGGAGGATTTTTGAAAATTTTAATGAGGGTAATAATTGGCCAAAAAAGGGAAACCTTTATTTGTTGGGCAAAAAGATTCAAAAAGACCCAAGAAATAGAATAGCAATCTTGTCAGAAAAAAAATAGTCAATATTATAATACAAAAAGGCTCCTTGTGACCAAAAAAGTTCTATTTTTCCACCCTGCAGGCAAGCTTTTTTTGCCACATTCTGGGAAGCTTTTTTGCTATCCACTTGATCTTTTTCAACTTTTTTTTCTACTCAATAAAGATAGTCTTTTTTGGCATATTATTACCTTTATTAAAATTTTTAAAAATGGTCCAGTTTTCTTTGGAATCCTCAGGGTGTTAGTAACCCTGGCCCTCCAACTTGGCGCACGTGTGTACGTCACCTCCTCCTCACCCGCGAAGCTTGCGCGCACTGTTAGCGGTATCGGGAAGGACGGACGCGCGGTGATGCGCGGTCCCTCATGTGATTGCGGCCGGCCGGAGCCCGGGTTAGGGCAGTGCCGGAGAAGCGCTATAAGTAGCAGCGTCAGCGTGCCTGTAGGGCACACTTTTATCTCCACCTACGTTCCCTTTGTACCCTTGGGTAGTGGTCAAGCTATTCGTCTGTTGGCACTCGATTGGGAGCGTGCGGCGTGGTCTATCAGCGCCGATTTCTGACACACACTGCGGCAAAGTGGGCCATGGGGCTCGGAAAGCTGCTTGCCCAAGACGGCATGACTGGCGGGGTCACCATGGTGATTGACGGCGTGGGAAGCGAGATTATGCAGGGTGTGCATGTGGTGTGTTATGGTAGGCATATGGTATGTTATGGTATGACGGATATGAAGACGCTGCGGATCACAATGATGATGTGCGAGGTCATATGCAACCAGCAGCTCATTGGTGCACCGTTCTCCCATTCAAGTTCTCCACACACATCTGATTTTGATTGCTTCAGAGTATGGCTGTGAACATCATGTTCAAACTGTTCATCATGAAATTTGAAATAACTTTTGAATGCACCGCAACCTAGAAGATCTATATCTTGAAAAGAAAGTACTTACTAAGTGCCCTGTATAAGAGAGGGGCAAAACAGACAGCAGAAAGTGTCAGCGTTGGGCTTGGGCCGTATTGGGACGTCGGGTGGTCCGACTTCGAGTGGGTCTGAGGAGCACGAAGATGGGGTTTAAGCCCGGAGAATAGATGATATTAGCCTAGTGACTACATCCTGTAAGTACGGTTCTTATACACTAAGATATTAGGGATGGATCAGATGGGCACTAGGTCCCAGGGTGGATCGGATGGGCGCTGCGTAGGGCCCGCAGGGGTGAAGGGAAGGGGTTGGAAGGACGAGGAGCGTTGAGGAGTATGGCAGTTGTGCGGGCCCATGCAGGCCCGATCGGACCCGAACGCCCTGTGGCGGCCCGACCTGAACTGTGACAGAAAGTTGGTTGTCAAGCTTCAGGCTGAGTTTTGTAGGATATAATAATATGTCTTGAATAACTAAAAACAATGTCTAACTGGCATAAATGATTACAGCTCATGTGAGATCTAAGGCAAGCATTCCCATAAGTCCAACAACCTGAGATTCAAGTTCGGCAGAAGCATATAAGTTCAGTAACTGTGGAACTATTCCTGAGGATGCTGCCAGCTGAACTGAGTGGATTGTAGAGGGCCTGGCAGCCAGGAAAAGTGGCACCAGGTAAGCAGTCTCAGGCTGCTGAAGTAATCCTTCCCAGGTATTTTCAGACAACAACAATGCTTGATAATTATCTAAGGAGCAGTTTTAGAGTATATCAAGGAAACTTTGGCTTTTAACCTTGTCCAGAGAAATACACTATCAGCTGAATAACATGTTGGACAACTGTTGCTCTTTTGTCATTCAATAATGTTGTTATGAGCTTAAGGCTGGATGCAGGTAAATTAAATTCACTGTATAAAGTAAGTGACATGTAGTTCTTGATATGTATGCAGTACTTACTGGGGGATATTCTGGACAAGTTTCATATACTCTGTATATAAATGTTCTGGTCCTGTTGCCAGGCCAGAAAGTACATGATCTATAATGATTCCAAGGACAGTAGTGCTTCCTGACCCTATACCAGCACATTATATTAGTAGTATAACTAGCTATTGTGAGTGCCCACTTACCACGAGAAAGTATGATCTGAATGACTTTTAAAATCTGACTATCTATATGGGTACCATTCAGTCGTCCAAAGAGATAGAGGAGTGCATCAGATGAGAGGAGGGTCTGTTTGCCAGCATCTATAACAATATTAGAGTACTTTTTTGGTAGCAGACAGTTCCTGTACCAAAGTCAGAGAGTATTTTTATGCAATCAATGGCAATATCATGAAAGGCTGCATCTGTCTCAGTCACAAATTCACATATGCGCTTGAAGGCCGAGAGAGTCAAAAAGTTTGCAGTTTGATCTTGAGTTTGAGGTTAATCAAGCTCTCAATATAATTATCAAGATCACAAAATGTACATACCCTGGGTTGCCACTGATCTGAGGGTCTTCAATGATGAGAAGGCTATGTTATGATCCTTGTGCTCTAATAGCTGGAAACATTTGCGGATGATTTGTGCTTGGCTCATTTTATCTGTCATATAAATAAATAATTTGTTGATTATTATAATATAGTGTGATTGACCTTTAGATGACATTGCCTTGATACAAGCTAGGGACCCCTCTTGTACTTGAAGATTGGAGTCATCCAATAGTATGAGTAGCTTGATATTTAGCTTATCAATAGGGAAATGATCAACATCTTTTTGATTTCTGAGTTTAGACTTCATCTATATAAGAAAGCTTACCTGATTCATAACATAAAGACAGAAGCTCCAAGCCTCCTAGTTTTCTTGACCTATCTGCACTCTCCAAGCAGTCCATAATGAACTTTATACTGTCTGCTTGGTGAAGGAAATTTTTCATTTGGTCTAAATATGTGATCTATATTACCTATCTGAATGTCATAGGAAGAAATTACCATTTTTCAAAGCTACTTTTGCAGCTTCAACCCACAGATCATATTCTGTGCGGTTTCCCAAGTTAGATATAGTATGCTCCAAGAATATTTGTTGAGTCCATCCAGTATTGGGCTGCTTTTTGTGTGGCTCATCACTTTGTGGAAATAGAGATTTCAGAACCTTGTCCATTGATTCAGATTCTCCCTTAGCTCCTAGTATCATTGCATCGATCATGTCAGTTGTGATAAGCACTTCATGATATTCCTCTGATCATCTTGGGTCATATATGATTATATGTGAAGATGAACATACCAATTTTCATAAGTTTTGGAATAGAATCCATTGCTGTTTGCTGAACATCAGAATATGTATCCTGAAGGCCCTGCTGTATCATATTAATAATGCTTTCTGTGTCTTTGATTTTGCTTCTAATGGAATCTGACTATGATGTCAGTCGGTAAGACCTAAAGATAGCTGAGGTGTATACCAATCAAAAGTAGGTCAACAACAGTTTTAATGATAGTTTTTCGAACATCATTATCTGAGTCTTCAATTGATATAGCTAGATTTTGAATAGTTTCAAACATAGCAATCTGTGTATTGTCCTTTTCTAAATGACAAACTAAGATGAACTTAAACATCATTACTATAATACATACCTTGTTGGAGAATAGCACCCATACAAGCCACAGCACCCATACGTACTCGCCAAGATGAGTCATTGAGATAATCTTTGACACCCACTATAGTTCTAAGTTCTCCAACATCACCATCTAAATAAATAAGCAAATCAGCACTTCTACTTATAGAAATGTTAAAGAAATTACCAAGAGCCCACAGATCTATCACTGTCCTAATTGCATGCATTTGTACTCCTCCCCGACTAGAGTCATTTGCCAGTGTTATAATATGGGAGAATATATCTGTAGCCTCCTGGTCTGTATATTCAGGCACTATTATATACTTAATATAATACTCAGCTGGACTGAAGTAGTTACCTTCTCTTTTCATTACCCTAACAAAGAATGTCATTGCTGACTGACAAACACTTGAATCTGTATCTGCTATGATTGCTTTTATCTGTTGGACATCTAATATTGGCTTGTGGGAATATATTCCTAGTACTTTATTAATTGATTGTTAGAGCCTGAAATCACTAAATACCTTTCTCTTCAGTAAAATTGAGACACTGAATCACTGCATATCGAACATCCTCATCTCCATCTATAAGAAGGCCAGTTAATGTTGACAATGGCAATAAATTTGCCAGGTCTTCAATAGATTGGGCTATAAAATTTTGTTCAGTATGATCAGTTAGATACAATCAATAAAACAATACCATGTTTGAATATTTGATGTATAAATTGGACAGCATCTCGTCTTGTAGACCAACTGATATCCTCAAGCTGTTTGATGAGAATTTCCACAATGACAGATTTTCCACAGAGCCTATACAGTGTGCTTTGCTCTATATATCTATTAGGAATATGCTTGGTATTCAAAATCACTGACCAGAGTCAAAAATTGCAACTATGACATCAACTCCACTATTCCCATGATTCTGTATAATCTTTGCAGTATTATCTTCAATTGTGGCGGTGGATATCTGAACTAAGAACTCTACAAGGCATGTAAGAACAGAGGAAGTACAAACGTAATTGAACACAGACGATCACTTAGCAGATGTCTAATTATCTTGACTGCATGTTGCAAATAGTACCCTGATCCCAAACAAGTATAAACTTCATTGTATGCAATGCTGAGAAGGTCTTGCTGAACATCTAGGCAGAAATAAGTATATACACATTCCTGTTGAGTCATGAAATTATACTTGTGTCATTAAAAGTCTTCAGTGCTGCAATAATTAACTCCTCTATCTCGCTATCCACAGTTCTGGCAGTTTTGAAGAAATAGGATAATGAATCTTTGTTGATAGTACTCCACCTCATGCCTAATAATATTTAGCAACTAAGCTAATCATTGTATCTTGAATATTACCATAGGTGTAAACTGAGCTGATACAGCTAACAGCCAACCTTCTCTTATCATTGAGGCTAACAGCTGGATTGGCATTTTCATCTGGTTGATCAACATCAAGCAGAGAAATCAGTTGTTTTTCAAGCTCTGTGCCGAGAAGCAGTCTACATATTCCCCCTATGATAAAATATTAGAGTATGCTATGATATTCAAATATTAACTATCTTACCCCGTTCAAGAAGTTTTTGGATAATCTCTGTGACCTGCTCTCTATTAGAGTGATAGATCCCAGCAAGGACAATGATTCTGGCATTTTCTGTAGTGCACACTAGATTAAAGAATTCATCTGTAGCAAATCAGTTTTATATAAGATGTTAAAGATAATCACCACAGACCATGAATATCTGAGAATTTAATAATACATTCAAGTGCTAAAGCTGCACTCTCAAAAACAGTTGTCTGAACCAACTGGAGAAGGCTTTGGAGAAGGTCTGGCAGTGGCACATCAGTGGAGAAGGTTGCTATTTGGTTGAGTTAGACATTAGAGACTATATTAAAAGACTACTGACCATCAGTTATTAGAAGCTTGACTATAGCCTGCTGCACAGATGATGAGTGACTATGTGTAAGAACATTGAATAATATTGATGACAGTTCTTTTGTCTGAGTGTCATTCAAATCCCTAATGTTAGATGCCTGCAGAAGTTGCAATACTGAAAGCTGTATGGTGTCATTGGGGGAGTGAAGGAGTTGAGGGAGATATTGCAATAGCTTTTGTGAAAAAGCTGTTTTGCCTAAATGCACTAATGTGAGTAAATCAAATTACTAAACAATTCAAACAAACCTTCAAGTGTTAACCATTTGAGTATTTGTTCTGCCTGACGCTCTAGTTTTGGCTTTCCTAACTCTTGCATCCATTTAGGTATTGTCCGCTGCTCCAGTGACCAGTTACTATAGGCTAGCCGAGTGAACAAATAGCGTAAACATTTCTCAGAGCATGTGCGGGCCATATAGGGAATTTGCACAGAGAATAATTGGGCATTTTGCTTGACCAACTCCTTTCCACTTAAAAAGTAGATAATTGCAGCTTTAAGACACATTGCTGGAGCTTGAACCTGCAATGGAAGCCAGGCAATATGTACCAAGGGTCCAACACCAATTACAAGTCTTTTGAGAGCATCTCTTGCAGCTGATGATGCAGGAGCTTCCTCAGGAGCTGTCTGGACCAAATGGAGCAGTGCATACAGCAGATGCTGTAGTGAGTCAGAGGAAGGCTTTGTTCCTGCTGGTACATCAGCAATCTCATCAATCAGCTGGGTAGAAAGCATGGCTGTGGTTGTTCCATGATAAAGTTCATGCTGGACAGATTTGCTGAATGGTAGTCCAGCAATTGCTCTGATTGTTGCCTGTGTTGTTTCCAGAGGTACTGGCTGGGCAAGCAGCCAGGCCAAAGCCTGAGCTTTCCGTGCATCATCCTCTTCTGGAGAGGCAAGTAGTTTGATGGTCCGGGGCTTGAGACCTAGGACATAGCGCTGCAGAAGGCCAGACAGTGGTGTCCTATATGGGGAATCTGGATAGATGGCAGAGAAGACAATATTTCCCACATAAAGTATGGCTACTATGGATGTCAAGGCCAATGTCAGAATGCCAATGCTTTTGTCATCCTGGAAAAGGATGATGACAAGCCCAGCACCAAAGAGGAAAAATGCCACATGGAGAAAGAAGGGGAGAGACTGGACAAATGCTGCAAAGTGCCAGCGCTGAATGCCCCTCAGACGGCGGCAATGAGCAGAAGCATTGCTCCAGCTAGACCCTGAGAGTTTTGCTAGCTGGGTGACCCATGATTTTGCAGCACTGGCACCTAGAGCACTGAGAAGACTGAATGTCAGGCTTGTGAACCACAGAGCATTGACAAAGCGGGTTGAGGGTGTAGGGCTAAAAGGCTCTGTAGGGGGAATGATACTGGAGGCATTGGCCTGAACCTGTATCAAGTTTTTCAGCAGAGTATTGGTAACACTTTGCAGGTCTTCCTCTAGGCCTCTTCTGACTTCAATCAAGAAGGCTGAAAGAATTGCAGAGAATAAGCCTGCCTACACACCCTCCTTGTAAATAGTGCAGGATTAACAAATAAAGACTTACAAAAATGAGGAGGGAGTCTAAATCACTATTGAAAGTCTCGGCCAGTGATTTATCAAAGTTCTGAGCAATATCCATGTACAATTTCCAGATTTGGGCATGCTCACGGCATGACCGCCGGAATGGACTATTATCAGCTAAAAAAGAGCATGAATATTCAGGATTTATCTTGTATTTATGCTTACCATCTGGTAAACCCACAGCAAGGTATGCCAAACTTGCAGTTGTGCCCACTAAGCTACTGACAGCTGCACCAGCATCTAAAGGGGGTAGTAACTACCATGGCAGGGTTTATTAATAGTATTTTTTCTCTTTCCCAGGGCATGAAAATACCCACCTCGTTCCAATGAGCCTGATCTGGCCGATGCGGCCGACTTCCTAGATAGATCTTGTGAATGTGTCCCAGTGTCATCAAAAACAATGCACACCTTCGGAGTCGTCAATTGCAAGGGACTGAAATGCAAGGTTTGCTGTTGCGCCGACCAAGGAAGCGACGCTCGGCCCGACAGGCAGGCGAAGCTGCATGCTTCGATTACCCGGTGTAGATATCAAGATTGAGTTATAAACACACCGCTTTCTCCTCCGTCTGTGGTCTGGCGCCGGGGCGCAACAGCGGGTCCGCCGCATCTCTGACTTTCAGCCAGATCAGGATGCGGTTCCAGAGCCCCGCATGGAGCTGTCTGAGGCGGCCGCTGGGGTTACGGTGGGCAGCGGCCCCGTTTGCAGTCGTGGTCCCAGGCTGCGATTCCATGTCCGGCGTGGGCGGACGCTAACACGACCATGAGCATGGGAGAATTGAAACAAAATAAGTGCATTTGGCGCACCTGAACGGAGATGGTGGGCGGAGGAGCAAGGGTGCTAGCAGCTTCAGGTTGTGCCATTCGATTCACAGTCTCCGTGGTGGGGAGAAACAAGAAGCGTGCGCAGGTCTGCAGACTGGCGATCGGACCCCCGCGGCCACGGCGCTAAGGCGTGTCAGTGATAGCGAGCTTAGCGCTGGGGAAGAGTGGCCGATTGACAGTGTTCTGGCAGTCGGCATGTGCCGGCGCGCGGAAGACGGGCGCCTATCGTGCGTCATTATGGCCATTCTTGGAAGTCGCACCCCGAAACTATGGTCGGGAGAGACACTCAGCCTGAGACTGTTTCGCCGATACACGCAGCAGGGTCCATTTTTGTGTGTGTTGACCAGGATTTCAGCCATTGATTTGCAAATCGTCCTTCCATTGCGGCGAGAAAGGGATTTCGCGGAGTCGCGTCATCAAGAACGGGCACGCTGGCTCGCAAGCATGACGGGAATCCTGAACGTTTGCAACCGGACTGAAGGCATCTTGTTAATGTCTTCTGTACTGCCCTTCGACGCCTCGACAAGTGCAGATGCATTGACGCTAGCCGCTCGGGGAATGGATGAAGTTCGTGGCAGCAACAATGGGGCGCGGTGGACATAAGCATACTTGTCGGACCCGACTCGGAGGCAAATACTGCCAAACGGCACCTCCCAGTGTCAGCCGGCGGCGCACTGTAACATTGTCTCTAGTTGCCGCCATCCACAGCATCGCATCAGGGAAGGGTCTTGACAATAATGTGTGGTCTTTTCTACACACTGTTAACCCATGCACAAAGAATTCGAGATGCAAGCAAGCACTAGCAAAGTTTGGGCCTGCGGTCGTCAGACATCATGCGCAGTCCGAATCCGAGGGTATTGCATAACTTATTCCGCTATTGTAACACAAGTCCTGGAAATAATCATGTCAGCATCCACTTGGGCACAACAAGCGAAAACGAGCGCACCGTTAGTCAGTACATACGTGCCCGCTGCCCGCGGACCGGAGTTAGCCACGCTACTCGAGCTTCTCCAGCGCCTCCAGCCGCGCCAACACGACGTCCTTGCTCGTCTCCTCGATCTCCCCCACGAGGAACACCTCGTCCAGTATCGCATACACCTGCGGTCCGTCATCCGCCCAAGTACGCCCACAACAAAAGTAGACGCACCTTGTAGAAATTGAAAACGAGATCCAGCTCGCACACGTTGTCGAAGAACGTGTCTGTGACCGGGCCCATCAGCGCGCAAAGCGGACATCAGCGCGCAAAGCGGAGGATGACGGCCATTGAGACGCACCGAGGACCTCGACAAAGAAGCGGATCGCCTCGAGGTGGGCGAGCTCGTTGTCGTTCGCGTCGACGCAGACGCAAAAGAAGAGCCCCGCGTACCGCCGGTACACGATCTTGTAGTTCCGGAACTGGTGGCGGTGAGCCATGAGCCGTGAGCAGAGGCAGGCGAGGTATGGAAAAAAGGCAAGCTGAGGGACGGCGGGGAGGTGGAAATGCGGGGGAAGAAGAAAATAAAGTTGGCACAGGCACGCACCTCGACAAAGTTGCTCTGGTACTTCTGGTCACGCGGCGCAACGAGTCGGTGTACCTCGCCCCTCAACCTGACCTGCACACCCATTCCCGCTCTGCATTAGTCCGTGCCTGTCGCTGACCGTGTCGTCGAAGCGCACCTTCTCGTCGTCGTCATATGGCACATACCATTTCGACAGCCGCGTCTTGCCCTGCCGGTTCTGCGGGGGTCAGCGGTTGAAATCCAAGGGCGGAGAAGGACGGGACGGACCTGGACGAGGATGAAGCGGATCATGGAGGAGGTGGCCGAGGAATAAAAAGGAAAAGAGTGTGATGTGTGACTTCAGACAGTGATCCGGCGCTCATGTGGCTTGATTTCAAGGGAAAGAATGTAAGTACTTAGGCGAATTCACTCCCTGATACAATGAAGCATACAATCCCAAGCAAACTCAGCGTCAGAAGCCCACCCACACTCACCCCACACCCCCGCCGCAGCATCACTTTGCAAAAATCTAGAAGACAACTTTTGTTTCAGGACACACCCAGGGCTCGAACCCACGGCACCCCGTCCACCGCAACTGTGCCAGACGTGACTCCTCATGCAATTAAGCATACAATCCCCAGCGCTATAAGCCCACCCACACTCACCCCACTCCCGATCCGCACCCCCGCCGCGGAATTCTGGCTATCCCCATTCGCGTTCGTGTTCTGCCCACCGGGAAGCAGCGACGTCGCTGCGGGTAGCACCGAACCGGAGTACGTGAGCAGCCCGGGGCCGCCGCCCGCCGCCAGGGTTGTTCCGCCGGCGCTGGAGCCCGCGTTGGGACTACCATTGTTGGTGCGGGAAGGCTGCGCCGGCGGCGCGCCGGGATCAGGCTGGCCCTGTGTCGGCGGGTCAGCCGGCGGTTGCGGAGCGGGCCCTGGCCCGGGCTCACCCGGCGGAGGGGTGCTGACCTTGGTTGTTGTCTGGGCTGGTTGCTGTTGCTGTTGTTGCTGCTGCTGGGCGGCATCCTTCGGGAAGACATACCCCGCGACCCACTCGTATTTGTATCCGAGTCCCACAGCCTGATCGCGCTCGGCGGGGTCGGCGGTGTAGAAGTGGTCCTTGCCGTCGCCGCCGAGGTAAAGCCGGTACAGCGGGACCGCGCCGCACTGCGCAGACGGGTACACGTAGAGTGAGGCGTCTTCGTAGACGTACCCGCCGGTCTGTGTGGCCTTGTCGCCCTCAGACTTGTCGGTTGTGTAGAGATGGTCAACTGTGGGAGGCTATGTGTGAGTGGAAGAAAGAGGAAAAATGGCGACACACTTGCAACCCCGCTCCACAAGCGATACAGCTTCACGCTCCCCGGGACCTGCGTCGTGAACACCAGCGCGCGCACTCCCTCCTGCGTCCACCCGTTGTTTGCGTTGTACTCGCCCAAATCGGCCTGCGAAATACCTAAGTGGGCGGAAAGAACGCGAAAAGAATTCGCTCACCGTGTACATGTGGTCGTACCCAGCCGTCTTGTACTTGCGGTAGAGCGGAGTCAGCGGGGCCGGAGCACGCACGGGCCTGGAAGCGGTTGAGCGCCATTTGACGATCACGGAGGAGAGAACTCGCCTGAAATGACAGCGAGAACAGGGCCCACGCCAGCAGGACAATGTCGGCGGGCACCATGGAAGCAAGAAGAGGGAAGAGGAGTCGCCACACGCTTTGCGCAGGATTTCTGCGTTGCTCGCCGCGCGCGCGGCGCCCGCGCCCATCGTCTCGTTGTCGTTCGGAGCGGGAGGCAAAAAATGTGCTGATGTAATGACAGATGACGTGTGATCATAACTAGCACGCACGGTTCTATGATTTCCTAAGAGGAATGTGTCTTTCAAGGTTTTTATATCTGTAGTGTTCAGAAATATGAAAATGTCATTCAACACGAGCCTTGCACTATGTTACATATTTATGCTGATCTATCATAGGTCTCAAGTACAGAGAATTGAATTGGATACTTGATATGATAATAGTGGTTAGTAGATTTCTGGTGTGCAGAGGTCAGATCAAAGAATGGCTATATTTTAGTGTCTTATGGGGCCAGATGAACAATATAATTATATGAATCTGTAAATTATCTGTTGGCATATGTGGGTTGAGATACACAACTGATACTTGCAGATCAATGTACTATACTGTTCATCCTCCTTAGGGACCCTATAACCTTGGCCGCCACTTCCTATTATCAAGTCCTAGCAGATCTACACCAAGGAGTTTAAACTGCCCAGCCCAGCGTACCCACCAACTCCTGGCAATGTCTCTCCTACACAGATATAAATTAGATACTGCTTAAAGATTCAGGAAGCAAATACTAACTCATGTGTGGGCCATTCCAGGCAATCAAATGTTATTATATGAAGGTTGGGAATCATCATCTCAGCAGTGGGCATGAATGAAGCAAAAAATTCATCCCATTGGCCAATTAGTTTGTTACTTCTCCCATGGTTACTGAAATCTTTGAGTTGGTGCAACTGAATAGAAAGGGTATCAACCTACTTAATAGGCCAGTAACCCATGTAAATATTGATATGAGTCAAACTTTCACAAGGAAGTGTTGCATTCAGTATTGTGGATGGTGGAGGTAGTTTATCCTATACTTAGGGATTAATATTGATATATGAAAGTGATATTAACATACCTCAAGCACTAGTGATAAAGTTGATAAATTGGGGCATAAATTCAGCAAGTTGCTGTTAATTGCCACCAACTCTTTCTGATTCAATTGAAGGTGGACCATCCTCTGGCCATGAACAGTAAGCATGGGAATCCAATCAACTTGAAGGTGGACCATCTTTGGTCCATGAACAGTAATCCAATCAACATCATATGAGAGTCTGGATGTACATAATTCCAATGTATGAAGCATAGGAAGCCTGAAACATTGAATTCAGGTAATGTAAAGAAATCATAAGTATACATACTGGATATGCTCTAGCACTGATAGCAGGGTGGGATGAACATGGTCAAGAACAATGCTCTCCACATGTGGGAGAGCATCGTGAAGATACCCCTCATTCAGTGAGAACACAATAGGACCACTGATATCCAGGAGCTTGAGCACACTGAGCTTTGCTAAGGCATCTGCTGGAAGTAGGAACTTCCGACTCTGCTTCAGAGTGCTTTGTTAGGACATGGAGAACTGTGAGGGTATGTCCTATCTTGGTAATCATTTTATAAAGAGCGCTGGGTGTAGTCTGTGGGTGACAAATGTCTTGATGCCTACCCACTCATCCCCATCCATGGCCTCTGAGAAGCCTTGGATGGAATGAGTATCACAGATAACAACATGAGCGCGGAAGTGTGAAATCCCAATATTCTATCCAGAATGTGAGTATACTATTGCTATCTATAAATGATTTCTCACATAAAAAAATCTTGATACCAGAAGGAGTGATGTACTGGGTGTGATCCACTCAGCTGTATTATGGTTGAAACTGTATGAATGTGCCTGCTTTACACGTCCTGGGCATTGCATTGCAAAATAGAGAATGTGTGACCAGATAGATTTCTGGATATCCAGTGGGGAGTTCTGCATTGGGGTGAAAGCATCAGGAAAAACCTCCCTGAGAAATCTCATAAAATTTCTGGAATTTTTAGTGGCCTTAAGAAATACTGTGAAATTTAACCAGATTCCACAGAATTTCTATAAATTTACAATAATTTCTGTAGCATGTCAATGAGATAGTTAAATAACCATGGCAAGTACTATACAGGATATGTGTAGATGGTAAATGTCCATCTCTGCAATGTTTTATACTTGAGATGTTAATTCTGTGATTTCAAATTACATCCAGAGTATCTCTCTAAGTCTCCCATCAAAAACTGGCCCTAAACTGATCACGTTGCCATGTCTTTGGCAGATCTTTGATGGATTTGTTACCTATGTGTCACATCAAAGAAAAACATCGTACCATTCTTTCCTTCCCCCCTCATGTTCCCCCCTTCTCGACTTCTTCCCCCTCTTCGAAAGCGTAGGCCGCCAGCCCATGCTCTGCCAATGCCTGTTTGTGAAGGCGCGCTGAGAGTGGTACCGGGCCCACCCGCGCGGAAGGAGCATGTTCTCCCTCGCTCGTCGGCCCTCCGCCCTGCCTGGTGTGCCCGTTTGACGAGCGCTATCGTCATTGCAGTGAGTGGTCCGTCTTCAATGTGGCCCATGCTTACCAATCATCTGCAGACGCCGCCTCTGCGCTGTCTGCGCTAGTCCTTGGGAAGATGGGAGGGCTGCTGGAGACGCTACGAGGGATCGAACGGTCCAAATGGCGGGTGAGTGGAGCCATCAACGGCTATGCAAACCAGCTGACCGAGCGAGCGCTGGCCCGCCAACCCCAGCTTCCGCGCCACTTGCTGACTGCCATCTGCCATCCGCCGTCGCTGTCGTCTCGCCACCCTTCTCGCTGGACTAGGATGCCACACGAGTCGCGTAGTGAAGCTGCTGCACCGGCGTAGTAACGCCGCGTGTGTACGTGGCCCCACGCCGTTTACGCATCACCCTGCCCAAGGTCGCCGCGACCGTGAACGCTCTCGCTTACGAGGACACTAACCATGGGTACCCAGCTGCCTTGCCCAGCTGCATGGATGCCGCGTGTAACACTGTTTTGGCGTGAGGCAGTGGGAAGGCAGTGGGAAACCAGACGCTGTGGTACGTGATTCACCCTGCTTCATCATGCTTGTGCTGACAGTGGACAACAGGTTCTTGAAATATGGGCTGACATAGCGGGAGTGTCCAGATGATGTGCATCATCTTGTAGGGTAATAGAGCTATTGTATCGTAGTTTTGCGTTGAATCAAATAATTGGATTGCTCTTCTATCATTGCAAGCCCCCCTGAAAAAGCTTTAAATTGCTGGAAATCTCCCAAAAATTCATTGGAAATTTGCTCAGATTTCCCGAAATTTCTGGGGGACTAAAGGAATTACAGAAATCCTGGAAATGAAAGAAATCATTAAAAATCCATGCTGATTTTGCGAAATTTCCAGAAATCCTATCGGATTTCTCGGGGAGGTTTTTCCTGATGAGGAACGCTCCAGTCTTTGGTATTCACCAATAGAAGTTCACTGAAAATAGGTTAGTGCTCATTTTAGTAATTGAAGGACAGTATACCTATTCTGCTCTGTGAATCTAAGCAAAGACTGGAGGCTAGGGTTTGGAGCATGAAGCTCAGCAGGTGCTGATCTGACAGTAACACTATGCAAGGGACACTGCTGTAATTCTTTGTACAGTTGCTCAGCACGTTTAATGTCAGGGACAACAAGGTGTTCTAGACGGCCAGCAGCAGCTACAGCATGTATGAACCTGAGCGAAAAGCTTGATACCTGAGAGTAATCTGTTGTGTGCAACATTGTCTGGGAAGCCATAGATATTACTTTTTTCAGGTTGAAGGAAAGAAAAACACACACCAAGGAATGCCACCCTTCAATTGCTGTCACTAATGCATCCATAAGAGCTTTGATCATCTTGTTTTCACGCCCGGAATAGTTGAAATCCACCAGCAGCCGGTGAGGGTGAATAAGCTTGAGACCATGGCAAAGTCCCCCAGTGGTATCTGGTGTCACAATATCAAATGTAAGATAAAGATCGGTGAGTTGGGTGCAATGTTTCAAGATCTTGGATGTCGATTCTCCATACCCGCCCTCAAGGCGAAGCTTCCTGATCAAGTCCCCAAGTGTCTTGTCCTCAGGCTTGGTCTTCTGACTATTGTCCTTAGTCAGTGCTGCTGCCAATGCTTGGGCTTGGGCCTTTGAGCGGATGACCACAACATGGTAGAGGAGTGGTGTGCCAACTTGGCACCAGGACTTGCAGACACTAAGGTAGGCGGAGCTTGAGTTCTCAAACCGTGCAAAAGTTGAGGAGTCAGATGAGGAGAAGTCACTGTCAGGGACAGAGAGTGCAAGGGTGAGTATCTCCAGAGTGATTTCGTCAGAGACACAATCGCCGTTCAAGAGCTGCATAGATGATAGCAGTGAGCAGTGGCTAGTGGCTGAAGTAAAAAGTGGGGGAAAGGAAGGAACACAGCGGACATTGTCTGCGAGGCTGTTATTTCATTCTTCGACAAGGAATTGCTATTGTTCCTTTTTTGATTTGACAGCTCACACGCCAGGCTTCTTTGACTGAGAATGCAAGGCTGATGATCAAAGAAAACAAGAACAATGTTCTTGGTACTGTCGTCGTCATGGCACGAGAACAAGGGATTTGGTGGCATTGTCAAAGTCAGTTCATTTGGACAAAGGCACTTATTGTTCTAAATTAGGCTCAAACTCATCGCCAGGCAACCACGCGCGCATGAGCTTCCCACGGACCCACAGTTCTTACTTCTCTTGTACACGCCGCCTAGCTCCATCGGCCGCCTATTGCCGTCATCGTCAGACGTCTTGGCCACGAGGCGTGCGCACACCACATCGTTATCGCAGACTTCGAAGTGAGATGCTGGAGTCAAGCCGACAGACCCAGCGGCTATCGGGCGCGAGCATCCTGTTCAAGTTGCTGTAGACATCCCCGACTCGTGACTCGTCCCTGTGACTCGTCAGCCCCGCGCAGGCATGCCAGAAGAGAATGAAAGAACGTTAACAACGTCGCACACTTGTGTGCACTGTGCACGAAGCCGAAGTTACCCCAAGAGGCCCGACAGGCCATGCGGACTGCAGACCTACGGCCGCACTGCATAATCATAAATTCATAATCATGCATCAGCGTACGTCAATGTCGCAGAGGCTAAGGAGTGAGTTACCCAGGACCCGCGTCACGATGGTTCAGCGCCGCGTCGAGTCTTGACGAGGAAACCTATCGCCGGGCGCTCGAAGGCGGTATTGTGATATGGCGCGTTTGGGGATATTGAGCGCAGGGCTCCGAGGGAAAGAGAAAGGAGCGTGGGATCAGCACTTTTGGGCTGCGCGGGTCCTTGTCACCGGACCCGGGCCCGGTGCGCACATTGGCGCCGGCTGCTCATTATCCGCTAGTCTGCCCGTGACGGTCTCGGCGCACCCATGCTAGTGCCCCCTCACGAGTAAGTATCCGCAGAGCTCGCGCGCAGGCAAGGAATGTTAATCCCCCCAGCCCTCCCGGGCCGTTGTTGTCGAAGACAAGAGGAGTCCCTTGAGTTGGGTTGGGGGGACTTGAACGGAAAAATATGCTGAGTGCTTGAAGGCCCGTTGGTGGTCGAGCCCCAAATTGGGGAGGAACGTACGCCGGCGTCTTCGTCTTGCGCAGCGACGTGGCAGTGGCAGAGAGCGAGACGATGATTATGCGCCGCGTAATAAGTATCTTGAGTCTTGACAACTTGCCAGTGAAGATTGCGCCCGGCCGGCCGGCGATGGGGGGCAGTCTTCGGGTTCCGGCACCGGCGGCGGAGGCGGAGCTGCAGCAAGCGCTGGATTGTCGCTCAGGCCCCGTCCCGCCGTCCGTAAGAAAGAGGCAGGACCACGAGTAGAGCGCCACATGTCGTTGCGCCAGGCGCAGCCCGTTTTTCGCGATCGCATCTTGCTGCCTGGCACCTCTACCGGACATATTAGTGGCAGGCTGCAGGGGGCCGGCGCGCCACCTCCCTGTCGGTGGAAAGTCGCTGTCTGGCAGGCCTGGTGGGTGTAGCGAGCAAAACGCTTCTCGTGTGACTGATCGGTCAGGCGCTGAAGTCGGCCGACGGCCGGTGATCGGATTCAAAGCACGTGAACCACGGCGAATGCCCCGCTCGGGTTGGACGGGGGCTTCATGAGACACTCAGAGGTGCGGGCGAGTGGGGAGACTTGCTCGAGTTGCCACTGCTTCTAAGGCTGCGGTTCTATGCTCACCGCTCAAGCGACACTTCCGGCACGGTGGACGCGGTGCCGGTGCCGGGGCCCGCGTCCACCGTGCCGTGGGTTCGAATCCGCGGCGTGTCCTAATATAGTCTAGTTCGCACGTGAGGGCGATTTTTTTTTTTTTTTGCGAATTGATTAGGGAAGCCACTGCAGTGTCAAATGTGGTATGCCCGCCCCGCACGGCTCAGGAGCGGTTGCTAAGAATAGCCAACGGACGTTGACACCCTGAGCACGAGGCGCGACCTATCCTGGCCTCAGCCTCGCGCCAGAGCTCACCGGCAACACGAATGCGGACGCATATCTGCGCAAGCTGCTCGCGTTACCGTACTTGCCGCCCCAGTCCCAGTCCCAGTCCCAGTCCCAACCACCGGCCACTCCGGCGCATATCCCCGGGCACCCCGGCGCGGGGCCGGCTGCGCCTCCCTCATCATGGCTGGCAGGCGGGCCTGCGGGGGGTACAGTGGCCGGGGACTGTACCGGCCCCGGAGCTCCTCCACCAGCTCCGGAGCACGGGCGCAGGCCAAGCCCCGCGGCCGGCATACTTCCCACCGCCGCCTCAGTCTCAGCTAACACCGACCGCCGGCGACTACCAGGCTTGGCGCACCGCCGCTGACCTAGTGCCCGCACCCGCGTTAACGGCATCATCAACCCCACCCACAGCCGCGCCCGGCCCGGTGCTCGCCGACGCGATCGACCTACTCCACCAGATCCGCTCCGAGCAGCAAAAGCGCGCGCTCGCCGACGCAGCCGAGCTCGCCGCGCGCACCGCGGAGCTGCTCGCCATCCGCCGGCTGCTCGTCCAGCTGCAGGCGCGCCTCGAGCGGGAGCGCGACGCCGAGCGCGCGGAGAGGGAAAAGCTGCGCCGCGAGTTGGCCGCTGCTGCTGATCGGCGTGGGGTCTTCAGTGCGCCATTGGAGCCCCTGCCGGCGAATAACCTCAAACGCGTTAACGACTCGGACGGCGGCGAGGCCGGGCCGGGCGGCATCGCCGGGGACGTGGAGCACAAGCGCGCAAAGATGGAGCCGGCAGTCACGAGGGGAGCGTCAGCGTTTCCTCCTCGATAGCTGAGCTGAATGTTCCTTCTCCTGTTTTTCTTGTTCGTCCTTCTTCTCCTCCATTTCCTGTTTAACTCTGGCACCCTTAATTCACAAATGAAAACAACTTGATGGCCAATGCACTGAAGTCAATGGCGACTAGCTGATAGCCACGAGACATAGTAAGCCTAAGTTACATAAGTAGCTTGAGACCAGTCTGGCTGCCCTGGTACAACCCGGACCGGGAGCGGCGAGCCAGGTCCCGACGCCGCGCGCAATCACGAATCACGATCACGCAGCGCGGTGCACAGAATGGATAGTCCACGGGTGCGGTGTATTATTATCAGGCCGACGCGATGTTCCAAGGGATCGCCAGGCGATCAGCCACTCATCCAGTTCCTCCGCCGGCCTTGTGCAAGGGGGGCGCAAGATGCCTATCACGGCTATGGGGCAGGGGGGGGGGGGGTCCAGAGCCTAGAAAAAAAACTTTTGTGTTTGGTGTAGGGATGCTTCAAGAGGTACTTAGGAGGCCTTAGGAGGCCTTTCATATGTAGATCTTCCATGTTAAATGCCATTTTATACCTTTGAATGCAGTGAAACCCAGTTTTTTTGGTGAAGTGACTAAACTTGTCACAGTCTTTGATAGCATCAACATATCATCATGATGCAAGAAGCAATACAACTTTATATGAAAGTTCATTTAAAGGCATAGGAACATTATAATAGCCTAGTTACAATTTAATTTAATCACATTTTCCATTTTCAAGACCTCTATCGATCATTTTGATGCGATTTTGATCGCATCAGTCACGTTTTCGTGGGAGATCATTACTATATGAGGCAGGAGGGGGAGGGGGGGTCCAGTGGGCGCAAAAAAAAACTTTCAGCCCTATGTATGTAATTTCCACCTTGCGCCCCCCTTGGCCTTGTGACGCCGGCCCGTCGTGGCGCCTGATGAGACCGATGATCCTGATGATCAGCGCCACGTCACACGCCACACGTGGCAGATGGCGTTTTGCTTCCGCACCACCATCGCCGAGCTGCAGCCTGAGCGCGTGGATATCCGCGACCGCGGAGACGTGCGCCGCGCAGGGACCGGCGTTGACGACGAGGGTGGGTGTGTGCATGTCCGCGTCGCAACTCGTAACTGGGTAAGTAGGGGTAAGTATATGATGCTTCTTGTGCGCCATATATCTGCCCATCTGGGGGTCCCTAACGATGTGATCTGTGATGCGCGGCGGATCCCTCGCCGGCAGCGCGGCTCAGCCAGAGCTCTCCCGGATCCGGACAGGACTTCTGCGATCTCATCATGGTCGTCTTGCGACGACTTCAGGGGCTTGGCGCCTACTTGATACTACTTAGAGGGGAAGAGAGGCCGCGCTGCCTGCCCTGCCCTGCCCTGCCCTTCGCCCGATTGGAGGAAGAAGATGCCTGCACCGAATATCACTCTGCTGTGCGTGTGGTGTGTTGTCGCAGCGAGGGGGGCCGTGGAGCTGACGCTATCTTATCCAGCTTTGGGCCGATGCTCATCGGTTTGGTGCTCAACACACTGCTCTACGGCGTGCGTGTTCTTCCCAAGTGGCTCTTACCCCCGCAGGGTGCACAACCGCCGACAGATCATGGTCACCCAAATGCTCAAGTACTACCGGCGCTACCCCACGTACGTCCCGTCCCGCCCTTCCTTCCCCTCGCACCGCTGAATCCTCGCAGAGACCCCACATGGATACGCTTTTTTGTGCGTCGCGCCTTTTGTCCCTTCGCGTCCTAACACAGTGCAGATGCTCTACCTGCTGGTTATCGAGACGGCCGTCGTCGTCGTGGAGTGCGGGATCGTGTACCAGCCGCTGATCATCCAGTTCGGTGCGTTGGCCTCCGCCTTGTCTTGCGGAAGCTGAATGGCGCGAAAGGCACGATCGCGGCCGTGACCAAATTCCCTGTCCGTGCGTACTAGTCTTCCCGCCGTCGCCTTCCTGAGCGCGGGTTTAGTGCTGCCTGGTGGTCAGTCCCGTGCTTTCCGACGATTCTTTACAAACGATAAGTACCCCTAGATTCGCTCTTGATCGTGCGTTGTCGTCCGCCGTGATGTGAACGGCTGAGTCAACTATTTGCAGGCGCTCGTCTCCGGGCCGGTCCAGCTGTTCTCCGCCTGGCGGATAAAAGGCACTGTTTATCCGTCGCTTACCCGCATTCCACGCTGATCGTCCCCGGGCAGTCATCTCCCGGTCGTACGTCCTCCCGGTGATCATCAGCATCCTCGCGCTGGGGTCCTTCGGTGCGTTTCTGCCTCCCACCGTGGTGTTGCTGACAAACGGGCAGCGCTGGGGGTGACGACGTGCGTGCGCGTCATCGTGGCCGCCCGGTTCGTCAACTTCTCGATGCTCGAGCACACGACAGCTGCGTGGCTGATCACGACGTGCGTGTGCGACATTGTGCTCGCGGCGGGCATGGCGCGCGCGCTGGTGCGTGTTTATTCCGGAAACGGCGTGGGACTGATAGACGCCAGCTGTCGCGCAAGACGGGCTTTGCGCACGTGGACTCGCAGATTAATAGGATTGTCCGCCGTGCGTGCCTTTTCGCTGTGGACGTGTGGTTTAGCTGACGCAGACAGTGTCGATCGAGAGCGGGTCGATAACTGCGGCAGTCGCGATCCTCGACCTCGCGTTTGCACTCGGCTTCAAGGTGTGTCGTCTCCTCACATGTCTGCGTCGCTGACCTCGCTCCGCAGCACCGCGCTATGTAAGACGGTGCATCACTCAGTTCAACCCACTAATGCGATGCAGCAACTTCATCGTCGACTTCCCGCTCTCGACGCTGTACACGTGCTCCGTGCTCGCGCTGTCCGTCTTTCCCTTTGTCTCTTCCTCACTGACATTCTGCAGCATGAACTCGCGCCAGCCCGGCGAGCGCGGGCGCTCGGGCTCGCGGTCCGGGGACGCGGAGCGCGGGGCGGGGCGGAGCGTGAACGTGCTGTCGTCGTCGGGGCACGGCAGCTCCGGCACGCGCCCGCCGGCGCCGATGTCGTTCGCGCTGGGGAGCATGGGCGGCAGCGAGGGGAACATGAAGTACGTGCACGCGGAGGTGTACGATGGGAGGGGGAAGGCGGTATAGGCGTGGTCCGCGGGGATATAATATACCCGGAGGTCTTGTACAGGATAACTATTAGCTATATATGTGGCGCCTGGGGCGACAGTAGTGGTGGATACAGAGAGATATGCGGAGGTATTATGATGCAGAGTAAAATCAGGGAGGTGGAGATTAGATGAAACGGTGGTCGTGGCGATTAGGCTAGGTGCTAGGCGATAATTTTCGCGCAGGATAGGTCAAGTTGCTTCGCGTTTCACGCGCTTCAGGTCCCCCTGCCCGTCTTCGTCGTCGTCTGGGTCGTGGCGGCCCCGCTTGCGGTCTGGCGGTCCATCAGCGCTGCAACATATCCACGGGAAGAGCCACACACCGTTCCGCTCCGGCGGCCCGGCCATTCCCACGCGCGCCCGGGCCAGCTCCGCCTCCGCCCGGCCCGCCGCGCGCTGCGCACACATCGCCTCCACGCGCGCGCCGACGACCGCCGTGCGCGCCTCGTGCAGCGCGCACTCGAGCTCGCCGATGAGGCGCTCACGTGCGGCGAGCGCGGCCTGCAGCGCGCGCACGAGCGCGGCCTCGTGCGCGAGCTGGGTGCGGCACGTGTGCGCGTTGTGCAGCGCGGCGTGGAGCCCCGCGCGGAGGGCGTCCTCGGCGGCGGCGGCGCGTTGCAGTTGGTGCGCGAGGAACGGGAGCGACGGCGCGGGGAGCGCGTACTCGTGTGCGACCGGGGGCGGCGGCGGCGGCGGGGGCGGGGGCGGGGGTGTCGGGGAGCATCAGGAAGGGGGAGGCGAGGCGAGGAGATGCAGTGGGCGCTGATCGCGGGTCCGTCTTTATGTGTGCGCGAAGTTTCAGGCTCCCCCCACGGGCCCGTAAGTAAAGGCAAATGCGCCCAGTTCGGCGCGGATCAGCGGGTGGCGCGCGCCACGTGGCACTGCCGCGCCGGGCGCCTCCGGTCGCCGCATAAAAGTATCGCCGCCGCCGCAGCTAAGCAACGCGGCCAAGAGGCGTTCGCGAGCCTAGCCCAGCGCTGCAGCCCAGGCTCCGATCTACGTCCGGACGGGCTTGGGTTTCACCCTGCCCAGTGCCCACTGGCTCCCGCTCCAGCCCGCAGCAAAGAAAGGCTGCAGGCTGTTAGGACCGCGTCGCCGAGGGATCCGCGCTGGTGGGCCTTGGCAGCTCGAGATTGGCGCCGCCTCCCGCGCGGCGTGTACAGAACCCGGGCCGCCCCCCTTGGCTCAGGCCGCCCATGAAGTTTCAACGCATGGCGCAACTCCGCACCCACCTTGATACGAAAAAAAAGGTCAGGGAGAAAAGTACGGTGCTGGAGAGCCAAGATTCTTAACAATAACAAGCAACCGGGACGGCTCAGGCGGGTCCGGCATTAGCTCATAGTAGTAGTATAGTGCTAGCCATTATTATATTACGATTGATTATTATGCAATACTGACCTATTTCGATCAATTCAGCGGGCCTGTGACCCGTGACCGTTTGGCCTAAATGTTCAATTCGGCCGCAGGCCGAATTTCGCGTGACCTATTACCTGATTAGGAAATTCGGCGTGCCGCAGGCGCGGAAAATTTGAAAATCATCCTAATTGGGACACTTTGGGACCAAAAGATTTGGCTGTGACCCGTGACCCGCCGAAATATTTCGGCCAAAAAATCCCATGTGACCGTGACCGGCCTAATTGAAGGAAATGGGTCAGTATTATTGTTACTATTATTGTTACAATTATGATTGAATAAATAGGATATTATTTCCATATTTTATCATATTCCAATATGATTATATTATTATTGGGGCTTCAGCATAACCCAGAGGCCTGAGACCAAGGTCCTAGCAGGGGAGGATCTTGCCCCTTCAAGTCTCCACTGGCATATCCAGTCTTCTTTGTCAAAAAGAAGGATGGCAAGTCCGCTTCGTCCAGGACTATTGGGCTCTCATTGCGATGACCGTCAAAAACTGGTATCCCCTTCTGTTGATCAACAACCTCATCAACCAGCTCAAACTCGATGTTCATTGGGGCATCAACAATTGACAAGACGATATCAGAACTGTGTGAATAACAACAGGACTGGATTGAGTATGCTGTAGTATTTCAATCAATTCGGCCGGCCATTTTGCTGTAACACCTTTTGGGGAACCTGAAAATTCGGCCGAATTCACTGTGACAGCCTTCCTTATATGAAAGTTCAGCGCGCCGGAGGCGCGAAAATTTTGGAAAACTACCATATTTGGACACTTTAGAATTTCGCTGTGACCCGTGACCCGCCGAAATATTTCAGCAAAAAAGGCCCTGTGACCGTGACATGCCTAATTGATCGAAATACTACAGTATACCTGACAAGACGATATCTACATAGAGTCATAAGCATATGTAAGATAGAGGAAAGCATGTAAGTAACTCACCAGAACTGTGTGAATAACTGTAAGGGCAACCCCGGGGGCCTGAGATCAAGGTCCTAGCAGGGGAGGATCCAAAGAGAAGAAACTCTAAGGGTCCGCCTGCTAGGGAGCTGACTATATACTGCTTGTCCGTAGCTGCCGCTGTCGGGCACAGAAGGCTTGGGCGGCGTCGCAGGCGAGGTCCCAGGGCGACTGTCGGGAGGGCGTTGACGGATCGGTGATTGTGCAGGCGAGGGAGGGCCGGACCAGAGTCGGAACCGGAATCGGACCGGAATCGGACGCGTCTCCAGGCCGAAAGGGAGGTTGCCCTGACAATAACAACAGGACTGGAGAGACGACGAGCTAGACGACTTAGTATATATACTCAGGCTAGCTATGCTGACTACACTATGTTGACTACGATTTATAAGTACGATGAGTAAGTAAAGGTAGAGGATGACTGAGCGAGTATTGAGTCCTTACCAAGCGCATTGGTTATTACCAAGCGGTCATGTGCAAGTATGGTAAGCGGATATGACTTCAACTTCAACAACAATGTCCGGATCAAAGAAGTTGATGAGTGGAAAGTGGCCTTCTGGACTAACCAAGGCCTGTTTGAGCCCTTAGTGATGTATTTCGGCCTGAGAAACTCCCCTGCGACGTTCCCAGACAATGATGAATGACATTTTTCAGGACCTCATCCTTTCTGGAGATTGCCCATTCCGACCTTTGGCACCTGCTAAAAAACCACGCTCAACAGCCTTTCCATTCAATCGAAGTGAGTGCCCAATATCTGCCAACGAGAACTTCCCCGACTGAATTTATGGTATCGTAGGGATGGAATGGAATCTATTTTCAAACTTGCATGCTCAAAAGTCTCGGCCTACGGATCCAGGTTGGCCACGTTTGGCCTAAACTTTGCGACCGACCGATTCCAGCGCGCGATGACTTTGTCGTCTTGCATGATAATGGAATTCACGAAGTTTCTGTGGACTATTGTGGCTGCCGCCAGTCGACGGACACCTATCACGTCCAATTACTACGGGCTGGCCTGTATTCAGCAACGACAGAGATTCCGAGAACTTGTGCGACACTGCAATGTCTCGAGCGGTACCACAGCTTGACCCTACATGGGAAGATCACCGGCTGGGATTTCTATCGCTCGTTGGAGACACTCACAAATTCTGTGGGTGTCAAGCCCCCAGATCGTTATCAAAGATTCCTCCGAATCGTGGCGTGAATACCGCCACTTGTTATCTCTCAAGCGTGGAGGCCGTGGATACGATTCAAGAGGTGTGTTGGGTACAACACCAGGCGAACTTGCCATTCGCTGTCCTGCTTGCCCTCGTCCCGGCATCAACTTGCCTGATGACTGGCAGAATGCTCCCTCTACGCAAACGCGAGTTGATCATCGTGAAATCTTTCTCGAACTAATAAGCTCCCTTTTTAGTGGTCTATACGTCTTCTTTTTGGCCATGGATGCATGTTTTCGCCTGAAACAGCGGGCCATCTCCAACGAGATAAGGGATCCGGCTTTGAGCAACGGTTGGGCGTACATGGTTGAATGGGAGCCGTACAAGAAATATTTGCTTCAAGTCGGCGATCAGCAAGAGGTATGGTGTTGATTTCAGCACATTAACGATGAAGTCAGCTAACGATTTGAGTCAGATCAGTACGTGCACTGGACTGGCGGCTCTGGATTATGCAAATTCGAAATTTTCTCGGGGTTACAGTGTAACTGGGGTCGGCATGGGAGTTTGCGCTCGACACGAGTTCGTTCAGCCAACAGGTGTGGGAGATCTCCAAGCTGGCGAACGGTATTGCCGTTTTAGCACTTTCTCTCAACGAGCTAACTCCCTGTTTCAGGTTCGGGAATATGGACTATATTTTTGGGTGTATCTTGAGACACCTCCATCTGCTGCTCCGAAAACTCATATCCTATGACATCGCATGTCAATGGTGGAAGAACCTCTTTGAACGTCTTCGGAAATTACCCCCAATGCTTTGTCTTCTGCTGGTGCAAGAAGTTTTCATGAAGCTGTTCATCTTTGTCGTTCCAAAACTCCACATACTCGGCCATACGACAACTTGTCAACTGCTCTACTCTCTCAACTATACGCTGGGCGGAGGACAAACGGATGGAGAGGGGATTGAACGACCGTGGAGTATGATTGGGGGAGTAGCTGCTAGCACCAGAGTCAGCGGACCAGGTGCCAGAGCCGATACACTAGATGATCATTGGGGTTTTTGGAACTGGTCGAAGCTTTTGACTCTACGTCAGCCATTTCTTTCCTACTATTATACCTGCCTCATACTGACCTTCAGACATTAGCTTCCCTTCTGCGGCGACGTCTTGATACTGCTTTACACGAATTAAGTGTTCAGCAAGCGGCTTTTGACCGAATTCTTGCTCGATCAAGCCGAGCGTGTCCCTATTTGGAAAGCCATGGTGCATGAGTACAAAGCCGATGGTACAAAACCTAATCCTTATGAAAGCAAAGTCCAGGGTATGTTCTTCGACATTGAAATTAACAACTTGCTTATTCATATCCCTAGGGCTTACCGAGGCACAAGTGCGAGAACGATTGGAGGTAGAGGAGACGCAAGCTTCGACAGGCCGGCGACGTATTCACGAAATCAGCCCAGTCAACTTTGTGGTGGATTTACTCGAGGTCGAAAGCGAACAGTGAGTAGGAAGTCATGCTCATGATAACACTTTCTAAACTTGACTACAGACGTCGCGTCGCTGGGCTGGCCGAACTTAAAAAAAGCTAAATCAACCACCATGAAGATCAATCTTCGGCCCCTTCGACGAGCCCTCAACAAACGGATTCTCAAGGTCCGGCAGCTACAAGCTACCTATATTCCGGCTGCGTTGCAGAAGCTCAAGGAACTGGAGGTTGCGGAAGATTTGCTCCCTGAGAAGGTTCCCTTGCTACCCCCTTCAGCATTGACAAAGATGGAGCGAGAAAATGGGGGCTGTCTGGAGGGTCTGGTCGAGATTGAGCAGGGTATGCGTGAAGCTCAGTGTTGGGCCGCGCTTGTGGGATTGCGCAACCAATTGCTCGTCAAATACCGGCTCCTGCTGTACAAGGCCAACCACTCCCGAAATCAGACGATGAACACGCGTTCCAGATCGCTTGTCGCGCGGAACGAGAATAAGGTCCTCTTCTTCTCTCAAAAATACCAGGCTGCATGGCTGGCGTTGGTTCTCATTGCGGGTGGGATAGAATCAAATGTGGGGTGGCGGAGGCTGCGCAAGGAAGACATCAGGTGTCTCGAGGATTCAGAGGAGCTTGTCAAGAAGCAAGTCAGAGGCGAAAGAGCCGAGGCCCGTCGTGCCTGGGACGAGAAAGAAATGCGTGGAGCTGGCATCATTCCGTTGAATATCCATCGTGTGCAAAACGACAAAGAATCGGATGAAGATGATGAATTGGTGTCGATTTCAGCACCTTCAAAAAAAAGTTCTCAACCAAGAATATGCGGGCTCCTAGAGGCACTGCGATTCTGTCTGGTGAGAGTCGGAGGGTTATCTCTTGGATCTGGACGACTGCTGGTATGACAGGCTCGGATATAGAGGTGGAAGAAGGTAAAGCTTTAGTTCCATTCTTTCACTTTAAGTCTGAATCATTATAGCTCTCCAAATTGAATGGGTGAAAGCATACGCGCGAGTGCGACGATGGAACAAGGAGGTCATGCTGTTGCGGGAAGAATGGCGTCGATTGCCCGAGTCATTTGCTCACGAGGAGCGGGTATGGAAGAAGAGGGCCACTAGCGTTCCTGTCGGGTCGATTCCTACTGCAGATGCAGAAGGAATGATTGTGTATGCCCTCAAGCACGTGGACATGTACTACGACCTGGCTCGAAGGGCAGAGGTTATACGAACGCAGCCCAAGCTCGGGAAAGGCGTGCGGCGCCCAACACAGCGGGAGGGGCGGCCAATCGGACTACCTGCTGAAAGCCCGGCGCTATCGGAAGTAGAGGATGCGGAAGTTGATGGCATCATTGAGCGGGATGAAAGCGACGACCAAGGGAATATAAGCGATGAGGAGCTGTTACTTACGGGCAAGATTGACGACTGGTAGCGTATCAAATGTACCAAAAAATTTCATCAATTTTTCATCAATTTTTGATGGATTTCCATCACGATTGAATATTTTCGTGGAAAGGTCCGGGACGGCATGCGCCAGCAGGATCGGCAGTGTTCGGCGATGTCCGGCGCGATGATGTGAGGATGAAAACCTAATGATTGCATCAATCGGTGCATTTTCCGGGCTGCCGCAGGGTACTATATATGGTTGCCCACATCTTTTGCAATGGTGTCCCGGGCCTCAGCCCACATCTTTTGCATAGAAGGTGGCATATGGGGTGGCCGAAGGACCCGATGGGGGAGAACGTTGCGACCCCGACCCAGGCCGAGTACCCCCAGGAACGGGGCCCGAGCGACCGGCCTGGCGACGATCCGCGTCGGCCCTCTGCTCCCACAAGCCGAGCCGGGTCGATCCCGAGTCATCAACGGCACCGAAGACACTCCTCACCCGAGTATACAGCTCCACCATTTGAGCAGCGGAGAACCGATGACCCAGGTAATCCATTAGTTCGAAATCCGCTGGCTGCATCAGCATGCGAGTTTCGGACCGGATCGACCGCAAAACGCCGAGGGATAGAGGGTTATCCTGGGGCCGAGTGAGCAACTGGTGCAGAAGCGTCACCCCCACGGCGGAGAACCGGCACGATTGGGCCACTCCGGGTCGTCCAACAATCGGTGCGCCTCGGTGGTGGCCCGAACCGGCGACGGCTCGCCGAACCAGAGCAGTACATCCGGGTAATTCTCCGGGCGGAAAGGCATGTCGCCCATTGTCGAGGGGACCGCACGACCCGAACTGGCCCCCACCTCGGGGCGGCCCGCGTCTCTACGCGGCCCAGTAGGGCCGGGCAGGAGTAATCGGGACGGAACGGGGAGGCACGGGAGATCGTGTGCGAGGAGGTGGCACTGGCCGATGGATCGGGGAGGCCGACCGCCGAGGAGAAGGGGAGCAGGAACGCCGACGCGCGGGCCCGGTCCGGGGACCCCGTGACAAAGCCCGGGGACGCCGCGGAGACGGGTGACGACCCGCATGTCGGTTCCGGACGTTGGGGCGAGTAGAGTGGCCCCGGTCTTCCGAACGACGCCGATGTTGCGCCCGAAGGGTGTTGGAACGGGGCAGAAAGCGGAAGCAGAAACGCCGGTGGAGGAAATTCTCCGACACCACTTGGAGGTCCACGAACCACGAGTCTATCTCTAACAAGGCATATACACCCTCCTCGTCCGTACACTCCCAAAACTCGAAATGCCACGGTGACCCGCGCAACTTGGCCTTGTAAGCGGCCACAAAATGGGCCCCACGAATTGCAATGACAGTGCGAGCGACTGCACCAGTCGCAAGCACACCGAACGTTGGCCGGGAGCTTGGAGGCGAGGTCGCCGGGCTGGCCCCAGCACCTGCTAAGCCCAATTATCTACTCTAATTAGAATGAAGAGCCCACTGGGGTCTTCATTCTAATTAGAAGGGAACATATGAAAATGCCTATGCTACAGTAAAGCTCACAATAAATCTTCTATAACTGCAATAACTCCACAGCATAAGATGATACTGAACCTAAGTGTCTATGCTGCAACTATTATGCCTATGCTATATTTACTACAAGACAAGAAGCCTTAAGCTGCAACTAGAGTACTTATGCCGCAAGAAAACTGCAATGATTTCTAGCTATATGACATAGTAACTTCTAAGTCAGTGGCTGCTACATATGCTGCAGTAAGTCCTAGACATTTACTCAAGTATGTAAGTCCAGCTCTATCTAATCGTAAACTACCTGAAAAGGAAATTCCTAATCGTCAGTAAAATTTCAGCACCTATGCAGGCCAATACCTACCAGCCTTTTTCTTTCTACGGGACATCAGGACTGGACGCGGGCGTAGTCGTGGGGGACGACCATCTGAAGCTCTGTCTCCGCCTCTGCTGCTGCTGCCACCATCATGCGCTGGTCCAGTCCGTCCAGAGGTGTGTGTTGTTGCTCGTTCTCCATATAGCACTCAGGCTAACAGCTCGGAACTCACAGTGCACCTGACAGTGATGTTCATAAGGCTTAAGGCCTTAAGTCATAAGCCCTTACATAAGGGCTTACATTAAGGCTTAATTGGTACTTGCCTTAAGGGCTTAATGTCACATGTCACATCACACAAACTATTTTAAGACAACTGAGATGCCTTACTATGGTGAACTGACTAGCGACGGGTCAACCAGGCTGTTGACTGGGCCAAGACTTGGCTGAGGCATGGATAGTCAGTGCCCAAGGATACCACTGTCTTTCAGTGCAATCATAATGCGCTACAACCTGGGTAAATATCAGTTGTCTCGCTTCTCAGTACTTACCTTAAATAGAAGCCAAAAGTATCATCTTAGATTCAGCCCGCTAATGGATCAAATGGGATGATAATTTGATAGTTCCAGCTCGTATGTGGGGAGGGGAGAGCATGATGTCAACCTAATTGTGGTAGATTATTAGCTGTAGCTGCAGAGGGCTGTCTGAAAAAATTCCTTTTTAGGCAATTAAGTGCTTAAGCCCTATGGCTTATTTAAGGGCTTAAGGCTTACTTAAGACTTAATCGATTTTAGAGCCCCAAATTAAGGGCTTATGAATATCACTGGCACCTGACCTTGGCGTCCCTTCCCTTGTTGATCCGCCGGCAGGCAAGCGAGCAAATGCTCCTGGCAACCACTGACACCACTGCTTGCCCAACGCCGCAGCTGGGAATGCAGGATACCTAACTCCATCAGTCGCCAGCGTTCCGGCACCCCCATGACACGAATTCCATCCAAAAATGAATGTGTGCCAAGCGCGGACGTTTGCAAGGTCAAAAAGGAGATCTGCTATAGTTAAGTTCAACTATCGAGACTTGCCGCGGGTTTGAACCACCAGTGGCTGGCCCCGATTTGAGCCTCGACCCACAGCAGGCCTGGAGGAGCATGTCTTTCCATTGTCCTTCAACCACCCACTGGCCCAACCCAAGAGACTGCTCTTTTCAGCCCGAGCAGAGGCACGGACTCCAGGGCATCGCGGACAATGAGCAGCCAGCAACAATGCGGGCACCGGGTCAGGGTTCGCTGATCAAATGGCCATAATGCCTCTGACTGTGCTCTTTTCTCTTTCCCTCGCAGCACCGCGCTCATTATTCCCAGAGCTGTCATGAAGCTTCGTTATTGGTAGCTTACCAGAGGTCCCCCAACAGCATATCAAATGTACCTTTTCCCTCGCCCAAACCCTCACCAAACACTAACCAACCCTACCTAAACACAAACCAACCTAACCTAACCCTAACCGAACCCTAACCAAGTAAAAAAACAGTATATTTTGAGTCTCACAGTTCTTGACAGCATCAGCAATCACCAGCCGAGAAGCTTCATGACATCTTGGGAGATTGTCAGTCGTGATGCATCACTTCCCCGGCCTCTGGTGTCGCTCCTTAGGCCCAGTGAGAACGCGGGGGCGCCAAATGGGATGGAATGGGGTGGAATGGACTCTATGCATTCGGTCCCCATCAATAAAAAGTTGCACCTGTTAATCCCAATTATCCCTTCTAATTAGAATGGACAGCGTGCTTGGGTGCCCATTCTAATTAGAAGAGATGTCTCAAAACTCCCTATGCTGCAATAAAGGGGCAATAAAACTGCAATATTTCTGAGGCCCCAGGCTCTAAGTCATTTCTTGTCCTATCGCACAAGGTCAGTGTGACATTTGTGACACAGCTGATACTTAAGGCTAGTAACTTGATGATAATCTATCACCTATAGTTTCCACATATCCTACCAAGCCCATACACTCTGTTATGTAATGTGATATGAGGTCACAAGTATGACATAGTTCCCAGAAAGGAAATTTTTGCAGTTGAACAGCAGCATGATCAGAGAATGTCACAGATCGTCACAAATCAAAGTTGTACATTTTTACTATATATGCAATTTTCATTAAGTGAGCTATGGTTATAGCTTAATAACTGTATTAAAACTGTTCAATCACTGACTAATATATTCCTGATGGGCCTCTATCTCCATGGGTTACTAGCCTATTGAGTAGGTTGATACCCCTTTCTATCTAGTTGCACTAACTCAAAGATTTCAGTAACCATGGGAGAAGTAACAAACTAATTGGTAATGGGATGATTTTTTTGCTTCATTCATGCCCACTGCTGAGATCATGATTCCCAACCTTTATGCACTAACATTTGATGGCCTGGAATGGCCCACACATGAGTTAGTATTTGCTTTCTGAATCTTTGGGCCGTATCTAATTTAAATCTGTGCAGGAGAGACATTGCCAGGAGTTGGTGGGTACGCTAAGCTGGGGAGTTTAAACTCCTTGGTGTAGATCTGCTAGGACTTGATAATAGTGTTGAAATGTGGACCGCGTCGCGTTGTTCGCTGGTCACTGCCCAGCCATAGCCCCTATGTAGGGTATATATAACCTGTGTATAGCCTCCTATGAACCCAGATTCTTCCCGTCATCTCCTGCCCCAACTTGGCTGTCCCGAGCGAGTCTCCCCGAGCTGTCCTGTTCCAACAGGTTATGGGCCCCGAAAGCCTCGATAACCCTGCCTGCGCCGCTCCTGTAACCCCCGCCACTAGTCACCGGCCCTTGTACCCCGCCATTGCTGGAGCCCCTGATGGCAATGGCTTCGATGACCTCTATCCCGGCCCGAGTATGTCTCGGCCTACTGCGCTGCCACGCCACCCGCAAGCCCTGTATTCCCCCCCGGCCTCGTTGGCTATCTCCCGCGTAACCCCGCGTTCGGGCAGCCGCCTCACCGTCCCTGTTGCCGTCCCTAGCCAATGGACCCTGACCTGCCCATCCCCGGCCATTGTTTCACCTGCCAATCATACGCCGTCTGATCGCTCTTGGACCCCCGATACCCCGCTCGAACCCGGTAATGCTGCAAGGCACCCCCCGGAACCCGGATCTTTCGGCCGGACCTCTCCGGCACCGGTAGCGCCGCAAGTCCCCGTCTTGGAATTGTTTCCCCCTGTACCCATCGACCCGCCGAGGGATTGCGATGGGCCCTGTACCCGAACTGACCACTGCGGATGCGCCGAGCATGCCGTACGTCCCGACCGACTCGAAAGCGACTGGAGTTCGCATATGGCACCGGATATGATAAATCTCTCGATGGACTGGAATCGAACCCTCGCTTTGCTCCCGGCCCCGCCGTCAACTTGGTATACTGCAGTCCTGGGTGGTGGAGCTTTGCATCAGTGGGAGCTGAGTATGCATGTGGAATATGAGGAGCTCACAGCGCGTCGCGCTCAGTGGGAGTGTTGAAATGTGGACCGCGTCGCGTTGTTCGCTGGTCACTGCCCAGCCATAGCCCCTATGTAGGGTATATATAACCTGTGTATAGCCTCCTATGAACCCAGATTCTTCCCGTCATCTCCTGCCCCAACTTGGCTGTCCCGAGCGAGTCTCCCCGAGCTGTCCTGTTCCAACAAATAGGAAATGGCGGCCAAGGTTATAGGGTCCCTAAGGAGAATGAACAGTATAGTACATTGATCTGCATATCAGTTGTGTATCTCAACCCACATATCGCAACAGATAATTTACAGATTGATATAATTATATTGTTCATCCGGCCCCAATGCCGCCCCATAAGACATTAAAATATAGCCAATCTTTTGACCTGACCTCTCTGCACACTAGAAATCTACTAACCACTATTATCATATCAAGTCTCCAATTCATGTACTTGAGACCTATGATAGATCAGCACAAATATGTAACATAGTGCAAGGCTTGTGTTGGATGACATTTTCATATTTCTGAACACTCACCCACACCCCCGCCGCAGCATCAAGTACTTAAGTAAAAATACCCATACAAGGCTCTGCAGCAACGGAACAATGATCATCATCACACTACCCACGATTCCGGGACGCGCGCACAATCGTGACAATGTGCAAAAATCTGGAAGACAACTTTTGTTTCCGGACACACCCTGGGCTCGAACCCGCGTCCGCCGCAACTGTGCCAGTGATACGTGACTCCTCATGCAATTAAGTATACAATCTCAAGCAAACTCAGCGCTATAAGCCCACCCCCACTCACCCCACTCCCAATTTTTTTCTGGTTGTCTCCATTGGCGTTCGTGTTCTGCCCACTGGGAAGTAGCGACGTCGCTGCGGGTAGCACCGAACCGGTGTACGTCAGTAGCCCGGGGCCGCCGCTCGCTGCCAGGGTTGTCCCGCCGGACCCGCCCGCCGTTGGGGGATTGGAGCCCGCGTTGGGAGTACCGTTGTTGGTGCGGGAAGGCTGTGCCGGCGGCGCGCCGGGATCAGGCTGGCCCTGTGTCGGCGGGTCAGCCGGCGGTTGCGGGGGGGGCCCTGGCCCGGGCTCACCCGGCGGAGGGGTGCTGACCTTGGTTGTTGTCTGTTGTTGCTGCTGCTGCTGGGCGGCATCCTTTGGAAAGACATACCCCGCGACCCACTCGTATTTGTATCCGAGCCCCACGGCCTGGTCGCGCTCGGCGGGGTCGGCGGTGTAGAAGTGGTCCTTGCCGTCGCCGCCGAGGTAAAGCCGGTACAGCGGGACAGCGCCGCACTGCGCGGACGGGTACACGTAGAGCGCCGCGTCCTCGTAGACGTAGCCGCCGGTCTGCGTGGCCTTGTCACCCTCAGACTTGTCGGTTGTGTAGAGATGGTCAACTGCGGGTACTCTGTGTGAGCAGATTAAAGGGAGGGGAAACTCGGACGAGAACGCACTTGCAACCCCGCTCCATAAACGGTAGAGCTTCACGCTCCCCGGGACCTGCGTCGTGAACACCAGCGCGCGGACGCCCTCCTGCGTCCACCCGTTGTTCGCATTGTACTCGCCCAGGTCGGTCTGCGAGATACCTACTAGTAAGTGGGCGGAAAGAACGCGAAAAGAATGCTCACAGTGTACATGTGGTCGTACCCGGCCGCCTTGTACTTGCGGTAGAGCGGACGGGCGTCAGCGGGGCCGGAGCACGCACGGGCCTGGAAGCGGTTGAGCGCCATTTGACGATTACGGAGGAGAGAACTCGCCTGAAATGACAGCGAGAACAGGGCCCACACCAGCAAGAGCTGCAAGACAATGTCGGCGGGCACCATGGAAGCAAGAAGAGGGAAGAGGAGTCGCCAGACGCTTTGCGCAGGATTTCTGCGTTGCTCGCCGCGCGCGCGGCGCCCGCGCCCATCGTCTCGTTGTCGTTCGGAGCGGGTGAGATGACTGAAGCTACATAACCGCCGGATCACTGTCAGAAGTCACACGTCACACTCTTTCCTTCTTATTCCTCGGCCACCTCCTCCATGATCCGCTTCATCCTCGTCCAGGTCCGTCCCGTCCTTCACTGCCCTTTGACTTCTACCGCTGACTGCATGCAGAACCGGCAGGGCAAGACGCGGCTGTCGAAATGGTATGTGCCGTATGACGACGACGAGAAGGTGCGCTTCGACCACACGGTCAGCGACAGGCGCGGACTAATGCAGGGCGGGAATGGGTGTGCAGGTCAGGTTGAGGGGCGAGGTACACCGACTCGTTGCGCCGCGTGACCAGAAGTACCAGAGCAACTTTGTCGAGGTGCGTGGCTTGCCTTCCTTCCTGCCACTTCCCCACTCTGCTCCGTCCCTCCGCTTGTCTTTCCCGTCTATCCCTCGCCCGCCTCTGCCCATGGCTCATGTCTCACCGCCCGTCAGTTCCGGAACTACAAAATCGTGTACCGGCGGTACGCGGGGCTCTTCTTCTGCGTCTGCGTCGACGCGAACGACAACGAGCTCGCGCACCTCGAGGCGATCCACTTCTTCGTCGAGGTCCTCGGTGCGTCTCCATGGCCGTCACCGTCCGCTTTGCGAGCTGACAGGCCCGGCGACAGACACGTTCTTCGATAACGTGTGCGAGCTGGATCTCGTGTTCAACTTCTACAAGGTGCGTGTACTTGTTGTTGTGAGTCACTTGGGAGGATGATGGACGGCAGGTGTATGCGATACTGGACGAGGTATTCCTCGCGGGGGAGATCGAGGAGACGAGCAAGGACGTCGTGTTGGCGCGGCTGGAGGCGCTGGAGAAGCTCGAGTAGCGTGGCTAACTCCGGTCCGCGGGCAGCGGGCACGTATGTACTGACTAACGGTGCGCTCGTTTTCGCTTGTTGTGCCCAAGTGGATGCTGACATGATTATTTCCAGGACTTGTGTTACAATAGCGGAATAAGTTAAATGATACCCTCGGATTCGGTGTGTAGTGATGTCGTTCGTCTCAAAGTCTCTCTGTCCATGGGTTGCTCAGCGGCGACAAAGACCACGGATTCTCGTCAAGAATATTCGCTCACGTCGCTGGAGAGATGGCAGCGATTGGACCGCAGGCAGGGACGTATGCTAATCACCGGTGCCGATTTTCTTTGTCGTTTCTGGGCGGGTGCTGACACGATATTTCCAGGACTTGTGTGTCTCAATGGCGGAATAAGTCAACTAATTATATCTGTCTGATGACTTGGTTGCATTTCGAATTTCTCGTTCGTGTAGTGACCAGCGTGCTGTGTACAAAAGCTCGTCGAGATCATTCACTGATGGCACAGCGACTACAGTATTGACAATGTTACAGACAGTGCGCCGCCGGCTAGATTTTCGGCGCATCGAAGTCGGTCCAACACGTATATGTCTTCCGTGCCCCTCTTGTTGCTGTCTCAATTCAAGAACTTTCGATGTGACAAACGCAGCTACCGCGTTCCGCAACGTTCTTGTCAAAACATCGCGGGGCGGCATGGCTCAACGGCGCACTAAAACATGCACTAGATGCCTTGAGCCCGGTTGCAAACGTCCAGGATTCCTGTCATTCTTGCGAGCGAGCGTCCCCGTTCTTGGTGACTCCACTCCGTGGAATCACTTTCTCGCCGCAATCGAAGAATAATTTACAAATCCTGGTCCACAAGCAAAAATGGACCTGCTGCGTGTCCCAATCGGCGAAGCAGGCCCATAACTGCGCGTCTCTCCATACCACAGTTCCGGGGCAAGACTTCCAAGAATGGCCGTAATGACGCAGGATAGGCGCCCGTCTTCCGCGCGCCGGCACATGCTGACTGCCAGCCCGCTGTCGATCGGCCACTCTTCCCCAGCGCTAAGCTCGCTATCATTGACACGCCTTAGCGCCGTGGCCGCGGGGGTCCGATCGCCAGTCTAGCTGAACGCGCTTCTTGTTTCCCCCCACCACCAGAGGGACTGTGAATCGAATGGCACAACCTGAACCTGCTAGCACTCTCGCTCCTCCGCCCACCATCTCCGTTCAGGTGCGCCAAATGCACCTATTTTGTTTCAATTCTCACATGCTCATGGTCATGTTAGCGTCCGCCCACGCCGGACATGGAATCGCAGCCTGGGACCACGACTGCAAATGGAGCCGCTGCTCACCGTAACCCCGGCGGCCGCCTCAGACAGCTCCACGCGGGTCTCTGGAACCGCCTTCTGATCTGGCTGAACGTGAGAGATGCAGCGGACCCGCTGTTGCGCCCCGGCGCCAGACCGCAGACGGAGGAGAAACAGGTGTGTTTATAACCCAATTTTGATATCTACACCGGGTAATCGAAGCATGCAGCTTCGCCTGCCTGTCGGGCCGAGCGTCGCTTCGTTGGTCGGCGCGACAGCAAACCTTGCATTTCAGTCCCTTGCAATTGACGACTCCGAAGGTGTGTATTGTTTTGATGATGATGCTGGGTCAAGTTTACACGGTATCTATTCAGGAAGTCGGCCGCATCGACCAGATCAGGCTCATTGGAATGAAGTGAGTTTTTTTTTTTTTTTTGAAGGCTAAGTGATTGATAAAACCTGGCGTGATAGTTACTGCCCCCTTTGGATTCCGGTGCTGCTGTCAGTAGCTTGGTGGGCACAACTGCAAGTTTGGCATACCTTGCTGTGGGTTTACCAGATGGTAAGTAAAAGGCTAACTATGGACATTTGAATACTTAATATTCATACTTCTTAGCTGATAATAGTCCATTTCGGCGGTCATGCCGTGAGCATGCCCAAATCTGGAAATTGTACATGGATATTGCTCAGAACTTTGACAAATCACTGGCAGAGACTTTCAATAGTGATTTGGACTCCCTCCTCATTTTTGTAAGTATTTATTTGTTAATCACGCACTATTTACAAGGAGGGTGTGTAGGCAGGCTTATTCTCTGCAATTCTTTCAGCCTTCTTGATTGAAGTCAGAAGAGGCCTAGAGGAAGACCTGCAAAGTGTTACCAATACTCTGCTGAAAAACTTGATACAGGTTCAGGCCAATGCCTCCAGTATCATTCCTCCTACAGAGCCTTTTAGCCCTACACCCTCAACCCGCTTTGTCAATGCTCTGTGGTTCACAAGCCTGACATTCAGTCTTCTCAGTGCTCTAGGTGCCAGTGCTGCAAAATCATGGGTCACTCAGCTAGCAAAGCTCTCAGGGTCTAGCTGGAGCAATGCTTCTGCTCATTGTCGCCGTCTGAGGGGCATTCAGCGCTGGCACTTTGCAGCATTTGTCCAGTCTCTCCCCTTCTTTCTCCATGTGGCATTCTTCCTCTTTGGTGCTGGGCTTGTTATTATTTTATTTCAGGATGACAAAAGCATTGGCATTCTGACATTGGCCTTGACATCCATAGTAGCCATACTTTATGTGGGAAATATTGTCTTCTCTGCCATCTATCCAGATTCTCCATATAGGACACCCCTGTCTGGCCTTCTGCAGCGCTATGTCCTAGGTCGCAAGCCCCGGACCATCAAACTGCTTGCCTCTCCCGAGGAGGATGATGAGCACGCAAAGCTCAAGCTTTGGCCTGGCTGCTTGCCCAGCCAGTACCTCTGGAAACAACACAGGCAACAATCAGAGCAATTGCTGGACTACCATTCAGCAAATCTGTCCAGCATGAACTTTATCATGGAACAACCACAGCCATGCTTTCTACCCAGCTTATTGATGAGATTGCTGATGTACCAGCAGGAACAAAGCCTTCCTCTGACTCACTACAGCATCTGCTGTATGCACTGCTCCATTTGGTCCAGACAGCTCCTGATGAAGCTCCTGCATCATCAGCAGCAAGAGATGCTCTCAAAAGACTTGTGATTGGTGTTGGACCCTTGGTACATATTGCCTGGCTTCCATTGCAGGTTCAAGCTCCAGCAATGTGTCTTAAAGCTGCAATTATCTACTTTTTAAGTGGAAAGGAGTTGGTCAAGCAAAATGCCCAATTATTCTCTGTGCAAATTCCCTATATGGCCCGCACATGCTCTGAGAAATGTTTACGCTATTTGTTCACCCGGCTAGCCTATAGTAACTGGTCACTAGAGCAGCGGACAATACCCAAATGGATGCAAGAGTTAGGAAAGCCAAAACTAGAGCGTCAGGCAGAACAAATACTCAAGTGGTTAACACTTGAAGGTTTGTTTGAATTGTTTAGTAATTTGATTTACTCTCATTGGTATATTTAGGCAAAACAGCTTTTTCACAGAAATTACTACAATATCTACCTCAGCTCCTTCACTCCTCCAATGATACCATACAGCTCTCAGTATTGCAACTTCTACAGGCATCAAACATTAGGGATTTGAATGACACTCAGACAAAAGAACTGTCATCAACATTATTCAATGTTCTTACACATAGTCACTCATCATCTGTGCAGCAGGCTATAGTTAAGCTTATAATAACTGATGGTCAGTGGTATAGCCCCTGGTATGATTATGTCTAATGTCCAACCTGAACAAATAGCAACATTCTGCTCTGATGTGCCACAGCAACACCTTCTACAAAGCCTTCTTCAGTTGGTTCAGACCAATGTTTTTGAGAGTGCAGCTCTAGCACTTGAATGCATCTTCAAATTTTCAGATAATGATTGTAAGTAGTATTATATTCTACTTCTTGTATAAACTCACTTATTACAGATGACTTCTTTACTCGAGTTTGTACTATAGAAAATGTCAGGATCCTTGTCCTTGCTGGGATCTATTACTCCAATAGAGAGCAGGTCACAGAGATTATCCAAAAACTCTTTGAACGAGGTGAGATAATTAATATTTAAATCTCATAATTTAATACTCTAATATTACATTATAGAGGAAATATGTGGACTGCTTCTTGGAACAGAGCTTGAAAAACACCTGATCTGTCTATTTGATGAGGAGCAACCAGATGAAAATGTCAATTCAGGTGCTGGTCTCAATGATAAAAGAAGGTTGGCTGTCCGTTGCATCAGCTCAGTCTTCAACTATGGTAAGATAGATATATAGTCATTATTTTAATTACTGAACATTCTTAGGCATGAGACAAAGTGTTCTCAACAAGGATTCATTATCTCATTTTTTCAAAACAGCCAGAACAGTGGACAGTGAGATAGAGGAGTTGATTATCACAGCACTGAAAACTCTCAATGATACAAGTATAACTTCCAACTTGGCAAACAAATATGTATACTTATTACAGAATAGATGTCCAGCAAGACTTTCTGAGTATCGCATACAATGAAGCTGATACTTGTTTGGGCTCAAGTTACTATGTTCAACATGCAGCCAAGATAATCAGACATCTGCTAACTGATGGTCTATATTCAAACCACTTTGTGCTAGTTCTGTGCTGATATGCTTTTTAGAGTTCTTGGTCCAAATATCTACCACCACAATTGAAGAGAACACCATAAAGATTATCCAGAATCATGATACTAATGGGGTTGATTTTATAGCTTCCCTTTTCATCAATGGTTAGTGATATCATCCATAAAGTATATTACTAAATAATATATAGAGCAAAGCATACTGTATAGGCTTTGTGCAAGCTCTGCAATTGTGGGAATGCTCATCAAGCAGCTTGAGGATGTTAGCTGGTCTACAAGACGAGATGCTGTCCGATTTATACATCAAATTTTCAAACATGGTATTATTTTGTTGATTTTATTTAATTATACTAAAGATCTTATAGCACAATCTATTGAAGATCTGGAAAAATTATTGCCATTATCCACTTTGACAGGCCTTCTTACAGATGGAGATGAAGATGTACGGTCTGCAGTGATCGAGTGTCTCCAGTTTGCCACAGAAAAAGGTATTAATGATTATACTTGTACAGAAATTTATAATTGTTAATGATATACAGGAATATATTCCCATAAGCCCATATTAGATCCACAACAAATGAAAGCAATCCTAGCAGATTCAAATTTCGGTGTTTGTCAGTCAGCAATGACCTTCTTGGTTAGTGTAATGAAACAAGAAGGCAAGTACTATAATCTAGCTAAGTATAATGCTAAGTATCATGATAGTCCCTGAATATACTGGCCAGGAGGCCACAGATGTATTCTCTCATGTAATAACACTGGCCAAGGACTCTAGTCAAGCATTGTTACAAATGCGTGCAATTAGGACAGTGATAGACCTTTGGACTCTTGGTAATTTGTTTGATATTTTAGAGTGAAGTGTTAATTTGTCTGTTTAGATGGTGATGTTGCAGACTTCAGAACTGTAGCAGGACTTAAAGATTATCTCAATGACTCATCCTGGAGAGTGCGTATGAGTGCTGTAGCTTGTATTGGCGCTATTCTCTACCAAGGTGATGAATTATAGTGACACACCTTAATTTCTCATTTTCCATTTAGAAAAGGATAATTTACAGTTTCCTATATTTGAAACTATCCAAATTCTGGCTATATCAATTGAAGACTCTGATAATGATGTTCGGAAAACTATTATTAGTACTGTTGTTGACTTGCTTTTAATTGGTAAGTATATATCTTAACCACCTTGAGGACTTCTATGCTGATATGATGGGCAGATTCTATTAGAACCAAGATTAAAGACTCAGAAAGTATCATCAATATGATACAGCAGGGACTTCAGGATATATACTCAGATGTTCAACAAACAGCAATGGATTCTATTCCAAAACTTCTGAAAATTGGTATGTAGATCTTTGCATATGATTGTAGACTACTCAAGATGAGCAGAGGGATATCATGAAGTGCTTATCACAGCTGATATAATCAATGCATTGATACTTGGAGCTAAAGGAGAATCTGAAGCAATGGACAAGGTTTTAGAATCAATATTTCCACCAAGTGATGCATCACACAAAAAGCAGCCAACCACTGGATGGACTCAACATACATTTTTGGAACAGGCTATATCTGACTTGGGGAACCGTACAGAATATGATTTATGGATTGAAGCTACAAAAGCAGCTTTAAAAAATGGTAATTTATTCTATAATCATAAGCAATAACTTATACTATGTTTAGACCAAATGAAAAATTTCCTTCATCAAACAGATAGTGTCAAGCTCATTATGGACTGCTTAGAGAGTGTAGATAAGTCAAGGAAACTTGGGGGCTTGGAGCTTCTGTCATTATGTTATGACACAGGTAAACTTTCATCTGAGGATAAAGTCCAAACTCAGACATCACATAGATATTCTTCATTTTCCTGTTGATGAGCTAAATATCAAGCTACTCATCCTATTAGATGACTCCAATCTTCAAGTACAAGAGGGGTCCCTGGCTTGTATTAAGGCCATGTCATCTAAAGGTTAATCCTGGTCTATGATAATCAATAATTTGGTTGATTTATATGATAGATATAATGAGCCAACCCAAAATCATTCGCAAATGTTTCCAATTGTTGGAGCACAAGGATCATAACATAGCCTTCTCATCATTAAAAACCCTCAGATCACTGGCAACCCAGAGTATGTATATTTTTTAATCTTACTAAGTATGTTGAGGACTTAACATCAAACTCCAGATCAAACTGCAAATTATTTGACTCTTCCAGCATTCAAGCGCATCTGTGAATTTGTGACTGAGACAGATACAGCCTTTCATGATGTCGCTATTGATTGTATTCAAAGACTCTCTGACTTTGGTACAGGAATTGCATGCTACCCAGAAGTGCTCTGATATCTTTATAGATGCTGGCAAACAGACACTCCTCTCATCTGATGCACTCCTGTATCTCTTTGGACGCCTAAATGGTACCCATATAGATAGTCAGATTCTAAAAGTCATTCAGATCATACTTTCTCATGGTAAGTGGGCCCTAACAATGGCTAGTTGTACTACTAATATAATATCTTGGTGTAGGATCAGGAAGCACTACTGTCCTTGGAATCATTATAGATCATGTGCTTTCTGGCCTGGCAACAGGACCAGAAAATCTATATGCAGAGTATATGAAACTTGTGCAGAATGTCCCCCAGTAAGTGCTGCATATATATCAAGAACTACATGTCACTTACTTTATACAGTGAATTTAATTTACCTGCATCCAGCCTCAAGCTCATAACAACATTATTGAATGACAAAAGAGCAACAGTTGTCCAACATGTTATCCAGCTGATAGTGTATTTCTCTGGACAAGGTTAGAAGCCAAAGTTTCCTTGATATACTCTAAAACTGCTTCTTAGATAACTATCAAGCATTGTTGTTATCTGAAAATACCTGGGAAGGATTACTTCAGCAGCCTGAAACAGCTTACCTTGTACCACTCTTCCTGGCTGCCAGGCCCTCTACAATCCACTCAGTTCAGCTGGCAGCATCTTCAGGAATAGTTCCACAGTTGCTAAACTTATATGCTGCTCCAGAACTTGAATCTCAGGTTGTTGGACTTATGGGAATGCTTGCTTTAGATCTAACATAAGCTATGATCATTTATGCTAGTCAGAAATTGTTTTTCCTATTATCCAAGAAAAGTTTATATCTTCCAAAACTTCAATAAGACACCTATTAGTATCAAATACAGCTATGTTTGATGTGCAGTCATGTTGTTATCCACTAACATAGTATGCATATATATATATATAGGTGTTTCTAACAGTTTTTTTTGAAAAAAAACACATGGTGTTTACCATGATATTATGTCACACATGGTTGTAGCCTGTTTAAACTTTACAAACACACCCCTCCCTCAAAAATTAGAAGCTCACAGTGTTTTTTAGAAACCTGTTTAACTGGTTTCCAAACCAGATCAACTCACAGCATCCTTTTCTTGACAAATGTGTTGACATGCTTGCCGCACCCACTGCTTGCTTCACACCCCAGACCTTGTTCTCACCATCAAGTTGATCCAATTGTGTGACTGACTACAGTTTTGCCTCTGCTGCAGTTTGATCTTTGTCCCCGATAGTGACCACAATCTTGCCAAACTGTGAACCCTTCTCCATCATAACAAAGCCCTGCTCGGCATTCTCTAGCCCCTCCACAACAGCTGCCACAACTGGCACGATTTTCTTCTGCTCAAGCAGCCTAGTGGCGGCAATAAGCTCCGCTTTCGAGCCCATCGTCGAGCCTAACAGCAATCAAGATCAGACGTATGGAGAACTTGAATGGGAGAACGGCGCACCAATGAGCTGCTGGTTGCGCATGACCTCGCGCATCGTCATTGTGATCCGCGGCGTCTTCATATCCGTCATACCATAACACACCACGCGCCCGCCCTGCGCGAGGACAGGGCTCACAGCCTGCATAATCTCGCTCCCCGCGCCGTCAATCACCACGGTGACCCCGCCGGTCACGCCGTCCCGGGCGAGCAGCTTGCCGAGCTCCGCGGCCCACTTGGGCGCGGTGTACAGCACGCCGCCGGATGCGCCGAGAGCCGCGGCGCGCGTGATTTTGGCGGGCGAGGAGGAGGTGACGTACACACGTGCGCCGAGTGCGAGGGAAAGCTGGAGGGCCAGGAGGGCAACGCCCCCACCAATTCCGGTAATGAGCACGGTAGAGCCGGCCTGGACGCCGCCGAGGGAGAGTGCACTGTAGATAATGAGCGGTATTAATATATTATATTGGTGAAAGGGACGGACCGCCAAGCTGTGAGGCCCGCGAGTGGCCATGCGGCGGCTTGCACGTCTGTAAGGTGAACGGGGGTGCGGATGACTTCGGTCCGCTCGACGATGACGTGTTCAGCGAAGGTGCCGAGTGGTGGGTAAGCTGTGCCGCCGACAGTGCCAAAGCTGTCTGTGTTTAGTAGAAAGCATAAAACGGGCTAACTTGAAGACACGCACGCAGATTCCGGTGCGGCTGGCGACTTCTCCCAGCCGCGCATGGGCGTGAGGAAGACGCGCTGGCCCAAAAGAGCGTCATGCGGGTCCGCGGCGGCGACGACGGTGCCTGACCATTTCCATGAGAAAAATATAACGCCTGCTGTTCGTCAGACACACCAGCGCCATCTGAACCGAACGTGCTCCCGAAGGCAATCTTGGGGTACAGGCCTTTCCGAATCCAGACCTGCCATATCCGTCAGCGGACTTTGATACCTACAAGCAACGCACATCACGGTGATTCAGCGCCGCTGCACCAATCTTGACCAGAACCTCGCCGGGCCTGAGCGCGCGCAGGGGCTGCCGCTCTACAACCGCGTCATGATATGGCGCGTTTTCGCGGATGACGAGTGCTCGGGTTGTGGCGGGCAGCGGCATGTGTGGGTTGGATGCGAAGGCACGGCCGAGGCGGAAGGGGAGCGTGTTGGGCAGCGTTATGGCTGAGCGGGATGGTGGTTCTGACCAAAAGCCCGGCGTCTTTGATCCCCGGCAAGCGAGGGAAGATCACGATCATACATCACACGTCATGTGTGATTGCGTCAGCACGTCTTTTGCGTCCCGCCAACACATTGAGCGGCTCGGAACTTCTGCCCCTCCGGATACTTCTCCTTCAAGCCCTCGTTCTGCTTCCAGGCGACTCGGAGTTCTCCCGTACCCACTTGTCAAGTCCCGTCGACGCGTCCCTGCATCTGGCGCAGTGACGCCTGTCCACTTTCCCTCAACTACGTCAGTCCTGTATTTCCGAATTACTTGCAGGTGTACTTACTTGATCACGACGCAGGCTGCGTGGTGTTGTTGGCGCTGTGGAAACTCGAACGGGCGACAACATCGGCATGCGCTTGTGCGGACAAGGGTCGGCGCGCTGGGTTGGCTTTCGATTTTAGGCTTGATTTTGTCCGAGGGACATGGTACGGCGCTCGCCACTGCTCGGATTTTTTTTTCATTCGAGCTCAATTGTTTACAGGATGATCAAAAAGTCATCTCGTCCTAGCTCATAAGCCAACTTCGCTTCCTGGCCCGTCGCAATCGCTGCCACTCGACCACTGCCAGGCTGGCATTGCTTGCTGAGGACCACTCCACTCGTTTTTGCAGCTGCGCCGTGAGCGCTCCGGAGTCCGGATGTCCATTACGATACTAACTTGAAGCCCTACTTGGAGAAGCTGACTCCTGGTAAGGACTCCAAACTGCAAGTTTGAGAACGCTCACTGAGCTCCAAAGTGTTGTGCCGAAATGCTCCACAACTTGGAGTTCCATCTAGACCAACGCCGCCCGACAGACAGACAGACAATTCTTGCGCCACCTGGAGCGCATCCGTTCCCGTCGACTGCCCGGGAAGCCTATAAATTCAGCACGTCCTTCGTCGTTCATCATTAGTCCCACCCATCTTCGCGCACCACTCTCAACTTGAAGCAACAGCCATGTTCACCAAGCTCGTCGTCCTCTTCTTCGCCGTGCGTCATTCTCTCCATCTCATCTCACTTCTGATTTGCCCCAGGCCCTCACCGCTGCCGCGCCAAACGGCGGCTCCGGCTCGTCGACCGCGCCGATGTGCTGCAGCCAGACCGTGCAGTCGTCCGCGCTCAACTTCGACCTCGTCGCTGCGCTCGCACAGCAGCTCCTCGGCCTGCCGTCCGTCCCCGTCGGGCCCATCGGCCAGCAGTGCACCGACGTCGTGAACGTCGCCGGGAACTGGTGCGTATAATTAAGGCGTTATTTCAGGCTGGTGGCTAATATGGATCGGCGCAGTAATAACAACGAGGTGTATTGCAAGCAGGGCAATGCGTTGATCGCGGTCGGGTGTGTGCTGCTCTGACTCGGAGCATCCCGAAGAGCTTGGCCATGAAGCGAAAAAACGTGACCGGGAGCCGTTTGTGGATCGTTTAAAAAGCTAGATGGAATACTTGTGCGCCTGTATAGACAAAATTGCATTGTTCAAAAGTGGTTACTGGTGCCAACCTGAATGGTATTCATGTTCTACTAACGAGCACGGGCCAAAGCGCTTGTCAATGTCAATGAAGCTTAAGTATTCCGAGTTTCAAGCTGGCTACTATTACTAATACACTTTTGGACTAGATACTGATCACATTCGCACCCGGCGCGTTGGACGTTGTCCGTCCTCTTCTTCACCTGTCGACACTGATGGCCCACCGCTGACCGAATCTTCCATGTCCTCCGAACCGCGCCGTCGTTTCAGTGCCCCACCAGCATTTACAACACTCGGCGGGCTGTCCAAAGTTACGGTGGCAGTGGCAGCCGGCCCCGGTGCGACGGGCTCCGCGTAGTCATCGAGGAAGCCGAAGTGCGGCGCCGCAATCGGATCACCCTCGGCGAACGCGCGGAGGGTGCCGACGATCTGCGCGCGGATTGCGCCGAGCCGCTGTGCGAAGAGCTCGTCTTTGCGGCGCAGTGCCACCGTGTGGCGAGCCTCATTGGCGGAGAGCAGGTCCCGCGTGTCCTGCAGCTCCGCGTACAGCACGTCGATCGTGGAGTTCAAGGTGATGCGATCTTCTGATGGATGTTATGATGGGGCCCGCAGCGTAGGTGGCACGACGAACCATTCGAGTATTCGCTCGCAGAACTGTGCTTCGGGCTGTAAGGCACACTCTCCAACCCGCTCCCCTCCACCAGCGCTGCCACGACGCGTGCCACCTTCTCCTTCTCGTTCGCCAGCTCCATTTCGAGCTCGACGAGCCGCTCCTTTGCTGCCGCCAGCTCGGCTCGAAGACAGTCCCGCTTGGACTCTAGTTGGTGGTTGATCTCTGCCATGTCGGTGGTCGTGGTGTGAGTTCTACTGCGTTTATTGTTCGTCACACCGTGACGCCTTAAATCAGATCATCAGCGGCCCGAGCGCAGTACTGGCTTTGATATTTGCGCAGCGTCCGATTGCCAAAATTAGTAATCACGCGGAAAGCTTCTCGATATGGAAATCGATAACGTGACCCCGCCACTTGTCGGGATTGTTGCATGCCTTATGTAAGTTTGTAGAGAAAAGTCTTATTTCAAAGAACTTTTTAATTTACTACCAATTCAGGGTATAATACAGAGGTCACAGGTGGCATATAATAGTAAGGTCCTGTAAAGGGGTACCAGGAACAGTGAGCACTGTAAGGGCAACCCCAGAGGCCTGAGATCAAGGTCCTAGCAGGGGAGAATCAAAAGAGAAGAACTCTAAGGGTCCACCTGCTAGGTAGCCGCTGGCAGCGTTGTAGATAAGACCCTTAATAAGACTGCACATCCATGATAAGCCCTTAATTATATATTAAGCCTTATTAAGGGTGGTCAAAATAAGGGTCTTAATAAATGTAATTTCCTTATTGGGAAATAGATTTTTGGGGGCCCCATAAGTATCCCCCCTCCTTGTCAGAAGCCACAACAACTGGGCATACACATGGCATGTCTGAATGCAGTGGTACACCACCAACCCGTTGACACAACGAGCCGATGTCACCCCAAGATGTCAAGGCAATGGCGGCGCCAATCTCGGGTTGATAGTTACCCAATATCATATTACTGTCAAACAGAAAATGTCAGATCAACGTTCTAGAGCTGTATTTGGGATGTTATAACCTACATCGTGCCAACATCTCGCTTGATGTCCACCAGATGGGCGCGGCTCCAGAGCAAGCGCGGAACATGCATCAGCCCATCAAGATGTAACATTATTTCATCGTGTGACAATAAAAGATGGCGCCACTCGTGGCTTTTTCTTTCCTCCGCCCACATCCCCCTCCCACTTTCCCCTCAGTGGCACTCGCCCCCACTCTTCCCTCCCGCGCCAAGACAATAGCGCTCCGCCCGCTCCGCCATGGCATATAAGGAAGAGCTGGCTGGAGTTGGGAGGCTGCCGTTGGTGCCATGCTGTGGGCCTGGGCTAGGTGCGACACCTTCGTCTCTCCGGGTTGTGTTTGGCTGACGCGACGCCGGGTAGCCCAGCCATGATTCACGTTGTCAGTCCTTTTGGACAGCGTCCAGACTCCCCACACCCACGGTCGCAACGCAGTCTTGTGTTTGCTGTTAACGGTATGTCTCCCTTTCCCCAGGCCCACTTTTCTTTCCAACGCTGATATTGCTCGTAGTGGCGCTTGTGTTTCTGGCACGGTCGTCCAGCGCATCCCCGCGGGCACCCAGTTCATCACCGCTCGTCCAAGGCGGACTGTGCCTTGCGCTACTGCACCGAGAACGGTTTGTCCCCCTCCCTATCGTCCCCCTTCTTCCCCGCTGACCTCCCCCCAGCTGGCAAATGCGGTGCCCGTGGAGTCGCTGAGGGCCGGCAGTGCTGCTGCGGCCCACCCTTCAATCCTTTGGGCGCAACCAGCTTCAGCAACGGTGCGGGCAAGCAATTGATCGGCGGGTAGTGTCTGAGCGAGAAGGATGCGCCGGCTCGTTGGGCAACTGCTGCGCCCCGGTGCGGCCTCGGTGTACATCGATAGCGCACACATAGGGTTGCAATTAGTCAGTATATATTATGTATGTAGTTACTACAGCACAATATACATTATTGCCTGTCTTTTTGAGTGTTCTGTACCATTCAGTAGGCATCCCCCATTTGTCACAGCCTTGTCTGGCGCTGGTCCACCTCAGGATGTCTGTATGATATCCCTTGTCAAACAGATGTCAGGAAGATATGCGCATTCAATTTCGTCCTGACATCACGGATATCCGATCTTGATGTCACAACCTGATGTCAGGCGACGTTTTGGCATGACATCAGCCAAGTGTCATGCCGGGTTGGTGGTGTAGTGAGTTACACAGTGGTAAGTACTATTGGCCATAATTTAATGTTTATCAGTATTTGAATGGAAGCACACCCAACTCAGACTGATCTTTGAAGGCATTAAGTTATGAAAGTTGGAAACAAAAACAAAGGGCTGTACTGTGACACTGTGTGTACTGTGACACTGTGACATATCAGGTAACCAAGCATATTAAGGCTCTTATCAAGACCTCAGACCATGATAATGTAAGGGCAACCTCGCGAGGCTCGAAATCAGAGTCCTGAGCAGAGGGGGAATCCTTAGTGAACTACTACAACAGGAAGGGACGCTACAGACTCACCTGAGCAGAGGGGGAATCCTTAGAGAACAAGCCAAGGAGCCCTCTGCTCAGGTGCACTACTATATACTAGTGACCGGAGTAATGATAGAGTGACTGCATAGCGACGAACGACGCATGGGAGAAGTCAGGTGTCGCTAATGGACCCTAGGTGAGTGTCGAGTAGCCCTCGAAGCTCCGGAGAGGCAGGTTTGGGACCGTGATGCCAAGGGAGGAGCCCAGGCATCCTTAGAAGGCCTAAGAAGGGCTTCGGGAGGTCCAGGCTGCCTCTGAGCGTCTCCGCTTGTGACCGTGACCGTGACAACCGGAGTCGGAACCGGAATCGGAATCGACTCCGGGTGTGTGACCGTGACGTGACGGCCGGAAACGGAGAGGGAAGGCGTGGAGCGGAAAGGGAAGGAGTCTGGTCTAGCCCAAGGGCCGGGGAGTGTCGGAGAGGACCAATGGGAATGGCGGCCAGCCATGACCACTGGAGGGTAGCGACAGGGGTCACTCGGAGACGTCCCCGGGACGTCTCCAGAGAGGTGGAGGTGTGAGGGCGTGCAGCCTGGGGCGCTGCAGTAGGCACGAGCCTTAACGGCAGTAGGCCTCACCCAGGGGAAGGCCCGATGACGGGGGGCCGTGGTGGCGGAGTGGAGAGCGGAGCCATGGCAAGGCTCAGCCATCCGAACATAAGCCCGAACGCTGACATGGGTTGGGGACACCCAAGAGGTCCAGCAGGTAGAGATCGTAGGGAGACCTTGATAAGTGACAGCCCAGAGAGGCTAGAAGGCCATAGGCTCAAGGTCTCGGAGGGAAGTGGTGCGTCCACATCCGGAAAGGTCTCCGATGGCATTAGTGATCCCTGATGGTGACTCCGCCGGCGGAGAGACTCCCGGAAAGGGGTGGCCAGGGAGTCGAAGACTGGGGATCACTGGATGTGGGATGTGGTGCGGGCAGTGGAGGGAGAGCGTCAGGGTGCGGAGACGCGGAGACACAAGCGGAGACGCGGGAGACGCGAGCGGAGACGCGGCGCTTGATGGGATCAAGTGACGGCATCAGGGTTTCCCCTGACATCATCCCCCCTTCAAGCTGCGTCGCCCGATGCAGGAAAAAAATCGGGGGTCACTGAGCTCGTCCTCCGGAGTCCCTTGTCCTCCGGTGGCCAAGCTCCTGTCTCTGTCGATGTCCAGAGACTGTCCATCTCCAAGAGCCAGTGTGACGGTACCTTGGCGTTGCTCCAGTGATTGCTGTTGCCAAGGTCAACCCATGGAGTACTTGCGTTCTCCACTGGTTGCGCGCCCATATTCGGAGACGCCCCGGAGACCTGCGGTCCCGGTGCCTCTCCGAGAGATGGTGCAACTACACCTTTGCGTAGCTCGGTGTGCGCCCGCTTGCGCTCTGGTCGCATGTTGCTCCAGGAGGGTCCTCTGCGAGTCCCCTCCTATACCTCCTCCATCCCCCTTCAAGAGTGCGGCGCCCCGACGCACCACAGAAAAAAAAAAAAAGGGGGGGGTCTGCGCTTAGCCAAAGCACCAAGTACACCTCCGGAAACGTCTCCGTTTGTGCCCGGAAACGTCTCCGAGCGTGACCGGAAACGCCTGTGACGTCACAGGCGATTCCGACCATCTCTACTGGTTGTTGGAGATCATTGGGCGGCAAATGACTTGCCATGGGGTGATAGCATAGCGAGTGGCGAGCTCACTTTTACTGCACCCAGATGTCAGGTTGGGGGGGGGAAAGGAATTGCAGTGTGACTCCGGACACTGCGCTGTCAGCCGGGGCACTAAGCCTAGTGTTGCGGACTGGGTGGCAACAGCTCGACCCATCCTAGTTGTGCGGCAGAGGCGGGTTGACGTAGGCATTCCAGAAGCGATTCCATTGTTCGGGGTCCGGCTGTACAATGGGACCCTTTGAGCATCTCCGCTTGTGACGTGACCGTGACGTGACTACCGGAAACGGAAACGCGATTCCGAGCGCGTGACCGTGACGTGACGGGCGGAAAGCGGAGAGGGGTCCCATGAACGGAAGGGGCACCTGCAGAGCCCTGAACTGCAGTGACTGCCTAGGTAACACCATGGTGGATCCTCTAAGGCAAGGGTACCCTCCGGGGCAGCTATGTTGATACCAGAGACGTATGAGACGTCTCCGGGGGTGTGCTAGCTGAACTCCGATGCCATGTGAATGACGTTGTGGGGTGGAGTCCGTCTCCGGAGAGTGAGGGGGGAAAGTCGGCACTCCGGCTCAGCACCTGCCACTCGTGGCCTAGTAGGGCGGCCCTAGGCGAGCGGACTCGTCATCTCGCATCTGGCGCGGGCCTATACGGCAGTAGGCCACGCCCAGAACCTAGCGGGGCAGCAACGAGTGGTGTCATGCCAAGGTGTCGCAGGCCGATCAAAGGGATCAGCCATCTCGCGGTTATCCCAAGGTCCAGAGTCGAACTGGACGCGTCGAGCCGGACACGTAGGGAAGGTCACCCGGGTAGTCCGATGAGAATCGGGGCCGGGCTGTGGGGCCCGCGGAGACACGTGCGTAGGGGGACACGGGTGATGGAGTATAGAGACTTGCCTCCCAAGAAAGCCAAGCCTTTGCTCGGGGTGTGAGCGGTCTCATGTCAAAGCCACGGTGACAGCATCAGCGGAAAGGTCTCCGGAGATGCCCCCGGAATCAATCCAGGGATCATGTGCCGCCCAAATTCTGGTGGAGTTGTCACATGTCTGCCAAAATCTGGGTGGTCACATGATGTCGTGGTGGGGGGTGCGGTTTGAGCAAGAGACAGAGGCGAGGTGTGTGGTGATGGCAGAAGGTGCAGAAGGGAAGGTCATCACACCAGCAAAGACACTATGGTCAGCATCTTTGGCAGTAAGAGTGGGGAGCATGCAGAGGTAATGGCCATCGCAGCGACAACCGCGGGAAAGCGGAATCGGAATCAGAATCGGAATCGGAATCGGGATCGGAATCGGAATCCGGAGTCGTTTTGATGCCATCAGGGCGCTCCGCATGGCAGGGGAAGCCCATTCCGACAGGTGGCTGGCAGCAGGAACGGCTAGGGACAGACCAGCGGTGGCCGGAGAGGCCAGCATTAGCCATGGGTGGAGGGAAGGAAGGCGGGGCCACGGTCGGAATCGGGGGGAAGGGGGTCCGGAAGTGGTTCAGGACAGCCCGGGGCCATAGGGCGCGGGGCATGGGAAAGCTAAACCACGGCCGGAGGAGAACACCAAGGGCCGGGCAGAAGGAAGTATTGAGGCCTCACGAGGACCAAAGTGTTCGAAGGGGGCTGGGGCTGTGCAGCGCAAGGTCGGGTGGGGCCGGGACGGAGCCATCTGTCGCAATCCACCAAGAATCCTCCTGCATGCAGCCCCTCCGGGAGGCCACCTCCAGGTTACCGGCAGGGGGGCGTCAGAGACTGCGGGCCCTGGCAGGGAGTTGGGAGGTGAGGTCCGTATTGGTGGGCTTGTTCTGCTGTAAGGGCAACCTCGAGGCTCGAAATCAGAGTCCTGAGCAGAGGGGGAATCCTTAGTGAACTACTACAACAGGAAGGGACGCTACAGACTCACCTGAGCAGAGGGGGAATCCTTAGAGAACAAGCCAAGGAGCCCTCTGCTCAGGTGCACTACTATATACTAGTGACCGGAGTAATGATAGAGTGACTGCATAGCGACGAACGACGCATGGGAGAAGTCAGGTGTCGCTAATGGACCCTAGGTGAGTGTCGAGTAGCCCTCGAAGCTCCGGAGAGGCAGGTTTGGGACCGTGATGCCAAGGGAGGAGCCCAGGCATCCTTAGAAGGCCTAAGAAGGGCTTCGGGAGGTCCAGGCTGCCTCTGAGCGTCTCCGCTTGTGACCGTGACCGTGACAACCGGAGTCGGAACCGGAATCGGAATCGACTCCGGGTGTGTGACCGTGACGTGACGGCCGGAAACGGAGAGGGAAGGCGTGGAGCGGAAAGGGAAGGAGTCTGGTCTAGCCCAAGGGCCGGGGAGTGTCGGAGAGGACCAATGGGAATGGCGGCCAGCCATGACCACTGGAGGGTAGCGACAGGGGTCACTCGGAGACGTCCCCGGACGTCTCCAGAGAGGTGGAGGTGTGAGGGCGTGCAGCCTGGGGCGCTGCAGTAGGCACGAGCCTTAACGGCAGTAGGCCTCACCCAGGGGAAGGCCCGATGACGGGGGGCCGTGGTGGCGGAGTGGAGAGCGGAGCCATGGCAAGGCTCAGCCATCCGAACATAAGCCCGAACGCTGACATGGGTTGGGGACACCCAAGAGGTCCAGCAGGTAGAGATCGTAGGGAGACCTTGATAAGTGACAGCCCAGAGAGGCTAGAAGGCCATAGGCTCAAGGTCTCGGAGGGAAGTGGTGCGTCCACATCCGGAAAGGTCTCCGATGGCATTAGTGATCCCTGATGGTGACTCCGCCGGCGGAGAGACTCCCGGAAAGGGGTGGCCAGGGAAGTCGAAGACTGGGGATCACTGGATGTGGGATGTGGTGCGGGCAGTGGAGGGAGAGCGTCAGGGTGCGGAGACGCGGAGACACAAGCGGAGACGCGGAGACGCGAGCGGAGACGCGGCGCTTGATGGGATCAAGTGACGGCATCAGGGTTTCCCCTGACAGATAAGCACTTATCATTATCTTATGATAAGGGCTTAATAACAATAAGGATTCAACCCTTATCTACAATACTGTAGACTAAGGTAGCTGACTACAGACTACAGTGTTGTGGGGAGGGGCAGGGCCGGGTCAATTGATGGCATGAGTGACACGTTGTGACTCACTCAGCCGTTGGTCGTCAAAATGTGATCACAGTGCGGAGGCAACTCCTCCATGACTTTCCCCCTAAAAATATGAAATTATTCACGCATATACCTACAATGTATTCAAATAAACTGGCGGCGAAAAATCATTTAAAAACACACTATCATCTAGTCATAAGGGTATTTCTTTTGGAAATCAGGGTATCCTGCCTGTAAATTTCGAGGTTTCGGAGTTCTGTTGCCGCCAAATTACTGCAATCGCTCTTCTGAATTGAATGAGCCCTTATCCGTACGATTCAGTGCACGGACGCGTAAGTAGTTGCCGCGATGGGATTCGCCCACCCGTGATTTGACAGGAAGTGCCGTCACTGACAGGCTTCTTCTTCCTCCCACCTTCATGCTGCGTACTCCGACATCTTCTACACGTCCATTGACCACTCTACTGCCCAAGTGGCTCAAATACTCCTCATAATGCCTGCAAAGACAAGGCTTTCACCGGCCCAGAGGGACATATTGGAGAAGATGCAGCAGGGGAATCGAGAGAGGCATGGAATGGTGACGGAGGCTGGTGGGCAGGCAGACGATGTGGGACTACGAACCAAAGCTACGTATACCGGCTCCAAGCGCGCTAAACGGCCATCACAGATGTCTGCTCTTCGCGCTGAGCTGGAGGACATGCAGTCCAAGCTTTCCCAGTCGGAAACTGAGCTTCAGGACGCGTTAACAGAGCTGGAGGCCGCTCAAGAGGTCATTCGCACACTTGAACGTCAAGTTGCTGGTCTAGAGCTACACACTACGTCGATTCAAGCCAACCTCCACGAATCCTCTACCGTTATCGACTCTCTCTCCACCCAGCTCGCGGAAAGCGCAGATTCACTCAGGAAGACCTCAGCCCAAGTTACTCGACTCAGACGTGGTCGAAAGCAAGCCCAAGACGTCTCGAAGGCTGCTCAACGGAAGGCTGACATGCAAATCTCGCAGCAAAAGCTCGTATTGAATGCAAAACAAGCCCAATGTGATTCTCTCAATGCCCAATTGGCCCAAGCTCGTCATGACCAGCAAGACCTTCGTTCTCTCTATCAGAAGGCATGACGCGAACGCGAACTGTTCAAGAAACGTACCGACCGCACTCAGCCAGTCTTGAAAGCGACACAGAAAGAGCTGAAGAAGCTTCGCGTCTGGAATCCGATGGACGGCAATATGTATAGTGCCAACGCACGTCGACTCTTTCGACGACTGGATTCTGCTGGAGTTTCAAGCAAGCGAATACCGGGCGTACTTTCTGTTGTCTTCAGCGAGCTTGGAATCAAGATGAAGCGCAAGCCGAGTCCACGTCTCATACGGATGGTAGTGAAGGAAGCAGGGTTTTTGAGCAAGGTTCAGCTCGGGCAAGAGGTTGCGAATGTGAAAGGTGTGTTTTTACCATACCCTTCGAGACTTCAGCTCACTTCTAAGCAGTCATTGGTGGCAGTTGCGATGGGACAACCATAAAACGGTGGAACTTTGAATCTCGTCACCTCACCTATCTCAAGCGCGATCGTGCAGACCCCAACGCAAAGCCGCAGTTCAAAACAAGAATGCTCGAGCTCAATCAGGCTCATGACGACACTGCTGAGACGCAACTCGAAGGCGAGCTTGCTGCTGGGGCTGCCATTACTGCCGCCTATCGGAATTCACCCATCTACGATGCTCAGAATGCTCCAATCGACAACGACGACTTCATTCACAAGCATAAATGGCAGAATATGGACCACGCAAAAGACGGCAAGAAGAAACTCAAACTTTTGCAAGCGGTCAAGCTCAAACTGGTGAAGTCGGATCTAGGAAAGGTGAAGTGGGTTGAGATGGAGGAGCTGGATAGGTTCAATGCAGTCTGTGCTATGACCGATGATGATTTGCGGGAGGAACTGGGTAGAAACTTTTCGTCAAACATGTATGTATCTATTCCTTGCAATGGAGTAACAACAGCATGTTTGTCAGGGGAACCCCCGCTTCGGCCTCCTTCGGACCCTCCGAACGCATCCGAGGCGCATCCGATCGGCGCCCCCTCGGACGCTCTGACCCACCCCGACCATCGTCCTCGGCCTCCTTCGCCCGCACAATCACCGATCCGTCAAGACCCTCCCAACGATCACCTTGGGACAGAGCCTGCGACGCCGCTCAGGCCTTCTGCGCTCTACGTCGGCAGTTACGGACAACCAGTATATAGTTGGCGCCCTAGCAGGCGGACCCTTAGAGTTTCTTCTCTTTGGATCCTCCCCTGCTAGGTCGGTCCCTCCGTGTATTTCCGTAGCTTCTATTCACGCTTTGGATCCTCCCCTGCTAGGCTTTCGTCGGAGTCTCCAGGGTTGCCCTTACAATGTTAAGGCAACCTGTAGGTCCGTAACTGAGCGACATCAAGCACGTGAGGCCCTTGCCATTCGATGCGTGGGTGAAGAAATATTCCTCGCGCTCCCATCCGATGAACAGCGCAAGAGTGGCGACATTCTGTTCTTCGGCTGCATGTGTCACAAGGATCTGAACGCCTGTGAACTCGCGAGGTTAGTGGGCTTTAAACCCTGAATTATGATCTACTATATTCCCAGGTGGGCTTGGCTACCTCCGACAACAAAAACCCAAGAACCCACCTGCTACTATCAATCTGATTTCAGCACGGGCCATGTACCGCCGCAACGAGACCGAAGATTTCATTTCGACCCAGGCCAGTTCCCGCGAAATGACGTTATATGCGATGCGAGAGGCACGGAAGGCCGACGCTGCTGGCTCGGAGCGACGATTTCGAGTTGAACGGGCCAAACGACTGATTAGCAAAGCAACAGAGAATAGAGAACGACGAGAAAAGCAGAAGCAGAGCGTCGTGCAAAGCTCTTGGCAACACCAGTCATTACTGACTTACAGAAGCTCAATACACTCAATATGAAACAACTAACGGAGCAGATGCAAATTCATTGGAAGGTATTCAAGGACCCAGTTTTGGTCGCTATTCCCAACAAGTCAGTTCTCTTGCGGAAAGCAGCAATGCTGAAGGCTGTGAAAGAGGCTGTGGAGAGGTACCTGGAAAGGTAATTACTACCTGGTGGGTTATCTTTGGCTCATATCGACAGGATGGCTGTCGCGCGTCGCCATTTGGACTCTGACAGATCCGAGGTTGGGGACAGCGACTCCAAAGTGTACTCAGAATGGGGCGGCATCACACATGGTGGCGGTGGAGATGATACTGGCATGGAAGAAGTGGAGGCAGATGATAGAAATGCTCTAGACGAGTTGGAAAACAGCTTGATAATAGATATTGATTAACCATCAAACAGCATCTGATGTCTTGCGTTGGAGAGTAGGAAGGAAGGAAAATATGCTGGATTTAAATAACTTTTTTGCAGATTCAGAATGCTGTGAATATCTCCACAATTTTTCAGAATTTTAGGTGGCCTCATTGCTAAGATCTGAGCTCTCAGATTTTGCCAACTTTCTTACTCACATCATCTTGAGAGATAGGGCTATATATCCTTATTTTCTATTTAATCCATTTGAACTCTCGAGTGTGTATAGCCTAGACCTCTATGTATACAATGACTTTTGAACCTTGATGATCCATTCAGCTGTTCGCATGGAATCGACAAACGACGCCGACAACCGGCTGATGTCACGCTGTCAACCGGGTCACGTCACGTCACACATGCCATCAGCTGAGCCGGCATGCCCCTCCCCAAGTGTTGCACCAAAGGGCTAGGCCTTAGGCTAAGGCTTCTCATATATCAGGCAGGTGGCCAAAGGCCTTAGAGGTCACATGCATTGTGACAGTCACATCATGATAAGGATCAATTATGCTGCTCTCTTTCCCTCTCACAATGGCCTGCAGAAACAACTGGCATGCACTATGGGCATTCTTCTGGAACTAGCCAGAACAGAAGCCATATTTGTGCTTCTTGCTGCAAATGTGTCAAGCATTAAGGCATTTCCCCTGAGCTTACTTCCCAGCATTTTACTGGTAATCTCCAGTGCACCCAGCAGATGTTCTTTGGAATGCTTCTGCAGACTGAAGTTCATTACTCCAAACGCTCAAAAAAAAAAAAAAAAAAAAAGACACCCGCCTGCTGGAGGACCTTGACAAAAATGAGTGTGGTATTCAGCATGAGCTTGGTATACAACCAAGAAATTACTTACTGCACAGATATGTACTAACTTGATGCACAGCCTGCAATACCGACATCGTCCATTGCAATGGTGTCCCTGCCTCACTTGCCACCTATTTCAATGGGTATAGAGGGCAAGCTGCCTGCCCATATGCCTTGGCGGATGCACAGGAACTAGGCTGAAAGTACAAGGAGGTGTCAGGGTAAGCCCCCTTTCGGTCCCTCGGAGACGCGTCCGATTCTGGTCCGACTCCGGTTCCGACTCCGGTCCGGCCCTCCATCTCGCCCGCACAATCACTGATCCGTCAACGCCCTCCCGACGGTCGCCCTGGGACCTTGCCTGCGACGCCGCCCAAGCCTTCTGTGCCCGACAGCGGCAGCTACGGAACGGACAAGCAGTATATAGTCAGCTACCTAGCAGGCGGACCCTCAGAGTTTCTTCTCTTTGGATCCTCCCCTGCTAGGTCAGCTTCATTTGTATTCGCTTACCAATGTTCACGCTTTGGATCCTCCCCTGCTAGGACCTTGATCTCAGGCCTCCGCGGTTGCCCTTACAGGAGGATAAGCAAGTGCAAGCTTGTGCCGCCAATAGGTACGGTCAGACATGACCGACCAGACGCCAAACGGAATGACCGAACAGAGATGTGATGACATCCGTTCATCACAACCAAACGACGCCCTTGCACCTGCGAACAACCACCACCCTTCAAGCCTCTAAACATGGGCTCATTGTGCATCATCGCCATCACGGCTGTGCCTGACTCTGAGATCCCACCACCATGGCTTCTAAGCCAGTGCTATCTGCTGCCAGCAATTCCGCCACCAAGAAGGCCAGAAAGCGGTCTCGAAAGGGTGCTGCGCCACCCAAGGTCAAACTTGCTAAGGGAAAGAATAAGGAGAGGGGGAAGGGGAAGGTAGATGAGGGTGTGATGCCACCAATACCAGAGCAACTCAGGAAGGACCCGTGCGTTGTTATCACTGACTCTGCCTTCATCTACTAACCTGTTCACAGCTTCAAGAACTATGGAAAAATTGAAAAATTGAAGGAGATGGTTAATCTCAGCGCCAGCATGCCATTGTTCAAGGCAAAACTCTTCCCAGCCTCGGGCAAGAACCTTTTGACAGCCGATGGAGGTGGCGTCAAGGTCACACACATCCACTATGACCTCGCCAAGCTACTCTTTTGGCAACATCGACGATGCCCACTCAGGGTCACACAGGGCAGCAGCATTTTGGCGTGTCAGGCACCCTTCACCATCTGTGTTTGGTGGTGCGGTCAAACAAGAACGGCGAGTTCGGGACTGAATACAATGTCCTTCAGTCTGTATGATGACACACACAAGTTCGGGGGCTCCTATCAAAGTATATGATAGCTGCAATCTGGTCGTAGTCGATACAAGGTGGTATGGTAATGTTGAAGTAGTATAAAGTCCAATCCGCGCGGCGGCAAAGGTCGTGAGAGTATAGTCAGTAGTACTGAATTAAAGTCGGACCGACGGCGTTATCGGGTCCAGTGTCAATCGAAAGTCTTGGCGCTTCTTAATACAGTTACCCCAGATTGGCGAGGTCGTTATCGTTATCGTTATCGTTGTCGTGGGTGCCCTTATCCTTTGATAATCAGGCCGTTTCGTGGTTGCCCCTACTCTTTGGTAAGCAGGCCGTTTCATAGTCATTTCGCGGAGGCCTTATCCTTTGATAATTAGCCAATGAATGCAATCCACACTGTCAGGGGATAAGGGTCCAGGTGCCTAGTTGATACCAAAGCCAGGGGAACAGCCCCACGGCCAACTACTTAAGTACAGGGCTATCTGCGCACGGACCAGTCACGTGATCGGTCACAGCCGTCACATCACATGCTCCCCTTACACCAACCCCTCCTCAAGATCCGTCGCCCTGACGGATAGGCGGAGTGTAGGGTTCTGTGAACTCGTATTCGGGGACGCCAGGGAAATAGAGGTTGTCGCCTATAACACGCAATGATTGCGCAGGTATGCCCCCTCGTTGGGCCGTCTGTTGATTGCGCTGCCGACCGTGCGTTACCGCGTTCATCTGCATGGGAGTAGAAGCCACACTGGTATCCATCCGCATGGGAGAGGTGCCTTGGGTATGCAAGACTCGGGTAAACGTCAACGAAGTTCCCATAGCCACTGAGGGTGCGAAGGGAGTAGGATTAGGCTGGGGAGTAGGGAGAGTGGAAGTCGCGGCCCGTATAGGTTGGGTAGTGGCGGCAGCAGGCTGACAGGGTAGGGTAGACAGGAAGAGGGGAGAAGACAGTCGTGAATGCCCAGCTGGCCCGCCAGCGGCAGTCGAAGCCCTCGGATGAGTGGCAGAAGGTGCAGCAGTGGGGGCGCGGGGCATCTGAGACTGGCCACAGGGCACAGTGGACGAGCGGTGCGGAGCACGGTCGACGTCCATCTTAGTGGCGTGGGACACAGGCACAGGCGCGACAGGAGGAGGGGGGGCAGGTCCCTCAGCAGATAGTGGCTGACGTTGCTTCTTCGCACGGACACGCTTATGCATGAATCGTTTCCCAAGCGCAATAAGCGCTTCACCGATTTGCTGGTCGGTTCCCCGGATAGAGACCCGGCGCTCACCAGGCACAGCGCGCGATCAGAGTACGCGCGCAACTGAGCACCGGAAGTGTCGTGAGCTTGGTGGAGACCCTTGCCGCCACGACCCACAATATGCCCGACGGCCGAGGTCAGGCACCACAAGCGTACAAGAGAAGCGCGCGTGACAGTGTCGGGCGCAGTAGGGGGAAAGGTTTCGGCAAGTGGTATGGAAGTGTAGACCGCAGCAATGACAGCAGGGGTAGGGGCCGGGATTGTTGGAAGAACCCAGCGACTGCCATCCCAGACACCGTGGAATGTAAGACCAGGGGAAGGGGGAGCAGGGGGTGGAGCAGGCGTACCATACTCAAGACGGTCGAGACGGTCGGTGAGGCGAGTAATTTCGCTCTGCAGGAGCAGGCAGTACAAATACAGGTCGACAGGGATGCCGGGAGTCGTCATTGGAGGAGAGAAGGCAAGCACAGTAGGGTGAGGACAAATATAGGAGATAGAGAGGATCAACTGGGGCTAGAAGAGTACCAGAGTCGATGTAGAGGCTTTGGTATGCTGTCAGGGGATGAGGGTCCAGGTGCCTAGTTGATACCAAAGCCGGGGGAACAGCCCCACGGCCAACTACTTAAGTACAGGGCTATCTGCGCATGGACCAGTCACGTGATCGGTCACAGCCGTCACATCACATGCTCCCCTTACACACACGGGGATTCACTGCCTATCTACTGATATATGTGAACTTATAGATCACCGGCGGGCTTGGCATCAATCCGCAGCCGGCAACTGTTGCTGGTCCACCACCTCCGTCTCCGCCACTGCCCCACCCGTTGCCTGCATCGCCCAGCTCGTCGCCAACACCGCCTCGCTCGTCGTTGCTGCGCATGACTGTGCACACTGCCCGTCACCTTGCTCCCGTGCTGCGGCACCACTGTGGACGCTGCGGCACCTACTCATCGCCTCCAGCCCATTCCTGTTGCTTGACGCGTCGCTGGACGGGTTGCATGTTGCGTGTCGTCATGAAAGTCATTCCCGTGACTTTCCTGGTACCACCCCCCATGCCAGGTGCGTCAACACACTGCTCTGAATGCACGCATGTATGTATGTCTTGCTTCTTGGTACATATTTATTGACTCTTGACAGGGCACCGACTCAAGTCTCAAAAAAGCCAGTGCAGCAAAAGGCCACCACCATTCGTGTCACAGAGCCCCAACAGCTGTGGCTCACTGTGCCTGGTACCTCCACAGGACCTCACTATTACTTATATGTAGGCAATGGCATGAGTAAACCCCTGGGTATCCAGAGCCTTACTTATACTCATACCTGCACAGCCACCATACCCATACCCATGGGTATGGGTATGGATTTTACTCCTAGGTATTGTCACTTCTTAACCCCAAATGACTGATATATTTTCTAGTTCAAGTTAATTTTCTGCTTTGGCACCCACCAAGTGCTGGCACTTTAAGCAAGAGCCAAGATGGAATCAGCAATTGCACGTAGTGAGTGATTTCCACATGTCATATCATATCTCATCTACCCATGGGTCGGCAGGTTAGAAATTTGCAATCTATACCCATACCCATACCCATGCGGGTAAAACCCATGTACCCGCACGGGTAGGCCTTACCCGTGCCATTGCCTACTTATATGCCACCTCTGTATTATTTATACCCAGAATTGGTAGTAAATTAAAAAGTTCTTTGAAATAAGACTTTTCTCTACAAACTTAAGTAAGGCACACAACAATCACCCCGAGGAATGGGAACAAAACTGGAGGATTTTTTTAAATTCTAATTAAGGTAATAATGACCCCAAAAAGGGACACCTTTATTTGTTGGGAGAAATGGATTTAAAAAGACCCAATAAGTAGAACAGCAATCTTATCAGAAAAAAAGGAATCAACATTGTTATCCAAAAAAAGCCTCTTATGCCCAGATATCTTCCATTTTTCCCCCTTTTTCTCCTACAATCTGAGAAACATTTTTCTGGTCAGATTTCCTTCCTATCTAGTTGACATCATTTAAACCTTTTTTTCTAATCAATAAAGGTCACTATTTTTTCAACCATTATTACCTTCATTAAAATTTTAAAAAATCCTCCCGTTTTCTTCTCAGTTGTCGGGGTGAATCCCGACAAGTGGTGGGGTCACGTTATCGATTTCCATATCGAGAAGCTCCACGCTGCGTAATTTTGGCAATCGGCGCAGTAAGTACTCCCACGGAGTGACCGATCACTGTCACAGTAGGCGCGCCTTGCTTCCTGCACCGATGGCGGAAGCGCCGTCGACAGCGACGATAACTGACGCCCTGGCTGCATCCACGCTCGAGTCTGTGTCAGAACCGGCAACTGACCCCTCTCCTGAAGGCCCTCCTGAACCGGCCCCAGACTCGGAGCCAGCGCGCCAGGCCACGCCCGAGCCTGAGCCTGTACCCGAGCTCCCCCCGCCGCGCGACGACCCTTTCACGCTCGACACGCTTTGGGAATATAACGGCTCCGACGAGAACAAGCCCTTGCTCGTCTCCATCAAAGGTGTGTCCTCCCCTATCCTCATGCATTTACAACTGGAGCATATATAGGGACGGTGTTCGACGTGTCGGACAACTATGCGGTCTACGGCCCACACCGGTCGTACGCTGTCTTCACGGGGCGCGACGCGTCGCATGGGATGGGCTGCAGCAGCATCCGGTTTGAGGACGCGTATCCGGACTATTCGGGCTTGAGCGAGGCGCAAATGGGGGTGTTGGATCAATGGCATGCGATGTTTACGTGCGTGGGGCGCTTCTTTCATTCTTGCTTGCGCGTTAAAGTAACCGGACAGGAAGAAATACCCGATTGTGGGGAAGGTGGTTGATCATCCGACGCTGTTGGCAGAGAAAGAGAAGGGGAAAGGGAAAGCGAGAGATTTTGAGGCTGCCGGTGCTAAGGAAGAACCTTTGACCCAGTCAACAACTTGAACACGGCATATAGTGTCATGATTCATCCGAGCTCCTGAATTCGAAGGGTTATATGCAGCTATCACGAGTCATGACCAGCATGAGCCTCAAAGTGGTCTAAAAACCTTTTCGACGGTATATCCATTTTTTGAAAGTTGGAACCCCTTGGCAGAGATCATACATATGATGTTTCCGGAGATTTTGGAGAAAACTAAAGAAGAAATTGAATGGAAATGAAGTCAAAAATTCGATCGTTCGTATGCCGTCGTATATGTACTTAGCAGTCTTAGTTACAAGCCAGAAATAATATTTTCACGTTACACATGTGCTTGCAGTTGTTAATAATGTCATCATAAGTCCTAGTTGAACTCTTTCATGTAATCCGGTCCCAACACCACTTCCTCAGCTGTCGTGCCATCCTCGTCTACAGCAACAAAGTTTCAGACCAATCAACTGCTCGGTGAAATCACTCACATGAGTTCCACGTCTTCACCACAGGAATCTTCGCGGCACCATCGCTGGTAACGCCCAGATCGCGTAGATTCAGCGCAAACACCCGGCCGTTGCGCAGTGCACTGTTCTTCGTCACGTACCCGCCGTACCCGGAGTGGCCGTTGAAGCAGATCGGGATGCTCGCCGAGATGTTCAGGCTCCGGGCGCACCAGGACTCGCCGTGGTCGTGCCCGGAGGTGACGGCCAGAACGTTTCCGGCGGGCTGGTTAGAAAGTGCGATGATTTCGTTCCAGACTGCAGTAATGTGTGGGTCTCGCCGGCATAAGTGGAAGAGAAGGAACTTACAAGGGAGATCGAGGCCGGTGTATGTGTTGTTGAGGAAGCCCTGCGCGGACGGATTGGGCTCGTCGTCATGGTCTCCCGCACTTGGTAGGGACGCGAGCGGTTGCGCCTTTTGTACCTGCCATGCAACAGTTACCCCCAGCATGTAACGAGTGAAAGAGAAAAACGAACCGGGATGTGGACGAATATCAATGCAGGAGGCACTTTTCCCCACTGAAGTGAATGAACTTCAGTACTTCGGCTGATCGAGGCCTGTTAGCGAAACACACCGTCTTCGACATGAGCTCCCGCTGCTCTTTCATATATGCGGGCACAGTCTCTGGGTCGACCCAGTAGTAATTAGCCGCGTCGGGGACCGGTCCTGGGCCGTTCCCCGTGCCGCTAACGAACGCGCGCGAGTCGAAGAACCACATGATCAGCGCCGGGACGACAGCCTTGCGATGGGCGTATACCGGGACCCCTTCCGCAAATGGTCAGCCAATCTGTGAACGTATGATGGAGAGGGAACATGCAGTAGTTCCCGGATCCATACGGCTTGGGGCCGACGTCCGAGCGGGTGTATGACAATTCGGAGTACGTCGCTTGCTCGTATTCGATTTCGATTTGGTGGTTGATGTTGTTCTAGTGACGAGGGCAATGAATGGGCGAATGTCTGTGGGAAATGGAAACGCACGGCATTATCGTGCTATGATCAACTTAATATCAGTGACTTTCTGCTCCACAAGAGACGACTGACATTTCCGTGAGCGACCGAGAAGGGGATTTTCCGAGCAACGGTTGGAGCATAGGCCTGATCAAGATAGCCCGTCGCATTGAACGCAAAAACATTCTCGCCTAGAGAATTTTGCTCTGAACTTGGACGAATTCAAAGGAGACGCACCCGTTATGATATCGCCGTTGAAGACTCTGGGTTGCTGCTTCAGCTGGTGGCATACAAGTCAGACACAGACGCACACATAGTCGGGTTTCTCGTGGTCCAACACCGCCCCATGAACTTTTTGCGTGGCCGCATCCTGCATTATCTTGTCATCGGTATCCAATCTGTGAACGAGACACTGTGGAGACGCACATGTTCCGGCCCCCACGCGGCCCACGACCCGTCTCCGGGGCGCTCTCCGAAGTGCATATCGGAGAACGACACGACCTTGAAGTTCCCCGCCGCGTCGAAGGTGAGCTTGCGCTGGCCCTTGATAATGCCTTTCAGCTGTGGCTTTGGACTGGATGTCGGCGCTGCGACGGCGCGGGCGGCTGCCCAGGCGAGGAGGGCTGGCAGGAGGAGCATCGATGTCGTTCAGAGAGAGAGCCTCAGCGGTCACGCGAAGGCGGAGACGGAAGCGGACAGAGGGATATGGTGGTTCGCGAACGCACGTGCAGACGTCGCCGCCATACTTCGCGATGGGCTCAGCTGGTCGGCGAAACGTGCGCCGCGTGCATGTGGTCGACAAAAGCATCATGGCCGCTGGTCACATGCGCGGGAGAGAAGGTCGTCGCCCTCTTCGTTGAACGTCAGGCGTGCATTGAACCAGGGTCTGGCAGATGCAAACCAGAAGTCAGGATTTAAAAACAACAACAAAGTGGAGTGCTTACACCATCTGTTCTCTTGCTGGGTCTGAATTGAGTCATCCCTTGCGATACCGATCGTATCCACAAGGACACTCGCTCCTTGGCCAGTCGGCACAACGATCTCTAGACGTCAACTTCATGGTATTGGCTGGGCACATTCGCAACAGTCGAGTATTTTCCTTGCCAACACGAGGTGTGAGTACGGCTTGCGCGAAGAACAGTTAGTGGAGACAAGAGTGGTGCTAACGATGATAATGTATGCAGAGAGCTGGGTTTGAGCCCCACAGTTCCGGAGACCTTGAGATGCATTGTTTTGTTTGCCCGATGAAGAGGGATACAGGACCATTGGTCAATCGACATGGTTTCCGGCTTTTAGCATTTCGTATACCGCCTGTCGAGATATTCCGGGTCCATCGGCCTCCTCTGCCTCCTGTTCCTCTTCACCTTCTTTTTCTCCTTCGTCATCATCTGCCTCTGCATCCTCATCTGCATCCTCGCCTTCCGCCTCATCCTCGTTTTCATCCTCACCTTCATCTTCATCTTCCCCTTCACCTTCCCCTTCTTCCTCATTCCCTTCCTCTTCATTTTCTTCTTCGTTCTCCCCTTCGGCATCTGCTTCATCGCCTTCTCCATCTTCCTCGTCTTTTTCCTCCGCCTCTGGCTCGTCGCTCGGCACAAACGACCGCCACATCCAGCACCCATCATCCTGCTCCCCCCTCTCCTGGTCCACAAAGTCCTCAAACCCCATATTCGAAATATCCAGATTCGAAATCATGCCGTGGGCCTCCTCGTAGGGCAGGCGGCACGCGCGGAACTCGTCCGTCATCCCGCCGTCCCCGTCCCCGGTTCCGTCCCCGTCCGCCTCCGAGTCGTAGTACTGCTCGCAGACGATGCACGTGGACGTCTCCAGCCCGCGCTGGTCGAGCACGGCCCAGTCCGCCGCCGAAATGTCCAGCTTCGCCAGCGCCTTGCTGTTTTTCCGCACAAACGCATTCACCGCCGCGAGCGACCACCCCGCAAACGCGCTGGCGGAGATAGGTGGGGTGATGGGCAGGCGGGTCGGCTTGCGCGCCTTGGCTTTCGTCGGCAGCGTCTTTGAGCTCAGCAGGATCCAGCCAAAGTCGGGCGGGTATGATCCGAATTCGAAGTCGTGCGCGAGCAGCAGTGCGCGGTTGAGGGCCTGTGAGGGGTCAGCAGGATGGAGGGAGAGGCTGGGATAACCTTGGGCGGCGCCTGAGTCGCAGTGAGGAAGATAGCCCAATTGGACATGATGAAGGGGATACTTAGGGGCCGTGACTGCTGTCACGTCGTTACCTGATTGTCGGCCAAGACGACTGAAAATTTTCAACCCGAGGAGTCGCAGGACAGAAACACCCTCTTGTTTCCCTCAGAAACTCACTCTCGGGCGCTGTAGTGTGCAGGGTTGGTGTTGCGGTAAGCAATATGCCTTCATTGAAGTTGCCAACTTTTTTTTGTTTACTAGTAGTTTTGATTTTAGCTCAGGCTGCAAGTTCTTTCCAGCCGCGCTTCTACGGCGCCTCACGGCCTCCGTGCCCCTTTGCGCACGACGGGGCCAATCCACGCGTCACCCACATGCCGTTTTTATGTGTCATTTTTGTACGTGATCCAAGCAGTGTCTGTCGGTTTTTTTCTTATTCTTGGCTCTCCTCCCTTCGACACCTTCACAGAACCTCTCGCGACAATGGGGGGCGGCGGCAATTCATCCCGTTCGTTGCTGTGGGAGCCGCCAGCGAAGGAACGTGTTGCTGTTTTTGCTTCACTATCACAATCACACAACGCGGAGGACACATTCCATTCCTCCCATTACCGCCAACTAGCAGTGAGCGTATGACACCGCAAGGCAAATTTTGATTATGATACGCGCGTGGCGTCCCTTCAGCTGCCGGCCGCGTTGGAGCCAGGCGGCTCGCCGCTTAAATGCGCTACTCGTCGCTTGCGCTTTTTTCCCCACCACCACCACCACCCTTCCCTTGCCTCAACACCACTCTCCGAAATGTCGAATGTTCTTGGTGTCATCGTCATTGCCCGCAACGGAGACCGGCGTGAGTATTACCAGGACCCGAAGACCTATGCGCCTGCGCTGACCGACTCGACCGCGCTCGGTGTCGTGCGTCTTCCCTCCGCTTTTCACGCTGCACGATGACTCATTGCGTTGACCACAGAGCGACTTGCACCATCTCGGCACCGAACTCCGCTCGCTCTACCTCACGCCCACGTCGTCGTCGTTCATCGAGGACATCTCCACGGACGTTGTTGACACGCAGCAGGTCAAGGTCCGCGTCAAGGCGGGCGGGGAGGGCGCCGTCGTGTTTGACAGCGCCATCGCCCTGCTGCAGGGCCTCTTCCCGCCCAACCCGCGGAACAAGATCACGCTTGCGAACGGAACGGTGGTGATGGCGCCCCTGGGCGGATATCAATACGTGCCCAGTGCGTCTTGCTTTCTTTTTCGAATTGAATTGGTGCTGATTAGACTTAGTGGAGACCGTCGAGCCTGGCAATGACCGCTCGATGGAGAGCTGGACCGACTGTCCCGCGTTCCAAAAGCACGTTGCCGAGTTCCACTCCTCGGACGCGTTCAAGGCCAAGGCCAAGGAGGCTGCGCCGTTCTTCAAGGATATCACGGACTTTGTCTTTGGTCGCACGACTAAATTGGAGAATATCGTAAGTGCTTTTTTCGGTCCTTCACTCAAGAAGATTCTAACGCATGATGATATAGTGGAATGCATGTTGATCCCTTATCGTACTCAGTATACTGACACCTTCCTAGATCCATGACTTCATGAGCACCCAGTTGACCTACAACCAGACCTACGCTTTCCGTCTTCCGCCGACTTACATTGACCAAGCGCGTGCCCTTGCGAATTACCACGAGAACGGGGTGTTTTCGGACGAGCAGCCCAATGGTATTGGGAACATCGCCGGCCGCACGATGCTGCACACGGTCCTCAACTCGCTCGAGCGCATCGCGTTCAACGACGACCCGCTGCAGCTGATGGTCGTGCAGACGACCTACCAGCCGTTCATCTCGCTCTTCCACCAGACGGAGCTCGTCAAGGAGCACCCCGAGCTGGCCAGCATCCGTATGTCTCTCTTGTCTGCATTGTCAAGGTACTAACTCTTCCGGTAGCCAACTTCGGGTCGGCCCTGGCGATCGAGCTCCGCCGCGGGCTGCCGCCGGACACGCGCGACTTCCTGCGGTTCAAGTTCCGCAACGGGACCGCGGACCCGGAGGGCTGGCGGACGGTGCATGTCTACGGGCACAAGGCGGACATCCCCCTCACCGAGTTCATCTACCGCTCGGAGGTACCGTTGCGATTTTCTTTGGAGGTGATTGAGGGCTTATGTCTGCATTGCTAGGGCTCCGCGATCACGAGCAACAGGCAGTGGGCACAGGTGTGCGGCGTCAGCGCGAGCGGCGTCGGGGCCCCTGCCCCATTTGGTTCTTTCTCGGTCGTGCTGGGTCTCTTGATGCTCCTCGTGGCGTTCTTGGGCTTCAACGCGGCCCAACGGCGCGCGAAGAAGGCTCGGGACATGCAGTTGCCGGTTACGAACGTTGAGGTCTGCCAGTTTACCGTCGCTATATAGTCCTCACTGACCAGTTCCGCTAGGTTGTCGAGGAGGTACAGAAGACACGTCTTATCTCTAAGCAGTGAGGTATAGGATGTCCCGTGTTCGTGTACTTGGATCGTCACGGTGGGCACTGGCATATGCATATGGTGGTACTGGACAATCGCTCGACATTCATTCAAATTCAAGTTTCTCAAGTCGTCTCAAGTAGTACTTAGTCTCGTTATCCATAGCATGAATACTATTTCTAATCATGAACAGTTGAGGGCCTCAATATCTGTGTTTAGTAAATGAAAAGGGGACATGTAAACAATCTCTTGGAGTATTGCATCACCGCCGGCGGGAACGGAATGGCTGTCGAGGGCTGATGAATCATTGTTTGTAACAGTAATGCGCAGTAAACAGAGGAGTACTGTACAAGTTCTTGCTCTCCATGTGTCTTCCAATTGACATGCGCTAAGTTCTCGTTACCTTCAATTTAGCTTCCAAATCCAACACTGTTTTTAAGTCGAACACTTTTTTTACTATTTCAAACAAACAGACAACGAGGCATACAACGTTGTGAATACTACTGGGTAGCAAGACAAAGATGTAAATTGTTCATTCGGAAGCAAGAAGAGCGAGAAACGTCAATCCGATACGAGGAGCCGATGCCGGTCAGCCTGTTCAGAACTGTATGCAAACCGCTCAGAGCGTGATCGGGATGCAGTTGATCGCGATGAGACCACCCCACTCTTTCTGGGGTGCATCGCAAGTGACGGTGGTGCCACCGCTAAAGCGCGTCAGCCAGCTGCTGCACCGAAGAGCGCTAACGTTTACCAGTTGTTTCCGATGACGGTGATGGGAGAGCAGCCGAGGCCGATGGGCACGTTGAGGCCGCTGAGGTCAAGGCCGAGGAGCGCTGCGACGGCCGAGACTGCGCTGCTGCTGGAGGACTGGACGCTGGAGCAGCACTGGGGCGAGCTCGGGGGAGTAACCGGCGGCGTGTTGGGGGCGGCGGCAGCAAGGGTCTGTTAAATAGTGAGCGAAATTTTGCCGTCGATGAAGACCTGAGGCCTACAGCGAGGGCGAAGAAGGCGACGAGCTTGGAGAACATGTTGTTTGGAGGCTTTACTGCAACTTGTGGGTGGTTGAAGTGAAGAATCGGGGAAAACATACCTCGCTTTTATCCTCTCTCGCCTGGCGATGACGGAGGCCATGGGCCCGACATACGAACGGGCAATTGGCGCAGAAGAGTGGAGTAGTGGAGCGGAATGTTGTTGCGGTTATTCCAGTTCGTATTGGTGTGAGCGACGGCGAGTATTGAACATGCAGGGCAAGTGTTGGAACACGAAAGGAGGATCCAAAAGGGACTGCTTTCTCGCACGACTCGGAGGGATCCTGTTTAGATGGACGACGCTTAGGTGGAGCCCTTGGGATGTATCATCTTGGAAGTCTGGCAGAAAGATCAAGAGAGTCAAGACTGAGCTCCGAGTCGGACTTGAGTATGGACTGCACCAATAATTCAATTCATTTTTTTCCTCTGACTGTGTCGGATGAGCCTGGGCTTCTGCTATTGTAGCAACATTTTTGCAGGTCAACGAAGAGAAAAGACCAGCGTACCAAGTAGAAGTACCAGTCGTCAGCGATCGATTGTTGAGCGGCGTAGAAGCAGAAGGCAGGAAGAAAACCAGCAACATGAGTCCTCTGACCCTAATTTCAGCTTGGTAATTCTACCGCGATGCATACCCATTGTATGGACTCTTGGGCGGGAGAACATAGCATGCAGCGCTAACGCCACCAACAGCCAATTACGACGTCCATCTGCGGCGAAAGAACGGTTAGCACGCACGCTCGCCGCGGCCAGGGGGTATTCTTGCGCAGCGTCCGAGGCTTTTGCTGGGACAAGCACGAGGCTCTTGAGACGCAGGGGAGAAGTGCAAGGGGCTAGACCACGAAGGTACTTGGTTGCATTCCCACCGAACTTGCTTCCTGTCAGTGTCTGCCCAGATTAGCTTCATTTCCGTGTACAGCATCGAGGGCAGGTCGAAGAAGATGATGACACAGAAGTTCATTTAGACTGGTGAGGTCATGGTGGGTGGTAATTCACCGATTCGTCCCACTGGTATGTCCTGCAACATGATGCCACCGGCAACACGCCTATTGAAGGAGTCGATTCGGCGGGGAACATGGACGCCGGGTGCAGTGCGTTCAATGTCGAATACCAAGTACAACAGATGCTCCCACTCCACAGAGAGCTATGCACCCACGAGCGTCAAGGACGCCGAGTGAGCAACATGATGATGACTCGAGCGGTGAGTCAGTGACATAGCAGTTTTGAAGAACTCGGAGTTTGAAGATGCAAGGTCGCTAAGAATGTCTTTTGCCGCACATGTTTTCATGTCGTTGGAGCATCCCGTGCGGGAGACCGGTTGTCGTTCATGCACGTTCATGTCGTGGACCAAGGAGGATGACGTGTACTGTGAGTCACACCGTGACGGTCGCGAATAAGTAGAGATTCGAAACCACAAGGCCTCAGGCCAATGTTTTTAGCCAAGGCTACATGCCACGGACTCGTTAGACTTGTAGAAGCAGCTCTCTTGCTCCCATCAGCTGTGTGCGGATTTGGCTCTGATGAATCATGATCCCAATAATCTGGATTCTGGAGTGGTGACGTTGACTCGCAGGACCCAGACCTGACCCCATGTGCGTCTTCACGGCTCCCTTTAGCCTTATACTTGCCCCGGCTGGGTCTCGAAAATCGTCTACTTGTGAGGAATTCCAGACCAACACTGGCAACAAATTTAAACAGGTACAAGTACTGGATCCCATTTGAATCCATTGCCTACTGCCAGACAGTGCCAGTGTAACTCACACTAGACTATAGGAGCACTTTCAACGGTATCTGCGCATGCTTCAGCAATCTAAACTGGCAACCACCTGGCACCGATGCCTACATTCGCAGCTCGCGGCAGCGCGCAGGTTATATTTGTTGGTAATACTGATTTACTTTGGCAACCTGTACCATCGCGAGCATATCTGGTCGCCGGCGACCACATTGACTCGCTGCCAATGAGCGTATGTCTTATACTTATCCTATGGCCTTTGGCAGTCTGTTGTTTCGGTTTGGCATCATAATCAATGTGGACGCTGGCGTTGCATGTTGCGGTGCGTAAAGGATTTGTGCAACTGATAGTATCCTTCGAGGGCTTTTCATCTTTGGTTGTCGTCTCATGATAATTCAGGGGCAAAATTCCGGCCCACGTCAGCGTCACGCGTCACACGCATCCTCCGGCTTTCTTCCTCCCTTCCTTCCTGGCCTCTGCGCGCCGCTATTCTTGCTCGGTCTGCTCTACGTCGTGGTTAGTCATCGGGATGCACACCTGCTTTGTACCGTTTCCAATGAAAACCTTTAGAGCATCGTGAGAGGACGCGGATAGGATGGCCCACTACGCTCGACCAGACGCTGGAGGTGGAGCGCCGTACTTCAACGTCTGTACCTTTGCCCCCGCTCTCACACGGTTTCACAACCTCGGGCTCACGTTGTGCATGTTTAGCCTAACCACAATCAAGCATACGCGCCACCTCCCGCACACATGAACGACTACGCTGCAAATACATACTCCCACCCCCATCACCACGGACCGTATCCCCAACCACCACCACAGTCACCGAATGGCCACCCTCGGTCTTATCAGCAACAGTCCCCAAGAATGGCCTACCGCAATGTCCCGCCTTACCCAAACGCCTCCTCATCTTCCTCATCCCCCATATCACAACATGCTCACCCTCTACCGAAATATCCACCCCCTCAACCATACGCCGTGCCAGTCCCCGGTCCACCACCAAATGGTTGGGTTCAGCACCCTCAAAACATAACTCCCCAACTTCTCTCCCCCATCCCACAAAATGCATATTCCGGAGTTGGCTTAGGGCTGCAGATACAAGGCGTACCACAATCGCAATCTCATTCGGGAGCACAGCCGACGTTGTTCCCCCCGCCTGCCATAGTGTCGTCCTATCCCACACCCCCACCAGAGACGACAACCGAAGAGACGACGGATGAAGGCCCCGATCCACAGGAAATGGAAGATGGGCTAGCTTCATCTTCGCAATATCAAGGAGCGGAGGAGGAACAACAGTCGACATCGCCCCAAACACACGCTCCCGTCCCGATATACCCTAGCATCGTGCTCTCTCGCCGACACCATCGACCAAACGACCCGACTCGTGCGCCAGGTGTCATGATCTCACCCAGGGCACGCCCACCGCAAGAGGTCATCGACAGGGTGGGTGTTTGGGACGAAGAAGAAGAAGGACTTCTTTCGAGCGGGTTAGAGGAAGAGGTTTCCATTGACGAGATTGAGAAAAACGAGGAAGTGGTGCCAGCAGACCCGGGAATACCGATAGCGGTAACAGTACCACCAGTCATCCTATCCGCATCTTCGCCTCCTTTGTCAACGACGGATGATTGGGACATCGCTCCTCCGGCATCAGCATCGGCTTCGCCATCCCACATTACCATATCAATTCCCTCATCTTCGCGGGTATCTACACCAACGCCTACTTCATCTGCGCCGCTCGTCTCTCCCACAACAGCTTCCACGTCAGCACCAGCACCAGCACCTCCGCAAATCAAAAAGTCGTGGGCCTCACTGTTTAATGCGTCATCCCCGAATTCGAGCTCGTCTGCAGGGACAGCCTCGTCAACAACAGTCAGTGATAGGGCTCGTCTTCCTACATCGAGCGTGGTGGGATTTTCGGTGCCTGCGGACCAACCCTTGCTCGGGAATTTTACCGCCATCTCTAGTAATTCTGTCGGTGACGGTGTTTCCAATTCGCTGCCTCCACCCACCCGAAATGCGCTTCTGGCGTTGCTTTCTGGAACCCCTAACGAGCCCGTCCAACCAACTTCACCTACAGTACCAACTTCCCCCACAATTTCTATAAAACCAACCCCCGTCCGACTACCTCCTGCGCTAACACCACGAGGATTGATCAATACAGGCAACATGTGCTTCGCCAACGCAGTTCTGCAAGTCCTCCTCTGCACGCGCGCGTTCTATGGACTCTTCGAAAATCTGCAATCCGTGCTGGGCGAGCAGGCCTTTTTGGGGGACAGAAATGGGGAGGAGTTTCCTGCAGTTAACGGGAATGGCATCCAGAAAAAAGAAGAGAAAGATCAAGGCCCTCTAGGCCCCGCCCCACTTGTCCGCGCGACGGCAACATTTTTGAAGGAGTTCGTGAGGAATGGGAAGGGTGGTGGTGCGAGAGGCGGTACACGGACGATGACGAATAAGGGAAAGGCACGAGCAGACGAGCAGCAGCTGGAGGAAGATGGCGAGGCGTTCATCCCGACGATGGTGTATGATGCCCTCAAAGGCAAGAAGCGGTTTGACGGAATGAGGGTGAGTTTTTCGTGCCTTTTCTCATTCGTTATCTCCGGTTCTTTGTTCTATTCTTTCCTCTCCTTCTTTTCTCCCATTTCCTCTATCTCCATCGCTTCATCCCTTTTCGTTCTTATGCTTGTTCTCCCTGCTATTTCCTTGTTTTCTAAGCAAAGACAATAACCTTACTATGTCATCCAGGGCGGGCAGCAAGAAGATGCTGAAGAATTTCTTGGGTTCTTCCTGGACACGCTAGAAGAGGAATTATTGGCAGTCGCTGCGTCATTAAGGAGAGATACAGCTGATACCTCTGGGATCACTGCGACAAGCCAGAAGCCAGCAGTGCAGGAAAAGGAGGAGCCAGACGTGGCAGATGCAGAAGACGGGTGGTTGGAGGTCGGGAGAAAGAATCGGTCAGTGGTGACAAGAACCGTAAGTCTTTTGACATTGTTAGTACTCCTTTCCGTTGACACGGCTGTAGATCGAGTCAACGGACTCTCCAATAACGCGAATATTTGGGGGAAAGTTCCGGTCTACCTTGAAAACGCCTGGTCAGCGCGATTCGGTAATTGTAGAGGATTGGAGGGCGTTAAGGCTGGATATACAGGTGTGTGCCTATGTTGTTTTTATGCTGACTTTTGCTAATGTTTCGATTTTCAGCGTGACGGAATCCATACCGTAGAAGATGCATTGGCTCTCATCTCACAACCTTCGACACTGCAAGTAACACACGTCCCTTCCTCCACCAACAACACTGCCTCTTCCCAACCAAACCCAACACCACAACTGCTAACAGCGTCCCAACAAGTCCTTATTGAAGCGCTCCCTCCCGTCCTTGTTCTGCATCTGAAACGTTTCTGTTATGACGCAGAGCTCACATCTGTCGTCAAAGTCGGCAAGCAGATCGCTTTTGGGCCGGAGTTGGAGGTGCCGGAGGGGGTTATGAGCCCCGGGCTGAAACAGCGGCTGGCAAGCGCAGGCGGAGTGAAACCACGGCGGACGGCAAGATACAAACTCTTCGGGGTCGTATATCACCATGGCATGTCCGCTTCAGGTGGCCACTATACTCTCGATGTCCTCCATCCAGGCCGGGCTCCGGCGTCAGCCGGCCCGGTGCCCGTGGGGTCCTACTCGGCTGTCGCGGGGATGAATACGCCAGCAAGCGAGGGCGCGTGGGTGCGCATCGACGATGAGCTCGTATCTGATGTGAGACCCGCGGATGTGTTTGGTGCTGCTGCGCCTGTGTCGGGAAGCGGGGCGTGGCCGACAGTGGGAGCGAATGGGAAGACTGTCAAAGGTGGGAGGGTGCAGAGTGTCGAGCGAGAAGGGGCGGATGACAGCGGGAATGCGCGGTGTGCGTATCTACTTTTTTATCGCCGGGTAGGCTAGACACAGGAGTGCTTCGTGCCAGATTCATTGTTTTTACTGTGCATGTACATATATGTTCGTCGTCACTGACCTTGCTTTGGTGCATTATCAAGTACGCAGTACTGTTCGCAATGGCATGGGCACCACAAATGATTTATAACTTGAAGTATCGTAAGTGAAAGGTCGCTCTGCAAATGAATTCGCACTCGCTCTACTTTCATCATTCATTTGATACATGTCCACCTGGATGCGTTGTGGATGCGCCATAACACTCCTTCTGGCATCAAACCACTGGGTCTAACAGCGACACATCGTATCATTCTTCCTCATCGCCATCCTGGTCCTCCCTCTCAATAAGGCATCGCGGAAGCAACATGCTCAAGCACATATCATCACAAGAAGCAGAAGGATTGAGAAGATCTGCTGATTACCTGCTGGTGGCTGTCGATACCCTGCATTTCTAACTGACGGAAATTTAGCTGGCACTTGAAATCAAGCTTCTTGCAAGCAATTGACAGCCATCTCAGGCCTCTCTCTCTCACTCATGCCTCCACTATCTCGAGTCTTGAGCGCACCTAGCGTCCACAGCTGGTGGTCTGACTCAAATCCAACTGGCGCTAGCCTCAATCTGCATGCAGCCGCCAAACCACTTCTCCGATTTATGTATGCAAATGAGGTGTTCAAGCTTATGGAGGCCCATCCCTCCTGGGCTACCGCCCTTACCGACAATATTCTGAACATCTATCTAAGCTACCTTGGGTAAGAAATCATTTGGTCAGATGGCAAGAATTTGAATCAACCTTCTCCCAGATCCCCCTATGTTTCCAGATCTACCAAATGTGCCATACTCCAGCATTTTACAGGAAGAATGATCTCTTTGCCCCATTGTGCCCATGACTCCAAGCTCTTGGTGCAGTGGGCTAATTCTTTCCAGGGTCATGCAGTGTTTGAGGCTCTTTTGTCACATCCTCAGACACAATACCAGGTGCTGAGGTTAGTAGGCCAAATCTGTGAGATGGATCTTCCACTCTCAGCAGACCTTCTGGTCAGATGTACAACTACATTGTTCTTGATGAGAAAGTGAGTTATCCAGTGGATTATGATTATTTAATAGTTATCATGCAAAATAACTAAAAATTTGGTAGTTCCAATTGGGATAAAGAGCTAGCTGCTCAGATCTGTCACTCTGATATAGGAGCCCAACTTGTAGCAAGAAATCTCCCAGCTCTACATTCAAATAAGGCCAAAGATTTGGCCTATTGTCTAGTTAAAATGCTATTACTACAATGGACATTTCCCCATATATGTCAAAGCATTTCATCACAATATGATCAACAACCTACACAAGACTTGTAGTATGTTGCTCAATTTATTTATTTATAGTTTGCTAAACACTATGGTAGTCATGCTTTTGAAATATCTAGTGCAATGAAGGCATTGAAACAGACCATCTCTGCTGCTTTTGAGACAGCTGTTGACTATGCAAAGATTGTCTATATAGCTCCCAATATACTCAATATCAACTCAAGGGAGCCTGTCACTACAGAATTTGCATGCAGATATGTTGCAATACTTGAATCTAAGGAAGACCATCAATGGCCTATTGAACATTGTATCCATCTACATAAATGTCTGGTAGAATTGTCCTGGTATGTTGTCTGACCAATTCTTGTTGTATCATCTAAATATTGAACAAATTTTAGCCAAGATAATATTATGGATAATTTGAAAAATATCAGTCAATGGGCACTTGGGATCTTCAACAATACTGTTTATCTATTGGAAGAAGATGATGATGATGATGAGGAAGAGGAAGTAGAAGATCTGGAAGATTATATGAGATTGCTGGTTTCACACAAAGCAGAGATGAAGCCTATTGAAATCTTAGTCACTGTTGAAAAAAGGATATCAGAGATTTAAGTAGGCCTGTATCACAAAAATTGTAATTTTATATTATATTTTTCATGATATAGACAAATATCAGAAGTGAAAGTACTGGGTGACTTCCCATAAGGGAAAAGAAATTGGATGCAATTTCCGAGCGGTGCCAATCTGTCACTTTTTAGCTGAAAATTCATATTTGAAAGATAGTGGCTTCCTATAAGAATAAATGCTTTTGGATGCAATGATCGAGATCATTCTAAGGCTTCTCACAAGTGTCACAGATAAATACCTGTACTCTACCTGTGGGTAATCTAGGCTTCAAAACCAATACCTGTATTTGCAGCATCTGTGGGAAATGGGTACCTGTACTCATGGATACAGGTACCTGCATGGGTTATCCACAGGTATTTGGAACAAAATATCAGGACACTGAGGTATATTAACAATATTAACAGCTTATATAGGATGTAGTATCAATAAACTGATATGGACACTACAGGGTATGAGAAGACTGTAGTGACTGAAATATATATAGAAGATAATGAGAATTAGGATCTTCCAAAGTCACACCTGTACTCTTGGCATCCGTGGAAAACAGATACCTGTATCCGCGGATGTCAAACCCGCAGATGTTTTCCTGCAGGTACCTGTGCAAACATCCACAGGTATTGACACTCATGCAGAGCTTTAGATCATTCCATTACCAAACAACACATCAACACTTGACTATTATGAAAAGGCCAGCGACAAGCTGCACCAGCAATAACATAGCACATTCTAGCACTAGTAGTCGCAGCCACAAGCACAACTATGCTATGTTTTCTCACCTCGAGTGAGATGTGGCAGTGTGACACATCTGATAATCTGTGACAGTGATTGTAGTTGTCCTAAAACAGTAAGTTTTCATGATGGAGGCAAGAAAACAGTTTATTCAGGGGGGTCCTGACCCTCTGAATAAATCTAAGCATATTGGAGGCCCAAATGGGGATTTCAGTCTGATGGGGTCCTGATGGGACCCCCGGCATCTCGGCAAAGGGGGTTTATTCATGCAAAAACAATTAATTTTATCTTATGGGAAGTCATCCACTTATAATATATCAGGTATTAAAAAGCCATTGTTTTTAATTGTTATGTTACACTGTTACAGGGGATGAATCACATATAATAATTGCTCATAAATAGTGGTGATACAAAGTAAGTCTTTATATAATTCTGTGACTAGTAAATCTAGTAATATTCTGATGTGGACCTTCATTTCTGCCAAGTCAGGTCTATTTTTCACAGCATCTATCAATCAATCATCAGATAAAGTTGCTAAATTAGCTCTGTTTCAAGTCTCTGTGACTACTTCAGAAATGAATTCTACTTTGTGATGTCCTTTAGGCAGCAACCTATGATTGCTGTAATTTACAACTCAATACCTTCTTAACAACCATTGAAACCTCATCATTACCATATAGCAAGATCACATAAAGATTACTAATCAAGAATATGATATATCATCCAATTTGCCAACTATACTGCTTAGTGCTAGGTATCAGCAGATGAATTTAAAAAATTACAGTGCATTAATCAGAATTTTATTCCTGAAAAGTGCAATCTCAAGGTAAAAGCATCTCAAATATATTATTTTCATGTATACTTTGTCATGAACCAACACAAGATGCCAAAACTCAGTTTTTTCCCTTGTCTCTCTATACTAGTAGTTACACTTGTTTTGTCTGATAATCTACATTAACTTGTCTTTTTTTTCGACGATGTACATGTCTGATGATACAGTATTCGGTTATGCAGCAACGAACAGCAGGGTGGGAACATGCGTATGAAGGTCACAAGGGCGACGAGGGCGAGAGCGAATCGACGAGGGTGCGATATTCTTGGGCTGTATATTAGCTATTTGCATCAGGTCCGACTACGACGCACCCTGGCAGGCGCCTTTCACACCGCCCATAGCCGAGATCTGAGCGGCCTCTGTCGTCCCGCGAAGCCCTTCGTTTTTCGCGCGCAGCTTGTCAGCAACTTGCTGGTAGTGGATAGTGGCGGCCTTGAGCTCGGCCCAGATGGCGCGGATTGCGTCTTCAGAGGTAATGTAGTCGGCGAAGAATTGCGTGAAGGCGGTTTCACTAAATATCTATGGGTCGGATGAATATGGTCTGCAAACAGACGCACAGGTCCGTGTAAGCAGCAACGGCGGCTTCCGCGCTAGCTCCAAGCTGCAAAAAGGGGATTAGATCGTCCCTTCCTAGTGCCATTGAGAGCAGGTACCGCCAACTCACCTCGTTGTTCAGCTTATTCTTGGCCGCTTGAATAAATTTGCGTTCTTGTTCTTTGCGTTTCTTCTCCTTTGACGCTGCGATGTCATGAGAAAGTGCAATCTTGATCGCCTGTGCGACAAAGAATAGAGAGTCGTACCCATAAGCTGCTGCGCCACAGCGAGTTGAAACCTGCGCAGGTTCCAGGCGTCAGCAAAGCACAGACAGCAGGTCCGAGCACTGAAGCACGCACGTCTGGTCGTCGCTGCCGGTCGAGCCTTGCGATGCGGTGAGGAAGTCAAAGTCATCACCGGTGCTCTTGGCGGAGTCGGCTCGGCGCAGACGATTAGCAGCAGCGTTGGCGCGTCGTTGAGCCATGGTGGTACGATCGACGAAGTGTCACGTCTCGTGATTCAGATTATTTTGTGACGTCTCGCGAGTAAGTAAGTAGTAGAAATATGATTGAGCCAATCGATTTGTTGATATGTACTGGATATCGATCATTATGTGCTGTAAAGATACTTGCGGAACAGCCGAACTCTGTCGTCCTCCAAGTGAACATGCTCCACCTACTAGTACATATCCGAGTCGCGCTGAATCGCTGAATCCGGATCGGAACGTCTTCTTAATTTTCCTGATCAAGTCCACATGTATACACAGCTCCCAAGCGGAGAGCATGTGTAGGTTGAAGTACCGCACTGGTGTACAAGGTCTTCTATGTACAAGGGAAGACCCGGAAGAGATTGTTATAACTAGAGTTGACTGTCCAATCGAATGCGGAGTGAGAATAAATGCTGTACAGTATACGTGATGCAATAGTAATAAAAGTGTCCCAATCCCAAAATAAACCAAAATACCAGCGAGGGTTACATCTCTCCGCATATTACGACCGGCGCCGACGGACGGCCCTCCTATCGCTGGTCCACAGAGACGGTAAGGCGGCGCGGAGGGCCTATGCCAGCGCCCCCCTTCTGTAGCTCACAGCGCACCAAAGATGATGCAAAGCCGTTTAAGATCGGCAAGGCGAAAGCGGAAGACGGAGATATGAGTGCCAAGTGCCGCGCCACAGTCCATTTTCCCGCCCCGGGGGAAGAAGGCCTTGCCTGTCATGGTGAATTGTGGTCCGGATGGTCAGATGTAGAGGCCGTCGAGAGAGTCGTCACGGTGGGCGATGTTGGCACTGGCCTATCGACAACTCTGGCGCCCGGATTCTCCTGCTTCTCGTCGCTGGTCGGATGACTGACACCATCCTCGGCTGTATAAGATGGCGGTCTTGGCGCGTAAGGCGGAGGTGGTTGCCAGGACTCCCTAGGAATGCTTGGACGCATCCAGACAAACCATCGGCCGACCATCGCTGTGCGCAACCGCTCAGAAGGTGAGGCGGACACTGGTCGCATCCGTCTGCCACTGGTGTGTGGCTGTCGGCGGCACTTGACGATTCCAAATGCGATAGCACAACCACAGAGTACGGCGAGCAGGACGGCAGCTATGATGAACGGGACTGGGGAAGTGTTGCCGCCATTGTCAGGGAGGTCCGGTAGAAGGGTTGATGTGGGGAGTGAGGATGAAAGGGTAGAAGAACTCGAAGAGGATTCGGTGCTTGTGAACGGCGCAATGACAGCAGAAGGCAGCTCCTCACTAGCACTAGAGCTCACAGGTTCGACATCTGCAGCAAAGTTGTGGAATCTTGTGTGTGATATAGGAAACGGCGAGCGATGAGGATGGGCCGTCAGAACTGCAGCGAGCGAAGGTCTAGCGGGTAGGAAAGTCAGCTCATGGGGTTGAAGTGAACGGGCAGACGAACAAAAAGAGCGAGAAGGCAACAGCAGCCAGGGACATAGAAGTTGGGGGTGATGGAAAGGGGAGACAGACGAAGTAGAAATGTTCTCCATATCTACCGAACGGGATCCTCTGACCGCAGTCGAGACTGGTCTCACGCCGACGACGCGTATCATCGGACCGCTGATGGTCGGCTTCTCAGCGCGGGAATTGCGCGTCACGGTCTGTGACCATGACTCCTGTTCCCTCTAAATTCCCTCGACGCAAGTTACACAATTCAGTCAGTCTCATCGGGAAGTTACAATTTGGGACCGTTATAAGCACGAGGCCCGTCTACAACCCAACCGACTTTTACGTGGATTCTCATCTCCCAAAGGGACTTCGACCACGCCGGCGCCAAAAGACACTCATTTGTCAACTCCAAGACGAAATGCAGCAGATAAACTCGCATCCTCGTGTGCACTCGTAGGCCGCCTCTCTTCCCCCTTGTACCATGTCCAACGATGCTCCAGTCCCGTTCTCAAGCGTGAGCAGCAATGATACACCACTCTTCAGTTACCCGCCAGACTTCGTACTCCGCTCCAGTGACGGCTTCGACTTCCATGTGCATCGAGAGCTTTTGAGGCTCACCTCTGGCTGCTTCGAGGGCATGTTTGTTGTGTCTCGCTCCAACGCTGGCAATAGCAACGACGTTGACTCCGACCCTCAACAACGGACCGAGGATGGCAAACCCATCGTCACCCTCACCGAGCCGAAGAGCGTGCTCTATCGCCTGCTGTCTCTTGCCTACCCGGTCGTCTCCATCAACCCCCTTTCCCTCACCCGCGCACAAGACCTCGACAACATCACTGCAGTATTTCAGGCTGCGGAGAAATACCAATTCACGCACATCCCGCGAGTCCTCGAACAGATGCTCGACAAACCGCAGCTCATTGCTCTTTACCCATACCGCATGTTCGCCATTGCCCGCGTTTGTAACTTGACGGCGCTCGCGCATAAGTGCGTTCTGGCGACCCTCAATGGCGGAGCAGAGGCATTGAACGTCACATTTCCCGAAATGACGCTGCTCACATGGGACGACGCGCACAAGGTTAACAAGTTCCACCAACAGTGCTCCGTGCTGGCAAGCAACTGCGCCCAGTCGATGGGCCGTCTGCATCTGAAGCCTGAGGCGGCGGATAACGTGATCAACTGCTTGATTAACCCGCAAACCGGGACCGACTACGTCTGGTGGACCTGCAAGGGCCATAATGATTACTGTTCTGGAAAATATTTCGGGGGTTCGAGTGTCAGCTCCCGTATCTCGACGGTCACGAAGAATTCGGCAAAACGCGCGTCATCATTCTTCAGTCGTGGACCAGAGCTGGTGGAGCCGCATGCGATGTGGTTCCGCAGTCATATCAAAGGTGTTCAGGAACAGCTGCTCATCAGGCCGACCGATGTGAGCATCGTTCTAGCACTGAAGGAAGAGGACAAGTCGACGATCAGCTCCTGTCGGCTTTGCTCTAAGCAAGCGCAGAGCGATCTGCTCGACTTGCAGGTCGTGTTAACGCAAGAAATCACCAATATGCATGGACGTCTTGGTGAGTACAAGTTCCCTTTTCTTCAAAATGGGACTCATCCTATGCCATTCAGCAAGAGCGATGTTCTCATGAATGTTACATCACTTACAGTACATGTTCTCCCCCCCCCACACTGTGTAAAATTAGCAACTTGGAATCAGCGACTACCGTCTACTTCATGCAAAATACTTGGAAATTCGAGTTTAAGTACTTGCCTATTACATTCGCTGCATTAGTCATGCAGCGGTAGGATGTCGCTCGTCGTGGTCGCAAAAATACGACCAAGACCCCGCTACCGTGACCTACTGTCACAAAGATTAATAATCGCCAGTTCTTTGCTTTGCTCCAACCTGGTCAACCATTCCTTCGTGTTTTGTGCTAGCGCCGTCGTAGTAAGAGGATCTTCGATGCTGCCGTCCCGCCTATCCGTGCTGACATAGACACAGCGTGAGCTCTAACCATGACTCGACCAGTCGCCGGCGATGGTCCGCAACGATGTCACCGATGAAGGTATTAGGCTTATAGCTTTCTGTCAGTCTCCTGTCACCACAGTATTGAGCTCGGAGCAGCGCTCAGGCTGCGTAACCGAAGACCGACTGCCGCTTAGTTATAAGCATGGCTCAAACACTTTGAAGCCGGACTACTCCTCCAACTTCTGCCTCGAAATGGGTGTGCTTCAAGTCGGAAGCTTTGTTGCACTCATAGCCACCGCTGTCCTGGCCGCTCGGCCGGCTGTCACTATCAAGAACGGGACACTTGTGTGCGTTATGCTTTCGCTCTGCTTCCGCCATTCAAGTTCTAACGCAGCATGTATCTATAGCGGAGCAGACCTTCCTCAGAATGGACAACATCTATTCCTCGGCATCCCATATGCTCAGCCTCCTGTTGGAGCCCTCCGCCTGCGACCGCCACAATCGATGTAATGGCACCAACTTTGTCTCCTCGGCTCCAAACATTGATTTGGTCTCTTAGAAACTTGTCGTTTGGTCAACTCGATGCCACACAATATGGCCCCCATTGCTGGTGAGTCTTCAAAAGCAGCCAACCGAGTCAACTTAGATATACCCCAGGTCTGCGTTTACGACTGGCTTTGTCTGCAGTGTTCCCGCTTCAAACGAAAGACTTTCTGACTGGCAGTAGGATGATAACTCTGGTTTCGAGCAATCCGAGGACTGCCTTACCCTGAATATTGTCCGCCCATCGAGTGTTTCGGAGACGTCGTCTGTTCCCGTGCTTGTTTGGAGTAAGTGCTTTTATATTGTAATTTGTAGCGTCCACTGACTCTGTGGCGCTAGTTCATGGTGGTGGTCTTGTATGTGCATTCGTGCTCAAATATGTGCCTTACGATCCTGAATCCTTTGTTGAAAGACCGAGAGTGGAAGCGTGCGTCTTGCTCACATTGACACTATCCTAGAATCATGCTAATATGTACCCAGGGTGACTATCGTTTCAATGGAACATACCTCGTTGAAGCCTCCGTCGCAAACGGTCATCCTATGATCTTTGTCTCGATGAAGTAAGTATCAAATTGTGGTCTTTCTTTGCGCTGGGCTCATCTCGTCGTAGTTATCGTGTTGCTTCATTTGGTTTCCTTGCGAGCTCAGAGCTTGAGAGCGAGGGCTCTCTTAACTTGGGAATGCGAGACCAGCGGTTAGCACTACACTGGGTCCAGGAAAATATCGCAAGATTTGGCGGAGACCCGAGGTACTGACTTGTGTCATCTTTTATCATTTACTTTAACCTCTCGCTTCTAGGAAAGTGACAATACAAGGAGAAAGGTGAGGTTTTTGCTTGATGACATTCCGAGTCCCTTTTCTTATGGGATTCAGTGTACGTATTTGAAAAGCTCGCGATGTTTTTCGAGACATTTTACAGGCTGGAGGCATCGTCATATTCACCCACCTAGTCGCTTTCTCTGGGAGGGACGACAACCTCTACCGCCAAGCAATAATACAGAGCGGTGTAACTCCCGGCGACTTTCCTTCGGTCTCTCAAGCGCCAATTGTCGAGACGACATTCAATAACCTTCTCTCCTCGACAAGCTGCTCCGGTACACTCAACGGAACTGCTTCAGAGAAGCTCGAATGCGTGCGGGGACTACCTGTTGCTGAGTTCAGGCAAGCGTCCGCTGGAGTTACGGGAATGCTCTTCGACGGGGACATGATCAACGTTGTCAACCCGTATGCAGCTATCCGGGCCGGCAACTGGACCAAAGTTCCTTTACTAGTTTGTGTTTTCTTCATTTGCTGCCTCTACAATTGACAATTGACAGGTCGGCAGCAACACCGATGAGGGGATAGATTTCTTTCTTCCCGGTGCCAACACCACCGCTGAGGCCCACGATGCAATGTCACCCCTGCTAACCAACTCCACCCAACTCGATGCGTTGTTCCAGCTCTACCCTGATATCCCAGCACTGGGCAGTCCCTTCAATACTGGGGATGCGCAAATGAGCCCCCGTTCAGCTCGGCCATTTCATCACCCCAGGGACACAAAATAAACGCGTGGCTGCAATGACGGGCGATATCTTTATGGCCGCGTAAGTGCGGTATCGGGCTGCATATAAATGGAAATACTGACTTTTACTCAGAGGACCACGCTTATTGGCACGGCTCGTCTCAAAGCAAGTGCCGTTTTACAAATATCGGTACAGTTTGAGCGCGATAGAGCCAACTCTCTCCTGATTTCGCTATAGCTTCAATCATCTCCCCTACGACGTTACCTTTGGAATAAGTGAATATATTGGGCATTTCATGGAGGTATGTACCCTTTTCCTTGCGCGTCAATTGTGCGCTTAACTATTCCAGATGGCCTATGTTTTCAATACGCAGAACAATTTGTGCTTGTTTCCACTCTGCTGGTAAATTGTCCTCTTACAACGCAACAGCACCGAGTTTTTCATCACCAACCACGGCACAGCGACATACCTAGGCCCTGGCGCGCCGATCGCGGACCGCTTCTTGGGGTTGTACATGAGTCGTTCGTGGGCTGCGTTTGCTGCCACCGGCGATCCCAATAACGCCAATGGTTTGTTTATGGAGTGGTTTCTCGGCCCAGTCTGATTGCTTCCCTATATTCACAGTGTCCAGCAAGATTCGTTGGCCAAAGTACTCCGTCAACGCAGAGAATCTTGTTTGGCAGACGCAAGGATCGATAATCGAAAAAGACGTGAGTGCTTAGTCGCCCTCGATGGACTGCTGACTTATTACGCACAGAATTATCGACAGCAGCAAATGGAGTACATCATCGAGAACCTGTTTGTCTAAACACAGTAAGGATAAGTTTGGATACACAATAGAAACACAATACAGTGATAAATAGACCAGTACCAATAAATAAAGGGTGGTATGTGAATGTGAAGTCAAGGGAATACGAAAACGGGTCGAGTAACATAATTCAAGTTTGAAGGGACTTGAGAGGATTTCCATTGCTCGTTGAGTGAGCGGAATTTAGAGAAGCTTTTAGTCTTGCTCGCAATCCTTTCTTCTGACCCGTGAAGACAGTCGTTCACACTCCAGGCTCGAAGCATGCGAGGAGTGTCCTGCAATGGCAGATTGAAAATTTGAATTTTTGACATCGAAGACATTCTTGTGGTGCTGACAACATAAGTCAAGATGAGCGTGCAGTAAAATCTGAAGGTATATGCAACAACGGTCTACCATTGTTAGTGAAAGAACGAGGTACGAAAGTACGAATACGTACCCTCCAATCTAACCCCATCTTCTATTGACTTCAGTTCGGCCTCCACAACCCATCTCCAGTCCATGTCCTTCGGGTATATCTTCTACATTGGTTGAGGACAGGGATGTAGCTTGACCGCGCTGACGATATTGAGATTTCAAGTAGAACAAGATGCGCCGTGGTAAACTTGAGGGGAGATAGCTCAGAGGTCGACCTTACTATGGGCGTGGCAGTCCATGAGGCGTGGTTGTGGGCAGAGCCGGATGTCCTTGAATGTCAATTTGCTGGATTGAGTTGTAACGAGAAGACTTTGCTCTTTAATATAGACAACATACTATAGGTGCTTCTTCTCCACAGTACCACCGCCTCTGGTAGACACGTCGTAAATGGAGCGCTGCGTCTGAAGTAGGCGGGCATGGGCTGTGGAGCGCAAAGATGCTGAGCCTCAGGTTTTCATTTGCATGGGGATGCGGCTGGAGAAGCAGGACTATATGGAGGTCAGAATCAGACGCCATCCGGTTACGCAACTCCACGCGCCATGACACTAAGTAGCTCAACAACTGTCTCGTTTCCTGTCTCTGAGTAATTGTTGGTCCAGCTTGAGTGCGATGTTCGGCAACTTGAATGGGCTTGAGGCGAGGGCGAAGAGAAAGAAGGAAGGGCGGTCGTGCACGTAAAGGTCCCCGATAGGAAGCCAGCCAGAAGCCAGCACACGATGAACGCTTGAGAATGGCGGAGGCGGAGCCTGAGACCGTCAAGTTGATGGCGCGGTCACGCTTGCGCGCTCAACGTCAGCTTCCTTATTCTCCTCTTCAGAACACGGTGGAAATGCCCCGCAAGCGCGGAGTCAACGCGGAGTGCTGCTCTTTGCATACTTTATACGGCTAGGAGCCTTCTCATAGATTCGACGTTCGCTACCGATCATCGCTCAGCCTTGCACCCTCCCAGCCATCTGGAGCATGGTATCTAAGACCACTTTGTGGCCGGGTAGTCCCTCAAGCTTACTTACTGTCAGGGACCATGCATATCCTGCGCAACCATGGCGATTTTTCAGTCTGCAGCGTCTCCCTCATTCGCTTCATCACCCGTGGCTTGTGGGGGTAGGGATCTTCTGCCAATATTAATGCCGCAGCTGCCGCATGACGAGGATGATTGTCAACGCCAATCCTCTTTTTCCTGCCCGCGAATTTCGACAAAATTTCGAAAGCAGTTTTGACCGCGCTCTTGCATGACGGTGCATCCACTCCTCGGCCTCGAATCGCTGGCCAGTCTTCCTGCGCCTGTTCGTGTGCGTATATCTGAGTCGTTGTCTCTCTTAAGCCGAATCTCACAGCTTTTCAGCGACAGGCAGGCCAAGCTGCAGGTGGATCAGTGGCCGCATGGGAAGAACTATACCTGAAGATCCGCAGACTCGACGCCAACTCCCTATTACTTTACCTCCCTGTCGTCTACGAGAACCTCCATCCTGAAGACCTCGACCAGCTCGGGGGAAACTTCTCCTCTGTGCAATTGGCCTACGGCTGTTTCGTGCTGCTCCTCAAGATGACCAACATTCCCTCTGCCACTTTACCCGACCTGTGGCCGCGGACATGGGAATGGATGCAGTTCTTCGAAGCACACTCGACGCTAGTTGCGCGTCTCGACGATAGCGCAATCATCCAGATCCTCACCAACTTGTTTTTCTCTCTGTCCTTCTTCGGCGCTCGTTGCGCCGTCGATGATCTTACCAATGTCACACCTGGCTTCCATGCTTTTGTTGCACGGTGTTGGACGGGACTCATGAAGTACCCAAATCGGAAATGGGGTTGCCATAGCACGAACGGGTTATGTCTGACCATCGCATGCTACTACAACGATTGCGACAGTGTTGACCGGCTTCTTGAAAGCTTCGATGACTGCCCTGCGACCCTCGCGACTATGCTGACGGCGCACATTGCCGATATATTGGATGACGACGCGACGAGATTCGTGGCAGGAAAGCTCGTTGCGCAAGCACATATTGTCCGGCACCTTGCCGAAAAGCAGTCTGGTGTGCGTGCTTTGGCTGCAGCCGGCGCAGTTGTCGTCATGATAAAGGCACTTAATTCCGCCTGTACGGCCTTCCTCCCACTCTTGGAGCACGAAAACACGATCTATGACATTCTGTCTTGTCTAGCACTAGAGGCACAGCCTACGGCTTGCCGGAACACGCGGGTCAAACGCGTGGCTGACCTCGTACCTACCGCGGGCCAGCCGCGTTGCTAGCGCGGACCCAGAAACAAAGAATTTCTTTGTCCTAGGACAAAGAAAGTTGTCACTGAGCAAGCCCGCGGTAGGTACGCGGTGAGCTCTGCGGCCGGCCCGCGTGTTCCAGCACGCCTTAGGTAATGCCCCCAGTGTAGATCTTTTACTTTCTTCGCGACCATTCTTCCCCGATGCTGCCATTGCTTTCGACAACCACCTTATTCCTGCTTTCAAAGCATGTGCCAGAACGCAATGGACAAGACCACTCCCTGAAGATGCGCTCACAAAATTCAAGTTGATGTTGAGCACGACCCTCCCTGCGGCGATGGTCTACTTTCCCGTCGTCCGAGCTCTCGCCCGTGCCACCAAGGAGCGCCAGCAAGCAAACTGCGAAGATCTATATGAATTTTATGGAACGCCCATTCACGAGGACTATTGTGGTTTTGTGCAACTAGTCAGCGAGCGAGTCGATGACTATGACAAGTTCCAACCTCGACGATCAGCAGAACTGCGGGCTTGTGACAACCACCATGTGTGTCCGGATTTGTTCTTCATCCAAATACTCATCGAGATGTTAGTGCGCCGCTATTCTCTCCTTATCGAAGTTGAGACGATGTGCCCAGTGCCTTCAAGCTTACTATTGTTCCGTCGACTGCCAAACGATTGCGTGGAAGCAGTTGAATGGCCATCGAAACCGATGTTCTTGTGAGTCTATTGCACGCCTTTTCTGCGTCCTTTCATTCTGATCTCGACAAAATAGCACTTGCTTCGTTTCACTCCGACTCCGATATACCGTCCCATCCTTTGCGAAAGCGAGACGACCGGTTCATTCGGCACATCGTCCACCAACATTACCGTCGCCACTCGTTTAGCATCCTGAAACAACAACTCACATACATCCACGAAACCGGGCGGACAGACGGTGTGCTCGAGTTTACACACAACCTGGGAAACCCCAACGACGGTCATCATGAGATCACGCGGGGGCGCATGTCCCAGGAGGCCGCCTTCTGCATGGCCGACGCGCCACCACTTTCGCGCGCTGTCATGTCACCCTGGATGCTGGGGGCGCGGAAAGAACAAGAAGACGATGGTGCGCAAGTATTTGCTCAGGCGGCCGCGAGGCGTTTCCGAGGAGCTGGCAAGCCGGATGATCAAGCTTGCAACTGGGATCAAGGCCGGGGAAGACGTGTGGGATGAGAGGCGTGATGATATCCACAAGAAGCTAAAGGAAATAGCTGCCTTGGACATCGTTGAGGTGGTCTGTTAGTATCTTGGTGCACCTTGATATGTCGTTATTTCCCAGACTCGGTTCCTCCCAGTAATTTTTGTTCAAGTTTTAGTTTAATAGTCAAAATTCTGTAGTCCGTTGTATGAAGAAAGAATACGATTCAGTCCATAAGAGGGAGAAAGAGGGGAGTACTAGTTGTAGTGGAAAGATCCGGGCATTAAGTATTTACGCGCAAGTTCACTCAGAGTATGGCTTGACCATCAGCGGTAGGCTCGACTCCAAATCTGTGGCCTTCGCAGTCGACCTCGGGCGCTGCAGGACGCCTGCAGTGGGGACAATACCACCCGTTGGACCCGCTGTTGGATCGAGCGCAAATTCAAAGGCGCGGATGAGGACAAAAAGAAGCGCCTTGATTCTAGCGCCGAGATCAACATCCATAAAAAGCAAAGAAAGGTTTGAAAACGAACTCGACCAGGGCGAAGCGGAAGCCGATGCAGTTGTGTGTGCCCGCAAAAAAGGTGAGCTGGTTTGCCCACACGTTGGGGACTGCACTTGCGGCGTCCGGTATGTGTTCCCAGCGTTCAGGACTGAGCGGAAGGCAAGATGAGCAACGGGTGGTATCTTGAAAATGGAAATTCCTCACCGAAACTCATTTGCATCGTCGCCCCAGATTTCCGGATCCCGGTTGACGGCGGCCAGGGGGATGAAGATGCGCTGGCCTTTGGGCACCCTGTAAGGTTGACTGTGTCAGCTGGAGATACTCGCTCTTTGGGAAAGGAAGCACGCACAGGAGACTCTCATGCGAGTTTCCCTTTTCGTCGATGTACGGGCTAGCGAGCGGGATAAGATCGTCCTGCATTGCCATGCGTTGCACCGATGTAACCGGGCTGTGGAAGCGCATGAACTCCCGCACGACAAGGTCGAGGTACGGGAGGGCGTTTAGTTCGTCCATGGTGGGATTCTCGGCGGACATCTGGAGCAGTTCTTCGCGAAGAGTTCGTTGGACCTTTGGATGGTGAGCGAGGGCATATAAAGCCCAAGAGACAGCGGTGCTACGAATAATAAGATATCTGGCAACGAAAAGACCATCCGTGGAATGTACCTTGTCGTCTCATGTCCAGCAATCAGGAAGGTCGGAATCTCTGATGAGATCTAATTAGAAAATCCTCTGTGTGTCTGTAACGCAGACTGACGGGAAATAACCTCTTCGTCGCTCAGCCTCTGGCGGGCAGGAACATCCGGATCCACATTGGCACGCAACAGGATCGAGAGCAAGTCGCGTTTCCCTTCCAGGCCCACCTTCGACCCCGCGCCTCTGCTTGCATCAGGGACACAAATCCCAAGCGCGCCTTTGCTTCTGGCAAGAATATCGCTTCCGACTCGGAACATTGTTGCTCGGACTTGGTTAAACGTGCGCAAACCAGGATATGGCTGTCAGATAAGATAAGTTAGCATGATGCGATGGATTTTTAGATTCACGCACTACAAGACTGAGTATAGGCACCATCGACCGTGCAAGGCGATACCCTATTCCCCAACGGGAGCTTGGTGAATGGAAGAGTTGGGTGAACGCTTCGTTCAGCTCGTTTGGCTTTTTGCTACGTATCTGAAGCGCGTCGAACTCGTAATTGAAGCCTGGAAAGGTTTAAAAGGTACAAGACGCTGGCACAAGGTTGAATGGCCCACCAGCTTGTCCGATAACGTCGAGGGTCATTCGCCTCAGCCAGAGGTATACATCGATAACCTGGCCTTGCTCTTTCGCTGGACTCTTCGAAAGGAGCCCAAGCCAGACCTCACGAAGCTGCACCATCGATTAACGAATGGAATGCGGAGTTATCTCAGATAACTTACTAGAATAGCCTTTTCGACGAAGGTCTCCGTGAGTAGTCGTATCTGCGGATATCCAAAGGCTTGGTTCTACATAAAAGAATTGGTATGATGCTGATGTTAACGGGGAGAGGAGTCGTACAAGAATCCGACGGTGCCGCTTGTGGTCTTCTCCCTCGACGGCCAGAAGTCCTGTCGTATTGTTTGGCCCAATGAAGTAATATTGGGCTGGAAGACGCGCCTATGCCAGTCACTTGTTTTGTGTTTTCCAATGACACTGGTGATTTCTGGTATACATTGCCGTTGCTGAGCATATGGCTAATTGCTTTGACATCCTGGACATGGAGTAGTGGAACCTAGATGGACAGATTGGAGATACACATGCGGCTCGCCACGAGAAACTCACACTGAACAATGTCCTCAACTTGAAGATGCGTCCATACTGGCGGCGCCATGCATCCTCGATGTCGTACTTCTCCTGTGCCTGTGGTCAACGCTTCGAGTGTGACCAAAACAGTAGTCGCACAGCCATCTGTTTGAAGTTTCCCATGAGCAAGCTTCCATTGGGAGGCCCACGCATCGCACGGAACGGAGACGTGATCTCTGAGTAAAGGACGAGTGCGCCGTGGTAGACGAGGTATATGGACAAGGTGGCCACAATGGGAAGGACAATCCGGGTCGCTGTCCCGATCCAAGCCACATAGACGGATAGCTGGGCAGACATGAGCTTTCGGCGTTGTTTGCAAGGGTATATTCGAGGAAGTAAAATGAATGAGAAGGAGTGTGCGAGTTAAGGAGGAGCTGGAAAAACCGCTGCCTTTTATATCTGTCCCAGCCACACGTTATACAAACGGCATTAGGTCGGTGTCAAGAGTTTGTCAAGACTGAGAAGCTGGTGAGAAGGCTGGTGGAAGGTGGCAGCGGGATTGTTGCGTGGTCTTTGATCGTTCCAATGCTCGCGATTGGAGGTGCATTCCTGAGAACACTGCAGCCAACGTCAGCAGATTCGTCAAATGGCGCGGGACTGACAGATGATTGGCTGACTACGGCTCGGAGGCGGCAATAACTGGTGAGATAACTTGGAACTGAGGATTTTGACTGACAACGACGTACGCAAAAGTCAGTTTTGTGGGACTGATTCCAAGGACGACGAGGGTGGAACAAATCAATTGCAATAAATGAAACGAATTAAGCAACACAGTACTGGCGAAGTATTATAAAAAAGCATAAGTAGAAATGAAAGGGACATACAAGGGAAGGGACTTTCTCCTCACGAATCTCTGTCATACTAATTGCCGATGGATTTGTTTGTGCATGGATGAGACGCTTAATGGCCGATGCCATCCAGGGCTGAGGGCCAGACCACTACAGTTGTTCCACCTTGATCCCGTTCAAAGACGTTGGGGGTCCATAAGATGAGGTCTCCACATTATGAAAAAAGGTCGTCGTCTGATTTATAGTGCGAGCATATTCGATACACCCAAGATCTCGATGGTGATAGAGTCAAACGTTTGTGGACTTGGGGTCCTTAAACAACGAGTTTGCGCTCCGCAGTTACTATAGAAAGTATAAGAGTTGGAAATTTGTGGAACCAAAGACGCACCCCAAGCCCTTCTATCCATCGGACACTGTTGCTTCGAGGCTGGCGTCCCGAGCCACTTGAGCAGACAATGCATATGGAAGACATGCGAGCACTGGCCCCAGACTGCTTTTCGTAAGCTCGGGTTGGAGGTAAACAAGGTTCATAACGCACTGAGTGGACAATCGTCTCCGGGTACTTTGCACGCTGGGCAGCAGCCCTCATACGCAACGCGACAGATGCCACACACGTCCTCCTCCTCGTTCGACGCTGAATCGTCTGCGCCGGTGTCCCAGCGCCATTGGGCGACAGCGTGCCAATGCTTGATCGTGACTTTCATGACGGTGGAAGACAAGAAGTGAGGACACATCTTCGATTGATCAGCAACACTCTTGATTTGGTTCCGTCCACATTCTCAACGAACGGGCTTCTCGTGGGCCTTGCAGTTGTTATCTCTGGCTGCTTCAGTAGCAGCGGCACTCGTACCATCTAGAGAGAGTGTCTCAAAGGGAGATTCGTGGACTGTGGCACAACGACTTCGACAGAATATTATGCAAGTCGGAGGAGCCACTTTTGTAACGGGTGAGAGCACCTAATAGTATTTGGCTGATCAGGTCTAATCTACATTCTTGCTTCAAGCTTGAACACTCATCGAGAACTTACAGCACGATCCCCCAGCCCACATTCGCATTTCCCATTCAGGACTCGGAGACGCGAATGAAGGGACACGGTTTTCCACTCAAAAAGAGAGCTGAGCGTCGTTATTTCTGGCTCTGGTGAGAAATCTGTCGTCTTCGACGCAGCGAGCGTGGAAAACGACTGCCCAGCTAAGGGGGCCAGCTTGCAATTGTTGACCAGACATCTTTGCATCTATCCTCTGCTCGGCCAGCTCGGCCAGCTCTCCCTGCTCCCCGCCTCCGATAAAGGATTGCACAACTGCATAGCGCTTGTGTTATTTGCGGGTGAAGGAGCAGCGTGAATTTTTGTGTAGGTTTTGACTTGTGTATTCATCGTAAATTAAATAAAATCGATGAAATAAACGAAATGTATCGAAAACAAACCAAAAGGAACAAGCAAACGGATGGGAACTGACCAGCAGACTCAGAGTTTCGCCAGCGAGCGGACGTCAGCGGAATATTCTCTCCACTTTGTCTATTCCCCATCATTGGTGACAAGTTCCCTCTTGCCACCCCAGCCTTTCAAGTTTAATTCCCCTAGTACCCTGCCACAAATCCAGCTGCCAGTGCCGGCCCAAGGTTCCCGCAATAACATGTTGGCCAGGAACTTTACATTTCGTTTATTTCATCGATTTGGTGTCCGCTCAGCAATTGGGAGTGGAACCCAGCGGAAGGACTTTTCACCAGGCTGAATCTTCAAGATCTTCAATCTACATCCGAGTCTGACTCCAGCCGTTCGCCCAACAAACTCGACAACTCAGCGCTGTCAATCTCCCAAGTATCCTCCTCCTCCTCAGACTGACCGGAGTCACCACTCGACTCATCCTCCCCATCCGACTCTGACTCCGAGCTACCGGGCTCATAGTCCGGATCCTCATCGCAGTCCTTGTCATCCCACATATCATCATCCCCCAGCACAAACGCCAGCCAGCTACCCTGCGGTACCGCAGCCTGCCGGTAGTCGACATCGTCGCCACCGCTAAACCACGCGTCGTACTCCCAGAGCTCGCCCTCTCCCTCCAGCGGGTCCGGCAGTAGGGCGGTGCCGAGGAAGCTGAGCCCGGCATCGATGAACCGGCAGTTCCGGAGGGCCGGCATGCCCTCCTCGCGGCAGCCCCGCAGATAGTCGAGGTATACGTTCTCCATGTCTCCGGGGTGCCAGTTTGCCCGGCCGACGATGTCCAGTGCGGCGATATAGCGGTGTGTCAGCGGCGGGAGGTATAAGTCATCGAACGGTTGCTCGGCGAGACACTGGGCGATGCCGATTTTGAGGTAGAGCAGCTCTGGGCAGGCATCGAGCATTTCCTGTGCCGCGGCGTGGTCGGCTTCGAGGTACTCGCTGCTGACGGGGTGGTACCATGTCCAGTTGCTCAGCGGGGGCACCGATAAGTGGGTGATGGTCTTGCCGCCAAGCGTGCGAATAAGGTCACGGACCGGCTCGGTTGAACGCTGCCTCGCGGTATAACGGTCGCCGATGTCGATCACCAATGACTGCAGAACAAGGAACTCCCACGCGTGGTCGGCGGACGCGGATACCGCGTGCAGCACCAGCCGCAGATCCGTCACGCGAGGGAAGACGATTCGGCTGGGGAACACGGCCTCGGGGACGTAGGTCGACAACGTCACAAGTTGCGGGGCCAATCCTGCCAGAATGGGATACACATCCGGCATCTCGCTGCCCGACAACGCCCGCAGATCGAGGTGGCAAACCGCGCTGCCAGTGGCCAATGGCGCCATGAGCAAACTTGAAGGGTCCGGCGCGATGCTGAGCCCCAGACGTGTGATGTTGCCCCCACACAACTCGAGCAAGCGCGTGATTCCCGTCTGATGCACCTTTTCCCAATCGTCCAAGTCGGGGATGTAGCACGAAATAGTCAGGTTGCGCAGCAGCTTCGCCAACTCTGGCCACGTCTCCAAAGCGTGCACCAGCCGTGGCAGCTGGTCAATGTGGTCGACGAACACGCTCTCGTACAGCAGCTCACACGCGACCCGATACCACGCCCGACAGACTTCCATCAGGATGACGGCTTGCGTCCGGTCCAGCGCAAAGGGCTGGGGGAACGCAGGAGATGACCATGATGCATTGGGGATGGACCAGGAAACAGACAGGGCTTGTCGCAAGATGGAGCCAAGTATTTCGGGGGGAAGGTCAAGCATCCTCTGTAGAACGGTTAGGCTGAGTGATCCCCAGAACGGCTTCAAGAGTCGGAGTCAAGTATCGATATGGTGGAGGAAATGAAGAAAGATGATCTGGTGGCACGTGGCCGTGATCTCAGCCGACATTCACCCCGAAATGGAACAAACTGGAGGATTTTTTTCAATTTTAATAATGGAGGGATGTCTTTATGAAAATGGATTAAAAAATACCAGATAAATACAATAGCAATCTTATTAGAAAAAAAGGATTGCCATACAAAAATGCCTCTTTTGATTTTTCCCATAAGTATGTATAGGCAACCTATTTTGAGAAGCATTTCTCTGGTTCAGTTTCTGATGAATGAAGGTGAAAAATCTTTTGGCACACTATTACCTTCATTGAAAGCTTTAAAGAATCCTCCAGGTTTGTTCTGAGTCCTAAGGGTGATTACAAAAATACTCCGGAGCGACACAGTTACAGTACAGTAACAAGTCGACGTTCAGCCGCAAAAACGCAACACGCCATCCTGCAGCTCCACCCTCCGCAGCCCATCCCGCTCGTCCCAGGGCACCTCGTCTTCGATATGGGTAACGACCACAACGGCCTGGTGGTCCCCGACTCCGCCCCCTCGCAAATAGTCATGTGCAGCGCGCACCATCTGCCCATCCATTCCGCTCCACACTTCGTCCAGCAATATCAGCGGGTGCCGCGCAACGAGGGCCCGCATCAACAGCACTATTCGCTGCTCGCCCACGGGCAGTGAAACGAGTCGCCTCTTCGCGAATTCGGAGGCCGGAATCGGGGATACGGACCATGCTGCGGGACCTAAGGCATCGAGGACGGCGTTGATCCTGTCCACCCGCCAGCTGCGCTCTTCTTCAGCGCCGCCAACACCATCCTCTCCCCGCGAAACATAGCCGCCATCGAAACCTGTCCCGATAACCTCCCAGACGGTCATTCCAGGGGACCGACGAGGGAAAGCATCAAATAACTCCGGTGTCAGGACACCAATCCTCGAATGGATCGTCGGGGTCGGGAGTTTGTGGCGAGGGGAGCCAAACAAGGAAAAGGAGGAAGAGTTTGAGCGTTGCGTATATGATTGTGGGTGGTCCCCAGTGAGAAGGGCCAAAAGTGTCGTTTTGCCAGAGCCTATCAGTTTTGGGTTAACACAAAAACTAAGTCGAGTGAAAAATAACCATTTGTGCCCCGGAGGTGATACCGTTCACCTTGGCGAATGGTCCAGTTGATGTTTTTCAGTACCTGAAGGATGTAAACAGAAGAACTTGGAGAGAACTCAGACTAACCTGACGAGGACCATAAGCGACATTCACATCCTTCATCTCCACCACCACGTCTCCGGTTTGTGTAGGGGAAATACGGGACTCTGCTCTCCTTGCGGCGGCCTCTTGCATGCGGGTTTTGTGTGGCAGCATACTGGCTTTGGGGCCGACGTGAACAGCGCCATTATCCACCAAGGCAAGATGTGTGATCCATCCGGGGACCGAATCTTGGGAACGAAGTCCAAGAAGAATGTGGGGGTCGTTCTTTTGGTGCAGGTGGTGAAGGATGGACAAGACAGTAGAACGATTCGCCGCGTCCAGGCCCGCTGAACCTTTTCGTCAGCTTGTAACAAGTATTAGACAGAAAACGCACTCAGTGGTTCGTCCAATAACAACAGCCTTGGTTTTCCCAGCAAGGCCTTGAGTATCCTCGCTCGTCGTGTCTGCCCGTTGCTCAAAACCACCCTCGGCAGATCCATAAGGTCCCTCAACTGGAGCTTGTCCACCAACTCGTCAAACAACGCCATGTCCATCGTTGACTTCTCCTCCAGCGCGACGCGCGTGTGTGCTTTGAGGTCGTGGATCGTCTCGGGGAACATCGTCTGCCGCAGCGTGTACCGGTCTTCCTCCCTCACCGCCCCATACCGCGCCGAAAAGTCATAGAACGCCCCGCCCGCCGCGCGCCGGTTCGCAAACGACACAAGCGATATGCAGCTGTACGGGTCCCCGTTGGCGGCGAGGAACGGGTAGAGCTGGCCCGGCGGGGGGTGCACGCGCAGATGTCCCGTCAGCAACTTGGGTAGGTGGGTTTGGGCTCTAGAGGGGAGAGTAAACAGCACGCACATCGAAGATGAGAGACTTCTCACCAGAACCAGAGCCCACGACGGCCCAGCTCTCGTGTGGCTCGATTGTCCACTCGACGGAGTGGAGGACCGGCGTTGCCCGATTGGCGTCGCCGAAGCGGTAAATGTCGGCTTTCGGGAGCGCGAGGATGAATGGAGAGGTATAGCACCGTCGAGAAGAGGAGATGGGATTGAATGGAAACCGTCCCGCCGCCCGCCAGAGCGTCATTGAATTTGTGGATGAACGCACAGTTTCAGGTCACATGTCAAAATTTAAACTCTTTTGTAGACTACCAAGTGTTGCTACACTGCGGTCACCAGGTGCGTAGCGCTTTCATTTCTCGTTCGGTCCAGCTAACGAAAAGGTATAGCTGGTCTGACGCATTCAATCGTTATACCGTTCTCTTCCGACTGAGACTCTTCATCCTTCTGATAATCTGATTCCTTCACCACCAAAACAACCCTCTACTACTATAATACTCTTCTGGGTTTTTGCTCCCAAGATTCCGTTCCCGAATTGAACTGCTTTGTTGAAGAACTTGAATCCCCACTCCTATCCTCCGCGGTCCCAAAAGCCGAAATACGTCCACATCAATTTTCCTTGTGTGCTGTCTGAGCGTGATTTCTTCTTCCATCGTACTCCCTTGTACTCACAACTTGTAGCAATATCAATACAATTCCTTGTTGCCGTAGAATTTACATCCCAACATAAAGTCGTCGAAAAAAACATTAAATCCCAAACGTCTCTACATGCAGCTTTACCAGTGGTGTCTTCCCCTGCCATACACCTATGGTACCTGTCTCCCCGCCGTAACGCGGAACGCACATCTTCCGCCATAGAGGTCGGACCACAAACTACGCAATAATCAATACTTGATGTCAAAAGGCCTCGACAACGCACCATTTATCGACAGGTTCCCTCCTCCCGCCCCTGCAACAGCCTCCCGCACAATACCGTCCACGTTGGGCCTCCCGTTTGAGATCTGGATGCTGGGGAAGCATTCGAGTGCCAATGTCTCTGGGTGCTTTTCGGAAACGCCTTCGCTGTCTTTTCCGTTGGAGAGATGGATGCGGATATCGACGGCGATGCCCCTTTGGAGGCGGTCGTGTCGTGACAGCACATCGTTGAGCGTGTCGCGGATGGCTGCGATCTCAGAAGCGTCACGGATGCTCCAGACAAAAAGCAGCTTTTCGCAATTCGAGGACGGGGAGCTGCGGGTTGAGCTTCAGCAGGAACTTTTGTCCTGGACAGATAAACGCACCCCAAGATTTCGAGGAGGATGGGAAGCGTGAATGACACGCCCGAGCCGCCTGAAACGCGCGTTAATCACAACTCACACTGATCAGACAACCCCCAAACCTGCAAAGAGCACAACTTGCTCACATCCGTCCACTGTCGCTGGCTTCCCATATGGCCCGTCGAGGTATACCGGCAGCTCCGCCGATTGTCCCTCTGCCTCCTTGCCAACGCCAAAATCGAGGAGACGATGCGTGAATCCCTTCCGCGCACGGACCAAGAACACCATTTCTTTGCTCCTCGACCGTGCGGGCGCGAATGCGGAAGAAAGTTGCGGCTCCGGGCTCGACGACTCGCTCGGCAGCGCCTTCTCCTTTTGGTCCGACGACTCTTTCTCCATGCTCGTCCGGTCCGTCGCCGGCGTTAGCGCGCCTCCGTCTTGTGGCAGCTCTCCGGCATTGTCGGGATTGGCGATCGAAAATGGATGCGCTTCCCACGCCCCAAGGCGGCTGATGCGGGGGGCGGAGAGGTACATGACCTGGCCGGTGCCCCAGCGGACCCAATGGGGCACGCCCGACACGCGGAGACGGAGCAGCGTTGGAGAGATAACCTCGACTTTGGCTGACACGGGGTTTGGGGTTTGCCGGAGGGCCACTCGCAATAGGCGTCGGTATCCCCCGTTCTGGCAGCAGAGCCGCAGCACCCGGAGCAGACGGTCGAAAAAGTACAGGCCTAGCGAGGGGTACAGGAATATTTGCTCACTGCAAAGCCGGTTGAGACTTTTATTGATGGATTCAGGATGACTTACTGGAATTCGGCGGTGTGGACGTAGGCGCCGGCTAGCACGATGCTGTTCTGTGTAAGCTAATGATCCGACATGACTGAAAAACGGAATGCTCACATTGCCCCCAAAGAAATGTGCCACAAGGAATACCTCGTAGCTGCGGTTGCGTATCGGTCGTAGCGACAAAACGGCGAGCAAGCTCAAAGTGATCGCGGCCGTTACGCCCATGCGCAGCCACGATTCCTCAAGGTCCTCCAGAATGACCTTTTTCCCGCTGTCGACGCGTTACTTTTTCGCGGCCTGCCTACGCGAATGCGCACCTTTGTTTTATCTATCGCTGGTGAGTCAGCATGACATTAGCCAACGTGTCACTTACACGACCGCCAGCGTGGACCCATAAGAGAATCACGATGACACGCGCCACGATGCGGTGCATGAAGTTAAGCTGCGCAACAAGTCAGCCATCGTGGAAGTGTACTACAGTCGACGTGCCTTTTCATAGCTGACGCCCGTCAGCACTGCCAGATACGTGGTAAGCAGGGCCCGCTGATGGAAAATAAACTCCAACTCACGCGAGATGAAGTTGTTCTTCATGCCCAGGCCGATGAGCAGGGGGAACTGTGCAGCGGCAATGTGTCCTGCGCGGTTCGTCCAGTATCGGAGCGTGAAGCGGTTGCCCTTGAGGTCCGTCGCTGTCGCCATATCAGGAACAGGGACTCTCTCAGGCAACATAGGACACACTATTGATGAACTGCCAGGTGAAGATAGTGACGATGTAGGCGCAGGCGGCGAGGAACTCGGCGACGTTGATGGAATGTCCCACGCCATACGGAATCTGGACCCGAAATGCCGCCGCGCGGACAAAGTGCAGGCCTGCGCGGACGGAAGACGGGCCTTTCTTGATGCGGGTCAGGCGGATGACCACTGTCGTCCAGTGAATCACGGTTAGCAGCCCGATGAAGGCTGCGAGCGTCCACCAAAGCTCGACGGGGTACTGGTGGTTGCGGTACTTGCTGATCGTCTTGTCGGGGTTTGCGGCAGCCATCACGTTGCTGGCATTGGCGCTGGCGGTCGAACTAGCCATTGCGATTTCGAGCCTGAGGGAGGCACAGAGAACCCGGGGTACCGCATCGTCCGCCTCTTTATGCAAGCACGCTGTTAGCCATTGATGCCGTACACTTTCCGGGGTTAACAGCAAAAAAGTGCGCATGAAACTCGGAGGTGCGTCCACGACGACGGGCTTCCATTTGCCAGCCGAGGGCTTCTTCCACAACGTGCATCAGCTTATCTGATCTGATAAGATGTTGTTTTATCAGATACGGTGGCGACAGGCGGAAACTGCTTGGCCGTCAGGGCATAATCGTTTATCGGAAGCTAGCTCGGGGGATTGTGATAGAGGTTGTACCCTCTAAACGGAGGAACTCGATCAATAGCGCACCCGTACCTTACGGTTTCGTCGAATTCATGCGTCAGCGTTGGCTTCGGATGTCGCTTGAAATGGGTTATTGGCTCCTGCGATTGGCTCTCGACGTCAGTCACGACTATTCCAAAGATAGGTTTTTCTTCGCCAAGTTGCGATTGGTCACTGACCTATAGGGAAATCGGTGTTCGACTTCTCTTTTCAAGTTCCCCCGATTACCCCATTACCAACTTGAGTTCCGACTAGAAACAGACGTTCCAGACTGAAAAACCTGTAGCGTCCCGCCCGCACGTCGAATGACTATCAACACCCGGTAATCTGAGAACCCCGACCGCACGGCGTTTTTCTTCTCCTGCAGGCGCGGGTCCCTTATGGCGCGTCTGATGGGGAAAATCCTTTTTTACTGGTTACGAGAGAAGACCGAGAAGGTGTTTGGGTCGTGATTGACGTCGACACTGAGCGTGAATCGAACTCGATAACGGCGCCCTCGAGTGTCGTTATGCTCCAAGCACGAGCACAGAAGTGATCTTGAATCCGACCGCAACGCCGCTCAATGTCCGTTTCAAACTATGGGCTAATTCCCCCCCGCATGCGCTAACCCTGGCCCGAGTGAACACCGAGGATATTTGGCGAGAATTAAGTGGGCGTGGGCTCGGAGATTTGGTGGGCCCAAATATAAGTCGCCAATGCGCGCGAGGCGGAAGGGCCTTCTGCCGCCGGACGCTAGTGACCTGTGAAGAGGTGGGCCAAGGAGGGGGGGAAGGGAAATGGCTGCCTTTTGTGGGCAAAGTATACATACCCGTGAAAGAGCTTCCGCCCGGGGAACAGCCTAAACTGGGCCCCAAGACTCCTGCGCATCGTCATCTGCGGCGGAGAAACCTCAGAAGGGCCATATCGGGCTGTTTCAGAGCGCGAGGATAAGCGATAACGCCGCCTGCGTTTGCGACGTGCTCGTCGTCCAAGTATAGCGCATGGTTCGACGTCAAGGCTATCGCAAGTGTGACCGAGGCGCCATCTGGCGTCATGATGCGGGACGGTAACGCTTGCAGTTTGACAGTTATTCCGTTTGATTCTCTTCCTTCTGCCTGAAAGATACGAAGATCCCGAACCTTACCCGCTGCCCTTCGAATCTGCACTGACTCGTGTGCATATGGAAAATAATCTTCTTTCCATCCTTCTCTCTCTTAATTATACTCGAGATAGGAGTTTCTTCAGTCTTTCTTTAAATTTGGAGCGGCCCCGATAACGCACATTCTGAGCAACAGCGCTAGCGGAGAACGGGTCTATTCCATGTGTCCTCGAACGACATCAGTCACTAGTTCTCGTCACTCCTCTATAGATTGTGACCTACTACTTCGTAGGAAAGAACCCAAATTGTTCGATTCGCAATACGATAAACCCGCTATAACGATCCCCGTGTTGAAGAACCGACTCGGATGCATAACCAGCGTCGGTAGCGGGAAACCTAAGTACCTGAAGCCGTATGGTTCCATCTCGTGGTCATCGACTACATGTAGTTGACGCTAATCGTACTGAAGATAGGCAAATCTGCGCTCCCGTGTTACGAAACAGGCATTCTGGGCGATAGCTGGTTTGTTGTTTGAACCTTGTGGGCGATGTGGATAAGGCCGTGAAAGTCGAGCGGTTCCACCTAAGACCTCCTTTAAGAAAGTCGCCAACAATTTTGTGCAGTCGAGCCTACTTGTCAAAAACGTGTTGCTAAGGGAGGCCTTCAGCAAGTTGTGTAACAAGAAGAAAGAATAACACACCTTTTGCTGCCGTGCCCTCGCGAAGATTCCCAGACGACCGCCACTCATATGCGTAGCTATAGAGCTGTCAGAAACGTTCATTCTAGTTTCCATAACCATACTCTTTGCATTGAGAGGGCACAAACTTGGCGAGATTACCCTGAAAATTGGGCTGCGAGGAAGCCTAGAGGGCGAAAGCGGCTCACGACGATTTTCTTCATGAGGAAAACCCGCCGCAGGGTCGGATGTGGCCAGCCCCAATCTATGCGCTTGCCATCGGGTGATATACCAGTCTCGGACTACCACACAAAAACGTCAGTAAGAAGACTTCAGGAGCAGTGAACATGCACCAAGGCACACAGCCATTTTTACACTCTTCTAAACGAAACCCATGGGTCGCCGCGTCTGCTGGCGACTTGCTTTGTCCAGCTATTGCGTTGCAGTCAAGTTGTGTATGCTTTACTGGACGGAAAAGACCTCGTGAATCGGGACAAGGCGAGAAAGGAGCATTTGGCGGATGGTAGACCGAGGCGAGGATGCGGTTTCAGAAGGGTATTAGTTTGGGTGCTGTGGGTGGCGAGGGCTGCGGTATCCAAAGGTTAGAACGAAATAGCCAAATTGAAATGGCAAAAAGGCCCTCACACACCCGCATCTGTTTCGGACGTGAATGGGGGGTAATGCGACCTGCAGACAAGGCGGGAGGTGTAGAGTGCACAAGATTCCCCTGGCCGCTCGCGCCATTGAACAAGATGAACAAGAAGAAAGATGTGGTCGCCGACAAGCCTTTTCGATCACGTCATCAACACCACGTAATCACTCCTCAAAAAAAACGCTTCCACAAAGTGTTAATGCTTTAACTCAGATTCACGTTGTGCAAAAGACAAGAAAGAATAATGATCGCGATACTCTTTTTTCCTCTCTCTAATCCCCCAACCCCCGTCTAACTCAGAGCAGCTTGACCTTGACGGGCAAGCACGAGCCCTTCTCGGGCGCGTTGAGGTCCATCGGGTGTTGCAGCATGCTGCCTCCGGGAATCATCGCTGCCTTGCATGCCATGCCGCCCAGCGGACCCGCCTCGGTGTTGACATGCGAGAACTCGAATGTGCGGAGCATCACGAACAAAATCGACTTGATTCTGCACAAAAGTCCAGTCAGCAGCCATGAAAGCAATTCCAACCCCGGACTTACTCAGCCAGAGCAAAACGGTAGCCAATGCACGCGTGTGGGCCACCGAAGAACGCGAGCGTGTTGGCCCAGACACCGGGGATGGCGTTAACAGCCTCGGGGGTCTTGTCCCAGCGTTCAGGGTTGAAGACGTGCGCGTCGGGGCCCCAGATCTCGGGGTCGTTGTTGACAGCGAGCAGCGGGATGTGGATCATCTGGCCCTTGGTCACGCTAGCCCATTTGTCAGCCCATCGCAAAAAGAAAGATGGATGCAAAGACATACTAGATGCTATCGTGGGTCTTGCCGTTCGCGTCGATGTAAGGCTTGCCGAGAGGGAGGACATCTTCCTGCATGGCCATGCGCTGGGTGAAGACAAGACTGGGGTGCATACGGAGCGTTTCGCGGACGACTTGCTCGAGGTATTCCGCGTTGTTAAGCTCGTCCATGGTGGGAACTTCCGGGAGGCCCTGCAACTCTTCCCGGAGCTTGTTCTGCCGAGCCTGGTCACCAGCGAGGAAGGACACCGCCCACGAAACAGCCGAACTGGTACTCTCATGGCCCGCAACGATAAGAGTAGGGATTTCTGTTAGGATGAATATCAGCTCATGCAGCACGACAAGCATGGAGAAGGGAACACACGGGCAATGACCTCGTCATCAGTCAAACGCTGGCTGACGGGGATCTCGGGGTTGACATTGGCACGGAGGAGGAGCGAGAGGACACTGCGCTTGGAGCCGACTTCGACCCGCTCAGCACCAGTCTGGAACAGGGTGTCTTTCGCCCGTTGCAGGATCTCGCCACCAATGCGGAAAGTCTCGTTCTTGCACTCAACGAACACGTGTGTGCCAGGGAAGGGCTATGACATGCAAGTAAGAAGACATCTGGAATGGAAGAACAAGGGGCGCACAATAAGACGGAAGGCAGGCACCATCGCTTGGAGGATCATGAAGCCCATGAGCATGCGCGAATGCGGCGCATGGAAAATCTTGGTGAGCACATCGTTAAGCTCATTCGGCTGGCCCTTTACTTCGAGTGCGTCCATATCATATCCGAAACCTAGCCAAAAATTAACTGTAGTCTAAAGAAAGCTCGCGCCAACACGCACCAGCCTGGCCGATGACGTCCAGAGTAAGCTTGCGGAACCAGTCAAAGATGTCGATGACCTGGTGGTCAGCGTTGGGGTCCTTGGCGAATTGGGCGAGCCACATGTCGCGGCATTGAACGGAGATGTTGAGGAAAGTCTCGGTGAGGAGACGGATTTGCGAGGGGGCAAAAGCCTGGTTCTGAAGGACAGCGCGTCAATCTTCCCCGCAGACAACGGCTAATAGGATAAGGAACTAACAAGGATCTTGCGCTGACGCTTGTGTTCGTCATTCTCGACAGCAAGAAGACCTGGTATCAGACAAATATCAGTCGTGATTCTTGTCCTGGAAAACACAGAAACGCACCATTGCCCAAAGTACGCTTCGAGTTGTGCAGCCCGTACGGCGCCTTCTGGTAAATAGGCATGTTATGGATCATATGGTTGATCGCCTTGATATCTTGGACGTGGATGTGAGTCGCCTAGACAGTGAAGATTAGACCACATTTAATACGCATCAGTCGGGCCACGCACGCTCATGAGACTCTTGAATTTGAAGATGTGGCCGAACTGGCGGCGCCATCTGTTGGTCGTTTCGAAGTCGTCCTATCAACGAATTTAGTTGACTACAAGGATGGAAGTTTCCGCGGGCGCACCATAAGCTCCTGCACGTTGCCCAGCAAGAGACTGCCGTTGGGCGGACCCATCATCGTGCGAATGGACGAGCGCCAGTAGGAATACAACCGCTGCATGACCGCGATGGCGACATAGACACCCGCAGTCGCGAGCAACGGTACCGCAATCTGTGTCTTGCCCGAAGACGGGTTCACCACCGCCGCCTTGACAAGCGAGAAGGAGGAAGAGAGGTTAGAGAGCGAGACGGACTCGAGCCAGGAGGGAGCGGCGTCCATGGTAGAAGATGGTCAAGGAGAGGGGTAGGAGGGTAGTGCGGGAAGATGCCACTTTTCTAGACCGGCGTCAAGTCAAGTTAAAGATAAATCTCCCCATCAATGGTAGGCACCTTGCCAGATTCGGTACCAGATCCCTTCCCCACACCATCCCCGAGCCGGATGCATAACAAACGAAAAGCTAAACGGATGAAGGGTGGAAGAAGGGTGGCTGTTCGTGGGTCATTTCCTAGCGAGCAGGGGCAGGGGCGTTTGTGCGCGCTTCCAGCCACGCAAACCACGCAGAAGAACTTGAAGAAGGATCACCATCCTCGCCAGCGTAAGCGGAAGAAAAAAAGCACCTGCGAGATTATTATTGCTGTTGACTGCAAATTGATGCTTCGCAAATCCGGCAAGGCAGGCCGCGACCTATGCGTACCAAAAACCGACCACGAAAGGAGCACAAAGATGAAAACTGACAACCGTGTCACGTCTGTGACAGATGTGTGACCCGAGGCGTGCCCGAGTCACGCGCGGCACGGGCTCGGCCGCCACCTCCATGCGCTCCGCACACGCGAAGGGAAACTCTGCGTTTTGGTCTGAGAAGTTAGTGTGAAACAGCCTATCGCCGCATCTTTATCTACCCGCGAATCGGTGCGCTGACGTCTCGTCCACCTACTAGGAGTAACACTCCGGCGGCGCTGGAGATGGCTTACAGTCGCTTGCCCCTTGGACCTATATGCTCGTTGGTCGCGCGCCCTTTCCTCAAATCCTCTACGCTTCGACAGACGTCCGACAGCTGATCCTTGGCCGGCACCACTCTTTGTTCTCAGAAGTTGCCATCTTGCTTTGGCGCGCCGGACGTACAGCTTCTGCTTCTCCAGTTAAGCAGCAAGTAACTTACGAAGCCGCCTCAGATAGATCCGCCGTGCAGCTCGGGCCTAGCCCGATCGAACGTTTCAACGAACTCGGGGAGTCGGCGACACGGAAGGGTACCATCCTCAGCTGGTCTCACCATTCGGGCAGGCCTCGGGCATGCCGCCGTCGCATACGGGGTCGGTGCGCGGGTACAACTATTGAGTCAGAAAATGACTGATAGCTGGTTGCTTCAATTACTACCATCGATCTAGGCTTGACTCGTTGTAGCAAAGAAAAGAAGTCCTCCACGACAGAATAGTATGAGTACTATATGATTATAGTATGTATATGATTATAATGAGTCGATTGGCAGTGGAGGATGAATCATGACGCAACTTAAAAACGATGTCAATGTCACGGTCTTGCGAATCAAGTGCTACGCATCTTCAAGCTGTGATCCGAACATCTTCAGCGCCTCCGCTCTGCCCATCTCCCATCCTTCCTCAATTTCCGACTCACTATCGGACTCAATTTCCGACTCGGACTCCGAGCTGCTGGGCTCGTAGTCTGGATCCGTATCGTCATCCTCGTCATCCCACAGTTCATCATCCCCCAGAACAAATGCTAGCCAGCTGCCTCGCGGCATAGCTTCCCGCCGGCACTCGGCCTCCTCCTCGCCGCCGCCGCCGAACCACGCGTCCAGCACCCAGAGCTCGCCTTCGCCCTCCAGTGGGTCTGGCAGCATCTCTGCGCCGAGAAAGCCGAGCCCAGCATCAATGAACCGACACATCCGCAGGGCCGGCATTCCCTTGCGGGTCTGTAGGTACTCCAAATCGACATTTTGCTTGTCGCCGGGGTGCCAGTTCATCCGGCCGACGATGTCCAGCGCGGCAATCAGCGGGTGGGTCAACGGCGGCAGGTGGACTCCATCGGCCGGGTACTCGAGACACTGGGAGATGCCAATTCGCAAGTAAAGCAGCGCGGGGCACGCGTCAAGAATCTGTTGCGCTGCTGCGTGGTCTGCCTCGAGGTAATGACTACTGAGCCCGTGGTTATACCATGCCCAGTCACTCAGTCGGGGCACCGACAAGTGGGTGATGCTGTTTCCTGTCGATATAGCCTGAACCAGGTCGCGGACAGCAGCAGCACAGCGACTACCCAGCTCGTAGTCATTGCCAAGCGTCAGCGATTGCAGCGCGGGGAATTCCCACAAGCATTTGGAGGACAGAGAGCTTCCCCAGAGGACCAGCCTCAACGCCGTAAGGCGCGGGAAGACGATTTTGGTAAACGCCGTGTCGGGAACGTGAGTAGACAACGTCGCCAATCTCGGCGCGAGAGCGGCCAGAAGGGGATGTAATGCCTCGCTCTCAGAGAAGCCACGCAAATCCAAGTTCCGGATCGACGAGGAGTTGCTTGCAAATGGCTCAACGAACAACAGCGTATCCGCTGGCACCGTCCCAAGTGTGAGACGAGTAACGTTGCCAGCACAAAGCTCAAGCAAGCGGGTGACTTCCGCCCGATGTAACGCGGCCCAACCATCAGGGACATGGTATCCTATCGTCAGATTGCGTAGCAGCGCGGCCAACCCCGGTCGCATCTCTAAAGTCCGCACAAGCAGCGGCAGCTGTTCTATGTGGTCAAGAAACACACTCTCGTGCAGCAGCTCGGATGCGACCCGATACCATGCCCGACAAACTCGCATCAGAGCAAAGATTTGCGTCTTGTCCAGTGCAAAGGGTCCGGGAAATGGAGGAGATGACCATGATGAACTGGCATTGGGGATGGACCATGACACAGTGGACAGGGACTGTCGCATGATGGAGGAAAGTATTTCAGGCGGAACGTCGCGCATCTAGAAAACAAACGGGTTCCAAAACTGTTCAGCAAGCAGGTTATGATGTACTAGTAGGTTACTTACTTTCCTATCAAGGTTGTGGCAAAAGAATGTTGGCACGTGTTCCCATCAAAAACGATCTTCAAGCGACACGGCACATGGTCAAACAGCAAAACTTGGCCGAGTGGTTGACGGAACAATTATTCAAGAGATATTGTTATCCAAAGGATGCGCGGTTCTGGTCGGCATATAAAACATCAACAACCATCGACTCTTAGCTGCACATGCCACAAACTCTTCCAATCTTCGAACGTTAACCGCCCAAAAAGATTCCATCATTAACCAGTCTGGACAACGGTGTGTGAGAAGGATGCATCGAGCTAGCTAGATAAACATACCTATGCCCGTTCAATCGAAAGCTGCAGTACTCTGCCGCTCAACCATCAAGTCTCCATCTCCACAGCGAAATAAACAGGTGTCGCAAAAGCACGCAATATTGACATGCCTTTGAGGATTGCTAATCGGATCGGTTGTGTGTGTGTGTGTCGATGTAGGAATCAAGGAAGACGATCATAGCTGATCATGAAGGGCCGAAACGTATTGAGGATTTTTTGGACTCTTTGCTGAGTTTGCTCTCGCCAGCCTCAATCTGATTTAGCACCAACGACGCCGCCCCTTATCCCGATAACCTCCCAAACGGACATTCCGGGTTCCGACGAGAGAAAGCATCAAATTGCTGCAGCGTTAGAACCCCAATTCTCCGCTGAATCGTCGAAGCTGCTCCAATAGCGACCCCACCAAATCAAAACAGGTAGAATGGGAGCGTCGCGTGTAGGATTGGAGGACTAATGGACGTGGTTGTCTATCATGATGAGAAGGGCATAAACTTGATAAAGCGTCGTTTGCCGAAGCCTGTCCAAGTTTTTCAGCTAGATTGGCACGAACGCAGAGCCTGACCAATATTATAGTAGTATCTTCATGACCATGTCATTAGCTTGATCGTTCTCCTCCGATTTAAAGCAGCTTGTTATATCATCAAGCTTTTAAGCTTTGGGACCGACAAAGGTACTGTATTTGTTCGACTTCAACGAAACAAGTACAAACACCAATGATGTGAGCAAGTGCCAGTGAGGATGGATGGAAAGGACGGTCGAGCGAATAGACACGTTTCGAGTCGGACAACTTGAAGCGATACCTTTCGTCAGCGTCAACTTGAAATGAATGATGAAAAACAAGCCAACGCACTCATTGAGTAACAACAGTCTTCGCTCTCTTAATAAGGCTATCAGCAATCTTCGCTCGTCGTGTCGTGTCTGCCCGTTGTCTCCATGAACACGTCCACCAAGTCGTCAAAAAGCGATGCAATACGTCCATCGCTGGCTTCTCCTTCAGCGCAATCCACGTGTGCGCCTTGAGGTCGTCTAAAAAATACTAGTAGGGGTCCCCGGAAACATGAGGGTACACGAGAATGGTGGGAGTGGGACTCGTGCCAGTCCCACTCCCTTCCAATCTGTGGGACTCCAGCTATCAAAGTGGGATTCATGGCTGGTTGCTGTGATCGTCTCCAAGGCCGGCTGATGCCAGCTCAGGAGAGAGACTTAGCCGGCGTCGCGCAGCGAGCCTCCGCGGCGAGCGGCAGCCCGCGGCAGCGTGGGGTCCGGGGCGAAGCCCTGGTCGGGGTCCGGGGTGGAAAACCCCGGCCGCCGCGGCCGGCGCCGCAACCTAGAGTTAAAAGACAGTGAGTCATGCAAAAAGGCGGAAAAAATTGAAGGGAAGACGGACGATGCTCCGCGCAGCGGGCCCTGCGGCGAGCGGATGCCCCCGGCAGGGTGGGTCCAGGGCAACGCCCTGGTCGGGGTCCGGGGTGGAAAACCCCGGCCGTCGCGGCCGGCGCCGCAACCCAATGATCCACGCACGACACATCAGAAAGATGATGTGCATCGAGTCCCACTCTGATGGGACAAGTCCCACCAAATCGGCTTAACCGCTGTCAAACAGCACTGGGAGTGGGACTGGCGCGAGTCCCACTCCCACCAAACTCGTATATACTCCGGAAATATCGTCCGGCGTTGTCCGACCAACTTGGGCTTGAGTGACCCATGAATAGCACGTCCTTAGAAGACACGGGACCTCTCACCGAGAACAGAGCTCATGACGTCCCAGCTCTCCTCGAACGCAATTCTTGATTTGACAGAACGAACGGGGCATTTGGTCGATTTGCTTCTCCTAGAACTTCAAACTTGTGTCGGCTTGGGGGAGCGAGACTGGAGTAGCGGCGGTATAGACTTCGCGAGGAGGCGAGACCGGGTTGAACGAAGTCGGTCTCATGGCCGCTATGAGAATTTCGAGAAAAAAGTGTTTGGAGAGAGAGAAAATTGGGTCACGTGTTACGATATTGTCCTGAAGATTTCAAAGAAATCTGGAGTATTTTTTTTTCAAAGAAAATTAATGAAGATAAGTCCTCCAGTTTTCTTCTAAATCCTCGGGGTGAAAGGCAAGGACACCAGGGATACTACTAGTACTACCATAGACCCTTGCGGTTCAATTTCTAATCGACCTCGTCGTCCCAGCAAATCGGAAACAAAGTAAAAACCTCATCTCGAGTGATCTCTCCTCCCTCCCTTGACTCTGACTCCGACTCCTCTGAATCTGATTCCGATCCTCCCTCCGAACTGGAGCTTGAGCTTGGCGGCTCATAGTCAGAATCTTCTTCCTCATCCGATTTGCTCCAAATCCCGTTATCCGACAGGAAAAACGCCAGCCAACTTCTCCGAGTCGGTGGCATCAACTCCGCTAGGTCTACAGTTTCGTCGGGACCCAAGACAGTGTCTTGCACGGCAATATTTCTGTCAAGTAATTCCAACGGGTCTGGGAGTAGGTCCCAGGCTAAATATGCTACTCCGCCATCGATAGTCCGGCACATTTGCAAACAAGGCATCGCATTCGGCTTCTGCAGAAACTCGAGATCGGGCTCTAGCTTGTGCTCCGGAACTTCGTCCTCCGAATCCCAGTCCGACCGTGTGGACTATATCCAGTGCAACAATCCGAGCATGGTGAAGCGTGTTGACATCAGGCTCGACAAATTCGCATGAAGGCAAGGAGCTCGGTCACATCTCCCGTAAGTTGCTTTGGGAATGGTGGGTAATGCCATGAGGCGTGGTACATTAACCACGACTTGGAGGTCAAGACCTGGCGAAAAAGTGGCACCAGAATTTCAGGAGGAAGGTCGCAAATCTATCAACCGATAAGCAGGGACGCAAGTTATACTTAGAGTGTTCTGACCGTGACGACTGTCCGAGTCCCCGGAATATCTAGAGATATGAGCTTCCAGATGCATTCTGGTCGCAACGAAGGAATCGATGGGCACGTTTATACAGCACACTGTGACATGTGCAGAAATATTAATGGGTACTTGGTCATGGCCAGGGCCGCCAGGCGTTGGAATTCATGGAATGAATGCAACGCGCGCCGGAGCCATCATAACTGTTATGAGATATCCACAGACCCTTCTAACAACACTTCTTGCTTCAAAAACGTCTGAAAGTCCTTCAATTTCGGGTGGATGACACGCAAGGCCGGGATGTCCGTATTGAATCCCGGCTCGTTGAAGAACTAGATCGCATCAGACGCAATCCTGAAAAAGCGACAAAAATATACCTCAAACATGAGCCTGACCTCCTTCATTCCCCTGCCGACAAGTTTCGACAGGAAGGGCATGACGAAGCTTTGAGCCTTAAACTCCCTGTCATACCCCGTATGATTATTCGCGAAAACCTCGCGCCACACATCTGCCATATCTTTCCCGCTCAACTCATCCCCAGCAAGGTCAACGTCCTTGAACCGCCCATTAGAATCCAGATAGGTGCCTTCCCGCAATGGATTGATGTAGACTTCTGGATGTGCAAACACGATGGCGGCCATGACCCCGATGTCGCTGACAGCAATGAACTGAAGTCTTTTGCCCGGTTTTAGTTGCGTGAAGAAGATGTGTCTCGTCAAGCGTGAGGCAAAATCAGACGGGGGTTTTGCATGGCTGTTAGCGTGGGCGAGCTCGGCAAGACAGAGCTGGTCCATAAATGTGACGGGTCGGAGAATGGTCGTAGGTAGGGTTGAGTGTGTTTTCTCGATGTATTCCTCGATTTCACGCTTTGATTCGAAGCTGTAGGGTGTGAACGGAATGAAATTTCGCTTTTCGATCATACGCACTGAGGAACGTGGGTTTTCCTCCCTTCCATACCACCAAACTGGACGCTGGAGTAAACAAAATGCTTGACGCCGTGCTCTTTTGCTGCATCTGCAAGTTTCTTGCTCTCGAATATCTCTCCTGGCATACTTTTCGGGTTGTCGGCGCTTTGCTGGACGGAAAACACGCCCCAAATCGGTAGAGGTGTGTCCTTGGGCAAGTTGGCAGCCGAAAAGAGCGCTGCGGGGTTGGTTGGAAGACCCTTGACAGCATGAACTCCAGGAAGGCCAAATATTGAGCCGGCTTTTGGGGAGGATGGCGGATTTCGGGTTTGGGCGAGGATGTACCATGGGTGTGGCTGGGAAGCGGCAGCAGCGAGCGCATTGGCGTTCGCTAGAGCTGTATCGAATTAGGCGAGAAAAGGTCAAGCTATATGATTGCACGCACCACGCACGACACTGCTGCCTTGTTTTCCTGTCGCAAGCATGACCAGTATGCTTCTGGGCTTGGATTCATGGGTATTAGACGACATTATTGGGGAATAGAGGAATCGCCCCCCGCCGGTGTTTTATCTGCAATTTTCCGGGCGCCGAAAGCACGTCGGCAAACACCCAGACCATGACGAGTGTTGAGAGTGTGAGAGAATCAAGAGAGAATGAGAAGATGTCGAGCGGAAAAAACCAGTCACGACCAGCTGACCACTGCAAGTAACGCAAGACGCGTTTTGTCTCCAACCACGACATGAAAGTCACGATCAAGCACTGGCACGCCGTCGCTCAATGGCGCTGGGACACCGGCGCAGAGGACTCGGGCTCGAATGACGAAGACGATGTTTGTGGGATCTGTCGAGTTGCGTATGAGGGCTGTTGTCCAGCCTGCAAAGTACCGGGAGACGATTGCCCGCTTAGTGCGTCACTTGATAACCCAAATAGCACCCAATACTCACTGCAGCAGTCTGGGGCCAGTGCTCGCATGTCTTTCATATGCATTGTCTGCTCAAGTGGCTCGGTACTCCTGCCTCAAAACAGCAATGTCCGATGGATAGAAGAGCTTGGGGTGCGTCCTACTCTGTCTTGGATAAGGTGATTCCTAAATCCTTACAGTAACTGCTGAACGTAAAATCACTCCATAGGACCTCCTTACTGTTTCACGAAACTTGATCTCCTCCTCATGCTCAATCATATCCCAACTTAAAATCGATTGTCATTGCTTGGGATGTACCTGGTGTGTTGATGAATGGCATACAACTGAATAAGCAGAGAAATACTGAAGCTCCATACCATCTCCAGTCTCTTGTTGAATAACGCGCAGAATAACAGTCCCTCATTGCCTCCGAGTCTCAACGCACATTGCTTCATGGGTCATATCAATTTTCCTCAGTTCGCAAAGGTCTTCACGCTGACACTGGATTTACATCGATCGGAAGGATATTAGGATTGGAAGTGCGTATTCGTTCTTTCCTCAGCGTCTGCGCTAAACACTTTTCTAGCAATACGAGGTCGCCCCAAGTTTTCGGACATACAATGTTCCACAAGCCCCAGTCTGAAGATGATAGCTGTTGTCGTTCTCCATTCCCGACACCCCTACTCTTTTCACCCTGAGTTTTTTGAACCCCTGCAACCGACCTGGTTCTTCCGTCCCTACATGAGCATTGCTAATCATGGTGAGTGCGAAATGGTACATTGCAGTGGCATTGAACAGTCTCAAGATAATACGGAGCCTATGCTACCACCAGAGCTAGAACGAGCAATATTCGAGTGTGCCGCCAATCTGTTTCCGGGTCTCATACCAATGATGCTTACGGTGGCCAATAGGGTACTTGAGTGGTGTGTCCACTTTTGCTTCGCTGTTGCAGTTACTAACCCTGAATAGGCTTCGACCTTTTCTCTATACACACATATCCATCACTCCTCAATCCCCTTCTCTATCAGCGCTTCTACACCTTCTCACCACTCTTCCGCCGGCGCACGCATTCTTCTACGACTCCAATATCGCCAAAAGCGTCTTCGTTGGGCATACCAGATGGCTCAACAATGAAACCATGCTCGTTCTTCGACTTTTCGGGAAGAACACAGAGGACCTGACCATCCTCAGCGCCAATCGAGCACTAGTGCCGTTATTACGCAAAATACCCCTCAGGCGGCTTGCAGTCTCACTTGTTCACCTGTTCGATGGGCCCGGGTATAACTCGGAGAACTTGAACGGGGGCTCAAGCATACTCGCAAACTTGGCCTCATTGCAAGGAGCATTCGTCAACGTCACCCATCTCGAGCTATTCGACTTTCTGCATACCGAGCCTTTGTCAGCAATGGGCTACCTCTGTGCGCCATCTCCGTCCTGCCCATTCAACCCCCAGCCGAGCCCACTTCCATCGCTGACCCATCTTTGTCTGCACTCATTCGTACATCGCAACCAGCTCTTGTTCGTTTTAGAACACAACCCGCGCCTGCAACTCCTCGTCAACGTCCACAGGGACACAGAGCCAGAGTGGGGACTGGGGGACATTGCAGGCCGGTTGGCGATAACTGAAGATGTGCGATTCGTGCTGATGACGATGGAGGTGTCCCTTCCCGCACATGCACGGAGATGGGAGTCTGCTAGACGTGGGCTCGTTGCTAAAGAAGAACCGAGAGACTTTTGGGTCATGGCAAAAGCGTTCGTCGAGAAGCGCAAGGCTGGGACGGTGCTTCCTGGTAGGTTTCTCATTCATCTATCATGATGGCATGTCTACTGACTGTATTTCAGCATGGCGCTGCTGGATAATGGCGGAGGATTTCCAGGCTGAATGACTGGTTTCGTGTTGTTCAATGCTTTACTCGCAAACTCAGATCTTATACGGAGTGTCAATAATATGGTCTTCAGTTCAGACGACACTAATAAGTTATTCACATCGGATCTCCGACAAGATGGCTCAACTCCCAAGACACCGGCGGTCCGCCATGGAAGACACTCTCGAGCTTCCAACCTGCTTCTCGCATAATCTCTCGATAACTCTCCAAAGGTCGTTCTCTTGCACCAGCAAGTTGGTGCATCTGAACTCGATTTCAGTATCGAAGGGAAAACAGCAACTCTCTGACCCACCGCCATATCCAGAAAATACGCCTCCGTGTTCGCAATGCCCCAGTTCGGTAGTAGTGGTTCAGGAGCACGGAGTTCTGCTGTTTCTTCGGGGTCTATGTGCACCGAGCTTCGTGTGCGAGTCGCCAATGCGGGAACCGTCTCAATGATGACGACTTTGGTGATCGCATTTTTGACACTCATTTTGCGTGTCGCGGCGACCGCACGAAGATGTTTGAGGATGGATATGGCCCGGAGATCGTCCCAGTTGTGGAGGATGTAACGTAAAACGAAGATCACCGCCGGTGAAGTCGAGGAAGACAGTGTGGCGGGTTGGGGGGGTGAAAAAATCGTGGACTAAACTCAAGTGCATTGAGTGAACCATCACCGCCAAGGGGTTTACTACGGTACCTTGGAATTCCATCATCTGGTTTTCAATGTGCGAAGGAAATTTCAGGCGCCATAACTGAGTAATGTGTCGAACCACGAAGGGCCAAAAGATTGAAATGACAGACCTCCGCAGCAGCCTCCGCAACCTGCTCCAAATCTTGGACAATGACACGCAATGCCGGATAGCGTGTCGCAATTTGCAATGTTACGCTCCCGACGCCACCTCCGACGTCCACGAGAATACTCCCGGGAGGCAAATTGCTCCAGGGGAAGCCTAAAAATGCTATCTTATCAGTAATCATTGGCAAGCCCGGGTTCATGATTTCGTTTACCGCGGAAGATCTCATCTCTAATTCGTGTCTGCTCCGTCGCGCGCATCCCGACGTCTAATCTGCGACGAAGATGCTCGTTTTCGGAGCTGCTGAGCCACTCGTAGAACGTATCCGTCGTCCTGTATGCGCGATTGAAAGGAAGCTGGTCTGGGATGGGCGAGATGAGAGTGTCGAGTCCGTACGCGGCACATTTGAACGGGACCTCAGAACTGCGACCCAATCTAGGTACCAGGACTTTTAACAAGTTGAACAAAACTTACAAAAAGTCCACAAAAGCTGTGCGCTCCGACTCGTAGGATCGCATTTGAAAAGCATCATCTCGCCTACTATATAAAGTTTCAAGCAGTACTTCAATGGGAGGGAAGGTACCTGGAAAGCAGGTCTTGTAGAGGATGCTCCTTCACCAACGCGCTTGATATCCGATTATTTCCGAAGGTATCCGGAGCAACTTCGTTAAAAATGTGGTGTGTGGCCAATAGGCGGAGAATGCGGGCTGTATGTAGAGCTTATCACGACTTCGAGCAGGAATTTGGGGCTAAGCACGGCACCTAGCAAGGCACCATCGGTTTTACATATTGCTCCCAGCTCTTCCGCATGCATCCCCTGAATAGGATAGGTCAAATATTAGACTCAGTGTAGGAGTGATGACGCGGTAGTAGCAGACCTGTGCACCCGCTTCTTCCAACACATTGGCCACATGCAGCTCAGAAACGGTCCTAATGGCGGCGGAGACATTGAACTCGATGAATAAGATGAGTAAGTGACCGTGACGTGGACTGGGACAGGTGAACTCACGAGGGCAGCTGCATTGAGTATTGCGATTGTCGGCTTCCTGAAAGTGGCGGTAAGCTGGCCAGAGGCAGCAACGATGGTGAGCAGAGCAGTCGAGACAGCTGGGTCGGACAACAATTCCTCAGCGGGCGAGGCAGGGTCGTAAGCTGTGTCCAGGGTTGGAACGGCAAGGTTGTGGCGAGAGAAAACTTCCTCCACCGTGTCCAGGGAAGTCGAAATGAGCGAGACGAGTTGGCGCAGCTGTTCCATGATTGCCACCACACCCAAGCCTTAAACGCCCGTTTTATACCCATGGTACGGTTTGATACCACACCAGTGGCTGACAGTTCTACTAGTAGGGAGCACGGGAGAAGAATGCGCCACAGCGATTGGCAAGATGATTCAGGTTGGCGTCGATTCCCCACCCAGAAGCAGAATCGCCATCTGACAACCACAGTGGCGTAGGATTTTGAGAGTTTTAAGGGGTTGCCTCTAGTGCAAGCATCTTGCGAGCCAGCATGTACTCGGGCCAAACGCGCAGATTTTGAGATGAAGGCAAGATGCAAGACATGACTAACACACAAAATCAATTGATCCGGGCTTTGAAGTCTTGGGAATGATGTTAGAGTTGTAAACGAGAAACCAAAGTGCTACTCGCATACCATTAATTTGACAAATGAGGCATCAGGTTATTCAAAATCACTGAAGTTATGTGGTTGTTTCATGAGACATCGGACATACAAGAGAACTTTTCGTTCACATTGGTTCCCCAACAAGATGACTGAGCTCCCAGGACACGGGCGGCCCACCGTGAAAGACATCTTTCAGCTTCCACCCTGCCTGCTGCATGACATCCCGATAACTCTGCAACGGGCGCTCTCTCGCCCCGACAAGATGGTGCATCTAAAAGCGGATTGATCATGGGGTCGGAGAGAGAGCGAAATGTAAACGTACTGCCATGTCCACGAAATACGCCTCTGTGCTAGCGATACCCCAGTTTGGGAGTAGTGGTTCGGGCGCAAGAACCCGCGCTTCGGCTATCGTGGCCGCACCCGAGTCTGCAAAAACGCCGGGCCGGGAGGGTGCACACGTGCGCGTGGCGAAAGCAGAGACTGCCTCGATAATGACTAACTTGGTTATCGCGTTCGGGACCACCGCTTTGCGGGTCTCGGCGGCAGCATGCAGCCGTTTGAGAATCGTTACGGCCCGGTGGTCGTCCCAATTGTGAAGAATGTATCTCAACACAAAAACCACTACCGGAGCGTTGGACGAGGACACTATGGCCGGCTGAGGGGCGAAGAAATCATGAACTGGGATGGTAAGGTTAGTGTGGATTGTAAGTGATTGAGATGGATGGGTTTACCTTGAAATTTCATTATGTTGTTCTCGATGTGGGTAGGCAATACAGTTTTCCAGAGCTGAAAGTGAATCGCTAATGCCGAAACTACGAAGAATGAAACCAGGGAAAATGGCACATACCTCCGTGGATGCCTCCGCAGCTTGCTCTAGATCTTCGACAACGACGCGCAGCGCCGGATAGCGCTTTGCAATCTGCAATGTTACGTGCCCAACGCCACCACCGACATCAACAAGCATGCTTCCAGCAGGCAAATCACCCCATGGAAAACCTAGCAAGCTGATAAATATGGTTTCGAGCTTGTCAGGCTCGTTTACCTAGAAATAACTCGTCCTTGACGCGGGTTTGCTCCGTTGCCCGCATGCCGACATCGAATCGTCGACGCAGATGCTCATTTTCGGGTCGGCTGAGCCACGCGTAGAAGGTGTCTGTGGTACCGTACGCGCGATTGAAGGAAAGCTGGCCAGGACACTCAGGCGAAATAACCGTGTCGGGGGAGTATGCCGCGCTCTTAAAATTGACATCAGAGCTTCAAGCAAGAAGTTAGCGTGACATGTTTCCACTGGCAAAAGTGATGGAACCCACAAAAACTCGATAAATGCCGTAGGCTCATACACAGGTGGCCGGCCTGGAGCTTTCTCCCGCCTGAGCACGATGCTTGATCAACGACCAGAAACAAGAAGGGTATATTCACATACCGGGAAAGCAGGTCTTGTACTGGTAGCCCTGTGCATAAAGCACTTGAGATCCTATTATTGCTGAAAGTATCCGGAGCCACCTCATTGAAAATGTGGTGTGTGGCCAATAAGCGGAGAATACGGGCTATATGCGGGGGCCAGTTACGACGTTGAGCATGCGATTGAAGGGGAATTTTACCTAGCAAGGCACCATCAGTCTTACACTTGGCCCCTAGTTCATCTGCATGCATTCCCTGCGTAGCGGATGTCAATAAGCAGAGCGAACGAAGCTGCGCTATCATACCTGTGGACCTGCTTCTTTCAGTATATCTGCCACATTCAAGTGGGAAACGGTCCTGATTGAAGCGGTAACGTAGAACTGGGGGGGGTAGGTGTTATTACTTAGGACGTCGCAGAGACAAATTAAATGACACCTACTCCGCCAGCCCCGTGGAGCAGTGCGCTCGTCGGCTTTCTGAAAGTGGCACCAAGTTGGGCAGAGGCAGCAACAATGGCAAGCACAGCAGTCGATATGGAGGGGTCAGCCAACAGCCTGAGAGCCTCAGTCGGCGAGATGGGGTCATAGGCCGTCTCCAGGGTCGGCACGGGCAGCCCATGGCGGCAGAAAACGTCTTCGATTCTGTCGAGCGAGGTCGAGATAAGCGAGATGAGCTGGCGCAGCTGCTCCATGGTTGTGAAAAACAGGTCTCCACTACCCGTTTAATACTGTGACCCGTCGCATTAACCCGAATGGGCCCATTCCTACGATTGAATTAACTTGAATCTTGAAGGTCGAAGGAGACACATGCCTAGCGCTCTACTGGCACTGTGATTTCCAGTCGATTGGCGGCCCTCGCCAAGGCGCTGGAGCCGTCTCATGGGCACAGTGTAAGGATTCGCCACCCGAAAGCACCAGGATTGGATCCTGGCAGTGACAGCGGCGGAAAAGCGCAGACGAGATGAGTGGGAGAGTAGTCTCAGTGAGGTTGGAAGTCTCACCAATGCCGCACTCAACCGTCCCAGCGAGTAGCCGAGTCCCACCGAACGATGACTGCGGAAGCGAAGGTCCCAAAATTTATACTTAGTCAGCATAGTACACCACATCGTCTTGGTCAAATATTGCTCACGTACAAAGTGTTTCCAAAGATGTTTTTGTTTTTGGAAACTGCTGGATAGCAAAGGGCCGAGGTCAAGAGCCTTGCAAGTACCCAATCGTTATCAATTAGGAACTTATACTTGGGTTGCATTTGGACACGGCCTTGGACTGACGATTCGAAGAAGCTTATTTTCCTTTTATTTTTGGACCCTTCGGAGGACTGAAGTCTAATCTGAAAAGTGTTTACCAGTAAAGCTGCCGGACATTGTCCCACTCTGAGCTGCACATTCGTGACGCTGGGGACTCGGATAGTCCCCCGCGCTATCAATCCCAGTCTCCCACAACCTTGAACAGCAGACCAACTAGCGGACTCAGTTCGTTAGATCTATGGAGCGGGTCTATTTCTGTACTTTGCTAGTGCACCACCTTGTAGGTCGTCGTTCAATTAACGTTCAGCTTTTGTTGTTAACGTTATGATGATGACTCACAGCTATATCTTGACCTAAGGGCTTCTTTTCGTCGACAAAAACTATTTTTATTAGTTTATAGGACATCATGGTCATAACCCGCTCAACGAGCGGCTAATCTACAAGTAAAGCTAGTATGTGTACGTGTACATTTACAGAATACGGACGTGGATGGTATGGTATAAGCTCCGAAGACTGTGCCTAAGGAGACATGCACTAAGTAAGATAACGTTCCCGACTGCAACAGCATCTGTCGATTCCACCGCGGAGCGCTCGCTGCCGTGAGGTCGCTATCGACAAAATGCTGCAGGAGGCGTATGTTGGGCCTGACCTCAGAGCCTGTCAAGTCGTCGCGCGATATTCGCGACACTTGTTAACCACCACCACTTCCGCTGGCGGAACTGTCGCCAGTATCTGGCCTCTTTGAGCGATCTCGCTCTCGCCTTTGTTTGGCCATTCGCAGGCCCGCCTCATACCCGCTTTCGTAGGGCTCGCCTTCCGGCGGTGTGTAAGTATGGACAGCTGAAGGTGCTGAAACGTGTTCGTTGGATGGTCGTGAAGTTGTAGCAGTGGGCTGTAGCGGGGTAGGAAATAGTGGTCGGTGTTCGGCTCCCGATAATGACGGTCTTGCCGGAGGCGAAGATGAAGTGGACGCTGATGACGGTAATGCGCGCGAAGCGGAAGACAGGCCAGCGGGCGACCCCGGCGGAGAGCCAACCAGTGTAGAAGCGGTACCAGGCAGGCCAGCATAGTAGTCAGGTCTGGGCGGTGCCTTGCGTTTTGACGACAAGTGGCGCTCGGGACCACCAGAGGCGAGGAATGGGTTATCACGCTCGGGTTCCGGCTCAGGCGGGAGATTCCCGAGTCCCTGTCCTCCGCCACCATATGTATCCGCAAAGGCTAGTTCGAGATCGAAGTCGGGGGCAGAGTTGTTGAGCTTGTATCCGGTTTTGCCATAGGCTGCGTATGGATGCTTGCCGTAACGGGCGTAGCTCCACTCATTGTAATTATTGGTTTGAGTATGGGTGGTCGTGCTTTGGAGATAAGTGTGGGACAATGGGAGAGGCCGGACTTCATCCGTGGTTGCTTGTGAGGTCGACGATGGAACAGACCGAATGTTGATCATCATTCGGGAGACCTACGAGTCATGAATACCATAAGAAAAGGAAACGCTAGGACATACTGCGATACAAGAAATGGCGCTCGTTGGGCCAAGCAGGAGAGAATGCCAATATGCACTGAAATTGGATTCGTAGATAATGGCATTGGCGAGGGTAAATGCTAGGTGGTAACATTAGCATTCGAAGGAAATGGCTCAACGGCAGGACGCACTAAAAATGAGAAGGAAGTACACCAGCGAATCTCTTGCGAGAACATCGAGTGTCTGATTCCCTCCCGAACCAAGTCTGACGCCCAGAAACGACAGTCCCGACCCGGACCCGAAGTACTTGGAGCTTCTGCGGGACTGGAAAGACCAACGAGGAAGGATCTTGAAGAGAGTGATCAGGACCATAATAACTGGAGTAAACGTTAGGAAAATGTATTCCAAGTGAGAGAAATAGACTTGCATTCGAAGACTACCGGGGCAATCCATGTCGCGCTTGCATACTGCTTGACGAGATGTTTATTTAGACTCTTCAGAGCGCAAGATAATGGGGCCGGCTGGGCAACACCCTGTTGGTAAGAGGTCGCGACAATGATGGCTGCGCCGACGGCCAGGCATTCACAACCGAAGAGTATGCTGAGGACCCAAAACATGAGACGGGAGTTGTTATCTGCGGGAACCTATCAACACGGGAGGACGAAAAAGTGACCAGAAGACGCACATATTGCCCAAACTCGGATGACGACGAGCGCTTGTGCTGCCAAAATAGCCAGGCGGAGAGGAATCATCTGCCAGTAGCCGTAGATACGGCAGAACTCGCGAGATGTGCCAGGGTAATTGGCAAGAACCCAGAGTCCACTTCGAAAAGGGTCAGCAAGGGCAAGGTGGAGAGAGGAAAAACAAAAAGGCACATGAGCATCGCGCGAATAAAGTAGCGGTTGAGCATGAAGAGAATCTTGGGAAGGCGCCATCGCAGGGACCAAACGCGCGAAATTTCGTCGTCAAGGCTGGTGACAAGTTCGTAGACGAGCAACGTGGCGATCGAGTCTGAAGTTTTTTCAATAAGTCAGGATCGCTGAAATGGGCGAATCATAACGCACAGTTGATATAGTTGCCAATGTATGTGTAGTGCACATACTCCCTCAGCGCATCGAGGTCCGTGTAGTGGTCTGGGCCATATGCCAATGCCGGCCCTGGCATCGTTTACGCGCGACTCCGCGTGGATTCTTCAATTGCTGGTCGTGAAAAGAAGGGAAGAGGGGAAGAGGGAGGGCATGAGGAGAAGGGGGGCGGGAGAACGATAAGCACAAGGGCATGGCGGCGTTAAGTACTGCATTTGACTGCTGTCGGTTGTGCCTGTGACATGGACCTCAAAGTCGTTGTGATGGATGATCACTGACCTGTCAATCACCCACACAAGCAATGTGTCCCTCCGGCCATCTGAACCCTTGGCCAACCGCAGCCACTGGGATCGACCATGCTTGGTCCGGCGAGAACCCCAGGCTCATCGTTATTCGGGTCGTTGCGACGAATTATGGCCCTCGTCCGACGACCGCGCCCGTGACGCTCTACAGAACTCCACGGTGGAAGCCACAACCATGACAGAAGTAGAAAAGCAGGAAAGACACCGCCGTTATGTCAATCTAATCGCCGACTTCGGACCGTGCTTAACTTTGGCTTAACTCCACACCAGCTGTAGGTGTGGACCTGCCTGTGTCAAATACTGCACTTACTACTTTGTCGTTTGCCAGTCTCTTTCTGCAGTGTCTTGTGCGAGATTCTGGCGCGATAAGGATTTATTGTGATATCAATGGACCGCAGCTGATATTCTGGCCCGCGTCGCCGCCTGCGCCACCAGCTGTCAAGAGCCTCCGTTTTGCATGGGTTGTTGATACCTGGGTGGAGGCTACCGTTGACTCTAGATCTTATTGTCCGCCCGTAATCCGCCGCGTATCTTTCAGCCAACTTTCAGCTATAACATTTTCAGGCGGACGGAGATCATCGCGGAAATCAATCCATCGCGGTGGCGGCATGAATGATCATACGGCGACTTACCTGAGGTCCGTGCTATTCTTGGAGGCTGTTTTATTGCAGGAAACCATCGCCATTCTCAGGCGGGAGGCAGTTACCGTCAGGTACGTCGGGCTCTTTCGCTGTTATACCATCACTCGTTTTTCTGGTACCACAGTAAGTACTTTTCTTGTCGACAACGCTGCTTATCTGAATTTGTTCCTAGCTGGTTGACCGGGGAGTCGGGATTGTGGCCAGGTGCACATAGAATCGATAGCGACATACTTACCCAGGTAACCAACCAACGATGATCCAGTTAGTGGCGTCCATTTCCGACTGTCGGTCCTTCGCTTCCCCAGCGTGCATCAGCAACGTCGGGAAGTTCCTTCTTCAAGGCCGCGTTGGGGTATGACCGCACATCACAAACAAACAAAGCCCCCCCCTCTCCTTCAACTTTGCCACGAGGCGCGAGGTTGTTTTGACGGGAATTTCCGTTAATTTGCCGCTGATATGATTGTTGGGACGATCCGATTAACGGCTGGATGAAATTCGAGCGAGGAGTATTTTGGAATGTGGCGAGTGCAGAGCTCTCCGTGTGGGTCAAATACTTTTACCCGGCGGGCAATCTGCTTAGTAGTTGACCGATTCAAATAGCCAGGCGACCCAAGATCTACACAATCTCCACATCCTCAGTGCCATCTCATGAGTACAAATTGTCGATATGTATCACACTTGAGCTTAGCGGTTGACGAACAATGCAAGATAAAGTTGGACTGACTGAAAAGCGCGACTAAGTAGACACACACGCCTCTGGCTCGGTATTTGCCCATCATAGCGCCGGTCTTGAACTCAGAACTCATGTATGTCGGATGATCCATAAGCCGCCGATTCGGGCGATCACCGGCCTCACGGGAAGCCGGGCCCGGGTGAGCAATGCACGTTTTGATGGCGTCAGTCCAGCCCATGACGGATCCGTCACTCGGCGCTCGGTGATGCGCCTCCGAGTCTGCAACGAGATAATCGGACGCAACCGCTGACAGCCGGGATCTTCACATGACACAACAAGCCTCCGAAGTTGCTCCGAAGTCTGTCTGCGGCCGAGAGTGCACCGATCCTGTCCGATTGTTTCCGATCTCCCAGGTTTGAGCGGACCTCAACAAGAGATCGGCTTCCTGATCCATTCAACGACGAACGTACAGTAAGGTTATACGACGATAATAAGTCAGAGGGGTGAATGACCCGTATAAGCCTATGAGGCGAACAGGCGGAAAGATGCCACTGGCCAGGCCCGAAACGACTGGACTGTCGATATGAATTACTTACCTACTGCACTTATCCACTTGCCAACCATCGGGTGCCGAGCAATTTAATAACCCCCTCCTCCTGGTTGTGGCTTGAAGCGGCCACCGCCAACCGCAGCTCGTAAAGCTGCAGCATACGCGAAACAGTTACCATCGCGCCGGTACCGGCCCGGGTGTTGTCCTCGTTCACGGGCACCAGCGCAACACGGCTCGCGAGGAGTATTGGAGCACGAGCGGCCAGTGACGCGGAAATCGCGTCCAGGACAAGGTCAGCGTTAATGACGAATGGCAGATACGGACCAGAGCCGGATTCCGCCCAAACAGGGGCAGAAATCTCAAAGTGGGCCAGAGGGATGATCACGTCGAAATCTGTCCAACACTTGATATTCAGCCAGATACGAGAATTGCGAGTCAGTAAACTCACCAAATGCACGGCCGACCACCTCCCAGGCGACAGACGAGCCGGGTCCATTAATACTGCCGGTGGTCTGGCTGCGAAAAGAGAAATCGACGTGGTATCGATGGTGTATTGCTTCCCTCCTGGACTTGAGTCCGAATTGGGCACAGCCGATGTCGTACTCGTGAATCCATTCGAAATCACTCGAAAGCGGAGCGTCGCCGAAGGGAAAGCCGAGCGGCAGGAGGTCATCTTCTGCGGGCCGGCTGCGCGTCAAATCGCGACGGGCTTGTGGGACACGGACGCGCGATCGGGTGATAGTGGTCAAGTGTAAATGAAGGAAGTGGGCCCGTTGAGCGCGTAGCTCCCTTTAGACCGTCAATCCAGTTCCGCACGAATGCACCCAATTCATCTGTGAGCGACGACTGGTATTGCCTCGTTGCAACAGGTGACGGCGGAACCGACATCGAGCGATTGAGAAACTCGGAGCGGAGAGGGTATAGGCGCGGGCCTGCGGATCGTAAGGGTAATCAACGAATCGTCAAGGTCGTGAAGGAAGGGGGGAAATGATACCTGCATTGTGGGAGGAGGTCCAGTTAATAAAGTGCACCGAATCCGAGACGCTTTGGGGGTCGTCAAACGAGCTTCGGATGCTGTAAATCTGTCAAACGCACGCAGACACGGAGAAAGAGTCAGAAAGATTGTGTTGGAAAGATAATCTACGGGGATACTAGTATTAGATTATTGAAAATTACAGAACACGTCAATCAAGCAAGTTATGGACTCACAGCAGTTGACTCCTCGTCAGAAGACCGCGTCTGAGAAAGACAAGTTGGCGCTCGGGATGCGGATTGAGATGGAAAATGGAACCCCGAAAGGCCATTGTTCACGAAAACAGCAGTGTTGGTCCGCAGAGCTGCCATCTCTGACTCCGCCGTTTGATCCTTTTATGTACACAATGTCCCCAAGAGGCAACCGCCGACGCCGCGGAGCAGAGGCTGAGCCTCACGATAGTGATTCAGAAGCGAAGGCGAGGTACTACAGGCATAAGGAATAGCAGTGACTAGAAGCTGTCTCAATCTTGATGCTTGCGTTGGTGACCTCCGAGTTATGAGATCTTGACAATGAGTATTGCAAGACTCGGAAACGAGGAAAGTTCGGCCATTTCGAATGAAACTACAGCTTTCGTCCTGCCAGTGTGTCGTGCCAAGGGAAGAAGTCACAATATGTGATGCTATAGGTCACGTTTTGTTTCTGGATTCCTCTCAGGGCCATCGACAAGGGTCGGCGACAGGCCGGCGTGCCCACCTGTGGGCAAGACCGATGGCGCGATATGGCTTCGGGCTTGACCGCCACAGCCGGCATTGCGAGAACCCGGCTGCGCTCTTTATTCGGAATCTTTATCAGCGACCTTAGTTGACCACCACCACCACGACAGAATGCCACTCTTCAACCCCAGCACTGTCGGGCAACTTCCCCTCCAGCATCGTGTGGTGCTTGCCCCGCTCACGCGCTACAAGGCCGACAAGGACCACGTGCCTTATCTCCCGCTCGTCAAGGAGTACTACAGCCAGCGGGCGAGCACACCCGGGTCATTGCTTATCACGGAGGGGACGTTCATCGCAGCTAGGGCAGGGGGATACACGCATGTTCCTGGGATTTGGAGTGATGCCCAAATCAAGGCCTGGAAAGAGGTGCTTTCCGTTTTTTTCTTCGTTTTTTTCGTTGGCTGATTGTTGGAGGTGACGGCTGCTGTCCATGCCAAGGGGTCGTATATATTCATGCAACTATGGGCTCTCGGTCGCTCTGCCAGCATCAAGCAGCTGCACGAGGACGACCCCAGCTTGCCCTACGTATCCGCGTCAGATGTCCCCTTCAGCAAACGCAAAGACTTTCCACCCCGGCCGTTGACGGTGGAGGAAATAAAGGAATATGTCGAACTCTATGCGCAGGCGGCCCGGAATGCGATTTTAGCGGGGTTCGATGGTGTCGAAGTACATTGTGAGTGCATAACCAAGACGCAGAATGTTACTGACTTATGTGGAGCCGCCAACGGATACCTTCCCGACCAATTCCTCCGCGAAGTCACCAACCAGCGCACCGACCAGTATGGCGGCAGTATCGAGAACCGCTCCCGTTTCGTCCTCGAAATCGTGGCAGCCATTGTCAAAGCTGTTGGTGCGGAAAGGACGGCGATACGGTTCAGTCCGTGGGGCGAGATAACAGGTGTGTCAATTTATGTAGCTCGACATTATGGATTTTACCAACGCTTCATCTCAGAGGTTAAATCCGCCGACCCCGTCCCTCAATTTTCACATACCATATCCGCGCTCGCCTCTGCCCATCAGAACCCGCCCCTCGCCTACATCCACCTTGTCGAGCCTCGTGTCCAAGGCATCTTTGACCGCAAGCCCGATACAGTCGGGTCAAATGAGTCGAATCTGCCTTTCAGGCGGATATGGCGGGGACAAGGCCGGACCACCATACTGGCGGGGGCGGTCACCAAGGACGTGGCATTGCGGACGCTTGCGAGCCAGGAGGAAGGGGAGAACCTGCTCTTTGCGTTTGGTCGGTACTACATCGCCAATGTGAGTGGACTCGTGATTGATATCCCTGTGTTCTTGCTTATTCTTTGCAGCCTGACCTGCCCAAGCGGTTGAAGGAAGACATCCCACTGCATCCATACGACCGCTCCACCTTCTATTTAATTGGCCACAACTCGCCAAAAGGGTACACCGACCAGCCATTTGCAGACGACAAAGATGGGCTAGGGAAGACACGGTCGCGGCTGTAGATTGTCTGATTCATTGTGATTACTTAGACTTGGATAGACTACATTCGTTGAAGGACCGGAAGAATTTAGGAAGATTCCAAGAAGATTCGAAAAAAAATGTCGTGATGTGTCATCATATGATTTGCACCCTTCGACACCATCCACGACATACATAGGTTTCTCGAAGTTGAAGTCCGGCATTCAGGCTTCCAGAATAGCTTTGCACGTTTCAAATGCTTGGCGGCGGGTGCGCATAAGGCCCCGACGACGACCTAAAGAAAGGAAGAAGCCTCGAAGGACACGGAGACGTGCATAGTTTGCACTCACGTCTGCCCGTGTCGGGCCCGGGGGGCAGCTCTCGGAAGAGCGTTTGGCCGCCGATAGTACTCTCAAAGACTCGACACCACTTGCAACTACGCCGACATTTTAGCGCAAATACGATTGCCCGGTGGTACGAGTTAGCACACCTTTACTTTGCTGCAGTGCTAATAGCCTACTAGTATTAGTAGTCGCGGGTTTTCTGCTCCCACTGTTGGATTGTTTGCTTTATTCATGATTCGCGTGGTGCATTCAACACTGTGGTATGAATGGCTTGCCGACAACCGCGGAGAACTTACCCCGCTCAGGCTCTCAGGCGATGGTCACCATTTGACATTGCGGGTGGTCCGGCGGGTTGACTGGACGTCTACTTACCGCACCCTCTGATTTCTAGCCACCAAAGGTCCGTCGGTTCTCTGCTGCAACTCCTCGTTATCTTCTATCGTTTAACGATTTATTTTCTAGGTTCTGGATGGTGCATGCTCGAAGGTATGAAGAAACCCCTGACCCTTCGTGAAGACAAGTACTTATTTCTACAGACGTCAGACTTCTCTTCACGATTCCACCCCGCCGTCTTCTCTGCATCATCAAAGCCGAACGCTGAGGAGTTCACGTTTGCCTAGGGCCGAGTATACGTCCAAAAATGTCCCGTCACGCATCCAAATCTGGACGAACCCACATGCGTCCGAGCGCTGTTCCAGTCCCCAGTTACTGCACCCACACACAGCCGAGGACGCGCCGTCCTTTTCCGGCCTCCATAATCAGGCCCTCGATCCCATCTTCCCGGAGACTCTCTCTTGTATAAAGCTGGCCAAAACTTGGCCCTCTTGGCAAGCTGAACTCCTCTGGCTTACCGCGTTTGTCACAAGATGCTCATGCTCTCCCAGGTCCTCGCTGCCGTCCTTCTCAGCGCACTCGTCGTTTCTGCTTCGCCGCTCGAGGTAAAGCAAATGCTAGTACCTGATGGATTAGTCTGACTCTCTTGGCAGGCGCGTCAATCGTGCAGCTCGACGTACACAGTTGTCAGTGGAGACACCTGCGCTGCGATCGAGTCCAAGAAGGGCATCTCTGACGCCCAACTACACGCACTCAATCCCTCGATCAACAGTGCTTGCACCAGTGAGCGCTGGCCGACTGGTGGCCTCATATGTCTCTCTGACTCGATATTTTCAGACCTTCAGATTGGGGAAGTTCTCTGCCTCAGCAGCGGGGGAACGTCTTCTGGCTGCAGCAAGAGCTACACAGTGGTCAGCGGGGACACATGCGCTGCTATTGAGTCCAAGACGGGAGTCTCCGATGCGACTCTTCACTCGCTGAACCCGTCCATCAACAGCAGTTGCACCAGTAAGTATACATCACATTTCTCGTTATCCCGCCCGCTCACTCCCGAACTTTGAGATCTCCAAATCGGCCAGGTTCTCTGCGTTGCGAGCGGCGGCGGCTCGTCTCCTCCTGGCGGTGGGCAGACATTCAACGGGCTTGCGACATACTACGACCCCAACGGCGGCCGCGGCGCATGTGGTAACATACTCCAGAACAGCGACTTCATCGTCGCCTTGGGGAGCGGTCATTGGGACAGCGGGGCCCATTGCGGTGCCACGGTCAACGTCCAATGTCCGTTCAATTCACAGCCTCTGCTGACAATATCGAGCTAATTGCTGGCTGCTTTAGATCAGGGCAAGACTATCCAGGTTGTCGCGCAGGACCTCTGTCCCGGCTGCCAGGGCGCGAACGGCCTTGATCTCTCCGAAGGCGCGATGCAGGCGTTGGACGCGAACTATATCGCGGACGGGGTCATCTCCGTTGTGTGGGGCTTCGCTTAGACGTTATATTTTGGGGGTAGAAGGGTGTGATTTTGCTTAAATATCATGATTGTGAAATTTAACTTGGATTAGTTTGAATGAGACATCGCCTCCACCGACTAGTCGATGAGGAGGCACAGTTACAGTAGATAAAGATGACAAGGAAGGTCCCAGATCGCTCGGACTCATCCAACGGTGCACCAGCAGCTTCAATGGCGGACGAGTTGAGTCTACTAGTAGTCTACTACTTAGTAGGCCGCAAGAAGTTGGCAAGAACTTGAAGTTGCGCAGTAATCTTTTTGCGAGCTGCCGAAAAGCTGGCTGTTAGGCTCTGAATGTTAAAATTCAAGAGAACGGCCTAGCACCCAGTCGGCGATCTGAGCAGATGACATTCGGAAAGGAAAAGTTAATGGCGTGACCGCGGTGATGCGCCATCATCACCTTTTGCCTCTCACGGCCAGGATGCCCAGCCTGACGACCGGGAAGGTGCTGGTCTCGGGTGCCAATGGATTCATTGCCGCGGTGAATGGCATGTACCGATCCACAATTGCGACTCAATACTCGATACTTAGTGGGTCGTCCGCTCGCTCCTTGAAGCCGGGTTTGCGGTGCGAGGAACAGTCCGTTCCGAGGCCAAGACTGCCCATCTGCGGAAGGAGTTCGCCTCGTATGGCGACGGATTTGAGCTGGTTGTAGTCCCCGACATAACTGCAGTACTTATGTTTTGCGCTGGTAGTACTACTGGTGTCATTTACCTGTTGTCAGGAAGGCGCCTTTGACGACGCCGTGCGGGACATCGATGCTGTCGCGCATACAGCGTCGCCCTTCCATTTGAAGGCGGTCGAGCCTGATGGCAAATGCCCGCTCCAGCTGGAGGTTGTTGGCCGCTGATCAGTCGTTAGAACTGATCATACCCGCGATTCAAGGCACAGTCGGAATTCTCAAGAGCGTGCTGAAGAATGGGTAGAGTCTTTCTCTCCGGTCGTCATTATTTAACACATCTCTCTAGGTCGAGCGTTAAACGCGTCGTGATCACGGGCTCCTGCGCGTCCGTGCTGCATGTCGCCACGGAGCCGAAAACGTTCAGTGAGGTCGATTGGAATGAGCAGTCTCCGAGAGAGGTCGAAGAGATGGGCCGGGACGCTCCAGCCATCACAAAGTATCGCGCATCCAAGACTCTAGCTGAAAGAGGTTCGTGCCTAATTCATCGGCAAGTACTCACGACATAACGCAGCTGCGTGGAACTTCATGGAGGAACACAACTCGCAAGTAAAGTGGGATCTATGCGTCATCAACCCGCCCTTTGTATTCGGGGTGCGTCTCGAGACTCGAGTTATTAGTTGTTGATTTTCCATCTTTACAGCCGACAATCCACGACACACCAACTCCTTCCGACCTCAATACTTCGGCAGCGCAATTCTTCACCATGCTCACCGAATCCTCCCCACGCGACACTCTCCGCAGCGGTGCGGCGTGGATCGACGTGCGCGATCTCGGAGCGGCACATGTTGGTGCTTTTCAGAACGAGGAGGCCGGCGGCGAACGGATAATCGTCAGTCAAGGCTCATTCGTTTGGCAGAACTTCTGTGCGTCTTGGACTGCCATACCTATTACCCGCATCTCACAGATTGAACCAGTCGACGCAGCGCCAGAGGTCTCCGCAAGAGGTTTCCAGTATCAGAAGGGCATTGCCGGGTGTGATGTCGAGCCGCCCGTTGTCCACCACATACAGTATGACGCCCGGAAAGCAGAGAAGCTACTGGGTATCCCGGTCGAGAGTGGCTACCGCAGTGTCGGAGAAATGGTCCGAGATACCGTGACGGATTGGGAGGCCCGTGGATGGGTTTGATTCACATGCAGACATAGTAACATTGTAAGACGGGTTGCTTCAACTTGAGCAGCTCAGAAAACAAAGGAATATCTTGAACTTGAAGTCGTGCAACGTGAGGATTCAAAAGCATCGATATTTCTATTTCTAGTAGTAACTGGTAAAGGCCGTGGCATTAGCTCTTGCCAGTGTCCAACAATAAGGAGGTGAATAACTCCCAAACGATGTGAATTGGGGATAAGATTCAAGCGGCCGCCGGCTGAGAAACGGAATCATCGAGTGACAACGTGACCTTTTTTCCCTTGCACAAACCTTCAAAATGTGGGTTGCGCTTTGCTTTCAGTTTCACGACTGATATGCCCGGCCTCGCGACAGGGAAGGTGCTGGTTTCGGGTGCCAGCGGGTTCATCGCCGCGGTGAGCATACTACTGTACATCTTCGAGTCAGCATCGTAACGCTCGCACTGGTAGTGGGTCGTTCGCTCCCTGCTTGAAGCCGGATTCTCCGTGCGAGGGACTGTCCGCTCCGAGAACAAGACCGTGTATCTGAAAAAGGAATTTGCCTCGTATGGGGACGCGTTCGAGCTCGTGGTGGTCCCAGACATAGCAGCAGTGCGTTGTTTTTCTCTGTGGATCAGTGCGGCTTACCTAGGGTTAGGAAGGCGCGTTTGACGAAGCTGTGCGGGGAGTCGATGCTGTCGCACATACGGCTTCTCCTTTCCGGCTTGACGCGGTGGACCCAGATGGTGAACCCGACCTCCGTCAATCCGAAATACTCAACGTCAATAGAACTCATCCTACCAGCGATACGGGGCACAGTCGGAATGCTCAAAAGTGTTCTCAAACATGGGTACTTCGAGTTCTCTGGTCGCCCCAATGGAATGACATGTCCGTTTAGGTCTGGTGTTAAACGCGTCGTCATTACGGGCTCCTGTGCATCCGTGATTCATGCCGACCCTGAGCCAAAAACATTCAGTGAGGTCGATTGGAACGAGCAGTCTCCGAAAGAGGTCGAAGAGATGGGTCGAGAAACGCCCGGCATGACGAAGTACTTTGCATCCAAGACTCTAGCAGAGCGAGGTGCGTCTGCAATCTTCCCGGTGTTGGCTCGTTTCAACTCGCAGTTCAGCCGCGTGGAACTTTATGAAGGAATACAAGTCGCAAATGAACTGGGATTTAGTTGTCATCAATCCGCCATTCGTCTTCGGGGTCAGTCTTGTTACTTCGTGCATAGCGTCCCATCTTCCCCGTTTTTGTAGCCCACGATTCACGATGTTACCACACCTTCCATGCTCAATACCTCCACGTCACACTTCTTCACCATGCTCACAGACCCCTCCACCAGTGCCTCGTCGCCTCTGGCTACTTTTCGCAGCGGCGCGGCCTGGATCGACGTCCGTGATCTCGGAACAGCACATGTTCGCGCATTCCAGAACGAGGAGGCTGGCGGAGAGAGGATCATCGTCACTGAAGGCTCTTATGTATGGCAAAACTTTCGTGCGTCTTCGATGATTGTCGTCGCTGTCCTCTGAGACCCACGACGAGTAGTTGATGAAGCGCCAGAGGTATCGCCGAAGGGATTGAGATACCAGAAAGGCATTTCGGGCTGTGATATTGAGCCTCCGGTGGTGCACCACGTCCAATACGACACTCGAAAAGCAGCCAAATTGCTTGGTATTCCAGTCAAGAGTGGGTACCGAAGCATCGGAGAAACGGTCCGAGATACCGTGGCAGACTGGGAGGCTCGTGGATGGGTTTGATTTACATACGAACAGAGGGTGAAACCGGAAGAGAAGTTGTTTCATTGTACTACCCAGAGAGCCCGCGTGATAGTATCTCAACAGACGTGATATTTTGTGTGTCGAGACTGGAGGCCGACGAGTGATTTGGCCCTGAAGCGATCTACGCGCTCGTTGGCGAGGTTGATAGCGGTCTGCTATCCACGATTTCCTGTCGCGGAAGTTGATGTCAAAGGTCGAGCACACGGATGATCCTCTGCATACGTCGTCATCCTAACGACCCACAACAACCACGCGAGCAGAGCGACCTCGCGGCAGGCGATCTTTGTTCGTTATATTGCCGTGTTTGGTCATTGTTGGCATCAGGGTGCAACCAGTGTATAAAACCGGATGCGCGGCGCTCTGCGTGGTCCAGGAACAGCAAGGTCCCGCGTTTGCCCCCGCCTTCCCTCAGGATGTTCTCGCAGATCGCTGTGTCGTGCGTTTTGCTGCCGCTGCTTCGGAGCGTCGCTGCGTCGCCGTTGGAGGTAAGCATGACCTGCCATTGCGTATCCCAGCCAACAAAGCCGTCTCCGTGCAGACACGTCAATCATGCTCCTCGTCATATACGGTCGTCTCCGGCGACAACTGCTGGGCCATTGAGCAAAGAACTGGGGTTTCTGATGCAACTTTGCGTTCCCTCAACCCTTCAATCAACAGCGGGTGCACGAGTAAGCATATGCTTCCTTCATGTCGCGTCGTCCACTCACCTGTGCACCCGACAGACCTCCAAGTTGGCCAAGTGTTATGCCTGAGTTCTGGGGGCTCAACTCCCCCCGGAAATTGCGGCAACAGCTACACCGTTGTTAGCGGCGACTCCTGCTGGGCAATCGAGCAAAGGACCGGGATCTCCGATGCGACGCTACACTCCTTGAATCCATCCATCAATAGCGGCTGCACCAGTAGGTTTACTTTCACGGTTTCTTCAGCAGACATTCAGCTGACTGGGCATAGATTTGCAAGTCGGTCAAATACTGTGTCTTGGAAGCAGCGGCGGGGGCGGAGGTGGCGGTGGAGGCGGGCAATACAGCGGTCGCGCAACCTATTATGACCCCGCGGGCGGCTACGGCGCTTGCGGCGCCCCGCTCTTCAAGACCGACTTCGCTGTGGCCATGGGCGCGGGCCATTGGGACGGGGGCTCGCATTGTGGCCGTTCAATCAAGGTCGACTGTGCGTATTTTGGTACTTGTCTGTCCCGAATGCGGTTTTTGAGCGTCAAATAGATCAGGGCAGAAGCGTCCAAGTCGTCGTCCGGGATTTATGCCCCGGCTGCCAGGGCACTGAAGGCATTGACCTCACCGAGGGCGCCATGGCAGTCTTGGATCCGAATTATATCTTCGATGGCGTCATTACCGTCAACTGGAGCTTTTTGTAAGGGCCTGTTGATCGACGACGAGGGGAGATTGCTGGAAAGAGATGCACGAGAAGATACCCATTTGTAGATAAAGCGAGGTTAACTTCCAAAAAAATTAGGGATTTGTGACTACCAGTGACAACTGTGACTACTGATTTAGGAATGGGCGCTTATTTTTTGTGACTCGCTTTGCGTTGGTCGTCGATGATGCCAGTTGACGGCGCATTATTACAAGCCTGCTTTCCTCCAGAACTCGAGCGCGAGATATTCGAAATTGCGGTACTGTCTTACCCTTCCGCCCTACCCGCCGTCTTGCGTGTTGCCCGACGAGTCCAGCATTGGTACGTGATGGAGGACTTTGCTACACTGCCAGGATATTATTTGACTTGTTGAACAGGATTGAACCACTCACCTTCCGCGTGTTATGTCTGAATAGAAGCGCCAAAGCCAAAGCCTTCGTTAAGACTCTACGCCGGCTCAAAAAATTAGAGCCACCCCAAACCAAACGCATCACCTCAGGTATTCGTCATCTATTCTTCGATCTCCGTGGACTATGCACGGTCGAGGAGACTAAGGACATTCTGCGAGCTTGCAACAACCTATACGACTTCGCTGCCATCGGCGACTTCTCCCACCCCGGTCTCCTACCTATTCTTGCCAACCTTCGCATCACCCGTCTCGCTATCTGTTTTGAAGTCCTCTTTGGGGGCCTAGCCGAAGTCGACCTGATGCATCCAACGCTATTAGGCATTACGCATCTCGATGTTTTCGACCCAGTGTCGTCTCTCATCGGACCCAACCAAGTGTCCCTTGATGAGTTGCTTCCTCAACTTCCGTCTCTCACCCATCTCTGCCTTAACAACGAAAATCCGAACGAGCGCATATTTCGGCTACTGAAAAACTGTCCTCACCTTAAACTCCTCGTTGTTCTTGCGCCAGGCAGGACAGATCAGATCAACTTCGACCCCTCCGATCCAAGAGAAAATAAAGATGATCGACTGGTGTATGGTACCTTTGGAGACTACTGGGCGCAGTGGGAATCTGGGGCTCACGGTTCCCCTAACTTTTGGACCATAGCAGAGAATGTGGTCGCTCGGCGGCATCAGGAAAGGTCGAAAGATATGGCATTAAGTGCGTTTATTTCACTGTGGATCAAATGGCAACTGAACTTGTTCTGCTACAACAGAGCCATAAAAGGGTTATACTTTGTTTTATGCCGGTGGCGTCGGTTTTTGCTATGGATGCATTACCTCCCATTGGCGGCTCATATTATGCTTGCCCTCCACTCTTCTTTGTTCCTCACAGAAGTTTCCGATGCTACTATAAGCGCAGGAACTTGAAATCCCCTTGCCCTTATCTCCCCTTGCCCCTCAAGGCACGCTCCCAGTCGAAGACTCGAAGTTGGCATAGAAGCGTAGCTTCGGTTCCCTCCGCCATTGCCTTGTCTTCTTTCATGTCCGTCGTCATTGTCCGACATTTCTCCAGCATGCTATCTTCGTCGGGCCGGGTTTAGCATTCAAAACCTTTCCAGATTCGTTGCGGCCTGTGGGTCTTGCTGAGGCCCCGCGGTACATCGACATTTATGGACCAAGTATGTGCTTCGGTCCGAGTCATAGTATCTCCCAACTTCCCTCTTCTTTCAGTTTCCCCAGCTCCCACATCCCTGGCAGCCTCAACCGCGGACCCGAAGACAGCATCACCGGTATCCAGTGGAACACAAATACTTCTCGCATCTCACGATTCTGCTTCTTTCGGAGATTTTCGGCTTCAAGTTCCCGCTGGCGATGGCATTCTTACAGACAGCCTGCAGGACATTTACAGGACATTCACAGACAAGTACTTGCTAGACAGCCAGCTGCAGGGCGACCACACCTATGCTTGACTCGCCATCCTACACTCTGGATCGGTTGAGTCGAGTCTGAGGTCAACTGACAACCCCTCATCTCATTCTAGTACTGCGGAGCGCCTCTTGATCATCATTTGGCGCCGCTGGCGGAAGGCGGAACACTCACTCGCATCCTCGCATCAGAACGGGATGAACGCGGCGTCGGTGCTCGAATTTCGCCGACTTGCGTAAACGGGCTTTCGTATCCCAACGTCATCGACTAAGATCCTCGGGCCTCGTCAAACGCAACCTTAGCAACAACAACCCATGCTCCGTGGCCAGAGTCAACTTGAAGCAAAATCGGTATGTATATTCTTGGAAATCACAGATACCCGCCGCCTCACGAGCCGCGTTAGCCCTCGACGCGATGGCGGAGGTCGGAGTAGATGTTCACCATTTCTCAGCGAAGTTTTCGACGTCAATCCCAAGTTTACCCACTTTTGCCCTGTCTGGGCGTGCTTTCTGCGCCTTGAAAGGCTTTTGGGATTGTGCTAGAACACGCAACCTGCCTGTCTTTGTTGCCGCCCGCCAACCGCCAGCTGTTGCTGCTATGCCTTGACGGGATCATTGCACATGTCCACCCTCGATGCCTCCCCGGGTTCTTCAGCAAGTATTTAGAGTTGATGCACGGAAACTCTCTTGTGAGTCGGTGCTGTTGATTCTCGCCGAGATATGACTTGATTGAATTATCTAGTAAGTTTAGCTGTGTCTTTCCCTTGTGCGATCCTCGTCGGAAATAGAGGACTGAGTTCTTGAACCTGGTGACTCGGGACCAAACTCGGGCTAAGCGTCAGCCGCCTAGCATCTAAGCGAGCGCACTCCGCAACAACCACATGTAGATCGTGATGCGGCGCCTCGTTCCTGAATGGGACTTGCCGCCGGCTCGCTCACACCGGTCCCGGGTCCATCTGGTGCCGAGGCCGGAGCTCGCAAAGGCGGTGACGATTGCCATGGCTCATCCTCTAACTCCTCATGCAAAGCGGCTGTTGTCGCTCTGCGCTCGCCGTGGCACGTTGGACCAACACTGACTTCGGAACTGGAGATAAGGGGGAAAGACCCTTTATTCTTGGTCGTTCTCTCGGCTCGAGTCGGTATTTCCAAGATGAACAGCTGATGGTGGCGAGAGGGGTTAACTGAGCGACGGTTAAGCGCCAAGTGGCTCGAGTGACCTCGATTCTCGAATGTTGCGCTATATTGCGTTGGCGCTTGCAAGTTGTCCTCCCGGAGAGACACGCATACACACAGTCTAAGCCTACGTCTCCGCCGATCACCACCGTTGTGTCGTCGTCGATTCGCACCAAGTATAGCTTCCGCCGCAAGCTTCTCCGGTGAATTACAGAAGGGGCAGCTGCGTTCCCACCGCATTTCTCCAAGTCGAAGTGGCGGCCTTCGGATCTGAAACGAGAGATCCATCAACTGCTTACCGCTTGTAAGACAGCCTGGGGAAGAATCGCTCGAACGCTCGCGACATCGCTTCTTTAGCCAACCCTTCTTAAACACGGTGCCGACTCGTTCAAGCTGGCTTCTGATTCTCTCCCCGGTCCCCCCTCCTCCCGCCTCTGCCCTCGCCGTAAAGGATAACGCTGAGGTTTGTGCTCGCGAGGCAAGCCCCCACAACGCGGCTCACATATTGTTTTCTAGTTCACTCGCGACCCTTTCGGTATCCCTACAACCCGCTGCCATCGTCTCTTGCTACTAGCACCAACGAAGCAAACTTTGGACCGTTACTCAGACCCATCATCGCCAATGTCTTCCGCCACCACTGCCCACGACCAAGCTCCGTCATCTCCAGCCGCGTCAGAAGGTTCTTCTTCGCGGTCCAGTGCGCCGCCATCGACACCCCCAATGACAACGTCCCTCCCAATTGCCACCACTTTCATGAACTTCACGAGCGAAGACACTATCAACGGAGTTCCCAGCCTCGCCGGTGTCAAACGCACTGCGAAAAACATCAGAAGAGTCAATACTGCTGAACGACGGGCAACCCACAATGCTGTTGAGCGTGCCAGACGCGAAACACTCAACGGGCGGTTCTTGGTGAGTGTCGCTATTGACAGCTGCCATTCCATTGGGTCTGACTCGGCCCTCAGGACCTTGCCGCACTCCTCCCCAACCTCAATACCATTCGTCGTCCATCCAAATCGGCCATTGTCAATTCGTCAATCGCGCATCTCAATGCCTCTCGGCGGCACCGTATCCTTGCGGCTCAAACTCTCCGCATGATCAAAGAGGAAACAGACGCGCTCCGTCACGAGATTAACCAATGGCGCGCGCGGGCTGGCGTTCAAGGGCTTGAGGAGCCAATGCGTGGTGATGGGTTTGGGCTCATCCTCACTGGGGAGCTTGAGTTTGAACAGTCGGATTTGCTGGACGGGAGCGAAGAGGGCGAGGAGGATGGGGATGGCGCGTATGGGAGCCGCCCGTATTCTTCTGGCGGAGAGCCATCAGCTGAAGAATATGCTCTTCAACGAGCCCATGCGGAGATGCTTGCTGCCCAAGCCCACCAAGCCCAGCTTCAGCACCAAGATCACCTGCGTGCCCAACAGCAAGCCGCGTTCAATGGCGAGCCACACACACCTCCAGGCTATTACAGCTCTCCAGCCGTTGTCCACACCCGACTCGATGCTGCCTACGAGAACCCCTCGGCGGGCTACTACGAGCCGGCGGTCCATCCAACTTCGGTCGACATGGAGCAACAATGGGCTGCCGTCGCTTACGAGAAACAACAACGGATACTCCACCACCAACAGCACCACCAGCCGTCCTGGTGACCTCCTGCCCGCCTGCCGCGGACGTTGTCTTGCTTGCTGATACCCCCTCATCGTGTCCGACGCTCACACACCCACATTCTTTTTTTATTGTCGACCGTCGTTGCATACTCGCAACGTCCGTCGCTGTAGATACCTCCACAATGCGCTCCTTGCTTCCGCGTGGAAATTATAAACAATTGTTGTATCAAAAGCAGGGAAGCGCCGCTCCCGTTGTATTAATGAAGCGAAATGAACCAAGACTTGTTCACGGCGGATGTAAGTTGATCGATGATAATATGATATCTGGATGTGGCTGTCAAGCCACATAGTACTGGGGGTCCTTTTTGTAATTTGCGGCGCGGAATAGACACTGAATGGGGAAGCAAGCTTCCCCATCATTCATATAAATTATACGTGGCCCAACTTGTTTCACGAAAAAACGTCCGTGTTCCTCTGCCCGCTAACTTGGTAGTGAAATCAGGAAGGAGAATTTCATTTTTTAAAAAAATATGAAATCCACTCATAAATTATGGAAAAAATAAAGCACTTAGACTGGCCGTCCAAGTTTCCAAGAATAACAATAAGGATAACTTCTCACACCGGGGTTTCTGTCAAAAAAAATGGGCCCTGAAGTAGGATTTATTTACAAGGGGGCATCATGATGTGACGATCTGACCACAGGCTGGGTGGTTACCCTGGCAGGGCTTAAAAATATTTTCTGTGCATGATTACATTTTGGTTTTATTAGGCTAATAATGGGTTGAGGAATGCACAATAGCCTCAGAATGCTTGCTTGACCATTGAATAGGCCAAGAATAGGCATTGGAACTTGTTGGAAGCTCTTTGCAAGCTGTACCATGATTACAGGCCAAAGGGAAGTGTATATACCAGCTCTATCAAGCTTCTTATTGGCCAAGAGTCACCACGTCAGAATGAAGTGCAATGTATTGTAAAGCTGTGGTCTGTCCTACCTGCCACAATCCTGCTGGTACTGATTATAGACTGGCAGTCCAGCTTGTGACAGTGGTAACTGGAGCAGCATTGGTGGCCTTGGGGCAGAGAGATGTCTATGTCCTTGGGGCTTTGGGCAGGGCTCCCTGCCCAGAATATAGAGACTGCAAGTGCTATGGAACTGTGCACGTCACCCTGGTGTCACTAATCTTATCAGCACCCACCTTAACAGACCAAGGGGGTATCAGAAAAAAAAATAACGGAACATACATTGGACTTTTTGTTTAAGCCCTTCCAGGGGACCCACCGACCGTGATTGTGACGTGACATCACCATATTAGGAAGGTAATTCACACAGTCATGTGATCTGACAGCATCAAACTTAGTCAGTCCTCTAAAATTTCCAAGAACATTAATAGAAACATAGACTTCTAGCTATATATATATCTTGTAGACAAAGTCCTGATATAGTCATTGTCTTACAAATCTCACTCCAGAGTACAGATATCCATCCCCATATGGTCTGATTTGTCACAATGTTCCATCTGATGATGAGATACTGAAAAATAACCACTTGTGAGATTGTTGATACTTAATTATGGATGTATAGTGCACCAAACAGTACTTGTAACCCATCCTAAGACAATTTTGACTTACCATTTCAGCCAAAAAGTTTCTACCAAACAATTTTTTTAAGGGTCCGGAGGGGGGACCGACCGACCATCCCGGTTGTCACTTTTTGACACGTGACACCCCCTTGTAACAGACATCTGTAATCAAATATTTCCTTTTATGGTATATCTTATCTTATCTAATGTCACATGGTTGGTTGGTTGCCTGGCCAAGGCTTAAAAACAAAAACTGGCATGTGCTCCACCATTCACATCATGATGCCCCCTTGTTTATTTATGAAATATACTTAGTGGACAAAAAAGATGTATATTTTAACAACTTGGAAAGACAACTCCAGGAAAGTAGACTTGATTTGTAAGAAATTAGAGCATATATTAAGTCATCAGATTTGACTTAACTCAAAGCCAATATCAGCTGACAATTTTGTGCCTATGATTTGTACTAAATATGCCACAAGATATGATCTGATATATATTAGAAATCAGGGCCAGCACCAAATGGCAAAGTGTACTTAATATATCAGAAATGAGTGACAAATTGCCATTATATATGATAAATCACTCTTATATATAACAAATTGGGGGTAATAATAATATGACACTAGTTTTTGACAAATATTTGGGCTTGAATAAGGTGCACTTATTGTTTACAAAACAGGGTTGGAGAGAGGGTTGTCGCAATATATGCTATATTTGATACCCCAATACAGAACTCAATCTCTTATAAATCAGATACAATTGTTATTACTCTTATTGCATATCAATCAAAGCAGTGAAAAAGGGACATTGTTTTAGACCACTATTTCCTTTATATAAATGCTGCTTAGGGAACTATTTTTTGGCAGAAACCCCAGTGTAAGTTCTGTTGAGATGTCATCCGCAGCCAGCACTTATCAGGCCCTTAGTGTTCCCTGAAGTTCTTCAATATTCCTCTTACACATTCTTCCTCTTCCTAGTGGAAATATCTAGAAACAATTACCAAGGTATATAAGATACTATGGCAATTTATTCAATTCGGTACCTGAAAGTTGTGTGACATTGGTGCTGAAATGAAAAATTTCAGTGCTGCCTGGTCATCTGTGTGATAGCCAAAATATTCCGCCAGAAAATTTTTGATGGTCTGATGGTACTTTGACATTCAGCATCTGGTTGTGAGCCTGTGAAATGCCAAAATATTTTAGTGCTGGAGAGCTGGTGTGATGTGTGACCGCTGAATTAAATAAAGTACTACAGTAGATATACTAGCTACATATAATCAGAGATTTTACCTCCTCTCCTCTGCACATTACAACTCCAACCTCAGCACTAACATTCTTTCATGTTTATACCAGAGGTGTAAGGAATCTATCCTGTAGCCCTGCAGCTTGACCCTGACCCATTGATTAGCTGCAGTCTGGTATAGCGGAGGCAATGACTATTTTTGCCAATTTCATTGCTCAGCACCTATTTTGTTGCTCAGTGTACATCTTAGAGTTGATGTCAGTCCCAAATGGTCAACTAGGGAGTGATCTGTAAAAGAACCAGTTGAAATATACAAGATTATACTCTATAATCCGAGATTCTAAACTAAGAAAAGTTCACAGAGCCTGTTTCTTGCTAGGAACTATCTAATCCTATGCAAAATACTTAAAGGGAGCATACAATAAAAGGTATATTTGGTTTGGTAGACACTGGAGACTTGAAACCTGTCAGGCTTTGGGTTAGCTTCTCCTAAGGAACACGTGCCCGGAGCAGGACAGACAAATTGTATGGCTTGCAAGCAAACTGGGTGGGGTCGAATGGAACCAAAAGGGCCCATTAAAGTAGTCCCATGTCGAAACCGGTATCAGGGTCCAAGGGGGGTTCAAGATCCTTATCAGGCACATAGGGTAGGGGGGGTCCCCGGAGGGTAAAAAAAAACTTTTTTGTATATGAAAGATTTGGGCCTTATATGAGTGTAAAGACACTGAAAATATAGTGTATACACTCTAATTTCTATAGTTCACAACTCTCATACTTATATCTACATACTTTCAGGCCCATGAGCTTGGATAGCCCACTCTGTCATGGGCCCATCATCAGGTAATTGATGAGAGGGGAACATGTTGAAGAGTTGATATGGCCTGCCAGGTGTGTCTGAAGGCTCCAGGTACATGCATACCTACACATATACACATACACAGGTATAAAATCTTTTGCAAAAAAAAAGTTTCACAAAGATTGAATTTTTTATCCCACTTTTTGATCACATCAGTGGTCACATGACGCTGATCATGAGAATATATTACTATATAAGGCAGGAGGGGGGAGGGGGTCCCCAGAGGGTTGGGCAAAAACTTTCCAACCCTATATCCATGTTTTGAATCTTGAACCCCCCCTTGTCAGGGTTGAATCAAATTATTTAGGGCCTGATGAGTTGGTAATGCCTCCTTGCATAGAGAGAAGCAGTACAATAGATGATCTAAGCAATAGAGTATAGTATACACTATCACATCTTATATACACGGCCCCGCTGAGGGGTGATTGGATACCCTTGGCCTCTCCTCTATCCCCTTTGTCCCTGTCTCTAGCTGCAGAGGAGACGATCATATGTCCCTTGCAGGCCAGATGCTACTCCTAACCTCCTAGCACTCCTCCCCCATCCCCTTGTGTTACGAGTTGGGCTTGGTGTTGGGCCCAACATGTCATTCTCGGTTATGTGCTTCTTACATATACATTCCTTCCTACTGGGGCATCTGTTCCCCATCATCATGTGCTGTGCGTTGCTGGTGGCTCAATACCAGCACTAGAGCAGACAGGCCAGGTCTTATCTGTAACAAAACCTACTCTTCTCAGATAAGGGAAACCTGTGTCTCCACTGTTATTGACAACTTGTCAGACTGCGGGTCGGGCCGTGCAAGGACTTCTCCTAAGAACGCGCGCCCGGAACAGAACAGACGAATAGTCGGGCCCGCAAGTACGGCGGGCGGTGTAGATCGAAACCGAAAGGGCCCGTGAACTCGGTCCCTTGTCGTAGTCGGTGGTCGATGGTTCGAATCGGGTCGTGTCGGGCCCGATGAGTCGATAGCGTCTCCTCGCATGGAGTAAGGTAGTTCTTCAGACGATCTAAGCGATAGAGTACAGGGTACACTATCGCTCCTTATATACGCGGGCCCGCAAAGGGGGTGATCGGACACCCTGGCCTCTCCTCCTCCTCCTCCTCCTCGCTCCCGTTCCTGGCCGCAGAGGGGACGATCGCACATCCCTTACGGGCCAGGCGCTACTCCTGACCTCCTAGCACTCCTCCCCAGTCCCCTGGTGTCGAGTTGGGCTCGGCGACGGCTCGACGCGTCGTTCTCGGTCACGTGCTTCCCACGTGTGCGTTCCTCCTACTGGGGCGCATGTTCCCCGTCGTCACGTGCTGCGTGTTACGGGCCCGCAATGGCCCGACACCAGCGCCGGAGCGGACGGGCCGGGTCTTATCCGTGACATCACCCCCTCCCTAGGAACGACTCATCTCGAGTCGGCGTGGCTCGGTCGCCCCGGTTTCTCGGGTTTAATTTTGACTCTAGCTCGTCCTTCCAATCGCAAATTCCATCCAGCCCATAAGCTTAAGCTAAGCTTCGGCTGCGCATTTTAATCTCCCGCGGCTTCTGTCGCCTTGTGGCGTCCGCAGATCAATTCTTCCTGTCCATCAAGTGTTTCACCGCGGTCACGTGCAGTGCGTCGTAGGTGTTTTTCAATTCAGTTGCGCGTCCTTTGTTCCTATTGCTTGCGAGTAGGCTGTGCTGCGCGCCTTGGTCGAGTTCGATATAGAACGCGTTCGTTCCCCCATATAAGCCGGGACTTCCCCTTCTAATCCTCTTCATGTCGTCCCCCAACTTGTACCGCTCCGGGTTATTGCCCCCTCTCGGCTCTCAGATGATTCCCCCTTCCTCGGAGCCTGGTCGTCTGTTCGTCCGTTTCGCCTCCATGTCTCTCGTCGAGTTTCCTGCCTCCTGGCCCATCGCGCAAGGGCGAGACCCGTCGTACCGGGAGTCGTTCGAGCCCCTCCGCCCGTTGGAGGACTTGCCTCCGTCTCAAGCCGCCGACTATTCCTCCAAGCTGTTCCCTCTGTTGGCCCCCGTAGTCCGTTCACGTCGAGCTCCCGCTCTCCCAGTCCCCCCCCTTCAGCGCCCCCGCTGCCGTCGTCTTCCCGTCGAATCTTGTGGCAGGGCGAATTCGACCGCCTAATGAAGGCCGGTCTGTGGCAGCCGCTTGTCTTCGGGCCTCATCACCTCTATTTCGGTGTTCTATTTGATGCGTTCCCCTCCTCCTTCGTCTGGCGTCGCGAGGACGGCTCTCTTCAGGATGTTCGCCCCTTGTTTGGACAACTGGGCCGTGGCCTTCTTGCGCACCTCCTCGCTGCCGACGCTGCTTCTCCCAGTGATTCGTTTTTTCCCCCGTCTGGCGTTGGGTGGTATGTCTTCCTCTCTGTGTGCTTTCGGCCGTGTGCTGACGGTCTCCGTTCAGCGCCTCATCCTTCACGCCTTGTCTTGCGCCGCCTCTGTCGGCCTCCCCTCCTTCATCTCAGACCGATTCCTCGTCTTAGCCCACGTGGCCGCTTTTTGCGTGTTTCCCGGAGAGAACGTAGCTCGGCCTGATACGCTGGCCCGACTACTGGGCCCTCTCCCTCCATCTCTTGTACCGCCGTTCCTCCATGCCGACCGGTGGTCGTCCTTCGTTCGGGTAGTTTCCTTGCCTGATCCTCGGGAGGAGTTTGCCTTCTCGGGCGGCCCCTCGTTGGATGAGGCGGAAGCGGGTGTTTCGTTCAGCTTCCTCCCGTTGGCGGCCTGGTTGGATGATCAATTCCCGAGCCCCGAGAGTGATCCGGAGGGTTCCGAGTCGACGGCCCCGGTCATGAAGCGCGTTCCCCCTGCTCCAGTGGTTCGGGCGCGGTCTTCGTCTTCGATGGAGGTCGACGTGGAACGGGATGGTGCCCCGCCGGTTTCGACCCTGCTTTTCCTACCTTCCGACTCGGGTTCGGATTCGGATGTGGAGGTGATCGCCGGCCCTCGTCGTTTGTCTTCGGTGGGGATCGACGCCTCTGAACACGATTCGGCTACGGATGCCCTCGACCCTTCCTTCTCCCCAGCCGTGTCGCCTGCCCCGTTGCAACGGGATTTCGGCACCCCCTTGGCCCCTCGTTTAGAATCTACTGGTCAGCTGGCGCTTTTCCGGGGGGAGCCCCCTCGTCAACCGGGAACAGTGATCCGATCCCTTTCCCCTCGCTGCGAGTATTGCATCGCTCATGATCGTTTGTGCACCGTGTGGGGCGTCCCAGATAGTTCTCCCCAGAAACTCCCTGGTCCCGTGCGTCGGGCTTGTGACGCATGCAGCCCGCTCCATCGTGCCTGTCTGCGTTGGCGGTCTTTTGCAGATGCGTACAAGGCTCGTTCCGCGGATCTGCGCGAGTTTTCCTTCGAATTTTGGGAGCGTCAAGTCGAGGATGGCGAGTTTGCGCTGCTGCGTCCCGATCCCCGCTTCGCCGATCTAGTCGGGCTGTCCGCATCGGTTCCGTACCGATCCTTCTTGTTCTCCTATTTGCCCCGTTCAAACGAGGATCGGTTTGGGCGGAGCCCGACCCCGACGGTCGGGCCTTCTTCGGGCCGTCGTCGCCGCCCGGTCGTCCTTTCGTCAGGGTCTTCTCGGGACTCCTCCCCGTCCCCCGTGCGAAAACGAGTTCGCACCCGCTCGCCGTCTCCCCTGCCATCGCCGGGTTGGTCCCGGCCGAGACCTCGCCCCAATTTCCGCCGGCCAACCCCCCCTGTCGCGGCTCGCTCGTCAGGAGAAGCGTCGTTCCGGCCGCACGCTCCTGCGGCTAAGACCCGCCCTCCTTCTTATCCCACCATGGGTTTCCAGGTGCCGTCATTCCCTCGAGTCTCCCTGTGGTTTGGGAGAGAGTGGGACTTGGATCGGGCTATCACCGAGTCTCGCGGGCTGCATGGGGATCTGTCGGTGCCCGCCGATCAGCGCTTGTTGCCGTTGGGCGTGCTGCTGTTGCAGCAATCGGCGGTTCATTCGGCCGACGGGGATTTTCCAGATGCTCGGACCCGTGCCCTCGCGGAGTTGTCGTCGATGCGTTCTCTAGACGCAGACCTCCGGTTGGTGAACTCGCTGGAGTCCCTGACAGCATCGCGGGACGTTGCCGACGTGTGCCGCTACCTGGGCGCCATTCTCCTGGCTATCCACCGGTCCGAGGGAGAGAGAGGTCAGGATTCTGGGAAACGCCGGAGGGTTTAGAGCGTCGGGCCGCTGAACGAGAGGTGTATGCGAATGTGTGCCGTCAGGACGGCCTGAGCTTCGACATGATGGACCTGGATTAGGCTTCGGCGGGTCGTTGGTTGTCTTTCGGCGACATCGGCCGGAGTTCCCCGTCTACTCGGGTCTCGGCGTTCGGGTATCCCCGTCCTTTCGTTGGCTGTTGTCGTTTGCGCGCCTTGTCAAGTCGGCCCCTCCCGTAGGACTTCCCCGTGGTGGTTCGGACTACATCTTGTTTCTTGTTTCGTTCGTGTTTTTTGTATTTTTTTTTGCAATCAACCAGTCGTCTTGCGCTCGTTCGTCGTGTGGTGGGTAAAAACAGGAGATTTTATTATTAGGGGCCCCGAGGCCCCGCCAAAGGTTAAAATAGAGCAGATTATGAGAGGAATAAGGATGGCCCCCAGGGCCTTCGTACGGAGGGAGGTGTGCCTCATTTCATCAGGCAGAGTGTGCCGGTGGCCCGGGGGCGGTCCGAGACGATTCGGATCGGGGTCCGGCCGTACGTGGGGAGGGGCGGTGAGTTGTTGAGGCGTCGACGCTTTGTGGCGGGCCCGGCACCCTGGGCCGGGCAGGCGTGTTCCATGTGCCGATGGTGCTCGTCCAGGGAGACCCGCCTAGGGGTGCCCCACTTCAGAGCGGGCTCCTTTCTCCCGTAGAGGACGCGGTAAGGGTGCGCCCGTATAGGTAGGCAAGGGAGGCGATGACGATAGCCACTATCGTAGCCCACGCCGGGAGTGCGATGACGGTGGTAGTGTCCATTCTGTTGCGGGTGTAGGGGGATCGCTTAGATTCTGTCAGACTGCGGGTCGGGCCGTGCAAGGACTTCTCCTAAGAACGCGCGCCCGGAACAGAACAGACGAATAGTCGGGCCCGCAAGTACGGCGGGCGGTGTAGATCGAAACCGAAAGGGCCCGTGAACTCGGTCCCTTGTCGTAGTCGGTGGTCGATGGTTCGAATCGGGTCGTGTCGGGCCCGATGAGTCGATAGCGTCTCCTCGCACGGAGTAAGGTAGTTCTTCAGACGATCTAAGCGATAGAGTACAGGGTACACTATCGCTCCTTATATACGCGGGCCCGCAAAGGGGGTGATCGGACACCCTGGCCTCTCCTCCTCCTCCTCCTCCTCGCTCCCGTTCCTGGCCGCAGAGGGGACGATCGCACATCCCTTACGGGCCAGGCGCTACTCCTGACCTCCTAGCACTCCTCCCCAGTCCCCTGGTGTCGAAGTTGGGCTCGGCGACGGCTCGACGCCGTCGTTCTCGGTCACGTGCTTCCCACGTGTGCGTTCCTCCTACTGGGGCGCATGTTCCCCGTCGTCACGTGCTGCGTGTTACGGGCCCGCAATGGCCCGACACCAGCGCTGGAGCGGACGGGCCGGGTCTTATCCGTGACACAACTGAACATAGTTTTAGATCTTGCTGGAGGGTCAAGAGTGCTAAGGGACGGTTAAATGAAAGAAACCAACTTAATGGATTAGGGGCATGGACCTAAGATCAACAGCAACTTTAAAACACTAGCAAGGAACTGGACATCTGAACACTTAATTTGCACCAGGAGAGTTGGGACAACCACTACTGATATTATATGTACAAGATACAAGCTATAGATGTTATTTGAAAGCTGGGAAGTTGAGCAGAACATAGGGCCCACATAAAGAAAACTAGATGGTTACGAGAACATAGGGCCTACATAAAGAAAACTGGTTGCAAGTCCAGAAAATTTACACAAGTCATTGACACCATAACATATAATATTAGTCATCTAGACTTGGATTTTCGACTCTAGGCCTTATGGCAACACAATACTAATACAATTATGTACATAGACTAGTTTTCTTACTCTATGATCTACCTGATTTTCTGTTTAGTATGTTTTGTATTTGGCAGGTTTATGGATTGCCCTGCTCTACTAGGTGCATCTAGATCTGGGTTCTAGCTTGTTAATCTATCTTGCTAGCTCTTTTGAAATAGTATTATCACATTAAAGGATTATTACTTGAGGGTTTTAGTTGCTGATTACAAGAGTTTCGGTTGCTGCATCATTGAGTTTCGGTTGCTGGTCAAAGAGTTTAAGGCAGTTAGTTCCTGATCCAACGCGTATAAACTCTCCAGGCATCAATCTCTATTGTAGAGTTTCATTAATAATACATTTTAGGGCATGCAAAATTAAAGTTAAAGTTTTTTACAAGAAGACTCCTATCTACCCTACGATCTTACACACTTATACCAAGGCTCTGTTCACAGGGGCCTGTACTTACACAAGAAGATAAAGTTTTGAAATTTAGAAGCTTTTCTTACTCTATAAACATATATCTTGCTCTACAAAAAGTAGGGTTTGGTTGTTTTTGTGGGTTGTTTGAAAGTCTAGAGTTCATTCCTGCACCCTCCACACTCATCACTATGCTCTACCCTTAACATCCCTTTTTAACTAGTTGCTCAACTTAATTTTAAGGTGGTATTATTCATAGATGCAATATGTGTTTGGCAAGCAAACAACCTCATTCGTTTAAACCTGACACACAAGCTAGTTCAAATTTTGCTTGTTACTTTGATATACTGGTTTGTCTACTCTGTCCTTCATATAAATATCAATTATTAGAACAGTCCAGTACAAACTAAAATTCTATGCACTTACAATATTAACGTCTGTTGCCATTTTTACAGAGATATGTTGTTATGAACTTTTCTCAGAAGCATCAATTCCTGTGATTACATCGAATAGAGTGCTTTACATCATATTGGGCCTTGAAACTTGACTGATGTAAGCAGATTCCCATCTGGTAAATAACTCAATACTTAGTCTAAACTAGCTCATGTTCCCACTGTAATTATGACAACAACAACACCCTGTAATCATGGGGTCAACACTGTTAATAATATATAAGATCACATCTTTTTTATTATTGCTAACACTCTCATTGATATTCTATGCCTAAACTTAATTATCTGCTGCCTGCAAACCCTCCAGCAAGAAATTGGCTCCTTTATTTCAACTGTATTTGTAAGTGTATTTGTTTGGAGTTGGTCATTTATTAGAAACACAAGAACTCTTTTTACAATGCTGAACATTTAATATGGGGAAGAATATGTTAAAGATCCGTTGCCAAGAGCCTACCAGCGATCACGCGGGATGCTGTAGAAGGGGTACAACTGGTGGAGAATCCGTTCTCCACCAGGCCTTTATATACTGTCCATACATACATATCATATGAAATAACTGCCATGTTGTCAGGGGAACCTCCCTTTCGGCCCGGAGACGTGTCCGATTCCGGTCCGATTCCGGTTCTGACTCCGGTCCGGCCCTCCATCTCGCCCGCACAATCACCGATCCGTCAACGCCCTCCCGACGGTCGCCCTGGGACCTCGCCTGCGACGCTGCCCAAGCCTTCTGTGCCCGACAGCGGCAGCTACGGACAAGCAGTATATAGTCAGCTCCCTAGCAGGCGGACCCTTAGAGTTTCTTCTCTTTGGATCCTCCCCTGCTAGGTCAGCTTCATTTGTATTCGCTTATCAATGTTCATGCTTTGGATCCTCCCCTGCTAGGACCTTGATCTCAGGCCTCCGGGGTTGCCCTTACACATGTGCGCTCGCTCGTCACATGCGCATCTCCATGCGCTAACAGAATAATCCACTATACTGTTTAAAAATGTTGTGAAGGTTCCGCTAGCTAGTAGTCACTGAGGATTGGGGTTTTAAGGTTCATCTGTGTGGCTATTTTATTTTTTATCATCTTAAGACAACTTTAGTTTCATTTCCGTATATCCAAGAAGAATACAGTGAGTTTTCTTTAATTTGAGTTTTTTTTTTTTTTTGAACTTATCTAACAGAAACTTAGAGTGAACCACTTGCCTTTATATTTTCTGTATGTGGGACTACTGTAGTATTTTGCTCAGTTCGCATGTCATATGTCACACATGTCACACGCTGTTTTGGGATGCCGAATTGAATAAATTGGTACAGTATTACACCTACCAAGGCAAGGTTAAGAGCCAACAACACTAGTAGGGTCACCACTCCAAGCAGAAGAGGATATTGGTTTGCCTAGTACTACACCCCCAATCCCAGGTAATATTAAAGGTACATCATAGAAAAATATTGTAGAATATTAGTTCATAATATCAGTTAAACAATATAGTAACATCAGATCTAAATTTATGGTGGTCGGCAGCGACAGAATCAAAGATGTTAATAATGATGTGTCTGACATGTCAAAAGTCACATATTTATAGAATGTAGTTTTTCAGCATTATCAGTGCTAGTATACTGCTAGCATAGCACTTGCCCTAAGATCATAAGAGAAGTGTCAAACCCTGGATTCAAGAAACCTTTTTCTTCGCCATTTAAACCTTTTATTCTGGCCCTGGTTGATAAGATAAGACAAGGAGGAGATAAGATGGACGATAAGATGGTGGTTGGATCATCAGATGTCGATGTTGATGTTGATTGACAGCGTAAAGTTGGATATGAGGCAGACAGCACGTAAAGGCATAGCTAAAGTATGATGTCATTGCCTCTCGTATTAGGCATGGTAAACACATGGTAGTAGTGTATATAAGTAGAGTAGATTTTGTCTTGTACCCTAGTCTTCGAATTCCATCATCTTTACAATATCTTTTCACGGTGCTTCTTGCTTGCCTTTACTGGTCAACTGGCATCTGCTGAATTAGTATTGTTTGTGACAAGAAGAGATCCATTAACACATCTCCACAGTATGAAAATCATTAAATTCTCTTAAGGTAGAGGTTGTGGGAATCCCACACCTTACTAATCTATTAATTGATGGTATCACCGACAAAATTCAGGCTCAGCAAGGAAAAAAAAAGCACCTGTTAATCCCACATATCCCTTGTAGTTAGAATGTACGCTACAGCGCGGTGTGCATTCTAACTACAAATGTTTCTGTAAATGGCCCAATGCTGCAATAAATAGAGTTTAAAGTTGCAATAAATGTAATAATTCTGGGGCACAAGACTTGAATGCTAAGTCGGCAACCTATGCTGCAATATCTACTATAAATATTGAACTAACAAATTGTTGAGGCTTGCCAAAAAAGGCAATTTTAGTTCAAAGGCACTATAACGTTTGTAGACTGTAATATCTGCTGTCTCCAGTAATATATTATGATTACATCATTGAAAGTTACCAAAAAAGGAAAGAGTTGGTATTACTATACAGCTGTCACGGTTCGGGTCGGGCCGTCCGGGCCGTAAGGCCCGCACGGGCCCGAACGGGCCCGCACGGGGCCCGTATACCGTCGTCCTCCTGGACGCCCCCTCATTCTTCCAACCCCTTCCGTTCACCCCTACGACCCTACGCAGCGCCCATCCGATCCGCCCTGGGACCTGGCGCCCATCCGATCCATCCCTAATACCGTAGCGTATAAAAGTCGTACTTACAAGATGTAGTCGCTAGGCTAATATCGTCTATTCTCCGGGCGAATACCCATCTCTCGTGCTCCTCAGACCCTTTCGACGTCGGACCCCCGACGCCCGATACGGCCCGAGCCCGACGCTGACAGAATATTAGCCTCCCCCCACGAACGCAAGAAGCGCGACAAATGTCTACCGAGCACGACAGTACGATGGGCACCCCCGCAAAGCCAGGGGGACGAACGTGCCCGATTCATGGCCCTGGGCCATAACGAACAACAGGAGTTCCTGTTCGCCCATCTGTTCCGAACGAGTCAGGAGATGGAGCAACTCAAGGCGGAAAACACCGCCCTGACGAATCGACAAGTGGTCCTCGAGGCCGAGCTGTCCCGAGTAAATGGGGAATACGCAGCTGTACAGCAGGGAGTCATGCAGAGCTACGATCTGCTCCGCCAAGCCAGAGAGGACTTGGCTCATCGGCCCCACGGGGGAAACACACGAGTAACCGTCTCTCCCCCTAAGGAGTTCACGGGCGACGCCAGCGAAGTAGACGCCTTCCTGGCCGATTGTTGGTTGGCCTTCGAAGCCAACCCGAATGTTTATAACGACGAGGTGCGAAAGATTTCGTACGCACTCTCCTACTGCAGCATTCTGTGGATGTGAAACAGCTCTGGCAACCATTACCACTGAGTTTTGATGTGCAACAGCAACACCTCTTATATTTCCTGTTACCAAGATCATATGACTGAAACAGAGGGAGTCCCAGGCTGGGTAAAAGTATGTAAGTAAGAAAAATACCACTCATTGTCAATATGCACTGGAATGTCTGTATGCACTTTAAATATATGTTCTGTTTAGGGCTAAAAATGTTTTTTATTTTGGTTTGAGAACTGAAACATCTCCGGTGTTACAAGTTACATGCTGGCCAGACCTGCAACGTAACAGAGGCCCCGTTACCCGTTACGTTTCACCTCCACAGAATGCTGCAGTATATCAAAGGCGGGAACGCGGTCACGTGGAAGGAAAACGTCTCCCAAGCCATGAAGCTCCGTACCGCCGCAGCTTATACTACGTACGAAGGCTTCGAGAAAGCCTTCATCGCGGCCTTCCGCGGGGAAGCTCACGCCGAAATCGCGCAGCAGAAGATGGAAACCTTCGTCCAGACCAAAGACATGGACGCAACTAGTTATTTCACGGTCCTCGACTCTCTCAACAAAGTCGCGCACTACGACGACGTCAACCTTATTCGCGTCGCCAAGAACTGTATGCTCCGGGGCGTTACGAACGCGGTCTACCGAAAGGACACGCTCCCCGACACCTACGAGGCCTGGAAGGCAGAGGCCATCAAGCAAGACGGCGCACTCCGCCGCTACCGCATTTTCGACGAAAGCCACAAGGTTAACCACCCTCGGGCCAAAACGCCCCCGACGGCACCCGCCCCCGCCAAGAGCGGGCTCAGCAACCGCAACCCGTTCAACGGGTGGGCCCGAAACGCAGCAATCGGCGCCTCCCGGACCGACCGTGGCCGCACCCCGAGGAAACGGGGCAACCACGGTCGCCGGACCCTCGACGGGGCCCGCGCCTATGGAGATCGACCGGGCCCAGGCCCCCGCTACGGCCCGCAGCACTCGCTGCTACAACTGCGGCCAGGAAGGACACATCAGTCGGATGTGCCCGAACCGGGCCGCATCGGCAAACCAGATCCGGGCTATCTTCTCCGAGTTTGTCAAGGATAACGCGGATAAAGCGGATTTTGGCGATCGTCGCGAGTGAAGCCTACGCCCTCGCCGACGTATACCACAAGTGTCTCTAGTTACAACCCGCATAATCGATATTCCGTGTTGCCAACCCAGAGATACGTGGGACCAGACGTAGAAACCAACCCCGAACAACAAACCCCGCAAACCACCCGTTTCCACCCGCAGGAAGAACCCGCATAAAACCATACGAGACACTCCAAGGCCCGCTTGGAAAAGTTGGCCCATGGCCAGCGCCGAGAGGCTTGTCGCACAAATTCGAGACCAGCCCGAGAAGGCTCGTGCGAAACTACAACAGTGGATACATCCGGCCCGCCGAGCCGAGAACGGGCCCGAACTAGAAGAGTTCATACGAACGGGGTACGCCCCCGACGTAGCCGAAGCCTTGCGACAACTGCAAGATGCTCCCCCCTTTCGGAAAAGTGAGGGCACCACGGCTACGCGGGTAGCCGTCACCCTTCAAGGGGTCAACGACCTCCGGGGTACTCGGTTGACGCCCTCCTCGACAGTGGCGCCACCTCCGAGTTCATGCACAAACGGTTCGCGGAGGACTCGCAACTGGAACTCGAAGCCCTGCCGCATCCAGTCCCAGTGTACAACGCTGACGGGACGATCAACGCCCGACGGGGCAATCACCCATGTTACCCGCTTACGAGTCACCATTCAGGATCACTCCGAACTTCTGACATTCGCCATCACGGACACCGGGAACAGTGACGTGATCATCGGGCATCACTGGCTCAAGAAGCACAACCCCGTGATCGACTGGCGTGAAGGGGCGATCGCCTTCACCCGATGCCCGCCCGAGTGCAAGCGGGCCCGATTGCTGGAACAATGGGACGAAGAGGACAACGAACCCCTGGGCAAAGGGGATCGCCTCTTCGTCACGCGGATCTACGACGAAGGTTCGAACGCGCCCGCCCACATCCGGGCCATGCAGAGCGTGGCCACCAAACTGGCCGCCGCCGCCCACGCTGCCGAGAAGCCCCGAACCACCGAGGAGAGCGTACCCGCGCACTACCTTGAGGAATTCAAAGAGGTTTTCGAAAAACAGGACTTCGACAAACTCCCGGAACGGAGGAAGTGGGACCATGCCATTGAACTACACCCAGACGCCGAACCCGTCAAGGGGCGCTGCATTCCCCTATCAGGAGAGGAACAGAAAGAGCTTGACGCATTCATCAAGGAACATTTGGCAACCGGGCGGATTCGGCCCTCGAAATCCCCATACGCATCCCCGTTCTTCTTCGTCAAGAAGAAGGACGGGAAATTACGGCCCGTACAGGACTACCGGAAGTTAAACGAGATCACCATCAAAAACCGATACCCGATACCACTCATATCGGACATCATGCATAAGTTACGTAACGCCCGGTGGTTCACCAAGCTCGACGTACGTTGGGGATATAACAACATCCGCATAAAAGAAGGCGACGAGGAGAAAGCCGCGTTCATTACCAACCGGGGCCTATTCGAACCACTCGTGATGTTTTTCGGCCTCACCAACTCCCCGGCCACGTTCCAATCCATGATGAACGAATTGTTTTCCAACCTGATTTCCCAGGGTCGCGTGATCGTGTACCTGGACGACATCCTCATATACTCTAGCGACCTCTCCGAACATCGCGCAACGGTGAAAGAGGTCCTACAGATCCTGAAGGACAACCAACTGTACCTGAAACCGGACAAGTGCGACTTCGAGCGGAACGAAGTTGAATACCGCGGTGTGATCGTCGGGAATGGGCAACTTCGCATGGACCCGATCAAGGTCGCTGGCGTGCGCGAATGGCCCCGACCTCGTAACCTGCGAGAGGTTCAAAGCTTCCTGGGGTTCCTCAACTTCTACCGACGATTCATCAAAGACTTCGGCGCGTACGCCAAGCCACTGACCCGGCTGACCCGAAAGGACAGCCCATGGAAATGGGGACCGGAAGAGGAGGAGGCCTTTCAGACCTTGATAGACCGGGTCACTGATGAACCAGTACTACACTTCCCTACGGATCACGGGGCATGGCGGGTCGAAGCGGACTCTTCCGATTTCGCCACCGGGGCCGTCCTTTCGCAAGAGCAGGAGGGGAAGTGGGTCCCGATCGCATTTCTCTCCCGGGCCATGAATGACACCGAGCGCAACTACGACATCCACGACAAAGAGATGCTCGCTATCATGCGGGCCCTTACCGAGTGGCGACATTATCTTCAGAACGGGGGAGATAAGCCGTTCGAAATCTGGACCGACCACAAGAATCTGGAGTACTTCATGACGGCTAAGAAACTGAACCGGCGGCAGGCACGATGGTCTCTCGAACTGAGCGAGTATCACTTCTCCTTGTTACATAAACCGGGGAAAACGAACGGGCGGGCCGATGCGTTATCCCGACGAAACGGGTACGACAACGGAAAGGAAGATAACCAGGACATCGTCCTACTCCCGGCGGGGCTATTCAAGGAACATGTGATCCGCGCTATGCTGACACTAGAGCATACGGAGGGCGACGGGCTGATGGACTCGATCCGGCGGGCCGAATCGGCCACTGAGGAAAAGGTCCTCAAACTCTGGGAAGACGGAGAACCGGAAGGCTGGGAACAGCATGACGGCTTCAAGACTCGGAACGGACTGGTATACGTACCCCCGGCTATGGGACTGAGGCATCGGGTGCTACGGCAACACCATGACGTCCCTATCGTGGGACACCCGGGGTGGCATCGAACCCTCGAGCTGACGACCCGCAACTACTGGTGGCCGTCTATTCAAGCCGATTGCCAGGCATACGTACGGGCCTGCCCATTGTGCCAACGAACGAAGATATTCCCAAGACGCCCCGTAGGAACCTTGGTCCCGAATAGCGTGCCGACTCGAGTCTGGCAGCGCATATCAATCGATCTGATCGTTCAACTACCCGAATCCTCCGGGTACAACGCCATTCTCGTAATCGTCGATCGACTGGGTAAAGGGATACGCGTACTCCCATGCACGGGGAACATCTCCGGGGAAGGAGTCGCTCGACTATACCGCGATCACGTCTGGAAAGATTACGGATTCCCAGAGGAAGTAACTAGCGACCGGGGCCAGCAATTCATCGGGCATTTCATGAGCGACTTGAGCAAATTGCTGGGAATCAAGATTCGATCTTCATCGGCGTATCACCCACAGACGGACGGGCAAACAGAACGTGCGAATATGGAGGTCGAGCAATACCTTCGAACATTCTGCAACTTCCAGCAGAGCGACTGGTCCGACTGGCTTTCCCTAGCAGAATTCGTGTTTAATGACAAGGTTAACTCTTCAACGGGATTCTCGCCCTTCTTCCTCACGCTGGGATTCCACCCGAGAAAGGGGTCCGAGGCCCCGCAAGAGGTCCCGACCGAGGCCGCTACGGTGTTTGCCGAACGAATGAAGGAAGCCCGGGCCGATGCGGCCGAAGCTATGAAAGAAGCCCAGGAAACGATGAAGAAATACTACGACCGAAAGCACTCTCCGGACCCGAATTACGCCGAAGGGGACAAAGTTTACCTCCAGGGGACGAATTTGACCAGCGATCGACCCTCAAAAAAACTGGACGACAAGAGGTTCGGGCCGTTTGAAGTTAAGCGCAAAGTGGGTAAAACATCCTATGAACTGGTGCTACCCCCAACTTGGCGCGTAAGCCCCGTATTCCACACAGCGCTATTACGACCCTGGAACCCCCCCCGTAGCGGATCATCAACGGGCCGCCCCACCACCCCCGGCAGAAATGCGGGACGGCGAGCCTCATTACGAAGTCGAGGCCATTTCCCTCGTACGCAAGCAAGGACGACACCGCCTAAGGTACCTAATTCAGTGGAAAGGCTACCCTCGGGAAGAGTGGACGTGGGAATTGCGGGACAAACTGGAGGGCGCTGAAGAGGCACTCGAGGACTTCTATACTCTTAACCCGTTCGCGCCCCGCGAAGAACTCGTAAACGGCCGATGGAAAATCCGAAAGCAAGACCAGGGGACGCGGACCCATAGGGCGTCGAGGCGCCGCCCACAACGGAGGGGGTGATGTCACGGTTCGGGTCGGGCCGTCCGGGCCGTAAGGCCGCACGGGCCCGTATACCGTCGTCCTCCTGGACGCCCCCTCATTCTTCCAACCCCTTCCGTTCACCCCTACGACCCTACGCAGCGCCCATCCGATCCGCCCTGGGACCTGGCGCCCATCCGATCCATCCCTAATACCGTAGCGTATAAAAGTCGTACTTACAAGATGTAGTCGCTAGGCTAATATCGTCTATTCTCCGGGCGAATACCCATCTCTCGTGCTCCTCAGACCCCTTCGACGTCGGACCCCCCGACGCCCCGATACGGCCCGAGCCCGACGCTGACAAATCAAATAGGCGTCTGCGTCCTTTTCATCTACGTCCTGAAGCACTGCACGTCCTCCTTTCTTTTTGCCCCCTGCCTGCTGACAGCAAACCACAGTTGAATTTAATGACGACGTTAGAACATGGCTTGTAATCTGGGAAGACGGCCTCATTGTTCAGCTGCCGCCTTGGACCCTTGCTCTTTATCCCTCCGCTCTATTCTGGCACTTTAACATAGACGTTGACAGTGAGTAACGTTCCTCCTTCCTACCACAGTTGAGTTTGCTAACTCGGCTTAGAAATCCAGTTTGTTACAACCGAAGGCGGCGCAAGACCAACTCCAGAAAACTCGCATCCTCTTGTAGAAGGGGATGAGCGAGGACGTGGTAGCATGGTCTTCTTCAACCAGGCGACGATGAGCACGGGGCCCTTGCTGGGCTTTGACACGGTAGCGGAGGCAAAAAAAAACGGCCACCCTGGGCAAGTAAACTTTGGAGAAACCATCAACGAGGCGTTCTCAAGAATGGGGGCCTACGTCAACTTACGCGCCTAACACCTGGCCTTTTTCAGGCCAGCCCCCCTTAAAAATGCAAGATTTTAACGCAGGGCAGCACGATGAGCGACCACCGTCGCGCCAGTGCTGCCCGCCTTAGTGCCGCCGCGGGCCCTGCGCTGTTGCGTTGCGGTGATGTCTAACTGCTGAGCAGCTTCAAAGAAGCCAAACTAAGAATGGAGACGGTGTAAATGTATGATAGGAATGTAATTGCGTTTTCAAGCTCAAGTTAGCGCCGAAGAGCCTGAGGTATTTAATAGACCGCTGGGCTTTGCTACAACGTTCCTCTCCTCCTCCAACCACCGCCACCACGGTTCTTATGGACAGAGATATTCCTATCTTTACAGTTTCTCCTGAGCATCAACACTTTGTTGATGACATTCTCACGCACCTAGGTTTTCCTCCTGCTGGAATCACCGTCACAACACCTCCCGTTGTGTTAGGCAAGCACCTGTCAGGGGAACCCCCGCTTCGGCCTCCTTCGGACCCTCCGAACGCATCCGAGGCGCATCCGACCGGCGCCCCCTCGGACGCTCCGACCCACCCCGGCCATCGTCCACGGCCTCCTTCGCCCGCACAATCACCGATCCGTCAAGACCCTCCCAACGATCACCTTGGGACAGAGCCTGCGACGCCGCTCAGGCCTTCTGCGCCTCGTCGGCAGTTACGGACGACCAGTATATAGTTGGCGCCCTAGCAGGCGGACCCTTAGAGTTTCTTCTCTTTGGATCCTCCCCTGCTAGGTCGGTCCCTCCGTGTATTTCCTGTAGTCTTATTCACGCTTTGGATCCTCCCCTGCTAGGCTTTCGTCGGAGTCTCCAGGGTTGCCCTTACAGCAGAAGAAACTCTCTACGGGATTAACCGGTCAAGATTGCCAGGTTTGGTGCTGACTCAGGCTCGGAGTACGAGTCCGTACCCCCCTCGTCACCGCCCCTGCCACTTGACCCCTCCTCCTCTGCTCTTGTCGTCTTTACGCCCGCTATGTCTACCGGAGCTGCTCCGGACGCTGACGCGCGCATGGACGCACTTGAGGCGAAACTAGACAACCTCACCAATATCCTCACCCACCTTGCTTCCCAGGCTTCCGCTGCCGCACCACCTCCGGCAGCTCCCGAACCGCCTGGCATCTCCGAATGCCCCCGACGGGATGCGTTATTTGGTGACATTACTGTCGCCCAAAACTGGTCTTACGACCAAACCCCCCGTTTGCGTTTAACGGAGATCGCAAACGCGGCCGCGCCTTCCTATACGCGGTCAAAACCTACGCTCGGCTTGCCCCGGAGGCCTTCGTAGTTAACGGAGAGCCGAGCGAAGAAAAGGCCGTCCCGCTACGCCATGTCCTATAGGGCAGAGGGACCTGCTCAGCAATGGGCAGAGCGTCATGGGAGCAAAAACCCCTTCCCCTTCCCTCGGTGGAGCCAGTTCCTCTCCGAGTTTCGCCTTCGGTTCGTCGAGGAGAGAACGAACAGGACCTCGCGCTCGCTAAGTTGGAAAGCGGGTTATCACATGGGAACGCGGGATGTCTACGGATATACCGACGACTTCGAGGACTTGATGGACCTCGCTGGCCAAGACGCGTTGGTTAAGGTAACCAAGTACCGCCACGGACTTGACCCCTTGATCAACAACGGCATCACCTCTTCGAACGACCCCCCAGACCTCCGTGACTATCTGGGCTGGCGCACTCGGGCTTTCCGACAATATGAAGCCCTGGTGCGAGCGAAGCTCATTAAGGGAACGGCTACCCCGCGGACCGCCGGGAGCTCCGCGGGCGCCTTCCCCATCACTCGTTCGGCAACTCCGTTCCCCATCCGCCCGGTGGCCCCGCCTGTGCCACCCGCGGCCCGCGCCCCGTCCCGGTACCTCCGGCTCCCGTCCCTATGGAGCTGGATCGTACTAGGGCTCGGGGTGCCCCTCATCGAGCCTGCTTCAGATGCGGCGACCCCAACCATTTGGCTCGGGACTGTCCGCTCCCCGCCGACGTCCGCCATGTGGACATCCTCGACGAGGTAATCCAGCAACTTGGCGATGAGATGCTGGGAGAGCTGCTTGCGCGGTTGTCCGATACTGCGGCCTTAGCGGAGGCGCATTCGGGAGGCTCCGGCAGAGGATTTTGTCCCCGCGACGAGTGACTGGTGTGCCCTCGTTCGCGTCCATAAATCGTTTCACTTGTTTGTATGATGAATCAACTCCCTTGCCCTACAACGAGCCCGAAACGAAAGACGCACCCTCTGCCCCCTCCGAAGCCCCCCGTTCGGATTCGCCGACTTGCCTGGGAGAAAAAGCTACCTGGCAGTTATACCATCTCTGCCGCTCCTGGCGTTAACTCGCTGCACCTCCCCCTTGAACTTGAGTCCACTGCGAACGCGCCAAGCTCTCCCTCTCGGGTCTGGTCGACTGCGGAGCTACTTCGGACTTTATCGACACAGAATATGTCAACCGGAATAATGTGCCAGTCCGAAATCTCTCAGTACCCATCCCGGTCTACAACGTCGACGGCACCCCCAATGATGCTGGGTCTATTCGCCAAATCGCGGACCTCGTTCTACGGTACAACGGACACTCCGAACGCGTTCAGCTGGCTGTAACCCACCTTGGGAAACAGGACCTGATACTCGGATACTCCTGGCTCAAAAGCATAACCCCGAGATCAACTGGGAAACAAAGGAGGTGAAAATGAGTCGTTGCCCCCGCAGCTGCTCTACCTGCCGTGACGAAGAGCGGACCGAACGCGCTGAGGTTCGGCGGCTCCGACTCCTTAAATCACGACTACTTGCGGGCGCCTTCCCCACTGTTTGCGCTATCGATATCGCTGGCCCAGATGATGCTGACGACGAGCTCGAGCTGCTTCGACCCTCCGGAGCCCTCACCAGATCTCGACGGCGATGAGCATCTTGAAGACGGCGACCGCATCTTCTACACCTCCTTTCGCCCAGTTGAGGAGATCCGCGCTGGCAGTACAGTGTCCCAACGCCTTGCAGAGGCCTTCGCCCGTAACTCGGCCCCTCCGCCTTCGGAGATCCCGGACTGGGCCAAGGAGTTCCAAGACGTCTTCGACAAGGAGTCCTTTGACACGTTACCAGAACGAAGGGCTTGGGACCACGCTATCGAACTCGTCCCCGACGCGAAGCCCGCTAACTGCAAGGTGTATCCGATCTCTCCCCTCGAACAGCGCGAAACTTGATGAGTTCATCGAGGAAGGACTTGCCACAGGCCGTATTCGCCCTTCGAAATCTCCGATGGCCTCCCCCGTCTTCTTCGTTAAGAAAAAGGACGGAGGGCTTCGGTTTGTCCAGGACTACCGCGCCCTCAACGCAATGACGATTAAGAACCGGTACCCCCTTCCGTTGATTAACGACCTTATCAACAGGCTCAAGGGCGCTCGTTACTTCACCAAACTCGACGTTCGCTGGGGTTTTAATAACGTCCGGATTAAAGAAGGAGACGAGTGGAAGGCGGCCTTTCGGACTAACCGAGGGTTGTTCGAACCTTTGGTGATGTATTTCGGCCTGACAAACTCCCCCGACGTTCCAAACGATGATGAATGACATTTTCCAGGATCTCATTCTTTCAGGCGACGTTATGATCTACCTCGACGACATCCTTATCGCACATTCGGACCTCCGCAAGCACCGCGAGATCGTCCGGGAGGTCCTTCGGCGGCTCCGAATGCACAAGTTGTACCTTCGCAAGGAAAAGTGCGACTTGAGAAATCGTCAATCGAGTACTTGGGGGTCATTATCTCGCACAACCATGTCGAAATGGACCCCGTTAAGGTCGCCGGAGTCTCCGCATGGCCTCCGCCCGAAAACAAGAAGGACGTTCAGCAGTTCCTGGGGTTTGCTAATTTCTACCGCAGGTTCATTCGGGATTTCTCAGCCCTAGCGCAACCTCTCTTTGCGCTCACCAAGAAAGACCAGAAATGGACCTGGGGAGACGCCTGGCCGCCGCCTTTCAAGCCATCAAGGACGCGGTCGTATCAGAACCTGTCTTAGCGATCCCGGACGACTCTCGGCCTTTCCGACTTGAAGCAGACAGCTCAGATTATGCGACGGGGCGGTTCTTTCACAACAATCCGCCCCGGACGGGAAGTGGCACCCTGTAGCGTTCTATTCCAAAAGCTTAAATGATGTCCAGCGCAACTACGAGATTCACGACAAGGAGATGCTCGCGATCATCCGCGCACTCGAGGAGTATCGGCATTTCCTCGAGGGCGCCGCGCATCCGGTTGAGATCTGGACTGACCATAAGAACTTGGAATACTTCCGAAAGGCGCAACACCTTAATCGTCGGCAAGCCCGATGGTCGTTGTACCTTTCCAGGTTTGACTTTACGCTGCACCACGTCCCCAGGTCGCCAGATGGGCCGTCCCGATGCTCTCTCCCGCCGGCCTGACCACGGTATCTCCGGCGACAACTCGGATGTCACCCTCTTACGCCCCGAACTGTTCCACGTTCGCGCTTGAGGCCGTCACTGTCTCTGGGCCTGGCTCCGAACTTGTCCGCGACATCAAGGAAGCGCTATCCGGTGAGCCTGACCTAGAGGAACCCGTCGCACTTGCGGCTCGGCAACTCTTGAAGGTCCGAGGTCAAGCTCGGGGCCCCCGCTCATCGCGTTCGGACGAGTGGGCCGTCTCAGGCGACCTCCTGTACTTCCGCGGCAAGGTTGTAGTCCCCAAAGACAAAGACCTGAGGAGGCACATTATAGAGCTCTGCCACGACACGCATGTCGCCGGACATGCCGGGCGGTTCAAGACCCTGGAGTTGGTTTCGGCGCAACTACTGGTGGCCACAGATGTCCCGCCATATCGGACGCTACGTCGCAACCTGCGACTTATGCTGTCGTACGAAGGCCCTCCGAAGGCTTCCGCACGGGGAGCTACATCCAACCGAAGTCCCCCCCGAGCGCTGGCACACCGTCACTGTGGACTTCATCGTCAAGCTCCCCGAGGCCCATGGGTATGACGCAGTTATGGTAGTGGTTGACGCCCTCGGGAAACACGCTCACTTCACCGAATGCCATACGACAATAGACGCGGTCGGAGCTGCCCGCTTGTACTATCGGAACGTCTGGAGACACCACGGAACCCCGAGAAGTACATTTCGGACCGCGGTTCGCAGTTCATCGCTGACTTTACGCGAAACTCTGGCGCTTAATTGGCGTCAAGCCGGCTACCTCTACGGCTTACCACCCGCAGACCGACGGACAAACCGAACGCGTTAACCAGGAGCTCGAGCAGTACATCCGAATCTTCACCAACTACCAACAAGACGACTGGGACGAGCTTATCCCTGCCGCTGAGTTCGCCTATAACAACCACGTTCACTCCTCCACTCAACAGGTACCCTTTATGACGGACACTGGCCGGCTCCCCGAATGGGTTTCGAGCCGGGCACCCGCTCAGAGTTGGAGTCAGTGAACGAAGTTTCGCGATCGGATAGCGAACGGCGTCTCCGAGGCGAAGGCCGCGCTCGTCAAAGCCAAAGACGAGTATAAACGGTACTATGATCGGAGACGATCGGACGCTCCGAATATTCAAGTTGGTGATAAGGTTTGGTTAGATGCCTCTGACATCAGAACGACTCGGCCCTCCGAGAAGTTCTCCCACAAGCGCCTCGGACCGTTTAAGGTGCTCGCAGAGGTTAGTAAAGGTGCCTACAAGCTCGACCTCCCCCCGCGTTACTCCAAGCTCCACCCCGTCTTCCCCGTTGTTAAACTCGAGCTCGCTCAGGACGACCCCTTCAATGGACGACCCGGCTACGACGAACCGCCCCCCGAACTAGAGGACGGAGTCCCCGAGTGGGAAGTCGAGGAAATCTTGGATGCCAGGATAAGGTATAAGCGTCTTAACTACTTCGTCAGGTGGAAAGGCTACGATGCTTCGCACGACTCGTGGGTTCGGTTCGACCGTGTCTTCGCGCCAGACAAAATTGCGGACTTCTATCGGAGGTACCCAGGTAAACCACGGCACATCGCCTCAGCGACCTTCGACTCCTTGCCCTTCCGAACTATGCGTCGGGACGCCGCATTCAAAGGGGGGGGGTGATGTCAGGGGAACCCCCGCTTCGGCCTCCTTCGGACCCTCCGAACGCATCCGAGGCGCATCCGACCGGCGCCCCCTCGGACGCTCCGACCCACCCCTGCCATCGTTCACGGCCTCCTTCGCCCGCACAATCACCGATCCGTCAAGACCCTCCCAACGATCACCTTGGGACAGAGCCTGCGACGCCGCTCAGGCCTTCTGCGCTCTACGTCGGCAGTTACGGACGACCAGTATATAGTTGGCGCCCTAGCAGGCGGACCCTTAGAGTTTCTTCTCTTTGGATCCTCCCCTGCTAGGTCGGTCCCTCCGTGTATTTCCTGTAGTCTTATTCACGCTTTGGATCCTCCCCTGCTAGGCTTTCGTCGGAGTCTCCAGGGTTGCCCTTACAGCACCGACTTGCTCCCCCCAGAAACGCGTGTACGGTAGGCGAGACGGTTGAGGTTGATTTTTGACTTGACGACGTTGACAGATGCCCGATGGCATATCATCGGGCAATCAAATGCCTGACCCGGCGACGGGCCGGGCGTACAGATCACGGGCCCGTGACCTCTACGCACAGTCGCACGAGAGGAACTACCCACCTTCGGACGTTGTCGTGGAGAGGCTACCATGTTTATAAGATAATATCGATTGCCAGTGCTTATGCTATTCCGAGTCCCGGGCCGGTCCAACAGCCAAAGCGACAGCCATATCTACAAAAATATCCCACGCTTTATCCATCTTCAAGGCCGGCTCTCCGATGAGCTGATATGCCATTTGAGCGCGCTCTTCAAATTCTCCGGTGATGCGCGGCCAGCTTTGGAACTGCGCTTTGGGCCCCTCTTCGCGTGTCAGCTCCTCTCGCAACAGGTCAACAGTTTCCCTCGGAACGCGAACACGACAGTTGATCGCGCCATATGCTTCGGGATAAGCCAGCGCGTGGGACGGAACATGTCCTGAGGGCATAATCTTCTGGTGCTGTCGTCGAATTCGATGGTGATTCCACCAGTCCGTGAAGTCATCGAGCTCCCGCTGAATAAGTGGCACGAAGATCCAGTAGAAAAGAGGCCTATGATAGTGAGAATGGATAGTACAGTTGCAAATAAAGATTACTCACTCATGAACTGGATCATGGGGATTGAAAAGGTGTTGTTCTTTTCCTCTCAGAAGGAAGTCCTTTAGGTTGAGGCCCAATTTCTCTTTCAGATGTCGCCAAAATCCTTCGATGACTGTATTGTGAATACTTTTGATAAGAACATGAAACGGAAACTGTTCCACGTCGATGTCCGGAGCATATGCAGCCCTGAAAAAATGGGATTCAGACCAAATTGGGTAGAGAGTAGTATAAGTAACATACCTCAGCGCAGCCATAAAGGCATATAGCCATCCAACCTCAGACCCCTTGTCCGTTGTTAGTTGCATGGGAATACCTGAGAGTCGTGTATGTATAAGTATTATTGGCAGTAGAAGTTAAACTTACTTACATCCAGTTTCCTCAACAAAGTCCAGAAATATATGTCCGCCGGCTCCCGCCATTCGTACATCAGGGTAAATGCGGAGCCACAATACTGAATCGGTGAATTTATCCTTATAGCCATAGATAGAAAAGCCGACACCACCCATACGAAGAGCCTGTGCTGCGAGCTTCTTCGTGGCTATCACTGCTGACTTCAAACCATGGGCCATGCGATGTCAGAGGCACACGGATAACCCGGCGGCCCTTCTTCCCGGGAAACCGGGCCTCAAAGCCAGCTGGGAAATGTTGAACCATGATGTTGCGCACAAGGTCCCTATGTAACAAATGTCAGTGGACTTGGTTCGGGGGTTAATCTCGCACCGTGGAACGAACATCATCTTGAGGCGAAGTTGTGTCTTGACAAAGTCCGGCCCGTGAGATTGTGCCGGATCATTTTCGACTTGATCGACGACAGCTTGCGTCACCGTGTCGATCGACAGGCCCTGTGAACGAACGCTCGGGATTTTGAGGCGATTCTTGATAACCCGGAGAGTTGATAACCTCCAGAACTGTAAGTGGGATTCATCCAGAAGATAGCACTGACCGAATATCATAATCAAACTCTGTGCGGAGTGCAACGAGCTGTTGCTCTCGAGTCATGTCCGCACGCCGCATATCGAAGAAGCGCATCCTTGAGTGTTTCGTCATCGGGTGCTAACATAGGATAGGTCAATGGCTGCCAGAGCTCAAAGAGTACGTGCCACACTGACGGGTTTTTGTCCCCATGGCCATTTCTGCCAGTCGGGTTGACCATGAAGCTGCAGGATGGAGACTCAGAGTCGGGGGGAAAGCCCACTTTTATACTCGATGCACCAGACACCATACTGCCTATTCGGAACCATCATTATCTGCTGCCGGGACACCCTGTTACCGATTGCCGCAAGTCGGAAAACATGCGCACAACAAGTTGAAGTCCAGAGCATGGTCTCGGAACGCAAGAATCAACAAACGGGCAGCCTACCCATCGATTGCCGCCAATCGCCGTGAATCGCCACCAATCGCCGCCAATCGCCGTCCATCGCCGCCCATCGCTGGCTCATCTTTCAGACTAACTTAGGCTCCAGCACAACTGCAAGCTGTTTTAAACCACCATGTCCATCGCAATCGTCCCCTCTCTTTGCAGCAATGACAAGCAACACTCCGCTCCCAGGCCACTGCACCGATTGTGGGACTTCGTTTCCACTCCGCGTCGATCTTGGAAGCTGCCAAAAGTGCGAAAAACTGTCTCAATTCCGACATGAGACAGCTGACTATCAAGATATCGCAGTGAGCTTTCTTGTATTGAAATGCGCTGTCTGATTGTTCAAAGGTTCAGCCTCAATGCTTTGCTTGCGGCTTGACTCGGCGCAACAACATGCCGCCGATTCTCGGAAAATTGACCTGTGGCGCACCGAACTGTATCGCTGAGGCGCGCAAAGGGACTGTGACCGGCACTGGTGTGTGAGCAGATAAGCAGACACCCTGATTTCAAACTCTTTGCAGGATCCACGGCCGGCAGTTCTGCAAGCAACATTCCGGAATCTTATCGTGACCTTGCCCTCTGAATGGCCGAAAGACTCAAGCAGAATACCGGAGTCACCCGCCCTGGCACTGCACTGACAACCGCCGCTCTTGCTAATCATGAGCGTGGCCAGGGCTCGTTGACAGAGGAAATGATTCGCGTTGGAGTCATGGTATGTAGCGCCGATTGACTCCTCAGTAGCAGTACTGACATAATTCTCTTCCAGACACGACTTAGCGACGCAAAAAGTGCGACCACCAGGATTGGCCAAGTCCTCCAATCGTACCCGGTCACTACTGCGATGCCGGGTACATCTCTTCCCGAGCGCAATCGCTTATCATAATCATATTTACAGACATCATGCAAGATATTCTCGATACAGTTTCACCACAGTTTGTCCGAAAGCGTCTTGGAACGATTCCACTCTTGCTGTATGCCTTTTTTTCATCCTCGAATATATGTTCTTATCACTGTTTATCAGTTCTGAAGTCACTCTTACCTGGGCAAACAACCGGCTTCCGTTGCGTAACTCTATGACTGGAACACTAGCGGAATTTTACACAATGCATTCGGCCACAACGGAAAAGGTCGCCGCCTATATCAACAATATCCCGCCGTCGTTGGCGAAGCTCTCCCGCGGGCACAACACGAAATTGATCTGCCTTGAGTTGGAGATCAATATGGATTCGGTGGGTTTTTGTACCACTCTTCTGCAGCTCAATACCTGAGCATTCCTTTAGTATCGTGATCGTGTCGATCGAGAGATAGCCGAACGTGGGGAAGGCTCGGAAAGCGGCTCCAGCCTGGGGCTTCGCAAGCGGACCATCTCCAGCGGTGCTGGAGCCCGGACTGGCGGCACCGCTATCAATAAGCGTATCCGCACACTTAAGACAACAGGTAACTGTCTTTCTTGTTCGATTTGATACTACTCTCACTCTCCCGATAGGCATTGGCTCACTCCTGGGCTCTCGTTTGGGTAATTCCGGGCTCGCTCTAACGCCCACCCCACTCCGTGCCAAAGCACGGTCGCTCGTCACTCTTGAGCGTGTGGATGTCATACTGGATGACTCGTTGACGCCCGAGCTCTTCACGCGTCCCAACCAGTTCGACGCTTACATCACTGATGAGCATTTCGCCAAGGGAGCATCAAAGCTCGCATTCGAGGTTTGTTCTCCTTGATTTCTTATATTGTGATTGAAGTGAGCCGACAGATGACGATCGTGAGCTCGGACAAGCCCGATAATCAACGCTGGGTAGCAAAGCGTGTATTTCGCACCTCGGATGACCAGTCGGACTCCGATATATTCTCAACTCTGGTCAGCCTTGATCAGAACAAGGCCCTTCTGCAGGCTGAATGTGTCCGCCTTACACTCGGCGACAAATTCTTGGTCGACTTCTTGAGCTATGCCGCCCTACTCGATACTCCCATATTTTCTTGTGCGTAATTTTATACTTGCAAGCGGTTACAATCAACTTTATATAGACATCAAATTCGCCGACGCTTATCTCGCAACTGAGCTGCCTGCTATGGTCACTCGTGGTCCAAGCGTCGCATCAGCTGTCGATGGCTTTGGTGCAATGGAGGAGGGCATGACTTGGCTGGTGGAGGTGAAGCGTGCGACAGCAGTGATACAATTCACTTCTACCATGAACCACAAGCTGCGTGGCTCCGACGAGCAGGCGGACACTATCAACGCCTTTGCCCACTATGTCTTTGGGGCAACAGGTGGCGAGCTGATCTTTGCTGACCTTCAGGGAACTCCGGCCCTCGTTCGCGGGCATGATGGGCTTATCCTGTTCGATCCAATGACTCATACAATCGAAGGGTACGTATTTCATTGCACATTTCATTGCTACCTCTTGAAATGACATGACAGTGGCTCGGGACTGGGGGATTTTGGTATGGAGGGCATTGAGCGGTTTGTTGAGACACACAAATGCACAAATGTGTGCCAGAAGCTCGAGCTCGACACCGGCTTCCCACTCATGCTCCCGGATGACATTCCAGGGCCGGCGGTCACCGACGAATCAATCGGATCGGCTGGAGACTTCGAGGACGAGCAGCCTGAAGCCTGAGGGGCTTGAAGGAAATAAGTACAACTACCATTTTGGGACAAGTTATCAAAAGAACACGATGGCATTTGTTTTTATATGTCCTCTCTAAGTTCTCCCTGTCCCTTCCACTTCCCTTCCTCTCGTTGTCCTCTCGTTGTCCTCTCGTACGACTGTGCGTAGAGGTCATGGGCCCGTGATCTGTACGCCGGCCCGTCGCCGGGTCAGGCATTTGATTGCCCGATGATATGCCATCGGGCATCTGTCAACGTCGTCAAGTCAAAAATCAACCTCAACCTTCTCGCCTACCGTACGCGTGAGGCATCTTTCCTGAAGCAAGCCTCTTCAACCAACCATAGCCCTAGGTCCAATCGTGGGGCATACCAGCAAATTATTGACGCGGCCAAGTTTACGCCGCGTGGTGCGGACGCATTTTGGGACATGCGCCGCATCATGGAGTATGGCTGCCTCCACTCCTTTGAAGAGGCGGGGGAGGATCGTCTCAAGGCCCTGCCCCCAAGGTTTGCTCTGCCTTCTTTTGTTTTGAAGATTGCGAATCACTTCCTCCCTCCAGTGAAACGCCAGAGCATCACACACGGGTCTTCTCAACAATCTTCGCCACTTGTCGTTTCGAAGCCCTGCCTGTCCTCCAACATCTCTATTTCCACTCTAAGGCCAACCCTGGGCCTTGGGGCGTTCTTGGAGCAAGGGTGCGTCCTCAAAGGTCAAAGAGGCCTTAACCTTCTAACAACCTCTTCTTCATAGCTGGCCAAGGCCGCTCGTGACGCTAGAACACAAGACACCAACACTTTCAAGAATAACTTACGGATTCTGCTGCCCATACCTGGCTCCGATTTCTTCTACCCACCCATTGAGGTGGGGGTCAGCAAGTCTCGCCGCGGAATGGCCCACCCTCAGCTTCGGATGCTCATAATGCCTTGGAAAGATCGTGTTCACTTTCCCCCCCTTATTTATGGCAAACCACCAGAGTACGCCTCCCCTACCATTTCTTATGACGTCTCATTCATCTCCAGACCCGCCGTTGCTCTTTCGTCAGTGATTTGTTACCCCGCTCTCCTCTTCTTATCTTCTTCTCTCCGTAGGGAAGAAGCTCAGCTGTATGCCCCGTTGCTTCCGTCTTTCCTGGCTGATTTTCTCCAGAATCAACAACAAGATCATCTCTAACAAGTACGCGCCGTCAGCCAACAGGTTTCCCTCCTTCTGTTATCCTGACGGGGGTTGGGATTCGCAAGCCTACCAGCGAAATCTTTTCCGGAACGTAAGCATAGTCAGAGTAGGCCGTCCTCCGCAACGTTGGCTTAATCTGACTACAAGCAACAGGGCATTCGCCTTCTTTTTGTTACAAGAACCGATGTCAGTCATGAAGCGGATGACGAAGTTTCCTCAGGCTGCCTGGCTGCCATACATAACACCTACAAGGTGACGGCCCCCATCGTGGCCTACGTCGTTGTGCAGATAGGAACCCCGCCTCTTTCTTCTCATTTACTGACGTTTCGAGATGCGGATCGCAATGAGCAGTGTGCCTCAATGGTCCACCAAAGAGAGCAAGCATTACAAATTCACCAACCTCTACAAGAAAGTTATCAAGGCCTTTGAGGACGACTCGAACCCAGATCTTCCTGACTGGGGTCAGGAAACTCTAGACTGGTTAACCGAGTCCGTCTTCTTTTCTTTTACTGCTGTTCTCTCTACTAATGCAATTTCAAGGAGGGCTTTTGGTGATCCTATTGAAGCCGACGCATCCGACGGCGATGAAAGCCCCACTGACGACGAAGCTGTCATTCAAACCCGCCACCGGGCGGCATTGGGGAGACTGCCCAACACGAGCAACCTTGCAGACAGCGGGGCGCCCATAGCGCACTCCCAGCCACCACCCTCTCAACAACCTGCTGACAAGAACACGCCCCAATAAGCCCAGCCATGCCAACGCCTCCCAGCCTGACGTATGCTTGTTGCTTTCCTTTGATATCTTGACTGATTTCCCAATAGTTTTCGTTCTATTCTTCCAGCGCCATCAGGCCCATCGTATCATCCACGCGCATCAGTGTCGTTTCTCTTTCTAGTCTTAGTCATTAACGGTGTGCCTGTCGTCTGTACCAATGAACGCATATGCACCTTTTTGAAATATGGTGGGCCAGCAAGCGCCCTATGCTGTTGACGCGACTAAGGATCAGTTCTGAGCTTTGTGGAGGCCAAAAAACATGCAAAATACTTCGCTGACTTGTAAGCTTTCACCAGCATTCCATGTCATTAGCATACATTAGCTACAATAAGTGCAAAACAGGTCAGTGCTTCGTCATAAGTTCAAGAAAGACTGCTGGCCCATTGTATGTCAGTAGGGGACTGGCATGGCTAAACAAAGAGCTTGTAATAGCCAACACTCTGGTTGTTGCGAACAAGTCAGTGCTAGATGTACTGGTTCCTTCAATCTAACCAAAGCTTTACCATCATGAAAAGCCGTTGCAAGGATATTGTCATGTCTTGTGAATTTGGAGATCTCCTTTCAACCTACTCATCATACAGCTCCAATGGTTGCGGAGATAAACAACTACTTTTCAAGCCCACAACCAGGCTGCAATCAACCTTCAACATTGACCCCAATTTGGTGATGTCTTTTGCTGGAAGAGTAGGTGTGTCATCATGGATAGAAAGAGCTATCTGGAGCTCCTCAATTGTCAATGGTCGTTTGGCAAAAGTAACCCAGCCAAGAGTCATAAGTGCTAATTGTTTCTCTTTTGAACTCTTCAGCTCAATGCGTCTCATTGTGTATTCATAATTTTCCTCCAGATTGGCTCCCAAATCCTGCAAACACTGTTCAAGCTCCTCCAGTGTTAAAGCTGCAAGCAAAGACTGGAGTTGTAGCCTAGCCACAAGGAACCTGTTAGAACTCAAGTTGAACTCTCTTAATAATATTACATGATATACATAACTTACATTTTATCTGCTTTCTGTTTAATTTGGGAGAGAATACTATGTTTCAAACTAGGCTTTTGTGATATAAATGTTTGGAGGGTTGCACTATCTTGAATTTCTTTTTGAATATATGCTTCAATGTCACTGTTATGTGCATGAATGACCAGAGTGGAAATTGATATATTAGATGGTTGATAAATGTGAGGTTGGCAGGTTATCATCAGTTGAATGTTATTTCCTAGTTGCAGAAGGTCTCGTATAAGGACATTCTTGTTTCCAGAGTACTCATCAAGTGCATCAACAATAATATATACTGTTTTATATTGTGAAGCCTTGATTTGATCTTTGAGTAGCTTCTTTATATCTGCAACAGTTCCCTTGGTCCCATGTTTCTTGTGATTAACATATAAGGCTTTTACAGACACAAAGTTGTCTTCAGAAGCTAGAGCCCGAGAAAGGGCACCAAGTAGATTTCTGTGTGTCTGAACCTCTGAGCTCTTGTAATTGATGTACACCCATCCAATGCCTATATTACCATCCTGACTTTGCTGCAAAAGATACTCAACAACTCCAGATCTGGAATGATTTAGAAAGAGGACAAGTGGGCAAACAATCATACACAAGAACAGTCTTCCCTACACCTGCTGTATATAGTTTAGTCAGCTATGTAACCAGAACCGGAGGTTGTGATCTTACAGATGCCTGAGCACCAGAGGATCTGCTGTCCCCTTGAAGATCTCCATGTCTGGAATTTCCGATCTTGCAATATCCAGTGACCAGTATTTTCTGCACGTTGTTCACTAATAATCTCCTGATCCCTAAAAGAGTTGATTGGTGAGATCCAGGCGAAGATCTCCTCCAATGCCTTGTCATTGTCTGCCACAAGTTGGAGATTTATTGGACTAGGAAGAGCCTTCATGGATCACTCACCATCTACTGATTGTGTAGAGTGATAGTGTAGTCTGAGCCTAGAAATGCCAGTGTGCTGAGTGGTGGAGAAAGAATTATTGTCAAGCTAGCACACCTCTCGATGTGACTGTGGGATAGGTCGAGGCTGGCACCATGCCCAGCCCCACCACCACCAGCAATTCCAGTTTGGCTGAGGCCACCCTGGCCACCATGTCCACCTGAGTCAAGTCGGTGCATACAAAGCGCTTCAGAGCAGGAGGGCACACCATAGAGATTCACGGTCTGTGTGCGCGGCATGCTCAGAGTTCGAGAGAAAGAACGGTGGGCCGTTGCCTCGTGGGAGCCGTCCCACAGGTGCGTGGCTTCATCCTGGTACTCATCTCCGGGTACGCTGTCAACTGTGCCCGAGCTCGTGACTGCATTGATAAGATAGCGGTCCGCGCCACATTGCAACTTGAACGCGTGTCCTGAGGCGCGTCACGCGCTTCGCATATACATCCGGATGGGGCAAGGCGCGCCAGATCGGGCGGCGTGATGCGGCGGCGCGGGCGAGGGACCCCTAGTCTCGTTTCCAGACGTCCGTAGGGCGGCTGGCTCGCTGCGCGAGCGACTCTGCTTCGCGGAGCCGGCGGAACAGCAGTTTGACACTGCCGGGGTACAAAATGATGGGAATTGTGATGAAAAACGCCGCCCTATAACGTCTGGTGTAATTCGATCAGAGATGTTGCGCATGGTCATCTAGGCCTGTATCTTACCAGTATCTAGTGTCAATCTAAGCCGTATCTCCGCCCACACGTGGCGTTACCACTGTGACCCAACACCTTCCCCGCGTCAATCTGTCCATCGCCGTGTCCAGCGAGGCTTCCGTGTCAAGCAACGGATGCCAGCCGTCCAATCGCGGCTTGACAAGCATGCCCGTAATGCTGTCAAAGCCGCAAAGCTTCTTCAAGATGCCCGTGATATTGCTGCGAAAGCGACTGGCTACGACTCTACCAGCACTCGCGCCAAGATACGCAACGAAATCGCGGACCGTAATGGAGGGATGCTAGCGAGGGATTGGCAGGTGGATGTTGGGGAGGCAATGATACTGGGCATTGACTGCACAGTCATCGCAAGCACAGGTGCGGGCAAGAGCCTCCCATTTGTGATGCCGCTGCTCGTCAATCCAGCGCGTGTTGTCGTCATTATCTCGCCGTTGAACGCACTGGAGGAGGATTTGGTGTGTTGCAGTACTTCTTCCGTTGTTGTTGACTGATATTCCAGGTTTCCCGCTATGAGAAAATGGGTCTGACGGCTGTTGCGGTCAATGGCACTAATTATAATGACTGTATCCATAAAGGTGTGTTGCACGACATTCTCTAGCTCACTAACATGCCTTAGCTATCCAGAATAACTGCTACCAAGTCATTCTGACATCGCCCGAGATGGCATTGGAGAACAGGAAATTCCGCACCCTTCTTAGCTCCCCGACCTTTGCCAAAAAGATCAGCGCCTTTATTATCGACGAAGCGCATCTCATCGACCTCTGGGGGCCGGACTTCCGTCCTGAATATGCCCAACTCGGGACCCTCCGAGCCTTCATCCCTGCCTCTGTTCCATTCGTCGCTGTTACAGCGACCCTCACGGCTGTTGGTCTCGCGAACTTGCGCGAGGCTTTACATATCTCTCCCCACAAATCCTTTCACATCCACCTTGGCATTGACCGTCCCAACATCGCATGGTATGTCACCCACATGAAGGCTGCAAAATCCGATCTCGAAGCACTTGACTTCGTCATTCCCATGCAAAACCGCCAGAACACTGACTTGCGGCTTCCTCAAACAATCATATTCTTTGACGATATCATACTACTTCTCAATGCACTTGCCCACCTCCGCACCCTTGTTCATTCAGATGTTAGCTCGCAAATCGCCGCATACCACTCTCGCCGCAGCGAGTATTCGAAAAAAGGACACAATGTCACATTTCCGAAGTGGTGAAGTAAAGATTTTGCTTGCGACGGAAGCAGCGGGTATGGTAAGTGAAGATCTTGCTTGTTTCCTATACTAATACACATTCAGGGTTGTGATATACCAAATATTGAGCTCGTCGTCCAGTTTATGGTCCCACGCTCACTGTCGATCTGGCTCCAGCGTGCGGGCCGTGCGGGTCGTAACCCAACAATCTCTGCACGCGCTGTTCTTTTGGTGCAGCCAAGCGTCTTCAAGGAGGTGATGAAGGATGGGGAAACCAAGTTCCAGAAGACTGTCGAGTCGGGTTTGCGGAGCTGGGTTGAGGCTGATAATTGCCGAAGGGACGTTGTCGATGAATACTTTGACAGTGGAGTCGAGCGAGCTGGTGAGTTGATGTGTCCTTGTATTACACTCATCCTGATATTTCAGCAGCTCCAACAGGTGCATGCTGCGACAACGGTGACGGGGTGCCTCTGCCAGAGGATATCCCTAGCGCCGGCCCTGTCTCATTGGCTCCTACCCCCGTGGCTGCGCGCTACAAGTACCGTCTACCTGCAGATCGTCCAGGGGCGCTTAAGCTCATTACCGACTGGCGCGCGGACGTGATGCGGAGGCTATATTCTCGTCGTCCCTGGGGGTTGTTGGCATTCCTCCCTGCTGACACCATCGAACGGTTAGTCAAGCGTACAGGCCTGACGTCGATCGAAGAGTTAATTGCAGCAGGCTGGAGCAAAACTCATGCGATGAAGCATGGTGTCGAGGTCATCACACTGCTCTCTGAGCATGATGCACGTTGCAAGCAGGCTCGGGAGGAGACGAGAAAGCGTGAAGCAGAGGTGCAGCGAGAGGAGGCAGCAAAGCGTCGGAAAGTTATTGATGAACGCAAGGCTGCAGCCGCAGCCGCCAAAACAAAAACACCACGTCCTAAATCAGCTCGCAAGTCCCGCGCAAAACATGCACAGCCTCTGCAGCCGTCTGCAATACCCAATCTTTGGATGTCACCGTCTCCCTCCTCATCCCCATACCTTACATATCCAGTGATACCGACTACTCCTCTCACACCAATCCCTTACTATCCAGCCTACTGTCCTGCCCCACCCACACCTTCACCACTATCTTACTACCCACCTTATTATTCCACTTCCTTTCATGATCCAAATCCAACTACACCTTTCACTCTACCATTTATCAACCCCAATGATCCTGACTATCAAGAAGCATTAGATGCATATGAACTCCCTGATCCTCAGTTTATGATTGATCGTATACGCATGCACTTTTACAATACTCAAGACACAAATAATTCTTCACTATAATGCTAATCTCCTAATTACCATCTATATCCATATTATCATTTGACACCTGTGCTTCACCGGTGGCCCGCTTATAGCTCCGACGCTTAAACCAATCAGTGATTGTACCATCCTCAAGTGCAATGGCCCCATCAGTTATAAAATCTGTGACTGGTTTGTGTTTGTTTTCACGTCCGGGAGTCTGGACGTGAATTCTGGATTCCCGGTAATGCTCTGTTAGCTTTGCCACGTCTGCCTCTTTATTGGGAATACTATGATGTGAGCCACGTGAAGCAGTACCAAACTCCTTCTCCATATGTCGCTGTACTTGACGCAGTGCAGGAATTGCTGGTGAAATGCCGCCAATATATTCAAATGTGGTGTTTGGAGAGTGTGTTCGAAAATTGACCTATGATAATGAGCAAGCATTCTAGCAATTATCACAAGCTGGACAAACTTTAATATCACAAATATTATGTTCCTGTGCCAGATCAAAAGGCAGAAAAGAGTTTGGTTCACCTGTCTGTGACATAACCCAGCAGAATTTCCTGATATAATTGCTATATTAAATTGTCAGATTTGCAATTAATTGTGATTATAAGTCCACATACCAAAATTCTTCTGGCCATTCCCTTTTTAAGCCCTGCAGTAATTCAAGAATCTCAATAGTATATTTTGAGTTTCCGCCACCGGCAAACCGTAAGAGCAAGGTCGGCAGAAGGTCCTCAATCACACCGACATCTCCACTGCGGATTGCTCGACGCAAGTGGAAATACGGAAGAACACTATAAATGAACAGAGTCCACTCATGGAAAACTGCATCTTGTTCTGGTTCTGGGAGGAGATCATTTTCGTTGATAGCACCACGAGAGGCAAAGTCCCGAACAATTCTCTTTGCCAAACTCCGCAACTCGGCTGGAGATTTTGACTTGAGCATTGCCAGGGAAGTGACTTTAGCAGCCTCAAGCCAGCAAGCACGGATATGTGCCTCACCAATATGGTGCAAAGCCTCATCAAGATGGTGCCAGAAAGGACCCTTGGTGGATGCAGTGATTAGATTTTTGCGCCTAAGCAAATCAAAGGCATGCCGTAGGCTCCCAGTTGTTGCTGAGTTACATAAGAACTGCTTGTGAAGGGAATTTGCCAGTGCCATGAGCAGATGAAACCAGCCAAAGATTGGGACCATATAGTCAAGACGATCATATGAATTGTGGTCTTCATGCCGGTATTTCCATAGTCCACGAAGTCGTTCTACAGTTAGCTGGTCCCCAATCCAGGCAATAAAGCGCTCAAGTCCTGTGCGTTGTTGTTCATCTGGTGAATTGATATTGAGCTGCTGAAAGGCACTATCAATTACTTTCAGAGTGCCTTCATAGGTAGACTCGTCAATTTCGGCAGTGTGGAGTAGAAACATTTTAACTGCATTTTCAGGACCAGTTGGTAGTGCATGAGTTGGCTGAGGAGAATTGAAAAGGACATCATCAAGATGAGGGTAGTCGGCGAAATCAGGGGAATCCAAGAGAAGTTGGAGGATATAATGTTCATCAAGGTGTTGCATGCGCAGGTCGCAGTCGGGTGTCCCATACAGTACATCTCCAAAATCAAATACTTGGGTCGCATGCTGAGCTCGGAATATTTGCATCTCCCGATTCATGCTGGTCGAGAGCATAGCATGGCTAGGTAGTAGGTAAATTGTGAACGCACAACCACTAATAAAGTTGCCCTGGTTGTTGAGACATTGAGAGAAGACGCGCATTGCCAGATTAATATTGTCGTGCGTAATAAGCCAGGGATAGAGATGGATGAATTGCTGGATCAGATGTAGTGCCGTGTCAGAAAGCCCTTTGAGAGCTTCAACAGTCCATTTGTGGCTCATAACAAGGCCTATAGCATGGAGCGCATCAAAGGCACGGACAGGAACACCACAGGCCTTTAAATAGATTGACCATAACTTTGCAATACAGGCACGGCGGTTTGATCGTGTGTACTGGGCTTGGGAGATCATGTGGAGCACAACCTAAAATATTCAGAATATCTGTGACCTGCGGGTGCATATACATATACATACCAGGTCAGGATTTTTTCGTTTATTTCTCTTTGCTTGGGCCGGCCTGTAGGCTGCTGTCCGCAGCACATTCCACAAAGTTGGCGCCAATTTTTGAGCTTCAGCTTTAAGCTCCCCAAAATCTATCTCAACAAGCCTCTCCCCTGTGAGGGCATCACGAGGTGAGCGGAAAAGTGGCGCCAATGCTTCCATCTCCTTGTCAACAGCACGCTGAACTAAATCCACAGCAAGCTTCTCCAGCACAGGGCCCCCTGCAACAGGTACAGCACCACCAGATGGCCGTGGAGGCTTGTGGCACCGCTCCAATATGCTTGGAAAGCACTCGCTCGTCATGAGTGTTGTCCGAGCATACTGGCCTTTGCCATCAGCAATGCATTCCGAGTCGCCCCAAAGCAAGGCATCAAGAAAGATCGGAAGATCCATTTTCTCCCCCTTCAAGCAGTCCAGCACCACAAGAACCTTGTCTAGTATCCGCGTTGACCCCATGCCCAGTCGCTCGCGCAGCCATGCACTATTGGCAGCGTGGATAGACTCGCGGGTGGTATTTGATGGAAAGGTAGCATGGATCACACCATCATCGTCGTCATCGCTCTCTGGCTGATCGATGGGATCCTCGTCTGGGTCCGCGTGCAGAAAGCTGAGGTCCTCCATCGAAGGATGGGGCGGAAGAGATGCAGAGAGCAGCGCAAGAACACCAGACAAAGACCTAATGATTAAATTGATAAGACTACGCGTCGCCAATCTATTGATACAAGCTGTCGTGATAAGCACGCGCAAGGTTCTGATGCAAAAGGACCCCCGACAACCCCCTTACATGTCGAAGGCCCGACTGGGTAAAATTTGAAGAAATTTTGGCTAAGGCCGGGGGTAAACTGGGTAAAAACGGCCCAAATTGGGCCGGGGGCCTCAGGTAAAAGGCCGGGTAAAAATGACCGTGTTCTGGGGGGCCGGAGGCCCGACCGGGTAACATCCACCCTAACTCTTCTTGGCGTAACTGGCCATCCTCCATGCATATCCGAGCCCCTATTAGGCTGCCGACTTTGTTCAATTATGCGTTGGGTTGGCTTTCCAGCCAGGAAATGCTTTCCCAGCGTGTTTCTGAGCTCGGGGGTTTTTTGGCACTACCCTCTAAGGCCGGAGGTCGAAACTGGGTAAAAATGGGACCTATGCGGAGCCCGGGGGCAAAATTCGGGTAAAAACGGGCTAAAATGGCCTGAAAAAGACCGGGTAAAAACCCCCAAACCCAGACTCCGGCCTCTAAGGGGGTTGTCGGGGGTCCTGATGCAAACTGCACCAGATCTTCTAGGGCGCTTTTTCTGACATGATGTGTGATGCCATGTCCTCGCATCACGTCCGGCACGTCCCCCGGCGCCCTTGAAGATCTGGGACCGAGATTAGGGACCCCGGACACCGTGTTGCGAGGCAACTATTAGCCGGTCGAAAAAGATGATGGCTGGCAACGGACGGTGATAATCTCGCGGCTGCCATTGGCTGCTGCGGCGCCGCGGCGATGGCCGCAGCTGCGCTCATGACCATGTGTGGCTGTGCGGCGGCGCGCTGGACGCGGTTCGGGCATAGCGATGGGCGGCTGCTACTGGCCCGTCCGCGATCGGGGTGGACGAAGAAAAAAATCGCTCACGATCTGATGCGCCGAGTCGTGATTGCCGACGACGCGACGTATGACCCTGGCACATTCAGCGAACTCTCTGTGACACTGTCCACGGCCACGGCTTTGCGAACGCCTGGGGTCCCGGGCCCTGAACCTGCTCGTATCAAGTACGCGTTGTCAAGAGCAAAGAAGGCTTAGCGACCCACGTGCATTTTGACACGTCGCGTATCACAACGCTCGTTTACATGACGAATGTAATTTTCCTTCTTGATTCTTGACAACGAGGACAACAACGACGGGTTGGCCGTCGACGCTCGCTCTTACTAGCCTACACACTGCTAGTCACCGAGCTGGTGGCCGACGAGCCCGCAGCCGCAGTCAATGGGATGTGATGAAGTGCGTGCGGATGGATCGCGGCTGCCCGTTGAAGCTGCAAGCGTTCCAGTGCTGTGCTGACTGCTGAGTGTTGACGCATAACATCGCCCGAGCTGGTACTTACATGCCACCAACATGCCACGCAGTGGTACGAAGAGCGCATACCCCCGCCAAGACCAGGGACAGTTTCTCTAACTCAGGCGCGCCGCGGACGATCCCACATGCCAGTGCATTACGGTATTTATACGCGCCTCGCTCAACTTGCCGCGAACTTGAAACCATGGTCCACCTCGCCATGTTCGCCATTCTCCTCGCGCTCAGGAGTGTGCACGCCCAGGTATGTCCCCCCCCCGGGCCTCCTCCCTGCTCCCGGCCCCCAGTGCTCATACGCGCCAAATCGCAGGCCCCTTCCCCAGCCGTAACCACCTTCCCGCCGACAAAGGGGTACATGTGCGAAACCGACCCCGACCAGATCTTCCCCGTTGTCTTCCTCGCCCTCGGCACATTGGTCAGCTTCATCCTTGTCGTTGCCGAGGCTATCGTATACGTCCGCAAAGGCCGCCGCCTCCGCAGCGCCGTCGACTCTGCCGTCGTCCTCCGCCAGGAGCTCGCGCGCAACTCCGCGCAGGCGCGCAAGAGAATAAATAATATTTCGCAATGCTAAGACGAGTGTGATCAGATGCCGAAAACAATGGCTAGATTTCGCCGCTGCGCCTTTACTACTCGTGTTGCTAAAAGCTGCTTTCACAAAATTCGGACCCTGAACGACGAGTCTTGGCGCGCTCGCCCATGGAACCCGGCGACGAACTTCCCAAACTCAGGCTGTGCGTGTGGCTATAAACACCCTTGGCCGCGCACGTATTGGCCTTGACCGACCCACTCCTTCTTTGCTTCCTCACCCTAGACACGAATTGCCATGCTTCACCTCCTCACGTTCGCCGCCGCCTTCCTCTCCGTCGTTAATGCCCTGGTCCGTCTCTTTGTCGCCCGTATACCGCTTGCTGACATAGATATCCACTACCAGCCCGCGCCGTCCCTCGCCCGACTCGTATCGCGCAACTGCTCCGAGGAGGAGGGCGCGGAAGTCGGGCTCCTCTTCGGGATTGCGATGGCCTCGCTGATGGGCCTCCTCCTGTTCGTCCTTGGCGGCTTTTATTTCGTCCGCCGGAGCCGCCTGCGCGCCGCCCTCGCCAGCGTCGCCGTGCTCCAGCAGGAGATCGCGCAGCTCCGCGCCCAAGTCGCGGCGAAACGGCCCGGGCCGCCGTAGTGTTCAAAGTTGACGGAGGAGCGGACTCGGAGCGCTAGCGAATTTTAATGTGAAAGATGGCTTCACACAACTCTTTGAGGCCGACGATGCATGTGTACCAGTAGACTGGGCACATTTGGCGGACCGCGTGTGCTATATTTTCACGAGAGAATAGCAAGGAGTCAAGGACGGGGAACCGTACTTACCACTGGCAGGTATATTCACCAGTGGTATTTAATACTAGTATACCCACCAGTGGTATTTAAGTCATAAATTCAAGTATATTCAGTATTGCACTATAATTAAACAAATACAGAGATGATCCTTTATACAAGGCAAACCATGTCCACTTCCTCATTTCATCTCATTTTCAAGTTGTCGTGTCCAGCACCCGGGCCGATCCCGGCGTCCCACATGACCGTGACCCTCTGCTGACTCATCCATCCCTTCTTCGATACCTACCATATAGTACCGATGCGCGCCGCCCGCCGTTGTCTCGCGGAGGCCTCGCGGCAGACGCTCAACGCGCAGCACGTCGCCGCCGCGCTCCTCCCGCCTAAACCGTGCGTCTCCCGTGTCCTACCACGTCTTTCGCCCGCTGAGGTGTTTTTTTTCTTCCACTAGACTACTCCGCGCTTTGCTCCGCGCCCACCGCGGACTCGCGGCGGACCTGCGGTACATGGGCGACCGCTACGTCAAGGACGGTGTGTGCCCTTGTCTCCCCACCCCATTGCTGACGGAGGACAGAGTTCCGGCGGCATCGCGAGACGACGAATCCGGTCCACGTGATGGGCTTCCTCGCGCAGTGGAAGATGTACCTCGACGCGCTCCCCCGCGGGCCAGGCGCGCAAGAGTGGCGCGGGCGGAAACTAGACGCGACGGCGTTTGAGAAGGTGCGTGGTAGTGTAACGAGTGTTACAAGGACTTACAGGATAACCTTTGGGTGTAGATGTCGACGGAGCAGCTCGGCCAGCTGCATGAGCTGATGCATGCCGCGAAGGGCGTGTGGAGGGATGTGCCGCCCGGGGAAGATCGGGCTTAGCGGGCCGGGGCGTATTGCGCCAGGCACGCCGTTGCCCTTGCCCACAAACTCGACCCGGTTCGAATAGAGGGCCGGATGTACTTCATTCCTTAATCAACGACGTATACGTGGTTAAGTTCTCGCCGTCGTCGCGAAGCGCTATGCGGCATTCCATCCTCCTCTCGGCTTAAAATGGCAGCAGACGCCCCACATATTCTGCGCTGCGCTCCGTCGCATCCTCCTCACCCGGCAAGCTCGGCCCGTAGCACTCAGGCAGCACTTCTCCGCGCCTGCGAGTTCGAGCATCGGTCATCCATTCCCTAGCGCGTATGTCCACCGTAGCGCGCTGCATAATTTGGCTTTTGCGGTGTGCGAGCACAGAGCAGGTACAGATAGCGTTTTTTCCTCACGCACTTGTCTTCGATTCTCTGAAATTATTGAGATTCCATCTCCTCCAGGTCCTTCGGAATCTCTACAAGATCATAGTGCTGTCCTTACGGTGACCCATGTATGAACTTGAACCTATCTTTTCGTCACTCCCTTCCAGGCAGGCAAACCTACCGCCGGGTTTCTAAGAACATGCACTGGTCCGCCGCAAATTTGAGCTGACCTAACTAGTGGGCAGAACCTGGTACTGTCCACGCTCTCAAGTCCCTCGTCCTCGCAGTTGCATCCTTCGAATCCATGAAAGTGGCACAGGCAATATATCAACTGTGCATAATATACTGGTACAGAAGCATCGTCGCCTCAAAATTAAATTTCACGAGCAACTTCAAAATTACGCGGGCTGTTTGGTCGCGACCGGGGCGCCGCGGAACTGTGAGACCTCCTGCTGGAGCACGGTGACGGTGGCGAGGGCGGTGCGCAGGCGGCGCTGACGGAAGCACAGAAAGCCGCCAAGGAAGAACACGAGGAAGGCCATCAGCGAGGCGATCGCCATCCCGAAGTAGTAGCCGTCGATCGCGCTCTCTTCCTCTGTGCAGAGGCCAGCGCGCGACACGAGTCGGGCGAGGGACGGCGCGGGCTGGTAGTGGATATTCATGTCAGCAAGCGGTATACGGGCGACAACGGGACGGACCGTGGCATTGACGATGGACAGGAAGGCGGCGGCGAACGCGAGGACGTGAATCATGGTAGTGAGGAAACAAAAGGGGTGCAGACTTTGGTGAGAAACGTATAAATCTGCGCGCACCGCCAAGAGACGCGGATCCGCGGCGATGTTCATCGCCACATGGGCCGATGTGCAAGAATAGGTTAAGATGGGTTGCACGGGCGAGCGCGCCAAGACTCGTCGTTCAGGGTGGATCCTGGAAGATCCTGGACTGAGGTGGGGCAAATGTGGCATTGGGCTCTAAGGCGCAAGTTAAGGCCCCGCAGTAACACGCACCTCCACAGGAACTTACATGTACAGAGATTAAGTAGTAAAGGCGCAGCGGTGATTCTAGGCATTGCCGCCGGCATCTAATCCCACCGTCAGGGGATTTCAGCCGAAGCACTTCCTAAAGCAGTCGCCAGATCGCAATGATTGAGTGAACTCTTCACTCGCCATGCGGTAGCGGGCCTTACCCCGAGAAATTGGAACAAAACTGGCAAAACTGGGGGAGGTTTTAAACTTTTCAATTAAGCTAATAATAACTTTGCTTATGGTGGACTCTAAACTCCAGCAGGAGATGTCAAAAGTGCATTAAATCAGAATCATACATTATAATATATTATCATTATTATTGTTATTGTTATATTAACCCCATGGTCAAAAAGGGGTAGTCACAATATATGCTATATTTGATACCCCAATACAGAACTTGATTTCTTGTAAATCAGATACAATTTTTGCAACTTTTATCGTATATTAGTCAAAGCAGCAAAGAAAGGCTATTGTTTTTGGACTACTATTTCTTATATATAAATTCTGCTTATGAGACCATTTTCTGGCTAAAACCCCAGTGCAATATTATAATAGGCCACCACTACACACTGGGCTGTTTCCACAATTTTTCCATGTAAAAAGTTAGAGTTTCTGAATACTTTTTTTTTTCAGCGGGACAGAAAGGGGAGGGTTGTGCGTAGTCGTCGAGTGGTTTTAACTTTTTTTTGTCATTCTTATTTTGTTGATTAAGACATTAGTAATCAGTCTGTTTCTCCCTTCGCGTGTTCTGTTGTGCACCAGGAACAGAACAGATGAATTGTCGGGCCTGCTCGCTCTGCTTACAGGGTAGATGTGCACCGAAAGGGCCTGTTAACTCAGTCCCTGGTCATTATTGGTGATCGAAGGTGCGGATCGGGTCGTTTTGCTACTCCTAACCTCCTAGCAACCCCCCCCCCCATCCCCTGGTGTCGAGTTGGGCTTAGCAACAGCTTGACAACATCAGGAAAACTTCATTTCGCTGGAGGCCCTGGCAAGCCTGTCAAGGGCCTTCCAGATTCTGTGATCAATCTGGTGTGGCTGGCACAGCTCTTCCGGCTGGTGCCAGACATTTGACAGAATTTGCAAATCATGCCAGGATCTGCCTTGGAAAAATTCCCTAAGTCCCAAATCAATCATTTCATCACTGATCATCTTTTTCCTCCATGACAACGCCTGACAGATGGCGTGATTTTTTCGCTGCTTTCTTCCCTCCCCCCCACATCCCCCAACTCTCTCCTCCTCTCTCTCCGACCTGCAACCGACTGCCTCGGGGCGTTATGCTTGCTGCGATGGTCGGGAAGGCTGTTGGCCATTGGGGTCCTCGTTGGGTGCGTGTTCTGTCCTTTTCTTCCTCCCTACTTAGGCCTTGCATTCAGGAAGCCTAATCGTTGTGCATTCGCTAACCCCAGGCGACCCGCGCCCATTCGTAGCTGTCGACGCTTCTCAGTCACGTGCTTCCCACATATGTATTCTGTCAGGGGAACCTCCCTTCCGGCCCGGAGACGCGCCCGATTCCGGTCTGACTCCGCCATATTGTTTATGGCAGAAGGACCCGCTCAGCAATGGGCGGAGCGCCACGGTGTCAGGGGAACCTCCCTTTCGGCCCCTCGGAGACGCCTCCGATTCCGGTCTGACTCCGATTCCAACTCCGGTCCGGCCCTCCATCTCGCCTGCACAATCACCGATCCGTCAACGCCCTCCCGACGGTCGCCCTGGGACCTCGCCTGCGACGCCGCCCAAGCCTTCTGTGCCCGACAGCGGCAGCTACGGACAAGCAGTATATAGTCAGCTCCCTAGCAGGCGGACCCTTAGAGTTTCTTCTCTTTGGATCCTCCCCTGCTAGGTCAGCTTCATTTGTATTGGATCCTCCCCTGCTAGGACCTTGATCTCAGGCCTCCGGGGTTGCCCATACACACGGAAGCAAAGCCCCGTTTCCGTTTCCATCCTGGGGCTCGTTCGTTTCCGAGTTTCGACTCCGGTCTGTCGAGGAGAACGAGCAAGATCACGCTCTCTCCAAGCTGGAGACTTCCGCCTGTCACATGGGTACAAAGGATGTCTACCAGTACACCGACGACTTCGAGGACCTGATGGACCTCGCCGGATTCGAAGACGCGCTGGTCAAGGTGACCAAGTTCCGCCACGGACTTGACCCCTTGATCAACAACGGAATCACGTCCTCAAACGACCCCCCGGACCTCCGGGATTACCTTAGCTGGCGCACCCGGGCCTTCCGTCAATACGAGGCCCTGGTCCGGGCCAAGCTGATCAAGTCAGCCGCCCCCAAGACGCCTGGCGGTTTGATTCGGACTCCGTTTCCGGTCAACCGCATCCCGGCTCCGGCCCCCTTCCGCCCGGTGGCTCCGGTCGTGCCACCCGCAGCCCGCGCCCCCCTCCCTCCACCTCCCGTTGGAGCTAGAGTCCACCACCAGCGCGCTGAAGCTCTCACTCTCTGGGCTTGTCGACTGTGGTGCCACCTCCGACTTCATTGACACGAACTATGTTGCTCGGAATGGCATTCCGGTCCGCACCCTCGATCAGCCGATTCCGGTTTTCAATGTCGATGGCACCCCCAATGACACTGGCTCCATCAAACAGATCGCGGACTTGGTCCTGCGCTACAAGGGCCATGCCGAATGAGTTCAACTGGCCGTCACCCGTCTTGGCAAGCAAGACCTCATCCTGGGGTATTCCTGGTTGCGGAAACATAACCCAGAGATCAATTGGGAAACCAAGGAGGTCAAGATGACACGGTGCCCCCGCAATTGCTCGACCTGCCGTGAGGAAGAGCACGTCGAACGGACTGAGCTGCGGCGACTCTGGTCGCTTCAGAAGCGTCTCCGCTCCGGCCCGTTCCCCTCGGTTTGCACTATGGACCTCTCTGGCCCTGAGGACGGAGACAATTCCGATTCCGGTCTCGATTCCGACCTGCCTGATCTGACACCGGACTCGGACTCGGACGACAAAGGTGACCAGCTTGAAGATGGTGACCGCATCTTCTACACCTCGTTCCGTCCCTCAGAGGAGATACGTGCAGGTAGCACCGTCTCACAGCGTCTGGCCGAAGCCTTCGCCAAGAACTCCGCCCCACCGCCCTCCGAGATCCCGGACTGGGCTAAGGAGTTCCAGGACGTCTTCAACAAGGAGTTCTTCGACACGCTACCGGAGCGGAGAGCCTGGGACCACGCCATTGAGCTTGTCCCCGACGGTAAGCCCACCAACTGCAAGGTGTACCCCATCTCGCCCCTCGAGCAACGCGAGCTCGACGCGTTCATCGAGGAAGGGCTTTCGACGGGCCGGATTCGCCCCTCCAAGTCTCCGATGGCATCTCCGGTCTTCTTCATCAAGAAGAAGGACGGCGGACTCCGCTTCGTCCAGGACTACCGTGCCCTCAACGCGATGACTGTCAAAAACCGGTACCCCCTTCCGCTGATCAACGACCTCATCAACCGGCTCAAAGGCGCTCGTTACTTCACCAAACTCGACGTCCGTTGGGGCTTCAACAACGTCAGGATCAACGAAGGTGACGAGTGGAAAGCAGCTTTCCGGACTAACCGAGGCCTGTTCGAGCCCTTGGTGATGTATTTCGGCCTGACAAACTCTCCCGCGACTTTCCAAACGATGATGAATGATATTTTTCAGGACCTCATCCTCTCCGGAGACGTCATGATCTACCTTGACGACATCCTGATCGCCCATTCCGACCTCCGGAAACACCGGCAGATTGTCCAGGAGGTCTTACGGCGACTCCGGGAGCACAAATTGTACCTCCGAGCGGAGAAGTGCGACTTTGAAAAATCGTCAATCGAGTACCTCGGAGTTATCATCTCCCATAACCACGTCGAAATGGACCCCGTCAAGGTCGCAGGCGTCTCCGCTTGGCCGACTCCGGAAAACAAGAAGGACATTCAGCAGTTCCTTGGGTTCGCTAACTTCTACCGCAGGTTCATTCGGGACTTCTCGACCCTTGCGCGCCCTCTTTTCGTGCTCACCAAGAAGGACCAGCAATGGACTTAGGGCGACACGGAGGCCTCCGCGTTCCAAGCGATCAAGGACGTGGTCACCTCGGAACCGGTCCTGGCGATTCCGGACGACGCACGGCCTTTCCGACTCAAGGCGGACAGCTCTGATTATGCGACGGGGGCGGTTCTTTCACAATCCGCCCCGGACGGGAAGTGGCACCCTGTAGCATTCTATTCCAAAAGCTTAAATGATGTCCAGCGCAACTACGAAAATCCACGACAAGGAGATGCTCGCGATCATCCGCACACTCGAGGAGTATAGACACTTCCTCGAGGGCGCCGCACCCTGTCGAGATTTGGACTGACCATAAGAATTTGGAGTACTTCAGGAAGACGCAGCACCTCAACCGGAGACAGGCCCGGTGGTCTCTGTACCTCTCCCGGTTCGACTTCACGCTGCACCACAAGCCTGGCCGCGATATGGGTCGGCCTGACGCCCCTCTCCCGGAGACCCGACCACGGAGTCGATTCCGACAACTCCGATGTCGTCCTTCTGCGGCCTGAACTCTTCCACGTCCGCGCACTTGAGGGCGTTTCCGTTTCCGGTCCCGGCTCTGAACTCCTCCGCGACATCCGTGATGCCCTCTCCGGTGAGCCTGACCTGGAGGAGCCCGTCGCACTAACGGCCCGGCAACTTCTTAAGGTTCAAGGTCAAGCTCGAGGCCCCCGCTCCTCACGTTCTGACGAGTGGGCCGTCTCCGGCGGTCTTCTCCATTTCCGAGGAAAGATCGTCGTACCAAAGGACAAGGACCTCCGGAGACGCATCATCGAGCTCTGCCATGACACCCGAGTCGCCGGACACGCAGGTCGTTTCAAGACCCTGGAGTTGGTCTCCCGGAACTACTGGTGGCCTCAGATGTCTCGCCATATCGGCCGGTATGTTGCGACCTGTGACTTGTGCTGTCGCACCAAGGCACTCCGGAGACTGCCCCACGGAGAACTGCACCTCACGGAAACGCCCCCGGAACGCTGGCATACCGTTTCCATCGACTTCATCGTAGAGCTTCCCGAAGCCCATGGGTACGACGCGATCATGGTCGTCGTTGACACCCTCGGAAAGCGCGCCCACTTCCCGGAGTGTCATACGACGGTCGATGCAGTAGGGGCAGCCCGCCTCTACTACCGGAATGTCTGGCGGCACCATGGGACTCCGGAGAAGTACGTCTCCGACCGCGGCTCGCAGTTCATCGCGGACTTCACCCGAGAACTTTGGCGTCTAATCGGCATCAAGCCTGCCACGTCCACCGCGTACCACCCGCAGACAGACGGTCAGACAGAGCGCGTCAACCAGGAGCTGGAGCAGTACTTGCGGATCTTCACCAACTACCAGCAGGACGACTGGGATGAGCTGATTCTGGCCGCGGAGTTCGCCTACAACAACCATGTTCACTCCTCCACGCAGCAGGTCCCCTTCATGACGGACACGGGACGGCTCCCGCATGGGCTTCGAACCCGGAGTCCGTTCCGCCATGGAGTCAGTGAACGAGTTCCGCGACCGGATCGCCACTGGTGTTGCTGAAGCCAACGCCCGCTCACTAAGGCCAAAGAGGAGTACAAGCGCTACTACGACCGGAGACGCACTCCGTCTCCGGAGTTTAAGGTTGGCGACCGTATTTGGCTGGATGCCTCTGACATCAGGACGACTCGCCCCTCGGAAAAGTTCTCCCATCGCCGCCTCGGACCGTTCAAGATAGTCGCGGAGATCAGCAAAGGTGCCTACAAGCTCGACCTCCCTCCGCGCTACTCGAAGCTCCACCCGGTCTTCCCCGTCATCAAGCTCGAGCTCGCCCAGGACGACCCCTTCGACGGACGCCCCGGCTACGACCAGCCCCCTCCGGACCTCGAGGACGGAGTCCCGGAGTGGGAAGTAGAGGAAATCCTGGACGCAAGGGTGAGGTATAAACGGCTGAACTACTTCGTCAGATGGAAAGGCTACGACGCATCGCACGACCAATGGGTCCGCTTCGACCGCGTCTTCGCCCTGGAGAAAATTGCGGAGTTCTATCGTAAGTACCCTGGCAAGCCACGACACATTGCCTCCGCGACCTTCGACTCGATTCCGTTCCGGTCTATGCGTCGGGACGCCGCATTCAAAGGGGGGGGGTGATGTCAGGGGAACCTCCCTTTCGGCCCGGAGACGCGCCCGATTCCGGTCCGACTCCGGTTCCGACTCCGGTCCGGCCCTCCATCTCGCCCGCACAATCACCAATCCGTCAATGCCCTCCCGACAGTCGCCCTGGGACCTCGCCTGCGACGCCGCCCAAGCCTTCTATGCCCGACAGCGGCAGCTACGGACAAGCAGTATATAGTCAGCTACCTAGCAGGCGGACCCTCAGAGTTTCTTCTCTTTGGATCCTCCCCTGCTAGGTCAGCTTCATTTGTATTCACTTACCAATGTTCACGCTTTGGATCCTCCCCTGCTAGGACCTTGATCTCAGGCCTCCGGGGTTGCCCTTACATATTCCTCCTACTGGGGCGCCTGTTCCCTGTCATCACGTGCTGTGTGTTGTGGCAGCTCCTATAGTCAGATTTATGCATAAGATATGGGTGGTGTCTAGGGAATATTAAGATATGGGTCCAGCTACTTATAATATATAACAGCTCTTGGATTTATTATTATTACCATTTTTGATTGCCATCAGTGATTCTGGTGGCTATATAGAGATCCATCAATTTCATCCCAATTAGGATGATATTCTCTTTTGCCTATGATACAGTCCCCCTAACTATATACCAGGTCATCGGCCTGAAGAAATAGGACTTAAAGATATCATATATGATATTACATAAGTCATATCTGTCAATCCTGTTGTGTAATATCAGTTTTGATCTCCTGTCACAATTCCTCTCACAAGTCTCAGTAATGGGTGTCTGGTGGAATACCCATATCTTATGGATAACTTTTTATGGACCTCACCAGCGTTTTATGCATAGATCCAGCCATAGAGGGTGGTTGCGCCGCCGTTGCAGGCCCACGATGGCCTGACACCAGCGCCGGAGTGGACGGGCCAGGTCCTATCTGCGACAGGAACTTCTGCTTGAAAAATGTCAGAAAAATTATTACCAAGAAAAAATGTCAGACTATGTCCAGAGAAAAGACTAGGACAATAATTTCAAGTTTTTGCAGGTAATTTTTACCAAGAAAAAATAGGAAAATAGAATTCAAGATGTTTTTCAACATTTTTGCCAGAGAAATGTTTCATATTTTTAATTAGCAAACAATGTTGCACAAATGACCAGTTTCTTTGCTAATTATTTACAAGCAAAAACTCAAATTTTTCTTTCAGGAAAAAACTAGAACTTTTTGTGTTGTGAATAAAGCTGTTGTCTGTAGCTTGGAGCACTTGACTGTTAAGTCTTGTTTACAATCCACTGGGGCTGTATACACCAGTGGCCTACATTATATAGTACATTGGAAACTACTAGAAGTATCTACAAGGTAAGAGAATTTCTCAGTCAGCCCTTAGTCAGCCCATCGGGCACTTCGGGCTTACATTCTCAACATTTTGTTGCTAAAAAAAAGTGATCATTTGTACAACAACTTTTACTGGTCAAAAATATTTGACTAGCAAGAATGTTGAAAAACACCTTCAATTTCTTCTTCTGATTTTTTCTTGGCAAAAACTTGAAATTCCTAATTGTTTTCTCTCTATATATAGTCTGACATTATTGTGGGTAATCATTGGGTAAAAAACCTTAAGTTTTTTTCTCTGACATTTCACAGGCAAAAGCTGCGGAAAAAAGTTCAAATTTTGACCCAGAAAGAATTTTCTCAAAAATTTGAAGTTTTTTAGCTAACTTTTCACAAAGAAAAATTATGGAAATGGTCTAGTGACAATTCACTATGTAAACGTGATATCATGATTACATCTGTCAAGGGCACAGGGCCGCTCAGGCTTGCTCTCGACGATCACCAGGCTTTTAGTGGCGACTTGCCCTGCTTGGAGATGCAGTGGGCACATTCTCAGGGGCCGCCACGGATGTTTCTGGGGTGCCGGGCACGGGATGTCTCGCATGGGGCATGTTTATATAGCCGTCCTCCTCGCCGGCGCTCGCGTCTACGAATGTCATGGAGAGCGCTACCCCCACCCCAATGCCAATAGGACCGAGCCCAGCTGCAATAGCTGCGTCGCTGCGGAACATCTTTGCATGTGTCACAGCTCTTGGACTTGCTCTAGTAACTAATAGCTATGGCAGACCGATTCTGCTGGGGACCTGGGCGAACTGTATGGTGTATATGCTCGAGCTGCTCCTTGTGTACTGGTATTTTTTTAACATATTTCCGTGCGTCCCTCCCTTTTTCATTCCTTCCCTTCTTCCTAGGCTGATGCTGACAGGCTCTCCCGGCGCGGACACGTTGCTCGCCAAGTGCGTAGTCGCGTTCGTGTGTCTCGTGGACACAGCGGGCACGATGGGGAGCGTGTGCCTATACTTACATCGTACGTCTTCCAAAGAACGGTCTTCAATGGTCACTGTAGAAGGTGCTGATACAAGACAGTTCCTTGTGCGACACTGGGGCGACCTGCCATTCCTGCTGCAGACGACCAACCCATGGCCTAGTGGAATATACGTGCGTTCCAATGCAATCTTCGACGACAGGGGGCTCATGATGGGTGTAGTGCATCACGACGGGCTGCAGCGGGTTCATTGTCCAGCTGTACCTCATTCGGCGCTTCGGCATCCTGTGCGTCCTGTTATGTGGCTCCCAGTCCCCTTCTCACTGCCACCACATCACAGGTCTCGAAATTACGTGATTTGCACCGTCCTTGCACTTGCGTCTGTCACGTCGTTTGGCGGGGCGCTTTCCGCAGGCATCATCGCGATCGTCTACGGCGACCCGGCCAACATCATGCGCCGGCACATCCGGGGGCTGTCCATGTTAGTTAGTCTCGGCCTGAGAGAAGCCAAGCTGATACTCAGTTGGGTAGGGTGTGGTTCATCGCATCAGTGGCGACCGACGTTGGTGTTGCCGCCGCGCTTGTTCTGCAGCTCCGCACGTACAGCAAAGACGGCTACGCCCAAACACGCTCGTGTGTTTTCCAAAACCTTGAACTCATCGTATTCTAACACCCGTGACTTAGCCTCGTCCATCACCTGATCGTCGGCGCGATACAGACGGGCACGGTCAGCTCGCTGGTGGCGACCGCCGCGCTCGTCACCTTCCTCGTCTTCCCACGCTCGACGATCCCGTTCGCGCCGGGCTTCTTTTTGTGCTGCGTGTATGGGTGCACACTGCTCTTCAATCTCACGTCTGGCGCGTGTAAGGGGAGGGGCAAGGAGGAGGTGTCGAACTATATGAGCTTTAGTACGAGCGTCACAGGCGGGCCTGGGCCCGGGCCAGCAGGGAGCACGGCGAGCAATGTGTCGCGGTGGGCGTGCGCCAGTGGTGCCGAGGCTGGGGAGTGTTCAAATTTGATGCGCCCAGAAGCGGCTGCGCGGGAGGATGGATAGCGCGATCCGTATGTTCCCCTTTTTTCCGTTCTTTCAGCACCTCACGCCCTACTATCTGCAGACGTGTCGCAGATGGTGTATGTCTACTCCGACGCCGATCCCGGGCCGGCCCTCGACCGTGATGGCAAGACGCAACGTGGCCGCGGGTTGGATGCGGAGACGGAGGACAGCGCGAGTGCAACTGTGGCGGACACGGAGACCGTGGGCGACTGGGCGAGCTTGTGCGCCTCGCAGCGCAACAAGGGGAAGGGGATGCGCAATTCGGGATCAGAGTTTGCGGGTTGAAGAATGGAACTTGGGGGAAAATTTTGTTGTGTAAATATTTTTCGCTGTGTACTACAACTTTCTATCTTGATTCCTCTGGTCGACTCGGATGCTGGGACCTTGCTCGTGCTTCAAATTGCTGGGAAATCCCTCTTATTACTACGGTACCAACGACTGGGGTTTCAAGTTCTAGCTGCCGCAGGAACAAACGAGCGGATCTTTCCAGAAGAACTAAACAATTTAGGAATAATAAGTGCCACATGGCAAATTGAAAAATCTCTTTCCCAGTAAAAACATGAATTAATTTTACACATTTTTATATACATTTCTCAGTGAAAGAAATACTGAATTTTAATTGCATGGAAACTGTCAGACTGCGGGTCGGGCCATGCAAGGTCTTCTCCTAAGAATGCACGCCTGGAACAGAACAGACGGATCGTCGGGCCTGCAAGCAGAGCGAGCGTTCCCCGTTGTCATGTGCTGCATGTTGCGGGCCCACAATGGCCCGACACCAGTGCCGGAGCGGACGGGCTGGGTCTTATCCATGACAGAAACAGATATCAAAACAATCACTTTTTGCTTGCGTTTCAGACGGAAAGAACACTTTCCTTGGTCATGAAAAACTATTTCAATGCTTCTTTGTGCTTTCTAATGCAGCAAGAGATAGCCTTTTTGGAGATACAGAGAGTGAGAGAGAGAAATAGGATATTTATTTTATACCCTAGGGTATATCCTAAGGTATATTCCACAGCTCAGCTAGGGTTATCTTCTGTGTAAAGTGCACTCCTAAATGACAGGTATCTACACCGCCAACGGGTTTCCGGCTGTGTCACAGCCGGAAAACTCCCAGTGGATACATCTGATGCCCAGCTGGTTCCCGGATCAGCGCCACATGGTTACCATGTTTGGTCGCAAATGGATCCACTCTGGGTCCAGAGTGTCTGGAAACCAGCTGGACATCCAGGGAAACACCATACAGTATATTTAGTACAAGCCACCCAATGGTTCCAATTTGATTAGCTGAATGTAAATGAACAAAAAAAATAGATATTATTATGGGTACTACATATGTACAGGGCCGCTCTAATACTACCACACTCATCATACAGTGCTTGCAATGCTTCCTCCGCTCTGCATCCCGTCGTCAAAAGTTAAGCACGAGGCCAACATAGTTGACGCTGCGGCGGCACTGGCCATAAGATCAGCGTGGGGTAAGCAGAGGCCAGTCGGAAGGATGAGGCGATGGCAGGCGGGAACGTGTTGGGCTCGGCTGGCCGTAGAGGGCGACTGGGTTACCGGACGTGGGGGAGGCGATGCCGGTGCCGCAGCTGGGCCTGTTGCGGGGATGATGAGTGGGGGTGTCTCACGGATAAGACCCGGCCCGTCCGCTCCGGCGCTAGTGTTGGGCCATTGCAGGCCCGTAGCACGCAGCACGTGACGACGGGGAACATGCACCCCAGTAGGAGGAACGCACACGTGGGAAGCACGTGACCGAGAACGACGCGTCGAGCCGTCGCCGAGCCCAACTCGACACAAGGGGACTGGGGAGGAGTGCTAGGAGGTTAGGAGTAGCGCATGGCCCGCAAGGGACGTACGATCGTCCCCTCTGCGGCCAGGAACGGGAGCGAGGAGGAAGAGGAGAGGCCAGGGTGTCCGATCACCCCCTTTGCGGGCCCGCGTATATAAGGCGTGATAGTGTACCCTGTACCCTATCGCTTAGATCGTCTGAAGAACTACCTTACTCCGTGCAAGGAGGCGTTCTCTACTCATCGGGCCCGACACAACCCGATTCGAACCTTCGACCACCGACAGCGACCAGGGACCGAGTTCACGGGCCCTTACGGTTTCGATCTACCCCGCTCGCCGTCCTTGCGGGCCCGACTATCCGTCTGTTCTGTTCCGGGCGCGTGTTCTTAGAAAAAGGTCCTTGTACGGCCCGACCCGAAGTCTGACAGGGTGGCTGCGGGCAGCGAACGAACGAACGACCAAGCAGCCAGTGCTGGTGGGCTGGATATTGCACATTAGCAGGGTTGTGCCGCGCCTGTGCCTGCGCCGGAACCTGAGCTCGAGGAGTCGGGCCTATGTGGAGGGACAACGTGGGCATACTGAGAGTGTGGATGGGAAGGGAGGGTGAGCGAGGGAGGGATGGAAACGTGTCAGTCGTTGGTCATTGGTCGCTGGTTGCGTGGTATTTGTAGCGCCCAGGGGGCCGCGTAGGATGATGGAGTTTGGGGGAGATTTGGCTGAGAGACGCCATGTCAGTAAACTGGAGACAGGAGACAGGATGGAAAATAGATGCGTACCCGTGGGAGTGGGAGAGTGGTGACTGTCAGGTGTGTGGAGATCGCGCTGTTGCCATGATCAGCTCTGGGAAGGCACCACCACTAATTGAAGCACGTACTGTGCAACGTTGGCCATCTATGCCTGCGCTGGGGTCAATACAGCTGTCCAGTCAATTGGCGATGACCTGGGGGGTGAAGGGGAAGAACTGGGAAGAAAAGGAATTCGTGGGCCATCAGCATTGGCCCGGACAAGTAGAAACATGTACCAGCATTGCGGTCATCCATCCAGTGTGGCAGGTTGTCAATGCCGCGCCATCTTGGGGACTGGACTGTGCTGTGGACCGCGTTTGGTTAGCAATAGTGCAGCAAGCGCATGCAAGAGACATGCCAGTTGGGTGGGAGCGGTATGGGGGTGAGGGGAGAAGAAGAAGGGTTTCGATGTGACAGAAAATTTTCGTGGCCAAATGAGGGTTCCGGATCAAATTCCCGCACATGTGGCGTTGAGTGCTTGATTGTTGATGGTAACTGTCCCTTGAGCGGGCCCAGTGTCGCCCAGGGTTACTGGCCCTAAAGTTGTATTCGATCTCCATCTAATTTAAGATGTATGCCTATGTTGTGTTTGTAGTTGATTCCTTGTATGCATTGACTATTTTGTTGGTACTAATAATATATTGGTACAAAGTTCAGAAACTACTAGAAATTATATTAAATTCGGTCAATATTGAAGCAAAAGTTTATTTATTTATCATGCATGGCAGGGGTGCTAGGATACAGATGGACATAACATGTGGATTCCAGCTGGGAATTTCCAGCTGAACAGAACTGCTGGTTATTAGGTGGAAACCAGCTGGAGCCAGATGTTTGATCATGTGGTAACCAGCTGGAATGTCTAGCTGGATGACAGCACTCTTTGGTGGTGTAGTAGATGCTGATATCCGCTCAATAGACATCCTTGATGAAGTTGGACTAGAAATGAAGATGGACTGGAGTGTAAGGGCAACCTCGCGAGGCTCGAAATCAGAGTCCTGAGCAGAGGGGGAATCCTTAGTGAACTACTACAACAGGAAGGGACACTACAGACTCACCTGAGCAGAGGGGGAATCCTTAGAGAACAAGCCAAGGAGCCCTCTGCTCAGGTGCACTACTATATACTAGTGACCGGAGTAATGATAGAGTGACTGCATAGCGACGAACAACACATGGGAGAAGTCAGGTGTCGCTAATGGACCCTAGGTGAGTGTCGAGTAGCCCTCGAAGCTCCGGAGAGGCAGGTTTGGGACCGTGATGCCAAGGGAAGAGCCCAGGCATCCTTAGAAGGCCCAGGAAGGGCTTTGGGGGTCCAGACTGCCTCTGGGTGTCTTCGCTTGTGACCGTGACCGTGACAACTGGAATCGGAATCGGAATCAATTCTGGGTGTGTGACCGTGACATAACTGCCGGAAACGGAGAGGGGGGCATGGAGCGGAGAGGGAAGGAGTCGGTCTAGCCCAAGGGCTGGGGAGTGTGGGAGAGGACCAATGGGAATGGCAGCCAGCCATGACCACTGGAGGGTAGCGACAGGAGGGTCACTCGGAGACGTCCCCGGACGTTTTTAGAGAGGTGGAGGTGTGAGGGCATGCAGCCTGGGGTGCTGCAGTAGGCACGAGCCTTAACGGCAGTAGGCCTCACCCAGGGGAAGACCCGATGACGGGGGCCGTGGTGGCGGGGTGGAGAGCGGAGCCATGGCAAGGCTCAGCCATCCGAACGTAAGCCCGAACACTGACATAGGTTGGGGACACCCAAGAGGTCCAGCGGGTAGAGATCGTAAGGAGACCTTGATAAGTAACAGCCCGGAGAGGCTAGAAGGCCATAGGCTCAAGGTCTCAGAGGGAAGTGGTGCGTTCACATCCGGAGAGGTCTCCGATGGTATTAGTGATCCCTGATGGTGACTCCGGAGAGACCTCCGGAGGGGAGTGGCCAGGGGAGTTGAAGACTGGGGATCACTGGATGTGGGATGTGGTGCAGGCAGTGGAGGGAGAGCATCAGGGTGCGGAGACACGGAGACGCGAGCAGAGACGCGGCGCTTGATGGGATCAAGTGACGGCATCAGGGTTTTCCCTGACATGGAGATATCTCTGGGGGGCTGAAAAGAGGTTCCTCTGACACTTGGTCTCATACTTATGGTACCTCATCTGGTGATGGCTTGACCATGTGACCATGGAGACTACTTGCTAAAATAGGCAAATGTCACACTTGTCATGGCAAATGTTATGCATGTCATGGTTGGTCAGTTGGGCTTAAATTTTTTAATTTTTCAGTGCATATGTTCCAATAATTTTTCCCCTTATCATCCACCTTAGTGTTCCAACTGAGGTGCGCCCTATCTACTTCCAGTTCTTCCTTTTTAGATACATTCTTGTTGTATTCTCTCTACAGGCAATCTACAGGTATATTATAATACTTAGTCATCCACAACAGTGTCCCGACTGAATCTTTGTACACATTGGTTGATCATGCTTCATGAAGAGTGGCATATGCACTGAATAGACCCTTCCAAGGGGTTCAAGATTCTTATCAGGCACATAAGGTAAGAGGGGGTCCCTGGGGGGGCAAAAAAACTTTTTATATATGAAAGATTTGAGCCTTATATATGGGGGTAAAGACACTGAGAATATAGTGTCTACACTCTAATTTCTATAGTTCACAACCCGCATACTTATATATATATATATATACTTTCAGGCCAATAAGCTTAGATAGCTCACAGGCCCATCTTTAGGTAATTCATGGGAGATGAACATATTAAAGAGTTGATATAGCTGTCAGGGGATGAGGGTCCAGGTGCCTAGTTGATACCAAAGCCGGGGGAACAGCCCCACGGCCAACTACTTAAGTACAGGGCTATCTGCGCACGGACCAGTCACGTGATCAGTCACAGCTGTCACATCACATGCTCCCCTTACACCAACCCCTCCTCAAGATCCGTCGCCTCGACGGATAGGCGGAGTGTAGGGTTCTGCGAACTCGTATTCGGGATCGCCAGGGAAATAGAGGTTGTCGCCTATGACGCGCGCGCGATGACTGCGCAGGTACGCCCCCTCGTCGGGCGGTCTGCCAGTTACGTGGCTGGGCGTGAGCTACGTCGATCTGCATAGGAGAGCAGATCGGGGTAGGTGACGCACTGGTCAGCGCCGACGGAGTGGCCATAACCACCGAGGGTGCGAAGGGAGTAGGGTAAGGCTGGGGGGTAGGAAGAGATGGTGCCGCGGCCTGCATAGGTTGGGTAGTGGCGGCAGCAGGTTGGCGGGGTAGGGAAGACGGGAAGAGGGGGGAAGACAGTCGCGAATGCCCAGCTGGCCCACCGGCGGCCGAGGCCCTCGGATGAGTGGCATGTCAGACTGCGGGTCGGGCCGTGCAAGGACTTCTCCTAAGAACGCGCGCCCGGAACAGAACAGACGGGTAGTCGGGCCCGCAAGTACGGCGGGCGGGGTAGATCGAAACCGAAAGGGCCCGTGAACTCGGTCCCTTGCCGTAGTCGGTGGTCGAAGGTTCGAATCGGGTCGTGTCGGGCCCGATGAGTCGATAGCGTCTCCTCGCACGGAGTAAGGTAGTTCTTCAGACGATCTAAGCGATAGAGTACAGGGTACACTATCACGCCTTATATACGCGGGCCCGCAAAGGGGGTGATCGGACACCCTGGCCTCTCCTCTTCCTCCTCGCTCCCGTTCCTGGCCGCAGAGGGGACGATCGTACATCCCTTGCGGGCCAGGCGCTACTCCTGACCTCCTAGCACTCCTCCCCAGTCCCCTTGTGTCGAGTTGGGCTCGGCGACGGCTCGACGCGTCGTTCTCGGTCACGTGCTTCCCACGTGTGCGTTCCTCCTACTGGGGCGCATGTTCCCCGTCGTCACGTGCTGCGTGTTGCGGGCCCGCAATGGCCCGACACCAGCGCCGGAGCGGACGGGCCGGGTCTTATCCGTGACATCACCCCCTCCCTAGGAACGACTCGTCTCGAGTCGGCGTGGCTCGGTCGCCCCGGTTTCTCGGGTTAATTTGACTCTAGCTCGTCCTTCCAATCGCAAATTCCATCCAGCCCATAAGCTTAAGCTAAGCTTCGGCTGCGCGTTTTAATCTCCCGCGGCTTCTGCCGCCTCGTGGCGTCCGCAGATCGATTCTTCCTGTCTATCAAGTGTTTCACCGCGGTGTGACAGGTATATGCATAGTACACGGCCAAATGCCATACATCAGTCGATGGATCACTCTGTGACAGTAGCATAGTAACTTGATCTTGTCTTTCATTGTCTTTTGGTCTCTTCCTCTCCTCGTATCCCTACGACCGCCTGAGTACGCCTTAACTGCTTCCTCCATCGTAGGCTACGATTACCCTTTGCCTGAGGGATGTCTGGACTCCAGCATCCAGTCTGAGCATACTGCATCTGCTCACCTCCTGCCCCGTAGGTTACAACGGGGTTCCTACCGGTTCCACTTCACTACCCAGAGGCCCTCCCGGACCCGCGATGCACCGAGGCATCACAATGGAGCCCACCGCGAGGGGCTTCAAGGGTGGTAAAGTGGATATATGCTCTATGCATTTTCCGAGAGCTGGTTCGGGGGGCAGCGGAATTCCAGCTGCTTCCCCGAACCATCTCTTAGGACCACTACAACCCTCCTCTTCCCTCAGACCAAGCTGAAGAGCGAGGAGTCGGCGCCAGTGAGCCCGACACGATGATGATGGTGGCACCATCACTTGTTGCTTGTAGCTGGATTCCAGCTGCAGCAATGAGCTAGCTTGGTCTGGACTTCCCCTCTTCCCCTTATTCTTCTCCAGAGGGGACAGACTGAGGCAATAGGTCCAATGGGCAGTACTGTCCACTTGGACCATTGCCCCAGCTCTGTTTCTACTTCTTTATTTTCACTTCTTTCCTTCTATCGACATATGTGGCTACGCGCGCAGCATCATCATCTCCCCATCTCCAAGTCGATTCTGCGTCAACGGCGAGACCTTCACCTTCACCAGTAGCGACACGCGTGACGTGGCCATTCCCCACGATGACACCAACAACTCGTCCACACTTGCTCCATCTTCCTACAAGCCGATTATAGCCCCCCATGGCCTTCCGCTATCCTCGCCACTGTTCGGGAGTCACCACGAAGTTGAAGGAGGAACTGCGGGCCATCGAAAGCCGAAAACACGGAATGGGCAGAAGCCAGGACACAACTGGATCCCACTCGTGTTCCTAGTCTGGTTCACTCGTTTCGCCTGCTTGCAAGTAGCCGCCGGCAGTAGAGTTCTATACTGCTGGATTCCCGCAGTATTACAGCTCTACTGCCCAAAGCGCACATGCAGTACTCGAGTCTCCGACTTTCCTTCAGCCCGGAACTTTCGCGAACGACTTCCAGAGCACGAAGACAGGGATGGCATGGAATTGTCAATCGGGAGCTGGAATCTAGTTGTGCGAGGGAGGAAGATTGAATTGGCGAGCAAGACTCTTATAGCTTTGGCTCACGATGTGCACGATACATTATTTTCGACTCGTGAATATCCCCGGCCACAACACCAACTCCATGTCCCTCTCCATTCGCATTCAAACCCTGTCCTTCCTCCTCCTCACCATACTACTACAACTACTCGCCCTCGACCCATTCTCCGTCATAATTCCACCTTGTGACGTGGCCGTCGTTCCGCGGCACCAGAGACGACATCTACCGTACAGCCGCCTGACGCTGAGCACCAGTCCACGCCTGGTCGTTTGCAATCCGGACACAAACTTCCCTCATCTCGATTTCGTGGGCTACCGTCACCTCTCGAACCCGAAATCAGACGCGTCTAAACAGGTCGGCGGAACGAGAGGTTGCAGAAGCGGCTGGTGAAACTGGGTGCTGGAGCACGATAGTCTTGACTTATTCACCATCCACTTTCGCGGCGCCCTTCCTCGGAAGCCATCATCTAGGCCACCAATGACTGTGAAGCTCGAGGCGAAGTCCTGGGCACGGCCCATCAAATGCGTCGGCCTGCTTGTTGCTGGAGACACAGTGCCGTTTGTTGTCGCTGACACGGCCACAGCGCACAATTCCTCGCCAAAGATGACCTTGACTTTATGTCTTCTCGCTGTTACTCTGTTCAAGTCCACCGATGACGGCAACTCGGTCGGCGACGCACTCTTCGAGAATGACTTCAGTGCTAATCTCGCATTGCTGCTGTCCGCTCCCTCGTTTGTCGCTAGCAAACGAGCATGATCCAGCCTATCAGATTCGCGGGCTTGTCATCGCGAGAAATGGCAAGGGCAGTGACAGTATCGTTCGTTGTCATCGACAAGACCGCGAAAGCAGCTTGAAGCAGGCTGCCGATCCCAACCTTACCCGGTCCAGCCAGTCGCCTTTTGCTTCAACTTCAAGGCAACTCTGAGCCATCGCCAATTTCGCGAATGACAGCACACGTGTCGTGTCTGTCGTTCCCTGTCTGTCGTTCCCGCAACACCAACGGTGCAAGTCCTTTCTCATTCCTGTCTTCATGCCCTCGACTTCAAACTCCTTCCCTTTCGGACCATCGTCGTTGCGACAAGCATTTTCGATAGCTTCAGTTGTGACTTCTACAATGGATTCCAAGGGAGTACCGACTACAACGCTCACGTCGGGGGCTGTGACGGTCCGGCTGGATTCCAGTTGGGCTGGTGGGGCTGAACAAAAGTTTAACGACCAACTGCAACGCTCGCGCTGAGGGGCTGTTCGGAGGAAGACTGTATTAATATTAATGACTGGATTCCAGTTGTTAGCTATTAGCGCACCATCATAGTCGTAGTCCGATGAGCGGAAGGAAAGAGAGCTTGGACATGATTGCCTTGGGCCTAGGTTCTCGTGAGCTTGCGGAGCGAAACGATAAATGAATGTCGACATTGTTTATCGCCGGCTTGTCCACGGGAGCGCCATTCTATTCACAACAATGGTGGCCATGCCCGTATTTTCGCCAGTTCCTCTGTTGCTAGGGTCAATTTAGCGAACAGGAAGTCGGATGGTCCTGCAAACGGTCCTTGAGCTTTGGCTATTGAAGTCAACCAAGGGCAGGTCGTTGGTTTTAAAACTCACCAAAAATCACGAATCCTCGGCCGTTTCACTGTCGCCACCCTTGCTATTTCCGCCTTCACCCCCTCCAGGTCAATCAGATACCATGACCCAGCTCATCTCCTCCTTTCGATACGTCCACCGTCGACAAGTTTCTCGTCAACTGGGGGGCTGAGCACACGGAATATTCAGCCTTATATTCGAAGAGCGCTCCTACGCGGGACGAGTCAATCTTGGTTCTCGCCATGCATCGTCGATTCCGAATACCGTCAAAGGCAGTAATGCTCAGCGAGAATCGCCCTGCAAGGATCGGAAGAGTAATCTGCAGGAAGTAGAGCTCTACATTGTTGGATTCCAGCAATGGTACAGCCCTACTGCCTAACGTTTACGAGCAAGCCTGCACTTCCTCCTGGTCTCGAGTTCTACGTTCACGATTCAAACGGAGCCTACAGAGAAGAGAAAGAAATGTGGTTGGGAGAACGGACTGGTGGAAGAAGAGGAAGAGGACGTGCTTGGTAACTACCAAGGCTTGCCCTTGCGTGTTTCAGTGCCCGAAATGGTTGCCGCTCGTCTCCGTTGGCTCCGAAACGAAGCTAGCCAAATCTCTTCCTTTCGCGAGTCCTCAACTCACTCGAGCTTTTCGCCATTTCGAGCCATCGTCAATTCCGTCAATGACAGCACATGTACCGTGTCCGTCTTCCCCGCAACGGCGACAGCGCAAGCTCTTCCCCTTCCTTCCGAGCCCAACAACTTCGACGGCTAGTACCGACTGCAACGCTCGCGGTGGGGGGCTGAGCACAGTATATTACGGTATATCAAGCGCTCCCCTCGCAGACGTTCGTTTGGAGGAAGACTGTATTAATAGAATGACTGGATTCCAGTTGTTAGCTATTAGCATACTGTCAGGGCCGTAGTTCGATGCGGAAGGAATATGTGAACACTCACTGACGAGCGGGGTTGAGGTCTACGGACAGGACAGAGTCGTGCCTTGGGTTGTGTCCCGAGCTTCACTTGCCGCATAATCCAGGTTGATGCTGTTGGATCCCAGCAGCGTCTACTGTCGCCTAACTATGACCAGCGGCACTCACCCGCTAGAAGCCAATGAAGGGAATTCCAACGAGTCGTTCGGTTTGCGCGAGTATAGTGGAAGAAAGTGGAACTTTGGCATGGTTGCCTTTGGGCCAGCCGTTCTCGTGAGCCCGCGGAAAGATGGGTGTCGAACATCGAAGTCCCTAAGCGGAGCCGAGGTCTACGATCAGGAAGGAGTTGTATCTCGGGTTTCGTGAGCCCCCGTAATCCAGCTATGCGGACCTCAGCCTATGGATCGCGATGTTGACAAAGCCAGATGACGAGCGAGAGCGGGACTAAGTCATATTTGCTGCAACTCAAGCTGGCTAGGAGGACACTCACCAGCCACTATCGTCTCGAGAAGACTCCGTCCTTCCCGTCCGCCATCCTTCAGCATCCACATTCCGAGCCCTCGCCAGTCCTCAGTAGCTCCCTCTGGTCGTATTGTAATTGCTTCGCTGCTTGATCTACAGCAGTTAACTGGGGGGCGAGCGACAAGCTTGTTGATTCGGAATGCCAAGTATCTCGGGTCACGTGCATACGACATGGCCTTCTCTCCCGCGTCAATCTTCCCTTCCCTTCCTTTCCTCGGTCTCGACGATCTCGACAACTCACAAGGCCTCGAACGAAGGATCAGCAGTGCCGTGAATGCTGGGATGAATGAGCAGAGGCCCCGTTAACTCGCGCTACAAGAGCAGCTTGCGAGCGGGCCATTGGCAGTAGAGCTTTGCATCGTTGGATTCCAGCGGTGGTTCAGCTCTACTGCCTAAATGCTCGTGCCATTCTCCGCTTTCTCTGGGCTCGGAGGCATCCACCGAATGAATATCTGAGACGGAGCGAACGACACAAAGACTGCCGGTGAGTATTGACAATTGGCCAGTCCCTTCGCATTCCCGTTCACAATGCCACACGCGAGCACGCCAATACCACATTCTCTTCCCGCTTCCGCTCTCCAAACTCCTTCCCGAACCACAACTTCTCCATAACGACCACGATATCACTCCTTCCGAATTCTGGACACGATCTCTCCAACGCAATCCTTATTGCAATGCTAATCGATGCCCCCATCTGAGCTCATTGTCGAGAGCAACGGGGACGAATTGACTTGTTCTGAAGCCGCCAAACTGGAGAGAGCGAAAGCAAGGGTTTGCTAACCCAGCCCTTCTGCATTCCCGCTCACGACATGACGACCACGCCAGCCCCGCGTCCTCCATCTCATTCTTCGTTCCCGGCCATCGAACCCCTTCCTGAACCGCAAGATATCGCGACAAGGCCACAACTAGCTCCAAATCCGACCTCAAATGCTTACGTCGCTGGATTCCGACGACGGTTCGCAATGCCTGTTTCGGGTCTCAGAAGCACCGGGCACGACAGGCTGGGAGCCAGGCGACAACCGCGATGAACTTGGCGGCTGGAGTTCGAGTTAAACTGGGATGAGCTGTGGTTTGCGATGGGTGTTCACCTTTTATCTCAAGGTGTTTCGCCCTGTTCGTGGCCTCGCTTTCGACTATCTCGACGACATGCTGCAGGACCTTGCGACATTGATGATGGGACAACGGACTGCCGCATACGTCCGATTGGCCCCAACTCCTTCGGGAACGGGCGCCAACGTGGGGTCAGCAGATTGGAAACCTGTGTAGCAAGTTGGATTTTGCTTCTGACATCACTGAGCAACGCGCCGAGCCACCGCTCTCCCGCCGGACCCTCCACAAACCACGAATCCTGGCTAACACGAATGGGTTTCAAGGTCTCCGCAGAGCTGCAACGCTCACGCTGGGGGGCTGGGTATCGGTTTGAGAATATACACGGAGCGCTCCCCTTGTGACTGGACGGGGGGACGTTTTGAATCAGGTTTATTTGGAGGTGGACGGATAATAAGCATTATGCTGTGACTGCTGGATTCCAGAAGTTATGTCATAACAGTGGTACAAGCGGACTGGCTTTATTGGTAATAGGTGAATCACAAGTACGGATTCCGTCTTGTGCTCTGTCGCATCTGCAAGCTGGCTGGAAGAACATCAGTTGCTGGTGGTTGCGACTAGTAGCCTTCTATGCGACTGAAGTCGTGATTCACGAAAAGCGGTCCGCCCCACACTTCGTCAGCCTTGATATCAAAGAACGAAGGTGTTCCAATGCTGGATGACTTGTTTGTTCACTATGATGCTGCCTCTTTCCGAGTCATTGTCAATTCTGTCGAGAGCGATATGCACAAGTCAACTGTGGCTATTCTTCTATTCCGCTCACCCTGACTTGTGCCAACTCGTGTCGATCACAAGCTGCGAACCACGAGTCAGCCTGAAAATTGGAGATGAGGCGGTCCGGAGCGTAGCCGAGGTTGGCTGCCAGAGCATGTTCGGATCCCAGCCATGCTCTGGGTCTTTTCCTACCGCTTCAATCGCCAACCGGATATCTTCACCTGGACCCTTCCTTCGACAAGTTGTAAGCTTGCCCTCTGCCTTCTTTGGGTTGCATCGCATTCCTGCCACCATGCCTCTCTCATCTCCCTTGTCACCTACCACTGCCTTTTCTGGTCCATCAGTTAGCCGCCACCATCCCCACTGATTTCCTTATCGAAATTCGATATCTCAGCTCCTCCTTATCACCAACGTCAATGGTGTTGAGCATTGCAGCCATATTTTTTTTTCCATGACTGGTTGGTCATCTGGTCAGGGTTGATTGGGTTGTATGCAGTATAATTTTTCCCCGCACAGTTCCACAGTGTATCAGATCCTGTGGTCTGTACGGGAGAAAAACTGGGGGGCTATAGGGGGTATATAGGGAGGAAGCTGTATAGGCAGGAGAACCTTTGGATGCCAGAGGTTCGACTCACACAGTAGACTCTCCCCCCCTCTTGGATGGGCAAGCTGGGCAGGAGCTAGCCACCAGGGAGGAAGCGAGGTGGACAGGAGAACCTTTGGAGGCTAGAGGTTCGATAGAGACTAAGGACTTCCCCTCAAGCTGGGCTAGCTACCCCATGACGGTATCCTGGACCAAGGACAGCATATGGGTAGAGGATTATGGATACCCAAGGTCCCTCTGTAGTTGTGCTGCTACAAGGAGTGAGATCCGATGCAGCCAATATACAGGGCCGAGGAAGCCAGAGGCCTCTACTATGCTCATGCTGCTACTAGGGGATACCAACCTGGGGATGTCAAGCCACCACCAGGGTCATGCCAGCACCCTTAAGGTTGGCCCAATTAGAGGGAATTTGGCATATCAATTTTTTTTTCCTGTCTCTCTCTTGGTGGAGGTTGCTGCGAAGGATTGGGGGGCCATTGTGATGCGTTTTACCCGGGATGTCCGACATTGCCCGTGTGGGGGGGCTCTGTGACAGGTATATGCATAGTACACGGCCAAATGCCATACATCAGTCGATGGATCACTCTGTGACAGTAGCATAGTAACTTGATCTTGTCTTTCATCGTCTTTTGGTCTCTTCCTCTCCTCGTATCCCTACGACCGCCTGAGTACGCCTTAACTGCTTCCTCCATCGTAGGCTACGATTACCCTTTGCCTGAGGGATGTCTGGACTCCAGCATCCAGTCTGAGCATACTGCATCTGCTCACCTCCTGCCCCGTAGGTTACAACGGGGTTCCTACCGGTTTCACTTCACTACCCAGAGGCCCTCCGGACCCGCGATGCACCGAGGCATCACACGCGGTCACGTGCGGCGTATCGTAGGTGTTTTTCAATTCAGTTGCACGTCCTTTGTTCCTATTGCTTGCGAGTAGGCTGTGCTGCGCGCCTCGGTCGAAGTTCGATATAGAACGCATTCGTTCTCCATATAAGCCGGGGGTTCCCCTTCTAATTCTCTCCATGTCATCCCCCAACTTGTACCGCTCCGGGTTATTGCCCCCCCTTGTCCCTCAGATGGTTCCCCCGTCGTCGGAACCTGGTCGTCTGTTCGTTCGTTTCGCCTCTATGTCTCTCGTCGAGTTTCCTGCCTCCTGGCCCATCGCGCAAGGGCGAGACCCGTCGTACCGGGAGTCGTTCGAGCGCCTCCGCCCGTTGGAGGACTTGCCTCTGTCTCAAGTTGCCGAGTATTCCTCCAAGCTGCTCCCTTGGTTGGCCCCCGTAGTCCGTTCGCATCGAGCTCCCACTCTCCCAGTCCCCCCTGCAGCGCCCCAGTTCCCGTCGTCTTCCCATCGAATCTTGTGGCAAGGCGAGTTCAACCGCCTGATGAAAGCCGGTCTGTGGCAGCCCGTTGTCTTCGGGCCCCACCACCTTTACTTTAGCGTTTTGTTCGATGTGTTTCCCTCCTCCTTCATCTGGCGTCGCGAGGACGGCTCCCTTCAGGATATCCGCCCCTTGTTCGGACAACTGGGCCGTGGCCTCCTTGCCCATCTCCTCTCTGCCGACACTGCTTCCCCCAGTGATTCGTTCTTTCCCCGCTTGTGGCGTTGGGTGGTATGTTTCCTTCCTTGCTCGCTTCCGGCCGTGCGCTTACGGTCTTCATCCAGCGCCTTATCCTGCATGCATTGTCTTGCGCCTCCTCGGCCGGCCTTCCCTCCTTTGTATCGGATCGATTCCTTATCCTAGCCCACGTGGCCGCCTTCCGCGTATTTCCCCAAGAGAACATGGCGCATCCTGATACGTTGGCCCGGCTGCTGGGCCCTCTCCCTCCATCCCTCGTCCCGCCGTTTCTTCACGCCGACCGGTGGTCCTCCTTCGTCCGGGTCGTCTCCTTGCAAGATCCTCGAGACAAGTTCGTGTTCTCGGGTGGCCCTTCGTTGGATGAGGCAGAAGCGGGCGTTTCCTTTAGCTTCCTCCCGTTGGCGACTTGGTTGGACGACCGATTCCCGAGCCCTGAGAGCGGTCTGGAAGATCCCGAGGCAGCGGCCTCGATGGTGAAGCGCGTTTTCCCTACGCCCGTGTCTCGGGCGCGGTCCTCCCCTTCGATGGAAGTCGACGTAGAGCATGACGGTGTCCCGCCGGTTTCGACCTTACTGTTCTTCCCCTCTGATCCGGAGTCGGATTCGGACGTGGAAGTGATCGCCGGCCCCCGTCGTTTGTCCTCGCTAGGGATCGACCCTTCGGAACACGAGTCGGCAGAGGATGAACTTGATCCTCCTTTCTCCCGGCCTCGTCGCCCACCCCGTTGCACCGGGATTTCGGCACCCCCTTGGCCCCTCGTCTAGAATCCACTGGGCAGTTGGCGTTTTTCCGGGGAGAGCCCCCTCGTCGACCGGGAACAGTGATCCGATCCCTTTCCCCTCGCTGCGAGTATTGCATTGCTCACGATCGTTTATGCACCGTGTGGGGCGCCCCAGATAGTTCTCCCCAGAAACTCCCTGGTCCCGTGCGTCGGGCTTGTGACGCGTGCAGCCCGCTCCATCGTGCCTGTCTGCGTTGGCGGTCTTTTGCAGATGCGTACAAGGCTCGTTCCGCGGATCTGCGCGAGTTTTCCTTCGAATTTTGGGAGCGTCAAGTCGAGGATGGCGAGTTTGCGCTGCTGCGTCCCGATCCCCGCTTCGCCGATCTAGTCGGGCTCACCCTTAGCTGTAAGTTTTAGGCTAAAGGCCTATGTACAGCTAAAGAGGTGCTTGCCTACACAGTTATTTCCACCTAGGGCTGACTGTACCTAGTGATTTAGGCTATTGAATCAATGATATCAATGATGAAATAAGTTATTATATAATACATATAATTGAATAATTATGTAATATGATACTTTTAACTCCTTTTCTTCAGGCCGATGACCCGGTATGTAGTTGGGAAGGCCTGTATCAATAACTTTCCTAATTAGGACAAAATGATATATCAGGAGAAAGCCATCAAAAGTACTGATGGCAATCAAAAATGGTTCCACAATAAAATCATTATCTAGATAGGTGCATTACCACAAGCACTAGGATACCAGATAAGGAATAATAATATTTTTTTGAAAAAGTGTCACACATGTCACACATGTTACAAAGCGTCACATTTGGCTCTAACAGCGGCCAGTAAAGGGCTGCCTAGGTAGGGCTAATCCTCTAGGCAATGGGTTCCCTAGCTGTACCTACTGGTTTTAGCCTAAATCTTACCACTATGGCTCTCGGGCTGTCCGCATCAGTTCCGTACCGATCCTTCTCGTTCTCCTATTTGCCCCGTTCAAACGAGGATCGGTTCCCGACCCCGACGGTCGGGCCTTCTTCGGGCCGTCGTCGCCGCCCGGTCGTCCTTTCGTCAGGGTCTTCTCGGGACTCCTCCCCGTCCCCCGTGCGAAAACGAGTTCGCACCCGCTCGCCGTCTCCCCTGCCATCGCCGGGTTGGTCCCGGCCGAGACCTCGCCCCAATTTCCGCCGGCCAACCCCCCCTGTCGCGGCTCGCTCGTCAGGAGAAGCGTCGTTCCGGCCGCACGCTCCCTGCGGGTAAGACCCGCCCTCCTTCTTATCCCACCATGGGTTTCCAGGTGCCGTCATTCCCTCGAGTCTCCCTGTGGTTCGGGAGAATGTGGGACTTGGATCGGGCTATCGCCGAGTCTCGCCGGCTGCATGGGGATCTGTCGGTGCCCGCCGATCAACACTTGTCGCCGTTGGGCATGCTGCTGTTGCAACAGTCAGCGGTTCATTCGGCCGACGGGGGTTTTCCCGGATGCTCGGACCCGTGCCCTCGCGGAGTTGTCGTCGATGCGTTCTCTAGACGCAGACCTCCGGTTGGTGAACTCGCTGGAGTCCCTGACAGCATCGCGGGACGTTGCCGACGTGTGCCGCTATCTGGGCGCCATTCTCCTGGCTATCCACCAGTCTGAGGGCGAGAGGTCGGGGTTCTGGGAAACGCCGGAGGGTTTAGAGCGTCGGGCCGGTGAACGAGAGGTGTATGCAGATGTGTGCCGTCGGGGACGGCCTGAGCTTCGACATGATGGACCTGGATTCGGCTTAGGCGGATCGTTGGTCGTCTGTCGGCGACATCGGCCAGAGTTCCCCGTCTACTCGGGTCTCGGCGTTCGGGTATCCCCATCCTTTCGTTTGCTGTCGTCGTTCGTGCGCCTTGTCAAGTCGGCCCCCTCTCGTAGGACTTCCCCGTTGTGGTTCGGACTATATCTTGTTTCCTTTTTGTTCGTGTTTTTTTTGTATTTTTTTTGCAATCAACCACTCGTCTTGTGCTCGTTCATCGCGTGGTGGGTAAAAACAGGAGATTTTTATTATTAGGGGCCCCGAGGCCCCGCCAAAGGTTAAAATAGAGCAGATTATGAGAGGAATAAGGATGGCCCCCAGGGCCTTCGTACGGAGGGAGGTGTGCCCCATTTCATCAGGCAGAGTGTGCCGGCGGCCCGGGCGGTCTGAGACGATTCGGATCGGGGTCCGGCCGTGCGGGAAGGGGCGGTGAGTTGTTGAGGCGTCGGGCGCTTGCGGCGGGCCCGGCACCATGGGCCGGGCAGGCGTGTTCCATGTGCCGATGGTGTTCGTCCAGGGAGACCCGCCTAGGGGTGCCCCACTTCAGGGCGGGCTCCTTTCTCCCGTAGAGGACGCGGTTGAAGACCACGGGTTGGGCTTCGAGGGTGCGTCCGTATAGGTAGGCAAGGGGAGGCGATGACGATAGCCACTATCGTAGCCCACGCCGGGAGTGCGATGACGGTGGTAGTGTCCATTCTGTTGCGGGTGTAGGGGGATCGCTTAGATTCTGTCAGACTGCGGGTCGGGCCGTGCAAGGACTTCTCCTAAGAACGCGCGCCCGGAACAGAACAGACGGGTAGTCGGGCCCGCAAGTACGGGCGGGCGGGGTAGATCGAAACCGAAAGGGCCCGTGAACTCGGTCCCTTGCTGTAGTCGGTGGTCGAAGGTTCGAATCAGTTCGTGTCGGGCCCGATGAGTCGATAGCGTCTCCTCGCACGGAGTAAGGTAGTTCTTCAGACGATCTAAACGATAGAGTACAGGGTACACTATCGCGCCTTATATACGGGCCCGCAAAGGGGGTGATCGGACACCCTGGCCTCTCCTCTTCCTCCTCGCTCCCGTTCCTGGCCGCAGAGGGGACGATCGTACATCCCTTGCGGGCCAGGCGCTACTCCTGACCTCCTAGCACTCCTCCCCAGTCCCCGTGTGTCGAAGTTGGGCTCGGCGACGGCTCGACGCGTCGTTCTCGGTCACGTGCTTCCCACGTGTGCGTTCCTCCTACTGGGGCGCATGTTCCCCGTCGTCACGTGCTACAATCGGTTTCGAAACAGATGTTAGTTTTGAATGCCGTGGCCGGCCGACCCGGTTTCGAAACCAACACGTGATCCTCCGGCAAGCCCGGGCCTGCTTGATGCCCTAAGAATATCACCTGCACTCACCTGCCGAAGGCCAAGCAGGTGAGTTTCCCCGGCAGTGGAGCCATCTCTGCCACCAGCTGGCCTTGGCCCATGGTACGCTTCTCGGGGTTATGATACCCGGGCCTGTCCCCTGCCGCCGACTGTCAGCGGACCCCCGGGCCAGCCGGTTTCGAAACTGTTTCGAAACGGGGGGTGTTTCGAAACCGGTTTCGAAACCGGTGTGAGTAATACATTTTGCATTACTCACAGCACCCTAGGCCAGCATATTATACACCAACTTCTTATGGCTCCGAAACCACTAACTATCTCCACTACTCCAATGCAAACAGTTTGTCTATTTTCTTCCGTCCAGGTTTTGCACTCAAAAGTGTAACAGGTCTCCTCAAATTACCCTTGCGGTTTTTGCGGTCGTGATGGGACCCACTGCACTGTCAAGATTGATGGTGGAACGGCGGACTCGGACTGTCCCGCAGTCTACCGCTTCAGAATCTGGGCTGCCTCAACATCATCTTCCAACAAGCCCTCCACAAATGTCCCGATTGCCTGTCCAATCCTCAACTGTCATGAAACCCACTGGAAGTATAATTTCCCCCAACATATTCGCGAGAAACACGACATCCAAGCGGTGAATGCATCTGATACCTTCCGTGTGGAAAAAAATAAGAGTGAGAGGATGAAGAATCCAATGCTATTGGGTAGAGTAGTATACAGGATTTATACTACCTATGAATATTCTACTATATTCTACAATGTTCTGACTGGGATCAGTCAGCGCGGGCTGAATGATCCGCCCGGAGTTCGCTATGGTAAGCGGAATTACAACATTCCGCGCTCTTCTCAATGTGTCGCACGAGGAGCAGACTGCACTGGGCATACCTGCGGAGAAGACTGTTGATTGGCTGGTGAGATTGGGTCTCACAGAGGCTCGTGAGCCTCTCTTGACGGAAACAGCTGTCAACACCTTAGTTCCTCACCGCCGTGCTCGTGGCTTCGTCGAGTGGAGGACCTCCACTCGACGAAGCACTGGAGGTAAAGAGAATGTAGATCCTCATCAGCTTGAGACAAGGCCCCGGAAACATCGTAAAATCAATTAGGTACTCAGATATGCTATGATATAGGTAGAAACAGTCTATAAACCCGATAATGACTGAGCACTGAGACAAACGAGCTCCAAACAGACCGACTTCTTAAGCTCAGTTAACGGGGATATGTCACGCGCGTATCATTTCACGTGCAGACGTCAGTGTTGCCGATTCGGTGATCTGACACCCACACCGGATTTGGTAAAATATCCCTTGAAGTAGAAACTGTGCTAGATTCTGGTAGAATCTAGAACCAAATCAACCTATGGAGATTTGCCCAAAATATACATTTTTGAAACTGAGAATGATTTTAGTCAAATATATACTAGTTTTAGGCAGTCTGAGATGAAAACTATCTATGGGACTGAAACTATACCTGAAATGGTTGATATCTGTGCACATATATTTGGTCATGATATCACGCATATCAAATGTGGCGAAACTGACAGTGAAACAAAGGATTTCACTGACAGTTTCAGCACAGATGATACAAAGGAAATCAGCAGTGGAGAAATGCACATAGATTCTCTTTGTTTCTATTTACATTTCTCCACTGCTGAAACTGTAGATTTACAGTACAATGAAATCATTGTTGAAATCTCAAATTTATTCATGCCAGAAATTGTGATTAAAACTGTCAGTATATACATTGGAGAAATTGTAAGAGATATTGTATGTATATCAGTGACTTGAGGGTCAACCCTCAAGTTAACCCTCAAGTCAACCCCAAGGGTCTGATCTCCGGGTAGACCCTACAAGTTCAGTCTCCAGCTACATATTTAAATACATAATTAGCATGAATGGGATAACAACTTTGTAATGACTTTACACAAACTTTCTAATGACTTTACATAAACTTTCTAATAAATGTTACCAGATTGTAGGGACCCTTAATACATGTTACTATTCAGTTTAGACCTATGCTTCAAGGTCAATGGTTGAGTCAGAAAATGCAAATTACTGACCCAACCCTGAGTTTTCAAAACAGTGGTAGGGTCATATCTTAATGAGTTCTTATCCGTTCCTAACATGTTATATATGAGCAGGAAGGTATTCAATTGGCCTATAAACTGGTATTCAACATAAAGTTCATTGTATACAAAACCACAGACTTTATTACAAAATATATTTTGACTATTAGATTGTTAACCCAATTACTTGATGGTTTCTAGGCTGTTCATCAAAAGTTGGATATGGTCAGAAAGGTATTTCCAAATTCTACAAACTTGATTTCAACCCTGATATGGTTGATTACAAAACCACAGACTTTCACTACAAGTCAAGGTTTATTGAATTGACTTCAAAATCCAAAGTCAACCAAATGACTCCATATTGCACATAGTAGTAGAGCTTCATTGATTGAGTAAGTGTTCAGTTCAAACCTATTCAAAATTTATAATAGTTGACTCACAAAAGGTGAAATACTCAATATTAGCTTTGTTAGTTTAGGGCTAGCCTAGCTCAAATAGTATTAACACTATATTGTTGTGAATTTCCCCCTCCTGTTCACTGCTTACCACTTGTATGATAGAGCACAGGTACAGGTCTGGGTCTGTTTAACTTGACTCAGACCCTGACCCTGACCCTGACCTTGACCCTGACTGTCAGAGTTCAGGTTGGGCTATGCAAGACTCCTCTTGAGGAACAAGTGCCCGGAACAGAATAGATGAATTGTCAGGTGACAGGCCCACAAGTATGGCGGGCAGGTTCAAATCGAACTAAAAGGGCCCGTTAAAGTGGGTGTTAGTGTCAGGGTCAGGTCAGGTCGACAAGGCCCAATGAGTCGGTGTTGACTCAGTGATGTCTCCTTGTATAGGGTGAGGTAGTATAATAGGTGATCTAAGCGATAAAGTACAGTGTATACTATTATACCTTATATATGCCCTACTAAAGAGTAGTCAGACACCCTTGGCCTCTCCTGCTCCTTCCTATATCCCTGTCTCTGGCTGCAGAGAAGATGATTGCACATCCCTTGCAGGCCAGGCACTACTCCTAACATCCTAGCACTCCTTCCTGTTCCTTCATGCTGCAAGTTGGGCTCAGCGCAGGCCCAACACATCTTTCCTGGTCATGTGCTTCCCACATATACATTTCCCTCTACTGTGGTGTCTGTTCCTGTCATCACATCCTGTGTGTTATGGGCCCTTGGTGGCCTGATACCAGTGCCAGAGAGGACAGGCCAGGTCTTATCTGTGACACTAATCCTACCTAACCCTGACCCTACTGGGTAAGGTTGACTTGATCTAGGTTAACCCTCATTGTCAGGGGAACCCCCGCTTCGGCCTCCTTCGGACCCTCCGAACGCATCCGAGGCACATCCGACCGGCGCCCCCTCAGACGCTCCGACCCACCCCGACCATCGTCCACGGCCTCCTTCGCCCGCACAATCACCGATCCGTCAAGACCCTCCCAACGATCACCTTGGGACAGAGCCTGCGACGCCGCTCAGGCCTTCTGCGCTCTACGTCGGCAGTTACGGACGACCAGTATATAGTTGGCGCCCTAGCAGGCGGACCCTTAGAGTTTCTTCTCTTTGGATCCTCCCCTGCTAGGTCGGTCCCTCCGTGTATTTCCTGTAGTCTTATTCACGCTTTGGATCCTCCCCTGCTAGGCTTTCGTCGGAGTCTCCAGGGTTGCCCTTACAGCAGAAGAAACTCTCTATGGGATTAACCGGTCAAGATTGCCAGGTTTGGTGCTGACTCAGGCTCGGAGTACAAGTCCGTACCCCCCTCGTCACCGCCCCTGCCACTTGACCCCTCCTCCTCTGCTCTTGTCGTCTTTACGCCCGCTATGTCTACCGGAGCTGCTCCGGACGCTGACGCGCGCATGGACGCACTTGAGGCGAAACTAGACAACCTCACCAATATCCTCACCCACCTTGCTTCCCAGGCTTCCGCTGCCGCACCACCTCCGGCAGCTCCCGAACCGCCTTCAGCATCTCCGAATGCCCCCGACGCGGATGCGTTATTCGGTGACATTACTGTCGCCTCAAAACTGGTCTTATGACCAAACCCCCCGTTTGCGTTTAACGGAGATCGCAAACGTGGCCGCGCCTTCCTATACGCGGTCAAAACCTACGCTCGGCTTGCCCCGGAGGCCTTCGTAGTTAACGGAGAGCTGAGCGAAGAAAAGGCCGTCCGCTACGCCATGTCCTATATGGCGGAGGGACCTGCTCAGCAATGGGCAGAGCGTCATGGGAGCAAAAACCCCTTCCCCTTCCCTCGGTGGAGCCAGTTCCTCTCCGAGTTTTGCCTTCGGTTCGTCGAGGAGAACGAACAGGACCTCGCGCTTGCTAAGTTGGAAAGCGCGGGTTATCACATGGGAACGCGGGATGTCTACGGATATACCGACGACTTCGAGGACTTGATGGACCTCGCTGGCTTCGAAGACGCGTTGGTTAAGGTAACCAAGTACCGCCACGGACTTGACCCCTTGATCAACAACGGCATCACCTCTTCGAACGACCCCCCAGACCTCCGTGACTATCTGGGCTGGCGCACTCGGGCTTTCCGACAATATGAAGCCCTGGTGCGAGCGAAGCTCATTAAGGGAACGGCTACCCCGCGGACCGCTTCGGGAGCTCCGCGCGGCGCCTTCCCCATCACTCGTTCGGCAACTCCGTTCCCCATCCGCCCGGTGGCCCCGCCTGTGCCACCCGCGGCCCGCGCCCCCGTCCCGGTACCTCCGGCTCCCGTCCCTATGGAGCTGGATCGTACTAGGGCTCGGGGTGCCCCTCGTCGAGCCTGCTTCAGATGCGGCGACCCCAACCATTTGGCTCGGGACTGTCCGCTCCCCGCCGACGTCCGCCATGTGGACATCCTCGACGAGGTAATCCAGCAACTTGGCGATGAGATGCTGGGAGAGCTGCTTGCGCGGTTGTCCGATACTGCGGCCTTAGCGGAGGCGCATTCGGAGGCTCCGGCAGAGGATTTTGTCCCCCGCGACGAGTGACTGGTGTGCCCTCGTTCGGCGTCCATAAATCGTTTCACTTGTTTGTATGATGAATCAACTCCCTTGCCCTACAACGAGCCCGAAACGAAAGACGCACCCTCTGCCCCCTCCGAAGCCCCCCGTTCGGATTCGCCGACTTGCCTGGGAGAAAAAGCTACCTGGCAGTTATACCATCTCTGCCGCTCCTGGCGTTAACTCGCTGCACCTCCCCCTTGAACTTGAGTCCACTGCGAACGCGCTCAAGCTCTCCCTCTCGGGTCTGGTCGACTGCGGAGCTACTTCGGACTTTATCGACACAGAATATGTCAACCGGAATAATGTGCCAGTCCGAAATCTCTCAGTACCCATCCCGGTCTACAACGTCCGACGGCACCCCCAATGATGCTGGGTCTATTCGCCAAATCGCGGACCTCGTTCTACGGTACAACGGACACTCCGAACGCGTTCAGCTGGCTGTAACCCACCTTGGGAAACAGGACCTGATACTCGGATACTCCTGGCTCAAAAAGCATAACCCCGAGATCAACTGGGAAACAAAGGAGGTGAAAATGAGTCGTTGCCCCCGCAGCTGCTCTACCTGCCGTGACGAAGAGCGGACCGAACGCGCCGAGGTTCGGCGGCTCCGACTCCTTAAATCACGACTACTTGCGGGGGCCTTCCCCACTGTTTGCGCTATCGATATCGCTGGCCCAGATGATGCTGACGACGAGCTCGGAGCTGCTTCGGACCCTCCGGAGCCCTCACCAGATCTCGACGGCGACGAGCATCTTGAAGACGGCGACCGCATCTTCTACACCTCCTTTCGCCCAGTTGAGGAGATCCGCCTGGCAGTACAGTGTCCCAACGCCTTGCAGAGGCCTTCGCCCGTAACTCGGCCCCTCCGCCTTCGGAGATCCCGGACTGGGCCAAGGAGTTCCAAGACGTCTTCGACAAGGAGTCCTTTGACACGTTACCAGAACGAAGGGCTTGGGACCACGCTATCGAACTCGTCCCCGACGCGAAGCCCGCTAACTGCAAGGTGTATCTGATCTCTCCCCTCGAACAGCGAGAACTTGACGAGTTCATCGAGGAAGGACTTGCCACAGGCCGTATTCGCCCTTCGAAATCTCCGATGGCCTCCCCGTCTTCTTCGTTAAGAAAAAGGACGGAGGGCTTCGGTTTGTCCAGGACTACCGCGCCCTCAACGCAATGACGATTAAGAACCGGTACCCCCTTCCGTTGATTAACGACCTTATCAACAGGCTCAAGGGCACTCGTTACTTCACCAAACTCGACGTTCGCTGGGGTTTTAATAACGTCCGGATTAAAGAAGGAGACGAGTGGAAGGCGGCCTTTCGGACTAACCGAGGGTTGTTCGAACCTTTGGTGATGTATTTCGGCCTGACAAACTCCCCCTGACGTTCCAAACGATGATGAATGACATTTTCCAGGATCTCATTCTTTCAGGCGACGTTATGATCTACCTCGACGACATCCTTATCGCACATTCGGACCTCCGCAAGCACCGCGAGATCGTCCGGGAGGTCCTTCGGCGGCTCCGAATGCACAAGTTGTACCTTCGCAAGGAAAAGTGCGACTTCGAGAAATCGTCAATCGAGTACTTGGGGGTCATTATCTCGCACAACCATGTCGAAATGGACCCCGTTAAGGTCGCCGGAGTCTCCGCATGGCCTCCGCCCGAAAACAAGAAGGACGTTCAGCAGTTCCTGGGGTTTGCTAATTTCTACCGCAGGTTCATTCGGGATTTCTCGGCCCTAGCGCAACCTCTCTTTGCGCTCACCAAGAAAGACCAGAAATGGACCTGGGGAGACGCCGAAGCCGCCGCCTTTCAAGCCATCAAGGACGCGGTCGTATCAGAACCTGTCTTAGCGATCCTGGACGACTCTCGGCCTTTCCGACTTGAAGCAGACAGCTCAGATTATGCGACGGGGGCGGTTCTTTCACAACCGGACGGGAAGTGGCACCCTGTAGCGTTCTATTCCAAAAGCTTAAATGATGTCCAGCGCAACTACGAGATTCACGACAAGGAGATGCTCGCGATCATCCGCGCACTCGAGGAGTATTGGCATTTCCTCAAGGGTGCCGCGCATCCGGTCGAGATCTGGACTGACCATAAGAATTTGGAGTATTTCCGAAAGGCACAGCACCTTAACCATCGGCAAGCTCGATGGTCGTTGTACCTTTCTAGGTTCGACTTCACGCTACACCACGTCCCCGGTCGCCAGATGGGCCGCCCTAATGCCCTCTCCCGTTGGCCTGACCACGGCATACATATAGTGTACTTTACATGTAATTGCATATACCTAGCAGAAAATTTGGGATGAGATTGTGTTATCATGGCTACTAGAAAGGAAATACACAGAGCTGCTTGTCAGCAAGATACAATGACTTTGAGCCCATGAAAAATCTCACAAATATTAAGGGACTTTCTATGAGACTCAGACCTTAACCTTTTGTAAAAATCTCAAGCCCATAGCAGTTTTTAGGGCAATTTTGAGGCTCCAAAGGTTGGGCATCAGACAATTTACCTCATCAGAGATAAGCACGCGCAACATCTCTGATCGAATTACACCAGACGTTGTAGGGCGGCTTTTTACATCACACTCTCCATCATTTTGTACCCCGGCAGGGTCAAACTGCTGATCCGCCGACTCCGCTTTGCGGAGTCGCTCGCGCAGCGAGCCAGCCGCCCTACGAACGTCTGGGAACGAGACTACTTGGCGGGGGTATGCGCTCTTCGTACCACTGCATGGCATGTTGGTGGCATGTAAGTACCAGCTCGGGCGATGTTATGCGTCAACACTCAGCAGTCAGCACAGCACTGGAACGCTTGCAGCTTCAACGGGCAGCCGCGATCCATCCGCACGCACTTCATCACATCCCATTGACTGCGGCTGCGGGGCTCGTCGGCCACCAGCTCGGTGACTAGCAGTGTGTAGGCTAGTAAGAGCGAAGCGTCGACGGCCAACCCGTCGTTGTTGTCCTCGTTGTCAAGAATCAAGAAGGAAAATTACATTCGTCATGTAAACGAGCGTTGTGATACGCGACGTGTCAAAATGCACGTGGGTCGCTACAGACTTTTGCATAATGGAGTGCAGTCGTGATTTTGGATTTGTGTGACAGCTGCCACCTGTTTTGGGCTGAAATCAGGCATAAGGGGGCTCGGAAAGGCTCGGGAATGCCAGCCGATGGCACACTTATGCCAAAAATCAATCAAAAATGGCGAGAAATCAAAAATCGGACTGCATTCCATTATGCAAGACCCTGTAAGCCTTCTTTGCTCTTGACAACGCCGTACTTGATACGAGCAGGTTCAGGGCCCGGGACCCCAGGCGTTCGCAAAGCCGTGGCCGTGGACAGTGTCACAGAGAGTTCGCTGAATGTGCCAGGGTCATACGTCGGCAATCACGACTCGGCGCATCAGATCGTGAGCGATTTTTTTCTTCGTCCCACCCCGATCGCGGACGGGCCAGTAGCAGCCGCCCATCGCTATGCCCGAACCGCGTCCAGCGCGCCGCCGCACAGCCACACATGGTCATGAGCGCAGCTGCGGCCATCGCCGCGGCGCCCGCAGCAGCCAATGGCAGCCGCGAGATTATCACCGTCCGTTGCCAGCCATCATCTTTTTCGACCGGCTAATAGTTGCCTCGCAACACGGTGTCCGGGGTCCCTCGCCCGCGCCGCATCACGCCGCCCGATCTGGCGCGCCTTGCCCCATCCGGATGTATATGCGGAGCGCGTGACGCGCCTCAGGACGCGCGTTCAAGTTGCAATGTGGCGCGGACCGCTATCTTATCAATGCAGTCACGAGCTCGGGCACAGTTGACAGTGTACCCGGAGATGAGTACCAGGATGAAGCCACGCACCTGTGGGACGGCTCCCACGAGGCAACGGCCCACCGTTCTTTCTCTCGAACTCTGAGCATGCCGCGCACACAGACCGTGAATCTCTATGGTGTGCCCTCCTGCTCTGAAGCTTTGCATGCACCGACTTGACTCGGTGGAGCACCGTGTCCCAACGCCTTGCAGAGGCCTTCGCCCGTAACTCGGCCCCCCGCCTTCGGAAATTCCAGACTGGGCCAAGGAGTTCCAAGACGTCTTTGACAAGGAGTCCTTCAACACGTTACCAGAGCGGAGGGCTTGGGACCACACTATCGAACTCATTCCCGACGCGAAGCCCGCTAATTGCAAGGTGTATCCGATCTCCCCCCTTGAACAGCGCAAACTTGACGAGTTCATCAAGGAGGGACTTGCTACCGGCTGTATCCGCCCTTCGAAATCTCCGATGGCCTCCCCCGTCTTCTTCGTTAAGAAAAAGGACGGAGGACTTCGGTTTGTCCAGGACTACCGCGCCCTCAACGCAATGACGATTAAGAACCGGTACCCCCTCCCATTGATTAATGACCTTATCAACAGGCTCAAGGGTGCCCGTTATTTCACTAAACTCGACGTTCGTTGGGGCTTCAATAACGTCCGGATTTAAAGAAGGAGACGAGTGGAAGGCGGCCTTTCGGACTAACTGAGGGTTGTTCGAACCTTTGGTGATGTATTTTGGCCTGACGAACTCCCCCGCGACTTTCCAAACGATGATGAATGACATTTTCCAGGATCTCATTCTTTCAGGAGACGTTATGATCTACCTCGACGATATCCTTATCGCACATTCGGACCTCCGTAAGCACCGCGAGATCGTCCGCGAAGTCCTTCGGAGACTCCGAATGCACAAGCTGTACCTTCGCAAGGAGAAGTGCAACTTCGAGAAATCGTCAATCGAGTACCTGGGGGTTATCATCTCTCACAACCACGTCGAAATGGATCCCGTTAAGGTCGCCGGAGTCTCCGCATGGCCTCCGCCCGAAAACAAGAAGGACGTCCAGCAGTTTCTGGGTTTGCTAATTTCTACCGCAGGTTCATTCGAGATTTCTCGGCCCTTGCGCAGCCTCTCTTTGCGCTCACCAAGAAAGACCAGAAATGGACCTGGGGAGACGCCGAAGCCGCCGCCTTTCAAGCTATCAAAGACGCGGTCGTCTCAGAGCCCGTCTTAGCGATCCCGGACGACTCTCGACCTTTCCGACTTGAAGCAGACAGCTCAGATTATGCGACGGGGGCGGTTCTTTCACAACAATCCGGCCCGGACGGGAAGTGGCACCCTGTAGCGTTCTATTCCAAAAGCTTAAATGATGTCCAGCGCAACTACGAGATCCACGACAAGGAGATGCTCGCGATCATCCGCGCACTCGAGGAGTATCGGCATTTCCTCGAGGGCGCCGCGCATCCGGTTGAGATCTGGACTGACCATAAGAACTTGGAATACTTCCGAAAGGCGCAACACCTTAATCGTCGGCAAGCCCGATGGTCGTTGTACCTTTCCAGGTTTGACTTTACGCTGCACCACATCCCAGGTCGTCCCGATGCTCTCTCCCGCCGGCCTGACCACGGTATCTCCGACGACAACTCGGATGTCACCCTCTTACGCCCCGAACTGTTCCACGTTCGCGCGCTTGAGGCCGTCACTGTCTCTGGGCCTGGCTCCGAACTTGTCCGCGACATCAAGGAAGCGCTATCCGGTGAGCCTGACCTAGAGGAACCCGTCGCACTTGCGGCTCGGCAACTCTTGAAGGTCCGAGGTCGACACCACGGAACCCCCGAGAAGTACATTTCGGACCGTGGTTCGCAGTTCATCGCTGACTTTACGCGCGAACTCTGGCGCTTAATTGGCGTCAAGCCGGCTACCTCTACGGCTTACCACCCGCAGACCGACGGACAAACCGAACACGTTAACCAGGAGCTCGAGCAGTATATCCGAATCTTCACCAACTACCAACAAGACGACTGGGACGAGCTTATCCCTGCCGCTGAGTTCGCCTATAACAACCACGTTCACTCCTCTACTCAACAGGTACCCTTTATGACGGACACTGGCCGGCTCCCCCGAATGGGTTTCGAGCCGGGCACCCGCTCAGAGTTGGAGTCAGTGAACGAGTTTCGCGATCGGATAGCGAACGGCGTCTCCGAGGCGAAGGCCGCGCTCGTCAAAAGCCAAAGACGAGTATAAACGGTACTACGATCGGAGACGATCGGACGCTCCGAATATTCAAGTTGGTGATAAGGTTTGGTTAGATGCCTCTGACATCAGAACAACTCGGCCCTCCGAGAAGTTCTCCCACAAGCGCCTTGGACCGTTTAAGGTGCTCGCAGAGGTTAGTAAAGGTGCCTACAAGCTCGACCTCCCCCTGCTTACTCCAAGCTCCACCCCGTCTTCCCCGTTGTTAAACTCGAGCTCGCTCAGGACGACCCCTTCAATGGACGACCCGGCTACGACGAACCGCCCCCGAACTAGAGGACGGAGTCCCCGAATGGGAAGTCGAGGAAATCTTGGATGCCAGGATAAGGTATAAGCGTCTTAACTACTTCGTCAGGTGGAAAGGCTACGATGCTTCGCACGACTCGTGGGTTCGGTTCGACCGTGTCTTCGCGCCAGACAAAATTGCGGACTTCTATCGGAGGTACCCAGGTAAACCACGGCACATCGCCTCAGCGACCTTCGACTCCTTGCCCTTCCGAACTATGCGTCGGGACGCCGCATTCAAAGGGGGGGGTGATGTCAGGGGAACCCCCCGCGGCCTCCTTCGGACCCTCCGAACGCATCCGAGGCGCATCCGACCGGCGCCCCCTCGGACGCTCCGACCCACCCCGACCATCGTCCACGGCCTCCTTCGCCCGCACAATCACCGATCCGTCAAGACCCTCCCAACGATCACCTTGGGACAGAGCCTGCGACGCCGCTCCAGGCCTTCTGCGCTCTACGTCGGCAGTTACGGACGACCAGTATATAGTTGGCGCCCTAGCAGGCGGACCCTTAGAGTTTCTTCTCTTTGGATCCTCCCCTGCTAGGTCGGTCCCTCTGTGTATTTCCTGTAGTCTTATTCACGCTTTGGATCCTCCCCTGCTAGGCTTTCGTCGGAGTCTCCAGGGTTGCCCTTACACTCATGTCATATTTGATACAATTCAAAAAGCTCAAACAATTATTATTATATACTACAATTAGTATTTATGAGCCTTCTTGTGTTCCATCCTGGTCCTCTTCATTGTCCACATTTTACTCTTTTCTAGAAAGCATGAGTGGGGGTTGAAGTGGCAGGGTTTCATGTTAGAATGCACAAAGGAACTGAGAGAGGTATATACTAACCTCATTCATCATATGCATATCTATATGTACAAGATGAGGGTAGAGTACAAGTCAGGTAGGGTTTGTTATAATCAGAGTCAGGGTCAGGGTATACTAACCCTGACTCTGACCCTGAGACCCTGACCCATGCTCTACCCCACCAACTTCTGAACCTGGCTGTTCAACCTCAGATTTGACCTGCAGGTCCAGACGGACCCTAGGGCTGAGCTGGTGGCAAGAGTGGCTATCATTGATGTTTGGTAGAGAGGTGTTACACAAGGGTTACAGGCATATGCTCATTGAGTCATTTGCCAGTGGTGCTCCACTCAGCTCCACATTACCTTTTTGGGTAACAGCAGAAATAAGGAAAGTCAAGACTGCCCTGACCCTGACCCTGATCCTACTTAAACCTGACTCCATTAGGGAAGGTTGACTTGATTTCTCTCTATACAAGAAGGCATCAATGACTCACTAGGCTCTAACAACTCAACTTGACTCAGCATCTGTTCTGTTTCAGGTCCATGTTTCATAGAAAAAAACTTGCATAGCCTGATTGATCTAAAGCCTGATGTATCCTTTGCTTTCCCACCACCTACCCTCTGTTTCATATTGATTATGATAGCTTTAATAACATTACTGTTGGCACTAGGGCTGCCGAGTCTGGGTCTTGAGAGAAAGGCAGACCCTGACCTTAACAAACCCTGCCCCTTCTGTGTATAGGTCCAACCAGGTCTGGGTCTCTGGGTCAGGGTCAGGGTTGGTGTACCCTGACCCTGAACCTGACAAACCCTACCTGACTTGTACTCTACCCTCATCTTGCACATATAGATATGCATATAATGAATGAGGTATATACCTCTCTCTCAGTTCATTTGTACATTCTAACATGAAACCCTCTATCACTTCAACCCTCCACTCGTGCTTTCCAGGGAAGAGTAAAATGTGGACAATGAAGAGGATCAGGATGTAGCGATGGCGGCATCCGGTTTGGCCTTCCAGTTTGAAGCTGAACTGGACCGAACCAAATACCGTGTAGGGTAGAGCAGAGGTCAGGGTCAACTCGCAGGGTTTCAAGATAGGGTCTGTCAGGGTCAAGATACACCAATTCTTGAATCCGGCCAAACCCAGACCCTTTCTGAATCAACCTGGAGGGTCCAATAAGTTTTTGTGATTTAATAATTTCCTATCTAAATATGATTTTATGACTTTTTAAGAGACAAAAAAAAATCAGATGTCACTCAAGTCACTCAAGTGACATGTGACATATGAGTAGATTGTATTCAATATCCTTAAATTCTTGAGGAATAGGCTACATATACTATATCTGAGCCCATATCATATAGCAAAATGTATATTATGTTAAAATTATTGTTCCAAATACATCTTCTGCTTCCCTGTCCGCAACCCGTGGGTCAACCCAGACCCGGTTGGACTCGTATCCAGAAGAGTCAGGGTTAGTCAGGGTCAGGGTCAGCGCTCTTGACTTTTCTCATTTCCGCTGTCACCCGGAAATGGGAATTGTGGAGCAAGGGATTGGACGATCGCTGGACTTCGCTGGAGCAGTGTGACGCAAGCCGCTGTGACGCAAGCCTGACGCAAGCCGCTGTGATGCAAGCCTGACGCAAGCTGCCGTGACGCAAGCCGCCGTGACTCCGAGTGAAGTATTCTCTCCCTTTCCCTCCTCCGTCATCTCTCTTTCATCTTAAATCCAGGCACTCCCCGCGCACCATGCTCTCCATACTCACTGTAGCCGTGACTATGACAGGAGGCCAACCCGTCGTTTAGTGACAGTCAGACTCAAGCTTTTCGGGCAGCGTGGGCTAGTACCGGCCCGGGTGCCACTCAAAGTGCTGCAAGGCGACGTGGGGTGACCGGGCAGTCAGTCTGGGAGTACTTAATGTACATTCAATGTCACTTGTGGATTATAGTACTTGACATTGTCTGCCTACTGCATATGAAACTGACTTGTCCTGCCCAACTTCGAGGACTTGTGAATTCGGTACATGAGTGACCCAATTGTGACCCCCGGACATCCGGCCGATTGCCGGCGATCACCGTCTGAGATATTCCTTTTCCGGGTGACAGTGGAAATGATAAAACTTCACAACTCAGGGTCAGGGTCAGCCTTCTGAGACCCGGACCTGTGCTCAACCCTATGAACGCGCATTCAAGTTCAAAGTGTAAGGCCTGTCCTCTCCAGCACTGGTATCAGGCCACCGAAGGCCCGCAACACACAGTATGTAATGATGGGAACAGACACCCTAATAGGGGGGAATGCACACATAGAAAGCACGTGACCAAGAAAGATGTGTCAGACCCAACACTGACTTTAATGGGCCCTTTTGGTTCGACTTGAACCCGCCCGCCATACTTATGGCCCGACAATTCATCTGTTCTGTTCTGGGCACATGTTTCTCAAGAGAAGCCTGGCATAGCCCGACCTGAACCCTGACAGTCAAGGTCAGGGTCAGGGTCAGGGTCAGGGTCAGGGTCAGGGTCAGGGTCAGGGTCAGGGTCAGGGTCAGGGTCTGAGTCAAGTTAAACAGACCCAGACCTGTACCTGTGCTCTATCATACAAGTGGTAAGCAGTGAACAGGAGGGGGAAATTCACAACAATATAGTGTTAATACTATTTGAGCCAGGCTAGCCCTAAACTAACAAAGCTAATATTTTGGGAGTATTTCACCTTTTGTGAGTCAACTATTATAAATTTTGAATAGGTTTGAACTGAACACTTACTCAATCAATGAAGCTCTACTACTATGTGCAATATGGAGTCATTTGGTTGACTTTGGATTTTGAAGTCAATTCAATAAACCTTGACTTGTAGTGAAAGTCTGTGGTTTTGTAATCAACCATATCAGGGTTGAAATCAAGTTTGTAGAATTTGGAAATACCTTTCTGACCATATCCAACTTTTGATGAACAGCCTAGAAACCATCAAGTAATTGGGTTAACAATCTAATAGTCAAAATATATTTTGTAATAAAGTCTGTGGTTTTGTATACAATGAACTTTATGTTGAATACCAGTTTATAGGCCAATTGAATACCTTCCTGCTCATATATAACATGTTAGGAACGGATAAGAACTCATTAAGATATGACCCTACCACTGTTTTGAAAACTCAGGGTTGGGTCAGTAATTTGCATTTTCTGACTCAACCATTGACCTTGAAGCATAGGTCTAAACTGAATAGTAACATGTATTAAGGGTCCCTACAATCTGGTAACATTTATTAGAAAGTTTATGTAAAGTCATTAGAAAGTTTGTGTAAAGTCATTACAAAGTTGTTATCCCATTCATGCTAATTATGTATTTAAATATGTAGCTGGAGACTGAACTTGTAGGGTCTACCCGGAGATCAGACCCTTGGGGTTGACTTGAGGGTTAACTTGAGGGTTGACCCTCAAGTCACTGATATACATACAATATCTCTTACAATTTCTCCAATGTATATACTGACAGTTTTAATCACAATTTCTGGCATGAATAAATTTGAGATTTCAACAATGATTTCATTGTACTGTAAATCTACAGTTTCAGCAGTGGAGAAATGTAAATAGAAACAAAGAGAATCTATGTGCATTTCTCCACTGCTGATTTCCTTTGTATCATCTGTGCTGAAACTGTCAGTGAAATCCTTTGTTTCACTGTCAGTTTCGCCACATTTGATATGCGTGATATCATGACCAAATATATGTGCACAGATATCAACCATTTCAGGTATAGTTTCAGTCCCATAGATAGTTTTCATCTCAGACTGCCTAAAACTAGTATATATTTGACTAAAATCATTCTCAGTTTCAAAAATGTATATTTTGGGCAAATCTCCATAGGTTGATTTGGTTCTAGATTCTACCAGAATCTAGCACAGTTTCTACTTCAAGGGATATTTTACCAAATCTGGTGTGACCTCTTGCCAGACTCAGACAAGTCTGTGTGATAATTTAACGTTGCCGTCCGTGCCAAGTGCCTTGGCAGACGGGTCCGACTGGACCGCAGCACCACAATGATACGGACCTGGCGGAAAACGGAAAGGCGGTTAGCCCTAAAGGATACCCAACGATTAAATGGCTCCCGTCGACGCCTCCCGGCGACTTTCGCAAAAGCAAAACGTATGAAGGGGCTTGCCAACGGTCACCGTGTCGTGCATCATGATGGAAACTAAGTTGTAGGGCGGAAACTAGCCGCGGCGCGTCGTGGGGCGGAAGTTGTGAGGATGAATGCCAGTTGTTAACGTTCACGACAGCGACAAGGAACCCCAATTCGACGCTTTCTATATATGTCTGTCACGGTACTGAATGCCGCCGGCGGACCTTTTTTGATACTCATATACATAGCAGACGCAGCGAAGCCGCAACGGGAGCAGGTGCTGCCGGCCTGGCGATGGCGGGCGACCTTCGAGAGATCGACCGCTGGCACCGTTTCCGCGGGCGTATCTTGGACTTGCGCTATATTGCAAGGATAAAGCTATTTGGTACACCAGGTGTGACAGTACACCGTGCCCCAAATAGATGATTGTCTATTTGGTACACTGTTGGTGATTGATGTCACAAGTGTTACACATAGATCTCCTTTGATAATGAAAGCTTATTAGCTGCCAGGATAAACACATTTTGTTCTTTTCTAGTTCTTCTAGTTGCCCTGGAACCTTCATTCTAAAATTTGACAGGTGGATCATTTTTCCTTGAGATTTTTGCCTTCAACCTATGCATAGTAGCCAAAGCATGTTTCAAACACTTGAAGTTTTATGTAGACTAACATTGTTCAGATCTACTAAATCCAGAATATAATAGTGGAGATTTTGTAGTTATGTGACAGTTGTGAGTGGCTGGTAAAACCTATTGATTCAATATTTTCACCCATTCAATCTCTCTCTTAAATATTCCACAGAACTGAGTGCTGATAGTCTCTATTACATCGAAAAACTGTGCTAGAATAAGAGTTGATGGCTTGTTGATGGAAATTGATGGCCTTATCGGAAATTGATTGACACAATCGGAAATTGATTGCTCCTTATCTACATCTCAGTCTGGTCCCCCGCTAACAGCAAAACTACCTGGGGTGGAACACAAGTCACTAATATCTATAAGATCTCTCAAAATTGACACCATATTTCTATTTTCAAGTGAAAAAAAGACATTTCTCAGTGATTTGTGGCACTTGTCACACTTATCACATTACGGAAAGTCAATCAAGTCATCAGTGTACCAAATAGAAGGACACCGTGTACCGTCACAGATCGGTGTACCAAATAGCTTTATCCTATATTGCAAGGCTGCAAATCTCATTCAGACCCTTGTTTTTGGGGCCGAGCAAGGATCTGACGTCGTGGAGCCGCCGGGGAATGATTGCCGACCTGGAGAAGCTGGTCACGTCCGATAAGCGTCGGCCCCCTTTTCTACCTCGACGACGGAGGGCCGCTTTTTCTTCAAGGCTACACCGCCCATGCATCCGCTGCTCAGCATCCAGTCGCTCTCCAGCCTGCCCAGCGCCGCCCGTGTGTGTCACTCGTTGCCCGTGTCGATCATCCCTCTGACCTTCCCGAGGTTAGCGTCAAGCAGTCAAGGCCGCAAGCGGGTCTCTTGTAGCCTGGGAAGAGTTGCACCCGAAACTGCAGAAGCTCGATGCGCAGTCGCTGGAGAAATACCTTCCCGTCGTCTACGACAACCTCGACGCCGCCCGCATCCCCGCTGACGATGTGTTGGAGGGACAATTTACCATTGGCACTGGGTCGCCCGTCAAACTCGCATACGCCATGTCTGCGACTCCTGCTCAAGGTCGAGCAGATCGCGCCTGGGGCCGCACTGGATTTGTGGCCGCGGGCCTGGGCATGGATGCAGTTTATCGAGGCGCACCCTACCACGGTCGCGCTGCAGACCCGGAGCCCCATAACGGAGGTCCTGACCACGATCCTGTTCTGTCTGTCCTTTTTCGGCGCGCGGTGTGACGTTGACCAGTTACACGACTTTGCTCCCGGCATTCATGGCGCCTTTGCCTGCATCTGGGTGGCCTTGGCGGCGATGCCGAACAGCGTGTGGGGCTGCCACAGCACCCACGGGCTGTGTCTCGTGCTCGCGTACTATTACAGCGACTGCGACAGCATCGACCGGCTCATCGAAAACTTCGATTCTCCTGCGACATTCGCCTCCATCATGCTAAAGCACACGTCGGAGATACTCAATGACCGCGCCGAGGCGGGGAACGCGTCCAAGGTCACCGCCCATGCCCACATGGCCAAACATTTGGCCGAGACCCCCGCGGGGGCCCGTGCGCTGGCCCAGGCAGGTGGCGTCCCCGTGCTCACACGTGCCTTGCATTATGCATCAACCAAGTTCTTCGCCTTCTTCGATGGGGAGAACACGATATACGACATCCTCTCCTCCCTCGCACTCATCTTCTCCTCCCGCCCGTTCTACCCCGATGTCGCCGTCGCCCTCGATAGCAACCTTATCCTCGCTATCAAGGCCTGTGCCGACTCGCAACGTATCCGCCCGCTGCCCCCGGACGCCCTCAAGCAGCTCAAGTTGCTATTAAGCGGGACGCTTCCTGCAGCGATGATATACCTCCCCGTGACACGTGCGCTGGCGCGCGCGGTGAAGCAGCGGATGCGGGCCGATTGCCAGCGGCCGACCGTAAGCGACGAGTTCTTGGGGACGCCACTCCACGCGGAGTACAGCGAGTTCGTAAGCCTAATCATCGCGCGGCTTCGCGACTACGACAGCTTTCGGGCGGGGGACCATTCGGAGCTTCGGGCCTGCGATAACCACCATGTGAGCGGCCTCTATTCTCCGTTTACTCATCTCTATGTGCTCAATGTTGTAACCTGGATCCAGTGCGATGCGATCCTGCCCGCTCCCCGATTCAAGCGCTGTGCCCAATGTGTCGCGGCCTATTATTGCTCGTTCAAAGACTGCCTGGCGGGAGCACGGCCATCGAAACCGATGTACACGTAGGTCATTTACATCTTATATTGTCGTTCTGCTGACATTTTCCTGAACAGCGCCGCCCCTCGCCAAAAGGTACCCCGGCACCTGTGCTCTCCAGCTCCGCAAACGCGACGAGCGCTTCCTGCGGCACATCGTGCACCAGCACTACCTCCGCGCCGCTTTCGCCGTCCTCCAGCAGCAGCTCGCGTACATCCGCCAGACCCGCCGGACCGACTGTGTCCTCGAGCTCCTCTACACCGCCCGGCAGCCCCGTCGCCGTGCACGTGACGCACCTGCCGTTCCGGCAGCAGGACGGCTTCGACGGCTGGCCGTCGGACGCCGCCGCCGCTGACGCGCTGCCTCGTCGCGGTCGACGCCGGCGGTCACGGCCGGGACCGCGACACGGTCGTGGCGGCCCTACCTGCTCCGCCGCCGGCCCGGCGTCTCGGAGGAGCTCGCCCGGCAGATGCTGCAGCTCGCGGGCGAGCTCGCGGACGGCGAGGATCCGCGCCGGGAGGGGAGCAGCGCGTACAAGGAACTGCAGCGCATCAGTGCCCTGGATGTGGTTGAGACCGTTTGTTAATACCTGCATCCTAGCCTCTTTAACTGTCCTTCCATCTATATATGTATCTGCTATCATCTTGCTGCTTTGTTGTACTTATTGTAATGACTCGCTCATTAATATTGCTATTGTCCTGGTCTATGTATAGTGTGATCACTACATCCATTCATTTTTTTTTACATTCCCGGCTATAATATTAATACACTCTGGCTGTAAACTCACCCCGAGGACTCCAAAGAAAACTGGAGCATTTTTGAAATTTTTAATAATAAAGGTAATAATAGGCCAAAAAAAAGGCCATCTCTATTAATTGGAAAAGAAGTTGAAAAAGGTTAAGTGGATAAAAAAGAAATCTATAAGAAAATAAACAGCTTCCTAGATTGTGGCCAAAAATGCTTAACTGTATGGTGAAAAATGTAATTTTTTTTTGGTGACAAGGAGCCTTTTTGTATTATAACATTGATTGTTTTTTTGTGTCAAGATTGGTACTCTATTCATTGGGTCTTTTTTGAATCTTTTCCCCCAACAAATGAAGGTGTCCCTTTTTTAGCCAATTATTACCCTCATTAAAATTTCTAAGAATCCTCCAGTTTTCTTCTTAAAGCTCAGCATGAGTGTCAATACCTGCAGATGTCAAGCACAGATACCTGCAAGAAAACATCCGTAGGTTTGACATTCGTGGATACAGGTTTTCCCATAGATGCCAAGAGTACAGGTGTCAGGGGAACCTCCCTTTCGGCCCGGAGACGCGTCCGATTCCGGTCCGATTCCGGTTCCGACTCCGGTCCGGCCCTCCATCTCGCCCGCACAATCACCGATCCGTCAACGCCCTCCCGACGGTCACCCTGGGACCTCGCCTGCGACGCCGCCCAAGCCTTCTATGCCCGACAGCAGCAGCTACGGACAAGCAGTATATAGTCAGCTCCCTAGCAGGCGGACCCTTAGAGTTTCTTCTCTTTGGATCCTCCCCTGCTAGGTCAGCTTCATTTGTATTCGCTTACCAATGTTCACGCTTTGGATCCTCCCCTGCTAGGACCTTGATCTCAGGCCTCCGGGGTTGCCCTTACAGCAGAAGAAACTCTCTACAGGATCAACCGGACAAGATTGCCAGGTTCGGCGCTGACTCAGGCTCGGAGTACGAGTCCGTTCCGCCCTCGTCACCGCCCCTGCCACTTGTCCCCTCCTCCTCTACTCCTGTGGTCCCCGCACCCGTCATGCCGTCTGGAGTCACTCCTACCGCAGACGCCCGGCTGGACTCACTCGAGGCGAAAATCGACAGCCTAACTGAGGCCCTTGCTTTACTCACCAACCAGGCTTCCGCTGCCGCTGCCGCCGCTAATAATGCTGGCGGACCCCAAACACCTTCGCCGGAGATGTCGATTCCGACTCCGACTCCGGTCCAGGGCAACTCCGAAGCCCTTTTTGGCGACATCAACCTCGCCTCAAAATTGGTCTTGCGACCAAACCCCCCGTTCACCTTCAATGGCGACCGGAAACGTGGCCGCGCTGATGAGGGTGGATGACGGGTGGGGAGACCGGAGATGAGACCGACACTACACAACTAAAACTCAACAACAAAACAACAAATAGTCGTTCTGTCTGAGCGATAACCGTATAACACCGTTCCAAACGTCCAACAACCACCAATAACCGTCTCCTAATACGAGTGCAGAACCCTGGGAACAGAGCCTGTACACGGGTGTGCAAGGTTGTAGGGTAGATCGAATGAAATCTTGTTAAAGATTTGTTTTGTGGTTGTCCTTAAGCGTACTATCGACGAAATCCAGCAATAGGAAAGCGCCAATACGATGCCCAGAACCGTTTATACTCGTTTGGATCAGGAACTAACTGCCTTAAACCCAAGGAGTCGTCTCAAGTCAGGAACTAACTGCCTTAAACTCTCGACCGCCAACCGAAACCAAGTGTACGCCAACCGAAACTCTCTTATACGGCAACCGGAACCCTCAACTCTTTGATCACAACGCCTTTTTACTTGAATAAAAGAGCTAGCAGGATGATATTGACAAGCTAGATCCCCAGATGCACCTAGTAACGCGGGGCAATCCGTGAATCGCTCAAATACAGGACAGAGATATAAATACTAAAACAGAAAATGATAAGATCAGGTAAATCGCCACAACAGAATGATGGTCCATGTGCATAATTTGTAAGGTATCGTTTCGCCATAAGGCCCAGAGTCGAAAATCCAGGTCTAGATGGCCGGTAGCGCGTGTTTGGTGTCAATGACCTTTGTAAATCCTCCTTTATTGCGACCGTCTATGCGTTTTTGTGAACGGTCCGCTAACCGTTGTTGTTATCGTCGTGTTGCTCCACTTCCTAGCTTTCCATCGATATCCATGACTTGAGGTTAACCGCCAGACACCGTTAGGCAAATCTCTTAACGAGATAATCGCAATCTGTTGTCGAGTTGTTCGGTTGGACGGTTGCGGGTTAAGGTCGCCGCGATCTGCAGCCAAGCCCTCGTTTCCACTGAGTCATGCCTCCCGTTTAACCGCACCTCCACATGTCCTTATCCTTGTGTAAGTTCCGAAACCGCGTTCCAATGCTGTCAGGGACTGATCCGTTCGGAAGCCTGGTTGAACCTTCGTCGGAGCGTTCTGAGTTCGAGTCCCAGCGCGTACCAGACCGAATATGCCTTTTGGTTTACACTCCCTTTTGGTATATATATAAAGGATTGGATGGATCCTCTATGTTGGTTGGGCTCTGCTGTTGTTTTGGTTGTTGTAAGAGTCGTTCTGAACGGCCAGTTGCTATCAACAACGGTCGAGTCGAAACGCCTCCTCGCAGATATCTCCCTAACTGGCCATTCGGGACTCATGCCAGTTCCTAGACGTGCGCTGTACCCATGAAACGAATGAAAACGGTGGTTTTCTATGTGTGTTCCAAAATGCGGCTTATCATCTCCCCCATTTTTAAATCCCGACTGTCCCCAGTCGCTTTGGCAATACTCGCATCCGGCTACATCGCTTGTTTCCCTCTAGCCCATCACTCTCCTCTGTTCTGTTGTTCGGGAACGGGAACTGTTTCGTTCTCGTAACGGAACCAAATTTCGCTTCTCACGTCACAACCTCATGCCTGCCAAGCAAAGGCGTTTCCGCAGATCCTTGATCCTCGCTCGAACAATGAATTGCTTCCGTTTAGTCTCACAGTGGCTCGACCCTACGTGTCCGGGGAACCATCACTTTCCAATCGTCTTTTCCAAACAACGTCGACACGACTGAATAGAGCTCGTGTTTTTCCGCGGCAGTGTCCTAGAGCTAATTTTTCCAAAGTCCGGTTCGGCATTCAAAATTAAGCTTCAGAAGCTTCATTACAGTCACGTTTTCTTCCTCAGCGTTCTTTTTCTTCAACTGCGCGTCGACCATATAAGGTGGCCCGTGGTTTTTCTGCTCCTTTAATTTTCTTTCTTCCTCTATGGCATCTCGTCGCCCTCCCCCTCGTAAACTCACTACCGCTCCCAAGAAGACTGAGGTTTCGACCCCTGGCCCTTCCTCCTCCGACCCTGACTTGGTATATCCGGACTCCAACAACCCCATTGTGGGCGGCTTTCGCCGACCCCGAAGGCGCTCTTTTTCTGCGTTATCTTCGACACGCTACTAGCGACGACCCCCCGCGTTTTCCGTAAGGATGTGATTCCGAAGGAAGACATGGCCAACGCCTTCGACAAAACCCTTTTCCACTTCGTATGTTGAACTCTCCCTCCTTATGATCATTCCACTCATCGTTTTCCAGCGCTATATCTTCTCTCGCACCGCCTGCTTGTCCAAAAGCGAGCCCACCTACGCCACGAAAGACATCGTGCTTCTCGTCGAATTAGCCATCCAAATCCGGGACTCGTTTCCTCCCACTCGACTTCACTATGACTGGCCGAACATGACGCTCGAACACGCAGCTATCAAGGTTCGTACACCCCTGTTCTGCTTTTCTTTTCGCTTGCTAACGCTGTTTCCTCGTTTCGTTAGGATTTGGCCCCTTCTTTCTTGAAAATCGTTCGGGGTTTCCCAACGAGCATTTTCAAGAACCAGAAACAAGTCTCCCACCACAACCCTTCTTTGCACGGTTCTACCTCTAAACTCCTCGAAAAACCCTCGTTGTCAGACGTTCACCAGGCTCCATCCGACGACGGTGAACTCAGTGAAATCGATTTTGGTTCCACCTCCATAACCCCAAAGAAGGAGAAAGGTCGTTTGCGCAGTGCTTCGAACAAACGCGGCCCTCCTTCTGACGACGAAGACGAGAACGACGAGTTGGAGGCAGAAGAGCCCGAGTCCGAAGAGGAAAAGGAAGATCGCAAGGGCAAGGGTATGTTTCCTGCCCACTATCCTTCTCTCTTGTCTCGTTTCTAACAACCCTTCCCATCCAGGCAAACCTGTCCCCAAGAAACCCAAGATTAAGGCCGAGACCAACGACGACGAGGATGACGACGACGAACAGTCCGTCCTGACTGTTGCCGCCTTGGGTGGAATGGATCCCGAGCTCATTCCTGACGCCGCGGTTATTTCCACTATCGCGCTCCCAACGACAAGGTTGCGTTCAACGCTGGGGTCCCCGCGCACACACATCGCCTCAATCGCAGCTTAATCAAGTTGATGCAGGGCACGACTGGCAACATGCGCGACGTCGTTACTTTGGCCCCAAACAACCGTTCGTATCGTCCTCACCGACGTTTCCAAAACGTTCTCCCCGAACCTCACGGCCCTCGCTGACGAGTTTCCAACCCAAACTCCCGAAGTCGAAGACCAAAACTCCCGTTTTCGAGTCCTACTACGAGCCCAACGCTCCCATTCCGATCCGCTACGTGAAGCAAGTCATTGCAGAGGAAGCACCGATGCCCGAATGGCCGTGCTTTCTCTGTATGCTTTACCAGCGAATGCGTCCCCTGCCGGCTACGGAATCCCTTGCAACGGCTGCCACGACGATCCAACCAAGGGTAGCTTGTGCGATCACGAGCGTTCGTCAACGGAGGTGTACAGGGTCATCGATCACCTTCTCCCACTCGTCGAGTCGTCCGCCCGTGACACCCAAACGGCCATTCTACGGATGAAATACAAGATGGAGCTAGCCAACAGTACTGGCGAAGCTCACCGTCTTGCCATGCGCGGAGCTCGTCGTTCCTTGCGCAGTTTCCAGAAACACCTTCAACGTGTTGTCGAAGTCAGCGGAACCGAAGGTCTCGAGCAGCGCTTCCGGCTCGACCCTCTCGACCCATCTGCCACCTCGATCCTCAACCATCTCTTGACTTCGGCCTCTGCTAGGTTCGCTAGCAACAACGGTTCGTTTCCTTGTTCCTTCCTTTTACTTCGTTCTCACAACCTCCAGACTCCGAATGGGCGACGGATGACGATGCCGACGAGAACATCAAGAAGAAGAAGGACGAGGATGAAAAGGAAACGGTCCCTCCCAACGATCTGGGTACTGGTCACCGTTCTTTCGTTCCCGACGTCGACTCCAACGGTGCTGGTCCCTCCAAGTGAGGTTCCACTCTGGTTCTGGAGTACGCAACGCTCTTCAACTCGTTCCGGTGGCTTGCGCGGGGTGTCCACGGTCTACGGACCTTAAAATTTTGTATGTCGAACAATGCGTGGGTCGGCGTAGTAGTATTTTGCTTGTACTACTGCGTCGACAAAATAATCAATAGTAATCATTTGCCTTTCCTTTCTCGTGATTAAGTCTGAAAATAACAGATCTAAACAATCGAGAAAAGTCCAGAAAACGCAGACGTTATCGTTCGTTTTGTCCGACTCTTCGTTTCTTTGTTCCGTTAATGCGACATCTCATCAATCTGTGATGAGGATTCCCTGTTCCACCTTACTCCATCAGCCCTTCATTCGACATTCCATCATCTTGACAATATTCGTGATCGGTCGCCCACACACTCGTTCTGATGTTTCCACAACGAATTTGTAACTCCCAAAAACGAATATAAGTCATTCCATCCTCTATTATCCAGCGTTCCCTAGTCGTTCGACATGACTGACAACGGCATCCCCAAGTATGTCAACGAGCCTATGGTTCCAATCCTCTATACTGGTCTCTTCTCGAAAGAACCCTATCCTGCTATCTTCAAAATGTGTGCAAGCCTCGATGTACGTCCTATCGTTTTACTCCGTTTTTCGAGCGTTTCCCTGATATAGAACACAGATTCTCGATCCTTGCAGTTCTTGCAAAGTTCTCAACCGTGATTGCGTTCACATCATGGCAGGAATTCCATGTCTCCCTTTGCGGTCTGTCGCGCAATGATTCCTGCGACTATTCCACCCTTGAAGGCTTCTCCGTTCTCTACTCCTTCAACCGTGAATCGCATTTGGCGTTCCTTGGTTCGTTCTAACTCCCGTTTTCTTGTTTCGGGTTGACCGTTTTTCAGATCACGACGATACCAAAAACGACGAGGAGAAGATTGCTAAAACCGTCGCTCTACTCCGCAACTGGGATGAGCTTCGTTCCAGTGAGCATCTCGAAACCTTCCTGGACTCTATGCGCGTCAAGGTCCAGAAAACGCTCGAATGCGGCATCCAAAGCATTTTCGGCACTCTCGATAACGATTCTCTCCAAGGCCTTGAGTCCTGTCTCGAAGGGAGCCCCAGCACCCAGCGACTCTCCAAACTCGCCCACTATTCTCGCATTCTCCTCGAAGACAAAGCTGAGATCCGTCGTGACCAGATCCGCAAGAAGATCCAATCTCTGAAAACGGAGTATTACGCTGCCTGCGAGTTGCTCGCTCGGCTCGATTCTGCTCATTCTCAGGTTATTCCTCCCTATGTCTCTGTTTTCTTTCGGTTCTCATTCCGTTTTCCAGGCTTCCCTTCATGGTTTCGTACAAAGATAACGACTTCCTCACAGAGTACGGACACACAACGATCATGAACATCGCCGATATCGCGTCTTCCAGCAGTTCGTCGCTCACCAGTCTTCCTGACCTCGAGGCGGTATCCCCTGTCATTCACCAGACCGTTATCCGTAAGGTTCCTATGGGTGCCACCGATGCCCCCTGCGTCTCCTGCGCTCCAGGTAGCTCACACTCCTTCGGTTCCTGCCCTACCGAACGTCTCCCTTGATCATCCTCCACGAAGATCCCCTAGTTCAACTCGTAGTCTGTCGTTACCGTCGAAAACAAGCATTCCTGTCGTTACAGTAGCGTTTTGAAATGCCAAGGATGCGTTGTGCCTTGATTTCCTTTGTTCTGGCCCAACAACATCTCGTTGATAAGGTACTTTTTGAAGATCTTGGTTTCCAGATATTACGATCGAACTCCTTTCAGCGATAGAGCATACGGTCGAGCTCCGGATATATCGTTCTCCACGTCATTTCACACCATAGTTGGTCCCTTCACCGGTAGTAAGCCGTTTTGAGGGTGGAAACATGATGTTAGTCGTTCTAAGGGCATCGCCGTTGGTGCGATTAATTCAATTGCGACCCACAACCATGCTTTCCTTGTCAAACGGCCACGCTGCGCTCCATCCGGACCACGTTGTGCCCATCTCCCCCATTTTTAACATCTTGCTGTCCCAGCAATGTAGCCCACCTATTTAGGATGCCGTGGTTAGACAACCCATTCCAGTTCCTCTCCGCTCTCTACCCCAGAACATTCGCTCCATATCTTTCCCCAAAAGTACGGTTCATCGATCTAGCGACCCGAATACTTGCGTTAACGAGCTTCCAGTCGTCCTCCAGTGACGAATCCATGGCTGACTCCGAACACGCGCCTCGAGAACCCTCTGAGGGAGTCTCAGAAGAGCTCGAAACCGGCGTTCACGAGTTCATTACAACCATCCAGGACCTGCGTATTCGGACCAACGATGAAAACGTTCGCAAGATCCACCAGCTGTACCGTTATCTGGTCCGTGCCTGCGGCCATCGACCGTTTCACAACCATCTGAGACCGTTTACAGTTGCCCCAACTCAAAGACGAAGCTGTTCGCGAACGCCTCGCGGCCAGCCCGCTCATTTACAAGGACATTCCTCACTGCCTCCAAAAGCTCCACGCTATCCAGAACAACATTCGCAACGAATCAACCTGGGCTGCCAAACAGGACCAGCATCTTCGCGACACGAACGCTTGTATTGCCCACTTCAATCATATCGATGCATCCGCTCGTGCGTCGCAGCACAACGCAAGGCCGCCGAAGAAGCGAAGAAAAAGGCCCCTGAGACCAAAAAGGCAAGAACAATTCCCGTTTGGAAACGCTTATCTTATCAATGACAGGCCACCTCCTCCAAGTCCACCCCGGTTCCTCTTGTTACTATTGATAGTTTCCTTCGCAACTCAAGCTCGTTTCAGAACACTCGTTCGACCAGCGCAGCGCAATCCAACAAGGTAAGTTCTCGATCCACACAATCCCCGTTTATCGACTGCAGCGCCAGCGTTCGACCAATCCAGAAGACGAAGAAGAAGAGGTCCGTCGTTTGTTTTACGATTCAGAGGACCCCGTTCCCATCGTTAATCTTCCTGTCTCGCCTCGTTCACAGGTCACTTCGGGCGACACTGATAAGAGTCCTTCCAAAAAGAAGCGCACTAAAGCGACTTCCCCCGAGTTGATAGATGAAGCTCGTGGCAAATCCCAGCGTATCCTTCGTTTTCCAAGAAGAAGGATTCCAAAGACGTTCCCGTGGTCAGCGTTCCTCGTTAGCTCAAAACTCGATCTGACCGTCTCTACTCAAGATTCCCGCGTCTGCTGTCGCTGGCATCGTGCGTTCATTTCAAAATCGACTTCCGTTAAATCGTTAACCCGTTTCCAGATTCTGACTAATCCCTACACTGTCGATGATTCCGCACCTGCCGATCTTGAGTTTAAGACCGTTCAAGAGCTCCTCGACCAATTCGCACAAGGTGGTGAAGTCCGCGTTACGAACAAGCAAATTTTCGCTTGTCTCGAACTCGCTCAACAACAAGTCCTTCTCGCCGTGCAACGAATGGCGTATTCCCGACACCTACGAGGTTGTTGCTCGTCGGTACCAAACACTCTTCGACCTTGCAAAGGACCGCGGAATGAAGGTTGAAAGCAAACTTCCGTCCGTAACCCTTCCGTCTCGTCATCGTGTCTAGTGCTGAAGGCTCCCCAGTGATCCATCGCAGTATCTGGCCGTTATTCGAGGAAACGCTCGACTCGCAACTCCCAATGGTCCGTCCCACAACCGCAAGTAAACACTTTCCAGCGTTTTCCCCTTCTCCCACAATACTATATACCCCCACGCTCGTTTACAAGGCCACTTTCCCTAGCCGTTACTGTCGTTACTCGGATTGTATTGTGTACTCGCGCCTCAAGGCGTTTGTATCTTGATGCCGCGATTCCTCTTTAACTCGGTTCGTTTCCTAAGAACTCTTCAGTCCTCGTCGGACGATCCCTCGTTATCGGACGTTTCTTCGTCATCCAGATCCAGATTCCCAAACTGCAAGTCTGTCCCTTCGTCATCCTCTCGACTCAAGGCCAACGAATCCAGTTCTTCTTTTGACATATCAATGAGTTTCTCAATGTCTTTCGAGAACGAAACACGTTTCCTTGCTTCATAAGGAATAACCCTGAAAGCGCCCACTTTTCCCGGAACCATCGCTCCGTTCAGTTTGCAAACGAGGTACGATCCACCAGTCGTTCGTCTAACGACGACCATTGGGCCTAGATACCTCAGTTTCGCTTTCTTATCGAGACTCTTCTCAATCCTGGTGTTTCGAACGAGGACTATGTCCCCCGGCTTGAAATCGTAATCCTTTATCGTTGCCGCGTGTATCCGCTCGTATCTCCTAACAGCTTCCAACTTCTCCTTAGTTACTCGTTCCCGCATCTCCTTTATGTGGTTCCTATGTTTCACCAAGGCGCGTGCTCGATAACCGATCAATTCCGCGGTACTAATGATCTGCCCCGGGTATTCCACTAGCCAAGTCGCTTCCACAATGTCAAACGGTAAGATCGGATGACAGCCTGTCGCCGCATAATACGGAGAACAGCCTAATCCCCGTCGGATCGTTATCCTATCTGACCAAACAACTTGCGGTAAGAAGTAAAACCACTTGTTAGGGTTCCCTGCACAGGCTTTCACTATAGACTGCCTCACATCCCGGTGTCCACTCTCTACTGGTCCGTTTGCTTTAGAGTTATAGGGCGATATCCGAATGCCTTTGATTCCATACTTGTTTTCCAACCAATCCAACGCTGCGATGAACTGAGGAGCGTTATCTGTAACGATTTCCGCAGGACATCCCCAACGACAGATAACGTTTTCCAACAAAAACATGCCAATCGCGGCTGCTGTATCAGACCTAAGTCCCTTCGCTTCCAGCCATCTGCTCAACGAATCCCTTGCTGCGATAACGAGCTTGTGTCCGTTCGAAGCAGCCCCCATCACCATAACGTCCGTGTGGATTTTCTGGAATAAACTTGGTGTTTTCGCCGGAATAGGAGGTATGCGCAACAGTGTACTCTGCCGAACCTGACACATGTGGCACGTTTTAACGTACCACGACACGTCCCGATCCATTTGGGGCCACCACAGCCTGACTTCTATCAAGGATTTCGTAGCATAAGCGCCCGATGTCCCAGACTGTCATGTGCTGAACGGCATTGCATACATCCGATGTTCCTTCTTAACCACTACTTTGTGCATTCCATTGTTATCCCTCCTGAAGAGTCGACCCTTTTCACTCAGAAAGAACTTCCGCGTACTGCATTAACGCGTCGAACGCTCTATCCGTAAAACCACTCGGTCTCTTCTTTGGATCCCTCAACCATTTCTCCACCAACTCCAGTTTTTCATCAGCCCGATCGCTTTCTACGTTTCGATGCTCTTCAGGGTATGGTTCGCGCTTGCGTCGTCCCATTTGAAAGCCGAATTAGGCAGCAACTTCTCAGGTTCCCGAACAAAACTCGAAATATACTGAGGCAACTCCGTTCCTTCTCGTTGATAAGCGTTTCGAATGACCTCCGCTTCGTCGATAGACTCCATGTAAGTGTCGAGACACAGCTGACCATGTTTTCTCCACGTTTCGCTTTCCATCTCGTCATCATCGTCAAGATCCAGCGCTCCGAAATAATATCCACCCCGAGTATCGATTTCAGACTTGAAATCATCGAACTCCCTTGGCTGAGGGATCGAGTAATCCCAGTCTTCATGAACCCCAGGCTTGTTTATCTCCGGTCCGTCGTCAACATAGTCGTATTCCTCGTCTCCTGGAACCTTGTCTCGTCGAGACAGTCCGTCTGGCGTGAAGGTCTTGCCCACAACATGCTTCAATTCGAAATGAAACATCAAGATCTGTTCTATCCAACGGTTAATCGTAGCATTCGGGCCCATGCCAGGGTTATCTAGCATTCCCTTTATGTACGACGCATCCGTTTCCAGAACCAAATTTCGACATCCCAGTATCCAATATTGCATATGCTCAAGCCCCCTCTTGATTCCAAACAACTCTCTCTTCGCCTGCGAAAACCTTGCCTGTCGCTCATCCAACGGAATGGACGAAAACCGCGAATAGTATCGTTTCTTCGAGTTCCCTTCTTGATATTGATAGATTACAATGCCGATTCCTTTGTAGGAACTGTCGATCTGAATGACTGTCGTCCAATCCTCTGAATAGTTCAAAGGACGGATCGCAGGACATTCCGCGACAGCCTTCTTTATAATCGCCATGGATGCCTCTTGCAACTCTCCCCATTCGAATTCCACTCCTTTCTTCAGCAGATCCGTGAGCGGTTTGCTCATTATGTGAAAGTCTTGAATGAAATGCTTGATATAGGTGAGGACTCCTAGGAACTGTCGAATCTCCGACACATTCTTGAGAGGAGGCCATCTGGTAATGACCCCTACTCGATCCGTCGATGGCCTTCTGCCTTCATACGAACAGGTATGCCCAACAACTACGAACTCGTCCGCACACAACACCGCCTTCATCCCAGAAACCGTTAAACCAGAGTACTTCAATCGCTGAACGACTCGGTTTACGTTCTGCATGTGTTCCCAGAAGAATCTCCTGATCCCCTTGTTCTCTGGAATCGTTTCCGCCACTCCCTTCTCATCTTCATATCGGGTTGCAGGTCCACGAATGGGTACGTCGTCGATGTATGGCATCGAAACGTGCGGTACTTCTTCCCTCAGGACGTAATTCACGTCGTCATGAAAGATCGGAACCGAAGTTCGTCCATCCCTGAGGCAGTTTTACCAGTCGCAACGCTCCGAAGGGCGATTGGAACGTAGTATAATCCCTTGAGGTTTCCGCTAAGTCCCTATGATCGTATCCAGAATAGAGATCCAACACTCCTCCACAGGCTCTTCCCGAAAAATGGTCCGCAAGTTCCTCCGTTGCTGGGGGTATACCCGAATGTGCGATCGTTACCGCGTTCAATGGTTCCAAAGCGTGCACCAAGCGAATACTCTTCCCATCTTTCTTGAGGACTCCAAGAACTTGGAGCGATAGGATGCGTTCGATGGTTCGTACACTCCCGCGTCCAATTTCTTCTTGATAACTTTACAGAACTCTTCCAGTTGTCCCCTTGGAATCGGAATGCTCTTCTCAATCCACACCTTGTGCTCCACGGTCGGTATCTCAACAGGCGGAAAGAAATCATATCGCAAGGTCCCCCGTTCTTCATCGTTCCAGGCGAACGCAGGCCATTGAAGCATCATAAAATTATGAATAACTTTCAACTCCTCGTCCCACAAGAATCCAGTATTATGAACCTTGTCAATGAATTCCATCCTCTCCTGCGTGTATCGTTCGGTTGGAACGAAGTCCACTGGCTTAGCTGATAACGAGGGCAGTTCTGCGAGTGGATCACCGATTATCTCACGTTTGATACGATAACGCTCTGGCAATTCGCCATAAACCGGTCTCGTTTTTAAGGCTACTGGCTTATACTTCTTGCCTGCGAACGTCTCAAAGATTTCGACTCCCGGTTCCACTGCAGTCCCGTTCTTCTCCTTATCGAAAGCCATATCCGCACATCTAAGACACGGTATCAACGGATCGTGTCTGTGGACATGTCCCAGATAAGATGCTTCTATTTCCGCTCTACGCTCTTCGTCTTGACCTTCGTCTTCCCTATTCTCCTCTGCTACAACTCGGGTTTCCACCACATATTTCTCCGTTTTTGAATCTGAAGACCTTTCTCTAACGAAATCCTGCAATAGCTCCTTTGCTTTCTGGTCCTTCCGCATCGCTTTGGAGTCCATACTTGCTGTTAAGTACGCCATTCGTAATTCATCATCCGAGAAACAACGCCCATCCTCAGGTTCCATATACCCTTCCACTCTCAACTCTCCAGACTCGTCCACTCCTACCCTAATACACAGTTCCTCGCCTCCCCAGTCCTCCACTAGTTCCTGGACGAGCTCTGAAAATCCGACTCCGCTTCGACTTTAACTCGATGGTCTCGGTTCTCCTTTTGCCCTGGCGATTCTTTCTGCGCATTCTCAATCCTCTTCGAATTGGTTGTCGATGAAAACGTTCCCCGCGCTTGGGTTGGAATGACACATCGTCGCTCCTTGTTAGGGTCGCGAATGGTGAGCATTTGATTCCCATTTCCAAAGTTTTCCAATTTTGACTCGGTAACGATGTCGAACGGTCGTCCCAACAACACCTCATACGCTACTTGGTCGATAACGTGGACTTGCAGATACACGGGTATGTCCCCAAACAAGAAACAAACGTTCCGCGCTAATCCAGCCGACTTCTTCAGTTGCCCGTTCGCGCTCTGCATGTAGATTTGCAGATCTGGATCCCAAGGGATTCCCAACCGCTCAGCTACCGATAACGCCATCGAGACTATCTGAGAGCCACTGTCTATAACGCATTCCACATGTTCCCTTGCTGCGATTAACGGCCATACAACTCGTAACGACGCAGAGTCCTTTCCCGAAAACACTTGTTTAGGCGGTTCTCCTGGGGATAACGGCGACATACTGCAGATAAGGGTCGGTGCTAACATAACACCCTTCCTTTATCCCGTATTGACGATCTTCCTCAGTCGAGATATAGAACGAATCAACCATTGGTAGTTCATCTATATCCACAGCATCATTTTGGAGTCGAGCTTCTACACCCTCGTCCTCCATGAATGGATATTCCGATCCTTCGTCAAGTTTTCCGTTAAGTAACACTGGCTTTATCGGTTGCCTCGTTCGATTCGTTGACTTCCTCATAGCTTTGGCATATTCTGGCGAAAGCGAGATCAAATCGCCCACGGTAATATCGTAGCGACTGTACTCTCCGTTTTCTCAACAATACGCTTAATAATATTTGGGTCATCGAACTTGGTAGCCAATTTATACGCCCGTTCCTCGCCGTTCTTGCGTTTCCCCGTTTCTCGCCCTGGAGATTCCGAATGAGGAGCCATCCTCGCTGCGTATTCCAATTTCTCATCTTCCGAGTCTTCTCCTCTGAAACGCGCCTTTCGTCTCTTCTTCGGCACATCCTCTTTTTCCAACACCTCGGGTTCTGTTTCTTCTCCACTATCCGAATTCGACTCCTCCTCCAGTTCTCTTCGGTCCTGCCTCCGTTTTGACGTTTCCTTCGCAACTTTAGATCGGTTCTCAAGAGACTTCGTTGCCTCGGAAGCCTTCTTTCGTTTGCTTCCGGTCTCCATCCTCGAACTATCTAAAAATTTTGGTTTCCGCCAGCCGAGTTGTCTTTCTGCGAACGTGTGTTCGCGTACTGCGACTCCATCGACTGTCCTCCCGATTGCGAACCCGACCCAGGCGAATTCTGCATTGCCTGAACCATGTTATACATCGTCAAGAACTGTTGAAAGTTCGAATCCCCTGCCCGGCAAGCCCGGTTGAACGGGCGCTTGAATGAAGGAAGGATAAGCTTCGTTCCCAACTCCACTCTCCCCCATTCGCTGCTGCGTTCTTCCACCACTTCCGTTTTGCACCATGGGTTCCCGTTGAAGGATCTGTGGATAGGTCTGCACTGGTGCTTGAGGACTTGAAAACGCTGCTGTTGGCCACCAGTCGACATGCTATTGGCTTGCACTTGCTTCGCCATAGCCGCCATCTGGGCCCGTAACGAACGGATTTCGTCTTCGCTTGTGTCATACAAGAGATTGTATTGCTCGTTCGGAGTATACTCGTTGAAGAACGACGATTGATAGTTCGCTTGCGGCGTTCCCAGTCGTTCCAGCTCCTCCTCCCTTGCTATACCAATCCAACACTCGTTGATAACGTGACACGTTCTCAGGATACTTGGGGATATAATATCCACCAGGTAATCGCAAACCCCCATTCTCCATAACGATCTTTCCTTGGTCCAATAACGCCCTCTTTTTCGGACAATCCCGCACCATATGCCCAGTCTCTTCGCAGAAATGACACTGTTCATTTCCTTGCATTCCACCATAGTTTCGCTCTCCACCCTGGCGATATTCTCGTTGAGGCTGCCCTTGGTGCTGGTGAGTCGCTGTTTCCTTCGATCTAGATTCAGTTGCTACATGCATCTGCTTCATAGTCTCAATCAACTGCTTATCCCGCACGGCCATGACGTCCTTTAACGCATTTATTTCCAGCGCAAAACTCTCCATTTGGTCTCTAAACTCCGACTTGACCCTCGTATCCGAGGTTAACGGTCCTCCACTGAGATTCGATATCGAGATCGATGGTTTAGCATCATCCCTCGATACCGCATCCGCTTCTCTGCCCGACCAGTTGTTCGCAAGCCATGCCACCACCTTGAGAACCTCCTTGTAGCTCCAACGATCCCCTCTACGAGTGTTTGCTGCGTTCTGATTTGCATTTGCGTTTGGCCCTAGAATATTCGCGATATTTGGCTGGTTCAGCGCCGCTTCGACTGCTGACGCGAAATCGCTACGCAACGTATTCAAGATCAAGGACACCAACTCTTTGTTCGTGACCAACGAGGGAGGCAGGAGTAGTTTCTCTGCTTCTGGTACGAAGAACGCACAAAAACGAGTAACCAACCCCAAATCCTCTCGACTCGCCCCCTTGGCTTCCGCGCAAATCTCTCTCAAACGCCTCCTCGACCCTTCGTTCACCTCATCCAACTCTGGATACATCGACTTTATCGCCGTTTTCCACTCTTGAACGTTCCTCCTCCATATGGCGTCAAGTTCTTCCACGCTTCCTTCACATATCGAGTATCCAAATACCGCAACACCGTCTCCTTCTTTTCCGCCGCTTCAGTAATACTCGCCTGGTCGATAATGCGATCGCATTCGTCTAGGAATTTCTCCAACTTACCAGGAGTCTTCCCATCGAAACTCGGACGACCCGAATCCCAGGTTTCCGGTACTTTAAAACCAGCAGCCGCTCCTCCAAGACCTCCATTATTTACGTTTCCGTTATCCCCCATGTTGTTGTTTTGTTCAATCGGTTGTTCGTTAATCCGATTTGTGTTGTGTTCACCTTCAGATAGGTCCGTTAAAGGCGAAGATGGTGTCGACGATTGCTGTTCTTCTTCGACTGTAGTGTTCCTTTCGGTTGTTTTGCGCTTTGTAGCTGGTTTTATTGGTAAGCGCTTTTTGCTCGATGCTTGAATCGGTTTCCTGACGAAGATGCTTGAGGTTTTGTCGATTTTTGTGGTGCTTCTCTGTTCCGAGCTCCTTGTGAGTTGAGCGTGGTTCTCGGTGTTGGTTTCTTCGTTAATTTGGGAACGAAAAGTGGTGTTGGTCGCAGTTCTCCAACGCCTCTTAACAATCCAGGGAAGTCGTTTGGTTGGGAATCAGTGAGATCTTTCTGTTTCCCTTTTGGTGGAATTTTGTACTTTGATCCAAGCGTGTGGGCGCTTGCTTGTCTTCTTTCTTGTCACAGCTGTTTTTGCACTAAACAGAGTTCTTTGCAATATAACACTCGATCACCCCTCGCGGTGGGCTCCAGATGATGAGGGTGGATGACGGGTGGGGAGACCGGAGATGAGACCGACACTACACAACTAAAACTCAACAACAAAACAACAAATAGTCGTTCTGTCTGAGCGATAACCGTATAACACCGTTCCAAACGTCCAACAACCACCAATAACCGTCTCCTAATACGAGTGCAGAACCCTGGGAACAGAGCCTGTACACGGGTGTGCAAGGTTGTAGGGTAGATCGAATGAAATCTTGTTAAAGATTTGTTTTGTGGTTGTCCTTAAGCGTACTATCGACGAAATCCAGCAATAGGAAAGCGCCAATACGATGCCCAGAACCGTTTATACTCGTTTGGATCAGGAACTAACTGCCTTAAACCCAAGGAGTCGTCTCAAGTCAGGAACTAACTGCCTTAAACTCTCGACCGCCAACCGAAACCAAGTGTACGCCAACCGAAACTCTCTTATACGGCAACCGGAACCCCCAACTCTTTGATCACAACGCCTTTTTACTTGAGATAAAAGAGCTAGCAGGATGATATTGACAAGCTAGATCCCCAGATGCACCTAGTAACGCGGGGCAATCCGTGAATCGCTCAAATACAGGACAGAGATATAAATACTAAAACAGAAAATGATAAGATCAGGTAAATCGCCACAACAGAATGATGGTCCATGTGCATAATTTGTAAGGTATCGTTTCGCCATAAGGCCCAGAGTCGAAAATCCAGGTCTAGATGGCCGGTAGCGCGTGTTTGGTGTCAATGACCTTTGTAAATCCTCCTTTATTGCGACCGTCTATGCGTTTTTGTGAACGGTCCGCTAACCGTTGTTGTTATCGTCGTGTTGCTCCACTTCCTAGCTTTCCATCGATATCCATGACTTGAGGTTAACCGCCAGACACCGTTAGGCAAATCTCTTAACGAGATAATCGCAATCTGTTGTCGAAGTTGTTCGGTTGGACGGTTGCGGGTTAAGGTCGCCGCGATCTGCAGCCAAGCCCTCGTTTCCACTGAGTCATGCCTCCCGTTTAACCGCACCTCCACATGTCCTTATCCTTGTGTAAGTTCCGAAACCGCGTTCCAATGCTGTCAGGGACTGATCCGTTCAAGCCTGGTTGAACCTTCGTCGGAGCGTTCTGAGTTCGAGTCCCAGCGGTACCAGACCGAATATGCCTTTTGGTTTACACTCCCTTTTTGGTATATATATAAAGGATTGGATGGATCCTCTATGTTGGTTGGGCTCTGCTGTTGTTTTGGTTGTTGTAAGAGTCGTTCTGAACGGCCAGTTGCTATCAACAACGGTCGAGTCGAAACGCCTCCTCGCAGATATCTCCCTAACTGGCCATTCGGGACTCATGCCAGTTCCTAGACGTGCGCTGTACCCATGAAACGAATGAAAACGGTGGTTTTCTATGTGTGTTCCAAAATGCGGCTTATCAGCGCGTTCCTTTACGCGGTCTGCACCTATGCCCGCCTTGCCCCTGAGGCCTTCGTGGTCAACGGAGAGGCGAGCGAGGAAAAGGCCGTCCGCTATGCCATGTCGTTTATGGCAGAAGGACCTGCTCAGCAATGGGCGGAGCGCCACGGAAGCAAAGCCCCGTTTCCGTTTCCGTCCTGGGGCTTGTTCGTTTCCGAGTTTCGACTCCGGTTCTTCGAGGAGAACAAGCAAGATCACGCTCTCTTCAAGCTGGAGACTTCCGCCTATCACATGGGTACAAAGGATGTCTACCAGTACACTGACGACTTCGAGGACCTGATGGACCTCGCCGGATTTGAAGACGCGCTGGTCAAGGTGACCAAGTTCCGCCACGGACTTGACCCCTTGATCAACAACGGAATCACGTCCTCGAACAACCCCCCGGACCTCCGGGATTACCTTAGCTGGCGCACCCGGGCCTTCCGTCAATACGAGGCCCTGGTCCGGGCCAAGCTGATCAAGTCCACCTGTTGCTCCCACAATGAGCTGTACATTATCAGTGGTAAGGTGGCGGGTTGCCACTGATAACTCGCAGTGCTGGCAGGAACTCCCAAGTGGTGAATAATTGCTGAAAAGGGGGGTGAATAATTCTGAACTCTAAGGTAAATTTCTGCTAAGTCGAATAGGTAAGGGGTGAATAAAGTTGAATAATACAACACAGGCTATCCAGACCAAGTCCCCCAAAGTCACACTATGTGACTCGTGACTCAATATCCCAAAAACAGAACTTTTCCGTAATAGACACTGGAGCTGGTAGTTTCAGTAACAGTGTCATGCTTTTACCTACTCTCATATGAAGTTATAAGCCTGAGAATTTCTAAATGAATTCTTCATCATTTGAGAGTATAATCATTAGAAAATGTCACACATCGTCACAAAATAAGAGTGATATATTTTAACTATATGAACAACTTTTATTAAGTAACTTATCATGGCAGGTGAATAGTTGTGTCAGTAATGGCCAATCATTAGCTGATATATAACTGATGAATCTCTATCTCCATGGCTACTTGAGCTAACAGCATGAATCAAGTAGCAGCAGGTAGGGTTTCAATAGTACCATGAATTGACACTGGCATTTCATTACTAGCATAGGATATAATTACTATATTCACTCTTCAGTCATATAAAAGGGAAAATATTAAACAGTGTCGGAGGGCCAACTTGTAGATTTAGGTACTTGAAACTAAGGCTCTAGTGTATCCACTTCGGTGATTATACCGCAAGTGTTAGGATCACTCAAATCTTGGAGAGCCTAGGTGCTATATAACCTAGGATAGAGATATGCTAGAGGGGAGGGGGCACCAGTTTCTGGGAGGTGGACTATACCCCTACTAGTAGATATGGTCAGACTTCTTAGACTCACAAATTTTATACTATAGTGAACTCATCATTTTTGGGATAGATAACACTGATAATGATACTGTGTAAGATCCAGAACAGCTATGAGGTTGGTTCAAGTGCTGGACAGGTTCATTTGAAGGTCCATACAATCCTACAATCATGTCTTAGATCATGCTTGAAATTAATTTATAACCAGTTGTAATAGCGAAGACACTCTCTTTTGCTCTCTGGGTACCTACCCTCTCTTCGGCTACCTCTGGGGATACATACCAGAACCACGATTAATTATAACATAGGGTCCTACTAGACATCTAAATACCCTCATCCTTGCATCTCAATGCCCAGTACTCAGTCCATAGACCCTACCATTTAACTGAACCAATTCTGTACTCAACCTGTGTTAGAGTGTTCACCCCAATTTATCCTCCATGAGTATATAAAGATCGATCTGAGTAGGTGGCTACTTTATACAGGGTATTGACTGGATTTTACATACTTGGATCTATAATCAACTAGTAGATCATAGCTGTATTGTTAATATCATCTGTAGTTGTATTCATGAGTATAATTGAGAATAACACCAGATTGCATTCATAGAATGGTTTGTGAAGGATATCATCTCATAGGGGGACCCCTCTGTATGCTTCTTACCTCAATCCCATTAGGTAATCTTCACTTCCAAGTCAGTTATTAGGGGATTAGAGTAAGAGGATATATGACATATATACAGGCAGATATGATAGCTAAAAATATGTGTGTGTTGCAGAACTATCATAGACAGACATTGGAGCAGAATACAACTTAGATTATGATTATCCATGCATTCCTTAGCAAGATATCAAGTCATCATTATGTTTGATCCAAATTGAAAGAGAAAAACTACAGAAAAGTGGCATAATGTTGAAGTATGGCACGGCTGGCCATATAGCCGGCGCGCCTTATCTAAAGGCGCGTGTAATGCCTCCCCCTTTTTATCTCTCCTCACTACCGTTACTCACTTGATCGAGCTTATATACTGCACATACCTAGGAGCGCTACCTCAGTCGTTCACATTCAAGTGCCCCGACTGAGGTATGCGTCTTGTATTCACCATATTATCTTTTATACTCATTTACATACTCCAGTACTATTTCTACAGGTAGATAGCTGAATATCAGTCGTTCACATTCAAGTGCCCCGACTGAGTACTATTTCTACAGGTTATGGGCCCCGCGCGTACCCTGTGAATAAAACTCAAGGCACAAACACCAAACGAATAGACCGTTCGACTCGCTGACTGAACCTCGAAGACCCAGATTGACTCGCCTGCTCGCTGTATCCGCGACCCCTGACCCACCCACAATGAGTACGAACTCGAATTCGTTTACTGTCCTCCCAGATGGGGAGAAATTTGACGGCAATGGCTTTATTGGGTTTGAGACCAAATTCCTGGCCATCGCAGATGCGCGCGGATTGCGCGGCTATATCCTGGGCAATATCGCTCGACCATCGCCAGCTCCTGTCCCAGCAAGGACTGGCGCTCCTACCACAACGCCTCTTCCCCCCGACCCGACCAGCATCTACTCATCTACCCCAAGCCTTGATGAATGGACCCATCGTGACGCTATGGCGAAAGCGTTGATCATCCTCAATGTCAAAGACCCTATTGGCCTGGGGATGAAAACCGATGGGACTGCAGCAGAAGCGTGGAAATCACTCACTGACAACCACAAGCGGGTTAACGCGATGGCCTTGATTCAAGCAAATCGTGAACTTGTGTTGAATTTCCTCCAGCCCGCAGGCGGACCCTTAGAGTTTCTTCTCTTTGGATCCTCCCCTGCTAGGTCAGCTTCATTTGTATTCGCTTACCAATGTTCACGCTTTGGATCCTCCCCTGCTAGGACCTTGATCTCAGGCCTCCGGGGTTGCCCTTACAGATTGCCCCGCTTTACTAGGTGCATCTGGGGATCTAGCTCGTCAATCTATCTTGCTAGCTCTTTCAAAATAGTATCATCGCATCGGAAGGATTATTGGTTGAGGGTTTCGGTTGCTGAATACAAGAGTTCCGGTTGCTGTTTATTGGGTTTCGGTTGCTGGTCGAGAGTTTAAGGCAGTTAGTTCCTGACTCGAGACAACTCAGAGGGTTTAAGGCGGTTGGTCCTGATCCAACAAGTATAAACTCTCCGGGCATCGTATTGGCGCTTCTCTATTGCGGAGTTTTGTTGATAGTATGCTTTGGGGCACACAAAATCAACGTTTTTTGCAAGAAACTCGTATCTACCCTACAACCTTACACATCTGTGCCAAGGCTCTGTTCACAAGGGCCTGTACTCGCACAAGGAGTTGACGATTTTTGGGTTTTTGTGACTTTTCCTACTCAACATTATACATCTTTCTCTCTACGAAAAGTGGAGTTTTGGTTGTTTTTGTTGGTTTGGTTAGTTAGAGAGCTTATTTGCTGTCCGCACTCCGCAATCATCAACGGAGTGCGTCTCCGGTCGTAGTAGCGTGTGTACTTCTCTTTGGCCTTTGTGAGCGCAGCCTTGGCTTCAGCAACACCAGTGGCGATCCGGTCGCGGAACTTGTTCACAGACTCCATAGCGGAGCGGACTCCGGGTTCAAAGCCCATGTGCAGGAGTGAACGTGGTTGTTGTAGGCAAACTCCGCGGCCGGAATCAGCTCGTCCCAGTCATCCTGCTGATAGTTGGTGAAGATCCGCAGGTATTGCTCCAACTCCTGGTTGATGTATTCTGTCTGCCCGTCCGTCTGCAGGTGATACGCGGTGGACGTGGCGAGCTTGATGCTGATTAGACGCCAAAGTTCTCGGGTGAAGTCCGCGATGAACTGCGAGCCGCGGTCGGAGATGTACTTCTCCGGAGTCTCATGGTGCCGCCAGACGTTCCGGTAGTAGAGGCGGGCTGCCCCTACTGCATCGACCGTTGTATGACACTCCGAGAAGTGGGCGCGCTTTCCGAGGGTGTCAACGACAACCATGATCGCATCGTACCCGTGGGCTTTGGGGAGCTCTACGATGAAGTTAACGGAAACGGTATCACTGCGGGCAATGGAGCATATTCCGCCCTGGAATATGTTGAGAATATTATGAATATTACAGGCTGTATTCATTCCATTTTCTAGGCTGGAATATGACAGGAATATCCGTGGAATATTCTCAATTTTCTCACCATCTGCCATGTATATGACAGCCCGGAAAATGTTGGGCAGATCTGTGGAATATTCTCAATCTGCCACATGTTTTCATTCAATATTCCGGCCTGGAATATATCACATGTTCCAGCCTGGAATATTGTGATCAGATTCTGGGACTATCATTGATTGGGATTCTGATTAGGATTCCATATATACCACTATTTAAATTCATCCCTCCATACTTGGACAAGTCCAAACATTCTTTCATATTGACTCAATCAATCTACAGTCAAAGGCTACTGTCTACAGGTAGATGTTTCCTCATTCTCAAGGTTGGTCACAGATGTGCAGAGAGATAGTTCAGTACTGCTCAAGACTTGTCAGCACATGATACAGACAACGGAGAGTGTCACCACTGGCATTGCAATGCAGAAGAAGTGTGGAGTGCCTAGGTAGCTTTGACTATGAGACCTGCATATTTTGCAGGCAACCCATTGGGAAGGAATTTTGGAAACATCGTTGGATAATATTTATCTGCGATCAGAGGATGCGCCTTCAGCTGGAAGTTCATCACGACCTCACCCGCAGGAATGCAGTCGTTGGCACCAAATTTGACTAGAAGATTGACAAGTGTTAAATCAGAAACACAAGTAACACCAGATATAACAGACATATATTCCTGGGTCTCTCCATCCCGCTCTTGTCTGGCACGCGCCATATCGACGACTTCTTGAGGGACTGCGCAATACTTATTGTTAGCTGGCGAAGCTTGCCGACAATGACAACAAACACTCGAATTTGGCGTCCACAACTGTTTGTTGTTTGGCGTTGGTGTCGTTGACCTTGGCTTGGTCTGGGACTTTGGGTTGCAGCAAACGGCGCGGATATTGTCTTAATCTCGAGCTAGTTGCTGCGTTGGTGAGAGTTTGCCGTTTGCCGTATCGACAGCGAAGACTAACCTTGTCAGTCGCGAGCTGCCAGTGTTCGTTGCTTGGTTCAAGTACGGCCGCGTTGGAGCCGGAGGAGGAGTTTGCGATGTGGTCGTCGTCGGTGCGTGCGAGCCGAGTCTTCATCCTCTTCGGATTGAAAACGTCCTCGATAGCCTAGCTTTTCGCACATTTCCGCGTCGGAGAACATAGCTTTGAGACGAGGGATGATGGGGATGTAGCCGAAAGTAGCCCGAGGACGACGTCGGGAGTCGCAACGTGGCTCCTCGTAGTAGGGACAAAGCTCCAAGTCCGCGTGTGGGCCAACGAAACAGCAACACGACTTCTTGCAGCAGTCATATTTGACAGGTTGGATGAATTTGGCTTCAGCTGGAAGCCGGGCAAGCGTAGGAAGGTTATAGACCCGCACCTTGATGCCTCTGACTCTCTTCAGCCTGGAATTCACCGTCCAGCAACTCGTGCGGATTCAGCTCCACATGCGTGAGCAGTGGCTCGTCGAGTTGAGTGTCGGCCCATCGTTGGAGGCGGTAAGATTTGGGAAACGGTCTTCCTCGGTGTCGGCTGAGACGAGGCGCGGACGAGTGGTAGGTAGTGGACCGGGCACGGGAGATTCTTCGCGAGGAGAATCGACTTCCATTGGGGATGTATCGAAGGCGGGAGAGTCAATGATGGGCGAGTCCGGGACGGGGAGTGGTTCTGCAGGTGAATCCGAATGGTCTAAGTGACAGTCAGCAACTTTTGGCCGAAGATACACAAAGCGCACCGTGTTTTACAGCCTTTCTCGGCGGCTGCTCCCTCTCTGGTTCATCCTCTCTGACATCCCTATGCCTCCGGTTCCGGTATTGGTCCAAAACGCGTGAGGTGAGGTTCGTGTGGCGCTGCTTGACGAAGTTTTTCACGTTCTTCCATCTGCGAGCACGGAGATGGCGTCGTTTGGTCGATGGTGGTATGTCTGCATTGCAGCAAGGGTACCAGACCATATCTCATATTCTTTGACGCGGTGCTAAGTGGTGGAGAGGTCGAAAGATGCAAAGTCCATGCATCAGGAGAGCGAGAATGGTGATGACGTCGGCGTGACTCCATGACTTCTGGCGATCGTTGCGCGATCGCCTGCCACATCTCCCCCGTCGACTTCTCATTCCCCCAGCCATCCACAACTGGTCTAAGACCATCGTTGGACCACCCAACAGTCTCTCCAACCTCTACACGACCCTTCCATCCGCCAGTCGCCTTCGCTTTACTCTTTCCAGTGTCAATGACATATCGCACCCCAGGTATGATAAGAGATGTTTCCGCGATGTTGGTCGCCAGAATACATTTGCGTGACCCTTTAGGTGGAGGGGCAAATACCGTGTTGTTGGGATGGTTTCAAAGCAGCGAACACTACTTTAACTGATGGAAAATCGACCGGGAGTTGGCGGGCAAACATTTCGAGAGACTTTTACAACGATTCGATGTCTTCTTGGCCCGGAAGGAAGATGAGAACGTCGCCTGCAGGCTGGTCGATATGAATTTGGAAAAAAAGTCCGCATCGCAGCGTCAACGTAGTCTGTTTGACTGTGAGCGGTGTGATAAATCTTAACAGGATGTTATGGGCCTTTAACGTAGAGAATTTTGGCACTAAATTCGGGTTAGCGTGAGGTTCACGAAAGACCACGAACACACTTGCTGAAGAACCGACTAAACTTCTGTGCCTTCAGCGTCGCACTCATCACGACTACCTTGAGAGGATTGTACTTCTCCGTTCCTTTTCCTTTCTCCTTCCCGTTCCTTTGTCATAGTATCTTCTTCAGACTGGCCAGTAATAAGTCCGTCCGTAGCGTCCGCTCGTGTGCCTCATCGACGACGATAACCGAATACCGACTCAACAACGGATCGCCAAGTAACTCCCTCGTGAGCATACCATCGGTCATGTACTTGATGCGCGTGTCAGGCCCAACCCTCTCTTCAAATCGGACAGCATATCCGACTCTTCCGCCAACAGGTGTTTCCTGTCCTGTCGAAACTCTGGAAGCAAGCGACGTCGCCGCGACCTTGCGAGGTTGTGTTATTGCAATAGTGCCTTCACCGGAAATGCCAGCATCGAGCAAACACTGAGGAACCTCTGCGGGGCATCGGCTATCAGGGAAGGAAATAAGGAAAATGAAGCAGATAAAACGAACGCGTGGTTTTTCCAGACCCAGTCTCTCCATTCGAAGTTCGCCTTGGGATCAATTTGTCGCGAAGAGTATCGAACAGAGAAGACAGTCGCTAACTTTTGGACACGTTGTGGACTCGACTTGAATGCACGAGGGAGCACCGCGGGTGTATCCGTGGCGGTGGCGAGAAGTGCCTGAAACTTGGTGCCATGGTACTGTGCGGTTCCAAAGCCTGGTATGGCCGGAGATATTAGATATGTTGATATGGACGCTTAGGCCATGCGGACAATGCTGTCTCACTTCACCAATCTAACAATTAACTTAAACTGCAAGCAAAAGGAAGACATGCTTCACTTACCCGCCAAGTCCAGAAGAACCATGCTCGCCTCAGCAAACGCCTGCACTCCTGCTCTTTTGTCGCCACGTCCCGAGCGTCCTCCCAGAAAGAGCAGTCTCCCCACCGTGTTCGTCGTTTCGGTGCCCGTAGTAGTCGGTTGTGTAGTCCTGAGATTGCGACCAGCTGGGTGGAGGATGAGCTGGGTTGCCGTTGTTGCCACGCGCGCGCACCAAGGGAAGCGCGGGCCATGTTGCAAGGCTGCGAGTGGCCAGGCGATGTTGGAAGGGGTGGGCTGTCCCGGGCGGCAGTGCAGGTGTTCGCTAGGCGCTCCGAGTAGCGGCGGAAGCCATGGCGGTCGTGGTCGTGGGTGGTGTCGGGCGTTAAGTGACGGGTGTGACACAAGGCAGCCGATCGATCAGTTGTCAAAGTTGGTTAGTTAGAGGCATGTCCGGCCACATTGAGGAAGGCCCAGGGGACTTGTCCCGGCATGTTTGGCGGTTCCCAGGCGTCAGCGGCAGGCTGCATTTGCCAGATGCGGCCAACTCGCCAGGCTCGGCGTTGGCCGCGTCTTGTCCTGCGCAACATTCCACTTGAAGCTTTCAGGCAATATGCTTCTTAGGCGGAATGGTCCAATAGTTGTTCCTGCACGGGCCAACCTTTGTATTTGGCAGTCTGCAGCGTTCCGGCCCATCTTCCGCGTGTTCTTTGTGAGAGTGCTTGCCCTGGTACTGTAGGGCCATATGTCAGGCTTGGGGTCTAAACACTGCCCGCTTACCGTGACCTTTGTTGTTGTGGTTATTGCCAAGGGCCTGGTCTTGGTGGATATCAACTTGGCATCTACATATTGACCAATTATTATTATTTTTTTTTTTTTTTTTTTTTTTTTTTTTTTTTTTGGCAGTACATTAGAGACAAAGACAGAGTAACAATTGGTTATCTTACAGTGCTCAAGTAAAAATTGGGCCCTGGGGGGCCCATGATATTGACCAATTATCCATTGAAGGAACAAGCTCTTGATTGTCAGTAGAGCTGTGAAGGGCTAAAAAGTAAATCAGACAAGGAAGTGTGTGAAGCTGAGAAACTTGCTAGAGTTTGAACAGACCAGGCCATCTGCCACGCATACTCGAGTACTGAGGCAATTGCGGTCGTGCTGAGGTGTTGCCCGTATATAACCAGACTGTCGGTCGTGCTGTGGAAAAGCCCTCTACGACCAGCCTTGCAAGGGCGGTCGTGCTGAGGCCAATCCATATACAACCAGACTGTCGGTCATGCTGGGGAAAGCCCTCTACAACCAGCGAGGGAGCGGTCGTGCTGAGGCGTTGCCCGTATATAACCAGACTGTCGGTTCTGCTGTGGAAAAGCCCTCTATGACCAGCCTTGCAAGGGCGGTCGTGCTAAGGCCAATCCATATACAACCAGACTGTCGGTCATGCTGGGGAAAGCCCTCTACAACCAGCGAGGGAGCGGTCGTGCTGAGGCGTTGCCGTATATAACCAGACTGTCGGTCGTGCTGTGGAAAAGCCCTCTACAACCAGCCTTGCAAGGGCGGTCGTGCTGAGGCCAATCCATATACAACCAGACTGTCGGTCATGCTGGGGAAAGCCCTCTACAACCAGCGAGGGAGCGGTCGTGCTGAGGCGTTGCCGTATATAACCAGACTGTCGGTCGTGCTGTGGAAAAGCCCTCTACAACCAGCCTTGCAAGGGCGGTCGTGCTGAGGCCAATCCATATACAACCAGACTGTCGGTCATGCTTAGGCAAGCCCTCTACAACCAGCAGGAAAGCCACAGAGACACTAGGGAGTGTCAAATGAGCATTCAATAGCTTATCAAGAGCTGATTGTGCAACTCACCATCAAGTAGTTAGCTAAGCATGGAGGACAAGAGAGAGAGGCCATAGTCTGGCTGGCTCTTCTATGCCTGCACCTAACTTGCTCCACCCTGACTTACTTGCTTGTGCCAAGCCTAGCCCACTCCACTGCCAGAGATGTGTGCGGCGGCAGTGCACGTGACTAGCAGCAGTGCACATGATAAGCAGCGGTGCATGTGACAAGCAGCGGTGCATGTGACAAGCAGCGGTGACAAGGACCCAACGTGCAGCTAGCTACTAGTTGGCAGCCCACAATTGCTTTGAGTGCTAGACACAATGGCAAGTAGCGCAGGGTGGAAGCACAGGATGAAAGTGATAATGGTGGGCAGTGATCTGATGCGCCATTGCTCTCTGCAACAACCAGGCAGACATGCTATAGATGAGGAGCAACTTGAAGTTTGCGCAGTGAAGAGCTTGATGCTCTAGGTAGACTACACAGAAATTGTCTGAGAAATATCCAAGTTAACAGAGAACAAAATACACACATGAAAGGAGTATATCCAAGCTATAAAACTGGACCGGACAGCATTCCAGATCGCAGCCTGGGCTTGGTCTAAGCCAAACTCGATAGTGTACAGGCCCTTTCCTCAACAACGTGGGGCCTAGGATGAGGCAGACTTTGCAGGCGATTGCTCCTGAGACTTTGCAGGCGGTGCAGAGCTTGATGCTCAATGCAATGATAATCTGCCCTCTCATCAGCCCCACCCACACTTCAAACCCACAATTGCACACCTCATTGTCTGAAGCATAGCAGCAGCACAAACACATGATCCCATTGAGCATTGCTGCATCCACCATCCTCTCTCCCTAGCTTGTTGTCCGGCTCGTGTCAAGGTCGTGGGTGGAGAAAGTGTGACTGCCGCTGTGACCCGAAGAGTGATTTGTCAGAGTCTGACTGAGAAGACTCTGACTAAGCATGACCAAGGCCAGGGCTTGTGTGTTCGCAACCGACTGAATCAAGACTGTTAAACTAGCTCATATTTATTCAGGCAGTCACTCTTCGTGACTACAAAACCCAGCGCAATCTCCAAGAGCTACACTTCAGTTATGACCTCGAGATTCAACACGGCTTCAAAGAGCTGATCCCCCCGACCCAATTTTATTAGTTTACAACCTACACATTGTTTCTGAAGGCCCGGGCCTAGCAGCATTCGACGGCGGTGCCACGGCATCATACTCTGCGACTGCACCACACCCACTCCTGCCTCCTGACATCGGTGCTGCCAACGATTGATACACCTGATGCCTCCCCGCCCGCGCCCCACGGCCTGCGCGGCCGCTTCATTTGCAAGTGCGCAGTTGTCGAGATAGGATCCAGAAGAGTCTTCAATACAAGGGTTGAAGGCCGCCACAACGGTCCTACCTCGGAGGGCAGTTCAATCAGCAAAATCGCACCCTGCGCAAGTGTCTTCCAGTCGAACTTCTTGCGCGAGGGCTTGTCGTCCATGCCGAGCGCACCGAGGGCCTTGAATAATGGCACAACGAGGTCAGCAACGAGCATGTTTGTGTACGTTGCCAACGTTGATGAATCCAGGATTCAGGCTATAACTCTTGATTTTCCCGCTGGCACGGTGCGACAGCTAGCCCGCGCTAAGCACGTTCGCGCACTTGACCTGGTGGTACGCATTGTGCGGACATGACCGCATCGGGCCTGGTGAGCCGACGTCGCTGTTGTCAAGTGCATGGGCTGGCAGGCTCGACACCATCTGGCTCTCGAGACTGTCGGGGGAGAGGGAGAACTCGCACAGTGGCACCATGGACGGGCAGCATTGCTTATGAGGACCTGAAATGAGATAAGAGTGTATGAAAAGCAAACGAACACGCACATGGATGCATATGGGCTCAGCATATGACTTCTGCAGTGGCCTTGCGGACAGCGGTGAGTATTGACATTGAAGGTCAGCGGCGAGCATTGACGTTGAGGGTGCGGACGTTGGTGGTGGCCTGGGAAAACTTGCGCCAATGGCGGTGGCGGCGAGGTCAACGCACCGCTCGTCATCCTGTAATGACAACAAAAGGGTGATGACCGCCATTCCCAAGAACCTGTTCCGAAGAACTGGCCCCGCATAAGGGCGACGTTATTGGGTTAACACCGGCAAACGCAAGGGAGGAGGGTCTGAAGATGACAAAGTGTCACGCCTCTATATAGGCTGATCTCGTCAACAAACGCATCGCGTCGTGTTGAGAGTCGGACTTGAGACCAAACGAGGTCAGGTGCTTGTGACGAATCGTGGGGCATTGGATGTGACCATGCTTGTCGTCAACGACCACCATGCTGCCACCCTCTGACACTCTCTCCCTCTCCGCCATGACCTCCCAAGCCAGTATACGGGCCAGTGCGGGGCCGAGTGTAGCCAAATCACGGGCTGCATCGACGATATCTGCCGTTGCCCATGTTCCATCCGAGATCGGTGAGCGCCAGGCTCGTTTTTTCACCATCCTTCTCATCCACGACCTCACCATCCTCCCTGTCCCACACAACCTCATCTGCCTCCTCCGCTCTGGAATGCCACACCACGCTGCAAGGACGATCGCGAAAAATCACCAGTCGTCTGCCGCGCCTGAGTTATCCTCCCTTCCCACCAACAGCCTTCAACAACCACCTCCGCCAACCACCAGCCCTCTTTCATGCGTTCTCGTCTGTGTTCGGACCGGCCGGCCGGAGCCCGTGGGAAATGCCACGCCGGGCGTCGTCTGCTCTTCCCCACCAAGCACTTCGCGCGTTCTTGCCAACTACCCGCCAAACTGCCGTTTTTGAAGACCGCCATCGCTGCCCAACTTGCGAGAGATCGAACTCCCGACGCCAATCAACTCCTGCTATCAAGACAACGGTGGGCGGACTGCGACCACCGTATCGTCAGCGCAAGCGCAAGCGGCCTCTGCAACGACAACAGCCTTCGATGAGAAGGCATGTGCGCCTCAAACATTGGGGAATAGCGGGGAGACGGGAGGGCAACGGCAGAAGGGGAGCGACAGATATCGAAGCAAGCGGTGAGTTTGGCCCAGCCAGCCCGCTATCCCCAGCGATCACACACCTCCCAGGCCACACCCAGCGATCAACAGTGAATTGGCCACGCCGACCTTGGTGTGGGGAGGCGCAGAGAAGACGCCAGCGAAGCATTTCCCAGGCAGGCTCCGGCCGGCCGGTCCGAACACAGACAAGGACGCCTTTACCACAACCCAGCTGCAGCAGGTGCACGAAGGAGGGCTGGTGGTTGGCGCTTGGTGGGGAGTCAGCATGTTTCGAGATGAAAGCGGTAGTTGCGCGTTGAGGCAAGGCGACGTTGAGTGCTGTACCAGTCGCCCTCGGGACTGTTCCTCGAGAATATCGGCAAGCTCGGCGGCGTCACTACCAAGCCCGTAAACAATGCTCCAGACTGGTTCGACACGCGAGGGAAACGAGGAAGGGTGAAAACGGGAGGGACAGCTTTGATGATGGTCAGTGAGCAGATTCGATGTTGTAAACAACAAAACTCACCAACGAGCGACTCAACCCAACCCAATCCAAGTCTGCAAGTCAATGTCGTCAAGTTTCTGCTATATGCCAGAGGCTCGGCTCGGCTCGGCTCGGCTCGCACGCACCAATGACGACCACATCGCAAACTCCTCCTCTGGCTCCATTCTAGTGACGTGGCCGTACTTGAACCAGGCAACGAACACTGGCAGCCTGAGCTCGCGACTGACAAGGTTAGTCTTCGCTGTCGATACGGCAAACGGCAAACTCACCAACGCAGAAACTAGCTCGAGATTGAGACAATCTCCGCGCCGTTCGCTGCAACCCAAAGTCCCAGACGAAGCCGAGGTCAACGACACCAACGCCAAACAAATGGTGTCCGCCACCCTCTCGGCTTCTTCAAGAGCGTCTTAATGGACATGCGTGTTGTGGACGCCAAATCGCGTGCCAGACAAGAGCGGGATTGAGAGACCCAGGAATATATGTCTGGTGTTACTTGTGTTTCTGATTTGACACTTGTCAATCTTCTAGTCAATATTGGTGCTAACGACTACATTCCTGCAGGTGAGGTCGTGCTGAAGGCGCATCCTCTGATCACAGATAAATATTATCCGACGATGTTTCCAAAATTCCTTCCCGACGGGTTGCCTGCAAAATATGCGGGTCTCGTAGTCAAAGTCTACTTAGGCACTCCGCACTTCTTCTGCATTGCAATGCCAGTGGTGACACTCTCCGTTGTCTGTATCATGTGCTGACAAGTCTTGAGCAGTACTGAACTATCTCTCTGCACATCTGTGACCAACCTCGAGAATGAGGAAACATCTACCTGTAGACAGTAGCCTTTGACTGTAGATTGATTGAGTCAATATGAAAGAATGTTTGGACTTGTCCAAGTATGGAGGGATGAATTTAAATAGTGGTATATATGGAATCCTAATCAGAATCCCAATCAATGATAGTCCCAGAATCTGATCACAATATTCCAGGCTGGAACATGTGATATATTCCAGGCCGGAATATTGAATGAAAACATGTGGCAGATTGAGAATATTCCACGGATCTGCCCAACATTTTCCGGGCTGTCATATACATGGCAGATGGTGAGAAAATTGAGAATATTCCACGGATATTCCTGTCATATTCCAGCCTAGAAAATGGAATGAATACAGCCTGTAATATTCATAATATTCTCAACATATTCCAGGGCGGAATATGCTCCATTGCCCGCAGTGTATGCCAGCGTTCCGGAGGCGTCTCCGTGGGGTGTAGCTCCCCGTGGGGCAGTCTCCGGAGCGCCTTCGTGCGACAGCACAAGTCGCAAGTTGCGACATAACGGCCGATATGGCGAGACATTTGGGTCCACCAGTAGTTCCGGGAGACCAACTCCAAGATCTTGAAGCAACCTGCGTGTCCAGCGACTCGAGTGTCATGGCAGAGCTCGATGATGGTCTCCGAAGGTCCTTGTCCTTTGGTACGACGATCTTCCCTCGGAAATGGAGAAGACCACCGGAGACGGCCCACTCGTCAGAACGTGAGGAGCAGGGGCCTCGAGCTTGACCTTGGACCTTAAGGAGTTGCCGGGCCGCTAGTGCGACGGGCTCCTCCAGGTCAGGCTCACCGGAGAGGGCATTGCGGATGTCGCGGAGGAGTTCAGAGCCGGGACCGGAAACGCAAACACCCTCGAGTGCGCGGACGTGGAAGAGTTCAGGCCGCAGAAGGACGACATCGGAGTTGTCGGAATTGACTCCGTGATCCGGTCTCTGAGAGAGGGCGTCAGGTCGACCGATGTCGCGGCCAGGCTTGTGGTGCAGCGTGAAATCGAACCGGGAGAGGTACTGTAAGGGCAACCCCGGAGACCTGAGATCAAAGTCCTAGCAGGGGAGGATCCAAAGAGAACTCTAAGGGTCCGCCTGCTAGGGAGCTGACTATATACTGCTTGTCCGTAGCTGCCGCTGTCAGGCACAGAAGGCTTGGGCGGCGTTGCAGGCGAGGTCCCAGGGCGACCATCGGGAGGGCGTTGACGGATCGGTGATTGTGCGGGCGAGATGGAGGGCCGGACCAGAGTCGGAACCGGAGTCAGACCAGAATCGGACGCGTCTCCGAGGGGCCGAAAGGGGGCCTCCCCTGACATCACCCCCCCTTTGAATGCGGCGTCCCCGACGCACAGACCGGAACGGAATCGAGTCAAAGGTCGCGGAGGCGATGTGTCGTGGGCTTGCCAGGGTACTTACGATAGAACTCCGCAATTTTCTCCAGGGCGAAGACGCGGTAGAAGCGGACCCACTGGTCGTGCGACGCATCGTAGCCTTTCCATCTGACGAAGTAGTTCAGAGGGTGCCACTTCCTGTCTGGGGTGGATTGTGAAAGAACTGCCCCCGTCGCATAATCAGAGCTGTCCGCCTCGAGTCGGAAAGGCCGTGGCGTTGCCCGGAATCGCCAGGACCGGTTCCGAGGTGACCGCGTCCTTGATCGCTTGGAACGCGGAGGCCTCCGCGTCGCCCCAAGTCCATTACTGGTCCTTCTTGGTGAGCACGAAAAGAGGGCGCACAAGGGTCAAGAAGTCCCGAATGAACCTGCGGTAGAAATTAGCGAACCCAAGGAACTGCTGAATGTCCTTCTTGTTTTCCGGAGTCGGTCAAGCGGAGACGCCTGCGACCTTGACAGGGTCCATTTCGACGCTCCGAGGTACTCGATTGACGATTTTTCAAAGTCGCACTTCTCCGCTCGAAGGTACAACTTGTGCTCTCGAAGTCACCGTAAGACCTCCTGAACAATCTGCCGGTGTTTCCGGAGGTCGTAATGGGCGATCAGGATGTCGTCAAGGTAGATCATGACATCTCCGGAGAGGATGAGGTCCTGAAAAATGTCATTCATCATCGTTTGGAATGTCTCAGGTGAGTTTGTCAGGCCGAAATACATCACCAAGGGCTCAAACAGGCCTCGGTTAGTCCAGAAAGCCGCTTTCCACTCGTCACCTTCCTTGATCCGGACGTTGTTGAAGCCCCAGCGGACATCGAGTTTGGTGAAGTAATGAGCGTCTTTCAGCCGGTTGATGAGGTCGTTGATCAGCGGAAGGGGGTACCGGTTTTTGACAGTCATTGCGTTGAGAGCACGGTAGTCCTGGACGAAGCGGAGTCCGCCATCCTTCTTCTTGACGAAGAAGACCGGAGACGCCATCGGAGACTTGGAGGGGCGAATCCGGCCCGTCGAAAGCCCTTCCTCAATGAACACGTCGAGCTCGCGTTGCTCGAGCGGCGAGATGGGATACACCTTGCAGTTGGTGGGCTTAGCGTCGGGGACAAGTTCAATGGCGTGGTCCCAAGCTCTCCGCTCCAGTAGCGTATCAAAGGACTCCTTGTTGAAGACGTCCTGGAACTCCTTAGCCCAGTCTGGGATCTCGGAGGGCGGTGGGGCAAAGGCTTCGGCCAGACGCTGCGAGACGGTGCTACCTGCGCGTATCTCCTCTGAGGGACGGAACGAGGTGTAGAAGATGCGGTCACCATCTTCGAGCTGGTCATCTTTGTCGTCTGAGTCCGAGTCCGGCGTCAGATCAGGCAGGTCGGAATCGAGACCGGAATCGGAATCGTCTCCGTCCTCAGGGCCAGAGAGGTCCATAGTGCAAACCGAGGGGAACGGGCCGGAGCGGAGACGCTTCTGAAGCGACCAGAGTCGCCGCAGCTCGGTCCGTTCGACGCGCTCTTCCTCACGGCAGGTCGAGCAATTGCGGGGGCACCGTGTCATCTTGACCTCCTTGGTTTCCCAATTGATCTCGGGGTTATGTTTCCGCAACCAGGAATACCCCAGGATGAGGTCTTGCTTGCCAAGATGGGTGACGGCCAGTTGAACTCGTTCGGCGTGGCCCTTGTAGCGCAGGACCAAGTCCGCGATCTGTTTGATGGAGCCAGCGTCATTGGGGGTGCCATCGACATTGAAAACCGGAATCGGCTGGTCGAGGGTGCGGACCGGAATGCCATTCCGAGCAACATAGTTCGTGTCAATGAAGTCGGAGGTGGCACCACAGTCAACAAGCCCAGAGAGTGAGAGCTTCAGCGCGCTGGTGGTGGACTCAAGCTCCAACGGGAGGTGGAGGGAGTTCGCCCCAGGGGCAGCGGCAACGGTGTACTGCTTGGGCAGTTTCTTTTCCCAGGCAGTGAGGCGGCGAAGGACGATGACTGGAGTCGCGGGCGGAGTCGGAGACGGAGTCGAGGCGGGGGCAGGAGAGGGTGTGTCTTTCGTTTCGGGCTCATTGTAGGGCAAGGAACTGCATTCATCATACAAGGAGGCAAAACGATTTATAGACGCGAACGAGGGCACACCAGTCACTCGTCGCGGGAGACAAAATCCTCTCCTGCCATCGACTCCGCTATCGTCTCCAGCAGGGCAGCTGTGTCCGTGTAGCGGGCGATCAACTCCGCTAACATCTCGTCGCCGAGTTGTTGGATCACCTCGTCGAGGATGTCCATCGAGCGGACATCGGCGGGGAGGGGGCAATCCCGGGCGAGATGGTTTGGGTCGCCGCACCTGAAGCAGGCGCGACGAGGGGCACCCCGAGCCCTGGTGCGGTCCAACTCCATAGGGACGGGAGCTGGAGGCGCCGGAGCGGGGGCGCGGGCCGCGGGTGGCACGACCGGAGCCACCGGGCGGAAGGGGGCCGGAGCCGGGATGCGGTTGACCGGAAACGGAGTCCGAATCAAACCGCCAGGCGTCTTGGGGGCGGCTGACTTGATCAGCTTGGCCCGGACCAGGGCCTCGTATTCACGGAAGGCCCGGGTGCGCCAGCTAAGGTAATCCCGGAGGTCCGGGGGGTCGTTCGAGGACGTGATTCCGTTGTTGATCAAGGGGTCAAGTCCGTGGCGGAACTTGGTCACCTTGACCAGCGTGTCTTCGAATCCGGCAAGGTCCATCAGGTCCTCGAAGTCGTCGGTGTACTGGTAGACATCCTTTGTGCCCATGTGATAGGTGGAAGTCTCCAGCTTGGAGAGAGCGTGATCTTGCTCATTCTCCTCGACGAACCGGAGTCGAAACTCGGAAACGAACGAGCCCCAGGACGGAAACGGAAACGGGGCTTTGCTTCCGTGGCGCTCCGCCCATTGCTGAGCAGGTCCTTCTGCCATAAACGACATGGCATAGCGGACGGCCTTTTCCTCGCTCGCCTCTCCGTTGACCACGAAGGCCTCAGGGGCAAGGCGGGCATAGGTGCAGACCGCGTAAAGGAACGCGCGGCCACGTTTCCAGTCGCCATTGAAGGTGAACGGGGGGTTTGGTCGCAAGACCTCTGACTTTTGATGAACAGCCCAGAAACCATCAAGTAATTGGGTTAACTGTAAGGGTAACCCCGGAGGCCTGAGATCAACAGGGGAGGATCTAAAGCGTGAACATTGGTAAGCGAATACAAATGAAGCTGACCTAGCAGGGGAGGATCCAAAGAGAAGAAACTCTAAGGGTCCGCCTGCTAGGGAGCTGACTATATACTGCTTGTCCGTAGCTGCCGCTGTCGGGCATAGAAGGCTTGGGCGGCGTCGCAGGCGAGGTCCCAGGGCGACCGTCAGGAGGGCATTGACGGATCGGTGATTGTGCGGGCGAGATGGAGGGCCGGACCGGAGTCGGAACCGGAATCGGACCGGAATCGGACGCGTCTCCGGGCCGAAAGGGAGGTTCCCCTGACACCTGTACTCTTGGCATCTATGGGAAAACCTGTATCCACGGATGTCAAACCTACTCGAAGCTCCACCCGGTCTTCCCCATCGTCAAGCTCGAGCTCGCCCAAGACGACCCCTTCGATGGACGCCCCGGCTACGACCAGCCCCCTCCGGACCTCGAGGACGGAGTCCCGGAGTGGGAAGTAGAGGAAATCTTGGACGCAAGGGTGAGGTATAAACGGCTGAACTACTTCGTCAGATGGAAAGGCTACGACGCGTCGCACGACCAGTGGGTCCGCTTCGACCGTGTCTTCGCCCCGGAGAAGATTGCGGAGTTCTATCGTAAGTACCCTGGCAAGCCACGACACATCACCTCCGCCACCTGTAGTTGTGCACATTTGACAACTGCACTGAGTGCACTGAGTCAACCTGGTGTCAAATCCACTAGCTCCACTGAGGCAGTTAGTGCATTTGTCTTCTGTTCCCCCATAAGACTGATCAAACTTTGATATAACATCAGTATTAATAATTATTATACTTAATAAATGAATGTTAAGTTCCTTTTCTTCAGGCCGAAGACCCGTTATATAATTTGGAAGACTATATATATGGAAAATAATTAATAATCCCAATTTGGACAGAAATGATGTAGCTGGTTCCAATCATCAAAAGTTGTGATGGCAATCAAAAATGTTTCCACATTGATGACATTATCTAGATGCCATCAGTTCCATCATCAATTACCATAATAGTAGTCTTAAATAAATAGAATAAGCCTTTAAAGGAATGTGACATATGTGACAAAAAGCCCTGCTCAGTGTATTTGACAACTGTTATGCTAGCTGCAGCTAGTTGCATTTGTAAAAATATAACGCCTATGGCCCCTCCGCGACCTTTGACTTGATTCCGTTCCAGTCTGTGCGTCGCGACGCCCGCATTCAAAGGGGGGGGTGATGTCAGGGGAACCTCCCTTTCGGCCCCTCGGAGACGCGTCCGATATCACCGATCCGTCAACGCCCTCCCGACGGTCGCCCTGGGACCTCGCCTGCGACGCCGCCCAAGCCTTCTGTGCCCGACAGCGGCAGCTACGGACAAGCAGTATATAGTCAGCTCCCTAGCAGGCGGACCCTTAGAGTTTCTTCTCTTTGGATCCTCCCCTGCTAGGTCAGCTTCATTTGTATTCGCTTACCAATGTTCACGCTTTGGATCCTCCCCTGCTAGGACCTTGATCTCAGGCCTCCGGGGTTGCCCTTACAACAGGTATGACTTTGGCATATCACAATCTTTATTATTTTATATATATTTCAGTCACCACAGTCTCCTTATGCACTGTGGCTGTTTTCAACACACCTTACTATATTTGAATATCCTGTAACTATATAACATAAAAAAAGGCAATCACCAATGCACACCAGAATAATCCAAGAATGCAATTTTTTTAAAAGTTGAAAACCTTTTATACTGGTAGCAGGGATAATTATGTATTCTTCTGGTCAGTTGCAGCCAAATCTATCAATAAATGCAGTGTAAATATTAGTCTATAAAAATATTATAGAGATAAATTAAAATTTTATACTGCTGTTTTTTTTCTATAAATTAGAAATACTTTTCAAAAGCAGTAGAATCATTATGCATTATGCCTTTTACTTGTTGCCAAATCCATCAAGAAATACTACCATACTGGTAGTACACTATACTGACTTTTCATCATTTGTGTTTGATCTATTCCTTATATTTCTTGTGCAAACTTATTGTTATCATAAACTGTACTACCAGTTTATGGAGAATGACAGGCACAGTGCCAAGTTGTCTCAGAGCCACAAGTTCTCGAGAGTGACAAGTTGTCGGTGAATGATGTAGCAAGACTTTGGGGCAAAAAGAGATTTCTTGCAAATGTCAAAGAAGCACAGAGTTTCTCCTTGGAGACCAGTCTTTCTGCTTGGGGTATTTTTTCCCCGTATTGAGTGCCATAATAGTGAGACTCTGGGGCAGAAGGAGAGTAACAAGTAAGGGCCTGCTCAGCTAAACCCAGAGAGCCTAGGGGAAAAAACTTGTGTTTGTTGTAAGAATGCTCCCAAAGGTACTGGAAGGGCTATAGGAAGTCTCTCATATATAGAGCTTACATATAAAATGCTATTTTGTAGCTCATGATACAGCTAAACCCAGTTTTTCTAGTCAAGTGACAAGGCTTGTCACAATCCTCAATCACATCAACACATCATGATGATGTATCAGAGAAATATAACTGTATAGATAATTAAATGCAAGTTCATTTGAAGGCATACTGTGGTTCCCAGTGATTGGGTAATCTCCCAATGACTGGGTAATCACTAGGTCCTGTATATCATCTGTATCACTGATATAAAACTGGGCCATCAGAGGTCCCACTCACCTTAGAAGTATAGTTCAGCATCCAGAAGTGCTCCCAGAAGCTAGCAGACACCGGTGAGCTTCGATATGGATGAATTATGCACTGATGATTTCCTATTAAATTCCTATCAAACTGATATGATACGATACACACTGAAATCATGTATTGTATTTGTATTTTGACTGATATATCTAAAATATATTGGTTGTATTGTATCCTTGAACAGCACTAGTGAAATCTCCTAATTTAGGGTGCAGTTTTTTAATCCGGTTTACAAACCGGTTTATAAACCAGTGTTTATAAACACCGGTTTAGAAAGATTTCACTGGGTCTCTGGTTTATAAACCAGGCTAGTCACGTGACTTAAGTGATCCAACTACTGCTAGCTGATCAACATTATTAATTATAAGTCCTGTACTATATATAGTAAATTATCACCTGTACCACAGGTTACTGAGAGAAAAGAGGTATGAAGGCAACCCTTTCAGCTAGAATGTAAGGCTGGAAAAATTTATATCATGCTATCAAAAATATCACATGTTTAGTTGCCTGGTTTACAGTGGCGGCAAGATCAAATGTCTTGCCTTTTTTGGTAATACCCATCAAATCTTCCTCCTCTTCCCTCCTCCCGCCCACACGTCCTCTGCCCACCCTCCAGGAGACCTCAAATGAGTGTCAGTCGATGTCGCTCACCCAAATAGAGCCCCCATACTCATGTTGTCTCTGTCGTCGCGTAATGACGCCATTGTGACGCGTACTCCACGACGACCTGCGAACTCGTCGATGTTGGCCCTCTACCGTAGCCTAACGCCAGAGGCTCGCCAGCACCCACCAATTCCTCATCCCTCTTCACCATGGCACCTTCAACACTTGCCAAAACCTTCTCCAGCACACCGTCTTAGACATCACTTGAGGCACTGGGTCTGTGCTGTCTACAGAGGGCAACTGGAGCTGTTTAGAGATGTCGGCCAGGTCATGGGAGATGCTACTGGGTGCTCCGAGCGTGAAGGGCCACTCTTGGACCGTGTCTGGTGTCAAGGTATGTCTCCTCTGTCCACCGCATCACCCATTGCCCTACCCTGCATATACATATCATCTACTGTACTTGAAGACACAAAATTTTGTATGGGGCTGTAGTTTGGTTAAATACTCTTCCTGTAAAAATATCTAGCCGGTACATGAAGTATTGCCTTGAGAATTGTCCACTGGAGGCTGCCATCAAAATATTACCAAAAAAGGCAAGACATTTGATCTTGCCGCCACTGTATAAACCAGTTTATAAACACCAGTTTGGACACTGAAAATTATAACCCATTTTTAAATACTCAAATATTTAAAACCTGCACCCTATCCTAATTATATACTAGCTCTTGCAACTCAGTGATTGTAGCTAGGTTCCAGAACATATATTAAATATGTCATTATTGGAGAAAACAAAAGAAGTGAAATGACAGAAAATAATTCCAACAGGTTCTGGTGTCCATCCAGATGAATAAGAGGGTGTTTATAAGGAATATGGTAAGTTACAGGTATTTAAAGTGACCACACAAAAAGAAATATTCTTTGCACATATTATCTCAAAGCTAGCTGAAATGATTGAAGTTGGGGTATGAGCCAAATTTATCAAGAAATTGCAGAGCCCACATTTCTCGCATCTGTCTAGGAAGCCTCTTGGGGTATTTTCCAAGGAGGGTTTAAGATTCTTATTAGGCACATGGGGTAGGGGGGTCCCCTGGGTGGTAAAAAAACTTTTTGTATATGAAAGATTTGGGCCTTATATAGGTGTAAAGATACTGAAAATATAGTGTGTACACTCTGTTTTCTATAGTTCACAACCCCCCATACTTATATCTATATACTTTCAGGCCCATAAGCTTGGATAGCACACCCTGTGACAGGCCCATCATCAGGTGATTGGTGAGAGGTGAACATATTGAAGAGTGATATGGCCTGCTATGTGTATTTAAGGGTTCCAGGTGCATAGAGATACCTACACACACATAAAAAAAATTTGAAAAAAAAGTTTCACAAAGATTAAATTTTTTATGCCACTTTTTTTTTTTGATCACATCAGTGGTCACATGATGCTAATCAGGGGACCATATTACCCTCTGGGGGGTCCCAGAGGGTCAGAAAAAAACTTTCCGACCCTATATCCGTGATTCGGATCTTGAACCCCCCCTTGGTATTTTTTCCTCGTTTCGACCGCCATACTAATTAGTGGGTCCAAGGGCAGAGGAAGAACTGCCACGCATGCAGCGACGCAGCTAACGCAGCGGGGCTTTCGCAGGCGAACGGCAGCGGGGAGGTCCGCTATATAACGCGGGACAGGCTCCCGCATGCGAGACATCCCCATCCTCTTGGCAGAAACATCCGCGGCGGCGCAGCGGCGCGGCCCCTGAGACCGTGCGCCACTCGCAAACTGGGCATCCGCAGCACCAAGCGGGGCAAGTCGTCGTTGGTCGAGTCGAATGTCGAAGGCTGGTGAACGTCATCGTCAAGAGTCAAGACTCAAGAGCAAAGTGCTTAGCAACCCACGGGCCGTTGCCAACGTCGCGGATCTGGACCACTGGTAACATCACATCAGGATTTCCGTTTGCCTGATGGATTGTGTTGCTTCCCGAGATGTGGTAGACAGCCCTGCTAGCACATGACGTCGACTGATAGACTCCAAGGACGGGATGTTGCATTGATGATGTTGGAACTGGACGGAGGGAGGAGACGACGGGCCCAAGGGATATATTCTGGTGAGGAGGGGCGTTACAAAGGGCTATCATACGGTAGGTATTATTATTATTATTATCACGGCATGTATATATATGAAAAGAATAGGGGTTGGAACTTGACGACACGTTGGGACCTCATTTCAACAGATGAACTTGAACAGCCATCAATTCATTCCAGGTACCCGCATATAGTATACCAGGTCCATACATAAGCTGATAATAATTGATTATCATTAGTATTGTCTTTCTGTCAGGACCTATTAAGTTCATCGTGGACACCGTGTAGGCGCCGTCCTACGGCTACGGCGCCGTGCTGTACCCGCCTTTAAGCAACTCGTTCTCCTTTCGCGGCTACTTCGGCAGCATGATATAGATGATTTAGCGGCCTTCCTGACTCCTGATAAACGCGGTAACACTAGTATAAAAGATAAAGAGTGAAACCTCACTGGAAAACAAGCTGAGGCTTCCATTCTCCCTCCACAGCTCGATTACTAATGTCCGCCGGAGACATCATCGTCATTCCTGATACTCTGCGTGCCTGGCCATGGCCGCGCACTATAAACCCCGCGTACGCGGTGTGCAAGATGGAGTCGGCAGCATGGTGCGCAGCCTTCGAGGCGTTTGGCTCCGAGGCGCAGGATAGCTTCAATCGGTGTGATTTTAGTGCGTCGCTCGTTGTAACCGCTCTGAAGGCTGCTCACCGGCCCCGAAATAGACCTGCTAGCATCGTTGGCCTTCCCGTTGTTAAATCGCGGTACGACGACTCACAGGGAAGGCTATATGCAAGGCTCATCGGTCCAGCAGAGGGTTGCCGCATTGGCTGCGACCTCATGAACCTTTTCTTCATCATTGATGAGCACACCGACTTTGCAGCGACGGCGGTAGTCAAGCAGCAAGCGGACCTGATCATGGACGCCATTCGTCATCCGGATCGACCTCGCCCCGCTGGAGAATGGATCGGGGGCGAGGTCGCGCGATCGTGCGTGGCACCTGCTTGTTTGCATCTTGACGCTTCCGATCATCCTGCACTATAGCTTCTGGTCCAACGCCACGCGGACGGCAACACCGACGGCACAGCGGCGCTTTGTCGCGGCCTTCCAGGAGTATATGGATGGAATAGTTCAGGAGGCGGATGACCGAAACTCGAACAGAATTCGCGACGTTGACAGTTATTTCAGAGTGCGCAGGAAAACCATCGGGGTGAAGGCGTGTTTCGCTGTCAACGAAATCCACCTGAACATCCTTGATGAGCTCGTCGCAGACCCAATAGTCGTGAAGCTCACCCATCTTTGTGTTGATGCGGTGATCATCGGGAACGACTTGTATTCTTACAACGTAGAGTGCGAGTTCCCACCTGATTTCAGGTTCCCAGGGCCAAGCAGCTAACCTGGGTCTTTTTCAGACAATCGCGCGGAGACGACGGCCACAACCTTGTCACCGTCGTTATGCACCAGTACGCGCTCGATGTGCACCAAGCGATCAGCTGGATTGGCGTCCTCCACGACCAGATCGTCGACGATTTCCTTCGCGCATGGCACGACCTGCCGAGAGTCATTTCGCCTGAGTTGGGGAACGATTTGCGTCTATACGTCGATGGACTGGGGAACTGGGTGCGCGCGAACGAGTCCTGGAGCTTCGAGGTGAGTCGGCAGCTTAGAGCAGAGACCCAGAACACATAGCGCGCAGAGCGAGAGGTACTTCGGCAAGCGGGGACTCGAGGTCCGGGACACGCGGAAGACGGTACTGCTCCCAAAAAGGAGAGATTTGGAGCAGCTAAGACAGCCTGGGAGTTGTGCAAATCAGAGCACTGTCAAAAGATCATAGGTAGTATGCTTACTATTGTTTGATACCTCCGAAAAGTCTGAACACGCAGCCGATATTGGCGACAAGACACGTCAGCGAGGGTAAGAGTAGAGAGCGGTAGCGTGGCAGCGGCTTGAGCGGGAGGAGCGCGGCGACGACCTGGCGCGCGGAGCATATGTCCGACTCGTCTCCTGCGAGGCATCCGCGAGACAACAGCGGGCGGTGCACATCGGATATGGTGGTTAGATGTCAAGGAGGAATATGCCATTCGTCACGTAAACAGCATCATAATGTCACGTATACGCGACGTGTCAAAAACCACGTGGCTACTCAGCATCAAATTTGCTCTTGACAAACAGCAAATCTCCGAATCTTCGACTGACGAGCGCTGGTCAGCTTTGAGGCCTCGTGAGTCGTCGCATTTCCGGTTCCCCGTTGTGCATAGTGCTCTGCCGGGCCGGGCTTGGAGCCTTGCTTGGAGCCCGAAGCCCGGCCCAGCCCGCGTCGGGCAGCCCGAGCCCGGCCCGGATCAGGGCTCGGGCTTGGTCGGGCCTGAGGCTCGGGCCGGGCCTGTCAAGGGCCCCGGGCTCGGGCTTGGGAATTCCGCGGACCAGGCCCTACAAAGCCGGGGCCGAAATCGGGCTGGGCTCGGGCAGCCCGGCCCGGCAGAGCACTAGTTGTGCACCTTGCGATTTACATACAAGTGAGACGAAGTAGCATGAAACGACCCTTTCTTAGCTTCTAACCTTTATTGGTGGCGCTCATCTATATTCCTACCGGCCCGCAAGCTCCCTCTCCAATCCGGTTCTTTCAGACCACTCAAGACTGAAAAGTGGAACACAAATGTCCACAGCCTGGAGGGCAGAGCACCGCGCCACCAGCTGTGCATGCAGGACGCGGGTGTCTGGAATGCCCGAGTCATCTAGCTCGTCGTCTTCCGCACCGCCCGAGACATCAGCGTGTAGCCAGAGGGAGCGCAGCGCGGACGGGAGGGATGACGGGAGCGCTATTACGAGCGCAAGTATCTGGCGTACGTGTTAGAATGGCGCGCGTCGATCGAGGGAAGACGTACCGATGCCGTCGTATTGCCGTCGTTCACTGTTAGCTCTAACTTGAGCGACTCCATGGCCGAAAATTGATTCAAAATCTCCGCCACGAGGTTGTCGGAGGCCCAGTCATACAGCGACAGTTGCAGGTGTGTAATTCGGGCGAGGCGACCGCGCGGGAGAGTGGCGAGCGAGTGGAGCAGCGGCGCCGCAGCTGAGTAATGCAATGTAAGGCTTTTGGGTCGGGCCAGCGGGAGAAAAAAGCCTGCCACTCCTGCGTGGCTCTGCAGCTCCGTGAGGTGAGGAAAGAGGAGTTTCGGAGGATGGCTTTCGATCTCTGAGTCCGCAGCCCACCCGTCTTCGCAATCGATATCAAGCGATTGTATACTCGGAAACGTGGTTGCAAGCGAGGAAGGGATGGCATGTAGGCAATAAGAGTCGAGCGGCAGCTTCAATCGCGTCACATGAGGGAAGACGGGGAATCCGGAAATGTCAACGTCCTCCAGCTGAGACCCGTTGGGTATGAAGAGCCCCTGCAATAAGTCTGGGGACATGATCGCTAGCCAGCGACCAGGATAGCTCCAACGATGGCTTAAATGGTGTTCTCTCTGAATGGTGAGGTCGATAACGTTGAGTTTGACCATGGGGAATTTGAACCGAAGAAGGCCGGGCAGTAAATAGCACTCGTCGAGCCTGAGGGAGAATGCGGAAAGGGAAGAGAGCGCGTCAATCGCCGCAGTTGTGAATGTGATGCCCTGTGCCTCGAATGAGCGCAAGTTGCGGAAGAACGGGATTGTGGAGAATAGCGCATGAAGCATGGTATGGGTGTCCGCATCGTTGGAGAATGGCGCGTCAGAGATCTGAGACTCGGATCTGGTCTGCCCGGCGTTCGGGTAGCTGCTGAACTGGTTTACGCTGACGAGGACGATGTGTGGTGCGATGGCCTCCGAGCCGAACAGCGCAAGCTTATCTGTAAGTTGAATTTGTTGCTCTGGGGCAGGACAACGAAGCACCCCGACATCGTCGTCAAAGACATAAGTAGGGCTGGAAGTACAAAGCAGTGAAGAAGAAGGGGCGGGCTAGCGCGCAGAATTTCCGTGAGGCAAGGGATATGCTATGAAGGTCTGACCTGACCGAGAGGTGGAATATCTCGAGGAGGAGTTCGTTTGGCAGCATCGTGGTGCCGCTGGTGGTGGTCAAGAGCACAAGCCGGTGCCGTGAGAATCCTGTGATGGTCACATCTGGAAACGGTGCCGCTGATCAGGGCAGCGACGGCTTGGCGTCGATCTAATAATAAAAGAGAGTCGAGACATCGAAAGAGTATTTCCATACTGGTTTTTGGTCTCGATAAAATTTTGTATCTGTTGACTTGGGCTCATATATTAGCCTGTTTGTGCAGAGCCACCAGAGGCCACCTGGTGGCATTTTGGCTGTGTGCTGCCTGGTGGCTCTGGTAGCTTAGACTAAATTGAAGTCATGCTACCATAAGATATTATAATCATCACATCATTCTCTTCTACTAACTATCAACAGTAATCCAGATATGCTCACAGAAACGTACAGAAGGTATTATAACCCCCACTCCACCTTACACGCTATTGACAGAGTCTGTAAGCGTAGTATGAGTTACTCCATAGCTATAGCAGGCAAGATGGAATATAATATAAGACTTGTCAGAGCCACCACAGCCACCAGAGCCACATGGCAGCACACAGCGAAAATGTCACCAGGTGGCCTCTGGTGGCTCTGCACAAACTCTCTATTTCGCCGCGCACGGCCGCGCACCTACCGCGCACGGCCGCGTCATCGCCGCGCACCTCTGTCACGCTGCCGATGACGATGACCGAGGTCGATTGAAGAGAGCGACGCCGCAGCTGCCGCTTACTTGGGAAGCGGCTGTGGCACATCGCCGCTCTCCTTGTTTAGCTGGGAGCCGCTTCCTGTCACACGAGCGCCGCGTAGGAGCCGCGCCGCGCCGCGCAAAAACTGCCACCCGCCGCGCACCACCAAAAGGACGCGGCGAAATACTGTAGTATTTTACTCAAATCGAATGCCAAAAATGGTGTGACATCTGATACGAAAATTGGAATTCGAATTATTTCCTAATTAGGAAGTTCTTGGCGCCGGAGGCGCCCGGAAATGTCATAAATTACCTTTTTGGGACAGGAATTTGAGCAAAATGGTGTGACATGCGGAAAAATTTCGAATTTTATAGCCTGTGTGACGCGTGACATACGAACTGAGTAAAATACTACAGTACACGACCCGAGCCGCCCACCGCCGCGTCGAGCCGCGCACCCAAAAAAGTTGAAGGCCAGTGCTCAACAACGAGAGCACCGTTCGAGCCGCACAGTATCACGTTCGGAAGGACTCGACGGGGGCTACCGAGCGGCCCAAAAATAGTGGCATTACCTTAAGTAAATACAAAGATATTGTCTACACAACATTTCACAGAGCCGCGCACCAGCCGATTCCCAGCCGCGCACCCCCTGCGCGGCGAAATCTTTTTGCCCTGTTGACTTGAAGCAGACTTGAAGCTTTTGATTTACATTGCTTCCAAGTGAATGTACTGTCATTGCTCTGAGGCTTTTCAAGTTCGCTTTGAACTCAATCGAACCATTGATTTATTAGTAGTTCAAGTGAAGACTCTTGTGGCCGTAAGCTACCCTGTGCTCGATGATGATACAGTATACCCAAAGTATACCGGTACTCAGACCTTTGTTGAATGTGAAGTTCAGGATAAGACAGATACTAGTAATCATAAGTACAGCCATAGATAGTGATCGGACTAGCGCTACATTGGAAACAGATAGGTATACAAAAAACAAAGCAGCGCTGCATGCACTACCAGACGGCGTCGGGCCACCCCCATGGCGCCGGCGGGACCTCTGCCTCCTGCAGCTCCCCGAAGACGACGCCTGCTTCCGCGTCTGATGGCCAGCCCAGTTGTGGTCCGAGTTCCGGCCAGCCCGGGTACACGTCTCCGGCAGTGGCATCATGATAGCAGTCGGCGATGACTTCGTGCGCGGACCCCGCGGTCAACGCCGGCCCGGGCTCGACGAAGTATGAGGGCCCCGGCTGCGAGTAATACGCGGACTGTGGGTCGAACTCGTACGGCAGGGTGGCGCCGGTCACCTCAAATGTTGCTGCTGCGGCGGCGAAATCATCGTGGGCGTATGCTGAGCCTGAGCCGAGCACAGGGTATGAGGGCCCGGCGATGCGGTCGTCATTGGCGTAAGGTAAAGAAGGGGCGAGGTCGGGATAGAATTGCGCAGGAGCGGAGGACATGTCATGGACCCAATTCTGCCAGTGCGGGGGCGGCACCCAGTCAACAGAAGGCTGGGGCACGATGGGAGCATTCTGGACGTCAGAGGCAAAAGTCGTCTGGTTGAACGACGGCGAGATGCCGCTCGTGCCAGCAGCAGGGAACTGCCCCGCCGGCGCCGTCTGCGTTGGCGCCAAATTCAAGCGCGCGGGCCGGCGCTGTCGGCCCGGCTCCTGCGTACGCGCCACGTATTGCTCGGGGTGGTGCTTCTTCTCATGGTGGATTACGTTCGCCGCGTCTGTCTTGACCTCGGGGCAGTAGCGGCATGGGAATGTATCGGCGCGGGTGCTAGGGCGCAGGTCAGCAGGGTGGCACGGCAAGACGGGGACGCGTGACGCACTGTGTATTCATGTGCGTCAGGAAATTGCTGTGTTGGAGGGTGAAAAAGGGGCAGCCCGGCTTTGTGCACTTGTACGACCTGTCGACGCGTCAGTAAGGTGGTTATGGGGACTTGTGTCTCGCGCGACGCACTTGTTTGCCCTCTCTTCGGGGGACAGGTGCAGGTCCATGTGGCGTTCGAGATCGGAGGTCTTGTTGTAGCTCCATAGACACTCCCAGTAGGGGCATCGGTGCTTGCGCGGCACGGCGGGCGGGGTGCGGCCCTTGCGTTTTGTCTGCGCTTGTGTTTCCCCTCTGGGCATTGTCGACTCGGAGTTGGCGTAGAATGTGGAGAGGGGAGAGAGAAACTATAGCGTTAGCAGTGAAGAGAGCGAGGCAGACGAGGTGGGAATCCCCCGCCATCACTCCCCAGCCTTTATACCGCCCCGCGCACCAGAACGAACTCTCCCACCAGAGCAAAGCCGCCCCCCGTAAGCGAGCGGCCCGGGAGCCGCCTTTGTGCTGCAGGTACGCTTTGATGGCTGCGCGACAATGCGCCATCAGCGCATCGTGATTTTGTGATGCACAGTGCTGGGGCCCGTTTGCTGACACGTGTTGGGTGGACAATGGACAATGTGGGTGGGTCGCCATGGCCACAGACCGGTGGGAAAGGTGGGAGACGCCGCCTAGACGCGCCGTTGAAGTGTGCGCGTACAGTGACCTGCCGGCTGGAGTTTGTGCTAGCTGCCAGCTATGTTCAAAAGAGTCTATGTGCGCACGTCAGTGCGCATAGGTCACGTTGTTGTTGTGAAAAGCCCAAATTGCCGTCCATGTCGGCGGGGTCCTGGCCTGACGGCATATCGCGCAGTTCAAGCGGAGAATCTAGCCAAAAAAAAAAGCATCAATAACAACCTGTTAACTACCATAAGCCTGCGTATCGTGCCAACGGACAATTCGCAAGCATTTCATCACGTCCTATTAATGCAGTCGCCACTCGTATGCGAACGCCCGCCCAGCGATCGGGATTCTGCAAGCGCGGGGTCGGTAAACCTTCAAGTTGACTCCTTCTCTCGCAACGCTGGCATCTCCGTCTCGCACTGGCAGCCGCTGCGCGCCGTTTGCACAGCACAGCCAAGTCCCATCATAACCGGAAGCTGATGCAGGCCTGCAGCTCCTCAGCGAGAACGAGGGGCCACTGGAGTCTGGCCGCGACCCTGGGCTCGGTGACTCCGAGTAGCTGTGTAGCGCAGAGCGAGCGTTTGGCGAGCGTTTGGCGAGCGTTGACGGCCAGCCTGTTGTCGTTGTCCTCGTCGTCAAGAATCAAGAAGGAAGAAGGAAAATTACATTCGTCACGTAAGGGGAGCCCATCATGATACGCGACGTACGCGTGTCAAAATGCACGTGGACCGCTAAGCCCCTTCTTTGCTCACCCCCAAGATTCCAAAGAAAACTGGAGCCTCTTTAAAAAATTTAATGAAGGTAATAATCATGGGCCAAAAAGGCCATTTTTATTGATTGGAAAAAAGAGTTAAAAAAAGTTAGGTGAATATAAAAGAAAGCTATAGGGAAAAACAGCTTCCCAGGTTGTAGCAAAAAAAGCTTGCCTGTAGGGTAAAAAAGGGAGCTTTGTTGTCATGAGGAGCATTTTTGTATTATAGTATTGATTGCTTTTTTTTGTCAAGATTGCTAATCTATTCATTAGGCTTTTTTCAATCTTTTTTCTTCAACAAATAAAGTTGTCCCTTTTTTTGGCTAATTATTACCCTCATTAAAACGTTTAAAAATCCTCCAGTTTTCTTCTGAATCCTTGGGGTGGCTCTTGATGACTGCCTGTTACCACCAGGCTTCTCACTTCGACTTGGCAAGCCCCACTTGTGTAGTGCCCAGCCTGTGAGATGCTGGGACGGACACTGGACAGTCTTAGAAGCAGGCTTGTGGCTTGGGGCTGGGCCTATGTTTATGCATCCGGAGAGCAAGACTTTGCGCAAAAAGAGCCCACAAATATCAAAGAAGTGTAGAGTTTCTCCTTGGAGACCGGTCTTTCCTCTCGGGGTATTTTGCCCCCTGTTCAGAGTCTCAGACCGCCATAGACTACTGCTGTCATGTACAAGGACCTCTACCAAAGGGTGCTTTGTTTTTGAGGCTCCAAAACTGCATTTTCCTTGTTTAGAAAATGGGTTTTTGAGGCAAATTTTTTTGAGAACCTGGTTCAAAATATGGGTTTTTCAGGCAGGATGTTGGTCAGAAGATAACATGATAGATTACCAATGCCATCAACTGCCACACTGTCAACTACAAACTGCCTTCTTTTTTTATTTTATTTTATCTCATTTTTGGAAATGTCACTGATCCATCATACCCCTTCTTCAAAAATAGTTTTTTGAGCCCTCCAAAATTGGGTTTTGAGGCTAAAATCTGGAAAATTTATGAAGCACCCTCATAAGGAAAAAAATGGACCAATTGTAAGTGCTGTTAGATTAGATAATCCTGACATGACCTGTCAAGCACTTATAGAGTACCACAAGTACTTATAGTACACTCCCCAGACTTTCAGTGACTTATATACTCTCTAAAAGCACTTTAGCTGGTCATAACTCAGTTCTAATCATTTTGGAGGGAATATAACTGCAATATCATTTTTCTAATATGTCTATAATTGCAATTTCATCCTTTTGCTATACTTATGATGGTCTAAATTGAATATCTATTATTTACAAAGACACAAAAGGACTTGCAAGTCTACTGAACAACTTGCAATATGTTTACAGAAATTGTCTATTTGAATTTAAATCAAAGTGAGATATCATAGTCATCTGCAGTTTGGGATCTCCAATGTTCTCTCCATTCTCAGGCCCTAAATTATCATGTACGGCAGCCTGCATAACCCCATGTGCTGCCCCATAAGTCTGCTATTCCTCTTTGTCATACTCTACCATTATATAGGAGAGACACTAACACGGCAGGCAACTCTAAGTCCTTTGGCAAAGAGTTGCCCAGTGTCCCTTTGGGCATCCCTTGCCACTGCGCTTTGGTGCCTCTATATTAAGTACTTATACATACAAGTACTATGGCCTAAAATAATACTTACTTCCTTCTTTGAGTTTCCAGTTTTTACCAACATTTCCAATTTTATGGCATCAACACCGACTTTGGTAGGATTGGTGGTGATTTCCAACAAATCCTGCCCGTTGTCCGAAAGGGCTCTTGCGCGTCTATTCGGCGTTCACATCATGATCTCTGGGGCTGCATTTATGATTTCCTACAGGTGAAGTTACATCAAAACATGTGCTTGGCGGCAGGAGGAGCGCAATTTTGCAGCCTTTCTATTGGATTTGCAACTTGATGACGGAAGAAGTTTGGCCGCCAACAGTGCAGTCCCTCTTCGTCCTCGCATGCGCTGCAATGACACAAGCATCCTCATCAATTCCCTCCGAGTCTACGTATACAGCCCTACCCTGGCAGTTCTGATGTCGTTACTACACCATGAACCCGACCCGGCGGGAGTGTTGAGGGGCAGTGCCAGGCCGACAAAGCCTAGCCTGAAATCAGGCCGGGCCGGCCGCCCCGCCGCCCTGGCCTGGCAGAGGACTTGCACTGAGTGGCTACATCATGTGAGAACGGGCTTCCGCGGGTACGGGTGCGGGCCGCCCTGAACCTCAGGTGGGCTGCCCTGAACCCGCTGGCCCGCTGCTTGGCCTGCCGGGCCCAGCATGTCCGGGCCAGTGATCGGCCGGGCTGCCGGGGCAATCTTGTCACTGGATGATGGCTGCCTCCAGCAATACCAAGTCGATGGCAACAACCACTCAGTTGCATACGCCGTATCTCCATCATAGTCAGGCGGGCCTCGGGAAAGCGGGCCGCTGGTGGGAGATGGTCTCATGAGTTATGGAATTAATATTCATATTTTGGAGTGAAATCTTGCTCCGACACTCTTGATGCCAGTGGCCTCACAATATAGTTGCTTTTACCGCTATTATTGCTTTTGTAAATATTTTTAATGAACAGAGGTAACAAAGCTCCAACAAAGCCTTAGCAAAGCATCCATAAGATGGAAAGGGACAATGGCGACACTTTAGCCAAAGGACTTCACATTGCCCGCCGTGTAAGGACCGGTAGGGTGTGATTCATCAATCACATCAGTGTTGGACATCATGGCCCTATCGTATGAGATTGTTTATCATTGTTCATTCTGAAACTGAAACCATATTATTGGCTAAGGTTTAGCCTGTTCAGGTGATGTTGAATGTCGAAACCGGGATCTCTATCATGTCTGATACTGACCTCCCCCTGACTCAAAAGCAAACTGCAGGGTTTTGAATAAAAATTAATCGGGATAGTAATAGCTCAAAAATGATGACTATTTTTGATTGGAAAATTAAGTTTCGAAATGTTACAAATAATACCAAATCAGAGGATGCTAGTTGGCCAGTGAAGGTAAGCAAGAAGCACTGTGAAAGGATATCGTAAAGATGATGGAATTTAAAGACGGGGGTACAAGACAAAATCTACTCTACTTATATACACTACTACCATGTGTTTACCATGCTTAATACAAGAGACAATGACATTAGCCATGCCTTTACATACTGTCTGCCTCATGTCCAACTCCACACTGTCAATCAACATCAGCATCAACATCTGATGATCCAATTACTATCTTATCTTCTCAACCAGGGCCAAAATAAAAGGTTTAAAGGGCAAAGAAAAAGGGTTTTTAAACCCAGGGTTTGACATTACCCCCCCCTTCAAGGTCAACGTCCTTGTCGACAGAGGGCATTAAAGCGTGTTTATCATCCACCCCCCCCTTCAGCCTCCACAAAATGGCCAGTCTGATAATTAAAGAGTTTCCGGGACGGATATGAGAGCTTCTCTTACGTCGGCTTATAATGTTTGACCAGGTAATCCTAATGACCCTAGGCAAGGACAGGCACACTATGGGTCTTGACCACTGGGTTCTTCTGGTTGAACTTGTCTAATAATTCTTGAAAGTTCTCAAGCCTTTGTGCCGTCTCCCATGTATCCTCGCTATGCGGGTATCCCTTCCATTTCCCCAGATACTGCCAACCACAACCACACTTCCACTTCTTCATAATCTCTTAAACCTCCCACTCCTTGTGATCATCCACAATGTCTGGTGGCGGCCTTTCTTCTTACCGGTGGGGGTGGTGGCTTGTGGTAGGGTGTCAGCTCTGTCTGATTATAGACTGGATGAGCCTGACTAGAACCTGGCATCTTGAGTTCGTATGCCAAAGGTCCAACCTTTGCCTCCACCCACTTTAAATGGTCCCATACGTTAATCACTGAGGTTCTCGGATGGTCAATTGTATTGCACTTTTGACTCTTTAATGTACACCTTGTCTCCAACTTTAAACTCAGGTGCTGGTACATGTTTCTGGCCATAGTACTTGCACACACTGCATCTTTTTGGCAAACCCTTCTGCTGCCTCAGCCTTGGAGACTGCAAGAGTTTGTCGCGGATAAGACCCGGCCCGTCCTCTCCAGTGCTGGTGTCGGGCCACCGCGGGCCCGTAACACATAGCACATGACAACAGGGAACATGCGCCCCAGTATGAGGAATGCACACATGGGAAGCATGTGACCGAGAACGACGCGTCGAGCCGTTGCCGAGCCCAACTCGACACCAAGGGATTGGGGAGGAGTGCTAGGAGGTTAGGAGTCGCGCCTGGCCCGCAAGGGATGTACGATCGTCCCCTCTGCGGCCAGGAACGGGAGCGAGGAGGAACAGGGGAGGCCAGGGTGTCCGATCACCCCTTTGCGGGCCCGCGTATATAAGGCGCGATAGCGTACCATGTACTCTATCGCTTAGATCGTCTGAAGAACTACCTTACTCCGTGCAAGGAGGTGCCATCGACTCATCGGGCCCGACACGACCTGATTCGAACCTTCGACCACCGACAGTGACAAGGGACCGAGTTAACGGGCCCTTTTGGTTTCGATCTACCCCGCTTGCCATACTTGCAGGCCCGACGATCTGTCTGTTCTGTTCCGGGCGCGCATTCTTAGAAGAGGTCCTTGCATGGCCCGACCCGCAGTCTGACAGAGTAGGAGTCATAGGGTTATGCCTTTCCAGGGATGGTACCCATGATCTAAGAAGAATGGTGAGACCTTGGTTGAAGCATGAGCTTCATCGTTGTATGTGAATTTGGCCAACAGTAATTATTTTGACTAGTCTGATTGGTGGCAGTTGATATAGATGTAGAGATAGTGTTCAATCTCTTTGTTCATCTGCTCTATCTGACCGTTGGTTTGAAGATGATATGCTGTGCTTGGGTTCATCTCTGTTCCCAGCAGCCAATTAAGTCGGATACATAGCGGGGGTCTCGGTCTGAGATGATCTTCTGAGGAACCCCACAATATTGCACAATCTGATTGCGTGTGAAGTGTGCGACTTCCTCACTGTTGATCTTGATGCTTACAGGCTTGATACAGATTCACTTGGTAAACAAGTCGATCCAGACTTGGATAGGTATAAAGCCATTACTTTCTGGTAGTGGGCTGATGTCCGATATTCTCCTGGATGTCCAACAAGCAGGGTGTCGTGATTGCAAACATATGATCTGTTCACAAAGCCGTGCTGCAGGCCGGATAGAGATGCACTTCCTTGTGCTCAGCCTGACCTCGCTTGTGCCAATTCCGCTTAGGGTGTGGTTTTTTTGTAGGGTGCTGTGAGTTTTGAAATCATCCTGAGGTTGACCCGGTTTCGAAAGTAGCATGTGAGAACCCTGGGATGCTGAGAACCCCAGGATGCCCAGACCTGCCGGTAATGGCTCAGCAATGGCCGGAACAATAAGTGGAAAAAGTATCTGCAGGCAGTGTCACCTTCTTGGCACCAACTCCACTTGACAATGAGTGGGCTAGCCTCTTTGCCAACCGGCCCAGCGACTATGGGGCCTGCGGCTATGGTCTGTCCGGTCCAGCCGTTGACAGCCGGCCAGTTTCAAAGCTGTGTCGAAACACCCCTGTTTCAAAACTGGTTTCGAAACAGCTGTGAGTAATTCCCAGAGAATTACTTACAGCCCCCTAGTTTTTTGATCTGGTTTACAAACCAGTTTATAAACCAGTGTCTATAAACACTAGTTTACAAAGATTTCACTTGGTTCCTTGTTTATAAACCAGTCTAGTCATATGATTTAAGTGATCTGACTACTGCCAGCTAATCTGCATGATAAATTATAAGTCCTATACAATATATATAGTAAATTATGACCTGTACCACAGGTAACTGAGAGAAAAGAGGTATAAAGGTAACCCTTTCAGTTAGAATCTAGAGTGAAAATTTTATATCATAACATCAAAAAACATCACATGCTTCGTTATCTGGTTTACAAACCAGTTTATAAACACCAGTTTGGGACATCAAAAAATTTAATACTCAAATCTTTAAAAAACTGCATTCTAAAATTTCTGCTCAAGATGCCTGTGGGGACACGGCTGGCCTCTGGGGTGTTGCTACCCAGTGACATGGATGTGTCTGATGAGATGCAGATGAAGATGGCTGTGGCGCTCGAGATGGTGCTAGAGGTCAGGAGGTGGCGGGAGGCAATTGAACAGGCCCTGGGACCAGGGGCATATTGAATGTAGAACATTGTTGGGCAATATTTATCTAGCTTTAAATCAGCAGAGGAAATGACCAAGTTCTACCCATGCACTATGTAGGTCTAATATAATAAGTTTCATAAGAGGAATAAGCTATATCTATATCAGATGTCAAGCTCATTGCCTTGTCCAAATGTGGATGTGACAAGCCCGGCTGCACCATACGAGCTGGGCAGTGAGCTGGTGCTAGTGGCATCAGCACCTCGAAGCGGTAGATCACAGTGTCGGATAAAGCTATTTGGTACACCAGGTGTGATAGTACACCGTGCCCTAAATAGATGATTGTCTATCTGGTACACTGTTGATTATTGATGTCACAAGTGACTTATGTTACACCTAGATCCCTTTGATGATTAGAGCTTATTAGCTGCCAGAATGAAGACATTTTTTTTCTTTTGTACTTACCCTGTATCTTCCTTCTAAAAATCTAATTGGTGTAGTGATTCTCCTTGAGGTTTTTGCCTTCAACCTATGTACTAGTCACTAGCCACAGCATGTTTAAACACTTGAAGTTTTATAGAGACAGATCTCCTTAATCCAGAATATAATTATAAGAGTGTGGATTTTGTAGTTGTGTGACAGCTGTCAATAGCTGGTAAAACCTATTGATTTTCAATGTAAAATATTTAAACCCATTCTCAAAGTCTTGAATCTTCTGATCAGTAGAAGATCAGTCTCTCTTAAATACTCTACAGAACTGAGTGCTATTACATTGAAAAATTGTGTCAGAATAAGAGTTTATGGCTTGTTGATAAAAATTGATGGCCTTATTGGAAATTGATTGACATTATTGGAAATTGATTGCTGCTTATCTACATCCAAGTCTGGTCCCCCTACTGACACTGGTAAAACACAATGTCATATAAGATCTAAGGGAATTCACACCAGATTGAGATTTTCAGCGAACTGAGAAGTGAAAAAGAGAGATTGATGTGTGATGTGTCACACTTGTCACACTTGTCACGCTTATAACATTACAGAAAATCAATTAAGTCATCAGTGTACCAAATAGAAGGCACTGTGGGAGTTTGGGGGGTAAACAGCGCCCATTTCGATCAATTATATGCCTAAAATTAATGTGCCAAAAAAGGATTTTTTTATTTAAAAAAATCTCCATTTACACCCAAAAAAGATTCACTTATATGCTCCAGGGCCCTGATATATATCATATAAGTGAGTATTTATCATAAAAGTGAACATTTTTTGGGTGCAAATAGAGACATTTTTTTTTTTTTTTTTTTTTGGTACATGGATTTTAGGTGTATAATCGATCGAAACGGGCCCCGTTTATTCCCGAACTGTGAGGACACCGTGTACTGTGACAGATTGGTGTACCAAATACTTAGCCTTATCCGCAGTGTCTCCCAGAACTGATTCATGCAAACTTTCGATCGTGATCGTGGCTTTCGGGCAAAGGAGGAAACTGATCCGCGATCATCGATGCGTTATCACGGTGACGGTTACCCGGCGGTCATCGTGACAATGCAGCAAGGCTCGGGGAACGGCTGCAGGAGGCCGCACTGTTCTCGCTCGGAGGAATACCGAGCGAGCGCAGGCCCTCAGACTGGTGACGTCGCACAGACTAGGGGCGAGCCTCGTATTTGTCGTCGATTGCGACACTACTGCGACACGGGGACGACGCCGACGACGGTTGTCTCCTCCCACATGGGCTCCGCGTTTGAGCCTGGATCTAGCGGTCCGAGGTGAAATACACCATGTGTGCGTTTATTTATATATCACACACGCCAAGCAGATGCGGCCCATAAAGCCCGCTGATCCCTGCGTCGATGTCCTTCCCGCTTAGCGATTAGTCTTTTTCAGCGTCTTCGGACCCTTCTGCCCGTGTTCTCCCTTTCTTTCCCTTCCTCACCTCATCGTCGTTCGCCCTCCGCTCTCCTGCGCCCGCGCTGCCCGCCCCATGGCGACGCCCATTCCTCGATACGAGCCGGTGCCAAGCTCGAGCCGGCCAGGCTCGGTCGACGGCAAGTTCCCCCCAATTCCAATACCAAATCCCCATCTCGGGCCATCGTCGGGACCTCCCACCCCCCGCTTTCCCCTCCCGCCCTCACACGGCTCGCGCACCCAGTCGTATGCCTCGACCACCTCCAGTGTGTCTGGGCCGTACGCTTACCCCACCATGCTCCGGTCCGGCCCACCGCGGATGTATCGGCAGGTATCGATGGCCCCCACTTTATCGGACAAGGTGTGTGGTTGTGGTTGTCTGTGATGGCCCCCGCTGACAGCGATAGTTTCAATTCGACGCCGACCCCGCTGTGTGGGGCATATCCACGGGCGCCGCAGAGGCTGACGACGCGCTGCACGACCCCAAGGTCGACTACCGCTCGCACAACGTGTTTACCGCCCGCGGGATGTCGAATGTTGGCTGCATCCTCATACTGGCGCTGGCGTGCACGGGGCTGTTGTGCGTGTGCTTCCCTTTTCCCGCTGACTCAGCTCACCGCTCGACAGTGTGGGGTATCCGCTGGCGCGATACTTCACCAACCCGCGGGAGCACGCGCAGGATGTGCCGTTGATGGTCAACTCGACAGGACAGGTCGCAAGCATAGGGAACTTCGGGCTGATAGACTTGCATACGCCCAAGGTGCGTGCTCTCTTTCCGTAACATGTGGTACCAATTCCCCCTGCAGGAGTTCTACAAAGTCCATTCCTACAACGATCCATCGCAAGTCTTGCAGCTGGTGTTCAGCGACGAGTTCGAGGAGGAGGGCCGCAGTTTTTACCCCGGCGACGACCCTTACTGGTGCGTCCCTAGTCTAACTTGCAAGTTGAAATTGTCCCTGACGAACGCTTACAGGGAGGCGCTCGACCTGCATTACTGGGCCACGGGCAACATGGAGTGGTACGACCCCGCGGCGGTGACCACGCGTGACGGCGCGATGGAGATCAACCTCTCCGTCGTCAAAGACCCCACGTCCAACCATGGCCTCGACTATATGGGCGGGATGGTCAGCACATGGAACAAATTCTGCTTCACCGGTGCGCGCTGCTCGGCATCTGTCCCTTGACTTGTCCCTGAACATCTCTGCAGGCGGGCTGATCTTGGCTGATGTCATGATGCCGGGCACAACTAATGTCTTTGGGCTGTGGCCCGCGTTGTGGACGATGGGTAATCTGGGCAGGGCCGGATAGTGCGTGTCCTGTGGTCCATGTGTTCCTGCTGCTGACCAGACTTGCTACAGCGGCGCAACGCTAGATGGTCTGGTATGTCGTCACTCTGTTATTCTCACAGTTATCGATCCTCTATAGTGGCCGTACTCATATGACTCCTGCGACAACGGCGCGCTGCCCAATCAGACGACGCCCGACGGCAAGGGCCCGCCCGCGGCGCTCGATGACGGGCACGGCACGGGTACGCCGCTTTCGTACCAGCCCGGCCAGCGCCTTAGCCGTTGCACGTGTCCCGGGGAGAGCCACCCGGGCCCGATGCACCGAGACGGCTCCTACGTGGGAAGGTCCGCGCCGGAAATCGACATTTTCGAGGGGCAGATCGGCGGCCCGCCGAGTGCCCGGACGGGCGATGTCTCGCAGTCCGCGCAGTTTGCCGTGAGTGCTCTGCTCTGCCTGTCTACGAGGACTTGACCCCCCTGCGCAGCCGTTCAACGCGCTGTACGCGTGGTTCAACACGAGCGACAACATGGTCATCACGGACCCGCGGCTGTCGCACCAGAACGACTACTCCGGCGGGGTGTACCAGCAGCCGTGCTCCGTGGTGACGGCCACGAGTACGTGTCTGCACTTGCCAAACGTTCTCGACTGACACCACACACCAAGACCAGCAGTGCTTCCAGCTGAAGAGCCAGTGCTACGCGGCACAGGGCTTCGAGTATGTCCCCGGCTACGACAACGCGGTAAGTCGTGCCTGTACTCCGGGACGGAAAGGCTGACATGGACGCAGTACATCACGTGGATCAGCGACAATAAGGTTGCGTGGACGCTGAACTCGGGGGGGCTCGCCGCGGACCCGCGCGTCGGGATCGCCGCCCGCCCGATCCCCGAGGAGCCCCTGGTGCGTCCTCTCTCTCTCTCCTTTCTTTGTGTGGTTTGCTGACGAGCAACAGTACATCCTCGCGAACCTTGGCATCTCGCACTCGTTCGGGTTCGTCGACATCGAGCACCTCGTCTTCCCCGCGACGATGCGCATCGACTGGGTGCGCGTGTACCAGCACCCAGACCGGATCAACATCGGGTGCGACCCGCCGAACCGGCCCACGAGCGCGTACATCAACACGTGCGTCTGGCGCTTTTGATGCTGCAACTACAACTGACCGCTGACGCGCATGATAGATACCTCGAGGCGTACACGAACCCGAACCTCACGACGTGGAAGGACGACTACAAGCAGCCGATCCCGAAGAACAAGCTGCTTGGGCAGTGCTGACAGCGGGCCTACTTATATACTTATATATATGTGTTTGGACTTGGTTTTCGTAGGATACTCCGGGTAATGGACGATTGTAGAATAGTAAAAACATCCTAGTAGGTAGCTGTGTATGTCAACATGCAGTTGTTGAAATTCTTGCTGGCAGTTATTAGGTGCCCCGCCAAAAAGTAATTCCAGTTGTGAGAAAGTAGCTTTGCAGGAGGTTGATTTATAGGTTCTAGATTCGAAAAATACCACATGACAAGCAGGAGGATAATCTGAGAGTTGTAGATAATGAAATTTCCCAAAAGGGAAATTATTTGGGCATGAAATTGTGGACAGCAGTTTTCACGCCTCTGCAGGATTTTGATGTGGGGTTAGCTGAGGTGGGGTTGCCCATTGTAAGAAGAGTAAGTAGCTTGGCTTCAATGACCCTGCTCTTCTTTTTGTGGGTTCTGGGGAAGACAGTGAAAGTGAAACCAGCTGGTCTGTGCTTCATTAAATTGGCAGAGATCAAGCAGAGATAGAATGTGCTATGGTAAACCAATGGGTAGCAAGGTTGGTTCAACATGTTCCAAGCCGAGCTCAATCTGCTGGTCATAGTGTGTTTGCCAATAGTTTTATGAGTAGCTATCTTATTATGACATTTTGTTCTTGGTCTGGCAGTCTTCCTTCCTAAAAGACTGCCACTATGCTGCTACACCCTTAACTTTAATGGAGTGGAAAGCTTTTGGGGCCCCCAAGTTGAAGTTCTAGGGTGCAGTTTTTAAAGATTTGAGTGTTAAAAAACGGTTTATAATTTTAGGTGTCCCAGACTGGTGTTTATAAACCGGTTTGTAAACCAGGCAACCAAGCACGTAATGTCATAACATAATTTTTTTCAGCCCTAAATTCTGGCTCAAGGCGTTACCTTCATACCTCTGTTCTCTCAGTTGGGGGTGGACCAGTGGTACAGGTCATAATTTACTATATATAATATACAGGACTTATAATTAATGATCTATATCAGCTGGTAGTACTTAAGTCGCATGACTAGCCTGGTTTGTAAACCAGGAAACCAGTCAAATCTTTGCAAACCAGTGTTTATAAACACTGGTTTATAAACCAGTTTATAAACCGGATCAAAAAACTACACCCTAAGTTGAACTTAACTTAACCGCCAGGTGGAAGTCCATGGACACAAACTTAAATAAATGTTACTATCACCATTGCTGAGCTTATGAGCCTTTTTTATGACTGGAACAGGATTAGTGGTTCAGTGTCAAGAGAACCTCCCCTTTGGCCCACTGATTCCGACCCCAATTCCGGTCCGATTCCGGTTCCGGTGATCATATCACCACCTCTATCGGACACATTACCGCCCCACCCTGGAGATCCCCCTGGGAGCTGTCTTGCAACATGGCGCAGGCATACTGCTTGGAGCAATGATCACACTTGGCACATCAAGAGCACAGTATATATAGTTCAGCTACCTAGCAGGCAGACCCTTAGAGTTTCTTCTCTTTGGATCCTCCCCTGCTAGGTCAGCTTCATTTGTATTTGCTTACCATTATTCACTCTCCTCCTGGGCCACCGCCACCTGGACCACCAGGTCCGTCAGAACCATCAGGACCGTTTGGGTCATCAGGACCGTTTGGGTCATCTGGACCTCCAGGGCCACCAGAGCCTTCACCAAGCGGGCTATTATGACTGCCAGGGGGACCAGGGCCATCTCCACCATCATCTGGCCCACCAGGATTAGCAGGACCAGTACCAGTACCTCCTGTCTCAATAGGAGGAGGAGGAGGAGGAACCTCCTCATCGATTTGGGTAAACTGGTTGTGATCCGGTATCGCCTCGGCCAATTCGGCCGGAATGGTTCCGCACAAGCCAATAACATCAGCATGAAACTGCCGAATAGGATTGTTGATGGGGAGAGGCGGAACAGGTGCATTCATATAAGTCGAGGGTGAGGAGCCGAGCATCATCCAAAGTTTGGTTCTAAGAAATGCCGTGCTGAGGGGCACAAAGTGACATATAGCTATTAGCTTTTGAGCAACGGCACATGATGTCCCAAAAGGGTAATCATGCCCGCCCTCTGCCCTCTGCCCTCTGCCCTCTGCCCTCCTGTCCTCTATGTCACATTTTGCTGTAAATATTAGTTACAATGTGACATTTTTACACGACAGCCTCTCCTCCCCCATTGTGCCATCAACGATGGCATCATTTACCAACAAATTCCGCGTTTCTGTGCCCTCTACACCCGCCCTGCTGCCTGAGGGAAATCACAGTCCCATTGCCACTCAAGCTCCTCCGACGCTCCGTGTGTCAATCAACATGCCACTCAATGTCGATTGAACCCATCGCCTTGCAAATCACGGTGATAAGCCGCATTTTGGAACACACATAGAAAACCACTGTTTTTGGTCATTTCATAGGTACAGCGCACGTCTAAGGACTGGCATGAGTCCCGAATGGCCAGTTAGGGAGATATCTGCGAGGAGGCATTTCGATTCAACCATTGTTGATGGCAACTGGCCATTTAGAACGACTCCTACAACAACCAAAACAACAGCAGAGCCCAAACAAACATAGAGGACCCATCCAATCCTCTTTATATGTACCAAAAGGGAGTGTAAACTAAAAGGCATATTTGGTCTGGCACATGCGTTGGGACTCGAACTCAGAACACTCCAACGAAGGTTCAACTAGGCTTCAAACGGATGAATCCCTGACAGTATTGGAACACGGTTTCGGAGCTTACGCAAGGACAAGGACATGTGGAGGTGCGGTTAAACGGGAAGCATGACTCAGTAGAAACGAGGGCTTGGCTGCAGATTGCGGCGACCTTAAACCGTAACCATCTAACCAAACAACTCGACAATAGGTTGTGATTATCTCGTTCGAAAAGTTGCCTAACGGTGTCTGGCGGTCAGCCTCAAGTTATGGGTATCGATGGAAAGCTAGGAAGTGGAGCAACACGACGATAACAACAACGGTTAGCGGACCATTCACAAAAAACGCATAGACGGTCGCAAGAAAGGAGGATTTACAAAGGTCATTAACACCAAACACGCGCTACTGGTCATCTAGACCTGGATTTTCAACTCTGGGCCTTATGGCGAAACAATACCTTACAAATTATGCACATGGACCATCATTCTGTTGTGGCGATTTACCTGATCTTATCATTTTCTGTTTTAGTATTTATATCTCTGTCCTGTATTTGAGTGCATCTGGCTTGTCAATATCATCTTGCTAGCTCTTTCATTCAAGTAAAAAGGTGTTGTGATCGAAGAGTTGAGGGTTCCGGTTGCCATATAAAAGAGTTTCGGTTGGCGTACACTTGGTTTCAGTTGGCGGTCGAGAGTTTAAGGCAGTTAGTCCTGACTTGAGACAACTCCTTGGGTTTAAGGCAGTTAGTTCCTGATCCAAACGAGTATAAACGGTTCTGGGCATCGTATTGGCGCTTTCCTATTGTGAGTATGCTTAAGAACAACCATAAAACGAATCTTTAACAAGATTTCATTCGATCTACCCTACAACCTTGCACATCCGTGGACAGGCTCTGTTCCCAGGGTTCTGTACTCGTGTTAGGAGACGGTTATTGGTGGTTATCGGAACGGTGTTGCGCAGTTATTGCTGGAGCAGAATGGTCGTTAGTCATTTTGTTTTTGGGTTTTAGTTGTGTAGTGTTGGTCTCATCTTTGGCCTCCCACCTGTCATCCACCCTCATCACCGGCCCAGCCAAGCTAATCAAACGGCTCCGGGAACTCTTCTTCTGGCCAGCCATGCAAACAGATGCTGAGAGCTTCGCGAAGACTTGCGACATATGCCAGAAGATCAAAACTGATCACTGTTGCAAGATGGGCGGACTTCATCCAGGGCACATCCCGGCGTGACCATTCACGACTATCTCCTTGGACTTGATAACAGGGTTACCTTCTTCAGGTCCAGAGAAATTCAACGCAATCCTGGTCTTGGTTGATAAACTAACCAAATATGCTATATTTGTGCCTACACATACCAATGTCCACAGCACGGTTATTGCGAAATTCCGGAAGATGGAGGGTACAATGAACATTATCCGGGAGGGGCTTTTGAGCTTAGCGGCGGAAATTCCTGGGGCCCGACATAACATCCTGGTGGAGAAGGTCGAACCTCTAATTCAAAGCCGTTCGAGAGCTAAGACCTGGCCTGAAACCGTCGACGAATTCGTGGAGTGTATGAAGATTGGGTGCCATGGGTCGTCCCACCTTACATCCACCAAATGCGCACCAAGGAGGGGCCCGGGAAAATGGACAAGTACATAGTGAGGTGATACAAGGGCGGGCAAGCCATGTTCCGAGTGGGACGCAGGGTTAAGGGCCATTCCTATCCCCAGTACACCTTCTTTGACAGAGACCTCGGACGCACCCTCGTCATCCCCAAATTCAAGGCGCCAGAAGGCATTGTTCCCGCAGAGGTATACAGGTTCCCAGTATTGCCGATGTTCTTCTTCAACCAGGAAGCACGGAGACTGGTTTGCAGTGGTCCCTTCAGATTAGATGTACTTGGCAGCCCAGCTGGAGGCGTCACACGGAATTGGGCGATACTATCCTACTCCATCGCGAGATGAGCTTCCGGTGCGGAAAATGATGCCTTCGCCTTCGCCAATGATCCCAGATGCAGGACCTAGCGATAAAGGGAAAGGAAAAGTGAGGGATACCTTGGATGCCCCCACAACTCGCCCCCACGACGGTCCTAAACCGGGCCACGACAGTGTGGAGATTGACTTCCTGGAGGAATTCTTGTCTACTCGTGTGGCTTGGAACTCGTGGATCTCGAGGGACCTGAGACGTAAGTGTTTGTCTCCGCGAGAGATTTTAATGCTCACGAGCTGCATGTACTTCCGGTTCTATAGCGACGAGGATGCCGCGGAGGCCCTGCCTGATCTTGTGGCCAAGTGGCCGGACTCCATAGTGTCTTTAGTTGTCAAGGCAACCTATGCGCAGGCTAGTTTCAGAGCCAGGCAATCCTAGGATGATCTTCGGGAATCCGAAGCAGTCAAACATGACGTCAAGCTGGCTGAGGGCGGTTCGGGAACTGGCACGTCGATGGCTTCATCCGCCGCGGTATCCAAGCCGGAAATTCAGCAACCACCCTCCGCACCCAAGGAGTCGAGCACCCCCATTGCCAGAGCATTGTCAAACAGCACCAAGCCGGGTGAGGCAAGTACCGTGCCCGAGCCCAGAAAGCTTTCACTGGCTAAACGGCTTGGTCAGGCGCTTGATGACGATGAGCCTGAGCTACTGAGGAGGATGTGCGAGGCCAATCCGCCGCTGCTTCTGCAGCGTATGCAGGGACCAGCGGTGCCAGCTCTGTCTTTGTTGAAGAGGATATGTGATCACAATAAGGGCTTGGGTGCAGAGGAAGCTGAAGGCCGGGGCAGGGGCCGTAAGAAGCTGAAAAGATATTGGGTCAAGACACATGCTCGCTGGCAACGTGACCTGCACTGCGAACTTGCAAAGGACGTGATCATGGAGGGGCGGCACCAGAAACTGAGGCAGCTGGAGGTGGACACTGACAAGCTGTTTGCGATGGATTTGATGCATCTGGACAATGATGACTCGGTCTACGCTGGTACATTGGGGGGCTTTGTGAGCAGGAAAGTACAAGCGCAGGTGTAGTTATTTTTGTATATATAATCAAGGCGCGCGTGACCATAACGTGCACTAATAAACTTGAGTCTGCTTTCCATCTCGTTCCGCTCGCGAACTCCTTGGGCAACTACCTGTATGACATTACTGTACCAACACGTTCTCTCGCGTTCCAACTCAACCTGCCTCCCCTCCTCCCTCACTAGGCCGGAGTTGCTGCGGGTATCCGCGGCTCTCGGCCCTCTCTCCCGTTCCCGTTCCCCGCGAGCAGCAAGAACCTCCAAAGTTCTCGTGTTGCATCACGAGCACCCTCTATAGCTCATTCTACACAAAAGATGTGGGCAAGTACCCAAGGGGCCAATGCAAAAGATGTTGAGTGTAATGCAAAAGATGTTGAACCTGGTATAATTGTTGAATTTCTCATTGGATTTGAAGTATATGACTAAGCTAATTACATAATCAGTGATAGGAATTACCTTTTCTTCAGGGTGAATATGCGGTATGTAATATTATGGTCCTAATAAGCCAAAAACAAGGAAACCAATAATCACTTACATAACATTGATCTAGCTGTACACAGTGATCAAACTTACTGATGGCCATTAGAAATCGTTCCACATTAGTCAACTTAGCTAAATGTTATCAATCCCATCACTGATACCACTCTACAGGGCTTAAAATTAAAGAGATATCATTACAGAAAATACTTGTTGGGCCATTGCCCTCATCTTTTGCATTACCCCTCTGGGCACTGGCCCACATCTTTTGCATAGATACAGCTATATGAGCTGAAATACACGGAGGGACCGACCTAGCAGGGGAGGATCCAAAGAGAAGAAACTCTAAGGGTCCGCCTGCTAGAGCGCCAACTATATACTGGTCGTCTGTAACTGCCGACGTAGAGCGCAGAAGGCCTGAGCGGCGTCGCAGGCTCTGTCCCAAGGTGATCGTTGGGAGGGTCTTGACGGATCGGTGATTGTGCGGGCGAAGGAGGCTGTGGACGATGGTCGGGGTGGGTCGGAGCGTCCCGAGGGGGCGCCGGTCGGATGCGCCTCGGATGCGTTCGGAGGGTCCGAAGGAGGCCGAAGCGGGGGTTCCCCTGACACCCGTCACGCACTAGTGTTGGTAACAGATAGACGCCAGGGTAGTTCTATTTCAGTTGGCGGAAGCTCTCCTCCAATGATCTCTCCACTGTATCCAATCTGTTTTCAACCTCGCCATGTTGTGATTAAGGGGGAGCTGAAGGGGAATGGGAATGGGAGGGAGGCAGAGGAAGTGTTGTTTCTGATATACATTAACATATATTGAGTTTGGCAGCAAGGTATGCACACACCTGAATCCTTGAGTATGGTCTCCAAACCCTGCACTCTCTTCTCCAGTACCTTCACATGTCCTTCCTGCACCAGCAGTCGGTGGAGTTTGCGGCCCTTCCGCATTAGGTGTTGCGCATTTGGAAGTGGAATGTCTGCAAGAGGTGGGCAGGAAGTGAGAGAGGCGGGTGTGAGTGTCGGCTGTTTCAAAAGACGTGCGGGCGTGGCGTCGAGCCATTGCGGAGCCCAACTCAACGCCAGGGGACTGGGGAGGAGTGTTAGGAGGTTAGGAGTAGCACCTGGCCCGCAAGAGATGTACAATCATTCCCTCTGGAGAGGCCAGGGTGTCCGATCACCCCTTTGTGGGCCCGCATATATAAGCACGATCGTGTACACTGCACTCTATCGCTTAGATCGTCTAAAGTACCGCTTCTCTCCATGCAAGGAGGTATTGCCGACTCATTGGGCCCGAAATGACCTGATTCTAACCTTTGACAACCGACCATAACAAGCGACCGTGTTAACAGGCCCTTTCAGTTCAATTCTACCCCCGCTCACTCTGCTTGCGGGCCCAAAAATCCGTCTGTTCTGTTCTGGGCACATGTTCTTAGGAGAACCCTTGCACAGCCCGACCTAAAGCCTGACAGAACATAAAAGTGGAAATATGGAGTAAATGAATTGCTAAAGCTGGTGGCAAACCTGTGCATACATTCACACGACCTCTGCTTAATATAAGAGTAATTTATTTCATTTACAATCAAGTTCATCAGTGATGATCAGCACATCAATTTTATTTGGTATGCCGGTGATAGCCAGCCACAAAATCTTAATGATATCTGTCAAATTTGACAGATTTTGATGCTTTGGATGCAAATAGAGGTAAAAAAAAATTACTTTTTTTGGTACATTGATTATAGGCATATAATCAATTGAAAGTGGCCCCGTTTATTCCGGAACTCCCGCAGTGTCTTATACCACTCATCACACTCCCATGAACCTTCTCAAACACCATTGTGTCCAGCCTGCACCCATGCCACGCCATGCCCATACTCAATTTTTTTTTAAAAACTTCAAGTTGTTGATGGAGTTTTTTTCCAAGAAAAAATGTGAAGAAAAACTTGTGATTATTCTCCTTAGAAAAAACTTTGCTTTTCTTATGTGGGCCTGTTTAAAAAAAATAATAAATCTCACAGATATTAGTTGAGTGAACAAGATTGTGGCTGCGCCACATACTATATACAAGAAACAGGCAGTTTTCTGGTAAGATTTTAATTTGGTCCGATTTGAGGCGACGATGCTTGTCATAGCAGTAGAGTATGCACATTTGATGTGCGGTCTGTGCTATATTCATAATAACTCTGCAGCTGCTCCATTGACATCTGCATCCAAAGGTTAGTACTGCAAGTCCTTAAGTATTCTGCCTGTCAGTATTGTCTCGTTAGCATAAGGATGAACCAAGTCCTGCATAGTTCACTCAGCCTGTCAATAGTGTCAAGAAGAGAAATACACGAGCACCAGAAAAGGCCTCTCAGAAGACTTAAAGTGGAGGTTCCCCTAAGGGAGTAATTTGCTTTTCTCTTTATGATAATTATAAATAATAATTTAAAAGGTCTATAGTGTAAAAGTATCTAAGCTCTAGGCCATGAACAAGCTCATAGACATCAATCTGCGGTTGCATCCCAATAAACAACATCACTTGTACTATCAGAGGTATCAGAATTATCATACACATCATAGTAATTTGCTGGAGTGTGTCAGGGGGAAACCCTGATGCCGTCACTTGATCCCATCAAGCGCCGCGTCTCCGCTCGCGTCTCCGCGTCTCCGCTCGTGTCTCCGCGTCTCCGCACCCTGACACTCTCCCTCCACTGCCCACACCACATCCCACATCCAGTGATCCCCAGTCTTCGACTTCCCTGGCCACCCCTTTCCGGGAGTCTCTCCGCCGGCGGAGTCACCATCAGGGATCACTAATGCCATCGGAGACCTCTCCGGATGTGAACGCACCACTTCCCTCTGAGACCTTGAGCCTATGGCCTTCTAGCCTCTCCGGGCTGTTACTTATCAAGGTCTCCTTACGATCTCTACCCGCTGGACCTCTTGGGTGTCCCCAACCTATGTCAGCGTTCGGGCTTATGTTCGGATGGCTGAGCCTCGCCATGGCTCCGCTCTCCACTCCGCCACCACGGCCCCCGTCATCGGGTCTTCCCCTGGGTGAGGCCTACTGCCGTTAAGGCTCGTGCCTACTGCAGCGCCCCAGGCTGCACGCCCTCACACCTCCACCTCTCTGGAGACGTCCGGGGACGTCTCCGAGTGACCCCTGTCGCTACCCTCCAGTGGTCATGGCTGGCCGCCATTCCCATTGGTCCTCTCCGACACTCCCCGGCCCTTGGGCTAGACCAGACTCCTTCCCTTTCCGCTCCACGCCTTCCCTCTCCGTTTCCGGCCGTCACGTCACGGTCACACACCCGGAGTCGATTCCGATTCCGGTTCCGACTCCGGTTGTCACGGTCACGGTCACAAGCGGAGACGCTCAGAGGCAGCCTGGACCTCCCGAAGCCCTTCTTAGGCCTTCTAAGGATGCCTGGGCTCCTCCCTTGGCATCACGGTCCCAAACCTGCCTCTCCGGAGCTTCAAGGGCTACTCGACACTCACCTAGGGTCCATTAGCGACACCTGACTTCTCCCATGCGTCGTTCGTCGCTATGCAGTCACTCTATCATTACTCCGGTCACTAGTATATAGTAGTGCACCTGAGCAGAGGGCTCCTTGGCTTGTTCTCTAAGGATTCCCCCTCTGCTCAGGTGAGTCTGTAGCGTCCCTTCCTGTTGTAGTAGTTCACTAAGGATTCCCCCTCTGCTCAGGACTCTGATTTCGAGCCTCGCGAGGTTGCCCTTACAGAGTGCTAGAAAATTCTATGCCACAAATTAGATCACATATAGTGCAAATCAATGGTTTATGTGGTGTCAAGACATAGCTTCCCATCTCCGGTTGAAGCAGAAGTGACCAGATGGTGCTTTATGTCACTGCTTTGTAAATGACTGGATATTCTTTCTTGGCGCCAGCATTGAGTAAAATGAATATGGCACTGATTTTAGCACCTAAATGAGAATTCCTAGAATGTGAGGCAGCAAGCAGAGCTGTTCTATACTTTCCACTAACTAAATTTACCTGTGCACCAGCACTAAGTAGAAGTTTGAGATGCTCTGTGTCTCCTCTATATGCAGCGGCCTGGAGAGCTGTTCCATGCTCACCAGCAACCAGATCCACCTGTGCATCTGAGTTAAGAAGAAGCTGGACAGATTCCAGTTGTCCTTCCAATGCAGCAGCCTGAAGAGCAGTGCCATAGTATCCATCAACTAAATCCACCTGTGCACCAGAGCTGAGTAGCAGCTGGAGAGTTTCTGTTCCCCACCATGATACAGCAGCAGCCTGGAGAGCTGTTGCATAGAAGCCAGCAACCAAATCCACCTGTGCCTCTAAGTTGAGCAGAAGCTGAGCAATTTTTGTGCGTCCTTTGTGTGCAGCAGCCTGCAGAGCTGTTCCATAGTAGCCACCAACCAAATTGACATTTGCACCTGAGTTGAGCAGCAGCTGGACAATTTCTGCTTCCCCCATATATACAGCAGTCTGAAGAGGAAATCCATAGTGGCCACCAACCAGATTGACCTCCGCACCTGAATTGAGCAGCACCTTGACAATTTCTATTTCTCTCACATATATAGCAGTCTGCAGAACACTTCCATAGTAACCAGAGATCAAATTGATCTGTGCACCTGAGTGGAGTAGGAGTTGAACAATTTTTGTTTCCCTTGTGTATGCAGCTGCCTGCAGAGCAGATCCATAGTATGTAGGAGCAACTAAATCCACCTGTGCACCTGATTTAAGCAGAAGCTGGACAGCATCTGTCTGTCCATTCTGTGCTGCAGCCTGGAGAGCACTTCCATAGTGACCAGCAATCAAATCTACTAGTGCACCTGAGTTGAGCAGCAGTTGAAGAGTTTCTGTATGTCCCTTAAATGCAGCAGCCTGGAGAGCTGTTCCATAGTAACCAGCAACTACATCTACCTGTGCATCTGAGTGGAGTAAGAGCTGAAGAGTTTCTGTTTTTCCTGTGTATGCAGCTGCCTGCAGAGCAGATCCATAGTATGTAGGAACAACTAAATCTACCTGTGCACCTGATTCAAGTAGAAGTTGAACAATATCTGTGTTGCCACATAGTGCTGCTGCCTGGAGAGGACTGCCATAGTAGCCAGCAACCAAATCTACCTTTGCATCTAAGTTGAGGAGAACCTGAACAATTTCTGTATATCCCTCATATGCAGCAGCCTGAAGAGCTGTACCATAGTAACCACCAACCAGATCCACATATGCACCTGAGTGGAGTAAGAGCTGAATAATTTCTGTTTGTCCTGTGCATACAGCAGCCTGTAGGACTGTTCCATAGTAGCCAGCAACCAAATTGACCGGTGCACCTGAATTGAGTAGGAGCTGAACTATTTCAATGTTTTGCTCATATACAGCAGCATGCAATGGAGTTCCAAAGTAACCAGCAATCAAATCCACCTGTGCACCTAAGTTTAGTAGGCATTGAACAGTCTCTGTCCGAGTCCTTCCCATGTATGCAGCAGCCTGGAGAGCTGTTCCATCTCGACCCACAATTAAATCCACCTGTGCACCATATTTTACCAGAAGCTGTATAATCTCAGGATATCCTGCATATGCAGCAGCCTGAAGGGCTGTATAATACTTTCCAGCAACCAGATCTACCTGGGCACCTGAGTCAAGCAGAAGCTGAACAATCACTGTTCTTCCTTTCAATGCAGCAGCCTGGAGAGCTGTTCCATATTTGCCTTCAATTCTGTCTATTTGACAATCCTGCTCTATCAGAAATTGGACAATTCCTTTATTGCCACTCCATGCAGCTGCATGTAATGCAGTCCCATAATGTCCATCAAGAAAATTTATTGCACCTTGCCTATCCTTTGAAAATAATGTTTTAAACAGTTCTTCATGACCTAATAGAGCAGCAAAAATTATTGCTATATCTGGCCCCTCCATACTACTTGAGAGATGCTCTGATAACTGAAGCAGATTTCCAAATACTGCAATAGCGATGGCCAAGTCCGGTTCGGTCCGGTTCTTGGCCATTTTTGGCCGAACGCCGTGTCAGGGTTCGGGTCGGGCCAACGGGCCCTATACGGCCCATCGGGCCCTCACCACCCTTAGAGCCCTAGGGCTTGACAAGCCCTCATAATTCACAAGCTCAAAGCAATGAGCAACAACACTAATATCCCAGAGAAGGGACATAATCACGGATCGCGCTTTAGTCAGCCATCAAGCCATCATGACCCGCCATCAGGGATCATGATGCGCCGCCGGACGCCCTTGACAGCGGGCCCAATCGGCCCTAGACAACCACAGGGTCCAGGAGGGAGCTCCTTACTGTTGCATTGCCAAACACTCCTTAGTGTCGACTTTGGCATGGCTCCTTTCCAGAGGAATGGTCCCTGGGCTCCTAGCGGAGCGACCAGGGACGACCAGAGACATCCCCTGCTCCCTTCTGATCGACCCTCAGCGGGCCCGATCGGCCCCTAGCGCCCACAGTATATAAAGACTAGAGTATTACTCCTGTACCTTAGGTTTAGCATTGAAGTCTCTTCCTTTGAACCCTACTCCGGCCTGGTCCCCTAGAGCGGGGTTGCTGCAACCATACCCCGGGAAAGGGGCGTCTAGACGACTTCCAACACCCAGGCTAGCTTGCCTCATTGACCTGAGCCCTTGGTTGGGCTGGACAGCTCAGGCTCTTGTCTCTTATGTTCACCCTTGTCCTAGCCACTTCTTCCTGCTCTCTGGCCTCAAGCTCTGGGTTCCCCTGGTACGGGGCGATGGGAGGGTGCGGGCCCGATCGGGCCCGCATGTCACGCGTCACACCGCGCCGTCACGCGGTGTCTAGGAGCCACAGCGACTCGTTACTCCAGGAAAGGAGATATGTCGCCCCTTGGACTGGCAACCCTTCTCAAGCGCTCCAGGGGTCTCGGGCCCGCAGCCCCTGTTGCGGGGCGACTCCCCTCGACCCCCGAACCGTCGGGCGTGACCGCGTTACGTCACGCCCCGCCCGAACGGCTTGTTCAACTGGCCCAGCCTATGCCTTGCCCTATGTCTTGGGCACCAACTCTACTAGGCAGCGATCTTTGGCTATGGACTCGTTCCCTTCAGCAGGGGTAGGAAACTCTAGACGACTACTCGTATCCTGTGACACCGCTGTCACACAACGTGGCAGGGGCGTCTCGAGTCGCCCCGAGCTGTCCCTACCCTGCTCTCTATTGCAGCAGTGGCCCCATCTACGCTGCCTGGTTGCCAACCACCCAGCTATGGGGGTTGAACCATCTTTCCCACACTTGTCAGGCTGGCAGGAGACCGTCACGTGGGCCCGGGCCGGCCCTGTTCCTGACACGCCGGACCGCCGGTTCGGTTCAAAATCGGATTTGGCCGAACGTGAACGCCGAACGGCGGTTCGAACCGGCCCCGAACTGGCACTTTTTAGCCCAAAATGGCCGAACCTGGCCGAACCGAGGGCCAGGTTCGGTTCGGAAACGGCATTCGCCGAACCTGAACGCTGAACGCGGGTTCAGTCCGGTCCGGTTCGGGTTCGAACCGAAATCCCGAACCGGACCTGGCCATCGCTATACTGCAACAGAAAGAGGTGTCAATCTTAAATCTATCTTTCTCAAATTACGCCATGGCACTGACCACCATTGACCATACACCAGTCTTTTTGACAAATAAATGATGTGTTCTATACATTTGATCAACTCAGATTGAAGTACTACTTCTGCTGAACCCTTTGCATGGAACAGAATATTTTGGGCATATTCAAACAGATAGTAATCGTCTATATTTCGCTGAGCAGTCAGGGGGACCAGTCCCAAATAGATACACAAGATATGTGTGATCCTGATATGCATATCTGAAAATGGGGCATATTTGATTTTCTCTAGAAAGTCCTGGGCTGTATAGTGCACAAGCCGTATATCTGAGGACTTGTCCTGGATAATGAGCCCACCACATATCTTGATGATATAGCCAATTCTAACCAGCTGCTTAGAACTAGGCAGTTGTGTAGTTTTTGTTGTCATAGCAAGTGCTGTCTGCAGTTCAGATCCTGTCAGTGGATATCTGGCATGTGAAACCCATCCCAGAGCAAGCATTGCAAGCTCTGCTTGCTTTGCTGGTTGATGCTTGATATGCTCTATGGTTCGGCTATATCCAATGTCCAGATCATCTGGCAAATCATCCAGTGCTTGCTCCAATGCCTCCACTGTTAGCACAGTACTTAAAAGCTGGATGTGTAGCTGGACCATCAGGAACCTAGAGATACCTCAGCCTGTTACATATTTATATATGCATAAACTTACATGCCATTAGCCTTGATAATCATTTTGTTAATCACTTCCTCTCTAAGATCAATATCTTCAGACAGAAACTCCCTAAGAGTTTGATGCTGGTCTATCTCTGCTGTGACATATGATTTTATATCTTCTTCATTTGCCTGCAATGCTATCATAGTCATTGAATACTGGGAGGGCAGAACTAGATGAGGCCTTGACATTATCATCAAGTTCACATTCCCTCCAAACTGGAGAAATTGTGTGAGTAATGGATGATATTCACCATGCTGGTATTCATCCATTGCATCCACCACAATATAGACAATTCTGAAAGTAGCTGATAGTGAAGAAACAAGCTTTTGGATCTCAGATAAGCTGGGATGGGTGCCCTTTTCCCTATGGGAGTTGTAGAGATCTCTGGCCTGTAAGATATCCTTATTTATCTTGAGCTGTCTCCAGATAGCTGCCACAAGATTCTTTTCAGTTTGGATCTCTGTCTCCTTGAAGTTCAGATAAACTGCAGCCACTCCAATTTCAGAATCCAGCTGTTGAAGCTGGGAAAAATAGTCCACCACTTTAGATCTGTAAACAATTTCTTAGTATATATGGTCCAGTCAAATCTGGAATATTACGCCAGCACTGTTTTCCCCATTCCAGCTGGTAACATAAGTAACTACTAGTCTAAAATATATCTTGTTGACTCACGGATGCCTGTACACCAAAGTATGCTTCCTGTTGTTGATTTCCATTTCACGAATTCTGGATGCTCCAACAGCCAGTCTCCAGTGTTCTTCTTCCTGATCTCAGAGATAGCCTGATGCCGAAGGAAGAAGTTGATTGGCGAGATCCAGTTGATTAGATACATGTCTTCTTGGACTGTGATAGCTTATAATTATGGCATAACACTTGCTGGAGGTGGACCTACACTCTGTGTTTGCTGCACCATGTATGCTATACATTTTAGGTGAGATTGATAGAGCAAGTTGAACACTAATACACACTGGGTATAGTCTCCAGTCACATAGATCTGTGGGCCATGACCATCACCTCCATGACCCCCATTCAGACCACCACCTCCACCAGTTCCACCTGCAGCAATCACTTCAAATGCGGCCCTAAGCCAGGGCAAGACCATACCTGCGACATTGACGACAGACATTGCGGGGGTATGAGAGGATGCTGGTCAAGAGCAAGATGCAATGCGCATGGGAGTCGGGGCTTCCGCAATGAATTGGCTTGATGCTGCGAGGCAAAGAAGCAACACATCTGACCAATCACACGTGTCCGACATTGATCCGAGGGTCTTTGATTTGACAGGCCTTGATCTTCTCTCTTGACCTTCGCCGTCACTTACTTTGCCCGCTGGTCGAATGAGGGGCAAGTACGGTGCCTTCCGCGGCGCCGACGGGTCAACCGCCTCCGAGTGGCGCCCACTGCTCGATGGCGCGCCTGGGAGATGAGCTCGAGAGAAAACTTGAACGTGCGTGTGCCTCTCTCTGTTGACGGCCACACACCGCTGATGTGGTGGTATGCTCCTAGGAAAAGGACGCACACCGAGGGCGATGAGTGCCCGAAATCTGCTGCTTTCCTGCTTCGCACTGCTGGTGTATCCCTCAACCGAGTGCACACACGCGACCAAGCTTAAGGCACGACGAGAAAGGCTGGTGCTTACACTCTCCGCTACAACGCGTCCGCTCGATATATCGCGTGTGTCGGTTACGGTGTTGGACCCCCTTTTGGTAGTGTCATATCGAAGGAGGCCGGAGACCGGCCGGCTCCACTTTGCGTCTTGGACAAGTTTCCCTGCCAGCGTATCTGGGTTCGAGCCGAGGTAGACCCGCGGCAAGTGTTCGCGGCTGCTCGGATGCATATTGGGGTCTGTTTCTGTTTCTTTTTTCTGGTCGAGTTTGCACTGGTGGCCGACGCGCGAGCGCCGGGCGGGCTTGGGACTGCGTTGGCGGGGACTCGAAGGGGGGGCGGACCTCTTGGACTAGCAGCGGGACTCGGAAGTCGTGTCATCGTGTCTTGTCTTCACGACGCAATCGATGGGGTTGCAAACTTGTCGAATACAGCCCTGGGCGGAACCCCTGTTGCGCCCGCGGCCGCGCTGTGGTGCCTCTTTGCTTATCACGGCTTGTCGTTGAGAGCTTGCAAAATGACGATTCGTTGGATCCGCGGGGGACGCACGGACGAAATGTTGCGTTGCGAGGGCCGAGTGCGGCCAGATCAGACGCTGGGTTATGCATGACTTCGGTCTTGTCGCTGAGTGAGCCATGGGTATATCACGCCCCGGTCCGACTAGCGCCATGGCCAGGCACCAGCCCAGCCCGCAACGGGTAGATCGATAGCTATCGTATCATGTGCGATATCACTATCGCCATCGCTCTGGCTTGCTTCCGGAGGACGACGCATGCGCACCCGCGGGCGGGAGCTACAACACCACGGCTTAGCCCAGGGCCGCCGCCGCCCAGCTGCAGCGCGTCGACGCTTCCTAAGTTCCTTCCTCCGCTCGCCGCCCTCCGCCGCGCGACCCGACCCGGTGATCTGCGCAGTGGCGCCAAGCGGCATCACCAAGGGGACACGTGCACGTGCCACGGGCGTGCTTACTGCACCCGGCGATCGCTGGTCATATGCTGCTGCGTCGGCTAGCGGCGATCTGCGTTCCTCTCTCTCTCTCTTGTCTTCCACCACCTCCACCTTCCTTTACCGCGCCGCCGCTGACCCCCAAGTAAAGGCAACGATGTCCGCGCCCGGCCCGCCGCCGCCGCCGCCCGACCTCGCCGCGATGTGCGTCTTTGCTGTTGACCGGGGGAAAGGAAAGAGATGACGTATGTGGCAGAACGAGCGCGACGCTGGTCGGGTCGCTGCTGAACTTTATGCTGTACGGCGCGCTCGCGGTGCAAGTCTGTGCGTGTTGCTTTTGTGTTTGACAAAACAAGAGGCTGACAGGGTTAAGATGTTTACAACATCTGCTTCCCGACAGACCGCGCGCCGATAAAGTACCTCGGTGCGCCCCCTTCCTTCTCTCCAAACTACGTAAGCTCACGTGCCCAGTGTACACGGTCTTCGCCCTCCAAACGCTGTGCCTCGCGCTGAACGGGGCAGACGCGCAGTTCTGGTACGCGGCGCATTTCGGGGACCTGCGGGCCTTCGCGGACGTGCGCTTCTCCGCGTTCTACACGCCGATCATGGGCTCGCTCGTCGCGCTCGCCGTCCAGCTGTTCTACTGCGTCCGCATCACGGTGTTCCGCACCGGGAGCCGCGCGGTGCGGGGGGTAGTAGGGGTAATCGCGCTGGCGGCGGTGATGCAGGCGGTCGGCGGGATGGGCGGGGGAATTAAGGCGTATGTCGCGGGGAATCAGGAGCACGACCAGGCGCGGACGGTGCTCGTATACGTGCGTTACCAGTCCTTACCTATGGATACCGGCTTACGAAGACAGATGTGGCTCGTCGGCGACGCGGTCGCGGACATCCTCATCGCGGTGACGATGACGCACATCGTGTGTCCCTTCCCTTACGTTCCGGAGGGAAATGCTGACGTCAGTCCAGCTCCGCCAAGCGACCGCGGAGAGCACGAAGCAGATCGTGCGCGGCGTCGTGCGGCTCGTGATCGAGACCAACGCGCTGTCCAGTGCGTCCCTCCCTCCTCTCCATTCACCGCTCACGTCAGCAGCCACCGTCGCCCTCCTCGGCCTCATCCTCTTCGCCGGCGTCCCCGGCACGACCTACTTCATCGCCCCGTGCGTCCGCTTCCCCTTGCTTTCCCTCCGATTTACCCACTGTCGCAGGACGATGATCCTCCCCGGCCTATACGCCAACACGCTGCTCGTCGTCCTCAACAACCGCGCCTTCGCGACCGGCGCCGCCGTCCGCGCGCTCACCCGGCCCGGCGCCTCCGGGTCCGCCTCCGACGACGTGCGCCTGACGCACACGGACACCGCTTCCGGCGCCGCCAGCCGCGCGCTGGAGGCGAGCCGCACGCGGAGCATGCGCGTGCAGAGTGCGAGCCGGCGGCTCCGGTCCGACACGCTGCAGCCCGTGCGCCGGCCGCGCGGCGCTTCTGACGCCGGTATCGGGCCAGAATCCCCGCCGCCGCTGCCAGATAGGGACGCGCTCGGGTCGTTCGTCGCGGCGCCGAATCCCCGAATGCGACGGGACAGGGACCCGCTAGACACGGGGTTCGAGCCAGAGTACGACTACGACGAATACGATCCGGAGAGCGGCGCATATGTCGACGACCGCGCAGATGCGCTCAGCCTGGACGACGTCGGCGCGTTCGTCGCCGTGCCGGGCTCGCCGGGCGCGGTACATGCCTCGCCGCCGGGGCCGGTGAGAGTGCGCGGTGTGTCTTGGAGCAGCGGCGCGGGGAGCTCCGTGACACGGGCGAACTCGGGCGGGTCGGGGTATCCGGTGCGTGTTTATTTCGTTACTTGGGGAGGGGCGGTGGCTGATGGTGGAATAGGACCGCGAGCGGGGCGGTAGTACGAAAGGCAAGACGTGGCTCGAGCCGTAGCAGGATGTCTGTGTATTGAATGTTTCACTGAACTAATTCTCTCTTTTGTGGGTTTCCCGATGTCACATGTGTGATTTCGTCCTGCACGTATGGACCTCTAGATTCAACACTGCATCGTGGGATTTTCAGATGACGTATGTGTATCACTGATGGGATGCAATAAGCGTCTTTTCACTTGACTTTCACCTCCACCATCAAGGGGGGTTCAAGATCCTTATCAGGCACATGGGGTAGGGGGGAGGGGGGGGGGTCCCCAGGGGGTAAAAAAAACTTTTTGTATTTAAAAGATTTGAGCCTTATATGGGTGTAAAGACACTGGAAATATAGTGTATAGACTCTACTTTCTATAGTTCACAACTCTCATACTTATATCTATATACTTTCAGGCCCATGAGCTTGGATAGCCCACTCTGTCATAGGCCCATCATCAGGTAATGGATGAGAGGTGAACATGTTGAAGAATTAATATGGCCTGCCATATGTGTTTGAAGGTTCCAGGTACATACATACATACACATATATACATACACATATATAAAAAATTTTGCAAAAAAAAGTTTCACAAGAATAAATTTTTATCCAACCTTTTGATCACATCAGTGGTCATATGACGCGAATCGTGGGAACATATTACCCGATATGGCAGGAGGGGGGGTCCCCCAGGGGTCGGAAAAAAACTTTCCGACCCTATATCCATGATTCGAGACTTGAACCCCCGTTGTCCACCATCATGCCTATCCACCCCTGCTTTGCGCCGTCAACCCTGCGCAAGCTGCCTGTCGTTCTACGTGTTTGTCCGAGTCACCCACTCTATACTGGTAGTTGACCTACCTCTTCTTCTGGGGCAAAGCACTGGATGCACTCCGTGGCTCGACACAACAGCTTGTCTTCCTGGCTTAGGCTACCGCCGATAACAGGCTCCATGCAAGCGCAAAAGTATTGCTGGCGCCCGGTCTTTTACGGCACACTTGATCCTAGCGGCATTCCCGCGCTGGAGACCCTCGATACCACGCCTGCACCTGCGCTGGAAGTGATGGCCGCCCGCCTGCTGGTGTCTTTACCCGCCTGGGGGTCCATCTTGTGTGTCAGAGATGCTTTCCCGCTCGCCGTCGTGCCCAATCTCTGGGAACGCATCTGGGCCTGGCTCCAGTTCCTCGACACCGCCCACCCACACCTGCCCCTCGCGCTGGGTGTCAGCTTCGCGCACTCCCCCTCTGTCGCCTTCTACTCCGCAGCGATGGACGTCCTCTGCCAGCTGCTCAACATGACATGCCAGACACCCGCTGCTCACGACACCCTCATCGCCACGCCGGAGCTCTTCCCCTTCCTGGGGCACGCCTGGCGGGCACTCACCGACGTCCCCGAGCAGCACGGCATCCCTGCTTTTTCCGCCGCCGCGATGATGGCCATGCCCCGGGCGGGCCCCGCTACCTCCCCGAGCTGATCCGCGGCGTGGGCGGGCCGGCAGCATTTGTTGCCGCGGCCGTTGCGCAGTGGACGCACACCTGCCGCACCACGCCGGCGCCGCGCCGCACGCCGAACACGCCGTCGCTCTATCTCCCCGCCCGCGATGCTCATCGCGGGGACGGCGTCGGCCCCAGCCTGGCGCAATCCCAGCACGCAGTCCCCGCGACCGCGCGGATCGTCCCCCACGATGGACGTCGCAGTCGTCAGTGCCGGGTCGTCCATTGAAAGGGTCGTCCTGAGCGAGCTCAAGCTTAACAACCGGGAAGACAGGGTGGAGCTTGGAGTAACGGGGGGGGAGGTCGAGCTTGTAGGCACCTTTGCTAACCTCTGCGAGCACCTTGAACGGTCCGAGGCGCTTGTGGGAGAACTTCTCGGAGGGCCGAGTCGTTCTGATGTCAGAAGCGTCCAGCCAAACCTTATCGCCAACTTGAATATTCGGAGCGTCCGAACGTTTCCGATCGTAGTACTGTTTATACTCGTCTTTGGCTTTAACGAGCGCGGCCTTTGCCTCGGAGACGCCGTTAGCTATCCGATCGCGAAACTCGTTCACCGACTCCAACTCTGAGCAGGCGCCTGGCTCGAAACCCATTCGGGGGAGCCGACCAGTGTCTGTCACAAAGGGTACCTGTTGAGTGGAGGAGTGAACATGGTTGTTATAGGCGAACTCAGTGGCGGGGATAAGCTCGTCCCAGTCGTCTTGTTGGTAGTTGGTGAAGATCCAGATGTACTGCTCGAGCTCTTGGTTAACGTGTTCGGTTTGTCCGTCGGTTTGCAGGTGGTAAGCCGTAGAGGTGGCCGGTTTGACGCCAATTAAGCGCCAGAGTTCGCGCGTGAAGTCAGCGATGAACTGCGAACCACGGTCCGAAATGTACTTCTCGGGGGGTTCCGTGGTGCCTCCAGACATTCCGATAGTACAACCGGGCGGCTCCGACCGTGTCTATTGTCGTATGGCACTCGGTGAAGTGGGCGCGTTTGCCAAGAGCGTCGACGACTACCATGACCGCGTCGTACCCCGTGAGCCTCGGGGAGCTCGACGATGAAGTCCACCGTGACGGTGTGCCAGCGTTCGGGGGGGACTTCGGTCGGGTGTACAAGTCGCAGGTCGCGACGTAGCGTCCGATATGGCGGGACATCTGTGGCCACCAGTAGTTGTGCGAAACCAGCTCTAGGGCTTTGAACCGACCGGGCGTGTCCGCCCCAGCCTGGCGCAATCCCAGCACGCAGTCCCCGCGACCGCGCGGATCGTCCCCACGATGGACGTCGCAGTCGTCAGTGCCGGGTCGTCCATTGAAAGGGTCGTCCTGAGCGAGCTCAAGCTTAACAACCGGGAAGACAGGGTGGAGCTTGGAGTAACGCGGGGGGGGAGGTCGAGCTTGTAGGCACCTTTGCTAACCTCTGCGAGCACCTTGAACGGTCCGAGGCGCTTGTGGGAGAACTTCTCGGAGGGCCGAGTCGTTCTGATGTCAGAAGCGTCCAGCCAAACCTTATCGCCAACTTGAATATTCGGAGCGTCCGAACGTTTCCGATCGTAGTACTGTTTATACTCGTCTTTGGCTTTAACGAGCGCGGCCTTTGCCTCGGAGACGCCGTTAGCTATCCGATCGCGAAACTCGTTCACCGACTCCAACTCTGAGCAGGCGCCTGGCTCGAAACCCATTCGGGGGAGCCGACCAGTGTCTGTCACAAAGGGTACCTGTTGAGTGGAGGAGTGAACATGGTTGTTATAGGCGAACTCAGTGGCGGGGATAAGCTCGTCCCAGTCGTCTTGTTGGTAGTTGGTGAAGATCCAGATGTACTGCTCGAGCTCTTGGTTAACGTGTTCGGTTTGTCCGTCGGTTTGCAGGTGGTAAGCCGTAGAGGTGGCCGGTTTGACGCCAATTAAGCGCCAGAGTTCGCGCGTGAAGTCAGCGATGAACTGCGAACCACGGTCCGAAATGTACTTCTCGGGGGTTCCGTGGTGCCTCCAGACATTCCGATAGTACAACCGGGCGGCTCCGACCGTGTCTATTGTCGTATGGCACTCGGTGAAGTGGGCGCGTTTGCCAAGAGCGTCGACGACTACCATGACCGCGTCGTACCCGTGAGCCTCGGGGAGCTCGACGATGAAGTCCACCGTGACGGTGTGCCAGCGTTCGGGGGGGACTTCGGTCGGGTGTACAAGTCGCAGGTCGCGACGTAGCGTCCGATATGGCGGGACATCTGTGGCCACCAGTAGTTGTGCGAAACCAGCTCTAGGGCTTTGAACCGACCGGCGTGTCCGGCGACTTGCGTATCGTGGCAGAGCTCGATGATGCGCCTCCTCAGGTCCTTGTCTTTGGGTACTACGACCTTGCCGCGGAAGTACAAGAGATCGCCCGAGACGGCCCACTCGTCCGAACATGATGAGCGGGGGGCCCCGAACTTGACCTCGGACCTTCAAGAGTTGCCGGGCCGCGAGCGCGACGGGCTCCTCTAGGTCAGGCTCACCGGATAGCGCTTCCTTGATGTCGTGGACAAGTTCGGACCCCGGCCCAGAGACAGTGACGGCCTCAAGCGCGCGAACGTGGAAGAGCTCAGGGCGCAAGAGGGTGATGTCCGAGTTGTCTTCAGAGATGCCGTGGTCAGGCCGGCGGGAGAGAGCATCGGGGCGGCCCATCTGGCGACGCGCAGGGATTTTTGATACTTTCCTTCTAATATGAATTGACAGTCAGGTATACCGTCACTTCATATTAGAAAGGATATGTGGGCGGAGACGGATATCGGAGACGGATGCCGGAGTCGGCACGGATATAACAGTATCCCCCTCTTGCATTTCTTGCCCACAAGAAACAGGAGCAATGGTCGTAGAGGTAGGAGTCGGAATCAGAGAGAGTCGGAGTCAGAGAGAGTCGGAGTCAGAGTTGGACTTGTGAAAATTTTGAGTCGAAGGCCGGAAAGGCCGAGATCACCGAGGAAGCCGGTGAGAATGTGATAATAGCAAGAAGGACGGAAAAGGAAACGGGTGACAAGAAGCACGTCACCGGATTGACATCAATCTCTCCATCTTTTACCCACACCACCATGTCGCAAGACAGCGAGAAGATCGACTACGTGCCAAACCTGTTCGCAGAAGACGTCGAAGCGGTATCGACGATATCGGAGACGGAGAGGGTAGGGGATTGGGTGGATGAGGAGGTAGCGCGGGCCCTGGCTGACGTCCTGCCTGATGGGAGTCTAAACCCACAGGTGGAGATGCGGGGGCAGATGGATGACCTGCGGAGAGAGAACGAGGTTCTCCGACAGCGCGCACGGCATGGAGTCCCTGTGCCACCTACACAAGATGGGGAGTCGCTCGCGTACGACCCAAAAGACCCAGCGAACCACGAGCGCATATCGGAGTCGTCATCCGAGCGCGGATCAATCGTGGCACCGCTGCAGTACAACGAAGAGGAGATGGCCGAGCAGATCTCACTGGGTTACCGTGAGCATCAGTGCCGAGCCGAGGAGCAGGAGCGGGCCGAGACTAGGCGGAGACGGAAAGAGGAAGCGAAAGCGGCGAAACAGAGGCGCCGAGCCGAGCAAGCCCGAGGCCGAGTACAGGCTAGGCTATGCCAGGGTCTAGGCCCGCTTACACGTGGTGATCGCGAGGCCGCCGAGGCCCAGATCATTAGCCAAGTCGAGGCTCGAGGCGAGAATCCCGAGAACGCCGAAGAAGCCCAGACCGATGGGTCAATTGCGGGAGTCGATGAAGAAGGCGAAAGTAAGTGCCAAAAATGATTTTGAAATATAATCCTGACCCGATTTGGCAGAGAAATGCCTCAAATGCGTCAAGGCTGGCGTCTTGTGCGTATGGCGCGTGCCGAAGGCCAATACCACCTGGCACGGCAAGATGTCATGTGAAAGGTGCCGAAAACTCAAAGCACGCTGCGAAGACGGTACCCCGCCCCTGCGTTTCCGCAAGGACGAGAAGGAGGCCGGGATGACCAAAGAGAAGGCGAAGAAAAAGACGGCTGCGGGGCCATCGAAGGTCCGACTGGTGCCAAGAGCGGTCGAGGAAGAGGTACCTGCGGAGACACCTGCGGAGTCGTCGATTCCGACGCTCAGCAACGCGGCGCTTTCCGCGGTACTGGCCGACCTGTTGGTACGTCAAAACCAAGACCACGAGCAACTCGGCCGGTTGGTCATGGGGTTGCAGAACCTTGGCCGCGAGATTCGCCACAACGTCGGGCGGGGTCAACTTGGCAACAACAGCGCAAGAAGTGGCCGAACACGTACAGGGTATCGAGAAAACCCTCGATCACTGGGATGCGTTCATTCAGGAGGAAGGCCATCGATGGCGGACTCGGGACAGGGCGGACTCGGAGTCCGTGGACGCAGAAGGCGAGCCATACGAGGAGGAAGGGAAAGAAGTCGAGGAAGATGATGCGATGGATGTGGACGAGGAGCTCCCGGCGAAGGTTGACAAGGGAAAAGGGAGAGCCGAGTAGCGGAGTCGGAGACGCCTCGGGGCGGAATCGAAAACAAGACGATATTAGAAGTATAATGTAAATAGAATTATAATTTCCTTATCTCGAAAATCCGGAACGGAGTGAGATTGAGTTGAGTGATGTTAATCCAACTTAGGCTTGTTGGGGTATTGACGATGGAAGGATTCAATATACTCTTCAGCTTCCAAGTCAGGTGCACCAACCCAAGTGAATTGTTCATCAGTGTTCTCGTAACCAAGCCATTCGACCAGGTAGCGGAGTCGAGCCGGACCCTTGAAACGGCGATCAATCTTGGAGTCAACAATCTGTTTGATTTCGAAGTGTTCTTCTCCATCGACTTCAATTGCCGCAGGTCGTGGCTCTTCGCGACCAGGGAATTTGTTGGGTGTGTGGATTTCGATTTGGGAAACGTGAAAGACGGGATGAACTTGAGAAAGGGATTTCGGGAGACGGACTTGATAGGACGCAGCACTGGGCTTTCCGATGATCTCGAAGGGACCAAAATGCGTTTCCGAGAACTTCGGAGACGGACGCTTGGTCTTGATGTACTTGGTCGAGATAAAGACTTCGTCACCAATAGACGGAGACGGATCCGGAATGCGTTTCCGGTCCGCAGTCTCTTTGTATTGCTCCTGAGCATACTTGATCTGTTCCTTGAGGAACTCGTGCAGCTCTTGGAGATCGACGATGTAGTCCTTAGCATAAACATTAGCCACATCACGCTCTGGATGAATCGTAATAGAGGGATCGTAGCCTTTGTTCGCGAAGAAGGGTGAAATGCCAGTAGAAGCGTTAGGAGCATCATTGAGTGCGAACTCTGTGATCGGCAGTAACTCGTGCCAATCATCCTGTTGGTAAGAACAATAGATGCGAATATATTGCTCAACAGTTTGGTTCATGCGCTCCGTTTGCCCATCAGCAGAAGGATGATAACCCGAAGTGTAGTGGAGTTCCATGTTGGGTAGTTCTCCAAGGGAACGGAAGAAGGAGGACACAAATTCCTTTCTGCGGTCAGAAGTGACGTGGGATGGGACTCCGTGTTTCGAGAAGACGTGAATGAGGAAAAGTCGAGCGAGCTCCGGAGACGAAATATGAGTGTCGCACGGAATCAAAATGACCACCTGCTAATCCCAAATATCTACTCTAATTAGAGTAGATGATATCAAACTCCCTATGTTGCAGTAATGTACAGAATATATCTGCCATAACTTGAATAACTTTGCAGCATAGCAGCATACTTTTATCTCAGTGCCTATGCTGCAACTATAGTACCTATGCTGCAAATAAAGCTTCACTTATAAGGTCATAACACCTATACTACACCTCTGATACCTTTGCTCTGATAATATCTGGTACCCTATTATCTTCTAACCCAGTCACCAGATGAACCAAAAAAGGAAATTTTTTCGAAAATTTCTGACAAATACAATACTTGGCTTACTAGTCCCATGCCCCACGCTCCTCTTCATCCAACCCAATACCAGCCAAGTAGTAGGTGATATCAGATATATATGCATCGTGCGCGCGTCATCTCCTTCATCATCCGAGTCCTCGTCATCAGGGTCATAGCCCTGGATATCTGGCATGCTATCCGCGTCATCCACCGGCAGCGTATACAGAATGTCCACATCCAGGTCCATCATGTCCGGCACCACCGAAGGTCGTACGGCATCACCGTAGGCGAGTGACCCAGTAAAGCCATCTTGTTTGGCTAGAGCTTTGAAACGATCCCTGTGTGTTTCGTCGAAACGGTGTCGGAGAGATGTGTACTCTGCCAGTTGAACAGCAAGGAGAAGGTCTTGCTGCGCTTGCTCAGGCGATTTTCCGGACAAATCCCGCAACGAAGCCTCCACACCCTTCAAGAACTCGTAGTTATCCCGCATCCAGGTCATCAACCGACGGATTTCCACATTCAAGCGCAGAATTTCCTCCTGAGCCCGCAGGGTTTTGTAATAGCGATGCATAAGGTCACAATAAACGGGCCGCGCCCATCGTTGTTGCTGTACATTGTGGGTACTATCACGTAGCAAGTTGAACTCGGAAAGGAAAGTGTGTGTTGCAACGTCCTTCCATTCAAGTGTGGGTTTTGGCGGGTCTTGCAAGACTGCGAGTAGATTGTATTTCTCGACAGCTGCTCGGACGGTCTTGGAACGGACTTGAATAGACTTTCCCAAATGAGTCCGCATTTTGTAACCTTCGTGCAAGCATCAGATCTGGATGTCTTTCACAGAAAAAGAAACCCACATGTCTCCGAACGATGTAGCTTCGACAGCTCCAAAAGCCTCTGTACAACCAACAACTCCAGATGATCTACTGTTTGACGGTATTGGAGGGCTAGAGCATCCTTCTCCGCTTGTTGGTACTGGGTGTCGTCAACTTTCCATCGTTGAACGATGTCCAGTTTAAGTTCAAGCTCTTCGACAGCCTTGGTGTCCCGCTCCAGCTGATCAGTAGCATGACGTTCTTGGATCTGCGCCTTCGTTCGCCCTGGTACATAGTTGGCATCATCGGCCTGCGCTCGACGGGGCGGCACTGCGACATTCTCGCAGAATAAGAACTGAACTAGTGTGAGTATGGCTAGAGCACTGTAATAAGAACATACGTTGATGATTCCAGTTTTTTGAGTGACTTGATATACCGGGTGGTATCTGTCTCCATCGGCTTAGCGCTCTCTTTCAACTCCAATAAATGCTTCTTCTCCTCCTCCAGTGCTTGATCGAAATCCGACACGTCATCGATACCCTCCTGTGCCATCAGGGCGCGAAGACTTGACTCGTCGTCCAAGATGTCGAGGGCTTGGTTGTAATTATCACAGATGAATTTGCCTGACTTGAGTTGAGACAATGAATTGAATGAAAGAGAGCACACGTACTCAGGTTCGCACTTGTTTCAAACCCGTCAACGTGTTTGAAATATGTGGTGATCTCTTGCTGGCGATGGAAAGCGCTTGAGTTACGACACGCTCGAGCAAGTGCATTAGAACGCGAAAAGAAACACTCTAATGTCTCGAGGTCCTCCAGTCCCAAACCCTCAATATAGCTCGCCAGGAAGGCCAGTTGGCAGAGGCGGTTATGGGCATGTCCGTGAAAGGTGCCGACAAGACAGCGGAAGCCCTTGGCAGCCGCCAGATCGGCCAGGGGGCTGTTGGCGATGGTCTTCTCCAAGTTACACCCAACATCATAGCCTCCTCCTCCGTCTTCGTCGTCTATCAGCAGAAGAATGGTCTGAACAACCGCGAGAGCATATTTAGCACTAGAAGGTTTTCAGCACAATAGCAACAACGAAGAAGAGAAAAACAAGTACAGTTCTCCACTCTGTACCATATCCGCAGCCACCATAACATAGCCATGACGACAAAGGGACAGAAATATCCCAGTCTTGTCAAACATCCCCCACATCTTCGCGGTAACATCGTTCTTGATGTTTTTCCATCGCTCGGCGCAGGGGTTACCGGGACCGTGAGACCAGAACAACAATATTAGCTGGATGATCTCCATTATGAGCCATAACAAACCTCGTCCTTGGTTGCCATCCTACCGGAGGGTGTTTTTGCAAACTCGTCGACCCGTCCACGCGGAATATAGTAACCGTTGCTCGCATCACGCGTATCAGGACGCTCCTTGCTTCGAAAAGATTCGCCGTCTTCGTTGAGCTCCTTCCTCGCCACCCTCTTCAAAGAATTGTTCCCATCCATCGAGAAAAGGAAGCCAAATGTGAGCTTCGGCTCATCGCTGAGCTTGTATGTACAGGCCGGACAGACATTTTTAAGGCGCCAAGCTCCGTTGTTGCGTCCGAGGACGGCAAGTACTTTGGCTTCTGCTCGTTGTCGTAAATCGAGTAGAATGTCATAGGCGATAGAGAATTGCTGAACCAAGTAAGGCCGGGGGGGAACCTGAGAAGTACAAAGTAAGTAGTGAACTTGTAGGAGAGAATGAGATAGACGCACACCGTGTAAATCGTTCAAAGTCTGAACGAAGGCATTGATTGTGTATTGAGGGCATCGGGCGTGGGCGACGCGATAAAACTTCAGAGTTTTGAAGGAGATTGCAAGGCTGGGAGACCATGGCGCGCATGGAATAAGCCCTTGAGCAATGAGCGCTGACGCGATGCCGCCAGCACTGGGGTCCAGCCAGATCTCTTGATTATATTTGGTTTCTGCCAAGAGTGAGCTTTTGGATGAACAACATAGTAGGGCGTACCAAACATTTCGATGACGGTAAGACGGTACAAGTCAGCATCCTCCTGGTTGGGTAAGGGCGTAGTCGATGGGTCATCAGCACAAAAACGGAGATATGCTTGGAGCATCTGCGGCGCTTGAATCGCAAATGCGTCCACTCGAGTTTGTGTCCGTTCTCGACGAGTTCGCCAGTCGTGGTATCGAGCTCTAAGAAACATCAATGACAGTAAAACCACGAGGTATCGACTAACCGGGAAGGCTTCGTTTGCTCCAAAAGCCCCTCTACGTCCTCAAAATCTCCTCCAGCATGACTTATCTCTGCTCTGCGAGTACCATCCAGCACGTCGGCAATGCTCGTTATGTTTTCTTGAGACACAAGATCAGACGCATCGAATTCGTCGTCATTTGCAAGGTTTTGAAGGGTCCTGAGGGTATCCAAAGAGCCGGAATCCATGACTGTGAGTAGGTAAGTGTACGGTTTTGGAATATCGATGAAGAGGCGAACTTTCTCTGTCTGCTTCCATCGCCTTTGCCTGGTCAATACGATACTTCTTGATAGCGCTGGAGTTGAGGAAACGGCGTTCAGAGACGGCAGAGGAGAAGATGCCCGAGCTAGGATTCGAGCTGCCCAGCACCGTTAACCGGGCAGACCGAGCAGCAGACCGTCGCATGGTTAGAGGTGGCTCATGTTTGGTCGTGTTGACAGTGACGGTGTGACACTGCTTCTTCCATGACTCGTTCCCGCCATTTGTCTTCACCTTCTCGTCTGGGTCAACCAACCTCTTCCAGCATCCCTGATTGTTGACTGTTCTGCTGCGCAAATGGTATGTACCCTCCTTTACTCCTCTCTGCCTTGTCGCCTTGTCTGACTCCACCTGTCGCAGCCACTTCGTTTCTTATCGGCTTGCGACGACCACCCTCTGCGACGCTCAAGGGTTTAAAGGTATGTTATCCGCTGCTTGCACACTCCTGCAGCGGTTTACCTCTATTGAATAGCTATGCCCTGTCTCTGTCCCCTTCCATCCACATCCTCTGCGACACCCTCCCACTCGTTCTTCTTCCCTCATCACTACCAAAGTACTGTTCTCTCATAACTACGAAAGCGCACCTTATATCGTCAACTCAATCATCTCCACCCACTCTGTACCTCGTTGACTTGCAGCACGGAATGCTCGATGGCCAATATATGTTACCTTTACTCTACAAACACTCCTTTACCATACTGAGCATGAAACGCTCAATTTCTACTCCTTTACTTACCTTGCTCCGCTGCTATTCAACTCATACAGCCTGTGGCCTATCGCCACAGGTTGTCTTGCTGTCGCTGCATAGCGCTAACCCTAACCCTAACCAATAAGAGTAGATAACAAAATAAAAGTCGGGGTGGTTTGATTCTCCTCGATCTTGTAGGAACCCTACATATAACGGTCCAAAGTGTTAGATAAGACTCATAGTACCTGCCCGAGTCAGTAGATGTTGAAATATAAGCTCTGTAAGCTTCCTATTTTTCGGTCGCTGCTGGTCGAGTGGATCTGTCTGGTGTCACACAACAATCCAACAATCATTACTCGTCCAAGTACCAACTTGATACTTGCTTGACTTCTCTCCATGGGCCGCAAGCGCAAACACAATACAGCCGAGCAACAAGCAGCTGCTCGCCGTGTCGCAAACCACAAATATGATACCAGCGAACGGTATGAAACAAGCCCCACTCCCACATTAACTAACAACTGACAGAGGGCACTCAATTCGCGTTGCTCGAGCACGGCGCCATCAGCGTAAAACGGCAAAATCTCGCATCCCTCGCCTAGTACTCCCTAACTTGGTCGAGCACTGGGCAGCTGCTGAACTATACACTGAACGCTGGATCTTTCTTGATGCACAAGAGAACAACTTCAACGACAGAGAGTACAAGCATTGGATCCAACCTCCACCCTTCGATATATCGCTCATCTTGCGTGTCGATGGCCCACCAGAAGAATGCGACCTTATGAATCTCTGCTGTGCCATCGATGGCCTTTTGAAACGTCGTGAACGTCTCTTCGAGGCCAAGCTCTATAACGAGGTGGGGGATGTCCGTCGCCCAAAGGCCATGGAAGCTCTGCGCACTCATGTCAAGTCACTATTGAAGCATGACTGGGCCACCATGCTGGGATATCAGACACTGTACCCAGTACAAAGTCGGGAGTACTTTGTGCATCAACGACACCTGGTATTTCTAGCGCGAATACATCGCATTTATTACCTGGAATTTACTCGTACAGAGTAGTACAGTACCACCACTGTAAACGGGCTCTGAGTTGGACTTCAGAATAGATACTGGGATTTTTGAGAAATTTCTCCCTGGACTTTTGCGAAGTAACATGTGACACGCGACACGCAAGGCTTGACTGCATCGCATCCACTTCAAATGGACCAGTCGAGCGGGTTCTGCCTTCCACCTTTCTTCCCAAGTCCCAACTACCGGTCATTCATGGCTCACGAAGACTCCGACAAGCTGCTTTACTGGCTAGTGCCAAGTGTCGGCGGATTTACCCTACAGTGCATACTTTTTTTTGTCTCATGAATTGCACTCATATCGTTCAGAAGCGCTGCGTTGGCGGCTCCTGGGGCAACTCGGGACAATGTTACTGGACATGCGACATGGAAAGGTCTGACAAACTCATGGAATCTGATTTGCGCACTGGACCACGACAACCCCAAAACAGGGCTACACGATACTCCTCCCTCTACACCCACTGGCGCGACGCTTCCGACTCATGGAGCTACCACCCACACCAGCATTACCACCACAAGTACTACTCCTTCGTCCACAAAGAGTGTGGCCCGGAAGACCTTCACAAGCAGCGATGTCCCGCCTGGTGCTCGTTTCCTTCTCCCGGTCGCTCAGATCGAAAAATACACACACCACTTGGCTTTACCCTCTGCCTCCGAGTCCACTGCCAGGGCTCAACCCCTCACTCGTCGAAAAGGACCAATCTCAAAGCCTGGGTCATCCTTCGATTACGCAGACGAGTCAATCTTGACAGCCGGTCGCATTTGGAATGGGTATCGCGGTAACACAACGACCAGACAAATCTCGCCAATCGCTGAGCTACAAACCGAGCACGCAAATGAGGAAGCACCCGCAAATGAGGAAGCACCACCGACGACTGTTCCAGCCAAAGGAAAGGCGCAGCCAACTCGGCGCGAAACTCTATTTGCGTTCAATTCTACTACGAGAGAAATCTATCGTGACTGGTAAGTTGTCACTTCTGAAGAGTATGGTGTGGATTAACAGGACTTGTGCAGTATCATGGCTGTCGATGAGCTCGAAAGCGGGAAAATTGAGCTCCACAACCGCGCAAGCCTCCAACGGCGCCTTGGTTGTTGACTATCACACAAATCACAATTATCACACTACCCACAATTCGTAGTTCCGTTTTTGCTAGAAATTCAATCCACCTTTAGCACATTCCAAACACCGAACACGGCATCTACGACTCTTCACAAGTGACGAGCACGTCGAAGTTCACCCCTGTTTCGACCCTTTGCTTGTGCACATGGGCACACACATTCGAAGGCATCACATAGGACGAAATCGTACGACCACCACCCTTTGCTCGCACACATCCGAAAGCATCACGTTAGGAGAGTCAGAAACTCATACGACCACCTTCGCTCTTACCACCACTTGACTCGCCAACCTCGTTGCCAACCTCATCTTGGAGAATGCCCTCTGAAGCTCCCGACGAAGTTCCTGGCGACAATCTGGAGGACGTTGTACCCATCGAGGACGATGGAAACCATGATTGGGTTGACGAGTCGCCGCTCAGCAATGTTACTAGCACCCACGCCAGTCGCAATCCCACTGTACCCATCATCGTCAGCCGTCGCCAAAGGCCAGTCAAGAAGGGGGCCAATTATCGTGCCAATCAGCGAGCGCGTCAAGCTGCTAAGGCAAACCGCGGCCAGAATCTTGCTGCCGCTATTCAAGAACTTCTCAAGCCTGTACGCCAGGCAGTTCCTCGGCTTGCCCGGGAGCATGGAATGTCTGAGGCGCAAGTCATACAACGAATCACCAATGCGTCGCGGCATGCTGTGAAGAAGCGGCGGGTTGTGAGCATCCATAACGCGAAGATGAAGTACCTTATGTCTGAACTCAATGCTGGTACGCTTGTTTTTCCGTGCTTCAGGCCCAAGTTCATTGGAAACAGACCGCTCAGTCGGGAGCAAGCTCAAATTGAAGGATGTCCATGCTATGATAGCGGCAGACCCCAGCCTTCTGGACAATATTGCGCAGGAAGACATTGATGCGGCTGTAAACGATATCAAGGCGCAGCGGGAAAACGAACGAACTGGCGTACGGGCAGACAACAAATCGGCAACCATGGATGCCGTCCCACGAGCTCAAGGCAATCGCAACCGATGTGGGTCTTGATCCTCTTCGATTCATACAATGGTAATGACTGAGGGTACAAATTTACAGATGACCCGGCTCAATCAGCGCACGGGGATGATCGGCGCCGCAATATTTTCGCGGGGACACCTCAACGATACTATTGCGCCAGTCGCAATCGATGCTGGCGGCGGCCTTCGCTTCTTTGCAGAAATTCTTGGGAAAGATAGCTCGGAGTTGACTGTGTTATTGGAATTGTGGGCTCTCGCTCGACACAAAGGTATGTATACATATCAGCTTTGGCTTGAGGTCTGACACCATTCTGTCAGGCAAAATAACTGCACCTAACCCGCAAAAGATGAGAACGGAGGCGTCAGCGATGATTCAGAGCATGCTAAGTATGTGTCTGCGTGATTCGTTGGGGGGGTTATTACTGTATTGACTCCTTCACCTTAGACGACATCGTTGGCAAGAATGTCAGGATGAACTTCGACAATTTTGGCAAGAAGATCATTGCGGCGCACAATGTCACTATCATTTGGCCAGATGGTGTTCCATTCAAACGGATGTCGTTGCAAAACAACACGGACACGCGTGTAAGGGCAACCTCGCGAGGCTCGAAATCAGAGTCCTGAGCAGAGACGCTACAGACTCACCTGAGCAGAGGGGGAATCCTTAGAGAACAAGCCAAGGAGCCCTCTGCTCAGGTGCACTACTATATACTAGTGACCGGAGTAATGATAGAGTGACTGCATAGCGACGAACAACGCATGGGAGAAGTCAGGTGTCGCCAATGGACCCTAGGTGAGTGTCGAGTAGCCCTCGAAGCTCTGGAGAGGCAGGTTTGGGACCATGATGCCAAGGGAAGAGCCCAGGCATCCTTAGAAGGCCCAGGAAGGGCTTCGGGGGGTCCAGACTGCCTCTGGGCGTCTCCGCTTGTGACCGTGACCGTGACAACCGGAATCAGAATCGGAATCGGAATCGATTCCGGGTGTGTGACCGTGACGTAACGGCCGGAAACGGAGAGGGGGGGGCATGGAGCGGAGAGGGAAGGAGTCGGTCTAGCCCAAGGGCCGGGGAGTGTCGGAAAGGACCAATAGGAATGGCGGCCAGCCATGACCACTGGAGGGTAGCGACAGGAGGGTCACTCGGAGACGTCCCCGGACGTCTCCAGAGAGGTGGAGGTGTGAGGGCGTGCAGCCTGGGGCGCTGCAGTAGGCACGAGCCTTGAGCCGTAGTGGTAATATTTAGGCTAAAAAGCTCTAGGAATAGCTAGAATAGCGGTAGCCTAGAAATCTAGGTATTCCTAGTCCCTATGTTTTAGTAGTGTAATTACTATGATATTATTCTTTATTTATTTATTTTCTGCCTTTATATTGCTTTAATTTTGATGGGGATTGTAATCCTTCATATATATTATTGATGTGGAACGATTTTTGATGGCCATCAGTAGTTTTGATCACTGTGTCAAGCTATATCATTTTGGTCCCAATTAGGATAATCCTGAACACAGGCCTTTCCCACTATATACCGGGTTATCGGCCTGAAGAAAAGGAGTTAGCATTACTATATATAGTATTTTTAGCATCAAATCTATCAATTTGATGTATTAATAACCCATTTCTAAAGCCTTTCTTGGCTGGGAAAAGTCTTCCTAGAGTTTTAGGCTACCGCTATTCTAGCTATTCCTAGACCCTAGCCTAAATCTTACACCTACGGGTGGAGCCTTAACGGCAGTAGGCCTCACCCAAAGGAAGACCCGATGACGGGGGCCGTGGTGGCGGAGTGGGGGGCGGAGCCATGGCGGGGCTCAGCCATCCGAACGTAAGCCCGAACGCTGACATAGGTTGGGGACACCCAAGAGGTCCAACGGGTAGAGGTTGCAGGGAGACCTTGATGAGCGACAGCCCAGAGAGGCTATAAGGCCATAGGCTCGAGGTCTCAGAGGAAAGTGGTGCGGCCACATCCGGAGAGGTCTCCGATGGCATTAGTGATCCCTGATGGTGACTCCGGAGAGACTCCCAGAAAGGGGTGGCCATGGGAGTTGGAGGTTGGGGACCACTGGATGCGGGATGTGGTGGGAGAAGTGGAGGAGGAGCGTCAGGGTGCAGGAATACAGAGACTCGGGTGGAGACACGGAGACGCAAGTGGAGACGCGGAGACGTGAGCGGAGACGCGGCGCTTGATGGGATCAAGTGATGGCATCAGGGTTTCCCTGACAACGCGGGTCATCTACAAGGCACTCAAGGACAAGTCATGCAAATGGCGACAACTCACCGATGAGCAAGTCGATGAAGAGCTGGCGCGATGGCGGCGACTGCAGAAGAACAGCTGTCAACTCATCCTCCGACTTGGACTCCGAGCCAGAGTCTGACAAGGAGGCCGACACCCAAGAGAGCAATGTTAACGCGAGCTCTGCTGCTGTTAAGGAGAGACGAAAGCTCCTCACAGCGCTGTCGCGGGCAACGGCGGCTCGTAAGAAGGCCAAGGGGACGAAGCAGAAGCAGCCCAAGAAGAAACAGCGACAGGAGGATTCGGGAGAAAGGCGGGGCGAGGAGGAGAGTCGAGGACGCAAGCGCAGACGTGGAGATAAGGACAAGGAGAATCAAGACGTCGACGTCAACTCTCAGGGTGACGACGGTGGGGTCGCCCTACGTCGGCTTCAGCGCCCGAATGAGCTGCGGTAAACAACCACCTCGACCTCGACCACGGCCTGCATTTGCTGGTGCTACTGCCCAGGCAGCAGCCCGCGGTTTTGTCAAAGGCACGAAGGGGAAAGGCCCACCTGGCCGCCGCAACTAAGTAACTTCCTCAGCTTCTCATTCGCATATCTTTCTGACCGTGACTTTGGTATCTTACTGCTTTTAATGGACAATCAATAGACTTCATACTGTTCCTCACACAAGTATTGTATTTGTCAGAAATTTTCGAAAAAATTTCCTTTTTTGGTTCATCTGGTGACTGGGTTAGAAGATAATAGGGTACCAGATATTATCAGAGCAAAGGTATCAGAGGTGTAGTATAGGTGTTATGACCTTATAAGTGAAGCTTTATTTGCAGCATAGGTACTATAGTTGCAGCATAGGCACTGAGATAAAAGTATACTGCTATGCTGCAAAGTTATTCAAGTTATGGCAGATATATTCTGTACATTACTGCAACATAGGGAGTTTGATATCATCTACTCTAATTAGAATGAATAGCCCATTGGTGGAGGAGAGAAGGCAAGCACAGTAGGGTGAGGACGAATATAGGAGATAGAGAGGATCAACTGGGGCTAGAAGAGTGCCAGAGTCGATATAGAGGCTTTGGTATGCTGTCAGGGGATGAGGGTCCAGGTGCCTAGTTGATACCAAAGCCGGGGGAACAGCCCCACAGCCAACTACTTAAGTACAGGGATATCTGGGCACGGACCAGTCACGTGATCAGTCACCGCTCTCACATCACATGCTCCCTTACAGTATCGAATTCACCAGATGTGGGGAGCTGCTCAATGAAGTCCATAGAGATAGAATCCCAAGGACGGAGAGGAACGGGGAGAGGCTTTAGCAGACCATAAGGTCGATGCCTTGGCTTCTTGTTGCGCTTGCATGTGATACAAGATGCACAGTAGTCCTTGACGAAGGTTCTGAGTTCTGGCCAAGTGTATTCGCGTCGGACAAGAGCGAGAGTACGATTTTGGCCAAAGTGACCGGAGAGGATATGGTCGTGATGGTGTCGGAGTACAGTAAGTCGCAACTCCGGAGACGTACCGGAGATGAGTGGTACCCAGATTCGATCGTCGTAGCGTAAGAGACCAGTGTCATCGAGTTTCCAGCGCGATGAGTTGCCAGATTTCGGGCGGAAAGGCCGGAGACGGCAGCGGGATCGTCATTGATGTGAGCGGGATGTCGTCGTGAAGCTTCTTGACATCCAGAATGACGGAGGCACGAAGCACAGGTTCTTCAAGGAAGGTAGCGGAGAGAGGCGTTGAGTTGTTCAGACGTGAAAATAGGGCGAAAATTTTGCGGATTCAATTTTCCATAGGACTTATCCCCCTCTTTTGGGTAGACGTCCCATTGTCTAGTTAACGCATCAGGCTTACCCCCAAGTTTACCTGGGGGAATCGGATTGTCATGTTGAAACGACAAAGATACTCGGACCAGCGGACCTGGCGCCGAGTTAGAACCTTGGTAGTAGAGAAATACTCAAGGTTCTTGTGATCAGTGACCACATCGACCGGAATCGGGGCGCCTTCAAGATATTGACGCCAGTGAGTAAACACATCGAAGATAGCAAGTAATTCCTTATCGTGTGTGTCATAGTTGAGCTCTGATGGCCCCAGAGAGCGACTCCGGAAAGCCACAGGATGGATTTCACCATCATCGCCGGAGACGGAAAGGATAGCGGCGATAGCATAGTCAGAGGCGTCCGTTTCTAGGGTGATTTGGCGGTCTGGGACCCAGTGATGAAGGATCGGAGCCTCGACAAAGGCCTTCTTGAGGTAATCGAAAGCCTCTTGACACTCAGTGGACCAGTTCCAGCGGACGTTGGCACGAGTGAGACGAGTGAGCGGAATCGTGATGTCGGAGTAGTTGAAGATGAAACGTCGATAGAAGTTGCAGAAACTGAGGAAGGATTGAATATCCTTAACCTTTCTAGGCGTAGGCCCGTCCGTGATCGCGGAGACCTTCTCCGGAGACATGCGAAAGCCGTCAGGGGAGAGAATGTAGCCCAGATACTCGGTAGTCGTGACGCCAAATTCGCACTTTGGCAACTTAAAGTAGAGTCCGGCTTCGCGGAGACGCCGTAGGACTTCCCGAACATGCTCGACATGCTTCGACTTGTCGTCTGAATAGACTAGGATGTCGTCAAGATAGACGATAACTGTAACATCCAGTAAGTCGGCGAAAAGACTATTGAGAAATCTTTGAAACGCAGCAGGAGCATTGGTAAGACCTTCAGGTACAACCCTGAACTCGTAAGAGCCATAGCGAGTGCAGAATGCCGTTTTCGGTTCGTCTCCGGGTGCGATGCGGAGAAGATGATAGGCGTGGCGCAGATCGAGTTTTGTATAGATACGTGCCTTTCCCGGTGCGTCAAGCAAGTCCGAGATCAGCGGAAGCGGGTAGCGGTCCTTCTTCGTGATGCGATTGAGTCCGCGATAGTCAACACAAAGGCGAAGGCTGCCATCTTTCTTCTTAGCAAAGAGAATAGGCGTGCCATGACTAGAGCGCGAAGGATAAATGAACCCGGAGCGGAGATTCTCGTCGATGAACTTGCGGAGAGCTTCCAGCTTGTTCTGAGACAGAGAATAGACGTGTCCGATGGGTGGTTCTTCACCATCAACGGTCTCGATCTTGAGATCAAACTCGCGATGGGGCGGAAGGTTGAAGGCTTCCGTTTCCGAGAACACATCGGCATAGTCTTGGTACTCGGGTGGGAGACCACTAACCTCAGGCTCGGTTTGAGCTGCTCGAGCAAAGGCTTCGTCAGAAGGGACTGCACGAAGAGTGTACTGATACGTATCTTTATCCGCAATAACACAGCAATAAGCCGCAGCAGAAACAAGAGAGATTTGGGGCGCGACAAGAGGAGTCTTGCGCGTTAGAGTTATGGCCGGAGACGGAGTGTCAACCGGAGACGGATCGTCCAATACAGGACCAAGATTTGTTGGCGAAGGGGGCGATATAGGAGCAACCGGAGAGGGCGGAATCGATTCCGATTCCGGAGTGTCCTCGCTCGTAGAGGAGCTGATCGCAACAGGAGCAGGCGTGATAGTAGCCAGTTTTGTCGACAAAGACTCCCTAGACGTGTTGGAATGGAAAGAGACAGTGGCTTCAGACCAGTTAATCAACGGATTAAAGCGGTTGAGCCAACTATATCCAAGAACCATTTCGCAAGGAGAGTCCAGATGGGTAACATAGAATTCCACAAGGTGGACTTCGCCAGACGGAAAGCGGATGAGAAGACGGATTTGTTGGTTGATGGTTGATGAGGAGCCGTCGAGGTACCGTAACTTGACAGGCGAAACAGCATAGGGCAAAAGATTCTTCATTTTACAGATAGAGGCAGATATAAAACAATGAGATGATCCAGAGTCGATAAGAGTCCTCAAGCGAGAGTTGAATCCCGCCGCTATGCGTTGTACGATGGAAAGAGTTGGGGTTGAACCAGACTCTATTCCTGACAGGATCGAGTCCGGGACCCCCGGAGACGGGACGAGAGCGGAAACGTGAAGATCGAGAAACAAGGCGTGAGAAGAAAGAGCGGACGCGTTGAGATGTACCTCCGGTAGCAACCTGGAATCAACGCGGCTCGGTTCGGCTGCAAGAGGGACCGAGTCGCTGACTATTTTTTTTTGACTCAGTGTTGTCGACCGGAGTGGCGACCGCCGGAGACGCAGCCACCGGAGTGATGGTAGTGGCGCGTGCGTCCAACATAGCCTTCTTCTTTCGACACTCGTTGGCCATATGCCCAGACTTGCCACAGAAGAGGCAAAGCTTGTTCTTGATTCTGAACTCGCGTATTTCTGGCTTCAACTTCCCATCAGGACCAAGAAGGGAAGCATGCGCTTTGGCTGTCTTCGTCTTGTCGTTATTGTTGGAAGACGACGAGGAAGCCTGCTGCTGAGAGCTGTTGGAGCCCTTGTTGCCAGAATTCGAATTACCACCAGAGACGTTTCCGTTTCCGGAGTTGTTGCCAGAGGAGCCAGAAGAGCCAGACGATTTTTTCGAAGAGGAGTCCTTTTTAGAACCCCCAGACCCAGAATTCGAGCCGCCAGAATGGCCACCGGAATGGCCAGAGCCCGAACCAGAACCAGATTCACCACCATGAGAATCTCTTAACTCCCGCTCCCTCTGCTTCTCCGCTTCACGCTTCCAATACTTGCCGTCGATGAGACGGGCAGTTTGCTTGACTCCATCCAGCGTATTAGCATAGACGTAGTGCATCATGTCGTCCTTGATACGTTTAGGAAGACCGGAATAGAAGGTATCTCGGAGAGCAGCATCACCCCAATTGGTGATGAGAGCGAGGGTGTCGAATTGGATAATGTAAGTGGTGATCTTATCACCGGACTTCATCGTCACATTCCGGATTTTGTCCTCCGCGTCGCCAACCGGGTCCTGAGGACCAAAGTTGTCCTGGAGTTCCTTGATGAACAAAGGAAAGTTGCCGTCCCAAGGCGGAATCGCAATAGCCTGGCCCTGATTTATGGCATACAGATTAGGCGTAAAGTACGCCAATGCGTTTCCGCGCAGATACGAGGTGATGTAAAGTATTTTCTCGTCATCAGTAGAGAAATCTTGCTCACGCTCGGCAAAGTGCATATAGCACTGGGTGAGGAAAGGGACGAGCTTCGCGGGCTCGGAACCGTCGAACGTGTCCGGTGCCCGGAGAAGACTCCGATTGGAACGGGGTGCAGCATTGTTGCGCTGAGGAAAGTTGGTGAGGAAATGTTGGAAATTTTGGAGAGCGCCAATCATAGCGCGTTGAAGATCACGGGCCGGAGAGCCAGCTCGAGGGACTCCGGCACCACCACCTCCACCAGGTGGCCCACCACCTCCACCTCCACCTCCTCCGCCGCCTCCGCCACCACCACCTCTAGGGGGACCCCAGAATGGATTTCCAGATCCACCAGGGCCGCCACCAGGACCACCAGGTCCACCACCACCAGGTCCGCCAGGTCCACTACCGCCAGGAGGTCCACCTCCAGGAAAACCAGGAGGGGTCGTAGATGGACTAGATGGCGAAGTCAAGAATGGACTCGGCTTGCCACTAAGAGTCGGAGAGGGGTTGCGGTTTGGTTGACCTTGACCGGAATCGTTTCCGTTTCCGGAGCGACCTTGAGCAGGGCTCATGGGCCTGCTAAAAGCGTGCCGATACATCGGAACTGGTTCGCTTTCTTCTTCAATGTCGTGAAGGCGTGTGGGAGTGAGGGGTCGGTAACGAAAAGTAGGAGAGACGGGAGGGGAACTGACGCTAGAGAAACGACCCGTGTTTGGATACGGAGTCGTCGTTGGCATAGGGATAGTACTTGGATCAGGATCCTGCGGAGACATGACAAAACCAGGCCGGAAAGGGTTGGTCATGCCAGTAGGTGTCCGAGGAACGGGAACAGGAACCGAAGTGACAGGAGCGCCAGCGTTGTAGGTGAAGTTCGCCATAGGCGAAGTGAGAGGAACCATTTGTTCGTAGAAGCGGGATGAACGCCGTTGACCAGTATTGGCAGGGTCAATGTTGTCAGAAGAGAGGTGTACGTTTGACAGGGTCAAAAGGAAGTGAGTTTGTAAATACTGTTAAGTGCCGTGTCGACCAAAGGGACGGAGACAGAGACAGAGACGGAGTCGAAGTCAGAAACGGAATCGAAGTCGTAGAGCACTTGGGGCGGAACACCACAGAAGGATGTTTGGGTGACCGGGGCTTCCAGTTGACCAAGACAAGACAAGAGGAGAAGAGCGGAGTCGAGACGACGCTGGGAGATAGAGACCAGCAACGTTAATTTACAAACTGAAGTACGTGATAATACATCAAAGTATTTATAGTACGAGAAGTAACGGAAACGGAATAAGGTATAACAAAGTAAGTAATGAGATTAGAACAAAGTCAAGTAAAGTAGAAGAGGAGTTGCATACGAGGAACAAGGTATAGATGATTGCATAGATCATAAGTCGGGGTAATTGGAAACGCTCAGTAAATCTTCATTGCGTAAAAACCAAATACCGGAGACGGATATCGGAGACGGATGCCGGAGTCGGCACGGATATAACAGCACCCGCAAGCAAGCGCGATTTAAGGAGTCGGAGGTGCCGAACCTCAGCGCGCTCGGTCCGTTCCTCGTCGCGGCAAGTGGAGCAGCTTCGGGGGCAGCGGCTCATCTTCACCTCCTTCGTTTCCCAGTTGATCTCGGGATTATGCTTTTTGAGCCAGGAGTACCCGAGTATCAAGTCCTGTTTCCCAAGGTGGGTTACAGCCAGCTGAACGCGTTCGGAGTGTCCGTTGTACCATAGAACGAGGTCCGCGATTTAACGAATAGACCCAGCATAATTGGGGGTGCTGTCGACATTGTAGACCGGTATGGGTACTGAGAGATTTCGGACTGGCACGTTGTTTCGGTTGACGTATTCTGTGTCGATAAAGTTCGAAGTGGCTCCGCAGTCGACCAGACCTGAGAGGGAGAGCTTGAGCGCGTTCATAGTGGACTCAAGTTCGAGAGGAAGGTGGAGCGAGTTAACCCCAGGAGCGGCAGAGATGGTATAGCTGCCAGGTAATTTTTTCTCCCAGGCAAGTCGGCGAATCCGAACGGGGGCTTCGGAGGGGGCAGGGGGTGCGTCTTTCGTTTCAGGCTCGTTGTAGGGCAAGGGAGTTGATTCATCATACAAACAAGTGAAACGATTTATGGACGCGAACGAGGGCACACCAGTCACTCGTCGCGGGGGACAAAATCCTCTGCCGGAGCCTCCGAATGCGCCTCCGCTAAGGCCGCGGTATCGGACAGCCGCGCAAGCAGCTCTCCCAGCATCTCGTCGCCAAGTTGCTGGATTACCTCGTCAAGGATGTCCACATGGCGAACATCGGCGGGGAGCGGACAATCCCGAGCCAAGTGATTGGGGTCGCCACATCTGAAGCAGGCTCGACGAGGGGCGCCCCGAGCCCTAGTACGATCCAACTCCATAGGGACGGGAGCCAGAGGTACCGAGACGGGGGCGCGGGCCGCGGTTGGCGCAGGTGCGGCCACCGGGCGGATGGGGAACGGAGTTGCCGAACGGGCGATAGGGAATGCGCCACGCGGAGCCCCCGAAGGCATCCGTGGGGTGGTCCCTTTGATGAGCTTCGCCCGCACCAAGGCTTCGTATTGGCGGAAAGCCCGAGTGCGCCAGCCAAGATAGTCACGGAGGTCTGGGGGGTCGTTCGAGGACGTGATGCCATTGTTGATCGGGGGGTCAAGTCCATGGCGGTACTTGGTCACTTTAACCAATGCGTCTTCGAATCCGGCGAGGTCCATTAGGTCCTCGAAGTCGTCGGTGTATCCGTAGACATCCCGCGTTCCCATGTGATAACCCGCGCTCTCCAACTTGGCAAGCGCTGTAAGGGCAACCCCGGAGGCCTGAGATCAAGGTCCTAGCAGAGGAGGATCCAAAGCGTGAACATTGGTAAGCAAATACAAATGAAGCTGACCTAGCAGGGGAGGATCCAAAGAGAAGAAACTCTAAGGGTCCGCCTGCTAGGTAGCTGACTATATACTGCTTGTCCGTAGCTGCCGCTGTCGGGCACAGAAGGCTTGGGCGGCGTCGCAGGCGAGGTCCCAGGGCGACCGTCGGGAGGGCGTTGACGGATCGGTGATTGTGCGGGCAAGATGGAGGGCCGGACCGGAGACGGAACCGAGTCGGACCGGAATCGGAGGCGTCTCCGAGGGGCCGAAAGGGAGGTTCCCCTGACATCACCCCCCCTTTGAATGCGGCGTCCCGACGCATAGACCGGAACGGAATCGAGTCGAAGGTCGCAGAGGCGATGTGTCGTGGGCTTGCCAGGGTACTTACGATAGAACTCCGCAATTTTCTCCGGGCGAAGACGGGTCGAAGCGGACCCATTGGTCGTGCGATGCGTCGTAGCCTTTCCATCTGACGAGTAGTTCAGCCGTTTATACCTCACCCTTGCGTCCCAGGATTTCCTCTACTTCCCACTCCGGAACTCCGTCCTCGAGGTCCGGAGGGGGCTGGTCATAGCCGAGGCGTCCGTCGAAGGGGTCGTCCTGGGCGAGCTCGAGCTTGACGACGGGGAAGACCGGGTGGAGCTTCGAGTAGCGCGGAGGGAGGTCGAGCTTGTAGGCACCTTTGCTGATCTCCGCGACTATCTTGAACGGTCCGAGGCGGCGATGGGAGAACTTTTCCGAGGGGCGAGTCATCCTGATGTCAGAGGTATCCAGCCAAACACGGTCGCCAACCTTAAACTCCGGAGACGGTGATAAGCCGCAGTCTGGGACAGACCAGGAAACGACTATTTTCGTCTCAGAGTTGACATGAGTCCCGAATGGTCAACTAGGGAGTTACCTGCACAAGAACCAGTCAAAATCCAGTCAAAGTCTACCAAATCGCTCTCAGTGATTCCAAAATCTTGACTAGGAAAAGTTTGCAGAGCCTGTTTCTCGCTAGAATCTATCCAATTCTATGCAAAATACCCAAAGGGAGTGTATTCTAAAAGGCATATTCGGTTTGGCGCGCAGCGGAGACTCGAGATCGACTTCTCCTAGATAAGGGACACCCCTATCTCTGTTGGTATCGACAACTGACATCATTGGAACGTGGTTTCGGATCATGCTGGAGGATCGAGAGTGCCAAGGGATGGTTAAACGGCGAAAACCTACTCAATTGATTGGGGCCTGGACCTGTGATCAACGGCGACTCTAAAACACTGTCGAGGAACTGATCATCTGAACATTGGAAATGCGCCAGGAGAATTGGGAGAACCACCGCTGAGGCCATACGCACAAGATACGAGTTATGGGTGTCAATCGAAAGCTGGGAAGCAGAGCTATCCACTTATCCTACTCAAGATCGAGGGATACTTCACAAACAAAACTAGATGGTCGCGAACACGGAAGATTTACACAGGTCATTGACACCAATACACGCGATACCAGTCATCTGGACCTGGATTTTCGACTCTGGGCCGTATGGCGAAACAATACCTATACAATTATGCACATGGACTACTTTTCTTACTCGTGATTTTCCCTGATTCTATCAATTTCTGCTTAGTATTTATATCTCTGTTTTGTATTTGGCAGGTTCACGGATTGCCCCGCTTTACTAGGTGCATCTGGGGATCTAGCTCGTCAATCTATCTTGCTAGCTCTTTCGAAATAGTATCATCGCATCAGAAGGATTATTGGTTGAGGGTTTCGGTTGCTGAATACAAGAGGTCTGGTTGCTGTTTATTGGGTTTCGGTTGCTGGTCGAGAGTTTAAGGCAGTTAGTTCCTGACTTGAGACAACTCAGAGGGTTTAAGGCGGTTGGTCCTGATCCAACGAGTATAAACTCTCCGGGCATCGTATTGGTCTCCGGTCGTAGTAGCGCTTGTACTCCTCTTTGGCCTTAGTGAGCGCGGCCTTGGCTTCAGCAACACCGGTGGCGATCCGGTCACGGAACTCGTTCACTGACTCCATGGCGGAACGGACTCCGGGTTCGAAGCCCATGCGCGGGAGCCGTCCCGTGTCCGTCATGAAGGGGACCTGCTGTGTGGAGGAGTGAACATGGTTGTTGTAGGCGAACTCCGCGGCCGGAATCAGCTCATCCCAGTCGTCCTGCTGGTAGTTGGTGAAGATCCGCAAGTACTGCTCCAGCTCCTGGTTGACGCGCTCTGTCTGACCGTCTGTCTGCGGGTGGTATGCGGTGGACGTGGCGGGCTTGATGCCGATTAGACGCCAAAGTTCTCGGGTGAAGTCCGCGATGAACTGCGAGCCGCGGTCGGAGATGTACTTCTCCGGAGTCCCATGGTGCCGCCAGACATTCCGGTAGTAGAGGCGGGCTGCCCCTACTGCATCGACCGTCGTATGACACTCCGAGAAGTGGGCGCGCTTTCCGAGGGTGTCAACGACGACCATGATCGCGTCGTACCCATGGGCTTCGGGAAGCTCTACGATGAAGTCGACGGAGACGGTATGCCAGCGTTCCGGGGGCGTTTCCGTGGGGTGCAGCTCTCCATCGGGCAGTCTCCGGAGTGCCTTGGTGCGACAGCACAAGTCGCAAGTTGCGACATACCGGCCGATATGACGGGACATTTGGGGCCACCAGTAGTTCCGGGAGACCAACTCCAAGGTCTTGAAGCGACCTGCGTGTCCGGCGACTCGGGTGTCATGGCAGAGCTCGATGATGCGTCTCCAGAGGTCCTTGTCCTTTGGTACGACGATCTTTCCTCGGAAATGGAGAAGACCGCCGGAGACGGCCCACTCGTCAGAACGTGAGGAGCGGGGGCCTCGAGCTTGACCTTGAACCTTAAGAAGTTGCCGGGCCGCTAGTGCGACGGGCTCCTCCAGGTCAGGCTCACCGGAGAGGGCATCACGGATGTCGCGGAGGAGTTCAGAGCCGGGACCGGAAACGGAAACGCCCTCGAGTGCGCGGACGTGGAAGAGTTCAGGCCGCAGAAGGACGACATCGGAGTTGTCGGAATCGACTCCGTGGTCGGGTCTCCGGGAGAGGGCGTCAGGCCGACCCATATCGCGGCCAGGCTTGTGGTGCAGCGTGAAGTCGAACCGGGAGAGGTACAGAGACCACCGGGCCTGTCTCCGGTTGAGGTGCTGCGTCTTCCTGAAGTACTCCAGGGGCAAGATGGGGTACACCTTGCAGTTGGTGGGCTTAGCGTCGGGGACAAGCTCAATGGCGTGGTCCCAGGCTCTCCGCTCCGGTAGCGTGTCGAAGGACTTCTTGTTGAAGACATCCTGGAACTCCTTAGCCCAGTCCGGGATCTCGGAGGGCGGTGGGGCAGAGTTCTTGGCGAAGGCTTCGGCCAGATGCTGTGAGACGGTGTTCGCCCCAGGGGCAGCGGCAACAGTGTACTGCTTGGGCAGTTTCTTTTCCCAGGCAGTGAGGCGGCGAAGGACGATGACTGGAGTCGCAGGCGGAGTCGGAGACGGAGTCGAAACGGGGGCGGGGGAGGGTGTGTCTTTCGTTTCGGGCTCATTGTAGGGCAAGGAACTGCATTCATCATACGAAGAGGCAAAACGATTTATAGACGCGAACGAGGACACACCAGTCACTCGTCGCGGGGGACAAAATCCTCTCCGGCCATCGACTCCGCTGCCGTCTCCGGCAGGGCAGCTGTGTCCGTGTAGCGGGCGATCAACTCCGCTAACATCTCGTCACCGAGTTGTTGGATCACCTCGTCGAGGATGTCCATCGAGCGGACATTGGCGGGGAGGGGGCAATCCCGGGCGAGATGGTTTGGGTCGCCGCACCTGAAGCAGGCGCGGCGAGGGGCACCCCGAGCCCTGGTGCGATCCAACTCCATTGGGACAGGAGCTGGAGGCGCCGGAGCGGGGGCGCGGGCCGCGGGTGGCACGACCGGAGCCACCGGGCGGAAGGGGGCCGGAGCCGGGATGCGGTTGACCGGAAACGGAGTCCGAATCAAACCGCCAGGCGTCTTGGGGGCGGCTGACTTGATCAGCTTGGCCCGGACCAGGGCCTCGTATTGACGGAAGGCCCGGGTGCGCCAGCTAAGGTAATCCCGGAGGTCCGGGGGGTCGTTCGAGGACGTGATTCCGTTGTTGATCAAGGGGTCAAGTCCGTGGCGGAACTTGGTCACCTTGACCAGCGCGTCTTCGAATCCGGCGAGGTCCATCAGGTCCTCGAAGTCGTCGGTGTACTGGTAGACATCCTTTGTGCCCATGTGATAGGCGGAAGTCTCCAGCTTGGAGAGAGCGTGATCTTGCTCGTTCTCCTCAACGAACCGGAGTCGAAACTCGGAAACGAATGAGCCCCAGGACGGAAACGGAAACGGGGCTTTGCTTCCGTGGCGCTCCGCCCATTGCTGAGCGGGTCCTTCTGCCATAAACGACATGGCATAGCGGACGGCCTTTTCCTCGCTCGCCTCTCCGTTGACCACGAAGGCCTCAGGGGCAAGGCGGGCGTAGGTGCCAAAAAGGGCTTCGGAGTCGCCCTGGACCGGAGTCGGAGTCGGAATCAACGTCTCCGGCGAAGGTGTTTGGGGTCCGCCAGCATTATTAGCGGCGGCAGCGGCAGCGGAAGCCTGGTTGGTGAGTAAAGCAAGGGCCGCAGTTAGGCTATCAATTTTCGCCTCGAGTGAGTCCAGCCGGGCGTCTGCGGTAGGAGTGACTCCGGACGGCATGACGGGTGCGGGGACCACAGGAGTAGAGGAGGAGGGGACAAGTGGCAGGGGCGGTGACGAGGGCGGAACGGACTCGTACTCCGAGCCTGAGTCAGCGCCCGAACCTGGCAATCTTGTCCGGTTGATCCCGTAGAGAGTTTCTTCTGCTGTAAGGGCAACCCCGGAGGCCTGAGATCAAGGTCCTAGCAGGGGAGGATCCAAAGCGTGAACATTGGTAAGCGAATACAAATGAAGCTGACCTAGCAGGGGAGGATCCAAAGAGAAGAAACTCTAAGGGTCCGCCTGCTAGGTAGCTGACTATATACTGCTTGTCCGTAGCTGCCGCTGTCGGGCACAGAAGGCTTGGGCGGCGTCGCAGGCGAGGTCCCAGGGCGACCGTCGGGAGGGCGTTGACGGATCGGTGATTGTGCGGGCGAGATGGAGGGCCGGACCGGAGACAGAACCGGAGTCGGACCGGAATCGGAGGCGTCTCCGAGGGGCCGAAAGGGAGGTTCCCCTGACAAGCGCAAGGTCTTGCTCGTTCTCCTCAACAAGCCGAAGGCGAAACTCGGAGAGGAATAGGTTCCACCGAGGGAAGGGGAAAGGGGTTTTGCTCCCATGACGCTCTGCCCACTGCTGAGCAGGTCCCTCCGCCATATGGGACATGGCGTAGCGGACGGCCTTTTCTTTGCTTGGCTCTCCGTTGACCACGAAGGCCTCCGGGGCAAGCCAGGAGTAAGTCTTGACCACGTATAGGAAGGCACGGCCACGTTTGCGATCTCCGTTAAACGCAAACGGGGGGTTTGGTCGTAAGACCAGTTTTGAGGCGACAGTAATGTCACCAAATAACGCATCCGCGTCGGGGGCATTCGGAGATGCCGAAGGCGGTTCAGGAGCTGCCGAAGGTGGTGCGGCAGCGGAAGCCTGGGAAGCAAGGTGGGTGAGGATATTGGTGAGGTTGTCTAGTTTCGCCTCAAGTGCGTCCATGCGTGCGTCAGCGTCCGGAGCAGCTCCAGTAGACATAGCGGGCATAAAGACGACGAGAGCAGAGGAGGAGGGGTCAAGTGGCAGGGGCGGTGACGAGGGGGGTACGGACTCGTACTCCGAGCCTGAATCAGCGCCAAACCTGGCAATCTTGACCGGTTAATCCCGTAGAGTGTTTCTTCTGCTGTAAGGGCAACCCTGGAGACTCCGACGAAAAGCCTAGCAGGGGAGGATCCAAAGAGAAGAAACTCTAAGCGTCCGCCTGCTAGGGGGCCAACTATATACTGGTCGTCCGTAAATGCCGACGTAGAGCGCAGAAGGCCTGAGCGGCGTTGCAGGCTCTGTCCCAAGGTGATCGTTGGGAGGGTCTTGACGGATCGGTGATTGTGCGGGCGAAGGAGGCCGTGGACGATGGTCGGGGTGGGTCGGAGCGTCCGAGGGGGCTCCGGTCGGATGTGCCTCGGATGCGCTCGGACGGTCCAAAGGAGGCCGAAGCAGGGGTTCCCCTGACAGTTTTGGGGTGGTTGTGGACTCGGAAGGGGTAGTTGAGCTGCCATGCTCGCAGCATCCGCAGGAACATCCTATGTTTTGGTCTTGTTACAGTCACCCACAAGTAGCAAAAAGACTCACACCATGCTGTTCTCTCAGCTCTGGAAGCAAGAGCGGAGTCTGAGTTCACAGGCCAACGACTCAGCGTGTCGAGCATCGAGCGTCGAGCGTCGAGTAAAATATAGGTGTGTGGGAACGGCTGGGATGAGTGTGTGAGAGAAATTGGCCGTTTGGCAGCTGGGAAATTTTCGCTTAATAAAAATATTATATTCTACATTTTTCTATTGCCCGACCTCCGAGAATTGAGCACCCCTAATGCAGTAATCCCAGATAATTTGCATATATTAGCAATAGTTATGGTACATTAGGGGTAGGTTACCCAGGGGGGTATTCCCTGGGACAATGGCCATATTTGCCATCAAGCGTTGAGTTAGATAGATGTCGGGTAAAAATGGTCTCCGGGGGCCAAAATTTGGGTGACTTGCGTCATATTTGGGCAATCTGGTTTGGCTCACAATCTGGCTGACGAAATGCTTGTGCTGCGATTTTTACTGGTCTTGCTCGCATATTAGTGATATTTTAGCAGCCTTTTTGATTTTTACAGCCGATGGGCGACATTCTTTGATTGCGTCGGTGCCTCCAGCAAATTTTGGGTAAGTACATAAAGATGGGCCAGTTTGGGGACTCAGGGGCCAAAGTTGAGCTGGGCCAAAACGACCCCAAAAAAGATGGGCAAGAACTGGCAAGGGGGTCCCAACTTTCAAAAATCAGATATACCGTCGAAAAGTTTTTTTCAGGCCATCTGGGACCCCCCCCCCCTTACCATATCGGGTAATATATTCCCATGATCGCACATCATGTGACCTGTTGATGCGATCAAAAGTGCCGATAAAATACACATTTTGAGTCACATTCAGTAATTTCCTCTTACTTATGAGCAATATATAGGTCTTGAGGCCTTATAGAGTCACTAGTGGACCATCCATGGCTATTTGTAATCAATGAGCAATGACATATCTGCCAGAACCCCCCCAAACTTTTGTATAGCAAAAGTTTTTTTCACCACCCCCTGGCCCCCCCCTACCTCATGTCCGTGATAAGGATCTTGGGACCCCCTTGAGAACTGGCATCGGACATGGGTTGTCGGGTTTCAAGTTTCTCGCGCCAAAAATGCCAAAAATGTCCGGACGGTCCTCCCGTCGGGAACAAGCTTGGGAAGAAGCTGGGAAGAAGGCAGCGGCGTGGCGATGAGTGACATCAGCTGCCGGAAGCAATGCCTCGCTCTCCTCGCTGCGCCTTTGCTAGCCACGGTCCCTGCCCTGCAGAAGGCGCTGTGCTGCGGAGGGTGGTGCTGCGGCTCCCATAGCCTGCCCCATCTGCGTCACCCGAGGCCAGGATCCACGTGCCCGCCGCCCGCGGACGGGGCTTGGCGCGCTCGCCCGTGGCACCCGCCGTCCCTGTGGCCCTGCACCAGCACCGCGGATCCGCGTCGCTTGGCGGCGCGCGCAGCGCATTTATATGCCCCGCCCCGCAGCTTGCGGCCCACCAATTGTCTACCCACGACCCGCCATGCTCCACGTGCTCGTGTTTGCCTTCTTCCTCTCCATCGCTACTGCCCTGGTGCGTCCCCCATATTCCCCCCTCCCCGCTGCCACTGACGCCCCCGCCCAGCCCGCGCCGCCCCCGCCTCGCGCCCCGCTCGTTCCTGCACGACATCTGCACCGAGGCCGAGGGCGCCATCGCCGGGATCTACGCGGGCATCGCGCTCACGTCGCTGCTGGCCGTCATCGTGGCCGTATTTGGCGGCTTCCTCTGCGCCCGCCAGCGCCGCGTGCGCGCCGCCCACGCCGACGTCGCCGCCCTCCAGCAGGAGATCGCGCAGCTCCGCGGCGCGGGCGCGGGCGCGGCCAAACAGTAGGAGGGGGATGATAATTTGAAAGACAAGTTGGAGCCGACGAGTATACTTAGCATGCACACGTGGTGTATTTAATATTGCCTGCGCTGTATTCACGATGTGCAAGGACCGACAGATGCGACAGAAGAATAAGTCCGCCGTTGTAGCCCGATCTTAACGCCCCAAGACGCGTAGTTTGGCGGGAGAGGGCTAAAAGAGGAAGATAGGGTGCTGGCCCGGAGGGGAATAGAGCAACGGCGAGAACAAGGGCCGAGTTCCAGCGCCGGACCAAGTAGGGCTTGGTTTTATAAAATTTTTGGCCTTAACAAACGGTTTGTAAAAAAATCTCCCCAAAACCCTGTTTATAAACCGGTTTTTAGGTTTTATAAACACTTCAGGCTAACGAGCCCAACTGCGCCTCGCGCCATATGATTTTCATATATTTGTCAAGCTGAAATACTACTAATAGTAGTCCCAGGTGAGGCCCAGAAGTTTCCCTTCAATATCTACTATCTCAGCTAAATTTTATGTGGTAGAATACTTTTGATGGCAGAGATGTCACATGTTGGCTGACGGTCACACTAGTGTCACATTGTTTACAAACACCCTCTTCCCAGAATACCTGTTTATAAACATATAAAACAGGGGTGTTTATAAACCGGTTTACAAACACCCCTATATAAACCAAGCCCTAGGACCAAGGGCCCGGGGCATATCCTCTGTGGGGCAGCTTCGGGCACGGTGGCTCAGGCTGGCGATGACGACGCGTCCTTGATTAAGGAATGCAGGCTGGACAAGGTACCTGGCGCCATACGCCCCGTCCCGTCTTGCACACTGGCGGCATGCCGCATGCTGTAAGTCCGTGTACCACTCGTTACACCGCCACGCACCTTCGCGAACGCCACTCCTGCGCGGGCAGGTGCGGCGAACACGCACGGCTTGGCGAGACAGCGCGGAGGGCGGAGGCGAAGACGGGATGGATGAGTAAGCAGCGGGCCACGTTGGGGCCACGCCAATATTATGTATTAGTACACCGCGTAGACTATCCTCCTCCTCAAAGTTATTTAGTTATTTATTCATTTATTAGCGCGGAGGTGCGCGAGCTCCTGGCGGAGGACGGCGGCGGAGGCGGCGAGCGCGCGGAGGCGGCGGCCCTTGCGGACGTACACGAGCGCCTCGGCGGCGAGGACGGCGAGGCCGATGAACCCGCCGAGCGAGAGCCCGATGATCGGCGCGAGCTGCGCGGGGTCCGTCTCGCAGTCGTACCCCTTCGACGGCGGGAACGTGCTCGCCGCGGGGGACGGCGTCTGCGGTGGGGGGGGTCGGCCGATGGCGCGGGGGGCACGGGGGACGTCACATACCTGGGCGTGGACGCTGCTGAGCGCGAGGAGGACGGCGGAGAGGGCGAGGTGGAGCATGGGGGCTGCGATAAGTACCGGGCTGGGTGGGCGGGGCGCGTATAAATATGTCCCGGACGGTGCGCGGGGCGGTGCGCGCACGTGGGATCGTCCGCAGTCCTGCCGGCAGCCTGCGACCGCGCCTGAGTTGGCCCTCGTCTTGGCGGTGCACGCGCGCTTGGCGGGATGGGCGATCGGGAGGATCGTCACGGCATGCCGTGATTGCCGGTGTGACGTGCCTCGCCCTCTTTAAGCTATCACCTGCTATCACCCACACGCCTTCGGCGCGCACAAGCGCGTCAATGATGACGCACTCAAGAAACTAGTCCTCGGACCCGATACTTGGCAAAATACTGGTGTTGTGGGCAGCCGAAAGAAGAAAAATAAAAATTCCTAAAAAGGAAGGAGGGAGGAAAGGAAAAGAGAGGGATTTAAATAGATATCTGCATTGTATTCCTACTGTTTTTACATGCAAAACAAGCCTCTCTCAAGAGTGAATTTCTCTGAGCGGCGCCTGCGGCGAGCAGTTTGATCTGTCACACATCTCATGTGAATATCACAGAATACTGTCAACATTGCCATTTTTGAATATTTTTGCCGCGCGGCACCCGTTGATGGCAAATACTGAACCCAAATCGGGTTTTTCTGGCCGGCTGTTCCCCGGTCCGATGCCCGTCACGTTGTCGTCACGCCATACCCATCAAACAGTAGGGCAGCAGCTCTGCTCACCTACAGAGAGGTAAGTGGTTGGGAGCATGGTCCAAGAGTATAGCTTCAACAGGCTCCCTGCTCTCTAGACCAGATATTAAATTATTTACTCCCAAACATACATTATTATGTCTATTTGATGCCTTGTGCTGTTCCAGAAGTAAATAAATTATGGAGCAAGCCAAGGTTCATGGTACAGTTATAGTAGATAAGCTAAGTCCAGCACAAAGCCCCACTTGAATCAATTATTGTTACAAAAATACAACAGAAAAATCGGGCAAAAGTGTACTTGAACGCGGGCCTCCGAGAATCACGGAGGATCAAACCCCATCCCAAAACGGATATTTGGTGATGTCAGCGTCACACCGTCAGTATTACTGCAGTATTTGCCCACAGCACCAGTATTTAGCCCGATACTTAGCACCAGCCCGGGTTGTGCATCGTCGTATTGTCCTGTTTGCGTCTTCGGCCGACGACCGATATGCGGCCTCGATGGCCCTCCTGCGCCGCACCATTCGACGCGAAAAACGGGACGTCTTCCCAGTCCTGGAGCCTCAGGTCCCCAGCTCAGGCTCCAGTCTCTCGCCGCGGCCAGGTGGCGTCGTGGCGCGCCTTGCTCGCTCCCAGCACGACCCCCAATCCTTGTCACCCCTTCTAGCCCGCGCAACCATCTCATGCTGCTCCCTACCCACTAGCCCGTTGCGGCTGCCCTGCCTCTGCCCGCGATAAAAGGCGCGCGCGGGCCCAGCTCTGCCCCAGCAAACCGCCCCCGACTTGCTTTACACCGCTTGCACAAACAAATGTTCCCCAAGCTCGCCCTCGTAGCCTCCGTCCTCCTCGCGGTGCCCGCCCCCCAGCCTCCCCTTGTCACTACCGGCCGCTGACCACCCACAGACCCTCGCGAGCGCCGCCCCCAACGGCGCGGCCGCCGCGCGGCGCCAGCTCCCGTCCGGCTCCCCGCCGCTCCCGTCCAGCGCCCCGCCGCTCCCGTCCGGCCCCCCGCCGCTCCCGCCTCTCCCGTCCGGCTTCCCGCCCCTCCCGCCCCTCCCGCCGCTCCCGTCCGGCTTCCCGCCGCTCCCGCCGCTCGCGGGCCCGCCCGGCGCGATCACGCCCGTGTGCTGCGCGCAGACGTTCACCAAGGACGAGACGCACTACTTCGTCGTCGCGGCCCTCGCGAGCCGCATCTTCGGCGCGGGCGACCTCGGCGTGCTCGGCGTGAACTGCCCCGAGGCGCCCGCGAACTCGACCGACTGGTGCGTATTGATATTGAAGCTGGAGAGGCAGGGGCGGGAGACTGATGTGTTTGCAGCGCGGCGCTCAACGCGGAGCTCCCCGGCCCGCCGGTCAGCCGCACGTACTGCCCCGAGGGCAACCTCGCCGTCGCAATCCACTGCACCTGAGGACTTCGAAGAGAAGCGTGAAGCCCGCAGGAACGCCGTACTTAGACAGAAAGTTGTGAGGTAGACAGTTTGAAAAGCTCTAGTGATTAGTCCACGATCTGTGATGAGGAGTGTAAGCTCTTGATCAACAGCGGGGGGAGTGGGGACAACTGCGAGGACGATGGACCGGACACCTCACTCTGCACGGAAAAAGACAGCAAATAAGAGAAAACTGCAAAACAGTGGACTCACTGGGAATTGAACCCAGCACCTCTCGCAAAGGCCTTGCAAAGCGAGCGTGATAAACCAACTACACTATAAGCCCATGCGCTGTGAGCCAAATGCCCCCTCCAGTCCGCAGCTCAGTACCAATTGACGCTCAACATCCCAGCATTTCTCATCACAAAGTAGTCTTATATCGTACATGACAGTGTTAAATGTCCACGTAGTCTATATACGTGACAGATCGCATCATCGACCGAAACGAGGGATCTTCCGTCCCGCCCGGCGCGGGGAGTCGCCCTCCTCAATCTCCTCTCCTTCCCGCTTCCGTTTCAAATTCGCGTCCGCCGATGGTGGAGCGTCGCTCATCGGTAGGTCTTCTTTAAGCTCCTCTGCATTTGCGTCGACTTCTGTTGCAGTTGTGCCAGTCGTGGGTGTCCGCGCGAAGGGAAGACGGTGGCCATTCTCGTCGCTTCGGGCACCGCTGGAAGTGCTCGGCCGCGAAGCCTCGGTCTGTCCGTAAGGCTGTTTGATTGCCTGCATGAGACTGAGTCGAGAGGCCGATGACGAGAGAGGTCGATGAGATGGGATGTTGGAAATGCCGCTCGAAGCCAGGGGCGCTCCACTGGTACGGTCAGCATTCCCACTGCGCTGCGACACCAAGTTCGAACGCAGGATTGCTTCCCGTTCCGCAATTTCATTCGCGCTCGAAGCTGATGGGAAGGCAAAGGATACCGGCGGGGGCGCCGGGCTAGGCAGCGTGCCAGACGAAGGGCCTGCCGCCGGCGTCGACTGCGATGTGGGTGGCACTGGATTTTTCCGGCGATTAACCCTTCCCTTGGCTAAATACGCCATGCCGGAGTTATAGGGCGGCCTTTTCTGCCACTTCAAGTTCGAATGGACGTAGGCGTGAACGGCGTTGCACGCCTCCGAGCCCGGTACATCGGCGCCGCCCCGCGCGACAATGCGCGGAATGTGCTTTTTTGTCTCGGCCGGAGGAGCCAGCTGGGGCAATGAGATGAGCCGGACGCGGCGGCCTCCGGGCTGGCCCTGGAACTTTATCCGTGCGATATGGAGGATCGCGGCCGGGGTCGGCGGCGCTGGAGGCGTCGAAGTGTCCGGGAGGTACAACCCCGCCTCTCTTGCGAGGCCTCGACCACTCGGCGCCGAGGGTAGTTCGTTGGGAACAACAGAAGATGACGTAGTCGCCGTGGTGAAAGGGTGTGCATGGGAGCTGCCAGCCGCGTTCTGCTGTTGCGGAGGTGGCATTTGGGGCAGGCGCGAAGCCGACGATGCTGAATGGAGGGAGGGAGTCAACATCCCGGATTCTCTCTCGAGCCCTCGTGTTTGTTGTGGACGATTTGGAGTGGCATGATCATTGACAGCTACGGCCGAAGGCAATTGTTCGGGTACTAGAGGGGATGATTGTGAGTCTTGACTCGGACTCGGAGCTCCAGCTTCAACTTGGTGGTTCTGCGGGGGAACGGGTGGCGCGGAGGGGGCTAAGGGGAAGAAGGCCTCCGCTTCTCTTCTGAGAGGTCGAGTCCGGGGCGCGCGCCGGTTCACCACACGCAATGGTGCGGGCGTCAGACCCTGAAGTTGGGAAGTGAAGGTTGCGTGGGCCGCGTCGATGGAAGGCATGATAGCCGCTGCTTCCCTCGTGAGACCTTGAGTTTCTCTTCTACGCGTCGCAGGCTCGTTGGTCACCATAAATGATGATGCGGCAGCCGAAGGTGCAGCATTGGGGTCGGACATGGGATCCTGAGTGGTGCCACTGGAGAAATTGTAGGGAATCATGATGGGACGACGCGAAGGCGACGGGGGGAGGAGGAGAGAAAGTACAGCAGTGACAGGGTCGGTCACGCGCGGCGGTTATTGCTGGTCAGAGCACAATGAGTCATATTTGAATTGGGACCGCAAGTTGCTGCCTTTGCGGATATCGTCGTTTGGCGCATGACGCTGGTAGAGGGGAGGGAAGGAGAAGGTTCCGGCGGTGGGGATATCTTTATATTCGACCGTCAATGTATTGTTGAGCATAAGTCGAGACATTTTGGCAGGAGACCGTGACCAGTCGATCGATATTGGATGTAATGGAGTTTTTTTCCGTCAAGTCAAGAGAGCGGCGCCGGGAAGAGGTGTCTGTCGGTTGCTTTCGATGCAATTAATAGGTAGCTATTGGAGTCCGAGCCCTTAAGAGCACCTTGCAGAGCTATCTGGGGTCGTTTGTGGGTGAGGGACGAAAGTGAAGGAAGGCGGTGCAAACCGGATCATCCCGGAAAATTTTCTTCTTGACGACGACGACGACGACAACCTCAGCTCCGGAAACTATGAGGCGACGAGGAGGAGGAGGTACTGCCTTGCGCATGCGTCACAGGACGAGGCCGGATGCGCCTTTTTGCACGTTCCACCTCAGAGCGAGTTTGGCTGATCGTAAATTTTCACCCAGACATTGGTGCTCCCAGTGTGTCTTCTCCTTCTATCCCTTTGCCGTCGATGCTCACTCTTCCGTGGTCCTCCTCCTCAGTCGTCAGCTCGGCAGCCTCTCCGGACTCGATCTGCCCCTCCTGACCCAAGCAGCGAACCCCTTTATCCTCATCCGTATCGCCCTCGGTTTCGGGGGACACCAATACTCCAACCGCATGTGCGAATACTCAGCTTCTTTGCTTTCGGGGTCGCAGTAGACATTAGGGCGAAGTCTCGTATGTGATTTAAGCCTCGCTTTTGTCTGGTAAGGACAAGCTGACGTTGTCCAGGCGAGACACTGTCCCATGGCCACCAAGCATTTCTGCACGACCATATATATGTCGAAAGCACTCACTGAGAAGAATAGCTTCGGCGGAGGTCAATCAAAACATCGTTAGAAACCACCACGACCATAGCAATGCGGAGTATATGGAGTCGACAACGCAGATACAGGCCCAACCTATATTCTAGGCATAACGCCCGTGCGTCTATCTTTTTTTTTCCGTTATTGGCCTTGTCTCATTCTATTGTAGAGCGTTTCCTAGCAGAACCCAGCGTTGCGAGCGATGCTTATGGCCGCAAAGCGAGCTTTAACACGACCGCGATGAATTATATTCAGTTGGGCCGAGGCTTCTGGTAGCGACTGGTATTCACCAGTGTTGCGTTGACCCGGGGTCATGTCCCCTGGTCAAGGGTCGATGGTCAACCGGCTCAAGGTTGACCTGACCTGACCCCCGGGTCAGGTAGGGGTCAAGCTGCTGGGCAATTTGCCAGTTCAAAAAAAATTATTATAATTTATACGGCATAAAGTACTATGTACACATTATTCAATATTGATAACTTGTGAATTAGGAAGTGGTGCATCTTCTTCGCAGTGTCAGGGGAACCTCCCTTCCGGCCCGGAGACGCGCCCGATTCTGGTCCGACTCCGGTTCCGACTCCGGTCCGGCCCTCCATCTCGCCCGCACAATCACCGATCCGTCAACGCCCTCCCGACGGTCGCCCTGGGACCTCGCCTGCGACGCCGCCCAAGCCTTCTGTGCCCGACAGCGGCAGCTACGGACAAGCAGTATATAGTCAGCTACCTAGCAGGCGGACCCTTAGAGTTTCTTCTCTTTGGATCCTCCCCTGCTAGGTCAGCTTCATTTGTATTCGCTTACCAATGTTCACGCTTTGGATCCTCCCCTGCTAGGACCTTGATCTCAGGCCTCCGGGGTTGCCCTTACACGCAGTCTGCAAGTAATTTATTGAAGTCCCCCCTGCCATTTACTTGGAAACTTGCCAGCTGACCACCAGAGGCAGACAACAGAAGAAGAAAGCACGTCTTGTCACCCGTGACAAGTGACAAGTGATATTAGTTTTGAATATTTAATTGTGTAGTTATTTCCATATATAGACCTTGACCCCCTCCGAAGGTCAACCCCGAGGTTGTCTGACCCTGACCTGACCCTTGACCCCCCCGGTCAGGTCAACCTCTTGACCTGACCTCTGCAACACTGGTATTCACCATAAAGGTGCATATTCGTTGTCTTGCCACATTTCAATACAGTGAGCTAATAATCATGCCCAAGAGTTATTCCATATCGACGCAACAACCAGCACACAGTTGAATCACATTAGGGCTACATTCAAGGCGCGTTTCCCTAATCTTTGCTGTTATGAACCTTTCTCATACTTCTTCAGAATCTGACGGTGGTTTCATCTCAATGCTTTCGAACCGGACGAAGGGGAGGATAGTCGTGGATTTAGCACGAGACTGTTTGTCATCGTGGTCAATGAAACTGTGCGCATTCATCCTCTTTCGGGGTCTAACTAACTGTTTTCCTTTTTTCAAAGTTCCAGAACGCGGACGTTAAGCAACCCCCTGATTCTTCCGCGCAACAGATACCCTAAGGTATGTGCTACTTGCGTAATCATTGGTTGCCCCCCTCACCCTTTAGCAGGCGAAGTGATTTCTACGACCTGCGAATAACCAGGTCACGAACCTCAGCATACTCCCCTTCACCATTTCCTTTACAAACTCCCATACGATTTCACGGATGACGATGACTTGGGATCGAATCTGATATCGAAGGAAGAGGGACCAGAGAACGGCGTGTGTATTGGGAGCACAGAAGTCGTAAAAATGGCCAAGATACTTGCTGCCAACGCTGGAATGCTGAGCGGTGCGCAAAACCTTTCTTCTTCCCCTCTTGTGATTCAGGTTACTCATTCCGTTTTAGGTCGTCAGCGTCTTCTTTCGCGAGCAGCACCATGACGGAAACGCAAGACAAGCTTGATTTATGTGCGTTTATATCTATGCTTGCATTTTTTGACTCGTCTCATTTTAACGAAGCAACAGAATAAGGAGTTCCGAGTTGTACATCCACAACCGTCTATTCGACGACTAGACGAGCCCCCATCTAATCCTTCCCCAGCCGTTCTTGGGCTCTCTTAGCAACCAGTATACCATCCATGCACGTTATCATATCCGTTTCGATATCTTCCCACATACCATACCTTCCACTAAGCTGTTTCTTTTCTCTCAAAGACCGTTCCTACTTCGACATCGAATACTGCATTCTACAGTAGTATAATTTGCTACACCCTTTTTATATCTTCTCTCTCCACCTCGCCTCCCCTCTACTACGGTAGGCGAGATCAATTTGGTTCGTTTTCAATTTTGAATTTTGAATTCTGAATTTGCTGAGGAAAGATGGCGGATTGGATAGGATAGGATAGGATAGAATTACCGCAGTGGTCCCGAATCGGAAAGCGTAGGCGGGGTCCGTCTACATACTTACAGGTGTCTTGTAGTATGCTACGTATGTAAATAATCACCACTGTTGTGATCAGTTGACACTTATCTGTTTCTCCCTCTGGTTGTGACGTATTGGGTACCTCCCACGACGGGATGAGCAACGCCAACCTCAATGTAATGCAGTGAGGAGTCGGAAGATGGTTCTCCATTTTCCCACATAAATCGTTGACATCCAAAGGATCCACTGATAAGAGCAGACTGTCTCGCAGCTTCAATTTAGATACATGAATGCAACTGGGTTTTTAGATATTAGCCTCTCTCATGTCTGTATGTTTCTTACTACCATTTAATAGAGCAGTAGAAAGTACAGCAATGCTCCTCTGCAATGCTTTTATTTGAACTACTGTGAAGTTCATGATAAGATTGCATGTGTAGGAAGCATGAGAGTCTAATAATGTGTCGGTCCAACATGGTGCAATTTGTGGACAGGTCATTGTTTCAGTCTTCAAAAAATTCAGACATAGGTAAGACCATTTACTCCAAGGGGGGTTCAAGATGCTTATCAGGCACATGGGGTAGGGGGGAGGGGGTCCCCGGGGGGGTAAAAAAAACTTTTTGTATATGAAAGATTTGGGCCTTATATGAGTGTAAAGACACTGAAAATATAGTGTATACACTCTAATTTCTATAGTTCACAACTCTCATACTTATATCTATATACTTTCAGGCCCATGAGCCTGGACCCTATCACAGGCCTATCATTAGGTAATGGATGAGAAGTGAACATATTGAACAGTGATATGGCCTGCCATGTATATTTAAGGGTTCCCGGTATATAGATACCTACACACATACATATACAAATACATAATTTTTTTTTTGAAAAAAAAAGTTTCACAAAGATTAAATTTTTTATGCTAATTTTTAATCGCATCAGTGGTCACATGATGCTAATCGTGGGAACATATTACCCTATATGGCAGGAGGGGGGTCCCCGGAGGGTTGGAAAAAAACTTTCCGACCCTATATCCGTGATTGTTATAACCCGTGCATCTTCGGACGCTCCGAGGGTTATCCTTGGAGCGCAACAGGGTTTTTACGCGATGAAGGTATCTGAGCGTTTCCCTTCAAACAGTTAATCTGCACGCAGACTCTCTCGGACCTGTTCGGACCCTCCGCCCATCAACTCGGATCTTTACCCATTTGGACTTTGGTTTGTTTACTTATATCTGTTAGGCATTCGCCTTGTTTCCTTTGCCTCGTGTATGTCTTCTCGTTCCCCTTACTTACTATGCCTTTGTACTTAACCCGCAGGGAGATCCTGCGGACCACATCGGATCTCCCTGCGAGGTCATATGCCTTATGTTTACCACTTAGTATAAATACTCGTACTCTACGATCCTGTACTTCAGTTTCGTTATTAACGTTTCTTGCCTCGCTCTCCGCTCTCGTCCGACTCCTCCCCGCGTTCTAAGCCTTATCGCCTTCGGCTTCTCCGAACGTATCCGCAGGAGTTCACGTATTTGTTCAGACTTGCTTTCGGCCTGCAAGACGTGTAGTCGCTCACTCCGATATAGTGTTGTGATAGCCACTCGGTTCTGCTTCGGACTTTCCGTTACTTCTTTTCGGTTCTTGCACGGCACTTAACAGTATAACGAAACTCAACTACTCGCCTTGCCATGTCTGGACACTTTTCCCCAACGACTCCCTCTCCCCAACGCGCGGTTCTGTACGCTGCGCCTCACAACCCCCCTTTGGTTTCTCCTTTGGTTCAAATGCCTTCTCGGGATCGACACTCGCATACGGAGCAAGGCCTACAAGTCCGTGTTATGGCCGACCGTCGTCAATCCCGCTTGTTCAGTCAAGTACCTATTTTGCGCTCTCCTACTCAGTACGTCTCTTCCTCTCCTGGTCCAAACACACAATTCATTGTTCCCCCTCAATTCGCGGTTCCCCGGTATCAAGACATTCCTGTCAATACCGCTCCACCATACTTCATGCCTCAACCTCGTCGCCACTCATCTGATGCTATTTTCTTGGATGAATCGCTCCTCCCTCGGCCCCTCCGTAAATACGCCGACACTCAAACTTCGCCCCGTCTTCACGAAATTGTGGAGACTAACGAAGGTGTTGGTGGGGGAAATCCGGGAGGTGATGGCGGCGACGGTGGGGATGAAGGTGGGGAACCCGAGGGTGGAAATGAAGGGCCAGGAGGAGGCGGAGGACCCGATACCCCTCCGAACCGAGGCTCTCCCCTTCCGGGAGGTGGCCCTGGCGGACCTGGTGGACCTGGTGGCCCGGGTGGCCCCGGAGGCCCCGGCGGTCCTGGTGGAGGTGGTGGAGGTCGAAGACCTGAGTCTTCTGTGTCTTCAAATCTGAGCGAAGATCGCCAGTGGTTCCGTAACGGTATGGCCGCCCTGATTGATGTTTTAACTGGCATTCGCAATGGCCAGCAACGTCCAACTACTCAGCGGCAATCCCGATCCAACCTTCGGAACCCCGACCCGTTTGATGGCTCTGAATCCTCAAAGCTAAGACCCTTCTTGGCTATTGTTTACCTGCATTTTACTGAACGCCCTGACGCCTTCCCCGATGATGAATCTCGCATCATCTACGTCCTCTCGTACTTGAAGGGATCAGCACTTGCTTGGTTCGAGCCGGCCATCTACGACGCCGACCCCAACTTCTTGCCAGCCTGGCATAACAACTTTCCAGCTTTTGTTCAAGAGCTGCAAGACCACTTCGGCCCTGTGGACCCCGTCGGTGACGCCGAGACTGCCCTTCGGCATCTCCGTATGTCCTCCGGCGACCACATCTCGAAATACTTGGTCGAGTTTCATCGTCTTGCTTCGCTTGCTGGCTGGGGTCTAGTCGCCCTTCGTTCTCAGTTTTACGAAGGTTTGGCTCCACAGGTTAAGGATGCACTCCTTAATATGGAATACAACACTACTCTCCTCGGCGTCAGCGCGGCAGCTAAGAAAGCTGATCACTGTTACTGGCAACGCGTAGCCGAGAAGAAACGCGAAGGCATGACGTCTGGTAATGCCGGACGCTCCGACTCTTCGAGCTCTGCTCAGAGTTTGAATTCTAACCAGAAGGGTGGTGGGAAGAAGAAGGACAATCATCGGTCCTCTTCGGGAAAAATTCTGGTTGTTCCTCGTCGTCTAACAACTCGGGCAACAACAACAACGGCAACAGGGGAAAGGGTTCGGGTTCTCCGAATACCTCCAAACCCTACGCCAATGTGCTCGACAAAGACGGGAAGCTAAGTCAAGCCGAAAAGGATAGGCGCAAAAAGAACAAGTTGTGCCTGTACTGCGGCGAAGAAGGCCATATGCGGGACAAATGTCCCCATATTCCGGCCAACAAGACGGCTTCTGGGAAAGCGTCGACCGCGGAGACTTCCGGTAAATCCGCAAACACCTCCAACGCTAACGAGTCAAAAAAATAGTTAGCAGCTCTGGCGATACCTCCTCGCACGCCCAGAGCTGCGTTGACTCAGGTGCGAACGCGTCCGCTCTTTCCCCTAATGCCCTTTTCCTTGATCTACTCGTCTCTCTAGTTTCTCCTCTCTCTCTCGGACTATCCCAGCCGTATTCAACCACGGTAGTATCGGACTTAGCGAAGGTAGCTTCGGGTTTCAACATCCTGTTGCGTACTCTTGTCGACTCGGGCTCTTCTCATTGTTTTATATCTTCGTCTACTTGTGAAACGCATCATATTTCCTCGTATTCGATCGCTCCGATTCGACTCCGATACCTCGACGGCTCTTTCTCTCTAATCGATCGGCAAGTCCGATTGCCTATTCGGTTTCCTTCTGGCGAAGTGCACCTCCTGGACTTCTTTGTCACCCGTCTTGATTCTCCCAGTGATTTGGTACTCGGATACAACTGGCTTCACCGCTTCAATCCGTTGATTGACTGGTCGATGGCTAGTATCTCTTTCCGGACTACAGTTATTGAAGATTCTGTGTCGACACACGAGCCTCTGGCTCCTTCTGCTTCGGAAGTTCCGCATCTGCCCCGAACTGTCCCTAGCTCGCACCCTGCCAACCTTCCTCGGGCTCACGACCCAACTTTAACACCTTCTTCGGATCCTATTCCTTATTCCCTTCCCTCGACATCAGAAACCCCCATCTCCGCACCGCTTGTCTCTCTGGTCTCCGCTAGTGCTTTCTCTGCTGTTCTCGCTCAGAAAGGTACAGTTCAGTATGTCCTCCGAATGCAACCCTCGGAGGAAGCACGGGCACGAGCCGGGTCTGTTGATGAAGACCTCTCGGCTCTTCCGAATGAATACCGGGAGTTTGCTGACGTTTTCTCTGAGTCAGAAGCCTTCAACTTACCACCTCATCGGGAGTACGATTTGCACATCGAAACCGAACAGGGTGAAGTCCCCCCAATTGGCCATATCTACTCGCTCTCTGAAAAGGAGCTCGCGGCCCTTCGGGATTTCCTGGACAAAAACCTTAAGTCTGGCTTCATTTACCCTTCTAAATCGACTCACGGAGCTCCCATACTTTTCGCGAAAAAGAAGGACGGTTCGCTTCGCTTATCGCGTTGACTATCGTGGTTTGAACAAGATCACGAAAAAGGACCGTTATCCACTTCCTCTTATCGCTGACCTTTTGGACGCTCCGGGACGGGCCCGAATCTACACCAAACTCGACTTGCGGCACGCTTACCACCTACCTCCGCATCGCTGAGGGCGATGAATGGAAGACGGCCTTTCGCTCTCACTACGGCTCTTACGAATGGCGAGTTGTACCTGAAGGCTTGACCAACGCCCCTGCAGCCTGGCAACGCTCGTCAACAGTCTGTTCGCAGATTTGCTGGACGTGTGCGTTATTGTTTATTTGGATGACATTCTGATTTACTCGGACGATCCGAAACAACATACGGCCCACGTTCGGGAAGTCCTAAAGCGACTCCGCGCTGCCAACCTTTACTGCAAGCTTCCCAAATGCGAATTTAGCGTCACTACGACAGAGTACTTGGGGTACATCCTCTCCCCCGACGGTTTCCGTATGGCTCCCGATAAGGTCGCCGCCGTCGTTGATTGGCCTACCCCGCGTAAAGTCAAGGACGTTCAGTTTTTCCTTGGCTTTTGTAACTTCTACCGGAGGTTCATAGACGGTTATTCGGACATTACTGTCCCTCTTACCCGTCTAACGCGTACTAACGTCAAATGGGTTTGGTCTTCTGATTGTCAAAAGGCCTTTGATCATTTAAAGGCTGCTTTTTCTCATGCACCCATTCTTCACCATTGGGTTCCCAGTCGGCAAATCACGGTTGAGACCAATGCCTCCGACTATGCTATCGCGTCTATTCTTTCGATTGACGGCAACGATGGCGACATCCACCCTGTGGCTTTCCGAAGTCGCACCCTCGGACCTTCCGAATTCAACTACGACGTTCACGATAAGGAGCTCCTCGCTATTTTCGATGCTTTTTCAGTGTGGCGCCACTACCTTGAAGGCTCGGAGACTCCTATCGACGTGGTCACTGACTATAAGAATCTCGAGTATTTCTCCACTACAAAGATACTCACGCGTCGTCAAGTTCGCTGGTCCGAATACCTTTGTCATTTCAACTTGACAATCCGCTTCCGTCCGGGCCGCCTGGGCGGAAAGCCCGATGCTTTAACTAGACGATGGGACGTCTACCCTAAAGAGGGGGAAAAAACGTACCGGCAAGTTAACCCCCAAAATTTGCGTCCTATCTTTTCTTCTGACCAACTATTGGCATCACTACGGGCTACCCTGCTCGAGGACGTTTGTCTTCGCGCAACTGTTGTCATGGACCTCGAAAAACTTCACAAAGACATTCGAGAGCACCTCCGTGACGATCCGGCTGCTGTCATCGGCATTACCGCTGCTGAATCTGGCTCTTCTAACCGCTGGACTCTTGACGAATCTGGGCTTTTACGCCTTGATGGTCGCATTTACGTTCCCTTAACCAACGGGACGTCCGAAGAACTCCGAGTACGTGTACTTCAATATCGTCATGATCATATTCTGGCTGGTCATTTCGGTCAGAATCGTACTTTGGAACTAGTTCGGCGACTATACTTGGCCGGAGCTCCGAACCTTTGTCCGAGTCTATGTTCAGTCTTGCGTTCTTTGCAAGCGCAACAAGAAGCCTCGACACAAGCCATACGGTTTACTCAAGCCGTTACCTGTCCCTCTTCGCCCTTGGCATTCTATTTCCATGGATTTCATTGAAGGCTTACCCAAATCTGGCGAGTACGATACTATCCTGGTTATTGTTGACCGCGCATCTAAGCAAGCGATCTTCATTCCCTGCGATAAACACATCGACTCCCCGGAGCTGGCACGGCTTTTCCTTATCCATGTCTTTTCAAACACGGTATCCCCGAACACGTCACTTCGGACCGAGGTAGAGAATTCGTCTCAGCATTCTTTCGATCTCTTGCTATGCTCTTGAACATGGAGATGCACTATACGTCTGGCTACCACCCGGAGGCTGACGGACAAACCGAACGTGCTAACCAAACCCTCGAGCAGTACATTCGCATGTACACTTCGTACCAGCAAGACGATTGGGACCAACTCTTACCCTTAGCTGAGTTTGCTTATAACAACGCTCCTAACGTGTCTACGGGCATCTCACCTTTCTTCGCTAACAAGGGTTATAATCCAACTCTTACGGTCAATGCTGACTTGGACGTTCCGAACATTCCCGCTAGAGACTACACTGTCGAACTTCAATCGCTTCACGAGTTCCTACGCGAACAAATTACTTCTGCTCAGGAAAGGTATAAGGAGACTGCTGATCGAAAGCGGATTCCCCAACCTGACCTGGCAGTTGGCGACTCAGTCTATGTCCTGGCGAAGTATATTCGGACGACCCGACCAACTCCGAAGTTCTCTGAACAATTCCTTGGCCCCTACGAAATCATTGCGAAACCCAGTTCTGCTTCATATACGCTACGTCTTCCAAAAAATATGCGAGCCATTCACCCAGTCTTTCACGTATCTCAGCTCGAAACTTCCATTCCTAACCCCTTCCTTGATCGCGAACCGGAGCCCCCGGCCGCGGTCGAGGTAGATGGTGAAGAACAATGGGAAGTTAAAGAGATTGTCGATTCTAAGATCGATCGGAGATGCCGAGTTAGACTCCGCTACTATGTCGAATGGCTTGGTTTCGAAAACACTGATGAGCAATACTCCTGGGTTGGCGCTGACGACATCGCGGATGCTCCTGACCTTATCGAGAGTTTTCACAAGAAGTATCCTCAGAAACCTGGGCCTGACTACTAATGCCCTTCGGACTCTCTGTCTTACTCCGACTTCTTACTCTTGGTCACTCTGGTCTTTTCGGCACTTGGTTTCTTGCGGTCTTCTATTTACATTATTCTATTTACTGCCCTTGTCTTGGTCCCTTGGACGACCCCTCACCCTTATCGGCCTCTCCGCCCTTCTCCGAATTCTTCTTCGACTTCTTCTTCTTCTTCTTTGGGGGCTGCTCAGCCTCGGGTTCGGGGGTCGCCGGCTTCTCCTTGCGCTTTGCCTCCTTCTCGTCCTCAAGCCTCCTTGTCTTGTGGCGCTTGTGCTCCATCTCCCGTCTTGCTTTGTCCAACCTATCGCGCCAGTTCGCGTCGTAATCTCGGTCGGTTATGTTCAACCGCTCGCGCATGTCGGCTTGGTTGTGGTAAAGCCGAGCCCGCGCTCGGGACCTCCGCGCCTCGTACGCCTCTTGCGACTGATGCTCGGGTTCCTCCGAGTTTTGCCGAACCCGCCCCGCGACCTCGGTCCGGTACGCCACGTCGTAGTCCAAGAACTCGTAGGCGGTATTTTCCATGTTCTCGTCGCTGTGGTTGCGCGCCAACGCCAAGATGGCGTTTTGATTACCGTGCGCATACGACAACAAGTTGTCGATATCTTCCTCGTTGTCGCGCTAAGGGTTGGTTAGTACTTTGGATATTCCGTTGAGGTCCGATAACGCACCATCGTTTGGTTGAACCCTGCGAGCGACTTCTGCGTCGCGTTCAACTCCAACGTCATGCTCTTGACGCCCTTGCCATACACCCCCAGCCCATCCTCCAGATCCTGCACCCGTCGGCGCAGCCGCGCTAACTCCGAACGAGACCCGCCGCCAGACGCAAACCTTTGCTCGAGGAGTCTCCGACGAGCCTCCTGTGCGTCGCGCAGGTCGCATTTCTGCTTCTGGCGATGGCACCGCGCGCATGCCGGGCCTGGTCCTGGGACGCAGGGCTCCTGCTCCTTGTCCGCAGTTGGCCGACGACTGCAGCGCTTACACTCCGTCAATTGGGTTAGTACGGCCCACTTTGGAGGATCCGTCATGCACCGACTGGTGGCAACTCGGCCTCGTTCGGCCCATCCGAATCGCTAGGCGACTCTTCCCTCGCCGGCTCCTTGCCCTTGCGGGACTTCTTCTTTGGGGCGGCCTTTTTGCTCGGCCCTTGGTTGTTTTTGTTGGGCGGCTGACGGTTGGGTGCTGCGGACGACATGGGGGAAATTGATGGCAATGGTCGGTTTCTCCGCCGCCTTATATGGTGAAAATTTCGGCAATCACCGGCAGGTCACGTTTTGTTCTAGATGGTTCTATGAGTCTTGGGGCGAGAGTCTTAACGGGGGAGTACTGTTATAACCCGTGCATCTTCAGACGCTCCGAGGGTTATCCTTGGAGCGCAACAGGGTTTTTACGCGATGAAGGTATCTGAGCGTTTCCCTTCAAATAGTTAATCTGCACGCAGACTCTCTCGGACCTGTTCGGACCCTCCACCCATCAACTCGGATCTTTACCCATTTGGACTTTGGTTTGTTTACTTATATCTGTTAGGCATTCGCCTTGTTTCCTTTGCCTCGTGTATGTCTTCTCGTTCCCCTTACTTACTATGCCTTTGTACTTAACCCGCAGGGAGATCCTGCGGACCACATCGGATCTCCCTGCGAGGTCATATGCCTTATGTTTACCACTTAGTATAAATACTCGTACTCTACGATCCTGTACTTCAGTTTCGTTATTAACGTTTCTTGCCTTGCTCTCCGCTCTCGTCCGACTCCTCCCCGCGTTCTAAGCCTTATCGCCTTCGGCTTCTCCGAACGTATCCGCAGGAGTTCACGTATTTGTTCAGACTTGCTTTCGGCCTGCAAGACGTGTAGTCGCTCACTCCGATATAGTGTTGTGATAGCCACTCGGTTCTGCTTCGGACTTTCCGTTACTTCTTTTCGGTTCTTGCACGGCACTTAACAGTGATTCGGATCTTGAACCCCCCTTGATTTACTCCTCATGTTGAACTACCCACCCAGCTGTGATTTTAAGGGCCTGCGGACAATACACACATTGGGACTAACAGGCGAGAATTATGTTGACAGAAGTTACAACCTCGCATTGCATAATATCAACGGTTGAAAGTGTTGTGGTGACTGCAACAACTCTACGCCATTGAAGTATTGAGATAGTAGGCCCAAGGTGATGTCGTTGCAAGGAATTATGACGCCAAGGAATATAGCATAAGCAATGAGGTCATCACACTCATCGCGGAGATAGACTGAGACAAACAAGGGCATGCATATTGGTACTCTACTCGCGTTGGTGAGATTGTCATAGAGGGACACCGAGTATTACACTTCGGTTCCTTAGACTAAATTTGACAGCGGCAGTTACAGCAGTGAGAGCATCTGGTTTATTGACTTGCAATCTACTACTTAAAAGTGCCCGCTGACCCAACATTTTGCTGAGTAGCAGTAGTCGAACCCTTTGCATGTGGCAGAGGACATGCACAGGAAGGGGACAGGGCATTGGTGTGTGCACCAACCACAACACAAGGTCCACTGTAACCACATCTTCGAATAGTGTGCACAACATATGTCCAATGACGATGCAATATATGCCCGGACCAGCCTTTCACATCACAACCACAGACTATAGTCTGTATATATCATCCCCGAGCTTTGCCGGGCACCTCGTCCGCTACATTTGAGCTGGATGCGAGGAGATCATTTTGATGATGATGGTAGGAGGAAAGGGGGGTGATGGGAAATTGATGATTGATGTAATGACATGACACAAATTTTCCTTGCCTTCCCCCCACCCTCCAGTCAATCCTGACTGGCGCCCGTGTTAGGGTTGAATCAGACCACATAGTGGGTGTTACTATTGGTCTGAGGTGTCTTTCTTCTCCTTTAATAAGGAATAACATTGGTTTTGGCCTCTGGTAAGCCTTATTCAAGTACAAAAATTATGGTCTAGCTGATGTTTGGTCCAGTCTGTCCTCTAAATCTATTTGCTGTACACAGATAGAAAGATTCCATGCCTAAGATGATTTTATAACTTGTTATTTGGGGGTGAATTCAACACTGAAATAGAATAAACGCAAACGGACCCAAGACGAAGTTAATATTGGGCCTCATAAGGCCAAATCTGGCAAGGCGCCTATAGAGAACAAGTCTCCTCTTTCCAAGAGTTGCAATGTTCTTCCACCATCAACGAACTATGTTGCTCCTGCTGGCTTTCTTCCCTCGAATACTGGCGATTCTTGGAAAAGCTTGAAGCACTACCTAGGCAGATGAATGGACGCTGCGCTAGTTGTGGCTGTGTCACAAACAACACTAATTCAGAGGATGCCAGTTGGCCAGTGAAGGCAAGCAAGAAGCACTGTGAAAAGATATCGTAAAGATGATGGAATTTGAAGACTGGGGTACAAGACGAAATCTACTCTACTTATATACACTACTACCATGTGTTTACCATGCCTAATAACGCGAGGCAATGACATCATACTTTAGCCATGCCTTTACGTTGACGAGCCTGCTCGTCACAAGTCACACTTTGTCACCCAGTTTGATTTCCTATTTTAGTTTCCGCTTCCTTTTCTAGTTGCCATTTCCTACCTTAGTTTCCATTCCCTATCTTGCCTGACATTGTTGCTCATTTTCTATTTGATTTTTAGTTTCTATTTCATTTAGCCCTTATTTATCTAGTCTATAAAAGCTTGTTCATAGTTAGTAGTTAGCATCATAGAGCTGCTTCCCCCTCTTTCCCTTCTGAGTTTGAGTTCTCTCTTGAGTTCTTGAGTTCTTGGTGTTGAGTTTCCTGAGGAGTTTGTTGGCTCTGAAGGCACTTGCACACTTAGTCCTTGTTTGTCTTTTGGCAAGCAAGCACGTCATTTTGGAGCCCACTGCGAGGGTCTTCAAAACCGCTTCCCGAAACTCCTTACAGCTGCCACACCAACAAACCAATACTGATAAATTGCGCCAAGGACTACAATTGGCAATACACACCAGCTCTACAACCACCTGTCGTATTTTCCAGGGAGCCCTACAACAGTTTCCTTCCAGCCTGAGATCACTTGCACTTTACGACCCCACGGCCCAGCGTGCTCCAACCGCCTGTGCTACCCGAGCGACCAGTTCCGCTGCCATGCCTTTACATGCTGTCTGCCTCATGTCCAACTCCACGCTGTCAGTCAACATCAACATCAACATCTGATGATCCAATCACCATCTCATCGTCCATCTTATCTCCTCCTTGTCTTATCTTATCAACCAGGGCCAGAATAAAAGGTTTAAATAGTGAAGAAAAAGGTTTCTTGAACCCAGGGTTTGACAGGCTGATGTCTTTGTCATCGAAAAAACAATACAAAAGCCGAGCGAAGACCAAGGAAAACTTTACTTCCGCTGATGAGTGCGGAGTGCAGACAGCAAATGAGCTCTCTAACGATCCACCAGACGACCAGTTGCAGGAGACGCTGCTGAAGTATGTGAAGCGGGGTCATACCCAGCAGCATAAACTTGAGCGGTTGATTGAAGACCACCAACTCAAGATCAGGTATGCTAAACCTGGAGCCTGGATATAAAAAGTGGTTGTCTGATGTGTTTGCTTGTCTGGTATAGTATTGCTGTCCTCAATTAAACTTGAACAAAGACTAGGAATTCCTTCTGTCAAAGGATCTCAGTGAGTAGCTGCACAAGTGGCTGCACAAGCTGTGATAGATGAACTCAAGAAAGATCTTGCACAAAACAATGGACCAAACTATGTCAAGATGCAGTTGTGGAAACTGGGTGGTCAAGTCCCAGAAACACTGAAGAACGAACCGGGACACAACAGAATCCGGCTATATTCGAGAAACGACGATGTGGTACAGAGGAGAGTGACTAAGGGCTGTGACTATGTGATGGGATGATGTAAGTAAGACTCCCAGGCTTACACCCTCCCCCACTTAAAACAAACCCATCCAGAAGAAAGCGACAGCGAGGCGACAAAAAACGAGCGAAGAACCAACAAGTTGCCAGACCGAGAAGAGCCTACCAAGCAGCCCACCAACCATACAACCGTCACAAGGAAACCCCCTGCAAAGCCTGTATGCTAAGCAGCCTTAGCTCAATACGCTCCAATGGGAACAAGCGGATAGACCCGAAAGAAGAAGTCGATTAAAGAGACGATAGAGTACGGGAAAGGAGAATGGACATCAAAGGCCCGTATCCACAGGGCGCTTAGTCGTCATCGTTATCGTAGTCCGAATCCGAATCGAAAACCATGTCGCGGTACCGAACAGGCATGACGCCAGCCACACGGGGTGTGATCCCAACCGGGTCATCCTCACTATCCGACGAGTCATAGTCCGAGGAGCTGCACCAGCGGCGCGGGATGGCAGCAGCGACACGGCCCACAGAGCGTGCTGGAATACCAAGGGCGGGGTTACCCGGACAGTCACGTTTGTGATGCGGCACCCAGTCGCTATCTGTCGGCGTTTTACGGCAGTGAAAACAACCACGTGCAGCGTAGATCTGGTCGCGTTCGGCCTGCGTGAGAGGCGGCAGTGAAGGAGACGCTAGAGGGGCACGAGCAACCGGCATCGGAGCATCAGGAAAGGCGGAGGAAGCAGGGGCAGGGGCAACATTCGAAGCAGCAGGTACCGGGCGGGGGGGTACTTCTAATCCACCCATTGGTGATAGCAACAGCGTAGAGCCCGTTCATGAGGGCCACAAGTGCAGGGTAGCGGAGGTGGTGGACGTTGAAACCCGGAGACGAGACTGTGTTGGTGCGAAGGACTGGGTGGCAGTTCGCCAGAACGTAGAATTTGACCACCGTCTCATTCAGCTTCTAATCACCGCCAGCCGCGTTAAGGACCCGATTAGCGCGTTCAAAGCGTTCGATATACTCCGTGAATGTCTCGTTATTGCCCTGCTTCACGCCGAACACATCCAACATCGCGTCCATACGCCATGTCGGCGGGACAAACTTGTCGTGCAAGGCTGCTGCGAACTCCTCCCACGAGCCCAGCCGCTGGAGCTCATCGCAGTTCGTGTCCCACCATTCTGCTACTGCAACCTGCTGGAGCTGTTTCCCGGCGAGCACAATCAAAACGGAGACCTGCAGCATGTGGTCTGGGTTGAATGCGCGCCAGCTTTTCAGCTCATCTTGACAGCGGCCAATCCAAGACCGGATCGAAAGTGGCGATGGTTCGTCGGTGAAGAGCGGGAAAGTGAGCTTCGTCATGCGCGACATGCGGGAGGGAAGAGCTGGAGGATTGGCAAGGTGGGGAGGAAGTTGGCGATGAGAGGGAGATGGCGAGCGCGAAGGGACACGCGAGTGGGAGGACGGCGAGTCAGGCAAGCGAGGGGAGCGAGACGGCGACGGCGAGCGAGATGGGGCGGAAGATGGCGAGCGGCCAAGAAGGTTATCGTCAGGCGGCGAGACGGGGTTGCTAGGCACCTCTGCCACGTCTTCAAGTGGCCCAGAGCGGTGCCGCTGACGCTGTGTGGTAGGACGCGTAGATGGGCCGGTACTCGACCCAGCAGCCGATTTACGCAGGTTGGGAGCCAGCGGGGGGCGAACGAGGAGCGATTCGGACGCGTTGGAGACGAGGGGTGGCGCGAGAGGTGCGCGGCGAGAGGCGCAACGGGCGCTACGTGGCAAGAGAAGGGTGGGAACAAGTGTGACAGATCGTGGGAATGCCCCGCGAACGTTCGCGCGCAATCTCCGCGACGACGTCGCTTAGCCCGCCAAGCCCGAAATCGGCCGAAGAAGCACGGCGAGGCCGTCGGGAGGCCGGGAAAGCCGCCGGGAGCGTAGGAGGAGCTGCGGGGAGGTCGGGGGAGCTCTGAGAAGGGCCCGCAAGCTTGGGGAATGGCTGGGAAGCGCGTAGAGCCGTAGATTTCGATGTCCAGCAGAGATAAACGGAATGAGGTTGTGAAAAAAGTGGAAACTGGGTGGTCAAGTCCCAGAAACACTGAAGAACGAACCGGGACACAACAGAATCCGGCTATATTCGAGAAACGACGATGTGGTACAGAGGAGAGTGACTAAGGGCTGTGACTATGTGATGGGATGATGTAAGTAAGACTCCCAGGCTTACAAGTTGCAGAATAAGTTGATATTGGTCCTGCAGTACGTGCATGTTCCTTGTGGGATATCATTTCTAATGGTTGCAACAGCGATGAGATCAGGGCAATTGTTCAACGTGAGCAACCGCTTGGAGCTGAACAGCACTATCCTGGCCGCAAAAAACTCAAATACATCGAACACTGTTATCAGCACTGGGCCCCAGGCCCCTTCCATGAGATTTGTTCTGACAGGCATGAGAAACTGGGAGCACAAGCATTACAGATGGGTGGTATAGGCTTACCAATCTATGCGTTCAAGGACAAGTGGACAGCAAAGCTGCTCAAAATCAATGTTGTCCCAAATGACTGTACGAATGCAGCGGTCACCTATATCTTGATTTTGTGGCCGAGACCGGTGGTATGTCTTCATTTTTTCTTTGTATTGAATGGAGATACTCAGATAAACACACTAGGAACTGGCTTACAGATGACCATTGATAAAGGTTCAGAGATAGGATGGATGCTACAATGCAGGATTGTCTACGGTGAGTTCATTTATCATCATTTTACTTGTAGCTAAGCTAAAATTCGTCGCCAGTGAGATCTTTGCACCGGACATTGATCCTGACGTCTATTCTGCACACATTTGTGTCAAGAGCGTCCACAATACTGTCATTGAAGCATTCTGGCGATGGCTAAAGGTAAAGCGAGGACTTACCATCCATGAGCATATTCTACGTGGTAAGGTAGAACATATCTTCAGCGAGATAACTGTTTACCATTGGTCTGTTCTGCTCATTCCTTCCATTATGATTTTGGCTAAGAATTCCACAGCCATCTCTTTAACTGGATCTTCCCTTCTCTGGTTCAAGCCGAACTCGATGACTTTCATAACTATTGGAATTCCAGCTCACTCACTCAGAAATGCGTGCATTTCCCTGGGTACTGCCATTGGGAAGTGCGCGCATTTCTGGGCAGTCCCCCATGGGTCACATTTGTCACATTTTAAAAGCTTTTGTTTTATTTGTTTTTGAGTCTTTTAACAGGATATCACTGATGGGATTGATTCATCTTAGATCATTTGATGGATGTGGAACGATTTTTGATTATCATCAGACATTTTGATAAATACATAAGGATACATCAATTTAGGCCTAATTTGGACATATTCCTGTTTTGGGGGTTATATAGTATACCTTAATGACATTACGGGTCTTCGGCCTGAAGAAATAGTGATTTGCTTATCATATATGTTATTTGCTTAGTCATATCTATAATATTCAAGGAGATATTCAAGAAACACTAATTGTCACAGTTGGTGTCACATCCTCAGCCTTTGGCCTGCCACGGCCTTGCCCAGGAAATGCGCGCACTTCCCAATGGCAGTACCCAGGGAAATGCGCGCATTTTTAGGTGCATGTCCTGGGAATTCACACAAGATTCGCTATCAGGCAGACAAAATCATGCCTTCAGGCCACATTCCTTCAGACACTGCAGAACACCCTCAGCTGTTTGGAGGTATCAATTGCTTCATCAAGGTACCGGTCGCAACAGTAGAAGACCTTCGCGCTGCATTATCAGATGAGGTTGGACCACGAGAGCACCTGTTGCAGCTGGTCCAATGCACAAGTTGTGGGTTATAACCCAACGGTCCAATGCGCAAGACATGGGTTATATACCAAAATATACTATAAAAGCATAATGTGACTAATGTGACATCGTATATGTTATTGTAAATCACCTTTTCTTCAGGCCGATGACTCGTGATGTAATATTGGGCTCCTAGGAGAGGAGGGAATAGAGATCAATAATAACTAGAGAAGGAGTGATGCAGCATCATGTGATCATCAAAACAATTGATCTCTTGCAAAACTGGTTCAACAAAGGTTAGATTTAGTTTGGACCATCAATCCCATCACTAATATCATACCAAACAGCTCAAAAAAGAATAAAATGAAACCAAGGAATTATTTCTCCAAATTCCCCTGGGCTATAACCCATGTCTTGTGCATTGGACCTTTGGGTTATAACCCATATCTTGTGCATTGTAAGAGGGGCACCAGCTGATGAGAGCAACACTTGCACTGGGTGTCACCTGAGTTTGAGCAGTTTGCACAAACAGTGTACGAATCACTTGGGAAGCCCGACCTCACCTTAGCAAGTAGCTGGGACGTATTCTCGCGGATGTCATTAGAGATTGAGAGACTAGGACCAGATATGTGGCCAGAAATGGAGTAAGTATCACTTAGCATGTATTTCCCTTGCACCTCAACCCATAGACACACAAATCCAGTACTTCCTAACATATAAGACTTGAGAGAAATAATATGAAATAAGTGGCCGCCCTCAGGTTTGAACATCCGCCATCCATCTGTCATTCCCTGTCCTCGGCGAATTCAGAATTCAAAATTCAAAATTGAAAATGAACCGAATCAATCTCGCCTACCGTACCTCTGCACTTCGTAGACGATTGTGTCGACTCGTATCGCGGCCTGCGCGCACGATGAATTCACATTCAAGTACTTATATCGGGGCCTGCAAGCAACGAGCAAAGCAAGCGGATAGCAAATAACGAAGACCGTGTCCGTGAGGCAAGTACTGTATGCGTAGTGGTGGTAAATATGCGTGTGTGCGTGGTGATGTATGCGTATGCGTGGAGGAATGTATGCCAGAAATAAATAGTACCCTGAAAAAAAGAAGAAACCTTTTACTGCATCTGCCGCGTCAGCCGCTCGACATCGACGTAGTTCTTCAGCAGCACCCTGCGGATGCTCATCATGCCCGGCTCGGAGTCGCCGTGGTCCGCGTGTGTGTAGTCATTCCCGCCCGCCGCGACGAGCTCCGCGGCGCTGCGGCGGTCGGCGGGCGCGAGCGGCTGGTTCCACGTGGAGAAGACAAACTCGGCGGGCGCCGGGGCGGTGTGGGCCGCGATCTCGTGCAGCTCGCGCTGAATGGCGCGGCAGAACGCGTCCAAGTCCAGGTCGTTCAGGTCGTATTGGAAGGGATTCTCAACTATTGAACTCAGTTCACAGTTCTTACAATAAATCGGCACTCACTCTCCTGGCCGATCTCGAGGAAGCCGAGCAGCAGGAAGCTCGCAAAGGCAGTGCCGGGGATCGTGAGCCAGCCAAAGGTGCTGATCACCTGGAACGGGAGGAAGAAGAGGTACAGCCAGAGCGACATGCGGAGGTGTGCCTGGTATGCAAACGGCAGCGGCGTCGACCCAATGCGCTCCAGGTTCGACATCGTGTCCTGCAGCGCGGAGATGTTGTTCATCAGCCCCGTCGCAAGCGCGGGCATGAGCCAGCCGTTGCGGAGCAGGTCTAAGGGGAGGGTCAGCTTACTCAAGTAGACAGGCTCAACTCACGAGCAAGATACCCGGACAGGTAAATCGTGATCTCGAGCGGGACGTTGCTCTCCGCGAGCGGGCCCTTTTTCTTCTTCGGGTTTTGCTTGCGCATCAGCGTCGCACGAACCCGCCGGCTGCAGCTGCTGAACAGCCACGGGAACACTTTCAAGATCGGGAAGTAGTCCAGAAAGTGTGTTTCGGGCGGGTTGCGGGCGGGGAGCAGCGGGCGGTGGGCCTGGACCGAGGCCAGTGCCTCCTCCGGGTCGAATGTGTGGTGCCGCCGTTTCGATTTGGGCTTTTCGGAGGGGAAGGAGGTCGGGAGCGATTGGGTGGACGAGCCGGGCGCGGAGGCGGTGTGCAAGGGAAAGCGCTCGTCTTCAGATGCTTGCCAGAGCGGGAGCATGTCGGCGGTGGTCGGGGCCACTTGCGTTGCGTAGCGCGGTAAAAAGCAGATGAGCGGGTACAGGTCCTGGTAATAGACACCAGGTTCTTCACGAAGGAAGTGCTGCCAATCGTAAGCAAAGGAAAACCATCTACAAGACACACACCTTGACCGCGACGGAAAATGCCTGCACGAGGTTCATCATCGACTTCTTCTCCACGACGCTCTCCACCGTGCTCATGTCCTTGCGCTCGTGGGGCACGTGCACCCAGATAATCTGCCCAATATTCCGCGACGCGATAGCGATGTTCGTCCACATCTTGCGGCCCTCCTGATACCGTTCGTACGCACTCGACGTGCGGAAGGAGATCACGAGGCCGAGCACGGTGCCCAGCACCGACAGCAGCACGTTCGAGATGCCCAGGTGGTGGCTCGTCAGCTTCGTTACGCATGCGACCACTGAAAGCTGTCAGGGAAAGGAAAGGGTAGTGGGAAGAAAACGCACTGGTAGCAACGCCGCTGAAAAGCAGCACCTCGGGCCACACGTCGTTCACGACCGTCGCATTGAACTTGCGGATGCTCCACCCGACGAAGAGCGGGTTGCTCGCGACCATTTTGCGCTGTGGTTATTTCTATTCTTGCACTTCCGATGGGAGCCGGTCGCGGGCCGTGCGTGCGAGAGCAAGAGGAGGGAACAAAAGAAAAGAGAGAAGGGAAGGGAAACGGGGGCGCTGGTCGGCGGCTGTCTATTTGAGGATTTTTCGCTATTTCCGAGACGATTCCCCGATCAGCGCCGGCGTGCGAACGATCTGCCGGGACTGCTTCTCGCCGCGGCGCCGGCCCTGCGGGTCGTGTGCCCATTCGCTGTGCCCGCTCCGCCCTCCAAGTCACAATGGCGAGTCCGTTGGCCGACGACGCCGAGTATCGCCCCCCGTTCTCCGCGACCCAGTAGGCACCCCAAGCACCGCGAAGCAGGCAAACGCGCATAACCGCGTTACAGCGCTGCGACCCTGATGTCGTCATCGTCTATGCATGCGGGTCGCCGGGTGTGATATGTGTGAAACACGCAACGGGGGTGTGTTCGGGTGTCCGATGAAGCTTCTTCAAAACGCTTGGTGGGATCCTCGACGGTCGACATCGGGCGGGGAACGGCGCCGTGTTGGCAACAGAATCAAGATGAGAACTGAGAACAAGGAGGCGAGGAATGAGAACTATAAATAGCACGCATCTCGTTGCGACGACATGCGCGTAGGCGACGGGCGTCCCGCCTGTGAAGTGGGAGGGACGTGAACGGGCTGGGCTTGGCGGTGGGCGCCGAAGCGTGGGTGCAAGGTGGGAGGAGTCGGAAGGCACGGTTACGTGGCGCTGTAACACTAACGCCGGTCACGCATGTGACGAGACCGTGACTCACTTGCATGGTACAGCAATCGCGCTGCACATCGCTGCAGGGCTGCATCGCCCTCTCTGGCTGTTCAACAGTCACAAGTTCATCTCGCGTGATGCACGAACACGCCATGGCCAACTCTTGTTTCCACGGCGCACAATCACGGGCCGCGGATGGACAGATCGCGTCAGGGCGGCGGCGGGACGCACCGGCGCCGGGCCGGGGCACACCAGTTATCCGCCGAATCAGATAATCACTAGAACTTCGGCGTTCAAACGGTCTACATCACAACTTTCTGTCTATAATAAGGTAGGGGTCGTGGGAACCCCGCACGTTGACTAAGCGATCAAATGATGGCATCAGCGCCATCATTTGGGACTTTGAAAATTTTCCAACTATTTTTTGTAGAGAAAACTACCGTACATGAGAAATAGAAGCATTCACTTCATTTATCATAAATTGAGGTAGCATCCGATGACCTTTATACCGCCGCTGGACATAAGCAAGCTCTTCACCATTAAGACCACCTGCATATGCAGAGATAAATCAGGCTGCATGATTGGCATATCTGGATGCAAGATATAAGTAGGAATAATAGAGGTTAGTGAGAACATACCTGACAATTGAAACCTGTGAAACTGCATCAAGCGCCACTGGCATCTGCATGTTCTCCTCCATTTCGTTGATGGTCTTGGTCTTGGCAGATTTGCGGTAGATTGCCTTTGCTGCACCCCAATACATTTCTATAAAATTCAGCTCACAGTGGTATTTGGGGTAAAAGTCACAAATGTGGCCACGCCCTTTGACAACCTCCTGTAGCGCTGATTTCTGAGCCACAAAGTCAGGCTGACAAAACATGACCCGATGGCAGCAACAGTCAGTTGCCTCAGGCTTGCACTTGAAGCCTGGGCACTGGGCATTCATGCCAGGACGGAATAGACCACGCTCCTGCAGTATCTGCTCCATACCCTTGAACCAGCCTGGCATGGTTGGGTGGGACAGGGGCCAGTAAAGTAACTGCTCGGAACCATCAGCCATCCTGCCTAGGGATCGGAACCGTACCGGATACGGTCCGGCTGCGGAAATCCTGAGGAGCATACGGGTACGGCCGTATACGGTACGGTGCAGCTGTACGGCTTATATTCAAGGTCAAGGGCTAACACATGTATCTAGGAGTCGAGGCTTATACCATTTTCAATCTTCTCCATCTGTTCTAAGGCGTCGCGGACACCGGCGTGCTTCATGCAGAGTCGATGCTTCAGCAGCATGAGCGTGCGAATAGTGTCCGGGCTGAGTCTTGACCGGCACAATGATATGGTATCTCTCCCACCAGAGAAGACACGTTCAACGGCGACAGCGGATCCTATCTGATGGTCAGGGCAGTCACAACTCAAAGCAAAACTCCCTACCGGGTATGGTCATGATATCGCGGGCAAGCAAATAGAGTTGCAGAAATTCTTCTTTACGAGCATCCACCACGCAACAGGGTCTGTTTTAGGGCCCGCCACAGTCAGTTCAAAATATGTTGTGAGTTCATCCACAATAGTGGATTGTTGGTTAGCGCCGTAGATCATCACTGAGAAGTCGATCAAGACAGGTGGGGCAGTTGGCGGGGCAGCAGTGACAGTTTCGGGTGGAGGGGGTGCAGTTTGCAGATAGTTTTCGTCTAAATATGTGTGCAAACTCACGATTTGAGCTTCGAGATACTTTTTGAGTTCATTGTCGGATGCGTAGCGTGCTCGAAGTGACTTGACGTTGAGCTGTGAATCTAGAACTGTAAAACCTGTTAATCATGTCGCAATACTGGCCAAGTCAAAACACGTACTCGCCGCCCAAATGTAGAACGGTGATTGCTCATACTTGTAATAGTAGTCAGACAGTTTCCGATGCGCGGCTGTCAATGCTTCTCGGAGTTCGGGAGGGGTGTTGGCCGGCAGTTGGCGCAACTTGTCTCTCAGTGTATCCTGTAGTCCGATAAGTGTCAAATGAGTCGCAGATAGCATTAGCATCTTGGTCGTGCTCATCTGACTGGTTGCAGCACGAAACATCAATAACCACTCGGCGACAGCATCGATCGCAGCCCAGTCCTGTATTTGGACTTCGTAGGCATGAAGATCTGGGTGAGCGGTGATAAATGACGTGATTTGAGGACGGTAGTCGATGGCACGCTCTATAAAATCATGAGAACCACCGTCTATTCAATGGAGGGGGTACCAGCTTACTGAGCATCTGGTGTGTTGACGACCACCGTGTCTTCACATCAAGTATGAGCATGTGAAGACACTGTGTCGCGCACTCGGGGACACAAGACTATACCATTTGCGCCGGCGTTGCGGACTGGAAAGCACAGAGCGAATGACCTTGCGCAACTAGAGTGGAGGTTACTCTATCACGCCGAGAAACACCGAACAGACATACCTTGAAGATTGCTGCTTTAATCCCAGATGGTACCATACTCTCAGCCCCGGCACTGTCGTTGTCCACCTTCGAGTCATCGATTATCACCGCATCTTCATCCTCGTGATTGTTATCAGGTCGTGATATGACCGATTCTTGGTAGGGAACCAGCTTTCGTTTGGAGTCATCTTCAACAGCACCAATAGCTTTGAGCAACTTTGAGAGTAGTGAGAATTGAGGGCTACTATCATTGGGACAGCTTACCACCATCACGGCGAGATGAATTGTATGGGGAATGCATCGAAGGCAAGCATGGAGTGCGGAAAACTTGAAGTTTTGTGCAAGACAACTTAGCTTCCACAGCAGCCATAGTGTATCGTTGTTCGTCGCATTGTCCATCATGACAGCGATAACCTGGTTAATTCAGATATAAAAGAATAATGAAGCAGGAGTGACGTACCTGGCCCCACAAATGGTACTTGCCAAGTGTATCCCATACTGCATCGGCCATGTTTTCTCCAGAGTTTCTCCAACAAGCTCTCTGAAATCGAGCAACAACTTCTCTGGGATAGTGTCAGTACTTTCAGTTTGCACAAACCGAGCACATACCAAGTTTACCATCCGCAGAAATGAAATGGACAACGATAGCGAGGAAGGCAAATCCATTCGAGGACGTCCAAGCATCCAATGAAAGCGAAACTTTTCCCTCAAGTCTCTGTCGTTGATGTCAGTTACTGGTGGGAGACGCAAATGTCTACATACAGCAAAGAATGCGGCAAGAGTAAGCTCTAGTGCCTGTCCCATCTTCATGATGTTGTTTTTTTGCAGTTGCGGCACAGGGTACATCAAGCGGTCATGTACGGAAGTGGACATACTGAAGTAAACGCTTGAATTCCGGCCGCTCAATTTCCGTGAATGGCTGGTCACAAACAATAAGCCACTCACATAGAAGCTGCTTGAACCATTTCTGGTCCCATGAACCCTGGGAATCACTTAGACACAAATAATGAGAAGTAAAATGTCCGCACCAGCTTCTTTTGCCTCCCCCCGCGTGGCTTCGAGCGAATTGATGTCACTCGTTGAGGCACCCGAATTTGCAAGGATTTGATGTAACTCGTCAGTGCTTATTATTTTTCGTCCCTCTGCAATCTCGATTTCACCGGGTGTCATGGGAGTATTCCAGCCTCGAACAGCCTTGGCCAACTGTTTGACGCCTGCAAGCGTTTGTTTGCAGGCGGCAAGGTGGTTCCAAAGATCTAGATGGCAGATATGAGTGTAGTACAATAACTGGTCCGGAGGGACTGACTGTTGTAATTGCCCTTTTGCCCAGTGGACACTTTGATGATATGCGGGGCACCATTACCAGAGATGCAGTGACGGCAATGGTATTTGCATTCCGTGACCGTGGTGGGCAATTCACCTATGAGAGTAATGCGCTCGACGTTGACTTCTTCGTAGAAATACCGTGCTGCTGCTTTCTACAAGACATCAGACCATTTTTGACCAAAAAAGTCACTAATACCTTCGTCTCCTTAGTCGGTTGTCGAGCGGGTTTCAGCAGAGTTGGCGCTGGCGGAACAATCGGCGGTATGGGTGTTGACAATCTCGCTTTCTTCTTCTTTGGCTGACTGGGCTTGCCGCTCCGAGACTTCCCTTCAGGAATGGTTTTTTGAGGCAAGGAGTCAGCGAGCTAAGCAAAATGGCTTAGAATTGGGCATCGAAAGGCAATGGACAAGCTCACCTCTTCATTTGTGACAGTATCGTCAAGCCCGCTGTCCGACAATGACTCACTACCACTGCCCGAATAGGATTCATCCCCCGCATCTTCATCGCTCCCACCTGATACCTTATCTTTGCCCTTCGACTTTCGCGCAGCAGTTCGTCTCCGTTTCCGTCGCGGCTTTGATGCTCCGAGTCCATCATCATCTTCTTCTTGTTCCGCAAGAATTGCTGCATTGTATGCACTACGGTTCTTGTTCTTCGTCGAGTCCCGTCGCTTGCGGGAGCCTGATGCAACAGGGGTGACTAAAAGCCATGAGCAATAGGTTTGAGATGATTTGTTGCCGTACCTTCATCGTTCACACCAGGGTCAACGCCAAAGTCAATCTCGCTGGCATCCTTGAGCTTGCCATTGGCACCGAGAGCACACTGCTCCCAGCCGCGTTCGTTGTAAGCTGTATGTGAGTGAATATAGAACAGTTCAGCGCAAGCAAAGCATACCCGAGGAGCCGCCAAAGAGTCCCGGGAAAACAAGAAAATGACTCAATGCGTGAACATTCAGTTCCGCTATTGATGCATATCCACGAAGGACACCGTGTCTCCCAGAGAGGAAGATATGACCAATCGGGGGCGCACACGGGCTCTCGCGCGCGGAGCATTTCACACAGTTCATTGATGGTAGTTTCCGGAAATACAGCTGCATGGAATAGATGAGAAAGTTTTACGAGCATTCGTGTTGACTTACTGAACGCGTAGGATCGTGCATTGTGAGTTTTGACAAATACTGTCATCGGCTTGTGGCGGGGGTGGCCTACGAACAGAGGACATAAATGACTCGCGGTTGATTGGGGGGTTTTGACTCACCAGTATATTTGCGAGGAGCATTGTACCGCTTTTGCTACTCAAGATCCCAGTGTGAGGGAAATAGAGGGATATAAAGGCGGCGGAAATGGTCGAGCCTCATGTGTGAGACATGGTCGCGTCGATAGACAACTCCGCTCGCAAATGTCTGAGACACAACCAGGTGATAGAGCATTTTTTGAAAGCCTGGGAAAAGCCGATAGACTAAGTAGGTATTCAGAACTGTCAAATACATGAGAGGGGACAGAGACGCACCAATAGCAAGACATGTAGTAGTCCAATAGACATAGACTGCACAGAGGAGTTGCAGTGCAATCTGGGGAAGCCTGCCAATGAGGCCAGACCAATCCGAAGAGCAAGCCCAGAAGGTGAGGAGTGAGGAGCCGAGAGGAAAGAGGAAAGTGAAGATTCCGAGGAGGAAGAAGGCAAAGATTGCCTCTGCTGAACTCGCTAGTGCCTGTGCAGTCGACTCCTTTAGAGTGCCGCGCATCTCGCGGCCGTTGTGAGCTGAAAGCCTGAGTTAGCAAGGAATGCCGGTAGCGAAGGTAGGTTCTGACTTCTTTTGATGTGATGTCGGCCACTGGCCTTGTCAGCCGTTGTTCCCATCAAGGAGGAGATTCTGAGAAGACGGCTCTAAGGATGCCACGTCAGAGCCGTCACACTCGGCTGTGCAAGTGACATGATGGGATCGCTTTGCCTGACAGCCGTACACACCGGATCCAACCGTAGCCGGCCGTAAAGTACGGCGAAGTACGGGTACGGTACGGCCGCACCGTACCGTACCCGTACTACTGTATGTACGGTCCGGTTCCGATCCCTAATCCTGCCAGCACCTGTTAATCCACTTTATCCTTACATATTAGAAGGATCACCCCATGTGGGTGATCCTTCTAATATGAAGGGATGTCTCTGAAGTACCTATGCTGTGATAACTGAGGTTATAATTCTGCAATAAAGTCAATAATTCTGAGACTTGGAGCTTTTCTAAGTATTGTCTGTGATCTATCGATGCAATCAATCATAACTACCATATTAGGAAACTTTACCTTGGTCATGAGTGGTCTACTAAACAAGACAAATCTTAGGTCTAAATCACAACAAATCTGATTAATCTGATCTGATCAATGATAATTACCATTTAAGGTAACTTTGACATAGCTATAGATTTATGATCTTAATATAGTTTTCAGCTATTCCTCATGCTAATCGATCTAAATTGATCCCATCATAAAATATAAATCAGCTTTTTCCCCCTCTCAAGCCTTCAGATTCAAGCTGATACACCTACATACCTCGGAGGCCATCAGCCGTTTCTGATGTCATCAGACCCGTGAATCAAAACAATACTTTGTACACATGCTATATATCCCCCTATTCAACACCCTCATTTTGATCAATTCCAAGACCAGCTAACATAAAGATAAGATCTGAAAGCTCTGTATCCTGTGCCTCATCTCCTTCATCATCCGAGCCATACTCCTCGTCACGTTTCTCCATCACCTCATCAAAGGAAATTGTCGTTGGCGCTTGCTCATCAATGTCCATATCATTCATCTCCACCCGACAAGATTTGATTGCTTGCCCTAACTGTAAAGAGCCGGTAAAGCCCTCCAAGATAGCGAGTGAATGGAACCGACGAATGTGGGTGTCATTGAAGCGATGACGGCGGGAGGCATATTCTGCGAGCTGAACCGCCATCAAACCATCTTGCTCGGCCTTCTCCGGAGACTTGCCACTTGTGTCTCTCAGCTTCACCCCCTTCTCCTGCAGGGCGGCAGCATCATCCCGCATCCATGTCAATACCCGCCGTATTTCAATATTGAGAAGCTCGATTTCTTCCTTAGCGCGCAGAATCTTGAAGTATTGGTGCATGACCTCCCGGTAGGCTGGCCTCGCCCATCGCTTTTGCTGAATATCACCAGTTTCACGCTCTGCTTGTTGATACTCCAGCTGGTCCGCCTTCCATCGTTCAACAACCCCAAGCTCAGTTTCAAGGTCCTGGACCATGTAAGGGCAACCCTGGAGACTCCGATGAAAGCCTAGCAGGGGAGGATCCAAAGCGTGAATAAAAGCTACGGGAATACACGGAGGGACCGACCTAGCAGGGGAGGATCCAAAGAGAAGAAACTCTAAGGGTCCGCCTGCTAGGGAGCCAACTATATACTGGTCGTCCGTAACTGCCGACGTAGAGCGCAGAAGGCCTGAGCGGCGTCGCAGGCTCTGTCCCAAGGTGATCGTTGGGAGGGTCTTGACGGATCGGTGATTGTGCGGGCGAAGGAGGCCGTGGACGATGGTTGGGGTGGGTCGGAGCGTCCGAGGGGGCGCTGGTCGGATGCGCCTCGGATGCGTTCGGAGGGTCCGAAGGAGGCCGAAGCGGGGGTTCCCCTGACATCACCCCCCCTTTGAATGCGGCGTCCCGACGCATAGTTCGAAAGGGCAAGGAGTCGAAGGTCGCTGAGGCGATGTGCCGTGGTTTACCCGGGTATCTCCGATAGAAGTCCGCAATCTTGTCTGGCGCAAAGACACGGTCGAACCGAACCCACGAGTCGTGTGAAGCATCGTAGCCTTTCCACCTGACGAAATAGTTAAGACGCTTATACCTTATCCTGGCATCCAAGATTTCCTCGACTTCCCATTCGGGAACTCCGTCCTCTAGTTCGGGGGGCGGTTCGTCGTAGCCGGGTTGTCCATCGAAGGGGTCGTCCTGAGCGGGCTCGAGCTTAACAATGGGGAAGACGGGGTGGAGCTTGGAGTAACGCGGGGGGAGGTCGAGCTTGTAGGCACCTTTGCTAACCTCTGCAAGCACCTTGAACGGTCCGAGGCGCTTGTGGGAGAACTTCTCGGAGGGCCGAGTCGTTCTGATGTCAGAAGCGTCCAGCCAAACCTTATCACCAACTTGAATATTCGGAGCATCCGAACGTTTCCGATCGTAGTACCGTTTATACTCGTCTTTGGCTTTAACGAGCGCGGCCTTTGCCTCGGAGACGCTGTTAGCTATCCGATCGCGACACTCGTTCACCGACTCCAACTCTGAGCGGGCGCCTGGCTCGAAACCCATTCGGGGGAGCCGACCAGTGTCCGTCATAAAGGGTACCTGTTGAGTGGAGGAGTGAATGTGGTTGTTATAGGCGAACTCAGCGGCAGGGATAAGCTCGTCCCAGTCGTCTTGTTGGTAGTTGGTGAAGATCCGGATGTACTGCTCGAGCTCTTGGTTAACGCGTTCGGTTTGTCCGTCGGTTTGCGGGTGGTAAGCCGTAGAGGTGGCCGGTTTGACGCCAATTAAGCGCCAGAGTTCGCGCATGAAGTCAGCGATGAACTGCGAACCACGGTCCGAAATGTACTTCTCGGGGGTTCCGTGGTGCCTCCAGACATTCAGATAGTACAACCGGGCGGCTCCGACCGCGTCTATTGTCGTATGGCACTCGGTGAAGTGGGCGCATTTGCCAAGAGCGTCGACGACTACCATGACCGCGTCGTACCCGTGAGCTTCGGGGAGCTCGACGATGAAGTCCACCGTGACGGTGTGCCAGCATTCGGGGGGGACTTCGGTCGGGTGTAGCTCTCCGTGCGGGAGCCTTCGGAGGGCCTTCATGCGGCAGCACAAGTCGCAGGTCGCGACGTAGCGTCCGATATGGCGGGCCATCTGTGGCCACCAGTAGTTGCGCGAAACCAGCTCTAGGGTTTTGAACCGACCGGCGTGTCCGGCGACCAGCGTGTCGTGGCAGAGCTCGATGATGCGCCTCCTTATGGTGCAATTCACTTAGTCACAACCAATTTTGTACATTATCTAAGCATTATATAAGCATGGCGGAACTGGAGGATGGACATGAGATGTGGTCAAACAATAGAGATTTTGTGTATTTTCTAGACAGAGTAACACTCAATTTAGTGCTATCTCTCAGCTAATCTCATGTGGAAACAGCTATCTAGTATAGCTTCAACTATCTACAGAGCCATAGGGGTCTTAAAATTACTAAAAATCCTATGATTATATAATAAATGGCGGAAAGACTCCACCATAATTATATAAGTCCTTCAGTTCTGAGAGTCTTCACAAATCCTCTAGAGGAAATGTTCAGTTTGCTAAAAGCTTCATTTTGGCTAGAGGGATAAGAAATAGAGGTATTTCCCAGGGACTAATATTGCTTGTTCAAAACTAGTGGTGACTAGGTGAATTGCACCATAGGTCCTTGTCTTTGGGGACTACGACCTTGCCGCGGAAGTACAAGAGATCGCCCGAGACGGCCCACTCGTCCGAACGTGATGAGCGGGGGCCCCGAACTTGACCTCGGACCTTCAAGAGTTGCCGGGCCGCAAGCGCGACGGGCTCCTCTAGGTCAGGCTCACCGGATAGCGCTTCCTTGATGTCGCGGACAAGTTCGGACCCCGGCCCAGAGACAGTGACGGCCTCCAGCGCGCGAACGTGGAAAATCTCAGGGCGCAAGAGGGTGACGTCCGAGTTGTCTTCGGAGATGCCGTGGTCAGGCCGGCGGGAGAGAGCGTCGGGGCGGCCCATCTGGCGACCTGGGACGTGGTGCAGCGTGAAGTCAAACCTAGAAAGATACAACGACCATCGGGCTTGCCGACGGTTAAGGTGCTGTGCCTTTCGGAAATACTCCAAATTCTTATGGTCAGTCCAGATCTCGACCGGATGCGCGGCGCCCTCGAGGAAATGCCGATACTCCTCGAGTGCGGGATGATCGCGAGCATCTCCTTGTCGTGAATCTCGTAGTTGCGCTGGACATCATTTAAGCTTTTGGAATAGAACGCTACAGGGTGCCACTTCCCGTCCGGGGCGGATTGTTGTGAAAGAACCGCCCCCGTCGCATAATCTGAGCTGTCTGCTGAGCCGTAGTGGTGATATTTAGGCTAAAAAGCTCTAGGAATAGCTAGAATAGCGGTAGCCTAGAAATCTAGGTATTCCTAGTCCCTATGTTTTAGCAGTGTAATTACTATGATATTATTCTTTATTTATTTATTTTCTGCCTTTATATTGCCTTAATTTTGATGGGGATTGTGGTCCTTGATATATATTATTGATGTGGAACGATTTTTGATGGCCATCAGCAGTTTTGATCACTGTGTCAAGCTATATCATTTTGGTCCCAATTAGGATAATCCTGAACACAGGCCTTCCCCACTATATACCGGGTCATCGGCCTGAAGAAAAGGAGTTAGCATTACTATATATAGTATTTTTAGCATCAAATCTATTAATTTAATGTATTAATAACCCATTTCTAAGGTCTTTCTTGGTCGGGAAAAGTCTTCCTAGAGTTTTAGGCTACCGCTATTCTAGCTATTCCTAGACCCTAGGCTAAATCTTACACCTACGGGTGGTCTGCTTCAAGTCGGAAAGGCCGAGAGTCGTCCGGGATTGCTAAGACGGGCTCTGAGACGACCGCGTCTTTGATAGCTTGAAAGGCGGCGGCTTCGGCGTCTCCCCAGGTCCATTTCTGGTCTTTCTTGGTGAGCGCAAAGAGAGGCTGCGTGAGGGCCGAGAAATCCCGAATGAACCTGCGGTAGAAATTAGCAAACCCCAGAAACTGCTGGACATCCTTCTTGTTTTCGGGCGGAGGCCATGCGGAGACTCCGGCGACCTTAACGGGATCCATTTTGACGTGGTTGTGAGAGATGATAACCCCCAGGTACTCGATTGACGATTTCTCGAAGTCGCACTTCTCCTTGCGAAGGTACAGCTTGTGCATTCGGAGTCTCCGAAGGACTTCGCGGACGATCTCGCGGTGCTTACGGAGGTCCGAATGTGCGATAAGGATATCGTCGAGGTAGATCATAACGTCTCCTGAAAGAATGAGATCCTGGAAAATGTCATTCATCATCGTCTGGAAAGTCGCGGGGGAGTTTGTCAGGCCAAAATACATCACCAAAGGTTCGAACAACTCACATCGAACCTTGTGTCGACCTCCCAGGATTGTGCTTCTGAGTAAGTGGCGGAGATGAGTTGCAGCACTTACTGCCGGCCTGAGCATGTACTTGATACATAGTAAACTTTAAAGACAACTTCCGATGACACTGTCTTGCACGCATTTGCGCCCCGGTTCTGGCTGCGTCGAGCCTGTCTTGGCTTCAGCAACTATGATGGAAGAGGATATGGCGCACGTACTTAGGACGTATGCGAGCAAGTTCAGGGCCCAGGACCCCGCCGTGGACAGAGAGTTCGGTGAAGGTGCCACAGCGTGGAAGTAGCCTGCTCACTCAGCTCTGTGACCCAGGCGGCCACGGTACTTACGTTTTTTCTTCTTCTTCTTTAAGTTCTTACTCGGCGCATGCACGGTGCTGTCGGCATGCAACGGAGGGTTCGCTGAATGTGCCACACCACGGCAAAAATAAAAAGTACAGCAGGTAAGGCTCGAACATGCGGTGCCAACGATTCTAACGCTGACGTCGCCATCAAGGCAATCAGTGATAGCCACGTCATGCGACTCTATGATTCTTGTCTTTCTCTCTCATGGGTCATGCCCTTAGCTGCAACATCCTTGCTTGTTCATTTCGTCTCGCCGCCATTCGCCGCTCTCATTCTATTCTTGTCGTCGCCTCCATCAGACACTGTTCCCTGATTTCTCAATTCTCCCCGCAAACGTCGCCCATCCGATTGTTGGCTTCTACCGCTTTTGCGCGCATGACGCTGAAGTGCGGCAGATTCTGGTGGGTGGAGTGTGAACTCGCAATCTTTACTCCATCTAATACTCCTTCTTTCATACGTTCATTCTGGACATCGACTATGGTCCCGGCTTTGCGCCGCTCAACGGGCGCTTGCGCAAGCCGACCCTGCGGCCCTCCAGGACGACGCCCTGTGCCGCCGCGAACGGGGGCTTGGTCGTCCCAGCGGCACCACCGGCCCGATGTACTCCAGAAGACCGATACCCCGACGATAGTCGGCTCAACGAGGAGTATATACGAGAGTAGTGGGACTGGGACTGGGACAATGGGACTCGAGTCCCACTTTTCCCAGTCCCAGTCCCATCCCCGAGGGCCCGGAGTGGGACTCAGTGAATCAATATCATCCGCGTTGATGGATCGAGACATGTCGCATCACGTCGAGTTGCGGCGCCGGCCGCGACGGCCGGGGGTTTTCCACCCCGGACCCCGACCAGGGCCTTGCCCTGGACCCACCCTGCCGGGGGCTTCCGCTCGCCGCGTGGCCCGCTGCGCGGAGCGTGGGGTCCATTTCCGGCGTGTTTCATCCTCTTTTGGATGGAAGCATGCAGAGTGGCGGCGCCGGCCGCGACGGCCGGGGTTTTCCACCCCGGACCCCGACTAGGGCTTCGCCCCGGACCCCACGCTGCCGCGGGCTGCCGCTCGCCGCGGCCCGCGGAGGCCTGCTGCGCAGCGCTGGGCTTGATCTCCGGCGTCACGCTGTGTCAAGCCCAAGGGCATCAATCCCACTGATCAGACGCTCAGCGAGCCTGATCAGTGGGACTGGGGCTGATCAGTGGGAGTGATGCGGACTTGACGAGTCCCACTCCCACTGATTTCGTTATCCCTCCCGTGTGTTCGTTCTTCTTCCGATGTCACGTTCTGACGACGCGGCCTGCCCAGGAGCTCCACCTGAGCGGCGAGCACGCTCAGACAATCACCCCGCGTGCGAGCAATCCTGCGTCAAGGGTTGCGCGCTGCGAAATTCACACCAATAAGTATGAATTTCCTAAGAACAACACGCTCCACAAGAGCACCGTGCCAGTGCATTCGTCAAGTTGTCCGCCAGCCCGGCGGCTGCTATTGTTCGCTCTCGCTGCAAGTTTCCTGCCATCTGCCGACCCCGAATTGCTCATCGCGTCACGCCCTGGGACACCCCACCGGCCACGCCCCCGAGCGCGCCGCAGTGCTGCGCGAGCGTGCAGTCCGCGACCAGCCGCGCCGTGTCCGCCGCCGCCGCGCTGCTCGGCCTCGACCTCGCCGGGCCCGGGCTCAACGTCCCGATTGGCCTCGGCTGCTCCCCCATCACCGTCGTCGAAAAACAACTGGCGATTCGCCTTCTACTGCGCTGTTCACGGTATGCTGAGACTGCGCCAGCGGCGGCACGACCGTCACGTGCGACGTGCCCGAGAAGGCGTCCCCATCACGCTCTGAAGTTTGACGAAAGAACGATTATTTCGTAGTACCACACACTGAATAGTATATCTGTTGTCTCTCCGCCGCACTCGTGAAGCTCCGCGGGATTTGGATGTGTATTCTTGGGTCGAGCGGCCTAAATGGGTCCGTGGGCAGAAAAAAGATGGAACGTGCCGCAGCCTCCCGGCGTCTCATGCCAGCAGTTCGCCTCCCGCCTCTTCTCCCGCAGCCTCGACATCATCGGGAATCTGTTGCCCGCCCCCAACCACTTGCGCTGGCGCCCTAATCTTTCCCATTTCCGCGTCCCAGTCCGAATTCCAGTTCAAGTTGCGCCCGTTCAAGTCCTTCAAGTTCGAAGCCGTCCAATCCGGCGCGGGCTCGGGCGAATGTTCGGATCGGATGCGCCTCGCGATGACGCAGCGCAGTAGACGCTCCACCGCGCACATGCCGAGCAGCACGAGGAGCACCTCCAGCAGGACGACGGCCGCGAATATGCGCCGCTCGTCGGGGGACGGACTGAGCTCGACGCAGCTCATGGTCGGGCCGAGCTGCGCGCTCGCGCAGATGCCTGCGGGCGTCGGGGGCGCGGGCAGGTACTCGCCTGCGGGGAAGAGCCTGTTGTGAACGGCGGCGAGGGCAGGGAGAGGGAGGAGCGGCATCGGGGTTTGGGTTGTTGGCGAGCCGAAGGGGACGGACGGCAAGAAGGTTGGGGGGAGGGGAAGGGATCTCGCACCGCCCGGTATAAATACGCGTGTTATTGCCGCTGGGAGACGCGACGCCGTCAGGCATTCGGGACAATTCCCAAAAACGGGCGCTGCATGCCAATTGACACCGATCAGTTACACGCCGTGCACGCCGAACCGCGTTGTCGGCCCTGTATGTGGTGCATCCACGCATGATAGGGTGCGCGGTCCGCCCGGCATCGCGCGTCGGCACTGCGTATTACTGCGGATGGTGTCGTGTTTGAGTTGCCGTGCCTCGGATGATCGTTATCGTGTCGACAATCACTCGTAGTATCAGTCTTATCGACAATCAATGGACAAATGTGCCTGACGTGATCCAGTGTCGTGCAATTTTCCTTCTTGACGACGACGACGACGACGACCGGTCGCCGACGTCTCCTCTGCGCTACAGGCCTGGCCACCGACTTCGTCATCGTAGACCGTCCCAAAGAGCTGGCCAGAGCATCACATTGGCAAGCGCTTTAGTGTCGTCAGACTCACCGTCACGGTCGTCGTCATTTTACGTCCGTCTAGCATGGCCTCTGGACAAGGCTTCGGTCGGAACGCGTACAACGTGTCGGTGCTGGTGCTGCTGCTGGCTGGGCTGCGCAGCGGGTCACGGCTGGAGAAGCAAGCGCAGAAGAAATTCAAGAAGAAGGCGATGAGGGAAGGAGGCGAGTCGTGTGCGACATCGCTGATCACGCCATTGCACATCCCAGCCGCTGCGCGTTCGAATACGGGCGGTGGATGCATTAACGGAAAGTGACGAAGTGCGTGCGAATGGTCCGCTGCCACGTACACACGCTTATATATAGCGTATTGGTGTGGTTTTTTTGGTGCGGCTAGAGATGCTGTCGGGCCAAGATACTTACTTTCGCGCAGAGGCACGTCGGCACAAAGTCCCGCCTACGACATCATGCAATCACGATGCGGAACTTGGGTCTTTGATGCCACCTTTCACATTCGAGTAAGTAACTTAAAATCGCTGCCTAATGCTTACGCTGCTTCTGGTCACGGTCCCGGCCGCTCCTTCATGCGCCTGCGTCGGACACGGGCGTGGCCAAGCTTCTCGCGGCGGCGCCGTCAGAAGATCGGCGACGGGCGCCGTGCAGACATCCGAGCATCGAGGTGCGGTATAAGAGGCTACGAGCGCTCCCTGCGAGTCCACCACAATGACCACCAACTCCACTGACGCTGGCTTCTGCGCCGACTGCTTCAAAGGTCCGCTCCGTTTTCTTCGGCCCGGGCCCGCGCAAGCTGACAACCGATGCAGGGGTGCGACACGAGGGCACGCCAGAGGGCGCGATGACGACGCTCGGCGGGGTCCCGTGCTACGTCGCGACGCCCGCGGGGGAGTATGACGCGACGAAGGCGGTGCTGTACCTCAGCGACGCGTGCGGGCTCGCGCTGCCGAACAACAAGGTGCGCCGGCGCCGCGTGGCCCGGGGGTGCCGCTGATCCGAGTTGATTGACAGCTGCTCGCGGACGACTATGCGCGCAACGGATACAAGGTGCGCCACAGCGGACGTTGTCACGGACGACGCTGATCGGCCGGCAGACGGTGGTGCCGGACCTGTTCGCCGGCGACCCGGTCCCGCCGACGGCGCTGGACCCCGACGTGCGTCATCCGTCATGTCCACGTGCCTCGGCTGACTGACACCCCGTAGGCCCCGCCGTTCGACTGGCAGGCCTGGCTCCCGCAGCACCAGCCGGCCCACACCGGCCCGCTCCTCGACGCCGTCCTCGCCGCGCTCACGCTCTCCGGGGTTACGCACATCGCCTGCGCGGGCTACTGCTTCGGCGCACGTGCCGCGCTCGACCTCGCCCTCGCGCAGCGCGTGTCCCCCGTCGCGCTCGCCCATCCATCGCAGGTCCGGCGCGGGCCGTCTGCCGAGGACGCACACGCGTACGCCGCCACCGCCGCCGCGCCGCTGCTGATCGTCGCGTGCGAGCACGACCCCGTGTTCCCGCCCGCGGACCAGGCGATCACCGACGCGATCCTCGGCGGCGGGCGCTTCGCCCCGGGCTACAAACGTGTATACTTCCCCGGGTGTCGCCACGGCTTCGCGGTCCGCGGCGACCCGGCCGACCCTGCCGTGCGCGCCGCGAAGAAGGCCGCGTTCAAGGAGATGGTGGGCTGGTTCCGCGGGCACGGCTTCTGAAGTGCCTTGATTAAATGGATATGATATCACATCCTCAGCCTTTGTAGATAAGGATAATGATACTTGTGTATCATTTGTGATATGATATCTGTTATACTCACTTGATAGACCAATATTGAACCAGATATCATATGAGCCATTATTATTATAAAGCTACTGTATGAATGCAAGCTCACTCAAAACTCAGATCAAGGGGCGGGCGCAAAAAAAATCCTAGACATCGGGTCGAAAAAGTGAAATAAGTTCCAGCAGACCCTCCCTACCCTATTGACTAAGCATGACTAAGCCATGTAACTTCCAAAAAAGGAAAAATATTTGTCATCACAAAAATGATTGAACACATTTCTATAAAATGACACTCAGTGTTTTACTTTCTTGCAACTCTGCCTATTGGCGTTTGTGCATTACAGGACCAATTTGTGCTCGGCGCCTCTGAAAGACCCACACAGTACAGATGATACTGCACCAGAGTCAGTCACGATGAGCCACAAAATAAAATCCTTACCTGTGCACCACATGCTAGACCAAGGCACTGAATCAAACAAATAAAAGTGTATTTATAGTCCTCCTGGATATCTCTGGACCTCCCTGGACCTTCCCTGGACATAAGTCCAAAAAGTGAAAATTTCACTTGGGGACCCACCCTACCCTATGTCACAGGCGTGACTCTATGTCTCGGCTTGCTGATCCGCTGGCCCCTTGACTCAGATCTATTTTTCATGTTTTCACCTTTGAGTGGTCATACACCTTGTGACTGTTTGTATTGACATCTGGCATGGCCACCCTGTTCAATGCAGGTGTAGTGCATCAGCAAGTTCCAGGTAAATCTTTTTATTTCTATTTTTTTTGTTGCATTTGTCATCTATGTACAAACTGGAACAGGGTCCTTACCAAGCAAGTGCAGTGGACAGGCACAGAACTGGCTTAAGTAGTGACATTGGGAAAGCTAAGCTGGAGTGTGGCGTGGGACAATGACAAGAGACAGAGTCTGTCGATGACGACATGGGTCACGCTGTTCTTCCCCGGGAAGACGGAAGCCGACCACCACATCGTCGCGCAGTGGTTCCTTACATTGAGCACGCAGGTTTAGTGCTGGCCAGAATTATATTATGCTTGATTAAATATTAAATATATTCAGAATATTATGATTATATTATGCCCTTCGTGGATCACTTGAATATGATTATGTTTGAATATATCATATTATATTATGACTATACTATATTATAGTCACTGTCAGGAACAGGGCCGGCCCGGGCCCACGTGACGGTCTCCTGCCAGTCTGACAAGTGTGGGAAAGATGGTTCAACCCCCATAGCTGGGTGGTCGGCAACCAGGCAGCATAGATGGTGCCACTGCTGCAATAGAGAGCAGGGTAGGGACAGCTCGGGGCGACTCGAGGCGCCCCGCTGTCACGTTGTGTGACAGCGGTGTCACAGGATACGAGTAGTCGTCTAGAGTGTCCTACCCCTGCTGAAGGGAACGAGTCCATAGCCAAAGAGTGCTGCCTAGTAGAGTTGGTGCCCAAGACATAGGGCAAGTCATCACCAAACGGGCCGGACCCTTGCCAGGCCTGCCAAAAGTCACGAGGCATGGCAAGTGTGATCCGATCATTTCATAACTCTTGGCAGACCCCGTCACCACGACTTCAAGGCTAACGCGTACTCCCAGAGGTAAGCCCAAGTCTTGCCCCAAGCTGACAGCCAATAATAACACTACACACAGCCCTTGCTTGCGATTACTAGGTGCTGTCAACGCAGCGCGCACGAACCTTACAACCCCTGCCCGATCCATCGTCAAGCATCGTGCTAACTTGGCACGACATTCAAGGAGGCTGTCAACGTCCCCGAAGGGCTTTCATAGTCTTAGAAGTCACTTTCAAGCACCCAAGTGCGTCCTTCCGTAACTCTTATTCTGCTTGCTTATCCACTCCATTACAGCGCCGTCATCACTTCTCGCAATGCCCACATGCGCATTCTGCACCAACCAATTTTCTGCCAATGGCTTCACCAGCCATCTCCGGGGGTGCAAAAAACGGCTCGAGAAACAACGAAGCGTCTGTCACCGCTCGTGCGCGGGTACAACAGCAAGAAATTCAGCAAGCATCTGCCGACCGCGAAGCTGAAGAGCAGGCTCGACTGGACGCTGACCAGCAAGTTGCTCGCGACGCTGCAGCAGCACAGGTGTGTAAACATCAGTCATTCTAAGCTGGCCATTCACTTTTTACATAGTATCTTCTTGACCATCCGCCGCCACCACCCAAAACAAACCGCCGCGGTCGCAAAATCATCCTCCCCGCTCGTTTCCGCGACAATCTCCCTGACGCGCCGCCATCCCTTCTACCTCCACCTCCACCGCCACCCTCAATCGTCGAACTTGAACCCGAACGTGCTCAACAGCAAGCACAGCCTGCGGAATGGGTAGCGACGGACAAAAACGCGCAAGGTGTCTACAAAGTCTACCCACACCGGCCAACGCATGACCCGGAGGACTCGATTGGGGCCACCATAAATTGGCACTTCACCGCTTCTAATGCTTCTTTTGGCGCTGCATCAACGCATTATCTCCGCAGTTGGCGCTGCATTACGACATCTTGGCGCACCCATCAGATTGATGTCACGCGCGGATTTTCTTGACTCTGGACCACCATCATCAACTGGTTCCCTGCTTCAACGGAAACACTGACACTCTGTGGATGATTCTCATTCATGAAGGCATCAAACTGGACAACTACTGTCACACCTCTGCTGGTGACGACTCCAACGGCTCTCCGTTAGTCGTAGATTAAGACTCGCAGTGTGCTGGCTGGCAGGCCTCCGCTTCGAGAGCTTCCTCGCGGCCTGTTTCGGCTGAAATTCAACTCTATCATGGTCTTGTGGCAGCGTGACCGCCACGACTGTTGTCTCGGCGACTACACTTCAATCTTGGCTCCAGAGGTCTTGCGCAAATCGGAATCAGCGCCAACCGCATACCTGACCCGGTACCGCGGTAATGCATCCAAGCGTGTGCAGCCGGTGGCACCGTCCAGTAGGAGGACTTCTGCCCACGGCTTCTCATCAGCAGTGCGCATACATCCATAACCAGTCATTTTTGTGCCGACTGCTGACTCTGCAGACGCAATCACGCTCCCCAGCTTCTACACACTCAACCCGCATGTCAATGACGCGTGCGCGCGAATCTGGTTACCGGGGGCGTCGTCCCTTCTTGCCGCTGATGGCAGTGACGAATACCAAGGTATGTCTCCCTCTTGCGCGCCGTACTAGTAGCGGGTGCTGACCATGCATGGGTAGTGCTTCCGCTCATCTCGCCGGGCAAGACCCAAACGTGTGTTCCGACTAGTATAGCGTATCTATTTGATAAGGCTTCAGCGCACCGGGCTCCTGGGCTGTCCGTGTTTCGCGCAGCAGCTGAATCTGACTTCATCGATGGACATGAATGCTGCAAAGATACCTCAGGCTTCATCGCTTACAACGACCTGGACGGTGTCCCCGGCCGTCGCTCGTGGCCTGTTGCTCGAACAGCGTGAGCCACTGTTTGGCGCGGCGGAGAGGGTACTCTGCGATGAATGACTGGTACTGGGCGCGCGCGCGGCACAGTTTCAGGACGCATGGAGGTGGGATGGGGATTCGGGCAGTCTGCGGGGACTGGACCGTGGCATTCCAGTCCTCCTGGTGTGAGGACGCGACAGCGTGAGCTGTCGTTCCGCGTTTAGCGGCTAGCGAGCCCCGGTGGCGCCCTCACGTCTGGACGAACGCTAATCGTGGAATTCCGACTTGGATCCGGGGCCGGGCACCCAGCCTGTTTCCTCAGCGGCTTCTCGCGTGAACTTCAGAGCTAGGCATCAGTGTAGTAACTACCAATAGTATTAACTGTCAATGGTCAGTTGCAGCACCCCAGTCAAGCCTTAACGCCGTGCACTGACAAAATGTTGGCGCTGCGCCACAGAATGTTGGCGCAGCAACATGTGATACTGGCGCTTCAGTCACGTCATGCTGGCGCTGCAGTTCCGTCGCACTGGCGCTGCTGTGACGCTGCATTGGCGCTGCGCGTCACACGCTTGACGCTACATGTCACACATCTGGCGCTGCAGGGTGACATGTAGATGTGACTGGCGCTGCAGGGTGACATGTAGGTCACACTTTGGCGCTGCAGCGTTACAATGCACCAAGTGCAAAATTTATGACAAGGAGGAAATGTGCTAGATACATAGTATGAGACCTAGTAGATAGTTTCCTCACAGGCTCTAACATAGATTGCTCATCATAAGCCCCATAATTCAATTCTAAGTCAACGAAGGAAAGGGGATTTTGTTGAATTCTGTCATTATTACACTGTATATTGAGGTGCAAACCACATGTAGCTATGCTAGCTAAGCAGTTTTATATATCTGACCCACTAATTCAGTGGTAAAGAAAGAGGTTGGCACATTTGCGTCCACTCATTTCACATCAGTCCTCCTTGATGTGAGCAACATATTACACTGTCACTATCTGTCACGGCCTTGGCGCTTCACACGTCACAAAGTGGCGCTCTGAGCGTGACAGATTGGCGCTTCCAGCGGTGAAGTGCCAATTTCTGGTGGCCCACTCGATTGGGCTCGAGGATGTGTGTCAAGCTGGCGAATTCCTCACCGTCGAGGCCGAGAGGCACGACCACAACGGCGACACATGGTTCCCGTTCTTGAGCGCGAGCGTTGCGCGGCTCATGGCGTGGTTCCACCTTACACCCAACACGAGCTCTGCCGCAGGGGGCTTGACGAACTCGTCAACGATGTCATTCTCAGTCCGGATTTCGAGAAGGCGGACTTTGAGGGCTTTTCCGCGCGCAAAGAATTGGAGCGGCTCGATAAAGCCGCCGACATTCTTCCGGGGGAGCCACCGAGTGGATGGCACGAAGGTTCAGTGAAGATTCGGCTGCCGTCTCGCCAACCCGACTTCAATGGGCCGGAGGAGGATGCACCCAAGTTTACGGTGGGCGGTATAATGTACCGTCCGCTTCTGGAAGTTCTGGAGGAGGTAGTAAAGGGTCCGCTCTTCGAGCATTTCCACACGACACCATTCGCGCAGCGTTGGGACCGCGAACACGACCCCCGCGACCCGGATTTCGACATGCCGCCCGTAGACGCTCCTGTCGACAACAGCGGCATTCCTCCCCCTTCCAACTCGCCACGAGACGCTGTACAGCGAGGTCTATTCGTCGGAGGCCATGCTCAAGGAACATGCCACGATTCGGGAGAAGGTGGGGCCGCAAATAGAGACAGTCGTTGCAGCCTTCATGCTGTTCTCCGACTCCACCCATCTCGCCAACTTTGGCATGGCCTCGCTCTGGCCGCTCTATGTCTTCTTCGGTAACCACTCGAAGTACTTCCGCTGCACACCCACAGGCAATTTCGGGTTCCATGCAGCGTATTTTCCTTCGGTGGGTGTTTCCTTCTTGCAAGGTTGCAATACTCAGTCTCTGACATTTGTGCAGCTGCCGGACGACATCCACGACTTCTTCAGCACCACGTTCAATGGCGAGAAGCTCCGTCCTGAGGTTGTAACCCATCTCAAGCGTGAGCTGATGCATGCTGTTTGGGCAATGCTGCTCGACGGCAAATTCCTTGATGCCTACGAGAACGGCATCCGAATCGTGTGTCTCGATGGTATCGAGCGCCTCTTCTTCCCGCGTTTCTTCACATATGGGGCTGATTATCCGGAAAAGTGAGTTTATTTGTTGTTTCTATTCAATGCCGACATCTTTGACTCAGAGTATTGCTCGCTACTATCCGGAACCTTGGAGGCTGTCCCTGCCCCAAGTGTCTGATCAAGCTGACGGAGATACCGAATGTCGGCACCAAGGCTGACCTCAAACGACGTGCAAACAAGCGGGTGGACACAGAGCGGTGGCGAGACACAATTGAAATGGTCCGACGGTGGATATTCGAGAATGGGCGACTGGTTGCGGGAAAAGCAGTGAACACTGTTCTGCAGCCGTTCTCCTGGATTCCTACACGGGTAAGTGTTTATGTACATGACCTGATGTTCTGTCTTTCATATCTTAGAATGCGTTTTCAAAGCTCGTGCCATTTGGGCTCAATCTTTTTGATATGTTTGTCCCCGACCTGCTACATGAAGTTGAGCTGGGGACTATCAAGCAGACATTCACGCATACTGTCCGGCTACTTAATGCTTGCACTGATGATGGTATTCAGCAGTTCGATGAGCGGTATTCTTTTCCGTACATCATACTGACTACAAACTAACTGGCAACTAGATTCCGCCAAGTTCCTTCATTTCCAGGAACTATTCGGCCTATCCATACAAACCCATCCGACATGAAGAAACTGGCTGCGCGGGATTTTGAAGATATGGGACAGGTATGTCTCTAGGATGACGCAACTATTTGCCTGACATTCGATAGTGCATTCTTCCAGTCATCGAAGGCCTGATCCCAGAGCACAACGAGCTTCTTCAAGACATCTGGTTTGACCTGATGCTCTACCACGGGCTAGCCAAGCTGCGATTACACAACGATTCAACTCTTGCAGAGCTTGATCGTGTCTACAAGGCTCTTGGTGCTAATCTGCGGAGGTTTGAGCGGGAAACAAGTGGAGCGGACACACGAGAGCTTGCAAAAGAGTTCCGCGGGCGAATTCGACGAGCAACAGAGGCAGTGAGAAGACAGCGAGAAGCAGATGGCCAGCGAGAGGAGGAGGAGATCATTCTAGACTCCGAGACAACAACGCATAAGGTTAAGAAGTTCAATCTTCAGACATACAAAATTCACTCTCTAGGTTATTATGGGCCATCTATACGGCGATTTGGGACGACTGATTCATACTCAACCCAGACGGTATATTTGTTTAATTCTCTAGATGTTTGCTGATTTCAAGTTACTCTAGGCTGAGCTTTCGCACCGTCTTGTTAAGCGTCTATATGGACTTACAAATCGTCGCCGCGTTGAGCGCCAGATTGCTATTCGGGAACACCGATTGCGAAGTTCTGCGACGCATGCGCCAGCGGATGAACCCATCTAGTTCGACGTCGACAAAACCAGTCTCCTCCATGTCACTTCCAACCACCACCGCCAGTAGTCGCCACCGGTTCCAGCCCATCGATGATGATCTCACCAAGACGCCACCCCGTCATCATCATCACATCTCTGAGTCCCAACGCACTTTCATTACGACTCATGAACTTGTCAATGATCCTGACTTTACTGGCGATCCCGCACTCAAGGTAACTAGCTATAAAAATTTGTTATTTGTGAACTTGCTGGGTGATGATAGCGGAAAGGGTGGTGATGAGCTGCCGCTGAACGACAAGGAAGCGCTGGAGCTGGCGGAGCTAGACCGGGTGTAGACAAGCAAAGTCCCAAGTTACTTTTGCACTGTTTTCTCAGCAATATGGGCGAGCGAAGAAGCCACCCATCAATGACGCGTGACGTCACGGTAACGCGTCGACGTGTCTTGCTCTTAACGTCCACCATGTCCCAGCCAGCCGCCGAAAACGAAGCTCCCATCCTCCCAACTCTTTCCGAGAACAACAAACGCGATATGGAATCTATTCTGGTCACCCTCGGGCTCAAGGCCGCGTCTGGCCCACCCCCCAAGAAGCCCAAGATGCTTCGCTACGCGTATGGCCATCTTTTCGAATGCTGTCACGCGCTTCCTGACGCTTTACAGTCCCGAGCGGTCAGCAGGACTGCGCTGCGACGAACTGGGGCCATACATTGTGCGGACATGCAGCCCATACGCAAACATCACGACAATTTTCACTTTTGGAGCACAAGCGAAGTGGGGTGGAGAAGTGGACCTATCGGAGCTTACATCGAGGTACGCCCTTGCCCTTTTGGCGTCCTGTACATTCCCTGACCCATCCAGCGAGTTGCGTTCACGCCAGCGCTGCATCGACATTTTTCAAGCTGTTCTCGCCCACCACCCTGATCTCGCACCAGTTTTTCAGTACATGTACCTCAATACTCACTCTGATGTGGGCCCATGGAACGCGTTGGTTGCTCACGTTTGTATCCAAACCATTCTCCTCCGCTGCTGACTGCCTGCAATTGTAGATTCATAGAACTGCCCGCGGCACGCGGACGAACGACACGCATGGGCTGAAACACCGCACTACTTACTTCAAACCCGATGGAGGTGTAATCTACCCCGACCTCTGCGACTCCGAGAAGAAAAACGACCGTGAACTGGTCCACCCTCAACTTCGGTGTGTCTTCATTGGGTGTTCTCTTGTGTTTTCACTCAAAACTTCCAGCTATCTTGTACTCACCTGGGACGACCGCTTGAAGCTGCCCGCACTGCGCTGGGAGCAGCCCAAGGGCAACGACCCGTACGTGTATTACTTTTGTTTGTCTCGGCCATCACTAACCACTTCTACAGTCCACTGCTTATATCGTATGTGGCCCGTTGTATTGCATTGCCTGCTGTTGTCAACCACCTATCTCCAGCGCTGCTGGTCAAGCGTATGTTGCTTTCAATTGTCCCTCCTTGCCCCGACTAACCACGAATAGCCTCCTCAACAGTCTTCTCGACAACACTTTCGAATTCAAGCGGGGCGACCTTCCGAGTATGCTCTGGAGCAACTACAACGAAGGAAAATATGATGATGGGCTTCTTCGCGGCTGTCTCCCACTCACTGTACGTCTAACCACCGACATTTAATGGTACTGATGTGTTGAAAGGTTTTCCGCCACATCTGGTGCTCCCCACGCCGCGCGAAGATGCCACCGAAAGGTCCGTTGCCCGCAAACTGCAATGCGCGCCTCCACAAGACATATAAAGTCACACCTGCAATGATAGCATATGCCTGCATCCAGGTACTTGTCATATTTTGTTGTCGACTACTGACTGCTGCTATTGCAGGCACGCACGATGCTCAGCTCGTCCGACTGGAACCACGAAGGCCACGACGGCCTGTTCGACTACAAGGACATGTTCAAGACCATTGTTTCGCTGTTCGAGGAGGAAACACCCGAGGGTCGTGTATGGGCGGAGGAGACGTTAGGCTGGTGGCAGAGGTTCGTAGTTTCGTCTTCTCGGACCCAATCTGACTGACCTCCGACAGCAATACATTTGGCGTTGGCGCAACACCGTATCTGCCCCCCGATGATGACTCGGAAGGCGAGGATGGCCCCGCTGGCCTCCGTGTGATTCGTGCGCGACGTGCTGCGGCTGCGGCTGCTCCCAATTAACTGGCTGGGTATATATCTAGATATCATCGGTCCTCCGCTAACTGACCTTGCAGTTTGCTTCTCTGTCTATTTCCCTTCTGGTATGTGTGCTTCAGTGTGTTCACCATCTACTGATGCTTCCTTCGCCAGCTATAAACTTTGCACGCTATTCTGCTGTCGGCTCAACGGTATGTCCTTGCAGTGGTGACGACCCAGTGCTAATTCAATTACAGTTATGCTCTCAAGTGTATCAAATCGCATCAAAACTGTTTTCGGACGCTCTGTATAGACTTCTGTATTAGATAGATGAACTAAGCTGTATTTGGACGAACAAATTGGGATTCAGGTGTGGTCATAAGTTGTATTTGAGATAAGTCAGGCTGGGACTGACCTGCAAGGGCCTTGCAACTCGATGCAAGGGCTGATAAGTTCTCGCAATCCTTGTTTGGAATTGCAAGCTATTTCACAAATAGCAATACCTAGCAACATGCACTGAGAGCTTATAACTTTACTTCAGCCTGTATTAGATTCACAAGTGGGTCCATCAGACATTTTATTTTTTGAGACTTCATGTGAATTGCAAAACTGGGCTTGCACAGACTCGAGAGCCCTGTGTTGGGTTACCAGCTACCACACAGTGGATGTCAACATCTTTCCCCTTTTCGTGATGAAGGCATAGGCTGGGCCAGTTGAACAAGCTGTTTGGGCGGGGCGTGACGTAACGCGGCCATGCCCGACGGTTCAGGGGGTCGAGGGGAGTCGCCCCGCAACAGGGGCTGCGGGCCCGAGACCCCTGGAGCGCTTGAGAAGGGTTGCCAGTCCAAGGGGCGACATATCTCCTTTCCTGGAGAAACGAGTCGCTGTGGCTCCTAGACACCGCGTGACGGCGCGGTGTGACGCGTGACATGCGGGCCCGCACCCTCCCATCGCCCCGTACCAGGGGAACCCAGAGCTTGAGGCCAGAGAGCAAGAAGAAGTGGCTAGGACAAGGGTGAACATAAGAGACAAGAGCCTGAGCTGTCCAGCCCAACCAAGGGCTCAGGTCAATGAGCCAAGCTAGCCTGGAGTGTTGGAAGTCGTCTAGACGCCCCTTTCCTGGGGTATGGTCGCAGCAACCCCGCTCTAGGGGACCAGGCCGGAGTAGGGTTCAAAGGAAGAGACTTCAATGCTAAACCTAAGGTACAGGAGTAATACTCTAGTCTTTATATACTGTGGGCGCTAGGGGCCGATCGGGCCCGCTGAGGGTCGATCAGAAGGAAGCAGGGGATGTCTCTGGTTGTCCCTGGTCGCTCCGCTAGGAGCCCAGGGACCATTCCTCTGGAAAGGAGCCATGCCAAAGTCGACACTAAGGAGTGTTTGGCAATGCAACAGTAAGGAGCTCCCTCCTGATCCCTGTGGTTGTCTGGGGCCGATTGGGCCCGCTGTCAAGGGCGTCCGGCGGCGCATCATAATCCCTGATGGCGGGTCATGATGGCTTGATGGCTGACTAAAGCGCGATCTGTGATTATGTCCCTTCTCTGGGATATTAGTGTTGTTGCTCAGTGCTTTGAGCTTGTGAATATATGAGGGCTTGTCAAGCCCTAGGGCTCTAAGGGTGGTGAGGGCCCGTCGGGCCGTATAGGGCCCGATGGCCCGACCCGAACCGTCACAGTCACAGAATATTCAACTATAGTAAGGTGGATGATTACAGCTATTTTCTTAGTCCATGTACTCAGTCATAGTACTAATCTTAGTCTGAGTTAGCCCTACTTCTGATAAATGTCACATATTATCTATTATATATGGTGAGTCATACATTACTCTTAGTAGGAACAAGTGTCAGGAGTGATCACTTTGGGTTGACCCTATTAAACATAGTGTAGGACCTCTGATCAAGTGTCTACTGGCTAACCTGATACTAGTGGTAATGCCCCTGATTGTATTTTGAGGGTCCTATGTAGCCCAGGCTGGAATTAGAGAGGCCCAAAAGGAAGTTGCCCTGATAATCCAGCATGTATTTTTTGTTTTTGATTCTTTTTTTTAGCAGCAAATATGTCAAACATAGCAAGAGATATTTATACTAGATTATAGTTGAATATATTCATAACATACTGTACTATTTCAATCAATTAGTCCTGTCACGGTCACATTGACTTTTTTGGCCGAAAATTTTCTGCCTGTCACAGGTCACAGCGAGTTTCTTTAGCCCTAAACCGTCCCAAAATGGTAATTTTAAAAAATTTCCGCGCCTACGGCGCGCAGAACTTCCATATAAGGCAGGAGGTCACACCAAATTCACCCCTTGGCTGAATTGCACATTTCTGCCATATGTGTCACAGGTCACAGGCCCGCAGAATTGAATGAAATAGTACAGTATTCATATTTTGCAGCTGAATATGATCATATTATACTACAAATATATTATTAGGTTGGAGCTCTGAATATGATATGATTATAATATATTATGCCTATAAAATAATATAATCATATTTGGCCAGCACTACGCGGCAGGTTAAAAACATCTGGGGATGCACCAACTTCTCGGCTGATGTTTTCACGCGGAGCAAGCCAGACGCGTCGGCAGTGGCGGAAGCCCGTGCAGCTGGAATCGGTCACCCCAACATCGACGAGCTTGTTATCTTCACCAGTAGAAAATTTTGAAAGGAGAAAAACATTTATAGTGTTTACCGTGACTTCAATATACAATTCTTCTTTTACTGAATTGGCTTGTGACTCTCCATTCTCCAACCGAACAATCGGCATCGGCATCGGCATCGGCATCGGCATCGGCATCGGCATGAAGATCGAATCCGGCCGGAGCCTACCACAGGCTGCGCCGCTTGATGTTCTCTTCTCTCTCGGCCCGGTAGTACGCCACGCTCCCGACATACAGGGAGAAGGTTGGTGTAGTAAAAATGGCGAACAGAAAAAAAGATGGCAAATTCTTTTGTCATCGTCGAACGGGCGAGCGCTTGACAAGCAACCGTGACGTCGCCGTCACGTCGGCCCTTGGTCGGACGTGCCTGATGAGGGGATGGCGCTCTGAGCGTCAAGGCGCCATTTGCTTACTTTGAATCGACCTTCTTTGTTGTAACCTGAATCTGCCTTGATGCCTTTGTTAACTTCCCTCGAAAGGCACGTAAAGGGAAAATGCCTACTCCAAACATTCCTGTCGACCGCAAGTGCTGTCCGGCCTTTGTGACCCCTTCCGTTCCTTTGTCCCTTCCGCTGCACGCCTCCCAAAGACCTGAATCCCGTTCCTTCGCGTTCAATATTCAAAGGCGGCCACAATCACTCTGTTTCATTCAAAGAAGTTGAAAGAACACCAAGTGGCGGCTCGCCGTATATAAACACCTCCAGACGGTGCATTGTCGAAGTCGGGGCGGTCTCAGCTAGGCGTGGCCTGGACACACGTCGGCGGCGGCGGCAGAGGTAGCGCTGCGCTCGTCGACGGCGACTGGGACCGCCCCCCCCACTGGTGGGATGGCGGCGGCGGCCCGGGCCCGCTGCGACTCCGAGTCGCCGGTACGGATGCAGCCCGAGAGCCAGGCGGGCATAATTGTCCTGGATGGTGGTGGTGGTGCACACCCACGGCGGGCGGCGCCGATGCTACCGGCCGGCCGCGTCGAGGATCGGCCCGGCTCGCGCTCGGTAGCTCTCTCTTGTGGCTTGGACGCGGTGATTCCGTCCTGTCACCGGGAAGCGTGGGTAGGCAGCCTGCCCGGGACGACCGGGCCCACGCTGTGGCGAATTCGTCGACGAGAATATCGCTGAGCTGCAAGGCCAACGCAGGGCCGGCGTCCTCTATCTTGCCGATGGCCATGGTAGCCGCGGCGTGTATCGTCAGGATCATTTGCGAACTCGTCGACGAGAATATCGCTGAGCTGTAAGGCCAACGGAAGGCCGGCGTCCTCCTTCTTGCCGATCGCAGCCGCGGGCGAGGCGTAGTCGACTCGTGCCTGTGTATCGGTCAGGCAGGCGTTGAGGGGTTGGATTGCGACACACCAGCTCGGCAATAGTCTCGGCGACCTTCGTGGAGCTGGTAAACCACAATCCCCGCGACGTCCAAGACCTCCTGCTGTGGGGCCGGCCCAAGAAGGACTTAAGTGGTTTGTTGGCGAGCCCGGGGGCGTATACATTGAGAAGCGTGCCGCACTTAGGCCACGGTTTGGCGGCGGAGCCCACTGGCAAGCCCAGGCTGCTGACGGGCGTCATTGTCGTCGTTGGCAGGAAGGAAGGAAGAAAAGAAGCGACGACGACCTCGGATCAACATGCGTAATCGAGCTGATCCGATTGTTAGCGAACATTTCCTTCAAGATGATATCATATTGGGAAACAGATGGGTATATGCAATACAGGAAGAACTAACGCTACAGACACAGACATGGACATGCAAAAATAAAATACAATAATCCTACTCGTTCCAGCACCGCCGCTCCGCCTCCCACATCGCGTCAAAGTCGACCGCACTTCCCATACCTTCCCACGCCACGTCGTCGGCGGACGGGCCGGCGTTGCGGTGCGCGTTATGGGCGTACCCCGGCGCGAGCACCGGCGGCACGTGAGCTTGCCCAGCAGCCTGAGTCTGCGCGACATGGGCGTTGGCGAGCGCCGCGAGGTCTGCGGGAGAGAAGGCCGGTCCGGCGAAGTGCGATGGCCCGGGGCCGTAAGCGGGCTGCGGATATGGATAGGCCGAGGCGGTGGGGAATAGGAGCTGCGGCGGTGGAGGCGGCGGAGCAAGGTATGGGTGCGCCGGACCGGGAACGGGAGTGAAGAAAGCGTGTGGTTGGAAGTGGCTAGGCGGGAGCACAGCGGGTGGTCCATAGGCCGGTTGTGGCTGAGACGGCCCGGAGACAGCCGCCCATGGTGGCATGATCGCAGATGGCGCGGGGGGAGGAGGAGCCGGGAAGTTAAACGTCGCCTGCAGTGACACTGAGAGCTGCGGCATAGCTAGGCTTGACTGGGGCGGGAAGGGCATTAGTAGTGGCACATTTGGAGCAGCAAAATTAAACGCGAGCTGCGCGTAAGACGGGGAGAGCTGCCCCGAGGTGCCCGCCTCCGGGATTTGATTCGTCGGCGTCTTTTCCGTCGGCGTCATGGCAGCATTTGCATCGCTAAGGTCCAACTGCGCCGGGCGCTTCCCCTTCCCCTTAGCCCTAGCCGCTGCCATCCGCGCGACGTACAGCTCGGGGTGCTGTTTCTTCTCGTGGCGCGTGACGCCCGCCGGGTCCCGCTTGCCCTCGCCACAGTAGCGACACTTGTGCGGCTTTTCGTCGGTGCTGGTAACGCGTGAGCAGGGTGGCACGGGGTATTAGTCGGACGAAACGCACTGCACATTCATATGATTATCCCGCCCCGTCTTTGTCAGCGCCGAGAACGTGCATTCTGGCTCGGGGCACTTCCACGACCTGCAACTCCGCCATCAGCCTCCACCTCAACAAGAAAAAAGAACCACGCACTGCGCCAAGCGATCCGCCTCCCCGAGGTGAATTTTGCTGTGCCGCGCGAGGTCGGACGAGCGCTTGAACGCGAACCCGCAGTTGTCGCACTTGTGCGGCCGGTCCGGCGCGTCCGGCGGCGGCGGCCGGTACCCCCGGCCCCGCCCGTGCGTCTTCCCGTGGGACCTCGCCCGCGGCGAAGGGGCGGGGGCTGAGTGCAGTGTCGCGGCCTTGGCGCCGGTGGCCGCTGCGGGTTGCTTGCGTTGACGGTGGGTTACGGTCATCGTTGGGAGAGGCTAGTTGGAGTTGGAGTAGATGGGCGGCAAGGCCCCCGGACACCCCACCCCTTATACTCTCCCCAATCCCTCCCCCGTCGACCCACCCACCTGCCCAATAAGGCATACACCGGCCGCAGCCGACGACGTCCTTTGTGCTGCACGACGCCTTGATCGCGCGTCGTGATGCGGCTGATGCGACCGTTCCCCTGGTTCTGCCACGTGGTGTGGAAAAGCGAGTGCGGGTGTATGTGCCGGCAGATGGGATGGAGGAAGGAGAGTGGGTGTGGCGCAGCAAGCGAGGCGAAGAGGTGGAGAGTGTCTGGCGGCTCGGAGCGGGGATTCGTCACGCGCAACAAGTGTGCGTCTGCAGCTAGGGCACTTGAGTTGGTGCCGCCACGTGGCACGCCGGTAGACGCGCCGATTCGGAGGGCGGGGAACTTGGAAGCGAATGGCACCGAAGAGCGAGGGCGACCGCCAGAAACTCCTGTGTTTGGCGATTGGAAGAAATTCTGTGCCAGCCGGCGGTACAGTGACATGCTGCGTTAGGGCCGGCCAGTGTCGGGCCAGGCAACAGCACCACGCGATCGCAGGCTTCACTTGCCGGCCCACATCGTGGCATCGTCGTGGTCGTTGGCAAGGAGCGAAGTCGGATCATTTCGTCGACACGCCATCGATTGATGACGACATCCGAGTCGTCCTTCCCCGAAATTATTACTTAGTGTCTTCTGGCAAACCGGAAAAAAGAAAAGAAATGCCATTGCATCAAAGAAATTGCGCACCGTTGGCCAACGAACCACACAATTGCAAGATCACACATAATTAATCTGTCCTCCCGTCGTATTCGAACGCGCGGCGCGATGGCTCCCATGCATGCATAGCGAGCGCGCTTGGAGCACGCCACACAGTGAACGCCGATTCCCGAAGCATATAAGTATTGCAAGCTCTGTAACGTGGACTCGGAGCGTACATTGGCGGCCAGTCGTTTGCTGTCTACTTGTCGTCATGAAGGAAAATATTTGTTATCGGGTCATTTGGTCATTGGTCAACAGAACAGGCTGACACTTAACGATATACGAAAAGGAGATGGATAATCACGGACAGTGGTGGGCTGTTATGGTGACCCATAACAAGCCCAGGTCATTGGGGCCACGTGCATGGCCACGCAGCATGGAGGCTGCATTACAGTAAGACTGCCAGTTTGGCTTGGCAAACATGTAGCGATGGCGGCGTCCGGTTCGGCCTTCCGGTTCGAACCTGAACAGGACCGAACCGAACGCGCGTTCAGGTTCAAAGTTCAGCGCAATGCTGAACCTGAACGTGAAGTTCAGTTCAGTGTTCGGCCGGTGGTTGTTTTACTTGAACCTGGTCCGAACGCATTCGAACGCCAAACGCTGGAGGCGCCGGAACGCCCGGCTCTAGGCCAATGAATCACCAATTTGGCGAATGGGGATGTAGTTGGCAAGCCGGAAGTAACCGCCGAACTGTCAATCAGCCTCGGGTAATATCGGGTAGTGTCAACGTGGGACTGGAGTGATGATAAGCGGATGGCCCGGATTGACAAATAGCCGTCCCGGCCCTTGTCTTCCTGACTGGTCAGTGCCAATGGTGGAGAGACAGAGGAGAGGGACTCAAGAGGGACTACTCTGAAAAGGTTGAGCACAAAGATGAGTGAAAATAGGCACAAAAGTCAACCAAATGCAATTTTTTAAGTGGTACCATAGGTCCCAAGTTTGAACATGTTCTGAACTCAAACCAAACCGAACCTCCCTGAACCTGAACGCCAAGTGCAGTTCAGAGTTCAGCAAAAGCCTGAATCTGAACCGAAGCTCAGGTTCAGCATTCATAAAAAAATACCCCGAACCTGAACCAAACCGAACCTCGCCGTCTCTACAAACACGGCAAATAGCTGATATGCTGCCTGTTTCTGAGAATTGTGCTGCAGGCCTGATGGCGTCCCGCATCTTATTCTCTCATAGCCACCTGTGTAGCCCACAGTTAACCGCCAGTTATCAACTGGGATCCGCTGGGTCGATACTGACAAGCCAGGGCTCTATCTAGGGTTTCCATATAACTGAATAATTATTGAAAACAGGAATGAATAATTTGAACTTTTCAAAACTTCCAAGACCTTTTTTTCCCAAGTCAACCATGTTGACACTTTTCAGTGTGGATATAGGTATGAATGGACCTTAGTGTTCTGCAGGGCCGGGCTTAAGCCCTGAGGCCCAGCCCAGCCCGGCCCTCCAAAGCCCAGCCCAGCCCGAGCCCTGCGTCAGGCCAGACAGGGCTCAGGGCTAGGGCTTCACAAAGGGGAAGCTCTGGGCTTTAGCCCCGCCAGGCCCGGTGCCTTGGCAAGTGCAATTGATGTGACTTTCTAGTCACATCACCACCTGGTCTTGACCTTGGAATGGCATCCCTAAGGATCAATACACATCCGCTAATGGAGCAGTCCGTCGGAGACAGCTCTCGGTGTCATTGCTGCTGGGCCGAGCTATTGATGCACCATCACACACATCATCAGTGGTGATTTGGACTTCAACAGGGCCATCTTGTGACCTAGGATGGTGCCACAAGCTCATGCCACCGGATATAAATATGGGGTCGTTGCCGCTGGGAGGCGCGGACACCATCACGCATGGTCAGGCGTTGGTACGATTCCCAAAGAGAGCCAACATCGATCAGTGACTTGCTGTGCTGACCGAACCGCACTGGAGTCTGGGTCGCGGCCGCCATGCCCAAGGCAGCCTATGCATGGTGCGCGTACGGTTGCCCGGCTTCGCTTGAGGCAGCGGGAGCTGAAAATATAGTTAAAGATAACGCAAAGGAATGTGCTGTCGAGGGCAAATCGAGAGGTCCCGGACTCACGATTAAATATCCTTAACGTTGAGCCATAGTGGTAAGATTTAGGCTAAAACCAGTAGGTATGGCTAGGGAACCCTTTGCCTAGAGGATTAGCCCTACCTAGGCAGCCCTTTACTGGCCTCTGTTAGAGCCAAATGTGACGCTTTGTAACATGTGTGACATGTGTGACACTTATTCAAAAAAAATATCATTATTCCTTATCTGGTATCCTAGCACCTGTGGCAATGCACCTATCTAGATAATGATTTTATTGTGGAACCATTTTTGATTGCCATCAGTACTTTTGATGGCTATCTCATGATACATCATTTTGTCCTAATTAGGAAAGTTATTGATACAGGCCTTCCCAACTATATACCGGGTCATCGGCCTGAAGAAAAGGAGTTTAAAGTATTATATTACATAATTATTAACTTATATATATTATATAATAATTTATTCCATCATTGATATTATTGAATCAATAGCCTAAATCACTGGGTACAGCTAGCCCTAGGTGGAAATAACCGTGTAGGCAAGCACCTGTTTAGCTGTACATAGGGCTTTAGCCTAAAACTTACAGCTAAGGGTGTAACGTTAACGTTATCAGGTCGGCAAAATGATCCGATGTTGGGTAATTTTCCTTCCCTTCTTCTTGACAACAATGATGGAGACAAGTAGCCACGTCACTAGCATGGCCCGCCCTTGGCCCCCACTGATATTGTTTTCACCGGTCCCACAGCAATTTGCTGGCACCATGCATATGGCCACTCATTCTGGGAGTCTTGGGCCCCCGGCGAGCCACAGCCTGGTCAGGATGTCTTCCGGTGTGTTCTCGTGTTAACATTGGCTGAGAGTTGTACAAACGTCGTGCAGCGGTCGCGCCAGGTGGGAGGGGGAAAGAAGGTGGCGACATGAGAGAAGGACGCAAGTCAAGCCATGTAAGTACTAGCATGCACCTTGGATTCACTGCGCTATCCCCATCCCGCCGCCGCGCATTCAAATCCGAGCGGAGGCCCGGGAAGGATTCATAAGCTGTCATCAGAGTGCTTGTGCGTGGTCCGTTGGCCCGGTCCGCCAGCATGCCCAAAATAGATGCTACACTGTGTCCTTTTTACTTTTCTCTTTTCTGCGGGCCCTTTGTTACAGTAACAGTGCTGCGCTCCAATAAGAAGACAATGAGTTATCATAAGTGTTGATCTCAATCTGTAAGGGCAACCCCGGAGGCCTGAGATCAAGGTCCTAGCAGGGGAGGATCCAAAGAGTGAACATTGGTAAGCAAATACAAATGAAGCTGACCTAGCAGGGGAGGATCCAAAGAGGGCGTTGATGGATCGGTGATTGTGCGGGCGAGATGGAGGGCCGGACCGGAGTCGGAACCGGAACCGGAATCGGACCGGAATCAGGCCCGTCTCCGGGCCGAAAGGGAGGTTCCCCTGACATCACCCCCCCCCCTTTGAATGCGGCGTCTCGACGCATAGACCGGAACGGAATCAAGTCGAAGGTCGCGGAGGCGATGTGTCGTGGCTTGCCAGGGTACTTACGATAGAACTCCGACGTGCGTCGTCCGGAATCACCAGGACCGGTTCCGAGGTGACTGCATCCTTGATCGCTTGGAACGCGGAGGCCTTCACGTCGCCCCAAGTCCACTGCTGGTCCTTCTTGGTGAGCACGAAAAGAGGGCGCGCGGCAAGGGTCGAGAAGTCCCGAATGAACCTGCGGTAGAAATTAGCGAACCCAAGGAACTGCTGAATGTCCTTCTTGTTTTCCGGAGTCGGCCAAGCGGAGACGCCTGCGACCTTGACGGGGTCCATTTCGACGTGATTATGGGAGATGATGACTCCGAGGTACTCGATTGACGATTTTTCAAAGTCGCACTTCTCCGCTCGGAGGTACAACTTGTGCTCTCGGAATCGCCGCAAGACCTCCTGAACAATCTGCCGGTGTTTCCGGAGGTCGGAATGGGCGATCAGGATGTCGTCAAGGTAGATCATGACGTCTCCGGAGAGGATGAGGTCCTGGAAAATGTCATTCATCATCGTTTGGAACGTCGCGGGAGAGTTCGTCAGGCCGAAATACATCACCAAGGGCTCGAACAGGCCTCGGTTAGTCCGGAAAGCCGCTTTCCACTCGTCACCTTCCTTGATCCGGACATTGTTGAAGCCCCAACGGACGTCGAGTTTGGTGAAGTAACGAGCGCCTTTGAGCTGGTTGATGAGGTCGTTGATCAGCGGAAGGGGGTACCGGTTTTTGACAGTCATTGCGTTGAGAGCACGGTAGTCCTGGACGAAGTGGAGTCCGCCATCCTTCTTCTTGACGAAGAAAACCGGAGACGCCATTGGAGATTTGGAGGGGCGAATCCGGCCTGTCGAAAGCCCTTCCTCGATGAACGCGTCGAGCTCGCGTTGCTCGAGGGGCAAGATGGGGTACACCTTGCAGTTGGTGGGCTTAGCGTCGGGGACGAGTTCAATGGCGTGGTCCCAGGCTCTCCGTTCCGGTAGCGTATCGAAGGACTCCTTGTTGAAGACGTCCTGGAACTCCTTAGCCCAGTCCGGGATCTCGGAGGGCGGAGGGGCAGAGTTCCTGGCAAAGGCTTCGGCCAGGCGCTGTGAGACGGTGCTACCTGCGTGTATCTCCTCCAAGGGACGAAACGAGGTGTAGAAGATGCGGTCACCATCTTCGAGCTGGTCATCGTCGTCATCCGAGTCCGAGTCCGGTGTCAGATCAGGCAGGTCGGAATCGAGACCGGAGTCGGAATCGTCTCCGTCCTCAGGGCCAGAGAGGTCTATAGTGCAAACCAAGGGGAACGGGCCGGAGCGGAGACGTTTCTGGAGCGACCGGAGTCGCCGCAGCTCAGTCTGTTCGACACGCTCCTCTTCGCGGCAGGTCGAGCAATTGCGGGGGGCACCGTGTCATCTTGACCTCCTTGGTTTCCCAATTGATCTCTGGGTTGTGTTTCCGCAACCAGGAGTACCCCAGGATGAGGTCTTGCTTGCCAAGATGGGTGACGGCCAGTTGAACTCGTTCGGCATGGCCTCTGTAGCGCAGGACCAAGTCCGCGATCTGTTTGATGGAGCCGGCATCATTAGGGGTGCCGTCGACATTGAAGACCGGGATTGGCTGATCAAGAGTGCGGACTGGAATGCCATTCCGAGCGACATAGTTCATGTCAATGAAGTCGGAGGTGGCACCACAGTCGACAAGCCCAGAGAGCGAGAGCTTCAACGCACTGGTGGTGGACTCAAGCTCCAACGGGAGGTGGAGGGAGTTCGCCCCGGGGGCAGCGGCAACGGTGTATTGGGCAGTTTCTTTTCCCAGGCAGTGAGGCGGCGAAGGACGATGACCGGAGTCGCGGGCGGAGTCGGAGACGGAGTCGAGGCGGGGGCAGGAGAGGGTGTGTCTTTCGTTTCGGGCTCATTGTAGGGCAAGGAACTGCATTCATCATACAAAGAGGCAAAACGATTCATAGACGCGAACGAGGGCACACCAGTCACTCGTCGCGGAGGACAAAATCCTCTCCGGCCATCGACTCCGCTGCCGTCTCCGGCAGGGCAGCTGTGTCCGTGTAGCGGGCGATCAACTCCGCTAACATCTTGTCACCGAGTTGTTGGATCACCTCGTCGAGGATGTCCATCGAGCGGACATCGGCGGGGAGGGGGGCAATCCTGGGCGAGATGGTTTGGGTCGCCTCACCTGAAGCAGGCACGATGAGGGGCACCCCGAGCCCTGGTGCGATCCAACTCCATAGGGACGGGAGCTGGAGGCGCCGGAGCGGGGGCGCGGGCCGCGGGTGGCACGACCGGAGCCACCGGGCGGAAAGGGGCCGGAGCCGGGATGCAGTTGACCGGAAACGGAGTCCGAATCAAACCGCCAGGCGTCTTGGGGGCGGCTGACTTGATCAGCTTGGCCCGGCCCAGGGCCTCGTATTGGCGGAAGGCCCGGGTGCGCCAGCTAAGGTGATCTGGCGGAACTTGGTCACCTTGACCAACGCGTCTTCCGAATCCGGCGAGGTCCATCAGGTCCTCGAAGTCATCAGTGTACTGGTAGACATCCTTTGTGCCCATGTGATAGGCGGAAGTCTCCAGCTTGGAGAGAGCGTGATCTTGCTCGTTCTCCTCGACGAACTGGAGTCGAAACTCGGAAACGAACGAGCCCCAAGACGGAAACGGAAACGGGGCTTTGCTTCCGTGGCGCTCTGCCCATTGCTGAGCAGGTCCTTCTGCCATAAACGACATGGCATAGCGGACGGCCTTTTCCTCGCTCGCCTCTCCGTTGACCACAAAGGCCTCAGGGGCAAGGCGGGCGTAGGTGCGGACCGCGTAGAGGAACGCGCGGCCGCGTTTCCGGTCGCCGTTGAAGGTGAACGGGGGGTTTGGTCGTAGGACCAATTTTGAGGCGAGGTTGATGTCGCCGAAAAGGGCTTCGGAGTCGCCCTGAACCGGAGTCGGAGTCGGAATCGACGTCTGGTGAGCGGCAGCGGAAGCCTGGTTGGTGAGTAAAGCAAGGGCCTCAGTTAGGCTATCAATTTTCGCCTCGAGTGAGTCCAGCCGGGTGTCTGCGGTAGGAGTGACTCCGAACGGCATGATGGGTGCGGGGACCACAGGAGTAGAGGAGGAGGGGACAAGTGGCAGGGGCGGTGACGAGGGCGGAACGGACTCATACTCCGAGCCTGAGTCAGCGCCGAACCTGGCAATCTTGTCCAGTTGATCCCGTAGAGAGTTTCTTCTGCTGTAAGGGCAACCCCGGAGGCCTGAGATCAAGGTCCTAGCAGGGGAGGATCCAAAGCGTGAACATTGGTAAGCGAATACAAATGAAGCTGACCTAGCAGGGGAGGATCCAAAGAGAAGAAACTCTGAGGGTCCGCCTGCTAGGTAGCTGACTATATACCGCTTGTCCGTAGCTGCCGATGTCGGGCACAGAAGGCTTGGGCAGCGTCGCAGGCGAGGTCCCAGGGCGACCGTCGGGAGGGCGTTGATAAGCCGCAGTCTGGAACAGACCAGGAAACGACTATTTTTGTCGATTTTGTTGCTCAACGCACGTCTCAGAGTTGACATGAGTCCCGAATGGTCAACTAGGGAATTACCTGCACAAGAACCAGTCAAACTCCAGTCAAAATCTATCAAATCGCTCTCAGTGATTCCAAAATCTTGACTAGGAAAAGTTCGCAGAGCCCGTTCTACGCTAGAATCTATCCAATTCTACGCAAAAATACCCAAAGGGAGTGTATTCTAAAAGGCATATTCGGTTTGGCGCTCGGTGGAGACTCGAGATCGACTTCTCCTAGATAAGGGACACCCCCTATCTCTGTTGGTATCGACGACTGACATCATTGGAACGTGGTTTCGGATCATGCTGGAGGATCGAGAGTGCCAAGGGACGGTTAAACGGCGAAAACCTACTCAATTGACTGGGGCCTGGACCTGTGATCAACGGCGACTCTAAAACACTGTCGAGGAACAGATCATCTGAACATTGGAAATGCGCCAGGAGAGTTGGGACAACCACCGCTGAGGCCATATGCACAAGATACGAGTTATGGGTGTCAATCGAAAGCTGGGAAGCAGAGCTATCCACTTATCCTACTCAAGATCGAGGGATTCGTCACAAGCAAAACTAGATGGTCGCGAACACGGAAGATTTACACAGGTCATTGACTCCAATACACGCGATACCAGTCATCTGGACCTGGATTTTCGACTCTGGGCCGTATGGCGAAACGATACCTATACAATTATGCACATGGACTACTTTTCTTACTCGAGATTTTCCCTGATTCTATCAATTTCTGTTTAGTATTTATATCTCTGTTTTGTATTTGGCAGGTTCACGGATTGCCCGCTCTACTAGGTGCATCTGGGGATCTAGCTCGTCAATCTATCTTGCTAGCTCTTTCGAAATAGTATCATCGCGTCGGAAGGATTATTGGTTGAGGGTTTCGGTTGCTGAATACAAGAGTTCCGGTTGCTGTTTATTGGGTTTCGGTTGCTGGTCGAGAGTTTAAGGCAGTTAGTTCCTGACTCGAGACAACTCAGAGGGTTTAAGGCAGTTAGTCCTGATCCAACGAGTATAAACTCTCCGGGCATCGTATTGGCGCTTCTCTATTGCTGAGTTTCGTCGATAGTACGCTTTGGGGCACGACAAATCAACGTTTTTGCGCAAGAAACTCGTATCTACCCTACAACCTTACACATCTGTGCCACGGCTCTGTTCACAGGGGCCTGTACTCGCACAAGGAGTTGACGATTTTTGGGTTTTGTGACTTTTCCTACTCGACATTATACATCTTTCTCTCTACGAAAAGTGGAGTTTTGGTTGTTTTTGTTGGTTTGGTTAGTTAGAGAGCTCATTTGCTGTCCCCACTCCGCACTCATCATCTGGAGCCCACCGCGAGGGGTGATCGAGTATTGCTGAAACTTGGTTTCGTGCAATTTGTGACAAGCAAGAAGAAAAGCAAGCGCCCACACGCTTGGATTGAACGTCAAAATACCACCAAAAGGGAAACAGCGAGATCTAACTGATTCCCAACCGAACGATTTTCCGAATCTACTACGCGGAGTTGGAGAACTGAGACCGACACCGTTATTCGTACCAAAACTATCTGCAAACGCGAAACCGAGGACTACCCGTAACTCGCAAGGCGATCGAAATCGGACAATCCCGACAAAATCGACAAAAACTCAAGCATCTTCGTCGAAAAGACCGACTCAAGCATCAACACAAAAGCGCGTTCAATCGAAATCTACAACAAAGCGCAAAACCAACACAAATTCAGCGACTGTTGAAGAAGAACAACAATCTCCGACACCATCTTCGCCTCTAACCGACTTATCTGAGAGCGAAATCAACACGAATCGGCTTAACGAACCTCCGATTCAACAAAACAACGAAAACATGGACGACGGACCTGGCGGAAATGGTGGAAAACGGAGGAGGCGCGGGTGGCGCAGGAGGAAATGGAGGTGGTGGAGGAAGAAACGCTCAAGGAGGAGCAGCGATGCGGTTCAAGGTGCCTGAAACATGGGATTCTGGTCGTCCTAGCTTCGATGGAAAGACTCCTGCCAAGTTGGAGAAGTTCCTAGAGGAGTGCGAGCGAATCATCGTGCAGGGAGGCATCGACAACGACGCGGAAAAGAAGGAGACGGTGCTGAGGTATCTCGATACTAAGCATGTGAAGGAAGCGTGGCGGAATCTGACAGCGTTTGCTGGAGGAGACTTCGATGGGTGGAAGGCGGAGATACTGAAGATGTATCCGGAGTTGGAGGAGGTCAACGAAGGGTCGAGGAGACGCTTGAAGGAAATTTGCGCCGAGGCACGGGGTGCTAGTCGTGAAGATCTGGGTCTAGTGATTCGATTTTGTGCATTTCTTTTTGGCAGAATCCGAAAAACTGCTCAGACCACCATCGCAAATCACCAACAAAGAGTTGGTATCGTCGATTGTTGGTACGCTCAGTGACGATTTTGCTTCGGCAGTCGAAGTTGTGTTGAACCAACCGAATGTGGCAAATATCTTGGGTCCGAACGGGAATGCGGGAAACCAAAATGCGGGAAATACTCGAAGAGGCGATAAGTGGAACTACAAGGACGTCTTGAAGGTGGTGGAATGGTTGGCGAACAATTGGTCTGGACGGGAGGCAGATGCGATGATGAGAAACGACTCGAAACCCTCGAATTTGCTCTCGAACTCGAAAAGCGGAAACTCTACGAACGATATTAGAGTGAAAAACGAAGTTTCGTGATCAAATGGAGAGTTTCGCCTTAGAGATAAACGCGTTGAAGGACGTTATGGCTGTCAGGGATAAGCAACTCATCGAAACGATGAAGCAGTTCCATCAGGCTACCGAAAATAAGTCCAAAGAGCATGCGCACCCTCAATCGGGACCACCGCAACGCGAATATCAACAAGGAGGAAGTCGTGGATATGGAGGACAACAGAGTGGAGGGGACCAATGTCATTTCTGTGAAGAAACTGGACATATGGTGCGAGATTGCCTGAAGAAAAGGACGTTGTTGGACCAGGGGAAGATCGTTATGGAGAATGGAGGCTTGCGTCTACCGGGAGGTCAATATATTCCGAAGTATCCTGAGAATGTCTCAAGATATCAACGAATTCTCGACTGGTATGGCAAAGGCGGAGGGAATATTGTGTCAGGAAATGTGCAGACGAACCTTCAATCGTCGTTTTACAATGAATATACTCCCAATGAGCAGTATAATTTGCTGTATGACACGAATGAGGATGAAATCCGTTCATTGAGAGCGCAAATGGCTGCGTTGACTAGACAGTTTCAAGTAAACAATGTCGCGGTTAATGAACCAGCACGATTCTCGAACCAGCCGGGGGCGATTCAATCGTTCCCACAAATCCTACAACGAGATTCAGCATCACAGCAAGGGATAGGAGGAAGACAGTCTCAGAGAATGGGGGAGACGGGGCAAAAGAGTGAAGCGTACCCTGCGTATCTTCAAGGGCCTGCTCAACCAGGCTTGCCCCCGGTCGATCCGAACTTTCAACAGTTCATGACGATGTACAATATGGTTCAGGCCATGCAGAACCAATCTGGATCCAGTTCGCAGTCCGCAAATCAGTCGATGGAGTCCCAATTTGCGAGTACGCGGTCGGGAAAAGACTCTAACGCTGGGGAAGGACGAAATTTTTAGATAGTTCGAGGAAGGAGACAGGGAGCTGGCGAAAGAAAGCCCCTGAGGCAACGAAATCTCCTGAGAACCGATCGAAAGTTGCGAATAAGGAAAAGGAATCGTCGAAAAAGAAGGAAGATCGAAGGAAAAGGGATGATCCTGTCGAGTCTTCGAGTGAGGAGGAAGAATCTGAGCCGGAGGTGCTGGAGAAAGAGGATGTGCCAAAGAAGAAACGCAAAGCTCGATTCAGAGGAGAAGATTCTGAGGACGAAAAGTTGGAATATGCTGCCAGGATGGTACCCAACTCGGAATCGCCCAAGCGCGAGACGAATAAGAAGCGAGATGTGGAAGAGAGGGCGTATAAGCTGGCGACGAAGTTCGACGACCCGCATATAATTAAGCGAATTGTGGAAAAGACAGAGAATACAGTCGTGCACGATGTTACTGTGGGCGATTTGATCTCTCTTTCTCCAGAGTACGCGAAAGCGATGCGGAAATCGACGAATTGGACTCGGCAACCTATAAAGCCAGTCTTGATGAAGGATCGGAATACCCGTTCATGGAAGATGAGAACGTTGAAGTTCGACTCCAAAATGACGCGGTAGACATCGACGAACTGCCAATGGTGGACTCGTTCTACATTTCTACTGAAGAGGATAAGCAATACGGAATACAGGAAGGCTCATACGTGAGTACCGACCCATATCTCCAGTATGTGGCATCCCTCCCACCGGGAGAACCGCCCAAGCAAGTCTTCTCAGGGAAAGATTCGGCGTCGTTGAGGGTTGTGTGGCCGTTAATCGCTGCGCGAGAGCGTGTGGAGTGTGTTATTGACAGTGGATCGCAAATTGTGTCGATGGCATTGTCGGTAGCGGAAAGATTGGGGATTCCTTGGGATCCTGACTTGCAAATCTACATGCAAAGTGCGAATGGGCAACTGAAGAAGTCTGCTGGGTTAGCGCGAAACGTATGCTTTTTGTTTGGAGACATACCTGTCTACCTGCAAGTGCATATTATCGACCAAGTAGCTTATGAAGTTCTGCTCGGACGACCATTCGATCTCGTAACGGAATCCAAGTTAGAAAACTTCGGAAATGGGAACCAAATGCTCACTATTCGCGATCCTAACCGAGAGCGAAGGTGTGTGATACCGACTCAGGCAAGGGGAACTTATTCTGTGGTGTCGAACTCGAAACGGGTCGAAGAACCTGGGAAAGATCCGCCTGCGCAGAAGGAGAATCGAGAGCATAGGGCCAAAGTCGAGGTGGAATCGGATTTTCAGAACTCGTCGAGGAACTAGTGGGAGACTGGGGAGGCGAAGAGCTGTGTGTGTGGATGGGAATTGATGAAAAGGGCGAGTTGCGAGTGGAGGGATACATCGAACCTGAGGATGGGTGTCGATTTGAGGATGAAGAACTGCAGTTGGCGTACCTAACAGCCAGTAAAGAGTCGAAATCCATGTCCAAGGACCGAAAGGCAAAAGAGTTGCTCGAGGAGTTTGTCCAACAGCGAGTCGATAACTCTTCGCAGAGTAGGAAAAGTGGGCGAGTGGTAAAATTCGAGTCTGAATTGGGTGTCCGTCAAGGACCAGACGAGGAAGTTAGAGCGGCGGTAGAAGCATCTTATCTGGGGAACGTACATCAGCATGAGTCGTCGATTCCGTGTCTGAAATGCGCCGACCTTGGATTCGATCGAGAGAGAAATGGTTCGTCTGTGGAAGTTGGAGTCGAGATTATGGATACGTTCGCTGGAAAGAAGTATAAACCGGTTGCGTTGAAAACGAGGCCAGTTTATGGTGAGCTTCCAGAGAAATATCGCATAAAGAGGGAAATCATCGGGGATCCTTTGGCTGAAATGCCTAAGTTATCACCAAATCCGAGTGAATTCGTACCTACCGAGAGGTATACGCAGGAGAGGATGGAAATTATCGATAAAGTTCACAACACTGGGTTCTTGAGGAGCGAGGAAATGAAGGTTATTCATAATTTCATGATGCTTCATTGGCCTGCGTTCGCTTGGAATGACGAGGAGCGAGGAACTTTGCGACATGATTTCTTTCCACCTGTCGAAATACCGACGGTCGAGCATAAGGTGTGGATAGAGAAGAGTATTCCGATTCCGAGAGGTCAACTAGAGGAGTTTTGTAAAGTGATTAAGAAGAAAATCGATGCGGGCGTGTACGAACCGTCGAATGCTTCATATCGCTCAAAGTTCTTTGGTGTTCTCAAGAAGGACGGCAAGAGTATTCGACTTCGTTCATGCCTTGGAGCCGTTAAACGCGGTTACAATTGCACATTCAGGAATCCCACCTGCGACGGAAGAGTTGGCAGACCACTTTTCGGGTCGAGCGTGTGGAGGAGTTTTGGATTTGTACTCGGGATATGATCATAGAGACCTTGCGGAGACCTTGAGGGACTACACAACGTTTCAGTCGCCCTTCGGAGCATTGAGATTAGTGAAACTTCCTCAAGGATGGACGAATTCCGTACCGATTTTCCATGACGATGTCAATTTCGTCTTGAGAGAAGAGGTTCCCCACGTTTCGATGCCATATATCGATGATGTACCTATTCGAGGACCAGCAACGCGATATGAGGATGAGAACGGAGAAGAGGAGACGATACCTGAGAATAAGGGGATTCGTAGATTCCTCTGGGAGCATATGCAGAACGTGAATCGAGTAGTTCAGAGATTGAAATACTCAGGTTTGACGGTTTCTGGCATGAAGGCGGTGTTGTGTGCGGATGAATTCGTGGTAGTAGGCCATACTTGTTCGTACGAGGGGGGAAGACCATCGACAGATCGAGTAGGAGTCATTACACGATGGCCTCCTTTGAAGAATGTCTCTGAGATAAGACAATTCTTAGGAGTCTTGACGTATATCAAGCACTTCATTCAAGACTTCCATATTATGAGCAAGCCGATGACGGATATGCTGAAGAAAGGGGTGGAATTCAAGTGGGGAGAGCTTCAAGAGGCTTCTATGGCGTTGATCAAGAAGGCAGTGGCGGAGTGTCCAGCGATTCGACCGTTGAATTACTCAGAAGGATGGACAACAGTGATTCAGATCGATAGTTCGTACAAGGGAATCGGAATCGTGATCTACCAGTATTATGAGAACAGTCCCAAGAAACGATACTACTCAAGGTTTTCATCAATACCGCTCGACGAGAGACAGGCGAATTTTTCTCAGGCGAAAACGAGAGTTGTTTGGCATAAAGCGAGGCTTGGAGCACATGCAATATTGGATTTTGGGCTGTAGAAATCTGGTACTTGAAACGGATGTGTCGTATATTAAGGGAATGCTGGATAATCCTGGCATGGGCCCGAATGCAACGATAAATCGGTGGATTGAACAGATTCTCATGTTCCATTTCGAGTTGAAACATGTAATCGGCAAGACCTTTACGCCAGATGGACTCTCGAGACGAGACAAAGTACCGGGAGATGAAGAGTATGAGAATACCGATGATGGACCCGAGTTGGTGAAGCCAGAAGTGCATAAAGATTGGGATTATTCGATTCCTCAACCGAAGGAGTATGATGATTTCAAGTCGGAAATTGACACGAGAGGTGGATTCTACTTCGGAGCGTTGGATCTCGATGAGAATGACACAATGGAGAACGAAGCCTGGAGGGAACATGGCCAACTTTGCTTGGATACCTATGTGGAATCAATGGATGAGGCAGAAATTATCAGGGACACTTATCGCAGAGAAGGAATTGAGATGCCACAGTACATTTCATCGTTCGTGCGAGAGCCTGAGAAACTCCTACCAAATTCAGCGTTCAAATGGGATGCTAAGAAGAGGGAACCATATCCTGAAGAGCATCGGACGACAGAGGGAGTACGCGCGGATGAGAAACTCGAGTTGGTCGAGAAGTGGCTTCGAAATACCAAGAAAAGACCGGCTGGATTCACGGACAGGGCCTTCGAAGCGTTGATAAAATACGCTCGGAAGTTCTTTCTGAGTGAGAAAGGAAGGCTTTTCCGTCGAGATAAGGATGGAATGCACAAGATCGTTGTTAAGAAGGAGCATAGGATGTACGCGATGCGTTCTGCACACGATAGTTTGGGTCATCGAGGAGCGTATGCAACGAAATCCTTGATTGAAGTCAGATTATGGTGGCCTCAGATGGATCGAGACGTATCTTGGTATGTGAAAACGTGCCATATGTGTCAAGTTCGTCAGAGTACGATGATTCGAATACCGCCTATACCTACGAAGACTCCGAGCTTGTTCCAGAAAATCCATACCGATGTGATGGTCATGGGAGGCGACTTCAAACGGACACAAGTTGGTCATTGCGGCGAGGGATTCATTGAGTAGATGGCTGGAAGCTAAGGGCTTGAGATCAGACACGGCGTCGGCGATTGGGATGTTCTTACTCGAGAATATCATCTGTCGCTGGGGTTGTCCTGCTGAATTGGTGACGGATAATGCGCCTCAGTTTCTCGCGGCTCTCGAATGGCTCGGGAACAAGTATGGCATTACCGGAATCAAGATTTCACCCTATAATTCGAAGGCGAATGGACCTGTGGAGAGTGGACATCGAGATGTTCGACAGTCGATTGTGGCGGCGGCGCTGGTAACCCTAACAAATGGTTTTATTTCTTGCCTCAAGTCACTTGGGCAGACAGAATCACCATTCGGAGAGGATTAGGCTGCTCACCCTATTACGCCGCGACTGGTTGTCATCCGATTTTGCCATTCGACATCGTGGAATCGACATGGCTGGTCGAATACCCAGGGAAAATCATCAGTACCGCTGAGTTGGTTGGATATCGAGCGAGGGCATTGGTGAAACATCGAAGTCATGTTCAGGAGATGAGAGATCGAGTCTCAAAGGAGAAGTTAGAAGCTGTTCGACGATATGAGCGCATTCATGCTGCTACTATCAAAGATTATGACTTCAAACCTGGGGATATCGTCTTGATCCGCAACACTCGCATCGAGAAAAGTCTGGACAAGAAGGCAAAACTTCGTTATCTTGGACCAATGGTGGTTGTTAGACGGACAATGGGTGGATCTTATCTAGTATGCGAGCTAAATGGAGCTATGGTACCAGGGAAGATTGGCGCATTCCGAGTAATACCCTATGAAGCCAGGGAGAAGATTTCTTTCTCAAAAGACATCGAAAAGATGATCGACATGTCGAAAGAGGAACTGGATGAGCTCGCAGAAGGCCGAGAGGATGTGGAAGGAACGGATTTGCAGTTTGGAGACATAGATCTTGACGAGGAAGAGTCAGATTCCGAGAGCGAAAAGTCAGATGACGACGTGTAAGGCTGAAGACTGCTTCGAAATCGAAGAGAAGAAGTGTCACAACGCAAGAATACATTCGTTCGAGGTGTGAAGACATAGTACAGTTCAAGTAACGACCGGAAACGGCTGATCTGGAAAGCCTTGGAAACGAATGTGGGGGTATATAGTACTATGGGAGAAGGGATTTCGATGGGCAGTAATGAATTTACTTGTGGCCATGGGAAGGACCGTTGGGAGTTGCGAGACGAGCATTTCCGCGGATGATAGCCAAGTACTGAGACGGATCGCTGACGAGGAGAAGTCAGAAATCGAGCACTATGACGAGACTGAGAGGGACGAACGGGAGTTTACTATCAACTTTCATGTTGCGGTCCTTCGCGAGGTCGAAGAGTGTTTGGTAGCGACGAGCGACTACTTCGTACGAGTCACGGGCATATGCCATACGCTGAACAGCGATGAGCACTTGCTGCTGAGCGAGTTCGAGGCAGGCGGTCAGCTGCTTGTTGGTGATTCGGACTTCAGTTCCTTGCGCGAATTGATCGAGAAGTTCTTGGATGGTCTTGTATTCGAGATCAGCGGGAGCGGAATCGTCAATCGGATAAGGATTGGTCAAAATCTGGGAAATTCAAGTCAGAAACTTCGAATTTTTGTCAAGGAAAAGTTACAATTCCGGCTACGGCAGCTGCGGGGATCTGTCAAGATACGTATCAGCGAGGAATCGACATCGGAAGGAGTTTACGCACAGTTGGGAGGTCCTTGGGGTCTTTCTTCTTGAAAGAGAAAGAAGAGATTGGCGCGGGGGTCTTGCCAGACTCGTCTATGAGCTCGGGAGAACTGGCCTTGTTGCGCTTCTTCTTAGAGGGACTCTTGTCGGTATCGCCAGAGCCTTCCTGGATAAAAACGTACCGAGTCAGGGAGATTGACGATGAAAACGTTCGACTCAGAGTCGGCGAAGAGATAACGAACCTCTTCTTCTTCTTCTTCGAGTTCAGTGGAACGCTGTCGCTGGAGTAAATCAACGTTCGAAGGAATATTCAACAGGGAAAATACCTTGTGCGACTGGTTAACGGTCGAAGAACGAGTATTCTGACGCGATGATGAGTTGCGGAGGAAATCTTCGACGGAGAAAAGTGAAACCGGAGTGTTCTTGGACGAAGATGTCTGTCACTGATAAGATAGTGTCGCTTCCGCTTTGGGAAATGATATTACCTTTTTGGTCTCAGGGTCTTTTTCTTGGATTTGTCCGCTTTGTTGCGATGAGCCGCGAATGTGCGTGCAGACGCGTCGATATGCTGCATATGGGCGATACAAGTGTTGGTGTCGCGAAGATGTTGATCGACTTTGGCGGTCCACTTGCCGTCGTTGCGAATATTGTTCTGAATCGCATGGAGTTTTTGAAGCGCATGGGGAAGGTCTTGATAGATCAACTGGCTGGCAGCCAAACGGTCGCGGACCTCTTCCTCCTTGAGCTGGGGAAGCTTCCGAACGATGATGAGTACCATTATTCCGACTAGGAAAAGTGACGACGCACCAAATACCGATACAACAAGTGAATTTTACGGACATTCTCGTCGTTGGTACGAATGCGCAAGTCGGAAACGGTGGTTATGAACTCGTGAACGTCGGCTTCGAGTTCTTCTGGAACTCCTTCCTCGGGTTCGCGAGGGGCATACATCGAGTCTGCCATTTGGTGTTCAACTGGAGACGTCTGAGGGTTCATATCGTCAGTACTTGGAGGAGACTGTGGAGGGAACGCTCATACTGGTCGAGATTGGAAAGGAGCGAATGTCTTTGGATAGAGATGCGAGAGAAACTAGAATGGGTTATCGAACCAGGACATCTTTTATAGGCGATGGCTTATTGCTGGGACAGCAACATCTTAAAAATAGGGGAGATGGGCCCAACGTGGTGCACGTTTTGGCACAACATGGAGAACATGGAGCGCAGCATGGCTGTGGACCGCAAAAGCATGGTTCTCTCAAAAGAGCGAAACACTTTGGCGATCTGGATCATGTTTCCACCCTCAAAGATATGCTATTACCGTCGAGATTGCCACTTTCTTATGAAATGCAAGCATGGAGAAGGATATACCCGGACCACGGCCTCATGCAGGACTGCCAAGGTAGCCTGATCGCAGTTTCTGGAAACAAGATCTTCGGTATCAACCCAATCTTCGAGTAGGAAAAGTGCCGAAACAGAGGAAATCAAGGAACAACGCGCCCTTTGTGATTCAAAACGCTACTGTAACGACAGGAATGATTGTAAACAACGGTAACGACAGACGAGAAGTTGGATTAGGGGTTTGCAATGCTGAGATTGTCAGGCAACATGATCAGTAGGGCAAGGGCGGAAAGTGTGAGCCTGAGTGGAAGGACAGGTGGAGCAAGCTGGAGCGTCAGGAATACCCATTGGGATGGAATGGATCACCGGGCAATGATCTCCATGCTCAGGGATCGTTTCCAGTGCGGGCATATCAGTGAGAGAGGATGCAGAGGACACGGGAGAGTCGATTGGGACGTTCATGATCGTGGTGTGGCCATATTCGTTCATGAAATCGTTATCTTGGGTAAAACCAAAGAGCGATGCCTGAGGGAATCGGTCAGATGGATGAGAATGGACGATTCGCAGAGGAAAATGACCTGGGAGTGAGCAGATTCGAGTCGAGCGAGTAGCTCTGACGCGGAATTGTACTCGTTCTTGAGGGATTCGACCTTTTTACGAACCTGCTCACGACGAATCTCGGCCTTGTCTTCGAGTTGGATGCGGGAGTAATGAGCAAGCTTCGAGAGACGCATGGTACTGGGGTTCTCGTCGAAAATGGCTTCAGCCTGACGGAGCTCGTCATGGTTGAGTGTGGAAAACAAGCTCTGGATGCCACATTCGAGGAGTTTTTGGGTTTTCACGCGCATAGCGTCAAGGAACGTTTTGAGATGACCGTTGGTGCGGAGTTCCTCCCACTTGCGAAGTAGGATGAGGGTCTTGGCCATCTCCTCCTGCTCGTTGGTCGTCTTCTTATGATCTTTGTTGACAAGGGAAAGTCAGAAATGACTTTTCTCTGTCAAGGAAAAGTCAAACACACCAAGAAATGCCAAATGAGAGTCACGATTGAGGCTATAAATGACATGGAAACCTTCGAGGGTGGAGAAATCGCAGGTGTCGTCGCGATTTAGACCACAGGGGATGCAAGGGAGACCAGCCATGAGATGGACACAGTCGCGATTGAGGACTTTACAACTGTTGCATGGGCCGATGAGCTTTTCCTAGTCAGAAAACTGCGAGATTTGAGTAGGAAAAGTGGCGGACCTCGAGACTCGCACACATTTTGAAGATGGAACGATAGACTTCGTCCCACGAAGATGCCGCTATAGAGGATAGGGATCATGGGCTCGTTGACGTACTTCGGGATACCGTTGTCGGTCATGGTGGAGGGTCAAGGCGGACTTTTCTTAGAGAAGGAAAAGCTTTTATTCGACAAAACCATTACAAATTCGACCACACAACATCAAGGACGTTATCTAGGCGACAGATCGGAGTTGTTACTGGAGGATTGCTGAGAAGAAGACATGTGGGGAGTTTTGGGTTGATGGAAAATCGGCAGATCTCGAACAAGGATTGTCAGGTTGACAAGATCAAAGGGAGCTCGAGTTCAGGACCGAGTCGGAATACTCGAAATTCTTACATTGAGGCTTTTCTCCGATGGATTTTACTTAAATTCAGACGGGAAGAGAAGGCAATGTAAGCATTTTGATCATTTTACCGGTCGTAAAAGTACAAGCAAAGTACTCTACGCCGGCCGCGCACTGTGAAATATACAAAAATTTGATAGTCCGTAGACTTTCGACTCGCCGACGAGCTCCCAACCATCGAGATGCAACCGGACAACCAGACCGAAGAGGGATCTCACCCAGAAGTGGATGGACCCGCCTCGTTGGTGTCGGGTGGAGCGTTGGGCATCTCCGTATCGCCCAGCAACTCGTCGGTCTCCTCCGTCTCTTCGGCCTTCTCGTCCTTCTCGTCCTTGGGACCGTTGGGATAGTTAGGACCTACAGAGAAAAAATAGGTGTCAGCGATGAAGAACGAAGAGAGGAACGAGAAATACCTTTACGAGCGTTAGCCAAAAGCAACTGGTTGAGGACCGCGGTTGCCGACTCGTCGCCAGTCTCGAGGAGGAAGCGTCGCTCGAGGCCTTCGGAGGAATGGACTTCAACGACGGATTCCAGGTGTCGCTGGAAGTTTGCGAGGGACCGTTTGACCGAGGACATCGCCAAGCGATGAGCTTCACGAGTCTGCGCCGCCAGTTCGAAGACCTCCTTCAAGTGGATCAAGGCGAGATGGGTCTCGCGAGTGGAAGACTCGACGAGGGGCGTAAGGTGCTCGATAACCTTGAGCATCTCGTCCGACGAGCGTTGGTGGTCGCAAAGATGACCCTTCTTGCTGTCATGGGGGTTGGTAGAGACGGACCAGGAGCTGGTTGAGCTTATGGGTGTGCGCGGGGTCAGACGCATCGAAGGGAGCGTTCTCGTCCGCGGGGCGGTAGCGGAAATACCCATCGGGGCCTGGCACCAGCTCATCCTTGAGTTCCTCGACCTCGTTGAACTCCAGCACCGTGTCTTTCTCCTTGGCGTACTTCGACTTTTTGGTGGGTGGTTTGCCTGAAGATTAAAGAGTTAGTTGGGCTGGAAGGGAAAGAAAGTCCTAGTACGTACGGGTGGTCTTGGAGACTTTCTCTGGAGATACAGTCTCTTCTCCAGAAGAGGCTTCGCGGACACGCTTGCGAGCAGGGGCTTTGCCTTTCTCTTTCTTGACAACAACGGATTCTGGAGGAAAAGAGATAGTCAGTCATAACAGAAGAGGGTGAAGACGGATGAGACATACCATCGTCATCGTCTTCGTTGTCTTCCTCGGATTCGACAGGGATAACGACAGGCGAAGGCTGCTTGGCCTTGGGTTTGGGCCGAGGTTTTGGCTTCTTGTCGTCGGTCTGGTGTTTAGCCAGCGAGGCGTGAATGCTGGGGAGGTTGAAGTCGTCGAAGTTTCATAACCGTCGGCATATTGCCCGGGAAGTCGGAGTCAGAGAGGTCCAAGTAATACGAACCGAGGTCCTGCGAAGATCGAGTCAGACAAGCAAAGAAGACTGTAGAAAAAGGGATATACGCACGGTGAAGAGGGCAAACTTGCAAGTCAGGAACGCCCAGTCCTTGTCCAAATTCTCAGCAGGGAGGAGGTCTCGCAATTGGATGGTCAGGCTGACGAGGAGTACGATGTCGAGCAAGGCATGGGTGGTAGCGGCCTTCGAGAGACACTCGGTGTACTGGAAAATGTAGCGCTGGAGGGAGTGTAGTCAGCAACGAGAACGCGGAAGAAGAAAACGGAAAGGACTCACGAAATACGGGAGCACTCCGTTGAGGTGCGACACAAGAAGGGGCACTTTCCAAGTGGGCTTCAGTGCAGGAGTAGACGGGTCGTCGGCAGTGACACGGCGAAGGGTGTTGAAGAATGACTGGCCGGCTTTGGTGACGAAACAGGACCAGCAGGGGTTAGAAATGAGAGGAGCGATAGGGGTAGGAGAGTCGTCAGACAGAGAGGGAGAAGCTGCGCGGGGTTGTTTCGATGAGGAGGACTTCTTGGGGGACATGGTGGACGAAAGGAAGAAAGAATGAGACGAAAAGGAGAGGCGCCAGGCTTAAATATCGAGAGGAAGAAGCCGTGAAGAAGCGTGAAGAACAAAACGTGACAGCGATGAAGCTTCTGAAGCTTAAACTGTATACACCGGCTCAGGGAAATTAAACGTCTTTGGGCGCAGTCGCGGAACCGCTCGAAATGGTTAGCAGCTCAAGGGTCTGGGTGATGTGGAAACCCGCGGTGGAATTAAGGAAGTTTGCGAGACGGAAAGGGCCGACCGGGCGCCTGAACGGAAGCATTTCTTTGTCCGAGGGCAAATCAGTGATCACGGCAACGCCTTTGCTTGGCAGAACCAAAGATCCGACAGAGAATGTCAAAAATTTGAGTCCGAAGTGTCGATCCATGATCTTCGCTGACGGCGAAAAGTGAAGGATGGAGAGAATTCATTGATGTTGTTGAATTCGAGTATTGCCAAAGACGACTGGGGACAGTCGAGATTTAAAAATGGGGGAGATGATAAGCCGCAGTCTGGAACAGACCAGGAAACGACTATTTTTGTCGATTTTGTTGCTCAGCGCACGTCTCAGAGTTGACATGAGTCCCGAATGGTCAACTAGGGAATTACCTGCACAAGAACCAGTCAAACTCCAGTCAAAATCTATCAAATCGCTCTCAGTGATTCCAAAATCTTGACTAGGAAAAGTTCGCAGAGCCCGTTCTATGCTAGAATCTATCCAATTCTACGCAAAATACCCAAAGGGAGTGTATTCTAAAAGGCATATTCGGTTTGGCGCTCGGTGGAGACTCGAGATCGACTTCTCCTAGATAAGGGACACCCCCTATCTCTGTTGGTATCGACGACTGACATCATTGGAACGTGGTTTCGGATCATGCTGGAGGATCGAGAGTGCCAAGGGACGGTTAAACGGCGAAAACCTACTCAATTGACTGGGGCCTGGACCTGTGATCAACGGCGACTCTAAAACACTGTCGAGGAACAGATCATCTGAACATTGGAAATGCGCCAGGAGAGTTGGGACAACCACCGCTGAGGCCATATGCACAAGATACGAGTTATGGGTGTCAATCGAAAGCTGGGAAGCAGAGCTATCCACTTATCCTACTCAAGATCGAGGGATTCGTCACAAGCAAAACTAGATGGTCGCGAACACGGAAGATTTACACAGGTCATTGACTCCAATACACGCGATACCAGTCATCTGGACCTGGATTTTCGACTCTGGGCCGTATGGCGAAACGATACCTATACAATTATGCACATGGACTACTTTTCTTACTCGAGATTTTCCCTGATTCTATCAATTTCTGTTTAGTATTTATATCTCTGTTTTGTATTTGGCAGGTTCACGGATTGCCCCGCTCTACTAGGTGCATCTGGGGATCTAGCTCATCAATCTATCTTGCTAGCTCTTTCGAAATAGTATCATCGCGTCGGAAGGATTATTGGTTGAGGGTTTCGGTTGCTGAATACAAGAGTTCCGGTTGCTGTTTATTGGGTTTCGGTTGCTGGTCGAGAGTTTAAGGCAGTTAGTTCCTGACTCGAGACAACTCAGAGGGTTTAAGGCAGTTAGTCCTGATCCAACGAGTATAAACTCTCCGGGCATCGTATTGGCGCTTCTCTATTGCTGAGTTTCGTCGATAGTACGCTTTGGGGCACGACAAATCAACGTTTTTCGCAAGAAACTCGTATCTACCCTACAACCTTACACATCTGTGCCACGGCTCTGTTCACAGGGGCCTGTACTCGCACAAGGAGTTGACGATTTTTGGGTTTTGTGACTTTTCCTACTCGACATTATACATCTTTCTCTCTACGAAAAGTGGAGTTTTGGTTGTTTTTGTTGGTTTGGTTAGTTAGAGAGCTCATTTGCTGTCCCCACTCCGCACTCATCATCTGGAGCCCACCGCGAGGGGTGATCGAGTATTGCTGAAACTTGGTTTCGTGCAATTTGTGACAAGCAAGAAGAAAAGCAAGCGCCCACACGCTTGGATTGAACGTCAAAATACCACCAAAAGGGAAACAGCGAGATCTAACTGATTCCCAACCGAACGATTTTCCGAATCTACTACGCGGAGTTGGAGAACTGAGACCGACACCGTTATTTGTACCAAAACTATCTGCAAACGCGAAACCGAGGACTACCCGTAACTCGCAAGGCGGATGGGGAACGGAGTTGCCGAACGAGTGATGGGGAAGGCGCCGCGCGGAGCTCCCGAAGCGGTCCGCGGGGTAGCCGTTCCCTTAATGAGCTTCGCTCGCACCAGGGCTTCATATTGTCGGAAAGCCCGAGTGCGCCAGCCCAGATAGTCACGGAGGTCTGGGGGGTCGTTCGAAGAGGTGATGCCGTTGTTGATCAAGGGGTCACCTGTTAATCCCACATATCCCTTGTAGTTAGAATGTACGCTACAGCGCGCGGTGTGCATTCTAACTACAAATGTTTCTGTAAATGGCCCAATGCTGCAATAAATAGAGTCTAAAGTTGCAATAAATGTAATAATTCTGGGGCACAAGACTTGAATGCTAAGTCGGCAACCTATGCTGCAATATCTACTATAAATATTGAACTAAGAAATTGTTGAGGCTTGCCAAAAAAGGCAATTTTAGTTCAAAGGCACTATAACGTTTGTAGACTGTAATATCTGCTATCTCCAGTAATATATTATGATTACATCATTGAAAGTTACCAAAAAAGGAAAGAGTTGGTATTACTATACAGCAGGATCTAGTACCTAAGTAACTATAAGATATGACACTGTTATATAATATCTTACTATATTTGTGATATTATATGATACTATATGTATTGATGGTACTAGTTTTGTTACACAGTGTCATATGAGGTCACAAGTGTCACATATCTCTTAAAAAGGAAATTTTCACCATTTGACGGGGAAATCATCAGAGAATGTCACACATCGTCACAAAATCAAAGTTGTATATTTTGACTATATAACCACCTTTTCTTTAAGTAACCCATGGTGGCAGCTCAATAAATGTGTGAGCACTAACCCATCACTAGCTCATGTATAACTGATGGGCCTCTATCTTTATAGCTACTTGAGCTAAAAGCATGAATCAAGTACTAGCAGGAAGGGTCTCAAAAGTACTATTGATTGATCAGATATATTGATGATTATCATATTGTATAATTACTACATTGTCCCTTCGGTCCTGAAAAAGAAAATATCTGGTACTTTTAAAATATAAGGTAGCTGACTTGTAAGTTTGCCTACTCTGACCTAAGGCTCTGATGTGTCCCTTCTTAATTCCCAGTGAATGTGGCACTGATAATGCAATACATCCACTCATCAGTGGTATTGATCCCTATCACCCTTGGAAGATAAGCACAGATCTCCAGCTAGCCTTGGTGGATAAAGCTGGGAGAGAGTTCATTTGAAAGGTGTACCATCCATCTATCCTTCAGCCCTTGTCTCTGTATCATTCATTACCATTACCCTGAGCTATTCACTGCCAAGCATGTTAAAATACCAAGTTGAACAGTATTTTGCTGATATCTTAGGGCCACATGCATAGAATCTCATGATCTAAGTTGATCTGAGACCATAGGATGGTCCACCATGCCTCCACTCATTTATAACCACACAGCAGGTGCTAGGGTGATTCAATTCCCAAAGACCTTAGGTGCTATATAGCACAGGATAGAGATATGCTAGAGGGTCAGGGCCACCAGTTTCTGGGAGGTGGAGCATACCCCTACCAGTATATATCCTTAGATTTCCTTCAACCGCATGGGTGATACCATGGTGAACCCATCATCTTTGTGGTAGATAACACTGATAATAGTACTGTGAGGGATCCAGAACAGATATAAGGTTGATTCAAGTGCTGGACAGGTTCATTTGGAGCCCTATACAATTCTAGGCTCAAGGCTTGCATCATACTTGAAATTAATTTCTGACCTGTTGTAATAGCAAAGGCACTCTCTTTTGCTCTAGGCATACCTACCCTCTGTTCAGCTACCTGTAGCAACACATGCCACAACCACAATGCATTATAGTATGGAGTCCTACTAGACATCCAAATATCCTTATCTATGCATCTTAATGTCTGGTGCTCAGTCTATAGACCCCACCATTCATGTAAACCTGTTCTGCACTCAACTCATCTCGGAATATTGACCCCAATTCATCCTCTGGAAATATAGAGAGTCAATCAGAGTATGTGGGTATGTGTATACACCATATTTGTTGAGTTCTACATATTTGATCTCCAATCAAATGATAGATCATAGCTTCATTGCCAATATAATATATAGTAGTATTCATCAGTCTAATAGAGCATAACAGGATTTTCTGGACATAGTATGTGATGTAAGGCATACCATTTCATAGGGGGATCCCTCTACATGTTTCCCACCTTAATCCCATTAGGGGGCCCCTCACCTTCAAGGAGGTTATTAAGAGATTAGAGTGATAGAATTTATGCCATGTATACAGGTGCATGTGATATATAAAATTATGGGGGGTACACACAGCTACTATAGACATCTATGAGACCTGAATGCAACTTGGATCATGATTATCCATGCATTTCTCAGCAAGATATCAAGTGATCATTATGCCTGATCCAATTTAAAACATGGAAACCAGGGGAAAAGTGGCATAATATTGGAGTATTACGATATAGGACTATGATCACATCAGAACATCTAAAGCTTAAGTAAATAGCTACCTATCAGTACAACAATCATTTGAATTCATACAGATTTGGTGGACAAATTTCAACATCAATAGATATGATGAATCATCATGAGATGGTATAGGTATACTAATAACATTATATTTTAAAGAGTACTGGTCTTAATATTCAGGTACCCTTAGTGGTGCTTCAATAACCTATGTGGGTTGTCTACATAGTAAAAAATCACTGTATAAAGCATAGATCAGCTAATAATTGGCCAATGTTAACATAATTACTGAGCTGCCACTATTGGTCACTCAATGAAAGTTGTTCATATAGTCAAAATATATAACGTTAATTTTGTGATGCTTTGTGACATTATCTGATGATTGTACTGTCAAATAGCGAAAATTTCCTTTTTAAGAGATATGTTACACCTGTCACAGCACATATGATATAACAGCACATATAGAGCTGAAATGAGTACCATCAATATGAATAGTATGACATAATATAACAAATATAGTAAGATGTCATATAACAGTGTCATATATTATAGTTACTTAAGTACTAGATCCTTAATACTAAGTATTTCTTCTTTTGCTAACTTTCAATGATGTAATCATAATATATCACAGAGATAGTAGATATTACAGTCTACACACCTTATAGTCCTTTCAACTGAAATTGCCTTTTTTGGCAAGCCTCAATGATCTGTTAGCTTAATATTTATAGTAGATATTGCAGCATAGGTTGCCGACTTAGCATTCAAGTCTTAGGCCCCAGAATTATTACATTTATTGCAACTTTAAACTCTATTTATTGCAGCATTGGGCCATTTACAGAAACATTTATAGTTAGAATGCACACCGCGCTGTAGCGTACATTCTAACTACAAGGGATATGTGGGATTAACAGGTGCAAGGGGTCAAGTCCGTGGCGGTACTTGGTTACCTTAACCAACGCTCGTCTTCGAAGCCAGCGAGGTCCATCAAGTCCTCGAAGTCGTCGGTATATCCGTAGACATCCCGCGTTCCCATGTGATAACCCGCGCTTTCCAACTTAGCGAGCGCGAGGTCCTGTTCGTTCTCCTCGACGAACCGAAGGCGAAACTCGGAGAGGAACTGGCTCCACCGAGGGAAGGGGAAGGGGTTTTTGCTCCCATGACGCTCTGCCCATTGCTGAGCAGGTCCCTCCGCCATATAGGACATGGCGTAGCGGACGGCCTTTTTCTTCGCTCGGCTCTCCGTTAACTACGAAGGCCTCCGGGGCAAGCCGAGCGTAGGTTTTGACCGCGTATAGGAAGGCGCGGCCGCGTTTGCGATCTCCGTTAAACGCAAACGGGGGGGTTTGGTCGTAAGACCAGTTTTGAGGCGACAGTAATGTCACCAAATAACGCATCCGCGTCGGGGGCATTCGGAGATGCCGGGCGGTTCGGGAGCTGCCGGAGGTGGTGCGGCAGCGGAAGCCTGGGAAGCAAGGTGGGTGAGGATATTGGTGAGGTTGTCTAGTTTCGCCTCAAGTGCGTCCATGCGCGTCAGCGTCCGGAGCAGCTCCGGTAGACATAGCGGGCGTAAAGACGACAAGAGCAGAGGAGGAGGGGTCAAGTGGCAGGGGCGGTGACGAGGGGGGTACGGACTCGTACTCCGAGCCTGAGTCAGCACCAAACCTGGCAATCTTGACCGGTTAATCCCGTAGCGAGTTTCTTCTGCTGTAAGGGCAACCCTGGAGACTCCGACGAAAGCCTAGCAGGGGAGGATCCAAAGCGTGAATAAGACTACAGGAAATACACGGAGGGACCGACCTAGCAGGGGAGGATCCAAAGAGAAGAAACTCTAAGGGTCCGCCTGCTAGGGCGCCAACTATATACTGGTCGTCCGTAACTGCCGACGTAGAGCGCAGAAGGCCTGAGCGGCGTCGCAGGCTCTGTCCCAAGGTGATCGTTGGGAGGGTCTTGACGGATCGGTGATTGTGCGGGCGAAGGAGGCCGTGGACGATGGTCGGGGGTGGGTCGGAGGGTCCGAGGGGGTGCCGGTCGGATGCGCCTCGGATGCGTTCGGAGGGTCCGAAGGAGGCCGAAGCGGGGGTTCCCCTGACATAGATACCAAAAACAGTCCGCATCTGAATGCTCGATATTGAGTAGCGGGCACCTGGCATGCTAGGTGGTTGATAACTGATATCTAGAGCAAGTAGATGAACATCATCAATAGCAACTGAGCCACCGTAGAACTGTTGTAGAATCCCGCTTGCCAATGACTCGATATGCATCGAGTCATCTGAATAAGCAAGAGGAATGTTGAGGGAGCGGGCAAACGGTTCGAGATCAGTCCACTCGGTTATGGGTTGGACATTTTTCGATAGTTCGACGTGAAGCTGCTCATGAAAATTGCGCTCCGCTACTTGAAATTAGACTTAGTCATTTGCATCCACAAGTACTTACCCTGCGGAGAGTCGGTATATACAATCTGTGTCGGAGGATGATTCGCTGCCTTCAACCCCTCCTGAATCTGTGTCCATGTATCCTTCACGAAGTCCAGTGATTTGGTCATAGTCAGAACATGGCCACGGGTTTTGCTCCCACTCATTGAGTATGATGTACGCAGCAGTAAAGATGTGTTCACCCTTGAAACCACCCATGTACTTGAGAAACTGTAGAGATATAAGCAATATAGTAAGCGTAGTGCAGCTAAACCTACATCAAAGGTGTGGTCTGCCTTGGCAATTGTTAGCGGAAGACTCGCAACATAGCGGTCAATGAAGACTCGATGTGCTGTCATGTAGTCGGTAAACACACCCTTGAGGTACGAGACAGTTGGTGGCGAGGCATTATATTGAAGCTTGTTGCCGAATTCGGAAAAGCGATTGGCGTTCACAATCCCATAGAAGTGTGCAGCAGCAACATACATGAGCTCGCACTCCGCATGGTGGCGGTATTGGATCTCGGAAATCAGCTCAGCGAAGGGCGCAGGACCAAACCGGGTAGCGAATGTATTTCGCATCTGCCACAGAAGTGTCTTGGAAATGGCAGCGCGAGTGATTATGTAGGCTGTATCATCTCAGCATTGCTCACTGGCAGTGTGAATACGAATAAAACATACCTGGGAATGCTTCTTGCACAAAGCGGGGCAGTTGACCAAGGATGAGTGGGTCTGTGCCTTGGGAATTCATCCCACAGCCGGAATCACCAATGCGACGGGGGTCACAGACGAAACGATTCGTCATGAGATAGAAGTCGACTGGCATTGACCGAACGCGTCGAGCAATAGGTTTATCATTGAAACCTACGTGAGTGAGTAAAAGAAATGGTCAAAACACTGAACACACACCATTGCGGGACAGTTTGCGTCCACAAAAACACTTGAAACTGTCTGGGGCACCGAATAGCAGGTGTGGCAGCCAGATGCACACATCGCGCGCATAAAGAATGTCCTCTGGATGCTCATCTTGCTGCGTGCGCGTAAAACAGGCTTTAAGTGCGAAGAGCTGGTGTGGTGCTCGTTCGTACAGATCGTTGCGGCGGTAGCACATTGGTTCACCGTGGATGTCGATCTCAGCTTGGACACGATCTCTGACAGAGCGCAAGTATCGTGTTATTGAAGACTCCGGCAACAGCGTAGGTCTAGCGTCGTCTTCTTCTTCATCTACTCTCTCCTCTTCCTCCAAAACCTCTCCCATTAAGCTCTCGTCCACCAATGCATCGCCCCTCGCAATATCTGCGTGCTCGTCATTCTCCGAGACAAAGCCGAGGTCATCTTGAAGCTGCCGAACTTCGTTGGTAGTCATGCCTATATAGAGATGTGAAGCTTGTGGAGGATGTAAAAAAGAAATAAAGCACGCACCAGAGCCACCAAGACCATCAGTATCCCCATCCAATGCAGTTGATTCGGGATGGGCAGCTGCCCAGAATGTGTTGCTGGCATCGCCAGGTACAGGCTGCGTTGGCCGTCGTGGTCGAAAGAAGGGGCCGGGCACGACTTGAGATGCCTGAGGAGTATGGCGCGGCAGTGCAGTACGAGACGGTCGTAGTTGGGCTGCTGATTCAGAGTCCTTGGGAGGCCGGCCAGCACCGCGCCGTGCACCTCCGTGAGTACCGCGCTGTTGTGGGTGGGAAGAATCACGTCCCATCGCGAAGGTCGAGATGTGAGCAGCGAAGCAGAAGACAAGTCAACGACTTGGGACGTGTGACGCGGTCGGGTCACACGGGTAACTAGGGAACATAACGGATCATCGACCCATGTCCATTTAAGGACATGGGCTCCACGGACATGGGCCATGAGCCCGAAGCAGCGATGACGTGGGAATTCCGGCACCACGTGGTACTTCCGGAAACGACGATGTCGTCATGCCCGAAATGATCCGATTTCGCTCCTTAACAACGACCACGACGATGTGGGCCGGCAAGGGAAGCCTGGCGCTGAGGCCTGGCCCGACGCCGACGCCGGCAGGCTATAACGCAGCGTCTCACTGCGACTGCCGATAGCTTGAACAGAATTTCAGCGAATCGCCAAACACAAGAGTCTCTGGCGGTCGCCACACCCTATCTACCGCCTATCCACAGCTCTTAGGTGCCATTCGCTTTCCCGGCCTCCCAGTCGGCGCGTCTACCGGTGTGCCACGTGGCGGCACCAACTCAAGTGCCCTAGCTGCAGACGCACACTTGTTGCGCGTGACGAATGATAATCCCCGCTCCCAGCCGCCAGACAGTCTCTACCAGTTCGCCTCGCTTGCTGCGCCACACCCACACTCCTTCCTCCATCCCATCTGCCCAGCACATACACCCGCACTCGCTTTTCCCCTCCCCTAACCGCCGCCGCTGGCCCCGGCTGGTACGCTTTGCTTGCCCACGCCACGTGGCAGAACCAGGGGAACGGTCGCATCAGCCGCATCACGATGCGCGATCAAAGCGTCGTGCAACACAAAGGACGTCGTCGGCTGCGGCCGGTGTATGCCTTATTGGGCAGGTGGGTGGGTCGACGGGGGAGGGATTGGGGAGAGTATAAGGGGTGGGGTGTCCGGGGGCCTTGCCGCCCATCTACTCCAACTCCAACTAGCCTCTCCCAACGATGACCGTAACCCACCGTCAACGCAAGCAACCCGCAGCGGCCACCGGCGCCAAGGCCGCGACACTGCACTCAGCCCCCGCCCCTTCGCCGCGGGCGAGGTCCCACGGGAAGACGCACGGGCGGGGCCGGGGGTACCGGCCGCCGCCGCCGGACGCGCCGGACCGGCCGCACAAGTGCGACAACTGCGGGTTCGCGTTCAAGCGCTCGTCCGACCTCGCGCGGCACAGCAAAATTCACCTCGGGGAGGCGGATCGCTTGGCGCAGTGCGTGGTTCTTTTTTCTTGTTGAGGTGGAGGCTGATGGCGGAGTTGCAGGTCGTGGACGTGCCCAGAATGCACGTTCTTGGCGCTGACAAAGACGGGGCGGGATAATCATATGAATGTGCAGTGCGTTTTGTCCGACTAATACCCCGTGCCACCCTGCTCACGTGTTACCAGCACCGACGAGAAGCCACACAAGTGTCGCTACTGTGGCGAGGGCAAGCGGGACCTGGCCGGCGTCACGCGCCACGAGGAGAAAAAGCACCCGGAGGTGTACGTTGCGCGCATGGCGGAGGCGAGGGCTAAGGGGAAGGGGAAGCGCCCGGCTCGGTTGGACCTCGACGCCGCAAATGCTGACATCGCGCCAACCGAAAAGACGCCGACGAATCAGATCCCGGCGGCGGGCACCTCGGGGCAGCTGTCGCCGTCTTACGCGCAGCTCGCGTTTAGTTTTGCTGCTCCAAATGTGCCACCACCAATGCCCTTCCCGCCCCAGTCAAGCCTCGCTATGCCGCAGCTCTCAGTGTCACTGCAGGCGACGTTTAACTTCCCCGCTTCCCCTCTCCCCGCGTCTACGATAATGCCACCATGGGCGGCTTCCTTCGGGCCGCCCCAACCACAATCGCACCTCGCACCACCCTCTGTACCCCCCGCCTAGCCACTTCCGACCACATCCTTCCGCTTTCCTCACTCCCGTTCCCGGCCCGGCGCACCCATACCCTGCTCAGCCGCCTCCGCCGTCGCAGCTCATATTCCCCACCGCCTCGGCCTTTCCCTACCCGGAGCCCGGATACGGCCCCGGGCCATCGCCCATCGCCGGACCGACCTACTCCCCTGCGGACCTCGTGGCGCTTGCATACGCCCGGGCTCAGGCTGCCGGGCCCGCTCAAGCGCCGCCGGTGCTCGCGCCCGGGTACGCACATAATGCTCACGGTAATGCCGGCACGTCCGTCGATGACGCGGCGTGGCAGAGGATCGATTTTGACGCGATGTTGGCGGCGGAACGGCGGTGCTGGGACACGTAGGGGTGTCTTCTCTTTTCTCTCCTTATGTTTGTGTAGCAATAGTTCTTCCTGCATTGCAAATACTTACCTGTAACCTGTCTGTATCCGAGTCTGCACATGATATGTCCCGTTGTGAATTAAAGTCTCGTTCGCCGCCTCGTTTCTTCCTTCTTGCCAACCACGCCGAGTCTGACTGCCCTCCGATTCAGCCTCGTTGTCGACTCGTTGCGCGCCGGCTCTGCCCAAGTTGCACGGCGGTCGACGATGTCACTGGCACCGTATCTCGACGCAAAGAGAACGCTGGTGTTGGAGAAAGGGCTAGACGTGTTTGTGACGAGAAAAGGCTCCGGTTTGACGCAGACTGCCTCCGCGCGATAGAGAGACACTGAGCAGCGCCGGCCAGATGATAAGCCCGTTTACCTTTTGAAATTGTTCAATGGGGCAGTACTTCGCGCGATGACCGTCCTGCGTGACTCGGAGAATGCTCCTCATAGCGATATATGCAATGGCTCTGATGCCTATTTATGGATTGCGACGACCATAGCGGAATGGTGAAAACCGCGGGCCGCCGCTGTATGCGGCGCGGCCCGGGCTGCCTGTTGCGGCCTGTCACCGTGGGTAAAAATCCTACGTTGGACTTGTGCTACAGCAGCTTAGACGGCCGGAATGAATGATTCTTGCATCACATCTGCATCGTGGTCAGTAACTCCATGTAGTCACACGCCATGCGGTCGCCGCCCGTTGCTCTTGACCGCCACCAGCACAAGCACGATAGCTTTCGCATCCCTTCTCACTACAACAATGTCTACAAATTGGATGTCAGATTCAGATGTACCACCGGGAATCAACCTTAGGCTCTATGGTCAGTGGCTCATTCAAGTTGAAATAGATGTGAAACCTCTGACTTGATATTGAGGTGGTACTGGGGGTGCTGGAGGAGCTGGAGGCCACCATGGAGGCCAGGGTGGGACAGGCCAGGGGGCAACTGTGAATTTCAATGACTACCGGTATGGTATCTGTTTTTATATGCAGCATACAAATAAACTATAATGGCTCAGAACATATACTGCTCCTGATGGTCCTGAAAGATCAAAAGGTGAGTCAATGCAATTATTTAGGTACCTTTCAATAATGACTTTTCAAGTCATTAATTGGATCTCCCCAATTAATATGTTTCCTCGGCATCAGGCAATTCAGAATGAACGACAGGAGAACACTAGCGATTGGCTCTTGCAGCACCCAGAATTTCTAGGATGGAAAGAACATTCAGGTAGAATCCTTTGGTGTTCTGGAATTCGTATGTCATGAGCACATGTCTGATCATCTTTTTCATTAACCAAACTAGCTGGAATGGGCAAAACAGTTCTTGTGTAAGATAACTTGCTTGATGAAATTAGACATATATAAAATTTGCTATACAGGTCTAAAGTAGTGGATTATTTTTTGGAGGTTAAAGAGAGAGATCCCAAGATTGGGATAGCCATGCTCTATCTCAATTATAAGGAAAGCCAGATGCAAACTGCACAGAATCTTCTAGGAGCAATATGGAGACAGCTGATCATACAGAAAGATATCATTCAGGCAACAGCTCTCTTTGAATTGCATTTAGAGAAAGGAACCACTCCAAGCTTAAATGACATCCGGCGACTGATCCTATCGGCAGCCCAGAAGCTTAACTCTCTGTATATTATTATTGATGCACTAGATGAGTATATGGAGCAAGAGCCACACACACTTGTTAATGATTTTCTCAATTTGGGGGCAAATGTAAATTTGATGATCACATCTAGACCCCATCTCTCATACCCAGGTCATCTTCCTCTCACTTTTCTTGAACTTCAAGCAAATGAAGAAGACATGAGAGTTTATATATCAACACAGATCAAGAAATATCATACCTTGGCAGCACTCATAGAAAAGGATGAGGCTCTTACAGATCAAATTATTAGCAAGATAATAAGTAAATCAAAAGGAATGTCAGTGCATTTTATATAAAATAAGAGTATACAAAGATAAATATTTTTACTAGGTTCTTAATTGTTAAGCTGCAGATCCAACTGCTAAGTGAAGTCTTCACTCGAGGAGCCCTTGAAAATACACTTCAAGGCTTATGTGAGGGGTTAGCTCCAACATATCAGCAAACAATAGAACACATTAAGCTACAGCCTACGAACCAGAGAAATCTTGCCTTGCAAGCTCTGGGATGGGTATCACATGCAAAACGGCCATTAACAAGTGCTGAGCTACAAACAGCTCTTGCAATGGAACCAGGAAAACAGACTCATCCTACTAGGAACCAAATTGTTAAAATTGATCATATTATCAAGATCTGTTGTGGTCTTTTACTCCAAGATAGTGGATCAAATATCATACGTCTTGTGCACTACACTACACAGGAGTATCTGGAGAGTTTAAGATCCTCAGACTTTCTGAATATGGACATCTTGATTATAGAAACTCTCATGAGTTATATTTATTTAATATCACCTGAGATGAACAATGAAGATATATTACTAAGGTATCCCTTAGTATCATATACTCCTCATATCTTAGCACATGTAGCAAGAAGTGCAGGATTCCAGCTACATGTCAAGTTTATCCAGTTTTTGGATTATATGGCACAGCATAGAATCTGGAAGAAAAGATGGGGTTTTGACTGGGGAATGCCATGGTATATTCTTCAAGGGCTCAAGTTTGTAAAGCCAGTATATATTGCCATTGCAGGCAATCTAAAAGAGTTAGCAGAACACCTTCTAAAGAAAAGAACTGGGAAATATGAAATCTGGATTGCATCATGGAATAGTGATCCCTCAATGATGCAAATGTTGCTTCAGAGGAGAAAGATAGTTGGAATTCCTCTCAAGATATTAAAGCTTCAGAACTATATTGATCCACAAGAGGGGTCCTCTCTTCATGTTGCTGCATCTAATGACAACATAGTGGTGGTGCGACTTCTGCTTGCATCAGGTGCACAGGTAGATATGGTGGACAGCAACACTAGAACAGCTCTGCATGATGCTGTAAGTAAGGGACACATAAAAGTGGTACAACTTCTACTAGCATCTGGTGCACAGGTGAATAAGGGCACCAGCTATGGTATGACAGCTCTACATGCTGCTGCAGAGATGGGACACACAGAAGTGGTACAACTTCTGCTTGTATCAGGTGCACAGGTAGATATGGTGAACTGCCACACTAGAACAGCTCTGTATACTGCTGCAACTGAGGGGCACACAGAAGTGGTGCAACTTCTGCTGGCATCTGGTGCACAGGTGGATAAGGGGGATTGCGACGGTATAACAGCTCTTCATGCTGCTGCAAAGATAGGACAAACAGAAGTGGTACAACTTCTGATAGCAGCTGGTGCACAGGTGGATAAGGGGGATAGCTATACCACAACACCTCTGCATAGTGCTGCAACTAGGGGACACACAGAAGTGGTGGAACTTCTTCTATCATCAGGTGCACAGGTGGATAGGGAGGCCAGCTACCGTGGATCAGCTCTCCAGATTGCTGCAACTAAGGGCCACAAAGAAGTAGTGCAACTCCTTCTAGCATCAGGTGCACAGGTGAATAAGGGGACCAGCTACGGAATAACAGCTCTACATGCTGCTGCAAGGTATAGACACACAGAAGTGGTGAAACTTCTACTAGCATCAGGTGCACAGGTGGATAGCTATGAAACTGCTGATAGCATTAGGCACATGGGTGAATATGATAGAAAGCAATGGTAAAATGGCTCTGCATGGTGCTGCAACTAATCATCACACTGAAATGGTGCAACTTCTGTTAGCATCAAGTGTATAAGTATGTAAGTAGCATTAACCATAAATCAATAGCTTTAAATAACTATTAAATATTCTAAATACTATGATTATGATATCAGCCCAGTCTAAATCCTAAATATGAAATCAGTATGCTGATAGTGAGGTAGAGATGATAGTGTGAAACAAACTATAGAAAATGAAGAGTGTTATAAACAAATGTTAGATTCCAATAATAAGCAGCAGTCTGGGCCAGACTAGGAAACAACTATTTTTGTCAATTTTGTTACTCAGCACAAGTCTCAGAGTTGACATGAGTCCTGAATGGTCAACTAGGGAGTTAAATACTCAAGAACTAGTCGAAACATACTAGATCATACTTGGCAGTTGGGGATTCTAGACTAAGACAAGTTCGGAGAGCCCAACCTTTGCAAGGATCTATCCAATATACAGTGCGTGTGACCACATCTTGAATGCCGGATCAGTGGTGCTGTCATCCCAAAAAAGATGACCACCCGTTCTTTTTTACTTACCATCATGTAGTTCCAAGAATGCAGCAAATGAAAGCTATAGGCCATAGGTACACCAAGTTAAAATATCTAAGGAATCTATCAAGGTTTTGAAAAATCTTACCTCAGAAAAGTGATACACGTGGGAAATCACCTCGGCATTGATCGGCATCACTCGGCATCACTCCGGCACTGTCCAGAATAGTTTATTTTAAGTCCATAGAGGTACTAGAGGCTAAGAACGGTTCAAAATATTAATATCCATCATTATATTTGCTGGAATTCGGCGATGGGAGGTGTACTTTTTGACTGCATAAGCTGCCTGCTGCGGATTGAGGTCACGACGATATGCATCCATATAGCGGAAGCAGTGGCGGAAGAAGCGCCGAATGCTGTCTATGGGAACAGCGTCCAGACATTTGTGAACCAGTCGCTGGGCGGTTGGGAACGTCCCATCGGCCTTCTCGCGAAAACCTGACAGCAAGCGTTAAGAGCACTCAAGAACTGGGAAAGAAACACTGACGACGCTTTGTCTCGCACCAGTACATCTCGATCGGATTCAACTCACAGTGGAAACGAGGAAGGAAAAGGCACTTGTGCGCTCGCTTCTCGATCAGAACCTGGAGCAGCGGCTTTTCAGTCTTGAAGTCGGGTTGACACTCAAGAGCCCGTCGCATGCAGCAGTCGCTTGGACGCTGTTCGTCGTCAAAGAAAGACTCTGCGTCTGGATCTCCATTGACAGTCGGCTCATTGCTTTCTCGTTGAGCTTTTGCTTCAGCGTCCACGAGCCTTTTGAGATCGCAAGCAGTCATTGCAGACGCCGACCAGCTTCCCACCAACTTCCCGTTTCGATGCTGCTGTCTCGAGCGCTGGGAGCATGTTTCGCTCCCGAAGAACCTGCTCCATGCCCTTGGGAAGTCCTGTGAGTGAGTTCCCATCCTTGTCGACAGCATTGTCCGCCTCCTCGAAGACCATGCTCTGGGGTCAGCCTGTTGCTGGATTGATTGTGGAGTGCATCTTTGGTTGTTGACCGCCAGGGTTTCGGTTCATCTTCTGAGCAAGCAACGCGTCACTGGCAAATGCTTCGTGGGCGGACGAGCAGTCGAAAATGAAGACGGCAATGCCTTCAGGATATTTTGCTTCAAAGATGTCGATAGCGTTGCGAGTCTGTTGTTGGGTTAGATTAGATCTCAGAATAGAAAAGGGAACTTGCCTGTGCAATGAGCTGAGGCATATCCCACCACGCGTCATGACCAGAGCCTGGATAGATGATTCGACGTGCGTCGAATGCTTCACAGCGGTAACGCGAGAATGGAGCTGGTGGTGGAGGCAGAGTCCAATCGACGCCTTCCGAAGGTTCGGTCGGTTGCTGGTGCATTGCAGGGCTTGGGTTCCACCGCCTTTTTTTTATTCTTCGTCTTCTTCGGCTTCTGACCCTTCAGGATAGCCTTCATCCTCTTCTCCCCAACACCCGCTGCATCCTTCGCCACCACCTTCATTACCACCCGCCACATTGCATGTTGTTGCTCTTCCTCCGCTGGACTCAGCGGACGTCTTGGTAACCTGAGTTGTTGTTCGATTTCCGCCGCGCGCTAAGGTACAACCGACCGCAGTGCTCGATTATGAAGTCAGAAACGTGGACGATGCGTCCACGACTCTTGCTCCGCAGCTCGTGCTCGTCTTCTCGTTCCCACACATAACGAGTCTGGTCGTTGGCGTGAATTGAGGTCTCGTCGTGGAATATCGGGTAGAATATTTTTTGTCCATCTTTGAGCGTTGGCGGGACCTCTCGAATGGGTCGTTTTGCTTTGGGATCATCCGTTGGGTCGTCCTTGTTGAAGGGGACGTCGTCATATTGATATGAAAGGCTAGGGGAGAGGTCAGAAGAGTTCACTTGATTTCCAAGAGAGTACGCACGGTAAAATCGTCGAGAGCATCTCTTTAATGAATTCCTTTCGTTTCTGGACTACATCTGGTCGCTCATGACCGTCGAAATAGATGCCCTTTTGATATTTCTTGATGCTGTATCCAAGCTTCTTGAGCCAGGCAAGGGCAGTCGAGAGCGATATGGTCGTTGTGATCTCGAGTTCCGGCAGAAGAAACTCATTGACATATTTCCGCAGCCGTTGCGGAGAGATCTGTGGTGTTCCATGAGTACAAGTATCGAAAATAAAGTGAAGCAGGCACATACACGTTCGCCTTTCTTGAGGCCGCCAAGGCTTCTCTGGAGGGATGAGACGCTTGCAGAATGCATCCAGTCGTGGCTTGACATCAGGGTTGTCGAAATGAGTTGCGTGATGAGCGCCTTTGCCCTGATTGCTTTCAGCAATCTCCCCAGTTGCCAGAAATTCACGCGCAATAGACCGCAGGTTTCTGGCCCAGTACTTTGTTTTCCCTTGCTGGTATGCAACGCGCTCACTCGCTCGAACCTCGGGCTTGATTTTGGCAAGACGCTGGCGAAGTTTGTAGCGAGCCAGCGGGGTTGCGCAGTCGATCTGCTGGGCAAGCATGACCCGCTCGCGCTCTAAATTTCTGCGCTGCTTCGCGTATTCTTGAAGTGCGAGGACCACCAGTTTGCGGTTGGCAGCTTTTGACGTTGTGTCCTTCGCGATTGCTCTGGCCGAACAGTGTTTACTGCCATAACGATCAAGCTTCAGCTTGAAAGAGTCGTACTGGATGTTGATTGCTGCGAGAGACAGGTTGGCAGGCGACTCCAGCTCGGCATCGTCTTCAGTTCCAGCAGGGCCTTCGTCAGAAGGAGGTTCCACTGCGAAAGAGGCAGGTTCGCAGGCTGGAATGTCCGTGGGGACTTCTGCATCAACGAGTAACACGTCGACATGAGGCATCTCGATGTCAGAGTCCATCGAGGCAGGGCTGCCATTGGGAATATCGGTGATTTCAATGTCTGAATCCGAATCAATCTCGATAGGTGGAAGAATCGATGTGGGAGGTGATGGGGCAGGTGAATTGAGTGGCTGGCCATTGGGAAGGAATAAAGGCACGCTGTCTAAAGCGGGCATCGTCGGTTTCTGTTCATATCTCAGCGAGTGGGTTAGAATGTAAAAGTGATTATCGCACCACAAAGAACGATGAGCTTGTTATGTGCATATTTTTTGCGCGTGCCTTCTTCGTTAAGCCTTTCTCCTCTCGATAGATCGTCATTCGTGATTGCTTCTTTGGTGCAGACTTGTCAATCAAGTCGTCGTTCTCGCGTCGGCGTTTCCTATTCAGAAGCTGTCGAGATCTCAGAAGAAATCCATAGTGGGAGAGCAGGCGACGCACCTCTTCTGCGGACTTGGCACCGCGTTTGACCCCAGCAGACACGTTCTTCGGGACCGTAGCGACGCGATGGAAGAACGAAGTAATGGCGGTGCGTGGTGGAGAAGGTGGGGTAGGTTCATCTTCGTAGTCTGAGTCTCCTTGGTCTCTGACATTCCTCTTAGCAGCTTCTCTGGACGTTGCAGCGGCGCGGACGCGTGAATTCGCGGTCCGGGGCATTTTGTTGACACGTCGAAGCTTGGCAATGTGGTCGTGGGTAAGCCGTGGAGTTACCGGCCCGGCAACCAGAAACGGTGAATTCTGGCCAAAAAGTGATACACCGTGGGGAAAATGCATCTGAAGTGATAAATCGACGTATTTTTGCAAGTTGATTTCGAAAAAAAATGTCTAAAAATCTACAAAAATTTTCCCGGCGTTGCCGGGACCCCTCAGACAAGTGGTCACGCGCACTGTACTAAATACCCAAAGGGTAAACACCCCCAGAGCATTGGCACACTGTTTCTGTCGACTTCATCGTAAAGCTCCCCAAGGCTCATAGGTATGAGTCCTAGGGTTGAGCACGGGTCCGGGTCCAGGTCTTAGAAGGCCGACCCTGACCCTGACCCTGACTAACCCTGACCCTTCCGGGTACGGGTCCAACCGGGTCCGGGTTGACCCACGGGTTGGAGACATGGAAGTAAAAGATGTATTTGGGACAATAATTTCAACATAAGATACATTTTGCTGTATGATATTGGCTCAGATATAGCATATGGGGCCTATTCCTTAATATTTCAAGCATATTTAATACAGTTCACTCATATGTCACATGTCACATGAGTGACATAAGTGACATATGATTTTTTTTGTCTCTTAAAAACTCACAAAAATCAAGTTTAAATAGGGAATTGTTAAATCACAACGGCTCATTGGACCCTCCGGGTTGACCCTGAAAGGGTCCGGGTTTGGCCGGGTTTAGAAATTGCCATACCCTGACCCTGACCCTGACAGACCCTACCCTGAAACCCTGCGGGTCGACCCTGACCCTGTAAGGGCAACCCTGGAGGCCTGAGGTCAAGGTCCTAGCAGGGGAGGATCCAAAGGAGTGAATAACAGTAAGCAAATACAAAGGAAGCTGACCTAGCAGGGGAGGATCCAAAGAGAAGAAACTCTAAGGGTCCGCCTGCTAGGTAGCTGAACTATATACTGCGCTCTTGACGCGCCAAGATTGATCGTTGCTCCATGCAGTATGCCTGCGCCATGTCGCAGGCCAGGTCCCAGGGGGATCGCCAGGCGGAGGCGGTGATGTGATTGATGGCGGTGATGCGATCACCGGAGTCAGAATCAGGGCGATTCCGGGCTGAAAGGGAGGTTCCCCTGACATCACCCCCCCCCTTTGAATGCGGCGTCCCGACGCATAGATCGGAAAGGGATTGTGTCGAAGGTCGCAGAGGCGATGTGCCGTGGTTTGCCAGGGTACCTACGATAGAACTCCGCCATTTTGTCTGGGGCGAAGACGCGGTCGAAGCGGACCCACTGGTCGTGCGAGGTGTCGTAGCCTTTCCACCTAACAAAGTAGTTCAGCCGCCTATACCTGATCCTAGCGTCCAAGATCTCCTCTACTTCCCATTCCGGGACTCCGTCCTCAAGGTCTGGAGGGGGCTGGTCGTAGCCGGGGCGTCCATCGAAGGGGTCGTCTTGAGCGAGCTCGAGCTTGACAACGGGGAAGACGGGGTGGAGCTTCGAGTAGCGGCGGAGGGAGGTCGAGCTTGTAGGCACCTTTGCTGATCTCCGTGACTATCTTGAATGGTCCCAGACGGCGGTGGGAGAACTTTTCCGAAGGGCGAGTCGTCCTGATGTCAGAGGCATCCAGCCAAACACGGTCGCCAACCTTAAACTCCGGAGACGGAGTGCATCTCCGGTCGTAGTAGCGCTTGTACTCCTCTTTGGCTTTGGTGAGCGCGGCCTTGGCTTCGGCAACCCCAGTGGCAATGCGGTCGCGGAACTCGTTCACTGACTCCATAGCGGAACGGACTCCGGGTTCGAAGCCCATGCGCGGGAGTCGTCCCTGTGTCCGTCATAAAGGGGACTTGTTGCGTGGAGGAGTGAACGTGGTTGTTGTAGGCAAACTCCGCGGCCGGAATCAGCTCGTCCCAGTCGTCCTGCTGATAGTTGGTGAAGATCCGCAGATACTGCTCTAACTCCTGGTTGACGCGCTCTGTCTGACCGTCCGTCTGTGGATGATACGCGGTGGACGTGGCAGGCTTGATGCCGATTAGACGCCAAAGTTCTCGGGTGAAGTCCGCGATGAACTGTGAGCCGCGGTCGGAGACGTACTTTTCCGGAGTCCCATGATGGCGCCAGACGTTCCGGTAGTAGAGGCGGGCTGCTCCTACTGCGTCGACCGTGGTGTGGCACTCTGAGAAGTGGGCTCGCTTTCCAAGGGTGTCCACAACGACCATGATCGCGTCGTACCCATGCGCCTCAGGGAGCTTGACGATGAAGTCGACGGAGACGGTATGCCAGCGCTCCGGGGGTGTTTCCGTCGGGTGCAGCTCTCCGTGGGGCAGTCTCCGGAGTGCCTTGGTGCGACAGCACAGGTCACAGGTTGCGACGTACCGGCCGATGTGGCGAGACATCTGAGGCCACCAGTAGTTCCGGGAGACCAACTCCAAGGTCTTGAAGCGACCAGCGTGTCCAGCGACTTGGGTGTCATGGCAGAGCTCGATGATGCGTCTCCGGAGGTCTTTGTCCTTTGGTACAACAATCTTCCCACGAAAGTGGAGAAGGCCGCCGGAGACGGCCCACTCATCGGACCGTGAGGAGCGGGGGCCTCGAGCTTGACCTTGGACCTTAAGGAGTTGCCGGGCCGCTAGTGCGACGGGCTCTTCCAGATCAGGCTCACCAGATAGGGCGTCACGAATGTCGCGAAGGAGTTCGGAACCGGGGCCAGAGACGGAGACGCCTTCGAGTGCGCGGACGTGGAAGAGTTCGGGTCGCAGGAGGACAACGTCGGAGTTGTCGGAGTTGATTCCATGGTCAGGTCTCCGGGAGAGAGCGTCAGGTCGGCCCATGTCGCGACCGGGTTTGTGGTGCAGTGTGAAGTCGAACTGGGAGAGGTAAAGGGACCAACGGGCTTGTCTCCGGTTGAGGTGCTGCGTCTTCCTGAAGTACTCCAAATTCTTATGGTCAGTCCAAATCTCGACAGGGTGCGCGGCGCCCTCGAGGAAGTGTCTATACTCCTCGAGTGCACGGATGATCGCGAGCATCTCCTTGTCGTGGATTTCGTAGTTGCGCTGGACATCATTTAAGCTTTTGGAATAGAATGCTATAGGGTGCCACTTCCCGTCCGGGGCGGATTGTATATCCTGGGTGCACCTTGGAGGTTAGGCTAAATCTTACAGCTACGGGTGCCCGTCCGGGGCGGATTGTGAAAGAACCGCCCCCGTCGCATAATCAGAGCTGTCCGCCTCGAGTCGGAAAGGCCGTGCATCGTCTGGGATCGCCAGAACCGGTTCCGAGGTGACCGCGTCCTTGATCGCCTGGAACGCGGAGGCCTCTGCGTCGCCCCAAGTCCACCTCTGGTCCTTCTTGGTAAGCGCGAAGAGCGGTCGCGCAAGGGCTGGGAAGTCCCGAATGAACCTGCGGTAGAAATTAGCAAACCCAAGGAACTGCTGAACATCCTTCTTGTTTTCTGGAGTCGGCCAGGCGGAAACGCCTGCAACCTTGACGGGGTCCATTTCGACGTGGTTGTGGGAGATGATGACTCCAAGGTACTCGATTGACGATTTTTCGAAGTCGCACTTCTCCGCTCGGAGGTACAACTTGTGCTCTCGGAGTTGCCGTAAGACCTCCTGAACGATCTGCCGGTGTTTCCGGAGGTCGGAATGGGCGATCAGGATGTCGTCAAGGTAGATCATGACATCTCCGGAGAGGATGAGGTCCTGGAAAATGTCATTCATCATCGTTTGGAACGTCACAGGGGAGTTTGTCAGGCCAAAATACATCACCAAGGGCTCGAACAGGCCTCGGTTAGTCCGGAAAGCCGCTTTCCACTCGTCACCTTCCTTGATCCGGACGTTGTTGAAGCCCCAACGGACGTCGAGTTTGGTGAAGTAATGAGCGCCTTTGAGAGTCCGCCATCCTTTTTTTTGACGAAGAAGACTGGAGACGCCATCGGAGACTTGGAGGGGCGAATCCGGCCCGTTGAAAGCCCTTCCTCGATGAACGCGTCAAGCTCGCATTGCTCGAGGGGCGAGATGGGGTACACCTTGCAGTTAGTAGGCTTGGCGTCAGGGACGAGTTCGATGGCGTGGTCCCAGGCTCTCCGTTCCGGTAATGTGTCGAAGGACTCCTTGTTGAAGACATCTTCAAACTCCCTAGCCCAGTCTGGGATCTCAGAGGGCGGAGGCGCGGAGTTCCTGGCGAAGGCTTCGGCTAGGCGCTGCGAGACGGTGCTGCCAGCACGTATCTCCTCCGAGGGACGGAACGAGGTGTAGAAGATGCGGTCACCATCTTCGAGTTGGTCATCATCGTCGTCGTCATCGGAGTCTGGCATCAGATCAGGCAGACCGGAATCGCCATCGGAAACAGATTCGCCTTCGTCGTCAGGACCAGACAGGTCCATGGCGCAGATCGAGGGGAACGGGCCGGAGCGGAGGCGCTTCTGGAGTAGGCGGAGTCGCCGTAACTCAGCCCGTTCAACACGTTCTTCCTCGCGGCAAGTGGAGCAGCCGCGGGGGCACCGTGTCATCTTGACCTCCTTGGCTTCCCAATTGATTTCCGGGTTATGCTTCCGCAGCCAGGAGTACCCCAGGATGAGGTCTTGTTTGCCAAGATGAGTGACAGCAAGTTGAACACGCTCGGAATGGCCTTTGTAGCGTAGGACCAAGTCCGTGATCTGATTGATGGAGCCAGCATCATTCGGAGTGCCGTCGACGTTGAAGACCGGAATTGGTTGCGCCAGAGTGCGGACTGGAATGCCATTTCTAGTGACATAGTTTGTGTCGATGAAATCAGAGGTGGCACCACAGTCAACCAGACCAGAAAGCGAGAGCTTGAGTGCGCTGGTAGTGGATTCTAGCTCCAGCGGGAGGTGGAGGGAGTTCACTCCAGGGGCGGCAGCAACAGTATACTGCTTGGGTAATTTCTTTTCCCAGGCAGTGAGGCGACGGAGGTGGGTGACAGGCCTTATCGGAAATTGATGGGCCTTATCGGAAATTGATGCAGCCTTATCGGAAATTGATGGGGCCTTATCGGAAATTGATGGGGAGGGTATGTCTTTCGTTTCAGGCTCGTTGTAGGGCAAATGAGTGCATTCATCATACAAGGGGGCGAAACGATTTATGGACGCGAACGAGGGCACACCAGTCACTCGTCGCGGGGGACAAAATCCTCCCCAGCCATCAACTCCGCTGTTGATTCCGGCAGGGCAGCTGTGTCGGAGTAGCGGGCGATCAACTCCGCTAACATCTCATCACCGAGTTGTTGGATTACCTCGTCGAGGATGTCCATTGAGCGAACATCCGCGGGGAGGGGGCAATCCCGGGCGAGATGGTTTGGGTCGCCGCACCTGAAGCAGGCGCGACGAGGGGCACCCCGAGCCCTGGTGCGATCCAACTCCATAGGGACGGGAGCTGGAGGTGCCGGAGCGGGGGCGCGGGCCGCGGGTGGCACGACCGGAGCCACCGGGCGGAAAGGGGCCGGGGCCGGGACGCGGTTGACTGGGAACGGAGTCCGAATCATACCGCCTGACGTCTTGGGGGCGGCTGATTTGATCAGCTTGGCCCGGACCAGGGCCTCATATTGACGGAAGGCCCGGGTGCGCCAGCTAAGGTAGTCCCGGAGGTCCGGGGGGTCGTTCGAAGACGTGATTCCGTTGTTGATCAAGGGGTCAAGTCCGTGGCGGAACTTGGTCACCTTGACCAGCGCGTCTTCAAATCCGGCAAGGTCCATCAGGTCCTCAAAGTCGTCAGTGTACTGGTAGACGTCCCGCGTACCCATGTGATAGGCGGAAGTCTCCAGTTTGGAGAGGGCATGGTCTTGCTCGTTCTCCTCGACGAACCGGAGTCGAAACTCGGAGACAAACGAGCCCCAGGACGGAAACGGAAACGGGACTTTGTTTCCGTGGCGCTCTGCCCATTGCTGAGCAGGTCCTTCTGCCATGTACGACATGGCGTACCGGACAGCCTTTTCCTCGCGCGCCTCTCCGTTGACCACGAAGGCCTCGGGGGCGAGTCGCGCGTAGGTTTTGACCGCGTATAGGAACGCGCGGCCGCGTTTCCGGTCGCCGTTGAAGACGAACGGTGGGTTTGGTCGCAGGACCAATTTCGAGGCGAGGTCGACGTCGCCAAAGAGGGCTTCGGAGTCGCCCTGGACCGGAGTCGAAGTCGGAATCGACGTCTCCGGAGGTGGTGTTTTTTGGGCTCCGCCAGCAGTATTAGCGGCGGCAGCGGCAGCGGAAGCCTGGGTGGTAAGAAGAGTAAGAGCCTCAGTTAGGCGGTCGATTTTCACCTCGAGTGCATCCAGCCGAGTGCCAGCGTCAGGAGTAGCTCCGGAAGGCATGACAGGTGCGGGGATGACAGGAGTGACAGAGGAGGAGGGGACAAGTGGCAGGGGCGGTGGCGAGGGCGGAGTGGACTCGGACTCCGAGCCTGAGTCAGCGCCCGAACCTGGCAATCTTGTCCGGTTGATCCCGTAGAGAGTTTCTTCTGCTGTAAGGGCAACCCTGGAGGCCTGAGGTCAAGGTCCTAGCAGGGGAGGATCCAAAGGAGTGAATAACAGTAAGCAAATACAAAGGAAGCTGACCTAGCAGGGGAGGATCCAAAGAGAAGAAACTCTAAGGGTCCGCCTGCTAGGTAGCTGAACTATATACTGCGCTCTTGACGCGCCAAGATTGATCGTTGCTCCATGCAGTATGCCTGCGCCATGTCGCAGGCCAGGTCCCAGGGGGATCGCCAGGCGGAGGCGGTGATGCGATTGATGGCGGTGATGCGATCACCGGAGTCGGAATCAGGGCGATTCCGGGCTGAAAGGGAGGTTCCCCTGACAGACCCGTGCTCTACCCTAGACCGTATGACATGATCATGGTCATTGCCGATACCTCGGAAAGCACACTCATTACTCTGAGTGCCACACGATAGTCGATGCAGTATGTCATATCTGTGCATCCATCAAGCGCCACGGCTTGGCGACCGTGTTTGGCTGGATGCCTCTGACATCAAGACGACTCGCCCCTCGGAAAAGTTCTCCCACCGCCGCCTCGGACCGTTCAAGATAGTCGCGGAGATCAGCAAAGGTGCCTACAAGCTCGACCTCCTTCCGCGCTACTCGAAGCTCCACCCGGTCTTCCCCATCGTCAAGCTCAAGCTTGCCCAGGACAACCCCTTTGATGGACGCCCCGGCTACGACCAGCCCCCTCCGGACCTCGAGGACGGAGTCCCGGAGTGGGAAGTAGAGGAAATCTTGGATGCAAGGGTGAGGTATAAACAGCTGAACTACTTCGTCAGATGGAAAGGCTACGACGCATCGCACAACCAGTGGGTCCACTTCGACCACGTCTTCGCCCCAGAGAAAATTGCGGAGTTCTATCGTAAGTACCCTGGCAAGCCACGGCACATCGCCTCCGCGACCTTCGACTCGATTCCGTTCCTGTCACGGTTCGGGTCGGGCCGTCGGGCCCGCACTAACTCCAGATCCCTCGCCACTTCCCCCATTCTTCCAACCCCTTCCCTTCACCCCTGCGTCCCTATGCGGCACCCATCCAATCCGCCCTGGGGCCTGACGCCCATCCGATCCCTCCCTAAATACCGTAGCGTATAAAAACCGTACTTACAAGATGTAGTCGCTAGGCTAATATCGTTTATTCTCCAGGCTAACACCCATCTCTCGTGCTCCTCAGACCCGCTCTAAGGCGGACCCCCCGATGCCCCAATACGGCCCGAGCCCGACGCTGACAGTTCCGGTCTATGCGTCGGGACGCCGCATTTAAAGGGGGGGTGATGTCAGGGGAACCCCCCTCTCGGCCCCTCGGAGACGCGCGTCCGACTCCGGTCCGATTCCGATTCCGACTCCAGTCCGGCCCTCCATCTCACCCACACAATCACTGATCCGTCAACGCCCTCCCGACGGTCGCCCTGGGACCTCGCCTGCGACACCGCCCAAGCCTCCTGTGCCCGACAGCGGCAGCTACGGACAAGCAGTATATAGTCAGCTACCTAGCAGGCGGACCCTTAGAGTTTCTTCTCTTTGGATCCTCCCCTGCTAGGTCAGCTTCATTTGTATTTGCTTACCAATGTTCATGCTTTGGATCCTCCCCTGCTAGGACCTTGATCTCAGGCCGCCAGGGTTGCCCTTACAGAAGGCCCGGGTGCGCCAGCTAAGGTAATCCCGGAGGTCTGGGGGGTCACTCGAGGACGTGATTCCATTGTTGATCAAGGGATCAAGTCCGTGGCGGAACTTGGTCACCTTGACCAACACGTCTTCAAATCCGGCGAGGTCCATCAGGTCCTCAAAGTCGTCGGTGTACTGGTAGACATCCTTTGTGCCTATGTGGTAGGCGGAAGTCTCCAGTTTGGAGAGAGCATGGTCTTGCTCATTCTCCTCAACGAACTGGAGTCGAAACTCGGAAACAAACGAGCCCCAGGACGGAAACGGAAATGGGGCTTTGCTTCCGTGGCGCTCCGCCCATTGCTGAGCGGGTCCTTCTGCCATAAACGACATGGCATAGCGGATGGCCTTTTCTTCCCTCACCTCTCCATTGACTATGAAGGCCTCAGGGGCAAGGCAGGTGTAGGTGCAGACCGCGTAGAGGAATGCGCGGCCGCGTTTCCAATCGCCGTTGAAGGTGAATGGGGGTTTGGTCGCAAGACCAATTTTGAGGTAAGGTTGTAAAATACAATAAATGGAGCCTCACCTGCAAGGATAAACATGAAGGCAATAGTGCAGTACAGTTCAAAGACCCACAGAATGCAAATGAGTTCCTGACAGGTTATATTGATGCAATCTGGTGCATTCCATTCCATGCCTCATGAGGACATTCATTCGGGTACAGCTACAAGGTGTCCAAATAAATAACCAGACGCTCAAATTGATTCTTCTAACTCGGACTCTACAGGTGCATATTGGACTCTGATTTCGCTTGTAGTAGGGTTGTATATACAGAGAGTGTTAATAGGAGTGTGCTTCAGGTTAGTAGCGAGTGTGGCTGCCATGAGCAGCGATGACAGCGTCGACAATGTCAGGCATGCGATCGATATATTTGTCGATGTCGTGCTGCGGGATGGCGGCCCACTCCTCATGGAGAGCTTGCACAAGCTCCTGATAGTTTTTTTTTGGCTGGGTTTGACGAGCTCGGAGACGCTTTTTGAGCTCCCACCAGCAGGGTTCAATGGGAGACACGTCGGGAGAAGTGGCGGGATGAGGGAAAATGGGGATTTCTTCATCGCGGAGCCACTCTTGCGTGATTTTGGCGCGATGTGAGGGTGCACCGTCCTGCTGGAACTTGATTTCGGGGTCGTCAAGCTGAAGATCCGCAAAAAAAGTCTCGCAAAACAGGTTTGAGGACCTGCTCGCGGTACCGCACTGCCGTCATTCCACCACCAAAATAACCAATGGGCCCTTGTGTCCCTTCGCCACACAACTCCACACCATTGCTCGCACTGACGACTGCTTTGCAACCTCGACCAAGCACTCCTCCAGCATCTCCTCTCCGAGTTTCCTCATCACATAAACACGCCCTGGACTCTCTCCTAGGATGACATAGGCCTCATCCGACCACAAGACGTGACGAAATTCAGTGTTCTTCGACTTTGCCCGGGCCTCTGCCCACGCCAATCTCCTGGCGCGTGTCCTGACATTCAATGCAGGCACTTTGAGAGCAACCCGACGATGGTAGCCGTTGGTAGCAAGCTTAAGACGAATTGTCTCGGTGCCCACATCTGTAGTAACACGATTGGCGATGTCTCGGAGAGGTCGGCGGCGGTTCTCGATTGAGCCTGTTGACGCGTCAAGCGCCTCCTGGAGCGTGTTCTCGTCTGCCTTTCGTGGCCGTCCACGTCCTGGGAGCTCGTCCGTTGTGCCGTACTTGCGCCATTTCATCCACAGGTCTCCTGCCGTCGACTTTGCGATGTCATGCAAACGTGCATTTGCAGACACATTGCTGACGGCCATTATGGACCCAATGAACCGGTTTTTGCGTGGTGTATCAAGGTGGGGATGGGTGGTCTGCATCGTAGACACCTTTGGCATGGTGAGGGCTGGTGGTGGTTGACTGTAGAGCGTGGTGAGCGCGGTGTTATGGCTGCTTCATCGATGATGTCACACGTCCGGTTATTTATTTGGACACCTTGTACATCAAGTCCTATCGGATCATATGCAAAGCAAAGCACCATACACCAGACTTCCTGGTCTAAATCGCAAGATATTTGATGCCCAAGACTCCCATCTCTGGAATCAGCACATCATTACCCACCTGACTATCCGGAAGCCTCCAGTGGGAACTTATGGCATTCGACAACTATTCATTGTAGTATGCTGGGGACTAAACCGTGGACGCCGCTAGAAAAATATGCTTATTAGTTACTTTATTGAAATCAATTATGAGGTATAAATTGTACTATGTAGATATATCCATATCTGATAGATAAGTTTAAGTTTGTTTATAAAATATAAGGTGGAAACCTTGAAATTTTCATAGTTAAGGACTGATTACTGCTATGTGCGAGATATCAACTAAGGCAACAGCTATGGCGATCTTAGCTCTAGAGTCGTTTGCGGAAATGCTGGCTGCCTGGCGGTGGATTGCTTCAGCACACATTTTGGGAGTGATACCCTCTGCGGTGATGTCGAAAGTCTCGTCATGACCAAACTGCATACTGTCGACTTCAACCTGGACTTCATCAACAGTAGTGAAACATTGGCGAAATTGCTTAATAGAAGCTTGAGTCAGTGGAGTTGGCATGGAGTTCATCTCCAGGAGACAGGCAGCAAGATGTATATGTATTTTGAATGCACGCTGTAGTTGTGTGTAAGTCCAGTAGAGTCATTCTCTTTGTGATAATAACACACCTTTAGAAGATTCTCCTTAACTCAGTATTCAATCATGCTTGGCAGTCAATATGTTGATCTGATAGTACCAGATGAGATGACAAGATACACAAGATGATGGTAGGATAGTATACCTTTCAAATGAGCACCTTCCCAGCTTTATCTGCCCTAACCAGCAAGAGATCCATAGATATCTTTAGGAGTTGATGGAGATCAAATACCCCTGATGAGTGGTTTCAGGGGATTTTCAGGGTGATGTGGACTTCAGACTGAAGATGGACATACTAGAGCCTAATATTTCCTTTGCTATGACTGAATAGTCAGTATAATGATCATATGATATGATGAGGATCAAATACCATAGTTCACTCATCATACTCTCAAGGATGTTCCTGACAGCACTTATATCATATATCTCCATTACATAGTTATCAAGATAGAGGCTCATCAGTTGGACATCAGCTGATAATTGATATAACTATTGAGCTGTTACTATAGGTTACTTCATGGAAGTTGTTTATATAGTCAAAGTATGCAACTTTAATTTTGTGACAATCTGTGACATTCTCTGATAATTTCCTTTTTTGGCCATTTGTCAGGTCTATCACTCTATATATATTACAGTTATAATGTTTTTGTGACATATGTAACTGTAACTACCAGTCACTCTTTAGCTACTTACCCAGAAAATTTCCTTCTTGAGGTGGATGTTACTCATGTCACACAGAGTGATAAACGTGACAAATGCACGATTTTGTCACACTTGGACTTAGACCCAGATATCAGGACAATTATAGCAGCTATAGCAGCATAGAATAGGACTTAGTAGCATAGAGGGAAACTTAGAGCTTATGCTGCAGCAAGATATTTGAGAATTATTGCAGCATGGCTATTTTGCAGTCATCTCTTCTAATTAGAAGTGAGTGTCGGGGAAACCTCCCTTTCGGCCCGGAGACGCGCCCCCGATTCCGGTCCGATTCCGGTCCGATTCCGGTTCCGACTCCGGTCCGGCCCTCCATCTCGCCCGCACAATCACCGATCTGTCAACGCCCTCCCGACGGTCGCCCTGGGACCTCGCCTGCGATGCTGCCCAAGCCTTCTGTGCCCGACAGCGGCAGCTACGGACAAGCGGTATATAGTCAGCTACCTAGCAGGCGGACCCTCAGAGTTTCTTCTCTTTGGATCCTCCCCTGCTAGGACCTTGATCTCAGGCCTCCGGGGTTGCCCTTACAGCAGAAGAAACTCCCTACAGGATCAACTGGACAAGATTGCCAGGTTCGGCGCTGACTCAGGCTCGGAGTATGAGTCCGTTCCGCCCTCGTCACCGCCCCTGCCACTTGTCCCCTCCTCCTCTACTCCTGTGGTCCCCGCACCCATCATGCCGTTCGGAGTCACTCCTACCGCAGACACCCGGCTGGACTCACTCGAGGCGAAAATTCCCGGACCTCCGGGACTACCTTAGCTGGCGCACCCGGGCCTTCCGTCAATACGAGGCCCTGGTCCGGGCCAAGCTGATCAAGTCAGCCGCCCCCAAGACGCCTGGCGGTTTGATTCGGACTCCGTTTCCGGTCAACCGCATCCCGGCTCCGGCCCCCTTCAGCCCGGTGGCTCCGGTCGTGCCACCCGCGGCCCCCGCCCCCGCTCCGGCGCCTCCAGCTCCCGCAGGATAGGCAGTCAGTTTTGCTAGCAAAACCTGGGCTACTGGTCAAGGGTGTTACTCGCAAAACTGGGCAAGCCCAAACTGGATGCTGTGACAGGAAAATGTGACATTCAATCAATTGTGAATATCTCAATGAGTTTGATAGCTATGACTAAGCTATTACCAGATATGGTAAGGCAAATCACCATTTCTTCAGGCCGAAGACCCGGATAAACATCTAGGTAGGCTTGTAATGCAGGGCAAAGGTATACATCCTAATTGGGTCAAAATTGATGTATCTTGACAGGGCCATCAAAAGCACTGATGTCAATCAAAAATCGTTCCACATCAATTACTTTATCTAAATGCCATCAATTCTATCATTAATATCATGATCTAACACAGAAATATGAATAAAACAAGTTTGCAAAAAGTGTGACATTTGTGACCCTTGGGCAGTCCCCCAGGTTTTGTGAGTAACACCCTTGACCAGTAGCCCAGATTTTGCTAGCAATTCTGAGTGAATGAGCTGGCTCCCGTCCCTATGGAGTTGGATCACACCAGGGCTCAGGGTGCCCCTCGTCGCGCCTGCTTCAGGTGCGGCGACCCAAACCATCTCGCCCGGGATTGCCCCTCCCCGCCGGTGTCCGCTCAATGGACATCCTCGACGAGGTGATCCAAGAACTCGGTGACGAGATGTTAGTACACGGACACAGCTGCCCTGCTGGAGACGGTAGCGGAGTCGATGGCCGGAGAGGATTTTGTCCCCCGGCGACGAGTGACTGGTGTGCCCTCGTTCGCGTCTATAAATCGTTTTGCCTCTTTGTATGATGAATGCAGTTCCTTGCCCTACAATGAGCCCGAAACGAAAGACACACCCTCTCCTGCCCCCGCCTCGACTCCGTCTCCGACTCCGCCCGCGACTCCGGTTATCGTCCTTCGCCGCCTTACTGCCTGGGAAAAGAAACTGCCCAAGCAGTATACTGTTGCTGCTGCCCCTGGGGCGAACTCCCTCCACCTCCCGTTGGAGCTAGAGTCCACCACCAGCGCGCTGAAGCTCTCGCTCTCTGGGCTCGTTGACTGCGGTGCCACCTCCGACTTCATTGACACGAACTATGTTGCTTGGAACAGCATTCCGGTCCGCACCCTCGATCAGCTGATTCCGGTTTTCAATGTCGATGGCACCCCCAATGATGCTGGCTCCATCAAACAGATCGCGGACTTGGTCCTGCGCTACAAAGGCCACGCCCGAACGAGTTCAACTCGCCGTCACTCATCTTGGTAAACAAGACCTCATCCTGGGGTACTCCTGGCTGCGGAAGCATAACCCAGAGATCAATTGGGAAACCAAGGAGGTCAAGATGACACGGTGTCCCCGCAATTGCTCGACCTGCCGCGAGGAGGAGCATGTCAAACGGACCGAGTTGCGGCGACTCTGGTCGCTCCAGAAACGTCTCCGCTCCGGCCCATTCCCCTTGGTTTGCACTATGGACCTCTCTGGCCCTGAGGACGGAGACGATTCCGACTCCGGTCTCGATTCCGACCTGCCTGATCTGACACCGGACTCTGACTCGGACGACGAGGATGACCAGCTCGAAGATGGTGACTGCATCTTCTACACCTCGTTTCGTCCCTCGGAGGAGATACGCGCAGGTAGCACCGTCTCACAGCGCCTGGCCGAAGCCTTTGCCAGGAACTCTGCCCCTCCGCCCTCCGAGATCCCGGACTGGGCTAAGGAGTTCCAGGACGTCTTCAACAAGGAGTCCTTCGATACGCTACCGGAACGGAGAGCCTGGGACCACGCCATTGAACTCGTCCCCGACGCTAAGCCCACCAACTGCAAGGTGTACCCCATCTCGCCCCTCGAGCAACGCGAGCTCGACGCGTTCATCGAGGAAGGGCTTTCGACGGGCCGGATTCGCCCCTCCAAGTCTCCGATGGCATCTCCGGTCTTCTTCGTCAAGAAGAAGGATGGCGGACTCCGCTTCGTCCAGGACTACCGTGCTCTCAACGCGATGACTGTCAAAAACCGGTACCCCCTTCTGCTGATCAACGACCTCATCAACCGGCTCAAAGGCCCTCGTTACTTCACCAAACTTGACGTCCGTTGGGGCTTCAACAACGTCCGGATCAAGGAAGGTGACGAGTGGAAAGCGGCTTTCCGGAGTAACCGAGGCCTGTTCGAGCCCTTGGTGATGTATTTCGGCCTGACGAACTCTCCCGCGACGTTCCAAACGATGATGAATGACATTTTCCAGGACCTCATCCTCTCCGGAGATGTCATGATCTACCTTGACGACATCCTGATCGCCCATTCCGACCTCCGGAAACACCGGCAGATTGTTCAGGAGGTCTTGCGGCGACTCCGAGAGCACAAGTTGTACCTCCAAGCAGAGAAGTGCCACTTTGAAAAATCGTCAATCGAGTACCTCGGAGTCATCATCTCCCATAACCACGTCGAAATGGACCCCGTCAAGGTCGCAGGCGTCTCCGCTTGGCCGACTCCGGAAAACAAGAAGGACATTCAGCAGTTCCTTGGGTTCGCTAATTTCTACCGCAGGTTCATTCGGGACTTCTCGACCCTTGCACGCCCTCTTTTCGTGCTCACCAAGAAGGACCAGCAGTGGACTTGGGGCGACGCGGAGGCCTCCGCGTTCCAAGCGATCAAGGACACGGTCACCTCGGAACCGGTCCTGGCGATTCCGGAAGACGCACGGCCTTTCCGACTCGAGGCGGACAGCTCTTATTATGCGACGGGGGCAGTTCTTTCACAATCCGCCCCGGACGGGATGTGGCACCCTGTAGCATTCTATTCCAAAAGCTTAAATGATGTCCAGCGCAACTACGAAATCCACGACAAGGAGATGCTCGCGATCATCCGCGCACTCGAGGAGTATAGACACTTCCTCGAGGGCGCCGCGCACCCCGTCGAGATTTGGACTGACCATAAGAATTTGGAGTACTTCAGGAAGACGCAGCACCTCAACCGGAGACAGGCCCGGTGGTCTCTGTACCTCTCCCGGTTCGATTTCACGCTGCACCACAAGCCTGGCCGCGACATGGGTCGACCTTACGCCCTCTCCCGGAGACCCGACCACGGAGTCGATTCCGACAACTCCGATGTTGTCCTTCTGCGGCCTGAACTCTTCCACGTCCGCGCACTCGAGGGCGTCTCCGTTTCCGGTCCCGGCTCTGAACTCCTCCGCGACATCCGTGATGCCCTCTCCGGTGAGCCTGACCTGGAGGAGCCCGTCGCACTAGTGGCCCAGCAACTTCTTAAGGTTCAAGGTCAAGCTTGAGGCCCGGTCTGATGAGTGGGCCGTCTCCGGTGGTCTTCTCCATTTCCGAGGGAAGATTGTTGTACCAAAAGACAAGGACCTCCGGAGACGCATCATCGAGCTCTGCCATGACACACGAGTCGCCGGACACGCAGGTCGTTTCAAGACCTTGGAGTTGGTCTCCCGGAACTACTGCTGGCCTCAGATGTCTCGCCATATCGGCCGGTATGTTGCGACCTGTGACTTGTGCTGTCGCACCAAGGCACTCCGGAGACTGCCCCACGGAGAGCTGCACCCCACAGAAACGCCCCGGAACGCTGGTATACCGTCTTCGTCGACTTCATCGTAGAGCTTCCCGAAGCCCATGGGTACGACACGATCATGGTCGTCGTCAACACCCTCGGAAAGCGCGCCCACTTCTCAGAGTGTCATACGACGGTCGATGCAGTAGGGGCAGCCCGCCTCTACTACCAGAACGTCTGGCGGCACCATGGGACTCCGGAGAAGTACGTCTCCGACCGCGGCTCGCAGTTCATCGCGGACTTCACCCGAGAACTTTGGCGTCTAATCGGCATCAAGCCCGCCACGTCCACCGCATACCACCCGCAGACAGACGGTCAGACAGAGCGCGTCAACCAGGAGTTGGAGCAGTACTTGCGGATCTCACCAACTACCAGCAGGACGACTGGGATGAGCTGATTCCGGCCGCGGAGTTCGCCTACAACAACCATGTTCACTCCTCCACGCAGCACGTCCCCTTCATGACAGACACGGGACGGCTCCCGCGCATGGGCTTCGAACCCGGAGTCCGTTCCGCCATGGTACGAGTCCGTACCCCCCTCGTCACCGCCTCTGCCACTTGACCCCTCCTCCTCTGCTCTTGTTGTCTTTGCGCCCGCTATGTCTACCGGAGCTGCTCCGGATGCTGACGCGCGCATGGACGCACTTGAGGCGAAACTAGACAACCTCACCAATATCCTCACCCACCTTGCTTCCCAGGCTTCCGCTGGCGCACCACCTTCGGCAGCTCCCGAACCGCCTTCGGCATCTCCGAATGCCCCCGACACGGATGCGTTATTTGGTGACATTACTGTCGCCTCAAAACTGGTCTTACGGCCAAACCCCCCGTTTGTGTTTAACAGAGATCGCAAACGCGGCCGCGCCTTCCTATACGCGGTCAAGACTTACGCCCGGCTTGCCCCGGAGGCCTTCGTGGTCAACGGAGAGCTGAGCGAAGAAAAGGTCGTCCGCTACGCCATGTCCTATATGGCGGAGGGACCTGCCCAGCAGTGGGCAGAGCATCATGGAAGCAAAACCCCGTTCCCCTTCCCTCGGTGGAACCTATTCCTCTCCGAGTTTTGCCTTCGGTTCGTTGAGGAGAACGAGCAAGACCTCGCACTCGCCAAGTTGGAAAGCGCCGGGTTATCACATGGGAACGCGGGACGTCTACGGATACACCAACGACTTTGAGGACCTAATGGACCTCACCGGATTCGAAGACGCGTTGGTTAAGGTGACCAAGTACCGCCATGGACTTGACCCCCTGATCAACAATGGCATCACGTCTTGGAACGACCCCCCAGACCTCCGTGACTATCTGGGCTGGCGCACTCGGGCTTTCCGCCAATACGAAGCCTTGGTGCGGGCGAAGCTCATCAAAGGGACCACCCCGCGGACGCCTTCGGGGGCTCCGCGTGGCGCATTCCCTATCGCCCGTTCGGCAACTCCGTTCCCCATCCACCCGGTGGCCGCACACACGCCACCCGCAGCCCGCGCCCCCGTCTCGGTACCTCCGGCTCCCGTCCCTATGGAGTTGGATCGTACTAGGGCTCGGGGCGCCCCCCGTCAAGCCTGCTTCAGATGTGGCGACCCCAATCACTTGGCTCGGGATTGTCCGCTCCCCGCCGATGTTCGCCATGTGGACATCCTTGACGAGGTAATCCAGCAACTTGGCGACGAGATGCTGGGAGAGCTGCTTGCGCGGTTGTCCGATACCGCGGCATTAGCGGAGGCGCATTCGGAGGCTCCGGCAGAGGATTTTGTCCCCCGCGACAAGTGACTGGTGTGCCCTCGTTCGCGTCCATAAATCGTTTCACTTGTTTGTATGATGAATCAACTCCCTTGCCCTACAACGAGCCTGAAACGAAAGACGCACCCCCTGCCCCCTCCGAAGCCCCCGTTCGGATTCGCCGACTTGCCTGGGAGAAAAAGCTACCTGGCAGCTATACCATCTCTGCCGCTCCTGGGGTTAACTCGCTCCACCTTCCTCTCGGACTTGAGTCCACTGCGAACGCGCTCAAGCTCTCCCTCTCAGGTCTGGTCGACTGCGGAGCCACTTCGGACTTTATCGACACAGAATATGTCAACCGAAACAACGTGCCAGTCCGAAATCTCTCAGTACCCATACCGGTCTACAATGTCAACGGTACCCCCAATGATGCTGGGTCTATTCGCCAAATCGCGGACCTCGTTCTACGATACAACGGACACTCTGAATGCGTTCAGCTGGCTGTAACCCACCTTGGGAAACAGGATTTGATACTCGGATAGTCCTGGCTCAAGAAACACAACCCCGAGATCAACTGGGAAAGGAAAGAGGTGAAAATGAGTCGATGCCCCCGAAGCTGCTCCACTTGCCGCGACGAGGAACGGACCGAGCGCGCTGAGGTTCGGTGCCTCCGACTCCTCAAATCGCGTTTGCTCTCGGGCGCCTTCCCCACTGTTTGCGCTATCGATATTGCCGGTCCAGACGATGCTGACGACGAACTCGGAGCTACTTCAGACCCTCCGAGTCCCTCCCCAGACCTCGACGACGACGAGCATCTTGAAGACGGCGACCGCATCTTCTACACCTCCTTTCGCCCAATCGAGGAGATTCGCGCTGGGAGCACCGTGTCCCAACGCCTTGCAGAGGCCTTCGCCCGTAACTCGCCCCCCCCCGCCTTCGGAAATTCCGGACTGGGCCAAGGAGTTCCAAGACGTCTTTGACAAGGAGTCCTTCGACACGTTACCAGAGCGGAGGGCTTGGGACCACGCTATCGAACTCGTTCCCGACGCGAAGCCCGCTAATTGCAAGGTGTATCTGATCTCCCCCCTTGAACAGCGCGAACTTGACGAGTTCATCGAGGGAAAAGTTGCCACCGGCCGTATCCGCCCTTCGAAATCTCCGATGGCCTCCCCCGTCTTCTTCGTTAAGAAAAAGGACGGAGGAGTTCGGTTTGTCCAGGACTACCGCGCCCTCAACGCAATGACGATTAAAAACCGGTCACCCACCGGTACCCCCTCCCGTTGATTAATGACCTTATCAACAGGCTCAAGGGTGCCCGTTATTTCACTAAACTCGATGTTCGTTGGGGCTTCAATAATGTCCGGATTAAAGAAGGAGACGAGTGGAAGGCAGCCTTTCGGACTAACCGAGGGTTGTTCGAACCTTTGGTGATGTATTTTGGCCTGACGAACTCCCCCGCGACTTTCCAAACGATGATGAATGACATTTTCCAGGATCTCATTCTTTCGGGAGAGGTTATGATCTACCTTGACGATATCCTTATCGCACATTCGGACCTCCGTAAGCACCGCGAGATCGTCCGTGAAGTCCTTCGGAGACTCCGAATGCACAAGCTGTACCTTCGCAAGGAGAAGTGCGACTTCAAGAAATCGTCGATCGAGTACCTGGGGGTTATCATCTCTCACAACCACGTCGAAATGGATCCCGATAAGGTTGCCGGAGTCTCCGCATGGCCTCCGCCCGAAAACAAGAAGGACGTCCAGCAGTTTCTGGGGTTTGCTAATTTCTACCGCAGGTTCATTCGGGATTTCTCCGCTCTTGCGCAGCCTCTCTTTGCGCTCACCAAGAAAGACCAGAAATGGACCTGGGGAGACGCCGAAAAGCCGCTGCCTTTCAAGCTATCAAAGACGCGGTCGTCTCAGAGCCCGTCTTAGCGATCCCGGACGACTCTCGGCCTTTCCGACTTGAAGCGGACAGCTCAGATTATGCGACGGGGGCGGTTCTTTCACAACAATCCGCCCCGGACGGGAAGTGGCACCCTGTAGCGTTCTATTCCAAAAGCTTAAATGATGTCCAGCGCAACTACGAGATTCACGACAAGGAGATGCTTGCGATCATCCGCGCACTCGAGGAGTATTGGCATTTCCTCGAGGGCGCCGCGCATCCGGTCGAGATCTGGACTGACCATAAGAATTTGGAGTATTTCCGAAAGGCACAGCACCTTAACCGTCGGCAAGCCCTATCCGGTGAGCCTGACCTAGAGGAGCCCGTCGCGCTTGTGGCCCGGCAACTCTTGAAGATCCGAGGTCAAGTTCGGGGCCCCTGCTTGTCACGTTCGGACGAGTGGGCCATCTCGGGCGATCTCTTGTACTTCCGCGGCAAGGTCGTAGTCCCCAAAGACAAGGACCTAAGGAGGCGCATCATCGAGCTCTGCCACGATACGCGAGTCGCCGGACACGCCGGTCGGTTTAAAACCCTAGAGCTGGTTTTGCACAACTACTGGTGGCCACAGATGTCCCGCCATATCGGACGCTATGTCGCGACCTGCGACTTGTGCTGCCGCACGAAGGCCCTCCGAAGGCTCCCGCACGGAGAGCTACACCCGACCGAAGTCCCCCCCGAACACTGGCACACCGTCACGGTGGACTTCATCGTCAAGCTCCCCGAGGCTCATGGGTACGACGCGGTCATGGTAGTCGTCGACGCTCTTGGCAAACGCGCTCACTTCACTGAGTGCCATACGACAATAGACGCGGTCGGAGCCGCCCGGTTGTACTATCGGAATGTCTGGAGGCACCACGGAACCCCCCGAGAAGTACATTTCGGACCGTGGCTTGCAGTTCATCACTGACTTCACGCGCGAACTCTGGCACTTAATTGGCGTCAAACCGGCTACCTCTACGGCTTACCACCCACAAACCGACGGACAAACCGAACGCGTTAACCAAGAGCTCGAGCAGTACATCCGGATCTTCACCAACTACCAACAAGATGACTGGGACGAGCTTATCCCTGCCGCTGAGTTCGCCTATAACAACCATGTTCACTCCTCCACTCAACAGGTACCCTTTATGACGGACACTGGTCGGCTCCCCCGAATGGGTTTCGAGCCAGGCGCCCGCTCAGAGTTGGAGTCGGTGAACGAAGTTTCGCGATCGGATAGCTAATGGCGTCTCCGAGGCAAAGGCCGCGCTCGTTAAAGCCAAAGACGAGTATAAACGGTACTACGATCGGAAACGTTCGGACGCTCCGAATATTCGAGTTGGTGATAAGGTTTGGCTGGACGGTTCTGACATCAGAACGACTCGGCCCTCCGAGAAGTTCTCCCACAAGCGCCTCGGACCGTTCAAGGTGCTCGCAGAGGTTAGCAAAGGTGCCTACAAGCATGGTACGCTATCGTACATTATATACGCGGGCCCGCAAAGGGGGGATTGGACACCCTGGCCTCTCCTGCTCCTCCTCGCTCCTGTTCCTGGCCGCAGAGGGGACGATCGTACATCCCTTGCAGGCCAGGCGCTACTCCTAACCTCCTAGCACTCCTCCCCAGTCCCCTGGTGTCGAGTTGGGCTCGGCAACCGCTCGACGCATCGTTCTCGGTCACGTGCTTCCCACGTGTGCGTTCCTCCTACTGGGGCGCATGTTCCCCGTCATCACGTGCTGCGTGTTACGGGCCCGCGGTGGCCCAACACCAGCACCAGAGAGGACGGGCGGGTCTTATCCGTGACACTGTTATATCCATGCTGACTCCGGCATTTAATTCTGATTCTGATTCTGGTATTTGGTTTTTGGCAATGAAGATTTACTGAGTGTTTCCAATTATGCTGACTTATGATCTATGCAATCATCTATGCCTTATTCCTCATATACAACTCCCTTACTACTTTACTCATCCTTGTTCTAATCTTGTTACTTACCTTGTTATTACTGATTCTGTTTCCGTTACTTCTCATACTATAAATACTTTGATGTATTACTATGTACTTCAGTTCGTAAATTAATGTTGCTGGTCTCTATTACCTAGTAGCATCTTGACTTCTCTCTTGTTTTGGCTTATGGTCAACTGGAAGCCATGGTCACCCAAACATCCTTCTGTGGTGTTCCGTCCCCAAGTGCATTCGGACTTTGATTTTGTTTCCAACTTCGATTCTGACTCCGCTCCTCTGGTCAACATGGCACTTAACACAGACTATGGGCAATATACAGTAACATTAATAAGCAACATCTTCTGGAAAATGACATAGGTAATTTTGAGACAACTTTAATTTTTTATACAAGCAATTTTCGCCTGCAGGTGACTGTAAGGGCAACCCTAGAGGCCTGAGATCCAGGTCCTAGCAGGGGAGGATCCAAAGAGAAGAAACTCTAAGGGTCTGCCCGCTAGGTAGCTGACTATTGAAACACATGAAATGAGAGCAATGGTGAATGCAGAAACAACTCCACCAACAACCAAAACACCCAAATCAAGGTCTGTATGTTCAGGGTTCCATGGAAGATATATCCATGCATGATGACTAAGTTTAGGTGGTGAAAGTGGTGTAAGTGTGATGATATCACTGTTGACAGTGATGATGTTAATGATGGGAAGTATGCTGGTGATGGTTGATAGTGGTGGTGTCGATGTTGAAGTTAAGTTAGGTGGAGAGGAAGGAGGTGTGGATGTAGCATAGGACAAAGATGACATACTAAGTATGCCTCTTGTGGCCAAACATCCCACAACAACAACCCACTCCAAAATGATCTCAACCCAAAACCCAAAATGATAGTGGTCACAGTCACCGTCCCATCTAGTATGTCATTGCTGAAAATAGATACATTACCTGTTCCCTTTGTTGTCTCCATCAGTGAGGGTAGAACAACTAGCATTAAGAGCATCAGCTTCCACACCATAAATGGCATAAACAACTCCAATATGGGTTGCTCCATTTAAAGAGGGCAACATTCCATAAAGGGAAGCACATCTGAGCATAGTTTCCCCATCTTCATGTCTTCATATCAAGCTATAACTCCAATCTCCTATAAATTCAGGTGTTCTCGGGTGGTGGGTAGTGATGGGATCAAATGATGTAAGCATATCTTGGTTCAAATCAAAGTTGTTGTCGTTGTTGTCAGCAGTAGTGAGACCTAAAACCACCCTTAGAGGCATGTTCATAAATTCGGAACAAACAAGTGTAAACAACAAACACAAGCATGTACAAATAAAATTGCTGAATAATCTTCCCCAAATCTCCCCCCACCAGCTTCCCATTCCCATGTCAGTCACCCTGCTGTCAGGGGAACCCCTACTTCGGCCTCCTTCGGACCATCCGAGGGCATCCGAGGCACATCCGACCGGCGCCCCCTCGGACGCTCCGACCCACCCCGACCATCGTCCCACGGCCTCCTTCGCCCGCACAATCGCCGATCCGTCAAGACCCTCCCAACGATCACCTTGGGACAGAGCCTGCGATGCCGCTCAGGCCTTCTGCGCTCTACGTCAGCAGTTACGGATGACCAGTATATAGTTGGCACCCTAGCAGGCGGACCCTTAGAGTTTCTTCTCTTTGGATCCTCCTCTGCTAGGTCGGTCCCTCCGTGTATTTCCGTAGCTTCTATTCACGCTTTGGATCCTCCTCTGCTAAGCTTTCGTCGGAGTCTCCAGGGTTGCCCTTACACTAGCACCAATCAGGATAATGTTATGGTTTAGCATTTTGTGAAAAACTCTGGAATAAGCTGGTTTGCCCTTGTATATCAAGTTTTATAGATAGATGAGGCACTGGCATCTCAGCTGTCTAAAAATATTTTGTGTAATGTGACATGAGTTCAACAAGTTACAAGGAATCATTGAATGAATGAGAGTAGCAGAAGCAGATAGCAAAATCCCAAGAATGATTTCAATCAACACCTAACTAACATTCCACCTACACAAAACCATAGGTGCGAAACTACTTCAAAGTGTAATCGGGATGCAGTTGATCGCGATGAGTCCGCCCCACTGCGACTCGGGGGCGTCGCACACGACGGTGGTGTTGCCGCTGCCGCGGCGATCAGCACTGATATTCATTGTATCCTCACCAGAAAGAGAAGCTTACCAGTTGTTCCCGATGACGGTAATGGGCGAGCAGCCCAGGCCAACCGGGACGTTGATCCCCGTAAGGTCGAGGCTGAGAAGCGCGGCGACAAGGGACGCGGCGGTGCTGGACGAGCTGACGACGCTGGTGCAGCACTGCGGCGAGGTGGGCGGCGTGACTGGGGGCGGCGGGTTGCCGGTGGGGACGGCGGCAGCAAGGGTCTGTCCGAAACAATGAGTAACTGGCATCTCAGTAAAGAAGACGACCTACAGTGAGGGCAAAGACAGCAACGAGCTTGGAGAACATGTTGGTTTGAGAGGCTTTTCTTCAACTAGTGGGTGGTTAGAGTGAGGAATGAGGGAGAGCGGACCAGCCTTTTATCTTCGCTCACTTAGTGATAGCAAGCTGGCCCACTGACAGCAACATTCCCTCGTGCTGAGTACAGGGGTTGTGTGAAAGTTGGATTAGAGACGCGCGCAGGATTATTACGTTGGCCCTTGGGGGCTGGCTCGACAGCACTGGCACATCATTGAACGGCGCAGAACCTGCAACATTCCCGATGTCAGCCAGGAGGTAGCTGCGGCATGGGCTGAATCCAGCCAATGGAAGCGCACATACATTGGCAGCTATTGTCCAATCATATCCGCCCGACGGGGAGCCTGAACGTCTAAGAATGCGCGGATTAATATTCCTGGAACATGCTCTGCAGAACTTTGCGTTGCAAAACGGAAGATCGAAGGCTGGTGGGAGCCGGACATGCTGACTCAAACAAATCGTATCGGCGCTTGTGCTGTTCTGTGAAGAGAGTACTGGTCGCGATCGGTTGGTCACGGCCTGAATCGGCGATAAGTACTTGGTCATGGCCTGTAGCTGTTAGCATTTTCTTTTGACTCTGATAAGGTATCCCGACTCACAGGACTCAGTAACTGGCAGCTCGTCGGTCCCGAAGCGCCACCACGTTGCTCATTCTTGCATTGTGCCAGATTCCAGAAGCGGCGAACTCACGCGCGGCGCGCGCCAGCAGCAGAATACAGGCCGTAAGTAAATCGCTGTCGATTCGCTTACTTATAAGCATCGCAGACAGTAGCCATACTGGTAGATTGGCGTCCAGCGACAGAGAGCACGATCAACGACCAGCGCGGACATGAAAGAAGGAGGAAAGAAACGTTGACGTGGGAACTGATTCCGATCTCAGTGATCAAGCCCATGAGGAACGCAATGCTAAAAGGTCAAAAGTATACTCCACTGACATCTCTGCCAATATACCAGCCTGAGTACTATGCTACCTTTCCATCATACTGTAACCAACTAACTAATTTGGTACGCTACCAAGACAACAAGGAGAAAGAGAGAGAGAGAGAGAGAGAGAAAAGGAGAGACTAGTAGCTAAATAATAATTTTAAACAGGGCAAGTACAACAACAATCATCATGCAGGCATCATCACTTGAACTTAAGCCCCCTGAGAGTGCGCACCACATCGTCCATATCGACATTCTGGTCGCCGGCCACCCATGCGCCAGTCCAATCCTGGCGTTCGCAGGTCGTCTCATCCGCAACGGCCTCCGCAGGGCCATGCGCATGCGACTCGTCATACGTCGGTGGCGGGCCCAAGCCAGCCGCCATAGTGGCGGCGCCGACAGTAGTGTAGTACGACGCGAACGCAGGCGCATCGCGGTCTGGCGCTGGCGATGCGGCGCGTGACCGCGACTGTGCACGTGACACTGCGCGAGAATGTGAGCGGGACTCGGACCGCGACGTAGTACGGTTCCCCGGGCGGATCGACGGCGGGGTTTCGGCCGACAGCGAGGTCGATTCAACGGAGGAGGGTGGTTGTGGGGATGGCGTGCGCCGGATGGACGGGCCGCGGGATACCGGGCGGATCCAGCCTCCCTCCCCGGCGCTGGCGATGGCGGGCGAAGTCAGCAGCCCATCTTCATGACTGCCGACCGTTGTCCCAAGCGGATGCACGTGCACTTCGCCCAACGGCGAGGTCATCGACAGCCCTTCTCCGGTCTCCTGAGTCGGCGACCTCAGTGCCAGCATATCAGCAAACGACACAATGCTCGCCCCGCGCGTACGTCTGACTGCCCTTCCCCCCGCTCTCCGCAAAGACCTGCTGCTCCAATGCCGACTCGGGCATGATGAGGGTGCTCGCCCGGCGTCGGCGTTTTGTCTCCGCAGTCGTGATGGTTGATGAGGACGTAACGGTATTCGTGCGGGCGAGGGAGGTACTGGGCGTGGCGTTGTTGATGACGAGGGTGGGTGGGACGCTCTCCCCAAGGGTGCGCGACACCTTGGCGAGGCGCAGTCGCAACTGCTCGTGCTCGGGAGGCGCGGTCGGGAAGGATGGGGATAGCGGGGAAAGGATGCTATTGATTGGGTCGTCTGTTGGGATGACGAGCGGCTCAAATGTGCTCGGCGGCAGTCGGAGGACGAGCGCCGGCCGGTGCTGGTTGGCCACAGTCTGCTCATCGTCTTCCGCAGCGAGGGTGGGAACAGCAACATCCGGCCGTTGGAAGGGGAGGGCCAAGGAGGAGAGGGAGCCCGATGCGTGAGTGTATAGGAACCCCAGACTGCGTTTAGTTCGCAGGGATGGTAGTGTAGGGAGCGTCAAGGTCGGTGTCCATTTCGGGAGCGCTGGGACTGGTGGTGGAGGAGCAGAGGAGGGTAATACGACTGCGGGCTCTTCCCCCAGGACAGAGCGTATTTTGCGGACTGATCGCACAAGCCGCTGGCGCTCTGTTTCAGGGAGGGCGTGGCCGTCGTCGAGCGTCATCGTTGTCGTTGTCGTCGTTGTCATTTTGAAGGAAAAAGCAAAAGTAAAGAACAGACGAAGAAGGGAGATGGAGGGAAGAGTGAAGAGAAAGTGAAGGAAGTGATTGCCCGCGCATCGGCGGTAACGCACATCTTTTTGACGGGCCATATGTCGACAAAAGTTAGCCGAGAGCCAACACACGCTAAACGTCTGACTCACCCAGCTTGCCGCATCGAATCATCAGGCGTGCATGCTCTTCGATTGCGCCAGAAATGCGCTCGTCGCTCGTTTGAGGCCCAAGTCGGATCTGGTGGTCGTGGTTCGAAGAAGAGATGCATAAGGTCGTTGCTTACGTGGCGGGCCCGTGATCCGTTACGCGATCATCGTCGATCGATGTCGGCGCCCGATGATTCATTTTTTTTTTTTTTTTTTTTTGTGGCACGTTAGGTAGTAGCAGATAATCACTTTCGTTCCCCAGTAGCTTGCCGTAGTTCTCTCGCGAGATTCCGTCAAGCATCCCGGGCCGACATCTGTCGGTCATCCACCACCCGTGAGTTGTGAGGCGGGGACTTGAAACCCCGCCAGCCGGATCAAACCACTCGAGGAAATGCGCTCTCGCACTGGGCCCTTGGGCATCTGGTGTGGGGCTGCAGTTTCAATAGGCTCAAGGCGTGCAGAAGGGAATTGGCCCTCCCGATCACCACCTATCCTCGCCTACCTCAACCGACACCCACTAAAACCCCGACCTCCCTTGACGTTGGCCAGTCATTCGGGAGTGATTTTTCGTCTTTCAAAGTCTTACTCCAAGTTTTACGGACTAATGCCTTTGGGATGGCCTTTTTCCCATACTTGTTGTCATTCGTCATTTCTCTGTCCATCTGTAGTCTATTATTAATCGACCAGCACCATTTACGAGCTATCTCTGTCGCAGAAGCGGGGTCTTTCTCATTGATTACTCTGTCATTTCGAAGCTTCCAGATAAGATGTGCCGACTCTGATATCAGAATCCGGAACAGTCTCGTGGTGCCGTCGTCGGCCTTGTCTATCATTCCGCACGCCATTATTTGGCCTGTCGTGGGCAGTGACAGTTCGCTCCCAGTTTTCATCTCCCACAGTTTGCTGGCAAGCTCCCAGACTTCCTTCTGGCCTGGCGCTTCACACTGCGTTAAGATGTGTTTCATCGACTCGTCCACATCTCCACATCTGGGTTCTTTACACGGGCCTTTCCACTCGTGTCCGGGTATGTGTTCCCAATGCTTCCCCACTTTATAACCATCGTGAATCAACATCCAGAGGAAGAATCGGATGTTCCTTGATATGTCCTTGTGGCGTATCGAGGCCCACATTTTCTTGTCTGTCACCTCCTTCTGGTTCATCGTTGGATGCGGAAGATCCTAGAACTTAAGATCCTTTCCTTCAAAGTGCTAAGCCGTAGTTTGCTGGATGTGAAGTTGTTACAAACTGAAGTCTGAAGAAACAGAAACTAGGACTACTTATATATCGATAAAAAAAGTACATCTAATACTTATCCGATCTAAGTATGTCTATATGTAGATGAGTGGTTCACCGCTCCATATTCCGTTGTCAGGGATCTGCGTCGCCCAACCGGCCATCTCTTGCTCATCCGAGTCAAAGGTGACGCCAAACGGAACCAGCACGTTGTCATATTCCGAGTGGTACGATACTGGTGGCAAGGCTTGTGCGCTGGTGGCAACAGGAAACTCGACAGGCGAGGACAGGTAAGCAATGGGCGATGAGGCCTGTGACATGCTCAAATCTGAGCTGCTGGAGGCAGGGCTGCTGTGCATGCTAGTGTTGGAACTTGGCCGAGACAGGGAAGTGGGAAGAGGACGGGGTATAGTGAGTATTGTACAGATGAAGCCAGCACACGCAAAAACAGATGCGACACCTGCTGCATCATATTACTAAAGTGTCGCTTCTGTTTCAATATTACGTATGATACATTGATTGTCCCATCAGACTGAAATGATCCCCAACAACATATATATAATGTACCTTTCCCCTTAAACGAACCTTTAACTAACCCTAACCGAACCTAACCAACCCTAACCAGACCTAACCAACCCTAACCGAACCTAACCAACCCTAACTGAACCCTAACTAACTGAACCTAACCAACTTAATAAATACTAACAAGATAAAATACCAACTGTTGCCATCTCCTTTATCATCATATTATGATTGTATCATCGAAATTTGCTGTATCAAATGTTTGATTTTGATGCTTAGATAGGACACGTGTCGCATCTAACTACAAGGTGTCGCATCTGTTTGTGCGTGCGCTTGCTTCATCTGGTATGTCCCGGGGTATAGTGATAGTTGCTGTGCGACCAGGCCGCGGTGCTATCGAAGTGACTATGTGAGTTGTAGTAACCTCCGGCAACTTGCAAGGGTAGTGTTGCTGCCGAGGAGGTCCAGTGCTGAAGGTCGGAATGTATCGGCGGGGCGGGCGAGTGAAACGACGAGCTTCTACTCGAGCTGCTGCTGGACCCGGGGCTGGTGCTAGCAGAGGCGTAGCCATACATGTCGAAATCGTGACCCGAAGGAAGGTCTGAGAACCGGGGGTCATCGATGAAATCGAGGTATGAATGGAAGCCGATTTGGACGGGGGCGGCGGGGGGATATAATGGCACGGGAGCTGCTGCAGGCGGAGACTGCTCTTGTTGCGTGAAGATGTGAGGCGAAGCAACCGGCGCGTTGACACCATAAAAATAGTCATCGGTCGCAGCGCCGGGATAGTTTGAGGGTCCAGCTGTGCCGTTGGAGTAGTCGTAGACGCCAAATGCTCCATTGTCGGACTCCTCCTCCTCCGCGCTGACATCACTGGCGCCGTCAATTGACGCGGATCGGCGGGCGGCCCGACACTCTAGGCTGCGGGGCACGTACTCCTTAGGGTGGTGCTTCTGTTCATGGTGGTTCATCCCCGCCGCGTCGCCCGTTCGGTGGATGCAGTATCTGCACGCAAAAGGCTTGGCCCCAGTGCTGAGAGGTCAATTAGCAGGGTGGCAAAGTGGGTGGCACGAAACGCACTGGCTATTTATGTGGGTCCGGAGCCCGCTCTCCTGCAGACACGCGACGGTACACCCTGGAAATGTGCATTTGAAAGACCTGTTCCGCTTCGATTAGACGGTGGAGATGGGTCACAGACAAGGGACGCACACTTCGAGGCGCTCGGCGGGCAGCAGGTGCGTGTTTTGGTGGCGCAGTAAATCTGTCCTTGTTTTAAAGGACCAGTCGCAGCCAGGCTCGATGCACTGGTATTTGCGCTTGGGGAAGGGCGGCCGGCGTCCCTTGCGTTGTTTCTGGGTTGGCTGGGCTCGCGGCATCGTCGATGTGGAAGGGATGAGAGGAGGATATAATCACCGATGGGCAATGGGTGGCGGGAGGGGAGGTGGCTGACAAGCGGCTTGGGAAACCCCTCCCTCACCAGCAAGCAGCTTTTATACCCAATCCCTCCTCCCCAGCCGGATTGCTTGCTGAAATTGCCTGTTCGGGCAGCGCCACTCTCGCCACTCGCGCGGAATCGCCATATGCGGGGCTGGCCGGTGACAGCCTTTGTGCTGCAGCGGCGCTTTGGACGCGTCACAATGCACTGATGGCGCATCGTGATTCTGTGATGTCAGTGCTGGGACCAGTTTTGCGGCCACGTGGCATTGAGGGGAGGACAATGGGCCTGGTTGCTATGGCGGTGCTTGGTCCGGCTGATCAGGCCGAGGGTGAGAAAGGTGTGAGGTGTCGAAGACGGAGCTGAAGCTGGTGAACAAAGTCGGCGATGGGGCTGAAAAGTGCCAGTGTCGCGAGCGCTGAAGCAGTTGCCAAGACTCAAGAGGAAGAGTTCAGCGCGGACTTTGAAGTAAGACCTATGGGTGGAAGCTGTCTCCCCCAGCTAGCACATAGCGTCCGCGGTCGTGGGTGTCCCCTTCGTCGTCGTCATCGCGAGTGGCAAGAAAAAATGATGTCGCATCACCCGTTCATCCGATTCGATCGATATCAGAGTTTCAGACATTTCGCCCGACCTGAGCGTCTCCACAAGATCTGGCGCCGAGCTACTTAGTAGATATTTCATGCCACGAGCAATAGTCATCTCACTTAGCATTCCGCGCCCCAGCCAGTCCGCAGAATGATAAGGTCCGTATTCCAAATACTTACGCCTGCCCTGCCTCGAACCCGCGATGCTGTGGAACGGCGTGATGCTTACGTGGCGCGTTCTTTGCCTCCTGCGCTCATGTCCTTTGCTTTACATGCGCGCTGTCTCTTCCGTCGGCGCCACGGTCATGCATTACAGGGCGCTTCTATGCTGACCGTGAGTTCGTCGCGGGTCGGTGTCACTGTGTCAGGGACTCAGTGTGGAGTGGGACGACTGGACTCCAAGTTGGCCTTGTGGCCGCTGTGCGTGTTCTAGGGCGTGGGCGGGAAAGTCCGGTGAGCGAGTCGTTACTTTTACTTTCCATGGGAGTCGTTGAACGCTTCAGTTCAAGTGGTCCAACTTCTGTTATCGATATCGCCATTGAATAAACAGGAAGACGTGTTCAGACGCGAATACTGCCTGCGCGGTCAGGCACTCATCTTCTCTGTCGGGCCCATTGTCTGTACTGACTGCCGTCGGGCGAATCGGGACAAGCGGACACCGTGGTGTCATCACAGTAGCGGCCATTTCTATTCGTTCTACTGGTCCAATCCGCGGCAACCTCGAATTCCTGCTACTTGACATCGGGAATGCTTCCTGTCCTGCGCCGTTCAATGCAGCCACCTGTTCAACAGCGCGTCTACGTTCCCCAACTCCTTGTTTCTAGAATTTACTATCGCCAGCTGCGCGAAACACGATAAAATCCTGCCCCTCCCTCCCCAATCCTTACTCCAACCAACCACCGTTGCAGTAAACCCTCAGAAACACCATGTTCGCCAAGCTCACTGCCCTCTTTGCGCTCGCTGTAGGCCTCATTCTCGCTGGAACAACTCTTCTTCAACTGACCATCCCGGGCCATAGACCCTTGCTGCCGCCACCACGCCCACCTCGCCGCAGTGTTGCAACAGCGTCGTGAGCTCGACGAGCGCCGCCGCATCCGCTGTCGCTGCCATTGTCGGCGTTGACCTCACCGGCCTCAACGTCCCGGTCGGCCTCAGCTGCTCACCCATCACCATCGGTGGAAACAATTGGTCGGTCCCGATTTGCAAGTACAGGATCAATGTGCTAATGCATTTCACAGCGCCCGCCTGAGTGTCATCTGCGAGCCCCCGAAGGCGGAGTGGGCCGGGCTCATCGCGCTCAACTGCCTCCCTATCACTGCCTAAACGAGTCGCTACTGTTTGTAATGGCTTGTCGGAAAAATCCAGTGTGCAGTTTTTCCTACTACTTAGTTGGTTGCGTGTCTGGTTGCTTGGTGCCCAATAGAGGGATGTATATTTAAATTGTTCAAGTTCGCGTGCAGGAGATTTCCTTCTCAGTCCCTCAAGCAACGGCTCGGAGAAAGTTCTGCGTTAACAAAGAATTTATCGTGGAGGCATCGTAATGGAGCATATTACTAGTCTAGTAGTAGTGTCGTCCGAGATGTCCTGATAGCATAACTTTGGATTAAGCGCCTGCCCGCACCGGTATTCGAACGTGGGTCCTTTCAATGCTTGTATCGATTGATCAGCATGATGACGCGCACTCTTCTTTCCTCTTTCTCTCATGTCGCTGTCCTGCCTGTGTCAACCCTCCCCCTAGTTTCACCGACGCGCCGATGCTTCGATATACGAGTACAGCGACGTCATCCCACCGCATTCGACCGAATGCCTTTAGCGGGTGTGCGTTCCCTGTACCTTGTGGAGTGGGAGAGCGTGTGTTGAGTCGTTGCGGCCCCGAGAGCGTTGGACGTGATGCATGGGATGGGTTGAACGCGCTGGTTGACATCGGAGGGACACTCGTGAGTGACAATAATGACTTTTTCCAGTCCTGACTGCTGAGCGAATTATACAGAATTCCAGTGCTTCGTTACCTTCCGAGGAAACAAGAGCCATGAGAGACGCCAACATGTCCACCGATAGATGTGTTCTACGGCGCCTAGGAGCATCAGAGGGAAACTTGTGAGTGACATTAATGACTTCTTACAAGTGCTGACTTCTGAGCAGGTCGTCACGAGAATTCGAGTGCTTCGTTGCGAGCAACTTGCGACGTTGTCTCGTTAGGAAACAAGAGCCATGGGAGCCGTTGAGAGGCGCCAACATTTCCTCCCATAGATTCCCAATCTTTGTGTTACACCGTCGGGCGACACAGAAATCCACCCATTCATTGGACAGTTGGCACTGTTCATTCACTTCTTATTGGCTGTCTCCCACCAATTCCGCGGCACTTCCTCAACTCATCATGGCAGCAGGAATGCTCGCTCCTCTGCGACATGCACGTCCAACCAGCCACCGACGTCATCTCGCGCGGAATACAACTCAGCGAATAAGCAAGCCCCTTATCGCTATGCGGAATGGGATAAAAGGCGACGCTGCTCTCTGCCATTCCTCACTCCAACCACCCACCAGTTGAAGTAAACACTCCCAGACAAACATGTTCTCCAAGTTCGCTGCTCTCTTCGCTCTTGCTGTAAGGCTTCTTCCACGCACCCACTGATAATTTACTCATCGTCGACAGACCCTTGCCGCCGCCGCTCCCTGGGACACTCCCCCAGTCACTCCCCCAACCTCGCCCCAGTGCTGCACAAGCGTTCAGAGCTCCACCAGCAGCGCTGTTAGCGCCGTCGCTGCCCTTCTCGGGCTCGACCTCAGCGGCCTCAATGTCCCCATCGGCTTGGGCTGCTCGCCCATCACTGTGGTCGGAAACAACTGGTACGTACGCTGGTATGTGTTGCTTATTATACTCATTTTGATTCGTAGCGGCAACACTACCGTTGTATGCGATGCTCCACAGAAAGAATGGGGTGGCTTGATTGCAATTAACTGCATCCCAATCACTTTGTGAGATGTGCTATGGGTTATTACTAGGTGTCTTGGCGTCGAAAACCATCTTGTGTTGAAACAATCTTCCTTCACGTTGACTTCCTCTCTTGCTGCTCACTTGATTGATTGAGTCCGAGTCCCACTGAATTCCTTCAAGTTCTCCCCTGAACCTTGAGCTTTCAAGTTTGAGATCACGGCAGTATCGATTAGTATCGAACTTGGTCTGGGACTTGACTCTTTGAAGTAGACTGTGACGGACGTGGCGTAAACAATATCAGGTTGACGAAAAGCTTTCAAGTTTGAGATCACGGCAGTATCGATTAGTATTGAACTTGGTCTGGGACTTGACTCTTTCAGGTTGACGAAAGAATGATGTGTATGTGTGCGCACGGATGAGAGGGACAAGAGCGTTTGGTGCGGAATACACAGGGGCCGGCAACCATCATGATTAAATCTTACCGTTGTGTTTGGCAATCGTCCCACACGGCGCGGCATACTCGACTGCGAGACGGTCGAGCGTACAACCCACCCCTGCCCACCTTATTGTCGGTCCCCTTGCGGTCCCCGGTCGATCGTAGCACGGAGGAGGGTCGAATCTGCAGTGGTGTTGGCTGAGTTGTTCGTCACGGTTGTTCTGCTGACTCCTGTGGTCATGGTTCTAGGGATGGATGTTACACCGTGCTGAGCACTCATTCAAGGCTTCGAGGGATGCGCATAGGATGAATCATGACCGCGACAATGGGCGGTGGCGATGTTGCAACAGATCGACGTCATGGCAGCAGGAGAGACGGTAGAAGGACTTACTGAGAGCCATATCTCATCGACCAATCTGCCCGCCCAAGGGCCCCAGATGTTGCCGACTGTCCGGGCGGATCGGGGCAAGAGAAATAAAGCGGACTCACTTGAGGTTGCGGTTCATGCTGAGCCGGAGATGACCTTGACTGAGGGGTACCGGGGGGAGTCGTATGAGCGTAATTCCCTGCTTCCTCTCACACCTTTTAAGTATCTCATATGAGTCGCTCGGCACGTCAATACGTGACATGCCGCAGCGTGCCGCGCCACCTGATCAACGTGCCAGACGTTCAGCGCGGCCAATCACAGCGAGATTGAGGTCATGCCGAACGGCGGCCGCCTCAGCTTCAGCCCGAACGTGATATAACACCAGGATTGTCTAATTTTGACGTGTCCGTCCACAAAAGCACCCACTAACTTGACAACAAACTTCAATAAGTCAAATTTCAAGCTCGATGACGAAGGAGATACATGGGTTCTCAACACAAGAAGTGGAACGACACAGCGGTTACCTGGCGTTTTGCTGCTCTCTCCTTACAGAGTGATGGGGATGCAGTTGATGGCAATGAGGCCGCCCCACTGAGCCTCCGGGGCGTCGCAGGTGACCTTGGTACCACCGCTGACAACGCATCAGCCTCAGACAAGATGACAAAAGTATGAAACTTACCAGTTGTTGCCGATGACGGTGATGGGCGAGCAGCCGAGGCCAATGGGAACATTGATACCAGTGAGGTCGAGGCCAACGAGGGCGGCGATGGCAGAGACAGCGCTGCTGGTCGAGCTCTGCACGCTCTTGCAGCACTGAGGAGAGGTTGGGGGAGTGACCGGGGGTGGAGGAGTCCCGGTGGCGGCAGCAAGGGTCTAGAGAAATTAATCAGCGATTGAGAAGCCAGGAAGACATAGGATCTACAGCAAGAGCGAAGAGGGCAGCAAACTTGGATAACATGTTCTTTGAGTGGTTACTTCAACTGGTGGGTGGTTGGAGTGAAGATTTGGAACGAGTCCAGGTGGCTTTTATTGTGTTCTTGGTTTGCTCAGCTGGGGTTGATGACGGAGCAGATGAGGACAATAAAGACCGAAGGCCCGCATAAAACTTGGCGTGGAGCCGGTCGTTCAGAAAGATACATCTTGTTGTTGTGACTTTGCTCTCCGTTGGGGAACCGAATGGGGTTTGAAACCCATCTGGAACATACTACTTGCGCAAAGGGGCACACAGAACGTCCGGGTGGAGCTATGGGCAGCATCGTCAGAAGGCGACATCGGAAGCTGGCAGGACACAGTTCAAACTGGACAGGCCAAGATAGATACGCGAGTGAGCCATGGTCTGGAAAAGTTGTCTTTTGATGACAGCGGGCATCGACGCAGCCCTGAGAGACTCGTATTCGAGGGGGATACTGTGACCCTTTTGGTGAGCGACGACCGTTGAACGACTCAGTGCAGAGTAGCATTTTTGACGTCAAGAAACAATTGAGTATTGCCCTTGACCGCAGTCAGCAATCTCCACATCGAGACGCCGCGGAAGTGCAAGATAGGTTCAGTTCTATTTCGATCGAAAGTGCGCCAAGTATGATTTCGTTGCGCCACCAACAACGATGTGTCCATTGGCGGCAAGAACGGTGAGCGCTTCGTTACCCTGATCAGTCGAACACCTCGGACACCAACTTCTGCCGCAGCGTGCAAGATATTTCTTCAAAGAGGTTATGGTCGAGTAGCTATAGCAGGCCCGAGCTTAAGTTAGTAAGGGGAAACAGCACAGAGTCAACGCTCAAACGCACTTTGACTGTTGCTCCACATGCGGACTATCGTCTGTAATCTTCGTTCAACTCCGACTGTGAAGTTTGCTGCCATACTAGTACAACCGACGTTCGCGCGTTTGCGCCTTAGATGGGGAATGAATCAACTGGATCTGTTTGAGACCGCCCGAGTTACAATGCTGTTGCAGCGGTTACAGCTCTGAAAACCGAACTGAATGAAGGCCAACACGGTTTCCCACTCCACACACCAGAATATGCGACGTTCAGGCAAGAAAAAGCGAAGTCATCGTGCGTGGGAAGAAAGAGGCCATCAACGGGTGTCCGATTGAGGTGACGTTGCGGGGAGAAGCGAAAGCAGGGACAGGTCCGCAGACACCATGAAAGACAAGAAGGGACGTGGGATCTGTCACATCGCGTGGATCATGATACGACATCAATTTACCCAGCAAGTAAGTTTTGGACGGTCAAGTTGTGCGCAGGGGAAAGAAGTTATGCTGATTTTTTGTGCGGCCAATTGCAATAAGGATTGCAGGAATATTCGGTCTGCCACCCGAATTCGGACCCAGGCTGATTTGAGTGATAGATGATTGATCCCAATCAACGATGACGTGTGGTCAACCTTCTTTCCTCCTTCTCTCATGTCGGCGCTCGTCCTGCCTTCCTGCTGTCCTCTACGCCCCGGCGGGCGGCTGTTCCAAGTACAACGACGTCATCCCATACAGCGTTCGACTTCGAGTGTTTGCCTTTGACGGGTATTCGTTCCCTGTACCTTGTGGAGTGCGAGAAGGCCTTGGACTTGCGCGGTTCCGACAACGGTGGACGTTGTAAATGCAATGGATCAGAAGCACAGGCATAGTGTCTGGTGCCATAGGAGGTGTAAACCGGTATGTGCTCATAACATAACAGGAAGAACTGCGTATTCATGATTTCCTGAGCCTCGCTTTTCCTTGAACAACTTTCAATCCACCACGAAGCTTTTCCATCGACTCTGACTCTCTTGCCCAAGTCTCATAGGTGTCGGAGGACTCTCCCCGTCGGCGGAACCCAATAGATCACATTCATTCGACAGTTGCTGTTCATTGCCTTCAAGTTGTCATCGGTTGCCTTCCACCGATTCCGAGGCAGATTTTCAAAGCCCGCTGGCAGCGAGAATGTTGACTGCTCTGCGATCCAGCCACCGACGTCATCTCCGCGTTTTGTTTTGCAGAAATTCAAGCACAACCCTGGATATCCGGTTCTTGATGGCATCTCTTCCTTGACGCAGAATAGGATAAAAGGCGGCCCTGTTATTCCCCATCCCTCACTCCAACCACCCACCAGTTGAAGTAAACACTCGAACAAACATGTTCTCCAAATTTGCTGCTCTCTTCGCTCTCGCTGTAGGTCCCTTCATTGGTTGCCTCTCACTGCGCTGACTTGCCTCTTCTGCAGACCCTTGCTGCCGCCACCCCGACCGGGAACCCACCGCCCCCAGTCACTCCCCCTACCTCGCCCCAGTGCTGCAACAGTGTGCAGAGCTCAACCAGCAGCGCTGTCTCCGCCGTTGCCGCCCTCGTTGGCCTCGACCTCACCGGTATCAACGTCCCCATCGGTTTGGGCTGCTCGCCCATCACCGTCGTTGGCAACAACTGGTAATTTCTTCCTCCTTCGATTGTCGTCGTCCACAATGCTGATACGCCGTTCAGTGGTGGCACCACGGTCACTTGCGACGCGCCGGAGGTTCAGTGGGGCGGTCTCATTGCAATCAACTGCATTCCTATCACTCTTTAAGTACCTGTGTAACTGTGCCCGTTGTAACACAGATTGGATTCCTTTGTGCTATTTTTTTGTCTGTTCCCACACGAAGTCATATCACATAAATTGCCCATCAGATCAGCGTGTCATGCCGTGACTCCTTCTTCTCCTAACGTCCACCATGCCGGGAATGTGGACGACCGCCGACCACATCGATCTGCTTCGGCGGTCACTCAAGACGGCCGTCCCGTACACGAGCGGTGTACAGGCCTTGCGGAAGGAGGACTTGGGCCTGTTTTACCGCAGCGCACAACTTGAAGAGGAGAAGGGGGCTGCACGGTGAGTCTCTTCTTAACTAAAAATCGACCCCGGCTGAGTGGAATTGGAAGATACATCGACTTCAGCGAGGGGCCATCCGAAGAGTCACTCGCGCAGCTTGCCAGCGCGTGCCAGAAGGCCACATTTGGCTCGGAGGCAGCAGAAGGGGATGTGTTGGATGAAGAATACCGCAAGGCGGGGAAGATCGATGTGAAAGACTTCTCAGCGCGGTTGGATATCGCGGCGGCGGGTATTCTGGATGCCATTGCGCCGGAACTGCTTGTGTCCCAGGACATGAAGGGCAAGGCTTTGCGGGCGGAGATGTACAAGCTAAACGTTTATGGTGCGCCATCCTTCCGAGTTCTACTTACTTCGTTGACACGTTCAAGGCCCCGGCTCATTCTTCAAGGCCCACAAGGACACGCCGCGTGGAGACAACATGCTTGGCTCGCTTGTCGTTGTTTTGCCAACGCGGCACGAAGGCGGCGCGCTAACCCTCTCACAAAACGAGTCGAAATGGGTCTTTGATTCCGCCAGCCAGCTTCAAGCTCACTCTGGATCGTCTGTTGTCGCATATGTCGCGTTCTTCAGCGACGTCACGCATACCGTCGAGCCCGTCACTGCTGGCTACCGCGTAACTCTCACCTACAATCTCTTCGTCACGCCGGCATCTGCACCGACCACACGGATTACTCCGCCGCCCGAGCTCGCATGCGAAACTTCGCTCCGGGCGCTGTTGGCGGACCCGAAGTGGTTTCCCAAGGGCGGGCATCTAGCGTTTGGGCTGACACATCAGTACCCGATGCCGCGCCCGTACGCCAACAGCTACTCCCGCTCCAGAAACCAGTCATTTATCGACACGGCACTGCTCAAGGGGTGCGACGCCCGGCTGCGGAACGCGGCAGTGCGGGCCGGGCTTCAACCGCAAGTCCGGTTGATGTACCGCATCCGCGAGGACGGGTATGCTGGCTCGCCAGCTCTTATCGTGATGGACGACCCGGTGGAGATCGGGGACGTGTACGAGGAGTTTGATATGGACTTTGAGATTCAGGAGCAGGGAACGATCTTTAAAGAGGTCAACGAGCGCGGGCGGGTGCCGAGTAAGGGCACTGACACGGAGCGTGCAGCGAAGCGGCAGAAGACGGGCGAGGACGAAGCTGCGGCCGAACCTGAGGAGGATGCAAGGGAGGAAGATGGGGAACCGGTATATTGGGTGACCCCGCCTGGGGAGAAGAACGAGGCGGAGAGCGGTTATGGCGGGTATATGGGCAACGACTATGGGCAGGGCTTCGTGTATGGCCATGCGGAGTTGTTTGTGCGGATCCCGAAGGTTGGTGAGGAGGGGCGCGAGGTTTCGGCGGATGACGATCAATAAGAGTGGTAGGTGGTGAAATGGTTCCTCTTGTCTGTAATTGTGCGAATTTGCAGTTGGTATTACTTACTCAGTACTGTACATGTACTTATTTTTTCAAATAATGCACCGCGAAGAATTGGAGCAAGAATGGAGCACTTTTAAAAATTAATCAAGTAATGACCAACCCGGAAAAAGGGACATCTGTATAATACTTCGAGTCGAGAGGTGCAGCATCATTATAACGTGGAGGAACGGACAGCACTACATTGTCGACGTGATAAGCCGCATCAGGATTGAAGATTCAGCGAGCGCTCCTCCTCTTTATCCCCCCATTCTCGACGCTTTTGGTCGTGGGGCCCTGGCCCATAACGCCGCTGCAACGACACCGCAAATGCCACTGCAATACAAGCTCAAGTTGCTCAACCGTCAACGCTTGTCTTCCAACGACGAGCTTGACACTTGGAGGCGCAAATGCACTCAGCTAGTGGTCGTGTGTCGACTGTCGACTATAGTGAGTTCTGAGACCCCTGACACTGGGATCCGCAATTGCAAGAAACGGACAGCATCGACCTCCGCTCGCTGGACATCTCCCCCGACCCCCATTCCAGGCATTGGCAGGCAAAGAGTTGACCGTGAAGGTCAATGGAGCAATAGAGCGACGTGTCGAGGTGACCGTGAGTGGGGAGATTTAGTTGGCACTAAATCGTTCAAATGCTGTAGGATGGGGCCTGGGTCGATGTAGTCGTCAAGATAGGGTTAATCAAGCTCCTCACCAGAAAATTCGACATCGGCGAGGAGGCGTAAGCTACTCCAGCGTTGACCGCCATGCGCTGACCGAATGGCACTAGCAGAGGGTGGGCCAACGCCACTATCCAATGCCCTCAGGCTATCGAGAAAGGCGAATAAGATGTGGCGCAGAGTTTCGATCTACGCAAGGAGATTTCCCCAGGTTTTTGATATGAGAAACCGGGACTGAGGACCTGCTAGGGAGCCGGAGCAGGCTACACCGTCGACGATGAACCCATGTTTTGTCTCAATGTTGTTGCGGATTTCCGAGACCGAAAGTGAAGGTCGTTTAGGCCTTTCCCATCGAAGAGACAATTGCAAGTCATCATTGTCAACAACTCGCACGGACGAAGGTACACATGGGATAATGGATGAGACGGACGTATAATAACTCTTTCTCGAGTCCTGTACTCGCCCAGTGTGAAATTGTGAATGCATTACTCCCAGAACTGGAAGAAGGGCCGGAATTGCACCGTCAGGTCCACACACGCCATACTGTCCTCCTCGACAGTGAAGCCCCGCACACTTATAACATATTTCACTGCGAAAGCAAGCCAGTTAGTTAAAAGAAGCAAGACAGAGACAACGGCGCACATTTGGGCACCTCCTTCGGCAACGTCACTGTCTGCTCGATAGTGTGGAGCCCGGGCTCGACCGGACAGGAGATGGAGGCATTGGCTTTACGACTGTGGAAGGGGAGTGAGTGCGCGGTTTGTGTCGAGTGGAGGGAGGACACACGCTTCTTCGCAGAGGTCAAATGTTTGCTCCAACAGCTTGATACGGCCGACCTTGACGAGAACATCCGCCGTCGCGCCCTCCTGCAAAGGTCCGGCGTCAACAACTCGACACAAGACGCAGCGGCCAACGCACCTCGATAGTCTCCTTCACGTCGGCAACGATGGTGACCGTGAGGTCGGACCCAATCTTCGGCGGGTCGGGGGATACTGTGATAGACCGTATCTGGACCGCATCCGACTCCTCTCCTGTGAGAAACGCGATGAGGGAACAGTCCGCGTGTTCCGTGCTTATCACGCACCGCAGTCCGTGTATTCCCAGCTGTCTGGCGCGGTCCTGACATTTCCGAGAGGTAGTTGCAGCTCTGGTAGCGCGGTAGCGAGAGCCGCAAGGCTGGCGAAAAGCACGATGGCGAGCGAGCGTCGTAACATGGTGGTTAAGAGGAGGTGACGTCGGTTAAGTGACTTATGTGACTTATGTATGTGATTTGTGATTTGTGTGACATGTCAAATGAAGAAGTCTTCGGTTTGAGAACCAGCAAGAATTTTGATGGTGGTATTTCCTTGCCTTTCATCGGACGTAAGGTAGTGTTGGGAAGACAACCAACTTTGGTTGTCAAGCTCAGCTAGATCTGCTGCAAGTAGTTGGCAAGTCTTATCCAATTGAGCTTGAGTACTATGGGCAATACTAAATACTTATAGTGTACTGTAGTAACATTAATAAACAACAAGTTTGAAATAAAAACATCTGTAATTTTTAAGATTACTTTGAAATTTTGTCATATAAGTATTTGACACATGCAGGCAACTTGGAATTCTGAGAAGTTACATTCAATCGATCTGGAACAACTTGGCCTAAAAGCAACTTGATGTTTAAGTTGTAACAACTTGAATTCTGAGATAAGACAATTTCAACTCAAATGAGTTACAGTGTAACTTGCACTCTGATCAAGTTGCCCTTAGTAAGACGAAAGTTGTACAGAACTTTAAAAAAAGTTGCTCCTGTTTTAAATCATGCCTGGAATTGAACTTGTCATTTTCCTTAACTTGTCCTTAATCTGAGTTGCCCTATATAAAAGTTGTTTTGAGATAATTGCTATTTGTATGATAAAAAAGGATCAAAGACTGAAGTTGCATCAAAAATTTAATGTTATTTTTAAGTTTCAGAAGATGTTATTTATTAATGTTACAGTATATTACCCATACTTAAGTCATATACATTGTAGCAGGTACAACATAATTCTTATGAAGAAAATAGGTCTTACTAGTCGTGATTGTCACTAAGGGCGGGCCAGCATAGATATGGGTGTGGGCCTGGGGCCTTGAACCCATGAGCCCAGCCTTGAGCTGGCCATCCAGCACGCCAGGCATGGGTAGTAAAGGCCAATGCTGTGACTGTTGGTTGAAGACCTACCAGCAGTTTGGACAAGGTCTGAGATGTCTAGACTATGCTGTCAGACTGTTTGTCAGACTGCGGGTCGGGCCGTGCAAGGACTTCTCCTAAGAACGCGCACCTGGAACAGAACAGATGAATCGTCGGGCCCGCGAGTATGGCGAGTAGGGTAGAGCACGGGTCAGGGTCAACCCGCAGGGGTTTCAGGGTAGGGTCTGTCAGGGTCAGAGGCAGGGTACACCAATTTCTGAACCTGGCCAAACCCGGACCCTGTCAGGGTCAACCCAGAGGGTCTAAAAAGCTGTTGCGATTTAACAAATTCCTATCTAAACATGATTTTTGTAGGTTTTAAGAGACAAAAAAAAGTCACATGTCACTCGAGTCACACATATGACATGTGACATCTGAGTACACCATATTAAATATACTTAAAATCTTGATGAATAGACTATATGCTGTCACGAATAAGACCCGGCCTGTCCGCTCCGGGCGCTGGTGTCGGGCCATTGCGGGCCCGTAGCACGCAGCACGTGACGACGAGGAACATGCGCCCCAGTAGGAGGACGCACACGTGGGAAGCATGTGACCGAGAACAATGCGTCGAGCCGTCGCCGAGCCCAACTCGACACAAGGGGACTGGGGAGGAGTGCTAGGAGGTTAGGAGTAGCGCCTGGCCTGCAAGGGATATATGATCGTCCCCTCTACGGCCAGGAACGGGGGCGAGGAGGAGCAGGAGAGGCCAGGGTGTCCGATCACCCCCTTTGCAGGCCCGCATATATAAGACGCGATAGTGTACCCATCGGGCCCGACACGACCCGATTCGAACCTTCTACAACCGATAGCGACAAGGGACCGAGTTCATGGCCCTTTCGGTTTTGATCTACCCCGCCCGCCATACTTGCGGGCCCGACTATCCGTCTGTTCTGTTCCCGGGCGCGCGTTCTTAGGAGAGGTCCTTGTACGGCCCGACCCGCAGTCTGACACATACGCTATATCTGAGCCAATATCATATAGCAAAATGTATGTTATGTTGAAATTATTGTATCTAATATATCTTCTGCTTCCATGTCTACAACCCGTGGGTCAACCGGACCCGGTTAGACCTGTACCTGGAAGGGTCAGGGTTAGGGTCAGCTCTCTGAGACCCAGACCCGGACCCGTGCTCACCACTAATGGCAAGCGGGGTAGATCGAAACCGAAAGGGCCCGTTAACTCGGTCCCTTGTTGCTGTCGGTGGTTGAAGGTTCGAATCGGGTTGTGTCGGGCCTGATGAGTCGTTAGCACCTCCTTGCACAGAGAAAGGTAGTTCTTCAGAGGATCTAAGCGATAGAGTACATGGTACGCTCAGTACATATAGCTGCATCTATGCAAAAGATGTGGGTACCATCCCAAGGGGGTAATGCAAAAGATGTTGTGACAGATGTATTTCATGAATTTCTCACTGGAATCAAGAGATATGACTAATATAAAAATGCATATAGGAAGATAAATCACCTTTTCTTTGGGCCGAATATTCGTAATATTATATTTGGGACTTATAAGCCCAGGGACCAAAAAATTAATAATCGATTAAGTAAGGTTGATGTAGCAAGATGCAGTCATCAAAAGCTCTGATGGCAATCAAAAATCGTTCCACATTGATCAACATACCTATATGTCATTGATCCCATCACTGATACCTTGATATAGCAGCCACAAACAAGAAAACAGTGTTATTTAATTTAATTTTCAAGCAGTTGCCCTCATCTTTTGCATTACCCCCCTAGGATGCCACCCACATCTTTTGCATAGATGCAGCCATATGAGCTGGTACGCTATCGCACATTATATATGCGGGCCCGCAAAGGGGGTGATCGGAGACACCCTGGCCTCTCCTGCTCCTCCTCATGACCGTTCCTGGCCGCAGAGGGGACGATCGTACATCCCTTGCAGGCCAGGCGCTACTCCTAACCTCCTAGCACTCCTCCCCAGTCCCCTGGTGTCGAGTTGGGCTCAGCAACAGCTCGACACGTCGTTCTCGGTCACGTGCTTCCCACGTGTGCGTTCCTCCTACTGGGGCGCATATTCCCCGTCATCACGTGCTGCGTGTTACGGGCCCGCGGTGGCCCAACACCAGCACCAGAGAGGACGGGCCGGGTCTTATCCGTGACACTGTTATATCCATGCTGACTCCGGCATTCAATTCTGACTCTGATTCTGGTATTTGGGTTTTAGGCAATAAAGATTTACTGAGTGTTCCCAATTATGCTGACTTCTGATCTATGCAATCATCTATGCCTTATTCCTCATATACAACTCCCTTACTACTTTACTCATCCTTGTTCTAATCTTGTTACTTACCTTGTTATCACTGATTCTGTTTCCGTTACTTTTCATACTATAAATACTTTGATGTATTACTATGTACTTCAGTTCGTAAATTAATGTTGCTGGTCTCTATTACCTAGTAGCATCTTGACTTCTCTCTTGTTTTGGCTTATGGTCAACTGGAAGCCATGGTCACCCAAACATCCTTCTGTGGTGTTCCGTCCCCAAGTGCATTCGGACTTTGATTTTGTTTCCAACTTCGATTCTGACTCCGCTCCTCTGGTCAACATGGCACTTCACACAGACTATGGGCAATATACAGTAACATTAATAAGCAACATCTTCTGGAAAATGACATAGGTAATTTTGAGACAACTTTAATTTTTTTATACAAGCAATTTTCGCCTGCAGATGACTGTAAGGGCAACCCTAGAGGCCTAAGATCCAGGTCCTAGCAGGGGAGGATCCAAAGAGAAGAAACTCTAAGGGTCCGCCCGCTAGGTAGCTGACTATTGAAACACATGAAATGAGAGCAATGGTGAATGCAGAAACAACTCCACCAACAACCAAAACACCCAAATCAAGGTCTGTATGTTCAGGGTTCCATGGAAAACATATCCATGCATGATGACTAAGTTGAGGTGGTGAAAGTGGTGTAAGTGTGATGGTATCACTGTTGACAGTGATGATGTTGATGATGGGAAGTATGCTGGTGATGGTTGATAGTGGTGGTGTCGATGTTGAAGTTAAGTTAGGTGGAGAGGAAGGAGGTGTGGATGTAGCATAGGACAAAGATGACATACTAAGTATGCCTCTTGTGGCCAAACATCCCACAACAACAACCCACTCCAAAATGATCTCAACCCAAAACCCAAAATGATAGTGGTCACAGTCACCGTCCCATCTAGTATGTCATTGCTGAAAATAGATACATTACCTGTTCCCTTTGTTGTCTCCATCATTGAGGGTAGAACAACTAGCATTAAGAGCATCAGCTTCCACACCATAAATGGCATAAACAACTCCAATATGGGTTGCTCCATTTAAAGAGGGCAACATTCCATAAAGGGAAGCACATCTGAGCATAGTTTCCCCATCTTCATGTCTTCATATCAAGCTATAACTCCAATCTCCTATAAATTCAGGTGTTCTCGGGTGGTGGGTAGTGATGGGATCAAATGATGTAAGCATATCTTGGTTCAAATCAAAGTTGTTGTCGTTGTTGTCAGCAGTAGTGAGACCTAAAACCACCCTTAGAGGCATGTTCATAAATTCGGAACAAACAAGTGTAAACAACAAACACAAGCATGTACAAATAAAATTGCTGAATAATCTTCCCCAAATCTCCCCCCACCAGCTTCCCATTCCCATGTCAGTCACCCTGCTGTCAGGGGAACCCCTACTTCGGCCTCCTTCGGACCATCCGAGGGCATCCGAGGCACATCCGACCGGCGCCCCCTCGGACGCTCCGACCCACCCCGACCATCGTCCACGGCCTCCTTCGCCCGCACAATCACCGATCCGTCAAGACCCTCCCAACGATCACCTTGGGACAGAGCCTGCGACGCCGCTCAGGCCTTCTGCGCTCTACGTCGGCAGTTACGGACGACCAGTATATAGTTGGCGCCCTAGCAGGCGGACCCTTAGAGTTTCTTCTCTTTGGATCCTTGTAAGCCTGGGAGCCTTACCTACATTCCTCCGTCACATTAGCACTGCCTCTTTAGTCACTCACCTCTGTCCTCCATCGTTGTTCCAGAATATAGCAGGATTCTGTTGTGTTTCTGTGTGTTCCTCAGTGTTTCTGGGCTAGACCACCCAGTTTCCACTTTTTTCACAACCCACTACCTGTTTTCTTGGCTTAAAATCGAAAAACTACGTCCCTGCAAGCCTTCGTGGTCCATTCGGCGCCTCCCCGGCCTTCCCGCACCTCCCCCGACGCACCCGGCGGCTTTCCCGGTCTCCCGACGGCCTCGCCGCGCTTCTTCGGCCGATCCCGGGCTTGGCGAGATAAGCGACGCGTCGTCGCGGCGATTGCGCGCGAACTCTTGCGGCGGATTCCCACGTCCTGTCACGCACATTCCCACCTCCCTCTTGCCACGTAGCAGCCGCCCCGCCTCTCTTCGCGCCTCCCTCGTCTCAACCTCGCCTCCAACGCGTGCTTCCCCTTGTTCCCTTGCCCCCACTGGCGCCCAATCCGCGCAGATCGACAGCTGCGGCGAGCTCTAACGCGTCGTCGCGCCCCACCACCACTGCACAACGACAACGACACCGGTCCGGCCCCTTGACCGACGTGGCCGAATCTCCGGCCGCACCTGACGACCTTTTTGCGCCGCGTTCGCCGTCTCGCGCTCGCTCTCATTCGGCCGACGCGTCCCACTCGCCGCGCTCTCCTCATTTGTCTCGCTCGCCGTCGCCGTCTCGCTCGCCGTCTCGCGCGCGCTCTCGCTCGCCTACAACGCCTCTCTTGCCCTCGCCGTCTGCCGAGTTCGATCCCCACCACCGTCTTCCCCCACACCTCTTCCCTCCCGCCGTCCCTGCCATCCCTGCCCTGCCCAAATCGTCCACGCGTGTGCCACGAATGACGAAACTCACGTTCCCCTGCATTCACGGAGAAGCCAACTCCTCTCTCGGTTCGCAGCTGGGTTGGCCGCTGCCAAGACGAGCATGCCACATGGACTGTTTGGAACCCCGACCTCAAGCTCACAGCTGCCACGCTTATCACGCTGGCGGGCAAACAGTTGGAGGAGGAATCGCTCGCGGAATGGTGGGATACCAACCGTGAGGACTTGCAGCGCCTGAAGTCTTGGGATGACTTCACGAATGCTTTGCGCGATAAGTTTGTGGCCCCGACCTGGCGGATGGACGCAATGCTCGAGGTCTATAGCGTCAAACAGGGAGACGACACATTCAAGGGTTTTATCGAACGTTTCGAGCGTGCCAACCGGGTTCTGAATGCAGCTGGCCCCGAGTGGAAGCTTTCCGATACCGTTATTAAATATCACGTCCTCGCCTTCTCGCACCCCGTCCTTTGCACGAATACCAAGATTTCGCCTGGCTTCAACCTCCATTCCATTCGCTACAACGCGCTCGTCAGCCTCATGACTGGTCTCTGGGACGCGGCCATCCTCAATGGCTCGATTCGACTCCGTGCAGCTCCTTCTTTTTCCATTCCTTCCCGTTCCGCTGCTCCTGCTCCTGCTGCTCTCTCGTCATCCGTCCCACCACTAACCCAAGCCGACCGTGATCGTATCAGCGCTGCGGGCGGGTGCTTCAACTGCCGCTTGACGCCTACCGACAAGGATTGGGTTCCGCATCGCAAACGTGAATGCAAGGGGAACTTGGCACTTGGTATTCCTGCTTATGTTGCCCGTATCCCCGTTGCGGCTGCTGTGATACGGAGTGGTTCGGATGTGGACTCCGATAGTGAATGGGAGCGCTGTTTGGTAACGCCGGGCATCTATCCGGGAGCATCTTGTCGTGTGGCTGGTATCAGGCCTCGTTTCCCTATCGACAATGTTTTCGACTCCGATGGTGATGACAACTCCGACTCCGATGACGACCTCGCAACTCGTGATGACTAGCAAGATTTCGGCCTTATTTCCTTATCTTATTCCCACTTTAATCGCCTTCTTCGTTCGGGTCTACTCGCATGCTCCCATTGGGGCGTTCTGGACTATGCCGCTCGGTGTACGGTTCTTACAGGGGGGTTCCCTGTATCGGCCCTATATCCTGTCGTCTGCTCAGGGCGGACTTCTCGGTCTTGCAACTTGTTGGTTCTTCTCCCTTTTTGGTACTGTCTCTCCTCATGGATTGGGTCTTGTTCTAAGTGGGGGAGGGTGTAAGCCTGGGAGCCTTACCTACATTCCTCCGTCACATTAGCACTGCCTCTTTAGTCACTCACCTCTGTCCTCCATCGTTGTTCCAGAATATAGCAGGATTCTGTTGTGTTTCTGTGTGTTCCTCAGTGTTTCTGGGCTAGACCACCCAGTTTCCAATCCTCCCCTGCTAGGCTTTCGTCGGAGTCTCCAGGGTTGCCCTTACAGTAGAAGAAACTCTCTACGGGATTAACCGGTCAAGATTGCCAGGTTTGGTGCTGACTCAGGCTCGGAGTACGAGTCCGTACCCCCCTCGTCACCGCCCCTGCCACTTGACCCCTCCTCCTCTGCTCTTGTCGTCTTTACGCCCGCTATGTCTACCGGAGCTGCTCCGGACGCTGACGCGCGCATGGGACGCACTTGAGGCGAAACTAGACAACCTCACCAATATCCTCACCCACCTTGCTTCCCAGGCTTCCGCTGCCGCACTACCTCCGGCAGCTCCCGAACCGCCCTGGCATCTCCGAATGCCCCCGACGCGGATGCGTTATTTGGTGACATTACTGTCGCCTCAAAACTGGTCTTACGACCAAACCCCCCGTTTGCGTTTAACGGAGATCGCAAACGCGGCCGCGCTTTCTTTCGCGGTCAAAACCTACGCTCGGCTTGCCCCGGAGGCCTTCGTAGTTAACGGAGAGCCGAGCGAAGAAAAGGCCGTCCGCTACGCCATGTCCTATATGGCGGAGGGACCTGCTCAGCAATGGGCAGAGCGTCATGGGAGCAAAAACCCCTTCCCCTTCCCTCGGTGGAGCCAGTTCCTCTCCGAGTTTCGCCTTCGGTTCGTCGAGGAGAACGAACAGGACCTCGCGCTCGCTAAGTTGGAAAGCGGGTTATCACATGGGAACGGGGATGTCTACGGATATACCGACGACTTCGAGGACTTGATGGACCTCGCTGGCTTCAAGACGCGTTGGTTAAGGTAACCAAGTACCGCCACGGACTTGACCCCTTGATCAACAACGGCATCACCTCTTCGAACGACCCCCCAGACCTCCGTGACTATCTGGGCTGGCGCACTCGGGCTTTCCGACAATATTAAGCCCTGGTGCGAGCGAAGCTCATTAAAGGGAACGGCTACCCCCGGACCGCTTCGGGAGCTCCGCGGGCGCCTTCCCCATCACTCGTTCGGCAACTCCGTTCCCCATCCGCCCGGTGGCCCCGCCTGTGCCACCCGCGGCCCGCGCCCCCGTCCCGGTACCTCCGGCTCCCGTCCCTATGGAGCTGGATCGTACTAGGGCTCGGGGTGCCCCTCGTCGAGCCTGCTTCAGATGCGGCGACCCCAACCATTTGGCTCGGGACTGTCCGCTTCCCGCCAACGTCCGCCATGTGGACATCCTCGACGAGGTAATCCAGCAACTTGGCGATGAGATGCTGGGAGAGCTGCTTGCGCGGTTGTCCGATACTGCGGCCTTAGCGGAGGCGCATTCGGTGATGAGTGCGGAGTGGGGGACAAAGCAAATGAGCCTCTAACTAACCAAACCAACAAAAACAACCAAAACTCCACTTGAGATAGAGAGAAAGTTGTATAATGTCGAGTAGGAAAAGTCACAAAACCCAAAATATCGTCGACTCCTTGTGCGAGAACAGACCCCTGTGAACAGAGCCTTGGCACAAATGTGTAAGGTTGTAGGGTTGATACGAGTTTCTTGCGAAAAACGTTGATTTGTTGTGCCCCAAAGCGTACTATCGACGAAACTCAGCAATAGAGAAGCGCCAATACGATGCCCGGAGAGTTTATACTCGTTGGATCAGGACTAACTGCCTTAAACCCTCTGAGTTGTCTCGAGTCAGGAACTAACTGCCTTAAACTCTCGACCAGCAACCGAAACCCAATAAACAGCAACCGGAACTCTTGTATTCAGCAACCGAAACCCTCAACCAATAATCCTTCCGACGCGATAATACTATTTCGAAAGAGCTAGCAAGATAGATTTGACGAGCTAGATCCCCAGATGCACCTAGTAGAGCGGGGCAATCCGTGAACCTGCCAAATACAAAACAGAGATATAAATACTAAACAGAAATTGATAGAATCAGGGAAAATCTCGAGTAAGAAAAGTAGTCCATGTGCATAATTGTATAGGTATCGTTTCGCCATACGACCCAGAGTCGAAAATCCAGGTCCAGATGACTGGTATCGCGTGTATTGGAGTCAATGACCTGTGTAAATCTTCCGTGTTCGCGACCATCTAGTTTGTCTTGTGAAGAATCCCTCGATCTTGAGTAGGATCAGTGGATAGCTCTGCTTCCCAGCTTTCGATTGACACCCATAACTCGTATCTTGTGCATATGGCCTCAGCGGTGGTTGTCCCAACTCTCCTGGCGCATTTCCAATGTTCAGATGATCTGTTCCTCGACAGTGTTTTAGAGTCGCCGTTGATCACAGGTCCAGGCCCCAATCAATTGAGTAGGTTTTCGCCGTTTAACCGTCCCTTGGCACTCTCGATCCTCCAGCATGATCCGAAACCACGTTCCAATGATGTCAGTTGTCGATACCAACAGAGATAGGGGTGTCCCTTGTCTAGGAGTTGTCGGTTTCGAGTCTCCACTGAGCGCCAAACCGAATATGCCTTTTAGAATACACTCCCTTTGGGTATTTTGCATAGAATTGGATGGATTCTAGCGAGAAACGGGCTCTGCGAACTTTTCCTAGTCAAGATTTTGGAATCACTATGAGCGATTTGATAGGATTTGACTGGATTTTGATAGGTTCTTGTGCAGGTAACTCCCTAGTTGACCATTCGGGACTCATGTCAACTCTGAGACGTGCGCTGAGCAACAAAATCGACAAAAATAGTCGTTTCCTGGTCTGTTCCAGACTGCGGCTTATCAACGCCCTCCCGACGGTCGCCCTGGGACCTCGCCTGCGACGCCACCCAAGCCTTCTGTGCCCGACAGCGGCAGCTACGGACAAGCAGTATATAGTCAGCTACCTAGCAGGCGGACCCTTAGAGTTTCTTCTCTTTGGATCCTCCCCTGCTAGGTCAGCTTCATTTGTATTCGCTTACCAATGTTCACGCTTTGGATCCTCCCCTGCTAGGACCTTGATCTCAGGCCTCCGGGGTTGCCCTTACAGCAGAAGAAACTCTCTACGGGATCAACCGGACAAGATTGCCAGGTTCGGCGCTGACTCAGGCTCGGAGTACGAGTCCGTTCCGCCCTCGTCACCGCCCCTGCCACTTGTCCCCTCCTCCTCTACTCCTGTGGTCCTGTGAAGAGGGTCGGTCATCAAGCGCATCAGACGAACGTTTATTCGGACTTAGTACATATTTGATTGGACTGTAATTACATCAGCGCGTGACCTAGAGTCACGCACACAATATATCTTGCTCTCATCCTTCATGACGAAGTAAGAACAGCGCGACGACAGCGCTACCTCGGACCCACCAAAGGCCTGAGCACGCGTGCAACTGCTCCACGTAGCTCCCGTGGTGGTCCTCGACCACAAGCTAGCATGCTCGAGCCCTACACGGGGCTCCCCAACTCTTATACAGGCGCGCTGCTTCAGCGCGCCTTACTTTCTTATATGCTGGTCGTAGCTCCGCTTCTCCTCAGCCTCTTCGAACCAACCCCCGTCACAATGGAGCCCACCGCGAGGGGCTGTCCCGAGACGACGGTGCCGACCAGCGTCACGAAACAACAACCCCTGGCTTAGCCGACTCGGCTAAACAAATTTTCGTCGGCTAAAAGAAATGCTTATAAAAAGCTGAGCCCAGCCAAGGGCTCCCCCAAAGCTTCTCTTCGCAACAACCATGTCTTCGCAAACTCGGTCAACTCCCGCTGCCCCCTTTGGCGAAAAAAGAGCGCCCTCCACAGGGCGTCCGACTAATACTTCAAGGAATGCGGGGGAAGAAAAATTAGACATGTACGCGTCGCGCAAGACCTCGACGACTATCCCGACTACCGCGGCGACAGCTAATCCCACGCCATCACGACTGACGTCTCCGACTGTGTCGTCCGCCCGCGCACCATATACGAGCACCACCACCGGTGCCACTGAATGCGGCCACCCCAAGCAGAGCTCGCCCACCGGGCTCAGCAAACCAGGAAGGACCAGCTTTCGACCCTATGAGGATGATTAGGGAAAGGACTTCGGAAAGGCAGAACGTTGCTGGCCGCTCAGTCGCCAGCCCAGCTTCCACGCCCCTTCCAGCTTCCCCCGCGGTCGAGGCGGATGTCCTCCTAGGCGAAGGCACGGCGTCGGAGATAAACGGCGTAGGAGCTTCCTCGCCAGTTCGAGCTTCACCCTCCACTTCTTCGGTCCGCTCAACCGCTTCGTCCGGATCCACTGAGCAAGTAGAGACAGAGTTACTTAGCTCTGCTAGCAGTGGATCGACTGAGTCCTCGGCCAGTCAGTCGAGCGAGGGTACCCTACGGAACGGATCTTCCAGGCGGCCTTCTCCTCTGAATGAGGACGACGGCAGTATATCCTCTGCGTTCGCCCAACGCGCAGTAAATACGCTCACTCCAATCTTCTCGCGGGCCGGCAGATCCATCGACGTCTTTACGGACGAAGCTCTATTTCAGTCGGTTGCTAGACTGCATACCTCATTCGATCCGGAGCAAGATGACGACCTGCTTACCCTCTTTGGAATCGAAGGAGAGGGAGCCAGCCCCTGGTTCAATGCGGAGCGGGCGGACCAACTCAGAGATATTCTGAGGAGGTTCGGTTACCCCCACACGTTGCTCGCTTGGGAAAATTTGGCTGAAGCCGTAGAAGAAGTACGGACTCTCCGTTCTGAAGACGTCTCACTAGTTGATCGAGGCAGCACGGTGGACGGCAACGACTTATTGGGTATCCCTATCTCCACGTTAACGCTGCTCGCCCACGTCACGGTAGCCGCCCAGCAAATACTGGCGAACCTGACTACATTCGCGGCGCGAAACGTTCGATCGAGCTTTATGGTCGACGTGGGCTACTCGTTCCTCACCATCTTGGAGGGACACTCGGATGCAACTACCATTTTAGGGACGTTGGGAGTTCTTCAGCTGCGATTGTCTCGAGCAGTGGTTCATATACGAAAACAACTGAATGAGATACGAAGAAACCTCACCGGGGTTGAAGTCGAATCTATTGCCAGCACGAACTCGACACTTTCTGAAGTGCGCCACAAATACGGCGCCGTCCCTGCTGAACAGGAAGTATGGCGGATAATAGCGCGCAAAGATTACCGCAACCTGGAGTATAAAGCGAATCCCCAGGAGATACGACAAGGGATTCAGTCAGTCATTAATGCCGACCGAGGATTCAGAGCGGATCCTTACCGCGAACGATCAGGGAAGCGTGAAGCAGCCGCAGAGCCCTCGTCAGGGCTCGCTACGCGAGCAACGGAAGGCGCTCTCCCCAATCCCATTCTGCCCGGATCCGCGCCCAATATCTGGGCGCCATCACCCAGCGTGGTCAGCTTCGGCCCAGGCGGCCCGATACCCCACGTGCTCGGCGAAGGAGCCCGGCGTCGGGTACCGAACATCCTATCGGCCGTGGATTATAGGAGTGGGGGGCCATCTGTGACGGCTGCCCGTTCTACGGGCCGGAGCATATTCCCATTCCCCTCGTCTGAAACGAGGACGGACACGTACCAACTGACCTCGCAAGGCTTGATCCCCGTCGACCGGAATGCCGGCCCTCCGTCGGGCCGAGGTGGGCCGCCCGGATCCGGGCGGTCCCCGTCCCGAGAAAGGGATCGAGCTGGAGACGGCGGACCCCCAGGCGCGAACCCTCCGAGCTGGCATGACGCCCATCCTCCCCGAGGAGGAGGGGAAGGGTGGCCTGAAGACGGTGACCCGGGGTGGGGTTCCCAGGTCAGAGGAACGGACGCGTCCAATCCACCGCATGGGCCTGGTATTTGGCAAATTAACCAGAAACTACCCCTCTCTATCATTCCGAAGTGGGACGGGGAGGGTCTCACCGCTATCGACTACTTGTCGGCCATGGACCGCTTGGCGCGCTACAGCTCCTACTTATTCACGCAAGTCGGGCAGATGGGCCCGATCAACTTCGAAGGGCTTGCGGCAGAGTGGTGGAAGCATTTAACACGCTTCGAACGAGAGCTATACTCGCGAGACTGGGATCACCTCTACAGCGCCATCTCAAGCCAATTCATTACTCCGGAATAGAGGCGAGAGCGATTACTAGAATTCGGAAAAATCTCCTTCCAGCAAGCTGGGCATTCGAGCGAGAAACCTATCCAATTCTACCAAAGACGCATTTCTTACAACTCTTTCCTGAACCCTATCCTAGCGGATACAGAGGCGGAATTGTTGATGGCTGTCACCAGAGTAATCGAAACTCAGCCAGCAATATGGAGCGGTACTATTAACGTCGAGCTCTGCCCCTCCATAGCCGCGCTACTACACAGGGCGCAACAAAGCGAGAAGGTCCTGCTCTCCTTATGGGCGATGGACAAACAGGCGAGGCTGTCGTCCTCCGCCTCCTCCTCTTCGCAACAGGCTAGCTCACGTACTGGGCATAACTTCTATCGCAAAAAAGCGTTTGCCGCGGAGGCTTCTCCTTCTCAAGACGAGGATACCGCTCTGGCGATGGTTGCGGAAGCACCTAAAACAGGCAAACCACAGTATCCCTGCGGGAGGCGTAGTAGACGGCTATCACTTTGCGAGAGACGATTCGAGGGTGAGCCCCCGCCCCCCGAAGAATGGCCACTGCTGGATATGCACGAGTCCGAAGCATCTAATGAGGGACTGCGTGCACTTTGGCAGGTGGGATAAAATGCGGCAAGCCAACATGTTGGAGCGTGACATCGAGCCCGAAGAATGGGAAGACGAGGAGTCGGACTACATAGCTATGATTGCTGAAATCCAAATCGCTTCACAGTATGCTGAGCCTGGGACTGAGATCGAGCGTGAATCCGTAATAAGAGAGTCCTATTTGGCTGCCGCTGCCTTCCATGTTCCCCGCTACTCAGAAAACCGCAATACGAGGCGAGCGGCTGCCCTAAGTAAACAGCCAGGTTGGAAGCTTAAGGGCAAGGAAAAGGAGATTCCGATGGCCGCGTTGCCACGGCGAGTGAGGCGACGGTCGCGGGATCTTCCTTCTAGCCAGGAGAAGCCTCGAAACACTATCCTACAGGCTACTAAAGGACAGCAGCTTCCTGAAGGAATGGCGGGACTAGGCTCCCGGGCGTTGCACACACCGGTCCGTGTTGGGTCACCCGAGGCTGAGCCAGTGAAAGGAAGAGTAGACTCGGGGGCGGACTTGACATTGGTATCCGAGGAATTTTGGCTTACGTTGGAAGACAGGCCGACACCCAAGGAAGGAGCGCGCATAAAGCTCTATCACCTCACAGGGCGAGCCAAAGTACTAGGCTACGTCACGCTCAAGATGTTCATGGCAGACGAGGACGGCAACTCAGTGGGCTTTGACATGGAGGCTTACGTGGTCCGCGATATGATGGTGCCTCTGCTGTTAGGAGAGGATTTCCAGACAGCGTACGAGATGGGCGTGGAGAGGCACACGAACGGACGTAATACGCTCTTATTCAGAGCGTCGCAAGCAGACATCCGTGTCCCGGCTTCCTCCTCAGTGACCTACGATTTGGGATTCAAGATAAGGCAGATTGGACTGGCCCGCCGAGTGCACCCGGTTGCTGTGGAAGCGGGATTGCAGGTAGGCGCGTCCCGAAGAGCCAAAAGAGTGGTGTGGAAGTGTGGAATGTCCCTTACGTAGCTTTTCCTTATGAGGCTGTTTCCGCTTTAGGACGCCCATCATCAATATTTGATGTGGCTATTTGTTTGTAGTCTACATCATCATTTAATAGAACTCCTCACACCCCAACCACCACCGAGTTCGCAACCAGTGCCGAGATTGCTCCACCGAGGGCAAGTTGCTAGTGAACATCGAGCCCCCGACCACCAGATTCTTGCATCTTTCGAGTCCCCGAGCCCCCGAGCCGAGGTTCACGACTGGAGCGAGTTTCTGCGATTTTACATTCACTTTTGCTTTCACTCTTACACAAATTCTTCCACTCATTTCCCTCCGAAATCCTTTCATTCGTGCTCCCCCAATCCCGGACATATCGACCGTTCTTCTGGCGAACACTGCACAAGCCAGTACTTCCACAGTGGTGACCACCGCAGGGGGAAAGCTCTTCTATCCGGGCTTTCCTTGGTCGAGACAAGCATTGTCCGTGTGTCTTTAACTCTTCTACACTCCCTTTCCCCACTTTCGAGCTCTTTCCTTCACTTCCATGCCCTCCGACGACGAATCCCCCACTCTCGAGCCCACCACGCGTTTCCCTGCCCGTTCCCGCGTTGCAACGAGCCCCATCACGCATGTACAACACGCGGCACGGAGATCTCTCGCAAACGACAGCAGAACTCTCACAAGTGGCGTCGGCCATCTCTACATGGCCGTTCCGATCAGCAACGTGCCCGAGACTGGCCGCGCGCGCCCAAATGCGGTCCGAGGAGCGAGTCCGATCACGGCCGGAGCTCCCGGAGCGATTCCCACGCTCAATTCCACGCGTTTTGCGCCTTCTGCTTCACCAAACTCGCCGAGAACTGTCCACGGCACTTCCGCGAGCGAGGCCCGAGCGCCGAGCGTTGTTCCCACGCCCGAATCGCCGCGTTCTGCCGCCCTGAACAAGCCACGATCGCGCCGCTGCTTCGTTTGCGGCCGGAGCAACAACCACCCACTCAGCTTCCGTTTCTGCCCCCGCACGTGCACGCTCTTGCGCCGAGCGCTCGCCCGACTCGATGAACGAGGCAAGCTTGTGATGCCTGATGGATCCGCGCTGCCGATGACGCGACACGCCGGTGGAGTCGCTGGACACCTCATTTCCGCGCATAACGCTGCGCTTCGCGTTTCTGAGCGTCCCGAACCACCACAACCGCTTGCTCGACGTCCAACACGCCTTCCAACACCATGTGAGCCGACTCCTTCTCAATTTCCGCCACCAACTGAGCCGATTCGCGCTGCTGAGCACACCGGCCCGCTCAATCCGAGTTCCTCCCATCCCGAGATCGCTCCGCCTGTTTCCCACGCCCCTCGCCGACGCCACGCGCATCGAACCAACCAGCCGCGCATGCTAATGCCGTGCGTCAAGTGTCAACAAGCTAAATCGATGCAGTTAATTCAAAGATTGCTGTTCGACAACACCCTTCGAGCCCACTTCACAGAGATGATCACCACCTTGAGTAAGCTTGATCCTGACACTCTGGCGGTGCTTTCCGACAAAATGATGGCAACTCACACACTCCCACCGTGTTTCATCCACGCTCACTTGTCGCAACCAACCGTGTGTCCATTTGGCTGAGTACTTTCATCGTTGGTTTCCGATCCATTCCCACTTCCATTCCGGTGATCTCGAGGTCGAGATTCGAGTTCCTCCCACTGTGGAAGTGTGGAATGTCCCTTACGTAGCTTTTCCTTATGAGGCTGTTTCCGCTTTAGGACGCCCATCATCAATATTTGATGTGGCTATTTGTTTGTAGTCTACATCATCATTTAATAGAACTCCTCACACCAACCACCACCGAGTTCGCAACCAGTGCCGAGATTGCTCCACCGAGGGCAAGTTGCTAGTGAACATCGAGCCCCCGACCACCAGATTCTTGCGCCTTTCGAGTCCCCGAGCCCCCGAGCCGAGCTTCACGACTGGAGCGAGTTTCAGCGATTTTACATTCACTTTCACTTCCACTCTTACACGAATTCTTCCACTCCTTTCCCTCCAAAATCCTTCCATTCGTGCTCCCCCAATCCCGGACATATCGACCGTTCTTCTGGCGAACACTGCACAAGCCAGTACTTCCACAGTGGCATTCCGGAAGAAAATCTCAGCAGAGGCTAAACCTGTCGTCGCGGCTCGAGATGTGCTCTTAGGACCGGGGTCAGTACACAACGTGCCAGTCACCGCGGACTTCACCGGAAGGGAGGACTGGTTTGTGGAGAAAGTGCTCATCTCCACTGACGATGGCAGCATTCTAGCGGCCCCATCCACCTTAATAAAGGCGTCCGTCCCTGTCATACCGATAGCCAACCCCTCCGCGAGGCCTTGGTTCATTCGAGCGGGGGATGTGGTAGGTAAACTACGCGACCCGAGTTCCTACGCAGACGCGCCCGTCAACCGAAGACGAGATGGATCACATGACCGCGTACGCCGAGGCGATCGAAAGAGTCATCTCTGTCACATCAAATTCTCAGGACGACTCTCTTACAGGACCGCCACCACCACCAGCCGACTCGCCCGATGGACCGGGCGAGGGAGATGACGAGCTATGGGAAGGCCCCAAGACGGTGGCCCTGGACGATCCGGACAAAGAGCCAGTGGAAGACGTGGCGGAGGCTGTGAACCTGGGAGAAGACGTGCCGGAGGACATCAGGCCCAAGTTACTGGAGGTTCTGCGACGCAATGCGCCTGCATTTGGCGTGGGGGGACGACTAGGAACAGTAAAGGAGAAAGCAACAGTGCCCACATTGCCGGGCACTCAGCCAGTATCCCTCCCCGCCTACGCGGCGTCCCCTTTGAAGAGGGAAGTGATCGATAATCAGCTGAACCTTTGGTTCAAACGAGGGGTCATTGAGAAATCGCACAGTCCTTGGGGAGCGCCTTGCGTGGTCGTGTTCCGTAACGGGAAGCCGCGGCTAGCAGTAGACTACAGGAAGCTAAACGTGTCAACTATACCAGACGAGTTCCCTATACCGCGACAGTCAGAAATAGTGCAAGCTCTTTCGGGTGCCCAGGTTCTCTCCTCATTCGATGCTCTCGCGGGATTCAACCAAGTGGAGATAGAAGAGAGCGACAGGGAAAAGACTGCCTTCCGCTCCCACCGGGGCTTGTGGCAATTTGTCCGAATGCCGTTTGGACTGCGAAACGGGCCATCCATATTCCAGCGCATAATGCAAAGCGTGTTGGCACCCTTCCTCTGGCTGTTCACCCTGGTGTACATCGACGATATCGTAGTATACTCGAAATCTTGGGAGGAACATCTAGAACATCTGGACAAGGTTCTGGGAGCTATCGCGGGAGCAGGAATAACGCTGGAGCCAAAGAAGTGCTTCATTGGTTACAGTTCTATCCTGCTCCTCGGGCAGAAAGTTTCGAGGCTAGGGCTGTCTACCCACAAGGAGAAGGTGGCTGCGATACAGGAACTGGAGAGACCCCGGTCAGCGCATGAACTCCAGAAGTTTCTGGGTATGGTAAATTACTTCTCGGGGTACATTCCGTACTACGCGTTCGTGATGAAGCCTTTATTCGGACTCTTGGCCAAAGGCGTGCGCTGGGAATGGAGGGCAGAGCACGAGATAGCTTTCCAACAAGCCAAGGATGCGCTCTCGGTGGCCCCGGTGCTAGGCCATCCGGTACAGGGCGCTCCTTACAGGCTGTACACCGACGCCTCGGACTTTGCAATTGGGGCAAGTCTGCAGCAAGTTCAGGAAATTCGAGTGAGGGATCTAAAGGGTACATCAACTTACGACAGGTTGGCGAAGGCTCACGGACTGGGCCTTCCCGTGCCGCGTTTGTTCGCAAGCTTGACGAGCGAGGGTGGAGGAAATGAAGGGGAAGGACACTTGGGGGGCGACGCTGGACGATACCATAGTTCACGTCGAACGTGTCATTTGCTATTGGAGCAGGAGCTTGAGATCCGCGGAGCGGAATTATAGCGCCACAGAGCGTGAAGCGCTGGGCGCGAAAGAGGCGTTGATCCGCTTCCAGCCTTTTATTGAGGGGGAGAAGGTGATTCTGGTAACGGACCACGCTGCACTACAATGGGCAAGGGTATACGAAAATGCGAACAGGAGGCTCGCGGCATGGGGGGCAGTATTCGCTGCATACCCAGGGCTCAAGATAGTCCACCGCCCTGGCCGGATACACTCGAACGTGGACCCGCTATCTAGGCTGCCGCGAGCTCCGCCGCATAACTCGCCGGCGAGGGATGATATTCCGCCTATAATGCAGGACAAGGAGAAGAGAGAGAGAGCGGAATCAGAGGAGGAGAAAGGATCTCGGGCGCCGGCGCCTAAAGCCGCTTTTGCAGCTTTCTGGTGGGAGGAAGTGTTGGAGAGAGAGGCGTATCCGGTGCAGACGCGCCGTCAACTGAGAGAGGAGTTGAAGAACACCTTGCAGGATCAAGGGCTGCAGGGCTCCCCGGAGGAGCCCTCCCATTCCACTAAGGAGAACTTACAGGGCTCCCCAGCGGAGCTCTCGGTTCCCGCCAGTCCCAAGAACGAGAGTCAAGGCCTGCCTGAACCAGAAGAAGCAGCAAAAGACCATTGGACCTATCCGTCCGGATCAGATGGGCCTGCGGCGGATGTCGAGGACGACTGGGTTAACAAGGCTCATTTGTTGATCTCAGTAGCACCGGAGGTGGCAGAAGAATTCGCCCGAGGATACCGGGCGGACCCGCATTTCAAGAACAAATATGTGGATGAAGCCATGAGCGCGGACAAGAAATTGACTCCTTCAAGGTTCCAGAAAGGCAAGGACGGACTGCTATACTTCATCGATGCCGACTGGGAGACTCGGCTATGCGTGCCCAATTCCAAGGTTAAAGACGTTATAACGGAAATACACGAGTCTGCGAGAGAATCGGCTCACGCGGGGCCAGCCAAGCTAGTGTCGAGACTGCGACAGCTATTCTACTGGCCTAGCATGGCCACGGACACGGAGAATTTCGCGTCTTCCTGTGACGTGTGTCAAAAGATCAAAGTTGACCACAGGCAGAAAATGGGAGGTTTACGCCCTGCTCACATACCACGTCGACCATTCGCCACTATATCCATGGATCTTATTACCGGACTGCCCCCATCGGGCGCAGAAAAGTTCACGGCCATACTAGTCTTCGTTGACAAGCTCACTAAATTCGCAATAATGGTACCGACTCATACTACTCTGTCCCAAGAAGGTTTCGCCAAACTCTTCATTGACCACGTCGTAAATCGATACGGCATGCCGGAACGGATTATCTCCGACAGGGATAAACGATGGGCCACAGCTTTCTGGAGATCGGTGGTGACTCAGTATGGTAGTACCATGGCATTATCCTCCGCACACCACCCTCAGACGGACGGGCAGACGGAGATCGTCAATGCTCAAATTGAACAGATGTTGCGGGCGTACGTATCGGCAAATCGCGCTTCGTGGGCAGCCTGGTTGGGACCAATTAACAGTGCATATAACTCAAACGTGCACTCGTCCACGGGATTCGCTCCCAACTTCCTGCTGCTTGGATACGAACTAAGAGGCAGCATAGGTCTCCTTGCTCCAGCAAGTGACGGGGTAGCACGTCCCTTCTTGCCCAGTCATAAGGGTGAAGACTTCATCGAATCGCTGGAACTACACCGCCAGAAAGCGAGGGATGCATTGGTATTGGCTCAGGAAAGACAGGCCAAAGCGTACAACAAACATCGTCGGCCAGTTGAAGCCATCGAACCTGGCGATTTAGTACTGGTCAACCCTCATTCTCTCGAGTTGGTCGAGACTACCGGGACCGGAAGGAAGTTGGTGCAAAGAACGATAGGGCCTTTCGAAGTAATGGAGAAGATAAACCCCTTGGTATATCGTCTGCGTTTACCCGACACCTATCCAATGCATCCTGTCTTCAATCTGGAGCATTTGAGGCAATATCGCCCTTCGGAGGAGAAATGGGGACTCCGCACCACCTTGCCGGACACGCGGGATTACCTACAGGCTTCTGAAGAATACGTGGTAGACGCCATTCTAGGTCATGAGGTTCGGAAAAGGGGAGGACAGAACGTGCGGTTCTTCCTGGTACGGTGGGAAGGATATGGCCCAGCGGATGACTCGTGGATATCCGAATACGACATGCGCAATGCGCCCGTGCTGAAGCGCGAGTATTTGAAGCTTAAAGGCCTCCATTAAGTGGCTGATTCAGTGCACGTGACCGCGCGAGCCGGCCGAGCATCACCGATGATGAGTCAGAGTGGGAGTGACATGTCACACGTCTCACTTTTTCTTCCTGACTCCATCGGTGAGTTTTTCACCTCGAGCCCCAAGCGCACCCCCCAAGCGGCCACTATCACAGGGCCTACGGTGTCGCGATGACTAACGACAGTGCAGGAAATAGCCTCCATGCCAACAGTGCCCCGCTCCCTCATCAGGTATGAGCCGCACTTGGATCCCGACCACGGTTTCGACGTCCTTCCTCCGCCCATGCGCCGCCATCCTCCTTGACTTCGCAGGGTTCGACATAGTAACGTCGAGGAACATTCAGGTCGACCCGGACACGGTACTAGTTTTGTGGTCGCCGAATTCGCTGCAACTTCCGATATGCCCGGGTCCGCCACCACTCGCCTTGCCTCCTTTGGCTCCACAGGGAAAGGAGCGACGTTGGGACGGGTCTTACGGTCGATACGACCCTTTCATCATTCCTCAGGCGGCCGGGAATTTCTATCCGCACTTAGCGCTCGTTCACCGGGCGTGCAAAATTCATCGAACGGACCCGTGGTTCGTCCGCCTACTGCGACGTATCTCAATACTGGCAGGACTCAGAGAATAAGCGCGAGGACCGCTGGCTAGGCCGGATGAACAACGAATGGCTCGACGCTATAGGGGATCTAGACGACAAATTGTGGAAGGATCTCAAGGAGTTACGACTCAAGCTCAACCCGACCCAGAAAGCGCGGCTAGAAGGATACCAATCCGGCAACGTACCTAAGTCGGTCAGCCTCGCCAACTGCCGCCTTCAATTCCAGAAAGGGTTAACTTGGGACGAAGGCCTGCCATTGGCTACCCGTCTGCAGTATGCGTTGCGGGAAAAGAGAGCGTGGTTATCATATATCACTGCTTTAGCCTTCGAAACGCGCCCTACCGATGAGCTACGCCAAGAAAGCCATTACGCGTCGGACGATCTTATTGGGTTCTGGGTCAACGGGATGGAGGAGAGAGAAGTCATGCTGCTAATGTCCAGAGGAGCTCCTGCCTTCATAGCTCACCGGCGCCAATCGCGAGAAGGGGACTTAGTGGAAGAAGCCAGTTACCACTACAAAGGATCGACCCTGTCCATAGACCGGCTAAGCCTTCCAGGCCGAGGCATCAGGGGTCCGTTGGTACCGAACGAAGAATTACCAGTAGTACCACTGGGAACAGCGGTTGGGTCCCAGCGCCCATACGAAGGACGGACTTCCCCTTCCCATGCGCGACAGCTCCCGCCATTGCCACAAGCGATAACGCCCGAGGTCTCCGGGCGAACCATGAACCTCCTCGACTACGACGATGATGAAGACGACCAATTGCTTGAACCCAAGCCGGATGAGAAGGGGCAGTTCAGAGTGCCCCCTCCGATCGTTGGGCGTATAGACAAGCCACTAACGCTCTGGATGTGGGATCCGGAGGACCCGAAGGCACCGGTTTACCGACAAGTGGGAAAGAAGCGTAACGATTTACTAGAGGAAGGCCGCATCGTTTACGACCGTACTTGGCGCCGAAGGATCACCATCGACAAGGAGCTGCAATTCCCGAGCGGAACATATCAGCCCAATCGCTATGGGTTCGACCTAGCGAAGGAAACGTGGATTGGACTGGACAAGAAGGCCCGAGAAGCTTCGAGCCGGGTATATCTGCAGGAATACCTGAGTAAAGAAGACTTACCGCTTGTCGGCCAGCCAGTTGTCATGGAGCTCCCGGCGCCGGCCGACCCTCCCGAAGCTTCGGACCAGTTCGCGCTAGCTACAGTGCGAGGCCCTTTACCAGGGCCGAACCCATCCGGCAGTTCTGGAGTTGTAGCGACGCGAGATACAGAGGCACCCGCAGGCGAGAAGACGGGAATCCCCGTCAAGATCATGCGCAATCGTGCCTTGCCCTCTGAAGGAAGCGGCATCGCCCGGCCCGTCATCCGCCCGGCACCGGGCGGGAGGCTCCAAGTGGACCGACCCGGAAGACAGCGTGAGTCTGGGAAGCTTGCCGGAAGCGGGAGAAATCGAAGATGCGCCGCTGCCCTCGGAGTACGTCAGGATAGAAGGGGACGATATCGGCGCTGTAAATTTCGCTCGGGCTCTGGAAGCTGCGGACTGGGAACTCGCTGTCCGGGCTCGTCATGTGACGGTGGGACAGAGAGCTACTTGGCTGCAGATGGAATCAGTGGATGCAGCGGCAGCTTTGTTGGAATGGGCGCGTCTCCACCGTGGCAACCAGGAGGCCCGCTTCGCAGAGCCCGCGGAGTTCTTAGATGTGCGGACCTACTCGCACGACCAATGGATTCTGGCCTCGCCAAGGTCACAAGATGTGGACATGAGATCGCCTTCCCCAGTGATGAGGTCAGCAGCAGCGGTGGCGAAACTCGGAAGCCGGAGGCCGGTCACGCCCACCGGCCCCAGAAGCGGAAATTACTGGTCGCCTAGCCGCCGGTCACGAAGCCACAGGAACGTACGACGAGATTCTCCCGTTCGCCGCCGGCGATCGACTAGCGGCCGCCCCTCTGCCCCAGGCGGATGGCGTAGGACACGGTCGCGTTCTTACGGACGGAGCAAGTCATCGCGTTCGCGTTCAGCATCGCGGGGGGCCCGGGACCGTAAAGGGAAACGGCGACAGAGGTCGTATTCGTCGGGCCGATCGGACCGACCGGACCGCAGGTCCGGGCGCCGCTGGACGCCCCCCGCTAGAATGGGAACGAGAAGGTCTAGGTCCCGTTCACAGCCGGGGGGCCATCGGGCGGGAGGATTCGCGACCCAGAAGAAGCCCCCGACGCCGCTCGAGATCAAGGTCGCCAACAGGCTCCCCCCGCCGCAGCCGTCCGACGCGCGTCGTCCTCCAACTCGTCAGGGAGGGCCGAGTTTCGCGATTTCCTGCGATGGAGGGAAGAGCAGAGATACAAGGGAAGAGCCCGTTCGCTCAGTCCTCCGGCAGCCCCTCCCCGCCGCACATTGGAAGAAAGGCTCGGACTAAGCGACAGTCGCCCAGACGTGGGGTCTCGCCTTCAGACCTGGGACGGAAGAACAACACCGTGGTACGAGGACCTCGACAGACGCCCAGCGTCGGGGGCGCCTCGGGCCGGCAGAGACCGCAAACGGCGGAAAATCACTCGCGAGTACCACGAGAAATTGAGAGCTGCTGGGTTCGAACCGCCGCTGGCGCGAGGGAAATGGAGACGCGGGTTCAACGACGACGACCGTGACGACCAAGGGCCGGGTGGAGGTCCTCCTGAAACGTCCGTTTGAGGCGCGGGGGGCACTGTGAAGAGGGTCGGTCATCAAGCGCATCAGACGAACGTTTATTCGGACTTAGTACATATTTGATTGGACTGTAATTACATCAGCGCGTGACCTAGAGTCACGCACACAATATATCTTGCTCTCATCCTTCATGACGAAGTAAGAACAGCGCGCGACGACAGCGCTACCTCGGACCCACCAAAGGCCTGAGCACGCGTGCAACTGCTCCACGTAGCTCCCGTGGTGGTCCTCGACCACAAGCTAGCATGCTCGAGCCCTACACGGGGCTCCCCAACTCTTATACAGGCGCGCTGCTTCAGCGCGCCTTACTTTCTTATACGCTGGTCGTAGCTCCGCTTCTCCTCAGCCTCTTCGAACCAACCCCCGTCACAGGTCCCCGCACCCGTCATGCCGTCCGGAGTCACTCCTACCGCAGACGCCTGGCTGGACTCACTCGAGGCGAAAATTGATAGCCTAACTGAGGCCCTTGGTTTACTCACCAACCAGGCTTCCGCTGCCGCTGCCGCCGCTAATAATGCTGGCGGACCCCAAACACCTTCGCCGGAGACGTCGATTCCGACTCCGACTCCGGTCCAGGGCGACTCCGAAGCCCTTTTTGGCGACATCAACCTCGCCTCAAAATTGGTCTTGCGACCAAACCCCCCGTTCACCTTCAACGGCGACCGGAAACGCGGCCGCACGTTCCTTTACGCGGTCCGCACCTACGCCCGCCTTGCCCCTGAGGCCTTCGTGGTCAACGGAGAGGCGAGCGAGGAAAAGGCCGTCCGCTATGCCATGTCGTTTATGGCAGAAGGACCTGCTCAGCAATGGGCGGAGCGCCACGGAAGCAAAGCCCCGTTTCCGTTTCCGTCCTGGGGCTCGTTCGTTTCCGAGTTTCGACTCCGGTTCGTTGAGGAGAACGAGCAAGATCACGCTCTCTCCAAGCTGGAGACTTCCGCCTATCACATGGGCACAAAGGATGTCTACCAGTACACCGACGACTTCGAGGACCTGATGGACCTCGCCGGATTCGAAGACGCGCTGGTCAAGGTGACCAAGTTCCGCCACGGACTTGACCCCTTGATCAACAACGGAATCACGTCCTCGAACGACCCCCCGGACCTCCGGGATTACCTTAGCTGGCGCACCCGGGCCTTCCGTCAATACAAGGCCCTGGTCCGGGCCAAGCTGATCAAGTCAGCCGCCCCCAAGACGCCTGGCGGTTTGATTCGGACTCCGTTTCCGGTCAACCGCATCCCGGCTCCGGCCCCCTTCCGCCCGGTGGCTCCGGTCGTGCCACCCGCGGCCCGCGCCCCCGCTCTGGCGCCTCCAGCTCCCGTCCCAATGGAGTTGGATCGCACCAGGGCTCGGGGTGCCCCTCGTCGCGCCTGCTTCAGGTGCGGCGACCCAAACCATCTCGCCCGGGATTGCCCCCTCCCCGCCGATGTCCGCTCGATGGACATCCTCGACGAGGTGATCCAACAACTCGGTGACGAGATGTTAGCGGAGTTGATCGCCCGCTACACGGACACAGCTGCCCTGCCGGAGACGGCAGCGGAGTCGATGGCCGGAGAGGATTTTGTCCCCCGCGACGAGTGACTGGTGTGCCCTCGTTCGCCTCTATAAATCGTTTTGCCTCTTTGTATGATGAATGCAGTTCCTTGCCCTACAATGAGCCCGAAACGAAAGACACACCCTCTCCTGCCCCCGCCTCGACTCCGTCTCCGACTCCGCCCGCGACTCCGGTCATCGTCCTTCGCCGCCTCACTGCCTGGGAAAAGAAACTGCCCAATACACCGTTGCCGCTGCCCCCGGGGCGAACTCCCTCCACCTCCCGTTGGAGCTTGAGTCCACCACCAGCGCGCTGAAGCTCTCACTCTCTGGGCTTGTCGACTGTGGTGCCACCTCCGACTTCATTGACACGAACTATGTTGCTCGGAATGGCATTCCGGTCCGCACCCTCGATCAGCCGATTCCGGTTTTCAATGTCGATGGCACCCCCAATGACGCTGGCTCCATCAAACAGATCGCGGACTTGGTCCTGCGCTACAAGGGCCATGCCGAACGAGTTCAACTGGCCGTCACCCATCTTGGCAAGCAAGACCTCATCCTGGGGTATTCCTGGTTGCGGAAACATAACCCAGAGATCAATTGGGAAACCAAGGAGGTCAAGATGACACGGTGCCCCCGCAATTGCTCGACCTGCCGTGAGGAAGAGCGCGTCGAACGGACCGAGCTGCGGCGACTCCGGTCGCTTCAGAAGCGTCTCCGCTCCGGCCCGTTCCCCTCGGTTTGCACTATGGACCTCTCTGGCCCTGAGGACGGAGACGATTCCGATTCCGGTCTCGATTCCGACCTGCCTGATCTGACGCCGGACTCGGACTCGGATGACGAAGATGACCAGCTCGAAGATGGTGACCGCATCTTCTATACCTCGTTCCGTCCCTCAGAGGAGATACGCGCAGGTAGCACCGTCTCACAGCGTCTGGCCGAAGCCTTCGCCAAGAACTCCGCCCCACCACCCTCCGAGATCCCGGACTGGGCTAAGGAGTTCCAGGACGTCTTCAACAAGGAGTCCTTCGACACGCTACCGGAGCGGAGAGCCTGGGACCACGCCATTGAGCTTGTCCCCGACGCTAAGCCCACCAACTGCAAGGTGTACCCCATCTCGCCCCTCGAGCAACGCGAGCTCGACGCGTTCATCGAGGAAGGGCTTTCGACGGGCCGGATTCGCCCCTCCAAGTCTCCGATGGCGTCTCCGGTCTTCTTCGTCAAGAAGAAGGACGGCGGACTCCGCTTCGTCCAGGACTACCGTGCCCTCAACACGATGACTGTCAAAAACCGGTACCCCCTTCCGCTGATCAACGACCTCATCAACCGGCTCAAAGGCGCTCGTTACTTCACCAAACTCGACGTCCGTTGGGGCTTCAACAACGTCCGGATCAAGGAAGGTGACGAGTGGAAAGCGGCTTTCCGGACTAACCGAGGCCTGTTCGAGCCCTTGGTGATGTATTTCGGCCTGACAAACTCTCCCGGACGTTCCAAACGATGATGAATGACATTTTCCAGGATCTCATCCTCTCCGGAGACGTCATGATCTACCTTGACGACATCCTGATCGCCCATTCCGACCTCCGGAAACACCGGCAGATTGTCCAGGAGGTCTTACGGCGACTCCGGGAGCACAAGTTGTACCTTCGAGGCGGAGAAGTGCGACTTTGAAAAATCGTCAATCGAGTACCTCGGAGTCATCATCTCCCACAACCACGTCGAAATGGACCCCGTCAAGGTCGCAGGCGTCTCCGCTTGGCCGACTCCGGAAAACAAGAAGGACATTCAGCAGTTCCTTGGGTTCGCTAACTTCTACCGCAGGTTCATTCGGGACTTCTCGACCCTTGCGCGCCCTCTTTTCGTGCTCACCAAGAAGGACCAGCAATGGACTTGGGGCGATGCGGAGGCCTCCGCATTCCAAGCGATCAAGGACGCGTAGGGTAGAGCACGGGTCAGGGTCAACCCGCAGGGTTTCAGGGTAGGGTCTGTCAGGGTCAGGGTCAGGGTACATCTATTTCTGAACCCGGCCAAACCCGGACCCTTTCAGGGTCAACCCGGAGGGTCCAATAAGCTGTTGTGATGGGACAATTCCCTATCTAAACATGATTTTTGTCAGTTTTTGGAAGACAAAAAAAATCATATGTCACTCATGTCACTCATGTGACATGTGACATAGAAGTAAATCAGATTGAATATGCTCAAAATCTTGAGGAAAAGGTTACATATACTATATCTGAGCCAATATCATATAGCAAAATGTATATTATGTCAAAATTATTGTCCTAAATACATCTTCTGCTTCCATGTTTGCAACCCGTGGGTCAACCCGGACCCGGTTGGACCCGTACCCAGAAGGGTCAGGGTTAGTCAGGGTCAGGGTCAGGGTCAGCCTTCTGAGACCCGGACCCGGACCCGTGCTCCACCCTAAGGACGCGGTCACCTCGGAACCGGTCCTGGCGATTCCGGACGACGCACGGCCTTTCCGACTCGAGGCGGACAGCTCTGATTATGCGACGGGGGCGGTTCTTTCACAATCCGCCCCGGACGGGAAGTGGCACCCTGTAGCATTCTATTCCAAAAGCTTAAATGATGTCCAGCGCAACTCACGAAATCCACGACAAGGAGATGCTCGCGATCATCCGCGCACTCGAGGAGTATAGACACTTCCTCGAGGGCGCCGCGCACCCCGTCGAGATTTGGACTGACCATAAGAATTTGGAGTACTTCAGGAAGACGCAGCACCTCAACCGGAGACAGGCCCGGTGGTCTCTGTACCTCTCCCGGTTCGACTTCACGCTGCACCACAAGCCTGGCCGATATGGGTCGGCCTGACGCCCTCTCCCGGAGACCCGACCACGGAGTCGATTCCGACAACTCCGATGTCGTCCTTCTGCGGCCTGAACTCTTCCACGTCCGCGCACTCGAGGGTGTTTCCGTTTCCGGTCCCGGCTCTGAACTCCTCCGCGACATCCGTGATGCCCTCTCCGGTGAGCCTGACCTGGAGGAGCCCGTCGCACTAGCGGCCCGGCAACTTCTTAAGGTTCAAGGTCAAGCTCGAGGCCCCCGCTCCTCACGTTCTGACGAGTGGGCCGTCTCCGGCGGTCTTCTCCATTTCCGAGGAAAGATCGTCGTACCAAAGGACAAGGACCTCCGGAGACGCATCATCAAGCTCTGCCATGACACCCGAGTCGCCGGACACGCAGGTCGTTTCAAGACCCTGGAGTTGGTCTCCCGGAACTACTGGTGGCCTCAGATGTCTCGCCATATCGGCCGGTATGTCGCGACCTGTGACTTGTGCTGTCGCACCAAGGCACTCCGGAGACTGCCCCACGGAGAGCTGCACCCCATGGAAACGCCCCGGACGCTGGCATACCGTCTCCGTCGACTTCATCGTAGAGCTTCCCGAAGCCCATGGGTACGACGCGATTATGGTCGTCGTTGACACCCTCGGAAAGCGCCCCCACTTCTCGGAGTGTCATACGACGGTCGATGCAGTAGGGGCAGCCCGCCTCTACTACCGGAATGTCTGGCGGCACCATGGGACTCCGGAGAAGTACGTCTCCGACCGCGGCTCGCAGTTCATCGCGGACTTCACCCGAGAACTTTGGCGTCTAATCGGCATCAAGCCCGCCACGTCCACCGCATACCACCCGCAGACAGACGGTCAGACAGAGCGCGTCAACCAGGAGCTGGAGCAGTACTTGCGGATCTTCACCAACTACCAGCAGGACGACTGGGATGAGCTGATTCCGGCCGCGGAGTTCGCCTACAACAACCATGTTCACTCCTCCACGCAGCAGGTCCCCTTCATGACGGACACGGGACGGCTCCCGCATGGGCTTCGAACCCGGAGTCCGTTCCGCCATGGAGTCAGTGAACGAGTTCCGTGACCGGATCGCCACCGGTGTTGCTGAAGCCAAGGCCGCGCTCACTAAGGCCAAAGAGGAGTACAAGCGCTACTACGACCGGAGACGGACTCCGTCTCCGGAGTTTAAGGTTGGCGACCGTGTTTGGCTAGACGCCTCTGACATCAGGACGACTCGCCCCTCGGAAAAGTTCTCCCATCGCCGCCTCGGACCGTTCAAGATAGTCGCGGAGATCAGCAAAGGTGCCTACAAGCTCGACCTCCCTCCGCGCTACTCGAAGCTCCACCTGGTCTTCCCCGTCGTCAAGCTCGAGCTCGCCCAGGATGACCCCTTCGACGGACGCCCCGGCTACGACCAGCCCCCTCCGGACCTCGAGGACGGAGTTCCGGAGTGGGAAGTAGAGGAAATCCTGGACGCAAGGGTGAGGTATAAACGGCTGAACTACTTCGTCAGATGGAAAGGCTACGACGCATCGCACGACCAATGGGTCCGCTTCGACCGCGTCTTCGCCCCGGAGAAAATTGCGGAGTTCTATCGTAAGTACCCTGGCAAGCCACGACACATCGCCTCTGCGACCTTCGACTCGATTCCGTTCCGGTCTATGCGTCGGGACGCCGCATTCAAAGGGGGGGTGATGTCAGGGGAACCTCCCTTTCGGCCCCTCGGAGACGCCTCCGATTCCGGTCCGACTCCGGTTCCATCTCCGGTCCGGCCCTCCATCTCGCCCACACAATCACCGATCCGTCAACGCCCTCCCGACGGTCGCCCTGGGACCTCGCCTGCGACGCCGCCCAAGCCTTCTGTGCCCGGCAGCGGCAGCTACGGACAAGCAGTATATAGTCAGCTCCCTAGCAGGCGGACCCTCAGAGTTTCTTCTCTTTGGATCCTCCCCTGCTAGGTCAGCTTCATTTGTATTCGCTTACCAATGTTCACACTTTGGATCCTCCCCTGCTAGGACCTTGATCTCAGGCCTCCGGGGTTGCCCTTACACATACTTGAATATCAGGTTAAGTAGTGTTTTGCTGATATCCTGGAACTGCATTCCAGGCTTTGAGCCTGGGGCAAATATTTTCCAAAAAGGGAATTTATTTTCAGAATATATTTGTTACAATTTTATAATATTACACATCATTGCCTGGTTGGAACATTAACCAATCTGTAACACTGACAAGCCAGATCAAAAATACATAGAAAGTGAAGCAAGGTCTCAGTCTCCGGCGCAGGCACCAGAGGCCCTTGTCAGTAATTCCAGCTGTACTTATATGGAAAGGAAAGAGCATGATGTCAGCCCAATTATTATCTGTACCTGCACAGAGGGCTGTCTGAAAAATTCCTTTTTAAAAAAGTAAGTTCTTGAACTTCTATTTAACTAAGGGCTTAAGGCTTAATTGATTTTGAACTTTGAAGCCTCAAATTAAGGGCTTATGGAGTGCCTTCCGGCCAACGTTGAACGGAGCTAATGAGGCGGGCGTGGAGCTCGGGCGGGAGGGTAGGGAAGGCATGTGGGAAGTCGCTGAAGACATATCTGCCTCGCAGCTCATGCGAGGGTCTTGTGAGTTTGGCATCAGATAATAATCAAATCCGGGGATCGCCGCCGCTGTCGCTTGGCAGCTTACCTCATGATGTCGTACGTATTTTCACCTTCTCCCGAACGTCCATGTCGCCTCCTTCGTTCCAAGGGGCCTGCATCTCAGACGAAAGTCGACAGTGCAGGCTGTGCACTGCCGATATCAATATGTGTGTCAACTGTAAGGGAACGAGGCTGTCCCTTTGTATTCCTCCCCTCTCGCTACACACATATTAATAGACACCGCCCAGCCCCTCTCCGTCCATTTCTGAGGCAATACCGACAACAAGGAGACATATATAACGCGCGCTGGGCTTGGCACGGGGTTCTATATAACGTCCTCAGGCTGCAAGGCACGCAATTCCATCCTTTCCGCCCCCGGCTTTCCTCTTCAACTTCCCTCCGCCTTGGGCTCTTTTTTTGCGCAACCTTCACAACACAAACATGCTTATATTCTCAACACTTCTTGCCACTGTGCCGCTGCTCGTAATGGCGGACTCCCCGCGTCCACCGCGGCCTGGGGCGTTCCGTCGCCCGCTGGACGCGATGCCGGGCTCTGAGTCGGCGAAGATGATGATCGATGGGGAGATGATCGACAATGTCAACAATCGCCGCGTTCGTCGCCCCTTTGATTGATCAACTCCTGTTAAACTGACCATGCTTGTGCAGTATACCGCGCGGCTGCTGCTTGGGTCGAGCAGCCAGCAACTGGTCAACGTGATCCTCGACACGGGGAGTACAGACCTGTGGCTTGACCCCCCGGAGGGCATCCTCCCGACCAACTTCGACAGCTCAGGCATCACGCACAAGATTGCATATGCCGACGGGAGCGCGTACATCAGTGGGCCCATTGGCTGGGGGCGGGTGTCCATTGCGGGGAAGGTCATTGAGAAACAGGGTGCGTTGTCTTACATTCCTTCAATACCTGATTAACCCCCGATAGCATTCATTGATGTGACACAAAACCAGGGCCTGAACGAGTGCGGGAACGGAATTTGCGGGCTCGTAGGGCTCGGGTTCGACGCCCCGGAGTACGGCATCGCGGGTGCATTGACGGCAGGCGGGTACGACGGCGTCGCTCTCGGCAAATCAGTCCTCACATCAATATTCGATGCCGCGCCGGATCCGGCCGCAAACCGCTTCTTCGCATTCTCGCTCTCGCGACAGGGCAATCCGACGCGCTCGGCGGAGGCCTCGCTCGCCATCGGGCGCTACGAAACCCGCTATCGCGAGGTGCAGTGGATGGCGAAGCGGCCGGTCCATCCGCCCAACGCGCGCACGTGGCGCATTTTGTCTGATGGCATCACCGTCGGCGTGTCGCAATCTGGCGGCTCGATTGACTGGCGCGCGGGCAGCACGAGCACACCCGCGGGTAATAGGGTCGTTCTGCTCGATACGGGCACAACGAACATTATGATGCGGCCTGAGGCTCGTGATGAGATCTATTCACGGGTCCCTGGCGCGGCCCTCGTGAAGAATGCGGGGTGGGTTAGGAACACGCATTGGAGTACCGACCGCGACGTTTGGGTCGTGCCCTGCAACACTCCAGTGAGCGTCAGCTTTTCGTTCAAGTGCGTGTCCTCTATCCATTTCATTTCATTTTTTGTTCTGATCACGGTTACAGTGGCCAGCCTTACCCCCTCCACCCTCTCGACCTGACGGACCTGTACACCATGGCGGGGCCTGACGGGAAGCAGTACTCCATCTGCGTTGGCACTGTCACGAACGGGGGCACGATTATGAGCAGCAACACCGACGCGGTCCTCGGCGACACCTTCCTCCGCAACATCTACACCGTGTTCTCGTTTGGGGACAAGGAAGGCGTGAACACCAAGCCGTATGTGCAGTTTCTCACCCAGACCAACGAGTGGGACGCGACACAAGACTTTTTGGCCGTGCGAAAGGCGAAGCTCGCCGAGGCCGCCGCGCCGGAGCTCTTGCCGGCCGAACTGATTCGCCTGTTTGAGAAGCGGGAGCCGGACGTGCTGGTCAAAAGCGCGTTGGCGGGAACGAAGGTGGCGGCAAGCGAGGCGGCGAAGGAGAAGGCTGGCGCTGACTCCAAGGAGAAAGCTGCCGGTTCCGCATCAGAGTCGAAAGCCGGCGCCAACCCCAATGCGGGCAAGAAACAAGGGGCTTCCTCCGACAATCAGAAGGGCGCCAACGCGTCAGACAAGAAAGAAGGCGCCGGTGCGAGCAAGAAGCAAGGTGCCAACTCCAGCGGCGACAAAAAGCAAGGCGCGGCAGACGACTCGAAATCCAAGTCCAAAACCGATGACTCCAACAAGACGTCAGACACTTGTTCGTGTGCGCCAACTGGCCCCAAGCCCAAAGTCGCCGCCGCTCTCTCAGACGACAATGACGGGAATGCGGGCTGGGTGAAGTACGCCCCGGTTATCATCGCGCTGCTTGCGACGAACGTTGCGCTGCTGCTCGTTCTCATCGCGCTCTCCGTTTTCAAGCTTGTCCGCGGTGGGCTGCGGCTGCGGGGTACGCCGACGACGGCCGGGAAGCCGCGTTATGTGCACGTGTCTGTGGAGGAGAGCAAGTATGCGGATGGCGACGATTGATTGCCAGGTCTTCTTTTTGGACTTTGTAGATACCACATGGACATTATTTACACTTGTTATTCCGATTATCACCTTGCTTTACGAAGCCGGAAGTCCTGAGATTAACTAGTCATACACGATGGCTTATTCCCATTGGAAGTGATGTCGCAAGCGTAGTAGTATTTAATTAAGGAAATACTTGACTCAATAGAATGCTCTACACTACCACTACCTGTAAAATGACAGGAGTATAGTAAGTAATCGACTAAACCAACTGTACAATACGACCTACTGCTCATCTGCTTCAACCACACTCCTACCCTCCTCACCCACCTTCGGAATCCTCACAAATAGCTCTGCATGCCCATAAACGCACTGCTGGCCAAAGTTGTTCCCCAGATACCCGCCGTACGAGCTCTCGGTCTGGTTGCGGCCCGCGCGCGGAGTGACCCAATACACAGGCTCCCAGTCACCCTCTCCGTCATCCTCCGACTCTTCTCCGTCCCACAGTCTCCGGCGCTTCACTGGCGGCTCGGGGTCCGGCTTCAGCTTGCCCTCCGCGTCGACCTCCCGCAGAACCGTGCCTTGCCGTTGAATCTCGTCGTCCTTCTTGAGGTCCTCCTCGTCTGCCACGTCCTCGACGCCCACAGGCTCGTCCATCACTACAACCGCCTCTTTCCCGTCGAAGCCGAATTCATTAATATCATAGATAAGCCGCACACGCGGTTGCAGACCGGCCCGGAGCGCCGCGTTGTGCAGGCGCGCGTCGCAGCCCTTCAGCAGCGCTTCGTCGAGCACAGGCAGCTTCACGCGGGGGATTGGCTCGTCGTCGTCGTCGTAATCAAATTCATCATAGGTGCCATCGTAGGTATTCCGTGGGCGCGGCATCGGGTACTGATGTGTCAGTCCGAACGCGAGGTGGCCACCGTTGGGGAGCCACTTTGGGTCAGCAAGCAGCGCGCGGAGCGATGTTTCGCAGTTGAGTTCGGGCGCCGGGATGATGCGGGTGGTGGCAGTGCCGGGCGTACGAGCAGTCAAGAACAGGTTATACGTCAATGTGACACGGTAGCCAGAGACAACGGGTTCGACGGTGTGAGTGACGTCGCTGAAGAAAGCAATATATGCGACAACAGGCGAGCCAGCATCTGCTTCAAGTTGACTCGCAGAATCAAAGACCCATGTCGAGCCCTCCTGCGAGAGTGTTAACGCCCCACCTTCGTGCTTGGTAGGGAGGACGATGACGAGGGAGCCTATCATGTCGTCTCCCCGCGGCGTGTCCTTGACGGTGGGCCTTGAAAAACGAGCCTGGGCCTTCAAGCAAATAAATAGGCATGAGAAGAAAAAAAATGTTGGAACACACCATAAACATTGAGCTTATACAGCTCCGCCCTCAGCACCCTCCCGTCCTCCTTCTCCTCTTCGTCCTTTTCATCATCATCCTCGCCCTCTTTCTTCGCCCGTCGGCCATAGTTATACCCGGCCAGCAAGTCCGGCGCCACTGCCTCAACAATGCCCATCGCACTCACCTCCAAGCGCGCCGCAAAGTTCTCCACATCCAGCTTCCCCGCCTTGCGGACACCTTCGTCCAGCACGTCCCCTTTCGCCGCCTCCGATCCAAACGTTGCCTTCTCGCACGCCCCCGCCAGCTGCGCGAGCTCCCCGTCTGGCAGGGCTGCGCTAAAGTCCATGTAGCTGGACATCCCCACCGCTTCAGCCTGACGCAAACACATTTTCGAGGGGACAACTCACTGTGTTGTACCTCCGGCAACGTTGCGGTAAAACAGCACCAGGTCCTCCTTTTTGACCCTCTGCACGCCACTCGTATACGGAATCGACGTCTTCAGTGACGTCTTCAGCAAGTCGAGGTGGTCGGCGGCGGTCCATGTTCCCGGCATCGTGGACGTTAGGAGAAGAAGGTGTCACAACATGACATGACACGCTGATTTGATGTGTAATTTCTGACTTGTCATGGGAGGAGTCAACAATTCATAGCTTTCATGATGAATCCAACACCACTCTCCATCGTACAACAGCAACAGGTATAAAATTACTCAAAGAGTGATAGGGATGCAGTTGATTATGAGACCGCCCCACTGCTTGGCCCCGGGCGTCGCACACAACAGTGGAGGCGCGATGAAGGTTCCTCATTCAGGAGGAAAATAGAAAGCTCTACATACGCTCTACCTGTGAAATCACAGAAGTACACTAAGTTACCGACTAATCTCGCTATATCATTACGATAGCCACCTACTCCTCATCTGCTTCAACCACACTCCTGCCCTCCTCGCCCACCTTCGGGATCCTCACAAACAGCTCCGCATGCCCATACACAAAGCTTTCCCCATAATCATTCCCCAGATGGGTAGTATACTCGCTCCCCGCCTTGTTCTTCTCCTCCGGCGGGGTTACCCAGCACACCAGCTCACCGGCGAAGTCGGCATTCCCCTGGGTCCCGTCATCCTCCTGGTGATTTAACTTCTGCCGTTTCGCCGCGGGCTCCTCCGAGTCGTCGCCGTTTCCTTCCCCTTTGACCTTTCCCTCTCTCAGCAGCCGCCCCCGCTCATTGACCTCCTGCAATACCGTGCCCTGCTGTTCGATGTCCTCATCCAGGGACGGGCCATCGTAAAAATCCTCGTATTCAAAATGCATTCCCCCCGGCGTCACCTTCACTGGCTTGTCCATTATAACAAGCGCCGGGGGTCGGCTATAAGTATAACCTTCCTCATCCCGGATCCGATACATCAGCCGGACCTGTGGCTGGAGCCCGGCCCGCACCGCCGCGTTTCGGAGCCGGGCGTCGCACCCTTTGAGCAACGCGGTGTCGATAAACGACTTGCGATCCGCGCGGGGATCGCGCGGAAGTGGGTACTGATGCGTCAGCCCAAATGCCAGATGCCCCCCGTTCGGAAACCACTCCGAGTCTGCCAGCAGCGCGCGGAGCGACGTTTCGCACGCGAGTTCTTGCGGCGGAACGATGCGTGAGTGAGGCAGAGTGACTGTCTTTGTCGACCGTGATGTGGTGACGAAGAGGTTGTAGGTGAGCGTTACGCGGTAGCCTGAGGTGACGGGCTCGACGGAGTGTGTTACGTCGCCAAAGAACGCGATATACGCGACAACAGGTGAGCCTGAGCCTGAGTGGGCTTGCAGCTGGCTGGCGGAGTCAAAGACCCATGTCGACTCGTTTTGTGAGAGGGTCAGCGCGCCGCCTTCATGCTGCGTCGGCAAAACGACAACAAGCGAGCCAAGCATGTTGTCTCCTCGAGGCGTGTCCTTGTGGGCCTTGAAGAATGACCCGGGGCCTATGGTTCCAGTCAGCGTCAGCAGAATTCACTTGCAAGGACGCACCATAAACGTTCAGCTTATACATCTCCGCCCTCAAGACCTTTTCCTCCATGTCATCATGAGTCGGAGGCAGCAACTCCGCCGCAACTGCATCCAGAATACCCGCCTCCGCCGCGTCCAGCCGCACCAAGAAATCCTCGACATCAATCTTCCCCGCCTTGCGGTAGTCCTCGTCCAGCACATCCCCCTGCGCCTCCTCCGACCCAAATTTCGCCTTCTGACACGCGCCAGCCAGTAGCGCGAGCGATTCTTCCGAGTTTCCCTCGCCAAAGTCGATATATCTTCCGTTTCGCACAAGGTTAGGGCAGTTAAGAACAGAGAATTGACTCACCGTGCCGTTCCCTTGAGATTTTCCCCCTCAGGGCTGCAATAGAACAGCCTCAGGTCCTCCTTCCGCACGGCCTGCACGCCACTCGTGTATGGGACAGCGGTCTTGAGCGACCGCCGGAGCAGCTCGACGTGGTCAGCGACGGTCCACGTTCCCGGCATCGTGGACGTTAGGAGAAGAGGAAGGAGTCACGGCATCATGAGTCATGACACGCTGATCTGATTGGTAATTTATGCGGTATAACTTCGTGTGGGAACAGTCTGAACAGAAAGAAACATAGCACAAAGTTTGAAAGGAATCCAATCTGTGTTACAATGGGCACAGTTACACAGGTACTTAAAGAGTGATAGGAATGCAGTTGATTGCAATGAGACCGCCCCACTGAACCTCCGGCGCGTCGCAAGTGACCGTGGTGCCACCACTGAACGGCGCATCAGCATTGTGGGCGACGACAATCGAAGGAGGAAGAAATTACCAGTTGTTGCCAACGACGGTGATGGGCGAGCAGCCCAAACCGATGGGGACGTTGATACCGGTGAGGTCGAGGCCAACGAGGGCGGCAACGGCGGAGACAGCACTGCTGGTTGAGCTCTGCACACTGTTGCAGCACTGGGGCGAGGTAGGGGGAGTGACTGGGGGCGGTGGGTTCCCGGTCGGGGTGGCGGCAGCAAGGGTCTGCAGAAGAGGCAAGTCAGCGCAGTGAGAGGCAACCAATAAAGGGACCTACAGCGAGAGCGAAGAGAGCAGCAAATTTGGAGAACATGTTTGTTCGAGTGTTTACTTCAACTGGTGGGTGGTTGGAGTGAGGGATGGGGAATAACAGGGCCGCCTTTTATCCTATTCTGCGTCAAGGAAGAGATGCCATCAAGAACCGGATATCCAGGGTTGTGCTTGAATTTCTGCAAAAAAAAACGCGGAGATGACGTCGGTGGCTGGATCGCAGAGCAGTCAACATTCTCGCTGCCAGCGGGCTTTGAAAATCTGCCTCGGAATCGGTGGAAGGCAACCGATGACAACTTGAAGGCAATGAACAGCAACTGTCGAATGAATGTGATCTATTGGGTTCCGCCTACGGGGAGAGTCCTCCGACACCTATGAGACTTGGGCAAGAGAGTCAGAGTCGATGGAAAAGCTTCGTGGTGGATTGAAAGTTGTTCAAGGAAAAGCGAGGCTCAGGAAATCATGAATACGCAGTTCTTCCTGTTATGTTATGAGCACATACCGGTTTACACCTCCTATGGCACCAGACACTATGCCTGTGCTTCTGATCCATTGCATTTACAACGTCCACCGTTGTCGGAACCGCGCAAGTCCAACGCCTTCTCGCACTCCACAAGGTACAGGGAACGAATACCCGTCAAAGGCAAACACTCGAAGTCGAACGCTGTATGGGATGACGTCGTTGTACTTGGAACAGCCGCCCGCCGGGGCGTAGAGGACAGCAGGAAGGCAGGACGAGCGCCGACATGAGAGAAGGAGGAAAGAAGGTTGACCACACGTCATCGTTGATTGGGATCAATCATCTATCACTCAAATCAGCCTGGGTCCGAATTCGGGTGGCAGACCGAATATTCCTGCAATCCTTATTGCAATTGGCCGCACAAAAAATCAGCATAACTTCTTTCCCCTGCGCACAACTTGACCGTCCACGACTTACTTGCTGGGTAAATTAATATTGATGTGGTATCATGATGATCCACGCGACGTGACGGATCCCACGTCATGCATGATCCTTAGTGTTGCCGCGGTGCGAGTTGAGCCGATGCGGTGCGTCCCACTCGTTTCACCTCGATCCGACGAGTTGGCACGAGTTACGCACCGGCTCACATCGGTGTCAATCGAGTTGACAGCTGTTTGCACGTGCGCAAACAGAGAGTATTCGATTGGAGTAGTACGATGGTACAAAGGGCCAAAATTTGACTGAAATTTGCCTTGACTTTGCCTTCAGACATTAATTGTGCAAAAATCTTGGGCAGCATTCAATAAGAGCTGGTATGTAGAAGACTTTGATCGCTGTGATATGATCACCACCATCATGGACAAATGCCGAATGTTCGGCATTTGACATGTTGTCACAGTGTTGTGTGGTCCTTGCAGACATCAGCGTAACATCAGACGTGCTGGCGTAGACCGCCTTAGACCGGTCACACCGCGGTGCACCACTCGGCTTGACTCGTGAGTCCGAGTTGACCAACTCGTTTGTCGATCCGAGTGGTTTGGCGGTCCAACATCGCACCGACGGCAACACTAATGATCCTTCTTGTCCTTCCCTCTCATGACGGCGTCTGTGGCTGAGGTCCCCACTCCCCAGGTTCGCTTCCCCCCCGCAACGTCGCCTCAATCGGACACCCGTTGATGGCCTCCTTCTTCCCACAAGAACTTCGCCTTTGACTTGCTTGAAGTTTGAACGTCGCGTATTCTGGTGTGTGGAGTGGGAAACCGTGTTGGCCTTCCCTGGCATCTCGTGCGGTTTTCAGAGCTATGACCGTTGCAGCATTGTGATTCGGGCGGTCTTAAACGAATTCAGAACTGTCATTATTCCCCATCGAAGGCGCGAAGGTCACCGATTGTATACAAACTCGAAGTCGGAGTTGAACCAGGATTGCAGCCGATAGGTTTGGAGCAACAGTCAAAGTGCGTATGAGCGTCGACTCTGTGCTGTTTCCCCTACTAACTTCAGCTCGGGCCTGCTACAGCTCCTCGACCATAACTCACAATACTCTTGGACAAAATATCTTGCACGCTGCGGCAGGCCGCGGAAGTTTGCGGCCGAGCTGCTCGACTTATCAGGGTAACGAAGTGCTCACCGTTCTTTTACCGCAAATGGACAGATCGTTGTCCAAAATTGTCCTTGGCGCACATTCGATCGGAATACTAGAACTGAACTGTGCTCCTAACTTACACCTCCGCGGCGTCTCCGAGTCGACAGTGTGGAGATCGCTGACTGCTATTTCTTGACGTCAAAAATGTTTACTGCATCGCTCAGCGGTCGCCGCTCACCAGAAACGGTCACAACAGCCCCTCGATCTCGAGTCTCTCCACTAGCAGGGCCTCGGGCTGCGTAAGCGCCCGCGGTACTCAAAAGATAACTTTTTCTAGAACATGTTCACGTTCAACCTCACTTCCGTATCTATCTTGACCTGTCCAGTTTGAACTGCGTCCTGTTTCCGATGTCACTTTCTGACGATCCTGCCCATGTTGGAGCTCCACCCGGACGTTTTGTGTGCCCCCTTGTGCAAGCAATGCAATATGTTCCATATGGGTTTGCCCCATTCCGTTCCTAAACAGAGGGCATTCGTCGTTCAGAAGGACAGGCTCCACACCAATTTTACGCTAGCCTTCGGTCTTTCTTGTCCTCATCTGCTCCGTCATAAACCCCTGCTGAGCAAAGCAAGAAAGAATAAAAGCCATCTGGACTCGTCCCAAATCTTCACTCCAACCACCCACCAGTTGAAGTAACCACTCGAACAACATGTTCTCCAAACTCGCTGCCCTCTTCGCTCTCGCTGTAGGCCTTTTATTGGTTGTCATTTCACCGTGCTGACTTCAATGTCTCTTCTCCAGACCCTTGCTGCCGCCACTGGGACTCCCCCACCCCCGGTCACTCCCCCCACCTCTCCTCAGTGCTGCAACAGCGTGCAGAGCTCTACTAGCAGCGCTGTCTCTGCTGTCGCCGCCCTTGTGGGCCTCGACCTGACCGGCATCAACGTTCCCATTGGCCTCGGCTGCTCGCCCATCACCGTCATCGGAAACAACTGGTATGTGTCATACTCCGGTCGTCTGGTATGATTCTGATGCGCCATCAGCGGTGGTACCAAGGTCACCTGCGACGCCCCGGAGGCTCAGTGGGGCGGCCTCATTGCCATCAACTGCATCCCCATCACCCTCTAAGGAGAGAGTAGCAAAGCGCCATGTAACCGCTATATACTAGTAGTGCCACTTCTTGCATGAAAACCTATGTATCTCCTTCGTCGTCGAGCTCAGTGAGATTTGACTTGTTGAAGTTTATTGTCAAGTTATGTTATTGGGTGCTTTTGTGAACGGACACGTCAAAATTAGACAATCCTGGCGTTTTATCACGTTCGGGCTGAAGCTAAGGCGGCCGCCGTTCGGCATGACCTGAATCTCGCTGCGATTGGCCGCGCTGAACGTCTGGCACGTTGATCAAGTGGCGCGGCACGTCGCGGCATGTCACGTATTGACGTGCCGAGCGACTCATATGAGATGCTTAAAAGGTGCGAGAGGAAGCAAAGAATTACGCTCATACAACTCCTCCCGGTACCCCTCAGTCAAGGTCATCTTTGGCTCAGCACGAACCGCAATGTCGAGTGAGTCCGCTTTATTTCTCTTACGGCGTGGGCGGGCCGGTTCGCCTGGACCGTCGGCAACATCTGGGGCTCTTGGGCGGGCAGATTGGTCGATGAGATATGGCTCTCAGTAAGTCATTCTACCGTCTCTCCTGCTGCCCCGACGTCGATCTTCTCCATTCACCACCGCTACTCCCGACTCACGACTTGCAATTGGATTGCGATTAAAACACCCTCCGGCATCTTATGTGCATCCCTCATAGCCTTGAACGAGTGCTCAGCACTGCCGTGTAGCATCCATCCAGCACCCACAATCACAGGAGTTAGCAGAACAACTGACAACTCCACCAAGACCACTGCAGATGATTCGACCCTCCTCCGTGCTACGATTTACCGGAGACCGACAATAAGGTAGGCAGGGTGAGCACCGTTATACCCTTGACGCGAGTTGCACTCGAGCGTGCTGCGCCGTGTGGGACGATCGTGGCCAAACATCAAACATAGCGGTCAGATTTACTCATGATGGGTGCCGCCGTGCCGGCCCCCACACCAAGCGCTCTGGTCGCTCTCCTGCCAGTGTGCGCACGCATACACATCTTTCCTTCATCAACCACATATTGTTTACGCCACGTACATATACTTCGAAGTTCCACAAAAGAGTCCAGTCCCAGACCAAGTTCGATACTGCTGGCAAGATCACGGTAGTTCAAGTCATAAGGAATTGTCCGACCCAATCAAGTGAGCAGCAAGGAGACGGAAGGAAGTCAATGTGAAGCAAGATTGATTCAACATGAAAAGACCTAGTATTAACCCATAGCACATCTCACAAAGTGATAGGGATGCAGTTAATCGCAATCAAGCCACCCCATTCCTTCTGCGGAGCATCGCATACAACGGTTGTGTTGCCGCTACAAGTCAAGATGAGTGTGATGATACCCAACACTGCATCTCAGCGCACGTACCAGTTGTTTCCGACCACAGTGATGGGCGAGCAGCCCAAGCCGATGGGGACATTGAGGCCGCTGAGGTCGAGCCCAAGAAGGGCAGCGACGGCGCTAACGGCGCTGCTGGTGGAGCTCTGAACGCTCGTGCAGCACTGGGGCGAGGTTGGGGGAGTGACTGGGGGAGTGTCCCAGGGAGCGGCGGCGGCAAGGGTCTGTCGACGATGAGTAAATTATCAGTGGGTGCGTGGAAGAAGCCTTACAGCAAGAGCGAAGAGAGCAGCGAACTTGGAGAACATGTTTGTCTGGGAGTGTTTACTTCAACTGGTGGGTGGTTGGAGTGAGGAATGGCAGAGAGCAGCGTCGCCTTTTATCCCATTCCGCATAGCGATAAGGGGCTTGCTTATTCGCTGAGTTGTATTCCGCGCGAGATGACGTCGGTGGCTGGTTGGACGTGCATGTCGCAGAGGAGCGAGCATTCCTGCTGCCATGATGAGTTGAGGAAGTGCCGCGGAATTGGTGGGAGACAGCCAATAAGAAGTGAATGAACAGTGCCAACTGTCCAATGAATGGGTGGATTTCTGTGTCGCCCGACGGTGTAACACAAAGATTGGGAATCTATGGGAGGAAATGCTGGCGCCTCTCAACGGCTCCCATGGCTCTTGTTTCCCAACGAGGCAACGTCGCAAGTTGCTCGCAACGAAGCACTCGAATTCTCGTGACGACCTGCTCAGAAGTCAGCACTTGTAAGAAGTCATTAATGTCACTCACAAGTTTCCCTCTGATGCTCCTAGGCGCCGTAGAACACATCTATCGGTGGACATGTTGGCGTCTCTCATGGCTCTTGTTTCCTCGGAAGGTAACGAAGCACTGGAATTCTGTATAATTCGCTCAGCAGTCAGGACTGGAAAAAGTCATTATTGTCACTCACGAGTGTCCCTCCGATGTCAACCAGCGCGTTCAACCCATCCCATGCATCACGTCCAACGCTCTCGGGGCCGCAACGACTCAACACACGCTCTCCCCTTCCACAAGGTACAGGGAACGCACACCCGCTAAAGGCATTCGGTCGAATGCGGTGGGATGACGTCGCTGTACTCGTATATCGAAGCATCGGCGCGTCGGTGAAACTAGGGGGAGGGTTGACACAGGCAGGACAGCGACATGAGAGAAAGAGGAAAGAAGAGTGCGCGTCATCATGCTGATCAATCGATACAAGCATTGAAAGGACCCACGTTCGAATACCGGTGCGGGCAGGCGCTTAATCCAAAGTTATGCTATCAGGACATCTCGGACGACACTACTACTAGACTAGTAATATGCTCCATTACGATGCCTCCACGATAAATTCTTTGTTAACGCAGAACTTTCTCCGAGCCGTTGCTTGAGGGACTGAGAAGGAAATCTCCTGCACGCGAACTTGAACAATTTAAATATACATCCCTCTATTAGGCACCAAGCGACCAGACACGCAACCAACTAAGTAGTAGGAAAAACTGCACACTGGATTTTTCCGACAAGCCATTACAAACAGTAGCGACTTGTTTAGGCAGTGATAGGGAGGCAGTTGAGCGCGATGAGCCCGGCCCACTCCGCCTTCGGGGGCTCGCAGATGACACTCAGGCGGGCGCTGTGAAATTACTTAGCACATTGATCCTGCACTTGCAAATCGGGACCGACCAATTGTTTCCACCGATGGTGATGGGTGAGCAGCTGAGGCCGACCGGGACGTTGAGGCCGGTGAGGTCAACGCCGACAATGGCAGCGACAGCGGATGCGGCGGCGCTCGTCGAGCTCACGACGCTGTTGCAACACTGCGGCGAGGTGGGCGTGGTGGCGGCAGCAAGGGTCTATGGATTGTCAGTTGAAGAAGAGTTGTTCCAGCGAGAATGAGGCCTACAGCGAGCGCAAAGAGGGCAGTGAGCTTGGCGAACATGGTGTTTCTGAGGGTTTACTGCAACGGTGGTTGGTTGGAGTAAGGATTGGGGAGGGAGGGGCAGGATTTTATCGTGTTTCGCGCAGCTGGCGATAGTAAATTCTAGAAACAAGGAGTTGGGGAACGTAGACGCGCTGTTGAACAGGTGGCTGCATTGAACGGCGCAGGACAGGAAGCATTCCCGATGTCAAGTAGCAGGAATTCGAGGTTGCCGCGGATTGGACCAGTAGAACGAATAGAAATGGCCGCTACTGTGATGACACCACGGTGTCCGCTTGTCCCGATTCGCCCGACGGCAGTCAGTACAGACAATGGGCCCGACAGAGAAGATGAGTGCCTGACCGCGCAGGCAGTATTCGCGTCTGAACACGTCTTCCTGTTTATTCAATGGCGATATCGATAACAGAAGTTGGACCACTTGAACTGAAGCGTTCAACGACTCCCATGGAAAGTAAAAGTAACGACTCGCTCACCGGACTTTCCCGCCCACGCCCTAGAACACGCACAGCGGCCACAAGGCCAACTTGGAGTCCAGTCGTCCCACTCCACACTGAGTCCCTGACACAGTGACACCGACCCGCGACGAACTCACGGTCAGCATAGAAGCGCCCTGTAATGCATGACCGTGGCGCCGACGGAAGAGACAGCGCGCATGTAAAGCAAAGGACATGAGCGCAGGAGGCAAAGAACGCGCCACGTAAGCATCACGCCATTCCACAGCGTCGCGGGTTCGAGGCAGGGTAGGCGTAAGTATTTGGAATACGGACCTTATCATTCTGCGGACTGGCTGGGGCGCGGAATGCTAAGTGAGATGACTATTGCTCGTGGCATGAAATATCTACTAAGTAGCTCGGCGCCAGATCTTGTGGAGACGCTCAGGTCGGGCGAAATGTCCGAAACTCTGATATCGATCGAATCGGATGAACGGGTGATGCGACATCATTTTTTCTTGCCACTCGCGATGACGACAACGAAGGGGACACCCACGACCGCGGACGCTATGTGCTAGCTGGGGGAGACAGCTTCCACCCATAGGTCTTACTTCAAAGTCCGCGCTGAACTCTTCCTCTTGAGTCTTGGCAACTGCTTCAGCGCTCGCGACACTTTTCAGCCCTTCTTCACCAGCTTCAGCTCCGTCTTCGACAACTCAAACCTATTTAATCCTCGGCCTGGTCACCCAGACCAAGCACCGCCATGGCAACCAGGCCCCATTGTCCTCCCCCCATGCCACGTGGCCGCAAAAGTGGTCCCAGCACTGACATCACATAATCACGATGCGCCATCAGTGCATTGTGACGCGTCCCAAGCGCCGCTGCAGCACAAAGGCTGTCGCCGGCCAGCCCCACATATGGCGATTCTGCGCGAGTGGCGAGAGTGGCGCTGCCTGAACAGGCAATTTCATCAAGCAATCCGGCTGGGGAGGGGATTGGGTATAAAAGCTGCTTGCTGGTGATGGAGGGTTTCCCAAGCCGCTTGTCTGCCACCTCCCCGCCCCCCCCCGCCCACTGCCCATCTGTGATTATATCCTCGTCCCCTCCACATCGACAATGCCGCGAGCCCAGCCAACCCAGAAACAACGCAAGGGCGGGCGCCGGCCGCCCTTCCCAAAACGCAAATACCAGTGCATCGAGCCTGGCTGCGACTGGTCATTTAAAACAAGGACAGATTTACTGCGCCACCAAAACACGCACCTGCTGCCCGCCGAGCGCCTCGAAGTGTGCGTCCCTTGTCTGTGACCCATCTCCACCGTCTAATCGAAGCGGAACAGGTCTTTCAAATGCACATTTCCAGGGTGTACCGTCGCGTGTCTGCAGGAGAGCGGGCTCCGGACCCACATAAATAGCCAGTGCGTTTCGTGCCACCCACTTTGCCACCCTGCTAATTGACCTCTCAGCACTGGGGCCAAGCCTTTTGCGTGCAGATACTGCATCCACCGAACGGGCGACGCGGCGGGGATGAACCACCATGAACAGAAGCACCACCCTAAGGAGTACGTGCCCCGCAGCGTAGAGGGTCGGGCCGCCCGCCGATCCGCGTCAATTGACGGCGCCAGTGATATCAGCGCGGAGGAGGAGGAGTCCGACAATGGAGAATTTGGCGTCTACGACTACTCCAACGGCACAGCTGGACCCTCAAACTATCCCGGCGCTGCGACCGATGACTATTTTTATGGTGTCAACGCGCCTGTCGCTTCGCCTCGCATCTTCACGCAACAAAAGCAGTCTCCCCCTGTAGTAGCTCTCGTGCCATCATATCCCCCCGCCGCCCTTGTCCAACACGGTTTCCATTCATACCTCGATTTCGTCGATGATCCCCGGTTCTCGGACCTTCCTTCAAGTCACGATTTCGACATGTACGGCTACGCCTCCGCCAGCACGAGCCCCGGGTCTAGCAGCAGCTCGAGTAGAAGCTCCTCGTTTCACTCGCCCGCCCCGCCGATGCATTCCGACCTTCAGCAGACCTCCTCGGCAGCACCACTGCCCTTGCAAGTGGCCGGAGGATACTACAACTCACATAGTAACTTCAATAGCAACGCGGCCTGGTCGCAAAGCAACTATCACTATGCTCCGTCCTCTTCCCACTTCCCTGTCTCGGCGAACACTAGCATGCACAGCAGCCCTGCCTCCAGCAGCTCAGATTTGAGCATGTCACAGGCCTCATCGCCCACTGCTTACCTGTCCTCGCCTGTCGAGTTTCCTGTTGCCACCAGCGCACCAGTCTTGCCACCCGTATCGTACCACTCGGAATATGACAACGCGGTTCCGTTTGGCGTGACCTATCCCTCGCCGCCCGCGCAGATCTCCGCCGACTTCGCTCACGACAATGGTGTCGACAACTATAACTTCGCTGTACTCGGGATGCTCGCCAGTGCAGCCATTGCAGAAGCCGATCCAGAATGGCCAACGTTATACTAGTAGTACAATTCCACCCATACTTAACATGGCTTGATCGTTAAGCATGTTAGTTTCCCATCCAGTAGTCGCATCCGAGTCGCATAAGTATACTATCTATATAATTACTATACTAGTATCTTTCTCTCTGTCTTTCCACTGCAATAAGATACCACGGACCGTCCTTCAGGTTCCATCATGGTTTGTCTAGCTGAATACAAACTTGGTAAACACCTCAAAGCTGCGACGCTACCGTCTATCCGACCTGGGCCTTGTTCCTCAAGTTTTCGAGTTATCATAGAACTGCGAATTCGCAGAATTATTAGCAAACAATATACTACTAGTAGCAGTGACTTAGTCGGTTGCCAGTGTCCTTTCACCTCACCTACCCTCCTCGCCTACCTTCGGGATGCGTATAAACAGCTCCGCATCACCGTAGACACAACCCTGGCCATACTCATTCCCCATGTACCCGCCAAATCCGCTCTCGGCCCGGTTCTGCCTGCCCCGCGGGGTCACCCAGTGCACCAGCTCCGTCCTGCGGGAGCCTTGATCAGGTGTCTTGGTCTTGGTGGCAGTCCTCCGTCCCTCCGGGCCGACCTCCGTCAACAACGTCCCCTGTCGCTCGATCTCCGTGTCGACGTCCGGCCCGTCGTCATATGGCGTGGCCACGGTGCGCAGCGTCGCCTGCTGGTCCATCACCACAAGCGTGGACCGGCGCTCTCCGTTGTGGCGCAGCTCCCGGGTGCGGTATACCAGCCGAATGCGCGGCATGAGCCCGGCCCGGACGGCCGCATTGCGGAGCCGCGCGTCGCAGCCCTTGAGCAATGCGGTGTCGAGCAGCGGGCCGGTCACACGGCTCTTTTCCGGCCCGCGCTCCGAGTCGGAGTCCGAATCGACGTACATTTCGTCGTCGTCGTCGTCGTTGTCCGAGGGCTTCTGTGGGTGGGGCATCGGGTATTGATGTGTCAGCCCGAACGCCAGATGCCCGCCCTTGGGGAACCACTTCGGGTCCGCGAGCAATGCCCGGAGTGAAGTCTCGCAGGCTTGCTCTGGCGGGGGCACGAGCCTGTTGTTTGGTCCTGTGGCTGAACGCGGCGTCAAGAACAAATTGTACGTCAGGGTAACGCGGTAGCCAGAGACAACTGGCTCGACAGTGTGCGTGACGTCGCTGAAGAACGCGATATAGGCTACCATGGGCGAGTCACGGTGCGCTTCGAGTTGGCGGGCGGAGTCGAATATCCAGGTTGAGCCGTCTTGCGAGAGCGTCAGCATCCCTCCCTCATGGTCTGTTGGAAGGACAACGACAAGCGAGCCGATCATGTTGGCTGCACGAGGTGTGTCTTGGTGAGCCTTGAAAAACGAGCCGGGGCCTGTGTGGCTGGCATCAGTAAAACTGCACACAGCACAACCGTGGCAACGACACACCATAGACATTCAGCTTGTACATCTCTGCCCTCAACACACTCTCATCTTCGTCAGCCTCATAGCCGATGAGCAAGTCCGGTGCGATCGCATCCAGGATCCCAGTCGACGCCAAGTCGAGCCTCGCCGCAAAGTTTTTCACGTCCATCTTGCCGGCCTTGCGGTACGTCTCGTCGAGCACGTCCCCGTTCTCTGCGCCAAACGTCGCCTTCTGGCACGCTTCCGCCAGCCGCACCAGCTCCTGCTCGGACGGGGCGTTGAAGTCAATATATCCCAGTCTTCAGTGCTTCAGTAACGTATGCGGAACTGAAGAAGCCCCTTACTCAACTGGCCCCCGATAAAAGACGCCCAAATCCTCCTTGCGGACGCGTTGCACGCCGCTGGTGTAGGGTATGGACGCCTGGAGCGACTCCTTGAGCAGGCCGATGTGCTCCGCGGCGGTCCATGTCCCCGGCATGGTGGTCGTCGACAAGAAAGGGTGAGTCACGAAAGTCACGGCATTGGGTAATCATCCGACCATCAAACGCGTTGCCAATTTCAAAGCTCACATGTTCGTGTTCAAGTTGCCATTCCTGATGCTGAGCGACTCCTTGCTTGTTGCTGACGCGGGATATTTCAGATGCTTCCGAAGGTCCCTCCTGGATTTCATTCAACCTTCTAAATTATTAAAACACAGGTTGAACATTTTGATCAACAAACGCTCACGTGCGGGGCCTGTGGGATGACATCACCCTATTGACTCATGATCTGCTCCCGTCTCCCACGCGTCTTCCTTGCCTCCTACTTCCATGTCCTCCCCTGCGACTGCCCCGGCGCCGTTCTCCTCGCTGGACGCCCAGCCAGATGTGGGCCCCGCGGACTTTGTGCTGCGCTCCTCGGACCCAGTCGACTTCTTCGTGCACAAACAGACGCTCGCTGCCGCGTCCGACTTTTTCAGCGACCTCCTCACCTCGCCACACACGTCTGCCGCCGCCGACTCCCCAACACGTGACGGGCTGCCCGTGCTCCAGCTGACGGAGCCCAAGGGGGTGCTCCTGCGCGTGCTCAAGCTTGCCTACCGTCCCACGCTGCCGAAACCCACGATCACCCTCAAGAACATCGACACGCTCATCCCCGTGCAGCAGGCCCTCGACAAATACCAGTTCACGGCCCTCGACAGCCACTTCTCGTCTTCCGCCCCACGTGACATGCTCGAACTCATGCGCGTCGGGGCCGCGAATCCGCTGCCGCCACTGCGGATGTTCGTCGTCGCGCTGCTCTGCGGGTATGTCTCTGCCGCCCAGACCGCGCTGCGGGTTGTGGCGCGGTCAGGTGATGTGGGGAACACGGAAGAGTTTCCGGAGATGGGCATGCTGACGTGGCCGCAGGGCCGCGAGATCGAGCGCTTGGTGCGCGGGTTTGGGCTGGCGCTGAAGGAGGTGGTGAAGGTCCAGACGGGGTATCGGCCGAAGGAGGTGGACCCGATAGGGCTTATACCGGGGCATTTTCGGTGGGTTCCAACCAGCGCTGCCCCGAATCCCGCTCCCGCTCAAAATCTCAACCCGAATCCTGGGATGATACAACCGTTTATGCCCCAGGCCCCCAACCAGCCAGTCGTCTTCGTCTGGTGGCAGCCCGAGGGCCACGCCGCGACGTGTCTCTCCTCGCACACCTCCTTCCAAAAGCGGAACCTCGTCACGATCGGGGCGGACACGCCGCTCGCGTGCAGCATCTTCCCGCGGCCGGCCACGTGGTTCGAGGAGCACGTGAAGGCGCTCGCCGCGAAGGGCGCGCTGCTCGGTTGGATGGGACGACACGCGGTGGACGAGCGGCCGACGGCGCCGCTGGCAGCGCTGGGGGACGATGTCGAGAAGGTCGTGCGGCGGTGCAGGCTGTGTGCGCAGTGGGCACCGAGCCATTTGGGAATGTGGGCCGAGGCGGTCGCGGGCGAGGTGGATAAGGTGGATGCGTGGTTGGGTGAGTTGTGATTGGACAACGAAGGCTTTCGAAACTGATTTCTGTTGCGCAGATTCGAATGTGGCTAGGATGGTGGTGAGATAGACCGTAGCTTGGCAGCTTCAAGGTGTTTACTTGAACGCTTTCACAGTTGTTCTATCATGTGTTCAACTCTACAAATCATGATGAAATACTGAAAGACCAATAGAGAGTACTATACGTATATCTATGTAATATCTCTATCTAAGAGAGAGATACTTTAGATATTATATAGATACGTATACTTATGCGATACGACTACTGTAACTTGTAAATGGATGAGAAACTAAGTGGAATATCTAGAGATATAACGGGATCATCGGCTTTGCCCAAGCACGACGCTCACGTCTTTTTCTCCTCCTTGCCTCATCGGTTCTTTCCAATTCCGCCCTGCGATGAACTACGTTCCGATACAAGTGAGTGAGAACTGGGCACGACAGTCACTCTATCGTCGTGAGCGTTGCTCCTGTTGCTTACCGGCACTATCGCTGCCGACAGCCCGGCGGCCGTTCCGGGGCCTCAATTTCCTGACATACGGTGTCTCCTCCTCCAACATCCGAGTCGGTCCCGCGTTTTCCTTTCCGCGGCGTCTTCCTGCTTGCTCACCGCTTCCCGAAGCGCTCATGCTAGTCGCAGCCGCGCTCGCACCCGCATCCCCGCCTCCCTCCAACGATGACAGGACTTGAGTTGCCGCTGCAATGAGCTTCGTGACGTCCTCCTCCTCCCTCTGCCGCTGCCCAGCACCTGCCGGCGCCGGGCCAAAAGCATACGGGTGAGTGCCCCGGAATGCGTTCAATGCAATGGTCGCAAACAAGACCGTGCCAGGGCTGTCTTTTGCCACTATGCACGGCTCCAGCTCCGACCAAATGCTGGCCGCAAGTTTGCCGCGGGAAAGCCCCGGCGGGAAGGCCCCGATGGGTAGCGAGTGGCGGTATGGGCCTGTCGGTGCTGGATCACTCGACTGAGGCACCGGCAGAGAGAAAGAAACTCGAAGGGCCGGAGGAGTCGGAGGTAGAGGTGTCAATGGTGAAGAAAAGCCCGACGAATAGTCGACCCCTCTGGCAGGATGCTCATCTTCTGGTACTCCCCCATGGGTTCCTTCGCGTTGCGGAGTCGCTGGGCGGAGATTGGTGTATGTCGTTGCAGAGATGTTGTCGTGCCCCATCTTCACGCTGTCTGAATTCGTTGAGGCAGAGGTAACTTGGAATCGGGTCAATCATGGCAAACGAAAAGGGCGCTGAATCACGCACGGTCGCACTCTTTACGGTGAGCGTCTTCCATCGCAGCCAGGCGTTTGCCATCCGTAGCTGGATCTTCGACTCCCGCCGGAAGCTCGTGTGCGGCAGGCATTTCGTTGTGGCCATGTCCAAATCGAGCCTCCGGCCTGCTGGGCGAATTGTCATTGCCATATCCCTCCAGGTCACTGCATCAGCATCGTCAGCACACGCAAAATCAGTGGAAGCGCAGACGACGTACGAAGACAGTCCCTCATCCGCCTCCCCGAGGACAGCCCGTAAGCCTTCTTCGCTCAGCCACTCGGACCAGTCGAAGTCGTCGTCGTTGTCGTCATGGGCCGCAAGAGTAGCAGTACTAGTTTCTGCCCTGTTCCGAATCTCCCGTAAGCAGCCGCGACAGGCAGAAGCAGAACGGCACGCACCGCGGCCAGGCGGGATGCAAAGAGTCCACACCGGCGCCAGCGCTGGTGTGTGCCGTGGACGACTGGGTCCAACGGTCGCCGAATTCCATTCAAGTTCCGCCGTAAGTTGGAAGTAAGTATAAGTAAAAGAGAGAGAGAAGGCGGCGAGGTTGGGTATTGAAGTGGAGGATAAGTGAAAGAGGAGAAAGCTGGGACATGACGCTCACAAGTTCGCCCTTCTTAAGCCCAGCGCTTTGACTGGAACATGAAAGGCATCTCGACAAAGGGAAGAATTGGCGACACTAGAACTTGGACTGTAGAAAGACTCGGAGGCTATGTCAGTGGCTGGGCTGCACAAAGGCCCTCGAGATACAGTACCTTTGACACAAAGGACACGCAGTGTGGAAGTGCAGACGAAAATGTGAGTGATTAGTCACGATGCTGATACGCCGGGAAATGGCCTAAAAAGGAAACATCCTTGAATTTAGCGCATAACCGGCCTGATTTGGCCGATTTCCGACTTATTACTCACGCACAACCAAAAAAATCACGGCTAGGCAATACTTTTCGTGCTTAGAGGTATACAGGTATCCAATATTTAAAGGGTAATCGGGAGGCAGTTGATCGCAATGAGGCCGCCCCACTCCTGCTGTGGCGCATCGCAAACAACGCTGGTGTCGCCGCTGGAGCCAGTTCGTGAGTGTCGTACAGCGAACGAAGACGTCTGGACTCACCAGTTATTGCCGACGACGGTGATGGGGGAGCAGCTCAGGCCGATGGGGACGTTAAGGCCGGTGAGGTCGAGACCGAGAAGGCCGGCGACGACGCCGACTGCGCTGCTGACGGAGCTTTCGACGCTCTTGCAGCAGAGGGGGGGTGGTCGGGGGAGTGACCGGTGGGGTGTTCCACGGGACGGCGGCAGCAAGGGTCTGAAACAGTGTAAGCAAGTGCACCCCGAGTGCGAGAAGAAGTCCCGTACAGCAAGAGCGAAGACAGTGGTAAGCTTGGAGAACATTTCTGAGAGAAGAGTTGCTTCAACTGGTGGGTGGTTGGAGTGAAGAACAACGGGGAGAGGGGGCCAGCTTTTATCCTCCTTCGCCTACCAAGTCTTGACAGAGAGAATGAAGTAGCTCCACAATGCACCTCCGTCGTCTCTGAGCGCGAGCGAATACGCTGACCGTTTCGTTGAAAAAAAAAATTGCAGTGACGTCGGTGGCTGGCTGTCGAGTGTCCAACATTGAACAGAGAACATTCGCACTGCCAAATATCCCGCGGGAGGATATGTATCTCCCGGCAGGTCCATCTGCGACACCACTTCTTGGTACCGCCGGCGACAGCAAAAATAGATTTGCAGTTGTCTGGTACAATGCCCTTGTGCATAAATCAGAGCTTAGACAATCCTGGTAGAGACCCGGGCCGACCTTCGAGCACCTCCAAGAGCTCCCGTCTGGTAACAACAGAAATTCGTCTGTGAGAGGTGGATCAACAACGTTAGGCAGAAAATAGACCACATACTTAGCGCTTACTCGTATTCCAAAGACAGTTTCGTTAGCTGCCAGCCAGCCAACGTTAATCCCATTGGTCGCATTAGAACCGCACAGAATGCGAACAGTCGGTCGGTTAGCTTGTGAATGCATCAGCAGCAGCAGAACATTCTGTTGAAACTTCCAAGTCCAACATATCCTCCCACTCCACAGCACCCCAGGGGCAAACGAAGCATCGAACTAGAATACAGAACTGACTCTCCAGCGTGCTGAGATGACGTAGGTGCCGCCGACAGTTTGTGTTCCCCGGTGGCGTCAAGGACAGCAGGCATTCAGAAGCTGTATGGGCTGGCAGGCGTTTGCGGGACCGAAAACGCTCAGCGACAGCGACATGGGAGAACGAGACAAGACGGAAACCAACACGTCATCATTCATCATTCGTATCAACTCGACTGATGGTCCACTTGATTTGGAATTTCTGTTTTCAGTGCACCCGCGCGCGGAGGCTTTCCAACTCCAGATCTGTATGAAATAATAGAAGGATCTTATTCATATGCTGATTCGTAGTGATTCATTGGCCTTGGCTTGGCCTGAAAGCCATGGCTTTGGCCCGGCTTTCAGTGGCCTTGGCATTGTATATATATAGGCCAGGCCAAAAGGTGTGGCTTTAGCCTGGCCTAAGCTTGGCTTTGGCCTGGGCCATGGCTTTCCATCATGGATTATTCTCAGTTATGATGGGTAAAAATGAATATATTGCATGAGAAATAACCCTTGAGAAGTTGATACTGAATGTTTATCAAGTATGAGAGTGCTTAAAGTGCAATCTCAGGTGGAAAAGCACAGATACATAGACTCAAAAAAGGAAATGTCACCGCTGATCACATCAGTCACAGCACTTAAATGATCATGTGATCAAAGCCACTGGCTTTGGCTTGGCTTTTGCCGGGTTAAGGTCAAGCCAGGCCAAAAGCCACCCAAGCCAAAAATTTTGGCCCTGGCTTGGCTTTGGTACCAAAGCCAAAAAGCCATGGCTTTTTGGCCTGAAGCCAAAGCCAGTGAATCACTACTGATTCGCTCCAACTTGAACGCGTCACAATCGTGAAATATTTTAGGGATGCTCAGAGACATTGAGAGTACTAGAAAAAAAAACGAGCCTATTAGCCATATTTATCATTAGAAAAAGCAGAGTGCTCACATAAGGATTGAGGGAAGTGCAGGTATAAGGTGCTACACATGCTTTACAAGGCGTCAGTCCGAGTCGCGAAAATTGGAAAAATAAATAGACTCACATGTCGCCCCCGTCCATCCCTGTCCACCGCATTGGTCCCAATGATTCGCAGTCTTTCCAGTCGGGGTGCTTGACGGCGAGGTAACCGGCGTCGTCGAAGAGCTCGCAGGGGGCGTGCTCGAGTCGAAAGTCGTGGTTCCAGCGCTTGTTGTTGTCCCCACCGTCGTCGATGAGCTTCCCGAAGAGCCCGAAAGCGAGGCTGGCGGCGTCCATGGTGCCCACTGGGAGTTGGGAATCGCGAACGAGTACCCGCCCGACGTCTCGGTGATGTTGGTGTTGGCGGACGACTGGTTCAACAGGAACTTGTTAATGAAGGCGTTGAGCTGTGTCTGTTGTGATGACGGGAAAGAACAATGAGGATGGTCGGGGGATTGCGAGAAGCCCATGTTCGTGGGTACACCCAATGCCGTCCAAATCGTCCGCGCAGAAACCAAAGCGCCATAGCTGGCGAATGGCCCAAGCCAGGCATATCCGACATTGTCGATGGCGAAGAGTCCGCGTGGCGCAACAAGGCCCATAAGCAGGTGGTGGTCGAACGGCAGCTTGTTAACTGAAGACTGGGCGTATGTGTTGAACAGAGTCGAGAACCAGACGTTCTCGCCAATAATTTCCGAGGCTGTCTGAGTGCTAGTACCATTCTTCAGGATGGAGTCAGAGATTCGCCAGGAGTCTGTGCCTCCAGAGCCAGACTCTTGTGGGATGGTGAGCACAATACGCGGGTCAAAGGCACCGGCAACGAGTGCGCCTTTGCCATTGCGGGAGCAACCCGAGACAGCAACGCGAGTAACGTCAATCCGAGCGGCAGAGGTCTTCGTTAATGCATCCATAATACGCCGTACGCCCCAAGCCCACGCCATCATAGCACCTGAAGACGAGTGAATAGGCAAGAATAGGAAAAACAAGATATAACCCAACACACCTGCGGAATGATTCGTGCCATACATCTGGAAGAACTTGCCCTGGCCGCGACTCGACCCGTTGACCTGCGCTGCCATTTCGTCGTTATTGAAATTGATAACTGCAACGCCTGCCGGAGATGGGATCGCAATTCCGCCAATGCCAATGATCGCCGGGAATGGTGCGGTCCCAGACGAGGGGAAGGATATCGTTGGCGCGAAGGTGAGGGTCTTACCGCCGTCGGTAACGGTAATGGAGAGGGTGCTGCCGGAGAACGTCGCCGTCACGGATTGTGGGTCGGCTGGCATCGCGCCGAGCTCATCTTGCTGAAGGAGCGTGCTAATTTCGCTTTGGCGGCATGCCCAGTCAGCCTTCGTGACAACCTTAGCGCCAGAAGCGAAAGTAAATGGATCCTGAAGTGTTGCAGAGTTGTAAGAGCTCAGTGAAGGGATGGTCGGGCATGCTTTGTGCGAGTTAGACTGGGTAGAGCAACGGTCAGAACAGAAGCGTACATTGAGCTGCAACATTTCCCAGTCCGGTCAACGCGAGGAATCCAGCGAGAATGTGAAGCATCGTGAATCTGCGTCCGGGAGCAATCGCGGCCAATCCATCTTTTAACTTGAGCAAGGATAATGTCCGGCAAGTATGCGGAAAGAATGCTTGGAGTTGTGGGGTGGATGACCTTTAATTCGTCAATGCTTCCGAAAGATCGTCCACAGAATGCGCTCTGGGTCCACCACTGGCAGAAGTTTTGCAGACAACATATTGCGCGTTCTATTAGGTTCCATTATACGGAACGGAAAAACAAGAATGGCGTGTTGGACGCACCCTATCATCGCGGACAGCCTTTCCCAGCCGACGGGGCAACACTCCAGTAGCCTCGTTCTCAGCTGCCCCGCTCGCTGTCGCTTCCAGATTGTTGACCCCAGATCACGCGCCACTATGCCAAGCCCTTTTGCACCAACATTAGACTCAGCGGCCGGACTTTTTATGTGCGCGGAGGATTCAACTATTCAACGGATCGAGAAGGCGGAGCAAACATGTCGAACGGCGTACCTCGAAGAATCTGTTATTTGTTTGCCATGATGGGCGGACGGAGAAGGGTTAAAAACACGTGCGGTGTGACACAGAGAGATGATGGTATCACTGCTCGTAGATAAGATTCCCATCAGGATGTTATTTGCGAAATCGCAGCTTTATGTGTACAAGTCGGTAAATCCTACTCCATGATGCAACGCGAGGCATCCGTCGCCGGCGGAATCGCTATGAAAAGTGCCGCGTCTCCATAGACACAATCTTCCGAATAGTCATTGCCGTAATTTGCCGTGTAGGATGACTTGGCTTGATTCATCCAAGTTGGAGGAGTGGCCCAGTATACGCCGATGGGTAAAGCTTTCGGTGCTCTTCGATATTCGTATCGGTCCCCAGGTGTCGCCGGCCGAACCGCGTCAGTCCCATCGCCATTCAAATTTTTCAGTATTTCGCCTTGCTCCTCAATCTCGACGGATGAGAATCCCTCATCGGCATCGAAGTAACTCATGTCGGCCACATCATCAAGCACGACAAGCCGCTGCGGCCATCCTTCGTGAATCTCTTCGTACTCGTCGACGCGGTATATTAGCCGCAATCGAGGAGCAAGACCTGCCCGCAGCGCAGCATTCTTGAGTCTGGCATCGGCCCCCTTGAGGACTTCTGGCTTGAGCATGACATGTCTGTCTCCCGAATCACGAGGAATCGGGTACTGGTGAGAGAGGCCGAATGCAATATGCCCTCCCTCTTTGAACCAAGTAGGGTCGGACAACAATGCGCGGAGGGAAGTTTCGCAAGCGAGCTCGGCGGCAGGGGTGATTCTGTGGATCGAAGAACTTGAAGTCGAAGGAGACAAAAAGAGGTTATAAGTGAGGGTGACCCGGAAGCCTGACACCACAGGCTCGACAATGTGGACAACATCGCTGAAGAAAGCGATGTATGCGACAGCAGGAGTTTCTGGGTATGATTCCCGATGTTGGTCGAGTCGGTTGGAGGAATCAAATGTCCAACGACCTTCTCCGTGTTCCAGTACTAGCGCTCCGCCTTTATGCAGTGTCGGCAAGATTATGACAAGCGACCCGACCATATCTTCTCCTCGAGGTGTATCTTTATGAGCCTTGAAAAACGACCCCGGACCTGTCAAGACAAACAAAAAAAAGTGAGTCAATCGATTGGTGGTCATACAATAACGCACCGTATACATTCAGCTTGTACATTTCGGCACGCAACACACGTTCCGGTGTCAGCGGATGGGCCACCTCAGGGTTGGGTTCTGCTTGCTCGTCGACCTTTCCTCCCACTTTGGCAGCAAATATCTTGGGGAACTCGACAAGAAGGTCCTGAGCGACAGCATCCAGAAGCCCCGATGAAACAATGTCAATGCGTGTTGAGAACTTGTCCGTATCTAGCTTGCCCGCCTTCCGATATGTTTCGTCAAAGACGTCTCCGGAGTCAGAGCCAAAAGTGGCCTTGTCGCAGGCGGCTGCGAGAGCTTCAAGCGGGGCATCGTCCTTCAAACTTGCGAAGTCAATATATCTATCGCATTTCAGCATTTCGGGACCAAGAGAGAGAAAACTAGACGACATACCGCGCTCCATCCCCGCCATCTGTGCTAAAATAGAGTCCCAACTGCTCCTTGCTCACAGGATGCATGCCACATGTGTAAGGAACGGCGTCCTTGAGCGACTTCCGCAAGATTTCGAGATGGTCGGCGCTGGTCCACGTCCCAGGCATCTCTTCGTGGCCACTCTGTCGTGTGCGTCAAAGGGGGAAAAAAGAGTTACGCGGCCCCTACTTATCCGAAAAGGAGTTCGAGCGATCGTCCTGTGAGTCATCATCGTCTCCCACGGATAGTCGTCCACATTTCATGTCCACAGAGTGTTTGTCGTCCTCGAGGTGGCTTAATGAGACGATAGGCCTGTGACATCCATCGGTTGTGGCTCCGAAGAAGCTTGAGTGCCAGTGAGAGATTTTTCCGTTCGATTCATCACAAGAAGAGGAGGCCAAGATAGAGCTTGGGGAACAGCAGCCAACAACGATGACCGCAGAAATCATGCTCGATGAAGTGAGTCATGCCCAATGACAGGGGATGTGACGGCTCCACGTGTCCTGTGACACTTGCGCATCTCGATCAACGTTCAACTCCTTGGCCGACGATTCGTATCGTCCAATGCCATGGTCGTCGACGAAACGCGTCCAAACCAAGGGTTGGGGAAGGGACAAGACGACCTCAAACCATGCTCTCACGCTTATGCTCAAATGCTTGGTCGGCGATAGCACTATTCCCGTAGGTCCGTCCCGCTGACGCTCTCATATTCTTAGCCCTAACCAACTGGCAGACGCCAAATGACCGTGACACTGCTTACCATCCAGCTTTCCATCGACAGCTGTAACTCCAAGTTACAAGGTAGGCACACACCTTGTTAGATGAAGGCGATGTCTGACCATTAGACTAGATTGTGCACTGTATTTCTTCATATGTGTAAAACACAAGAAGCTTTGCAAGAAGCACCGATTCAACAACGAAGCAACTATGTAGGGCCTCGGGTTTTAGGGCATGTGCCTCGACGACTGAACGACGGTCGCCACGGTGTCTACTATTGCCGCTTGTCCCCAGCAACGGATGATTCCCATCCACGTCCTGTTACCAACAGCAGCATCTTGGCATGCTGTTCTCGAAGTCACTCGCGTCATCGCAAAACCACAATCCACTGTCTAATTCCCCTCTTTCCCAAGCCACCACCACCTCTTCTGCTACAATGTGGCGCGTCGGTGCACTCCCAGCGAACTTTGCCCATGGCTATGCCGAAGTACCAGGGTTCGTCCCTCCATCCAAGAGCAAAAGGAGAGCCGCCAAAGCCTCACGCGACCCCTCGCCAAATACCCGAGCAAAGCCAGTTTTGACGAGTCTGGCTGCATCGCAGACAACCCTTTCGCTCCATTCGACAGAGTCATCAGACACCAACTCTACCAAATCATCCCGTCACGACCATGGTGCGCTATGTCTTTCTTGTGTGTTTGTTCTCTAAAGTACTCTTTCTGTATGTAGACAGAAAATCGCTAGCGTCTCCCATTACCTCTTCTCTTCGTCTCCTCCGTCGAAGTCGGTCATCAAGCATCTCCCATACTCCGCCTCCGCCAGTTCCACCTATACCACCCGTAAACGACCAGCTGCCCCCGCCAATAAAGCGGTCAAATAGCTATAAAACCCGGAGTAAACCCGCAGTGCTGGTTCGTTCGCGCTCGCGGCCGTCACTAGACAGTGAACGACATGAGACCCCAGTACCAGGCCATTCACACACACTCCTCAATGACTCCGCGTATCCTCCGATGCCTACTCGGCTGCAGCTCGATATCCCACCGTCTCGTCGAAGCATGTCCCGTGATCCCAGCTCAGGCTCGAGCTCGAGCGCTACCATGACGCCAGCTGTGACGCCAGTCCAGAAGACTGGAGTTGCCTTCGAACGAACAGACACTGTGGACTCTACCGTCAGCAGTCTTCTCGAGTTCGCTGATCCGGTGCCCGTTACGGGGATGGCTAAGGCAGCGGCCAAGTACCAGTCGACGTTGGGCCAGGATATCGAAGCTGACGTGCGAGAAGGAAATAAGGATTGGACGATGGAAGAGGACAGGCCCGTCAAATTAAAACGGTCTGGCAGCTTGAGCAAGCTGGCCAAAACGCTGGGTTTCGGGGTTTCGGATATGCCACCTCCTCCTCCAAGGCTGCCGCTGTCTCCGCCTATTGCCGCTCCGCTTGCGCATCCCCCAATTCCAATGCGACCCTCCGCCACCCTACCGCCCATCCGACCACCGCGCTCCCCAGCCAGACTGACGAAACAAGTTGGGCATTCGCGACGGTGGAGTATATCGAGCTTTGCAAGCTCTACAAACTCGGAAAATCACGACTCGGAGCTGATGACGACCCAGTCCGAAGCACATGGTGTCTCGCGAGCGCTGCCTATACCGCAGAACTTTTTCGTGAAGGATGCGGCTGTTGAACCTGAGAGGACTTCAGCAGTGCTGCGTGCGGAATACCTTCCTTCTGCTCAGATACCCAAGAGCGCGCGGGGAGCTGACCAGAGCTGGTACGGGGAGTGGAATCGACGCGACATCCGGGATGTCATTAGCTCTTTGCGAGAGCTACGATGAAAAAGAAATGCTTGGTATATTAAGATATAAGGGGGTTATGTTATCATACTTTATACATGGATAATGATAGTTTATAATCCTCCAGCACTGGCTATTGGTCCTGGAGTCCGAAATCAATAAGTATGTGCTGGAAAGACGCGGCCACGTGATGCACTTCTTCTTACCGAGAAAACTGGATTAACTCGTAGTTGGCAGTCGCGTGGCTTCGAAAGCACATAGGTACAGCTGGCTCCGCACGAGAGAGGTCAAGCCTTCGAGTTGACTCACTAACGACCACCACAAAGGTTATGAGGCGCATCGACGGATCGTGATGCGCCATCATTGACGTTGTCGGGTGGCAGTGGCCGGGTCAATTGATCAATCTGTTCGGGATTCTTGTCCTGCAACGAGCCGCGGAATGATGTGGGGCGATCCTACTGCCAACACCGAATCAGCTGGCAACCGTTGTCGCTCGTCGCGTCCATCTTCGTCGCAGATCAGATCCCTTGCGCACCGCCCTTTTCATTCTCCCGCAAATCCATCGCCCCTCATGCTTACGATCTCCCCCGTTTCCGTGATCGACCCCGGTTCATCGCCGGCGCATGACGGTTGACAAGTGTGCATGAGAATAGAACGTCTTTGCTGATAGCGGCCCTATATATCCACTCGACAGCGGCCGTCGCCCAGCTTGGTCTCATCCTTCTCCTCCCTCCATTGCCTGCCTTACCGCGCTCCGGTCGTCCTGCCCCATGGTGGAAAGGAATGACCTGGAACATACTCACCTGTGAGTTCCTGCTGTCCAGCTCGTCTCACGTGGCGATCTAACAGGGCTGGTCGAAACAGTTTAATGTCTATCCTATCACGCTTTGCTATTTTCCCTTCTTCAGCCGCCGGTGAGCCTTCTTCGCCTTCTACGCTGTGAGCCGCATGACCCTTTTGTCGCGCACCAACCTATTCCTAATCGCATTTCTGCAGCACCCAGCCCCAAACGTCACCCCTCCATTCCATGCAAGCCTTTGCCAGTGCATCAGCGTGTGTTGACCTTAACCCGCATCGCGAGAACCAGACTTACCGTGCGCTCACAGCCCGAATCTGTCCAAGGTCATGCTTAATCTAAGGTAAGTTTGATGCATTAGTATCAGCACACGGCGGTATTGATGCTCACAATGTCCTCCAAGACGACGAAACTCGACAACGATAGGTGGTGTACCAGCGCCGTCGAGATCAAGGCTGACATCGAGATCGTCTTCGTGCGTCCAGTCATCGCTCTTTCGTTGCCCGTCCGCTGCTTAAGAGGCCCCGTTTAGGAACGTCGCAGAATCACCAGCTTTGCTCGCAAGTGTCATTGTCGGCGTTGTCCTTGTTGTTCTCGTCATGGGACTCATCTTCAGCTTTGTGCGGACACAAAGACGGAAGAAACAGGTCATCGTCGATGCAGAGAAGGGTCACAGCCGGTTACTACCCTCGTCTGTTGGTCAAATACAAGTCAAAACCACAAGAACTGGGACTATAGACACCCAAACGACGGGACGTACTGTTCTTGATATCACCATGCCTAGCAATGGCGTCGCAGCTTTCTCTGCCTCTACAGGAATGCCCGTTCCCCCCCGGGGCAATGCGTTCCGCACGATTGTCAACAAGGAGTTGCCCCCACCTCCAATTATCCACCGACCCTCCCTTCCACAACTCCGAATAAAGGAGACTCCGACTCAGTCTGGAACTTCCTCGACCTCGCCCAGTGCTCTCCGTAGAACACAATCCCAATCAACCAATACTCACACCAACACGCACTCTTCGCCCTCCGACCCCTCCAGTCCAAGCGACATTCATCATGTCCAACGTCTTCAACGTGGACTGAGTTTTATTCCACGCACCGCTGGCAACACCGAATCCCGCCCAGCATCACGGTCGTCACTTGGCACAATGACGACGATGATGACCTTGCACTTGAGCAGCGCCACCGCCGCGCTGGCAAACCCTGGACCCAGCCCCAGCCGGCCAGTGTCCATGGCGATTGCAAGACGGGCCACATTACCCAATCTACGGCGGACCCAGTCCCAATCCACTGGTACCAACTCGCATTCTTCTCCCACATCCTCGAATGAGATCCAGCATGTCCAAAGGCTTGTCAAGGGTCTCAGTTTTGCGCCGAAGGCGTCGCCTGGTATGCCTGCAAGGCCAGCTTCAAGATCGTCGCTCGGCACGCTTGCAACTCTTGGCACCACAACTAGGTCAAGAAGAACGAGTGCCAATTCTGGTCTAGCAATGCGGGAGCGGACACGTTCCATGGGTGAAGCGTCAATCCCCGCTCTCCCAAATCCCCATCCGTTCTTGCAGTTGGATCTGAGCTCGCGCGTTGAGAGCAGAAAGTCGGGGGCTCGAAAACATAATGGAACTCTGTGGTCGCCCGAGCCAAGCCCACGCTGGCCAATAAGCTTCAGCGACGCCCAGGCAGAACAACCTGCGGAGGACGTTTCAACAAGGGACGATGCAGAAAGGTCGGAGTATGACGAACCGATTCAGGTTCCTGCCCCTTCATTCCTTCCTCCGAGCCCGGTAGAGCCAACACCCAAGCGCGCAATTCGGACTCTTCCGCCGCTGCCACAAAAAGGGCCTTGGGCGTATGGTGTAGTATGGGATGTCGAGGCGCAGCGATGGCGGCGAAGTCGGAGTATGCTGAGGCAAGGGAATATGCGGCCAGGAGGCGGGCGACCAAAGAGTACGCGGACTACCAGAATGCCTATCGGACAGTGAGTATTTGCTCTGTTAGAATATCATGGTGGGAATGTCACGGTGAAAATTCAAGGACTATAATAAGCAGTCGTAGTGACAATGTTTTAACATTCTGCACCGTTTCCGTGCACTTCAAGTGCGAAAGTAAAGCTGGTAGTCGAGAGGAAAAAAGTATTAAACGTGACGAGGGGATCTCTGATCCGTTACTAAGTGGCGCATCAGCGCATCATTATCGTAATCATATTCTGAAGCAATAAGTATTCTATCGGAGAATATTCCTCGCGCTAACGAGTAATGCTTCCCCGAGTGACTGCTCGACCCCAAAGTGATCGCACAGCGCCAAAAAGAAATCCTCATCTGGCTCCTCAAATAAACCAATCCAATCACTCGTCCGCATGCCCAATGCTCTCCGAATGTCTTGAATTCGACCACATACAGCATGATGTCCCGTTTCGGAGTTATAAGCACGGCGCTGGCACTATTCATACCATTAAATCGGGCCCTCAATTAAGAGAAGTTAAATGCACCTGAGAGCTGCAAAAATTCGCTCCTGAACATCCACCACAAACTCGTGGGTAAGACGGTGTCGAGCAAAGGATATGGCGCCGGCGTGTCTTTGGATTCTGTGCAGGGCATCCGGAGTAGGTGCATTTGGCATGGTAGAGCGATAAAATGAGTCGGTATGCCTCAAGCAATGGCGGCGAGAGGTTTTCTTTGTCCTCGTCCTCGTCTGAGTCCTCGGAGTCGGAGTCCGTGGACGAGCATTCTGAGTATTTGCGTTTAGCTGGAGAGAGTGGGCGGGTGGCAGGAATCATAGGCATCGTTTCGGGGAGGAAGAGACGTGGAGCGGCTGTGACGACGGTGCTTTGTGCTTTTCACTCTGAGCATTGGACAAAGAACTTGATTATAAAGAGCCAATGGTCCTGATTGAAGCTACCGATACTCTTGCAGGTCGGATGCTCAACGGGAATTTGAAGTTGGCCGTGTGCGATGTCGTTGTTGAATTCAATGAGTACTATGAAAGGCGACAAAGATGGCTTACTTCAAGTGAGGATTCACTGAGCAAGCAGAGTCTTCGTCTGGCTTTCGAGGCTGTCCACAACCAGTATCGCGGCTTCCTTCTGAGCATCATTGTCCTCAGTTTCATAGCAAAAGCCTTGCGAGCTGCGGGTCGTGGCAACCTGAGGATAGTCCGATCATTTCATGTGTAAGCGATCACGGATGGTCCTCCTCTCGTTTTTCCCTGATCGAGGAGTGTTAGTTATGGCTTCACTCATTCCCGGCACTTTTATTCGATTTGCATCCCTCGCATACTTTTCTCTCGTGGTGCCCGTCATCTGAACTTTCCGCGGCCTATTGCCATACCGCACTTGGGCTCCTTTCAAGTTTTGAACGGTTTGGTCCCTCTAAATCACTGGTAAGCTTGTAGTTTGCGGAGTCGAGTGGAATGTCATTGATTTTTTCAGAAACCGGGTCATTGTCAAGTTTTGCTGGGTGTCTCATGAACGACAAGAAAAGTAACGGAGGTGCTCCGAGAGTCCGATCCCATGCATCTGCGTGCACCCATTTGAGGTTTCGCGTCGCGTAAACCCATCTACACTGGGAGTCCGAGTCTGAAATAATTTGGTGTGTACCCGTGACTTCTCGAGCTGCTGGACAAGTTTTCTAATACTTATTTACGTGTTCTTAGTCTTCAAGTTCAAGTTGCAGCTACGAGGCACGGATTCTCTCTTACCACCCATCCACGTTTGTGACTGAAGCCGACTTCGGAACACCTACTATATGCTAGGCGTCCGTCTCTAAAGCTAGAAAGCCAACCATCTCTGATATCAAACATTTAGATTCACCCCGCCGCGCGCCCGACGAAAACTTGAGCCGTCCAGAGATTAGTAATTACCGGAGATGAGGCTGCTCAGAGTCAAATCGGCTGGTCGTCTTCCTCATCAGATAGTTGGTCTCCCGGGTCATTCCGTTGCAATTTTCTCTGTCGCTTTCGAGTCCACTTAATTCAAACCTTGCTTTCGCAATCCCCCGAGTTTTTGGCTTATCTCTCGGTCTGGCCAGCTTTTCTGGTCTCATTTCATTTCATTCGTCTATATCAACTCTTCCGTCGACTGCGTGGACATCTCACATCGCAATCGAGATTGACAGCTTATATCTGTGCAAGGATCTCAGAATCGCTGGTTTGTGCAGCCTCCGTTGCAATTGGCAACCACGAGCGGGAGTCTCAGCCACGAAACGCGAGTTCCGAGAGCAAAGTGTGGGACGAGATGGTGGCGCAGCGGCAGCGAAACCCACTCGCCTACTACCTTGAGCCCTCATCCGAACCTGCACAAAGCGCAATCACTTTCTGGACTCGGTGTCGATGTTTGGGGAAGTTTATCTCGAACGAACATCCCACCGTAGGTCAAGCCCTCCCAAACATGTTCTCCAAGCTCGCGATCTTCATGGCTCAGATGCTTGGTTCCCGATACGAAGTCGTGTGGGGCAGCACAGGCGCAGTCGATTCGCTCCGATAAAGAGCTCAGCTCTCCGGCTGTCGACGAAGTCAACGACATCGCGGAATCCCCTCTGGAGGAAACTTACCTGGGGCAGGAGAACCGGTCTCCCATCGATACCATTCCCAACGAAGGCTTTTATACCTTCCTCGGCATGTCTCTCAGGCTGACACGCCGAGCCTTCCGTGCTGCGATTTTTGCATCCACCATCATCATGCTAGTTGTATACCGCAGCCAATGGTATCGCAGGTGTGCTCCTCCTGAAGTAATGCCGCGACCCGGCGGCCCCAGCGTCAATTTCTCTTCGGGTTATTCGTGCCAAATCCGATTCAAATCAAGGACATGCAATACGACGCCAGTCTTGTCCCATTTCTACAGCTGTCGCTCAACCTTCAGTCCTTCGGCATTGCGTTACTACCCAAGCTATAACGAAAGACGGGCCGGCTCGAGGAATCGGGTTGTCGACACGCTGTCTGAATTATAACGTCCGAGTCTGCCAACATTGATACGATGCCTCATCGACAAGAACCAACTTACTAATACGTATGGACAATGCAAAGGACAGCTATACTTCGAAGACTAGCAATAACATTGGCAGCAGAAGCAATCGCTAGTCCAGCAGGCTGCTTGAATTGGGGTGATAAACCCGCCCGATAATCCATTCCTTCTGAGCATCACTACTCTAGGGGCAGTCGCGAACGACCACTGGCACTGGCACTTAATCCGAGTCTGAGTGTCAATAAGTATTCGCGCAACTGACGGCTGAGTAGCTAAGAGAAAGAGAAGTTCGTATCAAAGAAATTAAAAATTATCGGGTGCCTACACGATCCCGGAGCTATATAGTGGCCACGCTTTCTTAGTTTATAGAGGAGTAAAACTCAAGACAAGATTATTACTATGAAAACTTCAAAAATGACATTCAAAAGCTCGACAACTAAAAGATATACTAAGACAACTTGCAGTACTACATATAGCACAACAACGTCATACAAGTATACAATGGTTCGTTGGAAATTGACAAAAGAGGGAAAAAGCAGTCATCACTGAGAAGGTAAAAAATCTGCGACTTGAAACTTCGAGTTGGCCTTTTAATCGTGGAGGCGGTTTCACTCAGAGAGTGATGGGGATGCAGTTGATGGCGATGAGGCTGCCCCATTCCTTCTCGGGAGCATCGCAGGTCACCTTGGTTCCACCGCTAATGGCTCATTAGCACCAACGCAATAACAATACTAGTAGCAGAGAAAACTTGCCAGTTGTTTCCGACGACGGTGATGGGCGAGCAGCCAAGACCGATGGGGACGTTGATACCGCTAAGGTCGAGGCCGAGGAGGGCAGCGACAGCGGAGACAGCGCTGCTGGAAGAGGACTGGACGCTCGAGCAGCACTGGGGCGAGCTCGGGGGCGTGACTGGTGGTGGGGGGTTCCCAGTGGGGGTGGCGGCAGCAAGGGTCTGAAGAAAATCGTCAGCACATTGCTATATGCTGATGAACATAGAGGCCTACAGCAAGAGCGAACAGAGCAGCGACTTTGACGAACATGTTGGTTGTTTGGGGCTTTACTTCAACTGGTGGGTGGCTGGAGTGAAGAGTAAGAACGATACAAGGCGGCTTTTATTCCATTTCGCTTCGCGTAACAGGGGGCGATGACGAAGAGGATGAGCGCAATATCGACCGACGGTTCGCGAAGAACAAATCAGAGCATTGTGGAGCTGTTGATTTGGACAAACGATATTACGGCGAACTGTTTTTGTGTTTGAACCAAGTTTGAACAAACAGTTGCAGCCAGGACCAAACCCTTTAGGAACGATTCGTTCGCACGCTGTAGGATCTTGATTACAATGAAAGATGCCTGGGTGGAGCTCCTGGGCAGAGAATATGGTCAAAGAATGACATCGGAAGAAAGACATGGCTCGTACATCGTACAGTCACTAGCTATAGATGTGATCGTCTGCGCTGAAGTGAGCTTCCTGGACAGTTTTGGTTTTCGGCGCTCAGTTCGAAATAAATGCGCAGTTTGTCGTTATTGTGAACGAGTAGCCTTGAAGAACGAGGGTTATTTTTCGATGAGCGACCATTGAGCGGCGCAGAGCAAGAAGCATTTTCGATGTCAAGAATAGATTGTTTCATATGACGCTAACCACTCCACGCCCAGACACCGCGGGATGTGTAGGCCACAGTGTTCTCTGCCTCGCGGATGAGAGCCAAGGTCAACGATGTCGTGCCACCAACTGCCCGATGTCCATCAGCGGTGAAAGGACGGCGAGCGTTTAGTTCGCCGCGGCAGTAACCCGGAGGAAAATGACGACTTCAGTTCGTTTGTGAGAAGAATGCAAGGAAACTTGGAGGCCTGTGTCCGAGAATCCAGGATAAGTAAAGGCTGGGCCCTCAGAAGTGCTTCGAAGGGCGATGAATCAGAATCACCGCGAGGATTACTCCACATTCTCGTTTTCCTAGCCCGAAAATACTACTCCCCTATGTAATGACGGGGTTGGAGGATGAGGACAGATCGGTTTGGAACAACGAAACACGAGCCAGAAGAGCTTTAAGTCCAACAGTTTCTCCCACTCCGCATGATATGGAACGCGCGATGGTCAATTACAAGACACAAGACTTGAGTGGTGCCCTGTATTGCACTGCTGTCTCCGTTGGACAGGGAAATGTCAGCGCACTAAAAGCACCCGTGGTCCATAATATACTGGAGTAGAATAAGATCAGCGAAGCGGTAAACAAGTGCTAGGCTGCGAGCCTGAGGTGGAATGTAAAACACACCTCACAACCGTCGACAGTCGAAGTCAAAAGACACGTTTGAGTCACGTTGGTCATAATTACCTCAGCACGATCAGTGATGCGTATGACCAAGATTCAAAATGTCCTCTCGGGACAGATTCAAAGTTATCCATGGAATAAGAAATACATGAAGTCCGGATCCTCGATACTACATAGTGATTATAAGTACATTACGCAATAAAATGATGCGATAAAGTCCCATTTAAATGTCCACTCGCTGTCGTTTCCTTGGAGGTTCTTCCTCGTCCTCTTCCGCATCAACTTGCTCCTGATTAACGCCTGTATCATTCCGGGAGTTACGAACCCCGTAACACCCAGCGAAGTGGTCGGAGAACTCAGAAATATGGTCAAAGTCCCGCAGGCAGCGCTTGCACACATAGACTGGAACACCGTGACATCGCTCGACGACTGCTTCCCAGTCAATGTCGGCAGCGATGTTGGATAACAGCTTGGTGATAGCATCCATGGATCGTTGGTGGCAAGTCGCAATGTGGCGGCCCAGACTGCGTAATTGCATGGGCTTGCCTTTGCACGTGGAAGCTGAGGCAGTGTAGGGACATGGTACCCGCGTGGTTCTGTCCGTGGAAAGTGGGTGTGTCGCGGTGATGTGATGTTGCACTCGAACGGCGGTGGCAGACGGGGGGAACACGCAAAGGCAGCCATCGAAGAGGCAGGGGATTTGGAGAATTTCCAGTGGAATAAATGGAATCTTTGGAGGATCCGGAGTCGTAGTAGTAGGACCGACAAGCGGGGGTGCATGGAAGGGGATCACCCATGGAGTAATCGCGTCTACAGCAAGGGTTTGAGCTCGGAATGCGTCCATGAAATGGGTAGCAATGATTGTGCGGACGCTACGCTGGACGTAGGCAGGAGCGTTTGCATAAGAGGTCAAAACCTGGCGACTGTAATGCTAGTGAGCAATGGCCTGGGAGAAATGTGACGATGAAGAAACTTGCGAGGAGATCGAGAGAACCGCTCTATGAGATGTGTAATGGTTGACAAATGCAGCGATTCTAAGGACGAAGTTAGTGCGCCACACAGGGACGAGCCAACATGTCTCTCACGGATCAGACACTCGGGTGGTAGCTTCAACTGGTCTAGAAACCAGTATAGGTGATAGCTCTGCGCGTTTTTAGATGCACGGTCATCGCAAGGGGCGCCAGTCACCTGCGGGTGCGGAATATGCACTGGTTTCTTGATTGTTGTCCGCTTGGATATCCTCCGTGTTGTCCATATGCGGCGCTTGATTCCGGGGGCTTAGAATTACGCGACGCTCTTTGCCCTCTACGGTTTCCGAGAAGTGCCAATCACTAGCAACGAAGGGTTCATTTATGCCACATGCCGGAGGCAGCGACTCTGAATAAACGCGCCTGAGTGGCAGCGCCGGCTTGAGCGAGATAACTTCCATGACGACTTTCGAAGGCAAGATATCGGACATGTTGGGCGTAAGACGCGAGCGGTGCGCTTTCGCGCCTGTTTATATGAGGCAACAGGGTGATCAGACACAATGCGCGCTGAGCGTTCCTCTTTCGGCAACCAGCGCTTTGAATGCGTCGATCGCCAGAGCGGTGGTAAGTTAGCCACGCGTAAGCCAGATCGCCTTCCTCCTCCCGTGAGTTCGTGTTTGCGTCGCCACACAGCGATAATTTGCCACGTTTTTGGTCTTGTCTGAGTCTTGTGAGGGCGTCGAGGAGAGCAGCGTGAGAACACATCACAATCACATCAGTGACATCACGCCACCACAAGCGAAAAATTAGCTTCCGAGGTCGGCACAGGGGTCACCTTTCCTCCCGACGACCATCTCACCCCCCGCAGCCTATCTTCCACCCATACAGCCTACGCTTTCCTGTAAATATCGAGGTTTGTGGCCTCCAGGACTGCGGAGCCTTGGCTGTGCTGACGTGTACCCATCTTAAGTCCGACGAAGTAACCCCTGTATCCGCCAGCAAAGCATGACGACCCATCCGGACACAATAGACGGTGTCGAAGCAAGAGATGAGCCTAACGGGGAGAATGTGAGCACCGTAGGTGCAACTGACGAGGTGCGCTTGCCATCGGGCCCTGCTTTATCAGCTCTGACAAAGAACACGACAGACGGGGAAGAAACGGCCCACCACCCGTTCGCAAACGGGGACAGGCGTGAAAGCGCCTGCAAGAGACGATAGTGATGTGTCGTCTGCCCCGAAGCAGGGCAAAACCAAGGCGAAAACGAGCAAGAAACGAACAGTGGAGCAACTCGATGATGAGCCTGGAAAACAGTCACGCGAAAGTGCACCCATTACCCCCGCGGCTCAGGAGATCGCAGCGACAATCGCATCCGACCCTATACCCCAGCCAACCCCACACCCTCCACCATCTCACTCGGTTTTCATCGATGCTCGGCCTCACAATGTCGGTCTGACTCCTGTCTTCGGCCTGGAGCCGCCCAATAACCGCAGCCGTGTTGTTCTGCCTACACCAGTCCCCAATCTTACCAAGAAGAGCCGTGGTCGACGAGTTCCCGCCGTCGGGGCCAATGGAAGCGCTGCTGCCAGTAGTATGCCCGCTGAAGAACTCGGTTTTCGAGAGATGGAAACGCGCTTGCATGTTTGCAAGGTCGATGGGTGTGGGAAGTGTTTTAGACGAGGTGAACATTTAAAAAGGCACATTCGCAGTATTCACACCCACGATAAACGTGCGTTGACTGCTTTTCGTCCTTTTACTTTCTAATTTTTTGGCATATAGCTTTTCCTTGTACCTTCACGGGCTGCGAAAAGTACTTCAATCGACACGACAACCTTTTGCAGCATCTAAAGGTTCACCAGCCGCGGGAACTTGCTGCAGATAAACCGGCGGATGAAGGTATCGAGCCTGAAGAAGAAGACGAGACCCCGCCAGCTGCCGTAACGAGTTTAAGTCGGCCTAACAAACGCCGTCGCATGGCCAAGCAGTCCTCGTTGTCGCTTTCGCATTCATCGCGTTCTTCTCCTGAATCCGAACCTGCGCCGGTGTCCGCGCCAGTATCGGCGCTGGCCAAGGCCATCTACTCGCAACAGCTGCGGTACCGTGGGGCCGTTGGCTATCAGAGCATGGGGGATTCAGATGATGACGCCGAAGAGGGCAGCGGGCAAAGGGCAAGCAAATATAACGAGTCGCTGGAGCGTGGGATGTCGGATTTGAGAACTAGTGTGTCAAGTGGGGATCGACAATAATAGACTGCAGCCTTGTTGCAGTCATCTACGTTGGGTTGTGTTGTCCCTGTCCATGGGCATATTGTAGTGTAATGCGCAGTGTAGCCTAGTGTTTTTTGGATTCACAGTTTGGTTTTTTTTGGACCTCCACAGCCCATCCTGCTACCAGATATGACAAGCGGGAGTAAGGGAAATGGGGAAGGAGTGGTTGGGAAGAAGGAAGAAGTATATTTGAGACATTAGCGACTGTAAAAAAGTGATTTCAACTAATCTGAATAATGGTACATTCACATAGTACTACATTTGGCGGCCCGCTACCAGTACATACATGTAAGTAAACATTGTCCTGACACGATATAGAAGAGGTACTATCAAACCCGCGTCCTAGTCCGTCTGATTTACTGCGACACGAACGAATACGACCCAGAGCCGACCTGAACCTTGTCGCCTGAAACGTTGGTGATGCCTTTTGCCTGCGCCACGGCTGTACCACCCTCCGTCATAGTTCTTGTCGTGCCCGACCCGAACGACACTGACGCGCTTACACCGACAGGGATCGCAATTTGCATCGAGAATGACTGGCCCTTGGTGTTGTACGAGACTGATAGTTTTCCGTAGGGCGTCATGACCCACCCACTCGCGCTGGGGATCGAAGCAGTGAATGCAGGAGCAATGCTGACCGTTTTGTAGGCCGTGCTGGTGGGTTGGATGCCGAGTACAGATTGGTAAAACCAGTCTTCGTAGGTGCCAAGGAAGAACTGAATCGAGGTAAAACTCTAATAACACAGGAATATAGGAAAGAGCCTACGTGATCGCGCGAACGCCCTTCGAGTTGCCAATGCTCCCAACAGGTCGTTGCCCCATTTTGGATCCAGAAGCCCCAGCTGGGCAGTGTCGTCTGCTGGATTAAACCCATCGCAACATCAGAATGACCATAGGCAGTCAGCATGGGCAGAATGTGCTTGGTCCCCAGGGCGCCAGTGTTAAGATGAACTCCGCGGGAGTTGACATCAGCAGCGATACTGTCTGCGACAGCTTGAGCATTGCTGGGACTTGTTGTCAAGTTGAAAGCGAGTGCAAGAAGATTGTGGGTTTGGCGATAACCGTTGTCGCCAACCCCAGTATAGTGACCAGAGGCCCAAAACGCGTTGTTGAACGCGGTTTTGACCTCGGCAGCTTGAGAGGCGAAGAGGTTCGCATCGTCAGTCTTGCCCAGCGTCCTAGCGATACTAGTCATAGCATCGAGCATACGATATCTACATAAAAGCGCGTCAGAATCAATGCGATGAGACAAATCAGACTTACAAGTAAGCCGTTGCAGGTATCCTGAGATCTTCGATGGGATTACCACCATCTGGAGGCAAATCCGCCGCCACCCAGTCACCCAAGACAGTGGTCGCTAGATTACCCGGAGAGCGACTCAGCTCAAATTCGATATAGGACTTCATGCCTTCGTAGTTATCTGAGAGAATTCTCGCATCACCACGGTACGAGTAGATCCAGGCAGGGATCAAGATGAACGCAGAGCTAAGCAGAAAGGTAAGTAAGCGATCAATGCATGCTGTAGGCACTGATCAACTTACTGCCATGTATCTGCTTGATTATCTGCGCCCCAGCCACCCGATGGCGCAATGACTCCCGGAGGACCAGGGCGACCAACTGGGAGCGTGTCAAGAAGGTCCTGTGTGTACTTCGCAAGGAATTCTTGGGAGTTTAAGTTGAAAAGGTACATTTCCTGTTTGGTGGTAAGCGGTCAAGCATCCCTGAAGAACGACATAAACTCACAGCACCGAGCTGAGCATCGCCAGCCCAACCATTTTTCTCCCAGACAGGGGTATCGGTAGGAAGACCGTGTGCGTTGTTGAGTAAAGTGCGGACAGCAGCGGCGTGAAGCTTGTTGAGCAAATCTAAAGAACAAGTGAAGTCACCCGCTACTGCAAGGTCATCGTTGACCAGCTGGGCGGTGAGGTCGGAAGGTTTGGGAGGCGAAGATGATGGCCAGCCGGAGATTTGGATATACTGGAATCCTGAAATGACATTAGACGACGAATGACCGGGTGTTTGGAGCACAAACCCTTGTATGAGAATTTGGGCTCGAACACCTCTGCAGAGCGTCTTCCCGCCAACCAATACCGGTCCGTTTGGAAGTTGTTCGAAAAGTAGTGTAGGTTATCTGTCAAATTAAATCAGAATTTTGCTTGAGAGTCGGGAACAACAAGCCTTCGTAAACAACGGTGCCATCTGGTTTGAGTTGCTCTCCGTAATGGATGGTCACCAAGCTGCCTTTCGGACCCGTGACGGTAAGCTTGATCCATCCAACGACCATATAGTCGAAAGAAGCCACGTATTGCCTGACGGCAAGATTAGTACAAGGTCTCAACGAAGAACAACAACACTAACCCAGGGACAGGCTGAGTGATCTTTATTGGTAGAAGTTTTCCGACGACCTTGGTTGGGGGTTGTCTCGCATTGACCAGAACACCCTTGGGAGCAGTTCCAACCAAAACATCCCTCCATTTACTGTCGTCAAATGCGGGTGTATTCCAGCCAGAAATTTCGTAGCTCGCTAGAGAACACGGTTAAAACGCATTGGATGGCCAACGCCAACACGCACCATCGTAGTTTTCGCCCCCATAAAGATCATCCAATCGAGTCGGCCCCTCGATATTCTTCCAGCTCCCGTCACTCACGACACGCTCTCTCGTCCCATCAGTGTAGATGACACTAAGCACCATGCGGAAAACCGGCTCGCCCCACCATGGCGCGTGCTCCCAAGCCCAAGCAGTCCTCTGCGTAATGCCATACCGCGACCGACCGAGTTCGACCCCAAAAGCATTGGCATCTAAACAAACATTTATGACCAAGATTTGACTCGATTGAGAAAAGACACGCACTGCTTCCTGCGTTGAGAAGGTTCTTCACATCGACTGCGACATATTGCAGTCGTGTGTCGTACTTGGTGAAAGCAGGTGTCAAAACATGGTCGGATATAGGCTTTCCGTTGAGTTGAATAGCAGCGAATCCACCTGCGGCGTAGAACACACGGGCTTGAGATATCCTCTTGCCTACAACTAGTCAAAAACAATGCAGAGTAGAATGGAAGTGATTCACCACCACGAGTACCGCTGAGAACAAACCGTTTCCGCAACAACGGTGCTGGATGTTCGCCCAATGGATCGGGAACGCTCACGTCACTATTCCAAGGCGAAATCCCGTATTTTCCCAAAGCGCTTGCTGCCGCCCAGGAGCCATCGTTGAAAGTTGGAGCTTGCCAATCCGACGGAAGGCTTCCTACACAAAACTCAACGACAAGTTCACAAAACCAGACTGCCACGTACCTCCGAACGCTTTCCAGGCGCCATCAGTAACGATAGTCTCGTTGGTACCATCCGAATATACAATGAAGCCAGTCAACAAGAATCCTGCCGGATTGCTGCTGGTTCCACCATTTGTCGCCGTCGCAGCGAGGACGAGTACATTCGTCCCATTGACAGTGACAGGGGCCGTGGTCGTACCCGCACCAAGTGGCACAGAAATGGTTGAAGCAGACTTCCAAACGTCTGCTGCGTTCCCCGAGGTTCCAACTTGAACACCATTTGCCCAAAGCGTGAACTGGTCGTCGCCTGTTGTGACGATCTGCGCAGAGACCGGAGTTTTCGAGGAAATTGGGAATGCTCGTCGGAAAGCAGCCGTGCCAGGATTAGTCCCACTGGCCGCGCCAGGGTCATTCCAAATCCAAGAAGCGGCCGAAAGAGGGGGAAGTGGTCGTTGTGGAAGAGCAGGCGCGTTTTTCCCGATCCAAGTACTGGAGCCCCAGTCATTTTGCGAAAGGAAACCGGTTATGAACGTCGATTGAGCAGATGCAGAGCCCGCAGACGAGACAACTGCAACACTCCAAAAGTATTGAGTGTCGGAGGAAAGGGCGGGGCCAGCGTATGGCGCGAGGTATGGGGTGGAAGAAGTGACAACCCCGGAGTCCCAAACGTCGGATTTCCCGGCGCTGGTGGCAGAGACAGTGAGGCGGTAGGAGGTTTGTGTTACGCTGCGAGCATTTGAAACCAACTTCCACGAAAAACGAGGAGAAACGTCGATGCCAATCGGGGCTCCTTGATTCTCGACCTGCAACGAGTTGATAGTGACTAGAGCACAGTGAGTTGATAGGGAGAAAGGTAGAAAGACGACATACTTTGTGCTTCAGTCCTTTGCACCCCTGCAAAGACACCAAGTAGCACGGTAAGCCCGACGAGCCGCATTTTAATGCGGATGGAATCGTGGTTGCGCGCATTGTCGACGTTCACCGCTCAAATACTGCTGGATTACATTGAGAAGAGGCTACACCAATGTGCAAAAGGAATCATACCACCTCTTCATGTGACGCGTGGATTGAGATTCAGATGGCGTTTCTCGATGAATCTCATCTTCTCGCATTTCGTTTAGCGTCCAGCGAGCTTCCTTGTGGCTTGCAAGTGACGATTCGTCTGCCAACATGGACGGAAACGCCAAGTGATCGGCCTTATCGGTCTGTCGCGTGACCTGTGCCGCAGTTCGCCGCCGGCACGGCATCTGGTCGGGGATCCACCCACGCGGTTCGGCCATTTTGATTTCGTCTTCTTTCACCACCTCGTCCTTGAACAAATTCGGTATGTCACCGTCGCTCAGCATATAATCACTACGCTCAGGTACCGCGGCCCCTTGTTAGCAAGTCTACACCTGGAAACATCATCTTGTGATCCTAAACATGGACGAGTCGGAATCTGACCACGACGTTGACGGCAACGAGGGTAGGATCGAGGAAGCCAAAAGACAAAAGCGAACAAGGGCCTCCCCGTCCAACAAGCAGCCGTTGACTCAGAGATCTAGTGCAACTTCAGTTGTAGCTGGGCGCTCGCACCCGACCATTGCCGATGTTCTTGCGAACAAACCCGGAAAATCCAACAAAGTCCGGTCCAAAGGTAAAAACGGCAAACGGTGAGTCGACAGGGTTCGCCCCAGCAAGCAAATCCCCTCTAAGGTTCTCGAAAGCCTACCATGGCTCGATCGCCAGCACCGTGCCATCATCCGGATTGTCTACCAGAGCGATCCCGAGAAATACACCCACTCAAAACTTGCAAGCATCATGGGTGTTAACTCCAATCAAATTTTCAAGGCCATTCATAATAATTACACAATTCCCGACGAGGACGACGATTATGCATGCCTCGGCGCTGACGGTGAAGAATGGAAGAAAATTTTCCCCCCAGCAGTGCGTATTGAATATTGAGCCAGTGACAACACAATTTACATCACGTTCTGTGCAGACAAACTCTGAGGGAGATCGCTCAACTCACAGAGTACCTGTTAAATCGCGCCGCCGCAAGTCTCAGATTGGTCACGTTTCTTATACTAAACGGAATGAAATCGAGCCGGAAGCACCGGCAAGTGGAAGCGGCGTGAACAGTCTCACTGCTGCCAAAATTCCTGCCAGCAGCGTCGCTAGAAATCAACAAACCCGCGTTATCGAACGGTTCAACCCAATTCGTCATATTGTCCGTGAGCGACCCGTGCTCGCCGTACCGCCCCATGAACTTGCACGCTCTGGAGCATCCCAGATTGTCCCGGCTTCGCAATCAATTTCAACATACGATACTTCACATCTCAACAATGTTGATGACGAAGTCCGATCCTTCCTGGCTAACATTATGCACTTCGATTTAACCCACCATATCCCGCTCCTACAAGCACAAGGTTTCACTCAGATGAAGTATTTTCGAGGCATGGCGGGTTGGAATAATCCAGAATGTGTCAGCATTGCGGTGGAAAAGTTGTTTGGTGGGGAAGGCAAAATGACTGGTATGGAGTTGACATTCTTGAGTATCGCAATCACAAAATTGGTGCCATAGAGGGTTATAGATTGAAAAAAAATATTAGAACGCTCATTTTTGCTGCTGCTACACTTGCCCCATCTTGACCCACATACCACCCTACATTCACGTCAACGGAACAATCCTACCCCGAAAGAACTAAGCATACCTTTGCATAGAGGGTCAAGTTTGACTCAGGTATAAACAGCTCAATGCCTTTCCTCCCAGGCTGGCCTTTCCAACTTTCTGGTACACGCGCAGCCGGCGGTGCTGCCTCAGGATCCAGTTTGATGGACGAGAAATGTTGCAGGAGGCGAACGAGCACGAAGGACATTTCGTTGTAGGCAAATTGTTGACCGAGACAGATCCGTGGCCCAGCGTTAAAACTATACATGATGTTTATAAGCTTGGGCTGGTAACAGCGTCGACAACATACGGGAGGAACTGGAATGGATTCGAGACCAGGTATTTCTGAAGTCGTTCGTCGATAAAACGGTCGGGGTCAAACTCCTCCGCTGAAGCAAATGGTATTGGGTGATTTTTTTTCACTTGAAAGTCGTCGTACCGTCTTCTCCCCACAAGTCCTTCCTCCGATGCATGAGCATTACTGAGTAAGATATCCTGCGCAATCGATGAGTTGGCACACAAGCGCAATGGGCAATAACGCCACCAACGGTGTTCTGCCAGGAATGTAGATGGGCCTCTGGGCCGGATCCGGGGACGGCCAGACGGTGGCATTTACAGTTTCCCTGAAGCGGTATGATTGAAGGCGGTGACCACACAAATGCCCTACCGAACATTGAATGGTCTGAAGGGCAATCAGTGGGTGTATAATATGTCCTGAGATTGCCACGCACACAGGAGGGTATATGCGCATTGTTTCTATTTGGTATTTGGTAAGCATTTAAGAAGCCAAACGCGAGAAAAAGTACCATTGAGAACGGCTCGAAGGTACTTCATCTTCTTGATATCATCGTATGTCGGAGCATTCGTCGGACCAATGCAGTCCAATATCTCTCCTCGAAGGCGGCTGAGCACATTGGGATGTCGTGCAAGGCTTTCCAAGTTATATCAGTCGATGGCGCCACATTCAAAACCGACAACCAACAAGTATATGGTGGAGGTCAAACCGCTCATTGTAGTGTCTCTCCCAGCTGGACCGAGGTAAATTCCTGGCCTCGGAAGATTAAAAGCCCTCACCGAGCAGGATATTCAGGCTGATGTCCCATTAGATAAAGCCTAGTATCATGAAGCTAATAGACAAACATACATTTCGTCTTTGAGAATCTTGGCGTCTGAAGGAGAAGCAGACTTGTTTGAGCTTGCGTTGTGGCGAAAACGGCACCACATACCTGAAGTAGACTTGACCAGATCGTCCAACAATGTCATCTCATCATCCTCCATGTTCGGCTCATTCTCATTACGACCTCTATCAACAGCCCGTTGGATGATGGGGTCGAGATAACCTGCGACAATGGCCATTGGTTTCGCGGTCGCATCTTCAAAGATTTCGTACAAGGGCCATATCCAACCGGTTCGCTCGCGGAAGGCAAGGTGTGTCAAAGCCTGCCCAAATGCGGTGGTAAACCGTATCGCAGCCTGAGCACGCGGGGAGTCTTGCGTGTTGTTGGGGATGACGAACGAGGATGGGAGGTTATGTGGGTATGCTAAGGAGGCTTCGAGACTGTCGACAGATTCACCGAAAAGAAACTCAGTTGCCGAATCCATGGTGAAGCGACTAATGAGTTCCTGTCAGTGGCATAAGAAAGGAACAACTTGAAAGGTTTATTTGAAAACTAGCCGAACCTGAAAGTCTACGGCAAGTCCTTCACGCATCCGTTGTTTAATGAGCGAGATGGCTTGGGTAGCATGGCGGTCAAAAATTTCGAAGTGGCGAACCCGATCCCGGCTGAAGTAGGGCCTGAGGAGTTGAGCAAATTATAAAAGAAGAGCCAACAGTCCTACCTGGACATGGAGCGATGGAAAGACCACAGGTCGCCGTCCGAGTTGAAGACACCTGTCTGTCCTTGTCTAAGTTCTAGGTATGCACCTGAAAAGACCACTCACACCCAGTACAGACTCCATTCCATTCTTAAATCGTTCTCCCTTGATGTTGTTGTTGAAATCTGTTGCGAGGATCGCTTGTATATGCGCTGGCTCGGTGGTAAAGATGTGGTTTTCCCATAATGGCCAAATGTTGACTATCTGGCCGAGTTTTGCTTGTACAGCACGAAGTTCATCGCCTGAAGAGGTCATCCAATGAACATGAGTATTAAGACCATGGAATGGCATACCGAGATAACCATGCTCTGCCTCATGCAGTATCCGCTCGATAAAGTCAAAGTTCCCAAATTTCTTCCCCGAAAGATACGGCAATGGTCGTGCCCCAAGTCGACGCGCCTCTCGACGATGTTGAATGTTTGCTACCACGTTCCGAAGGATGAAAAGCCCAATTCGCGCAAAGAAGGTGCCAACGATGGCGGTTGCGAGCGGAATGCGCAGCAAGCCAGAGCGCGTGGAAGCGCGGTGGACAAATATCACCAGCGTAGCCGGGAACACGAGCTGCCGCGTGAGGAAACGCAGACCTGGCGTCAACACCATGGCGGTGGACTCGAAGTTTTTCCTGGTGCCGAGTTGGATCTGATGCGACCTTGGCAGACGTCACCCATCCCGCATCATCGGCAGATCTTAAGTTGCCGTCGACCAACACATTTCATCAGGAACCAAGTTGGCAAGAGATTCGTACTTCATACTGTTGCTCGCATTATTGACCACTGTAAGTCGCGCAGGAAACACAATATGTAGCTAGACTAAAAGATTTCTCAGCTGGAACAAGCGTGCCCTGAGCTCTGGTCTCATTTCCTTCATGTCGACCTGGTCCGATCGACGCCGAACTGAATGCAAGTTGAAGGACGTGACACAGATCACAACCGACGCCACGGCCAGCGCGGTTCAACACGTTGTATGCCTCCAAAATCAAATTATGGCGGGACAGTCAACTCGGAGCTATCGCGGCCGCCAAACGCCTTTTGCTCCCTCCGTTCATGACCGATGAAATTTCACCAGAAGTCGCGCTTTCATGGTCGCGTCTGCAGACAGTCAAGGTCCGTCGTCGTCGCTGCTCATTTCGACAAGGCTGTTGAACTTCCCACAGTATGTGAATGGTACGCCCACAGAGACTCATGAGCTGCGAGTCCACTAAAGACACGATGTAGTCGCAAGCTTGGCTATCTTGGTGCGTTCCGTCATGCTCCGGCAACGTCTGGCTTCAACCTCCGCAGCTTTTCGACTATTCTCTGACGTTGGACCTCGAGGTACATGCCTTACTCTCTATCAAAATTCCGGCGCGAACTTTGTGCAGATCTCTCTCCTATGGCCGTCGCGCATGTCCACCTCAAAAATCCTCTTCTTTTTGGCGCGTTATACGCCATTCTTCGACGTCCCACTGGGATTATACTGTGCGTCTCGTCCTATTAGGCTATGGCGGCGGTATACTTACTTCTGCCACTTTTTGCCAGATGTACTTGGCCCTGATATCTCCATACCCGTTCGTGCCCGTTTCACCGCTGTTTTTCACTCAACGTATCCAGACCTGCTTCAAACTTAATACCGCCGCAACAAGTATGAAATTTCTTCTTGGCGTTGCCCTCATCACTCATCGTCTGGTTCCGCAGTCATGAGTGTATTTGGAATCTGTGTCGGAGAAGGTTTGCCGGCTGCTACAGTCGACGGTTGGGGTGTTAACCGTTCTTCAGGAATCCTTGTCCTACGAACTTATGCGCTAAGCGAGCGCAGACAGCGCGTTCTTCTTGTCTTCGGGAGTGTTTACGCGGTGGGTTCAATTCCAGTGGCTGTCGCGTTATTGCTTATTCGCCTTGACCAGATCGCGATTGTGACCACAATAGTCCTCATCACGCTTTTCCTTCGCAGTATGGTTTGTGAGTACGGCCACTTCCATGGCGCTCTCGATTCAACTTGCCTCTTAGTCGGTCCACCAATACACCCCCTCATCCCGGGCTGCAATGAGACTGGTGGGAACTTCGTTGTAGTTGGAGTGTGCTTCATTCTTGTCCTCGTCAATGAGACGGGTGTGTACTTTGCTTTACTATGGTGTCACGCCCAGAGCTAAGGAACTCTCTAGCGCTGATGGTTTATACGCTGGTGCTTGGCTGGCGCAAATATCGACATTTCCGGAACCCATTCGTGGTTACGCTCTACCGCGACGGCATCGCCTACTTCATCTTCTTATTCAGTAAGTGTCGTTGAACGATATGCATAGACCTCTGTGCTCAAATTCGCCTAGTGGGCTCAGCAACCAACTTTGCTATTCTTCTTGCTGGCGAGGTCCGTGTTACTGCTCCTTGTACGATGTCCTATTGATATTCCTCGATGATAGGGCGAGCTTCAAGAACTCCTCAACACCTTCATCCGTGTCATGCATTCCGTTCTCTCCACGCGCGTCCTGCTCAATTTGCGGGATGTGGAAAGAAAACGACGGCGTCTCGAAGACTCGCTGGAGCTGCAAGCCACAATCAGCGGAACACGCATGCATTTTGCTGGACCAACTACTGTGGGGGAGAATGAGGCGGAGGCAGTCGTGGGAGTGAGGTGACGAATCGAATCTTAGGAAGTATACTGTATCGCTAGAACAATCACAATGTATAGTAGCGCATTTGCATCCGTCGGCTGGGCACATTCAACAGCCAACGATCTAAATATAGCGGGCCACTTCTCGCGATTCCTGTCAGGTTTGCGGCCAGTGGCGACGCCGCGGCGACCAGCCTGACGGTGGTTACGCCAAGCACATATAATTTCTCCATCCGCTGGCCATTGACTTTGGCTGCGAGGACAAGGCTGTAAGCACTGGTAAGAGGCGGTGGCTTGATCGCAAATAGCAAACAAAAACAAAATGCTTGAGTGATAACTTTGGTAGTACATGCAAGTGCCATGAGTGAAATCGAGACGAACTAAGTGTCAAATGCTGTGGCCAAACATCAAGTTTGCCAATCTAACCCATCTCCTCGTCGACATTCAATGCTTCTGCCTTCGCCCGCTCCAACTCTTCCCAACTAGGAAGCCCATAGATCTCAGGCAACTCGTCCCAAAGTTTCCTCCTTGCCTGGCGATGGTACTCTTCCGCCTGCTTCAAACAGTACGCGCAAATAAGGTTCTCGAACGGCGTCCAGTCTCGATAGCTCCCCAGGGGATCGGAAATATTCCAGTTATGAACGTTTGCGAGGTTTTGAACGCGGTAATCGTCGCACTCCTTGAGACTGGTGCAGCCCTCGACAAATGGGATGCGGAGGAACGGAAGAATAGGGGGACAGGCCAGGCGCTGTTTGGTGTAGCTGACTATGGTCGTTTCTTGGTCAACGGGACTGAGGAGGGGCCACTGGGGCGAGTTGAGGATGTCCCGCATGTCGGAGTAGCAAAGGAAGTAGAAGGCGGTGGGGAGCACCCAGGAGGCCCCAACTTCGGAGGCGACGCGAATAGTGAGTAAGGAGTCGTCGAGCCCGTCTGAGGAGAAGGTTTCCGTCCCTGAAATCTCGTACACAGCGAGGGAAGTAGGGTAGCCGGTGTCGAGATGCTGCAAGGCCCTGCGGCGGAGAAACTGCACATCGTACTTGTGGGAGAGGCGGAGGATGCCGGATATGGTGGGGAGAGTGGTTTTCGTTGGTGGTGGCTCGAAGAAACTGGATTGTAGCAACTTCAGATTCCCCGCGCCACAACAAAAGTGATCAGACACACCTTGAGTCGAATATAGCCCTTAAAAACACCTCTACATCGGCAGCACTGTCGTGCAGCTTGACCACAGGACATCCGTCGATACGCTCGTCGTCGTCGTCATCGGTCGCCACAGAGTCAAAGGCAAGCATGTCCTTGAACACAGTTGACCTCGCCGCCAACACGCCCTTTGACACTCGGAACACTCGATCTTCGGCGCGTATGATCAAATTGTCTTCGGGAAACCATAGATCTGCCACGCGGGTTGGCGTCGTTGCGGTCGGCGTCGAGGATGAAGAGGCAGCAGCAGCGATTTGCATTCGTCTTTGGTGGCTGCGGACAACGTGTGCGTGTGGGACGTGATGACCAATGTCGCTTGACATCGATGACTTCCCACCCCTGATGGACGACTTGGCCATTGCGTAGCTACTTGCGTGCAAAATAGAAATCATCAAGTACATACTCATTCGACTCGGAGTTGTTGGTAGGATGATCGCGGAAGTATGTCGTTACATCTAGGGCCCGCCCTGCCAAGGTGCCCCACAAGCGAGAGGACGGCTTTGAAGTGAGGAGGACCAGGCTAGCTCGTGCTGGTCAGGTTCAATTAGACGGCCTGAACTTGCATACGAAAGCGAGCTGAAGCTAGGACCAATCAACTTGAAGTGTGGCTGATGACTAAGCCGATTTCTTGCTTCCAACTTTTACTTGGGTTGAACTCGCGGCACTGTGCCACCGCCGCCATCCTCTTTCGCAAACTCGGAGAAATTGTGTATACCAGCTTGCCCCCATGACCGTGTGTCATTTCTTCTTCGCGCATCCACTTCTTCTGATCCCTTGCGAAGGGTCAATTCATCCACGACGGGCCGTTCACACCTCATGACCGCCAATTGCGACAGAGTGTTTTATGGATATAAGTTCTGGCTACATGAACTCGCCCTCAAACCCATCCAATGCGACTTTCATTGGCTGCTTTGGCAGCAATCAGTGTTTCGCTAGTTCAAGCCATCACAAAACGGCAGTCATTCGAAGACAATAGTGCTGAGTATGTTTTTCCTATCGGCTCCCGTGCGTCCTTTACTCTCCTTCCTTGCACAGAGCTGACTCAAAGCAGCGGGCTTCTACAATGGGAACTCCAGTGCGGCAGTGACCATCGATCAACACTCCATTCTCCTCGATGGAAAACGCATTATGGTATTCTCGGGGGAGCTTCACCCCTTCCGTCTCCCAGCACCTGAGCTGTGGTATGACGTTTTACAAAAGTGCGTCCATTCGGTTGTGTGCTTCGAGCCTGACAGAGAGCATTTATAGATTCAAAGCAGCTGGATTCAACGCGTTGTCTGCCTACTGTGTGTTACGCTTCTAGCTCAACATTCCTAATAGAAGTAACCTCTTTCTAGGGCACTGGGGTCTTTCTGCGCCAAACGCCAATCAAGTCCGCTTCACAGAACACAATGATTTGACCAAGTTCTACACCGTCGCGAAGGAAGTTGGCATACTAGTCATCGTTCGGCCTGGGTGTGTCCCTTTGTTACATCTGCTGCTCTCTCTGACACTGGCATGACCACAGACCGTATGTAAACGCGGAAACGGCTGCAGGTGGCATACCTGGTTGGGCAACAAACATCCCAGGATTAGCACGCACCAACCAAACATTGTATCGAGCCGCATGGGAACCATAGTGTGTATTTTCGCGAGTTTTCATCTTGACTCAAACAAGACATTTCAGCGTCCGGGCTTTCGCGGAGGCCACTGCTCCCTTTCAGTACCCCGATGGACCCGTTATCGCCGTCCAAAGCGAGAATGAATATCTGACCAGTGCGACCGCGCACATCGCTGGTCTCAACGAACACATGCAAGACATCATCAATGTCCTTCGAGCTGGCGGAATCACCAAAGTACCAACAATTCACAACGACCGCAATGCTGCGGGTCAATATGCGGGGCCTGGGCTAGGCAAGGTTGATCTCTATGGAAGCGACTCTTACCCGTTGGGCTTCGATTGCGACAAACCAGAGGTTTGGTCTGAGCTGACTACTCGTATGTTTCTTCATTATATCGCCGTTTAGCTAGCTTATATCTAGCTAGAATTGGACACCAGTCACCAGAGATGGAACCCCGCTGAACCACTCGCGCTTTTTGAATGGCAAGGTGGCGCGTTTTCGTACTGGAGCGGTCCCGGCTATGATCAGTGCTACCAGTTAGTCAACGAGCAATTCGCCAACGTGAGTCTGCCTGTGGCACATCGTTAACATTAACAATGTTCGCAGGTGTACTACAAGGTGATCATAGTATTATCGCTCATTACCCATCTCATAATTCGGTTCGCAGAACAACTACGCCTCTGGTGCCGCTTTGCAAAACCTGTACATGACATACGGCGGCACGAATTGGGGGAATATGGTGAGTGTCTGACCGTTCAAGCTATTTACGTTGCTCAACCCCCGATCCAGCATTGTACGAGTACGTGGATTTTCATTGGACGTCAGCAGTTCCAATCATGCACTGTACAGCAATATACTCTAGCTACGAGTGAGACTACAGACTTGTCGAATGATCTAAGCTGATAATAATCCAGCTATGGAGCTGCTCTTGCAGAAGACAGGACACCGACCCCTAAATTTGACGAGCTCAAACTGCAGGGCTATTTCCTACATGCCTCACCCGACTACCTTCTTGTCGGACGCGTTGGCAATGGCACGGTCGGCCTCGGCACCGCCTACAGCACTTCCACAGACATCTACACAACGAATTTAGAGTCGCCTAAGACCGCCGTCAACTTTTATATCGTCCGCCAAAGGACAAATACCAAAACTACCAACACAGACTTCAAGCTCAGTGTCAACACGACATTGGAGGGCCGAATTCTTATCCCGAAGAACGGCAATCTGACCTTGGCGGGAAGGGAAAGCAAGATCATTGTGACGAACTATCCGTTCGGAAAGTCGAAATTGGAGTACTCGACTGCCGAAGTTTGTCTATCCTGCTGTCAGGGCTATAATACTCAATTCGTACAGGTCCTAACATGGCAAACCTTTGATTCCGTAGGTGTTCTCTGTTCCCTCTCTTTTGTTCTTGATATCATGTGTATAGCTCGACACAATTGTTCTGTACTCCCTCAAAGGACAGTATGTCGAAATTGCTGTTGAAGTTCCTCCCAAAGTTAAGGTATCCCACACCGGCTCGACAACCATATCGGCCGTTACAACGGGAAAGGTAATCTCTGTGCCTTATAACAAGTGAGAAACCAATGCTTTCTAGACCGTTACAATTTCCGGATCACCCACCGGTCTTTCAGTGATCACTTTCGGCAATACTCGTGTCATCGTCGGCGATAAAGAGACAGTCTCCAGTGCTTGGGCTCCACGACTTATGAGCACAGCAACTGCCAACCATGCACACTACGATCTGACGCCAGAAACTCCCTCGGTGCTGATTTTTGGTCCATATCTTGTTCGTTCTGCAAATGCACACGGGACAACTCTCCAGCTCACTGGAGATTTGAATGCGACGACCACTCTCGATATATTTGCATCGAAAAAATTCAATGCAATTACCTGGAATGGCGCTCCAGTCCATGTTAGCCCCAGTGATATCGGCAGCTCACGAGGAACACTAAACTTCCCCGCGAATCTTCCCAAGGCCAAAATTCCGGTCCTCGCTGATCTAAACTGGAAATGCGCGGACTCTTTACCCGAGCTTCAACCTTCATTTGATGACAGCACCTGGACATTGGCCAACAAGACTTCGACGCAAAGGCCCCAGCAACCAACAGGTGGAAAAGTCAGTCCACTCTTTTCACGTTCAAGGCCGTCCCTCTGAACATGTTCACCTTAGTTTGTTCTATATGCCGGTGAATATGGATATCATGCTGGACAATGGGTTTGGCGCGGTCATTTCACCGGTGCTGCCACTGGCGTCAAATTATCGATTCAAGGGTGCGACTCCTTGATTCTTCGATACCGTCGCACTCAACAGCACTTACATAGCGGTTTCTCCTTTGGTTACTCCGCTTTTATCAATGGGCATTTTTTGGGTTCCGGACAAGGCAGTTCGATCTCACAGACTGGTGTGGATTTGCTGTCCCCAACATTTAACTTCACCGCTGACCAGTTGGTCGTTGGGGATAATGGTGAGAAGATGCGCGCTGTCAGTTGATGCTACGACTCACATTTCGCATAGTCCTCACGATCATCCATGACTCAACTGGGCTCAACGAGGACTGTGCGTATCGATATCTAATCCGAATGATGTCGGTTTGATTGTTTTGTTTCTTAAGATAACATCGACGATGAACATAAAACTCCTCGAGGGATTCGTGGTTACCAGCTCTTGTCTGAAGATAACAACGACTTTACCGAGTGGAGGCTCGCTGGAAGTGAGTGTTAGATATTTGTTAATTTGATTCACTGACGGTTCGAGGCAGATGTCGGCGGGGAGAATGCACCCGACTATGTCCGTGGGCCATATAACGAGGCACGTGTTTTTCTCTCAACTTCAATTTTTCGTATGTTAATATATCGACAGGGTGGATATTGGTTTGAACGGGTTGGCACTCATCTTCCTGGCTACGATGACTCCAAATGGACCCCATCGTGCTCGCCATTAACGGGCATCTCCAAAGCAGGTGTCACTGCATATAGGACCACATTCACCCTCGACTTGCCACCAGGCACGGATATCCCGCTCGCCTTTGACTTTGCCTTGGACTCCACAGCACCATATCGGACGCTGATATATGTCAATGGATGGCAATTTGGTCGGTAAGTCTGGGACACCTTGAAATCGGGTTGGACCTGACTGAGTTTACTACTTAGTTTCCTTTCATCACTCGGACCGCAAGTCAGCTATCCAATACCAGAGGGAATCATCAACCATCACGGCAAGAATGAGGTTCTTGTCACTCTCTGGGCATTAAGTTGGTTTATTCCCCTGTTCATTATGACTGGAGCTGACTGTCCTTGCAGATGCAAGCGGCGCCAAACTCTCGAAGCTCCAGCTGAATAAACGGGCAACTTTGACCTCCAGCAAACCGGCGTCAGTGAAGATAGTGGCGGCCCCTGGATGGAAGGAACTGCGAGGGGCCATTGGTATTAGAACAAACTGACGAATACAGTTCGAATATGCTACATTGTGCTACCTACAACTAACTGCAATGGTCATTGATCGACTGAGGTAGTGGTAATCCAGCTAATACTTGGTCTGTCGCTTGCCGCGGCATAGACGGCAAACTGACAAGTCACGGTCAATCGTATTTGCGAGTGAGTTACTCGGAGTTAAGTACATATGTTGCTCAGGCTTCGGATAATAATATCTTGGGTCAGAGTCGACGCTTCGCGCTGATCCTCGATGCAGAACACTATCTGGAGAATTTGACGTCACTGGAGCTTCGATGTAGCATCCGAGTTTTCGTCTACCGCAAAAATCTCCAACAAGGCGACTTAACTCTCCATTTGAATCGTTATTGGCATCTAGCATTCGTTTATCACCGTGGAGGAGCTTCGCTCCGCTTGAGGGCAACTGATACGGCATACGACAAGTGCAACGCGAGCAGGCCGAGAGGCCCTTGACTAGCGTTTCAATGTTGACCACCAAGCTGGTAGAATCGTCACTCGAAGCCAAATCGAAACAAAATCCTCGTGGCCAGAATGCGCATGACCTTCGTACGTGATGAGAGAAGTGGTCAGATCGTGCACAAGATGTTTCCATTTAGACTTGCTAACAAAGGGCCATAGGCCGAGTGAAGATGACATAGCGAGATTCTTCGAGGACGATGTGGTGGAAGATGAAACGGCCGAACCGTGTGTGGATCCCGGACCAAAACAAGCATGTGCCGTGCCGGCGGCGGCAAACTGCGGCACACGTCACGCGACAACCTATTTCCTCTCAACTTGACGACAACTCGTCACTCCTCGAACCCAAACAGAATGCGAGTCGGTCGCCGAGAAGACGAAAAACGCGATTATAATCTCAATCCACGCGTCACATGGAGGGGTGGTGTGATTCCTTTTGCACATTGGTATTGCCTCTTCTCAGTCTGGTTGAGGAGTATTTGAGCGGTGAACGTCGACAATGCGCGCAACCACGATTCCATCCGCATTAAAATGCGGCTCGTCGGGCTTACCGTGCTACTTGGTGTCTTTGCAGGGGTGCAAAGGACTGAAGCACAAAGTATGTCGTCTTTCTACCTTTCTCCCTATCAACTCACTGTGCTCTAGTCACTATCAACTCGTTGCAGGTCGAGAATCAAGGAGCCCCGATTGGCATCGACGTTTCTCCTCGTTTTTCGTGGAAGTTGGTTTCAAATGCTCGCAGCGTAACACAAACCTCCTACCGCCTCACTGTCTCTGCCACCAGCGCCGGGAAATCCGACGTTTGGGACTCCGGGGTTGTCACTTCTTCTACCCCATACCTCGCGCCATACGCTGGCCCCGCCCTTTCCTCCGACACTCAATACTTTTGGAGTGTTGCAGTTGTCTCGTCTGCGGGCTCTGCATCTGCTCAATCGACGTTCATAACCGGTTTCCTTTCGCAAAATGACTGGGGCTCCAGTACTTGGATCGGGAAAAACGCGCCTGCTCTTCCACAACGACCACTTCCCCCTCTTTCGGCCGCTTCTTGGATTTGGAATGACCCTGGCGCGGCCAGTGGGACTAATCCTGGCACGGCTGCTTTCCGACGAGCATTCCCAATTTCCTCGAAAACTCCGGTCTCTGCGCAGATCGTCACAACAGGCGACGACCAGTTCACGCTTTGGGCAAATGGTGTTCAAGTTGGAACCTCGGGGAACGCAGCAGACGTTTGGAAGTCTGCTTCAACCATTTCTGTGCCACTTGGTGCGGGTACGACCACGGCCCCTGTCACTGTCAATGGGACGAATGTACTCGTCCTCGCTGCGACGGCGACAAATGGTGGAACCAGCAGCAATCCGGCAGGATTCTTGTTGACTGGCTTCATTGTATATTCGGATGGTACCAACGAGACTATCGTTACTGATGGCGCCTGGAAAGCGTTCGGAGGTACGTGGCAGTCTGGTTTTGTGAACTTGTCGTTGAGTTTTGTGTAGGAAGCCTTCCGTCGGATTGGCAAGCTCCAACTTTCAACGATGGCTCCTGGGCGGCAGCAAGCGCTTTGGGAAAATACGGGATTTCGCCTTGGAATAGTGACGTGAGCGTTCCCGATCCATTGGGCGAACATCCAGCACCGTTGTTGCGGAAACGGTTTGTTCTCAGCGGTACTCGTGGTGGTGAATCACTTCCATTCTACTCTGCATTGTTTTTGACTAGTTGTAGGCAAGAGGATATCTCAAGCCCGTGTGTTCTACGCCGCAGGTGGATTCGCTGCTATTCAACTCAACGGAAAGCCTATATCCGACCATGTTTTGACACCTGCTTTCACCAAGTACGACACACGACTGCAATATGTCGCAGTCGATGTGAAGAACCTTCTCAACGCAGGAAGCAGTGCGTGTCTTTTCTCAATCGAGTCAAATCTTGGTCATAAATGTTTGTTTAGATGCCAATGCTTTTGGGGTCGAACTCGGTCGGTCGCGGTATGGCATTACGCAGAGGACTGCTTGGGCTTGGGAGCACGCGCCATGGTGGGGCGAGCCGGTTTTCCGCATGGTGCTTAGTGTCATCTACACTGATGGGACGAGAGAGCGTGTCGTGAGTGACGGGAGCTGGAAGAATATCGAGGGGCCGACTCGATTGGATGATCTTTATGGGGGCGAAAACTACGATGGTGCGTGTTGGCGTTGGCCATCCAATGCGTTTTAACCGTGTTCTCTAGCGAGCTACGAAATTTCTGGCTGGAATACACCCGCATTTGACGACAGTAAATGGAGGGATGTTTTGGTTGGAACTGCTCCCAAGGGTGTTCTGGTCAATGCGAGACAACCCCCAACCAAGGTCGTCGGAAAACTTCTACCAATAAAGATCACTCAGCCTGTCCCTGGGTTAGTGTTGTTGTTCTTCGTTGAGACCTTGTACTAATCTTGCCGTCAGGCAATACGTGGCTTCTTTCGACTATATGGTCGTTGGATGGATCAAGCTTACCGTCACGGGTCCGAAAGGCAGCTTGGTGACCATCCATTACGGAGAGCAACTCAAACCAGATGGCACCGTTGTTTACGAAGGCTTGTTGTTCCCGACTCTCAAGCAAAATTCTGATTTAATTTGACAGATAACCTACACTACTTTTCGAACAACTTCCAAACGGACCGGTATTGGTTGGCGGGAAGACGCTCTGCAGAGGTGTTCGAGCCCAAATTCTCATACAAGGGTTTGTGCTCCAAACACCCGGTCATTCGTCGTCTAATGTCATTTCAGGATTCCAGTATATCCAAATCTCCGGCTGGCCATCATCTTCGCCTCCCAAACCTTCCGATATCACTGCCCAACTAGTCAACGATGACCTTGCGGTCGCGGGAGAATTTACTTCCTCCGTGGATTTGGTCAACAAGCTTCATGCTGCCACTGTCCGCACCTTATTAAACAACGCACATGGTATCCCCACGGATACCCCCGTCTGGGAGAAGAATGGCTGGGCTGGAGATGCTCAGCTCGGTGCTGTAAGTTCAGCATCTTTTGGATCTGAAGGTCACTGAATCAAGCTTTAGGAAATGTTCCTATTCAACTTTGACTCACAAGAGTTCCTTGCGAAGTACACTCAAGATCTTCTTGACACGCTTCCTGTCGGTCGTCCTGGTCCTCCCGGAGTCATCGCACCCTCCGGTGGTTGGGGTGCAGACAATCAAGCGGACCCGTGGCAGTAAGTTCTTTCTTTGGAACGACCCAACTTGTTATTTACTTTTCTTCTTCTTCAGTGCCGCCTTTATCTTCATACCTGCCTGGATATATTCGTACCGTGGTGATACGAGAATCCTTTCCGACAACTACGAGGGCATGAAGTCCTATATTGAATTCGAGCTTGGCCGCTCGCCCAATAACATTGCCAACACCGGTCTCGGTGACTGGGTTGCGCCAGAAAGCTCGCCGTTCGGCGGCAATCCGACTGAAGATTCACGGGTGTCAGCGACTGCATACTTGTCAGTAACTTATTATGGTCCCTCCTCTCCCCTGACTGGCTTTCATGTAGATATCGTATGCTCGATATCATGGCTGGGATCGCACGGACTCTGGGGAAAACTGATGATGCAAACCTATTCGCCTCGCAGGCTGCCGGCGTCAAGACCGCATTCAACGACGCTTTTTGGGCGAATGACCATTACGCTGGCGTTGGCGACAACGGTTATCGTCAAACACACAATCTTCTAGCGCTTGCCTTCAACTTGACAACGAGTCAAAGTAACGCCCAGGCGGTCGCAGACAGCGTCGCTGCCGATGTCAACTCGCGCGGAGGCCATCTCAACACTGGCGCTCTTGGTACCAAGCACATCTTACCCATGTTGACGGCCCATGGTCATTCTGATGTTGCGGCGGGCCTGATCAAGCAGACGACCTACCCGAGCTGGGGATTCTGGATCCAGAATGGCGCCACGACTTGCTGGGAGCACTGGGCTGTCGAGGCTCGCTCCCATGATCACGTGCGTTTCTTCCCATTTACCCGACCTCTCAACTCTGACACTAGTTTAGTTCTTCCTCGGCACCTATGATGACTGGTTCTACCAGTCTGTCCTGGGAATTCAACCCACCAGCACGGCGTACAAGACGGTCAGCGTTGCTCCTGCGTTCACCGCCGCCATTCCCAGCGCGAGTGGATGGGTTATGACGCCTTACGGAAAACTCTCGGTGTCGTACAACACCAAGGGCCAGTCCTTGTCGATGCAAATTGTCGTCCCTGTCGGGGTAAGCGCGACGGTGTCGTTTAGCAAAGCCACGACATTGACGGAGAGTGGTACCGCCGTGGCTCAGGCAAAAGGCGTAACCACGGTGTCAGGGGACAAGGTGCAGGTCGGCTCTGGGTCGTATTCGTTTGTAGCACAGTAGGCTGGACGAACTGGATTGGACTTGACTGTAGCAACTAGAGAAACGCCCCAAAATGAAATCTGTAGTATGCAAATACTATTATTATTGACCTCAACAGCAAACGCGGTTCAACTCGGGAGGAATCACTGTGCGATGCTACATTGATACATAGCTACCCGCACCCCCAGCACAGACTTGATGCCAGAAATACTTTTGTGTCCGCCCATAAATACCGTCTTTTGCTTTTCTTCCTACCCCGGGCCCAGTGATGCCAACCCGAAATAGACGTCCTTTCTGCGGCACTTGACTCGGGTGTTGCCGTCTCCGCAGTGGTGATCTTCTTCTGTCTCCAATACCCAAAGAACGAGGGGATTGAAGCGAGCACGATACAGAGCTGGTGGGGCAACGCTGCTCACAGTTCAAGACGGATGCACATTCGGCCCAGCAACTTGGTAGGGTAGCGGGTTGTGTCATGTCGGTATACTGTACGCAGGCTCATTGCAAACCTCGAAGGAGGTCTAAGTAGAAGATCATAGCCCCCAGTACTCGTGGGCCATACTTACACGCTCACGTGATCGACGCGATCCAATCGTGCAAGCTAATTTGATTGAAATGGAACGGCAAGGCTGAAATTGAATCTCCCATTCTTTGACATAAGATATCTACGCATTGTTAGGCTGATCCACCAGCTGCAGAGAGCCACTAGCAGCCGAAAGCCTCAGGCCGTTGCTTAAGAGTGGAAAAGGATTAGACGAAGGTCGTAAGGTGCATCCGCCCACCCGCCGGAACGGCCGCCGGAGGAGCACGAGTTGGAGATATCGAGGAGTCCGTTGCCAGCGTCGCGGCATGTATCGCACCCGGGGAAGCTGAAAATGCTGTTCGAGCAAATGCGGGCCAACTGGAAGTTTGATCAGTAAAATATTGTACCATAGGGACGTCCATACCGCAAGCAGAGCCAGTGCACCACATAGTCGTGCAGAGTGAGCCTCCCGCATTGTTTTGGCAACAAGCCGAGTTGGTCGAAGTGGGGAGATTCTGGATGTAGGTGCTCGCCGCAATGGCGTCCCCGGTAGAAGGGCTGCCGCCGCTGGTCTCGCAGTGAACAGAGCGCTTGGCGAGCGCGCCATGAGTCGCGTTGGTCGCTACTTGCTTCGAGATTTGAGCATTTATTGCCTCCAACTTGGCATTCAAGTCGTCTGCCACAACAGGCGAGGCACTAGGCGGAGCCGGAGACGGCGTCGCCATCGAAAGCGTCGCAGAGAGCGCAAGGAGGAGGAAAGAGCTGGAGACTTTGAACTGCATGAGTATGTTGGTTTGTTTTTGCAGCATTGTCCCCAGCTTAAATACCTTTTGGATTGTACAATCGACTCGGAATAGAGGACGGCCAAATCAAGCCGTCTGATCACCTATAGTGCACCATATTTCTCTCTAGTTAGAGGGGGGCTCATATATTTCGCCGCGCACCGCCGCGCACCTACCGCGCACCGCCGCGTCATCGGCGCGCACCTCTGTCACGCTGCCGCGCCAGTCACAGGGGTGGGTGCGGCGAAGTACTTGATCTGACATAATCATGTACTTCGCCGCTCACCCTTGTCGAAGCCGTTGCGTCGGTGATGCCGCGACAAGTACAGATATGCACGAGAGGGACCCTGCCGATCAACAGCTGAATCTCTCGGATTCTCACCCACAGTCTGTAGCACGCTCCAGCACTGTCATCGCGCGTCCAGCGCCGCCGCCCAAGGGTGCGCGGCGACATACTCAATTTTTATGATTTGAGATTTTAGTGGGGGATGATAGCCTTTGATGTCCTGTATGCACTACTGAAAGCCTCAGAAGAAAATTTTCAGTTGTTCTTTCTTAGTTGCCATTCTAAGTCATCACATGTTTTTGAGGGATTGTTCGATCTTGCGGTATTGCTCCAAGTTTCATATGAGTAGTGAGCCAGGTGGCTAGATATAATCAATAAGCCCACATCATGGGCATTGCACTTCGGCATAGGGCAAATTAAAGCATCACAGTTGACCAACAGTAATTTACCCCTGTCTGCACCACTACGCCAGTGGGGCCTCTGAATCACACCGCAAACGCACGCATATACGCTGCCAGTATCAGTAACAACTATCCCGCATTGTGGTGGCTTTGCTCGGCGCTGGGGGCTTGCCGCGTCGCTGATTTCAGAGCCGCGTCGGGGTGAGCGGCCAAGTGCTTGTTTGTTAGAATTTGAGATTTCATGGATTTTGCTAGCTAGAAGTATGGTATGTATAACAGCGAGAACAGAAATGCAAAATATAGAGTTGTCGGGGCACAACGGCCATTTTAAGTAATCTAGTACTTTTAAGGTATTGCAGAATTTGAATGCAAAGAAGAGTAAAGCTAGTTATAAAAATGTTTACTACATGTTACATTGCCTGGATCGGTACTCCATTTGCCTTCCCGCTATCCAGTCCTACCACCACCGTCTCTCAGCGCAGGGATGCAGTGCACTTGCTGCACACCAGTACCCGCCACCGCTTTTTGCAACCACGGTCTCTGGCACCACTCGTGGTGCTTGTGCGCACGCCTGAGGCCATCTCCCGCAGTCCGCAAGATGTCATTCCGCTCTGACCACTGCGGGTTGCGCGGCGACGAGCGCGGGAGAGAGCCAGCACAGGGCCGCCATCGCGACGGCCAGAGATGTCTTGGACTCGGCGGACTACTAGTATGCCCATTCACGTCGGCCTCTGAAGCGCTCGGTCTCTGTTGCACTGGCTTATCTGCTGCCCGCGAAGTGTTGGGCAGTTCTGGCGGGGAATCAGTGGGAGGTTGTTGAGGGAGAAGCCGAGAAGCCAGTTAGACGGTGAACAAAGTGCAGGTTTCCATGTGCGAGCGCCAAGCGTGGCGAACGTGGCGAGCGGTAAGTATGCAGGCCACGCCGCAGAACGGCAGCCAAGGCGGTAGCGGAGGCAGTAGCGGCAGGCGATATTGTTGAGGCAGGGGGGAGTCAGGTTTGCGTAGAGCTCGATACTAGGAAGCAGCTGCAATGATCGACACTCGAAAGTAAGCCAGACTTGTGTCGGAGGCAAAGGTAGCTTCCAGATCAAGCTCTGGCACCTCATCGCGTTGCATCGTCGCGCCGAGTCCGCCGAGCAGAAGTATGAGCGGGTTTACCTCTTGGCGGAGTCACTCGAGAACTTGAGTGTGTGTTCACAAGCGTGCAGAGACAGTGCCGCGTCAAGAATGATGCGTGGTGCCATTGTTCGCGAGCTGTTTTGCGTGGTGCCAGTGTTCGCGAGCTGTTTGTTGCCCGAGATGCTTCTGAGCGGCGCACGGTTGTCGGTCGCGCCCGGGGGGTCAGTGTCGAAGATGCGACTTGGATATTGATGAGACCGGTTGTTGTAGCGCGCCCGGGGACACTTCCGCGGAGGCAGCCTTCAGGATCGGGGCCACATTGGGCCAGCAGTCGTGGGCTAACAAGCCGCCCTGACCGCGAGGAGGTACGCGGGGGGCTCGCTCGTCTTGTGCATCGCAGGCGGACGACCACGGCGTAAGCACGCTGACCAGCCACAAGCGAGCAGGAGCGCAGTGAAGACAGCGCAGTGCGGCGGCCATTTGCTCTGAACGACACGTCACGCGATGACGAGGTAGGCCGCTTGCTCGCCGAGCCGCGCCGAGTCACTGCGCCGCGCACGGTTCGCCGCCACAGATTATGATGAGAGCAAAGCGCGGCGCGGCGGCAATAGTGCTGCGGACAAGCTGTAGGCTAGCCGCTATGCAACTTGAGACCCCCAGCATCGTCGTTAGAGATGTTGGTGAAGTCCCATGAAGACATCAACGCACGCGGATCCGGTATGCGCGGTGACACTCAGACCCAGGTCACTGCGGGAGTTTGGGAATAAACAGTGCCCCTTTCGATCCATTATACACCTAAAATCAATGTACCAACAAAAGAATTTTTTTTATACCTCTATTTGCACCCAAAAGAAATTGTTCCAAATATGCCTGCTTATATGAGAAATAGATACTATAAACAGACTCAGTTTTGTCAACTGGTTTTGGGGCAGATCAAACAGCCTTTTCTAGACCAGTTTTTGTATCAAAACATGAACCAAAAATATTCACATATATTCACTTATATGATATATATCAGGGCCCTGGACCATATTTTTTGGTCCCTATTTTGATGCAAAAGCTAGTCTAGAAAAGGGTGTTTAATCTGCCCCTAAACCGGGGGACAAAACTGAGTCTGTTTATAGCATCTATTTCTCATATAAGCAGGCAAATTTGGAACAATCTTTTTTGGGTGCAAATAGAGGTATAAAAAATTTTCTTTTTTTGGTACACTGATTTTAGGTGTATAATGGATCGAAAGGGGCACCGTTTATTCCCGAACTCCTGCAGTGGGTGTTCTGTGTGTTGGTTGGAGCGGAGCCAAGATGCAGAGATCTCAATCACTGATCATGTGTCAACCTCGACGCCGCCGGCCAACACTGATGGCGATGACAACGACGGGCGGAGGCAACGCAGCATGCGTTCAAGAGGAGACGATGGGAAGGAAGGCAATGGACTCAGTTGGTAATATGAGGACAGAGGTCAACAGACTGCAAACTCAGCCGCAGCGGCCGCTTACTTGGGAAGCGGCTGTGGTACATCGCCGCTCTCCTTGTTCGACTGGGAGCCGCGCCCTGTCACACGAGCGCCGCGTAGGAGCCGCGCCCGCGCCACTGCCAACCACCCGCCGCACCACCAAAAAGTACGCGGCGAAATACAGGTTCCGAGCCGCCCACCGCCGCGTCGAGCCGCGCACCCCAAAAAGTCGAAGGCCGGTGCTCGACAACGAGAGCACCGTTCGAGCCGCGCAGTAGCACGTTCGAAAGGACTCGACGGGGGCTACCGAGCGGCTCATAGATCTTGGTATTAGCTTAAGTAAATACAAAGATATTGTCTACACTAATTTTCACAGAGCTGCGCACCTGCCGATTCCCAGCCGCGCACCCCGAAAGCGGCGAAATCTTTTTGCCCGTTAGAGGGTCAGGACCCCCCACGCTGACCCTCTAACTAGAGAGAAATAGAGCACTGTAGGGCACCCCCGCTAATTCTACCTTAGCGCGCTGCTCTTCTCAGCGGGGGAGACCGCTCACTGGCGGTCACTGGCCCGGCCCTTGCCCACCGTCACCCCGCCGTCACCCCCGCCGCTCGCTGCCCCGACCCCGCCCACCCCGCCATCGTTACCATCAGCGCGATGTGACGTCAACCCCATCAACATCAACGCCATCTGTCAACGCCCGTGGCGACCGTTGACGCCGCATGTTCCGCGGGCTGTCCCGGCCTGTCGCCGTTGACAGCCCGCCCCCGCGCGCTGTGCTCGGCGTCGTTGAGCACAGCGAGCTCAATTTTGTCCGTTTGGCACGGGACCACGTGTATTTGATAGATATGATGTAATACAGTAGATTTCCATCACATTTAGGCCCGCGTGTGCGCCGCTTGCCCGGCCGACCCTCCCGCCCGCTGTCCCGCCCTCCCGCCCCCCCCCCCCCACCCCTGCCCGCCCCCGACCCAAAAAAATTAAAAGTTGGGGAATCAAAAAAGAACACGTGCCGTATAGATGGCACCACTCAAATCGTGTTCGTTGCTGAGATATAGCGGCGTTCTTGTTAACTCAAGTTGATGATGTAATTTTTCAAAAAAATAAAAAAGTTGCGTATTGATGGGAAAGCACGGGCAGTACAAGTTTCACCGGAAAAAACGCGTTCATTGTCGAGATATGACGCGTTCTTGTTAACTCACTCTGCCACTACGTATGGTTGTTAACTCAATTTTGACCAATATGGTTGTTAACTCAAATGTCCCTATCATTATCCTCTGTAATTCGTACAATCTGGTCAAAAGCCTCATTTAGGCCCTCCACCTCCTCATCATCTGTTTCATCATCATCCTGATCCTCCTCCTGCTCCTTATCACCCGTTTCCCTCCATCTTCTGTCCTCCAAGCCCAATCCACCAGTTGCATTCTCAGGCACCTGCCTCTCCTTGCAGAGGCCTTGGCCTGGAAGAATAGTCCCAGTGAAACCCCTCAGCTTGCTCAGCTTAGACAGACGTTCCATATGAACACCAGAAAATCTTCCTCGGAGCATTCGATACTGCTGAATCTGAGTTGCTCGTGCGTGGCGTCCTTCAGCCTTCAGTCGATTCTCGTGGAAGACCAAGAACCTCTCTTCCTCCCTCATATAGGTCACGAGCCGAAGAATCTCCACATCCAAACGAAGCCTTTCTTCCTCTGCCCTCAACAGCTTGAAATAATGGTCCATCGCGGCCCGAGCACCTGGTTGGGCCCATGGCGCCTTTCGAATATCGTCTCGACCGAGTCGTAGCAGGTCGAAATCAGCCAGGAATGCATAATCCATCACTTCCTCCCAAGAGAGTGTAGGTCGATCTGATGCCCGTGCAGCTTCATTGTACTTGGCCAGAGCGTTCTTGAGGGCTTGTGAACGCGCTTGAAGCGCCTTTGCAATATGCTTGCGCAGCTTATACCCTGCAAATTCATCAGCAATCAAGTCTCTTAAGAAGGAATAGAATACCTGTTCCAGCCATATTCACCCTTGCCAGTTCCAGCAGCCGCGAAATGATGAGGCCTTGGACATTGTCCAGTGCTCGTTGATATCTGCGCTCGCTGACTAGGCCGCTTGCTGCAACCCATTCTGGGCTGTCAGGCCTCCATCGCTCCTCGATTTGCATCCGACGTTCCAAATCCATCACCACCTCCAGGCACTTGTCCCGCAACTCGGTCGCATGCCGTCGTTCAGTTTCAAGCCGGGTTGTTTCCTTTTTGGCAGCTTCGTACCCGCGGCTCCCTTCCTCAGGTATGAAGACCAGTCGATCGGCAAGACAGGCGTTGAAACGTTCTCTGAGCCATTGATCAGTCACAATCCGAGAAATAAAAAGGATACGTACTCAGCCGCCTGTAGATTCACTAGCTTTTGATAGTACTCCATTTGCGCTGTTTCCTCTGGCGGCTCCGCCGAAAGCTTGCTGAGATGGTCCATCTCAGCTTGCAGCCACTCCTGGAAGACCTCTCGACTTGCTATCCCCAAGGTCTTCATCGTCTCAGACAGCGCTGATTCTGTATCGAGAATCTCCAGCGCATGGTGATACTTGCTCACCAAAGTAGAAGCTGCATTGAAGTCAGATTAGGCATTCGTCGCTGAAGGGTCTCTCACAAAGGTTTGCGTATGCCTCGAAGACATCAGAATGGGCGCAGTACTCCACGATTTCTTGTTGGCGGTGGAATCTTGACATGTAACGCGTGGTGTCCCGAGAGTGCATTTGAACGGGAGAAAACGACTCAGCACCTTTGAAGGGCTCTAGTCCGGCTCCCGGGGTATACATGGGCAGACGGCGGCATTGGCAGGCACGGGCATGGCCACAGCCATGGAAGGCCCCGACGACCGCATTGAATTGGTGCTTCTCGGCGAGTGGTGCAATGAGAGGGTGACTTGGACCCATTTGAGGTATTTGCATCCGATGTCGAATCCAGCAAGTAGCTTCTCCAAGATTCGAAGGAGCTCAGCTGTGACAGCGAGGCCGTATTTTGCTCTGAAGTTGAGTTAGCAATTGAGTTAATGGTTGTCCAATTTGACTCACAACTCCCCGCTCGGACCATGTCGACGATGAAAAACGTAAAGCTGTGTCGACAGAGGGCGATGAAGATTCCCGTCTCTTCATAGAGGCCCCAAGCCTTCGTCACCACCGACTCCTTCATGTTCTGCCATGTACGCCCACAACCGTCCCCTTCTTCGTCGTATCCTGGATTAAAGCCCTTGAGCAGCTCGTCAGCTGCATCCTTCCCATACTGGTCAACAAGTTCCCGAGGAAGATAGTAGTCTCGGGGAGGAAGACGATTGTCCGGGCGCCTCCCGGGACTCCCCCGGGACATTTACACCATCTTGGACCAGACGTTCTCGTCGGTCGAATCTCTTCAATGCATTGTTGCCATCCAGCGTGAAAAACACGCCAGGAATAAGCAGCTCGGGTTCTCCCTCGACCTTGTACGTGCAGCATGGGCACGCATTCATAACGCGCCAATCAGGTTTGTCGCGCTGGAGCTCGGCAGCCACACGCTTGCGAATGACTTCTTTGGTGCGGAGGAAGAGGTCGTAGGCCACTGTAAATTGCCTCACGAGGTGGGGATGGGGAGGGATGGTGTGGAGATCGCATATTGAGCGGATGAAGGCCTGCTTCCCAAGCTTCGGACATCGTAGGTGCATTGAATGAAATAGGTTGAGAAGGCGGGAGGTGAAGCCGACAGCTGGGGATATTGGGGACGCCGGGTATATCCCTTGTCGAACAAGACTAGAGGCGACATACGGGTCGCCAATGATATAATTTATGTCGGTCTTGACGGATTCTGATGGGATTGTTAACTCAAATACTTTGGGAAGACGGCTGGAAAAAAACGCACTGAAGACGTCCACAACATGAATTGCCGTCCATTTCTGAACCACAACATCGTCGGGCAGCTCATAGGCAGCATCAGCCCCATATTGTTCCACAAAATGAGCGTATTGCTCCTCCGCGTCTGCAATGGCCTCCATTTGGACCCCAAAGCGGTCAATAACTTGCTGATTCCTACGCTTTTGGTATCGAAACCGTCGTCTCCGTGTGCTGGGTCGGCTTGGGGACGGTTAGCTTCCATGGATAAGCAGAGACATTGCAAATGACGAACTTGTGTGTTGCGGACAGAAGGGAGTACATTTCCCTTGGCGTCGTCGGCAAGACTAGTGCCCAGCGGTTCCTCTCCCCCAGCGCTAATGTCCATTCGAGTGCTTCCGTCCAGTACATCTTGTTCGTAGTCGTCGATATCCATGGGGTCCGGTATGTCATACCTCGCTCTCTCTCGCTCGCGTTGTGCATGAGACATATCTACAGTGAAACATCAGTCGCGACGCCCTCCTGCAGAATTAAGGCCCTTACTTGCCAGACGATGCTTTTCAGCAGCCTCTTCCGCCCCTTTGGTAGACGTTTGCTTTTCCGGCTGTGAGAGAGGCAGCTCGTGATTGGGCGGGGGGCGCCCCATGGCTGGACGAGCCCAAAAGAACACGAGTCTTCCGAGAGGAAGAGCTTGTGCTGGACCTGGTCATCGTATGGTTGATGCAGAAGAGGGCACGTGACACGCGTCTCCTTGTTTATTGCTCCTCGTCACCAGACTACAAGGCAGAAAAATACTGTGGTGAGTGTCCCTCCCGTCGCACTCCCGCTACCCAGCAAGGCCCGCCGCGCACATGACACCGTCGCTGGCATTCTTTGAGCTCAAACTGGGCTTGGGTATCAGCTGGTGTCGTAGGCGTGGGGCCTCTACACCTCTCTCCTCGCTCGCTTCGCTGCTCAACAAATTGCTAACTTATCGATATCTTCTCACAGCCACAGGCCGCCGCCCATGCTGTGGACACTCACCAGAAAGGCGCGCATCCCCTCCTCCTCCCCTCGACTTTCTTGCTAACTCACCTTCAGACTCGTAGCGGTGCCAGCTTTGCTGAATACCTGCAGTCACCCGCCTTTCTCATCAACAAAGCCCTGGCTGCTGCCATAGCCCGCGAGTCCGATGCACTAGTCGACCACGAATCTGAGGACGACGTTGAGGATGTCGAGGACGAGACTGTCGAGGACGAGAATCACAACTCCACCACGGACTCTCTCTCCGAAATCGACGACCTTCCACTTCCACCCCCCGCCAAAAGACAAAGAACCACCGACGTCGCCGCCCTCCCCGTGCTGAAGGGGCCATTCTCCCGGGCACACCGACGTCGACAGAAGCAGCGCAGCAGTGCAATAGCTGCCCATGGTCATGCCCCCTCGCAATGCAGCCTACTCCAAGCACGTCCATGGCGCATTAGCCATCACCACTGCCCTGAACGTGCTGGAGGACCTCCCCACAGCCAACGGAGCATATGTGGCTGCCATAGAGGGGGCAAAGGAGGCATACGGTGGCAAAAAAAAAAGAGAGGGGTCAGCGAATTCAAGAAGATGGGCTTCTCTTTGGTACAATGGGACGGCAAGTGAGTGCCCTGAATCATTCGAAGCAATATACGATTGTTAACTCAAATTCAGGAAGGCCAGGCCACTCGTTGACAAGTCGGGGCGCGTCTTTGCAGTTCTTGCGGGCCGCCCTGACGACACGAAGTATAAGGCCGCCACACATCGCGCCTATGAATCTCTAAGCCGCGCTGGGACTGCAGCTCAATTTCCGGCCTCATTCAAAAAGCATCGTCGCGGGCTCTATGCCGCTGTCAACGTCGGCATTTCTTATGGGCAAGGACAGGTGAAGCCCGGTTGGCTTCAAGGCGACTATTCGACAACTGCTGAAGCGCTGTTGGCCGACCCAGATGTCACGACCATGGCCACATTTGCTAGTGGTGAGTTGCGCCTTTGTCCTGATTCCCTGATTCACTGGCTTCATCGCAGCGGCGTTCGCATTCTGGGCCCCTCGACTTTATCAACACTACCTGGGCTATAACGCAAAACTTCACCTTCGACACCCCTTCGCCACCTCCGTTTTTTCCTGTGCAGCATTTAATTTCGGCCCAAATGCTTGGACTTTCAAACACAGGGATGTTTTGAATCTCCCGTTTGGATGGTGTGCGATTCAAGCACTGGGTCGTTTTGACCCGACCAAGGGAGGCCACTTGGTCCTCTGGGATTTGAAATTAATCATCGAGTTCCCTGCGGGGCTCTTTGGTTCTCGTTCCCTCAGCCACGCTAGCGCATTCTAATATACCTGTTGGGAAGGACGAGACGCGCGCCTCGTTCACTCAGTTCACAGCAGGTGGTCTGTTTCGTTTCGTTGACAATGGCATGAGGACGGAGGAAGAGTTTGAGCGGCAAGATCCAGCAGGTTTTGCCCAGATGTTGGCTGGAAGAGACGGTCGATGGAAGATGGGCATAGAGCTATGGAGTACTATAGATGAGCTACTCAGCAAAGCTAATAACAACGAATGACGATGCAAATACTCATTGTTAACTCAATTGTTAACTCAACCGTTAACTCAATTATTAACTCAGATGTCACGATGTTTTACTCACTACAGCTCCCTCCTTCGTCCGATTGTGCACATATTTTGTCAGTGGCCTTAGTACTGCAATACCTTCCAACAGAAGAACAACTGTGAGCATCGTCAAAGGACTGCGGAAGAAGCATTCGTTCACGCAATTCACTCATAGTGACGGTCACCGCAGTTGTTACTTATACTCTTGCTTCTAACTTTCATCTTCAAATCTTCAAATCCTCTTCACCTCTTCAACTCATGGCCCGGACACCTCCACCACGTTCTCCGTCGCCCGTTATCCGAGGCAGACGACGAACTAAGACGGGTCCACTTGCAGACAAACAGAGAGCAAGCTCTGCCAAGTGGCTAGCGGAGTCAGTATTCGCCTTCATCTTTTCATTTCGTCTATCTGATGTCTCCTCTCACAGTAACCTTGACGTCGGTCGCGAGCGTGCAAAAATGTCGATGCGGAAGTGCGTCTTCATCGTCATCCATCCTTGCTCCCTCATCTAACCCACGCTGTTTCTTAGGTATCGTGCGAGACTGAAAGCGGCGGGAGGAAAGGCCTTGAAGGAGGCAAAGAAGAAGGCTATAGAAGCCACGCAGCGGTACTACGCTAGGTGTGTGGCTAGCTGCTGTCAAAGGCTTACCGGACTGACAACCTACATTTAGGCAGGGAAATGCGCCGCTCAATCCTCGAAAGCGCAAGGATGTTGAGGACGAGTCTGATGAGGAGGAGCAGCAGGACACAGACGAGGAAGAAGAAGAAAGAGACGAGCTGGCCGACAATCCGCCAGACGAGGGCCACGAGGACGACCAAGGTGCTGAGGGTGCTGAAGGGGACCAGCTTTCCGACGACAATGCGCCAGATGTGCCAGACGAGGCAGGCTTCACTCGCGCGGACTACCACCGCTCTTTCGGTGCACACGCTGTCGAGATGAAAGCCGTTGTGATTGCTCGTCATCGCGCTTCAATCGCCAACAGCTCTGCCGCTGCTACGGCTGGTCCTTCAACTCCTGCAGCTGGCCCTTCCACACCAACATCCTCTTCCTCGCGAACTCCTGCAGCTGGCCCTTCCACACCAACCTCCTCGCGCCCACGTCCTTCGAAACTGTCGCCAATGCTTGGACCAACGTTTTCCTCCTCACGTCCACGACCTCGTCCCCCTCTTTCGCCAGCAAGCTCAAGAAGACCGAAGCATCACTCAGTGTCAACAATACGAGCATTGTTGCACCCTTCCTGGGGGTCAATTGCCCTCAGGCTGTCGACTTCGCCGTCATATGACGTTGTCGCCCACTTACGATGGACGTGGCGAGCTGGTGGAGGAGGGCGAAGGCCCATTGCTTTGCGATGCTTGCTTTGACCGCGAGCAGAGGCTTGACAACAGACGAGAGGAGTTCCGTGAGTGAATCCGGGGTCTTGGGAAGAACAAGGGGAAGAAGGGGCTGAAGGGCAAGACGAAGGAGACGAAGAAGAACGCCGAACCCCAAGCGGGCGCCGTTGTCGCTGGAGGACAGTTGAGGCAGCAGCTCTCGAACGGGCAGAGCGACGACGGGAAGTGCAGGAGGCACAAGGGGCACAAGAGCCTGCATCGCTGTCCGAGATACACAACGAGTCGGACCCGGAGGATACGGGGTCGAGCTTCCTCTATTTTTCCCTGATTCCGAATGATGGGTTGTTAACTCAATATCTACTTGCTTGCTCTGCTTTTACGTCGTCTCCTCGTAGTCTCTTACTGTATATTCGCCTACTTGTACATAGCATATCAACTATAGCATATTAGAGCCCATAAGATGCCTTGAAAAAAGAGTCTCTGGCAAATTTTATATTGTTAACTCAAATTCACACTTGGATTGTTAACTCAAATTGAATTCAGTGGTGCGACTGGGTTCTATTTGCAGCGGTCTCTCTATGGTCATTGGTAAAACTGGAAACGCCGAACATCTTCAGGGGTCTGCAAAACACTGAGCTCCCCTCCAATCAAATCTGCAATGGCTTTTGCCTCGGTTCTGAGCATCAATGAGTAAGGATTTGAAAATTTCTGAAAAGAAAACGCACTTGTTGTTGAATATCTTCCTATATAGAACGCCATATTGTGGAGATGGGAGCGGAATTGCTGGCTCTGGATGCTGACCATCGTGTGGGAGCTTCTTCTTGCTGGGCGAGCCAGCACGCAATTTGGTGGGGGAGCCAGCGCGTGATTTGGTGGGGGAGCCAGCGCGGGCGGTGCGAGCCTTCGGCTTTGGCTCTCCTTCAGCTTTCTCTTCATCGTCGTCAGAGGAGTAGGTGGCTATCCATGTCCCAGGACCGACAGGCTTCGTTTGGAAAATGTTGCTCGCTGGGGAATGATCCCAGCCACTCTTGCGGGGCGTTGCAGCAGGAGCAGGGGACCGGAGCGGAGGGAGGAAGCGCCGCCTCATTCGACAAATACTCGAGGAAGGCTTGATCTTTACGGAGATCATCCTTGACGAAAGGCTCGGCCTCTCTCAAGGCCTGTTCGAGTGCGGCATCGGTGGTGGGGAAGTTGTTGGGATAGAGGATGGGACCCGAGGGGACTGGTGTTTTGAGGGGTCGGGCCACCTTCCGGGGAGAGGACGGCACAGACATGAATGCCGGGAGGAAGAAATGATCACGAGATCTCGTTTGGTCACAGTAGGTGACACGTTACTTTTCACCTGCTTGTTTTGTCTTCGCACTATGCCCAGCCAAGAATCCGCCCACGCTGCGCGCAACGCCGACCGACAGGCCCAGCCCCTCCGCAAGAAGCCGGGCAAGAAGACCCTCACCGACACCGAAATCGCGTCCCGAAAAAATTGCGCTCACAGAGAGACAAGAGGAGGAGCAAAGGCTCAAGGACGACCACAAGTTCTTTACCGAACGCGAGGAGACGATAGCTCGGCTTTGCCGCGAATTCCCCAGCCGCACAGAAGACTACATCCGCTCAAACATCTGCAGCGCCCTGCAGACCAAAAAACCACGAGCACCCAACATATGGAATATCTATTCAAGCATCAAGTCGAAGGAGGACCCAAGTGTGTGATTACTCCTGCGCCTACCCACACCTCTGACCGCCATTTCACAGAGTTGGACCTCAAGGAAATCCATGCAAGAATCAAGAGGGAGATGGAGAAGGAAGGGGTCAGCAAGGTGGAGGAGCTCTTTACGGAGGAGGAGGTCAAGGAGATGAGAAAAAACGCACTGGAGAACAGGGAGGTGCAGCAGCATGGGCCTCGCCTTACCGAGGCTTCCAACGTGAGCGATGTGAATCGCACCGTTGGAAACACATCTGTTCGTGTAAGTGCTGTTTCTATTAACTTGTTTCACTGGCTGACATCCTTCAAGCAGAACGCTCTATATCGATCGGACGGGGCCCGCACTTTTGGGCTCTGTTCTAAAGGCAACCCAGGCGACGCCGCAATGTCGCACTTCTTCGCCAGCGGGGAGCCGAAAAGTTTGTCATCGAAGTCTTGGGAATGTCGCATATGGAGCTATCCAAGAGATTTGCGGGGTGGGCTCAGGCTCAGAAGAATGGTGCGTTAAAGGCGTATTGTTTTTGATTTTTCCTAATACATCTCAAGGCCCTGGTGAGGCGCGAGACCTTGTCGGAATCCGGAGCGAGATCGTTGGCCTCATTAACGAAGGCTTGCGAAAGATCACAACGGACCCAAAAGTCAAGATGTATTACAAGCATTATGACTACGCCATCCGCTTCAAACACCACGTTCAACTCGTAGGGATCCCTGGCGTCGACGATGGCAACGCACCGCAAAAGTCCCTCTCTGGATATATCAAATCCATGTCCTTCGTGAAATTCGGATCGCACCGGGGCGGAGCGATGCGATGGGAGATGATGAAGCCAGCCGATGTTAAAGCATTGGACGACAAGATTTGTCAAATGCAAGCTGATGGTTCCCTTCGACTTGAGGAAACGATCAGACGCCAATAAGCCGCGTGGTCCTTGGAAGAAGAAGGCGAAGTCTGCGGAAACGATCGACGAGGACGAGGACGAGGAGGATTTCAGTGAGGACGAGGATGAATGGGGTGGTATTCCATTCCAGGAGGAAGAGGATGGGAGTGGTGTTCAACCTGCACCGGCAGCGGCAGAAACAAGCACGGAAGATGATGGCGAGGAAGACCCGCGCCCTGCTGGGGCAGATGTACCGACCCAGCAGTCGATGATGGGCGAGTTTTCCATCGTTAATATGGGAACGGGAGGGGCCGTGGAGAACGCAGATGAAGTGGCAGGCGGAGGCGTGGAGAATCAAGATGAGGTAGCAGGCGGAGGCATGGAGAACCAAGATGAAGTGGCAAGCGGAGGCGTGGGGAATCAAGATGAAGCAGGAGGAGAGGGCGAGCAAACGGGGGGTGAGGCAGTCAAGACCAAACCAAGACCCAAGCCGAAACCCAAGGCGAAGGGGGCAAAAGGAGGAAAGCGAAAGTCGGCTGAAGCCATCGATGGACCACCTCAGAAGAAGCAGAAGGTGATTTCTGCTCCTGCAAAGCGTCAACCTAGGCCACCCCCTTCTCCACGAGTTCTTCCTGGTCGTGGTGCAAAGGATAATGCAGTCGAATTCATTGCGGGTGTTGCCATGTCGCTCAGAAAGTAGAATGGACCAGATAATAGATATTGAGTTAACAATAGGCACAGTATGACTTGGAGAGTGTAGTATCTTGCCAAAAAATGAACTATGAGACCAGTCCAGTACTTGTTTTCCAAGCAATATGTCTCCGGCATCATTTGTTTTTTCAGTCAAAATTGAGTTAACAACCATACGTAGTGGCAGAGTGAGTTAACAAGAATGGGTCATATCAGAAGAAAGAACTCATTTCTGGCAATGAGACTTGTCCTATCCATGTTCTCTAATCAATATACATCATTTATTTTTTTAGTCAAAATTGAGTTAACAACCATACGTAGTGGCAGAGTGAGTTAACAAGAATGGGTCATATCAGAAGAAAGAACTCATTTCTGGCAATGAGACTTGTCCTATCCATGTTCTCTAATCAATATACAACTTTTATTTTTTTCAGTCAAAATTGAGTTAACAACCATACGTAGTGGCAGAGTGAGTTAAGAAGAATGGGTCATATCAGAAGAAAGGACTGATTTCTGGCAATGAGACTTGTCCTATCAATGTTCTCTAATCAATATACAACTTTTATTTTTTTCAGTCAAAATTGAGTTAACAACCATACGTAGTGGCAGAGTGAGTTAACAAGAACGCGTCATATCTCGACAATGAACGTGTTTTTTCCGGTGAAACTTGTACTGCCCGTGCTTTCCCATCAATACGCAACTTTTTTATTTTTTTGAAAAATTACATCATCAACTTGAGTTAACAAGAACGCGCTATATCTCAGCAACGAACGCGATTTGAGTGGTGCCATCTATACGGCACGTGTTCTTTTTTGATTCCCCAACTTTTAATTTTTTGAGTCGGGGGGCGGGCAGGGGCGGGCGGGGGGGCGGGCGGGAGGGCGGGACAGCGGGCGGGAGGGTCGGCCGGGCAAGCGGCGCACACGCGGGCCTAAATGTGATGGAAATCTACTGTATTACATCATATCTATCAAATACACGTGGTCCCGTGCCAAACGGACAAATTGAGGCTCGCTGTGCTCAACGACGTCGAGCACAGCGAGCGCGGGGGGCGGGCTGTCAACGGCGACAGGCCGGGACAGCCGCGGAACATGCGGCGTCAACGGTCGCCACGGCGTTGACAGATGGCGTTGATGTTGATGGGGTTGACGTCACATCGCGCTGATGGTAACGATGGCGGGGTCGGGGCAGCGAGCGGCGGGGGTGACGGCGGGGTGACGGTGGGCAAGGGCCGGGCCAGTGACCGCCAGTGAGCGGTCTCCCCCGCTGAGAAGAGCAGCGCGCTAAGGTAGAATTAGCGGGGGTGCCCTACAGTGCTCTATTTCTCTCTAGTTAGAGGGTCAGCGTGGGGGGTCCTGACCCTCTAACTAGAGAGAAATATGGTGCACTATAGGTGCGTCTGATCCTCGCTTGAGAAATGCAGATCATATGATTCCACGACTCCTCCGTGCTTGACCGAAGTGTGAGTACTGCACAAGCAGAGCCTGTAGAACCGCAACATACTGTCTTTTGGTACGCCAAGTCCACCAGACAATTCGTATGATTATTTTTGCAGTGGTAATCGGAGGCGACATGGACAGCTCGAGCTTGAATGCCGCACTTCCAGGACCCACAAAAGACGGAAACAACAGTTTCTCTTCGTGAACCGTGGCCTACGGGTGGCTGTCCAGCTATACGAACCAAGGAAAATCCTTATGTAACGCAACTCGGAACCGCCGATGCACCCACTATTAGCAGGTTGAAAATCCCGGTTAGCGCCGCATAAAGTGGGGGGGAATGATTGCACCTCGTGGGGGTCTACTCTAGGCTGTAGCCGGTCCGGTCGCGACGCTCGCTCGTCTGTAGCGAGGCAAGCTGTCTGGAAGACAAGGCGGAACCGCCGCTGCACCGGCTGGGTTAGCGAAAGTAGGATATGCTTGCAGTGGATACTCACATGTGGCCACCGTCATGCGGGCGACGTACTATTAAATAGTTCCATTTGATTTTGGACTATAGTAGTAGCCCACCTCCACTGCTTTGAGCTCCTCTGGCAATTAGAACGCTCGGAGCCGCCGATAGATCGAAACTTTATGGAGCCTGGCATGCCCCGGTCGCCAGTAGGTAATTTTGAGCGCCTGGAGCTTACTGGGGCCGCAAGGGCAAGCTTTCCATTGCGAATAGAAGTTTAGAGCGATGAAAAATTGAAGGTGGAAGATGAAGGTTCTCAGGATTCGCTCGGAGCCATTGCCAATACCGGTGGAAGGCGTAGAAATTGTCTTGCACTTTAGCATTAGACAGTATGTACACGCAGGTTTCAGGGCCTGTGGTTGGTGAGGTGATGGCGGTGTGACCGTGACACCGCCTCGACACTGATTTTCAGCAAATATTTGCCGGCCTCCCAAGTTTGCTCGATAAGTATCTCTTCAAGCGTTTATATCTGGGCTGAAGTAATGGTAAATTCAGACTACAATAAAACAAGAAATTGTCACTGAGATAACTCGCTTTGGTATTTCAGAGTCTTTACTACTCCTAGGCTTATTGACCCGCTGGAAGTTTCTGTCATACTCTGATCGTCTACGAACGAGTTCTCGTTCTGTTTCCACTGAGCGGACCCGTCCAACGCTCCCTCAAGGACAAAAAGTGACCACGAAATTGGCTTTCTTGTTTGCATCGCAGAACCACAGGGCAGTGCCGCTGCCCTCGTCATACGCGTATACGTACGAGTCGCGGCAGCCGCCCTTGAAGTAGGCGTATTCGGCGACCCCGGAGGCGGGGCAGGTGGCGGCTAGGTTGTGGGAGCCTGTGCAGCAATTGGGTGAATCGGCTGCGGTTGGCATGAAATTCCACTTCGAAGTCGAGAAATCAACGGATGGTAATCATACCTGGGTTTCCGTCGAGGTTCGCTGCACAGGCGCTCAGACATCCGATAACTTTGCCGCCAGCGTCAGTGCGCCGGAGCTGGGCAGGGCCTTGAACAAGCATTAATATGTTGGTTGGACAACTTGAACGCAGCGAAACACACAGTTGGGATTGAGGTCAGCGCGACACGACGGCACGCCACAGCCGACATTATTGGTGATCTCAACGGGGATGTTGAATCCATCGACGAGGGAAACGTCGTAGTTGTCCTGGTTGCCGCTGCCAGAGAGGGTGAATTCAGCCACGGTCGCCGGGGGGACACCCTGTCACGAGCATAATGAGAATGTGTTTCCGCTTGTGCGTGAATCACGTTCGATGAAGCTACTTACAGTGCCAGTATGAGGATCACAGAGTAGCCCGCCGTTGCATCCACCAGTGGCGCACGAATTCGGCCCAGGATTGGCGGAAAAGTTGCATTTTGTGCGGCCCTGTTCTGTTCAGCCAAGAGAAGTGATGGGAGGGAAAGACATACCCAAATTCTCCCTGATTGCCAATTGTCCGGGACGGAGAAGGAGACAGACGATCCTGGCGGGGCTTCCCATCTGCATCGATTGTGAATCACAAGCAGAAAAGAAATGGTCCGAGGACAAACCCAGTTGGTTGGTTGGGGATCGCGCTGCCCACGTTAAGGTCCGTGAAAATCGCCGGCCTGCAGAATGAAGTCTGGGATCTAATAAGCTGGCAAGCACTGACCAGACCGTATACGAGCAGCTGTTTTTTACGGTGAACGTCCGAGCAGCAGCAGCGGTTGCGAGGATAAGAGACAGGAAACAGTTGGTGATCATCGCGAGTTGGAAGCCGTTGCTGGAGAAACTTGAATGAGAGTGCTTGGGCACTCTGTTGGCCTCTTATACTTTTCGTTTTGAAGTACACACCATCCACGGGATTGCTGGTCATGCTCCGCTTGGACGTTGTTGCCAGACTTGCTCCTCCATACCATGCGCACGACCCTGGCAGGGAGGAGCGGTGCATATTGTCGTCCTTCTCACTGCGTTATGAACATGCCAGTGTTTGTCGGGCTGAGCTCTTCCCTCCAAAGTTTGTCGACGGGCACAAATGAACTCATTCTTGAAGAAATTTATGTTTATGGTTGAAAGACTGTCGTTGAACGGCGGAGGACAACTTGAAATCAGTCAGCCAGAGTAGAAACATTGTATAAGCCAGGGACTTGAGACACAGCTTAAACGGCACGTTCCCAATTAGGGACACTGGAGCTTTCGATAGTTTCCAAGAGGTAGTTGAAGGCCGCCGGAGGGAGTCAGGTGTTGTTCCTGATTCCAGGCACATGATAAAGAGTGCGTACGCGCGGTCGACTCGGAAGTAGGGTTTCAGCAATTTCCTACTTTCGCTGCAATGACTTGGTCGGCATCTGCAGAGTCGAAGTCAAGTTGGCGCGATTCACGTGTTCTGTCAGCCGTGACTAGCGTGACTGCACATGAAGAATGTGGAGCAGTCAATTTGCTTTGGCTTGAAAGTGACTGATGTCCCAGTCGAAATCTGTCTTCGTCTATTCTACAGCCAAATTACAAGTGAATAGTAGGTACAACGAGCCTATCAGGATGCGCGGCACCTTCTGTAGCGGATTAGCAGCAGTATGGATACAGTAGGTATATGATATGCGTGCAGTGTCATTTGTGGTGTTTTTCGTAAGTGAGCATGCGAGAGTCCAAACGGGGAAGGAAATGTGATGCTACAGAGTCCCAAAACGAGCAAGGGAATTATTATGGGAGGGAGGGTAATAAAGGTTCGTGAGTTAGACGCGCGCACCAACGACGCGGGGACCGAGCATAACGCCACCAGTCATGACGCGAGTAACACCGCCAGTGTAGATGTAAGCAGTTGTCTTGGGTTTGTTGCTGTTTTGGCTAGCCCTGGGACGGGGAGCAGCGACGAAGATGGGCGCTTTGGGTGCTGGACGGTTGGCCATCATCGCACGACGAGCGGGGGGGACATAAACTGCTGGCTTTGGCTTCTCCTCGACTTTGACAGGAGGGAAAACGAAAGCAGGTTCTACGGGTGAAAGCGGCGGGGAGCTGGGGGCAGTGCTGGGTGTCGATATACTCTCTTCATCTGAGGAAAAGTCCGAGTCAGCGTCGTAATCAGAGGCCTCAGAGTCAGAGTCCTCATCCTCTTCATCGCTGCTGGAGCAAAAGCGGAGAGGGCTAGGACGGTGGACAGCAGCATTCGGCAACGGAACACGGCGCTGAGACGGAACAGTTCGGCCACGGACTCGCAGTTGAGCGGAAAGCAGGGCGGCACGAAGCTGGGTGGTGGTCTTGCTAGTGGTGATAGCAACTTTGGGTTGGGTGGAAGAAACGAAGCGCCTGCTGAGGTTCCAGATATCGACTACACGTCCTTGTCCAAGGCGGACTTTGGCGTACCCATGGCCAAAGAACAACAAGACCTTGTCGGTCGTGGCGTTGTTGACCAGAGCAGCAAACCAGTCCGCCCAAGCAATGCCGGAAGCCTCGGCAGCAGCTTTAATGGGTGATGGGGCAGAGCTGGGGGTCAGGACATAGGTAGATGTGGGGGAAGTAGCAAAGGCACTGGTGAGGATGACATGCGCAGTCGTGATGGCCGTCGTCGAGAATGTCTTCTTGCCGAACGAGGTCGAGGCAGAGGAAGAGTTGGCGAGGAGGGGCCGGATAAGGAAAGCAACGGCGTGCGAGATGGCAGCGTTGAAAGCGGGTGAAGACATGGTTTTTGTGGTGTCAAAGTTCAAAAAAAGTGAGGCACAAAAAGGTTGTCCGTCTGCAAACAAAATCAGCGCGAGTCAACTAGTAGGAAAGATGAGGACGTACCAAGGAGAAAAGATCAAGGTAAGGCTGGTGGTCGTTGAAAAAAAGAATGCGTAAAAGGTGCGTAGAGCGAGCGTTGAAACGGTTAGGCGTGTGTGGGCGCGAGAACGAGTGCGTGGGTCGTAAACAGACGAAGAGCGGGAGTAAGCGAAAGTGAGCGAAGACGACTGGGTCTGGCTTTCCATCTCATCCGCCTCCACTTCTTATACGCGTCGCGTGCGCTTGGGAAGATGCCTCGGCAGTCACGAGGCGTCACAGAGAACAATAACCTCGACGCTGATGCGCATCACTGTCCTTGTTCTTTGCGCAATTGTCCTACCCCAAATCGGTGGGCCATTGTATTTTCTGTTGCCATCCGAGCATGCTGGGTGGATGATGCGCCGTAAAGCCCTTGTTCCATGTAATATTAGCCTTCACTTAGGGCTAGACAATTGTTTGGTTGCTGGTATCGGGTTCTGGAATGGAAGGGACGGCACGGTGTCACTCAGACGATGTCTAGCGAGCAATTCTAGCCTCGCAATCATGTCCAGATGTGTGCTCCAGCGGAGCTCTCTGTCAACCAAACCTCGTCATCGGCTTGGCGCATCTGATGCGCCGGTCCAGGCACGTGATGTACTGAGCTTCGTCTTTCACTCCCGCGTGTTCGGCGCACGCTAATGCTGGGACTGCGTCCACGGAAAACCATAATCTCTGTGCTCCTGCTCACTGGACTGGTTTGTCTGCATTCTATGCCTCTGGTCGAGCCATGTTCTGACTCTGCGATAGATTTCTGTGTATCTTTATTTTGACGACGCCATCCCTTCCCCTCCATTCGGAACCTTCGACACCTCCAATGGCCAGTTAACCCGGAACATCACTTTTAGCCAGCCACCCTACCATGCTGGTGTACCTCAGAAATACTACAACACCGCCAACTCAACGCGTCGGGCGTCCGCTGCTATCGTCGTTCTTTGTGCGTCTACCCTTTGGCATACCTCATCCCTCTTGTCCTCTAACAATCCCTGAGCCAGGCCAGAATCACCACATTCCTAGCATCCTCGCAAGTATGGCGCTCTTCGAGGAAAAGTTCAATGTCAAGTATGGATACCCATACGTCTTCCTCAACGACGTAGAGTTCACGGATGAATTCAAAGCGTGTGTCATACCCTCCGTTTACTACTCTTTACCCAATATGAACCAGAAATATCACCGCCGCTACTCACTCCCGTGTTGAGTTCGGGCTTGTACCCCGAGAGCACTGGGTCCAACCATCGTGGATAGATGAAGAACGGGCAGCAAAGGCACGAAAAAAGCTGGCTGCAGGTCATGTCTTATATGGCGGTAAGCCTACATCGTCCGTCTTGAGCGAAACTTGACCTTGTTTCTAGACAGCGTATCGTGTGCATAGCTAGCCTCGTTCTAAGACGATGTTGAATGGGCCATAGGTATCGGAACATGTGTCGCTTCCAATCTGGGGTACGTCGATGCACCATAGCTTGAACTCTTGACTGAATGGTCATCGCGTAGTTCTTCTTCCGCCATCCCCTATTACAGCAGTACAAATGGTATTGGCGGTAAGTCAACTTCCTTATATCCTTTCTCTCTTACTCACTGGAACAGGATCGAGTAAGTTCCATAGTGTCCATCTAATACTCATTTGAATGACTTGCAGGCCCGATGTCAAGTTTTTCTGCGACATCGACTTCGACCCGTTCCTCTTCATGGAAGGGGAAGACAAGAAATATGGTGTGTGGCCTCGTTGCTCGCTTTCTTCAGTGTTCCCGATGTGACACCAGCATTCACAATATCCATGCCCGAAAATCGCAAAACAGTTCGCACATTATGGCCCATTGTGAAAGGTTAACTCGTTCCCCCATTTATGCTGCTGCATTACTAAGCAACCGCTATACAGAATTCATCGCTAACAATCCATCGCTCCTTGCGGACGACAATTCTCTTGACATGCTCACAGCCACGACCAAGGGTGGGGCGTATTGGAATATGTGTCATTGTATGCTTTCCTTTCATGACTACAGTATATGCTCTTAGTGAAACGACTGGAGTCTGGAGCAACTTCGAGATCGCGGACCTCGATTTGTGGAGAAGCGATGAATACCTGAAATTCTTCAACTTTCTCGATTCAAAAGGGGTGCGTCAAGCTCACTACTGGTCTTGCTTCAAGTTAATCAGATGTCTCTAGGGATTTTACTATGAGGTCAGCCAGACGCCATGATGCTTTTTGGAGATGATTTGACAAGAGATAGCGCTGGGGAGATGCGCCAGTCCACACATTTGGTGCAGCCATGTTTGTCAGGAAGGACCAGATTGTACGTTTATTCACTTCCATTCTGTCGCTTGGCTTTTTACCAAGTTGGCTAGCACTTCTTCAATGAAATTGGTGTGTTCAGGATCTGTCTTTTGCGGCGCACATTGCTGATATGAAGGGCAGGTTATTGGCACATTCCATATACCCATTGTCCCTCTGGGGCCGCACATTCAAGAGGGCGATGCACTTGCGAGGAAAAAGATAGCATGGGTGTGTTTTTTGGATGACTTTTTTTCTCATAGTATAATCGTCTGGATAGACCGGCATGGCTGGTCGTGCTTACGCCACTACGACGCCCTGTTTAATGCTTCTCAAAGTCCATGATCTATATATTTTGGATTGTCTAAAGTAAAGTAAAGAGTCCATTTGCTGATGCTTTGCGCAATATCTAATCTATGTTTAGTGCTACTTTTGTCCATGAAGGGGTCGTTATAGGCATCATGCGACCTCACAAGAGGCCACCGCGGGCACCACCGCCTGGCGCGAAGTGTGCGAGCCCGTCGCTTGGCTGCTTGGGGACGGCAACGTTGACAGTGGGCGAGGGTTTCGAATCGGTTGGGTGCAAAAGACGATCAATCATCGCGGACAGCCTGTTGCTTGTTTTGTGGTGCGACACGCGAGAAGCGGGACGCTAGAAGAGAAAGTGAGGATCAGAAGATAGACCTAATACCGAAAAACACGGCATACTGAAGGCGCGGGTGTTGCTGGTTGCGATGTATATGGCGATGGAGCCGACTTTTTGGAGCTCGCAGCCTATAAACAATTGAATCAGAGTCACTCGGCAGACTAGACAGTAATACGAACAGCAAGCTGACTAATGGCGACGGTTTCAAAGTCCTGGGTGAACATTCTGAGTAATAGTATGGAGTGAAGTTTCAAGTGGTCGAGGAAGGGATGTCAAAGCTGCGAGACACTGCAGTGGAATGTCCTTTCCAACCCACTATAAGCCAGCTTAAATACTCCTACCTCCATTCCACCTCCCGAGCTCCGGAAAATTTTCGAACCCTCGTTCAGTAGTCCTGACACACAAACGTTCACATCCCAAACTGTGCGACCGACCGTCCGACGTCGGTTGTATTGTCGGGCTGTGTCGGTTATGCTCCGTTTCTGACTCCCCGAATTTTTTTTTGCGCTTGGACCATGTGCGTTCGGAAGCAAGTTGCCCCGGGCCCGGCCCGGCCCGTCTCTCCGCTCGGCGATCAGGGTAGCCGATCTTATCTCTTATCTGATCGTTTTTTTTTTTTACAAATTAAGGATAAATACGCGAATACAGGGAAGTACAAGGCACAGCGACTACACAAGGAATACACACAACCAGGGCCTTTGGTCAGTAACACGGTTTCCCGATCGAGAAGTTAAAACGCCGCAGGCTTCCTCATATCCATCAGCTCAGGCTCATCAGTTGTAGTGGTGACATCAACGGTGATTCCTTTGCTTGTCCCCCGACTGTAGTTGGTATTTTTCGACTAAGGAGGAAGGCAAAAGTTGGTCTAGATTTCTCTGGCAGGGAGCCAAGACGCTTACCCAAGGCGAAAATGTCCGGAAGCCCTCAGTGAGCGTGCTGAACGTGAGAAGACCATTGGACGTTGTTCCTGGCCGCGGACGATCACGAAGCTCGCGCAGGACAGAGCGTGAGTTGAGGCTAAGAACCCGTGATTTCCCCCGAAAGCCGTGCTATCGCCGAACATACCTGGCCAAGAGAGAGTTCGAGAACACTAGACAGACAGATGAGGCCAAGGACAAAGATTGACAGATTTTGGTTTGCTTACTGCGTGCTTCGAGGGTGGAAAAGGCGATCCAGATGACTGTGGTAGAAATAAACATCGTTCCAACGTTAGAGTATTTGACGCATACAATTATTTGGCATAAGATGGAACTGTAAATGTGAATGAGCAAGTACAAAGAAATTGCCAAGATGTCATACCAGAATGACAGTCGCCAGCGAGAATGAACTTGGACGAAATTAGTGGTTATTATTCCATGTAAAGCTGAGACTTACCATGTCAGCATTCCAGTTTCTATAATTGCCGTGAATTGGTAGCTAACGACTGCCTCTAGTCAACGAGACGCACCGATAGACCACATAATAATTTTGTCTAAGAACGCCGTTGTGCTAAAATTCACCGTCAAGATTGGTGAATGAAACAGACGCAATCTACTGACGATTTGTGCACGTTCTTCCTTTGCTGGAAAAGGAGGTAGACAAGCGCGCTCGTAATGGTGACGTCTTCGACGGCGCTCAGACTCCACATGGCGATACCGAGCCACTGCCACTTGGTGCCAAACTCGGTGACGGACTTGACGTTGAGGCCGACGGAGAAGAGGGTCGTCCCCAGACCGAACCGCACAAGCGAGAGCGTGTAAGTGAAGGCGGGGATGATGCGTGACTTGGAGAGGACCCAAATTCGATAGGAAAAGAACACTTGGACTAGAGTGTGGGTTGTAAGATTAGTATGAAACAGCGGTAACTTAGTGGAGCGAACTAACCGTACACTGCGATGATGACGGTGATTTCGATGTACCCAATGATTGACCGAGGAGGGCGGGCGAGGAGCAGTTCAGGATGGCCATAGTCATTTATTAACAAGGTATACAATGTGTGGCAGACTGTGCCAGTGTGCGCTGATTCGGCCATCCTTTACAAAGAGCTGAGTTGAGTCGAATAGGACTGCGTGGAGGCCAAACAAACCAAATGAAGCAAACGGAGAACTTGATCATCCAATGGTCATCCGGAAACCTCGTCGAGTAGATATATGCCTGAAGCGAAGAAATTAGGACATTTTACACCCAAATCAAGGTCTACATGCCTGGACACAAGTGACACCGTACAGGATCTGCGGGTCCCCCGTCAGTAGAGGTTAAGAAGAGGAGAATGGTAGCGCCGCACGCAACCGCAAAGAGTCCCGACGAGCATCGCGCCTAGATAACGACATTTTAGTCAGCAATAATATCACAGCTTGAGGTGGCTTTGCTGACCCAGAGTGGGATTGGGATCGAATGCCTGCGCAGACATTGTTGAAGGAAAGGACAACTGCGAAGACGATGCAGATAGACCGAGGTCTATAAGAGGAACTTGGTCGTGAAGTACGAAGGAGCGGGAACGTGGGACCAATGGAGAGCATATCAGTATCTTTCTGATTGCTTGCGATCACCCGGAACCATCCTGTCCGTGGATATTTTTGAGTGCCATGGGAAGGAAACTCTTCTTGGGCTCCTTGGAATTGTGCTCGGCGTATTCAGCGCAGCGTAGTCTCAACAGACAAGACAGACAAGACATCTGAGTGTATGGGGCATTCGAGTTTGTGAGATCCGCGGGAAGCTTTCCTTGGCAATGGCGTAGGCAGCGGAACAGAAGCAATAATAGCTGTCAATGATAGAAAACTTTAACTAGGAGCGCATGCGCTACTGACGTTGCTTGAGCAGTTGGTCAATGTCAAAGCGGTGCAATGAACACTGTTTACATCGAGCCACCGTCAGCACAAAGAGTCAGACCATCAGGTTGGCGCCGGATTATCTCGTTACGGAAAGTCGGACGCCACGAAGTTTTGATACAGCCTGGTTGGACATAAGTTCAAGAAGTTCAGTCAGAGAATCCATCACTTCAACGGAGAGTGCGCCTCGACAGTTTGCGACGACGCGGAGCTACCATCAGCCTCAGTGGGATAACACCGTTGGCTACATCAGGCAGATCGTATCAGCAATTCCCTTCGAAGTTCAAGTTGGCCCTCGTCAAGGAACTCAACCCAGTGTGTTGCAATTGGCTGTTTACACCTCGAGTTGCGGCGAGGGCGCCCCCTACGGCGTCGAGCGGTATTTTGACATTTTGAAGAACTTGAAAGAAGAATCGTCATCATGAGATTCCCCACTTCTTTGCGATCGCGACGAGCGCCGTATGCCATGCTTACAGCGCCGGTCACCGAAGTTGCCAGAGAGTAAAGCAAGTCAAATAGAGGAGAGGCAAAGAGCCAAAAAAAACGTACTAGTAGACCTGTCCTTGAAATATGTAGTTTCCAGTCATTTCCGTCAAATCGTCATGCTGCCTCAGCGCTACTTGCGTGGAGTTAATGTGGTGCCCCCAAGAATCAGAGTTTACGGAGAAATACCTGCACAATGCAATTGGGATTTGTCCTTCAGCAGGTCATGGTTGTTGGCGCCAGATGTTTATCCACGGCAGGCACGGCACTGTCGCCGATTTGCGATCAGATTGATCGGACAACTTACATACCTTTCGACAGACTTCGACGACAATGCAGTTGCTGGACCTTCCGGCTGAGATTATCCTCGCCTGCTTCTGCGAACTGCCATTCAGCGACCTAAACAACCTTTTCCAAGTCGGCAACCAACATTTGTACACGCTTCTTCACGAATCGGTCATCATTCGATACCGTGCAGAGCTGGAAGCCGCAGATGTCGAGGAAAATCTCCACCTACTTGGGGGGACGGCTATTTCGGATCGTAGGAAACTCCTTCGCGAGCGAGAACGGCGCTGGATTCAGTTAACTCCATTGAGTCGGCACACCATCCGCCCCGATTTTACAAGCGCCTCCATATACGACGTGGTCGGTGACATTTACCTGGTTGGTGACACTCCAGACGCGCTTTCTGGCCTGCCAACAGCCATAAGATACACTTACACATCTCCATCTTCGCTCGAAGAAGAGAACTCAACACCAGCATGGCGTTATATTTCTGCACAAAACTCTAAACCAATCATCGACTTTGTTGTTTCATTGGCGTCGCACGATCTTATCGCGCTGGTGACATGGTATGCGGTGGCATCTGTTCAAATCCAATTGGTATTCACTTTCTCTAAAAGTAGTCCAGATGCTCATGATGCGACCCTAACATCAATCGACATTCAGCTATTGCGGTTTTCGACTGGAGCCAGACATCCGCTCGGACCCCCATCTGATATCCATGTAACCACCTCCCCTGCAGCTTATGGCCGGCCAAGCGTTTCTATCGAGGTGGTCGACAACTCCCTTGCGATTTCGGCGATATACTGGGCTGCCTACACCAACGAACACGACTGTCTCTGGGTGTATGACTGGCTGTGCGGCAAGCTACTCCTGGTATGTCCAACTGTACCCTCTGATACTCACCACTCATGACAGCCAGCAACCCCGTCGCATAGCCAATAACGGGGTTGGGTTTCTTACAGCCGACACGCTTATCGCGCCGAACCCATTTCATCATTCGCTGGAAGTCTTCTCCATTCCAAGGGAGCCTCCGCCCGAAGGAACAGAGCCTCCATATCCTATTATGCATTCCTTCTGGCTGCCCCAATTGAAACCAGGGTTCATGACGCTTTCCTTCCATTGTCGAGGGCACCCCAATCCGCCTCCTCTTTCGCGGTCCGCCACAGAGTATTACTATGCCCTCCCCAGCCGAGCCAAGTTTCCATCCCGCGGTTCAAACTCTCTGCTACTCTATACCTTCTCCACTGGCTCATATCAAGAAACAGACCAAGAGCTCCGAAATCACATGTTTGTCGTCGATCGCTCGCAGTTCATTTCTGCTGTTCAAGCATTCACCACTCTCGAAGACCACGAGGACTCGGACGCCACCAGCATGCACGTAGAATGGTCTCAGTGGGGTCCTCAATGCACTCGTTTTCTCGACGCATCTGTTATTTCCCAACGGTACATCACTACAACGTGCGGCCAGCGCCTTGTTTGTATTGCTCGAGATGCCCAGAACGACCCCGCTCCGATTAGGATGCTTTATTTTAACGAATATGCTGTGAAACAGTTGAGAGAGGACTTGAGCTCTCTTCAGGCTGATTCAATCGAGTCGGCAGGGTCGCTTGTTCGGCTCGTAGAGGGCGATCCTCCCAATGCGACCGAGTCAAGTCTGCTCCATTCTCTTCCCAGTGCAGCAACTGTTGTGTTCGATGATCCTAATAATCTGATCTCACACATCCCATACGCCGAGGTCGTTTCCAAGGCGCAAGACTTTGCCTTTGGCGCTCTAGTCATCAACGACGAGAACATCATCGGGGTCAAGGCAAGTGTCAGCTCATTCTGCTTCACATTTCTTCGCGCTGATATTTTGATAGTTCTCCGGACCTAATTTGAGAAGACTTGACTCGCTCGATGTTCTTCATTTTGGATAAGTGGTACTTAGAGGCATTATATCTGCAAATAGACTCATAGACTCATATCGTCCAAAACGTTGTTCAGGATTATCTGTCCATATACGATGTTCCTCGATCTCCCCGAACGGTGATTGAGTCACAACACACAGTCCTGCATGTGCTCAGTGCCTGGTCCGTCCCTCAATCTCCCGCCAGTTCCGCACCAGCATCTGTTGCAAACTGACCGAACCGCCATCGGTTGAGCTGCTCTGATCGACTTTCGAAGAGGGCAAAGAGTAGTCTGAGGTCGCGTCTGCAACCAAGGCTTCTGAGCTCCGCCGGTCAGTTGGTGCAAATGGCTGGTTCCATGCAGAAAACACAAATTCCGCAGGATTTGGATTCGTGTGCGCCGCAATCTCATGCAGATCGCGTTGGATAGCGAGACAGAAACCGTCGAGGTTGAGGTCGTTTAAATCGTAATTGAAGGGATTTTCAACTAGATGCTTGATAAGCCGCGGAAGTGGAGCCAAGCAATAAACGCGCACTCTCTTGCCCAATTTCAAGAAAACCAAGAAACAGGAATGCAGCAAACGCGGTTCCGGGAATCGTAACCCAGCCAAGCAAGCCAACAACTTGAAAGGGCAAGAATAAAAGGTAGAGCCTCCGTCGGATGTTAACATGGTAACGGATGATTATCTTTTTAGACTCACCAAAGAGATACTCGAAGGTGCACTTGATACGCAAACGGTAGCGGAGTAGAAGCTATTCGGTCGAGATTTGCTAATGCGTCTTGAAGTAAGCCGAGGTTGGTCACATACGCGCTAGCGGGGGCAGGCAAGATCCATGCATTGCCCAATAAATCTAGAAAGTGCCGGTCAACTCAAGACAACCTAACTATCATCACGAAAAGAACACCCACAAGATATATATGAAGACAAATAGATCGTAATTTCGAAGGGAACGTTGCTGTCGGTCAGCGGGCGGATGCCTTTGAGCTTTGACTTGGGCCGCTTTCCACACAAGTTGCAAGAGAAACAGTCGAAAAAACCTATTTTCGGTGGATTGCGAGCCGGACCCAGCGGCCTATGTACATCCACGTCAGCCAAGGCAGCCTCAGGATCGAATGTTTTGGTTCGCCGTGGGTGATGGGTCTGTGTCCCATGCTCGGAATTTTCCTTCTCTGATGAACTAGCGCGATCACCCCAACTTTCTACCCAAGGATATTGAGGGTCCTCACAGGCTTCCCAGAGGGGCAGTAACTCCTTTGATAGATGCCCTGATTGCTGACTAGCGAACCGTGGTAGGAACGAAATGAGGGGATAGAGGTCGTCGTAATAGACTCCCGGCTCCTGGCGGAGAAGATGCTGCCGGAACCGAATAAGTGGGACTTAGACAAAAGATTTCAGAACCGACCTTAACAGAGACCGAGAACGCTTGAACCAGATTCAGCATCGTCTTCTTCTCAATGGTACTTTGAAGAATAGTCCAAGTTTTACCACCTGTTTCGGTTCTCTCAGTGGCAACATGGATCCAAATCTAGGGGCGTGTTATAATGTGGTATGGTTGATCACAAGCCTCACAATTTGAGCGAGATTTCGGGAGGCAATGGCTATGTTTGTCCACAATTTGCGGCCTTCTTGGTACCTGAAGATGGCTCAGGGGAAGCGATGAGTAACTAGAAAAGGCGTGCCTTTCGTAAGAACTTGAAGTTCTGAATGAGATGACAAGACCCAGTACGGTACCCAGCACCCCGAACAAGACATTGTTTATAGTGAGGTTGTGCGACGTGAGCTTCGTGATACAGGTCACCACTAGAGAAAATAGCCGGGGTCAACATATGTTCAGGACATAAGGGAAGCGGCATACTCGTGGAGACGAGAGTTAACAACATAACGTCGAACCAGATATCATTGAGCACAGTGGCATTCAACTTTTTCATGGTCCAGCCCATAAAGAAGTTGTCTTGCGCCATGGGGTGTGAAAGTATCCAGGGTTATGAGGATATAGGTAGTGGTTGTGCTGGTCTTGCGCTACCGAATTAAAGGTGTGTAGCCTCATGGAGGAAACGTGTCCAGGTTGCGAAGTTCCCGCACTGACGCCGGCGCCGTTCATTCGAGCTTCCTCGTGGATGTTGAGATTCTTCCCGACCTCCATTGCATTGCATCAAGCATGTCCTCAAGGCCCAGGTATAGGCAGACGAAGCTTAAGACCTGAGGCTTAGACCTCGTTCTGGACGAGAGGAAATGTGACGGATCACGGTGCACGTGCATAATCTGTCACAATCACATCGCTTTTTTTCTGCGCGTCCTCTGGACGGCGCGTCGGTGAGTGGGTTGCTACGATTAGGTGCGGGATAATGTAATCTTCAAGCCAGATGCTCCTCCTGCATGGGCTGTCGGCGCTATCCGCCCCCAAACGCGAGTCCGTCTTGGCAGCCATTCAGAAACAGTGTCCGATTATCTTGACCATCGACGCTGTCTGGATTCACCTTGTGAAATGCCCTACTCTCGTCGCGCAAGAAATCCTCTCCAACCCCCAATCAGTAGAGCGCCGCGCTCTCGATCGTCTACTCGCTTATGGAGATAGCATCCAACTACCCAAAACCACAGACCGGATTCGTGAGGGTCGGAATGTTGTGTTTGTTTTCCCCCGTCTTGGGTCGATATCGCCTTGGTCTAGCAAGGCAACAGACATTGCTGGGATATGCAACCTTAGAAGTGTGGTCGAGCGGTTGGAACGGAGTGTTGCATTTAGCTTCTGCACCAAGGACGACCAGGAGTTGACCGATGCGCATTTGGCCTCATTTTCGTCACTCATTCACGACCGTATGACTCAGGCCATCCTTCGTTCCCCTCCAGACGACGCAACATTATTTGAACACCATGATCCCAAACCACTCCACACTGTCGACCTCACAGGGAGCCCAAACCCCAAATCGACCCTGATGTCAGCCAACACCGAACTGGGTCTTGCCCTTGCAGCAGACGAAATGGATTATTTGGTTGACGCGTATACTGGGCATCGAAATCCCACCGACGCGGAGCTTTTCATGTTCGCCCAGGTCAATTCAGAGCACTGCCGCCACAAAATTTTCAACGCTGACTGGACCATCGACGGACATCGGATGGAAAATTCTCTCTTCCAGATGATTCGCAACACGGAGAAGCTACTGACCGAAAACAACACCATTTCTGCCTATTCGGACAACGCTGCTGTCTTGGAAGGCCACCCAGCTCCTCGTTTCGGCGTTGTCCCTGCTTCTTCCAATAATCTCTATCAGCCTAACGAAGAGGACATGCCCATACTCATCAAAGTCGAAACACACAACCACCCCACTGCCGTCTCACCGTTTCCTGGTGCCGCTACAGGTTCCGGTGGTGAAATTCGGGATGAAGGGGCTGTCGGTCGGGGATCTAAACCCAAAGCCGGTCTATCTGGCTTCACCGTTTCCAATCTGCTCATACCCGACTACGAACAACCTTGGGAGACGGACTTCGGCCGACCCTCACATATCGCTTCGGCTCTGGACATAATGATCGACGGTCCACTCGGCGCAAGTGCTTTTAACAATGAGTTTGGACGGCCTGCGTTGGCTGGCTACTTCCGCACGTTTGCAGAGCGGGTTCCTGGAGGGGAAATTCGGGGCTACCACAAGCCCATCATGATCGCTGGTGGTTATGGAAACGTCAGAAGACAGTTTGCGAAGAAGGACCGCATAACTCCCGGCGCGAAGATTGTCGTGCTAGGCGGACCAGGTCTACTTATTGGTTTGGGTGGTGGAGCCGCTTCAAGTCAAGTTTCTGGTGCTGGCTCTGCTGAGCTCGACTTTGCATCAGTGCAGCGGGATAACCCCGAAATGCAACGACGATGTCAGCAAGTCATCGAAACATGTATTAATCTCGCTGACGGCAACCCAATTGAAAGTATACACGACGTTGGAGCTGGTGGATTGTCCAATGCGCTTCCCGAGCTGGTCCACGATTCCGGCCTCGGTGCGAGGTTCGAGATTCGTGACGTTTTGGTGGCCGATTCGTCGATGTCGCCCATGGAAATTTGGTGCAACGAGAGCCAGGAACGTTATGTTCTTGCTATTGCAGAGGACAAAGCGGAGATTTTCACGGCCATTGCAACTCGTGAACGGTGTCCATTTTCTATCGTCGGCGTCGCGACACAAGTGGAAGAACTCGTTGTGACCGATCGACTTCTGGGGCAGGACGTTATCAACCTCACAATGTCAACGTTATTCGGAAAACCACCTAAAATGTCGCGCAAGGTGGATACACTAGTCCCCACTCTCGTTTCGTTCGACCCATCCCTCGGCACACCCTCAATCCAAGAGCGGCTTATTTTGGCTGTTTCAAGGGTGCTCCGCCTTCCGAGCGTAGCTTCAAAATCATTTCTTATCACCATTGGCGACCGTACGATAACTGGACTTGTTACGCGCGACCAGATGGTTGGGCCTTACCAAGTTCCCGTTGCTGATGTTGCCATTACGCGTGCTTCGTATGGCTTTGATGTTCAAGTTGGAGAAGCTATGGCAATGGGTGAGCGGACACCTCTCGCCTTGCTAGACCCAGCTGCTTCTGCTCGCATGGCTGTGGCCGAGTCCTTAACCAACCTCGCTGCTGCAAATGTTGGTGATCTCAGCAAGGTCAAGCTGAGTGCCAATTGGATGTGTGCTGCCGGGAAGGATGGTGAAGGTGCAGGCCTGTATGCAGCCGTCCGAGCGGTTGGCGTGGAACTCTGTCCCGCTCTCGGGGTGGGCATTCCTGTTGGCAAGGATTCAATGTCCATGTCGATGAAATGGCGGCAGGATGGCGAGCAGAGGGAGGTCAGCGCTCCGTTGTCGTTGATTGTGACCGCTTTCGCGGCAGTACAGAACGTCGGCAAAACCTGGACGCCTCAACTTCAAGCGCTGCCAGATACGGTCCTCGTGTTTCTTGATCTGGCGAGCGGGAAAAGGAGGTTAGGTGGATCTGCCCTTGCGCAAGTATTCAAAGAAATTGGCAACGAGGCCCCGGATGTTGACAGTCCCGATACGCTCAAGGCATTTTTTGCGGCAAGTCAAAACGCGAGAGACATTGTTTTGGCCTATCACGATCGTTCTGATGGCGGACTGTTCACAACCGTTGCGGAAATGGCCTTCGCGGGTCGAGCAGGGGTGAGGCTATCACTCAATGAACAAGACCCCGTCGCAACTTTATTCAACGAGGAACTTGGTGCTGTCGTTCAGGTCAGCAAGACCGACCTGCAGCAGTTTACGGACATTTTTGTTGGTGCTGGATTTCCGCCTTCTTCCATCCATGTCGTTGGTGAGGTTGTGGTGGATTCAACCCAACCATTCATTATCGACCAAGGCTCCGAGACAATCTTCGCCTCAACTCGACAAGACCTCCAACGTATGTGGGCGGAGACTTCCTTCAAGATGCAGTCCATCCGAGATGATGCAAATTCTGCTCAAGAGGAGTTCGATCTAATCAAAGACGATAGTCCCGCTGGTCTCTTTTACGACCTCACCTTTAAATATTCTCCCGCTCGAAACTACTTCCGCCGACCTCGAGTTGCCGTATTGCGTGAGCAGGGTGTCAATGGGCATGTAGAGATGGCCTGGGCTTTCCATCAGGCCGGCTTCGATGCTGTGGATGTGCACATGAGTGACGTTCTCAGCGGCACTATTCAGCTTCACGACTTCCGCGGGCTCGCCGCATGTGGCGGCTTCTCTTACGGCGATGTTCTTGGCGCCGGGAAAGGCTGGGCGCATTCTGTCTTGCTCAACTCGACTGCTCGAGAACAATTCACGCGCTTCTTCACTCGCGACGATACCTTCACGCTTGGTGTTTGCAATGGATGTCAATTCCTCAGCCACTTACGGGATATCATCCCTGGAGCTGAAGACTGGCCGGACTTCAAATCAAACAGGAGCGAGCGATTCGAGGGACGCGTTGCCGTTGTCGAGATCGTGGACAACGAAGTTTCTCGAAACTCTGTGTTTTTACGCGACATGACGGGTTCGAAGATACCAATTGCGATAGCTCATGGCGAAGGCCGGGTCGCATTCGGAGATGCCAGCGGTGCTCAGCGAAATCGATTAGAGCATGGAGGCCTCGTTGGAATGCGTTACGTCGACCGGAGCGGGAAGCCAACGGAAATATACCCGCTGAATCCAAACGGAAGCCCCGGCGGGATAACTGCTGTCCAAACGCCCAGTGGACGCGTTTTGGCTCTGATGCCGCACCCAGAGCGGGTTGTTGCGATGGAGAGCAACAGCTGGTACTCGTCCGCGGTCAAGCAGGAGTGGGGTAATGTTGGGCCGTGGTTCCAGCTCTTTGCGAATGCGCGCAAATGGTGTCAATGAGGTTAGTACCCCTTCCCGTCTGAGTGACTGCGTTAATTTGGACCATAGATTTGTATATAAAGTGCCGCACGATGTAGCGTTAGATTGTGAAGTACAAAACAAATGTAGACTTGGGTAAAATATTTAGTATTAGGATTCCACAAACCCTAGCTTTTTTTGTTATGGCGCTCTGAACTCGACTCGGTCCAGCACGTTCATTTACAGATCGGGAATTTTCCTACGCTTGACCCTGGATTCGAGCAACGACTTTGAGACGTCACACGTGACCGTGCCCCTCTTTTCACCCTCACCGGATTCCATGAATGGAAACTGAGAAGTGCTATCCTCGGTTTCTCATGCCCTCGCAATCCCTGAACTACTTGAACTCATTCTAGAGCACCTTCCTGCCTCGTCGTTCCTGGCGGGTGCTCTTGTTTCGCAGTCATGGGTAATTCCCGCTCAACGCAGGTTATTTCGAGATGTCTCGTTCACCGACAGCACAACCTTTGCATTCGTTCAACTATACCGTACAATCCAACGCAATCGTCACCTTGGCTCTTACGTCCGGTCTTTGACGTTGGTCCTGCCAGGCGGCGAAGACGGGTTAAGTAACCCACAACAAGCGCTCGAGCAAATCGTGGATCTTCTGCCATTCATCTCCCGCCTCGGTATTACCTTTCGGGCAGGCTGGGCTCGTCCGACCCATTATCGGCCTTTAGCATCACCTTGAGCATCCAACGGATTCTGGCTCTTTCAACAATGCGTCAAGTCGAGTTCCGAGGCTCCTTAAGGACCTCCGACGTTTTACAACACTGCTTTGCGCGCTGCTCACCCACCGTTACATCCATATCTTTAATGGAAATCAAAATTCAACCCTTACTACTCGTTGGCAATTCTTTCGCTATGGGAAATTTAGACCAAATCTCCCCGACAGAGCTGATTCTCGGTGGTAGCGCACTGCAGTGGCTTACTAGCCCGTCGAGTCCCTTTGTGTGGTCTCGACTGACCACTCTAGCAATAGCTTCTACCGATTTTGCCAAGCTGGAGGTATCACCCTTGAATGTACTCTTCAGCTCAATTCAAAGACTTCACGGTGCGTAACATAGACATCTGTGAATCCACTTCATTCACTTTCATAGTTTACCAACTGTTGGGCTACAACCTTAGCGCTATATCACGTACCTTTGCCAAAGTCATGGAAGCAGCCATTCTCCGAGTTTTAGAGCTCACCGTGCACCACGACCGGCTGCTTGCACTCGAGATATTCCTCTCTCTTTGCCACACTTTCCAGATGCACACACTCGTCATACATATTGGGTCGTTCCAGGTCCACGACGACTGGTTACAGATGATTCGTGACAAAGTGGACAATGAGACGGAGAAGTGGTTTATGGAGCAGCGGCTTAGAAGACTGGAAATCGAGCTGACCGGGCCGTTCTTGCCTTCACGGTCAAGGAGTGCTCTGGCCAGATTGGAAGAATGTTTCCCCCGGTCGAAAGCTATTGCTCCTGAAGGTGTACATCTGAGCAGAGTGGTCGATCTAGAGGATGAGGACGAAGATGGAGAAGTGTAAAATACTTGATAGTTGAGCCATCGAAGTGATTGCAGACGTCATCGACCGAGCCGATGACGCACGGCGTTCACAAGAAATTAGTTCCGGTTGATCTGATCGTCGTAGAACTTGATTCCAACCACCACAACGAGTCGGTCGCGCTGTTGCCCCACAGTCATGAGATCGGGTGGTGGCAAGGTTGTGGGGCTAACGCAAGGGCGTTGTTGCATTTGGTAAGAGATTCCGTCAGCTTTCCAGATGGTTTATGACGAGCTTCAGCGCCGACAATGCAGAACAACGTGGCGAGGACTGCCATATAAGTCGATACCACCAAGGTGTGCGTCGCCGAGATAAACTGAGAAGCTGGTTACCACTCCGTCGCTCATGCGGTTGTTGGAGATCACAAGAAACAGAAGAGCGTGGAGGCGGAGCGAGGAATTCAACCACCGACGCAACCACACAACACAACACCAGTCCACCGGGGCTATAAAGGCAGCTCTCGCGTTAGAGTTTATACAGCTACTCGCCCCCAAATACCTCCAATCACCATTTCTCTCGGAGTTTCACTGTCCCAGCAATGAAGTCCGCCTTCCTTTCTCTCGCTACGGCTTCAGTCGTTGCTGCTCGCACATTCACCGTGAAGAACAACTGCGGCTTCACTATCTGGTACGCACTCCGCGCGCTCCATCTTTGGTGAAAGCTGTTTGCTAACCGCGCTGGCAGGCCTGCCATGTTCACCGACCTGAATGCCGGAAGCGCCGCTCCGGAACAGACGACTGGATGGGAAGCGCCAGCTGGCCATTCTGTCTCCTTCGGAGTGCCAGATAACTGGACAGCGGGTCGTATTTGGGTAAGTCATCTCCATTCCAGGCCATTCCGCGTTGATCTCTGGCCAGGGCCGAACAGACTGCGACTTCTCGGTCAACCCCGGGCCCACCTCGTGCTCAACTGGGGGTTGCAATGACGGCCTAGTATGCAATATCAACAATGGAACGGTATGTTGTGATGTTATAACAGAGACTTGATATTTACGACGTTCGTAGGGTGTTCCTCCAGCCACAGTTGCTGAGTTCACACTTTCCGGTGGAGGCACGACGGACAACTACGATGTTTCCTTGGTCGATGGTTCCAACCTCCCGGTAGAGATTACCAACAATGTTGGCTGTCCTATCCCGTCCTGCCCAGTCGATTTGAATCCCAATTGTGAGTTCCTTATGAGATGGCTCTGGGCCGTTGTGTTGTTGCTAACAGACTCGTATGTAGGCCCATCCGAACTTCAGCATCGCAACGCAAATGGCAACGTTGTTGGCTGCTTGACCGCGTGTGCTGCCAACCTCGATGGCAACCAGGGTGCGTTCTCTCATATTTACCGCCTGATAACTCGGTCCTGACCAAGACATATCTAGCCGACTCACCCAACTGCTGCTCCGGAAGCCACAATCAGCCCGAGACGTGCCCGCCTGAAGGTGTCACCGACTATTCGTACTTCAAAGGCAACTGCCCCAACTCGTATGCATACGCTTTTGACGAGGGCAGCGGCACGGCGTTGTGGTACTGCGATTCGAACTTGCGCGCAGACTATACGGTCACATTCTGTCCTTGAATTTCTACTTTCAAGCCAATCTCGTGTACAAATTATTCGTAAATAATCCAATTGTAGCATCAGATATACTTAACCCTTTGAGCTGGTTTCCATCGAAAGGACCAAACACTGCTACTTTCGTTCTTATCCTGCCAGTGTGGTAACAACTCAAAACCGCATCCTTGCTACCTTAGTCGATCGTTAACTTGAATGCATTCAGGTGGAGGAATAAGTACACGATACAACAATTAGGTTCCTCATAGTAAATGTGCTACGTCTGGACACATAGCTTGAGTGGACGCGGGTTTCCGTCGATACTATTCTCGTCCCGTTTCCGCTTTACTCCAGAAAGCACGCTCTGGTCAGCATCTAGCGTCGAGTTTTCCATGGGAATTGGAAGTTCAGTGTTCACTCTGTCTATCGGCGATAATGCTGACGCTGATAGCGGAGTCGGATTCAGCAGGCTCAACTCAGCACTCTCAAGTTTTTCAGGTAACACGATCTCGCGCGAGATCTCTTCGGGTTTCGACTCAGAAGAGTCCCATTCCGGCGCGTGGAATGGCTGAACTTTGGGTTTCTTGGCAGCTCGGCGTCGAGCAGTGCCAACGTCGACAGTCCAGGGAGCCAGCGCGCGGGCGAGCAGACCACGACTCGCTGCCTTGGCATAGGTTGGCAGTTCGAAATCGAATGTGATTCTGAGCCCAGTCTCGTGTCCGATTTCTCGAGGCACGTTGATGACCCAGCCAGTCGGACTTGGTGGAAAAGTTTCAGTCAACTTGACGATGTTGGGATGGAAATGGACGGGAACGGGAGGCGGGGCCATCAAACCCGGTCCCCGGAGGAGCGCGGGCCCCGATGTTGTAGCAACGGCCTTAGTAGTAGGTCGAGAGGGCAGAGGGCGGATGGGGCGGGCTGATGTGGCGGCCATTTTGGCCGGGGCTGGCCTAAACTCCGCCAAAAGAGGAACAAGATGCCGCAAAAGCTTGTCTGCGACGCGGATGACAATGCGCTCCTTGAGTTTGCCTCCGACGAGTAGCTGCAAACGCTCCGCAAGGCCTATCACGACCTTGGCCTGTAACTCGACGCTCATCAGAGCGTTTCTGATTTGGTCTTTCGGCATGCCAGCGGGCGCGGGCGCGGACTCTGAGTCCGTTGACAATTGTGGTTCACTGCAGTGACTGCACAAACAAGTCAGTAGACCGTCGATGGATGATAATTTGGACCTGGTGGCACACTTTTCAGTTGCAGTAGCATAAGCCTTCTCCAAGCTTTTCTTGACGTCGGCCTCTTGCGCCTCTTTGCGCTTAGTGGCCTCTCGGTCAAGACCCGTTGCAGTGCCTGTGATTATCCATTGGTACGCGAGGGCCGCCAACGAAGTCTCCAGATGGCCGCGAATCGTCCCCGCAACCTCAATAAGATGAGCGTCGGGCTCTGTACCGTCCTCCCTGGGCTTTTTGAGCTTGCTTGACCGAACAGCCTGCAGTAGACGGGTAAGGGCAATCAAAAACCCGTCTTCTTCGACGCCGAGTTCTGCAAGCGCGTCCTGCTTGGGAGAGGAGGTTTGGGTTTGTGGTTTCTTATCATTTTCTGAGTCGGCCATGGGTAGGGGGGGTTGGATAATGAGTCACAATCTGAGTTTCAAGTTGAGGTCTCTTATAGGTGACCGGCAGTCAAAGCGCAAGCTAGATTGTAAGCCAGCATATGTCAGCCTCGGCACTGTGGACACATAGCAAGGCCTGGAAGCTGGGCGTACGTTGGGAAGTTGAGGGAAAGCGAAACCCAATGATGGTCAGAGTCAGAGTACAATAGCACGTCAGTCACACCGGCTCGTGATAACGTGACACTCAGAGCTCTTTGTTGACGCGGTGCAAAACTCATGCTGAGGACTTTCGACGCGCCGTTACACGCGTTGTCTCTCCATTTGAAGCACAAGAGCTTGTTAAAATAGGGTTACGTAACTGAGTGCAGCCGGTGCACAGCAACTTAGCACTTTCGCGGTTAGTACTTTCCTTTGACTCACTTTACGCTGACATACCTGGACAGTGTCGGTCTTGGACAACAACACGTGAACAAGCATTGGGAAGGTAGTCGCTGACAGTGGTGTAGTCGTGCGCCACCAGTCTCGTGTCTACTTTTGGGCGATACTGATATTTCCACAGAGTTCTTGTTGTTTTAAAGTTGCGGGAGTGCTGAGATTCAAGTGGGCGAGATGCTCGCGATAGATTGTGAGTGCTTGACTGACTTGATCTGTCGGCGCTGACATGTTGTTTCTGCTTTCCAGACAGACAACGACAGCCTCCGAGTCGGCCCTCAGTGGGAACGAAAATCTGCTGATTCTGCTCATTTACTAGTAGTACTTATGTGTGTGTGTGTGTGTGTGTCATAAAAACAGGCAAATTTGATGCAATGCAGACTTAAGAGTGAATGTTGGCCACAAGACAGACAACTTTAATAGCTCGAAGGGCACCGTTTTCCGTGTAAGACTTGTCAAGTACTACTCGTGGGGCAATAATTCAGTACAGGCGTCTTCCCAAAAGACTTTCCCACGACGTGACAACGTGGATTTCTCGTGAATATTACTTAGCAGATAGCATCGTCAAAACTTGATCAAATGGCCGTGATGACTTGCACCAACTATTCCCTGACCTCTGGAACGTCTCTCCTCGTCCTTACAACGGCACATGGTGTAGTTGGTTATCACGCTCGCTTAGCTCAGCTTAAGTATCTCCCGAGCGCAGCGAGGCCGGGGGGGGAGGGGCCCCCCGGAGGTCAGTGTATCTCGCGAAGCGACCCGGGGGGGAGGGGCCCCCCGGTGACTGTTTTTCGCGAAGCGACGCCGGCTGAGGCGGGACGCCGAAGGGTGTGTCCGAGCGAAGCGAGGCCCGGGCAGCTGAGGCGGAACGCCGAAGGGTGTGGCCTCCAGTATTCTTCAGTATCTCCCGAGCGCAGCGAGGCCGGGGGGGAGGGGCCCCCCGGACATCGTCACACGCACGTGCTTTCGTCACGGTGGCCCAGTATTCTTCGTGAAGCGACCAGGGGCCGACCACCATGTTTCGCGGAGCGACCGCCGCAGGCCGAGGGCCGAACGACATCCCGAGCGGAGCGAGGTCCGCAGCGATCACCAAATGACCGCGGCCTACCACATTGTCACACGCACGTCCTTTCGTCACGGTGGCCCAGTGTTTCTCGCGCAGCAACCCGAGGCCGCAGGCCGAGGGCCGAACATTATCACACGCACGTGCTTTTGTCACGCCCACGCCCAGCCCCCGCCGCCACGTGAGTTGAAACTCACAGAATATCCAGTCACGGGCCAGGATAGGCTGGTTTCAGCGCCCTCAGCGTTCAATCTAGGCTATAGCCAATCCTACCCTTTCACCAGGCGCATGGTGTAGTTGGTTTATCACGCCCGCTTAGCATCGGGGCTCTCTTGGAGGCGCCCTCGTCGCTGCGGGAGGTGTTGGGTTCAATTCCCAATGCGTCCACTTTTTTCCCGTACGTCTTCGCGTCATTCACGCCACGTCCCCGCGATCGTGCGCCCACTCCTGACGTCCTGACGCGCCTCAATCCCGTCCCTGACCCAACGCGAGTCTCGCAGCGGTACGGCCAAGCGTACGCATCAACAACCGATCCGCGCCTCCGCACCCGCGTCACGTCGCCGCGCGACGCCGTCGATCGTTCACATGACTCGCGCAATACGGAATATCGAGTCACATGCCAACAGCGTCGATCGTTACAACTCTCTTTCAAACCACCACCATGCCCACCGCGCCCTTTGACTTGAAAAGTAGGGTCAAGCCTTTCAAGAGTATGTCATTCACTCACTCTCCAAGCATACTAACGGACAGCAGTCAGCCCATACTGTCTGCGGCGTCATAATTACACAGCAGAACTCACCTACGAAGAACGCCTCCATCTCTTGCGTGGACCTCCTTCTGTGCGCGTTTAACAACTTTCTAGTCACATTGCCGCTGAACAGCAGTCAGCACCCTCAGCCAGAGCCACGTAGAAGCAAATAAATTAGATGCGCTGTAATCATCATTCCACGTGACACCACACGTCCCTGCCATTGCTGGCCCTGCAAAGCTCTCCGCGGGACGTGCGTGCAGGCTCGCCGCGTCCTGCGCGCGCGCCGCCGCCGACAAAGGACGCGTGTGTCGGACGCGGCGCAGAGGTGGAGCAGCGCAGGACGCCGGCGCGGCCCCCACATGCACGCACGCGCACACCGCCGACGCCCACGTCACACCCCCGACGCCGCGACTATAAAAAGGGCGCCCACCCCCCATGTCACGCCCGTCGCTTCTTTCCCTCCTTCCACCACCATGCCTCTGGCAAACCGGGCGAGAAGGAGCGATGGGGAAGTCTATGACCAACGAATCGCGGACGCCCAAGAAAACGACCCTGTTCGGCACCACGCCCTCACACGGCTGCTCACAGGCACTGTTCACTTCAGAGCCCTCACACCCTCTGCCGAGTACATACACGACCGCCTCTACAAACTCTGGAAACTGTTTCTCGAAAAACGACCACTTGGTGCGGAGCATTGGCCAGTAGTCATCAAGGAGGGGGTGGTTATTCCAACACACGGTGCGTGTGCTATCTATCTAGCTCACTTAACTCTGACAACCGTTTTTTTTTTAGACCTTTTGAAGGACTTTGTTCGCTTCCTTGCCATCGTCGTCCAGGGCAGAATAGCTACCTTCGCCAAGAAGAAAACAATTCAGTCGTATCTCTGGACTTTCTTTGCGCTCTGGCGACGGCGAACATTCGACTGCCTCCCCAAGAATCTTCGCAACAAGACTTTCGACTACCTCAACTCAACCAACTTCAAACAAACCATCACCCTCACCACAGCCTCCCGAACCAAAGAATACGCCGACATCATCGACGTCGCCATTCTCATCAAGGAGATCTTCAAGGACAAGACCTGCTTTCGCACTCATCACGGTCGCATTATGGCCATCTACGCCATCCTCCTTGCCGCGCTTTCCAGCGAACGACCAGGCGCGATTATCGAATCATCTAACTATCGCGGCTCCAACGAGGCGCTTGTTTGGGGCGACCATCAATTCTGGGTGATCCACAACCCTGACGACACATCCCGTCCGCTCATCGCTCTCATCACAACGATACGCCTCCTCAAAGGTCTCCGAACCGATGACTCTGCCACCAAGCAATTCTTCATCCTACAAGAACCAAGCTCACATCGACTTGTCGACGGCCTCTTGTATGCCCTCGTTCTTGCTTTCAATGACGACATCTTCCAGGACGTCAAAACCATTGAAGAGATCTTCCATCCCAAATACCCCACTACCGGTTCTCACATGCTCAGAATCAAGGCTGACAAGCAAAACCTGCCGGTAATACGAAAAGAAACAATGGTAAATGGCATGTGGTCCGTCGCAAACGAGCTGGCAATGCCATATTCCATGATCGCAAATCGTATGCGGATGCTCAGCCTCAAAGCCGGCTTCAGACGTGCGTTCCACTTTCCCCCTCCCCTCCCCTTGTTGTTGATGATATTTGTTAGATTGGATTACGTTTTATTGCTTCAGGCGAGGGACTGCAAATCGACTAGCAGGCGAAATCCCCGCCGACGAACGGAAACTGCTCATGGGACATTCTTCAAACTCGAACCAGTTCTATGTAACCGACCATTCCTCCCATCTCCTGATTTTTAATCGCATTTTCAGACGAGCTACATGTCGCGCCGGTCGACGATCGATTTGGGGGCAATTTTGGCTCAAAATACCAACGGGCCAGACCCAGAACATCAAACGGTAATAAAGGCGCTGGGCGGGATGTCCCACGATTTGGATCCTAATGCGCCTCTTACTCTTAATGCTGCCGAAGTCGCGGAGATGCTCGCAGAGCCGGAATTGGTCGAGCTGCGAGAAAAGCGAAAGGAGGTTTCGGAGCGCATTGCGATGGAGAAAGCCAAGTTGGAGGAGATTCCCGAAGACGACGACGAGACCCACCAAGCGCAATGTGACGTAATCGAAACGCTGGAGGAGGAGGAGCTGTCTTATTTCCAGAGCCACAAGGCAAAGATCTCGACCGAGGAGCGCTTCCGATTCGAGGAAAAACGGAAGAAATACTTCGACGAAGCCTCGATGCGGCAGCTGACGGGACAGCAAGGTGGCCCGAAGCGGACACCAATGGCGAACATTTCCGTCAATTCACCTCGACGAGTCGCACCGCAGCAGTCGACTTCCGCCCAGAAGGAGAATGCCCCGCGGGCACATCCTGCGGTTACCATTGGTGGCCGACCCCATCCAGGAAGCATTCGCCATGATCAACACCTTCGATCCTGTTGAAGATAATCGCTCAATTCACTTTGTGTCTTGCGCCAAAGCACTCATCGGTCTCCCGGCACGCCCATCCGCACTGTGTTATCCCGGCGAAGGGCCTACGCAAGAAGGCAAGTGCCCAGTCTGTGACGTTGAGCTTTCGTACGTGTTCTTGCCCTTCTGCCGCTTCGTTTTCTTATTTTATTTCTAGGCCTCAAACACACACATTCAGCGCCAACAATATGGCAACCCATATTCACAAGTGTGTTCTTGATGACGCTCGCATCAAGGCAACGGCGGAGCTTGAGAAAGAGTATTCTCCTCAGTTGTGTTGGTGGAAAACCTGCAAAGTCAAGGGAGTCTTCGAAACGCGCGCGAGTTTTGCTGCTCATATACGCCACCATACCGAAACAGCCAAGAACGCAGGCTGGTCCGGCAGCAAAGCAGTCTGCCGTTGGGTCGATGAGGAACAGCAGGAAGTGTGCGGAGATATTGAGTGCGACGAGGAGCACATGGGCCGAGCTCACCAAATTAACGTGTGGCCTCAAGTCCGTGTGGAGTACGACGCTCTTTCTTCGGATACGTGCGTGTTTCTCCCTCAGAATGATTTTTTTTTTCGCTGACTCGTGAATACAGGTTTATTGACATTGACGGCGATGGCGACACATGGCGAGAGCGCTGTAACGAACAGTACATGGAGCTCTACGAGCCATTCGCGGTTCGCACAGAAGACGAGGTCGAATTTGACACCAAAGGAGTCACTTTCTCAGAAGGATGTGTTCTCTTCGAGAACGGCGAAGGGTTCGGTGGCGAGCGACCCGAATACCACGGCCATATCGAACGCCTGGTTGCCCTCGCTGCCCCTTTTGCGTTCATGAAGACAACCTTGACATTGTGGATCGCATGCGCCAACATTTCACTAACAACGCTTTCCAATTGCATCTCAACTATCACAAAACGCAAGTAATCGCCGCAACATCCCCGCGAACATGCCCTGTCCCTTCCTGCGGCCCAAAAACTTTCGATTCGTTTGATTTGCTTTACCACATGGTTGCATTCCACCGCGTTCCCATCTGTGGCTCAACCAAGCATCTTCGCTATCGTCAGCTTCGGCTTCCACAGCGCGAGGACATGTTGGTTCCAGTGGCGGAGGGCGAAGAGAATGGGAGAGAGAACCCAAAGTCGCAGAAGCGCGCGAGAATGGTTATCTATGACTCGTCCGATGAAGAAGAAACAACCGCGCCCGTCATCGATCAGCAAGAGGGTACAAGTGCCGCTGCTGGCAAGCGCAAGCGCGACGACGACGACGAGGATGAAGAAAAAGAGCGTCCCCGTCGGAAGCACGTGAAGCGCACAAACCGCGCCGCCGATAAAACCCATTACTGCACCGCCCACCGCCTCCAATTTGTCGACATACGAAACCATATCCCATCCTCTTGCACGTCGACTACCTTCCGTGTCCGAGATGAGAAGATGACGAGGACGGTATGGGGACCGACTGTAGTCTTTGCCGAGTGGCTTAAGACAGCACCACGAGACATTGTGCGTCCGCCGGTTATTCCTGCTGCTACCCTACAACTGACCTGTCTCTTGTTAGCCTGCGGAACCTACCGAAGCTCAAGGTGCGCGCAAACAGTCTGTTAGCGTCAAGAGTACCGAGGAGCTCCGCAAATTCAAGTGTGATGGGTGCAAGCGCGAGTATGCATCGATTGTCGACCACTTTAAGAATATTCGCTCCGACAAGTCCAAGTGCGTCAAGCGCAGGTTCCAGACGCGGCAGGCGGATGGGACATTTGGAGCGGTAACTGCTCTGGCCGCGACGTAAAATACTTTTACCTCCCTACTTACTTAACCTACAACTCGGTTACCTACTCTACTTACTCCCTCTACTTGTTACGCGATACTCTGCATTACCACCGTAGATAGATTGGTTATTCAAACGAGCTCGTTTGCCACCCCTATTGGTATTTTGGTTTCAAATGTAACCAGCGTGTCCATCTTTTGCTCCCTTCGACGGGTCCTATCAACCACAACTTTTGTTTCCATGCTACGTTGACCATCTAGCGAGCAGTTCTGACCGAGGCAGCTTGAAGTAAAAGCCCAACAGCAGCCCTCTAGTTACATTAAAATCCGAACACAGAGTCACACCCTCGGGCTTCGTAGAAGACTCTTCACTTTCTCTGAGGAAACTTTGTTGTGGCACTCAAGGGCCAGCAGACTTTTCAATTATAGGTTTCCCTGAGTTGAAGGGGAAAGTTTGATTTACCTTTGCTGCGCACTCCGAGCCTAATGGTTCCGACAAAACCAGCATACTTATATAGTAGAGTGAAAGCGTGAATAAGTGGACCACCTCTACAGTACCTCCAATGCCGGTAAAAAAGCCCACTTCCTGAGCCGCTCCATCCAAAACATCACCTACTCTACCTCGTGTGTATAGCCCTTATCGCCCATGAACTTAGCAGAAACTCCTCATAGTGGCACAAGACTGAACCGTCAAGGCCGCGCCATTGCACGCATCGTCTACCGCGACCGCCAGCTCAACTTTAAGCTCAGTCGATGGACGCAAAAGGCTGTAGGCCAGAAGCTCCGCGTCTCCCAGAAACAGATCAGTCGCGCCATCAACAACCCGGACAACGACGACGTTGGGGGCGACCTCACCTTTGTCGCCAAGGCTAAGATGTGGCAGCGACGCTTCCAGACGAAGATAGACCGTGACTCGCAGCGGGCCAAAACGGAATCAGAGCCCGAGAGCTGGGCCTCGGAATTTATGGGCACTGATCACGACAACGACGACATCATGTGCGACGTAGAGTCCAACGCCGACTCAGACTTGAATCAGCCTGCGGTACCGTCATTCATTTGTGTTCGAAGCACTCGAGCTAATAATGTCCACTGGTACAGATTTCCAGTGAAAGTTTCGGCCCAATCACACGCGCCAAAACCAAGGCACGATCCAACAGTGCTGTTGCCAATGCACAAGATTTGAGAGAGGTTTGGTGTTTTCGTCCTACTAAGTATGCTTGGGGTCTGAATAAGTTCTAAAGAAAGGAGCAAGTCCGGCAACCTCACCAGCTGTCGACCCCGTCCAGTGCCAAGTATCCGTGCCAACAGAGACCGCCATTGTTACCGGCCTATCGAAGAGCATGTCCAAGTTCCTTGCGGATGTCAGAGGCTTGAACATGGTCCATCACCAGGCAATGTTCGAGGCCAAGGGCTTCACCTCACTCACGAAACTGCTCGAATACGCGCGTCTCGACGAAGCCGAGCTCGCGAGTGCGCTGGAAATCCTGTTCAAAAACGAGCTGTCGGAGTGTGACCGCTGCTTGCTCCGCTTCGCTATCCGGGATCTGAATATTTGAGTCGACGGAAAGTGCCAGTGAAAAGATTCCGGAGACTGAATTTGGTGCACTATTGTACATTTCATTCGCACCACTCTATTATATGATGCTTTTGATTCCATGCTGGCGCAAATTGACCCATTCGGGGCGAGCTGTAACTGCCTTCCACCATCTAGTCGAATAGTGAGCACGGACCCGGTCAATGTCTGAGCTATGGCACCAACCTGATCACATTCGGGCGCCTTTCGTCTCCCATGATATTAGCGGTGCCCTCGATAGAGAAGGCAGGCATCGAAATCAGATGGAACAAGTCGACGAGAGTTATATCCTGCCAGCAAAAACTAAGACCAAGGTCTCAAAATGAAGCATATGCGCACATTACCAGCAATGTACTCCTGCTTTCTCAAAATCTGTTCGTAGACGTCCATTTTTGCAGCGAAGTCTTCCAGCATGTTTGCCAGCGCGGCTTCGTCCACCTCGAGACCGCGTTTCCTATGAGTACTTTCAAGTCATGAACTGAACAGTGACAGTGTGAACCACTGACGGCTTCCCCAGCATCTCCCAGCCGAGTTTGGTGACGGCTGGGAAGAACGTGGTGACCTCCACAGATGCTGCTTGTTCGAAGATTGCGCGCTCTTCCAGAGACGGTCCAGGGAGAAGAGAAGGCCCATGGTCGGGGTATTTCTCAACGAGGTATCGACAAATCGCGCGAGTTTCGTAGATCACAAACCCATTATCGTCCTAAAACACAACTGAATGACAATTCAGCAGAAGAGTTCGTGACGCACCACTACCGGGACCTGGCCGAATGGATTGCGCTTCAGATGGGCCGTCCCCTTCTGCTCTTTGCCAGCATAGTCGAGCACGATGTACTCGAATGGAATTCGCTTCTCTGCGAGCACAAGGGCGACAACGCCGCCCCCAGCGCTAATCGAAGGCTTTGCATAGAGTTTAACGACCATGGAGCAGAACAATCCCTCATCCTTTCCTCCTCGCGCATATATGGGCTAACGGCTCATGAGCGGGCGGGATCGTGCCGGGCGAATGGTGTAAGCATGCAAGACATGTCGGTGTTGGCGGGGTCCAAACAAGAAAATCGCCATCCCTTCCCGGAGCCAAACTAAAGTCTATGACACAGGCGGCAGCCTACCAAGCAATTAAAGCAATCGAAGCAGAAAAGCCTCGTGTCCAGGAGGCGCTGGACCGCAGGGATACGAACACCAACCTCATTTTTGCCCAAGATGCAGCAGAACTTGACGACGGCGGCGTTCCCTCTCCGTCGCAAATCTGGAAATCTATTCGACATAAGGACATCTCGAGGAACATACGACAGTTCCTGTGGCTAGTCATCCACGAGGGATATGTACTTGGGAACCGCTGGAAGAATTTCAATGGCTTCGAGGACAGAGCTATATGTGAAACTTGCCAGTGTGAAGAAACCATGGGCCACATCCTAACGAGCTGTGACGCACCAGGACAAGAAGAAATCTGGAAGCTCGTCAGCGATCTCTGGGAGCGGAAGACAGGCGCCCCACTAACCAAGCCCCTCCTTGGCGAAATCATGGCCTGTGGCTTGATGAAGAAGAAGGCCACACAACCTAGGAACGGCCCGGGAATATCAAGGCTATTCCGGATCGTAATCTCGGAATCCGCACACCTGATATGGCGTCTACGGAACGAGCGCGTCATCAACGAAAAACGGCCCTCAACACCCGAGATTCGCAATAGGTGGAGGGAAATGATCAACCGCAGACTGACAATCGATCGATTGCTAACAAACAGGGCGAAATACGGCTCGAGAGCCGTGCGCAAATCCCTCGTGCTGCGGACGTGGGCCGGAACGCTGGATAGCGAGGACTATCTCCCTCGGGATTGGACCAGGGAGAGCGGAGTTTTAGTGGGTATTGGGTAGCGGCGATGAAGGAGACTTTGGTGTCCGGAGCCATCAAGAGCTATCCCCGAGTCCCACACTACCACTGCTTGCTGGACCGTACTGTGGTTCCCCGTGACTGTGCAATCTCCCCCTGAGTGTGTAATCACGACTTCCTTCCATCCCTCGAGAATAAAAGCCTCCGGTATCGCCCGGAATGCATTGTTGTAACTATCTTACATCTATGTACACATTTGTTTCAGAAAATCTGCTGAGTATAAGCAACGAAAAACAATTACCGAGCCATCAAGGTATGTAATATTCTGATAACCTCGACTGTTTGGGAGCATCCTCGCTGCTCTTTGAGCCCAAAAAACAGTGTGAGATGTCAGGAGGACTCTTGCCTCAACCTCTGTGCGAAAATTTTGCTGGTCCGGGATGTAGTTGCGCCAAAATTGAGAATTATTGAAGATGGTAACACTTTGTCACATTTTGCCGCTGATCGCCTTGCTGGTCAATTGATCTTGCACTCGGCAGTCCAATGGCATTGGAATTCATGTACTAGTAGTATGTATCTATGAAATAATCTGACTCTAGTTGACTATGAGGGTAACTATCATACAATATGTACTGATAAGTATATATAAACATTAAGACGACGGCCACTGGTGGGTAGTTGGGTATGCGGCATCAAACTGCGTGGGATAACCCAAGTCGTAGGAGCCATAAATGGTATGGTAGTCAGCGGGAGTGTTGTAGTATGGAGTATGGTCATCCAATGGGATAAGGGAGTTCAGTTGCGCAGCGGAAAAAGGCTAAAATATACATGTGAAAAGTGTCAAGACCAAGAACCAAGTCCAAACTCACTGGTACGATGTTGCCAAATGATGGAGCAATTTGCGATGGCCCCGCAAGTTGCGATGGCCCCGCAATCACATTTGTCTCATCAGAAAGCAGTGCAGCAGCAGCACGCCGAGTACGAGCAGCAAACAGACCCGAGAACCGTGGGTTCTGTTTGTCTGTTTGGCCTTCAGGAGAGTCAAAATGGGCGCGGACAGCAGCAAGGATGGCGGGTTTGAGAGCTTTTTTGTCAGGAACAGGGCCGGCCCGGGCCCACGTGACGGTCTCCTGCCAGCCTGACAAGTGTGGGAAAGATGGTTCAACCCCCATAGCTGGGTGGTTGGCAACCAGGCAGCGTAGATGGTGCCACTGCTGCAATAGAGAGCAGGGTAGGGACAGCTCGGGGCGACTCGAGACGCCCCGCTGCCACGTTGTGTGACAGCGGTGTCACAGGATACGAGTAGTCGCCTAGAGTTTCCTACCCCTGCTGAAGGGAACGAGTCCATAGCCAAAGATCGCTGCCTAGTAGAGTTGGTGCCCAAGACATAGGGCAAGGCATAGGCTGGGCCAGTTGAACAAGCCGTTCAGGCGGGGCGTGACGTAACGCGGTCACACCCGACGGTTCGGGGGGTCGAGGGGAGTCGCCCCGCAACAGGGGCTGCGGGCCCGAGACCCCTGGAGCGCTTGAGAAGGGTTGCCAGTCCAAGGGGCGACATATCTCCTTTCCTGGAGTAACGAGTCGCTGTGGCTCCTAGACACCGCGTGACGGCGCGGTGTGACGCGTGACATGCGGGCCCGATCGGGCCCGCACCCTCCCATCGCCCCGTACCAGGGGAACCCAGAGCTTGAGGCCAGAGAGCAGGAAGAAGTGGCTAGGACAAGGGTGAACATAAGAGACAAGAGCCTGAGCTGTCCAGCCCAACCAAGGGCTCAGGTCAATGAGGCAAGCTAGCCTGGAGTGTTGGAAGTCGTCTAGATGCCCCTTTCCTGGGGTATGGTCGCAGCAACCCCGCTCTAGGGGACCAGGCCGGAGTAGGGTTCAAAGGAAGAGACTTCAATGCTAAACCTAAGGTACAGGAGTAATACTCTGGTCTTTATATACTGTGGGCGCTAGGGGCCGATCGGGCCCGCTGAGGGTCGATCAGAATGGAGCAGGGGATGTCTCTGGTCGTCCCTGGTCGCTCCGCTAGGAGCCCAGGGACCATTCCTCTGGAAGGGAGCCATGCCAATGTCGACACTAAGGAGTGTTTGACAATGCAACAGTAAGGAGCTCCCTCCTGGACCCTGTGGTTGTCTAGGGCCGATTGGGCCCGCTGTCAAGGGCGTCCGGCGGCGCATCATGATCCCTGATGGCGGGTCATGATGGCTTGATGGCTGACTAAAGCGCGATCCGTGATTATGTCCCTTCTCTGGGATATTAGTGTTGTTGCTCATTGCTTTGAGCTTGTGAATTATGAGGGCTTGTCAAGCCCTAGGGCTCTAAGGGTGGTGAGGGCCCGTTGGGCCGTATAGGGCCCGACGGCCCGACCCGAACCGTCACATTTTTCGTCAATCTGGAGGTTAAGTGCACGAGCAATATCAAGTAAGTCGTCCTTGTTCTGACTGGATAGAGCACCTATAAAGGGTGTGTTGGCAGCGCGTCGAGCATCACGTTCCGTTTGCTTTGCTGCCTTTCGTTGGGCAGTATCTGCCTTCTGCTGTCGTTTAGCCTCCCGAGCGTCTTCCTCTTCCCTGCGCTATTGCCCGCCCTTCTGCTGATGTGAGAACTCGAGCACTGCTCTTGATCCTGCGCCCGTTTGTTCGGGCGAGCGGCTGTGTTGATTTTACGCTGGTAGGTGAATAGCTGATCCTCCAGCAGGCGCATATGCAACGTGAGCATCACAATCTGGGACTCCAGTGCATTGATCTGCTTGAAGAGACCTGGGTCGTAATAGAATTGCTGGACAGGTGTCGATGGGAGGGGAAAGGCAATAGAATCATTGGTTCCGCAGGTGGGCTCGGAAGACTCGGAAGGGGAAGATGCTGGGACTGTGCTTGATGATGAAGACGACTGAGACCGCGAATGGGCGGCAGTAGATGCACGAGTTGGGTAGGTAGGCATTGTCGTAGGTGGCGGAACAGATACAATTGATTCTGTATCAGACTCCTCGCTGTCCGAGTCAGAACTGTCATCATCATCACTCTCGGCCGCATCTCTATTAGCGATGGCACGAAGAGCACGGAGCGCAGCCGAATCCGGTGGGAGAACAGTCTCAAGCTCCTCTATCATTGGGGGGAGCTCCGGGCGATCCGGCGTCTCAGTTGAGAAAGGGACACTCATCGCAAAATCCTCATCCGTGAACACAGTACGATCGACAGGCCAAAGACCACTCTTTCGGAATGCCGCTTGAATCACCTCCGGCTTGAAAGTCTTCTCCCGAACAGCCATATATTCCTTCACAAAATCCGCAATATCCATAGTTGCGCCAGTGTCATGCGCAATCTGGTCACAGCGTTCAAGCCAACCTCGTGAAAATGGACCAAAAACACCGACATCGGCAGGTTGGAGGCGGTGGGTTGTTTTGGAAGGGAGGATGATAATGTAGCAATTGTGGGTTTCCGCGTAGTCAAGGATAAGAAGGGTTTCATGCGATCCGTGACCGTCCATAACAAGGAGAAGTTTTTTCCCAGACGTGTTTTTGGCGGTCGCTTGTGGAATGAAGCACTTTGTGAACCACTGGTAGCCGATATCGTTGTCTGTCCAGCCAGTCGAGGAAGTTGCGATGCTGATATCATCGAGTAAGTATCAAGCACGAACAGATCTGATACACATACCAAATATCGTCATGGACTGAAAACCACTCCGGGAAAAAACCTTGGCCAGGGAAAACAAACGTTGGATAGAACCCCTCCCCGAGCGCATTGACAGTCTCGATGATTGTGATAAGTTGGAGACTGTCGCTGCTGCATTTGAGCTTGGCCTTTTGCGCGCGCCGAGAAAAAGTATTTTTCTTGGCTGATGTGCCGTCCCCCCGCCAAGCTGGCAACCTTTCTCATCCATGTTGTAGATATTCTCAGGCGGGATGTCGAAATCACGGATTGCGCTCTCGAGCTTGTCAAAATAGCCCATGACATTGGCGCGGTTGAAAGCACGTTGACGTTGTGGGGAAATGGGAGCAGCACGGGTGAGAACGACTTCCGGGTGGCGTTTCCTGAACTTGTAGCACCAGTTCTTCCCGGGCTGCTTACCCTCAGGATGAAGCATAGCAGCACGGAATTTGAAACCTTTTTTTGAGACAGGTTCGCCACTACTACCCTTGTGTGTGATCCACTTTGCAAGTACATTCTCCACTGGTAACGGGAGGTAGTGCTTCTGGGCCTGCGCCTCAGAAAAGGCAACACGCTTGTTCCGAAAGCGAGAATTGAGTTTGCTGTAATTGACCTTGAACTTTCGGGCAGCCTCCGAGACAATAGGCTTGATGCCGTTGTTGGCTTGTTGTTTGAGCCATGCACATGCTTGTTGAACGAGAGGCTCGTCCCGTGCCCATGCCTGGCTCCTGGCGGATGGCATCTGACGAGCCTGTGTTGGTTGACAAGTTGATGGCCACATTCATCGAGATCAGTGGAGTTTGAAATGTCACGCTTTATTTTCGGCAGTCTCTGGCAGAACAACTACATCCCGGACCAGCAAAATTTTCGCACAGAGGTTGAGGCAAGAGTCCTCCTGACATCTCCCACTGTTTTTTGGGCTCAAAGAGCAGCGAGGATGCTCCCAAACAGTCGAGGTTATCAGAATATTACATACCTTGATGGCTCGGTAATTGTTTTTCGTTGCTTATACTCAGCAGATTTTCTGAAACAAATGTGTACATAGATGTAAGATAGTTACAACAATGCATTCCGGGCGATACCGGAGGCTTTTATTCTCGAGGGATGGAAGGAAGTCGTGATTACACACTCAGGGGGAGATTGCACAGTCACGGGGAACCACAGTACCGCGGTCTAGCCGGCAGTGGTGTGCGTAAAGGCATTCCTCCGAGTGATCGAGGAAAACTTATCGATGAGCGAGAAAAAAGACTTCGAAGACGTGCAGGAAAAGCCGGAAGTTACACCGAAATGGGTCCAGCGTTTTTTCAGCGTTAATGGCAGTCCAGGATAACGAAGAATTTGTGGGTCTTCGTATTCCTCACTCTCCATTGAAATTCACCACCGTCGGCGTAGGAATGCCTCCAGCTCGCACCTCGACGCTGCTGAAGCATTATTCTCGCTTCTCAAATTGAAGCAAGATTGGGCACAGGAGAAGGACATGATGCGAAACCTGAGCGATGTCCGTCCTCTATTTCGAACTGGACCTCGTCTCACTCAAGACTTAGATTTTTTTGGCCACTGGTCGGATTATGCTACCCACTCATAATCATCTCGCTCTCTGCCAGCACCAGTTACGATCTGCGATACACTGCCGAATTCGACAACTGACAACGTTTTACACAAGAGCGTCCTGTTGGTTGCTTTTGGCCTTCGTTACAAGTCGTGTGCCAATGTCAGACGAGCATTCATCGTTTATCCCACTCCAGTCTGTCTGTCTGTCAGTGGACCATTTTTCTCCAGCTGATGCTTCTTCTCCAGGAACGAAAGGCGGAACACAACTTGCTGCTCTTGTTGCAGTAGGGCTACCGTCCCAGATCAAGCATGTAATTCGAGTGCATATGAGCGCGAGTTTGCCTTCGTCAAAGAGAAGGACCCCGAACTCGAAAAACATCTCTAGAAGAATATTGGATGCTAGGCAAGTCTTCATGATCGTATATAATGACTCTCGCTTACACCGACCAGATCGGCATCAAGTTTCGATGCTCAATTCGAAGAACGGCAAACTTCTGAAAGAGAATATACTTGGTCTGGGCTTTACTGATCTTGTTGGTGCTAGTGCTAAAAAGTGAGTGTCGTGACCTGACGTTGCTGCAGCTTGTTGACACTATCCAGGTCGAATCTTTCAAGTGTCCCCTTCTTATTGATGGCTCGGTCAAGGACAGAGGACGAAGTTGAAGAAAACCCGGGACAGAAGGTACCTGTCGCTTCACGATCGTCTGTCAGGAAGACGGCTGGTAGCGAGGTTGATTCCGAAGATAAAGTCCACCCGAGTGCTACGACGACGGTGGATACACTTATCTTCCCGAACCTGGTCAATCAGCAGGCAAGAAAGAAGACATGGTCAGTTAGACGCTCTCTAGTTTGACGTCGGCTCATTGTATTTGTCAGCCCTCCGAGGATCCCGATGCAACCTTCGTTCGATCAGTCGTCTTCCAATTGCCTGATAATTACCGGTTCGACAACATCTACGAATAGACTACGGAGCTCCAAAACAAGGCCAACAAGGGGGAGCAGCGACGGAAAGAGATGGTCGATGTTATCGAATAGGACAATCTCATTGAAATCAAGGCTCGAAGACCAGCCAAACTACCAGACACAAGCATTCATTTGACTCGGTGAGATCCGTCAGAATGGGGCCGGATGTCACTCCAGACCAGGAAGTCGGTATGTGGTTTCCCCTACCTATAGCAAGCTCGGTCTAACCCCATCCAGACATGTTGTTCTGCAATGACCGACACCTCTTCTTCCAGCCTTGCGATCATGTACTACTGGCCATCATCCATTTCCACCTGAAAGCGCCTATTACGGTTGACAAAGCGTCCACAAGCTACCTTAGTCAGTTGTTATCCCTATCAGACTGACCGTTTATCCAGGATCGCGACCGCGACCCATTCGAGGTTCGCCTCCCTGTGCCGCACCGAACCAGTGTCCGCGTACAAGGCCACCGAATGCCTGGTGCATCTGACTCATGACGAGGGAGAGCAAGACGCTCTCCGCTCCAAGCGGCGATTCGGATCTCGGAGAAGGTGCATTCTTTCACTGACTGACTTGGAAATGCTTAACCTCTTGACTGTTAGAAGTGCAAACATTCGTAACGCAAGGCCTAATTTGAAGTGCCGTGAGTGACTCCCAGTACCGACGGCCAGAACTGAGCTCGATAGTTTCAATCTCGGCGTCCGCTTCGACAAGGATACTACCAATCTCTCGGAACCTGTGCTCATATCCTCGGGATGTGGCCTGTTTCTTTGATATCATCTGTCCGAATGCGATCTGTGGCTATTGAAGCTCATTTATGGGATCGATATCTCAATTTGGCTGGGCTTCGACGAGGAATCTGGCCATCCACGACCGACGGAGGTATGACTCAATGCTACTCTTTGCACTCATTTTGACGTGACAGTCTTTACATCCAGGTTATAGCTAGCGCTGCTTCTCTCAGACCTATGGCCCAGTATTGACGTGTTCAAGTCCATCCGTCTGGTGCCTGCTCGCCTTCGGCACGTTCATCATCCGATTACCCGCCACCATTCCCCCCCAGTCAGACTATCTCCTCACAAGTTGCAAGCGGCTGGCCCAACGTCTCGACCCGTTAGCACGACCCGTCCTCAAACTACAAGGTCCAGTTGGGTGAGGTGGTAATCCGACCGATCAATTGATGCAATCATCCTTCCAATTTAGGTATTTAGCTTTTTGGGCGAGTTTACGTCACTTCCTACTCTCGTTTCTTCCTTCCCTTTCGTTTCTTTCTTGATTCTAGGTAGTGGAATGGCGGGAACCAGCCAAGGGCCGCCCGACACACCATTGACATCATCTTCCCCCCCATCCGCCCCGACTGGGCCGCCCGTTCCCCATCCGCTCAGTCCTGAAGATCAAGCTTTCTATCAGGATATCGTTGAAAATCTCGGCTTCAATTCCCCGGCTTCATCGTCGGGTACATCGGTGGTTCTAGGAAAACGTAAAGCAGGACCTCCTCGGAATGCGCTAGTACCTTTCATTGCTTGAACGAACCTGTGGTTAATTCAATCCAGACTTAACAGGGGGGCTTACCACCAACTGATAGACGCTGCCAAATTTGTGCCTCGTGGAGCAGACGCATTCTGGAACATGAAGCGCGTTCTTGCCTACGGATGTCTGAAGTCTTTCCCCCAAGCTGGAATTGCGCGCATTGAAGACATCCCCTCAAGGTCTTCTCCTTTCTTCGACTTTCTAAATTTGTCTCACGTCCCATGACAGTGAACACCCGGCTCACCATGCAGAGATTTTCGCCAACATGTTGACGACCTGCAGGATCAATCTGCTACCGGCTCTTCAACAAATCTACCATGAGTCCAATACGCATCCGGCCATTTGGCAAGGGCTAGGCGACCGGGTGGGCAATATTTCATTCCGTTATATTTCTTACTTTTTCCGTTCATTAGATGGCTAAAGCAGCCCGCGAGGCCCGAACGCAAGATACGAACACTTTCAAGAACAACTTGCGCATCTTACTTCCCATCCCTGGCTCTGACTGCCTGTACCCGCCCATCGAACCCGGCATTTCAAAAGCTCAGCGTGGTCTCGCACACCCTCAACTCCGGATGTTGATGATGCCGTGGAAGGATCGAATATTATTCCCCCCTTTGGTCTATGGTCCCCTCCCCGAGTAATATATTTACTCGGCAAGTTATCGAATACCACGCTTACCGCCATCGTAGCCCAGCACCTCCTCTATCGTAAGGCTAATTCGCCTCACCTCAACTTTGTTACATTGACGATTGCTCCGTTAGCCCGGAAGCTCAAAGGCAGGTTCACTTTCTGTCCTTTATGGCGCTGACTTTTCATAGCATCTACGATCGAATTGTCGAGGGCAAATACATACCATCTTCTAATTATTTCCCTTCCTTTTGTTATCCAGACGGCAAATGGAATCCGGAGGCGTTATCAAGACAATCTCTTCACTGGCGTTGCTATCTGGCGGGTATGCGAATCAATTTGGTTTCTCGATCCTCTAACGTGACTGTAACGGGCTATCACTCACCTTACTCTATACGACTCAGAACTCGCACTTTGGATTATCAGATATCAAGTAGACACATGACCAGTAGTCACATGCTATGTAACGGTAGACGTGACTAGGTCACGTAGCAGCAACTTAACTCTTTACTTCTCTATCGTCTTTCCATCTCTTCTCGCGGACCCGTCCCGACCGCCCGAGTACGCGCAACTGCTCCCTCCTCGCCGTAGGCTACGGGTCGCTAGTCGGGCCGCCTTTGGATGCCATCGGCGGTCCGACCCCCTTCTGGATTAACATCCCCTTCTCTCTTCTTCTCGCGAAGGCTCCTTTCGCAGCTGCGTCACAAATGGAGCCCACCGCGAGGGCCTTCGACGACGAAGAAGATCGTAGAACCCCCTTGAAATAACTCAAAGAACGTATCGAGGCTGCTACGTGGCGTTTCCCACGGCCGGAATCCTGCCGTGTGTCTCGTCTATACTCCATGTGCTTGGTTCCTGAAGACTTAGCGAACCGAGTGATCGCTCTTTAAGCGAGGTGTTTCACTTCCAACTTATAATCCGTTACTTGTCGGCGTGACGACGTCGAAAAAACTTGTCCTCTACTTCCACGACCGACTAAATTCCCTTATGTCCTCGTCAAGCTCTCAAAAAGTTCTCCGCAAGGCTTCCAACCCTGCTGCCCCGTCCAGCAAAGCGGCCGGGAAAATGCCACGAAGAGCGTCGGTGGCCGAACCTCCTGCTCAGGCTGGATCCCAACTTGAGCAGTTGGAGTTGGACGACGTGTCCCGCATCGGTTCTTCGCAAGGCGCTTTCGATTCTTCGTCCCCTTGGACGCCACTGCAGACTCCCGCCGTAAACGCTGCCCGATCTCAAGCGCAGCCGGCAACTCTTCCTCCTTCCCCTTCCCCTGTCCTGAGCGCTAGAGCTCCCGTCTTCCAACCTACCAGACCTTCTAGTCTGAGACCGGACGAAGGGGCGCGGGAGGGCTGCTAGTGGTGCTTCGAACCACACCGCTCGCCCCAGTGACAACGCGCCGGAAGCAGAGATGCCAAATTCCTCGGAGGAAGAATCGACTAGGACTTCGGGGCCGGCCACCAGTCGCTCTTCTGCCTGGCAAGAACTATCCCCGCCAACCAGGACGGACTCGCTTCCAGCACCTTACTCCGTTAGCTTCAGGCCACCTCCGCCTCATCTGAAGGGTGATTCTATCACTTCGGCACTCAAGACGTCTCGCACAGTTGCTGGATCCCCGCAGCCGGTCCCTCCTCCTATCTTCGAATACCTGGGCGGGACTCTTGGCCTTTATTATGAGCCGCTGGTGGATAGCGTACTCCGGCATCACCAAATCGAATCCCCTCGTGAAAACTACGATCCTATCATAGTGTACGGATTCGAAGGCGTTGAGCAGATTCTCGAAGACGACCGATTGGCTCTCCTTCGCTTGATATTGAAACGATACTACTCCCCGCGAAGCGATATGACTTGGGATCGCCTGGATGAGGAAGTGGATGCCATTTCCTCCATTCCTACGGCAGAATCACTGGTTTCCCCCGTTTTCCCTCAGACAGAACCTCGCTACTTCCGTTTGGAGGTTAAAACGTTTACGCGAGTAGCTCATGCTCTATACGCTTTCCACCAAATTCTACAAGGATTAGAAAAGCTAGAGGGAGTACCTGACGGGCACCGCTTCCAAGTCGACTATGGGTTCAAGTTGCTATCAGTCCTTAACAAAGCTACGGAAGCGGACAAGGTGCTGTTGGCTTTCGGGGCTACTCAACTCCGGCTTGCGGGAGCGAACGTCCGAGTGAAGCGCACTCTGTCTCACTTAGTCAAAGCTGCTCGACAGGAGGAAGCGACTACCATCTCGTCCATCGCGTCTACTCGCTCAGAGTTACGAACGCGGACAGCGGCTTTGGATCCGGAACCCGCTCTGAAACTTTACGTCGCGCGGCCCGACTACCAACAGTACTTGCAACAGGCTAATCCTATAGTCTGGGAGCGAGTGAAGAATCATTATCAAGCGGCTCAAGACGCCTACGCTTTACCTTACCGTTCTGACACTTGGCCTGTCCATCCCGAAGCTCCACCCTTACCTATTCGACCTATATTTCCTTCAACGACGCCCATACCAGTTGCCACTAGTGTCCGATTTGCCACTGCTCCCTCTCCCATATCGCACAGACCCTTTCCGGCTCCTTCCGCTTCAGCTCGCGCTGGATTGCGGAATTTATTCGGGGTACCCAACGAGGAAGCGGTCGACGGATCTGGGGGGCCATCTGTGACTTCCGCTGCAAACGAAGCAAACTCCTCCCGTGCGTTCACGGAGCGAGGCGCCTACAACCCCTTCCCTGCCATTCCTGTCACCCGAGCTCGAAATGATACCTCTGCCAACTACCCCGTACCTCCTCACCACTCGGGATCTTCTTCAAGTGGATCCAGGAGGCGGAGAACCGAATGGTGGTCGTGGATACAACGGACCACCCGGTGGAAGCGGACAGCCGGGTCCCTCCGGTCCGCCAGGATCCGGGCGGTCCTCCCGGCCCGAGCGGGCCGCCTTACGGCGGTCCGCCCGGCGGTGGCCCACCGGGCGGCGGCTTCCCGGGTGGATTCCCGCTGGGAAGCTTTCCCCCGCCTAACCCTGGGGGGCCTCCAGGAGCGCCGCCTCCTCCTCCTCCTCCTCCGATGGGTAGTGGCTTGCCCGTAGTACCTCCGGATGCCGGTTGGAACGGTTACCAAGGATATCAGCAATTTCAGATCGACACGCGTATGAAACAATCTGAGCTACCAAGTTGGGACGGCAAGGGAAGTTCCTTGATCAAGTACCTCGTCGGCATGAAAGATTTAGCTCGAAAAGGTCCGCTAATGCAATACCAAATGGCACAAGTCGCTCCTCAAAGATGGGAAGGAGCGGCCAAGGGATGGTGGGAAGTCTTGCCGGATGCCGTCAAGGACTTGCACCAGACTTCTTGGGTGCACATGTTGCGGGCTCTAACGTCGCAATTCATGTCCTCCAGATGGGAAAGAGAGGAGATTAGCCGATTCGAATCAATGTTTTTCAGGCAAAAGGGATACGAAAGCGAACTTCCTACAGAATTCTTCCAACGGCGCATCTTGCTCGCCAAATTCTTGTACGCTTCGGACGATGAAGCGTCAGCGGTGCATCGTATCATTCGCAACCAACCCGACGCTTGGAAGGAATCCATCGACGAAGTCCGTTGCCCCACAATCGCCCATCTCATCCTACTCGCCGAGCACTTCGGAGAAACCTTGGTGTACTCCTGGGAATCAGCCAAACTCATACGGGCCCTGCGCGAAGCAACAGGAGAACGGTACTAGACCACCTAAACGATTTTATGGGAATCGTCGAGCTCATTTGGCCACCGCTGGTGAAGAATCGGAGTGGGAAGAGGAAGAAGAGGAGCCAGATAAAGAGGCTATGGCGGTAACCAACCCACGCTGGGGCGCTCGAGCCAACCGCTCCAAAAGTATCTGGCCAAAGGGGGGAGAAATGAAGGGCGTCAAGTTTACGCGTGACGATTCGGTCAAAACGGATCCACCGCCCAAAGGAGACTGCTTCATATGCTCCAGCCCTTTGCATCACGCCGCGCAATGCCCGAAATACGAACTTTGGAACAATACTCGGTCGGCGCACTTAGCTGAGGCATTACTCGCTCTAGTAGACCAGGATCGAGACGAACGTGATAGAATTCTTAACACTGACTCCGAGAATGACAATGTTGTTGCTGCTTATTCCCCGTCCGAGCCTAAAAACTTAAGCTCAAGCCCCCTCGCACAAGTCTTGCAGTCGGATTCCGCCCTGCATAAGATCGTCTTAACGGTGGCTTACTCGGGGAACCGCAACACTCGAAGGAGAGAGGGTCTACAGAAAAGAATCCCCGCTTTCCGCAAGGGGAAGGAGCGAGCACTAAGGGCGGAATCGAAACCGCTGCCCTTGCCAGCTTTGGACAAATTGGCTAGACACGTCACTTCGCCCTTGACCGTGGACTCGGGAAGTAACTCCCAGCGGCGAATTGGTGCAAGTTATTCGACGCTTGCGACAGCTGCCCGCCGGCATGGCTTCTGTCGGCGCGAAAAGCCCTCCACATCCTGGCTCGAGTCGGCTCCCCTGTGCAACCGCACATAATCGTTCGTCTAGATTCGGGAGCGGACTTGACACTCATTTCGGAGGAATACGCGAACTCCGTCCCTGGCTTACCTCCTCCCAAGGAAGGGTTACGAATGCAGTTATACCATCTCACAGGGAAAGCAAAAGTCTTAGGGTATGTGCGGATTCCGCTGTACGTGACTACGGCCGAGGACGAGTTAGTTAAGCTGGAGGTGGAAGCTTATGTAGTCAGAGGAATGCAAGTTCCTCTGCTACTGGGTGAGGACTTCCAATCGGCTTATGAGCTGGGAGTAAAGAGACAAGCATCAGGCGAAAGTGAAATATCCATCGGCGCCACGAGACATCGCATCCCCGCCTCCTCTACTTCGGAGATTGACCTGGGCTTCCAAATGAGAAACGTCAACGTGGCAAGAACCTTGAAGGAATACGCACCGGGTCCATCAGGAGCTCGCAAATCGCGCCGAAAAGAGCAACCAATCAAGAGCGATGAGATTCTAGTTCGAGCTGAAAAGGACGTACTCATATCAGCTGGCTCGGTACACAACGTACGGGTCGTGGCTCCCATGGAAGGGAGGCAGAATTGGCTAGTCGACAAGATACTGCTGACCATGGACGATGGTAGTGTCATGGCCGCTCCTACGACCCTAATTTCCAAGGACGTCCCTTTCGTACCGATAGCGAACACCAGCACAAAACCGTGGTTCGTTCGCGCGGGGGATGTAGTCGGCATCCTCCGTAACCCAGAGACTTTCGAAGATTGGCCTCAGGACGAAGAAGCACTGAGTCGCATGGCCGCGAGTGCGGAAGCTCTTACTAGAGTCATCCGCGCCACTGCCTCCGTTGACGATCCGAGGGCAGAGCGAAGCGCCGTCCCTCCTGAAGATTCTAGAGCAGTCCCGAGTAATGACGACCCAGACGAGGAGCTGTGGGGTCCTAAAACCACGGCCGTTCCGGAGCCGGATGCCGGCGACGAGAACGCGGATGTGGCCGAAGCGGTGTGTCTAGGCCCGGATGTGCCTGCCGATATCCTACCCCGGTTGCAACAAGTGCTACGGAAGAACGCCGCGGCCTTCGGCGTGGGAGGCCGACTGGGTCACGTTACCGAGCAAGCTTCGGTTCCCATAAAGGAAGGTACACAGCCGGTCTCCTTGCCCGTATACGCGGCCTCCCCTGAGAAACGACTAGTCATCGACAAGCAGATGGATTTGTGGATAGAAAGAGAGGTTATCGAACCATCCGTTAGTCCCTGGGGAGCCCCTTGTGTAGTGGTGTTCCCGCAACGGCAAGCCGCGGTTGGCGGTTGACTACAGGAAGCTGAACGCTTCTACTGTAGCGGACGAGTTCCCTATCCCGCGCCAGTCCGAGATCGTGCAGGCTCTTTCGGGATCACAGGTCCTATCCTCTTTTGACGCGCTCGCTGGATTCAACCAAGTATCTATGGATGACGAAGCTAAGCCGAGGACTGCTTTCCGTACTCACCGAGGGCTATGGCAATTCAGGCGGATGCCGTTTGGATTGCGGAATGGGCCTTCAATCTTCCAACGAATCATGCAGGGAGTGCTAGCTCCGTTTCTGTGGCTATTCGCGCTGGTATACGTCGACGACATCGTCGTCTTTTCGAAGGACTGGGAAGAGCACCTGGTTCACCTGGACCAAGTTCTTACGGCCATACGAGGGGCAGGCATTACGCTCGAACCGAAGAAATGCTTTATTGGTTACACCTCTATACTCCTGCTAGGCCAGAAAGTTTCACGGCTGGGGTTGTCGACTCATCGGGAAAAAGTGGCAGCTATACAGGAGTTGGCTCGGCCGACGACGGTCAACCAGTTACAGAAGTTCCTCGGCATGGCGAACTACTTCTCAATGTATATCCCATATTACGCCTTCATCGTCAAACCCTTGTTCGGCCTCCTCGCCAAGGGAGCTAAGTGGGAGTGGAGAGCGGAACACGAAAGAGCGTTCCTGGATGCCAAGGACGCGCTCTCGGTGGCGCCGGTACTGGGTCACCCCATCCGTGGTCAGCCATACCGTCTATACACTGATGCATCAGACGTGGCTATCGGCGCCAGCTTGCAACAAGTACAGAAGATTAAAGTCAGCGATCTAAAGGGCACGACAGCCTTCGATAAGTTGCGCAAAAGCTTGGGAGTCTGGAGATCCGATCCCAAGGCTATACCCCTCCTTCATCAAAGAACTCGAGGAGGATTGCTACAGTGACGGGCAATGGTCAAGCGACTTCGAGTCCTCGGAAGTCTACGTGGAAAGAGTCATATGCTACTGGAGCAGGACCTTGAAATCGGCTGAGCGGAACTACAGCGCGACAGAAAGGGAAGCCTTAGGGGCCAAGGAAGCGCTGGTTAGATTTCAGCCTTTCATCGAGGGGGAGAAAGTGGTCCTGGTCACCGATCACGCGGCATTACAATGGGCGAGGGTATACGAGAACATGAATCGAAGGCTGGCGGCCTGGGGGGCGGTATTCGCTGCTTATCCCGGGCTGCAGATCATTCACAGACCGGGGAAGATCCATTCGAACGTGGACCCGCTATCGAGACTGCCTCGCATACCCGATCATGACTCGCCCGTAAGGGACGAGGAGAGAGCAATCATTCAGGATGAGGAGAAACGGGAGCGGGCAGAGCAACTCGAGGAGAAGGGCTCTTTCGCCCCAGCGGCCAGAGCATCATTCATGGCCAGCTGGTGGGATGAGATAGTGGATAAAGAGGCGTTGGTGATGACGCGTCGACAGGTTAAGGAGATGGCGAACCCAGCTAAGGACGGAAGGATTCCTACCGTCGTGTCGCCTGAACCCGGGGAAGTTAATGGAGTCAAAGAGAACGGATCTCTGGCGAACTCAGCGGGCGACGGAAGGATTCCTACCGTCGAGCCGTCTGAACCCGCGGAAGTTAATGACGACTTACCCTTCCAAGAAGGAGATGCGTGGACTTACCCCGTCGGAGTTAAGGAGGCAAAAGAAGGCGTCGACCGAGATGAAGACTGGAACAAGAGATCTCATTTACTGGTGGCTCTATCTCCCGAATTTAAGCAAGAGTTCATTAAAGGCTATCAAGACGACTCCTACTTCCGAGCTAGATACGCTGAGGAGATAGCGCATCCGGACGTCGTCCTTACCCCATCTCGGTTCCAGAAAAGCAAGGAAGGACTGTTATATTTCGTGGACGCCGGATTGGGCCACGCGCTTATGCGTACCCAAGTCAAAAGTTTCCTTTGTGCTAAGTTGGGTACACGACTCGGTTGGCGAGACCGCGCACGTGGGCCCTTACAAGCTACTCCTGAGAGTGAAGGAGCTGTTCTTCTGGAATTCGATGGCCAAGGACGTGGAGGAGTTTGCAAAGACTTGCGATGTATGCCAGAAGATCAAGTCAGACCACAGGAAGAAGATGGGCGGACTCCGCCCGTCTCACGTCCCTGCGGCGCCTTTCTCGACTATTTCTATGGATATGATCACCGGACTCCCTCCGTCTGGGGAAGAGGGCTTCACGGCTATCCTAGTTTTCGTGGATAAACTCACGAAATACGCTATCTTCATCCCAACCTACACAACGCTATCACAAGAAGGGTTTGCTAAGCTTTTCATCGACCATGTAGTGAATCGCTTCGGTATGCCGGAACGAATCATAGCGGACAGAGATCGTCGCTGGGCTACCGCGTTCTGGAGAGCCGTCACTGCCCAGTACGGTAGCCGGATGGCTTTATCAACTTCACACCATCCGCAAACTGATGGTCAAACGGAGATCGTGAACGCGTTCTTGGAACAAATGCTGAGAGCCTACGTCGCTAAGGATCGGACTTCTTGGGCCCGATGGCTGGGTGAAATCAACTTCGCTTATAACGGGAACGTTCATTCGTCTACGGGGTACAAGCCGAAGTTTCCTACTGATGGGGTACCATCCACGAACGGAGGCAGGATCCCTGCTTCCTGTTACAGACCCCGTCGTTCGCCCTTTCGTCAGAGGACAGAAGGAGACTGACTTCACGGATGCTCTCAATGAACACCGCCAATTCGCCCGCGACGCGCTGATCCTCGCTCAAGAGAGGCAGGCTCGAGCTTTTAACAAGCATCGGAGGCCAGTTGAACTTATACAAGAAGGTGATTGGGTACTCGTGAATCCGCACTCGCTAGAGTTAGTGGACGTGGCGGGTGGGGTCAAAGCTGGTGCAGCGCACCATAGGCCCCTTCGAAGTTTTGGAAAAGATCAACCCTGTGGTGTACCGTTTGCGTTTACCCGATTCCTACAACATGCACCCCGTCTTTAATCTGGAACACTTGAAGATATACCACAAGTCGGACGGACGATTCGGCGAGAGAGTGTCTCTGCCCGACACTCGCGATTACTTATCCCCTACGGAGGAGTTCGAGGTCGAAGCGATCCTGGGGCACCGTATCCGGAAACGGAAGGGCCAAGAATACCGTATGTTCTTGGTGCGCTGGGTTGGTTACGACCCGTCCGACGATAGCTGGGTCTCGGAGAACGACTTGCGCAACGCTCCTGCCTTGAAAAGGGAGTACCTGCGACCACAAGCTTCGCTGAATAGGGTAGTGCTCACGTGACGATGGCTACAAATAGTGAAGTTGTGACGAGTCACATCATTTTCTCCTTCCTTCTTGACCACTTCATCCCACTCTCCTACACGGTAAGCTCGCAGCGTCCGCTGGCATTCCGCCACGCTGCGAGCCCGCCATCCACAAACTAACCTCCCTCCTCAGAAATGTCCTTAATCAAATACCACTCGTCTATTCGCTTCCGAGAACCCCGTCTTCGTCCAGCAACGGGCTATGGGCCGGGTCCAGCTATCAACACTCAGATGTCGGCTGCCTACGGGTACCTCTGTGTATTCAGCAACACTAGCCATCGAACGATTCGAATCCTGGATGATCTATACGAACTGTGGTCCCCTAACTCTCGACGCTCAGTCTTTGTACCCGGTATCCCTCCTGCAGTGGACGTAGGGCCGCCTTCGGATGCCGAGGCACGCCGCTATGACTCCACTTGGGGAAGATTCGATCCCCGATCCGGCCCGCAGTACATCTATACCCGATCCTCTCCTCTCTTCGCATTCTTCCGAGTCCCCCTATCGGTTAAACGAGAAGACCCGTGGTCACCGGCTTTCCGACCTTTGACCGAAATATGGAGGCCTATGACCCAGGACAAGGGTACGCTCACCGACAAGGGCGTTGACGGCCTAATCGAATGCTACAATTACGTCGTCAATCGCATTAACTCTTGCACCGCTGTCGCCTGCCCTTCGCCAAGCATTGGCCCGACGATTTGCGCGTTCCTCCGCCGGATGTCACTTCGTTCTGGTCACTCAAGAGAGCTATGGGTACTGCTCTAAGCTGGGACGACATCTTCGACAAATACTCCGAAATGACTTACGCCTTGCGAGAAATGCTGGCTTGGGCCGATATGATGGACACTATGATGGAAGATCTATCACGAGGTCCTGACCGCGAGATCTCCGACCCTAAGGACGAATTCATGGGTTTCTGGGCTAATGGGTACCCTAAGGATCGTCTCGACCGTATGATCCGAGCCGGCATTCCTTGCTTCGTAGTTCACCGGATACCGGAGGACAAAGCGGCGGGTATTAGGCACAAATTCGTTCAATCCAGCTTCATAGAAGGCACTGAAACCGCCGACATGATCAATCATAACCCCTACTCCGAAATACCTCGAGACGGCGTTAGTCTGCCCAGACAATCGATTCCCCGCAAACTACAGTCAGGCTCTGCTCCTCCTCCTGACCCAAAGGGAGAGAAGCTAGCTGATCCTAGCTACCGAGAACCCGGGCAGTACTCGTTCTGGCAGAAGCGCCCTGTCGTTAGCGATTGGCCGGACAATCCCAAGATGAACTGGAAGTCTTCGCGCCCTTCGAGCTTGAAAACGGTGACGAATGACGACACTGGTGGCTGGGGTTCCTCCTGGCCGACAACACCTCCTACTTGGAACGATCCGGCGCCCTCAACAGAGGACTGGAATCGTCCTACGGACGACCCAGCTCCTCGTCGCTCTCCTCCTCCTGCCAACAAAAGGGACCAAGACGTGATGCGGAGAGCTCGCTTAATTGACGTTCATACGCCCAGTGACGGCCGGAGGCCTGCTGTCACCGCCAATCCCTTGCGAGACGACTATAAGCCTAAGGAATGGGATCGCGTCTCGCTTTACCCGGGGAGGGTCCCTTGGATTCGCCCTCCGAAGTTGATCGAGATGCGAAAAGGGTTCGGCAAGCTGCAGCGATTCGTCATGGGTATTGGGGAAGACGAGAGGAAACGAATGGAGTTGGTCGGACGTAACTCGGGCACAGATGGGGGGCCCAACAGCACCTTCTTCGATCGCGATAACCGTCGCACTCTCATTATCCTGGGATACGAGACCCCTAAGGGCGTAGTCCGGCCTGATATCTACGGCATGCCCGCGCCGAGATGCGATTACGTCATCAGGGACAAATACGGGAATTGGATGCCATCCCGCCCTTCGTACTGGATGTTTCGAACTGCTAGCACCACTGGCTTGCAAGCGAGTGCCCCTGAAACGGCCCCAGTTCCAAGACCATATCAGCTGGCTGCACTGGACGATCCGGATAGGCCTACCCGGCCGTTCACCGGGGACGACAAGGACGACGATGACGATAAAGGACCCTTTCCCCCGTCTGACAAAGGGAAGGGTAAGATGGCCGTGGCAGCTGACGCAATGGACCTGGACGAAATGTCCGATTACGGCGATCTCCTCGACTCCGATCTACCCGAGCCCAGACCTGCCACCTTCCGCGTAGAAGTGCGGGGTAGCGATGCTCTCTCAGCTGAGGAGTTCTACAACCTCGAAGTCATCCAGAGAGTCCGTAACGTCGCTGATTTGGTGCTAGTGCTATTAGCCGGGAATAGCGTGGTCATGGAAATGGGATCTGTCAACGACGACGGCGATGGGTTTTCTCGAACGAGAGATGTATTGGGTCTCCCTCAGCTACCTGGACAGAGAAGAGTTCGACCGTATCTCCGGTTCTGTTACCGACACGTATAACAGGCTTGAGTCCAGAGGTGCTCGAGAATTCAGATTGGCTCGGGAGGCCAGAGCCCGGGAGGCCCGATTATCCGCTCAAGAACCCCGCGCGGAAGCAGTACCTTCCACAGTTGCAGCTCCTCGGGCCGACGCTACCTCCGAAGGAGCGTCAGATCTTTCGCTGTCTGCCCCCGCGCCATCCGGGAATCCCACACCCTTGAGGACCCTCGCTCCTGTCGCAAGCACCGCTCCGGTTCCAGCCACGGCTTCGGTCTTGGTCCCAGCCTCCGCACCTCCTCCGGCCCCAGCTACGGCCTCGGCCTCGGTCCCAGCTCCCGCCCCGGCTCCGATCCCCGCAAACAGCGGATCAGGGACGGCTTCGTTGACTCAGTCGGCGGTGGTGGCGCAGGCTCCCCTGACGCCCGCGACAGGCGCTCCGACGGCTTCCTTGTCCCAGAGGATGGGGGTGGGCCTACAGGAACGGATCAGACCAAGGGGAAAGCACAATCCGGGCAAGCTCCTCCGTGATGAGCGGCGTCGGATCGAAAGAGAGATTCGGCTGGGTCGTGCGGGCTAATTTAGGTCCCTTTGCGCTCGGGTCGTATCAATTATCGATGAACGAAGGGCCCGCCTCGACGACAGCGTTGCCATCGGAAGGTCAGGTGGCCGGAATCCTGCCACTTGTGCCAGACGGAGCCTCGTTCATGCTCGGCTCTCATACGCTGACCCTCTCTGCACCGACGCAGGCAGACCCCTCGGAGACGGTCCTGACTACAACTAGCGACGATGTCTCGATGCCCGGGCCAGAACAAGTGACCTTGGCACTCGGGTCGCACACGCTGACCCTAGTGGCGTCTGTACAGCAGGGAGACTCTCCACAAGCAGGAGTCCACGGGATCGTCGCAGACGGATACAGCCCCGATGCCCGACGTAAGAGATGACGGACCCCTGAATTCAATGGAGCTGAGGATGCCGTCGCTGGATTCCGCTGACAGCATTGGGCCCGTTCAGGCTCAGTTCGTCTCGACAGGGCATATGGTTGTCAATGGTGTTTTGGTCCCTCTCGCTCCGCACGCTTGGGCCGGGTCATTCGGTCCCGCCGAGGGAATGGCCGTTCAAGCTCCTCCCACACCAGTACAAGATGGATCGGATATGGAGGTGGACGGACCCGAGGAAGACGGGTCAGGAACAAACGCGACTCTCGAGGGAATAGCAGCTTCCTCCCCTTGGGCGGCCTCGGTCTTACGGCGGAACCCGGAAGTTTAGCGGCGACTCTTCGTCGTGGGGGGCTCTGTAACGGGCTATCACTCACCTTACTCTATACGACTCAGAACTCGCACTTTGGATTATCAGATATCAAGTAGACACATGACCAGTAGTCACATGCTATGTAACGGTAGACGTGACTAGGTCACGTAGCAGCAACTTAACTCTTTACTTCTCTATCGTCTTTCCATCTCTTCTCGCGGACCCGTCCCGACCGCCCGAGTACGCGCAACTGCTCCCTCCTCGCCGTAGGCTACGGGTCGCTAGTCGGGCCGCCTTTGGATGCCATCGGCGGTCCGACCCCCTTCTGGATTAACATCCCCTTCTCTCTTCTTCTCGCGAAGGCTCCTTTCGCAGCTGCGTCACAGTGACCCCAGGGTATCCGCCTCCTACTAATATCACGCTCGGACGCCAGCAACGCTGCCGACGAGGAAATATCACTGGGTTGTCTCGCCTCTATCCATAATTTGCGTCGCGTCACTGCACATATCGTCGCCTACGTGGTGGTCCAAGTAATGTGTATGTTTGCATCCGTTCGAGACTGAAACTGTTCAGATACGACTTGCAATAAGCAGTGTGCCTCAATGGGTAACTCAAGAAACCAAGAAGTACAAATTCACCACGCTATATCAGAAGGTTTTGGCGGCGTTTGCTGATGACTCGGACCCCGATCGCCCGGAATGGGGCAAGGAGACTTTAGATTGGCTGACCGAGTACCTTCACTGGCTTTAATGGCTTCAATCTGATTACTTTAGGCGTGTTTTTGGTGATCTGGAGGACGATGGGCCAGATGGAGCGGGCGAAGAGGAAGATAGTGAAGATGAAGCCGTGGCTCAGCGCCGCCGTCGCGCGCTACAAGACGTTACTAACTCTACTCGCGCGTAGCTCTCTGTGGGTTCACGCTCTGCATGCATCTCTTTTCTCACCTTGCGCAGGATTCGTGATTTTGGACTGAAACTTCTGGCCTTATTCTACTAGTCGTTTAGCTATTCGTTGGGCGCGTCATATCCCACTCTCTTTCCACGCGACTTTCCTTGACATTTATACTTCTCTGGCTACCGTAACCGTGTCCGCTATATACTATGACTGTTTATAATCCACCGTTCGTAATCCACCCCAACAATAACTTGAAACTGTCCGAGAACATTTGATGAGATTTGGGATGGCTAACCGAGTGGTTGTTGGGGCTTGGAACGTGGAGCACCTCTCGTATCCTTCACCTATCCTTGGCTACCTTTGCAAGTGCCGATGGGGATTTTTGACCCTTTATACCTATCTGTAAGATTTGGGACGCCTAATAAGGCAAAAAAACTCTCGTAATCTCCGAAAGATATTGAGAACGTAATGAAACGCTTACAAAAGTTTCTGAGTTGGACAATGCCCTACAATCCGTAGCAAGGGGTGGACGTGCTTGTTAGTAACTGAAGGGTAGTGAAAAGCTGCAAGGCTAAAAATTTGATACAAGGACGATGGAAGCCTAATTGGGTATATAAAGAGTTTTTTGGGGTTTTTGAGTTTCAAGATCTCCATATACCGTCAGTATAACAGGGCGACTACCATTGTGGAGGCTTACAAGGCCTTGCAGGCGTTACAATTACGTAGTTGGCACGTTACATCACTCCGCCGGTTTTTGTGATGTCAGGGGGAGATTGCACAGTCACGGGGAACCACAGTACGTCAGGCGGGGTCATTGCGCTCCCCGCCACCAACAACCTTACAATGTTCTCTGGGGCGATTAGATCGTGCACCCGCGTGACTCGCCGAGCGACGATGGGTGGGTACTAGCTTTAGTATTACTCAGAATACATTTGGTTCCACATATAAGAAAATCGCCATCCCGTGGACTGCGGCATGACATAACATTCACAAGTACTTGCTTCCGATACTGTTCCAAGCTTCCATAGTCAACAGGTCTATGTGACCAGCTTGGGTACAAAGTCTATGGAGTACTCCCATACACACTTGAAAAACATTCGATTCCACCTTACACCAGCCCGTTCATGCTCTAGTTCCCCTCTTGCGAAGCAAATGGCGGATCCGTATACCCCCTCGGCGAGTTCTCTCCAACAAGATAAAATGTCTCGCGGTTGTACGGCGTGAGAGGAATATCGCGCTGAAGACGCACAGGAAGATCCGGCTACGCAAAAGTCAGCCAAAAGAAAAAGGCAAACAAGTTCCAAGCTCACGTTCGATATGAAATGCCTACCGAACACGACGAGCAGTGTCTCGTCCTCCTCTGCCTCCAGCGTCTGGTTCGCGATGTCCTTAGTGAACGCGCCCGCAAGAAGGGTCACCCGTCCGCTGCCGCGCCACAGCTTTCTGAAGGGGAGGTTGGACTCGTGAGCGCCAACCTCGTTCGGGTCGCGGGTAATGTTCCCATGGACACGGGGTTCAACGAGGTGCAGATAAGCCAGTGGCGGGTCTTGGTAAGCTGCAGCTAAAGACGAGATAACGTGCGAGAATTGTGGAATCGGATCCTTCATGCCCATTTCTACAGGCAAGTTGATAATTCCCGAAAATGATGGGAGGACACACATACCACCAAAGTGACCCCAGGGGCTTAGTCGTATTCCTGTCCGCTGAGCCCCGACCCTCTTGACCACTGCTTCGACAATTTCGAGCACGAAGCGGGACCGATTTTCGATGCTGCCTCCGTAATCGTCTGTCCGCTTGTTGGTAACGTCTTGGATGAATTGATCAGGAAGATATCCGTTGGCGGCTAGCGGTATATTAATCCAAAAAAGCAACACAAGTACAAAGTGGTTCAGGACTCACAATGAACCTCTACACCATCAAAGCCAGCCTCGATTGCGTTGGCCGCGCCTTGAGCATAGAGCTCAACGTATTCCTTAATCTCCTCTATCGTCAATGGTCGTGGAAGGGGTCCATCAGGTCGGGAAGTGTACCCAACATCTGACGCCGAGACGTAGGAGAAAGTTGGGTCCTCGGACAGAAGTTGAGCCGGATCGGCAGCCCGTCCGATTGACCAGAGCTGCAGGAAGATGAACGACCCTTGTGCGTGAACAGAGTCCGTTATCTATGAAGAATTTCAGCTCCAGCTTAGAAAAAGATTGCAATCGTCGCAAGACATACCTCCTTCCAGGCTGCGATTTGGGCTTTACTCCAGATACCTGGAACATGTGCGTAGCCACCAGCTTTTGCAGCAATATACGTGCCCTCCGTGATGAGTAGCGTGCCTGGGGTGCTGCCTCGCTGGGTGTAATACTCCTTCACGAGCGGAAGGTAGGGCACATGTTCTTTGTCCGCCTTGTAGCGCGTCAACGGCGCAAGCACAACCCTGTGCCCAGTCTTGATCGCGCCAACACCAACGGAAGTGAAGAGCTTCGAGCCGGGGCTGGTCATAGCAGTCAAGGTTCAAGGGAAAGTGCCTGGGACTATGGTTGGTGAGTTTTATGTATCAGCAGATGAGTAAGATGGCGACAGACTGAGAATTCTCCCCTGCATGATGGATGGCGCGAGACCCTTTTGCCTATTTCCGAACCGGGACGTTCTTTCTGCGTAATCCGTGTGCTTGTTGCGAGCTTATCGTCGTTTGTAGCAAAATCGTCACTGTCGCATCAATGTGACGCATCAAGATTGGTTCTTCAACTCCCGCTCAACTCAAAATTGTGCCACACCAGCGCCAAACTGGCACTTTCAATGCGGAAATCAACTCCGCTATCTAGCTATTTGCATAGCGCGAATACACCAACAGAAAGTTTATCCATTGTTTCCATTCGAATGCTCTCCATTGAGTTCTCAAACTCGAGCACAAAGTTTCCAGCAGAAAACGTGGGCACTATTTCTGGCTAGGCTCTCAGCTGCGCAGCACATATAACAACTGGGGTCTTCGACGCGTTTTTCCCTCATCGGTCAACCATGCACTGGCGGCGAAATCCAAGCGAAAGCCCTCCTACTAGTCCGAATCCCGACCAATCTATTCAGAACAGGAATGGAAAAGAAGGTGGTCCCCAAATATGATCTTTCTATTGTTGCTCACTGTCTCCAGAAATCACTATAAGGGTCGAAAACCGCCCAGTCATCCGACGAGGCGCTGGAAAACGAAGCAAATCCTACACCGATGCATATAGAGCAAAGCGTGCCCTGTGCCGCATCCTTCATGAAAAGGGGTGGTCAGCCAGTGATATAACTCGGGAAACCGGCATAACCGGAGGGACTGTCTACCCCGCCTTGAAGAATGCTCTCGAGTTGGTTCGTATGGTCGATGGCAAACCTGTGCGACGAACTCAACTCGACCGCGACGACGTCACACAGGACGAAAAACTCGTCGACAAGGGGTTATTAGCATTTTTGACCGCAAACAATGTCAATACGTCTCGAGTGACCAATGAATGCGCCGATGCCAGTTCTGAGTCGGAACAGGACCAATCTGAACCGGATTCAGCGCCTAATCCTGCCATAGCGAAAAATCCCACGAACAGGTTTGTTTGTTTGTTCCAGTTGCATATCTGAACTAAATTCCTTTCCAGAACACTAACTGCTTCCGACCGAGCGTTATGCCGAATTCTCCACCGTCGTTATTGGTCGTATGAGCAGATCGCCCGAGCTTTTGGATACAGGCGACCAGGCAGCACTTCTCCGGTGTATCGAGCGGTGAACTACTATCCGAGCACAGACGATATCTCTCAAGACGAAAATATTGTTAGCAGGGCCAGACTTAGAGAGCTTATTGCAAGAGAAGTCCTCCATCCACCAGTGGGAAAAGGACCGGTTTGTCGTCTTCATCGTTGCATAACAATGAAGTTCAAGTTTGTCCAATAGCGTGTTCATTATGTCAACAAATCGCAAGCAAATACTTTGCGCCACTCGCCACACGGCATATCTGCCAGTCCCAGTCCGGAGGCGCAGTATCCAGAAGAAAGAACTGGTGTCACGTCTCAAGCCTTTAGGCAGGTGCCTGGCCCAAGCTCAACCTACCCGATTCAAACTCACTACTACACACACTACAACGCCCGTAACCCTCACGATCGAGGAGCACATACTATCGACTATTCGCTCAGGGAGTTCCTCGCCAACATCCGACCCGAAATTGATCTGTCTAGTCATCTTGCCTTGTTTCTCTATCGAGGGGTTGATACGATTGTCAAACTGCGTGCGATGAAAAACTGGGAGGATGCAGATCTCCGTGAAGCGTTGAAGGATTGGTTCCAAATCGGGCACTGGCGGCAGGGGTTAGCGGGATTCGTCCCGCTCAGTGACTATGAACTGCTGGCTTTGAGACAGGCAATCCGAAAATTGTAGCTTGAACACTGATGCAGTCTGCATCCATGAATGTTTTTTTTTGCATCCTGTAAAGACTGGAATTGTTGATGTGACAACGTGATCTTCCCAGTTGACACCGACTCCGATTAGCTCCGTTCGCCCAAGCTCACTGTTCAATGCGAGTACCTACTTCCAAAATTGAAGACGACTGCGTCAGCAAGAAGCTTATCCGCCCGAACTCCATTCAAAATTGCTGAATATGAGGCTTTCCAGAAGGAATCTGGACACCGTTTCAGGCTAGGTCTTCGTCTGCGCAGCCCGTATAAAAAGCCTGTCGTATCTCGTGCCCTCACCGGACAGCTGTGTATGCCACGACACAGTCAGAGTGCTAGTTGGGACGGGAGTGAGGACGAAGGTAGCCAGGCTGCTGTCCCTTGTGTCGCTGACTGTCTTTAGGCATGAGGCCAAGTACCTCAAAATTTGCAGCCATGCGAAACGAAGGACGAAGCGATACTGCCGAATACAGAGCGAAGCGCGCCCTTTGTCGCATTCTTGAGGGAAAAGGATGGTCAGCTTCTGATATCGTTCGGAACGCGGGTATAACACCAGGGACCGTCTACCGCGCGTTGAAGAATATACGCGAAATAAATCGCGTGGATGAGAGAATAATTGAACAAGGTCGCGACGATGTCGCCCAGGATGAAAACTGCGTCGACAAGAACCTTCTAGCGGCGTTGATTGCGAAGTATGGCGCCAACCGCGACAGTGGGATAACCAGTCCTACATATATGGCAGCTGATACTGACGATGGCACCAAGTCAAGCTCAGAACAAGGTGTGCTTGAAATCACCCATTATAGTATCAACAGACTCAAATGAATCAAAAGCAGACAAGTCGAAAACGATGCTGAGGCATGGGTATGCATCCTCTTTGCTGTCATTACTGAACCCCTTACAGGAAATTAACTGCCTCTGAACGAGCTTTGTGTCGTATACTCCGACAGGAGCATCATTGGACGTTTATCCAGCTCGCAGCGGCATTGGGTGCGCCTAGACCAGGCGGTCGTTCGCCAGTGTGTCAAGCGGTCAAGCAACCGGGCTCAGACGATGTATCGAAGGACCATGAGATAGTCGATAAAATACAACTCGCCAAGCTCGTTACACATCAAGTCTCCAAGTCACCTGCGGGGAAAGAAAAGGTTGGCCTTTTCGGTTTTTAACCACTTGGCAATTGAGACTTGTTTAGCAATATGTGCATTCGACTCCTAACCAATCGGATCGAAATACTTCGCGGTTCAAGCCATACAACACTCCCACCAGAAAAAAATCGAGTCATCGAACGGTCTCCAGCATTCCTATTGCTTCCCCCAACATATTCTCGCCCAGTCCTCCCCAAATGCATGCGACGACTAATCATGCAGATGACTGTCGTCCAGAGTCCTATAACGCCCATTGTCTCGCACAATTCCTCGCAAACGTTCGACCTGGGATCAATCTTTCCTCCCACTACGACTTGTTCATCCATCGGGGTATCGACACTATTAGCAAAATACGTGCGTTGAAGACCTGGGAGGATGCTGATTTGCGTGAAGCGCTGCTGGAGTGGTTTAAGACTGGGGAAGGGTTGGAAGGATTCGTCCCGCTCAGCGACTACGAACTGCTCGCTCTCCGGCAAGCAATCCGAAAATTGTAGATCTATCTGAGCTCTGTATTTCAGTCCATGAATGTTTTTTCTTTGCTTTTCTGACTTGTTTTATGGTTGATGTGACGGCGTGACCTGAGCATCTCAAAACTATCTCAGAATCGACCCCTGCGAGCCTATTCGTTTGGTATTCAAAACTGTTGAATATGAAGCTTTCCAGAAGAAACGTGGACACCGTTTCGGGCTAGACCTTTCCCTGCGCAGCCCATATAAAAGGCTGGTCATTTCTCTTACCGTTCTCCACTTGAGATGCAGCTGGAGCCACGACCAAATCAAAGCATGGGAAATGCAAATGAAGGTATGCGTATCTCTTTTCTTTTACCCTCTGCCTCATCCTATCCAGGTGTCGAGAAATCGAACGGCACAGACCAGAACGTCGACGAACATAGGGCAAAGCGCGCTCTTTGTCGAATTCTCTATATGAAAGGATGGTCGCCTGCCAAGATCATACAGGACACCGGCATGGCCGACGGTACGGTCCGTCGCGCGTTGAAGAACACGCTCGAAACAACTCGCTCGAAGGAGCCATGGCTTCAGCACGACCGCGACGATATTACCCAGGACGAAACCTTCGTCGACAAGAATCTTCTGGCGGATTTACTTGCCGAGTATGGTACCTTCGAAAGTCACGATGGTGATGAGTCGGAGCTCGATGAACTCGAATCGGACACTCCTAACCCTGTCGTCATCATCTCGCCGAAGCCATCATCGAAAGCACATAACTCCCCAACCAAGTTTGTTTACCCGTGAATCTCTTTACTATGCTCACCACTATATGTCTTACAGCAAATTATCCGCATCTGATCGAGCGTTGTGCCGTATACTCCGCAAAGATTATGGTTGGTCGTTCAACCGGATGGCAACAGCATTCGGGATGCCTCGACCAGGGGGTCCTTCGCCAGTGTGTCAAGCGGTCAATCAACCGGGCTCAGACGATGTATTGAAGGACCACGAGATAGTCGACAAAGTAAAGCTCGCCAAGCTCATTGCAAACCAAGTCTCCCACTCAGCAGTGGGGAAAGAAAAGGTTCGCCTTTTCGTCCTTCAACTGCCAGTGTGAGTTGTTAACTGAAAATTTCTTCTTAGCAACATGTACCTTCGACTCCCAACCAATCGTATCTAAATTCTTCGCGGTTCAAGCCATACAACACTTCCAACAGAAAAAATCCTAGTCGGGCCGCGGAGTACCGAACGGTGTCCAGCATTCCCATTGCTCCAGCCAAGGCAAATTTATTCTCGCCCAGTCCTCTTCAAATCTCCGCGCATCGGAAAAATTATGCAGATAGCTGCCGTCCAGAATCCAATAACGCTCATCATCTGCTCGCAGAATTCCTCGCAAACATCCGGCCTGAGATCAATCTGTCCTCCCGCCACGGCTTGTTTATCCATCGGGGTATCGACACGGTTAGCAAACTGCGTGCATTGAAGACCTGGGAGGATGCTGATTTGCGTGAAGCACTCGGGGAGTGGTTCAAAACTGGGGAAGGGTTGGCAGGATTCGTCCCGCTCAGTGACTACGAACTGGTCGCGCTTCGACAGGCAATCCGGAAGCTGTAGACGTGCTTGACCTCGATCGATGAATGTTTGCTTGCTTATTCAAAACAAAGTTATTGTACAATTCGAGATCTCGTGATGCGCAGCGCTGTGATCTCGGAGGCAATCAAGGTTGAAAATTTCTGCCATCATCCTATTGTGAGTCAGTCTCAAGCCTCACGGTTCATACTGCCTGCGGTGGGCTGCGTCGAGTAGGGAATCTTGAAGGTCAGTGGAGCATAGCCAGTACAGTGAGGACCAGTCTACCGCCACTCACAGATACTCCTCTCAGATGCCCCAACCGATAATCCAAGACTCCCGCTTCAAAGGTAAGGACGTCAAGGGAGAAAGGGCATTGAGAGCGCAACGTGCACTTTGTCGCATCTTGTTCAACTCTTACGACTGGTCATATTCGGTTATCAGGGAGAAAACAGGCATACCTCGCGAGATAGTCTCACGAGCACTGAAGAATGTTAAGCTTAAAACACGAGTCGAAGGTGGGCGGACAATGTCGTACTATGTGGACGGGACAGACGTTGTCACGACGGACAAGCAATTTGTCAACAAGGATCTTCTCCGAGATTTACTCAACAAAGAAAGCCCACCAGAACGCGTCCAGAGCGAGTCAGTTGGCAGTGATTTAGACTCAGACTCGGACCCTCGTCCAACCGGAACGAAACAGAGAGCTGCGAAAACGCAGAGTCCAAGGTTCGTGGCAATCTGGGCAAATATACCCACAGTCTGATCAAATATCACTTGGATGCTCCAGATTTCCTAAGCTGACCCATTCGGACCGCGCCCTATGTCGAATTCTCTACCACGAACAAAAATGGAAGTACGACCTTGTGGCAGAAGCTCTTGGTCGGTCGCGTCCTGGAGGAAACTCGCCCATTTGTCGAGCAGTGAAGAACATCCCCAACGCCAAAGGCTCAGATCTCGATGATCCTTCGAGAGACCATGAATTCGTCGACAAAGCCAGACTCGCAGAATTGATCCGCACACACTCTCCTTCCCCTCATCCAGGCCGCCGTTCCACCTCGCGTGCTAAGACACCTCGTTTCAACCCATACGAGCGATCTCCTGGGAAACAGGGGAAGACTACTAGTATGCATGCAAGTGGACAAAATGCTGCCGATTGGGACAGCCTGAGCGAGCCTGACCTTTCTGACTGTCCGCCGCGCTCTCATCACGTTCCCGCCCGCGATGCTGACTCGGATCGTTTGTCCCCGTCTAACAGCAGTAATTCTAGTAGAACATGCCGTATCAGCTCGCGCCGCGCAGCCTCTCCCAAAAAATATCCTACCACATCCAACCAGATGCCATCGCTCTTCGAATTCCTCGCAAATATCCGACCTGAAATCGACCTCTCCGATCGACAGGGCTTGTTCATTCATCGAGGCATCGACACCATCGCAAAGCTTCGGGCAATGAAAAGCTGGGGCAAAGAAGACCTCTCCGAAGCACTGAGTGACTGGTTCCAAGTCACGGTAAAGTCAGAAAAAATATGCTCCACTCAATGACTACGAGCTTGTCGCCCTTCGGCAGGCCATCCAAAAGCTATAAGAACCCACGTACAAACATCGAAAATTGCTAGTTCTGATCGAAACTGTTACATAAAGATTGAGTACAAAGAATATACACAACGTGTTTACTGAGAGACAAATGAGTACTTGCCCGAGCCGACCTGGACCTTCATAGGTGAGCTGGATATTGTAGTGATACCCTGGGCTTGTGCCACGGCCTTCCCGCCCTCGGTCAACGTCTTCGCTGAGCCAAACGAGACGGTCGCAGTAGCGCCGACAGGTAGCGTCACGTCCAAAGAAAGTGTGGCCCCATTCGTTTGGTATGAGACAGTGATATTGCCAAACGGAGTCAAAAGCCAACCGCTTGCCGAAGGGACTGTGGATGTGAAGACGGGGGCGATGCTGACGGTCTTGAACGCCGTGCTGGTGAGCTGAATACCCAGCACAGACTTGTAGAACCAATCTTCAAAGGTGCCGAGGAAGTACTGTAATAATATTCAGCTCAGCGACAGGAATGACCAAAATGAAAGCCACGAACATGATCATGCGAACGCGCTGTTACGGCCCAATGCTCCCACATAGTCGTTGCACCGTTTTGGATCCAGAAGCCCCAGCTCGGGAAAGTGGTTTGTTGCGCCAGAGCCAGAGCAACATCTGCATGACCATTGTTCGTCAACATGGGCAGGATATACTTCGTGCTGAGAGCGCCAGTATTGAGGTGGACTCCTCGCGAGTTGACATCGGCTGCAACACTATCCGCAACTGCTTGGGCATTACTGGGACTTGTTGTCAAGTTGAAGGCCAGGGCAAGGAGGTTATGAGATTGACGATAGCCGCTATCGCCAACGCCAGCGTAATGGCCATTTGCCCAGAAAGCGTTATTGAATGCAGTCTTAACTGCAGCAGCCTGCGAAGCAAACGTGGCAGCATCGGCGGTATTTCCTAGAGTTGTCGCAACTCCTGCCATGATATCGAACATATGATACCTGAACAAGACATCAGTAAATAAACGAGAATTCATGGCAAAATAATGCTTACAAGTATGCAGTCGCGGGAACCCTTGAGTCTTCTGGAGGATTTCCGCCCAATGGTGAAGTCTCTGGCGTGACCCAATCGCCCAAGCCAGTATTCGCAATGTTATTTGGCGAACGTCGTAGTTCAAAGTTCACGTAAGTCTTCATGGCCGCGTAATTGTCTGACAGAACCCGGGTGTCGCCGCGGTATGAGTATATCCACGCGGGTATGAGAATGAACGCGGCGCTAAGTAAAAGAGATTGGTCGAGGCTCATGCACTAAGCTAAGAACTTACTGCCATGGGTCAGCTTGATTATTTGCACCCCAACCACTATCCGGAGCAATAACCGCAGGTGGCCCATTACCATCGGCAGGAATGGAGTCGGACAGATCCTGTGCATACTTGGCCAATAAGTCTTGCGAGTCAAAATTCATCAAAAACATTTCCTGGAGCCCCTTAGCACCGTCTAGGTTCACAGTACAACTCAAACTCACAGTGGCAAGCTGGGCATCTCCAGACCAACCATTCTTCTCGTAAACGGGGGTGTCGGTGGGAATGGAATGCAGGTTGTTGAGCAGGGTATAAAGAGTCGCGACATGGAGCTTGTTGAGCAAGTCGACTGAACATTTGAAATCGCCGACTGTGCCAACATCGTCGTGAACAACTTGTGCAATGATGTCCGAAGGTTTAGGGGCAGTCGAGGAAGGCCATCCGATAATCTGAATGTATTGGTAGCCTGAAAAACCCGCTCAATATCGGAGGTAATAGTCCATCTTCCAGCAGCACATACCCTTGTACGAAAACTTGGGTTCAAAGACCTCCGGAGAGCCGGTCCCTGATAGCCAATAACGATCAGTCTGGAAGTTATTCGAGTAATAATGCTGGGTATCTGGCGACCTCGACATTAACGACTGAACGCAGGGAAAATCAGGCGAACCTTGATAGATAACCGTGCCATCTGTGTTGATTTTCTCTCCATAGTGTATCGTCACCAAGCTGCCTCTGGCACCAGTAACCGTCAGCTTAACCCATCCAGAAACCACGCGTTCGTAGGCCGCAACATATTGACTAATATCGACATCAGCTGAGTTTGCCATAGCCAGAGGATAAAACTGACCCAGGAACTGGTTGCGTGATGCTGATTGGGGTCAAACTCGATGTGACCCTTGTCGGCGGTTGTCTTGCATGGATAAGAGCGCCCTTGGGTGCGGGAGCCAACAGGGCGGTGTTCCAGGCACTGTCGTCGAATGACGCCAAGTTCCATCCGGCAACTTCATAACGTGCTAGCAACACTGATAAGCACAAGACCGATTCAGAGAAAGAAAGACCAACACACCATCATAGTTTTCCCCTCCGAAAATGTCATCAAGTCTGGTCGGTCCCTCAATATTCTTCCAGCTGCCGTCGCTCACAACACGTTCTCGTGACCCATCGGTATATACGACACTGAGCACGAGTCGCAACACGGGCTCCGCATGCCATGGCGCGCCAGCCCAGTTCCACACACTACCTTGAGTAACACCATAATGGGAACGACCGAGCTCGGCACCAAGGGCGTTTGCAGCTGGAATATTGCTTAAGCAGAATATCTCTCCCGAAACTGATTAGCCTACAACTGCCACCGTTGAGAAGATTTTTGACATCGACCGCCACATATTGCATTCGTTTGTCGTATTTGGTGAAGCCCGGAGTCATAACGCGGTCGGAGATTGGTTTGCCATTGAGCTGAATTGCAGCGTAACCACCTGCAGCATAGAAAATGCGAGCCTGGGAAACTTGTTTGCCTGACGGAAAATTCTAAGTCGGCAAATGGAATCATCGATGATGACAAACCAATGCTAGTGCCGCTGAGAACAAATCGTTTCCGCAATAGAGGTGCTGGATGTTCGCCCAACGGATCCGGTATGCTCACATCGCTGTTCCAAGGTCCAATACCATATTTGCCCAGAACATTTGCCGCCGCCCACGAAACATCATTGAATGTCGGAGTTTGCCAATTGGAAGGGAGGCTCCCTGCGGAAATGTTAATAGAAGTTGTTAGATGTCATGGCTGCTTACCTAGGGTTTTCCAGCTGCCATCGCTGACGATGCTATCGGTAGAGCCATCTGAATAGGCGATGGTTCCAGAGAACAGGAAGCCTGCTGGACTGGCGCCGCCAGAACTGGCGTCTGGTCGGTTTGTCACTTGAGCGGCAAATACAACTGCAAGACCACCATTGACGGTCACCGGAGCAGTGCTGGTACCTGCACCAAGAGGGATGGAGATGGTGGAAGCTACGCGCCAAACATCAGCATCATTCGATGCTGCTCCAACTTGGACACCATTGACCCAGAGGGTAAAGACATCGTCGCCTGTGATCACGACTTGGGCAGAAACAGCGACCTTGGTAGAGCTGGATGGAAGAGAGACTGTCCGACGGAACGCGACATCACCGGCGGGCGCATTTCCTGCCGCACCAGCGCTGTTCCATATCCAAGAAGCAACGGAGAGAGATGGAATGGGAACAGTTGGAAGAGCAATGCTTACGCCATTCGACCAAGGACCGACACCATAAGTACCGAGATTGAGGACAGTGCCCCATGATGCATCAGAAGTCGAAGGTAATTGGAAGTCAGCGGGGATTGAAGTGGTGGCCTTCCAGGCGCCGGTCGTTGTGGAAGTTGATGTCGAGGATGTCAGAATAGTGGAAGAACCGTCTGAGAAAGAGACGAGGGCCGCAAAAAGAACGCCTGCGGGACCAGCTCCACCAGAACTCACATCAGCTCTGTTGGTTGCTCGTAGAGCGAAAACGAGGGATGTCGAGGTACCAGTTAATGGCACGTTGCGAAAAATTTGGGCCTGCTTCCAAATATCGACCGCGTTGGGTGCACTCCCAACTAAAACGCCATTTGCATAAAGTGTGAAGAGGTCATCGGCTGTAGCGAGGATAGTGGCGCTGGTGGCCGTTTTGCCACTTGGAACGGAGTAGGTAAGACGAAGGGCGATATCTCCCGCCGGGGCATTGGGAGAAGTTTGGCTGGAAGAGGGGGTCCATATCCAGATGGCGCTGGTGAAAGCGTTTATAAGGGGTTGCGGGACGATGGTTGCGTTCTTTCCGATCCAAGCACTCGAGCCCCAATCATTTTGGGAAAGGAAACCGGTGGTGAATGTGGACTGAGCCGAGGCAGAGCCAGCAGAGGAGACAACAGCCACGGTCCAAAAGTATTGAGTGTCGGAAGAAAGAGAACGACCAGAATACGGGGCAAGATACGGGTTGGGAGAGTTGATAACGCCAGAATCCCAGACGTCAGAGCCACCTGCTGTTGAGGCAGAGACTGTGATACGATAGGAAGTTTGTGTGACGCTACGAGCAGTTGAGGCAATTGTCCACGAAAAACGAGGAGAAACATCAATGCCGAGTGGTGCTACTTGGTTCTCTACGAGGAGAGACCCAACCGATACTTGGACAACTTCAGTATAAGTTCAAGACAAAAAGGACAACGCACTTTGTCCATTGGCCGCTCCTACAAAAACGCCTACAATGGCGATGACGGCGAACAGCTGCATCGAAGGGCAGTCGCTGGGTGGCCTCCATAGCCACAGCCGTTAAAATACTGGCGGAGAAGTGTTGAGGGAAGTGTGCAGGGTGAATCATAGGACCCCGCATGTGATGACATGAAGGACTCCATATCTTCTCGCCGCGTTGCATGCTGTTGCATGACCTCTTCTGTGTGAGAGCACTGTGTAACCTTGCTGACTTGACGGCCGGAGACCTTGGTCAAAACGGCGTGGGCGCCGTCAGTGGCATGACCCAAGAAGTTCCAGGAAAAAATCGCTGATCCGATGGATCAAGCCGTGAGTTGTCTTTGCCTTTCCAAACTCAAGTCGAAATCTCATATATTTCTCTTCGAACGGTTCTCGGGAGCAAGTCGGTCCTCAATCCTTTACAAGAATCTGAATTACTCATAGCATATCCTTTTGCTCAGCCAAAATGCCCCATAGAAGACTCGCTCGGTGACTCTGCAGCAGGAAGTCTTCTCGAACGTTAACGGACTTGAAATGCGCCTCCCAGTCTGAGTACACTGCTCAATTGGCGAATCGACTCCTTCTAGCCAAACTTGTCACCGCAAGAAGCAAACTAAGTATCTGGCCCGCATTTGCGCCTCCCGAAGCCTTCGGGGCACGCAAACGGCGTTTATAAAGCAAGAACCGCATCCATCCAGCCACCGCATCGTTCATGGTCATCAAGCTCTACTTTGCGCCGGTGTTGGGTCCGATAGGCGGCGCTTGTGTCGCGGCGCTTGTCTTGAACGAGAAACAGGTCCCGTTTGAGGCGGTCCCCGTCAACTTGCACACTTACGAGCACAGGAGCCAGCCGCACCTGTCCAGGCAGCCGTTTGGCCAAGTCCCAGTCCTCGTGCGTGTTTTCTCTAATCTGCTTGTCAACTACAACGTTTCAAGGACGATAACGGGTTCATCCTCTACGAGACGCGCGCCATTTGTCGTTATGTGGCGGAGAAATACCCCGAGAGGGGACCACGGCTACTTCCTGGCCCAGACTTGCAGGAGCGCTCGTTGTTCGAGCAGGCGGCATCTGTAGAATTCGCCAACTTCTTCGCCGTTGTGAGCGCTATACGAATGGAAGTGACAATCAAACCGTGCGTGCTATCTTGTTTCAATGGCGCAAAAACTGACACCCAGTACTAGGCACATTGGCATGGAGGTAGACCAGGGCAGCGTCGCGCTTTTGCTCGGGCAGCTGGAGATGCTGTTGGACGTTTACGAGGGCATTCTTTCGAAGCGCGCATATCTCCTCGGTAACGTATGCTACTCCACCCACCGTTCTAGGACTTGAACTTAAGTAGCCTTGCTTAGGAGCTGACTCTCGTTGATCTCTTCCACCTCATCGCGATTTCGGCAATGAAACTCGGCGCGATTCGTGAACTGATGACCCCCGATAACCGACCGAATGTGGCGAGATGGTGGGCAGCACTCACATCCCGCCCTGCTTGGGTTCGCCTGCAGGAGGAAGGAATCAAGTCCAAGAGCAGTGTAACGCAACCTGAAATGCAATGATTTTTTCGTTCCTTAACAACAAATTATACCGACCATGACTCGCAGCACTACTTTACAAACAACATATTTATCGTGAGATCCATCGTACAATATACCGACATGACACACCCTGCTACCTCACCAAGTTGCTGGGCCGAATGTGCCTCCGTCTGGAACTGTGAGCAGCGGCAACCCATTCGCATCTGACGTCTTGAGCCACACGGTGTTGCCCCACCAACTCTGTATCGTGCTCGCTCCAATCGCCCCGTTCTTTGGGTATTGGAGACAGAAGAAGATCACCACTGCGGAGACGGCAACACCCGAGTCAAGTGCCGCAGAAAGGACGTCTATATCGGGTTAGGCATCACTGGAGTAGGAAGAAAAGTAAGCAAAAGACGCACAGTTGTACTTAGTCCACCACGAGAAGTGTCTGCGACGAATGACGTATTGGAAGATAAACCCGACAATCGCCCATGGAACGTAGTTGTTGCTGTTCGCCGGTGGGATAAGGCCTGTTCCGGAGAAGATGACTGGGAAGTTGACGTAGCGGATGGCGGAGTTGGGCCACTTGAGCGTCCAGAGCCAGGCGAGGACTGGGCAGATGAAACCAATGAGGAAGAAGAACGTCAAGGCGTAGTAGAGTTGGCCATGTGAGACTTGTTGGAAGGGTAAGCAAGCAGTGAGAGCGAGGTGGAAAAAGTGGCGGCATACACTGTCGTTGAGGTCCAATGACTCCCCAAATAATAGACGCCGTTCCAAAGACTGTCGTACTTGGGCAACGGAAGCCGTCGGGCTGGTGAGGGGCACACATATCTCGAATGTTGGTAAACATCCAGGCCTGCAGGATGACCATGAGACGAGTTGGTCAGTTAGGTATGTTTCATGCGAACCTGAACCCCAAGTTGCACCGTTCCAGCGATTATGGTTGCAATGACTTGAGACAAGAACATTTGACGCGGCGGGACTTTCATGTAGTGACCAAGCTTGAAGTCAGACGTGAACTGTAAGGCTTGGGCCATGGTGATCTATCGGTCATGAGTCAAAACAGGGAGCGAGGAGGGGTGGAAAATGATGCACATAACCAAAGGTCTTGAACATCATCATTGCGACTGGGTGTCCCGGGAGAGCGTAGCTGCCATTTCATGAGCCATGATCTTATTGACGGCCAGGACCCACCCAATGATCAACTCAGTAATGACGTTCAGACCGACTTGCTGATTGGTGATAGCTTGGATCATGCCAATGGGGATGACATAGACGAAAGAGATGACAAGCGCCAGAATCAGGTATTGCACAGGGAACTTGGTGTCCCAGACCTCGATGCCGACAACACCAAAGACAAACATGGTCAAGAAAATGATCGCATACCACCACTCAGGTACTTGAGGGTAGACAGCCATCAAACGCGCATGAATATCGGGCTGTTCGTGCATTGCACGACGAGCTTGAGTCCAAATCTACGGACCAGCGTGAGTGACTGACCATTCTGTTGAAGCAGAGATACCCACCTGTTTACGGAAGAACAGGAATGCGTGCATGATGGTGGCGGTAATGCTGGCGAAGCTCAAGCCATATGAGACTGCAAATGTTGTACTCAGGAACAACGGAGAGTATTTCTTATATCTGTGTTATGTCAGCGAAGGGCCTTGAGACTGGAGAAAATGAACATACTGAGCCTCGTCGAACACCTTGTCGGGCGTCAGGATACGTGACACATCGTAAGGTCCACCAGTGTTGTCAAACGAGCCAGTAGTCGAGATCGGCATGTACTTGCTAAACCACGTGTTCGAGAACTGCAACGTTTGGTGAGGTAGAATCCCAAGGAAGCAGAATCAGCGCATACGTAGATGGCGGGCGTGAGTATCCAGAAGAAGGCGACGAATCCAGCAGCAACATTGGCCTCAGCCCACCATGGGGTCGCGAGCGGGGAGCCGATGTATGCGATCTGAGCCCAATCAAACGTCACAAGACCCATGGCGAGTCCCGTGTTGACACCGAAAAGTTGATTGACGACGAGGTTGTCAGGCTAAGCGCTATTTTTAGCTATGCCACAGAGAGAGAATTTGACGCACCCGGATCCAACAGACCCACGAAAAGAACGAGAGGCCGGTGAATATGTAGCCAGGGAAGAAATACCACGAGAACGAGCACGCGAAAGCGATGTAGAAGAATCGTTCACGCGAGAAGCCTCCACGAGTTCCGATACCGGCATATTGCTGAGCATGAAGCGTATTGAAGAGAGCACATGTAACAAGATTGTATGGCCAAACTGGATCAACATTAGAGGGAAAAACGGCGCGGAAAATACCAAAAACATACTCATACTCGGCGGCGCGACCAAGAAGCGCTTCGCAATTCCACCGATGGAAAATCCAATGAGCTGTGTGCTCATCACGATCATCCACTGGTAGCCAAAGTTGAATGTCTGGTTGTAGAAAACTCGCTGGACAGCAATAATGTCGGTTGCGTAGGCAGAAGGGCCACCGACTCCCGCCATGATGGTGACCAGAACGTGTTCCTACGACAAAAAGGCGATCAAAGATATGAAACTCAAGACTTGAAGAAGAGACTAACTTTGATCGAGAATGGTCCTGGATTGAGTGCCAGTCCGAAAATAGAGACATTGGGAACCAATCGCGCCCATGCTCGTCCGAGGGGGAAGGTAAGCAATTGGGCAACAATCTAACCACAAATGAGGCTCCAGAAATACAAAAATGATATGAAGACGCACACTAGTAACTGTAACAGCCGGGTAACGGAAGAAAAAGAATTGGTTGAGGCCAGGAATAATTATAGCCCAGATAAGACCGAGGGTCCATGCGCGCACTGTTGCGACCGGGATGGTGGGGTCATCGGTGTTGGAGACAGCCGACCGAACTTCTGGGTAGGGCGAGTCGTCTTCGATGATTCCTGCAATGGCAGCATCTTTATCGAGGTTGGGGTCATCGAATTCGGGAAGTGCGGCAGCTTCGAGGGCCTCGATCTCATCGACTCTGAATCCATGGTTGCCGTCGAGCTTTTCTACATCCGTGCTGCTGGCTCGTTTTTCGTTCTCCTCGACGCTCGACCGGATGGGAGCATGCTCTTCGACTGCTGACATGGCGACGGCAGGAAGGAGAGTCTCTGGGTGTGGGAGTGAGAGCTGGAGCGGGGGCTGATTAGAGGATGCCTTTTTATATGGAAAGGAAGACTGACGAGTGCACCGCTTGTCAGTAATCTCTGGCCTTCGGCCGCCCCATGGAGGAATGGATTCTACGGCATAGTTTGCCGCTGCCGTGCTGGCCGTGTGTTAATAGTGCTCCACCCACGACCAAAAATAAAATCCTGAATGTATTTACGTACCACAAAGATCATCTCCCGCTCATAGCACATGCCTGAGAGTAGCCAAAAGGTTCCTATCGTGAGCATACTCGGTGGAGACAACGAGCACACGCGTCACAGGAACATAGCGAGTTGATACCATTGTCAGTGCCGGAGTGGGTGGCTCCGGTCCGAGGTGGGGCAGTCCTACTTCCAAACAGTCCCTATGCGGGGGGCGAGTAGCTCGCTCATGAGTTGATGCGTCGATAATAGACAACGCAACTCGGTTCTTGAATGCAGTCAATGGTTGAGAAAAGAAGGCCGAAAACTTGACACGTGACGGTGATCCGCGTCATCAAGGCCGCTTTGCCCTTGAATATAACTTAAACATGAGCAGGAGCAGGCTTTTCGATTCAAGGCCTGAAGACTTTCAAGTAATGGCCCGCTCTGCGATGTGGAAGCCCAATACTCAGCACACGGTGGAGTGGGAAATTGGACGACTTACTGGCGCTGGGAGTCCTTCTCAGTCCTTGTGGATAGAACTGCTTCTTGCTTCAACTTACAAATAACCCACCTCCACCACGCATGCAGAAGCCATCCCTTCTTTTCCTATGGACGAGGTCACGGAGCTGGTGTGTCTCTCTAGATCTTCACGTTGGAAAAGCGTAAATTGACCTCCGTCAGTGATGCCCTGTCGACTTTGAGTAGCGCTAACTGCCCCAGCAGCACTCGTGTGTCGTCGTCCTTCAGCGTGGACGACAGCCCGAAACCGATGGAATCGAACCTTCTTGATTACCTCACGCTTGCCTCGACCCAGCATACTACCGCTTGTCCCGCAAATTCAACCTACTAAGTATCATCCGCCCGCGCACTAGAACTCGGAGCCGTTAGAATGCCTTTAAAGGCAACTAAAGCGCTACAACAGGAGGCGTGTACTTCCGTTACACTGTCGAAGGCTGAAGGTGGTGTTTTACCTTTTCTATGCTGAAGCAGAACTTCAAGTAAGAAAAGAAGCAACAACCCTACTTTTGTTGGGACGGCTTTGAAGGCTGGAGGCAAGCTGGAGGTCGGGATCTCTCGACATCGACGGAGGCGCATCACGATGGGCGAGCTAGTTCGTTTTCACACCCTCCAATTGCTCGTTGACCATTATATTCATGATGAGATACGACCGCACCCGCCTCCGCTAAGCCATTTGAATGGCTGCGATAACAATTTAAGTCGCTGTCTCATTCCAAGGCGAATCCTGAACAAGCAAACAATTTCTCAGGATGGGGTCGGAGGACGGCACTAGCGTGGGAGCGCAACTACATTCCAAGAATAACTCAAATAGCCCCCAGACCGGTAAGCTAAACAACCGAGGCTTCACGAGGGACCCGATGGCTAAAAGAGTTCACTTCCGACTCGTTGGCATCCCGAACGTTGCCCTTGGCTTCACAAGCTATCTAGACGCCGAGGGAAAACGAAAGACCCATTCAATTTCTCCGATCTCCGACCCAAATCGCAGTATTCAATGATAAACGAACTCACTCGAGGCCCACCGTTAAGTATACCTGCCAGCACACATCCCCGACATCAGCCTTCAATGACTTGACTTGTTGTGGCGGCGATTAACAACGCACGCGCTTCCTGACAGCCGTGTGCAAGTAGTCCTGGACTCGTTCCCATCCCGCATCTTACAGCTGGACCGGACTGCATCGCCAGGGACCTGATTACTTCTCTCCGAAGCACACTTGACCCAATGCCAGCAATGATGCCCGGAATCCTCTCTCGCTCTAAATCTCCTCCTTGAACCTGTCAAAATACGCTCATGACAAGACATCTATCGTTCGTGCCTATCCTCTTGATGACTGTAACCGGCGTTCTCCTACTGGCCAGCTCGAGCGCCGAAGCACTAAAACGTCTGCCAAATGCAATTCTCAGAAGGCCCTCAATTTCCGCCCGAACAGCAACATTCATCTTGGTTCCTCGAGCTCTCATCGACACCTGTTATTCGACCCTGATCCTGGTTCTTCGGTGGTGGGGAGGCTATTTTGTTTTCGTCAGTGGCTTGCCAACGAGTCGCAACTATGGTGCGAGCAGCAGGCTGCCAGTGAGCCAAGTTATTTATACGATACTTCCGACAAACCGCCGCCTCCAACGCGCGACTGGATCATTTCAAAGGTCCGGACCCGACGTCGGCTCTGACCGACACCGACATCGGCCGACGCCCAACATCCGACACACACAAAGGTGTTACCAGCTTCAGTTCACTCGCATGGTCCATTTTGTTTCGTCAGATACAACTCATTTTCAAGAGCAGCTTCAATGAATCCGTCTAGACGTCTCCAGCTACTCGGCGCCAGCAGCCGGTCTGCGTGGCAACCCATCACCACGATACCCGAGGTTGAATTCATCTCTTGGCCAGGTCGTTGAATTGAGAGAGCGATGTGTATTGGGAATCCGGTCTTGGCAGCAACCCGTTCGTCGACCACCCGAAACCCAAAGGATAGGCTCACCGGAAGCTACAGCACAAGCGACGAAACACCTCTGAACGTCAGACTGGTCGGCCAATTGCTCGCTGGCGACTGCGGGCTGCGGTTCAACTGCGGTTCAAACAGTTTCTGTTATCCGATAAGTCAACTCGCATCAAGTACGATCCTTTTCAATATTGGTCGTGTGCTCCCTCGTGGAAGGGCAATCGTAGATGAAACACATGGAGTGCGGAGCGATAGACATGTGCCACCCACATCGCAAAGCGAGGTCTTTCTGTCTAGCCAGCCATTCTGGAGGCTGGACTCCTTATCAGTGGAGTACCCAATCGAGCTTGGAACGCACTTCATCGGGAGCTTTACCCTCGTCTTAGAGCTGAAACAATTTCTTTTAAAGAAGGCGAGTCGGTGGTGGGAGGGATGTTATTCGTGGTCTTTGTGTGCGTCCCAAGAGCTCTTTATGATGCTTCTTGACCAGGTGAGCACGGTCTTTTGCAACTTCTGATCCCCAACACAAATGAATGACAAGTGCGCGAATCCCCAGAAGCTGTGGCCCATTCGTGCCTGTCCCTGGATAGGAAGCACAAGTTTGAGATTCGTTTTTCAGATTTGCCAGATATTGGCCAGATGGGTTTTCGCAACCAAAGAACACTACATACTTATCATTGATTGGGGTGAGTCTCCACTCGTCGTCCATCTGAAAGTCACGATATATTGCGCCTGAATGACTGTTGCCCTACCATCCTAGACTTAGCCGAGACATACGGTTGTGATCGTTTTTGAATCATAAGTATCCAGGGAGAGAAAGGGCGAGAAGAGTGGTTCCCGTCAAAACGGTGTTCATCAATATGTTGGGCCTGTCAAGCGGCGTATATCGACTGAAGATCGTTACTTGCGATCACTCATCGGCGAGTGGGTGGTAGGCCTTGGCATAAGAAGGCTAGCTCTCCGCTGGCTATTGTTGGAACTGTCCTTGTCTATGCCGCTGGACGTCGCCAGCAAGGCACGCACGAGCAATAGTAGTATTGGTATATGTACCAGATTGACATTCTCCAGTCACCGGCAGACTTCAGAATTGCAATTGACATTCGAACAACTGAGCATTTTGTCATTTGTGTCGGAACCAGTAGTTTCAGTGAGTCTTGCTGGAGCTTGGTGGGGTAAGAAACAACCAGAGAGCCTCTATTGGCTCCACCCGATGAAGTTGCGTCGCTATGTATGAGCTCAGTCAGAGCCACCGTACCCTTCGTGTGCGATTGCCTTGGCGTTGGGTGTGGAGAGAGATTTGCCATTCCGGGCTTCGGGGTTTGATGGCGATTTGGTTTCGTTATCGCTGATCCGTCGCTCTTTCATTGTGACCGCAGGTGCAGTGACTTTGCTCTTTACTCTTTCTCGAACACATCGGTCAACATCAACTATGAGCTCTGGTCGTTGAGGAGGTATAACGGACACAGAAAAAGCAGCGATTGTTCGTGACGGTGAGAGGTGGCGTGCCTGGACAGCTGGTGGTGCTTCTGGCCTTGCCGTTCCAATGGGGATAGGTGGGCTTATCCATCAGAAGTAGCATATGGGCGCATGCGAGCGATTCGCGACCCCCCAATTCGTACAAGAAGGCAAATGAGATCAATTAGCCCCCAACAGCGTTTCCTTCTCTCCATCCGCTGATTCCTGCTTGTTCACCATGTCCGCTCTTGCAGACGACAAGCACGCTTCCTCCGAGAGCATCAAGGATGTCGATGCTGAAAAGCAACACATCACTGCCGCTGAGGCAGAGGCTCTCGAGGCTGCCGCCCTTCCCGAGTTTGACGACCCCAACCTCGACAAAGATGCCGCCATCGCTGGTATTTTAGAGGACGACTCCCCATATCCCGAGGTCCGATCTGCCGTCGCCAACACCGATGACCCAACTATCCCCGTCGCTACCCTCCGTGCTTGGGTTCTCGGTCTCATTTGGGCCATCATCATCCCTGGCCTCAACCAGTTCTTCTTCTTCCGTTATCCTGCGGTCACTGTTACAAGCGTGCGTCGTCAAAAAAAAAATGGCTTCGTCGCTGAACCCTCGCTTTAGATCGTCGCCCAGCTGCTCACCTTCCCTCTCGGTCGTGCATGGGCTCGTGTGCTGCCTAACATCTCGATCTTCGGTGTTCAACTCAACCCTGGTCCATTCACCATCAAGGTGCGTCACCAACATTTTTTTTTGTTCGTTCTACATCTCACTGTTCCTTACAGGAGCACGTTATAATCACTATCATGGCTGGTGTCGGCGCTGGTTCCGCCTACGCTACCGATATTGTCGCCGTCCAGAGGGTTTACTACGACCAAACCTTCAACTTTGGCTACCAATGGATGATCGTCATGTCCACGCAGCTAATTGGTTTCTCTATCGGTGGTATTGCGCGTCGTTTCCTCGTCCAGCCCCCGTCGATGAGTATGTTGTTCTGCTGTCTTCACCAGGCATTTGCTCATCTGTGCACCAGTCTGGCCCTACAATTTGGTCACCTGCGCACTTTTCAACACCCTCCACTCCCAGCAGTACGCTGGTGTGGGTTCTCGTGGTGGTTACTCGCGTGAGAAGTTCTTCTACATCGCATTCGCTTGCGCCGCCGTCTGGTACATCCTCCCTGGCTATCTTTTCACCGCCCTCTCCTACTTCTCGTGGGTCTGCTGGATTGTTCCCGACAACATCGTCGTCAACCAGCTGTTCGGTGTCAACTACGGCCTTGCCATGGGCCTCATCACCTTCGACTGGGCCCAAATCGCGTACATCGGCTCGCCACTCGCCACTCCCTGGTGGGCCGAGGCCAACATTGCTGCTGGCTTCGTGTTCTTTTTCTGGATCCTCACCCCTGCCCTCTACGTGAGTTTGTTTTCCCCATATGGTTTCTTGCTGCGGAGAGTTGGTTCCATTGATGCTGATGCGTTTCCGCTCTTCAGTTCAGCAACACCTGGTACGCCAAATATATGCCCATCTCCACTGGAGGCTCCTTCGACAACACCGGCCACTCGTACAATGTCTCCCGCATTCTCACTGCCGACAAGGTCTTCGACGAGGAGAAGTATGTCTAAATTTGTTCTTTCTATTCTCAGAATAGACGCTTACGTCTTCCCGCTGTTCAGATACAAGGCTTACTCACCCATCTTCCTGTCGACTACTTTCGCCATTTCCTACGGCTTGTCATTCGCCTCGATTACCGCCACAATCACCCATGCGTTCCTCTTCTTCCGCAAGCAGATTTGGACGCAAGCTCGTCGTGCGATGCACGAGCAACCCGATATCCATGCGCGTTTGATGGCCGTCTATCCTCAGGTCCCCGAGTGGTGGTACGCCATCATCTTCTTGACCATGTTCGTCTTCGGTGTTGTCGCCATTGAGGTGTGGGATACCAAGTTCCCAGTCCAATACTTCATCCTCGCCCTCGTCATCGCCTTCGTTTATGTCATCCCCATCGGCATGATTCAGGCTATCACCAATCAACAGGTTGGGCTTAATGTCATCACTGAGCTGATCATTGGGTGAGTTTGCTCTCCAGACGGACGACGTTGTTCTAACCCATCGATAGCTATGCCCTCCCTGGTCGTCCCGTCGCGATGATGATGTTCAAGACTTGGGGTTATATTACCATGGCGCAGGCACTGACTTTCACCTCGGACTTCAAACTTGGCCACTACATGAAGATTCCTCCCCGCCAGATGTTCTTGTCGCAAGTCATCGCCACCGTCGTGGCTGGTACCGTCCAGCTCGGTGTCCAAGCTTGGATGTTCACCAACATCGAGGGCATGTGCGACCGTAGTCAGAAAGACGGCTTCTGGTGCCCCTCGACTGGTGTGTTCGGTACCGCATCTATCATCTGGGGTGTCATTGGCCCTGCTCGTCAATGTCTGTTTCTATCTCTTGCCCTAAGCACTTCATACTGATTTAATGTGCAGTCTCGCACGGCCAAATCTACTACGCCCTGACCTTCTTCTTCCTCATTGGCTTCCTGTGCCCCCTCATTGCCTGGATCTGCACACTCAAGTGGCCCAACTCATGGCTCCGCTACCTCAACTTCCCCGTCATCTTCTCGGGTACCGGCCTCATTCCCCCGGCCAACTCGAACAACTACGTGCCATGGGCCATCGTCGGATTCGTCTTCCAATATGTCATCCGTCGTCGCCACTTTGCGTGGTGGACAAAGTACAACTGTAAGCTGGCTTTTTTATTCCATTGACCTGCTGCTAATCACCCCGGTAGACGTCTTGTCCGCTGCGCTCGACGCTGGTCTCGCTGTCTCAGCCGTGCTCATCTTCTTCATCCTCCAATACCCGAAGAATGGCACGATCGGCGAGAACACCATTCAAACTTGGTGGGGCAATGTGGTGTGGCAGAACACTGCCGATGGCGCCAAGACGCCGATGCTCAAACTCGCCAAGGGCGAGACATTTGGCCCGACCTCATGGTGAGCGCGAGATGTATTTGGTGGTGGTGTACTTGGGATATAGGGGTTGATATTACTGTAATGTCTATAAAATATGATCGCTTTTCTTGCTCTGTCTAATCGTGGGAAGTTGCCGATTCCATCTGGTCCGACCACGTCGGCGTCAGTTTCGCGTGACCCTACCTCACTCGTGCTAGTCTAGTGAACACTCCACTATCATTTGAGTGTGCAGCATGCGGTACCATGTCCGGCTAAGATGGAGTTCCGATTCAAAAGTGGGGTACACGTTATTTTCCCCGATGCTGGGAGTCGGTCGTTCATGCGCTGCGTGGCTTGGCGGCTTCGCGAAGCAGAAGACTGTCTACAGTATTTCCAGGTCCAGGTCGGATTCTGTCAAGAGGTCTGGCAGCAAAAATGAAAGGCGGGCCGCGGGCAAGGATGGTTTGTTGAGCGTAGGGTATACGACATCGAAGCCTTTTTAGGGAACAGTGCCACGGATTCCATCTCTCCGTAAGCCAATCCACGCTGGCCGTGTCGTCAATGATTCCCACCATCGCGCCACATTCGGTCGAGCAGGGTTGGACATGATGTCCAGGCCTGAAGTGTCGATGATAATGGGCATTGTGTTGAGGTGGAAGAGGTCGACGAGCGAGAGCTCCTTAACATGCGATCAACCATAGCCACAGGATTGAGACGATAACCCACGTTGCCTGCGATGTAAGCTTGTCTCGACAGAATCCGCTCATACACGTCCAACTTGGCGCCGAGTTGCGCCAACAGCGGCGAAAGCGCAATGGGGTCGATAGGGAGTCCGCGTAGTCTACGGAGAGGCTTTCAGCTTGCTGTCCTAGCCACAACAAAAAGAGTTCGCACGCTTTCCCCACTGTTTCTCCAGCAAGCCGCACGACGAAGATGTGGAAGTCTGCAAACTCGACAGATGCAGCCTGCTCAAACAGCGCCCTTTCCCGGATGGTCGGTCCTGGAAGCAAATTGGGCCCGTGTTCTGGGTATTTCTCTGCTAGATAACGGCAGATTGCGCGTGATTCGTAAAGGACGAAACCGTCGTCGTCCTAAAGTTACTTTGTATGCAGTAAAGAAAGACCAAAGGAGCACACTCACGATGACGGGGACCTGCCCGAATGGCTGTCTTGCAAGGTGCTCGGGGCTCTTTTGCCCTTGCCGGCTGAGATCGACATGGATGTGTTGGAAGGGGATGCGCTTTTCTGCAAGAACCAGCGCAACAAGGCCGGTCCCTCCACTAACACGACCAGAGGAGAAGAACTTCAGAACCATGGCGGTTTCACTGTCTTCGGTGTCGCTTGGGAAGGGAGATGGAGGTCAGTGACAGGCCGTCAAGCCGTGACCGACGCGTATCCAAAGCCCCAGCAGACTGCGGTCGTTGGGTCCACTCTGGAGCGACCATCTGGCTATGAGTTCTGGGCCCTGCATCCTAGGCGATGTGCGTTGCAAGAAGGGAAGACGGAGAGTCACGTGGTCGCGGATCAACGCGCACAGCATTACGCGATCTTCCTTTGGCTTCGACATGCTTTGAGGAATGTCGAACGCGTTTTCTGGTTACACGTACCAGCCTCTGAACGCAACAGAAAACGAGGCACGTCTCGCCTTTTGCATCCCCTTATCGATGGCCAATTCTATCCATTGTAGGGTTTCGAGCAATATGAACTACAGAACGGCGATGAGTTGTCAAATCTCTATGAAGCGGACGGGATCCACGATGGCCTGGTTTGCCCCACGGAGGAAGAGCGTTTAACGCTGCGGAGAGTTGCTGACAAGATTCCTTGGAGCGCGTATCGTGTGTGTTGCTCTATCTGCCACGCTAGCGCACTGATTTTGTATAGAAATAGCGATTGTTGAGCTTGCAGAGCGTTTTTCGGTAAGCAAACCTCGCTAATAAGCCGTTTCTTGGGCTCATATCCATTAGTTTTATGGGGCCGGTGTTGTCTTCGTACGTCTTTCGCCATCTTTTGGCATATCAGCTTAATTGACCAGCCAACCAGACCAACTTCGTCCAGTATCCACTCCCACCAGGCTCCTCCACTGGCGCTGGAATGCGAAACGGGCAATCAGGTGCACTGGGCCAAGGTTTGTAGACCATCCTGTCATGGCACAACAGGTTTTTTGACCATTACCCAGGTCAACGATTCGCGGCAGGCGTTGCGACTATGTACCAATTTTGGTATGTCACTCTCATTCCATGCATATAGGCTGGCTTAAAGGTCAAAAGGTGCTACCTAACGCCTTTCATAGGCGCGTATATTGCTGACGTCCATTTGGGACGCTTTGCCACTGTTTGCATTGCTGTTGGGATTGCATTCGTTGGGCATGTGATCTTGGTCATTGCTGCACTACCTGGGGTCATTGGAAAGACCGAAACATCGCTATTCTACTTCTCGATGGCACTTGCAATCATGGGGCTGGGTGAGGATCTATCTGTCTCCCTCGGCTTGTTCAATATGTTCATGAATCCAGGAACGGGACTATTCAAAGCAAATATCTCACCACTGGTCGCTGAGCAGTATAAACGGACGAAGCTTTTTGTGGTCGTCACAGATAGAGGGGAGAAAGTTCTTGTCGACCCAGCATTGACAGTCTCGCGTATTTATTTGGTAAAAGCCTATTCACGTTTTCAACATTACTGACCATCTGACAGTATTTCTATCTAATGATTAACCTCGGTGCACTCGTTGGACAGATTGGAATGACCTACTCCGAAAAGGTGCGAAGCCTGGTTCACACTATGGGCAATACTCCCATTTTAACTCCATCCGCAGTATGTTGGCTTTTGGCTGGCCTTCACGCTCCCGACCATCGTCTTCCTCATCTGCCCTGTCATCCTCTACGCAGGCCGCAACCGCTATTCGCGTACTCACCGCCCAACATCTTCTGTCTTGCTCACGTTTATTCGTTTAATGCGTTTCGCATGGAGAAACTCTTCATTTCGACACGAGGAGTTCTGGGAATCCGCGAAACCCAGTCGTTTGCCCCCACAGAGTAGGCCGCATTGGATGTCTTTCGACGACGATTGGGTGGAGGAAGTCCGCCGAGGAGTCAGTGCTTGCAAAGTATTTCTGTGGTTTCCAGTCTATTGTATCCATTCCGCTTCTTTCTCCTCGAAAGATAGTGATGAGCTCCCCTCTAGGGCTTACTATGAGCCAAATGAACAGCAACCTCACGTCACAAGCTGCGACGATGCAGACCAATGGTCTCCCAAATGATGTTCTTTCGAATATCGATCCGCTGGCCTTACTCATTTTCATTCCATTATCTGACCATTTTGTGCGTGCAGTCCCATCGCGATGACAACTTCTGACTCGCGAACCAGTTCTTTCCTGGGCTTCTTCGACGAGGTATTAGATTTACGCCTCTGAAACGTATAATATCAGGTTTCTTGATTGGTATGGCTCTCTTTGCCTATAAACTTAGGTTTAATCCAATGCTTGCCAGCTGCTGCTGCGATGGTGTGGGCTGCGGTCCTGCAGTCCAATATCTATAACGCATGTCCTGCTGACCATGACTTGGCTCGACCCTAATCGCCTTAACTAGACCAATCCTTGTGGTTCATATGCTGCAACTTGCACGGACTCTGCCGGTCGCCCGCTGGTATCACCTATCAGTGTGTGGGTCCAGTCTCCAGCGTGAGTGGGGGCTTCGAACTGGTCAACAATGAATGTAACTTGATCTAGATATACCCTCATCGCCTTCTCCGAAATTCTCGCCTCCGTCACAGGCATCGAGTACGCGTACACCAAAGCTCCAGAAAATATGCGGTCGCTCGTTATGTCGCTGTTCATGGGCACGTCCGCCGTCAGCGCGCTACTCGGAGGGGCATTCTTAGGTGCCGCTACGTTCGTATGTTGGATGGCTGGTGGGACTGATGGACTACAGGCCTTGCTGCAGATCCGTTTTTGGTCTGGAACTATACTGTCATGGCGTTCCTTGCTGGCGCCGGAGGAATTTCTCTGTGGTGGTGGGTCAGTGTTCGTGGACTTGACAGAGAAGATGTGAGCGACGAGGGACGGATGAAGGATGTGGATACCGAGTCATAGTGTTACTTGGTCTGTAGCTCGGCGTATGAGTAAAAAGAGCGCTCTGCCTGATAGGCGGTGGCCGTGCCAGAGTAACAACAACGAAACAAACAAGTGCTGGGCGATTATGAGCGCCGCGATGGTTGCTGGGCGGCGAGTCAGTTGACAGATGTTGTGAAGAGCAGGGAGCAAAACGTAGCCCTGACGAGAATCGAACTCGTATCCCCATCCAATACTCTGAAACAAGTGTTCGATGGTGTCGTGCCGTTAGACCACAGGACTCGAGCAAGAAGGCGACGGGTTGTCCGTACTACGAACTGCTTGCACTCATTATAATGAGACAGTGAGCGTGCAGAGACCACGATATTAGGGGGATAAAAAGTGGCTTAATCTCGTTGTAGGCCGAGTGCAGGCAGATTCAAGTTCAATGTAAACCTTGAAGGATGACAGACCAAACTGACGCGCTCACGTGACCGACCACCGACCCAATCATGTCAAATATAAGAAAGTCAACCACCACTCTGAAAATGATAAAATGGAGCGTGCTCATTTGCTGGAGGAGATCGTTGAATGATCGTATATTTAGTGTTCAAGTTTCAAGTCGAAAAAACTGAGCTGCTTGGCACTGGCAGAGGGTGTCCATATCGTTGCGGATCCAGCATGCAGCAGAAGTATGCATTTAAACATACTCTCATATGAATACAAACAGAAATAAAGTTGTAGCTTTGGTCGAGACGACAGGCCGTAGACCAAGGCAGAAGTCATGCGAGGTCACATGGCGTTCATACTACGACATCGCTCTGCGGATGTCACGGAAAGAATTCTCGTCCGGCTCGAGAGCCGCATTAAAGCAGGAGGGAATTGGCCCACCTCCCTTTCATGTCAACACCACTGTCTCCGACTCGCACTACCTAGGGCGCTATGCAGCAGGCCAGGCTGGCAATGGGAGACAGGATAAGGAGACTATCAGGGGACTCTCTGTCAAGCTGTCATGCCTATTAAAGATGCGATTCTGCAAGTCATTGCTGCCCAGGCTCGACCGCGGCTGATGTGGACCGCTGGAAAGTGATAAGAGCAGGTGCAACCGCGCGGATCCAGATGCTCACCGAGGGAAAGGGAACCGGGAAAAGGCAGCCAATGGGTCCAGACGGTATGCGGACAGCAGGAGCAGAAACTCTAGAACCGGTAGCCAGGCGCCTGACAAAACGCCACCCACAAGAGGCGGGAGCCAACTTGAGAGAGAGTCTGGGCACCCAACTCCAACTATTTATCCTATCCTGGATAAGAGACACGGAAGGCTTCGGATGTTTGATCGCCATACTGGCGGGTCGGGTGTGATCAGCGTTGGAGCTTGCGCGGCTAGACAACGGCAAGAAAGAATGCTAAGGAAAATTTAAGGGGCTTACTTTGAAAGTTGTCAGCTATGTAGATGCCACACTTCCACGGCCTGCAAAAGACCAAAACAAGAGTTGTTCTTCGTGCACAGTAAGCGAAATACGGGTGGCTGTCCAGCTACACGAACCAAGGAAAATCTTTAACGGAAGATACTTGAAAGTTGACGCGAATCGAAAGTGCCGCTGGACCCACTAGTACCAGTGCTCAACAGGTCGAAAATCCAGGTGGAAAGTAAACTGATAATGGGGTTCGAGTTGTACCCGAGTAGGCTGGTTATTGTCGAAGTGGAGACTCGGAACCGCCGACAAGTAGCGGGTGGCGGGGAATGAAAATGGGAAATACCAACAACCTCGACAATCGAAGAAGAAAGAATGTGATAATGAGGAGCGTCAGAATTCGATTGCTTTTTGCACGAGATCAAGTCTCAGTCGCTGTTGAAAGAACATCAACTCTGACGCCAAAACATTTTGAGGACCATCTGCTAAGCGAGACAGTCACTTGCGCCACGTTATAGTTTCCCACCATAGACCAACACGGTATCCCGGTCCGTGCTTCCATCGATACTAGCGTTATCTCCAGGGTTTCTCGGCAAGAAAGATTTCAGGCACGAATGAGTTGGTTGCGAAGAAATGGACAGTGTGTCTAGGGCATCAGCTCCGACAACACCTTAGTCGAGCTCCGGATTCCCTCTTCTTCTAATTGAAGCCAGGCAGTACGCCGAGTGAGTGAATTCCACCATCGGGCGACATTCGGGCGGAAATCGGTGGTCATGATTTCTTGCCCAAGGTTGCGAATTATAGCAATTGGTATGAGATGGAAGACGTCAACGAGTGTGAGGTCCTAAGGGACTGCACGTTAGAAGGACGAAGAAGCAGAAACTCAAAAGCGGAAATCCATACATTTCCCGCAAGATATGTTTGTTTTGATAGCACTTTTTCGTAAAAATGGAGCATCACTGCTAGCTGAACCTGCAATCGATCCAGGGTTACTTGATCTATGTCAAGTCCCAGTTGTCTAAAAGTCTCTTTCACCTGTACTAGAGGGAGATTCTGGAGAACGTACGGCTTCATGACCAACTCTGTTCGAATCCCAATCAACACCGAGAAGAAATTGGCAAACTCCACTGATGCTGCTTGCTCGAACAGCGCTTGCTCTTCGAGGCTTGGTCCAGGCAGTAGCCTCGGCCCTTTCTCTGGGTATTTCTCCACTAGATAGCGACATATTGCTCGTGTCTCGTAGAGGATGAAGCCGTTATCGTCCTGCTCTCGTCAGTAGGATTCTATCAGGACAAATAGGATGTGTACAATCACTGGAACTTGCCCAAACGGCTGCTTCGCCAAGTGCGCCCCGCTTTTGTGCTCCCTCTTCAAGAATTGGAGTGGAACGGCTTCAAATGGAATCTGCTTTTCGGCCAGAACGAATGCAACTGTGCATGCCCCACCGCTTGGGCCCAGTAGTGGAGCGAAATAAAGCTTTAGGACCATACCTTGAGTAGGGTGTGGCGACGGGTAGAGGTTCCTTGATTTTCCAGTTATATATTCGGTCTGGTCGTCATACTCGCCACTATTCGCTTCTCATTAACCAATGAAACTGCTTGGATAATGACACACCTTTCTGTCAGTTGCATTCTGGATCCATTCCTGTTGTATCCGCCATCGCCATGTAGATGGAGCGCCTCATCGTCAGTTAGCTTCAGTGAGATGTTCAAGTTATCGTTGTGACAGTGTCACTCACTGTCACATGCGTGATGCCAGGTGATGCCACGATTTGTGCGAGCAATGCGCACAGAAAACTCAAAAAGTTTCTGTTGATATATACCAAGTCTCGATACTGTACCGACAATGTTCGTAGCCTTGAAGAAGCAAGCACATCCAAGTTCTCGATCCTCAGCAACTTCCAGAAAACTTTCTGCGTCCCTTCGCCATTTCTGCCAATCTGTCCAGTATCAGCACCATAGAAAATTCTACGAAGAGGCGTGCTCCGGCTGCTCAATGTAGTTATTGCGGCCTATTTCAACTCACTCCGTCCCTGGTGTGTTTCTCGAAAATGGGGCCTTGTGCTGTACAATACCTAGGCCTCCTCCCGCGGCACTCCCGTAGTCTGTGTACAGCTCGATAATGCGATTGGCAGCTAGCTCCGAGTTGTCACCAACCCTCTCCATGGAAGCCGGTTCCGGTATTCACTTTCAAGTTGGCCTCAACTTATCTAGGTCTGTCGATGAGTGGTTTATTTGCTGTCAACTCTTCAAGCATATAACCCAAACACTGTGTCTTCCGGTCTTACATAAAGGTTCAATCTGCGACATTGAGACTCCCGCTCGCAACGTCTATCTTCGCAATCTCGCCCTTCCTCCCGAAACTGTGATGGACCGGCCTACTCGGCCTTCGGAGTTGTTGAGTTCCGATTGGGTTCCGATACGAGTGTGGGTCCCAACATGAGGCTGGCGCGAGGCGATCACTACTGCCTTGCTATGACATCATTGGCAGCCGATTTATGTTTTGCGACTGGCCAGGTATGTAGCACGAATTGGAGGAAGTGGATGAGGATGATGGTGCAAACAACTTCATAATGATAATGCGCGTGCCGCACTCGCCAAGGGTTAAGAGAGGATGATGATAGTCGAAACCAGGCACCCACCAAGACTGGAAGTAGTTCGCCGTGATGAGATGCCGGATTGAGAAGGCCGTGATCGTCAGACAAGCGCCTCTATAATACGATGCAGACGTCGATGAACGGATTTTCACGAGATATTTTCACAAGATTTTCAGACATTTTCTCGGAATCACGCATCACGAATTTTGTGACCACCTAACGAAGCACTCTCCTGCACTCTCCAAATGCCACAGACCCTCCAATCCATAGTTCAAGCCTCTCTCGCACGGCCACACTGCATCGCATTTCCGCAAAAGCCAAACGCCAGGCGTAACTCAATTCCAAACAACGCATCATTAATAACGGGCAGGACCCACCGTCATGTATTCCCCTCTGAAGCGACTCTCGGTTCAATGGCTCTCGGAGCAGAGTCTCCGTTGACGATCCGTCAAATCCACTCTGTCCTCATGGTTAACCGCTCGGGAGGGCTGACAATGGGGAAAACGGCAAGCAAGAATGTTGTTTTCGACGAAGCAAACGCGCGTCGAGAGCCGCGTAATTTGTTTTTCTCCCTCGGCCTTACACTCCATCCTGTTTTGCGGCAGCCGTACCTGGTGAACGGATAGGTCAATATTGGCCGACTTTGAAGGCTTAAAATGTCGTCTGTAACCAGTTGGTTCGACAACCAGAACGACTACTCATGTCTGAGCAACACGGGCACAATATTCACCGCGGCGGAGCGTGCAACAACTGCAGGTTAGTCTTCCTTCGTCGTTGTTGAACTCCTTTGACCTGGAACCTATAGACGCAGAAAGATAGTCAGTTTGATTTCCAGTTGAGGCTTATTGGAATGTCTAATCTGTTTTTTCAGCGCTGTGATGGCCTTCGACCAGTATGTGGACAGTGCCATAATCGGCCACCGCGCTCTGGACATCCTTGTCTTTATGAGCAAGAGACATCTCCCGCCTACCAAACCTCTGCGGAGATGCAACGAACTATCGGTCGTTTGCGAGCAAAAATTGATGAGCTCGAGAAGTCGAACGGGCTTCCGCAAGACGTTCTGTTGCGACAACCCTACGCTCCATCTGCAAGCCCTGTTCCTGTGGGCCATCAGTCTATTTTCTTTTACTTCAGACTCTCATTGCAATTCAGGAACCACCGTCAAATATCCGAAACTCCTAGTATGCCTGAATTTTCTCCCTTTGTTCAAACTCTGACCGTCTGTGCAGTATCAACACCTTCCTGAACAGATTTGCCAGCAGCGCTTATTTCTTTCTGGATGCGCACCACTTTGCTCAAGGCGCCAATCAATCCCCTGGCCATCCTCATCGCCCCTCAAGTGCCTTGCTCAGCTGCGTTTATCTTTGGGCTTCGGTGCTATCCAATTCATCTCCCCCCTCCTCGGTGACATCCTTCACGACCGATGGGCCAGACGCCGATACTTTTCTTTTGGCAACTCTAGAACAGCTTCCCGGTGCCATCAATCGCCTGTCGTCCGCCCCTCCGGGCTCACAATTACGTCTGCTCCTCGAAACCATACAAACCGAGGTGTTATTGTCGTTCTACTACCTCCACGAAAGTCTCTCTGTCCAGGGACGGTATCACGCGGGTGCAGCTGCATCCCTTGCAATTGGAGCTGGCTTCAATAAACTGGGTGGTCGCGGTCATGGCCCTCCATCCGGATCTGGCGGACCGCCATTTATTTTCGCGCAGCCAACGCAGCTTGGCGGAAGTCCCGCGATGGAAGGCGCAAGTATCGCTGCTTTCTGGGCCACGGTCATCATAAACAATGTCTGGGCCGCTGCTCAAGGCGGGCCTGCGCCGATTTCGTCTTACGGAACAGAAGTGGATGCGCCATGGCCAGGTGGACAGCAGGTAGTTCTATTTTGTGTGCTGAACTCAAATATTAACATCGTCTAGGGAGGCTCGACAATCAAGCGATTTCTGAACGGACAAGACGTTGACGGGCATTCTCCGATTGCCCTGTTGGCAAAAGCGTCGACATTGGTCGAGCGTATTGCTGCACTTACCAGTGGCGGTACGTGTGTGTTAGTTCTTCCTCCCTTTGTTTTTTGACGGGTTTGCCAGGTCAAGTCGATAGCCAGACTTATACCACCCTTGATCAGCGGCTCCACGCATTCCAAGCTGCCCTTCCGCACCCACAAGGGTCAGAGGAGAGCATCCGCATCACCCATCTGTTGGCTGACCTCGCCATCATCCGCTTACATTTGCCACACGCGCAAGGCCATGCGGGCGTTCGAGGAGCACGACAGAAGGCAATGGCAGCGGCTGACCGAATTGCGCTGCTTGCGAGGGAAATTGCGGGCCTCGGAGAGACAACAGTTGACCCCGTTCTTGGCGTGAGTTTCCTGTCATTTGTATTCCGAGGAAAACTGACAAAAAAACCTAAGCCTGCCTGCTCCGCTGCCCACTCAGCCTGTACCCTCGAAATGAGCGCACTCCGCGCTGGCCCACCAACTATGGCACAGCAATATCATGCCGTCGAGCAGAGAGTCGAGGGACTGGTCCGGCTTATGACGCGATTAGCCGATATAAGCCCCATCATGCGTATGCTTTCACCAATTTTTTCTCGGAGCACATGATTAACCAAGGAGTAGGTCAATGTCTCGGTTCGGTAATGACACAAACTGGCCATGGTCATCCACCAGGGTATCGATGAGGTTCATATGCATACAGGTTCATACTACACGCTACAACTACTTTAATTCCTATCGGTCCATATCGCTACCGCTCTCACTACACTACTACAGCTTACTATTACTCTCTCAATAACATTCGGAGATTTATCGTCTTCCTCACCCCCTGCCTCGCCCACGCCCACGCCCACGCTGAGGGGTATGCGCGGGTGTTGACGAGGCGGCTAAGGCAGCAGCGGCAGCGCGGCGAGTTACAACACCGACATGAGGACTGGCCGGCTCTTCTTTAGGTGGAGTAGCTTTCGAGTCATTACTCGCAGGGCTCCATGTTGGCATCGTAAACCCCCGCATTGCCGAGGCCCGAAACGAATTAGCCCTGACTCTGGCGCGAAAAGATGTCAGGTCAACCGTTGGCGAAGCCATCGGGCTGGCGGAAGAGGTCGAACTAGACGGGGAGCTCGACTCCCCGTTATCTGAGATATATTCTTGCTCCCCAACAGCTTCAACCGCGTCGCTTATAGTCGGGCCTCTTTTAGGAGAGGAAATCGGACTGGAATAAGCGCGTTTTCGTCGTTTCGGCGTCGACACAGCTGCGGGAGCAGAACGCGAATACTGCAATGGATGTCGTGGATCTCCACTCTCTGAATCACTTTCGTCGGGAGAGCGGGCTCGCTTCAGCCCTCTGGTCGGCGAACTCGAGCCTGGAAATAACATGACAGGAGATGACGGTGCAAACGCCGCAAGGGGGGAAGTGGGGCAGACGACGGTGGGAGAGCTTGTGGGTGGAACAAGTGGGCTCGAAGAAGGTACAAGAGCGGTGTCGCGCAGTCGAGGGCGCTCTGGCGACGGAGAGGCGACCTGAGACGCCAAATTCCAATCCCAATGCTGTTCCCAAGGTTGTTGTTGGTAGACCACCCCGTTTTCGCGCTGAGGCAAGTTCGGAGAGGGAGTCACAAATGAAGTACTTGGCCTGAGGGCCATTGAAGTTGGACTCGATGTTGCCACGTTGGTCTGGCGTGGATCGATCGTAAGCTCTGCTGGATTTACTATATCGGACAATTCTTCAGCGGGTCGATACGCAATGTGTAGGTGGCGCGAGTTTGTGGGTCCGTGACCAATGAATAGTGAAGGAGGGCTGTAACGTCGAGGTCGGCGATGGACCAAGGTTGCGCTTGACTCCGAGGTTCCTTCTCGGTCATCGTCACATGGTTCGCGTTTGCTTGCCCGCTTGAGAGGGAGGAGCGGCACGGATTTGCGGCGTTGGGGAGGATCCGGCGGTCTGTTTGTCTGCAGATTCTGTAGTATCACCCGTCTACAACCCGATTAGTCTCGACATGGACAATCCCGGCTGAGACACACCGTGACTGCTCAACGGTGGTCGATGCACTTGGTAGATGTTGTATGATGTCCTGCAGAAAGGTCGTGACATTCGTCTGGTGGCCTTTCTTTGCGGCACTGGCAATGTGTGTCTTTGCGCGTGTACTGAGACGCGTCATCCAGTCGAGGAGCAGATTTTCTTCGATGAAGCCAGGGTCGGCATTCGGAAACACGATGGGGACGTCTGGAAGGGTTGGGAGCGTTGAGGTGGGATTCATGATGAGGGCACAAAGCAGGAATGGACCAAGTCCATGCCACTCATCCACATGCAGAAATCCATTGTCGTCAAAGGCAATTTTAGGCAAGAGCCGTCACGTAGCGTAACGCGTATGGAGTCACGCTGATCCGCCCGGGCCGGGCACAGACGATGCAAGTCTGCATGTACTTCTGCAAACATCATGATCATTTCTGGAAATTATCGCGACGGAGCCCTGAAGAAGGGGCTTATTAAGTGGATAGTCAATTACGGCTGGCTAGGGCAAGTTTCTAAATTAGGCTGTGTCTTCTTGCGCTTTGAGTCCAAAGGAATGGCCACAGCGTTCAAAGACCTTATAAATAAATCTACGTATTCGACCCAGCTGAGTAGCCAAATGCCCCTCCGTCCCCAGCCCCTCATTGCGAAACCCGCCTTCCTCAAGTTGCTTGAACTTGCACCAGACTCGGAATTCAAGCCGGAGCCAGTTCTCCCCGAGTTGCAAGCTGACGAAGTATCCCAACCCAACCTCCGAGACTTCCATTGGCCACCCCCACCAGCTTTTGACCCGCCCGCCCATGTGGTCGCCGCCTGGAAAGAGCAACTGGAGAAAAGTCATACCCAGCCCGGACCCTTGCCGTCATCTGTGCTGAATCTGTCCCCCGAAATCCATCAGTCCGTTCATCCACAGCTTGAAACAAGACAAGAGCCAGTGGCAACCGTGAAGAAGGGAGCCATGGGTTGGAAAACGATTCGAAAAGCCATGTCTAGCATCTTCTATCGACCCAAAGCGGCACTACCCGACCAGGTCGACAGCAGCCAAACACTTGTGCGGGTCCCTTCTAAACGCCAACGGACGATGAGCAACAAATCCGCCCGCCCCAGAAAGCGAAGTCACCGAAGGTCTCAGCGAGATATCCACCGCCCCCCTGTCCCAGCGCTCACAAATTCCCTTCGTCGTCGCATAAAGGCATGCGAGCCAATATCTTGCGCTGCACTCGAGTTTGACGCAGTAGTCGCTGCTGCTTTAGCAGAAGATGAAGCTCCGGTTTTGGAGAACGGGGGTCCGGAGCAGGTGTTTGGATACGCTATTTAATGGGAGAAGATGAAGTACTGCATCGTAGTCAATAATATCCAACACTCTTCAAATGAAAACACACCGTATGAGGAAGGACGTTCCGCAAGGACATATTATGCCGTTGTAAACACGGTCACGGTCAAGAGAGAGAGAAAGGGGAGAATCTGGGGGTTCCGAGCGCCGCTACATAATCCATTCTGAGTGTGTTCCACTGCTGACCGCCCACATTTTGACAAAATGGTTCAAGAGCCTTGGTACGGAGAGCAAGGACCACAGTGCATGATGATGGTTGGCAACAAGTTGAATGAGGCGTGTGACTTGATTCGAAGTACAATCTGTTGGTCCTTACTGGTACTGAAAAAAAGTTGAACTGTTTCTATTGTCTCGCTGTGGATGATATCATAAGCGGTAGGACTGTGAGCATGTATTCCAGGTAAGAAAAGGCTTGTGCTGGGCTTGTGTTTAACCTCGTCGCACTCCCCAACGCTGCTTGGAAGCGTATTGACCCCATCGCCTAATGTCCTCTCGCGCCAGCAGTAGCTCGATGGTATGATAATGTTGCGCAAGCACTTCGTTTGGAGCGACCTGATGTACCGCCGTATGACATGGCCTAAGCATCTCGACAGTCAGCCCACAAAGGAACGGCAAAAGCCCACGACTGACCGACACAACCACGCGACCGCATTTAATCTGCTCGGTGGATGCCATTTTCTCCTGAGCGCCTTCTGGTGCACCGAGCGCGGGATGAGGTGGTGATAGGTCAGCGGCACCCGACGCTCGCAGATTTCGCATTCGTCAGTTCGTGTGCTGGACCAGATAGGGGGCGGGGCGCATGCGGTAGACAGGTAGTCTGCAAGGACCTTCTCAAGGAACGGATAAGAATCCGCCTCGGCTGCCACGATGCCATATGTGACGAGCGTTTCTTCAAAGGAGGGAGGCAGCGACGACAACTTGCTGCCGTCGAGCACCTCTTTCGTTTCGTACGAGGCGGTCTGAAGAGAGACCGGCATGGTGCCCCACAAGTCCTCCGCCAGGTAGCTCGTGAACTCGTCTAGGTCTGAACCCGAGTCAGGGTCATGGAGTTCTGGTACCAACAACAATCGACGAGCAATGCAGTCTTTGAGGATGAGGAATTGCGATGCAGAAGGGGACATCGTAGGGCTTCCCACAGGAGATGCTTTCGCTTTTACATGCCCATGAGTTCAAGAGTCAAGTCAAGTGTTCGGCACCGTTTGTCTAACACGGTCACATGCAAATATGTAGAAGACACACGTAGCGATGAACAGACATAAACTACATCCCCCCCGAAAATACCCTTTCCACGACACCAAATGCCTTTCGAAGCATTGTAACATGTACCTTCTCTGCTCTGCGCTGCTGCAAATTCCACAATGACCCGACACTGCTGCTTGAAGCCAGAACAGACACAGACCGGACGCCACAGCCCACCTGCGTGATTCGAGAGGGTTTGAATGCAGTCATAGAAATAGACGAAGATAAAGAGCTTGTCGGCTGGAAGAGTCCTTCCTCCAGTTGAGCGAGCGAGCCGAATGACAGAGAGCTGGGAAGGCGAGGTGAAAGTGCCTTGATTACATGCTTGGCACGGAGAGAACGCAGTGGGGATTGTGAAAGAAGACCAAGCCCGGTTTCTGTGAGTGGCACCTCAAGGAGGCCCAGTCCGATCTGAACGTGGCTCGGCGCGTCCTCTCCAAAACGTACACTTTTGCTCCAATATGAAGCAGAAAGACCCTCGTAAATGGGCTAAGAAAATCCACTGGTCAGACAATGATCCTAGTACCGCAATAGAAGCCACGCACCCGTGTCGAAGAGATAATTTCCTCCACCTCAAAGCTCTGACTCGCCAGACTTGATAGATCTCCAGGACATTTGGGCTCCTCTGATATCGATACTTGCTTCTGATCGTCTTCCTCGGTGTTGTTGTTGGTCTGGTGATTGACCTGAGACAATGCGGTGCTGGTGAATCCAGAGCTCGCACTTGGCCGCAGGGCACGGCGCATTCGATCTTGGACAGCGACGGCTTGAAAACGCTCTGCGACGGTAATGACTTCAGCGAGGGCGGGTGTAGCTGCGAGCTTGAGCGACGAGGAAGAGTCCAGGGCTGGCATCTCTGGCGCGGATGGTGTACTCGGGCGAGGAGGGTTGGCTGTTTGGGTTGCGTTGTGGGGGTTATTCTCGGTATCGGTATCTGACGAGGAGCAATATTCCTCGAGAGCGGCTAACGTTTTGGCTGAGCTAGAGGGAGTAGTCGTGACAGATCGATTTTGTGAAGTGGCAATAGAGAGTAGAGCTGTGGACATTATACGTGATAGGATGGACGGGTTTAGCTCGGATGGTGAGAGTACGAGGCAAGGGGCGAGGAAAGGGACTATCCACGGAAGCAAATTGCACAATAGAGAGACAGGGGTCATGTCGAGAAATAATCTAGTAAGGCTTGCGCTGCGTAACATGAACCTGCTTTTCCTCGATATTGTGAGTAACGACCACATTGTGAAGGAATACATCGCCTCTAGAGTAGCGTCAGCGGCGGGCTTCTAGGTCAATGAGAAAGAATAACTCACAGAATAAACGAGTTCCCAGCAACGGCTGGTCCGTTATCTTGAATCCCTGACACACAGACTGTGTTCCCATTGGCTTTTTGTGGGACGATCAAATCTCGTCCGTCGATCGTAAAAGTTTTCCCAGCGAGGACTACACTGAAGGGAGGTGGATTTTTGGTAGCACAATCCACGACATAATATTCCAAGTCATCATCATATGTTGCCCAAGGCGCGTTATATGCTGCTGCAATGGGTGAGGGAACCCAATTCAACGTCGTTCCCGAGTCAAGAATTGTACTGTTGCTGAAGGTCGTGAAGTTCCGGCTGCCCGAGAAGATATAACCATCAAGAATGATAGAATACCAAGCCAGACGATACCCTGGGTCAGTGATATCGACGGACGGAACGAACAAGCCGTTGCTGTCGGGAGCGTAGCCGATTATTGGCAAAACGACTGTAGTATCCGGTAGAGTTGGGGTTGGCACAATACCGCCCAAGGAAAGCTGACCAAGTTTCGAAACAAAAGGATCATTCATTTGTTGCTCAAGAGTGGGCCGGTCGAGGGAATGAGAAAAGTCTAGCGATAGTGAGGCTCAGTTCGAACCAATGTTGAATAAGGGATGCCTACATGGATGCTTGACCTTTCCCTGTTTGACCGCGTTCACAAAGAAGGGGTCGTAGAGGATATGGTTCGAACCGCCAGCCTGGTGTCTATCGGAAGCGTTGTAGACACTCGTCAATCCTGGAAATGCTAGTCCAAGAACACCTTCAGATACTCCGTCGCCAAGAAACGCGTTTTCGTTGGGCACACCGAACTCTTGCCTGGTTACAGTCACCTGTCCGACAGTAACCGTATCGAACGCAACGAGTCCAGAAAGAAATTCGCCAGATCCATAGCGAACGAAGAATGTCGTGTTAGGAAACGGTTCAAAGGTTGAGGAGAGAGCGGGGTCAAATTGAGTAGGGCCAAAATTGCAATCCGCAGCTGGGACGGCCGTTCCATTGAGTGCGAGACAGCTGAAATTTTTGTGTGCGACCCAGAAATCTGAGCTGTTTGACTACGTGAGTAACCTTTCAAAGGGGCCCCATGGTAACTCGCCTTCCAGTGTCTACAATGACTTGGAAAGTTTGGTCACCAACAGTGACGTTGACAAGGTATTCGGTCTCAAAGGAGGCTCCATCGAGTGTGAGTGCATCACCCTGGTATTGACGATGTCCGGTGCGGCGATGCCCGTGGGCATATCTCTGCTGGATACTCTTTTTGGGACGTTTGGAAAGTAGAGGAAAGGTGATGTCTGCGCGAGGCAAATGAGCATGGGCTTTGATAGCATCGGTGAGAACGGAAAAGACGACAGTCAAAAGAGTGAAGCGCATCTGTGCTGTTGGGGTATGCTCAGAACGAGTGGTTTTATAAACGTCCTTCGCTCAACGCGACGAAGATCTCCACAGCAGTGAAATGATGAGTGTGGCCTGGAGACACCCACCACAGCATAGTGGTTAGCCGGCTCGTGGGAGAGTCGGGAAAGCTATTGGAAGCTGTCGGTGATGGCGGGTGGCTATGATCAATGCAGGATTTTGATTACGGTATGGCCGTCACCGACCGTTCAAATGGTCAAAGCGTTCTCAGTTGACGACCATAAGAACAAGATTTGTCGATGTGACAGTTCAAGTTTGCTCTCCATCAGCCTCCACCACCCTCGCCTTTCGCTGACTCCCGTCGACAACAAAATGGACCCATTCAAGGAATCGATGGCAAACCTGCTGCGCGTCATGAGGACCGTAAAAGAGGTGGCAGATGCACATCTTGAACTGGCGAGGACGCTGGGTAACCGAGCTGACGATGTTGTTACGAGATTCGCCCGGGACGTGCTTTCCCAAATGCCGGTCGTGCAAGGAAGTGTTGATGAACCGATGGGCGACGATGCTATAAATATTGAAGGAAGTGCCTCCAGCGCATGCTTTCCAATGACGAGGTCACTAGTAGAGCCGTCACCACAGGATAAGATAGTGGTCGGGGCGCGGTATGCCACCGGCCTGCGTCTCCCCTGGCTGTTGCTGATCACTTCAGAGCCCTGATTCGGAGCAATCTGATCAACCGCCCTAGCTTGCCACCACATCTCCGTCCACCATCGAGTCTGAGTGATATGGGTCCACCTCCAATAACGCCGTTCCGTTTCGGTCACCCTTCACAGGTTGACGAGCTTGAAGAGATAGACGATAGCCACGACGGCTTCTCGTCCAGATTGCTGTTCCCCACCAAAACCCAACCCGAGTTGCGAGGGAAATCTCTTGCTATTCCCTCATTACATGCCGCGAGAAGTCGCCAGAAGGACACCGAACATCTCATCGACAAAAAATTGGATGTGCCGACACCATCATCACCCAAACAGGATTTAAGGGCCTCAATACCACCAGCTCTGAGCTCGCATCGACCGTTTCGGAGGACGCATAAGAGCCTTACTCTTTCGTTTGGTGCACCGGCAATTCAGGCTTGATTACTAGAGGGAAATTTTTTGTAAACGCGCAGTACAATTTGAAAGAATCCTGCAAGGCGTACTTTTGACAGTTACTCCGAATGACACATCTTCAGCGCAACAAGGTATGAGATATTTGAGGCGGACAACTGTGGTCTAGTTTGAGGACATTAGCAAGTGTGGACATTGTGTGGAAGATGAAAGCAACCTGGTTTGGAAACATGTGATCCCAGAAAACTTTTGACCCCCGCTATATCCTTCGTTCTCAGAGTTATCGCACGTCCTTTCATTGATTGCGCAGTTGCATTTGCTGCCGTCGAGTCATAAGAAAGTCAGCGGGAAGCATAGTAGTGATCACCCCGAGTTCCGAAAGGATGGACGAGATTTAAAGCTGGTATGTACTCACACCTGAACAACACCTGAATGCCCTTTCACCTTGACGAAGTCGCCCCGGAAATAATTGGCTCCATCTTTGACCACCTTGTGGATGGTCAGCCAAACCTTGACCTCGATCACCCTGCTCTCATTCTCTCGCAAGTCGACACTCGATTTCGGCACATTGCTCTTGCTACACCCTCACTGTGGGCTTCGTTTGCCATAGGAAAGGCGCCCTCTACATCCTACGACGATGAACCGACACGGCCAAAACTTCCATCGGACCAAGAATTGCAAACTTGGCTAGCGCGCAGCGGGGAATCGCCGCTATATTTCCGTGTGTATGTCGAGGAAGATGACAATAGGGATGAAGAGGACGAGGCCAAAGGCAACACAATATTCTCGATACTTATCCGCCACGCTCATCGCTGGAAGAACGTGTTTTTGTCTTGCTTCGCATCGACGCTCATAAGTCTGAGCCAACCACCAACGTACCTGATACTTGAGGAGCTTACCCTTTGCAACTCTGACTCTGCATTGGGTGCTGGAAGCGAGCACGAAATCATCATTTCCCCAGGACGAGCACCTCGCCTTACTCGAGTCACTTTATTGGGGTTTACCCAGGGACAAATCCATCTACCGTGGACCCAGCTTACTCATCTGAGGTTTTCCGCGACGTGGGGGGTCGATGACACGGCTAAAGTGTTAAGTCCATGCATTGGGCTACAGTCGTTTGACTGCTTTTGGTGTATTCCCGGAAGTCTCGACCTTGCTATGCCTTCTCTCAGTCCCTTCTCTTCATTGCAACACCTCAGAATCACCAACCAGAATCTATTACATTTCCTTACCCTTCCGGCTCTAAAGCATCTTCATCTCAACAACATCGTAGACATGGACGGAACCTCGAGCTCCATGCATCCAATCATGGAGTTGGTGACGCGGTCTCGCTGCGCAGAGACTTTTGAGTCGCTCGCTATCGACGACGACATTTGGATCTCCCCACTCGCCGACATGCACACGTTATTCAGAATGCTGGTTGGCCTGCGACACCTCTCCTACAAGTTTGACTCGAGCGAGCTACCTGCTCTCCCCATCATTTCCAACATACTCGCAGACGAAAAATGTCTGCCGAATCTCGAAACGCTGGTCATGCGCGCCTGGTCTAAAGACGACGACGAGATACCAAGCTTTCTGAACGCCGTCAGGCCAAGATGCCAAATGGGTCTCAAAAGACTGGAGTTGACAATCCAAACTCGTCCGTCGCTTGTGACTCCACCCGAGTCTCCGCCATATGACTACGAGTATAATGAGGAAGAACGTTATGTGTATGTCCCTCCAACCCCTCAGCAAGTCGAGGAAGCGGAGAAGTACCGTCAGCGGCATCGTGCTCTAGTTTCTCCTTCTCTCGTTGAGGAGTTTAAAATGCTGGGAGGCCCCGCTTTTGAACTTCGCTTGATCACCTCCAGACCTGATGACGGTCTAGATCGTGGCGGAAGGTGGTTGAAAGAAACGGACATAAATGTTTTGATCGATACCTGGAGGCTGATACAGATGAAAGAGGCTATTAGTTGGTGTAGTTGTAGTTTCTGTCGCCCGTAAATAAGTGCTTCCCGCTAGTTTTATGTCCAGAGTTCCAAGTTTCAAGTCAGCGCTCACGTGACGACCAGAAACTTGTTCCACGATGCCACTCTGCTCCAACTGTGCGGCCGCGATTCCTCCACGGGAGCCTGGACTGGAGGCACTAAGGCGTCGTTTAGCTGAAATTGACGCCTTGATTAGCTCGCTCTCAGCGGAGCGCAACAGGCTCACTATTGAGTCTCAATCTGTTTCCTATCCCATCCTGTCTCTTCCGACGGAAATAGTCACGAAAATATTTCTACATTGCGTCCAAGACGCAAAATCCATCCAACAGAAACCAATACCGTCGCCTCTCGAAGCACCTTTGCTCCTTACTCGCATTTGCCATTCGTGGCGCGCCATCGCATTTGGGACTCCTGTCCTCTGGGCCAAGATCAGCATCAACAATTATCTTCTCCCGGACATTTTGGCTGTGTGGCTTAATTCCTCCGCAAGCTATCCACTCGATATAAATCTGGACGTCAGCCAACTAGAATTGTTACCACCCCTCCTCGGCCTTTGCCTTACTTATTCGGTTACCTGGCGAAATATCACGATCCAAATCCCTTCCGCAGCCTACGAACAACTTAGAGCGACTATTTCCCAACCAAATTTCCCGCTTCCTATGCTCACAGACATAGCTCTTTACACATATTTTCCCACAACAAGCAACCCTGTCGTTCAAGATGTTGTCGCTATCCATGATGCGCCTGTATTGCAGAAAATCACCATTGGAACACTCCCCTGGGTCGCCCTGTCCGCTCCATGGGCTCAAATAACCACTTTGCAGTTAAAGTTTCACATTTCCCTCGACGCATGTCTCGAAATCATCACTCAATGCGTTTCTCTAAAGGAACTGGATATCGAAAACGACCTCGAACCAAACCCTGAAACAAGCACTAGTACTCCCGTATCTCCAAACGTCCGCAATGTCCTGGTCCTCCCCAATTTGAAAACGCTCAGATGTCAATTATATAACGCACACTCCATTATCCAGTACCTCACTCTCCCAGCTCTTACTGAGCTGTTTACGCGGAGCAATAACTCTCAGATTACTACATCCGCAATACCTTCGTTCATTTCCCGCTCTGGTCACCCTCCGCTGCAGAAAATTCACCTTTCTATCACGGGTTTTCTTTCTGAGGACATATTCCTTGTCTTGGATGCGCTTCCAGCCTCAGTCATCGATGCCGAGTTCTCGTTGAACATCGATCATGGCCCCGAAATCTTCGAGCGCCTTTTTGATTTGCTTCAACTGAGGAATGCTTTTGCAAGTGGCTTTCGTTTACTCCCCTCCTTAACGACTCTGCGCTTGCTTCCGCGAGGAATAAACGAGTCCCATTATCATACATTACTCTCGGTTCTGCAACTTCGCTCAAAGATCATGGCATTGGTGATATACCAACGAGAATGGAGCGCCGGAGCAATCGACCCTCCCAAAGCTGTTCTCGACGGGTTCCGTGAACTGAGGTCAAGCCGTGGTCTGCACTCAAAACTTACGATCCTTACCAGGCAGACACGACGGCCCTGGGCGGAGCCTAGGGTTGTGGAGTTGTGAATCTGGGCTCACCCACTCAGTAATCTACCCTCGGGCATGACCGCGATAACGGTCCACATTTTAACGTACGACTACGCCGTAACTGTCGCGCGATCGGACAACCCCCGTGGGCCGTGGCGAGATGGTCAACAATTCAGCACTATTTATCGCTACTATCCAACGACGTCGGAAATCCCATGTTCCGAATAAGGAGTCTCGAAGGAGCGCATGGTTTCCGTCACGGTCATATTTTGGGTTCAAGTTTCAAGTTGTCCGAACAGTATCTTGATCAATACGCGTCTGAATTAGCGCCTGCAACTCTCCCTGATCGCCGTTATGGCCTGCGCATAGTTTCATGGCAATCTATTCAATCCGCAGCTCGTAGGACCGCCGATGTCGATGCAGAATGGACTTGGCGCCTCGACTTTGTGGTCAAACAAGTGCTACAACCCGCCTTGGCAAGGCGAACCGATGGAAAGACTACGGCTTAAACTACTGGTCCCAATGGTCACCCACAGATACTATATACGGCTTGGGCCGCTTTCCGAGTCCTCGGTTTGCATTAACATAACGATTCGGTATGTCAGACGGCGACCAGATATTCAGCTCTGAACCTCAATTGCCTTAGATTGAGCCTTGCTAGCGCTGCAGGTCCACATTAATGTCTAGGTTGTTACTTGAGATGTATAGTCCAGCGCCCACATCATTTGAAATCATTGACATGCTTCGGGCCGCGGTCGTTGGAATTTTCTGCAGTTGGCACTTTTCGAACTCAGACGATCGATCCCTCCGAATATCAAAGGAGCGACTTTCATTGGCTGTCGAAGTATTGACTGTACTTAGTCTAACTGATTTAAATGGTCAAGGCTGATTTTTTTCATCTCCGCTCCTCAAACTGGAACATCGCATGAGAAATCACCCAAGTAGCTATGCCCAGGTGACGGGGGTGTTTTCTATAGACACGGCACTGACATCGGTCTGTTTAAAATTAGCAACATAGCAATTGAACCTCTCGAGCTCGTGTGGCGTTAGCTCCGTTGATGCGGTGGACACACGATCCAAAATGTCACGACGAACGAGACTCCTCGAAAACATGGGTCACGCGACGAAGACGACCTCCGATGGAGCGAGAAGACCATAAGTAGGAAGGAGAGAAGCCAGAAGACGAATCGAAACAGGGTTCGTCTAGTAAACCCAGTGTCGTCTAAAACTCTGATTATCAGTAATCTGCCAGAGATATGCGGATCGCGCATCCAAGTCAGGAAAAATTTGTGTTCGCGAGAACCGTAACCGATGCTGAGTGGATCCGATGTTCGCGTGGGGACAAGTTAAGTATACGTAGACACCAAGTGGTAGAAGCTGGCGCCTGGGTACTGGCTCGTCTCCAACAACTGGGCAACCCTTGACTGAAAAGGAAGCACGGTAAATGATACACATTTTCCCCGCATCTGTCCGTATGGTGATTGACAGGACCCCACTGGTCCCCACAAGAAACCCAAAAAAATCGGAACGAAGGCACATGCCCAGTTTGTCTTGTGGCGTTAGGTTCTTGTTGCGGCTGTAGACGTATCAATTGAGTTCAATATGACACTGTCCAGAGACCAACGAGAAGCAAGGAACGAAAGAACAAGCTGCTTTCGTTCCTTGCTTCTCGTTGGTCTCTAGACAGCGTCATATTGAACTACGTCTATACAAGTAGAGCGCCAACTACCAGTGCCAGTAAACCAATAACCGTTGCTGCTGCCAAATTTGGGACAGCCCGGACCGAGAGTGACCTCGTGGTTGTTGTGGACGGTGACGCAAGCGAGACCGATGGGGTAGTACGAGAGGTCGTAGGCGCAGCTGAGTTCCCGAGAATAGTGGCCGAGACCACGGAGCATGGCTCAAGTCCGGCCGATAGAAAGCCAGAAGCGCTAATCCCGCCGAGAGTAATAGATTCAGCTTTCGATTGGAGGGTAGTATAACATAGAGCCGTTGTTGTCGAACTTGAGATTGGCGCTTGAATTGGTTGTGTGCTTATGTTCTCGGAGGCCGAGATGCTGACTGTGAGCTTGTGAGAAATTGAATGAAAGGAAAAATGAACATAGCCAAACGGACAAGCATTACAACCATCCGGATTGCACGAAGCACAGACCTGCTGAACGTTGCCCAGCGTTTCTTGGACAGTCGTGTTATCGAGTGAGCAACTAGTTGACAGACACGATTCAAAGGATTGCATCATGGTGGGGAAGGTACAGATACATTCGTATTGGCCGGGAAGCCTCAATACGCCAAGATTTGCGTAAGAGCGATGCGGGAGAGACGGGAGCGGAGAACTAACCCAGCGCAGCCACCTTGCTTTCCGCTACCGGTAGCGTTGTTGAAGCAAACATCAACACACGTCGAGATTTGTGAACTCGCTTGCTGAAAACTAGGTAACTTGGACGCGGAGGAAAGCCTTGAGAAGGGCGTAATCATTGTCGTAATTGACAGTACGCGACACAGAAAAAGCAGGAGGATCTTCATCCAAGAACGCTCAAATGTCGTGAACATGGAAGGAAGGTGAAAGCACAAACTCTAGTCAAACACGAACAAACAACTCGGTTAACTTTCGATCTCCATAAGGCTGGTACCCTTTTTCGTTATGCGGTGATGCCGTCAGAGTGTGGTAGGCCTTAAAGGTTCGTTCTTCGTCCATCCATGTCCCCAAGTCCCCATTGACCTATATCTACTCATGGCAGAGTCTCTCCCAATCTCTAATCGCGCTTTAAAGCGGCTTGGGCTTCCTCCCCCGCACGCATAGTAAGTATACCAACACTCCTGGTGTTCTCGCGTCTATTGCGCGTGCTTTCCTATGCCGTTGGCTGTCCTAGAGGAACTTCGTACTCAACTCGAGTCGGACCAGCATTCCGTGTTGCCATCGTCAAACACGTCTATTAAACTTCATCCACTCACGCGACCACAGTCTTCCCCCACCAGGCCCATTCTATGACCCCGAACTGTATCCGGAAGGTATCATCAACCTCTCAATTGCCGAAAACTCCTTGTTGAGTGAACGACTAATCGAGGTGCGTACTTATCTTAACACAAACAACTATTCTTACTTTCTGAATTTGGGAAGCACTTGTCCCGCCCGCTATCCGCCCTACGCGCTCAGCATCTACGATACAGAGCTACTCTGATCAAGACTGACCTCCCAACCGTCGAAGACCTTCTACCAGAGTACATCAATGACCACTTCAACCCCCACGTCCGAATCACGCGTAAGTAACTTCTTTCGTCTTCTTGCTTCTTGACTCGGAACATACTTTTCGGCGGTTATTTTCTACGTTCTGACCGCAGTGACAGGTGAGAACTCGGTCGCGGGCCCGGGGATTGGTGCATGTCTTGCCCAACTTGTATGGGCATTGGCTGGTGAAGGAGAAGGCGTCTTGATGAGTGTGGTGAGTGACTTCTCCTATGACCCTCCTGACATTAATAAGTGTGTTCTCTCTAGCCCTTCTATGGTTTGCGATTACCTCCTTCCTTCGCGTTGGGTTCAATTTTTCGACGCCAGATGACTATGTGCGAGACATCACCCATCCTTCTGGCGCAACGCTCGTTATGGCAGATATTCCGGCGACGATAAATTCGCTGTCGATAGATGTTCTTCCTGTTCTCGATGCCAAGCTACATGCCAGCTCACAAGGAATCGGCATCAAAATTACTGCCCTCCTCATTCCCAACCCACACAACCCACTCCCGCAAGTGGTCCAACGAGAAGTTATTGAAGGCTATGCGCGCTTAGCGCAAAAGGCGAGTTGAATCTGGCATCTATTCCAAAGTCTGAATAATGGTTGCAGTATAATGTCCATCTCATCGTCGATGAAGTATATGCCCTCTCAACTTACTCTTCCGCATACCCACCCGAGATCAATGTGCCTTTCGAGAGTATTCTCACCTACGATCTCCCCGCCTTGGGCGTAGATCCTTCTCGCGTTCATGTCCTTGCAGGGCCAACGAAGGATTTCGGTGCCAGTGGACTCAAGCGTCTGTTCTGTTCCCTTATCTCTTGACGCTGAACTGACAGCCATAGTCGGTCTTATCATATCACCTTATAATTTACCTCTACTCAACTTGGTTCGCCCACTCTTCAATGCCACACCAATCTCTTCACTCAGTGACATTGCTTTCGCTCGCGTCTTGCAAGATAAATCATTCACGGAGAAATTCCTCGCCGACAATCGAGTCCTTTTACGAGAGGCATACGAAATAACTGCGGAATGGCTAATATGGCATGGGCTAGAGTGCGTTGTTGGTGTGGTTCTGATTGGCTGTACTCACAAATCATGCTAGGTTTACTCGTGCCAATGCAGCAGTTTATGTCGTTGTCAATTTTGCACCATTTCTTGACCGTATTGCGCGACCAAATGCGGACGCGATTGAAAAGCTCGATGCGGGTGTCTCGGCGCTCATACGTGAGCGAGTCTTCATTGTGCGTATCAATGGATTGAACTCAGCGATGGGTTAATGAGCCGATGCTTAGAAACCCACGAACCTTATGGCCGATCCTGTTCCGACTCGCTTTAGGCTAATTTTCAGTCAGCCGAGGGAGACTTTACTGGTAGGGCTACTCCATCTCGGAGCGGTTCACTCATGCGTCTCACGTAGCTCGCTTTGCGTCGCATTGAAAAGGCATTCAATGCTCCGGAGGCGCCTCTACCCCTGTCTTCACCCGCTGTCCTTACCACATTGCAGCATAATGGTACTGCAACAAAGCTCAATGGACATGGTCATACCAAAGTTAATGGCATAACCTTCACGGTCAAACTCAACAGTAATGTCGGGCCAGTGAATGGCTACAGACACAATGGAGATGCGAGTTTCGGAACTAACACGGTCAACGGCTATCTTAATGGATTCGATTAGTCGGTATCTGGCGCCGCAATGACCAAAGATACGATTTATCTTACTCCGAGATCTTATCAGTTGTCAAATTGTTTTTGTCTTGCTATCACATGACCGCGTTCATCCTCGACGTCATAGCTTGCCTGTTCTTCTCTCGCCACCATGTCCACCTCTTCCGATGCTGCCTCGCATTTTTCGTGTTGCCAAGGCATTTGCCGATACAGCAATATCGACCTTCCATGCCCTGAACGACGCCGACGTGCTTGCTGACCCCAACTCATCATATTCAACCATTCGACACACTCGCGCATGGGTTTACTATCAAGGCGTTAAAACAATAGTGCCAATCTCGATTCTAGGTCGTGAACCACTCCCACAAGAAACAAACGTTATTCTCCAGCGTCGTGGCTGGAGGACGGGACTTCTGGGCTGGACGCTGGGTGGTTGGCTTCGGGGCACGATCGGCAAAGAACTGGACGTTACTCCCGCATCTACAGGCAGTTGGGATGCTGACGTGACTAAAAAACAACGAGCACAGTACACCAAAGAGACATCTAATATCAGGGCGAGCGGCGTAGTTCCGACTGACCACCTTGTCCTCGCTAGCGCATTCGTTCATATTCCTGTGGCTGCCGGTGATGGTTATTTTCGCCTTGTCGTGAAGGACCAAAAACGAGAAACCCTTGCGACGACTCCCGCGTTTCGTGTCGGCTCGCTCAGCCTCAGCTCGGCGCACCCTCGCGGCGCCTCTCCAATAACACTACTTCCAGAGCTCTTATTCAAAAGCGCCTCCTTGACTCTCACCACAGCGATATACGCAGGCTTTTTTGCGGCCTTCCCGTTTCTAAAAGTCGCTTCGCTCCTTCCTGGGACCAGCTATTGGGCCAACTGGGCCCTGCGGCGGACTTACGCATATATTGGAGCCGACGAAAAGCTGGCTGACTTGCGAGAACGCTACCGCGTGGATGAGAGGAGAGCCGAAGTTGAAACAAGGATGTATCGCACTGTCCCCTTCGGTTCAATGGGTGTAAGGACGCTGTATGATTTGGAGGAAGATGCGCGTCTGGGGAGGGGTGGAGTGTTTTTCAAGCGATCCTGAAAGCGTAGTCGTACTACTGTGGATTCTGGAAGAACCAGTGCTGGTATTGCCTGACAACTCCGAGTCATCCTGCAAGCAGCCTGATTCAGACTCGGACTGCAATTTCTAGTTGAATGGCACTTTACCATTGCCTTCATTTATATGATTTCGCGAGTTTGGGAGCAAATGCATCTGTTTGTTTGTTTGTTTGTTTGTTTGTATAGTTCCTTTATGAATCTGCAAACGACGAGATGATGTTGCTGACGAAAGATCTTCGCACGGCAAAACCCTTGCTTTTTGCTTCCAATAGCTTTTAAAAAAGCATCTATCTTCCCCATATATGCAACTAGTGCAGCTCAAGTAAAACTCTTCCGCTCGTGGAGCGCATATCTGATCTTCCTGGATAGCTCGCGACCAAGTACGCATTTGACGAGAAAGAAAATTTGACTTATTTTCCCTCCATTTCCCGGTGCAGGATCTTCCCAGGCGCTGCCCAAGCATACTAGCCATATCACCGGCCGAAAGGTCTCTCCCGGAATCGATTTGAGAGGAGGGAGGGAATCGGGCCAACTTCGCCCCTGTAGAGCAACCTCAACGGAGTCAACACCCCATTGGAACACCTCTGCATTTTCCCTCGCGGCACACTATTATAGACACTATCAGCACTCATAACGAGCAAGAGGAGGCTCGGCTTCCTTGACAAACCTCAAGTTTGCCTGTTTTGGCGTTCGAATCCAACGCCAAATGACCACTTTCACGAAGCAGTCTGATATGCAAAGGAAACGGCCCAGACTTTCATGAAGTATGTGCTCTGGTAATCATGATCCCCATCCTCAGGCCCATACTGAGATTTGTTTGTAGACATACCAGACCTGAGCAAGTTTGGCTTCCCGTTTCTCTCTTATTCGGTTTGCGGATATGTTGCGACGAAGAAGGATTTATTGATTGAGACGCCTTGTCGACGTCGACACAAGATTCACCTCGACTCTCTCCCAGTTGATGTGGTAGAACGCCAGCCTTGTTCGAGCTCGCCATCCTGGCGGGACTTGTGTTGACCAAGATTACCACGCACGTGGCGCGCATTGTTGTGCAGACTTGCAGTGCATTGTCACTCTCTTTGCTCGGCTATAAAACCTGCCAGCTCCCGCCAACATTTGTCACGCGCTGTTTCCTCTCTCCTTCCATCTATATCCCAACCTCCAACGCCATGGTTATCCCAGCAGTTTCCACGGGCTCGTCTTCGGATGCCGAGTCTCTCAATGCCGGACTGGGATTAACCAACATGCCCACGGCGAACAACGAATCGGTGATGGCCCAAGCTACTCGAAAGGGGGTCAACGCAAAGACTAAGAAGCGAAATGAAGCTCCCTACATCGATCTCTCCTGCGTCGCCGAGAAGGGCAAACGCACCAAGCAGAAGGTCGTGGCTCGAATCCGCTCTTATAGTCGCAGGCAGACAACAGAGCCTCCATCACCTGAGCGGTGTTCTGGCGAGAGAGAGCTTTCACCCACTCGTGCCACCTACAAAGCCAACCGAAACCATCAAACTAAGACATGGCCTCAGCGTTCGATTGATGACTCGGAGCCTTTCCTTCACTTGATCTTCCAAGATGCGGATGATCATGATGGACCTACACCACGAGCCCTCGTGCGAACGGAAAGCGTCGACCTCGTTGCCATACTTGATGCTCAGGCTCAGGCCGCGCACAAGCGCAAACACGCAGATTCTGACTGCGAAGACACAGAACCCGAAGATGATGATGAAAAGCGCTACACGAAGGTTGCGAGAAAGTGAATTCAGGATTGGAGAACAGCATGTAATTGTACTTGTATGTATCGAGAGCAACCATTCTTATTCTTTCGCCCTTTTGTATCATACCAAAACCTTCTCGAATTTCGTCACACACCCACGTGAGGTGATGATTCGTGTCAACGCCATCTTCATTGCCTTATATTGTAGAAACACCAGCTCCTTTTCTCTCGAGAAAATCCAGGCTTGTTCACCCACGCTGGGTCATTCGTACGATACGTCCGAGTCTTGGCTTGTGGAACTTAACGTGCCCGTGATTCGCCCTCGAGCTCCCATTTGGTCAGCAGCACAGAGCTAACCGGAGACGGCGTTTGCGGGCAAGACCTGGTCCCCTGGATGTGCGGGCGAAATTTGTGCCGAGAATGTAGTCCCAGGATACGACGTCGGAGGCGGGGTTCATTGTACTCGCGGGAATTTTAAATACTCTGGGTCGAGTGAGAGATGACTAGTCCGAGCTCCATCGCTATAAGAGTCCGAGTCCTCGTACCAGACACCGCCGGTCGCCGAGTAAACCGCCCGAGTTCGACAACTTGAACAAACTCAGGCCTTTTGTTCCGAGATGTAGAATGTGTCACGGTTATTGAATCTGAGTCGCAATGAAGTTTGTTTCTGCCAGTTGCTGATGGTTTTTTAGTCCTGAAGTGCATCAGGCTGTCAATGAGATGCAGGAGACACGTAGATTGCACGTTGGAATCATTGAGGAGTTGTTTGGCCACTTCTGGATGAGCTGGTGTTTTTAGAATCTGACCGGAAGGAGTCAAAATTGAAAAGCACTGTCCTAGCGGCCATATGCATACCGCACAGTGAACTGATCGGTCACGGGTGATGACACCGACAAAGTCGCGGTCATGTGACACGTCTCGCAGTCGTTCGGAACTTGAAAAGACGTCCGTAGATCTATTTGGCCCTATTTACATTATCTTCGCTTTGGGTGAGAATAGTAATTGTTTTACACAGCAATTTAAGTTAAAGGATAGGGTATAATTATCCCACTACAAGTATGTACATAACTTGAAGTATAGTCCATGAGCGGTCTATCTGAGGCAGCTACAACTTGAGGTCCAAGACACTGTACATGCCTCGCTCGAAAGCAAACTCACCGCCCCATCGCTCCGCGTCCAACTGGCTATCCCTCAACGCTTTGAGCAGGTTCATACGCATTCCGCGGGCCGCATCTACATCAACGATTTGCGAAATGTCAAGAAGTTGATCCTTGCAACTCTGGATCCAGCTTAAGTAAGTCACTAGCGTTGAACGACAGTGAGTCTAACCTGAATCGCCTGTGCGATATCAGCATCGGCCATGGCCAACGTCTTGGCGACTTCGCCGTCTTCATTCCAGCGTCGGTTTATCGTCGATCGCACAACCGAAGTGAGTGGACCCAGGCTCGGGAATCCTAGACCGCTCCCAAAGAGCATGCGGGCATATTTGAGTTTGTCCAGCAGTAAAGGCGATGGCGTATCGACGCCGACAACCAGCTCGATGTCTGAATCAAAAGTGGTGTTTTTGTGTTGGAGACGAGCATGGGTGGAAGACATGAAGGTTGCCACAAGCCCAGGAGTTTTTGAAGCGAGCATACCACGGAGAATTGCGCGAAGACTAAAGAAGGCCCAATAGTTAGTTATATCTCAAGCCTAATAGATGGCGGCCACTTGCTCCTCTGGACTCGCGTTGACTAGAACGGTGTCTGCCATCATATTACTGTCGGGGTCATTGAGCCTCTCGCACAAAAGGTGGTGAAAAGAAAACAACGCACACATGGCCATGGGGCAAGGTGGAACGATATTCAGTGCGTGCCATACTAGTATGGGAGAAGAGTGGGCTCTCATGCTAGACTTCGTGCCCTTTTATGTCTCTGGTCACAAACGCTGCTTCGTCGTCGAATTTCTATAAATCGTCGGCAAGTTCTTAGAACACCGGAGCATGATGAAATTGAGGTACACACCGGAGGTGGGACTGTCCACGGATACCGATGATCCTTGCGACGCGTTTGATTCCCGGAGTCGACAACAATGAGCAAGGCGACACTGGTGTCCGGCGCTTCTGGGGGACTTGTGAATGATTAGATCGTCCAATTTGGTGTTTCGCTTCACGCTTGCTTCAAGGCCGGAAATTTAGCAAGTCCCCGATTCGAGGGCTTAAGCTGGAAGCCATCGCCAGGTAGTCGATCTCCACATGTGCTGGGACATGGACTCTGGACGAAGCATTCAAGAAGAAAGCAGGGACTTGGTTATCGCTGAAAGTGGAAGATGCCCAACTAAAGAGGATCGCCGCCATAGATAACCAAGAATAGATTGATTTTACAGATAGCCATTGAAGTCAGTAAATTTCCTACCTAGCTTGAGTGAGGAGCTTATGAGTAATGTTACTAGTACCTACCTGGAGTACACACAGTAGTAGTGGAGTTCGCTACTAGCAAGGGTGGCACATCTTACAGGGTTAACTCGATGTCCTGATTGGTTCCAGTAGAGGCATGTATCGCAATGAGGCGTTGCGCGCCATTGATGCCCTTACATGAGCGCTTCTCAACTTCATTAATTATTCACTGGTGAAATATAAGAACACCGGCTGAAAAGCAGAGTCACGAACCGCATATTCAGCCACGATGACTTCTTGCAATGATTCGAGTCTTTTGTGGATCCATGTTCAATCGCCGACTGATAGACAGGCGAACGGAACTGTCGCAAACAAGATCAACTCGGTCTTCCAACTGAACAACGGTTTGGCGCTGATCTCATCTCGAGCCGAGGTATTTTGCGCGAACGGAGGTTGGAGATGGAGTTTTTGCCACGAGAATTCAAACCTCGTTCAATGTTGTCCGCGTACAGTTGGTTAAAAAAAGACAAAGATGAGCTCAGACCTCATCGAAGAAGTCGGTGGTTCCCGAAGATGAGGTAAGAAGAAGACGGAGTGGGTGCGTTCCTAAAGTATAGCTGTCAACGATATTCTGCACCACAGTCCCCAATCGTCTGGAACAATTGCCTCCCTGCACTCTGAGACAGCACACGGTCAATATCTGCCCTGTCCTCATCACTGAGGGTCCAGCCATAGACTTTTAGGTTATCTTCTGGGTATTCAGTGCACCCAAGTCGCACGCCTTACCAAATTTGCTCAGGATGGAATCTAAACTGAGCCAAGTATGACATACCAACAATCACTGCTCCAACGACTGCATGGTCAAGTACCCAACGAGTTGCAATGTTCGTAACACTGGTTCCTTCGTGTCTCAAAGATATCGTTCGGAGAACGAAGAGGAGTTCTTGAAAAAGTGACCAGCTGCCCCATGCTTTGGTTATTATATCAAGGTACTATTTTTCTCGTATCAGCAATGATATAGCGAACACACTGAAGTGGACAACCTTGCGCTGAGACGGGTTGAGAGAGCCGGCGTAAGGATCAGGCTCAGGAAGTCCAATCCACTTCTCAGCCAGAAAGCCGCCACACTGTAACATCCCTCCGATGAGCATCGGAATGAAACGCTATGATTAAACGCCCACCAAGGTTCCATAAGTCAGGAGTTTAACCCCATGTTTTGTGCAGACGCTGTCGAGTGCTGACAGAACACGAACATCAATTAGCGAGAACTGTGGCAGGGGTATTAGCCTGCTAGGCAGTCAAACAAGATGCCACAGACAAAATACTGACCGGGACCTGATTGGAGACAACCAAGCCGGGAAAACGGACACAGATCTCCTCCGTTCTCAGCGCGTCAAAGTTACAAAGCCCGACATTAGCAATGAGGCCTTCATCCCGGAGCTGAGCCATGATTTCAAGCGCCGTGATGTAGTCGTGGTTTGAATAATCCTGCCAGTGGAACTATAAAGGTTGAGGTTCCATTCGTCGCAGGATGTGTGAAGATAAATATACCTGAAGAAGATCGACACGAGTGGCATGCATGCGCTCAATCCGTTCACGGATGGCGGCTTCGACGGCGGCCCGGGTAATCGGCCCCGTCAAGGGTTTGAAGACACACCATTTAGTGGCACCTACGACGAGCTCGGGCTTCTCGAGCGATGACCGAAATTGACCCTGACAACGATGAGATGCGGAGTGGAGGTCCGTCCTCGGAAACTCACAAAGATGAGCTCTGCACTCCCATAGTGGTCGGCTATCGTAGCGTAAAGGTACGGGCGTGAGACATGTTAGACAAACAAATTTCCTAAGCTTACCCTATGGCCAGCCAAGGAGGACAAGCGACTCGTCAGTAAAACGGAATGTAAGACCAGGACCAAATGCTCACCATATCTGATGATAAATCAGCTGATCTACACGATAAGACGTACTGCGAGCTTACCAAAAGCCGTGTAGCCAGCATCGACGTGGCGAGACATTGCTTGTCGGATTTTTGGGACGGACGCCGTTCCCCAGGCATTACTCGAGAGTTGCCAGAGTCCAACCCAAAGGCGCGGTACGGTGAAATGGCCCAGCTGGAATGTTTCATGGGCAGATTGCATGATCGGTGGGAGCAGGAGGTAGTGGTGGTGGCTGCAGAAGGGAATGCGGATGAGCCAAACAAGGTCAAGATATTATGTATGGCAAATTGGAAGTCACACCCGTCCCGTCTCAGCCATCCGAGTGCTGACGATGATCGGTGACCGGTGACCCAATGTTTCCCGAATCTCCTTGCAGGTACGCGGCTCAACTGTTGACGAATTTGACGTGGAGAACGCCGAGACTCTGACGAGCAGTAACCTCTCGACGGACCGCGGCCAACGCTCCGATAACAGATTCTCAAGGATCCAGTCGGAATGTGGGCGTCTTGGAAGGTGTAAATCCCTTTACTCGGGGTAGGAAAGTTTTCGGTGGACCGTCCAGGGCTTCATCGACGTGAGAGTCCGTCCCTAATGCGAGCAAAGGACCACAAAACCAAGGATATTCTTTACCACGCAGTCTGGGCATCCGCTTAAGAACCGCCGGGCCTTTCACGCGAGAAGTCGAATCACCTGCTGAGGGTGGCGCAGAAGAGCCCCGCTTCAACTGTAGGGTTCTAAAAAATCGATTAACATCCAAGACATTATGAGGGTTGAAACCAAGTCCTAACTTGACTCTGCTCCAGGCCGCGGCTACCAGACAGACCATCATGATGTGCTCGTTTCCGTCGAGGGGATGCGTTTCGTCGACAATGATACTAGCTCGGTATCCAAAGAATTGACCCAGAACTCCAGAATCTTAGCTGAATGAATATTGTACATGCGTTTCTTCTCCGCGTCTAAGCGATTCTGATTGCTAGGCCCGCCTCTGTCAATTGAGGGATTTTTCTCGCATCAGAAAATCAGCAGTGGTCCATGTGGTAAATCATTGTGTGGCCCATCGCACAGGTGTTCGGCATATCGGGAAAGCGATGCGGGCGCGACACGGCGGCGACACTTGCCGAGAGCACGGACAACGGAGGAGGGGGTGGAAGGGGAGCCTCCAAAAGGAAATAACTCTGCATAGGCAATACCGGTCCTAATCTACCAAGAGGCACCACGCGAGTATTGGTGGCCAGGTTCCAGGGTCCTCTTTCGATGGTTCCTCCGTCATGCCGTCCCACCGGTAGATGGAAAGAATAGTCCGAAATTCTTGAGCCATTGACCGCATATATTGCCGAAATCCGTTGAGTTAAACCTGTAACAGTGTAAGCGTATGATCCCTACTGGTATATTTTAGGCGTATCGTAGGTTGAAATTTGGGGGGAATGCGTTGTTTACCCAGCATTCGATGTTCCAGCTAAGGTTTGGAGACATGATGACACGGAAGCGCCGGGAGCAGCAACATTAAGATGAAATTAGTGTTGCATTCGCTCTAAGAATGGTTATAAGTCGTAGCATATCTCGGTGACCGTAGCTCAGCCTCAGGCTACGGTCACTAGCTGCGAAGCATGTCGGCAACAAATTGGAAGTGCGGCAAGCGTAGATGAGTTTGAAAGTGGTGGCAGCTGCGCAGTTATCAGGAGCCCGTTAGCTCGTCAGATACAGGCGCAATGCACGAAAAAGGGTGGAAGTTTGGGAGAAAGAGTCAGTTCAAGCGCTGTAACGGCGTCTCGGCGCCGATCAAATCATCATCAGCTAGCCACGTGAATATCACGGGACTTCTGGACCCACTTTTTCATTTCTTCCTTCAACGATGGTGGCCCTTGTCCAACGACCCGCTCCAGACTTCAAGGCTACTGCAGTGGTAGACAGCCTATTCGAAGAAGTCTCTCTTTCCGACTTCCGGGGCAAATGGTGCGTTACCATCTATATTACTGAGTGACCACTAAACGGACATGGAATGCAGGGTCGTTCTACTCTTTTACCCAATGTAGGAGCATTAACTTGGATGATATATATTTATACTCAACCCTGCTGCAGGGACTTCACATTCGTCTGCCCAACAGTGAGCATCCATTTCCTATGTTGGCCCTCGCTCAAGCGACTCGAAGGAAATCCTGGCATTCAACGACGCTATACCCGCACTGAAAGAAATCAACACTGTGGTACTTGGTGCGTCAGAAGCCAGCGACTGCACTTGTGCTTATTGGTTCATTGGCAGGGATATCGACCGATTCACAGTACTCTCATCTAGCTTGGGTGGGCCCTTTGACTTGTTGAAATGATGTCTGCTAAGCGAAAGTAAAAGGCCTCCCAACCGCGCAAACAGGGTGGAATTGGTCCTGACCTCAAACTTCCTCTCGTTGCCGACAGGAACATGAAAATTTCGCGTGATTATGGCGTTTTGCTTGAGGATGAGGGTATCGCGCTCCGTGGACTCTTTCTCATCGACCCTAAGGGAATTCTGCGGTGCGTCCGTCGTACTACTATCTCGCCTCTATTCCTCAACGTGATGTCTAGCCAAATCACCGTCAACGACCTTCCGGTTGGTCGTTCCGTCGACGAAACCATTCGTCTGATCAAGGCATTCCAATTCACTGTGGGCCGCCATCTCCTCATTTCACCTGAGACTGATTATCCCACTACAGGACCAATATGGCGAAGTGTGCCCTGCGAACTGGAAAGAAGGTGATAAAACAATCAAGGCGGACCCGAAGGCTTCCTTGGAGTATTTCAGCTCGACTGCTACCGTCCGTGTTGTCCATTCCTTGTTTTGATTTGCTGATCATTACATGCAGAATGGTACCAATGGACACTCCAACGGCACTGTCCCTGCAAAGCGCGCCAGGGTCGAGTAGACTCTAGATCCAAAATGATTGCGTCATTTAGATCAGGTAGACACCCAGTTGGAAGTGGATGCTGGGCTAGAAGTAGACCTAGACCGTAGACTTAAACCTATCATATATCGTTAATGTATAAACTTTTCTTTGCAGTTACACCAATTTACAAATCGCAGACCGTAATTGTGAAAGAAATCGGAATTGGCGCGTGTGTCACGGTATCACATGATCGCGTTTGTGACAGGCTCAGGCATCGAGAGACTCCGCCTTCCTTTCCGATGCCTTCTCATCTTCAATCATATCATGCACCACACCCGCATGCTTCGTAGCAGCATCAACAAGTTTTTCTGTCGCAACTTCTCCATCGAATATAGCGGCCGTTTCCTCCAACGTACGGTTTTTGGTTTCTATCAGGACTGGAGACAAGAGTAAGTGTGTCTGTGAGTCTGCAAACGAGGGAACGCACAGAAGTATAAGAAAACCGCTTCACAGACGAGCCAGACGCAGTAAACGATGTAATATTTCCAACTCATCGCGGCTGAATCAACATGTCAATATTTGCCAAAGTAGCGAGGCCAGATGAACTCGCCGAAAGCGATTGGATTGACGTATTGGTTAAAAATGAGGGCCAGAGATATGGTGAAGTTGAAGATGTTGAAGCCCTTGGCCCGAAGTTTGTAAGGCAAGATCTCCAGGGTGTACGTGACAATAAGGGGAGAAAAGGCAATGCTGAGGAGATTTCAGAGATCGCGAGTATAAAGACTGCATAAGACCTACTTGTAAGCCGCAGAGAATAAGAAAATGAAAGCCAAAGCCCCGTGCGCCGCATGGATGTCACCAGCAACACGGAATCTGCCGAAGCACACCGTTTGAAGCGTGAGGAAAAGTGTCATAAGGGATATGGACGTGAGAAAGAGAGGGCGGCGACCGAAACGATCGACCATCGAAGATGCGGTGAGTGCGCAGATCAGACTCCATATTGAGAGGATGCCGTTTATAAGAAGCTAACATGAGCTTGTCAGTCGTCAGACCAAACTTATTAATGCGAGCCACACTTGAGTTGTCGGATCGGTAATCCCCATTTGATCAAGCACTTTGTTGGTGTAATAGGAAACAAGCCCGTTACCGGACCACTGCGAGAAGAAGGCAATAGCGACAATGATACGGACACGTTTCCGATTTCCTGGGCTAGAAATGAAGGCGGACCAGCCAACGTTCTGAGCGACTAAACTATTCTTAAGCAAGCGTCAATTAAATCCCAAACACAAATACCGGTCTTGTCAAACTCGATAGCAGTTTTGATCTCTTGGAATTCGTAGCGGACAAGAGGATCATCTCTGAGAAGAAAGAAATAAGCCGAGCGTCTGGAGAAGGATGATCGACATTTACTCGTTCCCATCGGCATGATAATACGCCAGAGTCTTCAGGGCCTCAGCTTCCCTGCCCTTGTTCACCAAATAACGAGGCGACTCTGGGACAAACCAGATAAGAAAAATCTGGATTACAGAGGGAAGAGCCTGGAGTGCGGAAGGAACCCTCCATGACCATGTGCTATTGATCTTGAATGTCCCGAAGGTCGTCCAAGCAGCTCTATTCTGTCTGAGAAACTCGAACGCACACAACGGAAAACGCACACAATTGCTCCAGAGTGCCACAATGAGTTGTAGACAGATGTCAGAGGTGCGCGATACTTCGGATACGAAAGCTCGGTGATGAGCATTGGCGCTGCGTTAGCTGCAGAATAATGAGGGGTATGATATCAGAGAACCAGGGCACATACAAGCGAATGTGAGACCGAACCCGATGAGGAAACTGAAGAAGATTAAAATCGAGTTTTTTTTGCGACTCGACACACAAACCGAGCGCCGATGAACATCCCCACAGACTGAGAAGCTGTCTGAACGACCGTAGCTAGTATCATGATGACTGCCCCGATAAACACAGTTGCGCGACGGCCTATCCCATCCGAGAGGTAAGGCGCAAAAGGATATCCAGCAAGGGAGCCGATGTTCTGTGCATGTGTCAGCAGCCCTATATGAAAGCGAGTCTATCAAGTTACCTGGATAGCACTGAGTAAACCCAGCTTTCCCTTGGTCGGATTGTGAAACGACTTTTCCCATTGAGGAAGAGATTGCAAGCCGTTGACCATGGAACCGTCGTACCCATTGGTACTCGCTGTGATTAACAATAGAACGATCCATCCGTTCAACGCCATTAAACTAGAGTTTGATTAATTGACCACAAACTCCGGGTTAAGAGCTCTCACCGTCTGTTGTTGTACCACTTTCTACGGGGATCCATAAGGTGCGAGTATGCATTGCTTGCATCTTCAGCAGAACCTGAGGCACCGACAGCCATAACAGCTTCCGGCTTGAACTCGTTCAGAGGGAGCTTTTAAGTCCAATGGAAGGACCGTGACGGTCCGCCGACTAACGGTCGTCCGGGCGGGGGTATAGTGAGAGAAGAAACGACATTCGAAGGCAGACAGCGCTGCTAGATCGCTCAGGGCTTTGTTGAGAGCAACCAGCTGACCCCTGAGCATTGGAGTGTGCCGCCATCTTGTCGCTATTCTGAGGGTGAAATCCCACACGGGAGTCGAAGAACCACGATGAGAAGCGTCGGCCGCCCGACGGCACCAACGACAAACTGTGGTGTGTGTGACTTGGGACAAGAATAAACAGAGGAGCGCTCAATCCCGCCGTTATTTTTTTCGACCACCAAGGGAAGCACTAGCGATGAAAAGGGGAGAACTTCTTTCCAGAAGCCTAGCTGCATTTGGTGTCCCTTCCGCCACTTTCCCAGACCGCCACAGCCTGATGAGTACTTGGGTAAGCCACTTGCATTTTAATACAAAAATTACATGCGCACGTTGTACCAAAGGTGATATCGGCAGGCAATGAGCTTGAGCGTCACTGGTCGATGAGGACGAAGGGAAACGAAGTCGAGGTCAGGTGATGTAAGCCTTCTGTTTGCACCCAACCTCCACGTTTAACATGCAATGATACTCTGGAGTATTGCTAATCAAGTACATTCACGTATGCGACTGAACCCAGCAGAAATACGCTATGTAGATCGCAAACTTGAAGCAAGGCAATCATTTGCTCCGTCCAACGCCTCTCCAACCCCACACGGGAAACGAGGCCACACTATTGATCCAGCCTTGCAAGACCTTCGCTGCGCCGGCATCTGACATGGGACGCGACTGTCTTGCTCGCCAGGTCCACTCGCGGAAGTTGTCAGCATCACCAAGAGCTCCATATGCCATAGCGAGGGCATCAAGGTGTTTCGTATATTGCGTGGACGGCAGCGACCTTGCGCTGCCTGTCAAGTCGGAAGTGCCTCCAGGGCTGCAAGAGCCTGGCTTGGAATGGTCGCAAATACTCTCCAGTCCCTCGATTTCAAGCATGCGAATCCGGCGCGTGTGGGCCTCAATCAGGAGGGAGTCGGAATACATCTTGCCTCTGTCTGCAAGCCAGGTTTCGAATGTGGGGATATTGCTAGCACGAGCCAGCTCGAATCGTGTCGAGTCGCTATCGGTTTCGTTAGGCCGAATGCAGCCGGTGCAGTGGCACGTAAAGTTGTAGGCCGAGTGAAGGAGCGATTGACGGGAAGAGCGAGGAAGCAACAAATGTGTTCCCGGGAGGTAAGAAATGGTGATCTCCTCCCCTGAAGTAATGGGCCTGACAGCGATCAAGGAAAGGGAAAGAGTAGTGCAGTCCCAATGCCATCGTGCATTCGGTGAACAACTACATTTCAATCAAGTCAGTCACGAAGACTTTTCAACACACCGTCGTACCTGTGGTTGCACCGGCTCGTCTCCAGGAAAAGCGCACGATGGGTGGGCAACTCGGGATGGGGAACATCCATAGGAACCGGCAGAGTAACAGGAAGTGCGTTGGTACGAATAATGCCCAACAAAACATCGCACTCTTGGACTGACTTGCAGTTTGCCAGAGTGAGAACGCGCGCCTGCTTTTCCGGAGGCAATTGAGCCAGGAGTGTATGGAAAAGATTGGCTTCTGTCTGTTCATTCAGCGCCGTACCAATAATATACGGCGCTATCATGACGGGCCGTTCAACGACAATCGTAAAGCCAGCGGGTAGAGGTTCGCTCGCGAACATTGCCCGGGAACCGAGGCCTGTTGTGTGGACGAAAAACGACGGTGAAGCGCCCGAGGGCCTCGTCGGTACTGATGGAGACTTTGGTGGTGAAGGTAGAAGACGCTGAACTCCAACATCGAGGACGGTCACGGTGTGGTCCTTGCCATTGTCACCATACGAGACGTTTGAAATAGTATAGGCGCGGCTCTCGAGATGTCCCGCCAAGTCAAAATACGGAGCATCGAGCACCGGATTGGCTCGAACATCGGCATTGAGCTTCACGCATATGGAGAGTGGTGGTGATGGTGGGTTAGACCCACGACCGGAGCCCAAGGGAGCAGCATATATTCTGGGTGGGGAAGGTGGCTTTGAATCACGTCGTTTCCTGGACGCCGGGTCATTGACGTGGTGTGTTGCGGTTGGGATTGCGGTTGGCATCGTAGGGAGAGCGGACGGACGCGACAGTCGATGTCGGCGAGAAAGTGGAGAAGGGGAAGAGGATGCAGCAAGGAGCCACAGCGCAGCCAATGCGTAACATGGATGGTTTATAAAGCCCCACTAGGATTCCAGGCCGTGCGTCGATCACCAACAGCAGTGGCTCCCGGGAGCAGTTTTCCGTTTAGCCCCAACAGCCGCGCACTTCCGTTGAGAGAGATAACTTGTCAAAAAAGATATATTCAAGTTCCAGTTATCAGTGCACGAATGCGACCCGGATCTTTCGGTTTGAAAGGAACATGCACAAGAAAAAAACGTGTCCTACGTCATAGCACGTGAGGAATGCAAAAGTTTTTTATCCAACGCGGCAACGCCCTGGCAAACCCCGGCTGTTATCTCGCTAGTGTTCAACGTCATTTTATCACGCGATAGCTCAGCTGAACTCCTGAGCTATTCTCGTCAATGACGTCGTGTTTTCTCAGATTGTGAACGCTCGCGGCAGCAAATGCAAGACAGATAGGACATTTTTCTCCCTTCCAATCGCGACGCCACACCGTGATTGATTCGATACTGTGGGGTTTTCCACCAGACTCACAGCACAGCAGTATTCAAAAACACTAGATCCAAGCTACCTGAAAACGCGGTGTCGACAGTGGGCTGACCGTCACAACACGCCGCGCTGAATATCTATTAAAAGCAGAATAGATGCGCGACAACAGAGCGGCTTACCATCTTGTGCTCTCACGAGCAGTTTCTCTACTGCTGAATCCAGTGCCGCCCACATCCCGCTTTCAGACGAAGAATGGGCCTCTCGGATTTGAAACGGTTCTCTATGGCGATACAAGACCACCCGCTGCTCGTCCCGCATATTGAAGTATTCCGCGAGGGTCAACACACTTGGCGCTGTCTCGAGTTGGTCGATTCGTAGGCCGCAAACGCGGAGCGAAGGGCAGCATGACCGGAGGAGTTCTTCAACAGTTTCTCCTATACGGCAGATCTCGGGACAAGGTAGGGTCCGGGCGCCGAAGGTGTAGTCGAGCGACAGGTGTGTGAGAGTAGGCAACGCGCATGGCGGCCAAGGCCATGAGGCCCATTCTTCCCAGACGTTAACGATGGTGAGGTGTGTTACCTGGCTGAAGAAGGGTATCGAGAAGTGGGGGTCGGGAGAGGCGACGATTCCATGCCATGATGATATTCGGCGTGGTCGTAAAGAGAACATCAAGCAAGAGAGAGGGCTACGTCGAGGAGATGGAATTCCTGGTCCCGGCTGGGCAGGCAGATACCACGAGGTCACATTCTCGATGCCGGTGCAGACTGTTGCAACACGAACTACGTCTTCAGGTCGCATATCGAAGAGGATAGTCAATGACTTGATTTGTGTGGCAAAAAACGAGCGTTGCTTCGTTCGAGACGTTTCGATGGTGCGAATGAAGTTGTCTGTTGTCCGTTGGCGACGAAGATGGATCGTCCTATACAAGACGAGGTCGATCCTATTGACGTTGTGGTACTAGTAGTTCAGGGTCTCCAATGTAGCAACTTACCAGTCCCGTACAATACGCGAAACAAGCACCAGTTTCAATGCTGTTCGTCGGTCATCCTGGGCGGCTATCTCGAAAATGAGACGAAGAGTGTCGTCGACGAGGAAGACCGGCATTCATTTATGCCAGTACCAATGGTGTGAGGGAAGAGCGCGATGGCGTTGGCCTGTCTGAGCACCGCGTCTTTTATAACCACTCTCAACAAAGTGATCTCCGCGGTTTTCCTTGGTTCCATCTGGTTAAGTGCGCCGAGGCAGCAAAACGCACGGAATCCTGTTACTTACCCGCTTCGAAGAACGACACTTGTTTGAAGGCCGACATTGGATGAGTGACGCCGCTTGAAGATTTGGAGCAGTTCATCTTGCCACGTTTCTTTGAGCAGCGCTTATGTAGTCGACATATTCCGAGGTAAAATGTCAACTTGCTCTCCCAGTGTGGCTCGGAGCGGAGCTTTTCGACGGAGCTCTCGAGGACAAAGCCAGCTCTCCCTCTTGTTACTGGTCGTGGTTCAACTTCCGGGTCTAGTGATCGGCAGACCAAGTCCTCGGAGTCCTTCACACTGGCATATGTAAGTAGTCACGCGCCGTGAAACGCTGCAGGCCGTCAGAGGGCGTCACCACCAGTTGTCGCAAATACTCGGAAGCTCGCGCAGTGGTCCGCCGAAAGCCTGCCGCTGCTGATCCGCGGGGCCATTTCTGTCAACACAATCTTCGCGGAAGGGAGAAGCAGAAGCGACCCAAGTGTCAGTGTTGCGCTGGGCTCAAAATCGAGGGGCAGATGGTAATCCTCGCGGGTGCTATTTGAGGGAGCGGTCCTTGGAAACCGAGGGTAAGGTGGCGGCGAGTCACCCCGCTGTGGTAACATTGGGATTCACTTGTTGGCCGGACACAGGTATAGCGTGGGGTGATATTAGTGTGATTGCCAGTGAGCTGTGTTCATCATCTCGGATGCAACCGAGGACAGGAACTGATCAATTTCAGTAACATCAATCGATCATTGCTTCGGTGATCGTAACTGCGTTCAATGATGCGAGATTCTCGACGCAAAAACAAAAGAGATAGCGGGAATTAGTACGCAAGAGTGCAGCATATATGCACCTGTAGCATGAGATATAGCTTTGATATATAATGGATGGCTTGAAGGAGAGATTTTCGGTGATTACAAGCCCTCATCATGCCGCCATCAAACCACCTCTTGAGGGAACTGGTACATCTCTGAGCGTTACAGGACAGTGTGTAGTGGGGTAGTCGTAGCCTGGATCGTTCCTCTTGTGCCATCTCCACTTTTAAACTCACAAAACCAACCCAAAAACACGGTCCTTATTCGGAATTCTGATAAATAAAATTGCTCTACGAGTTTGAGCACATTGTATCTCTATAGAATCAGCGCTTTCCATTGCTTTGGTGGGGTAGTGGTAACCTGGGTCGTTGCCAAGTCGATTCGCTACTGTTTCGACCCGCCGGGGGTTCGATTCCCCCCCAAAGCATAGGATCTACCAGCTATCAGGCGGTGGGTACCTTTTTCTTACCTCTCGCTCTCTCTCTCTTCCGGAGCTTCCATGGGATAGGGATAGTCTTTCTCCTCTAAAAAAGCCCTCGCTAATGCTCGTTCTTGAGTATATCCATTCTAATGCTGCAAACCTGATCATGCTGATGAAACTTACTATCAGATTCACAGTTTCCAAAAATCCCACCATCTAGCTGCTCTGGATCGTTTACGGGGTACAACTGATACCCCACGGATCTTCAGTGCTCCACTGCATACTTCATTTCCGACTTTGGGATGGCTGCCATTTCGCGTGCCATCAGTATACGATTCAAAGTGGTCTATGTGTGCATCGAGTTTTCGACCTGATCACTCTCTGCTCAAATCTAGCTGTAGCTCCAAAACGCAGGTGGTCGGGATATCACAGTCCTCATAAAGAGGTGGCCAGCGCAACGTTAACGATGCAATTGGGATACAAATTTATCAGACACTATGCAATCCTACACACCATTCAGTGACAAGCATTTGCCAAGATACTCATTGTTCCACAAGGTTTTGACTTGACCCTTGAGAAGTTTGGTCAACCCCTTGACTGTTTCCACAGCGTAGGAAAGATCACCCACATCCATCTTACCAAGTCGTCCATCCCAACTTCGGTCAAGCATCATTGAGCACACCATGGGAGCTGTGGCAGCCCATCAGCCTTCTCTTTTCCCTTGCAAGAGCCTCGCAGGGATCTTCAAGTTGTCGAGTACAGTTCGACTTTGAGCATTGAGCGTTTGCCCTCCTCCGAACCCGAATCCTCTGCCTGGTTTGTTTGTGTGGCTTTGTTGTCAATGATGCGGGCAATTTAGAGCCGCAAGAGCATCATCGTCTTCCACGCACATGGCCGTCAACTCGGCGCCAAAGTCACGTCAACGTGGTTTTTGAGCTGGGAACGCTGGTGTTGCCAGACAAGGGAGGACCCGGGGCTGTTGCCAGTGCACAAGAAAGAGGGTCGACCAATATTCTGTGTAAATAAGTTGAAGAGGAAGTACTAGTAGCTAAAAAAAAAGAAACACGAATCGGAGTGATAACCGAGTCATTCTTGTTGCACACCAATATTCTGGCCCGGGCGCGTCTGCTGCACACGGGCTGAGAGCCAGAAGCATCTGTTTAAGCGGGTTCTATACCTTCTCCAGAATAAGTGGTTGTGCTAGCTACAAGTGAAACTGAGGAAATGTCGTACTTGAAGGGTTGTCACGACTCACCATCGGAGGTGCTAGCGTTAGATTGTTTTGTGGGTGCGGAAAGCAATTTTACTGCATTGTTCATAGTGTGGAACGCGAGAGATTGCAGTCACAGAGCAGGCGTGAACGAAGAGCAAGGACTGATGCGACCATTTGATATTTTGATTACATCCGGGCCGGCCCAAACGATCCAGGTTACCACTACCCCACCAAACTTGAAGTGCGTGCGTCTTGCATATTACGCGTGCGCTGGCAATTCATTTCCACACCGTAGGGCGGCAAAGGCATCCTCCATGTCACGTCTGCCTCACGGCTTACCATCCACTGGTGGCATCAACGACTGGTTCGTCTTGACATCCATGTCAACGTTTGCATCAAAACTGGGCACGAACTACTGCCCGACCGACGATGAATTCTCTCATATTCAAAAACTAATCGAGGAGCCATTGAAGAGCCTGCACCAGCTGGACGCTCGGATTTTCGATCTTCAAAAGGCATTGAATGCTTTACTCGCAGAACGGGATACCATCACATCATTCATCGAGTCTCACAAATCTCTGCTTGCGCCGATTCGACGACTACCGGTGGAGGTTCTCCAGGAGATATTTGTTGCCAGGCTTAGAGGAGCTGTCGATGCAGAATATCCAAACCATCTCAGACAACGCCATTCTCGAGTTCATCCTAGCCCGCATTCCGACACTGAAAGTTGCACGCTTCGAGTTTTTCCGCGCTCCATCACAGGACTCTCACCTAGTCCAACACATCCGATGATCGTCTCAAGCGTGGAAAGCGGACAGCTAGACCTCCTCTTAGAATACCCTCCGCATCCCGTCTATGAACCAGGACCGTCAGACGAAATCAAGCAGGTCTGGGAGGGCTCTTTTTTCGCAGAGGATGAATAGTTAGTGTGCAGACAGCATAAATTCAAACTGATATTATTACTTTTCGTGAATCGCGGAACCTGAAGCTGCTTTCTCGGAATCCTCCAGGATGTCATGGACAGCTCCCGCCTGCTTAGCGGCTGCATCAGCAATCTGCTCCGTCGCGTCCTCGCCGTCGAAGAGGGCCGCCGTTTCCTCGAGAGTGCGGTTCTTCGTTTCGATCACGACTGAGAACGGTGTCAGTGCTATGTGAAGAGAACAAAAACCCGCCAACTTACAGAAGTACAAGAAGATCGTTTCGCAAACGAGCCATGCGCAATAAACAATGTAGTATTTCCAACTCAATGCATCTATGAAACAGACGTTCAGCGCAACGAGAATGAGGATGAGCAGAAACTAACCGAAAGCTATTGGATTGACGTATTGGTTGAATATGAGAGCAAGAGAGATCGTGAAGTTGAATATGTTGAATCCCTTGGCACGAAGCTTATATGGCAAGATTTCGAGCGTGTAGGTAACGATGAGGGGACTGAAGGCAATACTGCAAGAGCCCAGTCAGCAACGACACCACCAACAGTGGAAAACACAAACTCGTAAGCAGCATAGAACAAGAAAATGAATGCAAGCGCGGCGTGTGCTGAATGGAAGTCTCCCGCAACACGGAAGCGCCCAAAGCACGCTGTTTGGAGGGCGAGAAAAATGGTCATGAGGACAGCAGAGGTAAGGAAGAGAAGTCGACGCCCAAAGCGCTCAACCATGGATGAAGCAGCTAATGCCCATCCGAGGTTCCAAATCGACAGAATGCCATTGATCAGTAGCTGTCGGAAGCTTATTAGGGCAGATATTTGGACTGTCAAATGGAACAAACCTGTGTTGTGGGGTTGGTGATGCTCATTTGGTCAAGGACCTTGTTCAGATAGTAAGAAACAAGTCCATTGCCCGACCATTGCGAGAAGAATGCGATGGCGACAATGATGCGGACACGTTTTCGGTTACCAGGGCTTGAAATGAAGGCATGCCAGCCAATGTTTTGTGCAACTGGAGCATAAAAGTGAGCATTACTTGATCGTGACCAACAAATTTCGTATACCAGTCTTGTCAAACTCGATGGCCGATTTGATCTCTTCAAATTCGTATCGCACAAGGGGATCGTCTCTGGAACCAAGTCAGAGAGAAGAGATACGAAGAATCTGGTCTCAACTTACTCATTGCTATCAGCGTGATAGTATGCCAAAGTCTTCAGTGCTTCGGTCTCGCGACCCTTGCTCACGAGGTAACGAGGTGATTCCGGAACAAACCAAACGAGCAGGACTTGAAGGACGCTGGGAAGCGCTTGGAGGGCTGACGGAACGCGCCATGACCAAGTGCTGTTGATCTTGAAGGTGCCGAAAGTCGTCCAGGCTGCTCTGTGAACAGGAATCATGAGTTATGAGAATCAGAACTAAATATAGAGCTTACACAATCGCACCGGAGTACCACAGGGAATTGTAAGCCGATGTGAGCGATGCGCGATATTTAGGGTATGATAACTCCGTTACAAGCATTGGAGCAGCATTAGCTAAGCACGACGTGAATTTTAACAAGAGATCAAATCTCAGTAAAGCTTGCCAGCGAATGTCAGCCCGAAACCAATGAGGAATCTGCAAACATTGAGCCAACAAATTTTGCAAGGTTCAAGACGAACCTAGCACCAATAAACATCCCCACCGACTGTGCAGCGGTTTGAATGACAGTCGCGATCACCATGATGAGTGCGCCAATGAAAACTGTTGCTCGTCGGCCAATTCCATCAGAAAGATATGGAGCGAAAGGATAGCCCGCAAGAGCACCGATGTTCTTAGGTTGCTTCAGTTTGGATACGGGGACAAGATGATGCCATACTTGTATCGCACTGAGCAGCCCTAGTTTTCCTTTGGTGGGGTTGTTGAACGACTGCTCCCATTGCGGGAGAGACTGCAAGCCGTTAACCATCGACCCATCATATCCGTTCGTGCTGGAAGTGATCAACAACAGAACAATCCACGCATTCAGAGCGATGAGCCTTGAAAACGTCGAGTAAGATATTTTAGTTGACAACCCAAGGTTTTCTTACCGTCTGTTGTTATACCACTTTCTTCGCGGGTCCATAAGATGTGTGTAGGCATTCGCCTCATTGTGAGACACGGCCGAAGCACCAACAGCCATTTCAGAACAGTGTGGGGCTTGAGATCCGGATCCAGTAGCGTTCCCTCCTCCTTTTAAATATCTCTCATGGAGAAACGGCCCGTCGTTCAAATATAGGTCGGGAACGAGGACTTGAGGGAGAGAACAGTTACCGAAAAAGGTCGGCGGAAGGCAGCAGATGGCGGGAAGAAGTTTGAGTGGCCGACATGATACTGTCCCTTCGCCATGGTTAGGTCAATTATAACATCCCAATCGAAGTCGTATCGTGAACAACAAAACTATGTCGGGGAAAACTAATAGTGGCGTCAGCGTGAACTCCTCCGAATTAGCAGAGGCTGGGTGAAGAAATGAATATCCAGATTGTACAGGTTGCAGCGCCGATTCTGGATCAGGTTTGCGTATCTTGCCATCATACTATCGATGATAGTTTACCCGAGCAGTCGCCACCGAAAGCCCGAGAATTCGGATGGGTGAGGCGTGAAATGTTTTATGGCTTCACGTTCCGTCAACTGCGTCATGGACAGCGTGGATTGCAGAGATTCGAGGGTTAGAAGAGGTGGCGATAGATAGGAAGGACCTTCAAGTCGAAGTTTCAACCGTGACTGTGCCCTTGCCTAGAACTAGGCAATGTCCGAGTCGGCACGATATGTTTCGCTGAACAGCCTGTCGACCGCCCTAGGTCGCACAAGTCGAAGAATAGCATTTGGCCATTCAACCCGTCAAAAGTGTGTCCAAAACTGTTTTTCAGTTCAACTATGATAAGTGAGAAAAAGCGGGTAAGATTTAACGAGGTCGTACCGCAAGAATATCTAAACGTAGGGTGTGTCTCCCAGCCCTTTCCCAGTGCTGCAGCTTTATATAACCTCATTCGCGAATGGGGGGTGTTGCACCATGACTCCATTGGAGGTGCGTGCGCTGCACGAGATGCAGCTTCGTCGACGTCGAAGAGAGGGCTCTCTTCATGGGCGTGGTGAACCGCCCATATGATGTAATCGATGGCGCTGGTGCTGAGAAGCCATTCGCCGTTGGGTCGGTCGGTTTCTAAGCTGACAAGTAGGCATATTTGTGGGCTACAGATGGTCAGATGTCCGGGCCCGGGCTGTTAGCTAAGAAAATACTGAGCAGTTGGGTCGCAAACGAGACCCACGGGAAGGCCGTCGTAAATCTGAAAGTTGTATGAGAACTTGGATGACAGTCTTTGTGAACCGGGTTCACTTCTACAGGTCCTTCGGGTGGATATGTAGCGCGGAAGGTTCTGGGTTGGTCATAGACCGTGAATCTTTGTCCAATGGCTTCTGGGACGTCAGAGTGAGTAGTGGCTGTGCCAGTGACCTTCAAGGCTTGTACAAGGAACCCATGAGCTTGCCAGGAAGCCGGCTTCAAGTAAGGTTCGAGCTGAGCGCTGCTCTGCAAACTCGCCTGAGCCCCAGCATGGCCGTCCATCGATTTGCCTGAACATTAGAGCCTAACTTCCAAGGACCAAGAACGAAGACGTCAATCTCCAAGCTGATTCAAGGTTCTTCTTCTTGTGCCTTTGTGAGCAGCGCAAATTCAATGTTTGACCTCTATTCGTATCCACTCCTCGCCGTCGTCAATTCCTTTCAACTAGTCAAAGCATCAGTCAAATGTTCCACCGCCTTCTTTGACCTTCAAAATCTTGATCAGCGCTTTGAAGAACAATGAACTCGAGGACCTCTGTCCGGGTATAAAAACTCTAATATCCCTGACATCTTTCTACCTTCTCGTCTTTCTCCTACGATCAGCCTATTTGCTGTCTTTCAAGCCCCCCCTTTCATTCACGCCAACAGTAACGCTCTCTCATGTCCGCTCAACGACTCATGCCCAATAAGTGAGTTTGACTTTCCTCCATACATTACACCAAGATTGATTTCCTCAGCTCTCAGTCCGCTGGCGGGCTGCCCACACTCTCTGCAAACCCCAACCAACCCAGCAAGTATCGTCTCACCAGTCCCACGTACGTGCCACCCCGTCGTTCAAGATGCCACCCAACCAAGGTCTTAATTCACAGGAAAGCCAAAGTCTGGCCAGGCAAGACTACGGGTCCCCTGAAATCTCGTCGTTCCAGCCACGCTCGCAAGCGTTTTGCTGACGAGACTGAGCGTCCAGGCGCTCCAGTGTCGCCATCACCAACACCTTGTCGATTCACTTCCCCGCCACCGGTGTGCCCTGCCGAATATAACAAAGTGTCGTCTCCAACAGAATCGGTCTTCAGTCGGAGTCAAGTCGTTGTCACTTCCAAATGGAAAGATAGCGAGTCCGGGTCACCCACCGCAGATCGGTCGTTTGACCGCCCAGCCTCGAGCCCCGAGGTCTCTCCGCAAACGCTTCCCCCTTTGTGCACCGAAGACGACTCCGACGATGAGGCATTTGTGGAGAACGGAGAATTCAGCGAGTATGAGGAAGAAGAAGAAGATTCTTACTATGGTGATGAAAACGACTCAGAGGAGGCGTGTTCGGCCGTCCATTCTGAAAGCCACGCCAAGCAGCACCCTCGTGATCAACAACTGGAGAACGAGTTTTGGAGCACTCGCCTACACGACTACGTTGCCACCACGGCTCAAGGCGATTACGAAGAGCCGATCAGCTTCCCCTTCACGTTCTCTTCTCCATATGGGGCTCCCGTCTTCCCATCTCCAGCAGTGGTCGCGCAAAGGGTTGTGGGCTATATCCCGGTGGTTTTGGTTTCGGTTCCCGTCATCCACCAGGGTCTTGTGCAGTGAGTACAATACTTACTACATATGACGTGGAGTCGAATCTTATCACATTTTTAGCGATCGTCCTTCCGACGAACATATTTTTGAGTGAGTTGTTAGTGTGCCCGCAATGTCTTCATAACTAATTCGCAATCCTCAGCGCTAGGTTTGATGGCTACTACTACGACTCGGCTGGCCCATATGACTTTCACCGTGCTGTCCTCGATCGTTCATCGTCAGTATATCATTGCTTGTCTTTGCCGGGCTTATGTTCTTTCCCATTCAGAGCTCGAGATCCGCATTCATATGCCCAAGCACTGCCAGCTACACAAGCTCTTGTTCGCCAGCTTGCGCTCGAATATCCGCAAATCAGGCCTGATATGCTGACTCCCCTCGTTCAAGCCCCTTCTGCGAGTTTGATTGGCACTAATCCGTATGCTTGTCCATTTCCCTCATGCGACGACCACATCCTCCCCACGCTTAATGCGGCGCAAGCCCACATCCACGGCTCTCATGCTCCCGCCCGTAGTTGCCCAGTTTCTGGCTGTTGTGAGCAGCGTGGCTATACGGCTGAACAACTTGCTGCCCATATGCATCGTGAGCACCGTGTTGAGCCGGCTCGGGCTCGCACGTGTCTCCAATGCAAGCTTTGCGGCGACCAGTGTGTTGGCGAACAGCGATATGCTGCTCATGCAACTCGATGTGCGAGGGGAAGGTCCCCGGAAGTGACGGAACGACCGTCCAAGCGGGCTAGACTTGCTGCCTAAATTGCAAACACATTTTAACATTCTTTTTTACTGTTCTTTGTCGTCCTACCGTATGAATCACTTCTAATCAGTGCGAATGGAATCGGGTTGGACAAAAACCGCATCAAGTACTTTGGCGCCAGATCACCCTCCTTTCCCTAAGTTTCTCGAGAATTTGTGAGGCGATCAACTGGGCCATCAACTGGGTCACCATATTGGGACGTTTGGTGTTATAATGAGATATATTGGTTGTCCATTCGTCCGAATGTGATCGGTATAGATAATAACAATGTCGTTTGACAGAGGTTGTGAAGATGGTCTTCAACATCCAGTCGAATTTCTCGCAGGGGGCAGTCGGATCGGTGAATCATTGCGCCGAGTGCATAAAGATGCTGGGGTTTGATGTGCGGCTGGTGAACAAAGAGAAACTCGAGCGACGGGAGAAATAGCGACGAGAGGACCTCGGAAACGGCCAGGTTCCCTTTGCGCAGCCAGATTTCCAGATGACGTACATTTGACTTGATCTCAGTCTCGGTCGTGCGGATGTCGTCCGAGTCGTCGATAACATGGAGCTCAAGACGAAGGAGACGCGTCGCGATTTGAATGAGGTGAAATGCTTCTCGTTTATAGAGGCAGACACCGGTTATATGGGTGAGTTGCTTCCACGGAAGGTGAATGGCAGCCAAAACAAAGCAGTCCCCGAGGACAACATGCGTCAACTCTGGGGCGTTGTCGATGATGTGGATTTGATCGTTGGTGGAGGGAAGTTTGTGCGGATCGATGTTGAGGTACTTCAACATCGACATGTCCCCTTTGAGTTCGTCAAGAAAAGAGTGGGGAACGTTGAGCACTACGTGTCTCCACCGTTTAGAATGGAGAAGAAGCCGTTGAAAGAGCTGTCGGGAAACCGCCATCTGACTTTCGGAGCCGTGGAATTGGAAGCTGATAGGAGCTTTGCCGGAACGCTGTAGCCACAGAGAAAGTAGATTGAGCCGCCTTGGGCTGTCGTGTTTCGTCATTGTGTTCGGCGATATTCCGTCCAACCAAGCATATGACAAGAAGTCTAATTTGAATGAGCTCCAGATTGTTGGGGTGGCCACAGAGACGTTATGCCAGTATCGACACACCATTCCGAGAACGAAGGGAGAGCTCTTCCCGGAGAGAGGCGAGAAGGTGCCAATGAAAGACTCGAATATGGTGGATAACAGCTCTGGAGGAAGGGCCATGATGGGGCTCGTGGAAGCACGCATTTGGAGTACGGCTCTGGGACGGCTAGCTGTGGTCGAAGGCGATATTTAAGGATCAGAATCAGCCGATCAATACGACTTGTTTGCGCTGGATGCTGCCGAACAAAACTTACTGTACAAAAAGGAGTCAAACCGATTGGCTGTTTTTCGAAGAGGTGTCCTCTGATGCGATCAGCACATCATTATTTTGAACCACCAGCAGTAAAGCTAGGTAAAACTCGACTGTACTCCCCGAGTCAACTAAGATCCACATCAATACCTCGAAAGAGCTCCTTGGAAAACGTCCGGTCCTTCATCTTGCTCTCAATGCACCGGCTCAGTTTAAACGCGTCACGTCAAGCCTTATGCCAATGCCGGGACTTGATGAGCTCTCGATTGATAAGCCTTGCATGTGCGTGTGTCCCTCATTCAAGTTATTGTATCTCGACTCATAAGACTGAAGACCCCCACACTCAGCATCCATTCGTCTTTTTTTATATGCTGAAGAGTTCAAGAGTCGAGATTTACTGTTGTCTCCGCAACACTAATGGTTGTGCTTCGTTGTACACGGTATCTTGTCGAACTCCCTCCGCGCAAACCCTCCCATAGCAATACTGGTACGCTTCAATGCCGTCACGAGCCTCTCCGAAACGGGTCTGCGTCTCTCCGCGCTGTTGAAGGCATCTTCCCGTGCCATATACAACGGAGAGTCACTATAACATGAATGCGAATCAATCACCTGAATGGACGAGATGACTTCTGGAACGTACGCTGCGCGGCCGACAATGTCAGGTCTGCTAGAAAGGTCCCGTGGATGCTATTCAATGGTTTAACCTGATTTGCTAGGCTCAAGTCTTAGGGAGATGCTGACCTGAACTGGAGCTGAGAGTCCAGACGCTGCGAGGCCTAGAGTGACGGCGAGGATGGATATGGAAATAAAACGCATGGTGGATCAAGAAAGAGCGGAAGGAGGCGATCGCGGATCGAAAGGAGAAAAAACGGGTGAAAGAGAAAGTCAGAGGTGCTAGTTAGTCCCCTCTAGGCGCCTTATATGGGACGTCAGTAACGTACGGCATTATGGACCCAGGTATCAAGGAGTGAGTGGGTTTGTTACGATTGCTCTCCGCATCACAAGTTTGTATTGGTTGTCTCTTGACTATGATCCAAGAGTGCTATTTTCGGTCTTCAAATGATGTAAGTTTGCTCCGAAGTAGAAGAAAAGACTCGGGAACGAATTGTATCGCCTCCCGTATTTCGTGTTGACCATGTTTGCCAATCACATCGCACTCACGTGGCCCGGATTGGATCTGGGCAAGAAAGCAACCAATATTGTACTGATCTATATGGCACATTAGCTCATTGCTAAATTGAACCTTTGGCATATAACCATCATCCGAATGCAGCATACACTTCCTCCTCCAGTCGGGAAAAAATCGAAAATCTTCGTGACCACAGAATCTGCCGGGGGCGTGAGCTGCGTCCCAAACACCATAACAATCCCCATGGAAGGATCGATAAAGTAGTATGTGTTTGCCCAGCCTGAACTGATGTCAGCGAGCAAATTCGGAACCAGTCGAATATTCACCCGTCCCTGAGCTATGCATCAACGTTAAGAATCGAGAAATAAGTAGATCGCTTACATGAACCAGAACCAGCTCTGCGTTTGCCAGGCATGTCTACCATGTTCAGTAAGAGTCCATATGAGAATTGTGTTCCATTCTCTGGCATGCCGATGTTGGGGAGGTATATCGTCGCTGTCGTATGAGCACGAGAACTCCTACTTCGTCCTTCCATGCATTTTTCCCACTGGGTTTTTTGGGCATGGAGGGTTTTATCCGGTGCTCCTGTTCATGGCTGTTGCCAAGAACCGGCCGCTTTCACAGCATTCCCTGGGGCTTGGCTTGGCTTGGCTAGTCTTTGCATGACAATGTCGTTGACTTGGACAGCGCCACCGATTCAGTTTGATCTTTGGACTTACTGGCTGGTATCTAATAATCTATCTTGTATGGGCTTCATGGCTCTGACGAGAGGCTGAGGGGCGACGTACTCCTTGGAGGGTAGAGCTCACCCTCGTTTGTCGTCACCCAGTACCCACATATGGGACCATATGGGCTTATTATTATTATTATTATTAGCAGCGCCAGCGGAAGTCAATGTCGGTATGAAAAGCGAATCGACTGACGACTGCGAAAGAATCGGCTTGGTCGCCTTGCCCACTAAAGCATCCCTTGAGTATCAGTGAGTTGACTAGAGACCCAGACTGACATTTAATCTGTAGCAAGTGTTGAAGGAGCCGCGTATAATCTTTCTGGGATGAATACAAGCCGAGACCGCCGAAATGGACCGTGGACTGCTCGTCGTGGAAGGAAGGGATGTCCAACAATTCCATGCTGCCATCAGCTTTGCGTAACGATAGCTGCATAAGCTTTTCTTTCGTCGCTTGGGACAGCTTGAAGGAGGCAGTTGTAATCCCGAGAGGAGAGAAAATGTGGTCCTGGCTGGGTCATCCATTTGAGTGTAATACTAGGACTGAGACAGAACCTACAAGTACTGTTCCAAGGACTTGCCTGAAAGTCGCTCGACAACGAAGCCAGCACAATCGTGACCAAAGCCATATGCCCCTAGATAAAAAGTCAGTTTATCCGACGAGAAACGGCTGAAATGTGACATACAGTCTGAACCAGGTTCAAACCGCAATGGCACGCCGGGCAAGTCTCCCTAATATTAATGAGCGGGGGCCGTTGCATGCGTCATTGACAGCGACCTTGATAAGCTCGAAAAATTTCTGGATTCCGTCACCCGTGTAGTTGTGGGTGAAGGTCGCATGCACACCGAACCAGGGTGCGGTCGTGTCTTGCTTGCCATCGATAGAATAGTCGAGTCCGCTTGTGTGATTGAGCAGCTGGCCCATAGTGATGTTTCCTCGGACTGGAGCTGTGGAGGCGATTTTTCCGGATTCATCATGCGCCAAAACAAGAACCGGGTTTCTTAGTTCGAAAAGCACTTGAGCCACTGGTGTGTCAAGAGAGATCTTGCCAGCCTCTACCAATTGTAGTAAAGCGATCTGTGGAATGTTGAATAAACGAGCGGCCATACAATATTTCGGACGACTCACAGAGGTGACAAGCTTTGTCTGACTGCAAATCCAAAAGATCGTGTCGTCCCCGATGCTTCCACTGGCTGGATTGTTTAAGAGTCTGTTTCCGGCTGCGCATGAAATCAAGTTCCCCTCTGCATCGCCAATCGCAACGAAGGATGCAGGGAGTGCACCATTGTCCACCCCTTCTTTCTAATGGACGGCGTCATGAGATCGTTGAGGAAACCACCACTACAACTACTCACCAGGATTCGCTCCAGTTTGACTGGGTCGACACTCGACAACATTCCGGTATTCCAGAAGTGGCAACCCCACAACTTGGATAACAAGAGTCAGGAAGGTTCTGACATCCTATAATAATTCCCAGCCCCAATGTTTAGCAGGTGTGGCTGGTCTGATTAGATATGAATTCAAGACTGCGAGATAATGAATTCGACTTGGAGTGCTGTACAGCTTCCGTATGCTTACAGCGGTATTTAGTATGTTCCAATGCTTCCGCCTAGTTTCGTTGATAAGCCGACGTCCTGGACTCGTGGTGGTTGCGGACTTCAAAAAATTTACCATCAGCCACGATCACGTGGATTCTCACGGTCAACCAACCCCAACCATTCAAGTATATTTGGTCCAAAATGCCCCAAGTGATTCAACTCATCGCACACGGGCTTATTCCGCAAGAGCATAAAAATTAACATACATAAACCACGAGATACTCAAATACCGGGCAGGGTAAAGTCAGGGAAGTCCGGCCATAGCCCAAGTTTTCCAGGATCTCCGCCAATTCGAACCCAAGTTGAGTGCGATGGAGTTGGACCATCCAACACGAAGAGCTGATGCCAACCGGGTGGCGATACCGACGCGCTGGGAGGTGCAGTGATGGTGCAAGTTGTTCCCGAGCAGGTGAACGCGGGGAAGATGGTACGACTGCCCATCGTGTTTCCGTGTGTTGAAGCAGTGGCTTGGAGGGATTAGTCAAGCTTTTTGAATAAAATATGCTAACCTGCGATGAGGGTCACTCTTATGGTTGATGGTGTTCCCTGATGTAGTTTCACGGTGATCGTGTGTTTGCTGTTATATGCCCAGTCTGTGTTGCTGAGAGTGAATGATGGTTGAATAAATCCCTGGTCGAGATATGGAGGGACGTAAACCTCAACTCTGAGTTCTTCGGGATTTATGTTATCCTCTGGATCCGAACCGGAAACCAATACGCGGCCATCGGGCAGTAAGGCAGCCTGATGTTGATGTCAATATTCAAGTTCGGATGTTCGACATTGCTAGTACTAACTTCTGAATGATAAAGTCGTGCGACAATGGTCGTGTTGAGGATCGAAATACGCTGATTGACTGGTAGAGCCGGGTCGTAAAGCAACGCTCCCAGGTTGGGATTGGATGCAAGTCCAAACCCTGCAGCACCGGCAACAGCGCCGTTGAGAACCATGAATGTCCCGTCAGCCAAAGGCGTCATGCAGGGCATGACACGACGAGAAGGCTAGAATGGTCGGGTAAACAAGAGAATTCGAAGATATGTATGAGCTCTTGACCATTCGTTCCAAGGTCCAGGTTGCGTTTTCCACCTCTGGTTTGATCGACACACAATTATCGAGGGCGGTATGAGGACCGGGCGTGCTTCCACCACAGAGAAGAATTTCCATCGGATCCGTATATGGTGCATGAATGGGCATGATAACGCCAGCGCCTTCAAGTGGATATGTTCGACCTCCGGTTGCTGGAAGGGAGTCACTCAGGTGATCGCTAGATAGGTCAGATTAGATAACACACGATCATTGACAGCGGCTGGTGCATTGGGCAACGTTCGAATAGTGTCGAAGGTGGTTGCATCCAAGATACGCGCTTCGTTGTAGTAGACTACGGGTGTATGTAAGGACTTTGGGCATGCAAGCCGAAGCAAAATAATGACACACCAACGAAAATGTTTCCACTTGGTAAAATGAAGACGAAGGGATAAACTAGAATGAGTCAGCTCCCAACACTGCCGGAGAAACAAAACATGGGGGGTTCACGGTTGTTAGGATCCGTACGATTCAACCAATCTAGAAAGATAAAAGTGTCTCCCCCCAGAGGTGTCGGCAGTGTTTCGACAGTTGGTTCAGGTTTGTCGTTTGAACCAATCTCCCCACCCAGAACCATGACTGTGCCGTTTGGGAGCATAGCAGCAGCTATAGTCGTGGTCAATGTTTTATCACATTGCTCGTTTGAAAACCCACTTGGATACCATCGCTGCCGCTGCAGTTTCAGCTCTGTAAAATTTTCTTCCCAGTCGTTGGTCCCGTTGATACCAGGGCTTCCGTCGGGAGTATATAACCTCACGCCCTTAGTCGAGTCCTCAGACCAGCCGCCCACGTTCAGCTGCCGACCAGCTTTGTCTGGGAGGATTATGCTACCCGAACAAAAGATGTTGGACTTGACGTGCATTGTCCGCCAGGCAGCAGAAAAGTTACTCGCAAGACTGAGATCGAGTTCATATGCGCCAGTGGTATTGTCGAAGCTGGAAATGTTGATCAAAAGGAAAAGAAAAGGGCAATCGTCATACAATGATGGAGACTTCTCAAGAAAGGTGACCTTGTTGTTGATGTTCACTGTCGCGATTAACGGCGCAATGAGCCTGCCACCACAGTCAGACGCTGCATATCGTTTGTGGCAGAGCTTACCCCGGAACTACGGCCTCCGTAAGGATATATTTCTCTGGTATGCACCAACTCACCGAAAAACTACCAACTGTTAGGAGGCAAGTTCCTTTAATCAGCCCACTCACTTCATATCGTCCAGTAATTTTGGGCGTGTGCCACACAGGACCCTGACCTTGCCATTTGTAGTATTGAATGCGGAACGGTCCACCACACAGGTGAGCAAGGTCACCAGAACAGACGGAATTACAATCACTTTCGGGCCGAATGGTCATTCCACTTGCGGCGACGTCTGAGATATCACCACAGTCTGTAAAACCGGTCATCAATGTGATTCTGCACGAGAGGCAGACCGACAGCATTGGTTGCCTGGATCATTTCAATTTTTGCAGGTTATTGGAACAAGACACGAACCAATCTCCATCCCACCAGCAGTATATCCGAAAGCAGAACACTGGGAGAGACAGTTGGTGGCCGAGTTATTTGCTAAAAGTAGTATCTGCCACGGAAAGACGTTGCCTTCACCATTCGGTTTCTCTTCGAGACAGCCTTGGTATTCCCACAAGTCAGGTAGACTAGTGTTTTGTGGAGTCGGGACTGGTATAATTGTGATATTGCCGTTCGGTACAGTTGAATAGACCGAAAGGCGATTTCCCGCGCCGCACTAGAGTATATTCAGTGCCAGTTGACCTTGCGGATATATTAAACCTACAGCTTGCCTATTCCGGAAGTGAGGAGATTTTAGGAAGATATAGAGACCACACACGTTGAATTCCCACTGCAGGCCATATTACAGTCCGCATTCGGAGCCGCAACAGCGCCTTGTATGAGAACATCGCCACAAACTGACGTATTTAGCTTATGTCATGGTTGCGTAGTTAAGACTCACAGCATTGTACCTGTTCATAGATCAACGGATTCTCAAAGCATAATGTGTACTTACCGAAAACTCGCCTGCAGCAATAGTAAAATTCAAAGCATCGCAGGAGGCAACGCAGCTCTCCATCGTTAGATTAGCAGCATCAGGAAGCTCGTTGTCCAAAACACGTCCATGAGCGCCATCGACAAAGCAGCCAACATACGCCCAAGACCCAGGAAGGTCGACAGCAATGGCTGTTGCCCCACCAGCACCAGCGCCACCTCCCCCGCCACCGTTATTCGGCGGCGGAGGCGGTAGATTAGTGCCAACGAAATGGAATAGCAAGAGACGATTGCCTCCGCCACAACTTCATAATCATGATTAGACGGGGATTGACCGACCTAGAGCGCCAACTCACAATTCTGAGCTATTTCCCGCGCACAACATATTGCAGTCGGCAAGCGGTTCAGGCCCCCCGCCATTCGAGAGAGTATTTCCACAGTCTGCCAATCACAAAAAGTTAGTTTTGCTTCTGAGATCCGAGATCTTTTCTCTATTGGAGGGACTAACAACACTCGTCGGCGAACTCAGTTCCTGGCCGGAGGTAAGATTGAGGGCGACGAAGTGGTGATGAATCGATACGTCCGCACCTGCGTATGGCATTCCTGCGGTGAAACATGCAGCGGTACAAGTCTCAAGCGAGACTTTCGCTGCACCGCCATCAACATTCATTGCATCGACTAGTGTTCGTCCCTGGCCATTGACGTTGTCACTGAGGAAGGAAGTGAGTCCAATTTTTGATGATCAACGAGTGTCGGTCTCGATAAAACATACCTATAGCAACCGAGGCTGACCCAGTCCCCGATAGATGTGGGGATAGACGGTGGTGGAGGTGGTTCGGCTCCGCTCCAGAATATATTCAGACGACCAGCACCTCCACAAGATTCGGCAGCATTTCCGGTACAGGCGAGAGTACAGTCAGAAAGGGAGGCATTGACAGCAGAGTTTTCGATAAAATTATCACAATCTAAGTCGGGCATGCGTGAGGTTGCATTCGAGTAGCATATTCGTAGGACGACATACAACACTCTTGCTGGTGACGTATTAGCGTTGAGCTATAAGAAAGCAAAGACGCAAACTGACATGGAATTCCAGTCCTGCAAAGATGAAGGCTTTGGCGTCGCAAAAAGCGATACAATTCTAGACAGAACCGGTCAATAATAGACTCGTGAGACTGGGGAAGACCGGACCTCAACAGTCATATTCGACGGATCAGTGGTCGTCGCTCCGCTGAGTGTCCGCGCACCGGTGTTATCCCTGGGGATTTGTCGGCTGGAACAGAAAAAAACCAAAGAGAACTGAACGTGAAGCAACCAATAGACGACCAGTTGCCTGGAAGATTCGCTGGCACGGACTGACGACGCATATGCTCATGGTGAAAGGAAGATCCAGAAGCCGCGATCTGTAGAAATTTCATGAGTTCGAGGCGCTGGCGGGAAATCCAAGGGACTTGGACCATGAACGCCATGGTGGCCATGAGTGCCCCAATTCTCATTTGTTGTGAGCTTAACGCTTGGTGACGTTAACGTGGCTCTCTTGACCTCTCCGACGATTTATACTGCAGACAATCTCTATTTCCACGAGCGAGGAAACATTTAGGTTTGTGAGAAAACCTGCCAGATAACGGAGTCAAGGCGGACATGGAGGTTTGTGCTGCTGTCTTCTCCAGGAACGAATATCACGCGGGGGGCGGTATCCGCGATCTGGACTCATTCTGGTGGTCGTCGTCGAAAGACATGACGTTCTGTCGAAATCATGGCATCTTCAAAATATTGATTTACACCAAAGTTATCCTTTTATCCTGAAAAGCGCTAGAATAGGTAGTTTTCCTCCCATTTCAAGAATATGTATGCTACAGTATAGACGAGGAATTTGAAAGGTGTAACTAGTTAGTTGACTACGAGGGCAGGATGGTTTGAGCGACCATGAGCTCTCACTACCGCTCCTCAAACACTGGGAAAGGAAACGATGTCGTTGTGATCATCTAGATTGACTATGTAGTTATTCAAAAACCAAACGTTCACAGGACGGAGAAACAGCATTTTAGTCGCAAATCTAAACTGTGGCAGAGGCTCTGTCGAGTTTAGAATTGACTCCTAGAGCTGATTGTTGGTTCCACTAGTAGTACTTGAGATTCTGGTGGAGATATGATTTGGCAGTGAGCGCTCAAAGAGTGCCACCAGCCAGATAGAGCATTTATAACGAGTCGATGATCTCTAGTGGGTAAAAAGCCAGTATCAAGCGGCGGTAGAAAGCAGCGCCGACCAGCGTTGGGTACCTGAATTATGGCCGAACAATTTCGTTCTCAGCATTCTGGCCGAGCGGACTCGGCAGGGTTGGCCGTGTCTTTCGGACAGGTGCATGTGGATTTGTGTGTCTTCCGGGTATATTCTTGAATTGCAGGAGGCAGGCTTGTCATGTATCCTGGATCCTCGTTCGCAAGACAGAGAACCTCTCGAAAGACAGGTGTCACACGTGACCAATGATCTTTGCTTTCAACTTCCAGCAGCTCTCTGAGCGCACAGCTGCCGTGTTTCGATGCCAGCGGCCATGCTGCTTTATGCCTGGTCTTCGATTAGTCCGAATCCTCGTCTCATGCTGATCATCCATCACATACCCTGGACTGCCCTCGCCGAGTTCCATGTCTTTTGTTGTTCAGCTGTTTGGCAGGCAGAATCCTGTCAACATGGTATGTCTATTCGTTCTTATTCCATGTTTGACTCGTTGCTGTCAATTATGCTTTGCTGGTTTAGTAACCTCCCAATTTTTTTTCCCTTCCAACGTATATTTCGTGTGCTGATGCGCACTTCTATCTCCACCTTGGCTCGTGTACCTATGAGGCGCAATGAATCGGCTTTCGGTCCGCATGGTGTCCGGCCGTAGCGGCGTCATCCATCTGTCGTCTCCTTCCGACGTCGAGCATTTCTCTTGTTCCTCATTCATCAGACAAGCCAGATTCATGATCTCTCGAAAGAGATTCTCCTGCCACTATGCACAGAAAGTATGCTTCGCTCTCTTCCTAGCCCGACGCTAACTCGAAACTCTAGCTTCATACCGAACTTAAACCTCCTCATACATCACGACCGCACAAGACGTTATAGCTATCTAAAGAAAACCACTACCATCCGTTTTTGACAGGTTTATCAGGAAGGACATGACGATGGTTCCGGACAGATGATTGCTTTCCAACGCGATGTTGCTGGTCCAATTGACGCTGTCTTATGTGCGGAGACCTTCCGCTGGGCCGGCCTCGCCGTTGTTGATGGACGTAATCAACGCGGTACCTTCCCCCTGGATGGGTGAATGTCTTCTTTACGAAAATATCAAGACTGGCAAGCGGACAGCCCCCGTCGTCGCCTCATTATCCAAGCCGCCATAACACCAGTCTATAAAGGCAGCCGTCAAAATTCAGCCTCTCTCCAACTGGTCCCTCATGTCCCCCCAGCGCGCCCTGGTTGGGGCAGTCGCCATCCTCTCTTTCCTTAATGTTTGTCTTCGCCAGTCCTACGCTTGCCGGGCTAACATTTGTTCCAGTCATGCAGCGCTTCTCCCAGCAACCACTTTCTTTCTTCATTGCTCTTCCGTCGACAAACCGTCCCCACAAAATTGCCAGGCAACTGGACTTCCAAAGGCTGCTACTCGTATGTTAGCCAAAGGGAGCTCCGATCATTCACATACCATTCTAACAGCGATAACGTGAATGGTGCCGGGCGGAGTCTGTCGGGCGCAAGTTTTGTGAATACGACTGGGATGACGGTCGAGGTTAGAAGATAAACCCTAACGAAGGATGCTCCGGTCACTAACCCGCGAACCCCATAGAGCTGCATCAACTTCTGTGACACCAAGCAATTCATATTGGCCGGCGTAGAATACGGAGTTCGTATATCCAGTTTGGCTACGATTCATTTCGCTGACTTAGCTTCTTTGTGCTATAGCAAGAATGCTGTATGTCATGATCCGTCGCCTGCTTTCACACACCAAACTTCCATAATCCAGACTGCGATAACTTTGTCGTAAATGGTGGCGCAACAACACCACTCACAGACTGCAACATGGCTTGCACTGGCAACCCATCGGAATCTTGCGGAGGTGACCCCGGTTCAAAGAACTGAACCAGGCAATTGACTGACCTGATTATGATAGCTGGTAATCGACTCAACGTGTTCACCAGCGGCAAAGCTCCCCCACCACCGCCAACAATTCCGGCCAAGATCGGCAACTGGACCTCTTTAGGATGTTACAGGTGCGTTTCATCTGGGGATGCCCGCTTTACTGTGATCGGCATGTTCAATAAGCTTTCCATCTTAACAGCGATAATGTCAATGGCGTCAGGGCTCTACCGAACGGTCTGGGCGTTGCGGTACCGATGACGCTCGAGGCCTGTACGAGTGCTTGTTTCACAGCTGGTTATCCATTTGCTGGTAAGCGCCCTTTCATGACCTGGTCTTGAATTACTGACTTGCGCTTAGGTTCTGAATTCGCTGACGAATGTTGTAAGCGAAATGCTTCCCCCACTATCACGACTTCCCAGTAATCCACCATAGACTGTGGGACTGCGATTAATGCCAATGCTGGCCCGAAGCCCACGACTGACTGTGGCATGCTTTGTGCTGGAAACTCGCAAGAGTTGTATGTCAAATCGCCTTTTACTCGATGGATCAGCTAAAATTTGTTCAAGATGCGGCGGGCCCAACCGCCTTTCAATGTACAACTATACAGCAGTGGATCGTCCAACCGGCCCCATAGGTGGTGGTGGAGGCGGAGGAGGAAACAATGGAGGCGGAGGAACCCCTGTGTTTCCGGTCACGAACCTGCCAAAGCCTTGGAGCTACGTTGGATGCTTCGTTGACAATGCTCATGGTCGGATCGTGCAAAATCAGCTACCTGACTCTAGTAACCTCACTATTGAGAGCTGCGTCAGCAGCTGCAGTAGTCTTGGCTTCTCGGTCGCTGCTGCTGAGTTCTCGGTGCGTATTCCTGTTGGTTTGATTTTGCGTTACTCACCCTCTGACCACCAGACTCAATGCTGTCAGTAATTGCCTTAGAACGCGCTCCATATCGCTCACTTGTTGGACCAGTCTGTGGCAATCAATTGATTGCTGGAGCCACTCTCACCACTGACGCCGACTGCAACATGGGTTGTGGCGGCAACTCAACGTATGTGGCCGTCGATCATTCCGTTTCATGTTGACGGACATTTTACAGTGAAGCGGTATGTGCCTCACGACGAAACTCACGGTGGACATACAATTGACTGTTTCGCTTCAGTGTGGTGCCGGGAATCGCATGAGCACTTATTCGACAAGCAAGAATGTCACCATTCTGCCTGTTCCGACAGCGCAAAACAGCAGCATTCCGGGGTCTTGGTCTTATCAGGGCTGTCTGTTGTAAGCCATTCAAGTTCTACCTCCGCTTGAGACATCAACAACTCGGTTTAGTGAGGCCGTCGGCTCGCGTGCTATTCCATGGCAGAACATCTATCCCACCAACAACTCAGCGACGACCTGTTTAAGTCAATGCGCCGCTTTTGGATATACCGTTGGCGGAATGGAGTATGGTCAGGAGTGCTGTGAGTGGCCATCACTGTTTGGATCACGCGTCATTCATGTCATTCGGCAGACTGCGGCGATCTCGCGGATGTTCAAGCCGCCAATGTCACCTTTGCTCCCGAGAGTGATTGCAACTTGCCGTGCCCGGGTGACCCGATTCATCTTTGCGGAAGTGGTGATCGCATTCAGTATTACAAGTGGACCGGTGCGCCGCCCTATGTTTGGAATACACCAACCAACATCGGTCGCTACGAGGTACGTTTTCTTCTGGAACGCCATTGGATCTGACTGACGGTATACTTGATAGTTCTTGGTTCCTGGGTAGGTTATCCTGACACTTGCTTTCAACCAACCATCTCAACATATTCCAAGAGTTGTCGTCCCCCTGATTGCAACTGTTGGTGTTAACGGCAAAGTTGTGTTCCTCGAGAAAACTGGTACTTCCGAGTGAGTCCCACCTTTCCGTAATAAAATTTTCACCAACAAGGATCAGATTCGACAATTCTACCGGCGCCTATGAACTCGACCTCAGTCTTACCAATAATTTCAGCAAGGCATGGCGGGAAATGCACTTGAAGTCTGATGTCTTCTGCTCGGGGAGTGTCGTTCTTCCTGATAAGGCGGGCCGCATTCTTAACGTTGGCGGTTGGTCACTTGATTCGACCAAGGGAGTGCGGATGTATGCTCCCGACGGATCCGCCGGCGTAAATGGGACCAACGACTGGGAGGAAGATTTTACACAACTGGCTTTGCAGCGCCAACGATGGTATCCCAGTGCGTAACTTGGACATTAATGCGAAGATCCAACTTTAGTAATCGCGTCCTGCAGCCGCTACCATGCTTTCTAATGGCTCCGTTTTGGTCATCGGTGGAGAAACGGGCTCTAATGCGTCACCACAACCTGTCGGTCCATTTTGGATTCATTCCACACACCTTCATTGACACTATTATAGAACTTGGAAATTCTGCCCAAACCAGTTGGGGGTGACACCGTGATTGACCTGGACTGGCTTGCACGCACAGATCCCTACAACCTCTATCCCTTCGTGTTCGTTCTACCAAGCGGAAACATATTCATCGGTACGCTAGCTTACCTTACAACGACGAGATCTGACCGGCGAGTTCAGTCTACTATAATGAAGCGCGCATTCTCGACCCACATTCATTCAATACCATCAAGGAACTACCAAATCTGCCCGGATCTGTAAACAACTGTTCGTCATATTTTCCATTTCCTCCGTTTTGCGATAGCTAACGACGTCTTGAAGTCTTGGCAGGCCGAACTTATCCACTCGAAGGAGCGGCAGTGATGTTCCCTCAACATGCACCCTATACCGACCCCGTCCGCATTTTGACTTGCGGTGGTAGCGGCTTCGGGGCGGGCATCGCGCTGGACAATTGTGTATCGATTGAGCCTGAATCGACCAACCCAACATGGCTGCTGGAGCGTATGGTGAGTTGGCTGTCTTATTTTGACTATATTCCGCTTCATCTGCGTCAACAGCCCTCGAAACGTGTGATGCCCTGCATGGCGCCACTCCCCGATGGAACCTTCTTGATCGTGAACGGGGCACACCAGGGTGTCGCTGGTTTCGGTCTTGCCACCGACCCCAATCTCAGCGCACTTCTCTATGACCCCGCCAAGCCCGCGAATCAGCGCATCTCGATCCTCAACAATACTATCGTTGCCCGGTTGTATCACTCTGAGGTCCGCTTACCGCAGCTTCTATCACTCAATTTATCGACGTGGCTTTTTTAGGCAATTCTACTTCCAGATGCGAGAGTTCTTGTCTCTGGCTCTGATCCACAGACGCCTAACTTCCCAGAAGAGATGCGTATTGAGGTAAGGTCTCTCCTTCTCTTCAAAGTCTTTTACTGAATGGATCTGCAGGCGTATTATCCACCCTACCTCACTCAAGGTTTCAAACAGCCAAGTTTCACTATCAGCAATACCGACTGGGCCTACGGAAGCAGCCAGAAAATTATTGTCACCCTTCATCAAGGGACGACTTCTACAATGAAAGTAGCCCTCATGTCAGGTAAGTCCATGCTTCCTTACAAGCAGGTTCTTTGCTAAACGTCGGTCGCCAGCCGTCTCTTCGACTCACGGAAATGCCATGGGTGCGCGAACCATCTTCCCAGCGTTCTCTTGCTCTGGAACCACGTGCACAATAACCGCGCCACCCAACGCCTTCGTCAGTCCCCCGGCATACCATCAATTGTTCATCCTCGACGGTCCCACACCCTCGCACTCCGTCTTCGTCCGGATCGGCGGGGATCCAGGCAAGATTGGCCTCTGGCCCGCCAACCTGACGTCCTTCCACCCGCCTGGGATCTAAGCTCTGGGATTGCACGATTTGCAACTTACGTTGACGACACTCTTTTACTTTGTGGACACTGGTTTTTAAGCTATATAATCACTGTTTATTCCGCACTGGCCTCCACTCTCTCTCTCTCTATCGTAGATTGTAATTCCCTACAACTAGCTAACTGGACTTGTGTGTGCTCGGATATAAGCACGTGGGTTGAGTGAACTTGATCAAAATCCTACCAAAGGACGAGACTTTCTACTTATCCATTCGTCGATAGCATTTCTGGGACCAACTGCAACAACATGTACAACATCACCTGTAATTGTTTAGGTCGCCGACCCCCATATTTGACAGTTCAAACACCCCTCAGTTATCAGGTTAATCCTGGAAACAGCGTCGATTCGAGGTAGATTGTCAATGCGCAGTTACACCGCTCTAGCTAGTTGACTTGGACAAAGACTTGCACTTATCATTGATAGTACTAGTAGGCAAGCGGTTATCACTCCTGTGACCAAGCACTGACTAGGAATAGACAAGTTAGCGTTGGTAACACTTTATATTAATATAAACACAATATGCCATGGTTCGACTAGAAAATCCCGGAGTGAGAACCCTACATACAACAAGAACGATAGAGTATATGTACAACGGTGGTACGTAGACGTGCGCAGTTGAGCGAGTGTGAGTGTCCAAAAGAGGGAGTGTCAAGGGGAGAGAGGACGAAGATGGGGTCGTAGCGCAAACGTAGAGTAACCGTGACAGCGATAGCAAAACGGAGCAGCTGCATGCGTGATTATAATGTACCCAAAAGGAGGAAAAAAAATATGTCTATGTGGATGCGATTTAATGTACCAGTTGGCCAAATAAGTCCGGTGTCATGATAAACCCAATAGAGGTAGCGCGTGCGTGAGAGGGAATCGGGCTCTTCGTCGAGCTCAGTAGGAGAATATCATAAGCCATGGGTTGAGCACAATCGGGAAAAGAATGTGGCCTGACGCGACGAGTCTGCAAGCAGGGTCGTCAGCTACTGCCATACATAAAAGGAAAGAAGGAGACACTCACGCAAGCGGTAATATCACGGCCCAAGATGAACCTGGAATCTGCCATGCTGGGGTAACAACTGGTAGCGACAGCACAATCATCATCGCGATCATGGCAAAGCAGATACAGAGAGCAAGTCGGAATCGCTTCCAGATTTCGGGCACCTCGATCCAGAAGTTGGACCGTTGGACTTCCTGGAATAGCGCGTTAGTTGAAACCACAGATAACGGAGTTGATAAGGGATGAACAGAGAACTGGACAGATGAAAGGCGAAACATGAACCCACCTTGATGGTCGCGCCCCATGTCATGTTGTACGAGAACATATGGGCAAGCAACGCCGTTGACAAGTGGATGCTCAGTCCTCCAAAGAAGAAGAAGCTGGATCCAATGTTAGCGATGTGCGATGGAAGCAGTGTTGTCGCACTCACAAGAAGGGCACCCATGTCAGATTTTCGACGGCGGCAGCAAAGATACTCCTGATACCGAGACGGTATTCCAACAGCGTAAAGCCAACATTTCCCGCGCAAGGGAAGACGATCATGCATGCGAGCCAGATCTCGAACGAGTGCATGTAGAACCCGTCAACATCAAGCGCAAAGCCCAGAACGAGGTAGTTGATGATCGACAAAATCGTTGACGCTGCAATTCCATAATAAGAAAACATGTACGAAGACATGCTAATCTTATAGTGGACCGGAGCGTCCGACCAAATGAATGTCTGACGAGTTGTCAATGATAATAAGTCACGTGAATTGTGGCTTACGCGAAGTTGCTTAGTAATAGGACCCATGCGCCACCAATCCTTCAATGGGTTGAAGATGAGCTCGTTGCATCCATACGAGTACTTCTGCCAACGATTGAGCTCGTCCGCGACCGTCAATGACACTCCTTCTTTGAATCCCCCCTCGCTGTATGTAGCCCAGCGAATGATATAGCCTTGGAGTTGCAACCGAAGGGCCATGTCGAAGTCTTCCGAGACGTTCGACTCCGACCAGATCTTCGTGACTCCGTCGACATCAACGAAAGCGGCGTCCTGAATAGCTGACCAGCGGAGGAAGGCGTTGTGACCGACGAAAGGAGCGACCTCGCCATTAGCACATCCCATTGAAATGCACTTGTTGATGCGCCGCGTGAAATGTGCGATACCGTTTTCGAAAAAGTGGTGGGCCACTTGCATGACGTCCGACTCGTGTTGGATAACAGCGACTTCGGGGCATTCAGCCAACTCGCGGGCGGCATCACGGAAACAATCTTCAGGCACGATAGTGTCCGAGTCGCAAATTAGAATGAGCTCTCCAACGCGCAATGAACGCGCATTGGCAGCCCACGGCCGGTGTCCACTTTCAACTGCAACCTCCTCAACAGCCAATGACAACGCACGATCTTCCAGTGACTCGTCTTGACCGAGTTCAAGGTCCTCTCCCGCGCTCTCGCGTTCTTCGAGAGCAGCAATGTGGGCCTCCATACGAAGAGAGAGAGCTAGCCCGTAGTTCATATTCGATGCCTTTTTGAATCGACCTGCTCGGAAGTATCCACCAGGTTTGGTGTCATGTTTTGGCCGAGCGACCCATCCTATGCTGTGGTCTGCATAGAATTGGATACGTTTTGAACGTTCTGCCTCTGAGATCAGTTGCAGCCCATCATCATGAACGCTGAACTAGGTTAGATGAGCCATTGAGCAGTAGTATCCAGACATACAATATCGACGAAGTTCCTCCTTGACGTGCGTAGGTTTGCATAGCTTTTTTGATGGAGAACACGGAGGGTGCGCTGCGAAGAACAAAATGCCGTTAGCTAAAGTTCTCAAACGGTAGATTTCATTTGATTAAATGAAGGATTGCGTCACTGTCAGAGGCGGAATCGCCAGAGGCAAAAAGCAAAAGGGACATGGAACATACATCGTTTCTTCCAAGCTTTCCTTATAGACGGGTAACTCGACGGTAACGTGCGGGAGTGCTCGATCGACAGCTGGATTGGGCTCGGGACGGACGGCAGAATAGTACCGGGAATTCTCGTGGTACTGAGCAACGGGACCAATCCTGTATGACTATTAGAAGAGAGGCAAGGAGAGCAATGGTCGGATTACGCACAAGAACGAAATGGCTCCAATAACTTGGAGCGCGAAGAACTACGGCGGATAAAGTTAGAAGGCGGAGTTGGAAGTGGCGTTGATACGAACCAGAGCCACGCAGACAAGGAAGGGAGCCGTAACCATGAGGGCGAAACGACGAGCGTTGCCATCCATGCGCCATTCTGTCAGCAGGATCTCGAAACCACTGCAGATAAAGACTGCCCAAGCATAAGATTCTCGGAGAACTGTCATGCAAAATAAGCTTACACAGCGAAAGCCCAGCACCCAACCCTCCGTAAAAAGGAGCAAAGAGTCGGATAGGACGTGCCTCACGGCCGGAGGTAGATTGTCTCTCGATATCTCGGGGGGCCGGTGTTGTTGAACGTTTTCCGAGCTTCCAACTCCACCACCATCGTGACTTGGGGGAAGGCGGAGCAGTGGTAGCCACAGTGGTGGCAGCTTCGGCAACGGAAGGGAGAGAAGGAGGGGAAGGTTTTTCGGTAAGGTTGACATCAGAAGCGGTAGTCGATGGTGCAACCGAAGCAGGGACTGAACCAGCGGTGATGATGGATGCAGACGCCGTTCGAGATCGCCAGACGAGTTTGACCAGCTTTTCTTCAAAGTCGGCACAAAGTGGAACAATCGAGTCGATGTCGTCTGACCAGACAATAAGGACTCGTTCGTCGCGCTAGCGAGAGATAAGTTGATGGTTGAACCGGAATGGAATTGAACGGACCAAGAAAGCACCACATTGCTCTTTCTCGGCCTGGGGGAGATGGGCCATCGTGTCCAAGATTTGAATGCGGGTATCTCGGTCAATGTAGATGGCGGTGGCATCGTCGGGACTGGGAAAGTATAAACTTATTGAACGAAAAACAGATGGTTGCTTACACAGTGGAGAGGGCAGCGTGAACGGCAGCACTTCTGACCTAGGAAAGAGAAATTAGTGTAGTCTGAGACTCTAAGGGAGAAAGAAAAGTATACCTTGATAGCTACGAGAGGGTTGAGAGCCCTCACTGCAGCCTCAAAAGGAACGAGGAACGGATTTTCGTAAGGGAAAACCCTGAACAAACCCGACTCAACGCGCAGGCAGACACCTGCGCTCACGTTCTCCTCGGACGGCTTGAACCACGCGTCCCCTTGCGTCTATGAAGTAGCTTTAACAGTAAATTGGGATAACCGATGTGCGACCAACCTTTTTGAAGAGGTATTGGACGAGAGCGTCAAAGCTATCATAGTCCATGCCGCCGGTGACCACCGTGAAGGTCGATTAAGGGAAAAAGAGGGAGGAGGGGCCGGAAACGCGTGATGCTGTCGTTGAGCTTGCTTATGAGGCAAGCGTGTTGCGTGATGGACGAAGAAGTCGGCTTGACAAGGTGCCTCTCAAACGACAGGTTGTGAGTTGCGGCTGGAATAAATACAAGATGTGGACGAGATTGCCTTTCAATCTTGCCTCTCAATCTCCACCGCTCGATTTGGTCATCAAGAAGCGGTGGAAGAATCCTAGGATTCACAGGTCGTTACTCGGCAGAACATGTAACAGCGTGGAGCCGCTGATTTCTTCTTCCGCCCCAGCATGCCAGTCGAGGCCTTTGTTATTTAGCTACGATGGATGGACTAGCAAGCGGCAAGAGTGTAAGAGCGCGCCAGCAACCAGTCCGAGTTCTAGAAATCAGCGGTTGAGATGAGGAAGGGTGTGACCAGCGAGGATCAGTCACACTCTTGGCTCATCAGAACCAACAACGATGCCGAACTGCCGTTCCAAAACTCCGCCACCACTCTGTCGAGTACCATTCTGTCTGTTCGGTAACAAATGACTGTTTTCGTCCTGCATATCTGTTCAACACAACACACCGCCAACGTCCTGCCCTGGATGTACACCTGATGGACAGCCTCTGCTCGGAGCGGTTCGGACTCACCTTTGGCTGGACCTCTTCAACATAACTGTTCTCGATACGCCATGATCGGGCCTCAGTCGCCTTCAGCCCGCTCTGCGTCTCTATGTAAGCTGGCGACGCTTTCGCAAGGCTTAATTTGCGGATGAGTTCATACCCATCTTCTTACGGGATTTATGTTGAAGAATTGAAAGACAGCGCGTCAACAAGGATCCACGGCAAGTCCAACGCCGCTCACCATATATGTATTGTCACGCAAGCTCTATAACAGTGCCTCACCTGGTCGGTGGTCAATTAGCTCCAGAGAGAGACAAAGTCGCAACGAATCGAATGAAACACCGTTGCCCACCGCATCAAAGCCGCAAATTGCGCATTCAGCCTCTCAGCGGGAATAGCCTCAAAAAGTTCCATTTACCATTTTTTCCTTATCGCTGACTAGGACATGTATTGCGGCTGCCACATATCTTCTCCAGTTTCAGCCAGAAACCCGCATTTATCGCCCGCCTCGGCCCTGCCAGTGATACTCTTTGTCGGGTACACTCTGCCTGCCCTCCCTTCTGCGATAATGAACACTCACCACTTACGGCAAATACAGCGCTTCATGGGTTTCGTCAGTTTTCTTGCTGTCAGGACCCACGACTCAGGACAGGCACGCAGACCGAGCGTCATGCCAGAAATCCTGGATAGCTCATCTCTGTCAGCTCGATGGCCCTCAGTGGCATCGCCGCAAATCAAAAGGTCCAAAAATAACAGAAGAACACGGAATGCAGAATCTGTCTGTCAGCTACTTATCTCCAGTGCAAGCGTGCGCAGGATGCCGCCAGGGCCAACAAAAGATCACTCTTAGCATTTCGACCTCAGACTGGAATAAAGTCATATCACTTTCTTTTCGGATTATTTTTGGGTGACCGATTAACTGCGCCAACTCATGGTTTCAAGCAGTCATCGTTCATGCAACCAATCCAAGCTTCGACCGTCGATGAGCAAAACTTTACGCAAAGGATAAATCGTAAGGCAATCTGGCTTACGATGCAGCCTGACGCCTGGGGCCTTCCATTCGGCCTGTCGCGTCGGTGCGGTTCCGCCAGTTTTTTCGTTCACGATCGGATGTAGCGTTTACAACAGAACGATGGTAACTTGAACTTCTCTTTGCTTGGCCATCCTTGTCAAGACTGACATGAGTATTGGTTGAAGGCTGCGTGCGTCACGCGAATGGGAGGTCATGCTATGGGCCCTTGCACAAGCCCTGCAGGAGGCATTTTCTCGACGACTTGGAAGTTGGTAGCAATCGAAACGAGTCTCTGCAGCTGCTTTCGGCTAAGCGGATATCCTACCGAAATCGTGAGACGCACTCCAGCTTTGCCTCGCCCTCTATCCATCCAACCCGAGGCCCGCATGCACCAATCCCTGTCCTCGTATCAATAAACCCTCTCTCTCCATCTTGCAGATGCGGAGAAATCAAGCCTGGGAAAGACCGAAAATCCGCGCAGGTCCGGCTACCTTGTGACTCCGAGAGGCTGAGAGTCCGTGCAAGTGTGATAGAAGTCTGGAGAGTTCCGCCAGTGGCCGATTTGTTCAAGAACGCCTAAACCGTGTTGCGATCATCCTCCTTTTCAATTCCCATTTCGCACCCTCGAACGTGGCGTTCTCGGAACAGAATCGTATTCCCAAGGCATCGAAAACGACCGTCTGCTTGCAGTTCAACTCGATGACCAGCGCCACACTGACAGTCCTCGCTTGAACTCCATTGTTTATCTGATTAAGGACATCAACTCTATTCTTTGGATCGCGTGCATTTCGAACTCCCCAAGTTCACAGTAAACCAATGTAATTCGCAGAGGTATCTTGTTGTCACACAGGCCAACAATTATTGAATGGCAACTACATCGAGTTGCAAGACCGGAAAGCAACCACCAAGATGCCAGTTGGTTGACTCAGACATCCGAACCGAGCAACCCTAGAAGCAATACAATGCTACTTGCGCTGGCGGCTCCTGGCGGTCATCACGGGATGAAGTCTCGATCAAGGTCGGATTGAGGGAAGAGGGTAGGCAATTATGGAGCCAGGCACCAAAGAGAGAGCCGTTCTCAGATTGACTGTGCTACCAACTTGAAGGGTAATTTTGAAAGCAACGCTAGCTACAAATAGAAAGCCTGGCGAAGTTGGTGAACGTGGTTGTTCCTGAAGTTCTGAACATCCCGAAGGCCAAGTTTACCAGTCTGAGCGCATGAATGACGATCCTCCGACCGAATTAAACAAGTGCTTCAATGGCCATTGGGCACTTAGCGGCCGTCAGTCGTCATTACTGCACGAACCTATTTGCATTTTCGTGATTACCAGATGCGTCTCCCAGTCGTTCCTGAGGCGGCCGAGATAGAAATTTGCTTGTTCGTTGCAAATGACCATTCAACGCTGAAGAGCGAGTGTTCCGAGCAACGATGCTGATTCCATAGTTCAAATAAACTCGGTTCTTTGGAACAACAGAGCAACATTTCAGGTTGACCTGGTCGACTGGGTACCCGAATTCGTCTATCGTGGTGGTAAAGTTTCAAGATAGAAGACGATAGCGCCGGGCTGCGAAAAATATGGCCATTTTGAGAGTTGGTTCGCATCGCTTAGACGAAGAGGCCAGTTCCACGAGCATATCGGTGCTGGATTGGGGTTCCAAGTAAACAAATCGGTCTTGGTATTGAGTCCGCCTCGGGGAATTGGGGATGAGCAACAAAACAGGGCGCCGACCAGAAATCTGTGCATCAGTAGTGTAGTTGTGGAGTGGGAAAACGACACGAAGACGACAAAATCCCAAATCAGATGCGATACGCACCTTCGCCGGCGGCTTTTTTGAGAGAAAAGATTGCAGAAATGCGCGGTAACAACGATTAAAAGACTAAGAAGGGTTCAGTTTCGTTTATGACATCCTGGTTTGGTTGAAGTTCCCTACCGGTGTGCCAATCCCCACAAAGATGAGGTAGCTTGACAAGTATAGCTCCCGTGTTTCTCAATGGACACGAACGGTCCGAGCCCTTCTCTCAGCCCTTGGTTGAACATCGCGCGGAGAGCTTTACACACTCGCCGGTCTGCGATAAGAGAGACCAATGATGGAGTAAAGAGTGTCCTTGTTGCTTCTAGATCGGAAGGTTGTCGACAAAGTGCAATTGGCACAGTTATGGTGGCAAATGCAGGTTCAGACGCTTCAAGTTAGATACAATACGATTCCGCTACGGGACCGCCGTGGCTCAGCGACTCAACGCATTCAGTCTTTGAGTCGGGCCTCCTAGAAAACAAACTTGAACTGTGGTTGAAGCCGCGGAAATGACTGCCCATATGAGAGATACCACACCGGGTAGGTTAGAACTCTTACAACGCCGGAGATTTAGCAGCGAACCCGAGAAATCTCTCGAAATGTGTATGTATTCTGGGCCGAAAAAGACTTGAGCAAACACATGCGCGAAGAACTTGAACGCTCGAGGATATGAGTCGTAGTTTCCACCAAATTGGGGGTGGTTGGGCATATAAGCCTCGAAGTCCTCACAGTCAACGTTGAGTCAAGGTTGCAGGATGGGATGCGGGAGTATGTGGAAGTCACACCACCGGAATCCCGCAAATTTCCGCAGTCGGTGATCGGAACATGCTTGCTGAGAGGCCTTTTCCACTCTCTTCCACAAAAACCTTGAAGGCTCCTTATTTTACATTCAAGTAAATAAACGCAGGTTTCATGCGCGAACGATGTGTGCCTCCTGGACCGACCTGCAGCAAATTCAGAAGAATCGCGATCACATGAAAGTCACATGGGCGACAATCAACGATTTACGCAGGTTCTGGCCCTGACTCTTCATCTGCACCCAGTCTTGCTGTAGATTGCATGCTCAATGAGCTTAAAAATCATTATCCAGGACCTGGTGTGCGTTACAGGTTGCAGCCACAAGTCCGTGCTAGGTAGATTGGGAAACATGAGCGACCAAGTGGGCGCTGTCTTGGACATGGCTGAAAATAGCTGGTATCGGTTTACCAAAGCGCCGTCCCAGTCAGTGCCAGTCATTAACGCCGGTTGCACCGCACTCGATTCAGAGAAGGGTTTCTCGTCGGGTCCAAATAAAGTCTTTAAGCTCTAAACAAATTGAATACCCTCAGAGGTATTGGCAGGTTGCCAGTGCTTGACGAGCTGCTTAATGGGGATGGACGGGGTTATATTGCGGTTTTCGATCCGCTCGGAAGACATAATGAAAGGATTTTGATCGGGATTTTGATTGGATTCTGTTACCATCAATCTGTCACGTCTGTGTTTTTTTTTCCTTTCGACCATCTCGGTGGCAGATGGGCGATATGCGGTGGCAGCGCGCAGGCAGGCAGAAGTTGCCCCTTGATAGGCCCATATCTTTGCCTTATGTCAAGTCCATTCGAGTGACCGGCCTGTGTGGCGTGTGGTTACGCACCGAACAAGACGTACAAATCCGTTCAAATAGCTTCTGGCAACTTGTCGAACCTTTCCACTCGCCGATTGCCTAAAAGACCTTCCCTCTTTTTTTCTGCGACCACCGTCCAATGGCTGCTCGACCTGCCCCACTCTCTTTTGCGTCACTACCTCCTCACGCGCCGTTCGCGTCGACACAACAGGCAGGCGAGTCGGAGCCACCCAGTCCATCAGCTACTGGTCCCTCTCCACCCGTTACCCCAAGAACGTTGTCGTTCCTCACCCCCTCCCATTCACACCGCCAATCGAGACCCATTCAACCCTCAGACCCCTCCCACGTCTTCTACAGCTCTTCCCCAGCAAAACCCTTTCTCACCACCAGCTTCAGTTCGCTCATTCTCGGCCGGAGGCGCTGACTCTCCTGCATACCCCTTTGCCAGTCCTGAAAGCACTCGCGCGTCCAGTCTTATCGACGTCACTCATGGACGTGCGTTTTCTACGTACTCGATTGGGACTCTAGCTGGCCCTAATGAACGCGGTTCGTTCAGTCGCCCCACAACAGCTTCTTCTAGTGCACTGGCGGGAGGCGGCAGTACACCTACAACTCGTCGCGAAGCATTTGCATCGCCGCCTGCCCGCCCAATGACCATCTACGCCACTCCCAATACAGCACGTCTCCGTCGCGACCGTCCTAAATCGACTGCATTGCTTAACCCTGCGACGAAGGCCGTCCAGGAGGAAGAGGAAATCGACGAAAAAACTGGCAAAGTGAAGAAGAAGAAGTTTACTGTTCGCCCTAAGCTCAGTGCGAAACTCGATAAACCGTGGGTCGGCACCAAAGACCCCTCTTCGATTTGGGCCTATCTAATTACCTATTTCATGGTTTTAGTTGGTTTGTCACTTCTTACCTTTATGGAAAAGATTAGATCTGATATCGCATTAGGTCTTGCTTGTGGTGGTGTGCGGATTTACACTGGCTGGAAGTCGGTCATGCTACTCAAAGGCAATCTCTGCCCAGTCCTTATTGAGGACTTCACCAACAAGACCACACAAGACCTGTTTGGAACTGGTGTCGCTGGAGAGGGAGGCACATTCTTCCGTGAAGTGGACGCTAGCGGCTTTGGGTACGTGTTACTTGCTGCATCTCTTGTTACATCTAAACCGAGCATAGGAATGGTGAATTTGAGATGACGACCAACTCCGATCGAAATTCGTTCATCTACAACAACCAGCTCTACCTGGTTCCGACTCTTACCTCGGATGTCATTCCCACGTCAAGTATTCTTGACGGCGCCATCTACAACCTCACGGGTTGCACGTACAACATCACTCACTCCTCCGGCTATTCCACTTCTGGACATGGGTCTGTCGGGATCAATACGACGGAGGGCGAGCAAGCTGACGGTGCTATCGCGCCCGATGCACTTCTGGATCTCCCTGCTTACCTTGCAGCCTGCTCGGCTGTCTCCAATTCAACACAAGGCAAAATCCTTCCTCCCATCATGAGTGCTCGCATCAGCACTCGTCGTTCGGCTCGTTTGCGTTTCGGGCGTGTTGAGGTCAAAGCCAAACTGCCGACGGGAGATTGGCTTTGGCCTGCAATCTGGATGTTGCCTGTCGGGAATGTGTACGGTGGATGGCCACTCTCGGGAGAGATCGACATCATGGAGGCGCGGGGTAATGGTCCCAGTTATCCTAAGCAGGGCATCAACTACGTCCGCAGCTCGCTGAACTGGGGCCCTGCGACGTTCTTGAATGCGGTTGCCAAGACATACGGCTGGAAGACGATGCGCCGGGACCGTTACGATGCTGATTTCCACACTTATGCTTTGGAGTGGGACGAAAACTTTATGTGAGTTTCTCTCCTTCCAATTCTTGATTTTAAAAAAAATTAAATTAAATTCCAGGCGGATGTATGTCGACTCGCGACTTTCGCATATGTTTGAGATGCGCTTGGCCCAGTCATTCTGGGATTTCGGCAACTTCCCCACGGTTGTGCAGAACGGGACTGCAAGTGTTGTTTTGGACAACCCATGGGTCAATGGAACCAAGGCCGCGCCGTTCGATCAGCCTTTCTACTTGATCATGAACGTCGCTGTTGGGGGGCACAAATGGGTGGTTCCCCGATGGTCCTGAGAAGCCTTGGTTGGATGGGTCTGCAAGTGTGTCTTTTTCATTCTCGTCTTGATCTATTGTTGATTTTTCCCCTTTCAGCTGCGCCGTTGGACTTTTTGCGCGCGCAAGACAAATGGTACCCGACTTGGCCTCAAGATATATCCAAGCGCGCGATGGTTGTGTACGTCTTTTTATTCTGCTTGAGCTGTGGAAGCCTGTTGATGGAGCCTTCACAGCGATTCGGTGAAGATGTGGGAGAAGTGTTGAACAGTGTCTTGCAGACAAACATGCGGTATATTTTCTACCTCCTTTAATTGTGTACGCTATTCCCTTCGCGTTATGTCACCATCACCCTTCTTGGACTCTCCTCCTGTTGATACGCCGCGCTTGTATACTATCTACCTAGCCGAGAATCTGGCAGAATGCATAGATTTTATCGCCCACGACGACGAGTACGGATCCCGTTATAGTCATTTGAAAATCTGTGTAGACGGCTAGCACTGCTAGACGCTTCGAGCAACTGCATTCCATCTTTTAGGTGGTTGTCAGGTTGACGCAGAGCTGTGGTTGTACCTTGGGGGGGAAACGAAGAGAGCGCACGCAGTACAAGATGTACCTTACTACACCAAGTCGGTATGCCTGGCTTGGTCGAAGGTTATGGTGCTTTTGATTTTGACGGCGCACACCCGAAGAGCGATTGAGTTTAATCTTATTCATGCTAGTAGTACACTGTACACTTTTAGAGGACAAAGACCTCTCTTTCCTACCAAAGTTGGTCATAGCGCCGCACTACACCATCATCTGCCGCAGTCCAGACGCTATTGCCAGCCGCACGTAAACAGCGAACAGCATCACAATCTGTCCCAACGAGCTCTCCCGCGACTCTTGGAGTAGACGAGCTGTCAATAGACGCGATGAATGGCAAGCCGTCATCCGTTCCGACTAGAAGTTGGCCTCCGTTGTTGGCCCATTGCAAGTCGGCGATGCCGGCTTGATTATTGCCTCTTGCGAATGACACAAGGACGCGGCCTTCGCTCAGGGCACGGGTGTCGTAGACATCGACGATTCCCTTGTTGGAGCCAGTTGCAAGCAGACTATTTTCTGGTGAGTAGCTTATGCTTGAGAGTGGGGCAGTCGCGCTGCCGCTGAAGACTGTTTGCCGGGAGCCAAGATCGATAGCTTCAAAAGACTTGGTTTGTAAGGCGCAGAAGAGTAGTTTATCGCTCGTTTCGACTTCTCGGGTATCGGGATTCGCAACCGATGGGGCATTTGGCAGCACTGTCCCTCCTCGCTCGCCAAGACTCATGCCCGTTATTGGTGCGAGACGGCCGGTGGCGCCACCGGTGGTAAATAAGTGAATTTGGGCTCCAGAAGAGACGTCCCATAGTCTAATGGTCCCGTCTAGGGATCCAGAAACGATATTGCGGCCGCGCGAAACTATTGCTGTCGATGTGACGACGCGTTTGTGACCCATAAGTGTGCGAACAGCGGACAAAGAGCTGGAAGAAGGCGAGGGTTCTGCTGGGAGGATGCAGAGAGTGAAATCGGCACCGGCGGAGAGAAGAACGCGTGACGAAGGGAAAAATCGGAGAGAGCTGGTGGTGCTCTTGTGGATTTTACCAAACGCGGTCTCGACAGGCTGGATCTTGGGAGTCGTGTTGTAAATGTGGACAGAGCCGTCCAAGAAGCCGCTAGCAAACTGGGAACCATCGGGAGCAACATCAAATGCTGTTATTCGGTGCGGCTAGTCAAGAGTAAATGATTAGATAAAGGAGGACAAGGCCGTGGACTTGCATGTTGTGGATTCGAGCGATTGGGGTCAGCATATAGGTGCGAGGGGACCAACAGTAGAGTCTCTTGAATGCCGTGCTGGCTGGACTGCACGGCATATTTCTACGAGAGATGCTAAGAGCGATTTGCAAAGGAAATCCAGAGAAGGCAATGCTCACATTCTTGCCTTGCTCCTTGATCTCTATTCCCAACGAGCCATCGAGCTTCACAACATCGCGTTGGATATCATCCAGGGTGACGCGTACTTTGGAGTGGATACCTGGACCATCTCCATAGCATGACAGCCAAAAGGTGTCTTGTGGCAAGCCTCCAGAACGAACGTCCGAGATCACCTCTGGAAAGGTATGTTGTACGTTCAGAATCGGCAGTTTGGTGTTGGTCATCGAACAAGAGCACGAGTGCGTGACCGTCTCGCCTATTTTTATGCTACGTTCTCGGACAAACACGCAAAATATCCGCACATCGTTTGTTCACCTAATGGCGAAGAGAGCAGCCTCAGACCACGTCTCCCCTGCGCCAAAACGGATAAAGACCAGTCCAGCGTCGCCGGAAGTGAAGTTTAAACGAACGAACTCTGAATGGAAGGTTGGCGCGCATGTCTCTGCAGCTGGCGGCGTCGATAATGCAATTACGAATGCAGCGTCAATTGGGTATGTTTCTTCTCCCTCCAAACCCTCCATAAACGAGACTAGAGCAAACGCATTCGCACTATTTGTCAAGTCACAAAGAAAGTGGACCTCGCCAGCTCTGACAGAGGCGACAATAACGAGCTTCAAGAGCAAAATGAAAGAATACGGATACGACCCGCGCCATGTCCTTCCTCACGGAAGCTACTTGATTAATCTTGGCAACCCAGACGCGTTTGTCTCTCCGACTGCGTTACTTGAGTGCTGCTCATATACCCAAGAGAGAAACGAAAAAAATCCTACGACTGCTTCTTGGACGATCTCAAAAGGTGCGAAGCGCTAGGATTGGAACTGTATAACTTTCAGTACGTGGTCTACCGACGTTATGCGTAAACTTACGAGTGCAGTCCTGGGTCGACGGTTGGGGAAGCTACAACAGACGAATCGATTGCGCTTATTGCCCAAGGCATTAATGACGCACACGCTGCTACCGAGAAAGTGGTCGTCGTGATCGAGAATATGGTCATCCTGGCGCATCCTTCCTTCGCTTCCTCATCCTCAATTAGGCTGGAGCAGGCAACATCATTGGTGGCGACTTTGCTCATCTTTCCCAGATAATCCAGCTGGTCAAAGATAAGACGAGGGTCGGAATTTGTCTTGACACTTGTAAGTTGACCTTCTCGAGTATCATGCCCACTGATTTCTGCAGGTCATATGTTCGCGGCGGTATGTGGTACCTCTTAGAAAGAATTATACTCTCAGCCAGTCTGCTGCAGGGCTATGATCTGCGAACCAAGAAAGGCTGGGGTGATTCTTGCTTTTCATTATCTGGTATGCACTGTTTGAGACCTTTCTGGTAGATGAGATAGGTTCACTCTTTTTCTTCGTTTCCCGATGTCTTTTGACCTCTCAAAAAAGTTACCGATCTTGACCAACAAGTCGGTTTATCCTTCCTTCGTGGAATGCACCTCAACGACTCGAAAACTGAGCTCAATTCGAAACGCGACAGACACGAGAACATCGGACTGTGCGTCAAGTACTTTTCGTTGCAAAAATCCGCTGATTTGGAGCATAGCGGGCATATCGGCTTGTCGGGATTCCACCACATCCTCAATGACACCAGGTTCCAAAACATTCCCTTGATTTTAGAAACGCCTAGTGGGGACGAGAAAAGGCCAGGAGAGGTGTGGGCAGTGGAGATCGAGGCACTGAACCACTTATCTGGATCAGTGGGCAGCGGGGAAGAGTTGCAGGCAACAACGAACACCGTCAAAGAGGTGGTACAAAGGGTATCTGGAACAAAATTGAAGAAGAGGATTAAGTAGCTTTAAAGTAACCACCGGCAGAAACTTATACTTCTGCATGTTATGTAAGCTAACCCAGTTTCACTTCACCACCACGATCTCCTCGTTCCTTCGCAGCCTGTTACGCCCAATGGGCTCAATTTCTGAACCTATTTCTGGAAAAACCAAACCTGGGGGGTATGACTTCTACCGGGAGGTCCTTGGCAGCCCCAAATATATTGTTGCGCCAATGGTGGATCAGAGTGAGCTGGTGAGTGGACATCAGTGGCTATCTAGCGTGAACTAATGTACACCCTCCAAGGCATTTCGAAGACTTTGTAGACGATATGGCGGCCAGGTATGTTTCGCTTTGAGGACTGCTTTCCCCTCTAATTGAGTCAACGCAGCTCATCTACACCCCGATGATCAGCGCCAAAGTGCACCGTCGTCCCTTGTCTCCCACAACGCTCTAAATTGCTTTCAGCAATATGCGGACCCCGTTAAAAACGTCACATACCGAGCCAAGAGCTTCGACACCTTGACGGGCGAAGAAGGCGACCCTGTGACTGACCGACCGCTCATTGTCCAGTTTTGCGCCAACGACCCGGAGGCCTTATTGACTTCTGCTCTCGCTGTTCAAGAGCATTGTGATGCGGTGGATATCAATCTTGGCTGCCCCCAAGATATTGCGAAGAGAGGGCACTACGGCGCGTTCTTGCAAGACGAGTGGGATTTGATTTTCCAGCTCAGTGAGTTCCTAGCTTGCTCCCGACTAGGCAACTGAAGTCAACCAGTCAACACACTTCACAAAAATCTTGACGTTCCAGTTACCGCCAAATTCAGGGTGTTTCCAAGCATCGAGAAGACGGTCGAATATGCAAAAATGCTTGAGCGAGCGGGAGCACAAATTCTTACTTGTCATGGGCGGATAAGGGAACAGAGGGGGCAGAATTCTGTGCGTTCCTTCTTTCTTGTCTTTTTTTTTTTACAGCTGAGTGGTCTTCAGGGTCTGGCTTCGTTTGAACATATCAGAGCAGTCAAGCAGAATGTCTCTGTGCCTGTTTTCGCCAATGGAAATGTTTTATTCCAGGAGGATATCGAGACCTGTTTGCGTGAGACTGGTTGCGACGGCGTTATGTCTGCCGAAGGAGTTTTATATAATCCCGCGCTCTTTGCTGGATTAGATCCTGCATCTCCCTTATCCACCACCGACTCCGAGGCCGCCCTCCTGAGGTTACACCCTCCCGTTATCTCTCTCGCCCTCGAATATCTCGAAATCGTCAAGTCATTGAAAACTGTAACCAGTGCTAGCGCCATTAAAGGCCATCTCTTCAAAATCCTTCGTCCCGCGCTACCAAAGCACCCAGATCTACGAGAGCGCCTTGGTAAGGCCCGAATAGAAGGTGTAAAGACGATGGTCAAGGCCAAAGTTAAAGGTGACAAAGAGGCGGGCGGGGAAGCGGGAGAGCCATACTGGAAGACTGGATTGGAGGACTACTTTTCGATCGTCGAGGAGCTCGGCGAGCGAATGCGCATAGATGAAGACAGGGAGCGCGGTGGTGCGAAGACCAACTTGGAGCTCGTTCGGCCACAAGAAGGGACGGGACTCAAACTCCTTCCGTGGTGGTTAGCGCAACCGTATTGGCGGCCTTTGCCTGCTGTAACGGGTAAGTTGGGGCATAAATCGTGAGTGTAGTTGGTTAACATGTCAGTAGAATCGCTACAAGATCAAGCGGACGGCAAGCGAAAGAAGAAACGACCACATGTGGGTCCGGAAACAACTGCAGAAGCGCCAGAAGAGAAGCGAATGAAGTTGCTGGAGACAAGGGTACCATTGGAGGTGCAATGAAACCTGCTTCATAGATATCCAAGCAGGCATATACTAGTAGGGATTTATGCAGTGGGTGAGTGAATAGAAAAATAAACAAGCAATCTTTGAGACTTTGTTTGCAGCCAAAATGATTGCTTGACCCATGCTAGTAGGCAACAAGAAATGTCTGGGTCGAGAGACGAATGCGCTAAATCATTAGTACTTCGATACGCCACCGATTCAGACGAGTTAGATGCAAGCGAAGCATTCCTAAGAAGCTCTTTTCCGTAGACCTCGTATGAAAACGGCCACGCGTGTTGAAAATGTGTGAGAGTGGTCAGAGACTTCCTGCCTTTCCCCATATCATATTGTTTCTATTTGGCAATTTTATCAATCCGGTATGGTGTATCGGCTAACATTGGTGCTTTTCAAGATATTGGACGCACTAGCGCGGGGTTCGACTCCCCGTACCGGAATATATTTTGAGGCATTCTGCTTTTGCTTTTCTTGCGCTCTACCACGATGTCATCTGACGACTACGTGGCTCTATTTCCCGAATTCGGTTCTGAAGAATTTCCATCCTTAGGCACAGCCAAGTCTCATCGGAAACCTAAGCAACGCCATGTTGGCTACACTCTCTCCGAAAACATAACCTCTCGCTACCCAGTCGAGCTCCACGATTACGTCCTTGACTTTCTCCATGGACACCGACCATCGCTGCTGGCTTGCAGTCTTGTCTGCCGCACCTGGTATGTATCGAGCCGATACCATCTCTTTCTGCACGCTAGCACTGTTCGAGTTGATCGAAACAACTTTGCCCAATTCCGTCAAGCGATCGAGGACAATAATGACTGGGTTCGGTCTATCGGAAGCCTTCATCTGCAAAGCTTGCCTTCGTCGGAGGACGCAGTTGAAGAAGGGAAATCAATATTTCTTTTCAACGACGAGCTTTTGCATTTGACCGGTTTGGAACGCTTGCGGCGTCTTACTCTATCTTGGCGGTTTCCTGGCGACTTTTACCCAGCTCCTCTCTCGGCTACTTTTATGACGGGACTGAGCCAAAACTTCACCCACATCAGCGAACTTCAGCTCTTGCGTGTGCACGTCGATCGGTTCACCCATGTCCTCGACATTTGTGGCGTGCTGCCCAATCTTCGGGCGTTGGCGTTGTTAGATGTTATTTGGAGTACGCCAAATAATGCCCCCCCTGAGCATAGGATCGCGTTGCTCGAAAAGCTTGTTGTCGACTGCGTCTATTATCGTCCCTCGGTGCTGCTCCAGTGGCTCATCCAGCCTAATGCCGTGCCAAGCCTCCGCTGCCTCGCGATAGGAAAACTCGACACCCGATCAGATGCTGTCCTCGCGTCTGAGGTGCTACCTTATATCGGCCCTCAATTGAACCACTTGATTCTCTACAATGTGCCAGCAGAAGCCGACCTGACATGTTGCACGGCTCTGCGGACTCTCGAGATCACTGGTCTCCTCTGTGAGCAGCGAGGAGAAGCGGTGAGAAAAGATTCGACCGACAGGTTACCAGTGATATTGGAGCAACTGCATATGGCCCCCCTCCAGCGCATCGTCTTTGTCATCCGCATTCAAAAGCGATCCGACGTCCACATGCTCCCTCTTGAGCGCATATCTGTCCTCCTCGCAACTTTCCGACTACTAAGGAAAGTGGAGCTCCACTTTCCCGGCGACAAAATGTGGCTTTTCAAGGTCCTTAATGAGGCATTGGGAAAACGGATGTTCTCTTTACTAGTGGATGACATGCACAAGTCAAAAATGCATCGATATTCCATGGATCGTCCAGGAGAATAATGAGGGGGTATCAGGATACAATATGTAGTTAAAAATAGCTTGGTGTGTCTAGCCATAACCAAAAATCACAGACAGTATCTCCTTCCACCCTCTCTTGACCACGAAATTGATTCCACTCACATTGTCCCTTGAGGCAAGCGCATATTCACCTCCAAGCCACTCCAAGTACTTGGCATCCGCGCTACTCAGTGCGCCCAGCTCAAGAGCAACCAAATCGCGCGGTGTCAACACAATGGTAAGCTCGGTATCGTCGGTGGCCTGCAGTTTCGATGCAATCACGGCCCCGAGCCGTTCAATTTGCCAGGTGGTGTGGGCATGCAGGGTTTGTAGTAGCGAAAGTGTAGTCAACACCTGGCTGGTGTCATGCTCAGCTTCGTTAAGCGTGCCAGAGGTTGCAGTTGTATCCTCGCGCACAATTCCTTTGCTGCTTCCGGGGACGGGAGAGGATGTGACTGTTGCTCGACTGCTGGCCCAAGACATGGCGCTTGTTCGTCGCATTGCCTTGTTGGTGACGATGCCACTTCCTGATGCGACTCGAGGTCCGCCCTCGATACCCAGCCCCACACTCCTGACATGTTTCGAATCTGCTTCATTGAGGGAAGCCAAATCTCCGCTCTCGGCTCTGCGTGAAACGGCGCGGTAGCTGAAATCTTCATCTCCCTCTAACCTCACGCTGCCCCAATTTCTAGCCCCATCGGCTGTGGAATAGGAAGGGGTAGAATTACCTCTCCATGCGCCCATCCAAAGCCCAGCACAGATAACACAGACGTCCTCGTATACGCGCCAAGCGTCTGTCCAAGCGGTTATTGAGTTGGGTTTGGAAGAGGTAGATGCTGGGGAGCAGCAAGAAGCGTGTGAGGATGAATCGAGTTGGAGAAGGCGATTAAGTTCATTCCAAAGCTTCACATCACTCCATGAAAAGCGTACGACCGAAAGTCGGTATTGGGGTCGCAAAGACGATGATGGAGATGACGGTGCAACAGGTTTGGAGGCATAGAAGGTGGGACGAGTGGCCTTGAGAGGTGAAAGAGTGGTTAGATCAATGAGAAGATCGTAATAAGAAGGTTTTTCAAGGAAAATAGCGTCGGTGGTGCCTATTCCAGAGTGAGTCACATGTGCAAAAGGTTGTTGAAACTTACAAGCTACCCATCCTCGTCCATTCTTTCCCTCTTTTTCAATCATGTCCAGGTCCATCAATGTGATCATCCCAAGAACATTAATTCCCTGACGACTTCTCCCCTCTGGACTTGATGTTGACGACGAGGACTCGACCTGCAGCTCGAATGCCATATCGGCCGCAACGTGACACAATATCGAGGCGGCCTCTACTGGGGGGAGGGTGTAAATGAGAATCCGTCTTCGGCCCACAACATGCTTGTGTAAAATCAAGGATGATGGGCCCAGAATCCGGAGGAGGTGCGGAAGATGAAGGGTCGGTGTTGACGATAGGGTTGCGGGATCCAGCTGTTGGGAGAATAAGCAACGCCTTGGGGGGGGGACCGAAAACTACTCACTCGCTCCAACAACTCAGAGCTCCAACCACTCCAGTCGCCGGCGCCGTTGAGATCCGCTCTGGCGACCTTGCGGCTGTTGAAAAAGTCCCTTGCGGGTGCCCAGTCCTCCTCTTTGGGATTCGAAATTTGGTTACTCTCGAAGCGGGAGTAGAGGAGAGTGGTGAGTTCCTTAAGAGCCGCGGTATGTCGCCAGGGTCGCGGACGATCGGAACGGGCCAGCAATATTCCAAGAGAGGAGAGTCGGAAGCCACGGTGACCCTGCTCTACCGTCTTGCGACGTCGGAAAACACAAACGCCCTGTTGTCCGTCCTTGGTGAAGTAGATGACGTCTTCTTCAACAAGGTGCAGACCTGACGGGAGAGCACTGAATTCGAGATTGTCAAGCGTCAGATCTATGTGGTTGGTATATAGGGTGTACAATGGAGAAGAGTGAAACGAACCCTCGCTGGCCTTGAGAGACCAGTCAATAATATTGCCTTGAGTTGGATGGAAGGACGCATGGAAGATGGCGACTGTGAAGCTCGGTTTGTATGTGTAACGAGACAGATGCGGCATTGCTCACCGATGTCCTGAGGAGGGCGCCCTCCCAAGGCATCGACTGACATATCCACAGCCGAGGCAAATGAGAGCAAAAGGAGAGGGCGGCGCGACTTGTCACTGTGACGGGCAACCCCAACTTTAGACTTGTTGGCCATGGCTCAGCAAATCAGCGTCACCGACCTCGACCTTCCGCAGCTGGCAGATGTCCGCAGGCAGCTGGAGGAGGTCCCGCAGTTCCCTCTCATATCATCTCAGCACATTCTGACTCCGAGAGATAGGAACTCAATCACCTCACGAATTCGTTCGCCCAACTCAAACAAGCCCAAACAAAGTTCAAGAATTGCGTCGAAAATGTGAAGGAGATTAAGCCGGCAAACAAGGGTGCGGTTCAGGCAAACCTGTGGTCACGATCTCACATAAGCCTCAGACAAACCGATCCTCGTCCCACTCACAAATTCTCTCTATCTACCTGGCAAGCTTGCAGATGCCCAACATGTTATCGTAGACGTCGGCACGGGTTACTTCGTAAAGAAGGTACGGACCTCACTCCGATTAGATTTCTGCCAAATCGACCTCTATTCAGACAATTCCGCAAGCGACACAACATTATACCGCCAAAATCAACTACATCCAATCCAATTTAGACACGCTGGAGGAGACAATCAACAAGAAACGGGAAAATATGTCGTATCTCGTGAATGTAATGCAGTCAAAGCTGTCCCAACAGATGGAGGGGAAGCCAATACAAGCATCTACTTGAAAAGATTCAACAGTTCCTCAAGGTTAAGCCTCACATCTGTTTCCTCGCGGCTCTGACTGAGGGCCATATTTGTGACTCGGCGCTTTCTATCCTGGAGCTGATCTTGTGTTAGTTGAACCCATGCGGCAATCGACTTACTTCGAGAATTCTGTCTTCGACTGTCTCCTCCACGCGCAGTTTATAAATATGGACATCCCGTTTCTGGCCAACGCGATGAGTTCGATCGAAAGCCTGTTCTTCAACGGCAGGATTCCACCACATGTCGACCAAGATCACATGGTTGCAGCAAGTCAAGTTCAACCCTACGAAGGTGTAAGCGCGGGCAAGGGACATAATGAAAGGAATGAACCCTGGCCCCCAGCTTTCAAGGAGACCAGGATGACTGTGACACGAGCGTCGTCTGCTATCTCCTTCAAAGCGGCTGCGCGCTCATTCGTGCCGAGTTTCCCATCATCTATTGAATCATAAGGCGAACGGCAGCTTTCCAAGTCATAAGCACGTACAGCGTGTAAAGCGAATATTCATCGCCAATAAGAAAGGCTCCAGGAGGTCGAGAAATGATGTCCATTGAGAAAATATGACAGTTTTCTGGTTCCCGCCCAAACATGCGATTTTCTTTAACAGACGGAGAATCTGGTTGACCTTTGTAGACGCCCGAAATGGACTAGAAAGATTCTCAGCTTGAACTTGAAGCGCCGCACAATTGATGCAAGTGCCTGGCCAGTCTTTGCCAGCCATATTTTTGCGGGTCAAACTGGGTTGACCATGATCAGTGGACAGTCAAAAACGAGGGTCATAGCCTTACCGAATCGCGCATGTACCACATTTATTCTCTTGATCGGCGGACTCATCGTCTGTATCCTTGTCACCATCCAAAAACACTTTTGGCATGACACTCTCTTCGGAATCGAGCTCCTCAAGTGCCTCCTTGTAATCTTCGAGGACCAGTCGGGGATGATCACATGCTGCCGTGGTGTTAATGAAACGAATAAGTGAATAGAACGCTTCGCTAGACCTTGCCTCAACCGCAGTAACATGACCAGAATGTTTATATACTTCGTTCCGCCATGGAGATCCGAGTTCTTCATGATTCGCTTCACGATTGTGTTCGAATACGCTTTCAGTGCCTTATAGAAAGCGAGCTCGTCGTCGCTGAAGTGACACGAGACCAGGGTGACGGTCCGAGTTGGCAGCTTCAACTCGTCCAGTTGGGTCTTGAGGCGTCGCAGTAGTACGTGCTTCAGCACAACCTCCAACCGCTTGTAAGATGTACAAAATACTGGTAGCAGAACAAAGATGCACCTGTAAGCGCTTCATCGCGAGACCGGCGTTGCCATTCCCTTTGTCGATTGGTTTGGAGATTTCGCTTTGGAAGCGAGTCCAGTCGTTCACAGGTTTGATACGTAAAAAATGAAACAAAGAGTAGAAATCTTCGACAGCGTTTTGCCTTGCTTGAACTTTTAGGGTAGATATGAATGCTCAAACAGGATACCTTACATTGGGGTTGCAGTCAGGCACCAGCGGAATCTTGCTTGTAGACTGAAGCACGCTTTAGCTGTTTCAGTCTTACTATTTTTGATGGTATGAGCCTCATCTAGCGAATTGAATATCAACGGTGGACATATTTGATGAGGCCACCCACCAAGCACGACGCGCAGCCACTTGGTGCTAAACAGGGCAGTAGGTTTCTCCCGGGTGTGCTCCGACCGGACGATACCATAGGTTGTGACAACAACATCTGCTTTAGCAACTACCGCAAAGTTGGTATGGGAATTAGGCTGCGACAGGAAGACCTACGAGACAGTCGCCCGCGAGTCGAATCGTGGTACTTGATGACGCGTAGCCCATTGGTTTTGGTCTGTATTTCCGTTGCCCAGTGCTCCAGCACGGCAAGAGGAGCAACGATACTACAAGCCGTTAGAGAGGGTGGCATCAGAACGCATCGGTGTGCTCACAGGGTGGAATGGCTCCAGCCTTGTGCTGCTTCTTCCTTGGTCGGCAGTCTATCGAGGATGCATGCAATCGTCTGGAGAGTTTTCCCGACGCCCATATCATCACAAAGAAGACCGCCGAACTTCTCTGGAGGATTCTCGCGCTGTCGCATCCAAAGTCGACCTTTAACTTGATGAGGTTTCAAGCGGACGCCATCTTTGAAGCCAGGTAGGGTGGACTGGTCGCCGGTGAAGCTGCAATTGAACGCTCCGCTATCGAGGAGCTTGCGCAAATCGTTCTTGGCCTCCTCCTTTGTTCGCGACGGCGCCTGATCAGGGAGAGGAATCTCTTCACTAGCATCCAACCAGCTGGGCGGGGGCTCGGGCTTGATTAGCGGAGCTGAGGTTCGAGGCATGGATGACTGTAAGTGGCAAAGTCCCCACGCGTAATCTCATCCCAAAGAGTCATAATCTGTGGCTTTGTTCCAGCTTCGGTCATGGTTGTGGTCAGTTGGCATCAAATGTCTGACGTAAACATTACATAAGACCACACACCATGCTGAAGGTCAGTGTAGGCGGTAAGCAAAACAGTTTATTTTTTGGACCGTGAATAATCATAGCCACAGTTATCCAACAGGAAAGCGCGGAACCTCGGAATGAGCTACGCTCAGCACAACTTGTCGGAAGAACGTGTGATTTGCGAGGTTGCGACAACTGGGAGAAACTGCAAAAGTGCGCTAGATGCAAGTATGTCGTCTCTTTCCTCAGTGCTAGTGATTAACGCTATACGCATCGTTTCAGAATTGTGGTGTACTGTGTGCGTTATCCAGCAGTCTAGTCGATTACAAAATCTCATCTTTCTTTCTTGCAGAGCAAGCAATGCCAGAGTATTGTCTATGCTCTCCATGCCGCTTGAGGAGCACGGTTGATTTTGGATTTCAGAGGCAGACTGGCCAAACCACAAGGCTGCTTGTCAACACTCGATCGCCTATGCTCCGCTTCCCGACCCCGAAACTGGTGGTGAACCTCCCCTTCGACGCAATCTCCGTCATTGGACTGCACACTTTCAGAATTCGATCATCATCGCCACTATTATGGCTCTCGATTTGTACGGACACCCGAAGAACATTGACGAGAAGGGTTTCGTGATCCACCTGCTCCCGCGACCTCATCGGGATGTCGGCGCACGCTTCAAGCTCGATGCCGCAGAAGTCGTCTCCATGTCTACCATTACCGAGATCATGAGCATGCAAGAAGCAACCCAAGCAAGGGGGCCAAATCCCGGACCGACCGTATTAGAGCTTCACAAAATACATCGAGACAAGTTGAAGGCTGAGACAAATAACCAGGAAGACTTCGCGACCGTTTTGGTTATGGCTGAAAACTCTGGTGAACATGCATTCCCCGGAGGAAAGGCAATGGAAATCAGGTGTGACCATTGTCTAAGAGAGGGGTCCTCCGTATTCATCGACTACTCTAGGTTTAAACCAACACAGATTATCAAAAAACTCGTGAGCAGCCCGCAGCTGCGAGACCCCACCCGCGACTGGTTAACCTCCCTCAAAATTCAGATCGACAATAATTATCCTGCGCTTGGCGTCATAAAACCTTGACTCTGAGCTTGTAAATAATTTTCTTGTGAATCCAATCACGGTGGCTGTGCTGTTGATCAACTCTTGCTTTCAACTCTCGTGAACGAATTTGACGAGAGTATTGACTGACTTCGGCTACGCTCGTTGCTCTCGCGGTTGCACCGACAGGATAGGTCCGTACTCAAGTATCTGATGGACTTTGGGTGTTGTTGACCTGTCGGGGTTGCGGCGCGTGTCTTTCACCGATGTTGCTCCTCCGGATGATCTTCAGCCTGAAGACTCAGCATGCGGACCGTATTCATTTACCACCCTTTCAGTCTCCGGTAAAGGGCTTAAGAACACATATGGGGACCCACGAGTGACATAATGCAAGAGCTACATAACGCGGACACGTTCTGTGAGTCTTGGTCAGTTGCACCTATGAGGCTTCTTTCCTTGACACTTTCTCTTGCTTCTAGTCTTTTTGGTATGTGTGGTCTCAAATCCTAGTGAATTGTTACATTGAACTTTTCCTCTAGTCGCCGCTTCTCTTGTTGAGCGACCCGACAGGATCCCTTTCGATGGTCAATATTTGAAACCGAATGCATCGAACACAGCCGTTGAGTGGTGGTGGGGGCATGCTATAGCCGAACCAACAGGCAATAACCCTCCAGCTGCCTTTCAATACCTATTTTATCAAGGTCAGCATATATCTGACATGGTAGCATGATCCATAACGCGCGAATAGGATACCCATTTGCGCTCGGACCGCGGGACCCCACCCTTCCCGAGTTTTACATCGTGGTAAACGGCTTCTTTCCAAATGGGACTCGGTTCTCGGGGACCATCCCTGCCACCTCAGGCACCGTAACCTCCCATGCCCAAGAAGTCGCTGGAAGCTGGGGTGGTGCAGGCAGCTTCAGAGGCTCTCCGGACTTGTCCACATTCACCATCCATCTCGATGCGCCAGAGTATGGTTTCGTTGGCTCCGTCAAGCTCACCTCGCGAGCGGCACACCACTTCGGCTGCAATACCACTTCTGGCCCTTACTTCGAATCCATCCTTGATCAACACACGACGCTATCTGCGGCCGAAGAAATTCTTTTCACCAAGCTAGGTTGGGCGATCAGTGTTCCAGGCGCTGTCTCAGAGGTCGACATGAAAATCAACGGCGCCAGACTCAGGTTTACTGGCCAAGGCTACCACGATGCGAACTGGGCACCCGCTCCGCTAAACACAGCGGTCGATTCATGGTTTTTCGGCACGGCCTCCGTCGGCGATTATGATCTGTCGTACATCTCTGTTTCCCCTTCCAACTCAACCCGAACCCTCAACACTGGCTATCTCGCGCACAAGGGAATTGTTCTTCAAAATCAGTGCAGCCTGGAAGGCACCAAGTCAAAAGACCGCAGTGTCATCAAGCCATATGGACTCGACCAAAGTTCATCTGGCGTACCTGTGCCGACTGGGTTTATCATTGATTATATTTTGGGGAATGGCGAAATGTACTCGTTCAATCTGAGCTCCGTTGGCTCCTCCGCACAAAATCCAGACGAAGTGGTGTATCATCGCTGGGTCGGCCAAGCGAGCGGTGGGAAAGTTGGAGGAGTCTCTGAACAAGGTCTGACAGTCTTCGAATGGTTAAATCCAGGTCTTGTCCCATACTCAGTTTAGAGTACCAAGAGCCAAAATTTATCCGTCTTAGACGAGCCATGAATTCCAAATTTCGAGGGCAGATCCTCGCCAAGCAACCGTGAACTATATACTCAATAGTGGCTACTACTTTATTTCCGAGCGTTTGAACAAGAGTCCAGCCAGTACGCATCAAGTCCCATTTCCGAGATGATGGTACAAATTTCTGCACATTGGGCACCTAAGAATTTTTTGGTGAATGTTTTCTTCACAACGAATATGAGACGAACGCATGAAGCCAGATGATGTTGCGAAGTGGTCCATAGTTCGAATCAGTGTCTTGAGGGACATAGCCGAAGTCTCGTATGTCATGCCCCGAGCTTTGCTATATCGAACGTCGTCGACAAAGACAAAACATGCGGATACCCAAACACACTAAAGCTTAGAATACGCAAGCAGAACCAATAGAGGGCGTACAGTAAGGATAAAGTCCGGTTCGCCGAATTGACTCAAGTCGGTGGATGAAAGTCGTTGGGTAATTGACTCGGCAGCTCGCCGAGCATCGTCGGATGGTCTAATTCCTTTGTGATCGTGTTGTCGAGATAACTGGATCGATGCCCCTTGTACGAGCATATGCGCAACGAATACTTGATTGGGCTGCTCTGATGGCGAGAAAGGGTGTAGAAATTCCTCTACAACCCGGGAAAAAGCGGCTAATTTGAACGAAAGAGATTCATACTCTTAGAAGATGTTAGCATAAGAGGAAACAATGTGCATTAGGGACGACAACCTTGTGCATCTAGGCTGCGATTGGCGGAGACTTGGAATAGAATGCTGGCCTTCGCAAGCAGCGCTGCGGCACTGGTGCCGCGATCTTGACTGGCCGAGTTATCGGCGAGAAACTCATCCACGATGGAGTCCTCATCCTCCATGTTCTTCTACAAGGATATTTGGTTCGGGACCGATCAAAACGAAAGAAAGAAAGCCATACCACCACCTGACAGTCAGGCCACGGTGTGTGGATCGTCACCCTTCCGGTCCCTGTAAATTGTACATCCGTGGTCTTCGGTTCAAAGCTTGCCCTGAATGCGTTCAGGCGGACAACAGCCCAAAATGCGTTGGCTGCATCCGAGTTAGAGTCCCTCACCCGATGTAGACCTGCGCTAATAGATATGCTGACAGCAAGGCCTATCTGGTAGTGTGCTTCAAGGAGACGCGTGTTGCGAATAAAGTAATGGGCTAGTAGCACTATGGCTTGAAGAGCATGCAGTATCGTTGTAGGGTGCGCTGGTGTTGGCCTTGTCCCTCCGACGATGTGTTGTGAGGTAGAGCCTGACATAGCGTTTGCTACACTCCTGAGTGCATGGGAAAGTAACGCTGGTTCGTATGCCGCCAACGCCCCGTTACTTTGACGGTGCCTTGACACGTGAAGATGAATGCCCCATAGATAGAGAACATGGAGAATGACTGGTGGTAGCAGGTGAGAGGAAGCACTTCGTGCACCAGTAATAGCGTCGTGGAATTCGCGCACGTCCATGAAGAATCCGAAACGGGAGGACACATGAATGAAGTTGTGGGCCCTTGTGAAAGATTAGACACAACACCAAGTCAGAGGAACGACCCGTACAAAGCCTGGAGAACAATAAAAGGCAGATTCTACGAGACCAAACTTCAAGAACGTTTCGTATCAGCAAAATCAGGCTCACCAAGGGCATTGCATCTGCTGCAAGTCGGTCTATTGACGTCCCGTTTACCTGTTGATAGTCTAGCAGGACAGTGAGCCTCCGCTTCAAGAAAGGTCACTTCAAGATCAAACAAAAATGAGTCAATAATGGTCCCAGAGCCGCGGTATTGTGGACATCGATTCGCTTAGTCGATATTGGCGCAGGTCTTGCTTCTTTTGAATGCAATTGAAGGCGTATCCGCGTTCGGAGGGTGGATATTTTCTCTGGATAAGACCTCAAGCCTGGCCTCGAAGCAATTTTCGGCACGAACCTTCTAAAACGTCGATACTGCTCTGGCCTTCCCCGTATTCACAGTCTTTGAAAGCAAAAGAATTTTTGGCGCACTGGCTGCAGATGGGTTGAGACCTATCACACCGCTGCCGCCTTCTGAGTAAACGGCTTCACCCGTACACTGGCAACTAGCGCGCACAATTTTTTTGAGACTGTGGCATTGCCTCAAGGCGAGATATCGTAAATAGAATGCCACACACCGGCAGTTCGTGCATGCTCTCGTTTGGCGCAGCGAGAGTCGTGGGTTTTCAGCAGAGTAAACGATCTGGTTGTCCATGGGGTGGGCGTGCTTGAAGGGAAATGGATCATTGTCGCGTCTTTAAAAGAGTTTTGCAGGTGATGTAATGGAGCCTGAAGATGTATAAGCCGCTGTTTACAAACCTTCTTGTCGCTGGGATGACTCGACCTAGATATGGGCGGGACCGAATTTTTATTCGCACTGCACATCAAGGAGAGTATGGAGCGGCTTGTGTACCACGTAATGTCAGAGTGCTATAAGCAAGCTCAACGGTTGGATTCAGCTATACATGAACCAAGTCAAGCCCATTGCAATGATCGGAGAAGGAATGGGTAAACCCAGATCACGGTCACGTGATGATCACCGTGATCAAACAGCCGCGCACTACGAATTACTGTAGAGAGGTTTCATCGTCGTATCGCTCCACATATTCGCTACTGCGAGAGCCGCTTCCAGTACATTTGAAGATTCGAAAAGGAAGACAAATAATCAAAAAGAGCGCACAGTTCGGTTCAAGATACGACAGGTAATACTTATGGACACTGGCACGACACCACAGGTGAATTACAGGTCACCATGATCACATATCCACGACCGTGGATGAAGTGGTGACCCGAATCTCCCCAAGAGAAACGGCGTACTCCGTGTCGCTACTACTCTACAGAAAGGATTAACGACGGAAACCAACAAGCAGTCCGATGTCTAGCATTAAGTACACACCTTCTCGATGACCTTGCTGTTCTCGTCCATCACAATTCCGCCAGCACCAGCGACTGTGTTCTTGAAATACGCGGCTAGCCCTGCGCCGGTCATACGTCTCGAATTGAGGGTCGCGCTATCTCCATTGGAAAGCGACATCGACATGTGGGCCGAGCCAGCGGCATAACGCTCTTGCAGCGTTGTCCGTGCGTTGAGCATTCCAACTGGTCATAAAGTATATCAGCATCAAACAAGCAGTCAAGGTTTGACTTGCAGAAAGTACAAACGTAAAGCTTGGTGGTGTTGATATGCACCGCTAGCCTGCATTCAGCGAATAAGAGAAGGCCCGAGTTTAGGTGGGAACGGACCAATACAAGTGGCCTGAGGAGGCGAAGAAAGTGATTAACAATAAGAACTGCGCGAGGGTTACGAGGATGCCGCGGTTGATGACCAGGTGCATGAGTGAGCGGAGGAGGGACGACGTTCTGCCGATGGAGTTCAGTCAGGTTGATATGGTGGAAGACTTGTTAATACTTGGATATGCCTGTCTTGGCCTCCTTCAGAAATATGCAAAGCGCAACTGTGGCTACGATGTCTGCTGCAGCGCCGAAGCCTTTCGCCACACCAGCAAGAATCTGTTCGCAGAGGATAAGAAAACAAAAACGAGAATAAAAATGGATAAGTACGCCAAATGCCATGTTTCGGTGCATAAAAACATTATGCGGAAACGTAAACATCATCACGACGCAACCTGTTGCGCCAGCTGACAGGATAAGTCATCGGACGAAGAGCATGAAAAGCACCAATGCAAACCTAGGCCTATGGTCGCGAACAGAACGACGAGTGCTTTCATGACCGTCGCAGTTGATCCGGCGCGGGGACTTTTAACTGGAAATATTGGGGTCACTTGATGCCCACGTTCAGGGAATTCGAGTACCCATATGCAGCTGGTACACGAAATACATTTGGGACCTAGATTTAATTAGGTTGAGAAGAAAGTACCACTGAACGACATACGTGAAGGTGATGACCGCGGAGATGAGACATTCGACGGTCAGCTCCCTGCAAGAAGTCAGACGGGAACCATGGAACAAGTGCATGCCAACTTGGTGACGGCTCCGAGGGGAGCAAAACTACCATAGTGCGGAAGCTATCAGCAGGTAAGAAAAGGCATACTGATATTACTAGTAGCCTATGGCACACCATATAGTAGTACATCGACTGGCAGATGAGTACCATCGAAATGAGGTCCAGCGTTCTGTTGTAGAGTCATTTTCACTATCGCAATGACCATGACCATGTCACGAACATCATTATCGCGGCCTGCTTCATCTTGAATATTTCGGTGAAAAGACCTGAAGACAAGACTCACCACCAGACGTACTCCGATTTTGTCGTTATAGCGCGTAAAGTAGAGGTACCCCTGCAAGATGCTCACACCACAGAGTCTGAAAGTCCGAGTGAGCTCTGTACTAAGGAAGAAGTAGAGGTTGGATGTACACCAGGGCAACGCAGAACCCTGGCAAAGAAGGGACAAAAGATTAGCGGCCGAGAACGACCACGAAGTTGAGCAGGAGAGACTGACCCCAGAAGACGGGTCCAAAGATTTGAGCATAGGTGGGAGAACCGTGGTCGGTGATGGCGAATAAAGAGGTGGCGGACATCGAAGCGAGCACAAAAGCCCCAAGCAAAGGAATGCATACTTATATAGCTCAAACCTGTCTCTGGTAAGTGCGCCGAGCGGATTTCAAAGTAAAAGTAGCACACTTTGTTTGGCATACCAAGTAACTTTAGTAGTCGGAGCGGATGGAAGTAATCGTCAGAAGGATGGTGAGGTTGACAGTGCACTTGTGCGTCCTTTGCTTCGACTTCCGCGCGATGTAATGGAGCTACGCCACCGCCACTTCTCTTCCGTCTTCACTTTTGCAGAGGTCTCGAGCCCAATTCCAGCGGTGCTGATTTCATAGTCATAACATCCGAATCGGCACCCGTCCGGTACCGTATTGTTCCTTGAGATGACGACCAAGATGAAGTTGAACTTGATTGCATCAGTTTGCCATCGACTCCACCAACAACGGATACTTACTTACAGAAGCTACATATTCACTTCGAGTTTGTCAGGCACTGGGCTGAGCGCTTATGTAGCAGCTCCATTAGCAAGTCCTCAGCTTAATGTTCGACCTTCATTGACTGGAAGCACTCAGAAGTAGTACTTAGTCCAGTTATAGCGGGTTACAGATTCTTTGATGGCCGTGGATTATGTGATCACATAAACAACGTGTTCCTCTACTTGTCCTCTACTCAACGCCAACGCACACAATGCTAGCCGCCCATAAAGGACACTGGGGTGCTCCAGACTCCCCCTGTCCCTGCTTCACATAATTTCTCTGATTTTTCCATTGTCCAACTGTCGCTCAGACGTAAATGGCGCCGCTCTTGCGCCATTCCACGCATGACCTACAGAGCCATATATAGCAGCCGCGACTTCAGACTACCTAGCCTCCCTCTTCACTCTTCATGTCGCAATTCCACAGGTGCTTTCTTTCGCCTCAGCCCGATCGCAACTGAGATTTCTTTGCAGAGAGCCAGAATTTGACACGCTCCAGCTTCACGCTGGACAGGTTGCTGCTTTCCAAGTTATCTCTGTGTTCGCGCTGATGGTCTTTCAGACCCCTGATAAAGCGACCAACGCTCGGGCTGTCCCGATCTATGCGACGACTAGCTTCACATTCAACGACACCGATGTAGGAGATCCGAGCTGCTGCCGATTTGCCGACTCGTGTTGATAATAAGCTGTAGCACGCTGCTGATTTGTTTGCGTTGCGTGCAGAAGGAAATGTCTACAGTCGAATTGGAAGTGCGTTTCTTTCGCTCTTTACTCAAGAATGATTTTTGAGCGTTTTGTAGATCCTACCGTTGTACTTTCCTTTCTCCTTGTCGTCCGCTTGTGTTCCCTGTTGATTCGTGGTAGGACGTTTTCGAAAAACGTATTGCTGCCCTTGAAGGTGGAAAAGCCGCAGTCGGAACCTCTTCTGGCCACGCTGCTCAGTTCTTGACAATTGCCGCTATCGCAAGGCCAGGGCATAATATCGTCGCTTCGTCAGTCTTTTTCTCGTCCAACTCCTGATCCTTGATGCTAATCGGTTCCAGTTCGTATCTATATGGGGGAGTAAGTTGTCTTTTGTCACTGCTTCCGGTTCTCAGTGTTTAAATCGCCAGAGTTTCAATCAATTCAAAGGTATTCTCCTTGTGCTTGCCTTCGTGAAAATTCACCAACTTGATCAAGTTACATTCCCTACTTTCGGAATCACGACCAAATGGGTGTCTTCTGTTGACCCTGCTGATTTTGAGGCCGCCATCGATGAGAACACGCGGGGAATCTTTGTCGAGAGTATCGCCAACCCCAAGTACTCGCTCAACAACATCCCCAAACTAGCTGAGATCGCCCATAAACATGGCATCCCACTCGTTGTTGACAACACCTTTGGCATGGCTGGTTACTTAATCAAGCCCATCTCACATGGCGCCGATATCGTCGTGCATAGCGCGACCAAGTGGATTGGCGGCCATGGAAACAGCATCGGTGGTGTTATCGTCGACGGTGGCAATTTCGACTGGGCAGCATCAGGCAAATTTCCTCATTTCACAGAGCCCGCTGAGGGGTATCACGGACTTAAATTCACGGAAACTTTTGGCACCCTGGCGTTCGCCGTCAAGGTTCGAGTCGAGGTATGTCCCAGTCACCCTTTTGATATTTCGAACGCTTCAAAATACCGAACAGCTTTTGCGTGATGTGGGCGCTTGTTTAAATCCCTTCCCCGCATTCCTCTTCCTTCAAGGTCTTGAAACGCTGAGTCTTCGTGGCCAGCGTCATTCTGACAACGCGCTTGCCCTTGCTCAACACCTCGAGAAGCATCCCAACGTCTCATGGGTCTCCTATCTTGGGCTTCCCTCTCATGCCTCCCACAATCTCACGACGACACTGCTCCGTAAGAATGTGTACGGAGGCATGCTAAATTTTGGCGTCAAGGGTACAGAAGCGCAGGCGAAGAGTGTGATTAACAACCTCAAGCTTGCGAGCCACTTAGTCAATGTCGGCGATGCCAAGACGCTGGTCGTCCATCCGGCGTCCACCACGCACTCGCAACTGACGGAGGAAGAGCAAGACAAAGCCGGCGTCAGCAAGGACTTGATTCGGGTGGGTCCAGGCCTTTTCTTTTATGTAAGGTTGGATTTGTTGATTGATGACACCCAGGTCTCGGTTGGTATCGAAGACATCGAGGATATCAAGGCAGACTTCGACGCTGCACTGCAGATTGTATTTGGTTGAACGAAAAATGTTTATATTCAAATTGTACAATCCTCCGAAGCAAATACCGACGAAAAAAGCAAGAGTAAAATGGGCACGAAGTATCATGGTCCGAAGGTCTGCGCAGCTTTGCGAATGTTTTCTATCGCCTGCTGCCCGTTGCTCAGAACAGCGGCCCCATCTGAGCCTGATACGCTCGCAATTTTTGTGACGACATCCTGTTTTCACCGTCAGCAATCAATATGGAAGCGAGTGTGCAAGGAGAACTGACGGGCAGTTGGCTGACAATGCCGCTGATGATGGTTCCAATCGTGCCCGAAGGTAAAGTGAGTCCACTGTTACCGAGGGCAGAAAGTTGCGACCCGAGGACACTTATTTGGTCAGATATGCGATTCATAAAGCTGGCAAGGTCGGGATATGTGCCAGAGCTCGGCTAGTCGCAATGAGTCGGCGGCACTGGCAAAGGGGAAGAAACGCACGATGCTTGAACTGGCTTGGCCAATTTGCGTACTCAGGTCTTTCAGTGCTGTTGTCAAAATAGTGCCGATTGAAGCGCTGTTTGGGCTTTGGCCGCTCAACGATTGGCCAACGACGGTGAGTAGGCCAGATAATAACCCGCTGATGTGGCCAAGCGAGTGCAGAGCTGCCAGGGGAGGAGTGGTGGAGATGGCTACGTTGGTATCCGCGTTGGTGTTCGGCGTCACACTGGCGTTGACCGCAACTACTGGGTCGGGGCTACTGCTGGGGACAGCGAGAGAGACGCCTTGGCTGGCGTGAAAGCCGAAAACTCGGTGCCATGAGCCTGGAGCTGGCGGACTGATGATCCTATAAGGTTGCGGCAAAGGCGACCCAGCAACGAAGATGGCTGTGTAAAGGGCCACGAGAAGCGACGCAAAGTTGGCACGCATTCCAAAGGACTTGACGAGTAGGGGTAGGGTCAGCGAGTCGCCGCCTTTTATTTTGAGCGGAAGAATGTTTCACGCCGGCCCCGCCCCAGCCGCGAGACTCATACATTCAGCGGGTGTCTTAGTCGCTTCATGGCGGATGTGCTTATTCGATGACAGATAGTCGACCCCCGGGTACAACATATTTATTCAAGGGCAAAAAGAAACATTGAGTCACGGCTGAACGAGTTTGATCTGGGCAATGCAGGTACTCAGAACACTATTGGCTGAAGCCCATGCATCAATGACAGTAGATTGGAGGGTACCAGCGTGAGGTGCAATACGCTCGAAAAATGTCTATTGAAAATTGAATATCAGGTGTCGCAATGAAAGTCATAAACGTACTTGTGAGGCCCCTTGCAGAGCCATGAGGCGAGGTAATAAGGATGTCAGATCCGTTTTTGTGGGTAGCACGCGGGTAAGCGCCGTTGTCTGGTCGCCGATGGCTTGAAGCTGGCGTGCAAAAGAAAGAGCACGCCCGCCGAGCTCGGTTGAATCATTCGCCAAGCTTTTCTGAGGGGAGAAAAAAACAATCAGAGTGGGACCGGGGAGTGATATAAAAGTACGCACAAGAGCACCAGAGTTTGCTGAGACAACACTTCTCAAGAGTGTCTGGAGTCGTTTATCCACCTTCTGGAGCTTCATATTGAACTGTTGCTTGCACCATGACTCGGAGTTCCTGTTAGGGGATGGCACAATGACATACTGAAGATAAATTTGAGCCGGTGCTACTGAAAGTCACAACCAGGCCATTTAACGAGTTGAACATTTTGTTAAGTGCGCGTAGTGTACGTGCTGCCTGCACCGTAAGCGTCGAAAAGACGGCAAGGGCCCGGCCGCCCGGGAGACATCGGGAGGAGTCGCAACTGACGCGATTGCGAGATCGCTATGTGGAGGCAACGGGATGCCAGTTGCTGTAACACCGCTAGGGAGCGCAGTTGGATCGCGTATGAGGCTCGGGTCAAAATTGTTTGCGAGCGATGATAGTCCAGCGAATTGAGACTGAGTCCCGTCGAGAGGGAGGGGGGAAGTCGAAGCTATGCTCAGAATGGCCAGGATGACGAGGGTGAGAGACAGCATTGGATGGGTGAAGACGGTCAAGCTTGATGGAGTCGGAGTTGTTGGTTAAATAACCAGAAGCGAGACATTCGCCCGTCTAGTGACAAGCTAGACCAAGACATTCAGTTGAGACCGTTTAGAGACAAGTATGATTGATCACGTGTAACACGTGTATATACAATGTAGATGTACAGTTTCTCAGTGAGCCAAGAGGTGTCAGATTCGTGAGATCCACCCACCCGCAATCAAACGTAAACCACCCCCCCCCCCAAATGCGGAAATCCCGTGACTTCATCACACTGTCGTGACTTGAGGCTAAGGTTGGAGCCTTGGAGGTTGGGCCAAGGTGGCGAGCCCATCAGCTTGACAGCAGCTTTTAGAGCTGTTGGAAGCTTAGTGCTTGACATCTGTGTTTATCTTGTGCTTAGGACCTGCTAGCGCAATTTTTCAGAGGCTTGTCACATTGTCACTGCCTAGAGATTGCACTACAAAGTGGCCTATATACATATTGTTCTTGCATGATCGCTAGTTTTTCTGCGGATTCTACCTTGATTTGGAGAAGGCAGTGCGTGATTCAATCAAAATGCCGTTTGATTGCGGGTGGGCAAATCGGCCAAATCTGACACCCCTTGCAGTGAGCTGTGCAATGGGCATGGCACAATCTGTCAAGTATTCTATTCCACTGTAACACTGTCCGTGACAACACAGGGAATGGCGAGGAAACAAATTGGTCAATTAGATTTATTCCGAAACTACATAAAGGACAGCTACAGACATTGCGAGTACCCTTAAAATCAAATGAGCAACGCGTCATGACAGGATAATGCCTACATTGATTTGAAAAGGTGCAGGTGCTTCCAGCGCAGACGGTGCATCCCGTAAATCCATCACCCCCACACTGACCAAGTTAGAACAACATTTGACATCAGAATATGAACGCACTTGTCCGTAAATGGGGGTAGTGCATCCCGTTCCACCTCCGTTGTTGGCCGTCGTGGTCGTAGTCGTGATCGTTGTAGTTCCACCGCCAGTTCCACCGCTAGCAGTACCAGGATTTGTCAGGGTTAAAACACCGGGACGATACGGCAAAAGTCCGTAGTCGCCTCCAGACGATGGAGAGCGTCCTTGGTACAACAATTGCAGATGGCACGGATCGACCTCCATAGTTTGGTCCGCATTGTCGCGCACAAGGTCGCCGTGACTGATATCGTTTGTCCAGCTAGCGCCGCTATTTGCCTTTCCGGCAAATGGAGCGCTTTCGCTTGTTTTATCGGCAGTCCAAGAGCCGCCGAGACTTGTCGCTGTGTAAGAGCGGAAGTAGCGTCCGTTGCCACCGATTGATTCGACCAGCATGAGCCATTTGGTTTGGCCTTTCAGCTTGTAGACCTGGACACCCTCGAAAAGGTCGTTACTTGAGCCGCTCATGACGGTGGTGAACGACGAGCCAAAACTGCCGGGGAAGTTGCCAATAGGCATGCTGGCACGGTAGATGCTGCCGTTGTCGCCCGCGAAGAAGAGATACATGTTGGAGCTATCGCCGATGAGAGTTTGGTCGATTGCGCCAGTGCTGCTGCTGGAAATTTTGCCTGTGAAGAGGGTATTGTCGCCCGACCAGCCGTTTGCGTTTGTGGGATTCGTCGAGGTACGGTAGGAGAAGGTTGCCGAGCCCCATTGATGCGCAAGAATCCAAATGTTTTTGGGGGCAAAGAGGAAGAGAGTTGGCGCTACTGCCGAGCCTGCAGTCATCTGCGTTTGAGTTGCCGACCCCATCTGACTCCAGTCGCTGAAGGTGCTGAAGCCCATCGAGCCCCACGTGGAGCCAGTGTCGTGATAGGTGGCATAAACCAGATGCTGGCCATTATACGGTGCATGGGTGAAATCCTTGAGCGAGGCCCAACCTGATTTGGGTGCTGCGAGCGCCGCAGTGGAGTTCCATTTGTAGCTGGACGGCAGAGCACAGGTTTGTGCAGTTACCACCGCAGCGGCGGCGAGAGCGACGAGCAAAGCTTGTATCATTGTGGTCCGTCGAGGTTTAGGTATTGTCCCATTTTATATGACCTGCTCGCAAACTGAGTTTTCCCGTAGTCTGCATCCGTCCTCGACCTGACCCCGTTGGGCTTGGCATTGGCGGGCCGGCTCGAGCTTTTGAAGACGTATGACTGTGCGGCCTTCAGCTTGGTTGGAGGGATACCTGCAATCGGAAGAGTGTCGGAGGAAATTGACCCTCAGGTGACAATTCTGATATTTGTCAGGATTAGCTCGGAACCTATGCGCCTACACCGCAGGTCCACCTTGGGTCCACCAAATATTTTTATGTGCCCTGTGAACCTGTAAAACGCTGTTCTGTAGTAATAACCCTCTTATTGTGGTCAATTTGAAGACAGCACCGCCCACCTAGATTGAGGGAGCATCATGCTGGTTGTGGCCGCCGAGAGAGGGTGGACTTGCGAGATCTAGCCGGAGAAGACGCGAAATACTGTCACGATGATATAACTTGGGCAAGGACAGTGTCGCATTTTGACGTATGCACTTCGGCCTGAGTAAACAATGAAGATTGTGAACCTTTCAAATGCCATGAAACCGTCTTCTTCTCGCAGACAACTGAGCGGCCTTGAAAGTGTGTTTTAGATACCGTGACGATACCGCACAGTTCAAGTCAAGCTTTTCGTATAGTTGGTAGTCGCGCACACTGGGTATCACGTGATGGTGCTTTTTTTTTTGTACCTGCATTTATATACTTACCGCAACAAGTACACTAACTACTAAGACGCGGTGGCATCCGTCTGGCCGCTCGGTAGGGTGTTGTGCCAGGTTTGGTTCCGGACTGGTTGAGGTGTAGCAAATGGCGGGGAGGGTGTGACGCGGTTTGGGCTGGGATGCAGTCCTGCGAGGTTGTTGGCGTCGAGCCATAGAGCATGGAGTATATAATGTTGTATGCGAGGGATACTTATCTAACACGCCAACAGAAAGTTGAGCCCGGGCCCTGGGGCAATGAGCTCAAGGATATGGCTCCAGTTTGAAGCTCTCAGGCTATTCTAGGCAGGCGACCTACAAGTTGGATTCTGTGATCAGATACAGAAAACCTTCAACTCCACAACCACAGCGTTAAATTCGTTCATCTGAAGACCAAAAAGAAGCACCAGAGGCAGACATGTGTATATGATGGACGACGTTTTACAATTTGTTCAGCAAACTTCTTGTTGCCTTCAGCTCGACAAGCTTAGCTGTGAAGTCTGCCAACGGCAACATTTCGGAACGGACTTTGGTTCCGACATCATCCCGGTTTCGAACATTGACGGACTGTGAATTCATCTCCTCCTCGCCAACAACTTCAAGAAACGTGAGCATCTTCGCTGCGGGAGGAGTGTTGAACTTACCTAGGATAAAGTTGTACTGTGCGACCTCAGCATTGAGGATCTTCTTCTTAAGCGTATCGGCTCCGTTATCCACGTCCACAAACAGTCCAGCCGCCTTGAGGTGCTCACTTACTTTTACAGCGTACTCTTTCTGTGAACCAAAGATTGAGCCTCCAGTATAGCAAAATGAAGTGTGCAACGAACGTAAGGCACCGCAACGGGTATCACCAGGGCTTGGCGAGGAGATAGCCAAAATGGCCATTTGCCAGCAAAGTGTTCGGTGATGATGGCAATAAATCGTTCTAAACTCCCCAAGATAGCACGATGAATCATGACCGGTCGGCTTTCCGGATTGTTGGAATCCTCTCCCCGGTATTTCAGGTCGAAACGGTCAGGAAGTTGGAAATCAAGCTGGATAGTAGCACATTGGAACGACCGTCGCAGACTGTCGCGAACACTGATGTCGATCTTGGGACCGTAGAATGCACCGTCGCCCGGATTGATTTCCCATCGACCTGGGTAAAACTTTTCCAGTGCTTGCTTGAGTTGCTGGAACCGCTCATTAGCTGGGTAACACAACACAAGACGAGGAAAACATTACATCTTCAGCAGAATTCCACGTTTCAATATTTCCCAAGTAGTTATCGGGACGTGTTGATAATTCAAGTTGGAAGTCAAGTCCAAACGTTCCATAGACGTGTTGCATGAAGTCGAATAAAGCAGAGATTTCGCTCTCCACTTGGCTCGGCATGCAGAACACGTGAGTGTCATCTTGCGCAAAACGACGAACACGCGTCAAGCCGGTCAGTGCGCCAGATGCTTCATTGCGATGAATGACACCAAACTCTGCCATTCGTATCGGCAATTCTCGGTAGCTGCGATCTCGCGAGCCAAAAATCAGACAGTGGCCGGGGCAATTCATTGGCTTCAGAGCCCATTGCTCCTTCTCCACACCGAGCACAAACATGTCGTCCTTGTAGTTCTGCCAGTGACCAGAAGTCTGCCAGAGCTTGCTATGGAACATATTCGGGGAAATGACTTCTTGATAATCGCGTTTGAAGTACTCCGAGCGCATAAACTCCAGAAGGGTGTTGTATATTCGCGTGCCATGTGGTAGGAAGAAACAGCTGCCCGGGGAAGCGTCGTTGAAGAAAAACAGCTCCTGATCTTTCCCAATGCGTCGATGATCGCGTTTTGCAGCCTCTTTGAGGAATTCCTGGTGGTCTTCCATTCGCTTTTTGTCGGGGAACGAGATACCATAGATTCGCTGTAGAGAGTCGTTGTTGGCGTCACCGAGGAAATAGGAAGATGAATTTTTGGTGACCATCATTGCTTTGATTCTTCCCGTGTGTGGAATGTGCGGGCCAACGCAGAGATCGATCATAGGACCACATCGATATACCGTCGTGGATGACCCGTCAGGAACTTTTGTCTGGATTAGGTATTGCTTGTACTTGTTGTACTACGAGAGGTCGTTAATCGGAACGGGCCCAAAGAGTGATAACCCACATTGAACATTTCCAGGAGCGTCTCCTTCTTCACCACAAGGCGCTCAAACTTTTGTTTGTCCTTGATGGCGCTGTCGCAGACCTTCTCAAGGTTGGCATAGTCTGCGGCTACAACCGGACGCTCTTGGATGCCCATTTCATAGAAGAATCCCTCTTCTGTGGGAGGGCCGAGACAAAGATGGCAGCCGTAGTGACGTTCAGCAGCTTCGCCGAGAACATGGGCCGACGAGTGCCAGAAAACCTTGCGGCCTGGCAGAATATTATTGACCGAAGACACCAAAGTAAAGAGCAAGCACCTTCTGGGTCGTCAAAATCGAGTAGCTCGAGTTTACAAGACCCTTCCAGTGGTCTCTCCAGATCCCACAGTTCCCCATCCACCTACAAAACAGAAATAAGTTTGAGACTGGGACAGGCTATAGGACGCACCTTGGCGATGACGACACGTTCAGAGAGACTCTTTGCGATCTCTTTTGCGATGTTCATGGGACTGGTTTCCCAACTTGTCCCCTTACGCTGAGAACCATCTAGCATGGTGATCACAATCTCTTCTCGGGGCTGAGCTAGACGGCTTGAGTTCAATGTATAGATATGGGATAGACAGACCTTGAACAAATTCGTCGTACTCCGCTTTGAGCTTGTCAAAAAGTTGTATGCGGTGTTGGAAGAAATCTGGTGGTGGTTGTAGCTAGGATCGGAGTTGAATAGCATGTTTGGAAGGGAGTTCAAGACATACCTCAGCTGGGTATGGAGAGGTTGCATCGGAAGCCTTCGCTTTGGCCTTCTTCTCTGGTTTAGATTGAGGAGCAGCAGTCGAAGAGACAGGCGTCGCCATTGTTCTAATCGAACCTAGGCGGAAAGGAGAGTATTGGATTGTTAGCCTGGGTCTAAAGCGATAAGGCTGATGAGCAAGTGACTGGATCTGCCTGAGGAGGAAATTGCGGCCCAGCATAAATTTCCTTTGAACGTGACTCGATTGATTGATGCTTGCATAATCCTCAAATGGGTCATGATCAAGCAGACGTAGGCCAAGACGTAGGCTCGAGCCTTCAGCAAGCTTTTAGTGGTTGTTGTTCTTATTATTGGCGGATCGACTTATTTGCTTTCAAATACCTATGAAAAAAAACACATGTGCAATGGGTTGAATGAAGAGTACATGGACTAAGTATGTAGTTGTACTGCTCTGACACATCTACAGGCCAAGTCACCTTGCTTTGGTACACTCTGAGTCTATGTGTAGACTGTGCAGACGCTTGACAAGAATCAGTTTTTTTTCAACGACGATTAACGACGATACACACACCTAAAAAAATTGCAACCAACCGACACACAACAGGCATCTCAAAGAGATGAAAGAAGCCAAAAATTATGCCTCTGCCACAGACAAAGAGTAGTCTGAATCGAGTTTCGCATGGCTTTTTCGAAGAAAAAACGACAGTATGCGAGCCGCGAAGTGCACTCAAGCGCAATTCTCTCCCTCTGGCAGAGCCAAAGGAGAGGAGAGTACGCAGTCGCCACGAGGATTCCAAACCAACGTCCAGATCGATGGAGCGCAGATGGTGAATTTCTTGTACCCGTTGCCTCTATGACGAGGCGGCCCCCGCTAGAGCCGATCGAGGGCGACTTGAATTCTCAGACCTTAGCCCGCTCGTGAAAGGAGACTACGAAGAGTCTTGTACGGAACGAGCATCGCGGCTTTGAGTCTGTGGCAGGAGGCAAGAAAAAAAGTTGCACGTGCATCGCTGTCATTGATCTCGTTGCCACTGAACTGTGGAAGCATCTTCTTTCTCCTTCGCCCAGTTTATGGCCTTTCACGGACACAGTTCATCTGCTGTCCATATTCCAGCTTCTCCGCGCTCATTGGAACCTTCTTCCACTCGTAAAAGGAATAGTTGGGGCCCTTCCGATGACCCATTCGAGATAACTTACGACCCCTCGCCATCACTGGCATCCATTCGCTATGGAACACCTCCAGCAGACGACGCTCTGTCATCACTTGCTGGACCCTCCTCTACTGTCTCCCTCTACGGTGATGATGACGAGGCGCGCCTTACCTCACGAAACGACGACCCAAGTCCGACGAGACAACGGACAGTGCGCTATAGCACATCACCTTCACCACTCAAGAAGACTGGTACCGCAATCAAGCATGTCTCCCAGAACATCCGCAGAATGTCAGTCCGGGTAGCAAATGTAGCTTCCCTAGGTCTTGAGCGGTTACCCGACGACAAGACAGACGATGAAGACAGTATACCGGATACCTCCCAATCTCTCCCCCTTCGTGGTCGTACCCTCGGATTCTTGGGCCCAACCAACCCCTTGCGACTCGCATGTTTCAACTTCCTTGTTTATCCATGGACCGAGCTGGCCATTCTCTTTCTCATCGTTGCCAACGCCGTCATTCTTACAATTCAAGCCTCCCGCACTCTCGTTCTATCTGACCCTCCATTAATCATCAAAGGCTATTTTCATCAATGGGAAGACTACGCTCTGTTCGTATTATTCGTCATCTTCACAATCGAGGCTTGTGCTCGTATATGCGTCTCTGGGCTCCTGTTCGACCCCGAATCAACTTCATCGTTTGCTCTCAGGACTTCCCTTTCCCTTGCTACGTCTGAAAAGACTTTCGCACACTCTGATTCCAAACCAGAAACCATCTCGCTCCCTTTCCGTCTCAGTGTCAAAGATGCTGCGGACCGTACGCGTCGAAACTCCCCTTATCTTCGCCATAGCTGGTCCCGTATTGACGCCATTGCTATAGTCGCCTTTTGGACCACATTCCTACTTGCTACATTCGGTGTCGAGAATAATGAACATCACATCCGCATCTTTCGTGCCCTTTCCGCCCTACGAGCGGCTAGGTTGCTTACTGCCACATCCGGTACCACCGCCATCCTCCATTCTCTGAAAACCGCCAGACCACTTCTAGCCAGTGTTGCCTACTTCGTCGTCTTTGCCATGGTTGTCTTCAGCATTATTGGTATACAGACATTCAAGGGCTCTCTGCGGCGCACTTGCGTGTTGGACGCAACTCTCGGCGAACCTGACACTGAATTAAGCAGTCAGTTTTGTGGTGGTTGGATTGACCCAGTCTCATTGAATCAGACGGGATATGTAACACTAACCGGCGCAATCTCGCCTGATATGAAGGGCTACATATGCCCTCTAGGTCAGACGTGTCGTGAATCGGAGACGAATCCGAACAAGGACACGGAAAGTTTCGACACCATATACTACTCTGCTTTGCAAATTGTAATCGTTGCATCAACCAATGGGGTATTTCACTGTTCTTCTGTTGTTAATCTGCTCTAACTTGAAATTGTAGTGGACGACTCTCATGTACAACATCATCGACTCTGAATACTTCATCTCTTCCGTGTTTTTCATTCTCTGCGTCATTGTGCTTAACTTCTGGCTCATCAACCTCTTCGTTGCTGTCATCACGAACACGTTCTCTGCTATCCGTTCTGAAACGAAGAAAAGCGCGTTCGGAGCTACCAATCTGACTGCCCCTGCTCCCGATGTCGATACTGATGATGGATGGATGGTTCAAGGTCGACCCTCGCCACACCATAAAAATATCGCTGCTCTCATTGTCGCATGGACTCGGTGGTTATTCGTGCTACTTGCCCTTGCCTCGCTTGCCCTGCAGGCCACACGTACACCTGAAATTACGCCCAGGCAAGAGTCCATCCTGTACCATGCCGAGCTTGGGATCACCATTTTATTCGATCTGGAAATCGTCCTCCGTTTCTTCGCTGCACTCCCTGATTGGCGGGGATTTGTCGGTTTGACAACCATGAGCAGGGGCATCATGGCTGGGAAAGAGGGTCAAGGAAGACGCCCAACTCATCTGCATAGTCCTGCACAGAACTGGCTAGATTTAGTACTCGCCGTTGGCTCGAGTGTTATTCAAATTCCCTTTATCCAGAGCTCAGCAGTTTATCCGTGGTTCACAATCCTGCAGCTCATGCGATTTTACCGCGTTATCTTGGTCGTACCTCGTATGAAACCTCTTTTGGTACGTACCCCCTTTTTTTTGGTCGTCGCAAGCATTGACTCTGTTATAAGCTTGCTGTTTTCGGCAACATGTATGGTCTCATCAACATGACTTTGTTTCTCATTCTCGTCAATTTTATTGCTGCTCTCGTTTCCGTACAGCTTGTACGTGGAGACATGCCTGCGGATACAACCAAGAATTTTGGAACTATCTTCAACGCGTTTCTCGCCGTTTATCAAGTCTTTTCATCAGAAAACTGGACGAATATCCTGTACGATACTGCGAATGCGGAAGCGGGGTTTGGGCAGAGTGCTATCATTGTGATCTTTGTTGCTGGCTGGATGCTATTCGCAAACTGTAGGTTTTCACTTGACGACGCCATCTGTGCTCACCCGATCACATGATCAGTTATCGTTCTACAAATGTTTATCGCTGTGATCAACGAAAATTTCGAGGTTGCGGAGGCCGCAAAAAGAGACAAACAGGCCAGTAACTACTGGTCAGCTCTGATACTCACCCTTTCGTTCTTACCGACCTGATACCAGGGAAGAAGCTCATCGTCCCACCGCCGGCGACTTAAGCTGGTTTCGAAAGCTTAATCCATACCGCTGGATCCGGGCAAGCCCAGTCGAAGTCAAAGTCGAGGGTTTACCGTCAAATCTCGTGTTGCCAATGCAAAAAAGCTTGGTGGAAGATTATCGAGTCCCTCAGCACGACAGCAGTACAGTATTGGCATCGGAGGTATGTCTCTCCAGTTCAGAAATCACTTGAGCTGACGGTCCTTTGCAGACCAAAACCGGTCGTTCTGGACCAAGACACTACTCTAACAAATCGTTGACTGCATTGCAAAGACTTTTTGCTGGAGATGCAAAGAACGACATTCCTTTGGCTACTCTAAGGCACGCGCGCACGGAGAGCAGTGGTGATGCGCATGATGAGGAAACGGAAAGGCACCTGTGGGCTTGTCGATGACAGTGTTGATACAAACCTGACGATTTTCAGCGAACTTCTTGCTACTGTTCGGAATGAGGCGTCTACAACGAATGAGGAGCTCAATGACGTCCTGTACGAACGTCGAGCCCAGAAAGCTGATTTCATTCGGGATCATCCGTCCTACGACAAAACCTTCTGGGTTTTCTCTCAAAAGAACATTCTGCGAAAAATGTGTCAAAAGCTTGTGCAGCCCGCCGGAGGAGCCCGTATCTTTGGAACTCCCCAGTCTCCTGTTTTGTACCCGCTCTTCCAAACGACACTCTTGTTCATCGTCATTGGCGGCATTGTCGTTGAATCTATCGCCAATCCAGTCTACCGCCGTAACTACTTCCTCAAGCATGGCCTTGTGCGCGGAGCATGGTTTGACATTGCGGAGTCTGCCTTTGGGCTGGTGTTTTTCGTCGAGTTCCTCGTCAAAGTCATCGCTGACGGGTTTCTCTTCACACCCAATGCTTATGTTCGGAGCATCTGGAATCTGTTGGACTTCGTCATCATGGCTGGACTGCTTGTTAACGTTACAACCGGACTCATATTTGCTGGTGGACTCAGTCGACTGACTAGATCTCTCAAAGCTCTGCGGGCGCTCCGCTTGATCACGCTTATCGAGAAGATGCGAACGACTTTTGAGTCACTGCTCATTTCTGGTGCACTGCGTATTCTCGATGCTGGGGTTCTTGCAATCTTGTACATGATTCCCTATGCGGTTTGGGGACTAAATATCTTCAACGGCAAGATGAACAAGTGCAACGATTCAAGTGTCAATGGCGCAACAACATGTCTCAACGAATATACTACCTCAGTCATAGGAGACAGCGGGGCATTTGGCTTTGTGGTTCCGCGCGTCTGGGACAATCCAGCCCCCCTCAACCGTCTTCTCGTTCGATTCCTTCCACTCATCTCTGCTCATCCTCTTCGAGATTGTGTCCCTTGAGGGCTGGACAGACGTCATGGACATCGCGACCAGCATTACAGGCATAAACCAGCAACCACAGACGAATAATGCCCAGATCAACTCGATCTTCTTTCTCATTTACAATCTCCTCGGTGCAGTTGTCATTTTGACGCTGTTCGTCAGGTAACTACAGTCGATTTTTGCCTCATGCAGAGCTTACGAGGATACTGGCAGTATAATCATCGGCAACTTCAGTTCCAAGACCGGCACCGCCTTCCTAACAGCCCCGCAACGCGAATGGATCGATCTTCAGAAACTATTCAAGCGCCAACGGCCATCCAAACGACCACGACTTCGACCCGTATGGGCTGCGCGTGCTTGGTGTTACGATCGTGCAGTAAACAAAAATGGCTGGTGGGCTAAAGGGATGTCTATCATTTTCCTCTTGCACATCATCACCCTCATGTGCGTGTTACTACATCTCTTGCTCTCATCTCCAATACGGTCATTCCAGGTCCCAAACCTTCTCTACGCAGCATGTTATCGACCAACTCCGAAGTATTTTCCTTTCTATGTGACCGTTCCTTTCTCTGAGCATCCGTTAGACGATCTCTTTCTTGCCAGTACCTCAATATACATCATCGACGTCCTCGTTCGCTTGTTCGGTCTTGGCTGGCGAAGCTTCCGAGCAAATGGTTGGAACGTCTTTGATATCCTTATTGCTGGTGGCAGTTTCGTCACAACCCTCATCGTCCGGTTTGGCACAATTGGCTTCGCAGTTCAACAACTCCAAAAACTCTTCCTTGTCTGCATCGCCTTTAAACTCGTTGAGCGCACCAATAGCCTCAATAAACTGTTCAAGACCGCAGTGTAAGGTGCTACCATCTGCTCTCCGTTCGATGTTGACTTGGATTGCAGGGCGAGCTTGCCTACCATACTAAGCTTGTTGGGTCTATGGTTTATCCTATTTTTATTCTTTTCTATCCTATTCCTTGAAGTCTTTTCGTTGACAAAATGGGGCTCCGGCGAAAACCGAAGTCAGAACTTTACTACGATGAGTTCTACGCTCGTTATGCTCACATTCTTTACTACTGGGTATGTTATATCTCATTCAGTTTCCCTCCCACTCATCATGGTTCAGCGAGGCCTGGAATCAGTACATGCATGACTAGTCAGTGATCACGACCATCTCTTTTAGCTTGCTAACCTATTCTCTAGTGCATTGGATTATCCTCGGTGTACCAATGTCAACCAGGCTGACAATTCAGACTGTGGTAGCCCCGGATGGGCTTTCACTCTCTTTATAGCATGGAATCTCCTGAGCATGGTACCTGATTCACACATTACCTTTTGTGCTCTGCTTGACTCTTGTTCAGTATATTTTCGTCAACATGTTCACCGGTGTAGTCGTCGAGAACTTCTCCTACGTCTTCCAGGCGTCTGATGCTTCAAAATCTATCACGCGAGTGCAAATGAGGTCATTCAAGAAAGTCTGGGCCGAATTCGCCAATCCTAAAACTGGCTACCTTGAGCGCAGCCAATTTGTTCCATTCTTTGCGGTGTGTATTTTTTTCCAAGACCGAATTCTGTTCATACCATCGTAGAAATTGAGCGGCATCTTTGAATCCCGAATATACCCCGTTGATTATAGCATACCCAATATCCAAGCTCGCTGCAAGCCTTCCTCGGACTCGGTCTACGCGCCGCATAGCCGAGTTGTCGATGGCATCGACCTCAACAGACTAGAGAAGGTGCTCGGAGAGATCGATTACTCCGCGATTAGGAAACGTAGAGCAGTCTACTGCCGACTTTATCACGAAGCAAGCATCTCACATCAACATGGTCGTGGAATATCATTCACGGACATGCTATTCCTGCTTGCTCACCACAAACTCATTGTCGATCACGAAGCCTTGGTGCTGAAGGACCTGGTTATCAGGACGGAGACAAACAAGTTGGTCACAGATCTTGTTAATCTGGACCGCGTTCGGTCGCTCCTCAGGACCATCTCCCATCGGCGCCGCTTTCTCAAAGCGAAGCAGGAACGGTTGCTATCCTCTGAACCGGATATTCCTGCCATCGTCGTTGATGTGATGCCAGCGACTCCCCCGAATACCACCCGCGACATCTCTTCAGGATTATATTCGACTCCAAGTAGTCCAACCCCACAAAGATTCTTCACACCAGACATATCACTATCTTCGACGACACCCCGTCTCCAGCGAAGCAGTCGCCGAGGCAGTGACGTCAGCGTTCTTTCAAGCAGCGACCTCGGTCACAGATCACGGGATTCATCCATGTCTCTGGATGACCCACAACAGATTCTCCAAGCGATGGAGAACTCAGTATGGGGAGACTTAATGATGGAAGCGGAAGAAGAAGAGCGAAGATAACATTTGTGGTAGGCTGAAATACTTTTTTTATAGTCAGTTAATCATAGACTATGCACTTTGTACAATAGCACATTCGCATTAAACCACTCTGCATCGTTTACGGTCGACCACCTCGCCGCGGACGCCAGACACCAGGTTTGGATACTGTTTGGAATCCTTCTTCATCCTTGGGTGGTTCTTCCTTGGTCGATGTCACAGGAGGAGGAGGATTGGCAGCGGAGGCCTGTTCTTTCGCTGCTGCACGTTCTCGCCAACCACCACCACCACCACCACCACTCGCTGGTGCACCGCCACGGAAAGCGCCTGGCACATACTTTCCGGGTGCAGGACTTGGGCTTTCTGCGCGGGGTGGAGTGCCACTTCCAGCAAGAGCTTGAGTACGTGTCGGGGTCGCAGGAGTTGATGAATTCGGTGTCGTCTGTGCCGCGGACCTCCGCCATACACTTCCAGGCTCAGTTCCAGCGCCCGAAGACGAAGGACGAGAGCTGGATGTAGGAAATATGGGTTTGCGGACAGCAGGAGCACTCTTATCCGAAGCACGTGCCTTTGCACGTGCCTCAGCTTCATCTTCGCGAAGTTGCTGTTGCCTGGCCCGTTCCATAGTTTCAGCCCGTTCGGCATCACGCGCCTTGCGTTGAGCCGCAGCTTTCTCTTCTGCGATACGTTTTTCCTCCTCTGCCAGCGCAACAGCCGCTTCCGCCTCGACTCGTTTCCTTTCCTCTTCAGCAAGCCTTTCTATAATAAAAGTCAATAAAGGTGAGGGGACAAAACAATGATAAAAGAACGAACCTTGCTCCTTTCTGTGCTGCTCCGCCAGCCGTTCCTCCTCCTTTTGCTTCAACTCAAGGGCTACACGCATCTCCTCCTCCCGTTTAGCCAGCACCACTCTGCGTCGCTTGGCTTTTTCATCTTCGATTTTGCGCGTTGCAGCCTCTTTGCGCTTGGCATACTCCTCGCCACGCCTCGATATTATGGCCGCCCGACGCGAGTTATACTCAGTAAGCATACGACTCAAACGTGTCTTGGTCTCCAGGTCTTCTCGATGGGCAGCTTGAGACGATTCAAATCTTGATTCCTGAACGAGGGCAAATGTCTGCCTGTCCGTTTCTTGTTGTCTCGCATAATCTTCCCCAATTAGCGGTCGTTCGTCTTTGCGATAGGCACGCTCTAGATGATCGATGCGTTTGGAGACACCACGTAGCCTTTCAGACATCTCCCGTTTCTCTTTCTCCAATTGTGCAACCTGCATTCCAATCAGACCTTCCGTGTCGAGCGCCGCGGCGGCTGTGTCGTTGGCTTTGAGAATTCCTTTCTTCACTAGCGTTGTCATGTACCGCTCAGCCTCGTTGGCTTTAACTTCAGCTTGTATCTTTTGGACCCTTTCTAGGTCGCGACGCCTAGCTTCCTCGCGCAACCGTTTGGCCTCATCCTCCTTTTCACGTCGAGTAGATTCCGCCCTACGAAGAGCTTCCTCTTTTTCACGACGTACGGTCAGTTCGGAAAGAAGTTCTCGTCGCCTGGCAACGAGTGAACGTCTTAGTGCGAGTGCCTTGCGTTCTGTTTGAACTCCTTGAAGCAAGACTTTGAATCGAGCTTGCTCTTCCTCCTCTGACGATGGAGTCGAAGGAGGTGGCTCAAGAGCTTGAAGAGCATTGTGAAGACATGTTGCAACGCGACTTAGACGGGTTCGAACTACTTCAGATACTCGCGGTTGGACGACAGACTCGAGAATATCTGTGTCGTTAGAGGTTGATGAGGCATTGCCGTCGTCGTCGTAGCCGAGAGCATCAGCAAAGGGTTCGTCGACAAATGCGATGCTTCCGTCAGCATGGTCAACCCGGACTCGCAATTCGCCACGGCGAGCACAACCCATAATATAGCTTTCGACCTGCTCAGGATCAAAGACCGAAATCGGTTTGTCGATTTGCTCGCTGTCACCGGCGCGGAGGGGAGCAACGAGCTCCATGACATAAGCAATGCGGACAGATGCATAGACTTGTGCCAGCTGAGAGAGTAAACGACTGAGAACGGCTCGCTGTAGAAGAGGGAGATATGGTGCGTAATCAGCGCTGGTAGCCAACGCAGAAAACAAGGGAGCCACGTCGGCGCAAAGTGTGAGAGGGTCGAATGTGACTTCAAGAACATCGTACAACTTTCGGATTGAATCTGGTGCGTGCTTAAGGGCGTCACGTGCCAATGCATCCTGTATAAGCCCGGCTCGGGTAGGTGGCTTCGAAAGACCGAGAAGGGCAGTGAGGCGAGCTTGGCCAGGTTCTGCGGTCGAAAGTCCTACTGGAACTGCTAGTGCACTGACAAGCACCTGACCAGCGAGGCGTGCAATATCATCACCAGTCTTTGATGCTGGAGGGACATGAACAGCGTTATAACGGCCCCAAGCCGCAGCGTGATAAAGCGCATTGCCAGACATTAAAAAGATTTTCGTGAGCTTTTCATAGTAATTGGCCATCATGGCTGGACGAGGCGCTTTCTTCGCCATCGTCAACAAGTTGTGGACATCCTCGACTGATCGGAATGCCTCTTGCCATAGCTCAAGTTCGACGGATGTATTGAGTTGAGCAAAACGGGTGTCGAGATGATGTTGGAGGGTTTCTGGGTCAGAGAGATTGATAGAGTGAGGCTGGTGTGAATATTTTGCGACGTTGGAAAGGTGAAGGCGGAGGGTTTCACAGAGACGACGGAATTCGACTTTGCGTTGATGTTTGAGACAAAATTTGAAAGCTTGTTGGGCGATAGTCTATGCTTTGTTAGTATGTGAGAGAAAGTGGAAGAACTACGCACTTGGTAAATATGTTCCAGCCGAGCATTGTTTTTGAGGGTTTCAAGGGATGTGCGGTAACTTTCCCATAGGAATTTGAGCCAGGGAGTGACCAGGGCGCGGTCGGTACGGTCTTTGCTCTGATCTCCACTAACGGCGCCAAGTAAGATACTCTCCGGTGTCTCGCTGGCCTCCAGATCGTCGACGTCCACCGCAACCTTCACTGCTGCCTTCTCCTGCGCCTCTTTGACTTTCTGGTCAGCGAGTTGGACGAAACGAGTGATGACTGCCTCAATAGATTGAACGCTGGTATTTTGAGCAATATTCTTATATTGCATGAGCCCCTCCTTGGCTGTCCGTCCTTTCCGTGTCTCTACGCAGAGCTCGATGAAGCGATGCATTATTGGCTCCAGACTTGCAAGTGGGGTCGACCGGAAGCGTTTGGAAGAGAACATCTCGGTGAGGGATTGTATGGCCGCATGGGTTTGCCCAACGGAAACCAGGCCTTCAGCCTGCTTGAGCACCGTCTCAGGCTTGGAGAATGGAGCCATGATGGCTGCAAAAACTGGGAAATGTCACGTGCCATCATCGTCCTAGTCAATTCAATCGCTTCCAAGTCCAAAGTTGCCTGATAAATCATTCGACGCTAAAACGGCCACGATTGAACGCGATCATCAAGCCCGCTCGCTTTCTAATTCTGTTGAATCTACCTGAGACAGATTGTACACTCTTCAACCAACACAAGATGCTATTCAAGACGCTGCACAACGACAGTCCCTCCTAGCTTCGCTCCCTCTGGACCAACGGGCGTTGCATCGTCGAGTTGAGTTGTTGGGAACGTTGTTTGGAGAACATAAGCACCAGTCGAAGGATTCGCGCTGCAAATGAACTCAGTTTCAATCATGGATATATGAGAGGGGGATGGACCTGTCGATGAGAGCGCGCAGATCAGCCACAGTATGGGTCACGTTGAGGCGAGCGAGGAAGCTTCAGGCAAATGAGACAAGGGACAACAAGATCAGTACTGGTAATACCGGTTTCCATTCGCTAGTCGGACTTGAATTTGAGTGGTTGGTTGGGTGTCGTCAATGGTGGGTGGTTTTGCGGTAGTTGTTGGTATGGTTGATGTGGCCTGTGACACTGAAGCAGCTTCGCCTGGGATTGGTGCACCGAGACGAATACCGCCTGACCAGCTTGTGCGAGGAGCGACGTACTCTTCATTGGTTCTTCTTGCTACGACAATGTTGACACGTTGGCCGACTTGTATGTTCAAAAGACTTGGCAAGGCGACACTATAATGCTGATTAAACATGCTGGCAGTCGCTGCGTGGGTCGTTACCCTTGATGTAGCATGGATAGAAGTTGTGCATTTTGCGGGTCGTCGTAGCGCAAAAGAGGGCCATCTTCAACAGAGAAACCATCACGCCAGAAAGTGAGATGTCGTAATATTGGCTGGTCTTCTGTGGCATTAGGATCGGGAATAAATTGGCTCTCAACCTCATCGGATCCAAGTGTGTGGCCGCCGCCAGAGAATATCGTGCTACGCTCTTCAGCATTTGCAACTGCCGGACCAGTCCTAAGGCAGGCAAGTTAATGAAACAAGATTAGGAAGTATGGGGGCTCACTCTTCCGCCCTACGTATTAAATCGCGAACCATTTGTCCCCCAGGTATATTATCGCGCCTGGCGGACTCCGGATTCTGTATGCTGATCCCACTTCGTTCACCTCCAGCAAACCACTGCTCTCCGCCCTTGTCATCTTCTCGCTCCTCATCATCTGACTCATCCTCACTAGAAGAAAGAGCACGCGATAGGGAGTTGGGAGGAGCTGGAAGGCTGCTGGAAGCAGGTCCGCGACGAACATTAGTGTTACTCCAAGCACCGATTCGGCCAACGCGTGGTTGGCTTGTTGCAGGGCGAGCCCAGGTTTCTGGAAGGGGTTCAACAGCATTTCCTCCAAGAGAACGCCCTCCTCCGCTGGGCACGGTGTTATCGTCGGCCATGGTGGTATGCGTCAAAGTGAATTGATGATGTAATCTAAACTAAACACCTCCTTTCAAGTTCTTCCATTTCTGTTCAATCGTCAAATTCGGAAATCGTCAAAGCCTACTGGGATACTTTATGTAAAAGTGCACTCACCTCCGAGGCATGGTTGATTATAATTAACCATTGGTCGTTGGCACGCCTCAAACACGAGTGAGGCCAATAATATCTCTCAGGGTGTCAACCTCTCAGCTCTCTCCCTCAAGTATGACCGACTCGGATTCAATCCGTGCCTCGATTTACGATGCTTTCCTTGAACTTGGTGCTTTGGATCCTAATAATCGAGTCGCTACCTGGTTCTTTGGTGATCCCACGTCCTCTTTGACTAGTATTCACGATGCTACTGCTGTGCAGCAAGCTACCCGTTTCGCACCACCAAACAACATAGAAAACAACAATTCATCTCGCCAGTCGAGACCCTCGCGTTCGCTGTGGTTCTCCCCCAAGCTTATCAGGTCACGCTCCATAAGCCGGACGGAAGAGCAAGGGGATCCTTGGTCTCCACCCAAGATGAAAATCCCCGCCATGTTCACTTCACGGTTGACGAAAAGCGCTCGAGAAGGCAAGTCATTGCCTGCTCTTCCGCCTATTGAGAGGAAGCGCTGCGTAACCAAGACATCACGAGCCAGGTCGTTATTCCGGAAGCGAAATAAACTTCCTTCATCGGGAACTGAGGTCGAAATGTCTACGGATAGTCTGATCCAGTGGCAGCAGATTGCCAATATCATTCCCCGCCATTACAATCCTTCTGCTGAGAATGGGACAGCAGCTGTTTCTCCTGTCCCGTCGCCGCCTGCTCGTCATCCATCCATGACGGTTGAATCGACGGATACATTACCAGGACGACATGTTCAGCGACCGCCCTTTGCGTTACCTCGGTCTGTTTTCCGTTCTTTAACGCTCAATAAACATGGGACATCACCTAAACCTTCAAGTTCGCGTTTCAAAAAAAGACCACATTCTCTCGATTTAAACTCATCAACAACAGCGAAACGGCTCGCTGCCTCCCTTCCAGCTTCGCCATTCGTTCTCGTGACTGATACGGCAGAGCCTTCAACACCTGCCGGGTTTTCTGGGACACCATTTGTTTTCATCACACCCATCGATAACCCTACCCCACTGCATTCTGCGACAATGAAGAGATTTTCTGATGTCACGTCGATGACTGCGCCATTGGGCATTTACCCAGTTTCTATTTCGCGTCCCATCCGGCACAGTATTGCCTACGACACTCTCGCTCTGGACGTTCCCGCTTCGCCTCCTCCTCGCCTGCGTCCCAGCAGCTCCTATTCTTCTTTTCAAGATGCATTGGCGCAAGCTGCCAGTGCCGCATCACCATACGAACTATATGAGGATCATGTACCCCAAATTAGGAGGGGGATTGAGGCGCCTTTTCCAACACATCCCATCTTACCTCAACCGCTATCCACCATCCACTCGCGAGAACAGAGACTCGCAACAATCAGGCGTTATCAAGAATTTTCAGAGCAATTAGTAGAGGTGATACCTTATAAACGCTTTGCACAAGACTTGTCCAGTGTCGAGTAACTTGTATGTTGTAGCTAACGAAGAGCGCCGGTCGTCAATTTGCCCATTGAACCCGATTAGATAAGATACTGTGAGACTCGGAATTATCCTGATGGAAGCCACGTGCGCGAAGGACCTGCGCGTCTCCTCCATGGCCAGCGATGAAGTGTGCACACCGGTAAGATGGTCGACCCTCCCTCTTGCATCGTTAAATCCGTTTAGAAACACGACTGGTTCACGGCAATGCTGACGCTTTGTCTCTGCCTTGGTCTTGTCGTTTCATATCTCCCCCAACACTTAAGGATCATTCGGAATGGGACGTCAGAAGGGTTGAGCGCTTGGTTTCTGCTGCTAGGGAGTACCAGCTCTGCAGCAGGATTTCTCAATATGTATGTAGCGCTCTTGCCAGCCTTTCTTGCTGAATTGAACTCATAGGATCACGGTCCAACACACTCAAATACGTTGTTGCACGGTTGTCGTAGGCAGTTGTCTACTACCTATACTCTAGTTTTAACTTTCCCCTATTCCAGTCGCTAGCAGCATGTGTTGAATCGACAGCTGGCATTGTTCAAGTTGGTTTGCAATGGGCCATGTTCTCTTTCATGTGCGCTTCATCATGCGTTTTCTTTCTGGGCTAATTCTCGCCTAGATTCGTTCTCTACATGATATATTTTCCTCCCCATCTTAAGCTTGCGCAGTCTTCGGAGATTCCAACGCCACAAAGAGGCAAGAATTTGCCCAGCCGCTCGAAACTATGGGCCCACAGCATCCTCCTTGCAAATATTACTATTGCTCATTTGTATGTGTCACTCGTTACCTGAAACAGTACATTAAATCTGGCTTGACAGTGTCATCTCCGCCGTATTGACATTATACCTCATTTTCGCGTCCCCCTCTCCACTCAATTCACCGGCACCTCCATCCCCATACCCAGACCCGTCATTTCCTGACCCAGACTCGTCCACACTACCTCTTCCTCTCGCCAGATGGGCTTTGTACCTCGGGGTCTCGTCTGCGTCCCTTGCAGTCATTCAATACATCCCCCAAATCGCGTATACCTGGCAAGCAAGGCTTGTAGGTGCACTCAGTATTCCAATGATGTGCGTACAAAGCCCAGGGGCAGTCGCCATGGTGCTCAGCATCGCGTTGCGGTATTGTCTTCATTTCTCTTTAGTTCGATTCTGTACTGACCATCGGTAGTCCAGGAACGAATTGGACAAGTAACAACTCCCCTATGTCTTATCTTTTTTTGACTCAGGATTTCTAGGTTGGATTACATTCGCTGTCGCTGGCCTGATGCAGTTTACTTTGCTTTCGATCTGCATCGCCTGGAAATTGCGCCAAAGACGATTATGCATCGACGACTTTGGTCAACCACTCAGTGGAAATGACCCGTCGTCAATCTCCGCGACTTCAGTTCCCGAACCTCAAGATGGTATCAGCATAGAGGAAGAGATTGTACCTGGGCTCGTTGTGGGTGAAGAGGAGAACGTCACTGCCGTACGGAAGGCGTTGGAAAATGCTTTGGGCGAAGCTGTGGCAGGTGATGTGAGAGAGGGCACGGAAGTAAGCGAAACTACCCCACTACTCAGTGAGGGCCGTGAGGCGTCTGGAAGCACGAGATCTGCTTGGTGGTGACAATGAATATTCACACTGCAGTACGACCGGTAATAATGTAGTAACAATAAGCTAATGATACATGAGTCCAACGAGGTGTTCGGTTTAGTATGGCGGTTTAGTATGGTGGGCTGGGTGCGCGACTTGACAGAGGCAGCATTTGTTGGTGGTCCAGACTCTTTTCTTCATCTGAAACCGAGGCTTTCTTATCCTTTTTGCTTTTCTTTTGCTTTTTTGGCAGTTCACTGTCTGGACCTTGGAGGATTACGCCTGGATGAGATATGTTCCAAACGAGGAGCGCCAGAAACATCGGCAGTGCTTCTGTGGCGTAGAATGGCGCTTCGTGCATGGTGAGGGGTGAAAAAAGGCCAGCGGAGAACTCGATGAGGCGGAAGACAATACGAATCTGCACAAAGCCTGTGAGATTTACGTGGAGAAAGAAAGCGTGATGAGCTTACCGTGATGAGCACGATGCAACTATACATGGTATAGAGGGATCGTTTCCAGCCCAAGGTGTTGCCAACGTCTACTTGCTTCATGCGGACATGATAACGAATGACAAGGCCCGTGAACAAAATAACAAAGAATTGCTGGATGCCGATCCCTCCCATGTAGATGTGAATACCCAGTTGCATCATCTTGAGAGAGTTCTGGGGGTTGATCATCAACCCGCCGACGACTTGAACCAAGAAAGCACTGATAAGATTGTTAGTAAGTACTGACAGACTTGGAGGGGAACACAGACGTTATATCGAGCAGTACAAAGATGAGAGAGAGCCGCTGTGCGCGAATACGAGCAACTCGTTTCTCCGGGATGAAAAAGTGAATGAGGCGGGCCATCACCACGTATAAGAATGCGTTTATCCATAGCGGCGCGAGGAGGATAAGGAGCTGGGACGGAATGCCGAAGCCGATTGAAGTGGTGTTCAAAACAGACATGACACGTAGGGCAAAGCCCGCTGTTTCCCAGCTTGCCCCCATGATGAGAACCCAACAGAATGCCTTGCGATAGTGCATGGCTTGGATCACATGGGCAATGAGGCTGAGGCCAAATAGAGAGGTGAAGAAAACGGCCGCAGGAAAGGAGGGGCAATACATGAAGTTGTAATTCTCGCTGGTGCGAGGATCTAGTAGATGGAGCGATGAGAAGAAAAAAAAATCAGACTAGCACACACCCATGCATTTAACCTGAACCATGGTGAAGAAAGTGAAATGGGGTCAAGAAACTCCCCCTCACACTTTATATACCCGAGTCGTCGTGCGATAGATCCAGGTGTCCGTGATCCTACGGCGCAACGACTAATATCGAGCAGTGCTACTTGCAGTGCCGAGCAGTGATCGCAGTAGCATTGACATATGTTGAGTATTTATGCCGGGCAACGAGCGGAAAGAGTTTTGGTCCTTTGGAACTGTTTGCCAATCGTTAATCTGCGACCAGTCGCGCACACGTGCCAGTCCGTTCCATAAACTGACACGCGTAATAGATATGACTCATCCAACTCTGATCGACAAAAACGTTTGTTCTCACCATGACGCGTGACTCACGACCACCTGCGAAACGGCGACGAGTGAACTCTTCTCAAAGTCGCCCCTATTCAAACTCGGATCTGCCCTCGACTAAGACATTAGGATTGACCTGTTCATCGTGCCACCGCACGGTTATTGGCTCACTGAGTTGCCCTCGTTGTGGTCATGCGACTTGCATTGTGCGTCTCTGAGAGTTTCTCCTCTATAGTTTCGCGTCATATGATTTAGATTTGCTCTCGAACTTGTACTGCGGCCGTCCATTCACCACCACCAACTCCCCAGTTGTCTTGGACACCTACTCCCACCTCGAGCCCGATGCACAGCCCAAAGAAGTCTATCCTGGCTCTCACCAATACCAACTTAGATAGCAGCAATGCGAAACGCAAGAAGCCAGGTGAAGAAGAAGGGATGGGTGGGTGCGGGCGGGTCGTCTGTAAAGACTGTTGTTTTGAATCTCAGCAGGAGTACGCGGTCCCTCGTCTTTACTTGCTCAAGATTCACGTGTGCTACTCCAGGAGTTCCACCACCTGTTATGACTGCTGCGGCCATTAAGACTCAATTTCGTTACCTGCTGATGTCGAAAGCTGGGTTCCGAATGGCAGGACTGATCGTATAAAACTCCATGTATTCGAGGGTGTATTTTACTTGGTAAAATCGGCAAGATTTTTTCTAGGCCTAATTGGTCTTCAGTTTCCGCACGTTACTCTGATTTCTGCTTGTGAAGATCGAGTAAATCACTGTACCAAAGAGAACCAAAGCCCCTCCACTCCACATTGGGCGGTGATTCACAGTTGGACTTTCCGCCAAGACCAACACGCTGATGAGTAGGCTAGTGGCTTTGCGAACAGCCAGGACCAGTGTAACAGTGAGAGCGCTGAGGCGAGTGGTGAGTCTGTGTACACCTGCGACACAAATGAGTTGGGTTAAGGTGTTGAGAAGTAGGGTAATGTATGGTTTGGGCAGATGGAGGAGAAGCGACGCTTGATCGGGCTGAAGATGGAGGAATACACCTTGTCGGAAGCCAGGTAGATCGGCGATCCACTTTGGCAAGGGTAATAATGTGGTGCGAGGCCCCGACGAGATGACAGAAAACTGCATTGATATGTCTTTTTTCATAAAAAAGAACAAAGGAAGAGCCAAGGCATGAAGATAAAACATCGATTCCTGCCATGTCGAAGCTTCTCGTCCATATTTCGAGTATATTCGGTCTTGGATAAGACCTAATGCTCCAGAAAGCACGAGAGCGAGGGTAAGGACTAGAATCCCTTGGATATATTTGCTCATAGAGGGACTTGTAACGGGGAGCTCTTGGTCAACAGCTGATATTGTTGTGAGCATCACACCGACGGTAACCAAGAAAACCGAGAATATTTGCCCAGTGGTATATCTGGACGATCAAGTTCAGAGGTCGTTTGTGGAAGTAAGTAAGAATTGTTCAACCTTTTGCCACTGATAGCCCATCCAAAGAGCATGCTTATGACAAGTCCAGCACTTCTGAAGATGATATGCACCGACATAGGAACGTTAAAGGAAAATGCCGCGTTGTTGAGGAGGGAGACGATATAAAATATGATGACTTGCACAGCGTAGCCTATCAAAGGGATGTGTCGTGGCCGGAGTGTGGGATAGCCCTGACTCCAAGAGATGTTTGAGTACAAACCATAAACGGAAACGAGTAGAAATTGGGAAAAAGTTATGAGAGTGCCAGAAAGTGGATAGGTCGAGGTCAGCTGCTCAAGGGTAACTGCATTGCTAAATCAGATAGACGTTGGATGGTCACCAACTCATTATATATGCACACACCTACAGCAACCCCCAAAAATGAGTGAAAGTGTTGAGAACCATTCGTCGAGAAACATGGGGATGACAAAAGGTACTTCCGATTGTTGATCCGAGAAATGATCGGACAATGGATACTCACTCCTCGCTCGAAACCAGGGCCATTATTGCTCCTTACACACATAGCTTCATTGATTATTATCCAGCTGAGCGTCCATTGGGCAATACGATTTTCCTTTGTTTCACAGCCTCGACAATCAATCAGTGCTTGCAAACCAAAGCCAATCCAGTCTCGGACCCTGGCCTGCTCCATATCGTTTTTTTTTTGTTTGAGGTCATATCGTCTGCTTTCTATCGATTTCAACGACACACGACGACCAGAGGGCGGATCGAAGAGCATGGTTGGTGTTGGTGGTTGATGAACCCATTGACAAGGAAACCAGAAGACTCTTCACGATCATTCGTGCAACTTGGTCTAATTAACTAGGCCTGAGGATTCAGATATTGGCACTCTGCCAAGTCCCTATCAGCTAACTTTATTACTTATTAGCTTTGTGCGTCCCAATTGTAAGTTCGGCACATTCTACATCACGCCTGTGACATTATCGTGACAGGGCCTCTTTCTTACCCTCTTTCGATTCCATCCCATTCCCTACCACTCTTTCCGGTTCCCATGGCTTCCCTCGCCCCCATAGTGGACGGCATTGGTATTGCAAACCTACCCAACCAAGTAAATAACAGTCCCTTCATGACCACACTCCTCTCACCCACTGGTCAGAAACATAAAATTGTTGCAAAACGTGGGGCGCATTTCACTATCATGGTAGTCGGTTTGTATCTCTCTTTTTCACGCACCCTCTCTCTTACAGTACTTAGGCGAGTCCGGGCTTGGCAAAACGACGCTCATTAACACGCTTTTCTCGACGGAGCTTTCCCCGGCCAAGAACTACTCCAAACGCCACGTTAAGCAGCTGGACAAGCTGACTGAAGTCGAAATCATCAAGGCAGAGCTAGAGGAGAAGCAATTCAAGGTCAAGCTCACTGTCATCGACACACCTGGCTTTGGTGACTATGTCAACAACCGCGATTCTTGGTCCCCTATCGTGGAATTCATCGACGACCAGCATGAGGCATATATGCGTCAGGAGCAGCAGCCACAGCGTGCCGAAAAGACCGACCTTCGTGTCCATGCTTGTCTCTACTTTATCCGACCGACAGGACACACGTACTGCTCCCTCATTTTTCTTTCGACTTGTTTAAACTCGTTGCAGGTTGAAACCCCTTGATATTGAGATTATGAAGCGTCTCGGTACCCGTGTCAACTTGATTCCCGTTGTCGCAAAGGCGGACACTCTGACGCAAAATGATCTTTTCACATTCAAGCAACGCGTAGGTGTCACGTTGAGGGTTTGCCTCAAGCTTTGTCTCATGCTCACCTTGCCTTCCAGATTCGCGAAGTCATCGCTGCCCAAAATATCCGCATATACACCCCACCGGTGGAGGCGGATGATGAGAGTGCTGAACTTGCGCGTACTCTAACGGATGCCATCCCATTTTCCATCATTGGTTCAACCGAGGATGTCAAGACTCCTGACGGTCGTGTCGTCAAAGGCCGCGAGTATCTGTGGGGTGTCGCTGAGGGTATGCGCCGTATTTTGTTTTCATTCTCGCTGGCTAAACGGATATCAAGTTGAAAATGAAAATCATTGCGATTTCAAGAAACTCCGGTCGTTGTTGATTCGTACGCATATGCTTGATCTCATCTCGACCACCGAAGAGGCGCACTACGAGAACTACCGCCAGTCACAAATGGAAACCCGCAAGTTCGGGGAACCCAAGGTGAAGAAGACGGACAATCCCAAGTTCAAAGAGGAAGAGGAGCAGTTGCGGAAGCGCTTTACCGAGCAGGTCAAATCTGAAGAGTCCCGGTTCAGGCAATGGGAACAACATGTGCGTTCACCAAATCGTTGGGCAAACCAAAGCTGATAATATTTGAAGCTCATTGCCGAGCGCGACCGCCTCAACAAGGATCTTGAACTTGCGCACAGTGCAATCAAGCAATTAGAAGCGGAGTTGGACAATCTTCAGGTTGGTTATGGACGAGGAACTACCCGCCGATGAAGGGTTTGCAAGCACTACTGCTTTTGAAATTTCTTGTTTGGATACTCTTCGTCTGGATACTATATACTTACTTCACCTACTGCCGATTGTGTCGTATACCCACCACGAAACACTTCCGTTCTTTGACCGACACGAAAAAGGCTCGATATGATCGCATAGCATAGTTCATACATGTTGAACTGACAGAAAAAGGCATCTACTCCGTGTCGGCTACAGTAGTTTGCAGCCCGTGAAAGGACGTGACAGGCACATAGGACGCATAAGTGAAGAGCTTCTCTTTCGCGTTCTCCTCGTCGTTACGCTTGCCTATCATGGCGTATAAGGATTCGAATTAAGATAGTAAATGGCCACGTACGCTCAAGTTTCACCCGAAGTCGATGCGGAACGCTCTTGATACCGCGAGCCCAAATCTGAGCGTTCAGTGCTGGGTCCAGGCGAACATCCGTGGTTCCCATCGCTTTTTGAGCGAAGTCGACAACCGATTTTATGGCCCATGGTGCCCTCTTCTTGAAACTACGCCCATGTACACGTTTGTGGAGGTGGATTGTATATTCCCGCGTTACAACATCCTTCAGGGCTGAACGCTTGCCGCCAGTCTGTGTCAAGTCAGCCCAGCTGCTGCGTGCCAGCGTATCTTCCGACCTTTTTCTTTTGGGTGGGGGCCTGATGAGTGTCAGATACTGAGGCGTAGCGAAATACCGAACTAGACACACCATTCTTGCAGGGACGTCAGAGGAGGAGAAACGATTTTTGGGATGTTATCTTCACGTGATGTTAGCAAGCTGATGCGTCACACTGTATGTGACGCATCAGCAAGCATGGGAGCGATCAACTTCACTGTCATTCCCAATTTGTCCACTAGCTTGTGTCGGTTGGACAATGCCGTTTTCGAAGAATGGACGACAGAAGAATGTTGGAAGAATGTATTCAAGAATAATGGCACTCTCATACATGGCACAAGAGACAATGGCATCTTTTTCTGATGCTGATAGGCGGACGCCCACAGTTTTTTGCGTATAAAGAGCTAGCCCTCGTTTGGATGGTCTTCAGCAACTCCTCGAGTTACTAACCTCACTGTCCTTCCTGCGACGACCATCCTCCTGCACAATGCGCTTCACCGCTGCTGCTGCCCTCTTTTCCCTCTTTGCCGCCACTGCTGCGAGCACCGTCACTCGTCGTCAATTTCCGGGTTTCCCAGATTGTAGCCAGGATTGCCTGGCTCATCCGAACCTCGATACTTGCAAAGCGGGGGACAACACCTGCCTCTGTAACAACTCGGTCTTTGTTCAATCCACGTTCACCTGCATACAAAACGCGTGCAAAGGGCAAGACCTGGCCACCGCCATCGAGGGCGCCTACCAGCTCTGCCTTGCTGTTGTACGTCAACGATTGGCTGATGTAATTGTTGTTCTAATAAGTATGAGTAGCATGTCACCCTCGTCTCCGCAAAAGGCGCCGAATTCTCCGCCACTGCATCGTTACCCAGTGCATCTGGAAATGCGTCGGCCGCTACCTCAGCGCCTGCGTCCGCATCGCGGTCTCCGGCGTATGTTGTATACCTTCTCATTTTTGTCCCCCCTCACGGGTTTCTAGACCTTCGACTACTCCTAATGCAGCCCTTGGCCGCTCTGCCAGTACCACGTTGGGTCTCGTAGCTATTGGTGCACTGGCTATGGCCCTCTAAGCTTGGTCTTCATCCCTTCGAATACTATCCACACATTTTGACTACGCAGTGTCGTAGATGCCTTTATATCCATCCCCCCTCTGTATCGTTATTCTTTACTTGTAGCTGGTAGCCAGTGCTAGGGTTTTGGTCAATCAACTTCAACTTGGTGTCTTAACAGCAGGTCAATGGACAATGGCAGGAAATTTGCAATCACACGACAGAGGCTGCTTTTTGGGGCATTCGTTTGGTAGTCATAATTGCAGCAATGGCAAGCTCATACATCAGTTCAAATTAGATCAACCGATCGCATCATACCGTGAGTCATTACGATCACGCAAGTATATCCCCTCCTTTTGACCACCGACGCGGCACGCGTCTGAGCGGCGTCTTGCTATCCTCTGAGGGTCCCAGCACATGGTAAGAGACCCATTATTTATCCAGCTCTCTGTCTAATGATTTATAGCCGTCTTGTCGCGATTGTGGAGGAACTGTGCTTGAATATGACCTAGCTGCAGGAAATGGCGTCTGCGTCAACTGTGGCATGGTCATCGAGGAGAATGCAATAGTCAGTGAAGTGACATTTGGGGAGACTTCCTCCGGAGGTGCCATGGTCCAAGGCTCCTTCGTAGCCCAGGGAGCTAGTGAGTTGTTTGTGTCTAGCACAATGGAAAACTAAGTCCAATAGCTCATGCTCGAATGAGCGGTCCATATGGAAATCGGGGGAACGGTGATTCACGCGCCCAGACGATTGAAAATGGTATGGAGAGCAATAATATGCTTAAAGGGCCGAATTAACGACGAGACTAGCTTCCAAGAAAATCAATATGATCTCGTCAGTTCTGAGACTGAGCGAAGTTATCTCAAATGCTGCATTACGAATGTACACGCTTGCCGTCGAACACAAGTTTACCAAAGGTCGTAAAAGTATGAATGTGGTCGCTGTCTGCCTCTATATCGCTTGTCGACAGAAAGATACGCACACTCACATGCTCATCGACTTCTCGGACCTTCTTCAGGTAGGGCCGTGGCTTCAATACTGCTTCTCTAAACTAATAATAATAGGTCAATGTGTTCGAGCTCGGTCACACCTATCTTCAGCTGGTACAAACTTTGAATCTCAAGCTGCCTCTGGTGGACCCGTCACATTTTATCTCGCGTTTTGCTGCTCTACTAGAATTCGGCGACGAGACACCTAAGGTTTCTCTGGATGCCGTCCGTCTTGTGCAGCGGTTCGATCGTGATTGGATGACTCGAGGTCGACGCCCGGCTGGGATCTGTGGTGCTGCTCTTCTCCTTGCCGCGCGTATGAATAACTTTCGCCGCTCTGTTGAGGAGATCGTTCAGGTAGTCAAAATCGCTGACACTACGCTCAAGAAACGTCTAGAGGAATTCAAAAACACCCCAAGTGGTGCGCTGACTCTCGCCGACTTCCGAAGCGTATGGCTCGACGAGGAGGTGGACCCCCCGGCTTACACTCGCAACAAAGAGAAGGAGGAAGCCGAGCGATTGGCCAAAGAGGAGCCAAAAGCGGACAATTCAGACACTGAGGTCATCTCGAGCAAGAGCAAAAAGAGCAAGATAAAGGGGAAACGCAAACGCAATGAGAAGGATGAAGAACCCCTACAGGAATCTCCCGAGCCTACTTCCCGACATCCTCTTGATCCCGCCATTTTGAACCAAGGTATCTTGATCGGTACTCTCGACCCATCAATTCCTGGCGCAGAAACCGCCATTGAACCCGATGCGCATGCCAGTATTGTTGATCCTGGACAGCACCCAGCATTAACAGCATTCGACCAAACGCAGGCTGCTTCATTACCGCCAATAGAGATTTCTCTCTCCGAAACTCTTACACGAGACGTTGCTGGCTATCTTGAAAGCTCGCAGGGTGTAATGCTCTCATCTGCCCTCGACGAGGCTCACGATCGCCGCCTTGCTGAGATAGAAAACAGTGTTGTCGATGAGTTGACAGGGCTCGATGAGGACGAGTTGAATCGATTCATTCTCACGGATGATGAGGTCAAGATCAAAGAGCGCGTCTGGGTGGAATTGAATAAGGATTATCTGGAGGCCCTTGCTGGTATGTACCACAGCTATCTTGACCATTAAATATTCAAATCATGCCAGCGAGGGGAAACGATGATCCAAAACCCAAAGCCAAGAAGGTCAGCTTCCCATTTGGTCATCTAATTTTTGATTCATCTCCTCTTTAGCGACGGAAAACCGAGCCCGTTGCACCCCGCGATACGTCAAATCCCACTGGGCGGACAGCGGCCGAGTCTGTCAAGACACTTATAACCAAGAGCAGCAAATACAGTAAGCGTATCAACTACGATGCACTGAAGACTCTTCTTGAACCCGAGATGCCCACTTGGGACGACAAAGAAGATGGGTTATATACGTTTGACGACAAAGACAAGAGCGACAGTGAAGGCATGCTTCTAATCGAAGAAGCTGGAACCGTCGGTGCAGGGTCGCCGACAAAGGCCAAGCGAAACAGTTCCCAAATGGCAGATTTGGAGGAGGAACCCGAAGAGGCGAGTGATAAAGAGGAGGATGGGAATGTGGCGTGGGACGACGCTTATGAGCAGGAAGTATGATATTATAATCGCTAATTCGCATTTTTGGGTCCTTTGCATTTGTACTTGTAGTTGCATCGAACTTTCTAGACTGACACTAGGCTTTACCGGCTTTTTGCAATTCCGCTTTGTGCTCCTTCTCTAGTTGCTCCTGCGGCAGTTTGAGAGTGGTAAGAAAGATGAAGGTGGTACTCTAACCAATTCCGTCTTCTTGCGTTCAATCTACATTATTATCAACTAAGTCGTTTGCGAAGCGTTGAACCGGAAAACATACCTCCGCTCTCAGTTTTTGCAGTTGTTCCTGTTCATGGCGACGAGCATATTCAGCTGTTAGGCTCAGTATTGGGACCTGCATGATCACGTTTGTTTTCCACACCTTCTTGCGCGTTTTCCTTGTCTCTAGAACAAGCTATGAGTGAACTTTTTCAGCTGTAGGCTGTTTGGCAACTCGTACTTGAACCCTTTACTACCGGAGCTTACGCTTCCGGCATTACCGCTACTGAATCGCACCGCGTTGACAGAGAGTCGTGCAAGACGTTGGGTTGAGATGCGGGCCAGCATGTTGTTGTGAATGAGATGGTGTCACAATTTTGTTACACTTGATTTCCCTTTGACCATGTCCGCCGTTCTGCGGAGAGCTGCTGGCGTCGTGCGTCAACTTGGACTCCTCACTCTCTGCTCTAATATCTCTCCAGAGTCGCATAACCACTATCTCCCGTTCCTTCTCCTCCTCTGTCGTTGCTCGCAAAGGTTTCTATCATTATAGCCAGCGGCCTCTTTCTCCCTGCTGACGAGAGTCCCAGACATCGTGCAAGACTTGTATCTTAAGGAGATAAAACTCTACAAGGCGCCTATTGCCGTGCGCAACTACGTCAACGCACCATTTTCGATAAAATTGACTTCAAACAGGCCAAAGATGCCCATGTGGGTGTTGTAAAAGCGTACACATTACCACCGACCCCCAAAGCTCCTGCCCTCCCGACTGACCTTGCGTCTGAACTGTCCGAATACGACTCCAGCGAACCCGCAACTTCTACCGCCGACATCAAGGCGTCGGCGCCCATCTCGGACGGTGGCGCAGAGGCCTTTTTAGAGGTTTTGGAAGCAGACGTACATGACGAGCATCATTAGAACAACAGTAGTCGAATCATAAATATAAGACTTGACCCAACTGGGAGTACTGTCATATGCTGAGTCAACCCAAACGCGTCTTGTCATTCCACCACTACCATGCTCATCAAAGTCAAGGTGTGCATTCTCCTCTTCTTCATCCCTGTCTCTTGAACGCCTCGCAGACTCTGACCGGGAAAGAGGTCCGTTCCCTTAATCGCACCGATTTGCTTTCTGATTTCACTCTTAGATTGAGCTTGACATCGACCCCGACGATAAGGTTTAATTGGCCATCGCTCGCGTTGCGCCGACTGACGCGTGGAACAGATAACTCGTATCAAAGAGAAAGTAGAGGAGCAATCTGGAGTTCCCCCACCACAGCAACGACTCATCTTCTCAGGGCGCCAATTGTGAGTGGCGAAATTGTATCTGAAGGCGATGTGTTGACCACGTCTCTAGGCAGGATGACAAGACTGCGAAAGAGGCGAATATCATCGCGGGGGCTGTTCTGCATCTTGTCCTAGCCCTTCGTGGTGGCTCTCACTGACTGACCTATCCATCGATGAACGCTGCCTGTGTTATCTGTATTAAACCCAAGTTGTAGACGCATTCCATCCACTTGCTTGCTCTGTTTCTATTTGCCAACCATCAAAATCTGTGCACAAATTCTACATGCCCTCACTGTCCATTCGTACTCCCGTTTTCTTGTTGGTTTACCCTACTGAGCGCGGCGTCTGCTCGCGCCAGATCTCCTTCGCTTAGGCTGCGGAAAGTACCTCCTCCAGGTGTGCTTGCCCCACTGATGACGCTTCCCGCTCGACTACGAACTTTCATGACCAGGGGGCTGCATGAATTTGTAAAATCCGTTTGCAGTGTGATATTGGCATGACTCACAATGGATATGAATCCTCCTCCTCGTGCCCACCGGGCCAGTTGTACCCATTGTAGTCGCTGGTTTGCAGCCTTTGCATCTAGAAAGAGTGAATGAATGAATAGTGAGATTGGACTCCAAACCTCCTCTGTCAATGTTGCAATATCACCTGGAGTGGCTGTACCGCGGATACGAGGACTTGCGGGGACACTGGATGCCATCCAGCCTTGCCGTTCACGTGAGAAATAATCACTATCTTCGTCTTGATTTTCGTCCGCGTTGAAGGCGTCGGGATAAGCACGTCTGAGGGCTAATTGACGCGACTTGCTATATTCAATGCCCAGGTTCTTCCAGTCCAACAGAGGGGACAGGCGTTCAACGCGATTGCGCTAAGTAAGAACAGTTGAACGAATCGACATATTGTCATTCAGGGTTTCTCACTTGATTTATTCGTTGTCGTCGCGTTTTGCTGGTGAAGGCGAACATATAGTCGGTCAGTTGTTGAACTGAATCTTCCACCGATTTGGACCGTCGATCGACAATGTAGCATCCTTCATCCTGTGGACGTTCTATTAGATCAGCCATGAAGCAGCCGAATCCCGATAAGTTGGTGGTAATGGAAGGAATGCCCATCTTGCACCAAGGTGAGAAGAGTGAGTAGAGCAATGTGTACAAGACCGACCACGGTACATTCGGCGGGTGTGTAGCCCCATGGCTCATAGTAACTGGGAAACACCCCCAAATGTGTCCCTCGCACAAACTCTTCGTAATCAAGCCCCAGAATGGGGTTAGAGCTATTCAGAAAGTCAGGATGGAACACTATCTTAACACGATCTGAGGATGAGTTGAAAAGTCGGACGCGGCGAATCTATTACGTGGATGAACAATGATTGAGAACATGTTTGCCAACAGTCTTACCTGGTTTAATATTGGGTCGTTGGCATCGTCCGCCATATTGTGTGTAGTGACAGGGGGAAGGCTGTTGCGCTTGAGGGCGAAAATGCGACGCTTCAGATGGACCAAGTCTTCCTCAGAGAGAAGTGATGCAATATTCGGAAGTGGTGCAGAAGAGTCCCTGGAATACAGTTACAGTTACTGATCTTGACGAATAACACACATACCCTTGAAATCGGGCCGCAGTCTCAAAAAGACGTGCGCCAATACGATTTTGAATCTCACTGACGGTATCCCGAAGCTGCTTGGTTACGGCTTGGCCCTTCAGGGCTTCAACTGTGTAGCTGTGCGATGCGGCAGGCATGATGATAAACGCGACCACAGTCATCGTAGAATCGCTGTTGATAAGCTGAGAAAACATAAGATATAAGAGGAAGTGGCTCACGCTTTTTGAAGCCTATAATTTAGTCGTGCGAGAGATTCGATGAACATATCAACACCCTTGTTTCGGTATTCATACCGCCCGGCTGTGAACATCTGCATTCTCGTTAGATCTCAAAGGAGTGAGCGGAGGAGAAAGCTGACATAAAGGGTATTATCTAGATCAAAATCATAGTGGCCATAGAAATGGCCACGAACAAATTCGTCGATTTTGGCTTTCGAGGTTGCATGACGGTTCTGGAATTCGTGCATCGCCTGAAATTTGACAACATTGAGGCCATTGGGAACCACTCCATCAGGCTTGCGTTTGAGAAGATGTTCAGCTTCGTATGCCGTGATGTGGGAGACAGTGGTAAAAACATCCGCGCAATGAGTGGCACTGCGTTCGATACAGTAACGGTGGTATATGCCACGTTTCCCTGCTTCGTGGTCCACATCGAAGTACTGCAAGTTGTTGTAGAAGTCTACGCTTCCCGCACAAAGATATCGGCCAAGCAGAGTTGCATGAGTGGTGAAGACAGTTGTAACGTCGATGTGACGCTTTCGGCACAATGGAATAGCGACGCCAACCTGCCATTCATGGAAGTGGGCGACGACAGCTGTGGTTAGTTGACGAGAGACGTAGTCGCCGAGAAACCAAGCGACGATGTAACCAAATACGATTGTTTCGTTGGTTTCATGATCATTTGGGGGTGAAGGAATTCCAGCAAGGTTCCATAGATCTCCTTTCCACTCGTCGAGACGACTGTACATAGAACCAGTGTCAAAGAGAAGGACATGCGGCGCGCCTTCGATCAACCATCGTCCATAGAGAGCTTTGACACCCTGCGCCCTCATGGATTCGAGAGTGGCCGCAAGATGTGGATCGGTTGGCTCTTCTGCTTCAACTTCCATTGGGGCCGTCTTGTAGGAGAGTGGGCCGATAAGACAATAGCGGTCACCATACTCGTTCACAGTCACTGGCACTTTGGTTCGAATGACGGTGTAAATCCCGCCAACCTTGTTGGCAACTTCCCAAGCACATTCGAACAGATAGCTGCTGAGGATAAACGACGCGTCGGGAGCTTGAAACGGAGCTCGTACGGATTTCGAACGTCTCGTATGGACATGGAGAAAAAGGAAGAAGGGAGTCAATGACGTCGTTGGTTGCTCCTTGATGATCTGATGGTGTGATGTAATAAATAATGCTGCTACATGCGAAATCAATGTACACCATTAACCATGAGCCTCTGCTGGGCACGCTCCGCCACTGCATCATAAACATAGTGTTGCACCGGATGATGTGCTCGTTGCCACATGCGAGAGGGGGTATCTTCATCATCCGATTCCGACAGTCGGTCCTCGTCAATTTCGCTCCCTCCTCCCAACTGGTATGTCCCACCTTCCGAGCCCGATTCTGGTTCGTCCACCACAACACGTCGCTTCCCAAGTGCTTTGGCACTGGGTTGCAGTGGTTTCTCATCTCCCTCTTCTCCATCATCGAAATAAAGCTGTTGATCATCCATAGAGCTTCGAGCGTTTCCAACCTGGAGTCCACCCAACCCGTTTATCAGTTCTTGAGCTGGTGAAGGAGCCCGTGACGTATTAATCCCCGGGGAACGTGGCCCATGCGGCGCTGCTGGAGGAGGTGCCAATGTTTGTTGATGCGTAATAGGATCGAAGGGTGATGGTGAGCCTGGTCGCGAAGAGCTTCCACCACCACGGTCTGCGATCAACATTCCGTCTTCGCTCAGAAATTGTCGCTCCTAAGGGCCCAGTTGAGAGACAGATGAGAAGGAGAAGACAAGAGTGTACTCTGGAGCCCATCTTTGTGTCCTTGCGACTCCGGTCTTCTGCTTGACGTTCTTCTGCAACGCGCTTCAGATCATCGTATTGTTTGAGCGCCTCAAGAAGTAGTTCATTTGCAGCTAAAAGTTCACCCAGCAATTCTTCTTCGCGTGTTGAAGGAGGGACTGTGAGGTCTCCTTGGCTATCGTTGTCCAGGATTAATGTGTTTCCACTATTCTTGCGCTTTCTATCGATCTCCTGCTGATCTCTAGCGACACGACTCCGCTCCGCACCAGCAGATGCCCAAGGAATCTGGGTGAATATAAGTTCCTGCGAATCCATGCATTTCCGGTGGAATTCCTGTCACTATCATCAGTCTGTCGTTGTTATAATATTCGAGATCAACTCACTGTTATCACATCGGTTCGAAGGTCTTCTGGTGTTGCCATTGTGAGGGCTTCGTTGAGCAACGTAGCATTTCCCACGCCTATTCGACACTCCTGGAATAAGCGGCGCATATCTTCGTCTGGAGGTATGATCCTATGTCGATGTTCACGGTGTTGTCTTGGTTCCCCTGAGGGCTTCTTTTCACTTGTTTTGCGCTTTCGTTTAGAGACGGGAAGCGGGGCTTCGGACACCAGAGGTGTTGCGTCATGGTAGGTTACGACTGGTGGCACTTCGTAGTTGCCAGCTCTACTACTCGAGAGTGGTGGATTGAACATGGCGTCTTCAGTGTCAAATGGGACTCCCTCCTCAGGTTTGTCCTTGGGCTTGACGCGCCTCCAAAGCCCACGGAAACCCGAGTCCTTCTCTAGCTAGTCGTTAAAAAAACTACTTTAGGGTAGCATGTTGAACGCACTTGATCCGCTGGCATACGCAGCGGCGGCGAGGACATCCATAACACGTTCGCGAACAACGGGTGAGATGCGGGATGAAGTGAGAAGGTCTTCGATTGTGTCCAAAAACTTGCGAGAGGTGCACTGAGAGATAAAGACATCGGATGAGTTGCGCAGCATGATGGCCCATAACTGTAGACCAGATCAATGTAAGAAGCAGTCTGGGACAGCAAAAGAACGACCCTTGCAGCCGCCAGTTGCGCCGCAGGTTCTCCATATTTAAATTCGCGACGAAGGGCACGCACTGCCTCTTTTGCGGCAGTCTCGCTTGATGAGGCATGGTCGCAGACATCGAGAACCAAAGTCCAGTCTTCGGAGGCAGTTGCAGTCAGGAAACCTACGAGCAGTCAGCATAGTTCACCCAAAAATCCTTTCGGAATCCACCGATCTTGCGAGTTAGTTCGTTGTCATCGTCCCTCCGCTCTTTCTTCTCTAAATCTACTCGTTCCTTCTCTCGACCCCAGAATCCTTTGCCCTTCTCCCGATTCCCGTTCTCCGCTATCCGCTCTTCCGACCGATTGCGAACATGACCGACAGCGCTAGCCTGCTGCACAGGATCGAGAGAATGTAAGATGCCAAGCACTGGGGGTGTCTTCTTGCGCAGAGTTTGCGATGAAGGTGGCTTAGCGGTGGTGTATGGCGATGGAGAGCGTGTAGGGCTAGGATCCGGTCCGGTGACTGGTGGGGTATGTTGCTCGACGACCTCCCATCGTTCCTCGTCTGCAGTATTGCTCGTTGGACGTGTGGCAAATTGTTGATGTATTGGTGTGCTCATCGGTGCGGGTTGTGCAGCTGCTGGAAGGGCAGTGGGCAGGTCCTGGGTTTCGTGAGCATGATGATGGTCATTAGAATCGCGCTTGACAGTACCTTGCCTTTGTCCCTCCCAAATAGCTTTTTCATGGTGGTCGGTCAAGGCAGTGAGCACACAGCGCCTTGTGATCATAACAGTCCCAAACAATGTTGTGCAATCAAAGAATACAAGTATAATAACGGCGCGGTTCCACTCAATTTTATTATTAATAATTATTGATATACATAATTTCATTAATATAAGATGTATTAAAAAAATATTCAGCTTGAACAAAAAAAAGAAAAAACTAAGAAAATAATTAGTTGATTTTTTTAAAAAAGAAAAAATTATAAGATAATTATATATACTTTAATGATTGAGAACCTCAGGATATACCACATTCTTTGTTTTTGTATGAGTGCTGGTTTTGAATAGTGCTTTTACTCTTTGGCTTGAGATATATCTGGAGAGAGCAATATATTGTTACATATTGTAAGGGCAACCCTGGAGACTCTGACGAAAGCCTAGCAGGGGAGGATCCAAAGCGTGAATAAAAGCTACGGGAAATACACGGAGGGACCGACCTAGCAGGGGAGGATCCAAAGAGAAGAAACTCTAAGGGTCCGCCTGCTAGGGCGCCAACTATATACTGGTCGTCCGTAACTGCCGACGTAGAGCGCAGAAGGCCTGAGCGGCGTCGCAGGCTCTGTCCCAAGGTGATCGTTGGGAGGGTCTTGACGGATCGGTGATTGTGCAGCTGATATAGCTACTTCTATGCAAAAGATGTGGGCCACTGCCCATGGGTGTAATGCAAAAGATGTGGGCAACAGCTCTAAAGTCACAAATGTCATAGGTATTTCCATGATAATTAATTATTTTAGGGCTTTCTAGCACCTTCTAGGTGATGGGATCAATGCCTTTTATATAATGTTTTTGATGTGGAACCATTTTTGATGAAGATCAATTGATTTGCTTATTAGGCTCTGTTCCATCAATGTGACATGTGATTACATCAATTCCCTTGCCCTGTATTATAAACTGTTCCAAATTATATACCGAATCATCGGCCTGAAGAAATAGTGACTTCTATTACCATATATAGCATTAGCTTAGTCATAGCTATCAATTTGGCTCTTTAATCTAGTATTTATATTACAGGCTTGTGACCTGTGGGCAATTGCCCACATCTTTTGCATTAGACTGGTGGGCAGTGGCCCACATCTTTTGCAAAAGACTGGGTATACAGGGTGGATTGTGCGGGCGAAGGAGGCCGTGGACGATGGTCGGGGTGGGTCGGAGCGTCCGAGGGGGCGCCGGTCGGATGCGCCTTGGATGCGTTCGGAGGGTCCGAAGGAGGCCGAAGCGGGGGTTCCCCTGACATCACCCCCCCCCTTTGAATGCGGCGTCCCAACGCATAGTTCGAAAGGGCAAGGAGTCGAAGGTTGCTGAGGCGATGTGCCGTGGTTTACCCGGGTACCTCCGATAGAAGTCCGCAATCTTGTCTGGCGCAAAGACACGGTCGAACCGAACCCACGAGTCGTGTGAAGTGTCGTAGCCTTTCCACCTGACGAAATAGTTAAGACGCTTATACCTTATCCTGGCATCCAAGATTTCCTCGACTTCCCATTCGGGGACTCCGTCTTCTAGCTCGGGGGGCGGTTCGTCGTAGCCGGGTCGTCCATTGAAGGGGTCGTCCTGAGCGGGCTCGAGCTTAACAACGGGGAAGACGGGGTGGAGCTTGGAGTAACACGGGGGGAGGTCGAGCTTGTAGGCACCTTTGCTAACCTCTGCAAGCACCTTGAACGGTCCGAGGCGCTTGTGGGAGAACTTCTCGGAGGGCCGAGTCGTTCTAATGTCAGAGGCGTCCAACGAAACCTTATCACCAACTTGAATATTCGGAGCGTCCAAACGTTTCCGATCGTAGTACCGTTTATACTCGTCTTTGGCTTTAACAAGCGCGGCCTTTGCCTCGGACACGCCGTTAGCTATCCGATCGCGAAACTCGTTCACCGACTCCAACTCTGAGCGGGCGCCTGGCTCGAAACCCATTCGGGGGAGCCGACCAGTGTCCGTCATAAAGGGTACCTGTTGAGTGGAGGAGTGAACGTGGTTGTTATAGGCGAACTCAGCGGCAGGGATAAGCTCGTCCCAGTCGTCTTGTTGGTAGTTGGTGAAGATCCGGATGTACTGCTCGAGCTCTTGGTTAACGCGTTCGGTTTGTCCGTCTACTTGCGGGTGGTAAGCCGTGGAGGTGGCCGGTTTGACGCCAATTAAGCGCCAGAGTTCGCGCGTGAAGTCAGCGATGAACTGCGAACCACGGTCCGAAATGTACTTCTCGGGGGTTCCGTGGTGCCTCCAGACATTCCGATAGTACAACCGGGCGGCTCCGACCACGTCTATTGTCGTATGGCACTCGGTGAAGTGGGCGCGTTTGCCAAGAGCGTCGACGACTACCATGACCCGCGTCGTACCCATGAGCTTCAGGGAGCTCGACGATGAAGTCCACCGTGACGGTGTGCCAGCGTTCGGGGGGGACTTCGGTCGGGTGTAGCTCTCCGTGCGGGAGCCTTCGGAGGGCCTTCGTGCGGGCAGCACAAGTCGCAGGTCGCGACGTGGCGTCCGATATGACGGGACATCTGTGGCCACCAGTAGTTGCGCCAAACCAGCTCTAGGGTTTTGAACCGACCGGGCGTGTCTGGCGACCCGCGTGTCGTGGCAGAGCTCGATGATGCGCCTCCTTAGGTCCTTGTCTTTGGGGACTACGACCTTGCCGCGGAAGTACAAGAGATCGCCCAAGACGGCCCACTCGTCCGAACGTGATGAGCGGGGGCCCCGAACTTGACCTCGGACCTTCAAGAGTTGCCGGGCCACAAGCGCGACGGGCTCCTCTAGGTCAGGCTCACCGGATAGCGCTTCCTTGATGTTGCGGACAAGTTCGGACCCCGGCCCAGAGACAGTGACGGCCTCGAGCGCGCGAATGTGGAAAAGCTCAGGGTGCAAGAGGGTGACGTCCGAGTTGTCTTCGGAGATGCCGTGGTCAGGCCGGGCGGGAGAGAGCATCGGGGCGGCCCATCTGGCGACCTGGGACGTGGTGCAGCGTGAAGTCAAACCTAGAAAGGTACAACGACCATCGGGCTTGCCGACGGTTAAGGTGCTGTGCCTTTCGGAAATACTCCAAATTCTTATGGTCAGTCCAGATCTCGACCGGATGCGCGGGCGCCCTCGAGGAAATGCCGATACTCCTCGAGTGCGCGGATGATTGCAAGCATCTCCTTGTCGTGAATCTCGTAGTTGCGCTGGACATCATTTAAGCTTTTGGAATAGAACGCTACAGGGTGCCACTTCCCGTCCGGGGCGGATTGTTGTGAAAGAACCGCCCCCGTCGCATAATCTGAGCTGTCTGCTTCAAGTCGGAAAGGCCGAGAGTCGTCCGGGATCGCTAAGACGGGCTCTGAGACGACCGCGTCTTTGATAGCTTGAAAGGCAGCGGCTTCGGCGTCTCCCCAGGCCCATTTCTGGTCTTTCTTGGTGAGCGCAAAGAGAGGCTGCGCAAGGGCCGAGAAATCCCGGATGAACCTGCGGTAGAAATTAGCAAACCCCAGGAACTGCTGGACGTCCTTTTTATTTTTGGGCGGAGGCCAAGCCGAGACTCCGGCGACCTTAACGGGATCCATTTCGACATGGTTGTGAGAGATGATAACCCCCAGGTACTCGATCGATGATTTCTCGAAGTCGCACTTCTCCCTTGCGAAGGTACAGCTTGTGCATTCGAGTCTCCAAAGGACTTCACGGACGATCTCGCGGTGCTTACGGAGGTCCGAATGTGCGATAAGGATATTGTCGAGGTAGATCATAACGTCTCCTGAAAGAATGAGATCCTGGAAAATGTCATTCATCATCATCTGGAAAGTCAGGGGAGTTCGTCAGGCCAAAATACATCACCAAAGGTTCGAACAACCCTCGGTTAGTCCGAAGGCCGCCTTCCACTCGTCTCCTTCTTTAATCCGGACGTTATTGAAGCCCCAACGAACATCGAGTTTAGTGAAATAACGGGCACCCTTGAGCCTGTTGATAAGGTCATTAATCAACGGGAGGGGGTACCGGTTCTTAATCGTCATTGCGTTGAGGGCACGTGTTAAGTGCCGTGTCGACCAGAGGGACGGAGACGGAGACGGAGACGGAGTCGAAGTCGGAAACGGAATCGAAGTCGTAGAGCACTTGGGGGCGGAACACCACAGAAGGATGTTTGGGTGACCGGGGCTTCCAGTTGACCAAGACAAGACAAGAAGGGAAGAGCGGAGTCGAGACGACGCTGGGAGATAGAGACCAGCAACGTTAATTTACAAACTGAAGTACGTGATAATACATCAAAGTATTTATAGTACGAGAAGTAACGGAAACGAATAAGGTATAACAAAGTAAGTAACAAGATTAGAACAAAGTCAAGTAAAGTAGAAGAGGAGTTGCATACGAGGAACAAGGCATAGATGATTGCATAGATCATAAGTCGGAGTAATTGGAAACGCTCAGTAAATCTTCATTGCGTAAAAACCAAATACCGGAGACGGATATCGGAGATGGATGCCGGAGTCGGCACGGATATAACAGTATCCCCTCTTGCGTTTCTTGCCCACAAGAAACAGGAGCAATGGTCGAGAGGTAGGAGTCGGAATCGAAATGTGTCGGAGTCAGAGTTGGACTTGTGAAAATTCTGAGTCGAAAGCCGGAGAGGCCGAGATCACCGAGGAAGCCGGTGAGAACGTGATAATAGCAAGGAGGACGAAAAAGGAAAGGGGTGACAAGAAGCACGTCACCGATTGACATCAATCTCTCTATCTTTACCACTTCCCACCATGCCGCCTAAACGCCAAAAACGCCAAAAAACGCCGAAGAAGGCCAAGAACCTGTACACCAACGCGGTGGAGCAGGTCGAGGAGTTGTCGGAGACGGAAAGGATTGGTGGCTGGGTTGGGGGACGGACAGAGACCCCTTGGCTGACGCGTTACCGTCGGGTAGCAACCGACGCAGGTGGACATGGGAGGGGAGTTGGAGGAGTTGGATCGTAGAGCGGAGAGGCTTCGTGCTGAGCTCGCGGAGATGGCTCCAAGGGCGCCGTCACCGGGTGGTCGGTCGGAGTCGTACGATCCCGATGACCCGGTTGACAACGAGCCGATCAACGAGGAGGAGTCGGAGCACGGTTCCGTCATAGCCCCATTGGCAGCGGTTCCGGATGATGAAGCAGAGCTCATCGAACGAGCAGCCGAGTACCATAGGAGCCGCGCTGAGCAGCAGCGAGCCAGGGTGCTCAAGGAACAAGAGGAGGAGGCCGAGGCCAAGCGGAAAGAAGCAGAAAAGGCCGAGCGCAAGGCCGATGAGCAGAGGCGAAAGGCCGAGTTGGCCAGAGCGCGGGTCAGGGCTCGCCGGGAACGCGGACTCGCACCGCTGACCCTTGCCGAGACGGCCGAGGCAAATGCCCGGGTTGGCCGCCGGGTCGTGACAACGTTGAGTCATCCGCGGAGCCCGAGCCGGCTGATGTAGCCGAAGAACCCAAGAAGGCGGGAAGACCCGAAAATGCCGAGAGCGCCGATAAGGCCCAGGCTGCCAAGTCCGATGCGGGAGGCGATGAAGAAGGCGAAAGTAAGTGCAAAGATTTTGATTTGAGTTAAACACCTAACCCGATTTGGCAGAGAAATGTAGCAAATGCATCAGGTCGGGGAAAGACTGCGTGTGGGTCGAGCCCAAACCCAATACGACTTGGCACGGGAGGCTGTCTTGCGAGAATTGCCGCAAGCTCAAGATCCGCTGCGAGGACGGAAACCCGCCCCTGCGATTCCGCAAAGACGAGAAGGAAGCGGGGATGGTCAAAGAGAAGGGCAAGAAGAAGATTGCGGGCCACGGATCGTGGTGCCCAGAGTGGTTGCGAAGAAGGCTCCTGCGGAGACGTCCAGCGGAGACGCCAGCGAAACACCAGCGGAGTCGTCAGGCCTGATGCTCAGCACCGGGGGTTGCCGCCACAATCGGCAATCTGCTGATGCGTCAGCGAACTGATCACCGGCAACTCAACCGCGTGATCATGGGTTTACAAAACCTTGGTCGCGAGCTGCGATTCAATGTTGGCGCAATCACTTGGCGACCACACCCGAACAGCTGGACGAACGCATCCAGGGGATCGACAAGACCCTGCAACACTGGGACGTGTTCATTCAGCGGGAAGGTCAGTTGTGCCGAGACGCGGATGAGTCGGAGTCGGAGGACGAGAGGGTGAGCCATACGAGGAGGAACAGGAGGAGGTTGAAGAAGAAGAAGATGCAATGGATGTCGACGAGGAGCCCCGGAGGGTTGACAAAGGGAAAGGAAGAGCCGAGTAGCGGAGACGGAGACGCCTCGGAGACGGAATCGAGAAAACGACGAAGATTAGAGTCGTTAATGTAAAATAGAATATAATTTTCCTTATCTCATAATCCGGTGTGACGTTAATCCAGTTTGGGTTTGTTGGGGTATTGACAATGGAAGGATTCGATATACTCTTCAGCTTCCAAGTCAGGTGCACCAACCCAAGTGAATTGTTCATCAGTGTTTTCGTAACCAAGCCATTCGACCAGGTAGCGGAGTCGAGCCGGACCCTTGAAACGGCGATCAATCTTGAGTCAACAATCTGTTTGATTTCAAGTGTTCTTCTCCATCGACTTCAATTGCCGCAGGTGGTGGCTCTTCACGACCAGGGAATTTGTTGGGTGTGTGGATTTCGATTTGGGAAACGTGAAAGACGGGATGAACTTGAGAAAGGGATTTCGGAGACGGACTTGATAGGACGCAGCACTGGGCTTTCCGATGATCTCGAAGGGACCAAAATGCGTTTCGAGAACTTCGGAGTCGGACGCTTGGTCTTGATGTACTTGGTCGAGATAAAGACTTCATCACCAATAGACGGAGACGGATCCGGAATGCGTTTCCGGTCCGCAGTCTCTTTGTATTGCTCCTGAGCGTACTTGATCTGTTCCTTGAGGAACTCGTGCAGCTCTTGGAGATCGACGACGTAGTCCTTGCATAAACATTAGCCACATCACGCTCTGGATGAATTGTAATAGAGGGATCGTAGCCTTTGTTCGCGAAGAAGGGTGATATGCCAGTAGAAGCGTTAGGAGCATTATTGAGTGCGAACTCTGCGATCGGCAGTAACTCGTGCCAATCATCCTGTTGGTAAGAACAATAGATGCGAATATATTGCTCAACAGTTTGGTTCATGCGCTCCGTTTGCCCATCAGCAGAAGGATGATAACCCGAAGTGTAATGGAGTTCCATGTTGAGTAGTTCTCCAAGGAACGGAAGAAAGAGGACACGAATTCCTTTCCGGGTCAGAAGTGACGTGGGATGGGACTCCGTGTTTCGAGAAGACGTGAATGAGGAAAAGTCGAGCGAGCTCCGGAGACGAAATGTAAGTGTCGCACGGAATCAAAATGACCTGTTTGGAGGCACGATCAACGATGACTAGAATGGTATCGAATTCACCGGATGTGGGGAGCTGCTCAATGAAGTCCATAGAGATAGAATCCCAGGGACGGAGAGGAACGGGGAGAGGCTTTAGCAGACCATAAGGTCGATGCCTTGGCTTCTTGTTGCGCTTGCATGTGATACAAGATGCACAGTAGTCCTTGACGAAGGTTCTGAGTTCTGGCCAGGTGTATTCGCGTCGGACAAGAGCGAGAGTACGATTTTTGGCCAAAGTGACCGGAGAGGATATGGTCGTGATGGTGTCGGAGTACAGTAAGTCGCAACTCCGGAGACGTACCGGAGACGAGTGGTACCCAGATTCGATCGTCATAGCGTAAGAGACCAGTGTCATCGAAGTTTCCAGCGCGATGAGTTGCCAGATTTCGCGGCGGAGAGGCCGGAGACGGCAGCGGGATCGTCATTGATATGAGCGCGGATGTCGTCGTGAAAGCTTCTTGACATCCAGAATGACGGAGGCGCGAAGCACAGGTTCTTCAAGGAAGGTAGAGCGCGGAGAGAGGCGTTGAGTTGTTCAGACGTGAAAATAGGGCGAAAATTTTGCGGATTCAATTTTCCATAGGACTTATCCCCTCTTTTGGGTAGACGTCCCATCGTCTAGTTAACGATCAGGCTTACCCCCAAGTTTACCTGGGCGGAATCGGATTGTCATGTTGAAACGACAAAGATACTCGGACCAGCGGACCTGGCGCCGAAGTTAGAACCTTGGTAGTAGAGAAATACTCAAGGTTCTTGTGATCAGTGACCACATCGACCGGAATCGGGCGCCTTCAAGATATTGACGCCAGTGAGTAAACGATCGAAGATAGCGAGTAATTCCTTATCGTGTGTGTCATAGTTGAGCTCTGATGGCCCCAGAGAGCGACTCCCGAAAGCCACAGGATGGATTTCACCATCATCGCCGGAGACGGAAAGGATAGCGGCGATATGCATAGTCGGAGGCGTCCGTTTCTAGGGTGATTTGGCGGTCTGGGACCCAGTGATGAAGGATCGGAGCCTCGACAAAGGCTTTCTTGAGGTAGTCGAAAAGCCTCTTGACACTCAGTGGACCAGTTCCAGCGGACGCTGGCACGAGTGAGACGAGTGAGCGGAATCGTGATGTCGGAGTAGTTGAAGATAAAACGTCGATAGAAGTTGCAGAAACCGAGAAAGGATTGAATATCCTTAACTTTCCTAGGCGTAGGCCAGTCCGTGATCGCGGAGACCTTCTCCGGAGACATGCAAAGGCCGTCAGGGGAGAGAATGTAGCCCAGATACTCGGTAGTCGTGACGCCAAATTCGCACTTTGGCAACTTACAGTAGAGTCCGGCCCAGGAGACGCCGTAGGACTTCCCGAACATGCTCGACATGCTTCGACTTGTCGTCTGAATAGACTAGGATGTCGTCAAGATAGACGATAACTGTAACATCCAGGTAAGTCGGGAAAAGACTATTGAGAAATCTTTGAAACGCAGCAGGAGCATTGGTAAGACCTTCAGGTACAACCCTGAACTCGTAAGAGCCATAGCGGAAAGGAATGCCGTTTTTGGTTCGTCTCCGGGTGCGATGCGGGAGAAGATGATAGGCGTGGCGCAGATCGAGTTTCGTATAGATACGTGCCTTTCCCGGTCGTCAAGCAAGTCCGAGATCAGCGGAAGCGGGTAGCGGTCCTTCTTCGTGATGCGATTGAGTCCGCGATAGTCAACACAAAGGCGAAGGCTGCCATCTTTCTTCTTGGCGAAGAGAATAGGCGCGCCATGACTAGAGCAAGGATAAATGAACCCGAGGCGGAGATTCTCGTCGATGAACTTGCGGAGAGCTTCCAGCTCGTTCTGAGACAGAGAATAGACGTGTCCGATGGGTGGTTCTTCACCATCAACGGTCTCGATCTTGAGATCAAACTCGCGATGGGGCGGAAGGTTGAAGGCTTCCGTTTCCGAGAACACATCGGCATAGTCTTGGTACTCGGGTGGGAGACGATTAACCTCAGGCTCGGCTTGAGCTGCTCGGAGCAAAGGCTTCGTCAGAAGGGACTGCACGAAGAGTGTACTGATACGTATCTTTATCCGCAATAACACAGCGATAAGCCGCAGCAGAAACAAGAGAGATTTGGGGCGCGACAAGAGGAGTCTTGCGCGTGAGAGTTATGGCCGGAGACGGAGTGTCAACCGGAGACGGATCGTCCAATACAGGACCAAGATTTGTTGGCGAAGGGGGCGATATAGGAGCAACCGGAGAGGGCGGAGTCGATTCCGATTCCGGAGTGTCCTCGCTCGTAGAGGAGCTGATCGCAACAGGAGCAGGCGTGATAGTAGCCAGTTTTGTCGACAAAGACTCCCTAGGACGTGTTGGAACGGAAAGAGATGGTGGCTTCAGACCAGTTAATCAACGGATTAAAGCGGTTGAGCCAACTATATCCAAGAACCATTTCGCAAGGAGAGTCCAGGATGGGTAACATAGAATTCCACAAGGTGGACTTCGCCAGACGGAAAGCGGATGAGAAGATGGATTTGTTGGTTGATGGTTGATGAGGAGCCGTCGAGGTACCGTAGCTTGACAGGCGAAACAGCATAGGGCAAAAGATTCTTCATTTTACAGATAGAGGCAGATATAAAACAATGAGATGATCCAGAGTCGATAAGAGTCCTCAAGCGGGAGTTGAATCCCTGCCGCTATGCGTTGTACGACGGAAAGAGTTGGGGTTGAACCAGACTCTATTCCTGACAGGATCGAGTCCGGGACCCCCGGGAGACGGGACGAGAGCGGAAACGTGAAGATCGAGAAAGAGGGCGTGAGAAGAAAGAGCGGACGCGTTGAGACGTACCTCCGGTAGCAACCTGGAGTCAACGCGGCTCGGTTCGGCTGCAAGAGGGACCGAGTCGCTGACTATTTTTTTGACTCAGTGTTGTCGACCGGAGTGGCGACCCCCGGAGACGCAGCCACCGGAGTGATGGTAGTGGCGCGTGCGTCCAACATAGCCTTCTTCTTTCGACATTCGTTGGCCATATGCCCAGACTTGCCACAGAAGAGGCAAAGCTTGTTCTTGATTCTGAACTCGCGTATTTCTGGCTTCAACCTCCCATCAGGACCAAGAAGGGAAGCGTGCGCTTTGGCTGTCTTCGTCTTGTCATTATTGTTGGAAGACGACGAGGAAGCCTGTTGCTGAGAGCTGTTGGAGCCCTTGTTGCCAGAATTGAATTACCACCGGAGACGTTTCCGTTTCCGGAGTTGTTGCCAGAGGAGCCAGAAGAGCCAGACGATTTTTTCAAGAGGAGTCCTTTTAGAACCCCCAGACCCAGAATTCGAGCCACCGGAATGGCCACCGGAATGGCCAGAGCCCGAACCAGAACCAGATCCACCACCATGAGAATCTCTTAACTCCCGCTCCCTCTGCTTCTCCGCTTCACGCTTCCAATACTTGCCGTCGATGAGACGGGCAGTTTGCTTGACTCCGTCCAGCGTATTAGCGTAGACGTAGTGCATCATGTCGTCCTTGATACGTTTAGGAAGACCGGAATAGAAGGTGTGTCGGAGAGCGGAATCACCCCAGTGGTGATGAGAGCGAGGGTGTCGAATTGGATAATGTAAGTGGTGATCTTATCACCGGACTTCATCGTCACATTCCGGATTTTGTCCTCCGCGTCGCCAACCGGGTCCTGAGGACCAAAGTTGTCCTGGAGTTCCTTGATGAACAAAGGAAAATTGCCGTCCCATGCCGGAATCGCAATAGCCTGGCCCTGATTCATGGCATACAGGTTAGGCGTAAAATACGCCAATGCGTTTCCGGCGCAGATACGAGGTGATGTAGATTATTTTCTCGTCATCAGTAGAGAAATCTTGCTCACGCTCGGCAAAATGCATATAGCACTGGGTGAGGAAAGGGACGAAGCCAGGGATCGGAACCGTCGAACGTGTCCGGTGCCCGGAGAAGACTCCGATTGGAACGGGCGCAGTATTGTTGCGCTGAGGAAAGTTGGTGAGGAAATGTTGGAAATTTTGGGAGAGCCCAATCATAGCGCGTTGAAGATCACGGCCCGGAGAGCCAGCTCGAGGGACTCCGGCACCACCACCTCCACCAGGTGGCCCACCACCTCCACCTCCACCTCCTCCGCCTCCTCCGCCACCACCACCTCTGGGGACCCCAGAATGGATTTCCAGATCCACCAGGGCCGCCACCAGGACCACCAGGTCCACCACCACCAGGTCCGCCAGGTCCACCACCACCACCAGGAGGTCCGCCTCTGGGAGAGCCAGGAGGGGAGATAGAGGGCGAAGTCAAGAACGGACTCGGCTTGCCGCTAAAAGTCGGAGAGGGGTTGCGGTTTGGTTGACCTTGACCAGAATCGTTTCCGTTTCGGGAGCGACCTTGAGCAGGGCTCATGGGCCTGCTAAAAGCGTGCCGATACATCGGGACTGGCTCGCTTTCTTCTTCGATGTCGTGAAGGCGTGTGGGGAGTGAGGGGTCGGTAACGTAAAGTAGGAGAGACGGGAGGGGAACTGATGTTAGAAAAACGACCCGTGTTTGGATGCGGAGTCGTTGGCATAGGGATAGTACTTGGATCAGGATCCTGCGGGAGACATGACAAAACCAGGCCGGAAAGGGTTGGTCGTGCCAGTAGGTGTCCGAGGAACGGGAACAGGAACCGGTGACGGGAGCGCCAGCGTTATAGGTGAAGTTCGCCATAGGCGAAGTGAGAGGAACCATTTGTTCGTAGAGCGGGATGAACGCCGTTGACCAGTATTGGCGGGGTCAATGTTGTCAGAAGAGAGGCGTACGTTTGACATGGTCAAAAGGAAGTGAGTTTGTAAATACTGTTAAGTGCCGTGTCGACCAGAGGGACGGAGACGGAGACGGAGACAGAGTCAAGTCGGAAACGGAATCAAGTCGTAGAGCACTTGGGGCGGAACACCACAGAAGGATGTTTGGGTGACCGGGGCTTCCAGTTGACCAAGACAAGACAAGAAGGGAAGAGCGGAGTCGAGACGACGCTGGGAGATAGAGACCAGCAACGTTAATTTACAAACTGAAGTACGTGATAATACATCAAAGTATTTATAGTACGAGAAGTAACGGAAACGGAATAAGGTATAACAAAGTAAGTAACAAGATTAGAACAAAGTCAAGTAAAGTAGAAGAGGAGTTGCATACGAGGAACAAGGCATAGATGATTGCATAGATCATAAGTCGGAGTAATTGGAAACGCTTCAGTAAATCTTCATTGCGTAAAAACCAAATACCGGAGACGGATATCGGAGATGGATGCCGGAGTCGGCATGGATATAACAGCACGGTAGTCCTGGACAAACCGAAGTCCTCCGTCCTTTTTCTTAACGAAGAAGACGGGGGAAGCCATCGGAGATTTCGAAGGGCGGATACGGCCGGTGGCAAGTCCCTCCTCGATGAACTCGTCAAGTTCGCGCTGTTCGAGGGGGGAGATCGGATACACCTTGCAATTAGCGGGCTTCGCGTCGGGAACGAGTTCGATAGCGTGGTCCCAAGCCCTTCGCTCTGGTAACGTGTCGAAGGACTCCTTGTCAAAGACGTCTTGGAACTCCTTGGCCCAGTCTGGAATTTCCGAAGGCGGGGGGCCGAGTTACGGGCGAAGGCCTCTGCAAGGCGTTGGGACACGGTGCTCCCAGCGCGAATCTCCTTGATTGGGCGAAAGGAGGTATAGAAGATGCGGTCGCCGTCTTCAAGATGCTCATCGTCGTCGAGGTCTGGCGAGGGACTCAGAGGGTCCGAAGTAGCTCCGAGTTCGTCGTCAGCATCGTCTGGACCGGCAATATCGATAGCACAAACGGTGGGGAAGGCGCCCGAGAGCAAACGCGATTTGAGGAGTCGGAGGCGCCGAACCTCAGCGCGCTCGGTCCGTTCCTCGTCGCGGCAAGTGGAGCAGCTCCGGGGGCATCAACTCATTTTCACCTATTTCATTTCCCAGTTGATCTCGGGGTTGTGTTTCTTGAGCCAGGAGTATCCGAGTATCAAGTCCTGTTTCCCAAGGTGGGTTACAGCCAGCTGAACGCGTTCAGAGTGTCCGTTGAGCCGTAGTGGGAGCCGTAGTGGTAGTATTTAGCCTAAATCCAGTAGGTGTACCTAGGAAATGCATTGCCTAGAATACTAGGTACAGCTAGAGACTATGTACACCTAGAGCTTTAGCCTAGTAATCCTCCCTAGGCCAAAGCATTATTTTAATAGGAATATATATTATTACTCTTTATCTGGTATTCTATTACCTAAGCTAGTGCACCCATTTATATAATGTTTTTAATGTGGAACCATTTTTGATTGCCATCAGTACTTTTGATGGCTATATTACAATACATCATTTTTGTCCAAATTAGGATTGTTATTGACATAGGCCTTCCCAACTATATACCGGGTCATCGGCCTGAAGAAAAGGAGTTTAAAGTATTATATATGTATTAATATTAATATTATAGGTATTATATAACCATTTATTCCATCATTGATGCTATATTGATCCAGACACCTTGAGATGATTCTAGCCTAGATCACTGGGTACACCTAGGCTAGGTACATTTAGTATCCTAGGCAATGCATTTCCTAGGTGCACCTAAGCCAGGAGGCTAATTCTTACAGCTATGGGTGGTCCGTTGTACCGTAGGACGAGGTCCGCGATTTGGCGAATAGACCCAGCATCATTGGGGGTGCCGTCGACATTGTAGACCGGTATGGGTACTGAGAGATTTCGGACTGGCACATTATTTCGGTTGACATATTCTGTGTGTCGATAAAGTCCGGTGGCTCCGCAGTCGACCAGACCTGAGAGGGAGAGCTTGAGCGCATTCGCAGTGGACTCAAGTTCGAGAGGAAGGTGGAGCGAGTTAACCTCAGGAGCGGCAGAGATGGTATAGCTGCCAGGTAACTTTTTCTCCTAGGCAAGTCGGCCGAATCCGAACGGGGGCCTCGGAGGGGGCAGGGGTGCGTCTTTCGTTTCAGGCTCGTTGTAGGGCAAGGGAGTTGATTCATCATACAAACAAGTGAAACGATTTATGGACGCGAACGAGGGCACACCAGTCACTCGTTGCGGGGACAAAATCCTCTGCCGGAGCCTCCGAATGCGCCTCCCGTTAAGGCCGCGGTATCGGACAACCGCGCAAGCAGCTCTCCCAGCATCTCGTCGCCAAGTTGCTGGATTACCTCGTCAAGGATGTCCACATGGCGAACATCGGCGGGGAGCGGACAATCCCGAGCCAAGTGGTTGGGGTCGCCACATCTGGAAGCAGGCTCGACGAGGGGCGCCCGAGCCCTAGTACGATCCAACTCCATAGGGACGGGAGCCGGAGGTACCGAGACGGGGCGCGGGCTGCGGGTGGCGCAGGTGCGGCCACCGGACGGATGGGAACGGAGTTGCCGAACGGGCGATAGGGAATGCGCCACGCGGAGCCCCGAGGCGTCCGTGGGGTGGTCCCTTTGATGAGCTTCGCCCGTACCAAGGCTTCGTATTGGCGGAAAGCCCGAGTGCGCCAGCCCAGATAGTCACGGAGGTCTGGGGGTCGTTCGAGGACGTGATGCCATTGTTGATCAGGGGTCAAGTCCATGGCGGTACTTGGTCACCTTAACCAACGTGTCTTCGAATCCGGCGAGGTCCATTAGGTCCTCGAAGTCGTCGGTGTATCCGTAGACGTCCCCGCGTTCCCATGTGATAACCCGCGCTTTCCAACTTGGCGAGCGCAAGGTCTTGCTTGTTCTCCTCAACGAACCGAAGGCGAAACTCGGAGAGGAATAGGTTCCACCGAGGGAAGGGGAACGGGGTTTTGCTTTCATGACGCTCTGCCCACTGCTGGGCAGGTCCCTCCGCTATATAGGACATGGCGTAGCGGACGGCCTTTTCTTCGCTCGGCTCTCCGTTGACCACGAAGGCCTCCGGGGCAAGCCGGGCGTAGGTCTTGACCACGTATAGGAAAGGCGCGGCCACGTTTGCGATCTCCGTTAAACGCAAACGGGGGGTTTGGCTGTAAGACCAGTTTTGAGGCGACAGTAATGTCACCAAATAACGCATCCGGTCGGGGGCATTCGGAGATGCCAAGGCGGTTCGGGAGCTGCCAAGGTGGTGCGGCAGCGGAAGCCTGGGAAGCAAGGTAGGTGAGGATATTGGTGAGGTTGTCTAGTTTCGCCTCAAGTGCGTCCATGCATCCAGTCGGCCCGGAGCAGCTCCGGTGGACATAGCGGTGTAAAGGCGACAAGAGCAGAGGAGGAGGGGTCAAGTGGCAGGGGCGTGACGAGGGGGTACGGACTCGTACTCTGAGCCTGAATCAGCGCCAAACCTGGCAATCTTGACCGGTTAATCCCGTAGAGAGTTTCTTCTGCTGTAAGGGCAACCCTGGAGACTCCAACGAAAGCCTAGCAGGGAGAGGATCCAAAGCGTGAATAAAAGCTACGGAAATACACGGAGGGACCGACCTAGCAGGGGAGGATCCAAAGAGAAGAAACTCTAAGGGTCCGCCTGCTAGGGGCGCCAACTATATCTGGTCGTCCGTAACTGCCGACGTAGCGCAGAAGGCCTGAGCCGGCGTCGCAGGCTCTGTCCCAAGGTGATCGTTGGGAGGGTCTTGACGGATCGGTGATTGTGCGGGCGGCAAGGAGGCCGTGGACGATGGTCGGGGTGGGTCGGAGCGTCCGAGGGGGCGCTGGTCGGATGCGCCTCGGATGCGTTCGGAGCGTCTGAAGGAGGCCGAAGCGGGGGTTCCCCTAACATATATAGTTGACCATATGTTAGGGGAACCTCCCTTTCGGCCTCTTGGAGACGATTCTGATTCCGGTTCCAACTCCGGTCCGGCCCTCCATCTCGCCCGCACAATCACCGATCCGTCAACGCCCTCCCGACGGTTACCCTGGGACCTCGCCTGTGACACCGCCCAAGCCTTCTGTGCCCGACAGCGGCAGCTACAGACAAGCAGTATATAGTCAGCTACCCTCAGAGTTTCTTCTCTTTGGATTCTCCCCTGCTAGGTCAGCTTCATTTGTATTCACTTACCAATGTTCACACCTTTGGATCCTCCCCTGCTAGACCCTGATCTCAGGCCTCCGGGGTTGCCCTTACACTCTCGCTCTTGTCCGACGCGAATATACTTGGCCAGAACTCAGAACCTTCGTTAAAAGACTACTGTGCATCTTGTATCACGTGCAAGCACAACAAGAAGCCAAGGCATCGACCTTATGGTCTGCTAAAGCCTCTCCCCGTTCCTCTCCGTCCTTGGGATTCTATCTCTATGGACTTCATTGAGCAGCTCCCCACATCCAGTGAATTCAATACTATTCTAGTCATCATTGATCGTGCCTCAAAACAGGTCATTTTGATTCCATGCGACACTTACATTTCATCTCTGGAGCTTGCTCGACTTTTCCTCATTCACGTCTTCTCAAAAACACAGAGTCCCATCCCACATCACCTCTGACCGCGGAAAGGAATTCATGTCCTCTTTCTTCTGTTCCCTTGGAGAACTACTCAACATGGAACTCCACTACACTTTGGGTTATCATCCTTCTGCTGATGGGCAAACGGAGCGCATGAACCAAACTGTTGAGCAATATATTCGCAACTATTGATTGTTCTTACCAACAGAATGATTGGCACAAGTTACTGCCGATCACGGAGTTCACCCAATAATGCTCCTAACGCTTCTACTGGCATATCACCCTTCTTCACGAACAAAGGCTACGATCCCTCTATTACGATTCATCCAGAGCGTGATGTGGCTCATGTTTATGCTAAGGAACTATATTGTCGATCTCCAAGAGCTGCACAAGTTCCTCAAGGAACAGATCAAGTACGCTCAGGAGCAATACAAAGAGACTGCGGATCAGAAATGCATTCCGGATCCATCTCTGGCTATCGGTGACGAAGTCTTTATCTCGACCAAGTACATCAAGACCAAGTGCCCAACTCCAAAGTTCTCGGAAACGCACTTTGGTCCCTTCGAGATCATTGGAAAGCCTAGTGCTGCGTTGTCAAGTGCTGTGCAGAACAAAGGGGGTTTCTACTATAGCTAACAAGCCAGTAGCTGCCTGACACGAAAGAACACAAGACCAACCGGACCGGAGTGGACAAGGTCCGCGAGCAGAGGGAAGTCCGGTTGAAGGACAAGAGAAGAGAGGAGAGTAGTCGGAGTCGTTCTGCACAGAGGAGGAGTGCAAGTAACGTTTATAATCAAGCTAAAGGACTGTAGCTACTTTAGCTGTTTAAATACTACGAGTAAGTAGAAAGGGAAGACCATAAGTACAAGGTGTCACAGTTCGGGTCGGGCCGTCCGGGCCATAAGGCCGCACGGGCCCGAATGGGCCCGCATGGGCCCCGCATACCGCCGCCCTCTTCGACAATTCCCCATTCTTCCAACCCCTTCCCTTCACCCCTGCGGCCCTACGCAGCGCCCATCCGATCCGCCCTGGGACCTGGCGCCCATTCGATCCATCCCTAATATCGTAGCATATAAAAACCGTACTTACAAGATGTAGTCGCTAGGCTAATATCGTCTATTCTCCGGGCGAATACCCATCCCTCGTGCTCCCAGACCCTTTGAAGTCGGACCCCGACGCCCTGATACGGCCCGAGCCCGACGTTGACAGAATATTAGCCTCCCCACGAACGCAAAGAAGCGACACAAATGTCTACCGAGCATGACAGTACGATGGGCACCCCGCAAAACCAGGGGGGACGAACGTGCCGATTCATGGCCCTGGGCCATAACGAACAACAGGAGTTCCTGTTCGCCCATCTGTTCCGAACGAGTCAGGAGATGGAGCAACTCAAGGCGGAAAACACCGCCCCTGACGAATCGACAAGTGGTCCTCGAGGCCGAGCTGTCCCGAGTAAACGGGGAATACGCAGCTGTACAGCAGGGAGTCATGCAGAGCTACGATCTGCTCCGCCAAGCCAGAGAGGACTTGGCTCATCGGCCCCATGGGGAAATACACGAGTAACCGCCTCTCCCCTAAGGAGTTCACGGGCGACGCCAGCGAAGTAGACGCCTTCCTGGCCGATTGTTGGTTGGCCTTCGGCCAACCCGAATGTTTACAACGACGAGTGCGAAAGATTTCGTCGCACTCTCCTATATCAAAGGCGGAACGCGGTCACGTGGAAAGAAAACGCCTCCCAAGCCATGAAGCTCCGCATCGCCGCAGCCTATACTACGTCACGGCTTCGAGAAAGCCTTCATCGTGGCCTTCCGGGGAAGCTCACGCCAAATCGCGCAGCAGAAGATGGAAACCTTCGTCTAGACCAAAGACATGGACGCGACTAGCTACTTCACGGTCCTTGACTCTCTCAACAAAGTCGCGCACTACGACGACGTTAACCTTATTCGCCGCCAAGAACTGTATGCTCCGGGCGTTACGAACGCGGTCTACCGAAAGGACACGCTCCCGACACCTACGAGGCCTGGAAGGCAGAGGCCATCAAGCAAGACGGGCGCACCCGCCGCTACCGCATTTTCGACTAAAGCCACAAGGTTAACCACCCTCGGGCCAAAACGCCCCCGACGGCACCCGCCCCGCCAAGAGCGGGCTCAGCAACCGCAACCCGTTCAACGGTTGGGCCCAAACGCAGCGATCAGCGCCACTGACCGACCGTGGCCGCACCCCGAGGAAACGGGCAACCACGGTCGCCGACCTCGACGGGACCCGCGCCCATGGAGATCGACCGGGCCCAGGCCCCCGCTACGGCCCGCAGCACTCGCTGCTACAACTGTGGCCAAGAAGGACACATCAGTCGGATGTGCCCAACCGGGCCGCATCGGGTAAACCAGATCCGCGCTATCTTCTCTGAGTTTGTCAAAGATAACGCGGATAAAGCGGATTTTGGCGATCGTCATGAGTGAAGCCTACGCCCGCCGACGATACCACAAGTGTCTCTAGTTACAACCCGCATAATCGATATTCCGTGTTGCCAATCCAGAGATACGTGGGACCAGACGAGAAACCAACCCCGAATAACAAACCCCGCAACCCACCGTTTCCACCCGCAGAAAAAAACCCGCATAAAACCATACGAGACACCCCGAGGCCCGCTTGGAAGAGTTGGCCACGGCCAGCGCCGAGAGGCTTGTCGCGCAAATTGAGATCAGCCCGAGAAGGCTTGCTCGAAAACTACAACAGTGGATACATCCGGCCCGATGAGCCGAGAACGGGCCCGAACTGGAAGAGTTCATACGAACGGGGTATGCCCCGACGAGCCGAAGCTTTGCGACAACTGCAAGATGCTCCCCTTTCGGAAAAGTGAAGGCACCACGGCTACGCTGGTAGCCGTCACCCTTCAAGGGGTCAACGACCTCCTGGTACTCGGTTGACGCCTCCTCGATAGTGGCGCCACCTCCGAGTTCATGCACAAGCGGTTCACGGAGGACTTGCAACTGGAACTCGAAGCCCTACCGCACCCAGTCCCAGTGTACAATGCCGACGGGACGATCAACGCCGACGGGGCAATCACCCACGTTACCCGCTTACGAGTCACCATTCAGGATCACTCCGAACTTCTGACGTTCGCCATCACGGACACCGGGAACAGTGACGTGATCATCGGGCATCACTGGCTCAAGAAGCACAATCCCGTGATCGACTGGCGTGAAGGGGCGATCGCCTTCACCCAATGCCCGCCCGAGTGCAAGCGGGCCCGATTGCTGGAACAATGGGACGAAGAGGACAACGAACCCCTGGGCAAAGGGGATCGCCTCTTCGTCACGCGGATATACGACGAAGGTTCGAACGCGCCCGCCCACATCCGGGCCATGCAGAGCGTGGCCACTAAACTGGCTGCCGCCGCCTACGCTGCCGAGAAGCCCCGAACCACCGAGGAGAGCGTACCCACGCACTACCTTGAGGAATTCAAGGAGGTCTTCGAAAAACAAGACTTCGACAAACTCCCGGAACGGAGGAAATGGGACCATGCCATTGAACTACATCCAGACGCCGAACCCGTCAAAGGGCGCTGCATCCCCCTATCAGGAGAGGAACAGAAAGAGCTTGACGCATTCATCAAGGAACACTTGGCAACCGGGCGGATTCGGCCCTCGAAATCCCCATACGCATCCCCGGTTCTTTTTCGTCAAGAAGAAGGACGGGAAATTACGGCCCGTACAGGACTACCGGAAGCTGAACGAGATCACTATCAAAAACCGATACCCGATACCACTCATATCGGACATCATGCATAAGTTACGTAACGCCCGGTGGTTCACCAAGCTCGACGTACGTTGGGGGTACAACAACATCCGCATAAAAGAAGGCGACGAAGAGAAGGCCGCGTTCGTTACCAAATATGACCATGATCTTGTGGGTTATAGAAATATGCCTAGCAAATGACTGAGCTGACTATGTCATTAATGAAGGAGATTGTACCAATGCTTGAATAATTGAAGCTTCAAAAAGTTAGATGAATTCTGCTAATTAGGAAGAGCCTTACAGTTCTCACCATCCTGATGATGATCTACTTGAAAAACTGTTCTCTGTCGATTGACGATAGTTACTTGTCCAATAGAGGAGCCAAGGATTGCCAAGTTGGAGTTGATCAGGATGATTGGAAGCTCAAGATTAAGTTCTGGCTCCAGAGGTTGTGGTGCAGTTGCCAGAAGTTTCTGATGTGCAGTATCATACCATGCAACTCCAGTAAACATCACTGTTGCTGCAAGGACTTGTCCAGATGGTGAAAGCCCAAGTCCTCCACTAGATATGATTTTAGTACAAGTATTCTTTTTACTTCTGTTGACAACATACCATGGTTGACTTAGTGGAATATGCCATTCTGCTGTACCTCGGTAATCATTGTTGACCTTATAGGCACTAGACATTGTTAAATATGATCAGAAAATATAACTTGGTTACTTACAAGATTCCATTATAGGTATAGCCTACAATCACAGTATTATCCTTGGTATTGAATAACACAGTGTGGACTGTATCGATCTCCTCCAGGACCTGATCCTGCACGAGGAAGAGTTCGTCGTCCAGACCACAAGTCTGTCAATAAAATATGAGTTTTATGAGTTTCTAAAGGTGAAATGAGCAAACCAATTTGTTTCTGTTTTGCAAGTAAAACACAGTCGTCAAATCCAACTGCAATATGCTTGGAGCTCTGCAGGAATGCTAGACAGTGGACAACTCCTTCAACAGTATGCTCATGATAATATCTATCACTATCATCCTATGGCAATGTTAGAATGAATAAAAAAGATGTAGAGCGTAGATTACCCATATATTAAAGGTTGTAACATGTCCTGTGTTCAACCCTACTGTAAGAATATGATTGTCATTCCAGACAATTGCTCGAATCTCTTGCTTCTTGAACAAAAAAGTCTTGCTAAGATTCCATGTTGCCATATTCCAAATATGCAATACACCCTCATCACCTCCTGAAGCGCAGTATTTTCCAGCAGGAGAGATTGCAATGACATTAATACTATCTCCTTCATAACCCTTGAGTGTTTTAATCAACTGGACCTGAGGTGTTGAACTTTGGCTCATGATAGTTTGGGAAAAGCGGAAAATGACATATCATCAAAAGTATATATGTACAAAACTATGCGTGTTTGATCTGCTCCACTGTCTTTGAAGTAAAAGGAAAGAAATGCTGCTCTTTTGTTTTCTGTAGTTGTTGTACCTTGGCCTGAAGATTCACAGCAGGATATGACCCTTCCCAAGACTCGCATGTTAGTACAACTGCTGCTGACACCTTTTGTTCAAAGTCACGCAGATTAAAGACTTTAGTCTGGCGGTTATACTTTATCAGCATAGCACCAAAGTGAACTAGACATTCCTGAAATTTATTAATAAGTAAACAAGTCTGTGTAAGGTTCTTACATAAAATATGTCAACACTTAGACTGACATTCACTGGCTTGATCGTGAAGTTTTTGACAACTACTTGATGAAAGCCTGCAAATGCACTAAGTGCAGCTTGATGTTGTGCATAGAAAAATCCGCGTCGTTGCTGCTCTTCAGTTGAGGGCATCTTCTGATACCATCTCCCATCCAAGGCCTCCATAAAGCTGATATAAACACAGAGTTTCAGCATTGCATAAATACCATGCCATGTATCAAACTCCGGGATATGAAACCGTGTAAACATGCCAATTTCTTTGCCTAGTAAACAGATTAAAACTATGTTTCAAATAAAGTAGAGAGCTATACCATGAATAAAACGATTAAGATTGTCAAGCCAAAGACGAGCAATTTGCATAAAGAGAATTTCAGTATCCTGAAATTGATCATCGTTTAACTTGTAGCCGCCGAGACTTTGATGAATTCTGGTGAGAATACTCTGGTCCAGAGTTTCTTTTGTAAGCATAAGCTGCTTAGACACCATGGTATTGTGGGTGGCTACCACTGCCATGAATGTGAAGGGAGGTAGAACCCTAAAACCGTCAGTCTTAAAATAGAAGATAAGAAATAACTTGCATAACATCTCCAGTTGTCAATGGCTTTATTGCCCATGTTAAATTGGAGGATGGCACAGCTGGCTCAAATGCTTTCAAACCCTCCAATGTCTGGAGTTTACTCTGGGTATCCCGACCAACATAGCAGATAAGACCACCCTTGATGACAGACATATATACAGCCATTGGACTGCAGGAAATGGGAGTGAAGGATTGCGCAGCAGCATAAATAATGCCAGAGCTAAGATAATTATCCAATGCCTGTGGATCCATTATCTTGCAACCAGTAATTGCCAAGGTATGACGTCTAGCTGCATTGTTGGCATTTAGGGCACTGTATAGGTAAGATCTCAGAGCCTGGGTGTACATGTGCATACGCTACATACCGTAGTCACTGGGGGCAAATTGTCTTTTTCTACCCTGGAAAAAGTTAAGAAAAAGCTAAGAAAAATCAATATTTTCTAGCTATTTTTTCATCATTTTCCAGGCCAGAAAATAATTTTTTTTCTCATCTTTTTCCCATTATTTTCTCAACTTTTTCCAGGTGGGAAAAAAGTCTTTTCTAGTGGGAAAAAGTTGAGAAAAAAGTTGAAGAAGCCTGCCTATATAAGGGAGCTTCTATTCTGTGCTGGCCGATGTCCAGAAGTGATCCAATCATCGGATCAATCAGATATGATTGATTTAGGTGATTTCCGATCAAAATGGCGCTGAAAATTTCCTTATTTGGAAATCTATCATCATATAGTGATTGATGATCAGATGCCATCAAAAAACTCGGCCAAGCCAGAAGCATCAGCTTCTTCAACTTTTTCTCAACTTTTTCCGCACTGGAAAATAACTTCTTTTCCCACCTGGAAAAAAGTTGAGAAAATAATGGGAAAAAGATGAGAAAAAAAAAATATTTTCTGGCCTGGAAAATGATGAAAAAATAGCCGGAAAATATTGATTTTTCTCAGCTTTTTTCTTAACTTTTTCCAGGGGTGGAAAAAGACAATTTGCCCCTAGTGAGTCCTAGATTTGGGACCATATCTGGCATCTGAATAGGAACATCTGCTGAATAAAATATTGGAGGCTGTTCCTTTTGAAGATCTTCAAGCACATCGTCTATTCTGGAATAATGATAGGACTCAGTATGGATTGGAGGGGTGAGATTGACCCAGATCTTTAATCATAAGCACTATTCTCTATATTAAAGAAATGCAAACCATAAATCTTGATAATGCGGCCTGGTGAAACTCCGAAGGCATCCAGAACATCATTATCCAAGTTTACTGGTGGATATGAGCTGCCTTGGCTATCTTTGGTTACAAGAACATGATTGAAAAGCCGTGTTTTGTCGGATAAGAATTCAAAGATATTTGGCAAATTTGTGATTTCTTAGACAACAACTCAAGCTGTGTCACCATAGTAGCATATATGTCTGCTGAATGCGTCGAAGAGTCGTTCTAACAAGTGTAAGTTTTATGATCATTATTGACTTTGACGGTACCTTGACTTCAAATGCCATAATGTTCTCAATATCCGTGCCGTCAATTGTGATTGTTGCAATTATCATAATCGGTGGCTTCTGATCTGGAACTGGTGCAATTTGTGGTTCTAGTTCCTCCTAAGATGAAAATTAGCTGTTTTCCATCTGAGAAAACAAGAATATCATACATCTTCTCCAGTGAGATCAATATAGATGATATCTTTCCTTGGCAGAAACACTGTCTTCTTCTGTAAACATATGATTAATAACTCAAATAATATTGGATTATACTTACTTGGTTGATCATACTCTCTGAATTGTCTTCACTGAGTTCATCATCGTCATCTGCAGTTTTTAGCACACCACAGATGTGATTTCAATGAATTCCAACCTTCTGACTCAACAGGCAGGTTGTCATCATCATCATCATCATCATCATCATCATCATCACTGTCCCTCTTGAATTTTTCGTTTCTTTGCTGGTTGCCTTTGCTTCCTCGAGCTTGAGGATTTGCGCTTGACAGATATTGCTGCTGCCCATAAAGCCTCATAAGTTCTTCCACCTTCAGAAAACCTTTTTCCAGATGTTGGAGCCTTTTTAAGAGTGGGAAGTGATAGCTCTGGAACTATAGGCGGTGGCTGAGATAACTGAGTCTCAGGTACTACTGTATTGATAACAGATAGTGTTTTTGGATCGATACAGTCTAATTTATTTTTTAGTATCCTCTTGAGAAAGAAAAACACTTACTTGACTCAGAGGATATTGTTGAGGCAAGTCGTAAAATCTCTAAACATCATTCTAGTCAAGTCTTTGGCACATTTATAAACAATACCTGTTATAACTCTTTCTGTCTCAGGTATGGTAGCATCTGAAGAAGTCAGTCCTACGGTATGGTCAACAAAATAGATTGTTAGTACTAGCTTCTATACCTCTATTGAGATCGGCATTGCGACTGTATGCAGCATTCATTCCATTAGCCAGGCCTTCAGCATAATCTAGTTCCACTGGCTCCGGAGAAGAAGAAGAGAAAAACAGAGGCCGAGAACTGTGTTGTATAAAGTCTATAAAGTATGGAGAAGCTGATTTTTTATGAATACTGTCAAAACTTACCTTGATCATCTATAGATAGACATATCTTCAGGTATTTGTGTATGAACAAAGTCTTTTTCGGAACTTATTAGAATAGAAGCTATACAATGTGATCTCTCTTACGCTGAATATCCTGAAACTCAGCCACAAAGCTGCTTTGTCCGAGTACTGCGTGATTATATGGTTGTTGATCATGAGGAGTTTGTACAGCTGGCATTTGAGTTAGCAATATATACATATAGTTGACTTATACTTACGTTCTTCAATTATTACTGGAGGGGATACTGGAGCTAGAGCAATCATTAGACTCTGTATAACGATAGTTACTCCTACCATTCTCAATAGCTACTATTGGACTGGAGCTTGCTGAAGAATCTTTCAGATAGGTGAGATATAATAGTATAATATTTATTATGACAGACCTGCGATAACTAACGACTGTGACTGAACAGGCTCTATCATCAGATTGTTGGATCCAAAATCCGGTTTCAACTGAATAAGACTATCATCTTCACATACTATAAAAAGAATCAGAATTACAATGATAAAAATATCTTAATTTGCACGTACAGAACCATTTCGTTGTGGTAGTCAGAGTAATAGCTGAAGCCTCTGTTACCAGATCAAACAAGACACCTTCAACTGTTTTCTCTCCATTGACTACTTGAAACAGTCGCTTCCAGATCAGATTCTCAATCATCAATATATCATCTGGCCGTTGAGAACCAAGACATTGGTGAAGCTATATTTATTTCAAATTAGTTATCGTCCTTTTAAAGTCCACATCACATACCTTGTACATTTGCAGTGTGTTATAGTGGTGCGAGTGAAACTGAATAGGAACCAGAAGGACCAGTGGAGATAGATAGAGCAGAAGCTTCATGACGTTGCTTAGTTTGGTCTTTTTCTTTGTTGCTTGCTCTTCTTCTTGCTCTTGGTCCTTCTCAGATTCCTTAATCTGCTCTGCAATCTCCAATATAGCCTCAGGCCTAATACTCTTATTGAGATAATTCAGAATAAGCAATTGCTATTCACACCTCTCTGATAACCAGTGTGTAAGCTCTTTAACAGTTGGAAAAGTCGAATGCTATAGATATATATAAGTATAGTGATTCAACAGAGCAAAGTTCAAATACCTCCTGGTACCATTTTATACAGAGTACAGCCGCATGCCAGTTCATTCGAATCTTTGCTGCCTTGTCTGGCAGAACAAGATATCGCATGGCATTAATGATAATCTCGTCTTCAGTTGCTCGCTGGCCGTTGTAAGCCTCTCTGCCCTTTCTGTCCTCTTTGATAATGTTGATTCCTTTGTACCACAGTGATTGCCAATCCCCAAAATGCCCATTGAGGAGTTGAAGAATATCGGAGCGAGCTATGGATATAGGAAGGAAAGCGATATCGAGAGAGGACTTTTGTTGAGGGCTCCCATCCATATTGTTGTAGAAATTTGCCAAGCATATTGAGAAGTAGAACAGGGTCGTGCCAAGTTTAAGGTCAGTAATTCTCGTGTCATACTCATCAAAGCCAAAAATAACAAGTGCATCGCGTTGGGCAAATGTCATTGGTGTTAGGGGAAAACGATATGCTTTTGCAGATTTTGAGCCATTTTCTGCTTTCTGAATCAGCAACCAATAGCAGAGTGCCACAATGAAAAATCAAACAGTAAAGTTGATTCTCCTCTACAGCCAGAGGTAAGTGAATCATAAGATGATTACTGTATGATATCCACAGACCTCCAATGAGATATTGATGAGATCCAGTTGAGTCCAGTTCTCATTATCCAGACCATCGATAGGAAAGGACAGTTGTTTCAATAATGGAGAGTTGGTAGCAAAACAAGTACTAGAGAAGTGTTAGATATTCCTGTTCGGCTTGATCATAACTAACCTGTTTAACACAGAGGAGCTTGACATTGAATAACGTGCAAAGGTGAGCAAGGCAAGAAATGTTTCTGATTACTCATATCTTATTACGAAGTTAGTCATGTTCCTTCCCCAGGACCTTTTTCAAAACGTGACTTTTTTACATAACCAACATTACATAACAGTTGATGATCTATGGTCTCGTTATTCGTAACTGCATGATTGAACTGAGCTGCAAGCTGATCAACGAAATCTAGCACAATCATCTCTCTGTATACATATTATTTATATTGTGACTTACTGCCATCATGATTATCTGAAACTTGAGCATGTACTGTACGATACAGTCAGAGAAATCGGTCACAATAGATGAAGAGCAGAACTCACCAGACTGAGAAGAACTATCTAGGTGCCGAATAACTTTGAAAGGAATCACATCCCATAGTCGCATTGATGGAAAGCCGTTAGCCTTATCCTGAATCCTGTGTTCAAAGCTAGTTTGAAGTAAAGAGGGCTTGGCTCGATTATATTGTTCAAGTATGCCTCCAGATCGGATAAAAGTCAAAGGCACCAAGCATATCGCTTAAATGTTGGTGTAATCGTTGAGCAGTAAAGGTTTCCGCAGTGGTCATGTTTTCAGGGGGATTTTGTCGATAGCGTAAGCAAAAGCCAGCCATATTGACGATTACATCCTAACATAACAATCAGAACAGAATAGACTAAACAATGATACATACATTATTGGTGTTAGCAAACGTTTTATATCCCGACTCTTGTGGCTCAAAGAAGTCTTGAATATATTTTTCAAACTTGGCAATTTGCCGCCAAAGGTATGTTAGCTCGGTATACCGGTCCTGTTGGATAGGAAGCAGATCATCATTGTCGTCCGATGTGTCAAGCATTTCATATGCAAACATTTAGGGCAGGTCAGGATAATGTTGAATGCAATCAGCAGAATTAAACGATGAAGTTGTTGGTCCACATTAATGTCCAGAATATGAGGGTTGAGCTGACCAGATGAGATGCTGGTCAACTGTACAAGAAGAATGCGTGCAAATAACCAACTGGCTTCTGAATGGTCAATGTTGGTTGAAAGATTGCCAGAAAAATACTTGATGCAGCTCAGCTGCAATACAGCGATCGATGGTTTGAATTGGCAGTTCATGAACACCATTAACATAGGCATCCCTCAAGGCCAATTACTGAATGGACAATGAGTGGTCGATGATACTAGACAATGTGTAAGCCGTCTGCAATTAGATAAAAATGGACTCACAGCATTGAGGTCTCAAATAAAACAATACCTTCCGTTGCATAACGGTCACTATTGGAAGTATTGCCATCCCAGCCATTGAAGTATGTCCGAGAATAGCAATCACGGTCAATAGCTGGTCTTGCATTACTTGGGTTGATAAGAGGCAGTCGAGAGTTTTGCAGATACCATAACTTGGTGCCTGATTCAACTTTAACAACCGTTACTCCCATAGCGTCGACATGGTGAGCTGTTTTCACACCGGCATTACCACAAACAGCCCAATTCATATGACTCCGAGGTAGGAGGGTAGGAGGGAGCTCTGGAGTATCTTGGGTCTGGATGACTGCGTATCGAGCTGTCGCCAGTTCTCTGTGGGTCCTATTAGCAGTGCGCTTCTAGTTTTTGGAAACAGACAAACTCATATCGAGGAATTGTTGGCATATCATGGTTTGGTGTTGGGTGATCCAATGCATTCAGTCGAGGATTATTGTTATGAAAGCTTTCCTCTTTCAGCATTCGTCTGAGTTTATCGACAACCAGCCCTTGAGTGCCATTTTGCATTAGATATCCATCTTTCAAGATCAGTCTATATCCAGATTCACTCAGAAACATACCTTGAAATGCAACAAGCGCATCCAGCGATCTCAATCCTTCTAGCAGTTGTTTGAATGATTTTGGATTTGATGAAGTTGGACAGTCAGTGATCAAAATAGACCGGTCAGCTAGTATTTGTTGGTAGAAGTCATCTGGCTTCTGGATAAAATCGGAAAATGAAATAACAAAGAGTTCAGATTTGGTTCTTGTGGGATTGAATTCTGGCTCTCTTGCTGATGCTAGCAGGTGGAGAGGCTTGGAAATGCCATCATCATCAATATCGTAGGGCGTGTTAGCCACCATTTCCTGAGCGACATCCGCTTCCTAAGAACTATATGAGATTATTATAAAAGTTATAGTTTGTTACCTCTTGAGTGCAGGGAAACCAGTTATATGTCACCAAATTGTCTTTCTTCCCTGTACTATTTGGTGCATAGAGCTTCATTTCAACCGGTGTGGAAATAGGTTTCCACTTCAAAGAGAGTAAGCTTTAAATCCTGAGTTACTAATAGAAAATGACTCACTGTCTTGTCACCTAGTCCTCGATTAACTAACTTTGCTTCAAGTGATTCAACTTTATCTTCACACTGCTTAACCTCTCGTATAAGACTTGCACAATCCGCTCCTTGATTCCGCATCTGCCGCAACTCCTTCTCCTTTTTAGCCAGTTTGCTCTTTGCAAGACGTAAAGACTTTCGTTGGGTATCCCATTCTGTAAGCGTATTGTCATTGAAGTTAACCAATCCATTGTCGTATGACGAATACAACCTTGCAGCGGTGCTAACTTGAGGTGATGGATGTGAATATACCGCAAAGATATTGCCACAGGTTTGGTAAGAATGATCATCTGCAAAGGTTGACTTCTCTGTTGATACAGATTTAGCCCGTGAGAGGTCTTTGTTGATTTTCTTCGAGATTTTTTTGGAGGTGGAGCAGTTACGATCGGAGCTTTGGCTTTCTGAGAATTGCGAGTTGATCTTCGAGGAATATCGTTTACGGTGGTTGAATGATCGGAATGAATATCTTGCCCTTCAGGAGAATTGTTTGTTGGAGAAACTGGTTGGTTTGCCTGACCAATAATTAGTGCTATGCCATATAGAGATATAGTTCTAACTAACATGTTGAATACCTGTACTTTCGTGTGGAGCAGGCGATACAACCTGATTATTCCCCATATGCTACACGTAATAAATAAACAACCAGGTTGGGTATAAACTTGACTTACAATAGAAGAAGATCTGGAGCTCATCTCGGCTTGATCGATACGCTTCTGTCGTTTTTTTGAAGGTCTCTCCAGATCCTCCTCCTCCTCACTATGATATAGGTATGGCTTGTCTTGCTTATCTAAGAACATTTCAGCACAAATATAAAGAGTTTTAATCAAACAAACCAATGATAGGTCCAGCACTTAATTCTTCATCGACATCAATATAGACAAGTTGAGTCCATGATGTAAAATCGTTGGCAGCTACTTGACCATTTGTAATTGTTTGGTACAAGTCCTTATAATAAGTAAACTCCTTCGACATTGATAAACGTTGCAATAGAATAGCTGGATGAAATTTGCCGGGTATTGATTGAAGCACGTGTCGGATAACAATTCGCTCTAGTTTCCAGACTAGAGTATTTCGGCGACTACGGGAATTCGTCACATTGTTGTAACTGAAATAATAATGATTATATATTTTTGTTTCTTGTTTTAAAAACGAACTTACATCAAAAAGGGCCGTATTAGTTGCAAAATGTGAAAACAGCAAACTTCTTGAGTCGTTTAAAACATTGAGAACACTGCTGCCCAGGACGACCGATAAAGGTGCAGAGAATGCCATATTGATTTCGGCTAACTCCTGAATCGTCTTATCCGTTAATGGAATTTCGAGGTCTTGATGATACTTTGCAAGGCCAGTAGCGATAGCTTTTGAGTCTCTAAGATCAATTCCCTATATCAGTGTTATTAGCTTGCAGATAGCAGAAGAAGAGAGATGAATAAAACCTGGAGACACTGGGGGCAAATTGTCTTTTTCCACCCTGGAAAAAGTTGAGAAAAAGTTGAGAAAAATCGATATTTTCTGGCTATTTTCCCATCTTTTTCCAGCCTGGAAAAAGTTAAGAAAAAAACTTATTTACTGGCTATTTTCTCATCTTTTTCCATGCTGGAAAATAACTTATTTTCTCATTATTTTCTCATTATTTTCCCAACTTTTTTCAGCCTGGAAAAAAAGTTTTTTTCCAGTGCGGAAAAAGTTGAGAAAAAGTTGAAGAAGCATTACCAAATTAGGTATAGTTAGGATTCTTAGGATTCCTTTAGGATTCTCCTTATTAGGATTAGCCTTATTAGGTAGAAACAAATAGCCATATATGGTAAATATGCTTAACTTGTTGTTAAAAATAAAATATATTTATATATTGCTACTAGTACTGAAAAACTCAGTATCACTCTCTGAACCGCTAATGACATTATCTTGATACCATACTTTCTCTTGACCGTGGTCTAGATAAGAAAATGCAATATATACTCCCTGAAGTTTGTTCATCTTGCTTGCCTTTTGCCTTGCTTGTTTCTCTGTTCTCTCGTTTATAGGCAAATGGCTAATATAGCGAAGAGTTTGCAAATTAGGTTGCATAATCAGATCTTCAATAGCCTCTAGTAGGGATATCTGAGTTTGGCTGTCTTGTTCTATAGCGACAGAAGTAAGGCAAGGGAGAAGCTCTTTATTACCCAACTGCTGAATCAACTCAATATCCAGATAATGAATCTGAAAAGATAGACTTGAGATGGTGGCAGAGATTGCATCTAGTAACAAGTTGACTTCTGGCCATTTGTAATATCCTTCAAGAGTAAGTGACTGAATTTGAGAGCCAGATATCTGGATCATTCCAGGCAAAGCATCAAGAGTCTCAATTGTCATATCTGCAGCAGTGATCGCCTTGAGAGCTGGAAGATATAGTTTGTTTAACAGATGAAAGGTTATCCCACGTATTTCCAATTTATACAGCTGCAGCAGATGAATAGTTGGCTTGGCTTTAATAGCAGCTATATCCTGTTGGGTCTGTGCATAGATATATGACAAAGTCAATATTTCAAGACTAGGGGCTGCATCTAGAATATCCAAAGTCAGATGTGCTGGATTATAGACTAGCTTGAAGCATGTCAGTTGTGACCATGGGAATGCCAGGAGAGATAGACTGATTGTGCTCCCCTCGAGCTCCAGGATTTTGAGTACAGGTGTATGCAAGGCCAATGAAGGAATAATAGGTACTTGCTCAGGATTCTCTGATATTCCAAATGTCAGAGTATCCAGCTTATCAAGTTTACAATCTTGAAGAATGCTCTGGAAAGTAGAAGCCATATCTTGTGTGTGATATATTGGGTTGAACAACCTCTTCCACTTGATAGAGAATGGTGCTGCCTTTGCTAAAATGACCAATGCTGTTTCACTGAGACTAGAGCGCAGATCCAGTGTCAGAATGTTTGAGTACTGCAAACATCGGAATAGGTGATGCTGTTTATCAGGATTATAACCATAACCATCACTATCAAAGTGGTTCCAAAAGGCAGGAGTTGAGAGAACCAGATTCTTCCATTTAAGACAGACAAGAGCAAGAGTAAATGGATCTGTGTCCTTTGCGTAATGTTTAAAGATTTCTAGCCAGATTTCATTTGGAATCTGATCTTGAATGAGCTTCCAAAGCTGCTGAGATAGTACACTGCGTAGTTGGACAAGTGTATCTCCTGCTGTATTGATAGATTCAATATTTTTACGGATTACAGCTGCATAAGAGATCTGAATTATCTTCATATAATTAAGCAATGCATAGACATACTCTGGTTATCAGCTTGGCCTATATCCAATGCAAGCAGAGCTTGGAAAACTTTGTCCAGTAGGAAAGTCATAATGAGAGATAGAAAGTAAGCTATGATTACTACATTGATGTATTACTTCATTTGTTCACGCTGCTCATACATTCCTAATGCATGAGCACTACTAAGTGCAAGTTCAATTTCTTTTTCTGTCTTTGCACTTTTACTCTAAGCATATACTAAGTGAGCTTGTTATAACAGCCCAATGTATACATACCTTCAAGACATGAATCTTTTATAGCTTTTCTCCAATGCTTTGACTGTTGTATCATAGCTAATTTGAGATCGCTGTAACTGTTCTTGAAGGCTAGCAGTAGATATCTATAATTATCAACTACTCTAGATTTTCTTTCTTTATGAGACATTCTTACCTCTGAGGATTCTTTGTACTCTGCAAAATTTTCCTCAATTTGATTATATTGCCCCTGAGCAAAGTCAATGATAATTAGGAGAATAAACTGGAATAAATAAACCTGAAGTGCATTATAGCCCATTAATGCCTGCTCTAATTGGATGGAAAGCTGGGATATTTCTTGCTGCTGAGTCTTGAATATAGATAAGTTTGACTGATATAATTTTCTGAGCATTGACATACTTGGACTCGATCTTGTTCCTCAGCTAGTCTTGCTTCAAGAGCACTGATTTCATTCTACAACAGTTTAGGCTTGCTCTTTTCAGAAGCATAGAACACACATTAGCTTATAAATGATCAGAATTGATAATATTAGACATATATAATCTTACCTTCTTGGAGTTGGCTCTCAAGTGTCTGAATGTATTCTTGTAGCTCAATATCTTGATCTTCCATAGATACAGCTTGAGACAGCATACTGATAATATCTTCAGACATTTCAGCAGTCTTTCTCCAAGCTTCCTATATATAATATCAGCAGACTAGTTAATGTAAAGAGTTTGCATACCTGCATAAGTGGATTATGAAATGTAGGAAAGATAACTTCTTCTTTCTCCTCCTCTGTAGAAGTTGAAGTCTGAGAATGATGAAGCAGTTCATAAGAGCTACTATCCTGAGCTGGTATATCCTGCTCTAGGTCTTTGGAACTTGAGGTTTCAGTTTGATCTGATCAATAAAAGCTCATCAGAACTGGTATCCTCTTCATTTTGCATAGTAGATTGCAGCAGAATTTCATCATCATCACTTTGTACTGGGCTGTGACCTCTAGATATAGGAGGATGCAATATAAGTCCAGGGATAGATGTAGATGTCTTCAGAAGTATTTCATCATCAGTAGTTTCACGTGAAGACTCTTGTTGAAATACTGAAATCCGGTGCTTTCCATATTGAAATGATCTGTGTCCCAAGATTCTGATAGGGGTACTCTAGCCAGCTCATCAGCTAGATTGGACACTACTTGATATTCTGAAGAATCAGTTTCTAGACTTCCATCCTCTAGATCTTGAATTGTACTGAGTGACTCTGATTTCTCGGGCAGGATAATAGGAGTATTTGTTGGTGTTTTAGACAGAAGTATAGCATTCTGCTTCAGCTGTTCATTTTCAACCAGCACCTCTTGATAGTCGACTTGTAGCTGAGCAACAGCTTGCTCTAGACCGCTACACTTGCTTTCCACTACTCTGTTCTCCCTCAGCCATAGTATTGATTGTGCTTGCTAGTACATCCTTTTGGTCTGCAAGTTTCTCATAGTCTGCCTGATGTGTTTCTATAATGCTTTTATAGTCAGAGTTTTCTTCCTGTAAAGCACGACTTTTCTAAAAAAAAGTATAAATGACTTTCTCTATATATCTCTCTTACTTACTTTCAGGATAACCTCTGACTTGGCCTGCTGCTCCTTTAGTCTCTGTTCCAGCTCAGTAATATGCATATCCTGCACTTTATTCTGATTTCTCAGTAAACCAAGCTCGTGTTCCAGTGATTTAACTGTATTTTGTATATTATTCTGTGCTTCCTCAGAGGCTTGCTGATTGATCTCCATTTGCTGGCTACCACAGCTATTAGTAAAGAGACTATCTAAATAATTGAACCTACATTTTTAATTCTGCTTGAAAATATTGACTTCGCCAGTCCTCTTTGCTGGTCTCAAGAGCTTTAATAGTAGCATCAGCTTCATTTTGCCTCTGTTGATATTGATGTTGCAAGCCTTGATATTGCTCTTGCATTGCAGTAATTTGTGTCTGAAGTGTTTGAATATGATTCTCAAGACCAAGCTCATTGGCAGTTTGCTTAGGCTTGTATCCTGTTAGCATCTCATAATGAGCCTCTGGTGACCTTTATTATATAGTCATGAGTGGATACCTGAAACTAACCAAACACAACTTACCAATTGATCATCTTTTGAGCAGCTGTTGATTTTCCTCTGGAGAGTTATCTAGAGAGTCAAAGCCAATTTCCCGAATATCTGCCTCCAGTTGAGGAAAATCTTCTGGGCCCTTTTGTTGAAGCTGCCTTGGAACAGACTTTCCTTCATTCCACCTATAGAAACAAAGTCCTAGAACGAAAGCATTCATCCTGACTATTGCTCTTGCAGCACCTTGATTCTGCATATCTTCAAGTGGTTTCTCAGCATGAGACAGCAATGCTGAAACATTTGGGAGCTTTAATTGGCCAATGCTAGATAAAGATGCCCGTTTGGCCAGTGTGCATAGCATGTCATGCAATAAGGCTAGTATATTGTACGCTCGAAGTGTGACTGCAGTATGTGCAGGTGGTGTCTTTAGACTAATAGGGATTTTACTAATAATATTGTCATTGATTGTTTCAACAAAGTAAAAAACATACAAGACACGAATACTTTCTCATAAACTGTTCCCAGTAGATTTGCTTTCTCAAATCCTTGATATCAATATCAAGTAGTTTGAGAAATGTTTTAAGCTCTTCAATTGATTGATGGACATTCATAGTCATGGTTTGTCGATAAGAAAGATAAATTATATAATCAATAGTAATCAAATTATTCATGGGTAATAATGTCAGTCTCTAACCAAGCATTATCATAAATCTGCCTTCCAGTTAGTATGAACCAGTTGTGATAATTAAGACACACCTTTGAAAGAGGAAGTATATGAAAGTAAGTCTTAGTATTGTGGATGATAGGAGTGACTGCACAATGCTGAAGAATATGGTGTGGCTCGATAACCTGCAGATTGGGTGTTTTAATAACCAGGCCCCTCCCACAATACCATATTGACGATATGGATCAGGAAAGCCCAAATCCTCAGCAGTTCCATATTGTTGGATAATGAAATATGTCAGCTTGAGATCAGTGCCTCCAGGATCCTTCATGAAGAACTGGAGGATTGTTTGAATGATGCCCACTGTCTTCTGGCCATTATGTACAAAGCAAACATGACTGTTACAGTCATTTTTACGAATGCCTGTCCGGGCATATTCCAGTCCTTCAAGATGAATGTAATCCAGTAACAATGAATGAGACCTCCAGTCCTGGATTTTAAAGTTTGGGTCCTGGTACTGAGCTGCAATATAGGCTTGCAGTAATGCTTGTTCAGGACTTGAAAGCCAATGGGCAAAGGATTCAAATCTTGTATTCTTATCCAGATCAAAAATCCTTGCTAGCTGCCCAACTTCATTCTGTTTGACTTGGCGCTGATAAACCTGCATTGCATTGCTCACAAGAGATTGAACTTGAGGATTACTGGCTAGAAGAGCACTCAGATTTGCACTATGTGCAGTAGAGTGCATGAAAGTGATCTCCATTTCGCCCTTTTTCATGTTTGTATTTAGTCCTTGAAGGACATGTATGAGCTCTCATAAAATGCAGCCCCACGAGTATGTCCAGGCCCAAAGTTCCGAAGATCTGAGGAAATGTGGAAGCCACAGTGTTGATTGGGATGCACTGTATTTTCTGGAAACAATTCCAGATACTGACTCATATAGCGCAGATAATGTGTGTCAAATATCTGCACTATATTATCAGATGTTTCTCGGCTGCTTGCTGCCCAAATTGCAGACACCAAGTCCATCATATTGTTCAGAATATCCTTGATTCGGCCTGTTTTGTCCCTCCAAAGCCAAATTAATGAATTGGCATATGAATGGTGAAAATAATTCTCCAGTTGGCTGCACTGATTTTACCAGGGGTTCTGTGGTCCTGTTCTTTGGTATGGCCACCCAGCTTGGAAGAATAGTTCTTGTCATACCATCCCAAATGACAGACATAACATCCTTTCCAAGCACAGGACCAGTATTATTGTCAGAGGTATCGTCTTCAGAAACCTCAAGAGTTTCTAGTTTAGTCAGAGAAACCTATAGTAATATTAGTCAAATTCAGAGAAGCTTTAATTTCTTACATCAGCTGCAAGCCTTCGATGAAGCTCTGGAATAGTGCCCTCAGATGGTAGATGCTTTAATATGCATAGCAGTTCAAAAATCCGTTTTGGATGTCTGGGTGACTTGACATCATTATACAGCTGTGAAATAAGCTTGAAGCATTCTTCCTTCTCAGCAGGTTGAATATTGAGCTCTTGTGCACGTTTGACTATCTCTGCTTGAATAGTTGCAATTTCTGCATTTTTGGAGGCTTTCTAGAGACTCTTTGGCAAGTTCTTGGAGGTATGTTAAGGAGCTGATCATCAGGGATATTGTTATTATCCATCTACATAATACTTTAGCAAGAAAAAAAAATTAGAAAAAATATCAACATACCTATCTTTTCAAACGATAATTAGCCAGTCCCTTCTATCTCCAGCTACCCGAAGTCGATGTGCATAACACAGGTACCATAATCCCCTGACTTGGCATTTTTGTGCTGCAAAACCAGTTTTAAAAAGTCATTTTCATGTCGATATTTTTTAATAATCTCCATGATTGCAACCATTTCAGCTTGTAGAATATCATCTGTTTGTGGCTTAGGAGGTCTTGCCACTCTTGCACCACTGCCATCCCCACCTCATTATGCTGAAGATCAATCATTAGCACTTCTCGAACATAATGTTCAATTAGCCCCAGATCAAGACAATGCATAGGCTCAACTGTTGCCTTTTCAGCCACTCTCCAGTATGGCAGACGTAGCAGCTCACTCCATCTGACTCCATTTGCTTGTGCTAAAGCCTTTTGTTCCCCAACAGAACTGGCATCTCTCCAAGCTTGTGCATGCTTCAGATGTGTTTCATGATCTCGTTTAGGCCAGTCAGCCATATTGAGATCCTCAATATAAGCCATTGAGATGAAACAGCCAATGCAGAAGTGTGCAGATGTAGGAGATGTCAAGCCTAGAAATGCCCGTAAAGCTCCCATATCAGCAATAAATGGTATAAGCAAGCCCTTCACAAGACAAGTCATTGCAAACTTGAAGGTCTAGAGTATAGCACCCCAGGCTCCCAGAACTCCAGAAGACTATTGACAATCAGCCGAAGAAAGTGGCCATACTGGTCCACAGTAGGTCCATCACAGGAATAGTCCCAAGGAGACATCATTTTCAAATTGGTATCGCATTGAGGGAGGGAAATTCAGTACATAAAGCCACCATCCAGTTGAAGTGGTAACTTGTTTAGCTGTCTTGTTATAGAATGGATTAAATCCATCTCCGCCAAACCAAACACTAGTCTGTGCTCATTTTCTGGAGCATTTATAAAGTTTCCCAATGACTTGAGCTCCGGAGAGGACCATATATCAGTCACTCTACCTGTTTCCTGTGCTGCAGCCTTGGGATAGTTGATTAAGATTTCCTCAACTCCAGGTCGAGATAGTAGACGACCAATCCAGTTCTTCAGCACCTGATGAAGATAGATCTGGTTGGGTTTGTACTTCCCATTATCCTGTGTCCACAGTAGATTTCCACAAGGAGCAGAATTAGAAGCAGCTTTTTCAGTACAAGTCAACTGGGCTGGAGGAAGGTTTTTCTGTGGCTGTATGTAGGGTGTCAGAGACCAACACTGTTGACAGCACACATAGCGCTCAGTTTGAGGGTCTAGATTTAACTGTTTGACAATGGTTCGAGGATCTTTAGGGATGATATGTGCATAATGCCAAGGTCAGGGAAAATATTAAGCAGGTCCCTAAACCCAGCAAGAAGTACAGCACTTCCTACTCGTGTTACTCGGAAGAACTTTGTCATCATCAATGTGGTGATGGTTGCAGCTAGAACAGGAGCTGGCCAGTTTTTAACTCTTGCAAAGTGAACATCTAGATGCTTATATCAGTCATACCTTCCTTCAATCTTGAAAAAAAGAATCTAACCATTATTGAATACTACCTTGCCAGATACAATATGGAGTCGCTGTAAATTCCAGTGAAGCTTCTTTTCTTCTTTACAGCGGTGCAGCTCTTGGATAATTCTATCTTCCAATTTAACCTTGCCAGAATATGGAGGAAGAAAATGAGCTTGTCCTAGCAGCTCATGCAACCGGTTTTCCTGTTCAAGGAAGATTGTGTTGACTCTCTTTTTAGGATTTAGCCGGAAAAGTCCAATATTTGGAGCTGGATTAATTCTATCTTCACCAAACTCCCCATTGAACTGAGGATCTTTGCAAAGACTAGAGGTGTTGCCAAGGAAGTTGTTGCCAAGTAAGTCCGAATATTGAGCTCAGATTCAATTTGCTCTGAATTCCTTGAACTCCTGTATAGTCAACTTTAGATATTAGTTGGAGTAATACAATATTGTAAGTCTAGCCTACTTGGTGTGCTTTGTGGAGGATGTTCCGCTATAAATAAGTTGTTAATGGTTGAGTATGATAATGAGAGTATATCATACTATTAGAGTCCTGTGGCTCTTCTGAAACTATAGATCAGATAAGAAAACACTAATTTAATAGTGAATAAATCTACCATGAGGATCTGATTGAATAATAGAAGGTTGTCTTAATGGAGGCTGTTCATGGAAGGTCTGTTGCTGATTTTGATTTGGAACACCTCTAGATGGAAAGTGTTGGTGCTCTTGAGATGATGAAAATGGCCGCTGGAGGAGCCTGGCTGATTTTGACTTGGAACACTTCTAGATGGAAAGTATTGGTACTCTTGAGATGATGAAAATGGCTGCTGGGGAGGCGGCTGCAGGTATATCTCTCATCTCTGGACCTTGAGCATTATTTTTCCAAACCTGCTGGATATTAGCAATTCGGTCATCTCTTCGATGATTAAAGGAGTAGAGAGTGTAATAAGAGGCTTTTGGTGATTACAGTTCACTTTACAATCACATCTAGGTTCATTGGTTCTCCAGGACATGATTGCTTTGACAAAGGGTGATTGATTCAAACATTGATGGGTAAAAAAAAAATACTACATATCAACCGTCCTGCTCATGTTCATCCTCTTTTTCTTCTCTGTCTACATTTGCAGATGAAGAAGCCTTTTTTCCTTGTCCTTTTGACTAGTTTTACTCTTCTTGACCATAGTTTCCCAGAGAATCCAGTTAGGATGTGAAGTATGGATAGATAGGACTGATTTGGATTGGTTGGGTGTACAAGCTTCTCTTTTTTTGGCCATAGTTGTGTGATATTCACCCATTTCTGAGCTTTGTCCACATACCAGACCTCCTTCTCCTTATCTTGTTTTGGGGAATCATAAGAAATGAAGATATCTCCAGGTGATATTTCCTTCAGCTCACTAGGAGGCTCTATCATTGGCTCACTAGTCTTGAAAACCTTGAGAGATCCCTTGTCTGGATATCTGTTGCTGAAGTTCCACTCGAACTTTGTGTATAGTTGGGAGAAATCAGCTTTTCTTCTTCTTGGCAGAGCGAGGCTGAGATGACTTTGGGGGGTTGAAGGAGTTTGGCTAGCAGAGGAAGGAAGCTCCAGTGTTGGGGACTCTTGTAGTTTGCATAGTCTCCCTATAATTATATTTTTAATTTCTTGTTTTAAAATTAGTGGAAAATAACCTACAATGCAAGCTGATAAACCGTGATTCGTTGTGTAATATCTTTGTGAAGACCAGTTTTGATTTCAGTGGCCATGTTGTTGAAAAATATATCCAAGACAGAGAAAACCATATGCTCCATTGTGGATTGGCTGCTTAGCTGCTGCAACAAGCATATCAACTGCTTGCTCAATTGTTTTTTCGCAGTATCGAGATGCTGAGTCAATAAACCCCTAAGTTGCTCTTTCAATACTTCAAGCTGTGCATTGAGAAGCCTGTCTTGATCCTCCCTTAATTTTATCTTAGTCATGTATACCTTTTTCAAGTACTGAAAATACCTTGCTGGAGTATAACTAGAACTATGAATAGGATAAAGAAACCAAATATCAAGCTCACCTTGTGGTATGACTAGAAATGGATTCATCAGACATGAAGTCATTGTGTTGTTTGCTAAAGCGATGTCTTCGTGGCTATCTATTATTTAGTACCCAAATAATATCTAAACACCATCTACCTACATTATTCTGCATCTTCTCCCTTGAGAGATAACTCCAGGAAGAGTTGTAGTAATGATTCGCTTTGGAGATTGACTTTTCCCCAGTGAAAAGAATGATGACATGATAGAGAGAGAGAGAACTGATGTGACACAATACACTGATCATCATATAGAAACAAAGAACTAATTTAATGACTACAAATCATCTGTAGCTATAGCTAGTAGATCTGCTGCGTTTAGATCTCTCTATACTTTATATTGTAACCATATTTGTTGTCCATTGTATCTGAGCTTATCCAAATCAATTACCAATAGCCCAATGAACAAAACTCCTATACAAGGCAGCAAATACCACATCTAAAATGCAGAGAGTTTGAGCATAATTATTAAAACAATTACTTGCTTACCTTGAAAGATTTTTGCCTTCTGGTTGCCCAAACAAAAATCTTGGTAGCTTCATGTTCCTCAGAACTTCCAGTAATCAACATATGACCATGATCTTGTGGGTTATAGAAATATGCCTAGCAAATGACTGAGCTGACTATGTCATTAATGAAGGAGATTGTACCAATGCTTGAATAATTGAAGCTTCAAAAGTTAGATGAATTCTGCTAATTAGGAAGAGCCTTACAGTTCTCGCCATCCTGATGATGATCTACTTGAAAAACTGTTCTCTGTCGATTGACGATAGTTACTTGTCCAATAGAGGAGCCAAGGATTGCCAAGTTGGAGTTGATCAGGATGATTGGAAGCTCAAGATTAAGTTCTGGCTCCAGAGGTTGTGGTGTAGTTGCCAGAAGTTTCTGATGTGCAGTATCATACCATGCAACTCCAGTAAACATCACTGTTGCTGCAAGGACTTGTCCAGATGGTGAAAGCCCAAGTCCTCCACTAGATATGATTTTAGTACAAGTATTCTTTTACTTCTGTTGACAACATACCATGGTTGACTTAGTGGAATATGCCATTCTGCTGTACCTCGGTAATCATTGTTGACCTTATAGGCACTAGACATTGTTAAATATGATCAGAAAATATAACTTGGTTACTTACAAGATTCCATTATAGGTATAGCCTACAATCACAGTATTATCCTTGGTATTGAATAACACAGTGTGGACTGTATCGCGATCTCCTCCAGGACCTGATCCTGCACGAGGAAGAGTTCGTCGTCCAGACCACAAGTCTGTCAATAAAATATGAGTTTTATGAGTTTCTAAAGGTGAAATGAGCAAACCAATTTGTTTCTGTTTTGCAAGTAAAACACAGTCGTCAAATCCAACTGCAATATGCTTGGAGCTCTGCAGGAATGCTAGACAGTGGACAACTCCTTCAACAGTATGCTCATGATAATATCTATCACTATCATCCTATGGCAATGTTAGAATGAATAAAAAAGATAGATGTAGAGCGTAGATTACCCATATATTAAAGGTTGTAACATGTCCTGTGTTCAACCCTACTGTAAGAATATGATTGTCATTCCAGACAATTGCTCGAATCTCTTGCTTCTTGAACAAAAAAGTCTTGCTAAGATTCCATGCTGCCATATTCCAAATATGCAATACACCCTCATCACCTCCTGAAGCGCAGTATTTTCCAGCAGGAGAGATTGCAATGACATTAATACTATCTCCTTCATAACCCTTGAGTGTTTTAATCAACTGGACCTGAGGTGTTGAACTGTGGCTCATGATAGTTCGGGAAAATCAGAAAATGATATATCATCAAAATGTACAAAACTATGTGTGTTTAATCTGCTCCACTGTCTTTGAAGTAAAAGGAAAGAAATGCTGCTCTTTGGTTTTCTGTAGTTGTTGTACCTTGGCCTGAAGATTTATAGTAGGATATGACCCTTCCCAAGACTCGCATGTTAGTACAACTGCTGCTGATACCTTCTGTTCAAAGTCATGCAGATTAAAGACTTTAGTCTGGCGGTTATACTTTATCAGCATAGCACCAAAGTGAACTAGACATTCCTGAAATTTATTAATAAGTGAACAAGTCTGTGTAAGGTTCTTACATAAAATATGTCAACACTTAGACTGACATTCACTGGCTTGATCGTGAAGTTTTTAACAACTGCTTGATGAAAGCCTGCAAATGCACTAAGTGCAGCTTGATGTTGTGCATAGAAAAATCCGCGTCGTTGCTGCTCTTCAGTTGAGGGCATCTTCTGATACCATCTCCCATCCAAGGCCTCCATGAAGCTGATATAAACACAGAGTTTCAGCATTGAATAAATGCCAGGCCATGTATCTAACTCTGGTATATGAAACCGTGTAAACATGCCAATTTCTTTGCCTAGTAAACAGATTAAAACTATGTTTCAAATAAAGTAGAGAGCTATACCATGAATAAAACGATTAAGATTGTCAAGCCAAAGACGAGCAATTTGCATAAAGAGAATTTCAGTATCCTGAAATTGATCATCGTTTAACTTGTAGCCTGAGACTTTGATGAATTCTGGTGAGAATACTCTGGTCCAGAGTTTCTTTTGTAAGCATAAGCTGCTTAGACACCATGGTATTGTGGGTGGCTACCACTGTCATGAATGTGAAGGGAGGTAGAATCCTAAAACTGTCAGTCTTAAAATAGAAAGATAAGGAACAACTTGCATAACATCCCCAGTTGTCAATGGTTTTATCGCCCATGTTAAATTGGAGGATGGCACAGCTGGCTCAAATGCTTTCAAACCCTCCAATGTCTGGAGTTTACTCTGGGTATCCCGACCAACATAGCAGATAAGACCACCCTTGATGACGGACATATATACAGCCATTGGACTGCAGGAAATGGGAGTGAAGGATTGCGCAGCATAAATAATGCCAGAGCTAAGATAATTATCCAATGCCTGTGGATCCATTATCTTGCAACCAGTAATTGCCAAGGTATGACGTCTAGCTGCATTGTTGGCATTTAGGGAACTGTATAGGTAAGATCTCAGAGCCTGGTGTGCATATGCTACATACCGTAGTCCTAGATTTGGGACCATATCTGGCATCTGAATAGGAACGTCTGCTGAATAAAATATTGGAGGCTGTTCCTTTTGAAGATCTTCAAGCACATCGTCTATTCTGGAATAATGATAGGACTCGTATGGATTGGAGGTGAGATTGACCCAGATCTTTAATCATAAGCACTATTCTCTATATTAAAGAAATGCAAACCATAAATCTTGATAATCCGGCCTGGGAAACTCCGAAGGCATCCAGAACATCATTATCCAAGTTTACTGGTGGATATGAGCTGCCTTGGCTATCTTTGGTTACAAGAACATGATTGAAAAGCCGTGTTTTGTTTGATAAGATTTCAACGATATTTTGCAAATTTGATTTCTTAGACAACAACTCAAGCTGTGTCACCATAGTAGCATATATGTCTGCTGAATGTGTCGAAGAACCGTCCCAACAAGTATAAGTTTTATGATCATTATTGACTTTGACGGTACCTTGACTTCAAATGCCATAATGTTCTCAATATCCGTGCCATCACCATTGATTATTGCAATTATCATGATCGGTGGCTTCTGATCTGGAACTGGTGCAATTTGTGGTTCTAGTTCCTCCTAAGATGAAAATTAGCTGTTTTCCATCTGAGAAAACAAGAATATCATACATCTTCTCCAGTGAGATCAATATAGATGATATCTTTCCTTAGAGAAACACTGTCTTCTTCTGTAAAACATATGATTAATGACTCAAATAATATTGGATTATACTTACTTGGTTGATCATACTCTCTGAATTGTCTTCACTGAGTTCATCGTCGTCATCTGCAGTTTTTAGCACACCACAGATGTGATTTCAATGAATTCCAACCTTCTGACTCAACAGGCCGGTTGTCATCATCATCATCATCATCATCATCATCATCACTGTCCTCTTGAACTTTTCGTTCTTTGCTGGTTGCCTTTGCTTCCTCGAGCTTGAGGATTTGCGCTAGACAGATATTGCTCTGCCCGTGAAGCCTCATAAGTCTTTCCACCTTCAGAAAACCTTTTCCCGGATGTTGGAGCTTTTTTAAGAGTGGGAAGTGATGGCTCTGGAACTATAGGCGGTGGCTGAGATAACTGAGTCTCAGGTACTACTGTATTGATAACAGATAGCGTTGTGGATCGATACAGCTAATCTATTTTTTAGTATCCTCTTGAGAAAGAAAAGACACTTACTTGACTCAGAGGATATGGTTGAGGCAAGTCGTAAAATCTCTAAACATGATTCAAGTCAAGTCTTTGGCACATTTATAAACAATACCTGTCACAACTCTTTCTGTCTCGGTATGGTAGCATCTGAAGAAGTCAATCCTATGGTATGGTCAACAAAATAGATTGTTAGTGCCAGCTTTGATACCTCTATTGAGATCAGCATTGCGACTGTATGCAGCATTCATTCCATTAGCCAGGCCTCCAGCATAATCCAGTTCCAGTGCTGGAGAAGAAGAAGAGAAAAACAGAGGCTGAGAACTGTGTTGTATAAAGTCTATAAAGTATAGAGAAGCTGATTTTTTTGAATACTGTCAAAACTTACCTTGATCATCCATAGACATATCTTCAGGTATTTGTGCATGAAGAAAGTCTTTTCGAACGTATTAGAATAGAAGCTATGGAATGATCTCTCTTACGCTGAATATCCTGAAACTCAGCCACAAAGCTGCTTTGTCCATCACGTATAGCCTGATTATATGGCCGTTGATCATGAAGAGTTTGTACAGCTGGCATTTGAGTTAGCATATATACATATAGCTTTGACTTGACTTACGTTCTTCAATTATTACTGGAGGATACTGGAGCTTGAGCAATCATTAGACCCTGTATAATGATAGTTACTCCTACCATTCTCAATAGCTGCTATTGGACCGGAGCTTGCTGGAGAATCTTTCAGATAGGTAAGATAAAAAAATAGTATCTATTATTACAGACCTGCGATAACTAATGGCTGTGACCAATGGGCTCTATCATCAGATTGTTGGATCCAAAATCTGGTTTCAACTGGATAAGACCATCATCTTCACATACTATAAAAAGAATCAGAATCACAATGATAAAAATATCTTAATTTGCCGTACAGAACCATTTCGTTGTGGTAGTCAGAGTAATAGCTGAAGCCTCTGTTACCAGATCAAACAAGACACCTTCAACTGTTTTCTCTCCATTGACTACTTGAAACAGTCGCTTCCAGATCAGATTCTCAATCATCAATATATCATCTGGCCGTTGAGAACCAAGACATTGGTGAAGCTATATTTATTTCAAATTAGTTATCATCCTTTTAAAGTCCACATCACATACCTTGTACATTTGCAGTGTGTTATAGTGGTGCGAGTGAAACTGAATAGGAACCAGAAGGACCAGTGGAGATAGATAGAGCAGAAGCTTCATGACGTTGCTTAGTTTGGTAAAGGAGGAGGAGACCTTTTCGATGAATTTCTCTATTTCTGAAGAGCTCTTTTTCTTTGTTGCTTGCTCTTCTTGCTCTTGGTCCTTCTCAGATTCCATAATCTGCTCTGCAATCTCCAATATAGCCTGAGGCCTAATACTCTTATTGAGGTAATTCAAAATAAGCAATTGCAATTCACACCTTTCTGATAACCAGTGTGTAAGCTCTTTAACAGTTGGAAAGGTCGAATGCTATAGATATATAAGTATAGTGATTCAACAGAGCAAAGTTCAAATACCTCCTGGTACCATTTTATACAGAGTACAGCTGCATGCCAGTTCATTCGATCTTTGCTGCCTTGTCTGGCAGAACAAGATATCGCATGAGCATTAATGATAATCTCGTCTTCAGTTGCTCGCTGGCCGTTGTAAGCCTCTCTGCCCTTTCTGTCCTCTTTGATAATGTTGATTCCTTTGTACCACAGTGATTGCCAATCCCCAAAATGCCCATTGAGGAGTTGAAGAATATCGGAGCTATGGATATAGGAAGGAAAGCGATATCGAGAGAGGACTTTTGTTGAGGGCTCCATCCATATTGTTGTAGAAATTTGCCAAGCATATTGAGAAGTAGAACAGGGTCGTGCAAGTTTAAGGTCAGTAATTCTCGTGTCATACTCGTCAAAGCCAAAAATAACAAGTGCATCGCGTTGGGCAAATGTCATTGGTGTTAGGGGGAAAACAATATGCTTTTGTAGATTTTGAGCCATTTTCTGCTTTCTGAATCAGCAACCAATAGCAGAGTGCCACAATGAAAAATCAAACAGTAAAGTTGATTCTCCTCTACAGCCAGAGGTAAGTGAATCATAAGATGATTACTGTATGATATCCACAGACCTCCAATGAGATATCGATGAGATCCAGTTGAGTCCAGTTCTCATTATCCAGACCATCGATAGGAAAGGACAGTTGTTTCAACAATGGAGAGTTGGTAGCAAAACAAGTACTAGAGAAGTGTTAGATATTCCTGTTCAGCTTGATCATAACTAACCTGTTTAACACAGAGGAGCTTGACATTGAATAACGTGCAAAGGTGAGCAAGGCAAGAAATGTTTCTGATTACTCATATCTTATTACGAAGTTAGTCACGTTCCTTCCCCAGGACCTTTTTCAGAACGTGACTTTTTTACATAACCAACATTACAATAACAGTTGATGATCTATGGTCTCGTTATTCGTATTTGCATGATTAAACTGGGCAGCAAGCTGATCAACAAAATCTAGCATAATTATCTCTCTGTATGCATATTATTTATATTGTGACTTACTATTCCTGCCATTGTGATTATCTGAAACTTGAGCTTACTATAAGATATGGTCAGAGAAATTAGTCACAATAAATGAAGAGCAGAACTCACCAGACTGAGAAGAACAATCCAAGTGCATAACTTTGAAAGGAATCACATCCCATAGTCGCATCGATGGAAAGTCATTAGCCTTATCCTCAATCCTGTTTTCAAAGCTAGTCCGGTAAAGAGGGCTTGGCTCGATTATATTGTTCCAGTATACCTCCGGATCGGATAAAGTCAAAGGCACCAAGCATATCACTTAAATGTTGGTGTAATCTTTGAGCAGTAAAGGTTTCTGCAGTGGTCATGTTTTCAGGGGGATTTTGTCGATATAGCGTAAGCAAAAGCCAGCCATATTGACGATTACATCCTAACATCACAATCAGAATAGAATAGACTAAACGATGATACATACATTATTGGCCTTCGAAAACGTTTTATATCCCGACTCTCGTGGCTCAAAGAAGTCTTGAATATATTTTTCAAACTTGGCAATTTGCCGCCAAAGGTATGTTAGCTCGGTATACCGGTCCCGTTGGATAGGAAGCAGATCATCATCGTTGTCCGATGTGTCAAGCATTTCATATGCGGCAACATTTAGGGCAGGTCGGATAATGTTGAATGCAATCAGCAGAATTAAACGATGAAGTTGTTGGTCCATAGTAATGTCCAGAATATGAGGGTTGAGCTGACCAGATGAGATGCTGGTCAACTGTACAAGAAGAATGCGTGCAAATAACCAACTGGCTTCTGAATGGTCAATGTTGGTTGAAAGATTGCCAGAAAATACTTGATGCAGCTCAGCTGCAATACAGCGATCGATGGTTTGAATTGGCAGTTCATGAACACCATTAACATAGGCATCCTCAAGGCCAATTACTGAATGGACAATGAGCGGTCGCATGATACTAGACAATGTGTAAGCCGTCTGCAATTAGATAAAAATGGACTCACAGCATTGAGGTCTCAAATAAAACAATACCTTCCGTTGCATAACGGTCGCTATTGGAAGTATTGCCATCCCAGCCATTGAAGTATGTCCGAGAATAGCAATCACGGTCAATAGCTGGTCTTGCATTGCTTGGGTTGATAAGAGGCAGTCGAGAGTTTTGTAGACACCATAACTTGGCGCCTGATTCAACTTTAACAACCGTTACTCCCATAGCGTCGACATGGTGAGCTGTTTTCACACCGGCATTACCACAAACAGCCCAATTCATATGACTCCGAGGTAGGAGGGTAGGAGGGAGCTCTGGAGTATCTTGTGTCTGGATAACTGCATATCGAGCTGTCGCCAGTTCCCTGTGGGTCTTATTACCAGTGCGCTTCTAGTTTTTGGAAACAGACAAACTCATATCGAGGAATTGTAGGCATATCATGGTTTGGTGTTGGGTGATCCAATGCATTCAGTCGAGGATTATTGTTACGAAAGCTTTCCTCTTTCAGCATTCGTCTGAGTTTATCGACAACCAGCCCTTGAGTGCCATTTTGCATTAGATATCCATCTTTCATGATCAGTCTATGCCTAGATATACTCGGCAACGTACCTTGAAATGCAACAAGTGCATCCAGCGATCTCAATCCTTCTAGCAGTTGTTTGAATGATTTTGGATTTGATGAGGTCGGACAGTCGGTAATCAAAATGGACCGGTCGGCTAGTATTTGTTGGTAGAAGTCGTCTGGCTTCTGGATAAAATCGGAAAATGAAATAACAAAGAGTTCAGATTTGGTTCTTGAGGGATTGAATTCTGGTTCTCTTGCTGATGCTAGCAGATGGAGAGGCTTGGAAATGCCATCATCATCGATATCATAGGGCATGTTAGCCACCATTTCCTGAGCGACATCTGCTTCCTAAGAACTATATGAGATCATTATGAAAGTTATGGTTTGTTACCTCTTGAGTGCAGGGAAACCAGTTATATGTCACCAAATTGTCTTTCTTCCCTGTACTATTCGGTGCATAGAGCTTCATTTCAACTGGTGTGGAAATAGGTTTCCACTTCAAAGAGAGTAAGCTTTAAATCTTAAATTACTAATAGAAAACGACTCACTGGCTTGTCGCCTAGTCCTTGATTAACTAACTTTGCTTCGAGTGATTCAACTTCATCTTCACACTGCTCAACCTCTTGTATAAGACTTGCACAATCCGCTCCTTGATTCCGCATCTGCCGCAACTCCTTCTCCTTTATAGCCAGTTTGCTCTTCGCAAGACGTAAAGACTTTCGTTGGGTATCCCATTCTGTAAGCGTATCGTCATTGAAGTTGACCAATCCGTTGTCGTATGACGAATGCAACCTTGCAGCGGTGCTAACTTGAGGTGATGGATGTGGATACACTGCAAAAATATTGCCGCAGGTTTGGTAGGAATGATCGTCTGCAAAGGTCGACTTCTCTGTTGATACAGATTTAGCCCGTGAGGTCTTTGTTGATTTCCTTCGAGATTTTTTCGGAGGTGGAGCAGTTATGATCGGAGCTTTGGCTTTCTGAGAATTGCGAGCCGATCTTCGAGGGAAATCGTGTACAGTGGTTGAATGATCGGAATGAATATCTTGCCCTTCAGGAGAACTATTTGTTGGAGGAACTGGTTGGTTTGCCTGACCAATAATTAGTTCTATGCCATATAGAGATATAGTTCTAACTAACATGTTGAATAACTGTACTTTCGTATGGAGCAGGCGATGCAACCTGATTATTTCTCATATGCTACACGGAATAAATAAACAACCAGGTTGGGTATAAACTTGACTTACAATAGAAGAAGATCTAGAGCTCATCTCGGCTTGATCGATATGCTTCTGTCGTTTTTTTGGAGGGCTCTCCAGATCCTCCTCCTCACTATGATATAGGTATGGCTTGTCTTGCTTATCTAAGAACATTTCAGCACAAATATAAACAGTTTTAATCAAACAAACCAATAATAGGTCCAGCACTTAATTCTTCATCAACATCAATATAGACAAGTTGAGTCCACGATGTAAAATCGTCGGTAGCTACTTGACCATTTGTAATTGTTTGGTACAGGTCCTTATAGTGAGCAAACTCCTTTGATGTCGATAAACGCTGCAATAGAATAGCTGGATGAAATTTGCCGCGTATCGATTGAAGCACGTGTCGGACAACAATTTGCTCTAGTTTCCAGACTAGAGTATTTCGGCGACTACGGAATTCGTCGCATCGTTGTAACTGAAATAATAAGAATCAATTTTTAATTCAATGTTTTTGAAAAGAACTTACATCAAAAACGGCTGTATTGGTTGCAAAATGTGGAAACAGCAAACTTCTTGAGTCGTTTATAATGTTGAGAACACTGCTACCCAGGGCGACTGATAGAGGTGCAGAGAACGCCATATTGATTTCAGCCAACTCCTGAATCGTCTTCTCCTTTAATGGAACTTTAAGATCTTGATGATACTTTGCAAGGCCCGTGGCGACGGCTTTTGAGTCTCTAAGATCAATTCCCTATATTGATGTTATTAGCTGGCAGATAGCAGAAGAAGGGAAAAAGATAAAACCTGAAGAATCAAATAGCCAACAAGTACTAGATATACCACATTAAAATGCGAGCGAAACCCCTTTTCTTCAGCTTCGCCAGTCTTTCGCAAAGCTGATATGTAAAAGTTGCTATCGATCTCCTGCTCTGTTTCTGGTGGTATGAACTCCATCTCCTGTTGTTGTTTTTCTCGGGTTCTTTTTCGTTTATTAGCCTTGGCTCCTGCGACCCGATCGAGGGAAAAAAGTGCTTGTCCGGCCATTTTGAACAGGGATGAAGGAATATTCTGAGTTATTCTGTTAACAATACTGATAGTCATGATCAAATAGTACCTTTTGCACTTTTGCAGAAAGTACTTTGGGGCCGTTACAAACAGTTGGACTTCCAAGAATACGAGTAAGAGAGCGAATGCCGTCTTGCCAATAGTAGCCTGACTCTTCAAGTTTTTTATCCTCCCCACTTTCTTGTCCAAATTCCAGGTTCCAATCCAGAAGCAGGGCAGTTATGACTGCCTGGTGCAGTCCATAGCTGCTGGTAGGACCGGCACCGTTAACTTCCTGTCGTTGTATGGAATCTGGTTGAGGATTGTTGAGATATGCAAGGCCTGCAATAGAGGCCTGCCCAGAGGAAAAGCGGGCGAAGTGGTGCTGGAAAGCTGTTTTCATTCCTTCAAATAGCGCAATGTCCTCAGGCAAAAGCTGGGGCAAGGAAAGATTGTTGAAGTTGCTTGGAGGGACACCAAGGAAATATGGAGTTGCTGGATTCCGAAAATTAATCGCGTTAACCAAAAGGCCAGCAGTATTCGATGAGGAGGTCATAATAACGAGGCAAAATGGTAGTAAATCACACGTCACAAAGTTTGATGCACATTACGTGAAGGTCGTGCAGAACGAGCTTCACGTAAAAATAATATATAAGTAATTTGGCTAGTTATAATTAACTTGGAATAATGGTGTAATAATTGAGGCGCCTGATCATACTGCTCGACCATATGATCGCATGATCATAAAATGCTAGAGAAGGCATTTAACCAGCTGGATGCATACACATGTACACGGTCTAGGAATATATATGCTTAGCAAATGGACGTTACGCGGTAACTACTACTCATAATATATGTTTTCTTGTACAACAGTAAATACCTCTGAACTTAATCTATTATTCTATCTACTTATTATAATTTTTGCCAATATCCAAATTTCATCGCTCTTGGAAACTTGCAGAGTGAATGTTCGTCCATAACCAAATCAAAATACACTTCCCTCTGAAGTTCAGCTGGAATTACTGTGGCAAGAAAGGCATGAACGATTTTAAGTCCCCGTATGCAGTCTGCTAGAGTAGATTTGCGAGGTTTGTCGCGCCAGTGGAATTAGACCTAGCGTTTCAAGTCCTTTTGCGGCGCCTTTGTTTAGGGCACAAATCAAAGTTCCCAACTCCTCGATAGATGGAGGATCTACAAGGCGGGGCTCGGTATAGGTCAAGTCAGCGGCCACCAGATAGCTCGTCAATGGACCCAGTCCAGGGAAGCGCTTGACGCTTTTACCATTTTCAATACAGCGTCCATCAAGCCACTTCCATGCAGTCGTGAATGAGACGTGAGATTGGCCACCAAGCAACGATTCGAGATCATGGGTCTTGACCTTGCGGAAATATGTCTCCATAAGTTCAATCCTTCGACTCTTATTTGCTGGACCATATGCAGCAGAATTACAGATGAATGAAGGCGATGGGGATTGATGATTCTGTTGTCGATACTCGGCTTTGGCTCGATTGGTTTCTGCGACAAAGGCGGAGTATGTGGGGTATCGCAAAGCATAGGTTTTCACAAACTCGCCACCAAACAGGACTGCTCTATATCCCAAACAGCTGGCAAATCCACCTTTCGTCGAAACAAAATCGGCAGTATAAGGACCTTCAGGACTGGAAGCTCTTGTCCGAGATGGCGCAAGCTCTCGGTAAGGCTGCAGAAAGTCTGGTCGTCGTAACAATGCAGCTTGCCACTTGGTTGGCTGTGTGATGCTTTGCGGGTCAAGTGTTATAGAAAGTGCCTCGCGCATAAATCTGGATGGCTTTATCGCCCATGTTAAATTGGAGGATGGCACAGCTGGCTCAAATCCTTTCAAACCCTCCAATGTCTGGAGTTTACTCTGGGTATCCCGACCAACATAGCAGATAAGACCACCCTTGATGACAGACATATATACAGCCATTGGACTGCAGGAAATGGGAGTGAAGGATTGCGCAGCATAAATAATGCCAGAGCTAAGATAATTATCCAATGCCTGTGGATCCATTATCTTGCAACCAGTAATTGCCAAGGTATGACGTCTAGCTGCATTGTTGGCATTTAGGGCACTGTATAGGTAAGATCTCAGAGCCTGGGTGTGCATATGCTACATACCGTAGTCCTAGATTTGGGACCATATCTGGCATCTGAATAGGAACGTCTGCTGAATAAAATATTGGAGGCTGTTCCTTTTGAAGATCTTCAAGCACATCGTCTATTCTGGAATAATGATAGGACTCGTATGGATTGGAGGGGTGAGATTGACCCAGATCTTTAATCATAAGCACTATTCTCTATATTAAAGAAATGCAAACCATAAATCTTGATAATACGGCCTGGTGAAACTCCGAAGGCATCCAGAACATCATTATCCAAGTTTACTGGTGGATATGAGCTGCCTTGGCTATCTTTGGTTACAAGAACATGATTGAAAAGCCGTGTTTTGTTTGATAAGATTTCGACGATATTTGGCAAATTTGATTTCTTAGACAACAACTCAAGCTGTGTCACCATAGTAGCATATATGTCTGCTGAATGTGTCGAAGAGCCGTCCTAACAAGTATAAGTTTTATGATCATTATTGACTTTGACGGTACCTTGACTTCAAATGCCATAATGTTCTCAATATCCGTGCCGTCAATTGTGATTGTTGCAATTATCATAATCGGTGGCTTCTGATCTGGAACTGGTGCAATTTGTGGTTCTAGTTCCTCCTAAGATGAAAATTAGCTGTTTTCCATCTGAGAAAACAAGAATATCATACATCTTCTCCAGTGAGATCAATATAGATGATATCTTTCCTTGGCAGAAACACTGTCTTCTTCTGTAAACATATGATTAATGACTCAAATAATATTGGATTATACTTACTTGGTTGATCATACTCTCTGAATTGTCTTCACTGAGTTCATCGTCGTCATCTGCAGTTTTTAGCACACCACAGATGTGATTTCAATGAATTCCAACCTTCTGACTCAACAGGCAGGTTGTCATCATCATCATCATCGTCATCATCATCACTGTCCTCTTGAACTTTTCGTTTCTTTGCTGGTTGCCTTTGCTTCCTCGAGCTTGAGGATTTGCGCTTGACAGATATTGCTGCTGCCCGTGAAGCCTCATAAGTCTTTCCACCTTCAGAAAACCTTTTCCCGGATGTTGGAGCTTTTTTAAGAGTGGGAAGTGATGGCTCTGGAACTATAGGCGGTGGCTGAGATAACTGAGTCTCAGGTACTACTGTATTGATAACAGATAGCGTTTTTGGATCGATACAGCCTAATCTATTTTTTAGTATCCTCTTGAGAAAGAAAGACACTTACTTGACTCAGAGGATATGGTTGAGGCAAGTCGTAAAATCTCTAAACATGATTCAAGTCAAGTCTTTGGCACATTTATAAACAATACCTGTCACAACTCTTTCTGTCTCAGGTATGGTAGCATCTGAAGAAGTCAATCCTATGGTATGGTCAACAAAATAGATTGTTAGTGCCAGCTTTGATACCTCTATTGAGATCAGCATTGCGACTGTATGCAGCATTCATTCCATTAGCCAGGCCTCCAGCATAATCCAGTTCCTCTGGAGAAGAAGAAGAGAAAAACAGAGGCTGAGAACTGTGTTGTATAAAGTCTATAAAGTATAGAGAAGCTGATTTTTTATGAATACTGTCAAAACTTACCTTGATCATCCATAGACATATCTTCAGGTATTTGTGCATGAAGAAAGTCTTTTTCGGAACGTATTAGAATAGAAGCTATGCAGTATGATCTCTCTTACGCTGAATATCCTGAAACTCAGCCACAAAGCTGCTTTGTCCATCACGTATAGCCTGATTATATGGCCGTTGATCATGAAGAGTTTGTACAGCTGGCATTTGAGTTAGCATATATACATATAGCTTTGACTTGTACTTACGTTCTTCAATTATTACTGGAGGGGATACTGGAGCTTGAGCAATCATTAGACCCTGTATAATGATAGTTACTCCTACCATTCTCAATAGCTGCTATTGGACCGGAGCTTGCTGGAGAATCTTTCAGATAGGTAAGATAAAAAAATAGTATCTATTATTACAGACCTGCGATAACTAATGGCTGTGACCGAATGGGCTCTATCATCAGATTGTTGGATCCAAAATCTGGTTTCAACTGGATAAGACCATCATCTTCACATACTATAAAAAGAATCAGAATCACAATGATAAAAATATCTTAATTTGCACACAGAACCATTTCGTTGTGGTAGTCAGAGTAATAGCTGAAGCCTCTGTTACCAGATCAAACAAGACACCTTCAACTGTTTTCTCTCCATTGACTACTTGAAACAGTCGCTTCCAGATCAGATTCTCAATCATCAATATATCATCTGGCCGTTGAGAACCAAGACATTGGTGAAGCTATATTTATTTCAAATTAGTTATCATCCTTTTAAAGTCCACATCACATACCTTGTACATTTGCAGTGTGTTATAGTGGTGCGAGTGAAACTGAATAGGAACCAGAAGGACCAGTGGAGATAGATAGAGCAGAAGCTTCATGACGTTGTTTAGTTTGGTAAAGGAGGAGGAGACCTTTTCGATGAATTTCTCTATTTCTGAAGAGCTCTTTTTCTTTGTTGCTTGCTCTTCTTGCTCTTGGTCCTTCTCAGATTCCATAATCTGCTCTGCAATCTCCAATATAGCCTGAGGCCTAATACTCTTATTGAGGTAATTCAAAATAAGCAATTGCAATTCACACCTTTCTGATAACCAGTGTGTAAGCTCTTTAACAGTTGGAAAGGTCGAATGCTATAGATATATAAGTATAGTGATTCAACAGAGCAAAGTTCAAATACCTCCTGGTACCATTTTATACAGAGTACAGCTGCATGCCAGTTCATTCGAATCTTTGCTGCCTTGTCTGGCAGAACAAGATATCGCATGGCATTAATGATAATCTCGTCTTCAGTTGCTCGCTGGCCGTTGTAAGCCTCTCTGCCCTTTCTGTCCTCTTTGATAATGTTGATTCCTTTGTACCACAGTGATTGCCAATCCCCAAAATGCCCATTGAGGAGTTGAAGAATATCGGAGCGAGCTATGGATATAGGAAGGAAAGCGATATCGAGAGAGGACTTTTGTTGAGGGCTCCCATCCATATTGTTGTAGAAATTTGCCAAGCATATTGAGAAGTAGAACAGGGTCGTGCCGAAGTTTAAGGTCAGTAATTCTCGTGTCATACTCGTCAAAGCCAAAAATAACAAGTGCATCGCGTTGGGCAAATGTCATTGGTGTTAGGGGGAAAACAATATGCTTTTGTAGATTTTGAGCCATTTTCTGCTTTCTGAATCAGCAACCAATAGCAGAGTGCCACAATGAAAAATCAAACAGTAAAGTTGATTCTCCTCTACAGCCAGAGGTAAGTGAATCATAAGATGATTACTGTATGATATCCACAGACCTCCAATGAGATATCGATGAGATCCAGTTGAGTCCAGTTCTCATTATCCAGACCATCGATAGGAAAGGACAGTTGTTTCAACAATGGAGAGTTGGTAGCAAAACAAGTACTAGAGAAGTGTTAGATATTCCTGTTCAGCTTGATCATAACTAACCTGTTTAACACAGAGGAGCTTGACATTGAATAACGTGCAAAGGTGAGCAAGGCAAGAAATGTTTCTGATTACTCATATCTTATTACGAAGTTAGTCACGTTCCTTCCCCAGGACCTTTTTCAGAACGTGACTTTTTTACATAACCAACATTACAATAACAGTTGATGATCTATGGTCTCGTTATTCGTATTTGCATGATTAAACTGGGCAGCAAGCTGATCAACAAAATCTAGCATAATTATCTCTCTGTATGCATATTATTTATATTGTGACTTACTATTCCTGCCATTGTGATTATCTGAAACTTGAGCGCCTACTATAAGATATGGTCAGAGAAATTAGTCACAATAAATGAAGAGCAGAACTCACCAGACTGAGAAGAACAATCCAAGTGCATAACTTTGAAAGGAATCACATCCCATAGTCGCATCGATGGAAAGTCATTAGCCTTATCCTCAATCCTGTTTTCAAAGCTAGTCCGAAGTAAAGAGGGCTTGGCTCGATTATATTGTTCCAGTATACCTCCGGATCGGATAAAGTCAAAGGCACCAAGCATATCACTTAAATGTTGGTGTAATCTTTGAGCAGTAAAGGTTTCTGCAGTGGTCATGTTTTCAGGGGGATTTTGTCGATAGCGTAAGCAAAAGCCAGCCATATTGACGATTACATCCTAACATCACAATCAGAATAGAATAGACTAAACGATGATACATACATTATTGGCCTTCGAAACGCTTTTATATCCCGACTCTCGTGGCTCAAAGAAGTCTTGAATATATTTTTCAAACTTGGCAATTTGCCGCCAAAGGTATGTTAGCTCGGTATACCGGTCCCGTTGGATAGGAAGCAGATCATCATCGTTGTCCGATGTGTCAAGCATTTCATATGCGGCAACATTTAGGGCAGGTCGGATAATGTTGAATGCAATCAGCAGAATTAAACGATGAAGTTGTTGGTCCATAGTAATGTCCAGAATATGAGGGTTGAGCTGACCAGATGAGATGCTGGTCAACTGTACAAGAAGAATGCGTGCAAATAACCAACTGGCTTCTGAATGGTCAATGTTGGTTGAAAGATTGCCAGAAAATACTTGATGCAGCTCAGCTGCAATACAGCGATCGATGGTTTGAATTGGCAGTTCATGAACACCATTAACATAGGCATCCTCAAGGCCAATTACTGAATGGACAATGAGCGGTCGCATGATACTAGACAATGTGTAAGCCGTCTGCAATTAGATAAAAATGGACTCACAGCATTGAGGTCTCAAATAAAACAATACCTTCCGTTGCATAACGGTCGCTATTGGAAGTATTGCCATCCCAGCCATTGAAGTATGTCCGAGAATAGCAATCACGGTCAATAGCTGGTCTTGCATTGCTTGGGTTGATAAGAGGCAGTCGAGAGTTTTGTAGACACCATAACTTGGCGCCTGATTCAACTTTAACAACCGTTACTCCCATAGCGTCGACATGGTGAGCTGTTTTCACACCGGCATTACCACAAACAGCCCAATTCATATGACTCCAGGTAGGAGGGTAGGAGGGAGCTCTGGAGTATCTTGTGTCTGGATAACTGCATATCGAGCTGTCGCCAGTTCCCTGTGGGTCTTATTACCAGTGCGCTTCTAGTTTTTGGAAACAGACAAACTCATATCGAGGAATTGTAGGCATATCATGGTTTGGTGTTGGGTGATCCAATGCATTCAGTCGAGGATTATTGTTACGAAAGCTTTCCTCTTTCAGCATTCGTCTGAGTTTATCGACAACCAGCCCTTGAGTGCCATTTTGCATTAGATATCCATCTTTCATGATCAGTCTATGCCTAGATATACTCGGCAACGTACCTTGAAATGCAACAAGTGCATCCAGCGATCTCAATCCTTCTAGCAGTTGTTTGAATGATTTTGGATTTGATGAGGTCGGACAGTCGGTAATCAAAATGGACCGGTCGGCTAGTATTTGTTGGTAGAAGTCGTCTGGCTTCTGGATAAAATCGGAAAATGAAATAACAAAGAGTTCAGATTTGGTTCTTGAGGGATTGAATTCTGGTTCTCTTGCTGATGCTAGCAGATGGAGAGGCTTGGAAATGCCATCATCATCGATATCATAGGGCATGTTAGCCACCATTTCCTGAGCGACATCTGCTTCCTAAGAACTATATGAGATCATTATGAAAGTTATGGTTTGTTACCTCTTGAGTGCAGGGAAACCAGTTATATGTCACCAAATTGTCTTTCTTCCCTGTACTATTCGGTGCATAGAGCTTCATTTCAACTGGTGTGGAAATAGGTTTCCACTTCAAAGAGAGTAAGCTTTAAATCTTAAATTACTAATAGAAAACGACTCACTGGCTTGTCGCCTAGTCCTTGATTAACTAACTTTGCTTCGAGTGATTCAACTTCATCTTCACACTGCTCAACCTCTTGTATAAGACTTGCACAATCCGCTCCTTGATTCCGCATCTGCCGCAACTCCTTCTCCTTTATAGCCAGTTTGCTCTTCGCAAGACGTAAAGACTTTCGTTGGGTATCCCATTCTGTAAGCGTATCGTCATTGAAGTTGACCAATCCGTTGTCGTATGACGAATGCAACCTTGCAGCGGTGCTAACTTGAGGTGATGGATGTGGATACACTGCAAAAATATTGCCGCAGGTTTGGTAGGAATGATCGTCTGCAAAGGTCGACTTCTCTGTTGATACAGATTTAGCCCGTGAGGTCTTTGTTGATTTCCTTCGAGATTTTTTCGAGGTGGAGCAGTTATGATCGGAGCTTTGGCTTTCTGAGAATTGCGAGCCGATCTTCGAGGGAAATCGTGTACAGTGGTTGAATGATCGGAATGAATATCTTGCCCTTCAGGAGAACTATTTGTTGGAGGAACTGGTTGGTTTGCCTGACCAATAATTAGTTCTATGCCATATAGAGATATAGTTCTAACTAACATGTTGAATAACTGTACTTTCGTATGGAGCAGGCGATGCAACCTGATTATTTCTCATATGCTACACGGAATAAATAAACAACCAGGTTGGGTATAAACTTGACTTACAATAGAAGAAGATCTAGAGCTCATCTCGGCTTGATCGATATGCTTCTGTCGTTTTTTGGAGGGCTCTCCAGATCCTCCTCCTCACTATGATATAGGTATGGCTTGTCTTGCTTATCTAAGAACATTTCAGCACAAATATAAACAGTTTTAATCAAACAAACCAATAATAGGTCCAGCACTTAATTCTTCATCAACATCAATATAGACAAGTTGAGTCCACGATGTAAAATCGTCGGTAGCTACTTGACCATTTGTAATTGTTTGGTACAGGTCCTTATAGTGAGCAAACTCCTTTGATGTCGATAAACGCTGCAATAGAATAGCTGGATGAAATTTGCCGCGTATCGATTGAAGCACGTGTCGGACAACAATTTGCTCTAGTTTCCAGACTAGAGTATTTCCGACTACGGAATTCGTCGCATCGTTGTAACTGAAATAATAAGAATCAATTTTTAATTCAATGTTTTTGAAAAGAACTTACATCAAAAACGGCTGTATTGGTTGCAAAATGTGGAAACAGCAAACTTCTTGAGTCGTTTATAATGTTGAGAACACTGCTACCCAGGGCGACTGATAGAGGTGCAGAGAACGCCATATTGATTTCAGCCAACTCCTGAATCGTCTTCTCCTTTAATGGAACTTTAAGATCTTGATGATACTTTGCAAGGCCCGTGGCGACGGCTTTTGAGTCTCTAAGATCAATTCCCTATATTGATGTTATTAGCTGGCAGATAGCAGAAGAAGGGAAAAAGATAAAACCTGAAGAATCAAATAGCCAACAAGTACTAGATATACCACATTAAAATGCGAAGAAACCCCTTTTCTTCAGCTTCGCCAGTCTTTTCGCAAAAGCTGATATGTAAAAGTTGCTATCGATCTCCTGCTCTGTTTCTGGTGGTATGAACTCCATCTCCTGTTGTTGTTTTTCTCGGGTTCTTTTTCGTTTATTAGCCTTGGCTCCTGCGACCCGATCGAGGGAAAAAAGTGCTTGTCCGGCCATTTTGAACAGGGATGAAGGAATATTCTGAGTTATTCTGTTAACAATACTGATAGTCATGATCAAATAGTACCTTTTGCACTTTTGCAGAAAGTACTTTGGGGCCGTTACAAACAGTTGGACTTCCAAGAATACGAGTAAGAGAGCGAATGCCGTCTTGCCAATAGTAGCCTGACTCTTCAAGTTTTTTATCCTCCCCACTTTCTTGTCCAAATTCCAGGTTCCAATCCAGAAGCAGGGCAGTTATGACTGCCTGGTGCAGTCCATAGCTGCTGGTAGGACCGGCACCGTTAACTTCCTGTCGTTGTATGGAATCTGGTTGAGGATTGTTGAGATATGCAAGGCCTGCAATAGAGGCCTGCCCAGAGGAAAAGCGGGCGAAGTGGTGCTGGAAAGCTGTTTTCATTCCTTCAAATAGCGCAATGTCCTCAGGCAAAAGCTGGGGCAAGGAAAGATTGTTGAAGTTGCTTGGAGGGACACCAAGGAAATATGGAGTTGCTGGATTCCGAAAATTAATCGCGTTAACCAAAAGGCCAGCAGTATTCGATGAGGAGGTCATAATAACGAGGCAAAATGGTAGTAAATCACACGTCACAAAGTTTGATGCACATTACGTGAAGGTCGTGCAGAACGAGCTTCACGTAAAAGCAATATATAAGTAATTTGGCTAGTTATAATTAACTTGGAATAATGGTGTAATAATTGAGGCGCCTGATCATACTGCTCGACCATATGATCGCATGATCATAAAATGCTAGAGAAGGCATTTAACCAGCTGGATGCATACACATGTACACGGTCTAGGAATATATATGCTTAGCAAATGGACGTTACGCGGTAACTACTACTCATAATATATGTTTTCTTGTACAACAGTAAATACCTCTGAACTTAATCTATTATTCTATCTACTTATTATAATTTTTGCCAATATCCAAATTTCATCGCTCTTGGAAACTTGCAGAGTGAATGTTCGTCCATAACCAAATCAAAATACACTTCCCTCTGAAGTTCAGCTGGAATTACTGTGGCAAGAAAGGCATGAACGATTTTAAGTCCCCGTATGCAGTCTGCTAGAGTAGATTTGCGAGGTTTGTCGCGCCGTGGAATTAGACCTAGCGTTTCAAGTCCTTTTGCGGCGCCTTTGTTTAGGGCACAAATCAAAGTTCCCAACTCCTCGATAGATGGAGGATCTACAAGGCGGGGCTCGGTATAGGTCAAGTCAGCGGCCACCAGATAGCTCGTCAATGGACCCAGTCCAGGGAAGCGCTTGACGCTTTTACCATTTTCAATACAGCGTCCATCAAGCCACTTCCATGCAGTCGTGAATGAGACGTGAGATTGGCCACCAAGCAACGATTCGAGATCATGGGTCTTGACCTTGCGGAAATATGTCTCCATAAGTTCAATCCTTCGACTCTTATTTGCTGGACCATATGCAGCAGAATTACAGATGAATGAAGGCGATGGGGATTGATGATTCTGTTGTCGATACTCGGCTTTGGCTCGATTGGTTTCTGCGACAAAGGCGGAGTATGTGGGGTATCGCAAAAGCATAGGTTTTCACAAACTCGCCACCAAACAGGACTGCTCTATATCCCAAACAGCTGGCAAATCCACCTTTCGTCGAAACAAAATCGGCAGTATAAGGACCTTCAGGACTGGAAGCTCTTGTCCGAGATGGCGCAAGCTCTCGGTAAGGCTGCAGAAAGTCTGGTCGTCGTAACAATGCAGCTTGCCACTTGGTTGGCTGTGTGATGCTTTGCGGGTCAAGTGTTATAGAAAGTGCCTCGCATAAATCTGGCAAAGCTTTGCATGCGTTTTTCAGCAGGTGATAAACTGTCAAGCTGAACCGATTTGAGAAGAACTGGAGGATGAGCATGAGAGTGACGTTGAGCTGGAGGTGGTAGTGTCGATAATGCTCCATTTTGAGCTGGAAGGGAAGAGGGAAGTTGTAATACGGCAGTATCTCGAGCATCTCCAAGGGTGATGGCTGATGGTACCGACTCTGTGCGTAGATAGCCAATAATTTCAGCAATTTGACCAACGGCCAGGTACTCTCTGGAGGAGATATTAGATAGTGGATGAATCTGAAGCTGCTGACGAAAAGAGTCCAAATCGGCGGTTACAGTAGTCTCGGGCGCGAGAACCAGAACCTAGTATCTCTGCACGGATGTGGTTGTATCCATACCACACTTCGTCTAAGAGAAGCGATGACCGACCAAAATTATGCAGTATTGCATAAATAAACCAAGCTTGATACCGAGATTGATCTTGAGTAGGAAACTCTAGCCACGTCTCCAAGATACGAAGACACAGGGCAACGACGCCGTCTCGCAGGTCAGCTGGTGTATCGTAACGATGTCGAGATTTGTTTGAATAAACGTAGATGGTATCGTCACCTATATCTAGCCCATAGTGTGAAGGAGAATGTGTGTGATCAAGGGCAACTGAGCGTAACACACGATTAACATCTTGGGCCAGATGTCCAATCCAGTCCAAGGCTGAACCGTCAGACTGACGATCGAGAGCACTGACGATATGTTGAGGACAGTATGCACAAAGCCATCTCCATGCAAAGAACTGAGTAAGCATGATGCTTTCTCGGTCAAGACTGAGTCGTAGTGTATTCATTCCCTCATGGCTTTTGAGCTGTCGTAGAGCCGACCAGATAGACTTGAAAGAGTTTACGATCGTCACGTCGCTTGGCCGATGAACGAGAGTATCGTATGCCTGGGCTAAGGACTCTAGAGCATTGTCGTTTGGAATATCGGAGAGAGCTTCCCAAGATTTCTCGACTCGTGCGAGATTTGCACTAATATTTACCCAGCTAAGTCGACGGATAAAGGGTATTATGTCTGGGAAAGTATTTAAAGTGAACATCGATCATTTCAGCAACTTTTTTTACTAACCTGTATCAATAGGATACAACTGTGGTCCACTGAAGCTCGTCATCTTCACCGTCAGCCCAATCAACCGACCCTAGCGACTCCACGGTCTTAGCGTAGTAACTTGCTGACCAAGCAGAATTCCCAAGTCGCTTGCACCTAGAGAGTGGAACTTAGATCTCAATAAGCCATATATATAAGTGAATGCATACCAGGATTTGCTGTTCGAAACGCTTGATAACCAAAGATGGGTCTGCTGAACTGGCTGGTCGTTTTGAACCGCAATTGGTAGATAGCGTCTCCAAATCAGTTGATGTTGGAAATGCTGCAAGGTTTCATTAGAAGAGTAGACAAGAAAGAAGCTAAACATACCTAGTTCATCTTCCTCATCGTCTCTCTCACTATTGATCCCATCGTCTTCATCGTCTGAAGCATGCTCGTCATCCAGGACAGGGTCGTCACCAGCTGCTGCATCGGCTAACCCACAAGAATCATCCACTTGCATCTCATTCTCATTCTCATCACGATTGCCTGTGTCTTCACCTTCATCTTGACTGCCTGCCCCATCATCGCTACTAGAGTCTGGCTCTGGATCCTTGGTCTTCTTCTTTTTCTTTCGCTGACTTGAGTTGTCAGGCTTCGGATGACTTGACTTGGCAGGTTTCGGATTACTCGACTTTGTTTTCTTAGCTTGTAGTATTTCGTCTTCTATAATAGTATAAGAGTAGCACAAAAGTGAATTATCGTCAACGTACTGCACTCAGCACAATATTTTCTTGGCGCCTGAGGGGGTGCTGGACCCTGGCGCGTAATTGGGCCATGTCGACCAATGTCAGGTATATGAGAACTGACAAGATCTTCGTATGCCTTGATATCGCGGTAAACCTGATCTCGAACATCAATTTGGTCAATGACATCTTCAGTCGGCTTGAACGTATTCCAGCCACAATCATCCTTGCGACGGAAACCCGGTGCAAGATCCCACTGGCCAGCTGAGATGCGAGTATGGTCATCCTTGTGTCGCATGGTTATTGCTTGTAAGAGTAGGTCGGGGTCAAGGCGGGCATGATATTCAGCCGGTAGTTGCCGAACCATGAAGTTGACCAAGATAACGATGGAGCGAGCGTAGTGAGTGAAGTGTGGCAAAGGGTCGGCAATTAGATGTCCATCTTTGGCATATGTTGATCGGTTGCAGTCGATATCGAGTTTCCATCCTTCAGCAAGCCGTTCTTGAGAGCTATATGTCGATTAATTAAGATAGACAGCAAGTTGTGAACATACCCAGCATGAAGCATCTCTGGTGTCACGTAGAACACCGTCCCAGGACCAATTGGGCACAAACTTTGTCGTGCAGTACCGTCCAGCATTCGATGCGGTGGATAGGATATAACAACGAAACGATACGACCAGGTTGCTGGCACAGCGCCGGGCATACGACTAACTGGTGGAGTTCCTCCATGCCGACGTCGACCAGAGAAATTGATAACATTATTGTTGTCCAGTTCGACAAAAATAAAAAGGTCGAGAATCCAAAATAGTCCAGGATGGCAGTCGTCGGCATCAATGGTGACCGCCATGTTGGAGTAGAAGGTTCCTCATCATCATGGCGATCATAATGAGCACCACCAAAGGATCCAAGATCCTTTGAAAGTGTATCCCCTAGATCGTTATGAATGTATTGATAGTGGTCCACGTTGGCAACTCACCCTTGCTTCCTTGTGCTGAAGCAATATTCAGCTGCTGTGTTGCATAACCAACATTGTCCATTACGCCGATGGGTGGGACATTGTATAGTGAAGCGACATTCTCGCAATGCTTCTGAACCGGCACTGTCGCTTGGGAAAAGCCAGCCTTTGCTATCGCTGCAGCAGCCTGCAAGACAGTCAATGTGATTAATAAGGATATCTGACTATCATACCCGGCTTAACCGTTTACGTGCTTGAGCCATCGGCATATGTTGAGGGTTGTTGTGCTTAGCAGAAGCTGACGGAGCGTGGATCGACGTCGGAGACTCATACGAAGAGCCAATCGTATAGCAACGTGTGTTTTCTTTGACAGGAACGGCGATTATTGAGCGTTCGAAGGCAGTCCCATTCACATAGACAGCGTTAGGTGAACGCTTCTTCTTGTACCTCCGCCGTTTTTTCTTTTCCCCCTGCAACTCTGATTTACCGGCTTGGACATCCTCATCACTATCCATTTCCGTCCTCCTCCTCTTCATCACCTGAGACATCCTCAAGAGGTGGTAGGTCGTCGGGGCCAGAAGGGACCTGGTCATCGGTGTTGGCAACAGGGTGAAGGTTGACTTGATCGGCGCATTGGGAGTACGCTCACTCTTGGGTCCGAGAACCTCCTGAGTCGCGCCTTGAAACTCTTGCACCATATCTGGTGTGATAATCTTTCTAGACGATAGATAGTTTGTCAGGCTATTATAATTATGACTGGAAAATAAGGAAAAAACTTACGAGCCTGTCACCCATGCCTGGATTACATCGTCTTCAGGCTTACCCGAACCTTGTAGGCTCCGGGACATTACAGCGTCCCCATCTTTCAATTGTAAGCCACCTGAAGTGAGAACTAAGTCAGACTGGGACACAAAAACAGAGGGAAGACAAACCAGCAGCACGCGCGTCCTTCCAGGTTACGCATTTTGGCACCTCAAGCTTGGATTGCCATTCATATGCAGTTGCTTGAGCCTCTGGTCGTGTGTCGTTGTAAAATACGTATGTCGTCCCATGCGGAGCCAAATGATACCGAAGAGGATGGCGAGGAACGATAAAGAATTGAGCATAGTGAGCTGGTCGCCCAGGGATATTGAGATATTTCTGTGGAGGCAGCTGGGGGCTTGCTGGTTGTGCTGCCGCTTTGGCCTGGCGGGAGCGATTTCGCGACATGAGCGAGGAGACGGCGGCGCGTGTAGCCAAGGAGTCCAATGGCAAAAGCTCTTGCCCCTGAAACGCCAGCACTGTACACATCAGATCTCCACGCGTTTCTTGGACGATCTCACCCTTCAGGTAGGGCTTTTCATGTGGTCCCCTTGGTCAGCAGGCCTATGACGTAGTTCCGGGGTATGAACTCGTCCTTTCAATCCACCTCCGGTTAGCGGTTAGCCGGTTTCCGACCCTATGCTCTTCAACAATCCCTCCGCCCCTCCAATGGCTCCTTCTACATCGAGTCTAGCTCAGCCACTTCGGAGGAACGTCTCCAGAGCCCGCCAAATCGCAGCACTGGGCAAGGTCAACTCGTCTCAAAAGCCACACGACATCGCGCGTGGACGCTAGGGATATGGCCCAGCGTGTGGTGCGTACAGGAATGCGGCGGGCAGGCAGAGGTTGTAGATGCTGCAAGGATCGTTGGCGGTCGCGGCAATTTTGAGACAGGCTGGCGAGCGACGCAGGAGGCCAGAGGTGCGAATGGGGCATCGCGAAGACGCGTAGAGGCCGCCAGCAACATTGAGGATGAGTTAAAACAGGCAGCCAACGTGGTAACGTATGGCTCGCATGGCGGACTGGCGGGGAATGACAGTCGTTGGCGGGGAATAGAGCTTGGAGAGCTGAGGTTATGGCTTGTTAACGTTGTCAACAGCTGCTGAACCAGAATAGGCGTCCGTTCGATTGCGAATGGCAGTTATCGTGGTGGCAGAGCGGGGGGAAACGACGATTGGGAAGAGTTTCTGGGCTGGCCGGTCGTGGTGGGGGAGCAATGGGGAGCCCGCCTCGAGTTCGCGGCGCGGAGACCTCAGCGACGGATGTCGTTGTTGGAAAGAAGAGAGGGACGGGCCTTTGTCGCGTTGTCTTTACGCCAGCAACGTTGAGGATGAGCCAAACAAGCAGCCAACGTGTAACGCATGGCTCGCATGTCAGGCTAGCGGGGAATAGAACTTTGAGCGGGGGGAAACGACGATTAGGAAGAGTTTCTGGGCTGGCCGGTCGTGGTGGAACGAGGAGCTAGGTGTTATGGTGGGCGACGAGCAATAGGTAGCGAGCCCGCCTCGAGTTCGCGGGCGCCGGAGACGACGTCAGCAACGGATTTGGGAAGAAGACAGGCCTTCCGCGTTGTCTTGACGCCAGCAACGTTGAGAATGAGCCAGAACAAGCAGCCAACGTGTAACGTATGGCTTGCAGGTCGGGCTGGCGGGGAACGGCGGTTGTTGACGGGGAATAGTGGCAGTTGTTGGCGGGGAAGAGAGCTGAGGTTGGCCAGGAGTTATCGTGGTGGCAGAGCATCGTTGTTGGTAAGAAGAGAGGGACGAGCCAAAACAAGCAGCCAACGTGTAACGTATGGCTTGCATGTCAGGCTGGCGGGTAAGAGAGCTTTGAGCGCGTCAGTTTTTCCAGCGAGGTCAAAGAATGACAACTCACATGGATGTCAAAACCAGGAAGGACGCCGATCACATGCCACGTCACGTCCACAGCACGTGAAGATTCTTCTTCCTTCCTTCTCCCACATCGAGTTCGAATCGGCGCAAGTCCCTCCATCGCTGGTTCTGCAACGCAACTACTCATACGTTACACGTTGAGTGTTGGTATCCTCTCCTTCCTTCTCCCACATCGAATCGGCCCACCACTTCTTCTCTTTCCTTCTCCCACCTCGAATCGCCCAAGTCCCGCTGGTTCTGCGCCAACGACCAAGGACTTCTTCTCTTTCCCTTCTCCCACCTCGAATCGCTCAAGTCCCGCTGGTTCTGCGCCAACGACCAAGGCACAGTCGCCACCAAACTACTCATACGTTACACGTTGGGTGTTTGTATCGGCAGATTCTTCTCCTTCCTTCTCCCACCTTGAATCGGCCAAGTCTCTCGATCCCGCTGGTTCTGCGCCACCAAACCACTCATACGTTACACGTTGGGTGTTTGTATCGACCGCGCAAATGTCTGTCAGATCTCTTCAGCGCATTTTGCTCCAGTGAGCTCACTCGAGGATCGCGAAAGGCCTCGTGTGCGTAATTTTCGGAAAATACACAAGTATCTTGTACTCACTGCTATTTTAGCCCACTGCTGCATTCACTGGCCTTACTCGGGCAGGCAATGCCTCATTTTTTGTCTTCAACGCGGATCGTCAACTTCTGCCGAATGCCCACCGCAAGACGAGCGCCCTCCCTTCTCTTCCACTGGTAGTAGCCCTACCAAGCCTCCTGGGTTGACAGCGAGCTCCCGCACTCCACAATGATCCCGCCACGAAAGTGTGGGTAGGCCCGCTTCTCGGCTGTCTCAACATTTCACGACGAGCAATCGAGCGGGAAATAGTGGAGGTGCCAGCCCAAATGCGACCGCCGCTGGACGCCAATTTCATCACTCGTCAATCCCGCTGGAAGCTCAGTCCAAATATCACCAACCGTTGGCTGGGCGGCTAGAAGGTTTTTACTCGCCGTCTTGAGGTGGCAACGCAATGAAACGACTGCGAGATTCCTGGTCGCTTCCTTGGGTTCTTTACTCATTCACCCTCCCACTTCCGCTACCAAGACTCCTTCTTAACCAAAGATGCGCTGCTCAAAGCCACGGCGGACGCGCAAGAAGCATTTCTCCCTATGCTTGCAGCAATTGCAATGCACACCACACTTTTGGATCTCGCCTTCCCTGATGCTAACTGGCGCCAGAAAATCCCTTCATCAACGAGACACACCCTCAACTCTGGGATTCACTCGAACAAACAATAGAGAACATGACCAGCAACCCCGTTGGCGGCATCATCAATTTCATTAGCGCAAATGATATCAACAAATTCTGCCGCGTCGAATGGATCTTCGCGTTAATGCTCAAGCATAATCGCCCACTCCCTTGTATATTATCTTCAATTCCACCACTCTCCTGCAGCTTCTTCAGTTGGTCCTGTGCCAAACTTCAAACTTGAAGTCACGCCCAAGAATTTGGCGACAATTTACGATTCCCCGAGACGTACCCCTCGATTGAGTGGGTCTACGTTGATCCCAACATTCGGCGGCATGGTGTATTCACAAATTACGACTACAAGCCACCGCCAAGCATCCCCAAGTCGAGCCACGGAGCGGACAGAAGCAGGACGAGTCATTCCACGATTTTTTCTATCGTCAGGAAGCTAGAGAACGCACGGTGGGAGGCTGCAGAGACAGAAAAGGAAAAAGAGCAGCGCCTTGTTCGTCTCACCTATCGAGACAAAAAATAGGCATACACGCAAGTCTACAGTCTGGGAATGGAGAGACACAGATGATGATAAGTTCTACATCCGCCATCGTGTCCCTCGTTCGGGAAATCGAGGACACTTGGGACTTCTACTCGAACGAAACTCGAGTTTATGACGCATACAATAACGAGTGGGACCCTCTGTGAGCCTTTGAATCCACTGGCCATGGATGACAGGTCTCGAATGGAAGCGGAAGAAGATCTGATTGCTGGAGATGGTGATTTTGACAGGCTCTGGCCAAGCCAATCTTCTGTCACCCTGGAGTTGCCAGAGATACATCCCAACGGCTGCTGCCGTCCAAGAACCCAATGCTTTGGCTGATGACCTCCTCACAGGGTCCCAGTTAGAACGCTGAAGTAGACAAGACTCGTGGGTGCCACCAATCGAGACTTACTCAATGGCCGACACTCTACGTGTTCACTTTGGTTTTCAAAGTTCTGAGGGTGATACCCTGCCCAAGGAAATGTTGAAACCGCACGTGGCACTCAATGCCATGGGAATAATGACTGGGACACAGACCCGCCTAAGCTGCAAGAGCATTTCTACATGCGCTCCAGTCTGCCAACTCACTTGCTGATGTTCCATTCAACTCTTTTTGATTTAACACCATGATCTTTGGGAACAGCGCGGAATCGACATTCAAGTTGTGGAACGAGTAGACGCAAAAGAGAGCATGAGAGATATGTTTTCATCATTCGGCCCCATGGTGAAGGCAAGAGCGAGCGGTCTTGCATTGTGATACCCGTGCCCAGGCTGTACTGAACTTGTCTGCGCTCATCCGTCCGAGATCGGTCAACGATCATTGCTCTTTTGTTCTTGGCGGAAGCCAATTTCACACTGCTGTGGAAGACGCCCAATGCGTCGGAGCCCAGCCGTTCGATCACCAGTGCCTCGACTGGGCTTTCGCAGGGCAAATTACACGCCGGCGCTCCTTGACTACGTGGATATGTCAAGCTCGCCCGACGAATTTTTATGCTCGCCCGTGCAAATTGAATTCATGCTGGCGGTGTTATTTCGCTTAATCGCTCATCTTATCATCGAGAGCCCATTAGTCTATGCTCCCGAGATAACCTCGACATATATGATGCCGATGCATCATTCCCTATTCTGGCCAAACCGGGCTGTCTTCTTTGAGAAATTAACGCCTAGAAGAGGATTTGATTATGTAGGGTTTACTCTATCAGCAACAGGTCAGTCAAACTCCAAAATCTAGCACATGAACTGATTATTTCTAGATCAATTGGATCGACAAGATGCCACGGGACATCAACAGCTCGTCTATCTTGGTGGCCACTTCCTCAGCGTTTCAATCAGGTCTCAACGTTGGATGGTGGTCGCCAAACTGTAAAAGTGGTTTGAGAAGGTATTGGACAAGATGAGTCGGGGCAAGAGCATTGCAAACGCAGGAACAGTGGCACAAGTCCCTCCGACTGATGAACAAGTCGATGAAAATCCAGCAAGCGCAGCACAAATTGGGAACTGAATATCTGTGTACTCATTCTTAGTATGACTTGACTTTTTTTGTAAATCTGAATAAAAAGTTGACTTTTTTCACTATGATCTGACTGCTTTTATTTTCATCAAAAATGGATGAAAAACTGGCATAATCAATCAAACCAATCTTGTTCTTATCTTTCATGGCAGAAACTCAACAAGCCAATACCATAACACAAGCCTCTAACCAGCCTTCTCACCATGGTAGAGCAAGACAATTGGCTAATCAGAGTAAGTTATGAGCTGGACACCTATGTGACTCATGCCAATAATGACAGACAACCACCCACGCTCCCTGGCATTGGATCTGGGTATTTTTGGATTGAGTCATATGGATGTGAGAGATATGCCCCTCAAGCACGTAAAGAGATCGAGGATATGTACAAATTCCAGCGGCAGCAGCACGTGATGTAACGGCAGTAGCTTATCCAGACACCTTGCACCTGCTCAAATTCAGGATAAACTCAAAATCTATTCAATGCTAGGAAAGATTGCCTTAATTTGGATATTCTAAGTAAGAGTTACGTATAGGTTAGGCAGGACGACCTCTACGTAATTTTGATGCAAGTCAATGTGACTGTAATGTGTTCTTCAACTTCCAGCGCTAGCACTAAATAGTCATTGAGGCTAATTCCAACACACAATCCCAGCCTGGTATAGCTTGTTGGTCTTATATAAATGCTTATAAGCTTTAATACTAGAATGACTTGTAGTTGACATATATCAATTATGTAAATTGGTCTGGAGGTCACGTTCTTACCAGACTGGTCCCCTCAGAACGTGACTGTGAGAAAAATTTCAAATCACATCAATTCCTTTGAGGCTTGCCTTTTCCCAAATGTCTACTCCAATTGACAAAGTCCCAGAGGAACTCTTATCTGAGATTCTCAAACATACAATTACTCTGCCCAGTAACCATCTATTCCTGATCAACAATCCAACTTCCTTCCCTCCATTGAAGAAAAGTAATGTCGCCTGTACTGGTCAACAAAAAATGGAACCGTATTGGACAACGCTGGCTTTTCAACACAGTTGTTCTTAATGGCATAAGCAAGCATGACTGGTCTTCTCTGGTTATCCAACTTGAGAAATATGGTATCTGGGTCCGCCATCTCTATATTAGAGCCCCCAGTATGCCAAGATCTCAGCAGCGTGACATGCCTTCAATCCTCTCTGCCTGCAGTTTACTTTCTGTACTCGCAATCTCGCTTGACATTAATGGCGAGGATCTAGAAGCAAGATGCCACATCATAAAAAGCCTTCATTTCATTCAACCACAGACATTCATTCTCTGGGATACTCCACCACCACAAATTCCTCCTCCAATGGATGCAGAAGAGGAAGAACTGGATACAGAAGGGGGAGAGATAATTAAAGAATTGCAAAGGATAATATTTGAGATGTTAAAAACTATTATTGAAGGATGGTCTAGCTTGGTAAGTTATTGTCATCACCAGAACTACAGCTTATAAAAATCTTTCAGACCACAATGCAGATTGACTTCAGCAAAAATACAATCCCTATCCCATTCTATCAGGCTGCACACAATTTAACCTGTCTCATTGTCTCCAAGCTTGAGACTATGGATAAAATGTTTCCATTTATGGAGAATCTCCCACTTGCAATTATCCACTCAAGAAATGAGAATGAAGATCCTGAAGTTTGGACATCAAAGGCTTGGTTTTCCCTCTGGAAACAACCGCCTCCTAAACCTGGGTCAAAGCACGCACCACTTGATGTTGATCAATGGGCAAACGATATAGCTAGAGCTAATCCAATTGATGTAGATGCTTGGGCTGAAGGTTTGGATAAGGTCTCTAACTAGCAATTGTAACAAGTATAACTAGGAGGACTGTAGAAGGCAGTATTCCCAATTGTTCTTGATAGTATAAGCACCAGTCCTTTAGTGTTGACAATAGTGGCTTACCTCCTGCATCCAACAACCTTTTGACAAGCATAAGTGAACCCATTCCAGCTAATTTTGCATTTAAAACCAAATTATAGTTGTATATGGATATCCTTGAGAACAACATGTTCTGCCCCCAGTCTTCAATAAATTGTTTGCCAGTTGGAGAATGCTCATAAATTAATATAAGGTCAGATTTCTTTATAGAGAATTGTGAGCATTTTAACTGAAAAATGAAGACAAAAAAACCTTTGGATCACTAATGAGTGTACCTCCTGCTGATATAATTGCACGAAGCAATCTGTGATGAGCTGTACTTCCAATGTAAATTGCACATTGAGGATCGATAAAAAACTTTATCGAAGCTCCGTTTCGATGAAAAAGGCCATGATTCTGTGACAGTCACATCAGTCACATCAATTTTCTTTTGAATGATGCCTCTCGCACAAGAGCTCTATGATCTTATTATTGAGAGCATAGCTCCAAATGATCCTAATACTCTCATTGCCTGCTCTCTTTCTGCTCGGTCTTTTCGGACTAAAAGTCAAATGATCTTATTTAAAGATTTGATACTCTCCGAAATATCCAGCTCGACACCCAATCTCCATAAACGTAACCGGTCCTACAAAGAGGCCCAAATACACTTCGACATGCATCCTAATCTTGCACTTTATGTCCAACAAGTCAAAATTATTCTGCATCCTACTCCTCTGCCCAGCACTGAGGCGCGAACTGTTTTTGGCATGCTTTTAAATGTCAAAAACCTTGCCATTGCCTTGACTATAAGTCAACCTAAAGCAACTGGAACAGTGTCTCATCACAAACAACAACGCCATTTTAGATTGGCTTACGAACCGAGGACCGTCAAATCAGTATCCGTTCCTGAACTCATTGGCTATTTGGAAGATCACCAATTTGCCCTATCGAGCTCTTCCAATTTTGTTTGGGGCTGCAAAGACTCTAACAATGATAGTGGTTGAGGTTGAAGAGGAGGAGAAGAAGAAGAAAAGGCGGAAGATGAAGAAGAAAAAACTATATCTCAGAGCAATACTGGGTTTCTGAAGCATCTTAATATCGACAGCAAAACAATCTACCAGCTACTTCTGACCCCATCTTTGCTGGAGTTTGTTTCTGGTCTTCTGAGCTTTAGCATCTACGTGGAGGAAAGCAGTCAACTGGCAGCCAACTTGGCAGCTTTTGTCAATATAACGTCCACCCTTGGAGCATCTATATTTCTATTTTAGTGGTATGCATTCAGTATACTCTGAAATAATTTACTAATAAAATTAGGAAATTATTTTACTGCTAGTGGTCGACAGCTCTAGCACAGTTCTCTGGCATCTTTTTTCCAATCTGGAAAGAGTCACTTTGGACACATTGGAATCAAGGACTTCAACTTATGCAGAGCTGATTAGAGATGGTTTTTCAATCACTGCCACTCCCAATTTACATACACTGATCTTGAACATGAACTAGAAGATCTTGCAGAAGAACTACATATTATATCCGATATGTCTTCTTTGGACCTGGCTCTCAGTCAGCATCCAACTATCCAAATCGTAAAAATGGTTTCCTCGGGCTCTACTGAACGATGATCAGGAGACATGGATCAAGCTCTTTTTGGAAAATCTAGTTATCTTTCCCCTTATCTTCTGTCAAACATTGGAACTTTAGATAAGGGTCTATTTCAACTACATCTTTCATGTAGAATATAGTAGTAGATTCTTTGAACAATACTAGATTCTATAAAGATTTGGATATGGGAATCATATTAGTAAAATGTACCTTCCGGAGCTGATAGAGCTGCATCAAAATCCTATCACCCTCTTCATAAAAACTGTTTAATCTATAATAGTCTATCAGTAGTGTATTGTAACAGGCCTTTAAAGTCATACTCAGCAGTTTTAGCATTGCTGATGCCACAAGTGCTAAGAAGTCCTTTCCCTCTTCAGTTCCTTGAAGCTTTTCAAGGAGTTTAGGTGGCACTTCTAATTCCTTCTTTTGACCTCTTAAAAGTAAAATAAAGTAAATTTTCTGCAATATATCTAGTCAATTAACTCACATGAATTCCCTGGGAAATTTCTTGTAAATAGCCCTCAACTTGGTTGAGATCAAAGGTTATCTGACTGAGAAGCGCTCAATCTGAGGCCCATTCTTCTGGAGACATTAAAGCCTTCTTGTTCTGCTTTATCAATTTTAAGAGCTTTGTCTATCAAGATTCTCTGAGCACTGCTTGTCCAGCTTGAATATTGATCTTGTGGGTCTCATCAATGTTAGGAGAAGGTGAGGAGCCCTTCCAATTCTTAGAGCATTTTCAGGACCCTAGACTGTAGAAGACATGATAAAATTGTCTAATCAATCAAACCATTCCTTCTTTCTTACCATATCAAATGGATTTATCAGCTGTATCCTAGTTAGATCTTGTTGCTCTGGATGAAGATATTCATCAAACCTCAACAGCAGCGATAATCAAATTAGAAAACGCCAGCATATATCCTAGAACTTTCCAAAATTGCATATCAAAGATCTCGAGGTTTCTACAGACTTATTAGTCGCATTTTTAAGCTTTTGCTCTATTCTCAATCACAAGATGAGCTTTTCCAACAGCTCAAAACCCTGCTTGTTGTCTGTACACGCTGGTACCATATTATCATAGAGGATTCAATCTGGGCTACTTTTGCCATTACCTCTAGAGAGATTGCAATCATTTTCACTTATGGCTAGCCGGGCCATGTATATTTCCCTCTATCAATCGACATTGGAAATCTGAGAAGCATATTGAAATTTTTAATCTGCTTCTTGAGAGCCCAAGGGCATGGAAAAGTTTTTCATGCACTATTGACTCGGCTATGGTCAAGGGTCTTGCAGAGTTGTCTGTTGATAGACTGTCCATCTTAGAGAGTCTTTCTTTGAAGGCTGATCCTCAAGAGTCCTCTTTTTTGTCATATATGCATTTCAAAATTGCCTAAAGCTTGATACTCTTACACTTAAGCATCTATCAGCAGCTCAGGTTAAGGTTCCTTGGAACAGCTTACCTATCACTTAATTTTCAAGAAAATGAAGCAGATGCTTTATTTTCAATCCTACAACATACTCCGCAGCTGCAGCGACTGGAGATTGCTGTCCAGTCAACATTCAATGCACAAGCTCAAACAATATACTTAAGCAATTTAACAACACTCATTGTGCATCAAAAAATGCTTAATCATGACTCTGGTGCAATAAAAGCTTGATTTTACCAGCCTTGGATTATCTGGACATAGATCTTGTAGATCAAGCAACCTACAAGAGATTATATCTCTATGTGATCGTTCAGCTTGCTGTTTAACTTATCTATGCATTCAGCAGGTTGGAGCACAGCAGTATGCTATAGACCTCCTGGATAACAAACAATGCAAGAACTTACAAATCTTGAAGTGCATGACATCTTTTGGGAGGAAGACTGGTCATTACTTGAGGTTTTGGCTTCTGGTAGCGTCCTAATCTTTCAACACTGACCATTACAATTACACAAGAGCAACTCCTACTACTGCTATTGCATCCTTCTTTGTGGACCGTAACTGAATCTCCCAGCAAAGAGCTTGGAAGTTTTTGACTTTATAGTCCTTGAGGACAATGGTCAAAACAAGTTGGAGCTGAATACCAGTTTACAACAACTGTTTCTCAAATATCCATGCAAACTTTATCTGGAGGAAGGACTCCTAAGGTACAGTTTTTTATACTCAAGGATATTTCGTTAACTAACTTTTGATAAGGTTCTTCAAACAGATCAATGATGTATAGTTGGTCTGATTACAATTTCTGTATTACCTTTTCTTATCAAACCTTCATGTCCGAACCATCTTCAGCAACTATAGCTATAAAGCCCTTGACTTCAGAGGAAGAGGGTAATATGCATTTAGTACTTGGCATATCTAACTATTATAGATGAGGTCATCTATGACCGTTTTGTGGATTCCCTAAATATACTGAAAAACCAATAACCAATCTTAGATGAAACTTCAAGGACGGTTTACACGCGTTATATCAAACTGGCAATAAAACCTTTGTATCCTTCATTTGACACAGAGGAGGAATTGACTCACAAAAAGGAGGTAAAGCTCTTACTTGAAGTTGAACTTGGAAACATGGAGCTGCCCGTTCGGAAGTTGGACATTATTCAGGCAAGAGTTGAGGTAACATCCATCGGCATCTTCAAGCACAGAGTATCATTGGTAAGAACTCTCTCATCCTGTTCATATTTGATAATAGTTTAATTTATAGAAAAGGCACAGGTCGATGTTAAAACTTCTTTTGAGGCTATGAGAATATGTTCAAGTTTGTCCACCATCTCTTGGATAACTATCAAAAGTATAAAGAGGAGTATGAAGACAATAATAAGTAAGATCTTATATCTGGGATTTTTATTAGCTTATTATATTTTAGAATGCAAGAGACACTTTTCAGAATCGTCTCTATCATTATCTTTGGACTGCTCCAGAAGGACTCAGAGTAATAAATGTAAGACTTTTCAAGTTGGAGTTCAAACAGCCTCTATTGTTTAGGTATTAAGAGTTTCTTGTGTAGAAACCAGATATTGTTGCTTAAATGTCAACTTCAGCCTGTTGTTTTTTGTATCACCTCTGTTGTTCTTTCCATACAGGTTGCTTTCTTTCACCCAAGACAGTATGGCTATTTTACGTAACAGACCAGCAGCCCTATACCAGGTAGCTATATATAAGCTTGTATGTGTAAGAAAATTGCTAACTAGACATTTTATGATAGGCCGTATCCGGGTTAAAGCCTGGCTTCTTCTGGTGATTATGGAAAAATAGTTGACCCAAGAACTGAAAAGCCTGTACGTCAGGAGTTCAACAGCATCTGTGTTGGCACCAAATGTTGAAGAAAGCCACTATATGCCTATCCAGGTTGACAACTCCCTGTCCCTGTCCTTAGAGACAATATTTGAGACAACCTCTGCTCAGATTGCAGATGCTGTTTTGGAAATCTATGGAGAGCGCTTTTCTAGTCTCTGGCTACAATTTTTGCTATTCTCCAATCAATGGTGGAATCAAACATTTTAGTGGGATTTCTTGGCGAGGAGAGATATCTGTCATTGGATTGGGAAAAGTTATCTCTGTCTTGCAACAACAAGGACAATTCCTGCATGGTAGCAGCCAAAGGTTGTTTTATAGTGATTTATATATTAAGGCTGCACTTAAAATGAGATTTATAATTAGATTTATGCAGGTATACTTGTATCATATGCGCAGCTAGAGATTCCTACAGTAATGTAAGAGAAGTGACTGCTAGAATGAGAAAGTTGGATGGAGAATCTGATCTGTGATCATCATCAACTGATAGTTATCTTCTTTTCTTGAATCATGTCAATATCCATGAATCTAGTGGTTCTGACTTCTGGATATGAACAAGAACTGAGTATGGTCTGCAAATATATACTTACTGATAGTAACCTTTAAAAGATATAACAGGTTCTTATTATAAGTTTTTTTTCCACTGCTTAAGTTTTGTAAGTTTCTCTGATGAATCTTTAGATGGTCTGAAGGTATGGGAGCTTATGAATCTTTTTAGTGGAGCTATAGCTTGTTTGGTAGAAATGACCTCAACACAATCATCAGGCTATTATCTTCGTTTGTTTAAGCTTTTATCAGATGGTGAATACTGATAAAAACAAAATTAGCCATATCTATGCAGTCAGACTTGGGGATAATAGATGAGGATGATGAGTCAAGTAGTGAAGATGAGGAGAATAACAGTATCTCTTCTCCTCCATTATCAACAATATCAGGTGGGTGCTTGATATTTTATTATTAACTAAACTTATTTGTGGACAGGAAAGGGCAAACAAAAAGCACAGACTACTAGGTTCTCATCTCAGCAAAGAGTCAATGAATTTCAAAGAGTATGGCATGCATCACAACAATCTGGCTCTATTCAGAATCAGGAGAGTCAAAATAATATTCCAAGTCAGACTGTAAGAGCCATATATATATTGACTAATAGATACTTACTTCTGCTATTCTAGTTTGCAACACAATCTGATATTGAGAATCTGCAGAATCAAATGAATAAAGGACTTCATCAGTTATTTCAATTGATTTCTGAAAACCAATCCTCTCGTCTGTTTCCTTTTTACCATATATATCCTTTCTGATATAATATTCAACTTAGGAAACTCTAGACAGAGTTCTAGACAGAGTTCCAGAGCACAAACTCCCAATCTATCCAGAAATCAGGAGTCTGGAGCACCATTCCACCATTCCCAAGTGTTTTCATCAACACCACCACTAGGATCTGCTCCACCAGTGCCTCCTAGGCCTTCACCACCCAGGACCTCCACCTCCACCACCCAGACCTCCACCACCTCTACCATCCAGACCTCCACCACCACCACCGCCACCACCACCTCTACCTCCATCCCAACCTGGACCCTCAAATCATTATTCATCTCAACACTTTGGTTTCTTCAGCTATCCAGGATTAAGCAGACCCTATCCAGTATCTTCCCTAAAAAAACTGGTGGTGCAAAGAGACAAAATGCAGATGTTCTGACATTATCAGTAGACTCTTATTATTATATATATATATATACTTTGCTAACTTGATTTATTAGAGAAATGTCCGCAAAGAATTTGACAAACTAGTACCTTATAAATCTCAAATTATTCCCTCTGTGGAACCATATGAGATTGTTGATTTTGAAGTCAATCGTGAACCACTGGATATGAAGCCACAACACTTCAATTTTTTCGATTTCATCTAGAGGAAAAGCAAATCTCCTGGAATAAATCTTCAGCTCGTGTCTTTGACAAAATATATGAGTTCAGGAATCATGGCTATCCAAACACATATGCCATGACTAATGCAATTCTAAGTCCTTTTGCAACCTATCTACGGACTATTCGGCAGCGCGAGAGAGTCCAAAAAGGAAATCAAGTATTCAATTGCACAACAAGGTCAAAAATCGGCCAGGTTCGAAAATACCAGTAAGAATATCTATATATACTAGACAGTTTGCTCATCTTTCTCTAGCTGTTTCAGCAACGTCGCTATCTAGCCTATGCTTTTGCTCCATTAAGAAAGCATGCTGATATGCTAGAGCAATTTGGAGTTGATGGCATGTCTAGTGATGAATCAGAGGTGATGAGAGGAGGGTTTATATCCTTCAATCACATATACTGATGGAGGCAGAAATTGTGACCATCTGGTTACATTTATTTGATGTGCTCCATTCTATGTTGAGGAAGACTTCTCTTGGGCCACAAGGGGGTCTGCTCCTAGACAACGTAAACATCTACGGAAGGTCTGAAAACAGCCAGCAGTGTTCTGGTTTACCTATTAATGCTTATGATTCTCAGTGGCAACAAGCCAACTCTCAAACCTGGGCTCAGTTTTTGCAGCCAATAGCACCATATGACTTTTCTCATGATCCATCTGCAATGAAGTATGTTTCTAAACTGATCCTTGCTAAGGCTTTGACTGACTATTTCATTAGCTTGTTCTCATCACAATCCTCGGGAATCTAAGCTATAATAAATATTTACAATCAGTTTTTAGTTATAAAGCCATCTTACTTCAAATGACCATATTGTTTAGTTGTATTTGATTACAAATCATTATCTAATCAGAAGCAGTTTGTCTTATACCACGATCTCTGATAAATGTCGCTACAAACCATAAACCAAATCTTGCAAGCTTTGCTCTATCAAGAAGTAGACAATAGTTCTATCCAAGGTTAGTTTTCATTGAAATATTTCTGCTAAATCTCAAAGTCGAGCTAGCACTTGAAAGATCTTCAAAGCATAGATGACACCAGATTTAGACTTGATCAACTCGATAATCTGGTATCTGAGCGGCTTTGAAGCTAATTAAAAGCCAGATTCCAAATGAAATCTGGCTTGGAAATCTTTGGACATTATGCAAATTCTAGAGATGCTGATGTGTTTACTCTTGCTCTTGTTTGTCATCAGTGGAAAAACCTGGTCTTATCAACTTCTACTTTTTGGAACAACTTCAATGCCTTTAGGTTTCATTATGATTATCGCAAAAGAAACCATCTAGTTAGATGTTTGCGCTACTCCAACAGCCTTACTCTGGATCTTCGCTCCTGCCTTCCCACTACAGCACTGACTATACTGTCAAAGGCTGCTCCATTCTCAGATAAATGGAAGAGATTATACAATCCTGGTTATTCACCAGATATGTTGACAATACTTCATAATCATCTTCAAGGATGCCAATTCAACAAATTGACTACTCTTGGCATCATAATGGATGATGATTATGATTCGTCTATCCCTCTCTTAGCTTTCAAAGCTACTCCCTTACTTGAAAATTTGGAATTGGGCAGAAGAGCCACACCATCCAATCTAATACTCTCATGGTCTCACTTGAGATCTCTCAAAAATTAAGCATCAAACAGTCCATTTGACCATCAAGATTCTTCAAGCAACTCCCAATCTTGAGGCTTTGAGCCTCATGGGCAGTGAGATTTTCCCAGATACTACTGTGCAAGTTTCCACAGAAGAAATCTATTTGCTTAAACTCTCTAAGCTTGAAATAGGTCCTGGCATTCCATTAAATGCAATTGGGGTTCTGCATGTTCCAGCTCTCAAAATACTAGGAATTTCTGGTTTAGGACAAGAAACTTTTCACACTCTATTGAAAATAATCAACAAACATGGTTGCTCAATGGAATCTCTAGATGTGGAGGAGTACCATCATTGGTGGCAGACATTTCCAATGTTACTTGAAACCATGTCTTCTACCTTGCATCAACTATCTGTGCCATTAAAGTATCTGGAAGCATACAGGTACCCCTTCTTCAGACAGGCATTGCATACAAGAGACTTTCTTCCTGCACTCACACATCTTTATATAAAACAGGACAAAGATAGAAAAAACATTCCTATATCTCTTAAACAGATCATAACCAAGCGAACTGACTTAAAAAATTTCTGTTGTACATGTGTAGATCAGTTTTTTTTTTCCAATATATATAGGCGAGAAAACTACTGGTTTTTTGTTTGTTTGTATAATTAAATGTCTTAAGGAAGTATGCCCAAGAGTCTGTTGTACTTTAGTATATTGTACATATAAACAAAGCTACCTCAAATTTATGCTATATGTTGTTTCAGATATGGTATATAGACAAATCTGGAACAGTATTGAACCATAGTATACCAGCTTAGTGTGCTAGTAGCATATAGAATAGTATGAATGTATTTTGTCTAATTAGAGTAAAAGTGCACAGACAGAAAGAAATTGAACTTGTAGGCTTATGCATTAGAGCAGCGTGAACAAATGAAGTAATACATCAATGTGTAATCATAGCTTACTTTCTATCTCTCATTATGACTTTCCTACTGGACAAAGTTTTCCAAGCTCTGCTTGCATTGGATATAGGCCAAGCTGATAACCAGAGTATGTCTATGCATTGCTTGATTATATGAAGATAATTCAGATCTCTTATATAGCTGTAATCCGTAAAAATATTGAATCTATCAATATAGCAGGAGATACACTTGTCCAACTGCGCAGTGTACTATCTCAACAGCTTTGGAAGCTCATTCAAGATCAGATTCCAAATGAAATCTGGCTTGAAATCTTTGAACATTATGCAAAGGACACAGATCCATTTACTCTTGCTCTTGTCTGTCTTAAATGGAAGAATCTTGTTCTCTCAACTCCTGCCTTTTGGAACAACTTTGACAGTACTGGTTATAGTTATAATCCTGATAAACAGCATCACCTATTCCGATGTTTGCAGTACTCAAACATTCTGACACTGGATCTGCGCTCTAGTCTCAGTGAAACAGCATTGGTCATTTTAGCAAAGGCAGCACCATTCTCTATCAAGTGGAAGAGATTGTTCAATCCCACATATCACACACAAGATATGGTTTCTACTTTCCAAAGCATTCTTCAAGATTGCAAACTTGATAAGCTGGATACTCTGACATTTGGAATATCAGAGAATCCTGAGCAAGTGCCTATGATTTCTTTATTGGCTTTGCATACACCTGCACTTAAAACCCTGGAGCTTCAAGGGAGCACAATCAGCCTATCTCTTGTGGCATTGCCATGGTTGCAACTGACATGCTTTAAAATAATCTACAACCCTGCCCATCTGACTTTGGATATTCTAGAGGCAGCCCCTAGTCTTGAAATATTGACTCTATCATTCATCTATGCAGACACTCAGCATGATATAACTGCTCTTACAAACAAGCCAACTATTCACCTGCTTAGGCTATGTGAATTGGAAATATATGGGACTACCTTCCATCTGCTAAACAAACTATATCTTCCAGCTCTCAAAGAGATCACTGCTGTAGATATAACAATTGAGACTCTTAATGCTCTGTCTGGAATGATACAGAGATCTGGCTCTCAAGTTCAATCTCTGAATCTTCAAGGATATTACACATGGCCAGAATTCCAAGTCAACATATTACTTAAGACAATTTCTGCCACCATCTCAAATCTGTTTCTTCAGATGCGGTCCCTGGACATTGAGTGGATTCAGCAGTTGTGCAAGAAAGAGTTTTTCCCTTGCCTGTCAGGGGAACCTCCCTTTCGGCCCCTCGGAGACGATCCCGATTCCGGTCCGACTCCGGTTCCGACTCCGGTGATCGCCATCACCGCCTCCGTCAGGCGCATCGCCGCCCCCGCCTGGCGATCCCCCTGGGACCTGGCCTGCGACATGGCGCAGGCATACTGCACGGAGCAACGATCAACCTTGGCGCGTCAAGAGCGCAGTATATAGTTCCGCTACCTAGCAGGCGGACCCTTAGAGTTTCTTCTCTTTGGATCCTCCCCTGCTAGGTCAGCCTCACTTGTATTTGCTTACTTCTATTCACTCTTTGGATCCTCCCCTGCTAGGACCTTGATCTCAGGCCTCCGGGGTTGCCCTTACATTGCCTTACTTCTATTTCCATCGTGCAAAACAATGAAACTCAGATATCTGTACTGGAGGCTATTGAGGATTTAATTCTCCAGGCCAGTTTACAAACCTTTTATTATGAGAGTTGGTTGCCTACAAACAAGAGAAAAGGGAAACAAGTATGGCAGAAGGCAAGTCAGATGAACAAACTCCGGGCAGTGCATATTGCATTTACATATCTGGATAATGATCAAGAGAAAGTATGGTCTCAAGATGATACTAGTGGCAGTTCAGATAGCAGAAGTGATCAGGATGCTGAGTTTCCAAGTGCTAGTAGTCCTATAGAATGGTGAGAATGTATTGTATTTCTGACTGGTTTATGGATATTTGTTTTAAAAATATATATTTTGTTTCCGACTGTTCATAAGCAGCATATTTACTATATATAGGTATTTGTTTTTACCTTATAAGGCTAATCCCAATAAGGAGAATCCTAAAAGAATCCTAAGAATCCTAACTATACCTAATTTGGTAATGCTTCTTCAACTTTTTCTCAACTTTTTCCGCCCTGGAAAAAAACTTTTTTTCCAGCCTGGAAAAAGTTGGGAAAATAATGAGAAAATAATGAGAAAATAAGTTATTTTCCAGCATGGAAAAAGATGAGAAAATAGCCAGTAAATAAGTTTTTTTCTTAACTTTTTCCAGGCTGGAAAAAGATGGGAAAATAGCCAGAAAATATTGATTTTTCTCAACTTTTTCTCAACTTTTTCCAGGGTGGAAAAAGACAATTTGCCCCCAGTGAGAATCAAATAACCAACAAGTACTAGATATACCACATTGAAGTGCGAGCGAAACCCCCTTTCTTCAGCTTCGCTAGTCTTTCGGAAGGCTGATACGTAAAAGTTGCCATCGATCTCCTTCTCCGTTTCTGGTGGTATGAACTCCTTCTCTTGTTGTCGTTTTTCTTGGGTTCTCTTTCGTTTATCAGCCTTAGCTTTCCCAACCCGATCTAGAGAAGAAAGTGCTTGTCGAGCCATTTCGAATAATGATAAAGGAAGATCCTGAGTAGATCCGTTAATTTTGAATTTTGACGATAGTAATAATTAGCATTACGCCATACCTTTTTCATCTTTATGGAAAGTACTTTTGGGCCGCTAAGATTGGTTGGACTTCCAAGAATACGAGTAAGAGAGCGAATGCCATCTTGCCAATAATACTCTGACTTTTCGAGTTGTTCATCATCCCCACTTCCAAGTCCAAATTTCAAATTCCAATCCAGAAGCAGGGCGGTTAAGATCGCCTGGTGTAGTCCATAGCCGGTGGTAGGACCGGCACCATTAACTTCCTGTCGTTGTATAGAAGTTGGTTGAGTATTGTTGAGATATGCAAGGCCTGCTATAGAGGTGGGCCCAAAAGAAAAATAGGTAAAGTGGTGCTGGAAAGCCGTTTTCATTCCTTCAAATAGCGCAACATTCTCAGGTGAAAGCTGAGGTAATGAAAGGTCGTTGGAGTTGCTTAGAGGAAAGCCAAGGAAATATGAGGTTGCTGGATTCCGAAAATTAATCGTGTTAACCAAAAAGGCCAGCAGTATTCGATGAGGAGGTCATAATAACAGAGCAAAACAAGGGTAAAAAATGACATGTCACAAAGTTTGACTTGCCTTACGTGAAGGTCGTTCTGCACGACCTTCACGTAAAGCAAGGTATAATCAATTTGGTTAGTCATAATTATGACAAATTAACTTGGAATAATAATTATAAGTATTATATTAGTGAGAAGTGGTCATCTGTCTCTAGTAGAGGTGCTATGTGGTCCAGAGCCAGTCCCCACTGTCAGGGATATAAGGTGACTAGTTTTAGAGTAGATTCAAGTCAAGGGAAGTACCACACACTAGTAATCTTGGGCGCTTTCATGGCTGCCCGGATTTTTGTCCTAGTGGTCACTTGTTTTGGAAAGTAGGGCAGAATCCGGGCAGAATGCCAACAGCAGTCCCAGATACCTATTTGGATGTTTAGAGCATAGTGGACCATCTGGCCAGCCACATTCCCATTTCAATTTCCCTGTAGCGCCAATCACAAGCGCTGGAATTCATGCCAGTTAGGCCACAGGACAGTAACAGAGATACCAAATAACTTACTGGCGCTGTCTCGGACGATTGCGCAAGGTCAAACACAGATCATGTTGGTATAAACAAAGGCTGGCACAGTTTCCGCGACGCCTGTCTTGGTCGTCCTAGCTGGCAGGTGCTCCCCCACAGTGCGCCGTCTCCTTCTAGGCAGCAATATGGTCAGCTTGAGCATCTGCAAATGTAAATGTTGAGCACCGAGTCCGCTGCCAGGTTCTTGATGACCAGCACGAGATTTGCTGAGTCTTAATACTGGAGTTGAGTCCCTGGCTGCCATGGCCAGCGGGGCTGTGGCAACGCGCTGCATCTATATAGATCTTAAACCAAATAGACAGACAGCAACAGGATTGGCTTACCACCCACAACGAACACCCGCACATTGCATATCTCGTCGTGGCTGCACTGGGGCCAGTTGTAGTTCTCCGGCGTGCGACGAAATCACCATCCGCGAGCAGGCCGCACGCGCAACTGGCGGAGGCTTGGCTCCAAGGCCAAGTCTGCTCGCGACAGAAACACGTATGTGACAGTGTTACACTGTTTTGAAACACTGATTATATAAGGAGGTACACGGCGGCGCGGTTGCTATCGAGGTCGTCAGCGGAGAAGTATTTCCAACTACTACTGCAACGCACAGAGACTCTCCGTCCGAGCAGTTAGAGCCTCACCGAGGTCTACTTTATAGCAGTTGAGCTGGATGACAATACAGGCGGCAGAGATTGCGCCAAACAGATACGTGCTTGGGTACACAAACTGATTCTTGCCCGCGAATGTAAGCTTGACCGCAATGCCAAAGCCCTTCACAAACATCACTGACACACTTCCAACAAGTGACGCGATAGAAATGAAAACCACGGGGTTCTTGCGGCCAAGTTTTGGAGCAACTCCATATGCAAGGACGACAGAGCCAACGCAGATGACAAAACAGTACAGCAGGAACCCTGGCTTGAGAGCGTAGTTGAGAAAGTCGGTTATCGTGTCAATAGGCTGGTCGTCCGGCGCATGCAGCACGATTATGACAGAGCCAAGTAGACATAAAGCGCAGCCAACTCGACCGAGATGGCCAAGTCTGTTGAACAGGCAAGCACAGAGGTCTGAGGTCAACAGTGAGAAACTCTAGATTGGATGTACAAGGAAGACTTGCCTGAGGTCAACAGTGAGAAACTGGAGACCTCAGAGCGAAAACTAGACTACTTATATATGTATGAGTATGTATCTAGTATGCATCTAGTATGTATCTAGTATCAATCTAGGAAGGATGTGTAACAGTAAAGGAACAATGTGTATCAGATATGTATCAGATAGCTAACAGAGACCATGTAACACAGAGATAAGACGAGATTGAGAGAGATAAGACAAGATAGAATGAGACTGAATGAAGCCAATAGCACAGATTTCAACACTCCCCCGGGATGAAAGCAGTCTCATCCATGGAGTCCAAGTCGCTCTCTGAGAGAGAGAACTGCAGGACGAGGTAAAGCCTTTGTGAGGATGTCTGCCAACTGGTCTTGAGTGGGAACATACTGGACACCAATTGTGCCCTTGCCAACTTCGTCTCTAAGCCAGAAGAAGGCAAGGTCTAGGTGTTTCATACGCCCATGATGCTCAGGATTCTTTGCAACAGATATGGCAGACTGGTTGTCCATGAGCAATGGGGATGATCCAGATACAGGGAAACCCAATTCAGAGAGCAGATTGCGCATCCACTTGATTTCCTTACCAGCCTCTACAGCTGCAATATATTCTGCCTCTGTTGTAGAAAGAGAGACAGTCGATTGCAGCTTGCTCTTCCAGCTCACTGGAGCACCATTCATCATAATCATGTAGCCACCAGTACTCTTTCCAGAGTCTTTGCAGCCACCATGATCAGCATCTGCATAAGCAGTGAAGATGTGTGATGAAGGAGATGCCTCTTTGGTGTAAGTCAGCTTGAAGTCAAGTGTCCCTTTGATGTAGCGGAACAGATGCTTCACAGCTGACCAGTGAACTGGGCCAGGGTTGCTGTTGTATCTGGCAAGAACTCCGACTGTATAGGAGATATCTGGACGAGTTTGGGTAGCCAAGTACATCAGAGAGCCAACTGCAGAGAGATAAATACTCTTGTAGCGCTTTGACTCATCTTCTGTCTTGGCTCCCATCTCCTTGGTCAAGGAAAGACCAGGCAACATCGGAGTTTGCACAGGATTACAATCAGACATCCCATACTGCTCAAGCATGTCCACAGCATATTGGTGCTGGGAGAGGGAAATGGCTCCAGTCTGGGAATCACGCTCTACCTTGATCCCCAAGAAGAACTCAGTGGGACCAAGGTTCTTGACTTTGAAGGAAGTGCCAAGTTGAGCAATGACCCGGTCAATGGCAGCATCATCTTTAGCACAGATAACACCATCATCAACATGAATGGGGAGTATGATGCGCACATTGCCATCTGAGTAGATATAGCAGGAGTGATCAGACTGGAGGCATTTGAATCCCATGGAAACAAGTTTCCCTAAAAGCTTCTTGTACCATTGCCGACTTGCTTGCTTCAGGCCATAAAGAGAGCGCAGAAGTTTAAGCACCTGGTCCGGTCTGCCTTGAGGAAAGCCAGGAGGTTGAGTCATATAGACATCTTCCTCAAGGTCCCCATTGAGATAAGCAGAGGAGAAGTCAATGGAACGAAGCTTCATATCATGCTGAGCAGCAAGAGCAAAAATAGTGAGGAGGGTGGCAGGTTTAAAGGTGGGAGAGAATGTCTCATTAAAATCCACACCTGGGCGCTGTCTACGACCATCAGCAACAAGCCGGGCCTTGTAGCGCTCAATTGTGCCATCAGACTTGTACTTCTTGATAAAGACCCATTGGGCACGAATAGGGCTAACACCAGGAGGTGCGTCCACCACTTCCCATGTACAGTTCTCAAGCAAAGCATGAATCTCTGCGATAGCTGCCTCATCCCATAAATGCCCATCTACCATTCGCAATGCTTCAGGTAGGTTCCTAGGAAGACGATCTGAAGCCAACATAACTCTCATAAGAGCAGCAACGGCACTGTTAGCACGTTGCAAGTCAGGAGACATTGGATCGCCTTCATGGGCAACAATCATAACACTGCCAGGTTTGAGAAGCAACTCATCATCAGATGATTCTTCACCTGATGATACAGCTGGTGTAGGCTCTCTGTAAGCCTTCCACCACTCCCCGGAGCTCTATGCTCAGTGATCTGACCATGGAAGCGACGTCCTAGCTGCCACTCCAACTGGAGAAGGCGGGGGAGTTTGCTCTGGCAGGTTAGGAAGATTAGGAGGGGGATGGAGATGGAGATGGAGAAGGGGTGCAGGAGCAGGGGCTGGTATAGGATGAGCGGGAGTGTCATTATCATCATCATCATCATCACCATCTGGAATATAAATGCCATCAGGTGGAGGAGGAGGGAGATGATTGAGACGAGAGAAGACAGAAGGCTCAATGCGAGGACACTTTGCCATTTGGGTAGGGCTATTGCCAGGGAAGTAGCGCTCATCAAACACAGCATGCTCAGCAATAACAATCCTCCTGGTGGCTGGGTTATAGAATGCCCAGCCCCTATAGCCACGAGGGTAGCCAACAAAGATGCACTTCTGAATATGAATACCAGAAGTGGGCCTTTTGTCCTTTTGCACATGCACATAGGCAAGGCAACCAAAAACCCGAAGGTGTGCCACACTTGGCTCGACTTGTACCACAATTCATGAGGAGTAGTATCCTCAGGAATGTGAGAAGTAGGATGCATGTTGGACACATGAATGTAAGCATTCACAGCCAAAGCCTTGAAAGAAGGGGGCAAGTTTGCCTCATGCAACATAGCCGTAGCATGCTCATCAATGGTACGATTAGCACGCTCTGCTGTTCCATTCTGCTGTGGCCTGTTCCTCACCGAATGGCGACGCACAATGCCCTCTGAGTTGAGATATCTATCCCACTCATTAGACATGTACTCTCCACCTTTATCTTCCTGAAAAGCCTTGATTTTGCGCCAAAGTGGTTCTCAGCATAAGCTTTGAACTCTTTGAAAGCAGCAAAGGCATCACTCTTACGCTTCAGGTGTTGAACCACCTTAAAGCTAGTATGATCATCAACAAAGACTATTCGGTATCTGTAACCCTCTCGAGTGTAGACACGGTATTCTTTGAGATCAGAGTGAACCAGATCAAGAGGCGCTCCAGAACGATGACCAGTAGAGGGAAAAGGTGCAGCACTCAGCTTGCCAGCTAGGCATGGTTCACAAATGGGATCTGGTTTCTTTTGTGAAGTGAGCTTCACTCCAGTCACCAGATTCTTGCTCAAGACCCTCTGAGTGTCAGAGTGATGTCCAAGCCGACGATGCAGCAAGTCCAAGTCAAGAGGCAAAGTCCCAGATGCAGAAAAAGCTGATTGAGGAATGGAATCGACAACTTCATTCACATGTGCTTGGTTCCTCTCATCAATGTCTGCCTCAAACAGAACTTCTCCAGAATGTTCAAAGGAGATGGTACATCCCTTCATAACAACAGAGAGCCCATGAACTCGAGACAGATGAGTGGTAGAGATAAGATTATGGGATAAACCCGGAACATACAAGACAGAAGTGAGTAGAATGTGTCGACCTAATTGTCCTTTTCTAAGTACAGGCTTCAACAAGACATCTCCAATCAACTCTGAGTAGACTATTACTCCGTTTGCAACCTGTATGGGTATCCTGAAGGGCCTAGCATTGAGTAGACGCTCCTTTTGGTGGGTCATATGCGACGTGGCTCCTGAGTCTGGATTCCATCTTGGGTCAGCAAGCATAAGAGTTGAGAGGGTAAGAAGACTTGCATTAGCAGCACTTTGGACTGTTGCTGAACCTTCACCATTTCCGCCCTTTTTGGCATGGTGTTTGCCCTTTAACAAGGCCAGGAAGTCTGGACACTTGAGAGGGAGGTGTAGCTTTTGCAGAAGATGCAAGGATCAACTGCAGGAGCAGCAACTGCGGCAGCAGGTGGTGGTTGGTGGGACAACAGTTGGAGGGGTTGCAGCCATAGCAAGACCAGACAGAGGATTTTGCTCTGCTGAACTTGTGTCACCTTCCTGATGCTGGAATCGAAATGCCTGGTGATTGGCAAAGGCAGTTTCGATCTCTGACACCTTGAGCTCAGTAGACTGCTCAAAAGGTGCTTTGAGAACTCCTAAGAGTCCCTCATCAGGAAGAGCCATAAGAAGAACCACAGCTTGTAGCTCTTCATCTGCCTTGGAGAGGTCAAAACCGGTTGGTCTTGACTCTTTCAAGAGAGACATAGCAGTAGAAACACGACCAGAGAGCCCTAGGAGTGATTCTCCATCTCTAAGACGAATTGAGGTGAGGGTTCTGTAGGCAGTGAAGCGAGCACCACAGCCTTCCTGGGGGCAAAGATGTCCTCCAGGGCTTTCCAAAGGGCACAAGGATCGTCCTCATGCTGCTTAACAAGAGGTTTGACCTCTGCAGAGAGCATGCCCCACAGAATGCCAGCACACTTGTCAATGGCAACTGCACCAAGTGCTTTCTTGTCTGCCTCTGTAGAAGCAAGACAAGCAGAAAACACCTCCTTTCTGCGCAAATAGGCCTTGGCATCACTCTTCCAACTTGGGAAAGAAGTGTCCTTAGCAAGAATAGGCATAACATCCGAGTTTGCCATTGTGTGGAGTGAGAGAGAAGTGAATGGATGGAAATGAATCCAAAGCTAAAACCACTGCAAATAGGCAAGTGGCGCCCTCAGTAGTGTGTGTGGTGATGAGAGAAAGAGAGAGAGAGATAGTAGGTAAATGAGCAAGCAGTTGTAATCTCTCTTGAGATCGCAATCCCTAGACTCAGTGGGGTTACCACAATGTTGTCTAGTGACCCAAAGGATGCCTTATACAAGGATTACCCCAACAGTTCAAGCTCCTATATACTAGAGACTACCACACACACAAAGGACAGAGATGTTGAGCAGAGGGAGTCTCACACACAAGGAAAAACACTCAGAAATAGCTCAGAGAGCGGGGCCCATAACCTGTTGAACAGGCAAGCACAGAGGTCTGAGGTCAACAGTGAGAAACTCTAGATTGGATGTACAAGGAAGACTTGCCTGAGGTCAACAGTGAGAAACTGGGGACCTCAGAGCGAAACTAGACTACTTATATATGTATGAGTATGTATCTAGTATGCATCTAGTATGTATCTAGTATCAATCTAGGAAGGATGTGTAACAGTAAAGGAACAATGTGTATCAGATATGTATCAGATAGCTAACAGAGACCATGTAACACAGAGATAAGACGAGATTGAGAGAGATAAGACAAGATAGAATGAGACTGAATGAAGCCAATAGCACAGATTTCAACAAAGTCTTTCATTTAGAAGAAAGGAGGCTAGGATTGCGCTAGTGAATGTTCAGGAAGACAAGATACAAAAAAACTAGGTCGACGCACCGAATAAGAACACTCAATGCTCCAAGCGGGATCACTGATTCACTCCGCGTCAAGTACTATTTCTACTTCAAGTCGACCATCTCTTACTCCAACAACAATGCATGTGTCCTCCGCGACCCATCCGATGGCGGAGAAGAAGGTTGGGATGCAGGGAAGTTTGTGGGCCGACGATTGGGAGGAGCAAAAGCAGAATCATCGTCCGAGCTGGTGCTGCTGCTCTCTGTCCCGCGTTTGGAAGTTGCTTTTGAGGTAGTTCCGGAACTAGCATATGGATACTTCTTGCGCCGGCTGAGTTGGCCTGGCGCGCACCATCGTGTGGAGTATGCCACCACCAAGCAGCAGCAAAATAGGCAGTCCACAGTGTCGACAACACATAGTCCGCGCTGAAAACATGAGCAAAGTAGAGCGTCTGCCGCGCGTCTTCCTGTCCAGCCTAATTAGCGCCAATGACACAACGAGAAGCGAGTCTGGCGCATGGTTTTGACCACTTGTAAACCCCACCCAAACGCGACGAGGGCGACGACCGAGTAGAGGTACAAGCTCAGCTGGGCAAACGTCCCTCCCACTCCCGTCAACATAGCTATCAGTCCATACACTCCAGCGACTTTGTTGAGCACCTAGCACTCTTAAAAAAAACGATTTCGCAAGTGATAGAGACTTACCGTGAACAGAATGGCAATGGTGACGCCTGTTTTCAGGTCCAGGATACCCAGGAACGTAGATAATGGCCAGACGTCGGGGCGGCGGAGCATCAACTTCATAATGACAAGGAAAGAAAGGGATTCATGAGGAATTTGATCCGTCATGATTCTCAGAATGAATGCAAAATTGCCTGTCTTCTGCAACAGGGCACACACAGTAGGGACAGCGGCATCGCAAGGCCCAGGCATGACACTCTTACCCTCCTGCTCCCAGTTAATTTAAATTAACAGATTGTTAGTCATCATCTTGTTGAAATCTGTGCTATTGGCTTCATTCAGTCTCATTCTATCTTGTCTTATCTCTCTCAATCTCGTCTTATCTCTGTGTTACATGGTCTCTGTTAGCTATCTGATACATATCTGATACACATTGTTCCTTTACTGTTACACATCCTTCCTAGATTGATACTAGATACATACTAGATGCATACTAGATACATACTCATACATATATAAGTAGTCTAGTTTCGCTCTGAGGTCCCCAGTTTCTCACTGTTGACCTCAGGCAAGTCTTCCTTGTACATCCAATCTAGAGTTTCTCACTGTTGACCTCAGACCTCTGTGCTTGCCTGTTCAACACATCTATGGTGAACAGTGTAACTGGTTGTATAAAGTTGAAATAATCCTTAGCCAATCCGTCACCCCATGCCCTTGAAACTTTGCACAATGTGTGCTCCACCATAACATAATCAAAAGAAATTTGCAGTCGAATCGGTTCGGGAATGAGTGCACAAAGAAAGTTGTGTACAATCTTCAAGCCTTCTGTACAGGCTGCAGGATCGGCCTTCGCAGTGCGTACCCTTTTCACCAGGGCCTTTTTCTTGCTGTTCCATGTATGAGACACCTTGCGCTCGCGGCATCGGTATCAGACCTAACAACTCCAAGCCTGCAACAGCACCACGATTCATATGGGCGATAGCCTTTCCAAGCTCCTCTGGTGTTGGAGGTTGTACGCAAGAGGGAGTGGCGTATGTGTAGTCGGGCTGCGAGCAAGTAGCTAGTAAGATCACCAATGGCTGGCATCTTGCATGTGCGTAACCAGGTCAAAAACACTGAGAAGGATATGGGGCCATCGGTATGTGATAAAACACTGCTGATAGGATGGTGCCGAATACGGTTGAGATAAATTGGAACATTTTCGATGTTGCGATCCTTTGCACAAGTTCCATATGCAGTTTGACTGCAAAAATAGGCCTTATCGCGATTTGAAGATGTTTTGGCCTCTTGAACCTCTGTGTTGAATTTCTCTACAGTTCGATAGTCACCAGAGCAATGGGAATCATTGAGAAGAAATGGGGTTCGGAATAACACACCACGGAATATCAGTGCATTGAGAAAGCCGCCATCAATATCCATTCCATGGTTCATCGTCCCTTTAACACGCATTCGTGATGGGCCATATTCACGAATTGGCGTATAACGATCACCATCTGCTATAATCTTGGCTTGCCATTTGTTTGGCTGCGAAATGGTTTGTCGTTGGAGTGTTACTGCAAGTGCATCTTCAATGAAACGAGCAAAACCTCTAAAATGAGATCGAGATTCTGCGGGTACTGATTCAAGCAGTAGTGAGAGACGGTCAACACCTGCAGGTATTGATATAGAAGTCGTAGGCATAGAGGTGGAAGATTCAGAGGGATGAATAGGTGATTTTGTTAATGCGCGGAAATCTCGTGCATCGATCAGAGGTGATGAAAAGCCAGATATTGCAGCTGGTGCACGCAGAGGATGAATTATCGTTGCAAGAGAGGTTAATGTGGCATACTCTGGACTAGACGTCTGGGAGAGGGGGAGAGTGGTTAACGCCTTAGTCAGGTGCTCAAAGCGTAGTCGACATTCCAGATGGGTTGAACAGCCTTTTAAGACCTGCTGGCGAATGTTGGTAAAAGCATACCAGACATGATCGAGTAGCAATGCTGATCGTCCAATATTGTGTAAAACTGCAAAAACAAGCCACGCTTGATAGACTTCATCATCAGCAGGGAATGTCAACCATGCGCTGATAATACACCGGGTAATAGAGAGCAGTCGATTAAAGGAACTCGGGTCGTTGTTATGAAGGAATAGAAATTTTCGGCTGTCGTGATATTTGAACGATATTGGACCAATATCAAGACCATAGTCAGTAGCAGTGAACGTAGTTGGTCCTGAGTGATGAGGCTGTTGGAGAAGACGCATAACATCAAGTGTCAGTTTGGCAATCCAGGTATCTGGAATAGCCTGGCCAGTTGTAGCTGCAAGATAAGTCGTCTTGATGATACTTGGGCAGTATGTGTTAAGCCATCGAAAGCCAAAGTAAGTCGTAAGCATGATACTCTCTCGAGTCAAACGGGTATGAAGCGACTGAGCTGCCTCTATTGTTTTCAAGTGTCGTATCCCAGCCCAAAGTGCATCTGGAATAGCCTGGCCAGTTGTAGCTGCAAGATAAGTCGTCTTGATGATACTTGGGCAGTATGTGTTAAGCCATCGAAAGCCAAAGTAAGTCGTAAGCATGATACTCTCTCGAGTCAAACGGGTATGAAGCGACTGAGCTGCCTCTATTGTTTTCAAGTGTCGTATCCCAGCCCAAAGTGCAATCAACTGAGATGCAGTTTTGACGTCGCCTGGATTAGACCCTAGCGCATCAAAAACTGTACCCCATACAGGTGGGGAGACCTCTGAGCCTCCAATGACTGCAGTATAACGGTCCCAGGCAGCTTGCACATCATTAAGATTTTTGTTGAGCATTGTTGAGGTAAATGAATGAATAAAAGGAATTTGTGCTATTTTATTCTCATAAAAAATTCAGATATATAAGACTGACAACGCACGATGACTGCTCTGAGATAAAAGTTATTGTTCGCCGCTCTGCAGCCTCAGCGAAGAAGTCTGAATATGCAGTTGTGGTTAATCTAAAAATGATATAAAATAGAATCGTACCCTCAATAGTCTGATTTTCAATGTTCTGTTGATTCAGAACTTCAGGGGTTGCGTTAAAATCATCTATATGAGAAATTATGAGAATAGATAAGGCGACCAGGTTTATTTAAGAGATTGACCTGAGTGATCAATATGCATTGGAATCCAGGTTGTTCCCTGCTGATCAGATTCCTCCAGGGACTGATTTGAGTGCTGTTGAACCAAGGTCGGACCCTCATCAGCAGACATTATGGCGATTGTGTCATATGATAAAGCAGTCCAAGGTGGTAGCTCAATATCTATCCGGTTCAATATATATTAATTATCACAGAAATCATATACCAGATATATGTGCATGAGTTCTGACCCGCTTTGAGGAATGAGAACCTAAATTATCCAAGTTTATTTAACATGAATAGTTTTTTGGAATTATTTACCTTCATCAGTATTTATTTTGCGCTTTCCCAGAGTCGTTGACTGATTCCGGCTCAAATCTGAGTTATTAGCATGACAGAATATATAGATAATACCACAAACATACCTTGAATTTCCCTGAGATCGGTTTGCTGACCTATTATATTTCAGTCCTTATTGAGAAATAAATTCAGAAGCTGACATACCATTTGCAGTACGCCGCCGTAATAAACGAAGAGAACGAGCAGATAGATTTGAGACGGCATGATCACTATCCTTATCATCGGCATCGTCCTCGTTCTCCACAGGTGACGTGTCCTCAGTATTGTTGTTGTTGTTGTTGTGGCGACGTTGGGAACTAGCCAAAGTATCTTTTCTGGACTTGCGTTTTTGTTTTGACACGGTCTTGTCACTTGATTTGCGCGTTCGTTTAGGTTTAGGTTGATTGGCTGCCATTAGTTGGGCCTCGTCGTTGTCGTTGTTATCATTGCCAACGTTCAGATTGATAGCACCTTATTTCAATGAAAAATTATAAAAGCTTGACATAAAAAGTAGAAACGTACTTGGACTATAACGATTAAAAGGTCCCCATCGACCAATAAAGGGGAGATGACAAGCCACCTTCTCAGTGTACTGATACCATAGCCGCCATGCGTCTGACTGAACCTTGTTTTGATCAACTAACTTCGAGTTGTCCACAGGTTGAGTCAAATCAATATCTGGATCAGAATGGCCAGGCGCAAACTTCCATGGACCTGTACAAACACGATTTCCCTGGTCATCGACAAAGGTGATTGACTGAAGGAAGAGTGTTGAGTTCAGCTGAACTTGACAGGATTTGGGAAGTTGGAGGATGAACCAGAACACCATGAGGAGTAGCGCCCGCACAAAGAATGTTACAAGCATTCGGTGAGTCATTAATATTTCACCGTCAGCTGCGAAGGTTGCGCGTTTGCACGCTCCCGTGACTGGCCAATTTCGTTCAGCACATGCATCAATTCTGGAATATAGGATTAATTCAAGGGAAAGAATAATTCAAACTACGAACCCAGCATGCATAAACTCCGGGCCCATGAAAAAAGGATGTTGTTGTGGGAGAGCTGCAAGAGCAAATTCGGGATGCACCGTTCATTAGAGTACCCCAAGGATAATGGATGATAACAAAACGGTAAGCCCATCCAGTCAGGGCCTGACCAGTTGGAGATGTAGGAGGAGTTCCACCGTGTTTGCGAAGCCCCGAGAAGTTCACAGATGTGTGTTAGTCAAGCTCAACAAAGACCCCCAACATCAAGATGAAGAAGAGCCCTGAACGATAGCCCACAGGTATATCACCATTTGCACCCATATGCGTAATGACCAACACCATCACGATAATCGAGATGGGCTCCACCAAAAATACCCATCTCCTTCTGCAGCGGGGCTATAATAAAATTATAAAATGTCAAAAACTCCAGAAATATAGACATACATTGAACAGCCCATGCATCCTCTTCCGTCTGAGCAGCAGCAATGTTTGCTTGAACTGTCGCTTGAGCTGCATAGTTGTCGATACCAATGGAAGGCGTGTTGACAAGCTCAGCGATACTGTCGACCTGTTCTTGGACAGACAATGGCGCTTCCGACCAAGCAAGCTTCGCAACTTCAGTTGAAACCTATTTTGTCCAATTGTTAAGTGCCGTGTCGACCAAAGGGACGGAGACGGAGACGGAGTCGAAGTCGGAAACGGAATCGAGATCGTAGAGCACTTGGGGGCGGAACACCACAGAAGGATGTTTGGGTGACCGGGTTCAGTTGACCAAGACAAGACAAGAAGAGAAGAGCGGAGTCGAGACGATGCTGGGAGATAGAGACCAGCAACGTTAATTTACAAACTGAAGTACGTGATAATACATCAAAGTATTTATAGTACAGAAGTAACGGAAACGGAATAAGGTATAACAAAGTAAGTAACAAGATTAGAACAAAGTCAAGTAAAGTAGAAGAGGGAGTTGCATACGAGAACAAGGCATAGATGATTGCATAGATCATAAGTCGGAGTAATTGGAAACGCTCAGTAAATCTTCATTGCGTAAAAACCAAATACCGGAGACGGATATCGGAGACGGATGCCGGAGTTGGCACGGATATAACAGTATCCTCTCTTGCGTTTCTTGCCCACAAGAAACAGGAGCAATGGTCGTAGAGGTAGGAGTCGGAATCGAAATGAGTCGGAGTCAGAATTTGGACTTGGAAAATTTCGAGTCGAGAACCGGAAGAGCCGAGATCACCGAGGAAGCCGGTGAGAACGTGATAATAGGAAGGAGGCCAGAAAAGGAAAGGGGGTGACAAGAAGCACGTCACCGATTGACATCAATCTCTATCTTTACCACTCCACTCATGCCGCCTGAACGCCAAAACGCCAAAAACGCCAAGAAGGCCAAGAACCTGTACACCCAACGGTGGAGCAGGTCGAGGAGTTGTCGGAGACGGAAAGGATTGGTGGCTGGGTTGGGGGGACGGACAGAGACCCCTTGGCTGACGCTGTTACCGTCGGGTAGCAACCGACGCGTAGACATGCGGAGGGAGTTGGAGGAGTTGGATCGTAGAGCGGAGAGGCTGCGTGCTGAGCTTGCGGAGATGGCTCAAAGGGCACCGTCACCGGGTGGTCGGTCGGAGTCGATGACGATCCGATGACCCGGTTGACAAGCGAGCCGATAAACGAGGAGGAGTCGGAGCACGGGTCCGTCATAGCCCCATTGGCTTCGGTCCCGAACGATGAAGAAGAGCTCATCGAACGAGCGGCCGAGTACCACCGGAGCCGAAAGCCGAGCAGCAGCGAGCAGCAGTGCTCAAAGAACAAGAGGACGAGGCCAAGGCCAAGCGCAAAGAGGCCGAGGAGGCCGAGCGTAAGGCCGGAGGAGCGGAGGCGGAGGGCCGAGTTGGCCAGGGAGCGGTTCAGGGCTCGCCGTGATCGCGGACTCGCGCCTCTGACATGTGCCGAAGAAGCGGAGGCCAATGCCCGCGTTGGCCGACGTGTCAATGCGGAGAGTCGAGTCCTCGGCAGAGCCCGATTCGGCCGTTGCCGCCGAAGAACCCAAGAAGTCGGAAAGGGCCAAGAACGACGAGAAGGCCCAGACTGATGGGTCCGATGCAGGAGAAGACGTAAAGGGCGAAAAGTAAGTGCAAAATTTGATTTTAGATTATAAACCTAACCCGATTTGGCAGAGAAATGTCGCAAATGCATCAAGTCGGGGAAAGCCTGCGTGTTGGTCAAGCCCAAAACCCAATACGACTTGGCACGGAAGGCTGTCTTGCGAGAATTGCCGCAAGCTCAAGATCCGCTGCGAGGACGGAAACCCGCCGCTGCGATTCCGCAAAGACGAGAAGGAGGCTGGGATGGTCAAAGAGAAGGGCAAAAAGAAGAAGGTTGCGGGGCCACGGATCGTGGTGCCCAGAGTGGTTGCGAAGAAGGTGCCCACGGAGACGCCAGCGGAGACGCCAGCGGAAACGCCTGCAGAGTCGTCAGGTCTGACGCTCAGCAACGCGGGGGTTGTCGCCACGCTCGGCAATCTGCTGATGCGTCAGCGCGTGGATCACCGGCAGCTCAGCCGCGTGGATTATGGGTTTACAAAACCTTGGCCGCGAGTTGCGCTTCAACGTCGGCGCAATTAGCTCCGGCGACCACCACCCGCACAGCTGGACGAGGCGTATCCAGGGGATCGACAAGACCCTGAAGCACTGGGACGTGTTCATCCAGCGAGAAGGGGCCAGAGGTGCCGGGATGCCGCCAAAACGAGTCAGAGGACGCGGAGGCCAGCCGTACGAGCAAGAGAGGAGCAGGAGGTCGAAGAACAAGATGCGGTGGATGTGGACGAGGAGCCCCGGCAAGGGTTGACAGAGGAAGGTGGAGCCGAGTAGCGGAAACGGAGACGCCTCGGAGACGGAATCGAAGAGCGACGAAGATTAGAGTCGTAAAATGTAAAATAGAATATAATTTCTTATCTCGCCAATCCAGTGTGATGTTAATCCAGTTTGGGTTTCGCTGGGGTATTGACGATGGAAGGATTCGATGTCTTCCTCAGCTTCCAGTCAGTGCACCAACCCAAGTGAATTGTTCATCAGTGTTTTCGTAACCAAGCCATTCGACAAGGTAGCGGAGTCGAGCCGGACCCTTGAAGCGGCCATCAATCTTGGAGTCAACAATCTGTTTGATTTAAGTGTTCTTCTCCGTCGACTTCAATTGCCGCAGGTGGTGGCTCTTCATGACCAGGGAATTTGTTGGGTGTGTGGATTTCGATTTGAAAGCGTGGAAAGACGGGATGAACTGAGAAAGGGATTTCGGAGACCGAACTTGATAGACGCGCCGCTGGGCTTTCTGATGATCTCGAAGGGACCAAAATGCGTTTCCGAGAACCAGTTGGGCGCTTGGTCTTGATGTACTTGGTCGAGATAAAGACTTCATCGCCCAATAGACGGAGACGGATCCGGAATGCGTTTCGGTCCGCAGTCTCTTTGTATTGCTCCTGAGCGTACTTGATCTGTTCCTCGAGGAACTCGTGCGGCTCTTGGAGATCGCATGCGTAGTCCTAGCATAAACATTAGCCACATCACGCTCTGGATGAATCGTAATAGAGGATCGTAGCCTTTGTTGCGAAGAAGGATGATATGCCAGTAGGAGCGTTAGGGGCATGATTGAGTGCGAACTCTGCGATCGGCAGTAACTCGTGCCAATCATCCTGTTGGTAGAACAATAGATGCGAATATATTGCTCAACAGTTTGGTTCATGCGCTCCGTTTGCCCATCAGCTGAAGGATGATAACCCGAGTGTAATGGAGTTCCACGTTGAGTAGTTCTCCAAGGGAACGGAAGAAAGAGGATACACTCGCGGGCAATGGAGCTATTCGCCTGGAATATGTTGAGAATATTATGAATATTACAGGGTGTATTCATTCCATCTTCTAGGCTGGAATATGACAGGAATATCCGTGGAATATTCTCAATTTTCTCACCATCTGTCATATTGGACAGCCCGGAAAATGTTGGGCAGATCCATTGGGAATATTCTTAATCTGCCACATGTTTTCATTCAATATTCGGCCTGGAATATATCACGTGTTCAGGCTGGAATATTGTGACCAGATCTGGGACTATCGTTGATTGGGATTCTGATTGGGATTCTATGATTAACTCCATTTAAGCAACCACATACTACATGACTACTTACATGTATAGTACGTACTTGGATCCTAAGAAATTTAACCTAACCCCCTCATGCGTCCATAGTCCCGAACAAGAACTTACCTGGCTAAGTTCTTGTGAAGTCAGTTCTTGCTCGTTCGGCAACACTGGCGCAACAGTAGATTTCAGTACGGCAAAGCGATCACAACACAACAATACTAGATAGCAAGTCGCAACCACAAAAAAGCAAACAACCATAATTTGTATGTCCGTCTCCAGAGCGCAGCCAGCTAGCACTGCCTAGCAGTACATACACCCCACGGCATACTTCCCTTCCACCAATCAAGGTCCATAGGTTGACTGCAGCGACGCAGTACGGCCCAGGATGAATTTGTGTTCGACAAGGGAAAACGGCCAAATCGGACGGCAATTTTTCCATTTGCGTAGTCCAGAGTCTCCATCGGATTCACTTCCCACATGTCCATCCCTGCACTTCCAGAATATTCTCAGCCCAGACGCCCCTCAATCCGGAGAGGCTACATTCAGCGTGGTAAACCACAGATAATTACAGTCAAGCTAGTCTCGACACATTGAAGCCACCTCTTGACTTTTGTGGACGCAACACTTCCAGTAGTGCTGAAACACCTGACGCTGTACCTGCGCTCCAGGTTGGCAATGCCCTAAATGTTGGAAGCGTCTGGACCATTGGTGCCGTGGCATGAAGGCTAATAGGGTAAAACTAGACGCACGGCCGCGCCAGTGCTCGAGCAGCCGTCGGGCAGTATGACCTATGTGCTCGTAGTCCATGGCCAAGGCACACTTCCTGTCAGTAGTACATTTGTAGACATTCGAGCAAGCTTTCAAGATCGTTTTCGATTTGACCGCCTTGCACTGTTAGTAGTAAGATCTATCGAGAACGCTGACTCGACACCGACACTCACAGATTGGCAAATTCTCTCTATTTTCAGCGCTATCCTTCGAGCCTTCGATGATTAAACAATTGCATCTGAGTCATCGAGCTGTCAGGTAATGCCACTTCACCCAAGGGGATAATCTACGTACATTTTGCTCTTCACGGCAGAGCACAAGCGCCAAGACTATGCTGAACCGCTTGTAGTTTTCGAATATTGAAGATCTAGCGTGCTGAGAGCTTTCACGAGCTGATTCTCATATCTACATCGCCACCATTGGGTAAATCACCTCAACCAGGTCTTCCTTTGGCTGCTCAAAACACGTTGAAAATCGAGGTAGCGCAGGAAAAATTCCCAAGACCTGATGCGACGCTTAGGTACCACACAAGCATCGGAATGCTAATTGAAGGCAGTGACTTCTTTGCTCTTCCGCCCAGCTTCCTCCCAAGAACGTAGCTACTGCATCCATTGCCAATGACATGTCCGTCTCCGCTGACGGCGCGCACTCGGGAGTCTGTGCAGCGGCCGACCAACATATGGAAACAGCCTTTGTATAGATTCTGGGCAACCAAAACGTGATCATGCAGCTGAGGGTCGGAGATCCCTCCGTCCTTGTAGATCCGGCAAGAAGCCAAGACCCGCATAATCTCACTTCTGCAGTCCCCAGTGGTGTTCGGATTCCGGCGAGGCATGATAGCTAGCGCAATTATCGATCGCCTGTATGAGACGCTTGGCGAGCACGTGTAGGTCCGTTCCTTTCGTGACCTGTGGGAGGCCTGATATGGCGACAAAGTGTTTGGCTAAGTAACCCATCAGGCGTGAGAGTGCTCTAATCCAAGTACAGACAGTGTGATCTTGTTGTCGGTCACCCCGTTGTGCGCGGGGCGCGAGTGCAACAAGAATTCAGCGACAAGCTGTATGTCAGCTAACAAAACTGCAGATAAACCAGATATGAGTCGAACAGCCCTCTTCTGAGTCTCCGACTCCGCCTCGCTCTTGAAGTTGCTTTCGTCTGCAATCGGCGCCAGTACGGCTGCGATATCGGTGAATCGTATGAGCGCACAGCCGGTTACGGTCTGGATTTCTTCTCGAGACGCAGGACCTTCGACAGCTTTACCTTGCGAGTCCACAGCATGCGTCGGCAGTTCCAGATCGGCTCCAAACCATACCAAGTTGAGTCTCCACTTCCAGAACGAGGGCCATGCTTCAACTGCCTCTAGCTCTGGCACGCACTTATGTTGGGCAATGAGACCCATGAGCTCCCACACTATCGCATACTCTGTCTGTCGGGCGGCCCAGATGGCGTTCGGAATTTTCGAGTCAGCATCAAAGCCTGGTTCGTTTCTCTTCGAGCGGAGCGGTTGCTCGGGCATGTTTGAGGAGTTCAAGTAGGATTGAAACCATGGCCACACTGAAGTCCAGGGAGTCCCCGAAATTTTTGGCGCCGAAGTTCTCAGTCGGCTGTATTCTGCATAGAATAAATGAAGGCGAGTATTGAACGGGAATTCTAAGGAAACAGCAGCTGAATTATGGCACTTCTATAGCTGTCCAATCGTATTTCTTACCCAGAGTGGCTCAGACATGAACGCGAAAAACTCAAGAAAGTCACTCGTCACACCATCAAATTACATAATTTGATTGGAAGACTCAACCACAAAACTTTGAATCAGTAATTCATTGTCTGTAAGTCCATCGAATGCACCATTCAAAACACCTTCATCCTCCTTGACACGCCGAACTTGAATGCTTTTGGTTATATAATTAAGGTGAGTTCGTGAACTTGCTCGAAGAATGGGATACCTTACCAAGATTTGAAGCTGGCAAGCTGCAGGCTGCAACAATGACGATTCCGGCCTGCTAAATGTGCCAAATGCTTTTGGTAAAGGTGAGCTCATGCATCATGAACTTGCGCAACTGAAAAAATGGGATAGCTTACCAAGATTTGAAGCTGGCAACTGCACGCCTCTGCGGCAATAACTGCCCGAACTAGCCGACACAAATAAACAACGGCTAGCCCTACCGGAAGGTGAGGCACCTTGGATGGGGATGGGATCCTGGAGCCCGACATGGCTGGCGGTCAAGAAGAGAGTAAATGTGGTTGTGGCATCTTGGTGATTCTGACGCCATACTCATCGCTCGCAGGCCCATCTCGTCTTCGTCACTGCCCACCACACCCAGAAACCGCAACAGCATTGGTGAGGAAAGAGCAGAAGACGCGGCATGGCATTTCCCAGAGGTTCCGCCTAGCCAGTCCGGACACAGACAAGGACGCCAGCTTTGCGACAACTAGCAGAAGCCTTGGCCACGACCCAGCTTTGCGACAACTAGCAGAAGCCTTGGCCACGACCCAGCATGTGCATGACAGGAGCCTAGGGCTGGTGGTTGGTGGGGAGGAGAACTTGGGCAGATGACTGGCTTAGTCAGAGTCTTCCAGTTAGACTCTGACAAATCACTGATCATATGACGCTGTGCCGTCACAGCGCCAGGACTTTCACCCCAACACAAGGCGGACGACAACCTAGGTAGAGAGGACGGCGGATGCGGCGGGGATCCGCGTGTCCGTACCACCGACTTCAATGTCCGGCAACTAAACAGCTCTACTCCTTGCGCTGAGAACCATTTGCTGGTTTGAACATCCAACTCGACGAGCCCTTCAATCAGCGCGTGGCCTCGCGTCGCTATGTGAAGCTTAGCGATGAATATTTCGAGCTCTGGTCCCCGAATGAGTCGGTGAAAGAGTTTCTAGCTGGGCTACCGCACCTATAAACCATCTCCGTATGGACACCAACCCAGACTATCGACGACTCGACGGCTCCTGGGGACGCTTTGACTACATTAATCATCCACAGTATCTCGGTTCCAACCCTCCTTTCATCCCCTATATCCGTCGCTTATACTATCAAGAAAAACGACTACTTGTAATTATACATCGTATATGCCCCACTCATGGATTTCTGGGAGAAATCGACGAATCACCTAGGACGGGTTACCGCCAAGGGTATTCAACTTCTCCAGCAAGTCGTGAAAGCAATGCAAGGCACAATTCAAGCGTTGCTCAAGAAATCTACTACAACGAAGGAGGCTTCTTCATGTGTTCCGCTACCACCTACAACGGATATGTTGGAGAATTTGTCCCGTATTCGGTGGTGGGACGACGTCTTGGATGATTTTACGACTGTCCAAAGGCATTTACGACTTGATCATGAGCTATAGTAATCACAAAACACATTATGCTGCCTCCAACCAATAATTATAATTAATGACACGGCCAGCACCAGCGGGCACACGGAACTGCCCCAACCACCCCATCACTTCTCAAAGCGGACCAGTTCTGCTGAAGTGATCGACACCCTGCACTGCGTAAGCAACAGACCGTTGGGTCCCTACAAAAGACGTCCGGTCCACGTCCACACTCTTGGACTTCAACAACCAAGCTCGGACAGGTGACCCTTGTCCATTACGGCGTCCTTAAGTGGGCTCGACATCTCCGCGCCACACCTATTGTCTATCTTCCTTCCAACGACAGCCGACTTCTCAATGATGGCGAAGTGGGACATGTACATTGTCCGATGGGGTAGTTGTCAATGTTCCTGCAAGCCTGATATATTCTTGAAGAAATGCATTGATTCAGCGTCTTGCATGACCTATCGGCCAGCCAGAGTGAGTGTCGCATGGCAAGTCTCTACATGGCGGTGTTCATGGAAAGGTCCATTCTCCCGTCCACGGCGCGTCCACAACCTCGTCCACGTCACACCTTATTCAGGGACTTGGACAACGTGCACGATCGACGTCCAAATGGATGTCCATATGGACGTGGACATCAGTAACCCCGACGCTCTCAAGAGTCGGGAGGTAGTGGACTGGAAGGTTTGGTATCGGCACATGCTGGAAGGGACCGGGTCAACGGGGGTGATGATCATGAAGAATATGTGCTACGGAAGATGAAATCAATTAGCATTTCCGCAGAGCCTAGCAGGGAAAACATACTGGGAGCGGGAGGGTAACGAGAGATGGACGGCGTCGAAGGATACATCGGAGTCTCCAACTTGTCGTCACATCAACACGGACCAGCGATGTTGGAGCCACACGGGAGGCATTTGGGGGAAGAAATGCTGCATTGGGAGATATTAGTTGCTTTCTGGGACCAGAACTGCTTTATACCTCGACCTCCAACGGCTCCGTTTTTCATGTATCGCCCCACATAGTATCACACAGGAGAACGCCAGTGGCAGACAGTGTCGGCAGCAGAATGGCCAGATGTTGCTGAAAACGCGCTTGGCACGGGTGCGAAAGAGGCCACGGGTGGCGCGTGGTATGTGTTTTCCGAGCCTGGAGGAGTACACAAGGAAGTGGCCAGCGATGGCATCCCTTTGGGAGCCAAATCAGGGCAGCTCCTGAGTCAACTCGGTCTCTTGTCAGAACGAGGGAACTCGGGGACACCACTTGAATAACGAAGGGCGTTATAATTAGTGTCGTAGAGGGGAGTCCGACATCGATGGAAACCGGAGGAGGCAAAAGGCGGCTCCATATAAGGCGGCTCCATATAAGTATGCTCCCTTCGGGCTCTAGCGGTCAAAATTAGACAAGAAAAGTTCAATTTTCAAAGCTCTTGATGACGCACAATAAGGCCGCATAGCCACGCAAGAAGAGAGCCGACCAAAGGTCAGCGGCGACGAGCTCGAGTAAAATCCAGACCCAAGGTGGAGAGATGTGGGTGTCAGCTGGGTCTGTGTGGCCATGGTTTCGATATAGGATCCATGTGGGAAATGATGCATTGCAACCCGTGGCCAATTCTGTGGACGGCAGCCCGCAGTCGTTGAACCGGCCCGTTTCTGAATGGGGTAGAATGTTGAGTGTTGAGAAGACTGTTGGCTAGAACCAAAGGAAATCGAATCTTACCTGCCCACAGCTTGTTCCAAATCCTTGCTCCGATGTTGTCGTATGCAGTCTCGTGCCGCGGTCGTGCTGAGGCAACCCCGTATATAACCAGACTGTCGGTCATGCTGGGGGAAAGCCCTCTACAACCAGCGAGAGCGGTCGTGCTGAGGCAAGCCCGTATATAACCAGACTGTCGGTCATGCTGGGGGAAAGCCCTCTACAACCAGCGAGAGCGGTCGTGCTGAGGCAAGCCCGTATATAACCAGATTGTCGGTCATGCTGGGGGAAAGCCCTCTACAACCAGCGAGAGCGGTCGTGCTGAGGCAACCCCGTATATAACCAGACTGTCGGTCATGCTGGGGGAAAGCCCTCTACAACCAGCGAGAGCGGTCGTGCTGAGGCAACCCCGTATATAACCAGACTGTCGGTCATGCTGGGGAAAAGCCCTCTACAACCAGCGAGAGCGGTCGTGCTGAGGCAACCCCGTATATAACCAGACTGTCGGTCATGCTGGGGGAAAGCCCTCTACAACCAGCGAGAGGCGGTCGTGCTGAGGCAAGCCCGTATATAACCAGACTGTCGGTCATGCTGGGGGAAAGCCCTCTACAACCAGCGAGAGCGGTCGTGCTGAGGCAACCCCGTATATAACCAGACTGTCGGTCATGCTGGGGGAAAGCCCTCTACAACCAGCGAGAGCGGTCGTGCTGAGGCAACCCCGTATATAACCAGACTGTCGGTCATGCTGGGGGAAAGCCCTCTACAACCAGCGAGAGCGGTCGTGCTGAGGCAACCCCGTATATAACCAGACTGTCGGTCATGCTGGGGGAAAGCCCTCTACAACCAGCGAGAAGGCCCCACGGATTCTAGGGAGTGTCAAATGAGCCATTGGCTGTATATCGTCTTGCTTACTGTTTGCGTATCGTTCAGTAATTAGAAGCCGGGTCGACCTCGACAATTGCAAGTGCATGCGCATGCGCATGCGCATGCGCAGTGTACTGTGCAGTATGACCAAGCGTGACCTGACTTCCCGAGTGTGACTCACGCTTGACTGAGACTCACGCACGCATGGGCTCCTCGCAATCGCCTGCCTCGAAATCTAAAAATCGCCACCAAAGGCAGCAAAAAAACTCAAACTATCGCATACTGAGGAACAAGCTGCTTTGCAGAAACAGAAGGATGCGGGCAAGAGCGCAGCCCGGAGGTTGCGTCGCATGGCCAGGAATTCGGCAGAGGTGGCTCGGCGGTCGACCTATAGCCACAGCTTAGCTCCAGAGTGCGAGAGTCAGGTCGGCCGGGTAGTCCGCCGTCTGGAGAGCCTCCTCATCAAGACTGCCCACGCACAAGTAAAAGGCTCGGACTTAACGGGGCTCTTACCTACCCAGTGCCTCAATGACGAGGTTATGGACTTCTTTGGCTCACTAATCCTGGCTCGCTCTTCCTCACGCCCTGGGAGTGGCATATTGAACGTTTTGGTGCTTTCGGTCTTCTTTTGGAAGGCGTTGATCGATGGGTCGAGCAAGGTAAATCAATGGACTGATCGTGAATCGGTGTGTCTATCCTTCGCTCCATCTCGGAATTAACACAAAACTCCCCAGGTCGACATTTTCAGCAAGGACGCCATCCTCCTTCCAGTTCACCATGTGTCTCCTCCGCACTGGACGGCAGCGTCTATCAACTTTCGGAAAAAGAGGGTTGAGTCATATGACAGCTTGGGCAATGATCATCCTCAGGTTTATGAGGTTCGTGGATTGAGATAGAAAGCCTCGACTGAACCACTCATTATACAAGCTTTTGCGTGGATACATGGATAAGGAACATCTCCGGAAGAAGGGCGCACCCTTCAACTTTACGGGCTGGGTAAATCATACGCGCCGGGTGCGAACCTTTTGCCGTAGTTATAGAGGAAAAGGAATACTGATCATGGGTCTCTCTTTGAATTTACAGGATCTTCCCAAACAAGATAACTCCTTTGACTGCGGCGTATTTACCTGCCAATACCTCGAGTCACTCTCCCGGGGCACAGATGATTTCGACTTCACTCAGAAGGACATGCCTTTGATTCGACGACGGATGCTGTGGGAAATCAGCTTTGTGACCCTGATCAGGAGGGATTAATCGACATCACGACTGGCCCGCCCCGTTTGTAAATGTGACTCCCCCCCAAGGCTATTCATGCTACCTTGGGTGCTGTAGTTGGTATTAGGCCATAAACTAAGGGTACATCACATTATTTGCAAGAAAACTCGAGTTCCGTCCGTTAAGGATATTTAATACCACTGGACGGAAGATACTACTGTCCGTTAAGGATATTTAATCTGTGTCCGTTAAGGATTCTTAATATACTTGACACTATATATATGCTACTGTAATTCTGTGTCCTCTGTCACCCGCATCGGTCCCTCCATCGCTTCCACCAGCATATCTTCATCGTCATTGTCATCATCGTCCTCATCGTCATTCTCTTCCCCATCTTCATCCCTCTGCCTCTCGTTCACCTCCATTCCCAAAGATGTTGATTGGGGGATTTGCCTTTCAGTGCTCACTGCCTTACCAGGCAGGATGGAGCCTGTGAATCCTTGACGCCTGCTGAGTTTCTGTAACCGCGCCATGTGCTGACTGTTGTATCTCCCCTGTTGATTTCGATAGACCGCTACTTGATGAGCAAGCACTGGATTGCCCTGCTCGATCAGTTGCCGCTCGTGGTGTTTCAGATAGGTCACAAATCGTCGGATTTCTGCGTTGAGCTTCTCTAGTTCTTCGTCTGCCCGAATCAGCTTGAAATGCATATCCATCGCGGCCCGACCCTTTGGTTGGGCCCATAATTCGCTCCGAATATCAACCCGACCCCCTCGGAGAAGATCGAAGTCGGAAATGAAGGCGTAATTGACCACCTCATCCCAAGAGAGCTCCCTCTTTGCTGGAGTCATCATACCCGCCGCTGCATTGTACCATTCAAGGGAGGATCGAACCGCCTTGGACCTTGCCTGGAGAGCTCTGGCAATATGCATCCTGAGCTTATAGCCAGACATGTGGCACTTGTTCAGCTCGAAGATTCGGGAAACAACCAAGCCTTCGAGCTCATCTAGTGCCCTCTGGTACCGTCGTTTGCTGACCAGCTTGGCGGCCTCTTCCCACTCCAAATCTCCCTCGTGCCACCGTGTCATTATCCCCAGTTTTCGCTCCAGTGAATGTACGTTGTCCAGGTACTTGGCTAGCTTTTCATTTGCATGCCGACGTTGAGTTTCAAGCTTTAGTGTCTCTGCAGCGTCGTTCCGGTAGGTCCAGCCGGCTCCTGACAGTTGGGGGGGGGGAAGGAAGAGTCCATTCATTGCATTAACTCGGTCTCTGGTATTCAATTTTAGAATCATGTCTTTGAGAAATGTAAGACTCAACTGTTGGTCATAGAATACCACCAGAGCTTGATAGTACTCCATCTTGATTGTTTCTTCCTGAGGCTCCTTGGTAAGGCCTTCCAGAAACTCCGCCTCCTTCAGCAACCATTCATCCAGTACCGCCCGATTCTCTACCCCCATGGCGGCCAATGCTTCATCGAGAGCAGTTTCTGTCTGCTTAATTCGCAAGGCCTCTTCATACTTGCTGCATAGCAAGTTTGCTGATAGATGGATCAGTACCAGCCTTTGAAAGCCTTTCCCACTTACACAAACCCGCATATGCATCTGCGATATTGGCGTGCTCGATGTAGCCGACTATCGTCTGGTGCCGATGGAATCTAGAGGCATATCTTGTTGTGGATGCCAACGCATTCGACTTTGAAAACCAAGTCTCGCAGTTCTTCCCCGACTCCAGGCCAAATTCCTTTCGATATCGGGGAAGATGTTCTACCTGGCGCCGGGAGTGGCCAGGGCCGTGGAATGCGCCGAGGAGGCATTGAAATCGGTTCCAGCGGGCCAATGGGCCTAGAATTGGATGCTGGAGGACTGCTTTATTGAAGTCGCAGCCGACATCGTAGGCGAGGCCAATTCTTCCAGAACTTCGAATGACATAGTTGATGAGAGCGAAGCCGTACTTTTTGCCTAAGCTTTTGTCAGTTTAAGTCGATGTCCGTTAAGGATATCAGCTCACATTTCGCCACTCCTCACCATGTCAACGATAAGGAAGCCAAAGCTATGCCTGCATATGACGGGCATAACACCAGTCTCATCGTACATTGAGAGGGATTTTCAGGTGGACTCCTCATCCATATTCTTCCGTCGCTTCTCCTCGCAGCCCTTGTCTTGAAAGGGGCGGCTCTTCTTCCTCTCCCGGGTAAACCTCCTTGAGCTTCTCCATGGCCCCCTTGTCCCGCATATCCACCTCTTCGCGAGACAGATGATAGTCTCCTGGTGGGGGTCGACTGTCCATTCGTTCGGAAGATCTCCCAGACACAGCGGTGCCGTCGTTGGGGTTGTAAACCTTTGGGGTTCGCCGTTTGAATCTCTTCAAGGAATTGTTCCCATCTATGGTGAGCTGGATGGGAATCTCCAGCTTCTTCTCCCCTTCAATCTTGTGAAGGCAAGCGGGGCAAGCATTCCGAAGCCGCCAATCCTTGGAATCTCGCTTCAGCACAGCCTTCACTCGCCGCCTTCCTCCAGAATGGTGAGATAGACTTCGTAGGCGATGCGGAACTGGCTAGCCAGATAAGGATGAGGTGCAACGCCTTGAAGATCGAAGAGAGTCCGAATGTAGCTCTGAACCCCGAGTCGTGGGCAGCGTAGAGCGATCTGTCGAAAGACTTTTTTTTTTTTTTTTTTTTTTTTTGTGGCACGTTTAAGTTAGTGGCGCGTAAGAGCATTGGTTGCATCCCCATCCACGCCCGTATATCTCCTAGGAGATTCCGGGGGCGCTTCCCTTGGGCCGACATATGTCGTCTGCTCGCCACCCGTGGTTGTTTGGCCTGGGATTGAAACCAGGCCCCGTCAAAATCCACCCGAGGAAATGCTCACCAGCACCTAGTGTATTATTCATACACCGTGTGTGGGGATGCGAACGGACTTGGAGCTCAGGCGGTAGGCGGTCCGGACGCGTGATCAGAGATCACACTTCCTTCTCGCTCACCTCCATCATCGCCCCACGTCGTCGCGACCCACTAAAACCCCGGCACCCTTCGACATCCAGTCATTCGGGAGTAGTCTTTCTCCCGCTAGCAGTTTTGTCCATGTCCCAGCTACTAGGGATTTTCTCACGGCGCGATTGCCGTATCTTCGCGTGTCAGTCATGGCACAGTCTAAATCCAGTCGGTTCTGCATGGTCCTGCGCCAGCGGTTCACGATCTCTTCTGTGAGTGGTTGTCTCTCCTGGATCACGCGCTCACACCGTAGAACCCAGATTAGGTACGCGGATTCTGATATCAGCAAGCGATACAGGCGCGCGGTGCCTCTGCTCTTTTTCATCTTTGCAGCCCCGCACGCCATTATTCTTCCCAGTGTGACTGCGAGGTGTTTCCCGGTCTTTTTGAACCACAGTTCGTCCGCCAGTTCCCATACTTCCTTTTGCCCGGGGCACTCACATTGGGTTAGGATGTGGTTCATGGACTCTGGCACCTCGCATTTCGCGCATAGCATTCTCTCCTCAAAATCTGGTATGTTCTTCCAGTACTCCCCGACCTTGTAACCCCCATGCAAGAGTTTCCACAGGAAGACGCGTATATTCCGCGCAAAGTCCTTGTGTCTGGTGGATTTCCAGATCGCTCTCTCGGACTCTTCTTCATCATCATCAAATGGGGTCGCGTTTTGTGCCAGCGCCATATTGCGTCGCGTGGCCTTTCGGTTCATTGCTTTCATGTAAGCTATCTTCCCCATCTTTATGCTTCTAATCGCTTTTGTTGCTAGTGACTGGGTCATACATTTTAGTTTGGCACCCGGGAGAGTAAGTGCGGGGTTGGTGTCCATTCTAATGGTGTCCGGGGTGTCTTTTTCAGCCCCCTCGCCCGCCAGCTTATCTGCTCCTTCATTTCCTACAACCCCGGAGTGGCCTTTCACCCATCTGAACGTTGTCGCGGCCCGTCTTTCTCGGAGTCTCGCTAGTGTGGCCTTCGCAAGTTCGCCATTTGCAGTTCGGAAGAAACCCTCGTCTTCCCATTTCTGTATGTTCTTTGTCATTCCCTCTATTACATACTTTGAGTCGCTCACGATTTGTAGCGGCAGGTCAATTGGGCACATCTCCGCCGCCTCCTTCGCAGCCACCATTTCGCCTATTTGATTCGATGGGTCTAGCTCGTTCGGGATGCGAAGGGCTCTGTTACGTGGGTCTTCGTGGCCGAAGAAAATACCTGCCCCGGCTCGGGCTTTCCTCGTTCCGTTGTGTAGGGCCGATCCATCGGTGAAGATTTGTAGGGCTTGTGCTCCATCTTGACTGAGCAT